>NC_090440.1:1134837387-1137337387 GCF_031143425.1 Pleurodeles waltl | reverse complement strand
CTTTAATAGCCCAGACTGATACGTTTGGTAGTCCGGATTAGCAAGAAAATAATGAGGGAACGTAAGGTGATGGCTTTCTCTTCTACCAGCAGTCACCCAGAGTGTAAGTACTAGATTATGGTCTGAAGTAATCTTAGGGCAGACTTCCATTCCAGCACCCTGGACTAACTGACGTCCTGCAAAAATCATATCTATCCTTGAGTGTTGTTTGTGAGGGGCAGAGTAAAAGGTGTATCCATGATTTAAAGGATATAGAGTGTTCCATACAATAAGCCCATGTAAACAGGCAACTTCCAAGATGGATGCCCTTAATTTAGCCATGTGAAGGTGTGCAAGGTGATTAGTAGAGTCTATGCCATAATCATTCACACAATTAAAATCATCCATCAGAATCAAACCGCACACCCAATCTAATAATTCCAAAAAAGCAAATCAAAAATCCCTGGGTCGTCAGATTTTGGACCATGAACTACACAGATTACATATTTTTAACCGTCTACTAAAAGCTGAGTAATCACCAATCTCCCCCTTATATCGCTGCAGTTTTAAGTACCATAGCCTCAACATGCCTGGCCAGCACTATAGCAACCTAAGAGTTGAAACAGGTTGTGAAGTACTTTGAAGAGTATTATAACCTAAATGTTTCAACAGTGAGCGGTCCCTATGTGCCAAGTGAGTCTCAGTTAGGCACAATAATTGTGGTTTATATAACATTGTGGGCCTCATTATGACTCTGGCAGTCTTTTTGTCAGACAGAAGCCACTGAAGGCAACAGACTTCCAGTGCTGGCGGTGTGTTGCCCCCCATATTAGGAGTCATTAGAGGACTTCCACCCATTTATGGACAGAAGTCCGACTCCGAAGAGATGGTTGCATTGCCAGCACTGCCACGGCAGCAAGACTCCGCCTGTGGTATTAAAAGCCGTAATATGGCTTGGTGGAGTCCTGCTGGCGTGGTGGTACTGGCGCTGCAAGACCGCCAGGACCCATCCCTTCTCGGACAACCCCCTCAACGAAAAAGGTAAGTAGTCATCCAAAAAGGGGGGGGGTGTCTGTGTGTATGGGTGCGTGTGTGTGTGTATGCGGAGGGGGCTGTAGTGTGAGTGCGTGTATGTGGAGGGGGAGGAAGTGTATGCGATTGAATGTGAATGCTTGTGTGCTTGTATGTGCGCGTGTATGGGGGTGTCTGAGTGTATGTGTGCTAGCGAGTTGGGGTTTGTGGCTGCATGTTTGCGAGTTAGTAGGGGTGATTGTATGTTTGCGAGTGAGTGGGGGTGTCTGTGTGGATGTATGTGTATGCTGAGGTGTGTATATGTGAATGCATGCGTGCATGAAGGGGTGGAGAGGGGTGTTTGTAGGTGTGTGGACGTTGTGGGGTGCATGTGCCAGTGACAGGAATGGGGATTCCCGTTGCAGGGTGCATGAGCACCAGGGTTTTTGTGGCTGGGTGACCGTCACAGAAAGCCTGGCGGTCTGCAGTGTTGTAATCCTGCCGGCAGGCTGAGGCCTGCTGATGGGTTGAAGGTGCACACCGACGGCCACGTTGGTGTGACCGCACAAGTGGGCCAGGCGGCGTTGTGGAGGTTTGGCATCTGCCAATCCCCACAACTCATGATGTGGCGGTCTTTACCGCTGGGTCCGCGGCAGTTTGATGAGTCTCGTAATGAGGGCCTATGTCTTCTTGTACTAAATGTCACCTAATATGGCAATTTAGGCCAGCCACATTCTAACACATAATTTTCAACCCATCCATTACAGTAGGATGTAAGTGCTCAGTGCAGCCACCCCGAAATTACCTCCCAAATACTGACAGAAAGCAAAATCAATTACCCATTCAGATAGCACCTTAACCCAAATATTTCAACAGTGAGCGGTCCCTATGTGCCAAGTGAGTCTCAGTTAGGCACAATAATTTTGGTTTATATAACATTATGGGCCTCATTATGACCTTGGCGGTCTTTTGTCAGACAAAAGCCACTGCAGGCAGCAGACTACCAGTGCTGGTGGTCTGTTGTCCGCCATGTTAGGAGGCATTATAGGACTTCTGCCCATTTATGGGCAGAAGTTCGACTACGAAGAGACGGTTGCATTGCCAGCACCGCCACGCCACGAGACTCTGCCTGCTGTATTACAAGCCGTAATATAGCTTGGTGGAGTTTTGCTGAAATGGTGGTGCTGATGGTGCAAGACTACCAGGACCCATCCTCTCCCGGACGACCTCCTTGATGAAGAAGGTATGTGGTCATCCGAAAAGGGGGGTGTCTGTGTGTGTGGGTGCGTGTGTGCGTGTATGCGGAAGGGGTGTAGTGTGAGTGCGTGTATGCTGTGGAAGGAGGAGGTGGTGAATGCGTGTGTGTATGCGACTGAATGTGAATGTTTGAGTGCATATATGTACGCGTGGATGGGGTGTCTGAGTGCGTGTGTGCAAGCGAGTGGGGGTGTGTGGCTGGATGTTTGCAAGTGAGTGGGGTGTGTGTCTGTATGTCTGCGAGTAAGTGGGGTTGTCTGTGTGAATGTATGTGCATGCTGAGAGGTGTGTATGTGAATGCATGCATGCGTGAAGGAGTGGAGGGGGTGTTTGTAGGTGGGTGGACATGTGGGGGTGCGTGACCTCCAGGGATTTTGTGGCAGGGTGACTGCCACGGAAAGCCTGGTGGTTTGCAGTCCTGAAATCCGACCGGCAGGCTGAGGCCTGCCACAGGGTTGGAGGCGCACACTACCTGCCACGTCAGTGCGACCGCACTGGAGGTCTGGCATCTGCCAAGCCCCACAACTCGTGATGTGGCGTTCTTTACCGATGGGTCCGTGGGGGTTAGACCGCCACAGCGAAGCTGGCAGTCTGATGACCGCCAGTCTTGTAATGAGGGCCTATGTCTTCTTGTACTAAATGTCACCTAATAGGGCACTTAAGGCCAGCCACATTCCAAAACATAGGCCCTCATTATGACATTGGCAGTAAGTGCCGCTTACCGCCATGCTGACTGCGCCAACATACCGCGACCGCGGCGGTATACCACTACGCGTATTATGACCCACACATAGAAATCCGCCACTATACAGACACACACAAAAGTCTGCCACACCAAAGGTAAGTGATAAACTGGTGGTACCAAAACCCACACTGTTACACCAACAGAAATACACCCACAGTATTATGACTCACGAATCACCGCGGCGGACAATCAGCCGTGGTAAACCATTGGCGGTACATACCAGCCGCGCTCAAAATACACACACACTAACAAAACAACACCACATAGGACAATTCAAACTACACACACCTGACATACTTACACACATCACAACCACACACCCACACCACTATAAAACACACACCCACACTACCCACAACCCTTTATGACTACAAACAATTTACAACTGAGAGAGAGAGAGACACGCCAGGAGCACCCACAGAACCAGAGCCACAGAACGCCATCACCCATACACCATTGATGCACCTCACAGCACACACCCCAACACCCCAACACATCACCCCACATACACTCACACACACCACTCACACTACACCCATGGCACCAAAAAGACACCCCAGGTTCTCAGAGGAGGAGCTAAGGGTCATGGTGGTGGAAATAATCTGGGTAGAGCCACAGCTATTCGAATCACAGGTGCAGCAGACATCCATTGCAAGGAACATGGAGCTATGGTGGAGAGTCGTGGACAGGGTCAACGCCGTGGGACAGCATCCTAGAACAAGTGATAACATCAGGAAGAAGTGGAATGACCTACGGGGGAAGGTGCGTTCCGTGGTTGCAAGACCCCAGATAGCTGTACAGAGGACTGGTCGGTGGACCCCACATCCTCCCCCACAACTAACAACATGGGAGGAGCAAGTCTTGCCAATCATACATCCTGAGGGCCTGGCCGGAGTAGGAGGAGGACTGAACTCTGGTAAGTCAACTCTTTACTACTATCACCCCACTACCTGCATGCCATCACATACCCCTACCCCTACCCTCACCCCCATCACCCCACCACCTCACATACACCCCACCATCACAACACACCCATCCCAGTAATCAGCACTGCATGCACCACCAATGCATGGACACCAGTCACAGCCCTGCATGGACACCCATCACCACAGCATGCACACTAGTGACAATCACTTAGCCAACCAAATCACATCTCACACAAGCCAAAGCTGCCTTGGTAATAACAACCATAGGGGGAAACATACCCATGCACAAGATGTCACACGCAGTAACAATAATAACAAATAAAAACCCCAGGGGGGGACTGGTTGAAGTACTATTCTGAGTATTTGTCTTCTTATGAGGCATTTTATTCATGTGTTGTTTATGGGATTAATTATTAAAATATATTTTTTGAGATATTTCCTTTATCTTGACTCATCATTGGTAGTTGTGTTTATTGTGTAGTTGACTGAGTGGTGGATAGTTTGTGTTCCCCCCTGGGGTTTTTATTTTGTTATTACTGTTACGGTGTCCTGTCCCCTTGGGGTGATAGGTTGAGTGGGGTCCTCTCTCCCTCTTTGTCTTGAGTTATAGTACAACCGGTTGGTTGGAGAGATTGTTCATCCACAGGACTTTGCCATGGACATGTTCAAAACATTTGGTTTTAGTGAAGATCAACTCAATAGAATCATTGGAATGAATGGAAAAGTTAGTGGAAAGGTTTCAATTGTTTCTACTGATGGTGAGAAAAGGAATAAGATCTTAAATTTTAAAAAGAAGATCATTAGAACGGAATTAGATGCTGATTTTCTTATTGAATATGTGAAATCTGGCATTATTCCAATTGGACTTCAGGTTAGAAATGAACCAGGGTTGTTTATAGAGAAAAGGAAATTTCTTGAGACTTGGACTCTCATAGCGAATCGATGTAGTCATGATCGGATGCTGTTAATTATAGAAACAGCGCAAGGGATGGTGGTCATTGAGAAACAAGAGATTGAGGAATTGGAAAAATCCCTAAAGGAGAGCATGGCATTGGAAAATGCTAAAAAGTGTTTGGAGGGATTAAGGCCCTCATTATGAACATAACGGTCCGTTCCGCTCCACCGGCGGTGGCAGCAGAAACTGCCAACAGAGGAGCGGGCCGGACCGTCAAATAATGAACCAAACGAAACACACCCACCGCCAGGAAAGGAGTCCCGCTGATGACAGCAGAGTCCGCCCACAGGCCGTCGGAAAGGCCCAACCCATCCATCAAATTATGAACCACCATTCCGCTGCCAGTTCAGGGGCGGGAACCCCCACCACACAAAGCCAGGCGGAAATGAAACAAATAGAAGGAAAGCCCCACCTGAGCTCCACAAAACGTGCAGCGGCAGCCATGGACAGACAGCTGCTGATCATGCCAGCCTTGCTCCTTGCTGTATACCTACACGACCGAGACCGCCGACGAAGACGACAACGGTAAGTACCGCAAACTACAACACAAGGGAGGAAAGGGCACAGTTACATACCCACCCACTCCACCCACTCTGCAACGCCCCCCAACCCTTCCCAGGAGCACAAGTCATATACCCCACACCAAGAGGTACATACCCAACCGAAGGCCACTGCAACTTGACCATAGTACATACAATAGCCCCACACCCATAAAAAATTAAAACAAACACCAGGGTGGAACTGCGTGCAGCCCAAACACAGGCCACACAGAAACTTTAATTAGTAGCTCACTGAGCTAAACAGTGCCAACAGGGCCAATGGCCAGTCCATAAAATGCACATTGTCCTTGGCCACAATTGGCCACACCTGACTCCCACAAGTGCTGGGTACTCCACAGAACGGGGCACCATATGGGCATCCAGGCACCTCACGGAAGGCGGGCGGGTGTGGTGGGGGTGGGGATTTTCGACGGGGGTGGAACTTTGACTTGCGTGAGGAGGCTGGGGGGGGTGGGCTTCTCCTTTGAAGGGGGTGGGGGCTGTTTGGCTATGGGGAGCTGGATGGCCAGGCTCTGAGCGGGCCTTCTTCTTCACCGGGGGAGGGGCACGGGAATGGGAAGGCTGGACTGGGGTGGGCTGTGATGTGGAAGGAGCGGAAAGGGCAAGGAGGTGGGCACGTTTGGGGACAAGACGGGGTGGGCCAGTGGGTTGGAACAGGTCTGCATGGGAAAGGAAACATTTCTTGGGAGCAATTGGGGTGGGCGTGGATGAGGGCGTGGGAGTGGAAGCAGAGGGAGTTGATGTATGGGGTGTAGATGTGCGTGTAGTGGGTGCAGGTGACTGCTCAGTATGCTGTGGTCTGGTGGATGTCTGATGGGTGGGTGTCTTGGTGCGTTTGTGTGTTTTGGGAGGTGGGGCATGGACACAGTGGGAGAAGACAGACAGCTAGTGTGGATGTATGTTGGTTCGGTGTCTGCAAGTCTGGTGAGTGTGCTGCATGTGTCAACTACAGTACAGGTGGTAAATGCAGGTGTGGTGTATGGAGTGCATGTATGGTCAGTGCAGGAAGAGGAGCAGTAACAGTGAGTGAAGGTGCAGTGCATGAGGGTGTGGATGTAGAGGGGACAGACAGGGAGGCAGAAGAGGTGGGCACACTGGGGGGAGTGGACGTCGTTGTGTGTGCAGGTGTTTGTTGGCTGTGTGAATGTTTGTGGTGGGAGGTGTGGTGCTTGTGTTTTGAAGTGTACTTCTTTTGTGTTGATGTGCCTGTAAGCGGGTCTGATTGTGTGCTTTGGACGGGTGAAGGGAGTGGGGTGCTGGAAGGGGTAGAGGGGGGACGGAATGGCCAGGGAACCTGGCTGCCGTCCAAGAGGAGGCCAGAGCCTGAAAAGATCTCTGTAGGGCAGACACAGCACCGTGAATGCCATCCAGATAGGCATTGGTCTGCTGCACCTCTGATGCCAGACCCTGGATGGCATTGACGATGGTTGTCTGCCCTGCAGAGATGGTTCTCAGGAGGTCAATAGCCTCCTCTGTGAGGGCAGCTGGGCTGACTGGGGCAGCGGAGGAGGTGCCTGGGGCGAAGGAGACGCCCACCTTTCTGGGTGGGCGGGCACGGGCAACTCGGTGGGGAGAGGAAGGGAGGGCAGTGATGGTATGGGTGGTGGCGGAAGATCTCACTGTAGTGGTGTGTCCACTAGGGTCCTCCACCGCTGGAGGACCCCCATCAGAGGAGGTCTCAGAGTCACTACCTCCTGTGGTAGTAGCCTTCCCCGTGGAAGTCCCCTCGCCCTCCCACCCACTGGTCCCCTGGGCGTCCGTTGTCTCTGCCTCAGAGGATCCATGGGCCACTGCCTCCCCACTTGCCAGTGCCTCAGCTCCCTCACCTGATGTTGATGCTGTACCAAACCAACACAAGAGAACAGGGATGGGGAGTGTAGGAGGCTGGACTGGCTTGTAGTGAGTACCAAGGGGTACTTGCACCTTGCACCAGGCCCAGTTATCCCTTATTAGTGTATAGGGTGTCTAGCAGCTTAGGCTGATAGATAATGGTAGCTTAGCAGAGCAGCTTAGGCTGAACTAGGAGACGTGTGAAGCTACTACAGTACCACTTAGTGTCATATGCACAATATCATAAGAAAACACAATACACAGTTATACTAAAAATAAAGGTACTTTATTTTTATGACAAAATGCCAAAGTATCTTAGAGTGTACCCTCAGTGAGAGGATAGGAAATATACACAAGATATATATACACAATAGCAAAAATATGCAGTATAGTCTTAGAAAACAGTGCAAACAATGTATAGTTACAATAGGATGCAATGGGGAAACATAGGGATAGGGGCAACACAAACCATATACTCCAAAAGTGGAATGCGAACCACGAATGGACCCCAAACCTATGTGACCTTGTAGAGGGTCGCTGGGACTATTAGAAAATAGTGAGAGTTAGAAAAATAACCCTCCCCAAGACCCTGAAAAGTGAGTGCAAAGTGCACCAAAGTTCCCCTAAGGACAAAATAGTCGTGTTAGAGGGAAAATGCAAGGAAAACACAAATCAGCAAAGCAACAACGATGGATTCCTGACTGAGGGTACCTGTGGAACAAGGGGACCAAGTCCAAAAGTCACAAGCAGCTCGGAGATGGGCAGATGCCCAAGAAATGCCAGCGGTTGGTGCAAAGAAGCTCTTACTAGGCTGAAGAACTGTGAATACTGCAGGAACGACAAGGGCTAGAGACTTCCCCTTTGGAGGTTGGATCCCACACGCCTTGGAGAGTTGTGCAGAAGTGTTTTCCCGCCGGATGGATGCCAACAAGCCTTGCTACACGCAAATCGTGCGTTTGGCGTTTTTGGACGCTGCTGGGGCTCAGGAGGGACCAGGAGGTCGCAAATTGGACCTGCAGAGAGAGGGGTCGTCGAGCAAGACAAAGAGCCCTCACTGAAGCAGGTAGCACCCAGAGAAGTGCCAGAAACAGGCACTACGAGGATGCGTGAAACGGTGCTCGCCGAAGTTGCACAAAGGAGTCCCACGTCGCCGGAGACCAACTTAGAAAGTCGTGCAATGCAGGTTAGAGTGCCGTGGACCCAGGCTTGGCTGTGCACGAAGGATTTCCGCCGGAAGTGCACAGGGGCCGGAGTAGCTTGCAAAGTCGCGGTTCCCAGCAATGCAGCCCAGCGAGGTGAGGCAAGGACTTACCTCTACCAAACTTGGGCTGAAGAGTCACTGGACTGTGGGGGTCACTTGGACGGTGTCGCTGGATTCGAGGGACCTCGCTCGTCGTGCTGAGAGGAGACCCAAGGGACCGGTAATGCAGCTTTTTGGTGCCTGCGGTTGCAGGGGGAAGATTCCGTCGACCCACGGGAGATTTCTTCGGAGCTTCTGGTGCAGAGAGGAGGCAGACTACCCCCCACAGCATGCACAAGCAGGAAAACAGTCGAGAAGGCGGCAGGATCAGCGTTACAGAGTTGCAGTAGTCGTCTTTGCTACTATGTTGCAGGTTTGCAGGCTTCCAGCGCGGTCAGCGATCGATTCCTTATCAGAAGGTGAAGAGGGAGATGCAGAGGAACTCGGCTGAGCTCATGCATTCGTTATCTGAAGTTTCCCCAGAGACAGAGACCCTAAATAGCCAGAAAAGAGGGTTTGGCTACCTAGGAGAGAGGAAAGGCTACTAACACCTGAAGGAGCCTATCACAAGGAGTCTCTGACGTCACCTGGTGGCACTGGCCACTCAGAGCACTCCAGTGTGCCAGCAGCACCTCTGTTTCCAAGATGGCAGAGGTCTGGAGCACACTGGAGGAGCTCTGGACACCTCCCAGGGGAGGTGCAGGTCAGGGGATTGGTCACTCCCCTTTCCTTTGTCCAGTTTCGCGCCAGAGCAGGGGCTAAGGGGTCCCTGAACCGGTGTAGACTGGCTTATGCAGAATTGGGCACATCTGTGCCCAACAAAGCATTTCCAGAGGCTGGGGGAGGCTACTCCTCCCCTGCCTTCACACCATTTTCCAAAGGGAGAGGGTGTCACACCCTCTCTCAGAGGAAGTTCTTTGTTCTGCCTTCCTGGGCCAGGCCTGGCTGGACCCCAGGAGGGCAGCTGCCTGTCTGAGGGGTTGGCAGCAGCAGCAGCTGCAGTGAAACCCCAGGAAGGGCAGTTTGGCAGTACCAGGGTCTGTGCTACAGACCACTGGGATCATGGGATTGTGCCAACTATGCCAGGATGGTATAGAGGGGGCAATTCCATGATCATAGACATGTTACATGGCCATATTCGGAGTTACCATTGTGAAGCTACATATAGGTAGTGACCTATATGTAGTGCACGCGTGTAATGGTGTCCCCGCACTCACAAAGTTCAGGGAATTGGCTCTGAACAATGTGGGGGCACCTTGGCTAGTGCCAGGGTGCCCTCACACTAAGTAACTTTGCACCTAACCTTTACCAGGTAAAGGTTAGACATATAGGTGACTTATAAGTTACTTAAGTGCAGTGTAAAATGGCTGTGAAATAACGTGGACGTTATTTCACTCAGGCTGCAGTGGCAGGCCTGTGTAAGAATTGTCAGAGCTCCCTATGGGTGGCAAAAGAAATGCTGCAGCCCATAGGGATCTCCTGGAACCCCAATACCCTGGGTACCTCAGTACCATATACTAGGGAATTATAAGGGTGTTCCAGTAAGCCAATGTAAATTGGTAAAAATGGTCACTAGCCTGTCAGTGACAATTTGGAAAGAAATGAGAGAGCATAACCACTGAGGTTCTGGTTAGCAGAGCCTCAGTGAGACAGTTAGGCACCACACAGGGAACATATACATGCACACCTATGAGCACTGGGGCCCTGTGTGACAGGGTCCCAGTGACACATACATATAGGCCACAAACCTATGAGCACTGGGGTCCTGACCAGCAGGATCCCAGTGACACATAACAAACATACTGAAAACATAGGCCCTCATTCTGACCTTGGCGGGCGACGGAGGCCGCCCGCCAAAGTCCCGCCGTCAGGTTACCGTTCCGCGGTCGAAAGACCGCGGCGGTAATTCTGACTTTCCCGCTGGGCTGGCGGGCGGTCGCCTTCAGAAAACAGTGCAAACAATGTATAGTTACAATAGGATGCAATGGGGAAACATAGGGATAGGGGCAACACAAACCATATACTCCAAAAGTGGAATGCGAACCACGAATGGACCCCAAACCTATGTGACCTTGTAGAGGGTCGCTGGGACTATTAGAAAATAGTGAGAGTTAGAAAAATAACCCTCCCCAAGACCCTGAAAAGTGAGTGCAAAGTGCACCAAAGTTCCCCTAAGGACAAAATAGTCGTGTTAGAGGGAAAATGCAAGGAAAACACAAATCAGCAATGCAACAACGATGGATTCCTGACTGAGGGTACCTGTGGAACAAGGGGACCAAGTCCAAAAGTCACAAGCAGCTCGGAGATGGGCAGATGCCCAAGAAATGCCAGCGGTTGGTGCAAAGAAGCTCTTACTAGGCTGAAGAACTGTGAATACTGCAGGAACGACAAGGGCTAGAGACTTCCCCTTTGGAGGTTGGATCCCCCACGCCTTGGAGAGTCGTGCAGAAGTGTTTTCCCGCCGGATGGACGCCAACAAGCCTTGCTACATGCAAATCGTGCGTTTGGCGTTTTTGGACGCTGCTGGGGCCCAGGAGGGACCAGGAGGTCGCAAATTGGACCTGCAGAGAGAGGGGTCGTCGAGCAAGACAAAGAGCCCTCACTGAAGCAGGTAGCACCCAGAGAAGTGCCAGAAACAGGCACTACGAGGATGCGTGAAACGGTGCTCGCCGAAGTTGCACAAAGGAGTCCCACGTCGCCGGAGACCAACTTAGAAAGTTGTGCAATGCAGGTTAGAGTGCCGTGGACCCAGGCTTGGCTGTGCACGAAGGATTTCCGCCGGAAGTGCACAGGGGCCGGAGTAGCTTGCAAAGTCGCGGTTCCCAGCAATGCAGCCCAGCGAGGTGAGGCAAGGACTTACCTCTACCAAACTTGGGCTGAAGAGTCACTGGACTGTGGGGGTTACTTGGACGGTATCGCTGGATTCGAGGGACCTCGCTCGTCGTGCTGAGAGGAGACCCAAGGGACTGGTAATGCAGCTTTTTGGTGCCTGCGGTTGCAGGGGGAAGATTCCGTCGACCCACGGGAGATTTCTTCGGAGCTTCTGGTGCAGAGAGGAGGCAGACTACCCCCACAGCATGCACAAGCAGGAAAACAGTCGAGAAGGCGGCAGGATCAGCGTTACAGAGTTGCAGTAGTCGTCTTTGCTACTATGTTGCAGGTTTGCAGGCTTCCAGCGCGGTCAGCGGTCGATTCCTTATCAGAAGGTGAAGAGGGAGATGCAGAGGAACTCGGCTGAGCTCATGCATTCGTTATCTGAAGTTTCCCCAGAGACAGAGACCCTAAATAGCCAGAAAAGAGGGTTTGGCTACCTAGGAGAGAGGAAAGGCTACTAACACCTGAAGGAGCCTATCACAAGGAGTCTCTGACGTCACCTGGTGGCACTGGCCACTCAGAGCAGTCCAGTGTGCCTGCAGCACCTCTGTTTCCAAGATGGCAGAGGTCTGGAGCACACTGGAGGAGCTCTGGACACCTCCCAGGGGAGGTGCAGGTCAGGGGATTGGTCACTCCCCTTTCCTTTGTCCAGTTTCGCGCCAGAGCAGGGGCTAAGGGGTCCCTGAACCGGTGTAGACTGGCTTATGCAGAATTGGGCACATCTGTGCCCAACAAAGCATTTCCAGAGGCTGGGGGAGGCTACTCCTCCCCTGCCTTCACACCATTTTCCAAAGGGAGAGGGTGTCACACCCTCTCTCAGAGGAAGTTCTTTGTTCTGCCTTCCTGGGCCAGGCCTGGCTGGACCCCAGGAGGGCAGCTGCCTGTCTGAGGGGTTGGCAGCAGCAGCAGCTGCAGTGAAACCCCAGGAAGGGCAGTTTGGCAGTACCAGGGTCTGTGCTACAGACCACTGGGATCATGGGATTGTGCCAACTATGCCAGGATGGTATAGAGGGGGCAATTCCATGATCATAGACATGTTACATGGCCATATTCGGAGTTACCATTGTGAAGCTACATATAGGTAGTGACCTATATGTAGTGCACGCGTGTAATGGTGTCCCCGCACTCACAAAGTTCAGGGAATTGGCTCTGAACAATGTGGGGGCACCTTGGCTAGTGCCAGGGTGCCCTCACACTAAGTAACTTTGCACCTAACCTTTACCAGGTAAAGGTTAGACATATAGGTGACTTATAAGTTACTTAAGTGCAGTGTAAAATGGCTGTGAAATAACGTGGACGTTATTTCACTCAGGCTGCAGTGGCAGGCCTGTGTAAGAATTGTCAGAGCTCCCTATGGGTGGCAAAAGAAATGCTGCAGCCCATAGGGATCTCCTGGAACCCCAATACCCTGGGTACCTCAGTACCATATACTAGGGAATTATAAGGGTGTTCCAGTAAGCCAATGTAAATTGGTAAAAATGGTCACTAGCCTGTCAGTGACAATTTGGAAAGAAATGAGAGAGCATAACCACTGAGGTTCTGGTTAGCAGAGCCTCAGTGAGACAGTTAGGCACCACACAGGGAACATATACATGCACACCTATGAGCACTGGGGCCCTGTGTGACAGGGTCCCAGTGACACATACATATAGGCCACAAACCTATGAGCACTGGGGTCCTGACCAGCAGGATCCCAGTGACACATAACAAACATACTGAAAACATAGGCCCTTATTCTGACCTTGGCGGGCGGCGGAGGCCGCCCGCCAAAGTCCCGCCGTCAGGTTACCGTTCCGCGGTCGAAAGACCGCGGCGGTAATTCTGACTTTCCCGCTGGGCTGGCGGGCGGTCGCCTTCAGAAAACAGTGCAAACAATGTATAGTTACAATAGGATGCAATGGGGAAACATAGGGATAGGGGCAACACAAACCATATACTCCAAAAGTGGAATGCGAACCACGAATGGACCCCAAACCTATGTGACCTTGTAGAGGGTCGCTGGGACTATTAGAAAATAGTGAGAGTTAGAAAAATAACCCTCCCCAAGACCCTGAAAAGTGAGTGCAAAGTGCACCAAAGTTCCCCTAAGGACAAAATAGTCGTGTTAGAGGGAAAATGCAAGGAAAACACAAATCAGCAATGCAACAACGATGGATTCCTGACTGAGGGTACCTGTGGAACAAGGGGACCAAGTCCAAAAGTCACAAGCAGCTCGGAGATGGGCAGATGCCCAAGAAATGCCAGCGGTTGGTGCAAAGAAGCTCTTACTAGGCTGAAGAACTGTGAATACTGCAGGAACGACAAGGGCTAGAGACTTCCCCTTTGGAGGTTGGATCCCCCACGCCTTGGAGAGTCGTGCAAAAGTGTTTTCCCGCCGGATGGACGCCAACAAGCCTTGCTACACGCAAATCGTGCGTTTGGCGTTTTTGGACACTGCTGGGGCCCAGGAGGGACCAGGAGGTCGCAAATTGGACCTGCAGAGAGAGGGGTCGTCGAGCAAGACAAAGAGCCCTCACTGAAGCAGGTAGCACCCAGAGAAGTGCCAGAAACAGGCACTACGAGGATGCGTGAAACGGTGCTCGCCGAAGTTGCACAAAGGAGTCCCACGTCGCCGGAGACCAACTTAGAAAGTTGTGCAATGCAGGTTAGAGTGCCGTGGACCCAGGCTTGGCTGTGCACGAAGGATTTCCGCCGGAAGTGCACAGGGGCCGGAGTAGCTTGCAAAGTCGCGGTTCCCAGCAATGCAGCCCAGCGAGGTGAGGCAAGGACTTACCTCTACCAAACTTGGGCTGAAGAGTCACTGGACTGTGGGGGTCACTTGGACGGTGTCGCTGGATTCGAGGGACCTCGCTCGTCGTGCTGAGAGGAGACCCAAGGGACCGGTAATGCAGCTTTTTGGTGCCTGCGGTTGCAGGGGGAAGATTCCGTCGACCCACGGGAGATTTCTTCGGAGCTTCTGGTGCAGAGAGGAGGCAGACTACCCCCACAGCATGCACAAGCAGGAAAACAGTCGAGAAGGCGGCAGGATCAGCGTTACAGAGTTGCAGTAGTCGTCTTTGCTACTATGTTGCAGGTTTGCAGGCTTCCAGCGCGGTCAGCGTTCGATTCCTTATCAGAAGGTGAAGAGGGAGATGCAGAGGAACTCGGCTGAGCTCATGCATTCGTTATCTGAAGTTTCCCCAGAGACAGAGACCCTAAATAGCCAGAAAAGAGGGTTTGGCTACCTAGGAGAGAGGAAAGGCTACTAACACCTGAAGGAGCCTATCACAAGGAGTCTCTGACGTCACCTGGTGGCACTGGCCACTCAGAGCAGTCCAGTGTGCCAGCAGCACCTCTGTTTCCAAGATGGCAGAGGTCTGGAGCACACTGGAGGAGCTCTGGACACCTCCCAGGGGAGGTGCAGGTCAGGGGATTGGTCACTCCCCTTTCCTTTGTCCAGTTTCGCGCCAGAGCAGGGGCTAAGGGGTCCCTGAACCGGTGTAGACTGGCTTATGCAGAATTGGGCACATCTGTGCCCAACAAAGCATTTCCAGAGGCTGGGGGAGGCTACTCCTCCCCTGCCTTCACACCATTTTCCAAAGGGAGAGGGTGTCACACCCTCTCTCAGAGGAAGTTCTTTGTTCTGCCTTCCTGGGCCAGGCCTGGCTGGACCCCAGGAGGGCAGCTGCCTGTCTGAGGGGTTGGCAGCAGCAGCAGCTGCAGTGAAACCCCAGGAAGGGCAGTTTGGCAGTACCAGGGTCTGTGCTACAGACCACTGGGATCATGGGATTGTGCCAACTATGCCAGGATGGTATAGAGGGGGCAATTCCATGATCATAGACATGTTACATGGCCATATTCGGAGTTACCATTGTGAAGCTACATATAGGTAGTGACCTATATGTAGTGCACGCGTGTAATGGTGTCCCCGCACTCACAAAGTTCAGGGAATTGGCTCTGAACAATGTGGGGGCACCTTGGCTAGTGCCAGGGTGCCCTCACACTAAGTAACTTTGCACCTAACCTTTACCAGGTAAAGGTTAGACATATAGGTGACTTATAAGTTACTTAAGTGCAGTGTAAAATGGCTGTGAAATAACGTGGACGTTATTTCACTCAGGCTGCAGTGGCAGGCCTGTGTAAGAATTGTCAGAGCTCCCTATGGGTGGCAAAAGAAATGCTGCAGCCCATAGGGATCTCCTGGAACCCCAATACCCTGGGTACCTCAGTACCATATACTAGGGAATTATAAGGGTGTTCCAGTAAGCCAATGTAAATTGGTAAAAATGGTCACTAGCCTGTCAGTGACAATTTGGAAAGAAATGAGAGAGCATAACCACTGAGGTTCTGGTTAGCAGAGCCTCAGTGAGACAGTTAGGCACCACACAGGGAACATATACATGCACACCTATGAGCACTGGGGCCCTGTGTGACAGGGTCCCAGTGACACATACATATAGGCCACAAACCTATGAGCACTGGGGTCCTGACCAGCAGGATCCCAGTGACACATAACAAACATACTGAAAACATAGGCCCTCATTCTGACCTTGCCGCCCGCCAAAGTCCCGCCGTCAGGTTACCGTTCCGCGGTCGAAAGACCGCGGCGGTAATTCTGACTTTCCCGCTGGGCTGGCGGGCGGTCGCCTTCAGACCGCCAGCCAGCCCAGCGGGAAAGAGGCTTCCACGATGAAGCCGGCTCGGAATCGAGCCGGCGGAGTGGAAGCTGTGCGACGGGTGCAGTTGCACCCGTCGCGTATTTCACTGTCTGCGCAGCAGACAGTGAAATACATGTAGGGGCCCTCTTACGGGGGCCCCTGCAATGCCCATGCCAATGGCATGGGCACTGCAGGGGCTCCCAGGGGCCCCGCGACCCCCCCTACCGCCATCCGGATCTCGGCGGTCCGACCGCCGGGATCTGGATGGCGGTAGGGGGGGTCGGAATCCCCGCGGCGGTGCAGCAAGCTGCGCCGCCGCGGAGGATTCAATGGGGCCGCGGTACACTGGCGGGACCCCGCCAGTGGTGCCGGTCCGACCGCGGCTTTACCGCCGCGGTCGGAATCCCCATTGGAGCACCGCCGGCCTGTCGGCGGTGCTCCCGCGGTCCTCCGCCCTGGCGGTCAAAGACCGCCAGGGTCAGAATGACCACCATAGTGTTTTCACTATGAGCACTGAGGCCTGGCTATCAGGATCCCAGTGAGACAGTGAAAACAGTGACAAAAACCCTGACATACACTCACAAACAGGCCAAAACTGGGGGTAACAAGGCTAGAAAGAGGCTACCTTCTCACAGGGAGACAAAACAGGAGAGACACTTGTAAATAGCTGAATGCTGATACACAATGGCCAGACATACACCCACCCAGCAGACACACCCAACAGGCAGCACTGTGCACTATGCCCAGGGCCATGCCCCTGACTACTGAGCAGAATACTGACCTACACCCATCCCCTGAAATAGTATTTGAGCTGAGGTAGGTGAAACATGACAGGGACACCCATAGACCCTTTGGGGAACATACAGTAGATGGACACCAGTCAAATTCCCTGCTCTAAGCAGCATGAGCCCTATCGCACACACACTCATCCTTCCAGACTGAAGTATGGTCTATGAGTACTCACCCCCTTGTGACTGCTGTGCAGCCTTCAAGCGTCCATCCTGACCTGGGTACGCCACCGCCAGGATCTGACGCATGAGGGGGGTCAGTGCCCGATGGGCACCCCTTCCACATTGGGAGGACTTCCCCAGCTGGGCCTCAGTGATCTTTCGCGCCCAGCGCCGCAGGTCCTCCCACCTCTTTCGACAGTGGGTGCTCTGCCGGTTGTAGACCCCCAGGGTCCGTACCTCCTTGGCGATGGCATGCCAATGTGCCCTCTTCTGGTGGGCACTGACCTAGTAGGGTGACACAGAAATGGAACACAGAGGTCAGGCACTTGCACGATGGGAACAGCTGGCAAATTGTCAAAAATAGGACTGACAGTACTCTCAGACATGCAGGACAGTGGCACGCAGCATTCCATGCACCATGGGCCATCCTGGCTCACAGGAGCACACATATGTGCAATCCCTTCCATCCATTACTCACACAGTGCCCCCCAAACCCGGACTCACCTGTACCTCTGGCTGGCCGTAGAGTCTGTCATACAGGTGCAGGACCCCTTCCACTAGCTTCTTCAGTTCTTCCTGGGTGAAGGCTGGGGCCCTTTCCCTCGCACCACGTGGAACATCCATAGCCAGAGGCAGGCGACAGCAGTACACAGAGTGGAGTACCTGTCCGCACGAGATCAGGGAGTCAAGTGATCAAACGATGACGAATGCGGCGCGATCATGATTCGCCAGGATTCCCCATTGGCATCCATGTTAGCCAATGAGGGTGCGAACAGCAGTCAACACCACTGTACGCTGTGACGTCAACCGCTAGCGGTATTGGGTCACTTCCACAACGAAGGAGCAGAACTACAGTGGGCAGACATGTTGCCATCACCTACGCATCTTGAAATTCACACTACTCAAAATGCAGGGCCTACTAGCCACATGAAGAACCTAGGCCTCTATCCATTGCGTATAATAGCACACATGATTTACTCTGTTCCCTCTTAGTGATGTACATGTACGTCTGTCAGGTTGCAGTTATTGTACAGACACTACTATGAACAATGCACTGCATGTATTTAGCAAATATGCCAATGTATGTGTGCGCATCACTCCTTTTTTTTAACCCCTCATAGGTACCGACCCTTGTGGCGAGGAAGGGCACCATCGGTGTACAGACCACTTGTGGATATGGGGACCATTGTGGAGCGTCAGATCATTATTACTTACAGACTCACATGTGCAATTATTCAGGACCTATGTGCATTACTGGATCCTGCACTGACTCGCGGAAATCGTAATCAGCATGCCATTCCAACTGAGGTGCAGGTGCTCTCTGCACTCCATTTCCTGGCCACAGGCTCATTTCAAGTGACTGAGGGCATGGGTGCTGGTTTATCCCAGCCAATGTTCAGCCAGGTACTGACAAGATTTCTGAATGCATCTGTACAACATCTGCAATCCCATGTGCGATTCCCCCAAAGTGCTGACCTCCCTGCCATCAAGTCTGACTTCTATGCCTTTGCAAACATTCCCCGTGTCATAGGTGCCATCGATGGCACCCATATAGCTATCATCCCCCCAAGAGTGAGTGAACAGGTGTACAGAAACAGGAAGAACTTTCACTCCATGAAGATCCAGTACATTTCCCATGTGAATGCCATGTTTCTGGGTTCAGTCCATGATTCATTTGTTTTAAGGAACAGTAGTGTGCCACAGAAGATGGAACAACTACAAGAGGACAAGGGTGGATCATAGGTAAGTTTGCCTGTCACTAACTGACACATTGCAGAAAACCTGCCTGTCTGACTAAGGGACATTACAATGACGGCTTTGTATTGACCCTTTTTCTAGGTGATTCTGGCTATCCAAACTTGTGTTGGCTCCTGCATCCGTCCTGGGATTCCAGAGAGGAATCCCAGGACGGATGCAGAGAGGAAATACAATGAGGCCCATGGATGTACTAGGAGGGTGATAGAGCGTACTATAGGTCTCCTATCTCCCAAGTTCAGCCACGCTAGGAATTCATCAAGTTCTTGCCAGGACACCTCCCACACAAACAGGATATCGTCTATAAACCGATACCAAGATAACACATTCTCGAAGCAAGGGGCTACCTCATTATAAATGTGTTTCCTTTCAAAATCGGCAACATACAGACGGGCCAGATTGTGTGAACATATGTCAGCCATTAGAACGGGTAAACCTAATGCACCACTTATGGAACATTTCAAAGATATGGGACACTCGGAAAGGGATATACGTTGGTTTATCCTCGAGAAGATCTTCCCCAAGAAAAGAGGGGGGAATGGTGACATGTTCAGGAAAAAGAGAGAACTCTGGTATATTATCAGATTAGAAATTGTAAAGAAGGGACTGAATAGCAAGGAAGACTGGGACAGGGGGTTTACTTTGAAATGATTTATCTGTAGGGCCGTAGTTCAGAAAAGAGGGGATGCCTCCGCCAGTACTATGTACATTAATTAGATGAATGGGCATTTGCAACAACCAGAGTAATTGGATACGAGTTTATATACTGAACTAGGAAGGTTCAGAAATCTAATATGGCTATATGAAAACACAGTTGGCGGTTCGAGTTCTAGTTTTCAAAAAGGAAAAGAACACATCGCAGACAGGAAATGACGCAGACGTCAGCTAGGTGCGGAAAAAAGGACCATCATAATTGAGTGGACGGGTCACGTTCTAGTGTATGAACAGACAATGTACACATCGTATACCAGAAATGACATAGGTACACCTGAGGGAGGGGAAATGGGGAATTGGATGATCAGTATCGTTTGTGAAGGTAGGGATTGAGACCACGCCCATTCCCCAATATAAGTAGGAACACGGGACTCGTCTGCGTTGATATACACAAAAGACGAAAAGAGGACGAATACTTTGCCCCACTTTAAAGGTGAGATTGAACATGAATGAACATCAGGGGACTTTGAGTTTGTGAAGCTGCTGTACGGAACACGGGAAAGGAAACCATTTACCGTTGAGTATGTTTTGTGACGGGACTTTGAGAGTTATATAACTTAGGGGGAAGTAAATGAGAAATAGGAACCCTCCAATTAGAAATGTTAGGTGTATTTGCGATTCCAAGATTCAGGGGAATATAATTGTTTTTATAAAAAACACCTTGCAGTAGTGAATCCGGACCTATATTGACAATGCGTACGCAACGTGGCCGGAGATAAGAACGGGGCTGGAAGAACATATAATGAAGTGTTTGTTGGCAAGTTGTTTCCAAACCGAAAATTTTATAATAAGGATGTCAGTTTAGGACCAAAGATGGAAAGAAGGTATACATTTAGGTATTTGGGGATGCCCCAATGGAGAAAATGCGACAGGTTATTTACTATTCCTTATTATGTGAGGAAATTGTTTTCATTCTTGGTTCTGATTTATAGACTGAAGACAATGGGGGTCATTACAACCCTGGTGGTACAGGACTGCCAGGGCTGAAGTGACGGAAGCACCGCCAACAGGCTGGCGGTGCTTCCCTGGTCATTAGGACCGCAGCAGAAGTGCCGTGGTCGCACCGCCGGGGCCATTATGGCCCCGGCGGTAGTAATCCGCCAGGGCAGCGCTGCTAGCAGCGCTGCCCAAGGGATTACGAGTCCCCCTACCGCCAGCCTTTTCCTGACGGTTTGAATCGTCAGGAAAAGGCTGGTGGTACGGAGAGTCGCGTGGCCCCTGGGGGCCCCTGCACTGCCCATGCCACTGGCATGGGCAGTGCAGGGGCCCCCTGACAGGGCCCCATGCGGCTTTTCACTGTCTGCTCCGCAGACAGTGAAAAGCACGATGGGTGCAACTGCACACGTCACACGGCCGCAACACCGCCGGCTCCATTTGGAGCCGGCTCCCATGTTGCGGCCCAAATCCCCGCCGCCCCAGCGGTGATGTCATAATGGGCACCACGGGAGTGCGGCCGCATTGGCGGCCGCACAGCAGTTACAACTTGGCGGGCGGTGGTTGCCGCCCGCCAATGTTGTAATGACCCCCCTAAGAGTCTAAGGGCCAGATGTATCAAAGG
Source organism: Pleurodeles waltl (assembly GCF_031143425.1). NCBI lineage: Eukaryota > Metazoa > Chordata > Amphibia > Caudata > Salamandridae > Pleurodeles > Pleurodeles waltl. The sequence continues at coordinate 1,137,316,396 of NC_090440.1, read as the reverse complement.
GTTTTTCCCATTCTATGTCAATGGGAAAATGTGTTCGTACATATGGCCCTAAGTGTTATCACTCGGTTCCCTTTTGAAATGAAATGAAGAACTAAGGGACTACAGGGTAAGCTGTGCGGACTACAATTGGTGATTGTTCACAGTAGTTTAAAAACAAAGTCAACTTTAATCACTTCATTGGTTCTATGGTATTTGATATACACCATATATTGGGTGATAAGATGGGCACTGCATGGGGATAGGATTCCACGAATATTGGATGAAGAAAGAAATAGAGAATGTGGAATTACTAAAGAACTGAGGTCCTTGTATGAGACCACCATTCACCCAATTGCTTTGTCCCCATAAAAGTGATCTGTGTCTGGAACTAGAGTGAAGTAAAGGACGTCTCCATAATAAGAATTGGAATATGAGGATATTTGGAGAGATCAGATTTATATGGCGAGTGGTGTGATTTGATAAGGATGTTTTGAGTATCTGTTTTTTAATGAGTGGAGTGAATAAATGATATAGGATGTTTCCATGTGATGTTTTGATAAAGGAAAATGGGTGAATTTACGGTTTTATTTTAAATTATATATGGGGGGTTTAATTAAGGGACTCTTATTGAAAGAAGTTTTTTTTTTAGAATTAGGAGGACCGTATGAAATTGAATAGTTACATACATGTAATTTTTTGTCTACTTCTTAGTTGTGTAGTACCATGAAAGAACTGTGATGGGAGGATATCGTATTGTCCTGAAGAAGGTGGTGGAAGGAGCTTGAGAGACCACCGAAACACGTCGACGCTTGTTAAAATTACTGGACCAATTGGAACTGTCTAAAATAGATTTGGAGATTTAATATACAAATCAATTGGACAATAGATACCAAACATTGGACAGTACAAAACGATAGACTTGGGAATCTGTCTTGTCTCCCATTTTTATGTGTTGTTATTGACTGGTTGAAGTACTATTCTGAGTATTTGTCTTCTTATGAGGCATTTTATTCATGTGTTGTTTATGGGATTAATTATTAAATTATATTTTTTGAGATATTTCCTTTATCTTGACTGATCATTGGTAGCTGTGTTGATTGTGTAGTTGACTGAGTGGTGGATAGTTTGTGTCCCCCCCTGGGGTTTTCATTTTGTTATTACTGTTACGGTACCCTGTCCCCTTTGGGTGATAGGTTGAGTGGGGCCCTCTCTCCCTCTTTGTCTTGAGTTATAGTACACGCAGTAACAATAACACTGCATTTACATCCCCACAGAACGCCACTGGAGAGGAGGTGCCAGCAACATCCAGTTCCCCCCGGAAGAGGCCCACAGTGATGACAGCAGCTCTGCAGGATGACCAACCTGGCCCATCAGGGACCTCTGGACAGTCGGTGACCCAGGCACAGTCCCATACCACCACAGAACCTCCCCCCTCAGGAAACACCAGCATAGCATCCACCCAGTGGGCCCATCCATCTGTCCCTAGGACACATCAATCAGCAGTGTGTCCACCACTACTGGGACAACAGGCAACCCCACAAAAACAGGACGATCAGGGACCTGGGGTCAGCGGCAGTGGGCACACGGTCCAGGGGACAGAGGCACAGGACAACAGGGAAGCTGGGAGGACTGCTGTGAGACGGGGGAGGACAGGCTCAGGGAACTGACTCTCCACAAGGCACTCACCAACATCCTGGGAACATACCACCATTCCCAGGAGACCATGGGCCAGATACTAGCCAAGTTGCAGGAGACCCAGCGGCTGTAGGAGGGACAGTAACTGAGGATCAGGGAGGACCTGAAGGACATCCACACCACCCTGGTCACCATTGCATGGGTGCTGGCAGACATGGCCAACGCCATGAGGGAGGCAGTGGCACACCAACGGGCCCCTGACACTAGCCACACCAATGAACAGCCCTCCACCTCTGCTGACGCTAATGGACAGGAGGCCCCGTCACAGGAACAACAGGCCATGAGCACCCCTCCCCCTGCAGAAGAAGAACCACCACACAAAAGGTCCCTGCGATCCAGGCATGAGCCAGAGGACATTACCAAGACCCCTGCAGGAAATAAGATTCCCCTGAATGTCACCCTTGTGTCCCACTATGTCACCCTGTCCACCTTGAGCTGCCATTGCTCCCCTTCCTATGCCCCCTTAGACAATGCACCTGTGATACCAATAGACTGGACCCTATCCTGGACCTTCCTCCATCATCAACCCAGCCCATTGCAATACCCCCTACTCTTATTATCACATAAAATAAACACCCTTGGAACTAATACAAGTATGGAGTCTGTCAATTGATTGAAATATGTATTAGTTTAACAAGCTGTAAACATTGCTGTTCAAATGTACAGTTATATATACATAGGTATGACCTGTAGTGGGCAGCAGTAAACACACCAGGAGCCAGAGTGAGGCACAGATATCTGAAAATAGAGATGCCAAAGGGTACAGTAAGGAGCCATAGAATTTGGAAAATCAGGCTGCCATGTACAATGGCCAACACAAAACTGCAATGGAAGGTGAAGTTGCAGTGTTTTACCTGTGTGCCACTGGAAGTACTGTTGAGTTATAGTTGTTCTGTTGTACACATCCTCTTCCTATGCCTCCTCTTTGTCACTGTCCACAGGGTCCACCGCTGCCACACGACCACCTCCTGCAGAAAAGGCACCTGGCTTCTCAAGGCCAGGTTGTGCAACATGCAACAATGATCTGGCAGACCTTCTTGGGTGAGTAGCACAGAGATCCACCTGTCAGATGGAGGCACCAGAATCTGGCATTCAGGAGGCCAAAGGTGTGCTCAATGATCCTCATTGTTCGCCCATGTGCCTCATTGTAACGTTCCTCTGCCCTTGTCCTGCAATTCCTCACTGGGGTCAGCAGCCTTAAGAGGTTGGGGAAACCAGAGGCATCTGTAAATATCAAGGGATACCTGTGAGCCAAACACTCACCCTTAGGGCCAAAACCATACCCATACACCAACATATACTGGGTGCGGACCATGGGCTCACCTATTAGCCCCACCCTGTGCCTCTGAAGTTGAGACATCACATATGGAATGCTGCTATTCCTCAAAATAAAGGCATCATGCACAGACCCAGGATACTTTGCTTTGACATGGGAGACGTACTGGTCCGCGAGGCACACTATCTGCACATTCAGAGAGTGAAAGCTCTTTCGATTTCTGAACACCCGTTCATTTCTCCGGGGAAGACAAAGGCAATATGTGTACCATCAATAGCACCAATGATGCTGGGGATATGTCCCATTGCATAGAAGTCAGCCTTCACTGTGGCTAAATCCTCCTCCTGGGGGAATACGATGTAGCTGCACATGTGTTTCATCAGGGCAGACAACACTCTGGTCAGCACGTTTGAGAACATAGGCTGTGACATCCCTGCTGCCATGGCCACTGTCGCTTGGAAGGACCCACTTGCCAAGAAATGGAGCACTCACAGGACCTGCACAAGAGGGGGGATACCAGTGAGGTGGCGGATAGCTGAGACCAGGTCTGGCTCCAATTGTGCACACAGCTCATGGATTGTAGCCCTATCAAGTCTGTAGGTTAGGATAATGTGCCTGTCGTCCATTGTTGCCAGGTCCACCAGGAGTCTGTACACGGAGGCATGTCTCCATCTCCTATTCATCCTCACCGGTTGAACTCTAGGGTGAAAAACGGTGAGCAGATGGTCATATTCAAATATATCCTCAGATTAATATGCCTTGCATTTTTTTACAGAAACAGTATGTGAACGTGTAGGTCCGTTGATGTGCCTATGTCTACTGTGACGCAGTTAGGTGCCATGGCCTGTTCCCCCCTGAAATGGCGGCTGCCTGACCTGTGAGGAGGGACAAGTGGAAATGAGGTAATTCCGCTGAAGTTGTGTGTAGTTGCGGGAGGCGGTCGACGACCGCAGTGCAACACATCATTGGTTATCATTGGGGCCTAAGGATTCCAGGAGCCAATGGTGATGTACGCCGGCGGTGACGGTACGCACCACCGCAGACGTGACCGCCATATTCTATCTATTCACTCACTTGCTACATGACCTTCAACAGGAGAGGACCTACACTGCAAGTGCTGCTGTGACCTGTTTCTGGAACCAACCATGGCTCGAGTGTCTGGGGAGAGGGCCTCTACCTTCACTTCGAAGGAGTTGGAGAGACTAGTGGATGGGGTCCTACCCCAGTCCCCTTTACTTTATGGTCCTTCACACAAACAGGTGAGTACACTGTGAGCACGATGCGTGGGGCATGAATGCATGGAGTGCTGTGTGTGTAAGTATCATGTAGGGGGGGCTGAGGGGTCCTGGGCAGAGTTCTGCATGTTCGGTGGGCAATGTCTGTGCGTAGGGGGATGGGAGGGATATGGTGGGCCATGAGTGTAACAGTCCGGACGGTATGACTAATACCTTTTCTTATGTATCTTTTTCTGCAGGTCAGCACCCAGCAGTAAAAGGGTATTTGGCGTGCCATTGTCAAGGAGGTGCAGACCCTGAGGGTCTTTGACAGCCAGAGCACCCACTGTCGCAAACGGTGGGGGGACCTGCGCCACTGGGCAAGGAAGACGGCGGAGGCCCAGCTGTGGATGCCGTCCCAACAAGGAATGGGTGCCCGTCGTACCCTGACCCCACTGATGTTCCGCATCCTGGCGGTGGCCTCTCCGGAGTTGGATGGGCGGTTGAAGGCATTACAGCAGCCACAAGGGGATGAGTACAGTTTCAGAATCATGACGTTGCGCGCGTTGAGGTGTTACCTGGGTGGGGGATGTGGGTCTGTGGGTACCCCTAGGCCAGGACGAACATGGCAGGGTAGGTTACATGATGGGCAGGCTCAGAAGCACTCCAACCCCCAAAATGCTAGTGGGCATGTACTACTGGGCAGGGTCCTGTGAGTTTCTGGTGTGCTGCTATTGGCGTTAGGCATTGTACCCCATGGCCTGGTGACTAGCATTGTAACTGGTATTGCATGGCCAAGTGCATAGGGCTGTTCCCTGTGAATTGTGTACGCCAACGGTGGTGTTGTTGCTAGCATTGACCAAGTGTATCCTCTGTCTCCCCCCCTTTTTGTTTTGTCACCCTGTCCTTGGGTGCATTAGCATCATCTGGCGGAGGAGCAGAGGCACCGGCAACGGAGGGAGCTGCATCCCACATGGGCCTGGAGGGCGAATCCACCGAGAGTGAGGGCACCAGTGGGACGGAGGGCGAGGGGAGCACCAGGGCGGAGACTGGAGGGGACAGTTCTGACAGCAACACCTCCTCCGATGGAAGCTCCCTGGCGGTGGTGGACACCTCTGTGGCCACCCCAACTACAGGTACAGCCGCCACCCCCGTACTAGCACCGCCCTCCCAGCAGCCCCTCAGCGAGTTTCCCATGCCCGCTCACCCAGGAGGGTGGGCATCTCCTTTGCCCCAGGCACCTCAGGCCCTGCCCCAGCAGCCCTGCTGCCCTCAATGAGGAGGCTATTGACCTCCTGAGATCCCTCTCTGTTGGGCAGTCAACCATACTGAATGCCATCCAGGTTCTAGCAGGGCATTTAAAACAAACAAATGCATTCCTGGAGGGCATTCACTCTGGCGTGGCGCCCCAACAGAGATCATTCCAGGCTCTGGCCAACTCATTGATGGCAGCCATTGTCCTTGTCTCTAGCCTCCCACCTCCAATTTCCTTTACCCAGTCTCATTTCCCTCAACCCTAGCCTATCCCAACACACCTTCAGACCAGCATGCACCCAAATCAACATACAGAAGTGGATCAGGCAAACACAAGCACCACACTTCATCCCACAGGCACTCACACAAGCACAATCCAGATGCAGACACACCAACATCCACTGCCTCCACTGTGTCCCACCACCAGCTGGCAGAAGCAAGGAGGCACCACCAACTGCCAAGGGCAGGAAGGGAACAACAGCTGCCAAGGCCAATGTAAAAGGAACAGATGCCGCAGACAGGATGGATCTGGTTCCTGGGGCTGGAGCAGCATCTGGGCAAACAACACCAGCCATGGCACTTCAGCCGTTCGAAGCTGCAGGGGAAGGGCTGTAGCCTCCCCCCACCACTGACAGCACCGCCACCAGCACCGCCACCTGCACTGCCACCTGTACCACTGCCAGCAGCAGCAGCCCCATTGGGCAGCCGCCTGAGGCTGCAGGGGAAGGGCTGGAGCCTCCCCCCACCACTGATAGCACCACCAACTGCACTGCCACCAGCACTGCCACCTGCACCACTGCCAGCAGCAGCAGCCCCAGTGGGCAGCCATCCGAGGCTGCAGGGGAAGGGCTGGGACCTCCCCCCACCACTGACAGTACCACTGCCAGCCCCGCAACTGCCACCACTGAGCAGCTGTCACCGCCGGCGAGCAGTGTATAGTTGTGACTACATGGGCTGTAGTGCGTCCTGGCCCCTGCAACAACTGTAGGTGTGACACCTAGGTGAGAGACTGTGAACTTGCACCATCTAGGATCTGCATTACAGGGCACAAAGCCCCGTCCAGAACCAGTGGAAGAAGGCATCCACTCACCCCCTCCTTGCCAGGATGAAGCACACTGGGCACAAGGCCCCCTCCAGAACCAGTGGAAGAAGGCATCCACTTGAGAGACTGTGGCCTTCCACTCCCCACGAGCAAGCAGTGGGCAAACCACCCACTAGAGTGACTGTGGCTTTGCACTCCATAGGAGCAAGCAGTGTGCAAACCACCCACTAGAGAGACTGTGGCCTTGCACTCCCCAGGACCAAGCAGTGGGCAAACCACCCACTTGAGAGACTGTGGCTTCTCACTTCCCAGGAGCAAGCAGTGGGCAAACCACCCACTACAGAGACTGTGGCCTTGCACTCCCCAGGACCAAGCAGTGGGCAAACCACCCACTTGAGAGACTGTGGCTTTGCAGTCCCCAGGAGCAAGCAGTGGGCAAACCACCCACTAGGGAGACTGTGGCCTTGCACTCCCCAGGACCAAGCAGTGGGCAAACCACCCACTAGACAGACTGTGGCTTTGCACTCCCCAGGACCAAGCAGTGGGCAAACCACCCACTTGAGATACTGTGGCTCTGCACTCCCCAGGAGCAAGCAGTGGGTAAACCACCCACTAGATAGACTGTGGCCTTGCACTCCCCAGGAGCAAGCAGTCGGCAAACCACCAACTAGATAGACTGTGGCCTTACACTCCCCAGGACCAAGCAGTGGTCAAACCACCCACTTGAGAGATTGTGGCTTTGCACTCCCCAGGAGCAAGCAGTGGGCAAACCACCCACTTGACAGACTGTGGCTTTGCACTCCGCAGGAGCAAGCAGTAGGCAAACCACCCACTAGAGAGACTGTGGCCTTGCACTCACCAGGACCCAACAGTGGGCAAACCACCCACTAGAGGGACTGTGGCTTTGCACTCCCCTGGACATTGCAGAGGGCATGTAGCCCCCTCCAGGACAGTGGCATTGTACCATCTTCCGGCTGAGATGCCCCTGTTCCCCTTTCCCCTTAGGTGCCTGTGTATCTTCGACCTGATGCCCCAGCAGTGTTCTCTCCGTATTGAGGCAGGAGTCAAGTGTGGCCTTTGCCTGTGTGTTATGGCCCTGTGGGCCACCAACATTTTGGACTGGGCATTGTCCCTCCATTTATATATATTATAGATACTATTTTGTGCTTTAAGGACGTATTTATCTAAACTTTTATTTTTACACTGGCTTCACTCACATCCTTTTGTCCTTGTGTTATTCCTGAGGGTTACAGGTGGATTTGTAATGTTGCTGCATCTGTTTGTGTGTATGGTGTTGCGTGTTGCATGTGTGTGTCACTCTCTTTTTCCTCCCCCTCCCCCTTGTGTGCTAGGTGTGGTACTCATTGTGGTCATCTTCGCCACCGTTTGTGTTCCGGGTGTAGGAGGAGGTAGACCAGCATGAGAAAAATGTGCAACTCGGGCTCCATGGCGTCGTGGTTCTTCCTCAAGTGTCGAGAGGTAAGTCATTTCCTTTCTGTGTACTGTTTCCACATTGCTTTTGATGGTGTTGGTACTGCCCCGGAAAAGGTGGCGGATTGGCCTCTCATAAGACAGTGGGTGGTACATTGTCTTTCACCTGGATGTTGGCAGTTACCGCTGCGGCGGTCGGTGTGTTAAACTGGCCGTCATGGTCAAAATTCAGTTTTTTTTACCGCCGTCCTGTTGGCAGTATTTTCACCGCTTTATCACCGACCACCATTGTTGTAATGAGGGCCACAATTTTCAACCCATCTATTACAATGGAATGTAGGTGCTCAGTGCAGCTACCCCAAAATTACCTTCCAACTAGTGACAGAAAGCAAGATCAATTACCCATTCAGATAGCACCTTTTGATCATTCTGACTCATTTTACCCCTATAATACCCACCCCCAACCAAAGCACCAATTAGTAAGCAGCTTTTGAACAGCACACCCCCTCCACCTCCTGGAGCCCCATTCCCCATTTCCAACAGAAAGGAATTATCCCACCTGTGAGCTATACGCTGGAATGGCAGCACTGTGAGGTCGCTACTCTACAAACTTATGAAAAGGCCAGCAGAGTAATAGAGAAAAAAGGGGGGCATTAGTATACCCAGGCATAAGTCAGACATATGTCAAGCAGTCAACAGAATCTTAATATTAATAATATTCAGGACAGAATCCTTTCAATCCTTTTAGATGATGTATGTACAGACGTTCCCTGCCATGACTAAGAACATGCTCTGCATCTGATAAACAATAACAGAGCTGTGTTTGGCCATCCTTATGGCTCTTCAGCCTGGCTGGTTTCACTTGAGCCCCAAGAGCTTTCAATGGATCAATCATTTGTCACAATTTCCACTGTCGTTCCATAGTATGTGTGCTGCAGTCTGAACGCACAAACAATGACATCAAGTCAAAAGTGAAGGTGCAATGGGGCGAGCTTTAATAGAAATCACCTCCGCCAGTAGAAAATTGCCCACAAATATCAAAAACTGGCGAGGGTCAATATGATTAACATTGAAGTGGTTGCGGGTTATTGGTAGGTGATGTATAAGCTGGTTTTGGGAATCTATGTCCCAATCAGCCAAATGCAGAAAGGCCTTTTCAAACAGCCTGAAGATAAACAACCTTGGGTCATCTCCTTGTCTTCCTTCTGACACTCCAAAAATCCCTCAGATGTTGCAGCACTGCAGTTCTCCAGATCTTCGATGTTAGAGTGGACCAACTCCAGGTAACTCTCATGGCTCCTGATAGTCTAGACTGCAGCTGTTCCCCTGTCGCCCTCTGCTGAAGCTCAGCGACTTCTGTGGTAATTACTGTAACCTTCCCGGACACCTCCACCAGGGATTGCTGCAGTGCCTGATTATCTGTTTCGACTTGCCCATAATGCTGCAGCACCATTGAGCACTAGTCCTGCATAAGCTGTAAGATTGTAGACAGAGATAGCTCTGGTGCTGCCAACACAGGGATATTAGCTAATGCCCCAGGTGCAGAGTGCCCAGAAGAAGCACTGCCAGAGGAATCAAGAACTTGTCCCTGAGTTGGGCACATGTCAAGACTGAGAGGTGTTAGTGTGGGGAGTATTGAAGTGCTGTGTCGTTACAAGGGGGACTGATGGAGCTGCTTTTTCCCCTTAAAGGCTGATCCATCAAGCACATAGCAGATGACCGAGAAGTCTTCAAAATACCCCGCGCCTCCCTTTAGAAGCATCCCAATTCTGAAAAAAAAAACTTTAGTAATGCTTGTGGTGCAAGCGGGGAATGCGTTACCATGCCTGGTGCTGCCTTGGCTACCTGCATCCTTCGTCATACTTCCGCAGCTTGCCCCGTCTACCCTGTTGCCCTTCTGTTGGATAAGGTGCCCCATTAGGCATAGCACTGGGTTTCTGAGCTCCATCCTGGGCTACTTCTGTATTTATTATGTTATACATATTAATGGGTTCCTAGTAGGAGCAGCTGATGAATCTGCTTCACTGAAGTGTTCAAAGTCCACAGCCTGTTGAGCTAATACATTAGATAGACCCAAAACAGCTGCAGAGGCCCCTCTATTCTCTGGCTCCTCCTCACCAGTCACATACTCAGTGCACTCAGTCTCAGACTCATTAGCCCCTTCATTAAATGTTGTCGATATCTATGAGAGGCTCAGGCATGAAACTCTATATCGGCCCTTCCTCTTTAACCTGCAGTGCAGAACATGCAGAAGAAACAGCATAGGTATCAAACACTGCTATAGTGATACCTTGTTTCACTATCAGAGGATCAACTGCAACATTGTTGCTAGTCGCTACTGCCAGTGAGGTAGCCGCCAAAAAAGGAGAATCATCCCCAGCATGGTCTGCATCCAGTAGTACCTTAGGAATCAGTGATCCTCTGACCACATGTAGTCAATCCTCCAAACATGCTTGAAGCAGACTAGCGGCCATGTCAGATTTAAGGAATTTCATTATCGGAAAGCCAACATGAGAAAAAGGCCCGTTCTCAGCTATTGAATGAGGACTAGCTGCATTATGTGAGAGGTCTCCCAAAGCTTTGTCTGAGGCTGGTGCTACCACTGAGTGGGGCCCCGCCATCCACAGAGGGTGATCATCTTGGTCGCACCATGTAACGAGTAAGAATCACGGGTCAGCCAGCTGCTGCTATGAAATGAGACGATATGAAGCCCCAAGCTGAAAAGCTGCCACATCAAAGTTTCCAGTGTGTTGGAGGACAAAGGAGCTCTAACAGACAGAGAAGAAAAGATTCTCATTCAATGCCTTACTGCACCTTCGGTGATTCTGTACTTATGTAGCATGTTTTGTGATTCATATATATCAGTTTGGCTTTACATTTCTAATAAGATTTTGAACTTTACTCTATGTCTCTGGGATTTAATCTGTGACCAAATAGGTTGCATTGTTAATTGATTTGAAATTATGGTTTGAACTCCCTTTATAACTTGAGACTCCTAAAAAGGTCTGTCGAAAGAAGAGAAGCAAGAAGATGTGGCCATCCGGGCCACAAGTGTCATCAGATGGTAGAAGAGTGATGAAGGTCAGGATCTCAAAGTAAGGTGAGCTATAACCGTTTATTCTAGATTAGTTAGTTCCTAGAGCCCAGTTCTTAGTCTCTATGTCTCGATATTTGGAGGATTGGTGACTTCCAGAGATTCAGAAGAGAGTTATATCAACAGTGGAGGAGTGAATATCAATAGGGTCATAAATTTAATTAGTTCATGTTTAGCTTGCAGTGCTTTGTGGGGTCTAACTGGTGTTTTGCTGAGTTTTTTTTAATGTTGTGTGAGTGTGATGTTTAGTAAAAGAAGTTGAAGTTGTTATTGGGTCCAACATGACCTATGATCCTAGAATATTATTAAAAGTGTAGAAGACACTGTCGTAGTTGGACTCTTGCTCTAGGCAAGACTGCTGGTTTAAGGATGACAGTACTTATGTTTGTAGGCAACTATGCCAGTCCTACAACAAATCACAACTATCGTCCCAACCCTTCTGGCTCACAAGCAGTACCTCACCAAAACAGTAAAAGGTGATTTGTGGCAACCTTTACGCATGGACTCAAGAGTATGACATCTCAGGGAGCGTCGTGGTTAAACGGAGATTACCCCTTTCTCACATTGACAACATGTCTCAATCAAGCACAGGCAATGAGGAAGATGCAGTAAAGGTTCAATAGGTTTTATTTTAGCAAAACTGCAATCTGCGATAAATTGCATGGGCTGTAATGATTAGGATAATGAACAGTGCAAGAAATAGAATGGTAAAGACAAGAGTCATTAATACAAAGACCCCCAACATCTTGAAATATCATGAAACTATATGAAGTGTGTGATGTGCTAATATCCTAGCATGACAGGCCTAACCTCTAACCTAAAAGAGAGCTAGGTATGTTAAACCTAATCTGCCAATGCCATGTCCATGAGAAGAGCCCCCAACCCTTGTTACCTTGAAATGAGGTCGCTAGCTCAGACTCTATAGGAACACGAAGAATGGGTCAGCGTCAAGACGACGTGCAGCATCAATAGCAGTGATGGCATCTGGTCGGAATCCCTCTGACTATCTGTTAAAGTGAGGAGTATTTATATAGACCTACTTGGACCCCTGACGTAGGTTTGTTCCCAATCAATAGGTAACAAGGCGTGCTTGGGACAGTAATTAATATAAACAATTCTCTTGAAAGCATGAAGAGGGAAAGTACCTAAAGTGAACACCCACAGTTTGTTTGTCTTTGTCTCTTGATCTTAATGCCTTAGCGCGGTGACACTGATAATGCAAAGTAAAACATGGGCCTAACTCAAAACAAGGCAGCCATCTTAAAAGATTTAATTAAATAAATGTGCTAAAACAGAGCAAGGTAAGTAGGGTAAAAGTCACTGGGTGACGGGGGCACGAGTCTGCCAGCCTCAGGCTCAGTTAACTCCTGTGTCGCATTAAAAGAAACTAGGATTCACTACAACACTATATTGAAATTGTCTGCCAAGTTAGGTGGTGCTAGTCCTGAGACGTCAGCGGCGACACAATTGAAATAGGGACTTTTATCTTTGTGCAAATCTGAGGTGATTGTTATGGTGGATCCTTATCAACATGGTGAATCTGTACTACTCCGAATGATGCACCGCAGTTCAAGGTTTTGTTCGAAGTGCTTGGTGAGTCTTGTTTGATTGAATGCTGCAAATTTATTAGTAGAGCAGTCAAAGGTTATTGAATTGCATTTTGTTATATGTGTTGGATGCTGAAGAGAGTGCATGAGTGCAGATTGAAAAGGAGGGTGAGCAGCTTCAACGAGCAAGATTGACGTCACATTGTGCTACGCTAGTGTTGATCTGTTGGTGTAGGACTGCACTGGTATTGGTTGTGTACCTCACAGAGGGTCGTGCTGCAATTGGTTGTTGCTTTTTGAACAAGGAATTGTGGATAAAGAGTTATTTCTTGGTCCGGAACAAAATTCTGTCTGTGATGATTGATATGTAGTTTGAAAATTAATTGTTTGAAGGTAATATGGGATTTGTTTAGAGGAGATGTGTTTATACCTATTAGAGAGGGAGAAGAGACACCTCTTGAGGATACCCCAGGTTATTATGTGGCAATAAATGTAGGGGTCCATACATGTATTTGTCTTTGTCAATGGCACAAGATCACAGAAACTGAAGGTGCATTGAGGTTTCCACATTATGGCACATTTAATTTGAGGAACTTTAAAAACTTGAGAAGAGTATTGCATGAGATGAAACCACCTCCTACTCCTGTGTCGTATGAGGCGGGTAATGTTTGGGATTGTGGTTCTCATTCTAGAGAGAAAGAGAAGTACTAGAGGAGAGCTCAAAATGGAGTGCACACTTATACTAATGCTAGATGGGATGCTAAACAAAGGAACTGGTGAACTGACATGAAAGAGGGAGTTAGATTGTACCCAGACTTAACAAGCAAAGCACTTGAGAGAGAGAAGGAAGAGAAAAAGAACGAGAAAGTAAAAGATGGAAAGCAAAACGAAGCAAATGACATCAGTGAGATCAGAGACAGCGATTCCTGCGATAGCTTTTTAGATATGTTATTGTCAGAAAGCCCATCTCCGTATAATGAAACTTGAGTGGAGGGTGAAAATAGTGCTAATGGCGGTGGAAAGATTGGATTAGCTACTGCCCCAAGAATCAAGAATACTAGTCCAGTGGGGTTTACTCTGGTAACTGTGCATTGTAAACCAATTGGAGAAAGTTCAGAAAATTGTGTTCCTGCTATCTCTACTATGCTGAACACTGCTGATGCTCTTACTCTTCCAGTTACTATTGGTTCTGTGGCCCCCATGTATAAAACTTATTTCCCAGGAAAGATAACTTATAATTTGGCTGTCCTGTGTTCAGCAGGTGCTTCAGGTAATGCTGCAGCAAGTCCCGGTGCAGGAGGATTTGTTCCATTAGTCTAGACACACACAAGCTCTCCACGTGTGGGGAGTGCTGATTCGACTTTGAATCTTTCAGGATTTAATTCCGTTGATATATTTGAAAGAATGCCAACTTCTGGTACACCCACATGCTACCCATCTTTAAAGTTCAGTGGCAGTGCCCATGGAGATGGGAATATGTCTAAGGTCCCAGCAGTGTCACAGAGTCTTCATGCTGATGAAATGGATGAGTGGGTGGAAGCTTTTAATACTAATACTCCTTCACGTGATAGCGGAAGTTGAGTTGAGTAAGGGAACAATTCAGTCACCTGTGAGAGAGTACTTTGTGGGTGTAGCTAAACTGAAGTTAGAATTCGATGAAATGATTAGTAGGGATCTTAAAATGACTTGTTTCAACTCTTACCAAGAAAATTAGCTTATGTTCATCTGCAAGGATGTTACCAGACATGCAGGACAAGTTTATGATAAATTTTCCGAGTTGGCTAAAATATGAGACAAACTTGAACAAGAGAAGAGCTATGTGAAGCTTTATTGAGGAAGACATTGTCTGTGTGAGAACTTCAGGGATGAAAATACAGATTAAAGAGCTAATTCAGAACATTCGTAAATGGAATCAGATAGATAAGTGGGAAAGTCAATAGGCGAGAAAGAATGAACCAAAGAAACAGACAGGGACACCACCTGCGCCTGAAGCAGGAGAGGCGAGTGCATCAAATTTCCCTTTGTGAGAAGTGCCTAGGGGAGGTTATGTTCATGTGCAATGGAGTGGAAATGATCGTTCATCATTCACCAATGACTTTTCAAAGATGAGGAAAAAGCCAGTGGAGTGGTACAAGCAAGATGAGAGATTTGTAAAAAAAATCACAAGTGTTGTGGGTTGGTTTGAACACTCTGTTTGACATTGTGTTTCCGAGTGACTTGTGGGCGGAATGTAGGATAGTTATTGAATGGCCAAGGAGCCTAATGATGAAAGTAGGGGTGGGTGGGGTGCGCGGAGTCTCGCTGCGTGGAACTCTGCAAAGTTGTAAAAAAGGTCTGCCGCAATATGCGGAGTTCCACGAATGGGCAGAGTTCTCTGTGACTCCCAGTCATATTGGATTTGAACTGAACTGCAATGCGAAATACGTACTCACGTTGAAAACCACGTGCAAACTGCACCATGCAGTTTGCAAGGGCGCTGCCATCCTGTTTTTCACTCTGCCTCTGGCGCTGGGACTGTTTTTTCATCCTTATTTATCTTTGTAATTCTCCACCCTCCTAATTAATCTACCCCTCTTTGTTATTTATTTAATCACTGTCTCTTTTTCTGAATCTGTATTTTTACGTTTAAAAAAAATGGTGTTTTTTGTGACATTTTCTATTTTTTTATTTTCTTCCTTCCTTGTCTTTTTTTTCTTCTCTTCTTCACCCAACCACACCACACCCAGCACTATGACAGAGCAAGGTAGGCATAGCAGCAGCCATCTATCTTGTGGGCGGCTGTGACACTGTTAAGGGGTGCAGCCTCTGCCCACCAGAAGCAAGGAGCCGGCAGCACTGGCCTTTTATTTGCACCACCCCCGCCCCTCCATGTTTGCAGAAGGCGGCAGGCCTGGAAGTGGTCACACCCTTCGAGAACATCGACTGCTGTAGGGGAGGATGCACCGGTTGGTTCGTTGGCAGACTGGGGGCCAGCGGACCCAGCAGCAGTTGATGCACTGTTGGGCAGACATAATTGACTGCGTGCAGGACCTGCTCGACGTATTTGACATCGAGGTGTCAGGCTTGGTGAGTAATAGTTATGTATTGTTGTATTTGTTGTTCCACAAGGCAATTTTGTTTTTCTAATGCAGTGCTGACTCTCAGAGGTAAGGTAAGGTTATCCTTGTTTATTATGTGATCCAGTTTGAGCTAGGATGGTGAGTCAGCAGTGGGGCTTCCTAATTCTACCTGTGGACACACGCTTGGGCTGATTGCTTAAGAAGCTATGAAGACAGTGACTTCTCCTGACACCAAGAATAAGATAGTGGCAGTAGTAATTAGCAATATCAGTGAGTTAGCATTCCTTTCTATGTGCCTTTCGTTTTGTAGCCTATGCAGTCTGTCCCAATCACAATCTCCTGGTGATGTGTAGTATGATATCATCATAGTATGTATGTATTTATGCATTGAAAAATAAATGGAGACTGAGTCACCCCATCAAAGGTGGTTGAGAAGCAAAGATCAGTAGTTGCAATATAAACGTGCTGTTAGTGGTATGTAGCTGTAAATGTAGGGCTATATTAATTTACAATGCCCTTTGTGCCACCGAAAGTCACGTTTAGTGGGAAAACCTGAAGGGTAAAATTTGCAAGGCCACGTAAAGCCACCCTGTGTGGCTCTTCATTACCTTGTGAATGTGGACTGATTCAATGTAGCGCAAGTCACTGCGTTGACTCAACCTGCAACAGGGAGGCGTGCCATTGGTGTTACGGTGGGTGTTCCCACGCACCACCCATGGCATTTGACACATTCCCAGATTTACAAGGTTTTGAAAACCAGGGAAGGCATCAAAAGCTTATGCCTCCCAGGAAAGCTGTAAGGGAGGCGCAACAAGGAGAAATCGCTTTAGTTCTCCTTGTTTTTTTTTCTTTTTCTATGTGCGCTGCAATCTGCAGCACACATAGAAAATGGAAAACATCTCATGTGACTTTTTTCGTAGAAAGGTGTCCCTTCCTGCACAAAAACAATCATCCCCTCAATGCAGGCACCCATGGAGCATGGTACAGTTGTGCCTTCATTGGATCATGGCAGCCCATTATGCACTAAAGCAGGGGAAAAGTACAGGAATGTGTCATGTCTGTTGTAGATACAGCACATTACTGCCCTCTCCTTTTGTTGCAGAGAAGTGCTGCAAGAAGGCTTGCATCAAAAGTTTGTTAATATATGGGATGTAGTTTAAGACATTTTGGAGTAGGGATTAGGTGTAGGAAGTAGGAAAGTAAAAGTAATAGGTAAACTCGAGTTTAGTCCATCCTACCAGGCAATCTGATTTTGAAAAGTACAACTTTATTGTGTTTGCCTCTGCTTGTCAAAAAATATTTTCACCTCTCCTCATTTCAAATAATTTTTCTTTTTGTTTTACTGCGCCTGTCTGCATTTTTTGTTTTTTATTTGTGTTCTATCTAAGCTCTGTTAAATTCTTGGTATTCCTGCATTTATCGATTTTACATGTTTCTTCTGTACCTGACTTCCTCTTGTCAATACTAAAAATTGTTTGCACAGAGCACGGTTTATAATTTGTCATTTTTTGCCTCCCAGTGGCAGAATGCATCAGCCCGTCTCAGTTCCACCACTGCTGCCCCCCTCACATCAGGACCGCATCTTCCAACACTGCGTCTTGCAACACCTTGCGTGCCTGGGTCACCGGGTGGCATGTATAGAAGCGACCCTCAACTATCTCTGGGTTCAACCGTGAACGAGGCCCTCTTCTGACTCTTTTTTACATTTTTTTTTTGTGGGAGGGACACTTGGTTTGGGTAAAGAGGATGGGGAGGGAGTTGGGATAGGGTTTGAACTTTACGCATTGGACATTTCGTTGGACTAAATAATTGTAAAGTTCTAAGGGGTTCACTGGCATACTCAGTCCAGGAAGTAGAGTTTGTCCTAGAACTCTGGAAGCTCACCCAGGACCTGGTCAGCTAACACACTTGATTATAACCAGTCATCCTCTTCTTCCTACCTATGGTGTTTTGGAATGGTATAATCTGGTTGTTTAAAATGCTAGTTAATTTTGATCATGGTTAATCTGTCCACATTTTGAGGCAAGAGACTGGTCCTACTCACTGTAACAACTGCACCAGCTGCACTGAACACACATTCAGCAGAGACACTGGGTACAGGACAAGCCAGAAACTTTATTGCCAGCTTGCTGAGCTCTGGCAATTGGCACATCTTCCCATACCTATACACTAGTAGGTTTTGAGCCACATACACCTCTTTTGGATCATCCAGATACTCCTAGAACATCCTTTGAATGGTCATTGGTGCTGCCACTTGCTCAACCACTTTTGCCTTCACCTCTGCACTAGAGTTAAGACTTGTCAATTGAAACCAAGCCAATGCAGAGGTTGGGTCTGATTCTTCTGTTGCTGTTGTCACTGGTTTTCTTGTTGGTGGGGTTGGCGGATGTGAAACAAGGCTACCCTCTCTGTAAGTTGAAGGCAGCACTCCAGAACTGTGGAATGAAACTCCAAATTCTAACTGTTCTTCTTCTAGTACTCATGCATGCTCAAGAATCCACCTCTTGTATTGTGAAACATCCCCTTCAGAAAAAGGAATGAGAGTGGAAAGAATTATTTTGTAGTGTAGATCAAGTATGGTGGCACAGATGTACTCTTTGGAGGAGATAATTTAATTTTGCAGCCTTGCATTACAAGTCAAACGATAGCTTAGGCTCTCAACCAAGGCATGCCCTTTTGCGTTTTTATTCGTACCCCCAAATGCGAACCTTTCAGACACCTTCTTCAGCTGCTCCTGTAGTGGATGCAAGAATGGGATAGCTTGGACCATTGTACTGTCTTCCTTGCTAACTTCCTGCGTGAAAACCTCAAAAGGGAGCAGCATCTGTGTGAGGCATTTGACTAGGCCCCATTTGTCCGCATTCATGGTCATTGCTTTCCCAATTGCATCACATCCTCTTTGAACGACAGAGTCATTGATCTGTTTGTACTGCTCAAACAGACATTACAACATACAACATAGGATGAATTCTAATGTGTTGGCACCTCATGTATCAGGGATTTAATTGGTACTCTATTGTTATGCAGAATGATCTGCAACTGTTTCCAGGCTTTACATGAATGGCGAAAATGAGTACATAGGCGTCTGCAGGTGGTCAGTATGTTGCTAACAATGTCTTATTATTTAAGAAAGTCTTGCACAACCAGGTTGATGCAGTGCGTCTAACACAGGACCCTGAAATAGGCATTGTCTGCCATGGCCTTGACTATGTCACTGCCATTGGTTGTGGCAACAAATCCAAGTCAAAGACCTCTGGGACCCAGCCATTCAGACACCTTGTTATTAAATTTGTCCAAAATGTATGCAGCTGATTGTGATTTTTCCATGGCAAACATGGCTACTGTTGCATGCAACTGAATGTTCTTAAAACTTTCTTCAGGGCCAAGGACTGTAGATAGCTTTTATTTAGTCCCCACAATAGAGATCCAATGTGCAGTGATGCACATGTAATCAGTCGCCTGACAACTGGTCCACATGTCTGTCGACAGGTGGATAGTGTGGACAACATTTTGCTGCAAAGCTTGTCCAACCAACTGCAGCACTTTGTGATACAGCAGTGAAACAGCAACTCTGCCAAAAAAGGTTCAACTTGGAACCTTCCATTTTGGGGAGATGGCTGGCATAAACCTTAAGAATTTCACTCACTTCACAAAAGAAAAAAGGAGGAGGTCCAGCGCTAACATTTTTGCCAGCTTCCCATTGTACAAACGTGCCATTGGGTACCTGCGGTCATAGGGCCCCTCCTGCCTAAACATGCCTCTAACAGTAGCCTGGATTTTCTTCTTTTCTGGGGCCACTGCTGCAGGCACCTTTCGAGAACTAGTAGGTGGAGGTAGACTCAATGTGCATCATGGGGCAGTCTCACTCTCCATCTGACTCGGAGTCTTCTTGTGGCATTGTGAGGTTCTTGAGGCAGGTGGTTCTGCAGCACTGCTGGGACTGGGCTGCTTACTTGTGAGGATGATGTCATCCTCTTCTTCCTCACTTTCCACAGTGATTTGACCAGTTCTAGCTGATCTTTCCTGGCTCTCTTCACCTTCACTCCTAAGACCGCATTCAGACATTTTTTAAGGTGCTCCTCTCCCCTGATTGAGTCCATTTTTTTCATATGGGTTGTCTGGCCTCCAGTACCGTAATGTGAACCAGGCTTACCTCAACTAACATTTGAGTGGAAATGGAACATATCGCAATATTCTCCTCCTTTTGGCTAATTGTTTAAAAGTCCCAAACTGGGGATGAGTACTTTCTTATTGGGCCACTGCCAATGCCTGGAGAAGAACTGTAGGTATGTGGGTGTGTCGCTTGACTCTCTGCAGTGTATATCTCTACCGAGGTATGGGTTGGTGCAGGTCTCTTCTGGGGCCATACAAATATGGGAGCTGGTGATGCTGCCTGTGCCATATCCCTTGTAGCAGATTGGATAATGTCATACACCTCTGTGACTGTGCTAGCTTCCACAATGACTGCTTTTCGTCATCATCCTCCTTATCATCATCCCTTTCCAGGATTCTAAGGCTTTCTGGAACTTTACTTTTCCCTTGTCTCTCCTAGTGTCTCCTGAACTCTGCTGGGGTCCACTCCATTCTCCTATCATCATCATCCGAAGTGGTGCTTGGAGAAGATGATGGAGTAGTACCCTTCCTTTTTCTTGCTGGAAATCTTAAAGTCATTGATTCTAAAAGGACTTGCTCAACAGAAAGCTTGACCTCCTATTTTGTTCCAACTTCAGGGAGATCTACTGTTGCTAGCTATGGCTGCTGGTTACTTCGCTATGTTTCCTGAAATGATTGGGTACTAGTTTTTGAAAGGGACAAATCCAAATCAACATCACTGCTCATCGGTGTTGCCATGATCGCAGTGGCTGCCTCACTGACAGAAATGGTCTTGTGCTTCAGTTGGGGTGGTGCTGCTGATGAGGGGGTGCTGCTCCCAGGTTCCTCCCTAGAGACCAGTGTGACAGGCGCACATTTATCCAAAAAGGTTGCTGTTGGCACGCCATTGGTGGAAAGCTGCTTCTTCTTTTCATTTGCCACTTTCTTTAGAGCAACTTTCTTTGGGGCCATCTAAAGCTCTAGGTTGGAAGTGGCACTAAGATACACAAGCGAAAGAGTTTGGAGAACTGCGGGTGATGTGGGGTCTTTTCTCTTGTGCACCCAAAAACAACCAAGCAAAAAAACGTGTAGTTAGTGGAACATGGCATTGTTGCAGGTTAAAATAGTACAGACATGCACTTTGAGTGCGGATGTTTACTTATGTAATAAATACTATTTTAATCATATACTGTAAATGCAAACCACATCACAACATCATAAAATAAGTTACATTTCACATTGGACAGCACAACAGACAGATCTAGCTCTCCATCTGTTTTAAAGGAGACACTGTGGGTAGACAGAGGGAGGTATAGGTAAATGGGATAATCCTTTAAATAACCTATGGTGGCAAGGTGGCCCTGGGGAAATGGAATAATCATTAACAAAATGAATTATGCTGTTAATTTGTCTGCAGTGCTCCGCAGCCAGGGTGTCCTGGAGGAAATGGAATTACTCCTAATGAAACCGAATGCTTTTGTGCATCTGTGCATCTTTGATGGACGGATGGATGGATATAGATGGATAGATCTAGGTAAAAAGCAGAATTAAATTAAAATTAAAATTAAAATACATTTAAAAAAATGTAAAACATACTAAAATATAAAAATTTAAATGAAAAATAAATGAAAAAAATAAATAAAAAACATTTTAAATTAAAACAAAAAAGTTTATAAATTCATAAAAAATAAAATTTAAAAAGCTAGAGGAATTTTTTTTTTATGTAAAAAATGAAAAAATACTTAAAATAAAAATACAAAAATACAAAATAAAAATAGAAACTTAAAAAACAAATGATCAATAATTTACAATGTTTGTATGTAAACCTATGTCAAAAACACACTGGCTGGATGGAAGAAATGGCTGCCAGCCAGCCACATGGCCAAACAACAACAACAAGGAGCATGGAGGTATGACAAACAAAGGGCACATGAAAGCCTGTGTCAAAGACACACTGGCTGCATGAACAAAATGTCCCCCAGCCAGCCACATAGTTAAACAACAACAAAAAGGAGCAATAAAGCATGGTGAACAAAGGACACATGTAAGCACATGGCAAAGAGGCACCAGCTGCATGGACAAAATGGCTGCCAGCCACATGTTCAAACAACAAATGCGAACAAGGAGGCATGGGAACAAAGAACAAATGCAAGCCTATGGAAAAGGGACCCTGGCTGGATGGACTAAATGGCTGCCAGCCAGCCGCATGGCCAAACAACATTAACAAGGCGCAAGGAGGCAAGGAAAAAAAAGAACACCTGCAAGCCTATAGCAAAAACACACTAGCTGGATTGACAAAATGGCTACCAGCCGGCCACATGGTAAAACAATAACAACAAGGAGCAAGGAGGCATAGCAAGCTAAGAACACATGCAAGCCTATGACAAAGACACACTGGCTGCATGCACAAAATGGCTGCCAGTCAACCACATGGTCAAACAACAACAACAAGGAGCAAGGAGGCATGGCAAACAAAGGACACATGCAAGTCTAAGGCCAAGGGACACTGGCTGGATGGACAAAATGGCTGGCAGCCACGTGGTCAAACAACAATGGTGAACAAGAAGGCAAGGGGAACAAAGAACACAAACAAGCCTATGGCAAACGGACACTCACAGGATGGACAAAATAGCTGCTATGCACATGGTCAAAAACAACTGTAAATAAGGAGCCATGGAAAACAAAGAACACGTGCAAGCCTATCTACAGAAAATGGCCCCTAGGCTGGCCATACTGCATGAGAGCAAAGAGAAATGGTGGACAATGACCAACACACACACACACACACACTTACAATGGCTATAAGGAGACATGATGGTGATGATAACACTGAAGAAAAGTGACCATCAAATATTACCCCAGAGCGTATACACATTTTGCAAAAAAACATGAAATGCAAACAATTGCCAACATTTTGAATTAATCCAATGCCATCCCTGCCCTAGATCGTGTTTTAAATGCATATACCACTGAAATATTTATTTCATGCACTGATGACAATTAGTACTGGGCTTACTGGCTAAATGGCCCTTTGGAAGTCTAGACAAGATAGTAAAATAATATTGCACATTTTACAAAAATGTAGAAAAGGACAGGTACCTACTGAGCTTTGTAACAATTGTCCTTTAGAAAAGGAGAAAAATCAATGACATTCAAAATAAATAGCTATGTCCATACTTGAACTCCAGACCACCCACCACTATACATTTTTCAAATCAAATTAAAGTGTGAAGAAGTATTGGTGCATGCCCAAGTAAACAAACAACACCCTTGTTCGATAGTTTTGGAACTTACTTGTGTGATTTCACAAAACAAAGTCCTTAAATCCAAAGGTATATCCAGGTGACAAAAGGAGTGATCCTTCCACCTTGAAATCCACGTGAAAAGGAGATGGACAAAGCGCTGGGAGAAGCTTGCTGGAAAGGAGCAGAAAGTTGGAGTCTCAATCTGAAAAAACAAATTGCAAGGTCCATGGGAGAAGCAAATCTAGTCAAAAATCTCTTTTTTACTAGATTCATAGTTGAATATCTGTTTTTTACTAGATTTAAATGCATCTGGAGTGGAAAATCTACTCCAGAAATGAGTTTGCACTTGCAAGCAGCACTGTATTGGCTGCCGGCGTGGCCGGAAGCAGAACGGGGGAACACACATGCTCACTAGCGGCCCAGGAATATTGTGTCACTTACGAGAGAGAGCCAAACCATTTTCAGTATGCGAACGAACTCCGGTCCACACCAGAGTGCAGAATTCGCGAACTCTGTGCTACTCTGCACAAAGTGCCTGAATTCCGCAAACTCCACCGGGGAGAGGAGTTCTAATCCCAGGCCTAGATGAAAGGCTGTTCACTGTTAGAGATGAAAATGTATTAGCAGGTGATGACATTTTTAAAGTCAAAGGTGTCACCCAAAGATGTTGATTGGATTAAAATTGATAGAACAACTCAGGAACCTGAAGAGTAGATTCATGCATACTATGAAAGATTGTTGCAGGTGTTCAAGCAGAGATATGAAATGGAGGCACTTCAACCGAAGGGCATGGAACACTTTGTGACAGAATTGAGACTTGAAATTAACATGATGATTCAACAGCATTTGATTTGTTGGCAGTTAAAAACAGTTGATGAGATCTTGAGATGTGCGAAGTTCTGCAGTGATGAAATAAAGATAAAGCAGAAGAAATTGAAGGAGAAGGTGATGGCTGGCCAGATGAAGGCTGCTCAGATAAGTAGTCAGGCAGATGTGTAGCAGCAAGGAACTACTGTGATGTGGGGTAGAGGTTGAGGTGCCCTAACTGATCCTAGTACAGGGATAGATGTGGAAAGCCAGAAGAAGACACACCCTTGTCATTTTTGGAACAAGCTGTGGCATTCGATGAGGGAATGTAGTCTCAACCAAGCCAATCAGCTTCGGAATTTAGGGTTTGTACAGCCCTAGAATAACAACCTTGTACATATGCAAACTGTGCAGAGACAAAGAGAGCAGAATTTCAATGTACCACAAGCTCCAGTGATGCAGGTTCCACAAGCCCCGATGCCATGGCAAAATGCAAATGGCCCCAGATTTCTAATCTGGTTCCAAACAAGAAGTTGATTGAATTTCAAGATAATAATTACTTCCAACAGTTTTCAATGTTATAGACATTTGAGAACTGTGGGTCTCATCACTCAACCTGATGTTGCCTGAGGGAGGAGGAAGATTGTATGCTTGTAACAGTCTTGGAGGTAGACCAGAGTGGTCCATTCATAAATGGTGAAGTGAATGGCTACCCTGTGTCATTCTTGGTTGACACTGGCACTACCCGTTGACTCTGAGAACAGAAGAAGTGCCAAACCCACCCCTCTTGGAAACAATTATTCAAGTTATAAGAGTTGAGAATAAACCAATGCCATCCTAAGAAATGACATAAGTGTCTTTGAGGATAGGATCCCTTGAAGAGAATCACTGATTTGTGCTATGTAATTCTAGACCAGTGAGTCTCTTGCGAAGAGACCTAGTTTGCACGTTAAACTGTGTCATCTGTTGTAGGCCGAAAGGGATAGAGATGCAAACTCATGATGAGGATGTTGCCTTTAAATTGGCAAACAATGGTCCTTACACAACAATGCTTACCATGCTGACCATTGATGATTTACCTGTAGACCTTAAAGGTCCAGCCATCTGTGGTTCGGGATTTTCCAGAATAAGACAATGGATTGATCAAAGGTGTTGAACCAGTTCGCATCACGCTGGAGCCAAATGTTGAATATCTGAGAAAACCCCTATATAATTTGACACCAGAAACGTTTGCTGGGATTACTCCAGTAATTTAATCTATGATCTTGAAAGGATCCTGAAGAAGATTTTGTGGAGTCCATGCAATTTGCTCATTATGGGCTTACAGAAGCCAAGTGGGAAGTATTGTGTTTTTCAGGGCTTGAGAAAAGTAAACAACATTGCTGTTCCCTGGTGTCCCATGATACAAAATCCAGCTGTGATTTTGTTTCAAATTCCAAATGAGGTCAAGTGGTTTGTGGTCATTGATTAGTGTTAAGGCTTTCTTTCAATACTGTTGGATGAGGACAGTCAGATCCTCTTTGCATTTCTGTTCGGCAGTCATGTTTTGGTATGTTGCCGAGTGCCACAAGGGTATACTGAGAGTCCACCCATCTTTAACCAGATTGTTAAGAAGAATCTGGAGTCCCTGCTCAAGCTTTGCAACTCAGTCATAGTCCAATACATGGATGACCTACTGGTGGTGTTGAATACACAAGAAACCTATAAGCAAGAAACCATTGCAAGGCAAGTTACAATACCATCAGAAAGATGTTCAGTATCTCGGACATCACTTTGAGAAAGGAGCAAGGAAAATGCCACGAGAGAGGATTTCGGTAACTTCCCAGACAGAAGTCAGGATGTTTTCTGGAATGGTGTGCTACTGTCACCAGTGGACACCCAACATTTCCCTAGGGCCAAGCCTTTGCTGAGGCTGACACACAAGAATGTGTTAGATCTGCTACCCTGGGATAATGATTGTTTGATTGCCTTCCTAGAGCTGAGAGAAAGTCCCTGTTGTGCCTCTGCACTGGGAATGCCTGATTACAATAGGTCATTTGAACTTTCTGTCAGTGAGAGGGTGAACTGCACTCTCTCAGTGCTTACACAGTTTCATCAAAACACCAGAAGGATTGGTGCCTATTTCTCTTCTATTCTTGTTCCAGTAGCTTCTGCGCTACCAGGTTGCATTAAAGCAGTGGCACCGTCAGTGTCAGCAAGAAGAGGTGTGAAAACATAGTCATGGATCACCAACCAATGGTTGATGTTCCACACTCTGTCGACGTTTTGTTAACAAGGACTAGAACCTAGCATTTGATGAGTAGCCGCCTTACTAAGTATGACCAAACCATACTTTCGTCAGAAAATTTGACTGTCAAGTGCTGTGCTGTTCTAAATCCTGCTACTCTTTTGCCTGTACCAGACAATGGAAATGATTATTATGAAGTGGGCATGAATGTTTTGATGTCACTGAACTATGCACCAAGCCGAGACCAGTTACAGAAGATGAAACACTACCTGAATCTGATTTTGTGCTATACCTTGATGGCTCGTATTTATGAGAAAATGGAGGAAGTCTGAAAGCTGCTTATGCAGTCTGCACAATGTCAGGAGTTGTTGAAGCTTTCTGGCTTCAAGGAATATTTTCAGCACAAGTGTCTGAATTAATTGTTCTTACTAGATCATGTTGTGTTTCAGACTAGCAGAAAGTGACAATCTCTATCTATAGTCTTTACGTCTTTGGTGTTGTGCATGACTTCGGACAGTTGTAGTCCCAGAGGGGTTCATGACATCCTCTGGATCTAGAATCCAGAATAATGAACAAGTGAGAAATCTCCTTGAGGCAATACATATGTCTGAACAGATTGCAGTGGTCAAGTGCTCTGCACACCATCGTGGAAATGATCATGTATCATTGGGTAATAAATATGCTGATGGGGACGCAA
This sequence comes from Pleurodeles waltl, assembly GCF_031143425.1. Taxonomy (NCBI): domain Eukaryota; kingdom Metazoa; phylum Chordata; class Amphibia; order Caudata; family Salamandridae; genus Pleurodeles; species Pleurodeles waltl. The sequence continues at coordinate 1,137,289,737 of NC_090440.1, read as the reverse complement.
AGTACTGTGCTCACAATGCCTGTACTTCTAATGGAGAATATACCAATGAGGGAATAGATGAGCCCAACTACAACTGTATTGTTAACAACTGCAGACTCATGGGAAGAGGTAAAGAGGCTTCAAGAAGAGGTGTCAAATGAAGAAGAGCAGCAGAGTTGGATCAGAGCAGGTTGTGTTAAGAGAGAGGATGTTGACATTTGGGTTTAAATTGATGGAAGGACTGTGTTGCCAAATAGCTTTGTTGTGGGTCCTCCTTACTGCCTGGGTTGGACACTCTTATTTTAGCATTAGGCCCATAGCATGTGCCTTTTGCATGTAGACACATTTTTATTCATTTCATATTTTTTAGTACAGCCAGCCTTCAGCTCGCTGTTTTTGTATTTTAATTAGTTGCTTCATTCTGAGAAGACATAGGCCCTCATTACAACACTGGCAGTCGGTGTTAAAGCGGCAGTAATACCGCAAACAGGCCGGCGGAAAAAGAAAATGGGATTACGACCGTGGCGGAAACCGCCAACATAGACAGCCACTTTAACACTCCGACTGCCACGGCGGTAGAAACAAACAGCGCTGCGTACACCGCCAACAGACAGGTGGGAGACAAAGTACCGCCCACTGTATTACAAGAGGCCTATCCGCCACCTTTTCCGGGGCGGAACCAACGCTATCAAAAGCATGGCGGAAACAGTACACAGAAGGGAAAACACTCACCTCTCGACACCCAACGAGGAACCAGGATGCTATGGAGCCCGAACTTCAGGTTTTACCCATGTTGGTTTACCTCCTCTTCTACTAGGAGTACGAACGGCGGCGGCGGCGACCACGGTGGGTACGGCACCTACAGCACAGGGGAGGGGGGAGGAAAGAGAGTGACACACACACGCAACACGCAACACCCCCACCCTCACTCTCACCCACAACAACATACACACAAATACATGCAGCAACATTACATATACACACACCCCCCACCCCCTGGAAGAACGCAAGGACAAAAGGAAATGATTGTAACGATTGTAATCCTTAAAAATCCATTAGTCAAAACTCCAAATTCAGTATATACAAATATGTACACCAACTACACAAGTCCGGATTGTGTACTAATCATTGTCCGTGGACCACTGGGCCCAAAAATGCATGGGTGAGGCCCACACATGATACCTGACTGGAAATAGAGAGAACACTGCTGTGGCATGAGATCGAAAATATACAGGCACCTCAGGGGGAGGGGGAGGAGGGGCACCTCAGCCTGATGGACGCACAACGCCACTGCTGCACGAGGGGGCTCCATGCCCATTGCTGTATCCTGGGGAGTGCAAAGCCACAGTCTCTCAAGTCTCTCCAGTGGGTGGTTTGCCCACTGCTTTACCCTGGGGAGTGCAAAGCCACAGTCTCTCAAGTCTCTCCAGTGGGTGGTTTGCCCACTGCTTTATCCTGGGGAGTGCAAAGCCACATTCTCTCAAGTGGATAACAGTCTCCACTGGTTCTGGAGGGGGCCTGGTGCCCAGAGTGCTTCATCCTGCCAAGGACTGAGGTAGTGGATGTGATACTCCACTGGTTCTGGAGGGGGCCTGGTGCCCAGAGTGCTTCATCCTGCCAAGGACTGATGTAGTGGATGTGATACTCCACTGGTTCTGGGGAGGGCTTTGTGCCCAGAGTGCTTCATCCTGCCAAGGATTGAGGTAGTGGTTGTGATACTCCACTGGTTCTCGAGGGGGCTTTGTGTTCAGAGTGCTTCATCCTGCCAAGGACTGAGGTAGTGGATGTGATACTCCACTGGTTCTGAAGGGGGTTTTGTGCCTAGAGTGCTTCATCCTGCCAAGGACTGAGGTAGTGGATGTATCTCTCCACTGGTTCTGGAGGGGGCATGGTTCACAGAGTGCTCCACGTGCAGTGTGGCCGGTACAATTCCCTCACCTGGGTGTGCGTACCATGAGATTTGCGAGGTTCAGGTAGCATGATACGCCATGGAGGCAGCGACAAATCCCACACTGCTGCGGCTGCGCCTTCCACCTGCAGGTGCAAACAGTGATGGAAGAAATGCCTCATGGAAGCTGACCTGGGTCCAGGAACTCTCCTCCAGCCTCAGACGACTGACAACTGGGGATGGTATACATGTCAGCGATGGTGCCTGTGTCTGAGGAAGCCGCGGTCCGGTGGCGGTGCTTGCGGTGTGTCTGTCACGTGGTGCTTGCGGCGGTGTGTGTTGTGGTGGTGCTGGCGGTGGTGCATGGGTCAGCACCTGCTGAGGGACAAAGCAGGATGTCTCCTGCAGACTTGGACGGCTGCCCACTAGGGTAGAGGCTTGGGACTGTCGCTGAGGCTGTGGACGTGCCAGGGGCGGTGCAGGTGGTGGTGCTTGCAGCAGTGTCTTTTGCGGCGGTGCTTGCGGTGGTGTCTGTTGCGGCGGTGTCTGTGGCGGCGGTGCTGGCGGTGGTGCATGGGTCAGCACCTGCTGAGGGACACAGCAGGACATCTCCTGCATCCTCAGACGGTTGCCCACTGGGGAAGAGGCTGGGGACTGTCGCTGAGGCTGTAGACATGCTGGGGGCAGTGCAGGTGGCGGTGCAGGTGGTGGTTGTGGTGGCGGGGCAGCTAGCGGTGTTCGCCGCCGTACAGGTGGGTGTGGTCATGGACAGAAAGTGTGACACTGGTCCCTCAGTCGGTGCCACCATGCCCTCTCCTGACCTGCTCTTCAGCTTTTGGCCCTTCCCCACCTTTGATGGTGCCACAGTTGTCTTGCCACTATCCCCTTTGGTTTTTGCTGAGCCCTTGGTGGCTGGTACTTTCGGCTTCTCCCTCCGGGATTCACCTTGGCATGTGGCGGAATGTCCTTGCCCTCGCTACATGGCACACAGGAACCCCTGATGGGTGGCGCACTCCATGACCCTGCAGTTGCTGGCACCACTGTGCCTGGGGATGTGGTGACTGAGGTGCTGGGCTGGGACCTGGAAAGCCTGGCCCTAGGGGAAGGACGGGGGGTGTAGGGAAGAGGTCAATGTTAGCCAGGAAGAGTTTCTTAGACACACTGGGACGGGAAGATGGAGGGGTTTTGGGAGTGGAGGAAGAGGTAGTGGTTGTAGGAGGTGTACGTCTGCTGAATTTGGGTGAAGGTACATGGGCCAGAGGCTGTTGTGAGGTGGATGGCTGTTGGGTGGGTATGTGCCTGCGCTTACATACTTTGGGAGCAGGGCTCACTGACACACTGGGAGAGGACACTGGGGATGTGTGAATGGTAGTGGGGGTGGTGAGTGCACATGAGCGGTTTGTGGTGATGGGCGTGCTGGTGATGGAGGCAGTGGCTGAGGATGTAGTGCATGCAGGTGTGAGTGGAGACGAGACAGGGAGAGAGGAGGAGGACGTGGAGGAGGGGGACACAGTGGAGGCAGTGGATGTTGTTGTGTCTGCATGGGGATGGTGCTTGTGAGTGCCTGTGGGATGTGTGGTGTTTATGTTTGCCTGAGCCACTCTTGTGTGTTCATGAGCGTGCATGCTGGTCTGATGGTGTGCTTGGGATAGGCTGAGGTACAGGGGATTGGGTCTGGGTGGAGGAAGTTGGAGGGGGGAGGCTGGACACAGGGACAATGGCTGCCACCAGTGCTGAGGCCAGAGCCTGAAATGCTCTCTGTTGGGCTGCCTGCCCAGAATGAATGCCCTCCAGGTATGCATTTGTTTGTTGCAAATGCCTCTCTACACCCTGGATGGCATTCACAATGGTAGATTGCCCAACAGTGAGGAATCTCAGGAGGTCAATAGCCTCCTCACTGAGGGCAGCAGGGCTGACTGGGGCAGGGCCTGAGGTGTCTTGGGCGAAGGAGATGCCCGCCCTCCCGGGTGAGCGGGACCAGGACACACGCTGAGGGGCTGCTGCGAGGGCAGTGCTGGTAGGGGGGGTGGTGGCTGTACCTGTTGATTCGGTGGGCACAGAGGTGCCCACCACCGCAAGGGAGCTCCCATCAGAGGAGGAGTCGCTGTCACTGCTGTCTGCTCCTGTCCCCGCCATGGAGCTCCCCTCTCCCTCTGTCCCACTGGTGGCTTCAGACTCCGTTGTTTTGCCCTCCAGGGTCAAGTGGATTGCAGCTCCCTCCTGCTCCGGTGTCAATGCTCCTCCGTCTGATGATGCTATTGCACACAAGAACAGGGAGACCACAAAAAGGGGAGGGAAAGACAGAAGAAAGACATGCAACACCACTACCGTTGGCGGATACAACACACAGGGAGCAGCCCTCTGCACTACGCCATGCATGCACTGACAGTTCCTAGAAATTTCGGCTGACCATGGGGTACGAGGCCTAAGAACAATTGCTGAACACCTGGAAGTCACAGGAGCCTGACTTAGGTGTAGATGGCTCTTACCACTGGTGGGTTTTGGGTGCCATATGGCCTGCCTCACGAGGTACCTTGCCTACCAAGTTCGCCCTGGCCTAGGGGAACCCATTGCCCACCTCCCCCACCCAGACACCTCGTAATGCGCGCAGAGTCAGCTGAATTAGAGTGTACTCACCCCCTTGTGGCTGCTGTGATGCCCTCAAGCTCCCATCCAACTCCGGATAGGCCACTGCCAGGATCCGGAACATCAGGGGGGTCATGGTGCGACAGGCACCCCTCCCACATTGGGAGGCCATCCCCAGCTGGGCCTCCGCCATCTTATTGCTCCAGCGGCGCAGGTCCTCCCATCTTTTCCGGCAGTGGGTGCTCCGTCTGTGGGAGACCCCCAGGGTACGGACGTCCTTGGCGATGGCACGCCAAATACCCTTCTTCTGGTGGGTGCTGACCTAGAGGAATGGTACAGGGGGAAAGGAAATTACTTATCCGTCCGGACCATCATACTCATTGCCCCCCAGTTCCCACCCTTGCCCTGACGCACATACGCTCCTCATCCACACATGCAGGCCTCAGCCCCCCCATGTATCTTCCATCCATACCACCCAAAACAGGCAGTGCCCATGCAGCATGCTCACAGTGTACTCACCTGTTTGTCTGGAGGACCGTACAGTTGCGTGTACTGGGGGAGGACCCCATCCACTAGTTTCCCCAGGGGCCCTTTCCCCAGACACATGAGCCATTGTCGCTTCCAGACACAGGTCACAGCAGCACTTGCAGTGTAGGTCCTCTCCTGTTGAAGGTCAGGTATCAAGTGAGTGAACTGACAGAAAATGGCGGTCACATCCCTTGGCGGTGCGTACTGTCACCGCTGGCATACATCATCATTGGCTCCTGGGACTCGTAGGGCCCAATGTTAACCGATGAAGAATTGCACCGCGGTCTTCGACCGCCCACCGTGACAGAATAGAACGCCCGCACAGTTACCTCATATCCCCTTGTCCCACCTTACAGGTCAGGCAGCCGCCATTTCAGGATGCCACATGGGATGGATGTTAACTGTGTCACACCTATATAGGCTGGGAATATAGACAGATACCGGCACATTGCGGATTACTAACGTTTCTGCAAATAACACATTGTGATACCTCAGTGTTGGATGACTCTCTGCTCGCTGTTCTCCTCCATAGGGCACGTCCACTGGGGCAGGTGATGAGATGGCGGCATCCTCTGGTGTACAGACCCCTTGTGGACCTGTCGACAATGGAAGAGAGACACATCCTAGTCACATACAGACTTGATCGTGCAACAATCCAGAAACTGTGTGCCCAGTTGGAGCCGGACCTGATGTCAGAAATCCGCCATCCCACAGGAATCCCCCCTCTAGTGCAGGTCCTGTCTGTACTCCATTTCCTAGCAAGTGGGTCTTTTCAAACAACAGTGGCTATGGCATCAGGGATGTCCCAGCCAATGTTCTCTAACGTGTTGTCCAGAGTGTTGTCTGCCCTTCTGAAACACTTGCGCAGCTACATTGTGTTCCCTCAGGTGGATGATTTGCCCACAGTGAAAGGTGACTTTTATGCCCTGGGACATATCCCCAACATCATTGGTGCCATTGATGGTACACATGTGGCATTTGTCCCCCGCCGCAGGAATGAACAGGTGTACAGAAACCGTAAGAGCTACCATTCTATGAATGTGCAGATGGTGTGTTTGGCAGACCAGTACATCTCCCATGTGAATGCCTAGTATCCTGGCTCAGTCCATGACGCTTACATTTTGAGAAACAGCAGCATCCCTTATGTGATGGGGCAACTCCAGAGGCACCGTGTGTGGCTAATAGGTGAGCCTAAAGTCCCCACACAGTTTCATTTGCTGTCTGGGTATGGGGCTGTCCGTAATGGTTAGTGTGTGTCTAACAGTTGTCCCTTAACATTTGCAGGTGACTGGTTACCCCAACCTGTCATGGCTACTGACCCCAGTGAAGAATCCCAGGACAAGGGCAGAGGAATGCTACAATGAGGCACATGGGCGAACTAGGAGGGTGATCAAACGCACCTTCGGCCTCCTGAAGGCCAGATTCTGGTGCCTCCATCTGACAGGTGGCTCCCTATACTACTCACCGAAGAAGGTGTGCCAGATAATCGTGGCCTGCTGTATGCTGCACAACCTGGCTTTGTGTCACCAGGTGCCTTTTCTGCAGGAGGACGGGCCAGATGGTGGTCTTGTGGCAGCTGTGGAGCCTGTGGACATTGAAGAAGAGGAGGCAGAAGAAGAGGATATTGACAACCGAACCAACATCATCGTGCAATACTTCCAGTGAGACACAGGTAATAAGATGTCACTGCTTCCCACATCTCATACTATTGTTTGAGCTAGCATAAGTCTGTAATTTTCATTTTGTGTATGGACCCTGACTTGTCACTTTGACTTTACATTTCACAGATCTGGGTCCCAGTTTGTGCCCTCTGCTATGTTTACTGCTGGCCTACAGCTGTGTTACATTGGTATGTGAACAAGTAAATTGACATTGCTATATTCCATACTTCTGCAATTACACATCTGTGAAAGCACAGACTGACTCCAGATTGTTTTGTAATTGAAGTGTGTTTATTTCTATGCTAATAAGTGGAGGGGGTTGTAAAATGTGCTGGGGGGATGGTGGAGGAATGCCCATGGCAGAGTCCAGTCTATTTGTTTCACAGGTGCATTGTCCAAAGGGGCATAGGAAGTGGAGCAATGGCAGTTTAAGGATGGACAGGGTGACAGAGTGGGACAGAAGGGTGACATTCAGTGGGGTCTCATTTCCTGGCAGGGTCTTGGCAAAGTTTGCTGTCTTGTTCCTGGTTCTCAGGGACTGTTTGCGGGGTGGTTCTCCATTTGCAGGGGGTGGGGTGCTGGTGTCCTGTTGTTCCTGTGGCAGTGCCTCCTGTCCACTAGCGCCAGCGGAGGTGGAGGGCTGTTCATCGTTCAGGCTAGTGTCAGGGGCCCCTTGTTGTGCCACTGTGTCCCTCCTGGTGTTGACAAGGTCTGCCAGCACCCCTGCAATGGTGACCAGGGTGGTGTTAATGGACTTCAAGTCCTCCCTGATCCCAAGGTAGTGTTCCTCCTGCAGCCGCTGAGTCTCCTGAAACTTGGCCAGTGCTGTTGCCATCGTCTCCTGGGAATGATGGTAAGCTCCCATGATGTTGGAGAGTGCCTCGTGGGGTGTCGGTTCCCTGGACCTGTCTTCCCCCTGTCGCACAGCAGTCCTCCCAGTTTCCCTGTTATCCTGTGCCTCTGTCCCCTGAACCGTGTGCCCACTGCCACTGCCCCCAGGTCCCTGATTTTCTTGGGTTTGTGGGTTTGCCTGGGTTCCCTGTAGTGGTGGACACACTTCTGATTGACGTGTCTTGGGGGCAGAGAGATGGGCCCGCTGGGGGGTGCTGTGCTGGTGTTTCCTGAGGGGGGAGGCTCTGTGGTGGCTTGTGACAGTGTCAGGGGAACCGACTGTCCCGAGGTCCCCGATGGACCGGGCTGGTCATCTTGATCCAGGCGTGCAGAGCTGCTGTCATCACTGTAGGCCTCTTCTGTGGGGGGTCTGGTTATGTCTGGCACCTCCTGTCCGGTGATGTTGGGTAGGGGTCCTGTTGGGGAGTAAATGCATAATTATTGTATCTGTATGTGCCATTGTGTACAATGGGTGGTTGACCCTCTACTCCAGTGCTTGCATTATTGGCTTGGTCCTTGTGTGATTGGTGATTTTGGGGCATGAGTGAGTCTCTGTACTGGACATGCTTGGGTGATGGGTGTCCATGCATTGGTGTTACATGCAGGGCTTGGTTTTGGGACGTGTGGGTTGTGTTGGTGGGGTATCCGTGGGTTGTTGGGGTGATGGGTGTGAGGGTAAGGGTGGGAGTATGTGATGGCATGCAGGTGGGGTGGGGGGGATATAGTAGTAAAGATTTGACTTACCAGAGTCCAGTCCTCCTGCTACTCCTGCGAGGCCCTTAGGATGCAGTATTGCCAAGACTTGCTCCTCCTATGTTGTTAGTTGTGGGGGAGGAGGTGGGGGTCCACAGCGAGTCCTCTGTACAGCAATCTGGTGTCTGGAGACCATGGAACGCACCTTTCCCATAGGTCGTTCCACCTTTTTCTGATGTCATCCCGTGTTCTTGGATGCTGTCCCACTGCGTTGACCCTGCCGACAATTCTGCGCCAGAGCTCCATCTTCCTTGCAATGGACGTCTGCTGCACCTGTGATCCGAATAGCTGTGGCTCTACTCAGACGATTTCCTCCACCATGACCCTGAGCTCCTCCTCAGAAAACCTGGGTGTTGTTAAGGTGCCATGATGTGTTGTGGGTGATGTGTGAGGTGGTGTCTGTTGTGATGTGTGAGGGGGGTGTGTTGGTGGGTGTTGTTTGAGGTGCGTGGGTGTTGTGTAAGTGATGGTGGTGTGTGTCTGTGGATGCTGGTGTTGTTTTAGGTAGTGTCTCTCTGTGGCCTGCTTTCAAATTTCTGGTAGTAAGGGTTTGTGGGTAATGTGGGTGTGTGTTTTATAGTGTTGTGGGTGTGGTGTGTGTATGTGTATCAGGTGTGTGTATTTCGAATTGTCCAATGTGGTTGTGTTTTGTATATGTGTGTGTATTTTGAGTGCGGTGGTGTGTACCGCCAATGGATTACCGTGGTTGAAAGACCGCCGCCTTGATTCGTGGGTCGTGATAGTGTGTATTCTTGTTGGTGTGATGGTGTCGGTTTTGGTATCGCCAGTTTATCACTGACCTTTGGTGTGGCGGATTTGTGTGGGTGTCTGTATTGTGGCGGATTCCGGGCTGTGGGTCGTAATATCTGTAGCGGAATTCCGCGACCACAGCAGTATGTTGGCGGTCTTCTGCACGGCGGTAAGCGGGATTTACCGCCAGGGTTGTAATGAGGGCCGTAGTTGTTTGTGCTGCACAATTTAGCAGCCCAATTTAGCAGCCCTATATCATGTACATGATATCCTAACTTGTATTGCCCCTCCAGCTCAGGAGTCAGTGGCCAATTCCTAGACACATGAGTATATCAGGCCTGTTCTTAGAACACTGCTGGATTTATTATATAAACACCACATAGGCCTAAAGGGGGCAGAGGGCATTCCAGTCATGGCTGTCCTGGGGTGCACATCATTCCATTGAAAGCGTCACTGATCCCAGCACTGGCTCTTCAGCTACCTGAGAGGATTGCCACTCAGACAACAGGCAGATTCTTGCCAGCCTCTTCAGGTACGGGTCAGTGCCCCTCTCTTAGATTGGGACAGGAAGAACGGTTACCACTGACATGCACTTAGATTTAAGACATAGGGTCTAGGTGGGAATCTGTAGGCGTTTAGGATCACACAAAGAAGGTGGGGTTGTTTATCTTTTTCACTTTAATTGTAATGATGATCACTGTTTTATGTTTCATTTGTCTAATTATCGCAGCCTATGCTTTTTATAACAGGATGCAATTGCTTCAATAAATTAATTGAAATCCATTATGCATCTTTTATTCTGCCTTAACATATGTGAGTCTCTGAGCAACTAAGTGAAAGGGGTATGATCTGCTCACCACAACTTTCCTGAGGAGTCAAAGTGTCACGTTTAGGATGCCACAAAATCATCCTTCATTTCTAGGGTTGGGTGAGACATTGAGGGCTAGCCAGGAGTTAGGCCGACAGCTTTCAAGGTGGAGTGGGACTCACAGCAGTCTTATTACCAAAATAGGAACCACACAACATGGCACTACCAATATTGGTTAGGTACGGGTTTAACGGATTTCCTGAGTAACTCTCTCTAGCATATCAAAGGTACACTAATCACCTTTATATGGAGATATTCATGTTATTAGGAAAACATCCTCCTCAGTTATTAGGTAGTACCTATCTCAGTCTGTGGGTTGTTCAAGCTTGAACCTTGAACGGATACCCCATTTGGTGTTCTTATCTCTGAATTTGCCATTTTAAATATGGCACAACCACAACTAATTGTAATTTCAGTAAATATGAGACAACCTCTCACAGAACATTTACTTGCTAATGGACTTGCTAATTGGATGAAGATGTTAGGTTTGTGGTAGAGGCACACAATGTGTACAGAACAGAAATGTTATATTCATGGGTCACAATTCCTGACATAGATGCCAATTTAAACATTTTTCATACATATAAAGTAGCAAACCTACCTGCACAATGCAGAGCTTATTGATGTTTAGAAATATCACTTACATATCAAAAACACCATAATTGGTTTCAAGGCACCCTTCCAGATATTTTTGAAAATGTTAGACTAGGGCCCATATTTATACTTTTTGACGCTAAACTGCGCTAACGCAGTTTAGCGTCAAAAAGTTTTGCGCCGTCTAACGCCATTCTGAAGCGCCAAGCGGGCGCCGTATTTATGGAATGGCGTTAGACGGCGCAATCAGACCGGCGCTGCCTGGTTTGCGTGGGAAGAAACCACGTCGACCAGACAGCGCCGGCGTAGGGGGAAAATGGCGCATGGGCGTCTTAAAATGGGGCAAGTCAGGTTACGTCGAAAAAATCGTCTTAACCCGACTTGCGCCATTTATTTTCGACGCCCATCCCCCATCAACATGACTCCTATCATTGTAAAGATAGGAGTCATGCCCCCTTGCCCAATGGCCATGCCCAGGGGACTTCTGTCCCCTGGGCATGGTCATTGGGCATAGTGGCATGTAGGGGGGCACAAATAAGGCCCCCCTATGCCACCAAAAAAATATATAAAAAAAAAAAAAATTATACTTACCTGAACTTACCTGAATGTCCCTGGGGTGGGTCCCTCCATCCTTGGGGGTCCTCCTGGGGTGGGCAAGGGTGGCAGGGGGGGTCCCTGGGGGCATGGGAGGGCACCTGTGGGCTCATTTTGAGCCCACAGGCCCCTTTACGCCTGCTCTGAGCAGGCGTTAAAAAGTGGCGCAAATGCGCCGTTTTTAGCCACGCCAACTCCCGGGCGTCTCTTTTGCCCGGGAGTATAAATACCACGTAAACTCCTGGGAGTAATTTTTTAGACGGGAACGCCTCCCTTGCATATCATTAACGCAAGGAAGGGGTTCACGCTAAAAAATGACGCACATTCCGGGAACTTTGGCGCTATTCGCCTCTAACGCCATAGTATAAATATGGCGTTAGTTGGCGTTAGTTTTGCGTCGAAATTGCGTCAAAAAAAACGACGCAATTTCGGCGCAAACGGAGTATAAATATGGCCCTAGGTCCTTTAAGTAATGATCGACCTGCATGGCGAGAATTGGCTTCATATACACCATTTGCCAACATCCAAAATATACCAGCAGCAGACCTGAGCCCACTATATAATAATTTAGTTTGATAGACAGACGCCTATTACAATTCATGATGAAGACTCTAAATACCACCCCAGTGAGGGCTGCTCCAGCTGATCCACAATTGGCTACTCCCAGGAAAAACCTGGCAACTGTTCATTCAATAATGGGCAAGGTTCCATCAAATGGGAAGAAATAAAATTTTGGATAGCACAAAAAACAAATCAGCTGCTTCCCCAAACGGGACCCTAAGATAAACATAGAATTCTCACAGTGTGCTTGCCGTTTGGAATGGTTCCCTCCATAGATGAAAGTGCTACTTGGGGCACAGTATTTCCTGCAATTTATACTACCACACATGGTACATTGATAATTGCGAATCTTCTGAAAGTGTTAAAACAAATAAGAAATTAAATCACCCCCTGGTTTGATTTGGGGATGAAATTAATGGGAAACTTGGCTGCAGTCTCCTCATTTATACTAAGTAATATCAAAGGGGAATGAGCAGCATTGGCAGTACAGAATACGACCTGCCAAAGTTCAATGCTGAAACTTACACTAGTATAGGTCGGGATACCTGGCGGCCATGCCAAGTAAGCCACATCTTCAAGGTAATTCCAGTAAGGATAATACCAAGCATGTGCAGTAGGGTTCTAAAAATGCTGGGATAAACAAAAATAATTAAGATAAAATAAAACGAAGAGGAGAATCTCCACCTTCGGAGACCTCTGAGAAATGATACAATCATAGAAATCATGACAATCTGAAAACTTCTTGCAGACATCAATATACTGATACACACCTTTCTCATACCTTTCAGGACTCAACCGACAAACTAACAGAGAGAGGTGGGAAGTCAGAGCACTGAAGCAAGTACGTGAAATTGAAAATGAACTCACAACGCTCTTCAGGCGTGACATATTGAGAACATTACTGAAGAAAAGAGTGTGGGCAGTGACTCTGCTAGACAGTGCTGCAGAGGTCAATCAATCAATCAATCAGGAATTTGTAAAGTGCACTACTCACACGTGAAGGTCACAATAGTTCACCAGAATCTTCAAGAGCTTTTGGAGTTCACAGCAACTAATGACTACCTTTAAGTTGAAACCCCAGATAGTCCAGTCGCCCCACCCAACCGGGGACACAAATTAAGAATCCAAATTGAGGGGGACATTAAGCACACAATTAAAATTATCTTCTGGAAAAGATTAACGCTAAACTATGACATTCTACTGGCACAAAAAGATTGGCTGCCAGAGTTTGTCCGAAAGTGCCCATAAGGCGAAGATGTCATTTTGGCTTCTTTTTCAGTCCTTGTTCCTGATCAAGTAAAAGAAGCCCATGCCACAGATTGGGCTCTAGCGCAGGCTACAGAGCTGTACCACAACCTTTTGGGTTGGGATAGGGACTTTCTCTATCATGTCATACCTTTATGGTCCAATCCACAAATACAACCTCAATATCCAATAAAAGATAAGGCTACAGCCCAGTGAGAGGAATATCCTCACACCTTGAGTACCAGGGAGTAATTGAAACCTGTGTATCTCCTATGAAAAAACATTTGTTTGCTGTTGCTAAGCTGGACCATTCTTATAGAATAGTTTTATATTACAAACATTTAAACAGTCACACAAACACATTTGCTATTCATTATTCACATAGCACACTACTTATGAACAATGTAGTGAGCAAAAAATGTGCAAAAAATACTAAACAACATTTCCAATTAGTGCATTCTCCGCATTAGGCTCTCAGCGCTGGTTTTGCCGACTTCCTCAAGGGTATAAGAACAGTACAGGATTGTTCTCAGCCTGTGTGATGTCAGCATTGCATGATATTGATTCAGAGTCGTTGTCCTATGTAGATGACGCTTATCGCACATATGATGACATCAACACACACTTAGCTGGGGTAGATTGCATTGCTTTGGGATTTGACGACCATGGATATAAATATAATTTTAAGAAAACTAAAATGGCCTCCTTCTGAATCCTTTTTCTGGGATAGAAGCTTTCAAATGAGAGAAAAAGTCTGACACCCCAGTTTCTAGAGAAGGGTGCTCAACTACAACTACCAAACAACATCAAGAAACTGCAATCTTTGCTAGGTTCCTTTAATTTTGACAGAACATACATTTCAGGCTATGCACAATGCATCAAACCACTTTATAACTTGATCCATCCTGATTTCTCAAGCAAGCATTGCCTGTCCTCATTAGCTAACTACCTGAACATTGCCAAAAGAAACCAAGGTTGCTGGTCCAGCAAAATTGCAACTACAATCTCTGGCCTTGACATTATTGCTTAACGCACTGCAGTTCTCATTCCACTTTTTATTTGAGTCCTGGTACACACATTATCATAGTAATGCATTATGGTCTGTGTATTTCCTTCCTTTCTCAAACATTGCCAAGGTCACATAGAGTCCTGTGTGTTGTCATAGCTTCTGGTCACCACAGATTCACTGATGCTTATATATTTAACTTCTGAACTTCACTTTCTCTCATCGCAGATCTGTATGCTGCTCCTGGTTTTTCCTATACCTCGTCTTCTGCGGTCTCTCTTTACTAGTAATCTCTTTAGTTCCCATGACTGACTTCATTGTTCTGGTGGATGTTGCAAATGGGTTCTGCAAATTTAGACCACCAGAATTTTTTGCTTTTAATCACCCATTTTTTGGACCTAAACTATATCTGAGTTTCACAACCTGAGACTCCCTTGCTCTATTTTCACAGTAATTAGACTGAGCATGTTTATTGCCAGTTTTCTCCTTTTAAGATAAGGATGTGGTAGCACAGCTACATTTAGGGTACTGGGTTGGTTACATGTGAACATATGTGCTCATGCCTGTGCGCACATGTGCCTCCTGCATGTGTTGGACTACACCATATGTAGCTTGGTAATTGCGCACAGGAAGAGTGGAAAAAAATGACTCTGCAAGTGCTGATCTGGGGTAAGCCTTATATTAATATTATAGTATACAGACAAGTTATGGATGGAATGCTTGAATTAATCTCAGCTACTGTTATTCACCAGGAGTCTGCATTCCAATCCATGATTATTTTGCACACCATGCCACCTCAGTTTGAACCCAGCCTTATGCAAATCAGTATTGACACTGCTCCAATGGGAACAGTCCAGCCTGAACTGCTATGCTAGGCTGATATAAGAACACAAGCAGCCCAGGACCTATTTCGTCCTTATTAGGGTACATCAGCCATGTATAGGTTGGTTACAGTGACACAGTGTACAAGGGGCCCACATCTGTGCATATCTATCCCACGTAGAGTGACACAAATGGGGGTAATAGGCTAAGGTGGCATGGTGGACAAAAAACAATGGTTTGGGATGCTGCCAAGAGGGCAGTGGCTCAGATGAATTTTAGTATTCCATCTTTCACCTTGTTTTTGATGCCCTAAGTGTGACAAGTATGCTCAGACATGAGTCGTGTGTTCACTGCGTCACTGCAACTAAGGTACACCTGGCTGATGAGCCTGAATAAGGGTGTGATCAGTCGTGGTATTCTGGTTCAGGCATGGCTTTGCCTGGCAGTTTGGACTGCACTGTTCCCTTTGGAGCAGGCTCAAGACTGATTGGCCTGTGACTGGGTACAAACTGAGGAGGCATGAGTGTGATGGTATGTCCAGACGAGGGTCCAGTGCTTGCTGTGCTACTGGAGCTAAGCTATATCTGAATATGGAGCCCTATGAAGGTGAAAACACTCCTGGGTTGCGTTCTGTTTGTTCTGGTTTAGGGAGGGCTGGCACTTGCAGTTCAGGCTGGACTGTTCTCAGTAGAGCAGGGGCAAAACTGATTTGCATATGGCTGGGCACAAATTGAGGTGGCATGGTGGGTGAAAAACGATTAATTGTGATGCTGCTCAGGGCGATGGCAGTGGCTCAGATTAATTCAAACATTCCATCTGTTGCCTTGTTTTTGATGCCCTTATAATAAAATGGACATTCATAGATAGGTCATTAGGGCTTACTATAAAATCTGTAGTGCTTTTTCTGTTGGATACCTATTTTACTGTTTTATACCTATAGCTGAAATGTGCCCTAAAGTGCAGTTTCAGTCAACTTAGGCCTACACAATCCAGCAACGTGTCAAACTGGAGTAAAACATTCACGTCGTATTTGGTTTTTAAGGTTCCAATGGCCCACCTATACATCCTATGAGACATGAAGAATTGTTATATATATTTCTGGCTCCAATCATATTTAGATACCAGCCTTTGTCCCAGCTGCTAGGCCAAGGTAATTACTCTACAGTCAGGCAAAAGGAGCACAGGCCTCCCCACAAAAAGGCAGCACTTTTTAGTGATTGATCCAGTATCAGCAAGATGAAATGGGTTAGGGGGAGCTATGCATCTGGTAATTAGCTGTTAATTGCACCCGGGATGGGTTAGCCTAAACTCACTTGAATAAAGGAGGAAGCCCAGACAACTGAAGCAACACAGGAGGTGCTCCTCTTTGAAGTTTTGATCCCAGGATGCTTGTTTCTGGTCCAGGGAAGACCTGGCCTGGCAGTTCGGGCTGGACTGTTCCCATGGGGAACAGGGTCAAAACTGATTTGCATATTTCTGGGTTCAAACTGGGGTGGCATGATGAACAAAAGAATTGATGGATTAAACCCAGATCTGTGACTGGGGGTGAATGTTTGATTGGTTCTGCATTCCGTCCATCATTGGTGTTTATTTGCTCAGGCAGGAAGTTGACAACTTTCTAAATGCGTGATTCTCAAAATGGTGGTATAAAATTGACCTTGACTACTAAGTTGAATATTTAATTACTATTAAAATTAGTCATTGAATGATTTGTTTCGCTGCTCTCAAATTGAAGATAAGCATTATGAGGTGATATATTGTAACCCAGTGCTTTCGCATGGGAGATTCAGCTTTACTACAGTAAAAAATCGATCTTTGAGGGTTTCCACTGCAAGGACATGTAAAACATAAAATTATCCATGTATTACTTTTTAAATGCCTTGCACCCTGCCTTATGGGCATTTCTGGCGCAGCTTAGGGGAGGCTTATAAGACCTAAAAAGGAAGGTGTGGGCTTGGCAAAATATTTATTTTGTCAGGTCGAATGGCAGCTTTAAAACTGCCTACCAAGGCTGCAGTGGCTTACTGAGAACATGCTTTGCGTTGTCACTTAATAATGGCACAATATGTGTTCCAGTCTGCTAGTGACATTAAACTTACAGACCCAGGGTACACTTTTGTACCATAAACTATGGACCTATAGGTGAGTTAAATATGCCGATCAAAATTACAGCCAATTTCAACATGTTTTAGATGTCAATGCACATACACTGAGGCCTAATTAGCAGTGCCTCAGTCCGGAGAGTCAAAAAAATAGCAGCATCAGACTAGAAAAAGTGAAAGACCATAAAATAGACGCATTTTCCTACTTCAAGGGTGATGAGTATAACTGGTCTTTGCCTTTTATATGATCTATTTTTACAGAAAGATCATTTATCACAGAGCATAAAAACGAATTTTGATGATAGTCGTTTGTTCTTCTGTGTTGCATTTTCCTGTTGCCTTTCCATTTGTTTATTTTATGTTGTATCTGTCCTCTTTCAGGTTTTTGTCTCCTACAGAGATTACCCACTTTCTGCCTTTGTTCCGATTTCCCAGTGTTCGCTCTGTCTTGTCTTTTTGCCAAGTTTCAGAAACTCCCTTTAATATGTCGACCCACATCTCCGAAAATCCCATGCCGCTGCAGAGAGCTAGCTATCCCTGTGGGAAGTCCTGGGCTCAGCGGGTTTTGCACAGTGACAAAAAGCATATGCTCTGAGCTGTACACACAGGAGTAAAGTGAGCAGCTCAATGACTAGCTATTACACAGCCATGTCTATGCTCTGAGAAGTCCACACTGCGGCAGAGAAGAAACCATTATAGGACCGCCCATGGTATGTGTGGAGTCCTTTGTAGAGATGGAAGAAGCAACCCAAAAGATTGGTCATTTACAACCAGCTACATTCCTGGAACTATGTACAGCCAGCCATAGTTTTTCATCATATGAAGGAGAGGTACAACCATTACCCACCCGGCAATTGCATGAAATCTGAGTATCCATAAGGGAGCAACCTATAGAAATGTGCAGTTATAAAAAAGCCATATTATCAGCTCAGGGTAGTCATTCCATGAATGCCTGGAAGCAGCCATAACCAACGACAAGGCCAATCCAGGTAAAAGCTTGTGCAAGCAGAGTCTGAGGCAAGGGCCTGGTTTACTAGAAGTGAACTGAGCTAAAGATTAGCAGAAGCAGTTATGAGAGTCCCATTCTGATTAGCTACTGAATCATTATATCACAAAATATGGAAATCAGAGCTTGACTGCCAGGTAATGTATTCTTTCTGAACGAGCTGACTGGACAGTCTAGTCAGGATTTTCATTTGCATGTACGGTCAGGAATCACTAGGACAACCTTACAACTCTCCCTTACACCTATGTGCTCATAATTTCTACTTTGTCACTATCGTTGCCAATTTTCCCACTTGCCTCTTTCCCTCCAACAGAAGTGGCTCCTCTCAATCACAAAGGTTTTTGGTAAAAAGGATGGCCGACCTGACCTTTAATATCTCTGCTAAGAAACGGGTAATGAAAAAAATCAACATTTGAACAAGAAAAAGGAGCATCGAAAGCGCCATCTATTTCTCCTATGCCTGATGCCTATGCCTTTACGATGGTAAGGGCCATTAATTTTTAATTTAGCAATCTTCACACTGCAATGCCACTCCTTTATCTGAGCTCACCGCGTTGGAGGGGGAGGCTTGTAAAGCAGCTTTTTAGAAAGGAAAGAATGGTTTAGATTTAATATCCATGTAAAGTGAAATTAAATAGAATTTATAGACCTATTTGCTAACTAATATTTCTGTCCCTAAAACGGCACCTTAGAAGAAGAAAAAAAGTTAAATTGTCAAAATGAAATGTTGCTTCTGAAATACTAGTGGAGTCTGTCTTTAACAGAGGATGTTACTTTTTATATTCTGAAACAGAATGACATGGGAGAGGCAAATTCTGCACCTGAGACCGTATTATCAAAAGTGTCCCCGAGCTCCAACAGTCATTGCCAATGCCAATAGGTCTGCTTGATGGCAATGTGAAGGATTATAAATAAATAGAATGGGAATTAATACGTATGTGTGTGGAAGCAAAGAGCTATGGAATAGTATTAGTATGAGTTAAAATGTTAGTTAACAGTTGCACTGTCAACCCAGACCTAAAAATACATGTGAGATGATGATTGCCCTCCTTTCATCTGTGCTGCTGCCAGAAAAAGACAAACACCATAACATGTCTAGTTATCTAAGACACTTTTACAGCATTATCATGTCATGTATATGCCCATCAAAGTTAAATTTCAGCCGACTGCAAAAATAATAAATGATCAGAGCTGCCTGGAGGGCAATCCCTTTTTTGTGGCAGCACATGACGTCTGCCTAATCCAAACATGTACTCTAGGTTCTCAACAAGTGGGCAGAGCCAAAGCCCCTCTAGTGAAGCTCAATGCTCACATAATTGTCTGGCGACCGCTACACTGTTAGTTAGACCAGACCGTAAAAAGCAGGCGCACAGACCTTTGGTAATTTATAGCGTGCTAGCACACCATGCAAATGAGGAAATTCTTTGCTTCTGCACATGCACCCTACGACAGCCATGGACACAGATGCAAAGAGGCCATAGGGAGATGCAGTGACTGTGCCCCACATAAAAGTGGTTCGCAAACAGTTTGCGCCTCTTGGCAGCCTTGGGAGGAAGGATGGAAATAGGATCCCATAGGTAACTCATACATTCTCTATCAGGCGGATGTGGTTAGTTACTGTGATTATTGTGATTAGGATTACTGAGCCGGTTCCAGTTATAGATGTGCTGTACCACAGCCAGGGCTGTGCGCTCTGACTATAATATGGGCCTTGATGTCCTATACTTTGTACTAATACGGTTAAAAGGGAGAATATGCTTCATGCACGAGGGAAATCGAAATTGGTATATTAAACCCCAGATTTCTGTATGATTCATTTTCATAGAAATATATATGTCATCCGAAAATATAGCATGACTCCGATACTTTGGGTGAGTTTGATATGCAAAATGTTCATGTTTCACACAAAATGTACTTCACCAATACCTTGTGTGAAAACTGAACTCAGAAATGTTACCTTGTGTACAGAAGTCATACGAAATGCTGCCAGGATCATCTCTCACTCTGTCATGATAGACATTTGTTTTACAATTACTGTAACACATTTTCTGCTCAAATCCATCGCTCCCATGGATGAAACTTTCATGCAACATAGCAACCACAAAATGGTAAAAGTGGCAATTCCTGCAATGTGAAGTTTCACAAGACTTTGGGGGTTATTACAACTTTGGAGGAGGTGTTAATCTGTCCCTAAAGTGACGGTAAAGTGACGGATATACCACCAGCCGTATTACGAGTCCATTATATCCTATGGAACTCGTAATACGGCTGGTGGTATATCCGTCACTTTACCGTCACTTTTGGGACAGATTAACACCTCCTCCAAAGTTGTAATAACCCCCTTTGTCTGTGCTATAAGTATGACCCACCAAGCCTGCAGTGAATACCCAGCAAGTAAAGATCTAAGGTTCAGGTGTATAAAGAGAAGGGGTAGCGATTTCCAAAAAGTGGTTTTAGCTGAATCGTTATTTGGAAATTGCTATTCCTTATGTTTGAAACATTTTGTTTGATTCTTGGGATTCATAGTGGGTCGCAAATCAACCTACCTCATGAATATTAATGAGGTAGGTCGCACTTTAAGACCCTTTAGGAGTGCCTGCCACCACAGGGATGGTAGCCTGCTGATGATTTTTTTGTTGAAATGCAACCTGTTTTCCTTAGCCCCTTTTGCTGCCAGGCCTTTTCCCCCTCAGGTGTCAGGACTTTTCTGGCTATTTGGAGCTGTTCGCACTCAGACCCTCATAACTTTTAGTCCACCTACGCTACCCATTCCAAATGTGCGTCCTTTTTTCCAACATCCTAGGGACTCTAGAGGTACCCAGAGTTTGTGGATTCCCCTGGAGGAGACCAAGAAATTAGCCAAAATACCGCTGAAATTCCCTTTTTTTAAAAAAAAAATGGGAAAAAAGGGCTGCAGAAGAAGGCTTGTGGTTTTCCCCTGAAAATAGCATCAACAAAGGGTTTGTGGTGCTAAAATCACCATCTTACCAGCCTTCTGCAACAGGCAGACTTGAATCAGAAAACCACATTTTTCAACACATTTTTGTCATTTTACTGGGACATACCCATTTGTACTATTTTTTGTGCTTTTAGCCTCCTTCCAGTTAGTGACAGAAAAGGGTATAAAACCAATGCCGGACCCTGAGAAGCTAAACATTTCTGAAAAGAAGACAAAAATCTGAGTTTAGCAAGGGGTAATTTGTGTAGATCCTACAAGGTTTTTCTACAGAAAATACCAGCTGAAATAAAAAAATATTGAAATTGAGGTGAAAAAAACTAGACATTTTTCTCCACGTTTTACTCTATAGCTGTTTCCTGTGATGTCAGATTTTTAAAAGCAATATACTGTTACATCTGCTTGACTCTTCTGGTTGCAAGGACTTAAAGGGCTTGTAGGTTCATCAAGAATCCTAGGCACCCAGAGACAATAAAGGAGCTGCATCTTGGAATGGGTTTTTCTTGTATACCGGGTATACAGCAATTCATTTGGTGAAATATAAAGAGTGAAAAATAGGTATCAAGGAACCCTTTGTGTTTCCAAAATGTGCACAAGATAAGGTGTTGAGAAGCAGTGGCTATTTGCACATCTCTGAATTCTGGGGTGCCCATACTAGCATGTGAATTGCAGGGCATTTCTCAAATTCATGTATTTTTTACACACTGTCTTACATTTGGAAGGAAAAAATGTAGAGAATGACAAGGGGCAATAACACTTGTTTTGTTATTATGTGTTCCCTCAAGTCTCCCGACAAAAATGGTACCTCACTTGCATTGGTAGGCCTAATGCCCACAACAGGAAATGAAACATGGACACATCACATTTTTACATTGAAATCTGACGTGTTTTTTGGAAAGTGCCAAGCTGTGGATTTTCGCCTCTGGCTCAGCCGACACCTAGGGAAACCTACCAAACCTGTGCATTTTTTAAAACTAGACACCTAGTGAAATCCAGGATGGGGTGACTTGTTGGGCTCTCACCAGGTTCTGTTACCCAGAATCCTTTGCAAACCTCAAAATTTGGCCAAAAAACACTTTTTACTCACATTTCGGTAATGAAAGTTCTGGGATCTGAGAGGAGCCACAAATGTCCTTCCACCCAGCGTTCTCCTAAGTCTCCCGATAAAAATGATACCTCACTTGTGTGGGTAGGCCTAGTGCCCACGACAGGAAATGCCCCAGAACATAACATGGACACATCACATTTTCCCAAAGCAAACAGACCTGTTTTTTGCAAAGTGCCTAGTTGTGGATTTTGGCCTCTAGCTCAGCCAGCACCTAGTGAAACCCACCAAACCTGTGCATTTTTAAAACCTAGACACGTAGGGGAATCCAAGATGGGGTGATATGTGGGTCTCTCACCAGCTTCTGTGACCCAGAATCCTTTGCAAACCTCAAAATGTGACCAAAAAACCCAGGTTTTTCCTCACATTTCGGTGATAGAAAGTTTTGGAATCTGAGTGGAGCCACAAATTTGCTTGCACCCAGCATAGCCCCAAGTCTCCCGATAGAAATGGTACCT
The DNA here is from genome assembly GCF_031143425.1 of Pleurodeles waltl. NCBI lineage: Eukaryota > Metazoa > Chordata > Amphibia > Caudata > Salamandridae > Pleurodeles > Pleurodeles waltl. Next base: position 1,137,267,384 of record NC_090440.1, on the reverse strand, counting down.
CACTTGTGTGAGTAGGCCTAGTGCCCGCGAAAGGAAATGCCCCAAAACACTATGTGGACACATCAAAATGATAAAATACAAAACTACCTGTTTTTGCAGGGGGCACCTGCGTTTCTGGTCCTGGGCTCAGCAGCCATATAGGGAGGCCTACCAAACCCAAACATTTCTGAAAACTAGACACTCATGGGAGTCCAGGGAGGTGTGACTTGCGTGGATCCCCCAGTGTTTTCTTACCCAGAATCCTCAGTAAACCTAAAATTTAGCTAAGAAATCACATTTTTCCCACATTTCTGAGTGGGGCCACCGCACCAGGACAAATTTTCTATCACCCAATGTTCCTCTCAGTCTCCAGGTAAAAATGATACCTCACTTGTGTACGTGGGACAAGTGCCTGGGACAGGGAAGAGCCAAAAACTTGCCGAAAATGAGTGGGAGCCAAAGTGGGTCCAAAAGGGCAGTTTGAAAAAAAAAGTTGTTAGGCTGATAAGTAGGGCATAATTTTTATCAGTATAGATGCGACAATGCTGGGTGGTTGGAATTTTGTGGATTCTTGCAGATTCCAGAAGGTTCCATCACAAAAATGTGGGAAAATTGTGTGATTTCCAGCAAAGTTGGAGGTTTGCAGGGCATTGTGGGTAAGAAAATGGTGCAAAGTGCATGTGAAGCACACCACCCTGCACTCACCCAGATGTTTCGTTTTCAGATGTGTCTAGGTCTCATAGATTTATCTACATGGCAGCGTCCCAAAGTCCAAAAAGTGCAGCCCTCACCTTTCCAAGTGTGACGATTTTGAGAGTTAGACAAGCTGTCAAGACCCCAAGTTTAAAACCAAAACCCAAAATAATCAAACATTCTCTTGCTTGCCGTGGGATAAGATGTTTTAGTATGCGGGGGAGAGCTGAAAGATTGTTACCCCCTTCTGTTGGGGTGGGGGCAAAACCATGCCCATACTGGTTGATAGCCAACACCCCGCCATTTTTTTATTTTTTTATTCCCTGACATCTAGTAGGCTTTCTGCCCCCCCCCCCGGGGGAGTGGATCTGGGGTAATTGCTCCATCTGCCCACCGGTGGGCAGAACACTTTGTCCCCATTTATTTGGGGTGGGGAAATGCCATAACTCCACTCTCTTTTTAAAAAAAAATACAAATCTTCCCTGGTCACTGGTGGGCTTTCTGCCCCCCTTGGGGGCAGATGGGCCTTACATAAATAGGCCGATCTGCCCCCAAGGGGGGGCAGATATGGCCAACAGTAATGTGCCCCCATGGGGATCGACCCTTGCCCATGGGGCTGCCCTCAAACAAAACACACACACACCAATCCCTGGTGCCTAAGTAGGTTCTGCCCCCCTTGGGGGCAGATTGGCCTAATAAAAATAGGCTGATCTGCCCCCAAGGGGGCAGAAAGAGCCTAAAATAAAACTACCCCTAGGGGAGCGACCCTCGCATAAGGGGTAGCTCCCCATCTGTAAAAAAAAAAAAAAATCCCTGGTGCCTATTGGTTTCTGTCCCCCTTGGGGCAGATTGGCCTAATAAAAATAGGCCGATCTGCCCCAATGGCCTATAGATAATTGCCCCCCCCAGAGGAACGACCCTTGCCTAAGGGGTCGCTCCTCACATGTAAACAAATTAAAAATATAAAATAAAAATAAATGATCCCTGGTGTCTAGAGGTTTCTGCCCCCCCTGGGGGCAGATCGGCCTAATTAGAATAGGCCAGTCTGCCCCCGGGGGGGGCAGAAATGGTTGTAAAATAATTTGCTACCCCTGGGGATCGACCCTTGCCCAAGGGGTGGCTCCCCTTATAAGTATACACAAAAAAATAAACTCTCTGGTGTCTAGTGGGCATTTCTGCTGCCCGATCGCTTCACGGTCGGGCAGCAGAAATGCTCAGAGAGACATCAAAGGAAAGGAAAAGTCTTTCCTTTCCTTTGATGCCTCTCCCGTCTCCTCCACGTGATCGGAAGAGAAATGCTTTTGCTGAGCTTCAAGCTCAGTGGGGGCGGCCTCTGGTGAGGTCTCCGCACAATCGCGCCCTTACGTCATCAGACACCACTATGGGGTGGAGGTGGAAAGGGAAGTGATTCCACTTCCATCCCTGCCCATGGGAGGGGGGTGCTTAGCGCTCCCCCCGAGGGCCCATAGCAGGATGTAACTAATGCCCTTGTCACCCGAGCGGTGCCAACGAGGACGTAACCGTTACATCCCAGGCACCCAAGGGGTTAAAGGAAAATGGGATGTGTTTCAACAATAAAAAATGAAGGCCCATATTTAAGAAAAAGGGACACATCAGCTATAATGTCCCCCCTACTGGCACCTAACGACACCATGGTTGCGCCGTATGGATAATACAGCACAACATGGCGGTCGTTAGCACAATAGCATCAAAATCTTTCATGATATTGTGGCGCTTTGCTACATTAGCCTCAAAAATGTTTACACTAGTGCATCAAAGTGCAAGGAGACCCATAGGTCATTGCTGCTCTGAGCAGGCATTAAAACTGGCCCCAAAAATTGCGCAGCAAAATCTTTTAAATTTCACTGCGTCATTTTTGCGGGCCGCCTAGCACCCGCACGCTCCCCTTGCATACATTATGCCTGGTGCAGGCATAATGTGGCACAAGGGGTTACAAAGTGGTGCAAAGCATGCTTTGCGCCACTTTGTAAAAATGTGGTGGTAGAAGAGCCATTTTAAAGCCACCTTAGCATTAAAAAATGATGCTATGACGGTGCTAAGGTGGCACTGGGGTCTCTTAAATATGCCCCTAAATCTTTTAATTTTATTTTTTAAGAGCAGGCAGTGGTCCGTAGGACCACTGGCTGCTGTTAAAAATGTTTTTTCAACATTCGCAAAGGGGAATGGGTCGCATGGGACCCCTTCCAATTTGCAAATGCATAACCACCAACTTTGAGTTGGTGGTAATATATCAAGGTTTTGCCACCGCATTTCAATGACAAGTGCTTGATACATAACACTGGAAATCGTTATTTGGAAGGGACGCCCTGAACACGCTCATTCCAAATAGCGATTTCTGCACCCAAACTGCGATTTTGGAGAATCGCAGTTTGGATGTTTGTGCATTTAAAAAGGTATGTTTCCATCTCAAACAGCTGATTCTGCGACCCCAAAAATACTTTATAGTTGTGTCCCTGTAAGACTGCCATTCTTGATCCATCATAATCCGTTTTGCCCAATAGTATGCATATCTCTGTAAAATTTAAGTTTCTATCTCAAACGCAAAAACGGTTAAATTGCTGCACAACGAGTGCCATAATGTAACCGGGTGTAATAAGGGTTTAATTTTTCTAATAAAAATGCTTTCTTTCAACTTGATGTAGACTGCGATCCTTACTCCTAGCGGGACGTGTACATAATGCGTGTGAATTGTGCTATTTTTACTGCTATGTACCATGGTTCTTACTTAAGGGAATGAAGTGCTTCCAGACAGCATAATCTGCGAACAGAGGTCAAACTGAATGTGAAAGCAAGTTTTAGAGCATCATCTGAACGCGCGGAATAGATGAGATGTACCTTTTACTACAAGAAAAGCATGTGCATTTATGCTCGTTTTCTACTACTAATACATATTTTTTGACTCTGGAAAGTAGCAAGATAATGCAATGGTGCGTCTGTGCTGCCAGGAGAGACAAAATGGATTCATTACTGGGGAATAATATTTTCAATATGATGTGCTGAAAGTGCAGCAGATTTTTTCCTAGGAGACGAATACATTTTAAAGGGCATTGAAAGCCCTACGTAATTATGTGTATTAAAATAACAAAACGCGTAAACAAGAATACCGCACAATGTGCAGCATCATTTGCCTTTAATAGCATCCCGTGCCACATAAATTTCCTTCATGTCTTTCCCATATTTCCAAGGGCTCTGAACAGAGGGGAGACTCGACATGTCTTGAGTGTTCTGAAAGTGTACAAGTAAAACATTACCAATATTCTTGCCACATCCGTGGAAATCATTAGCTATAGTAGAAGAAAATCAACGAACTGCATTGCCAATATGTACATTTCAGAAATATGACAGCACATACTGTACGTCGCTTTCTGTCTAGAAATACTAATGGAATCAGAAAGTGCAATTATTACATAATGCATGGGGGGCTGCATTCCCTGTATAAAGGACGGTGCCTTATTTTCTTATTACAAATAAGTTGTCATGGCTCTAGAACGCTTCAGTACCAAAATTAGCTGCTCAACTGTAGTAAGTTATTAAAGCTGAGTTGTGATGTTATAATGCCTGATGCCAGAACCAGCAGCCAGGGTGAAAGGCAGGCAACAGGGCATCTTTGCAGATGTAGTTTAAGCAAGAAAAAGAGAACTAGGTTCTTCATATGATTTGTTCTTTCTAAAATTAATAGTTACTTATTGAATTTTGGGGTGTTTAATTTTGTACTACATATTTCACTTATTATTTTCTTTCATGAGAAAGAGCAAGACAGTAAGGATTTAAGAGTTTTGACAGAAAGGGTGATGGTGTGACCATGTGTTATAAGGAGTAAAATATCCTCTGTCATACACTAAAAATATATTGCCAGTCACCTTGAAGTTCAGCCTTGTTCCTATATATGATCCCAGAACTCCTCAGTGACTTCGAGTATCCTGTAACATAGGGCAGGGGCACATTATTCTATACATGCTGCCTATCTTCCAAGGGATATTGATGGGGCCATTAAAGGCAAGTATTGTCCAGTTTGTGATAGCCAGGCATACTGATGGGTTCCAAGAGCACCCACACTGTGTCAGTTACACTGCAGGTTTTGGAACTGGGGGTGTATAAACAGGTGAATTTAGCAGATTACCACAAACCATGGTCGTATACATGGAATGCAAGAACTCTTGGCCATAGTTTCCGTAAAGTGAGGTAATGCCGCACTTGGGGCATCATGTGGAGGTGGTACAAAATTGCAAAAAAAAAAACCTGCAACATTTGCTTTTTTATCAGTGTAGGAAGCTGTTAATAACCTAAAAATACACTGTGCATTTGGCGACAGTCCAAAAACAATAGATTGAGCTGCAGTCCAGGATAAATACTTATCACTAACTGACTTTAGTTCAAGCAGTCCACCCATCAGTTATTCGTTTTTCTTGATGCAATGCCTGAAGTCTGAATCACATGCCCAAATATGAATCCTTTGTTCACTGTGACATAGGACTAAAGCTGCACCATACCGACGAGGCCCAAGTAGCCCAAAACAGTTCTGGGATTGCTTCTTTGGTCAGTCAAAGAGGATCTGACCTGGCAGTAGTTCAGCCTGTTCTATCTCTCTTGGAACGGGATCAAAACTGATTTGCATGTGGCTGTTTCATATTTGAGATGGTATGGTGAACAAAAAACAATGGACTGGATAGTGGTCAGTGTAATTACCAGTCACCAACATTAATTCATGCAACCTACCCATCACTGTTTTGTTTTCCCCAGACCCTTCTCAGGCAGAACTGTGGTCCATTATAAAATCAACATTTAAAGCCTCATGACAAGGTTATCAAGTTTATGAGTGGGATATAGCAGAGCCGGAATTAACAAATCAGCCTCTAATCCCCATCAAAACCCAGTTATTAAGAGATAATGCTTCCGTAATTGGAAATAATCATACAGACCTGGAATTATTGAGTCTTTTTGTGTTAGTTATCCCCAATTACAGGGATGTTCCTCATCACAAGACTTTTCGATGTTCATTATGACATTGGCGGTAAATCCAGCTTACTGCCGCGGTGACGACAGCCAACATACTGTCGCGGAGGCGAACATCCATTCGCCATATTATGACACACACACACTAAACCAACAGAATACTGCCACAAACACATATCTGCCAGATCAAAGGTAAGTGTTAAACGGTCGGTACGAACACCCACACCGTCACGGCAACAAAACAATGCCCTCCACTTTATGACCCACGAATCACCACTGCGGACATTCAACATCGGTAAACCATAGGTAGTACACACCGGCACAGTGACAATGGCCACCCAAATACAAAACAACACAACATTGGCCATTATCAAAAACACACACCTGACATCAATACACACATCACACTCACCCACCAACAGCGCTACAAAACACACACCCACATTACCCACAACCCTTTACGAAAAATAGTCATGCGACAAACACACAAATCACAGACACAACTACACACACCACTAACACCCAGCCATCCATCACACAAACCAAACCCCACCAAATTATTCAACACGCACTGCACAACACACACCACACAACATCCATATCCCCACAAAGGCACCCCCTTTTCACAGATGAGGAGTTGCAGGTCATTGTGGAGGAAATTGTCAGGGTAGAGCCACAGCTGTTTGGAGCACAGGTACAGCAAATATCCAATGCAAGGAGGATGGCGCTATGGCGGAGAAGTGTGGACTGGGTGAACACCATGGCACAGCATCCAAGAACAAGGGACGACATCAGGAGGAGGTGGAATGACCTACGGGGAAAGTTACATTCCATGGCAACAAGACACCAGCTCGCCATCCAGAGAACTGGCGGCAGACCCCTACCTCCTCCCCCACAGCTGACAGCATGAGAGGAGCAACTCTTGACAATACTGCATCCTGAGGAATTCACTGGAGTTGCCGGAGGACTGGACACTGGTTAGTCAATATTTATGAACCATCACCCCCCCATACCTGCATGCCATCTCACCTTGTCACCCTGACTCCCATCACTCCACTGCATCCCACTCAGTGCACCTACACATTTGACCAACACCAATGCCAAGCACTGCATGCCATACCCACTGCATATACAGCCCTCCCAGCCCTGCATGTACACCCACCACCTATGCATGCACAGCAGAACTAACAATCCCACAATACATCACCATACACAAAGGCGGCAGGGCAACAACAATAAAATAGGGGAAGCTAGGGATGTACAATATATCACACACATAAAGCATGATACATCACTTACATCCCCGCAGGTACCCCAGCCAATCCCAGCGGCGAGGAGGTGCCATGGCTATCCAGTCCCCCAACAGAAGATGCCCTCAGTGATGACAGTAACTCTGGACATCTGGATCTGGATAAACTTCCTGGCCCATCAGGGACCACTGGCCAGTCGGCCACCCCAACCCACTCCCAGTCCACCACAGAGCCTCCCCCTCAGTATTCAACACCACAGCACCCACCCAACGTCCCCACAACTCTGTCCCCAAGACACATCAATAAGCAGTGTGCCCACCTGTACAGGGACCCCAGTCCACACCTCACAGCCAAGACAATCAGGGTCCTGGGGTCAGTGGAAGTGGGCACACCGTTCAGGGGACACAGACACTAGGGGACAGGATACTGGGAGGACAGCTGTGTGCCAGGGGGAGGACAGGCTCAGGGTACTGACTGTCCTGGGGGCACTGCCAGGACAAGATGGGACAGATTCTTAACATCATGCAGGAGAACCAGCGGCTGCCAGAGGCACACCATCAGGAAAGATTTGCAGGACATCAACACCACCATGGTCTCCATAGCAGGGGTGCTGGCTGACATGGCCAACATAATGAGGGAATATATAGCAAACCAGCCAGCCCCTTCCACTAGCCAGTCAACTGAACAGCCCACCACATCTGCTGCAGCTAGTGGAAGGAGACCCTGCCACAGGAACCACAGGCCACCAGCACACCCCCCCTGCAGAAGGTAAACCACCACGTAAACAGTCACTGCGACCCAGAACAGATGCCTGAGACACTTGCCAAGACCAAGCTAACCACCAGGAAATCAGCTCCTGAATGTCCCCCTTGTGTCCCACTCAGTCACCTTGTCCACTTTGAACTGCCTATGCTCCCCTTCCTATGGCCCCTTGGACACTGGACCTGTGCTACAAAAAGACTGGACCAATACCCTGGACTTACCTCTACCATCACTCCATTCCATTGACCTATTCCATCTATAAATTTCACTGTGATAGTGCTTTATGTTAAGAAAATGTGCAATTATGGTAACAGTTGCATCTTGTGCAAATGACCTGAACTCTGTCACAGCATACAAACAATGACCTGTAGCTATCTGTAGTCATCACATCAGTACACAGTAGTAATAACACCAGCATCTGCAAAATGAAAAGGCATATGTGACAGTCAGTTGAGATGCAAAGGAATTGACTGCCATCATGCTACAGCCACACTGTAAGGATAAATAATCAGCTAGTGGCAGGAGACCCTGCCACAGGAACCACAGGCCACCAGCACACTTCCCCCTGCAGAAGGTAAACCACCACGTAAACAGTCACTGCGACCCAGAACAGATGCCTGAGACACTTGCCAAGACCAAGCCAACCACCAGAAAATGAGACCCTCCTGAATGTCCCCCTTGTGTCCCACTCAGTCACCTGGTCCACTTTGAACTGCCTATGCTCCCCTTCCTATGGCTCCTTGGACACTGGACCTGTGCTACAAAAAGACTGGACCAATACCCTGGACAATTCACTGTGATAGTGCTTTATGTTAAGAAAATGTGCAATTATGGTAACAGTTGGATCTTGTGCAAATGAGCTGAACTCTGTCATAGCATACAAACAATAACCTGTAGCTATCTGTAGTCATCACATCAGTACACAGTAGTAATAACACCAACATCTGCAAAATGAGAAGGCATAGGTGACAGTCAGTTGAGATGCAAAGGAATTGATTGCCATCATGCTACAGCCACACTATAAGGATAAATAATCAGAGGAATGGTTAGTTCCACTGTCTCACCTGTGTGTCATTGGAAGTACTGCCATATAACTGATGTTCTGTTGTCCACATCCTCATCCTCTGCCTGTTCATCCTCACTGTTCTCAGGATCCACTGCTGCCACAGGGGCATTTCCAATCTCCTTCTCCTTCAGATACGGCATCTGTCATCTGAGGGCCAGGCTGTACAACATGCAGCGTGCGAAAAGTATCTGGCAAACCTTCTCAGGGGAGTAGCACAGGAATCCACTTGTCAGATGGAAGCATCTGAACCTTGCCTTCAGGAGTCCGAAGGTACGTTCTATGATCTGCCTTGTTCGCCCATGTGCATCATTATACCGATTCTCAGCCCCTGTCCTGGCATTCCTCACAGGGGTCAGGAGTCACTATAGGTTTGGGTAGCCAAAGTGACCTGCACGTATTGAGAGCAAAACATTAGCCCTACACAATGGTATGGGGGATGACTCCTGAAGGCATACACTGACATCCAGTGGGTGGGGACCCTGCCTCACCTATTAGCCACTCCCTGTGCCTCTGTAGTTGTGCCATCACATTTGTGATGATGCTATTCCTCAGGACGAAGGAATCATGCACCGACCCAGGATCCCAGGATACAAGGCAGTGATGTGGGAGATGTACTGGTCAGCTAGGCACACCATTTGCACACTGAGCGAGTGGAAACTCTTTGGATTCCTGAATACCTGTTCATTGTGCCGGGGGGCAAATTCAATATGTGTTCCGTCAATCGGAAATGGAGCACTGATAGAACTTGCACAAGAGGGGGGATTCCAGTGGGATGATGGATAGCTGATATCAGATCAGGCTCCAATTGAGTACACAGCTCCTTGATTGTGCCCCTGTCCAGTCTGTAGGTCAGTATTATATGCCTCTCCTCCAGTGTAGCCAAGTCCACAAAGGGTCTGTACACCAGGTCTTGTCTCCTCCCCCTATTCCTCCACAGTGGTAGGTATCTATGGGACATATGAGTGAGTAGGGTGTCACAATCTGAACAATGGAACCACCGCCTCAGTGTACATAGAGCATGTGTGTAATCGGACAATGTGAATGGTAATGTATGTGCAATTTATAACAATGAAGCAGTTTTCTATTTCTGAATGTTGTCCACCACCATAAAATGGTGACCGCCTGTCCTTTAAGCATGGACAGGTGGAAGTGATGTAACTCCGGCAGCGTTGGGTGTCATGGCGGAAGGCGTTCTTGCACCGCCGTGCTATTCCTCATTGGCTAAAATGGGCATCTATGGAGTGCACTGTCCAATGGGGTTCACAGGTGGCAGTGACAGTGTACACCGCCACGGACATGACTGCCATTTTCTGTCTAAAACCTCACTCGATTCCTGACTTTCCACAGGACAACACCTCCACTGCATGTGCTGCTGTGACCTGTGCCTGGATCCTGCCATGTCCCATGTGACAGGGAAAAGGGCACCTGCCTTCCCTTCAGAGGAGTTAGAGCACCTGGTGGATGGGGTCCTACCCCTGTATGGACAGTTGTATGGGCCTCCAGACCAACTGGTAAGTACACCATGAGCAAGATGCATGTGACAAGGTTGCATGAGATGTGTGTGCTAGCAGTGTGTAATTTGGGTGAGGGGTATGTCTGGTGGTAGTGTACATGCAGTGCTCTGGGTGATGTGTGTGCTGATGTAGATGTAAATGGTATTTTTGGGCCAGATGTGTGACTGGCTGGATTGTATGGTAAATGGTGTCCTCCTGTCTGTATTACCTCTGCAGGTCAGCACCTATCAGACAAAGGGCTTGTGGCATGCCATCGCCAAGGACGTGCGGACCCTGGGGATCTATGGCAGGCGGAGCACCCACTGTAGGAAAAGGTGGGAGGACCTAAGGCGCTGGGCTCGGAAGACAGCGGAGGCCCAGCTGGTGGCCCGCATACTGGCAGTGGCCTACCCAGAGCTGGATGGGTGATTGAGGGCAGCAAAGCAGCCACAAGGGGGTGAGTAAAGTGAGCATAACAACAATTATTTTTGGGTGGCATGGGATCCTGGTGGTGGGTTTCAGTTAGTGGGTGCCCCTTAATGCCAGCTCTGCCATTGCTGAGTCTATAGCAAAATCTGGTGACCTAGATAGGTAGCATTCCATGTCAGACAGGGCTTAGTGGGTCCAAGGAGGGGTGCAGTTGACGGTGGTTGGCTCTCATCTTGCTGTGGCACTTAGCCAATGAAATGCCAGTGCGATGTATAGTGCTTACTCCTGATCCCTGTGTGTGATGGTAATGTGTTTGCCAACTGTGGTGTTGTTACTGTAATTGACCCAGTGCTCCCTTTCTCTCTCCCCCCTATTATCTTCTGTCATCCTGTCCATGTGTGCATTAGCATCATCTGGCAGAGGAGCAGTAGCACCGGCAACTGAGAGAGCGGCATCCACAGGACCCAGGAGACAGAATCCACAGACGCCGAGGGGACCAGTGGGACGGAGGGTGAGAGTAGCACCATGGCGGAGACAGGAGGTGACAACACTGACTCTGATTCCTCCTCTGATGGGAGCTTCCTGGTGGTGGCGGACACCTCTGGAACACCCCAGCTACAGGTACAGCCGCCACCGCTGTACCAGCACCACCCTCCCAGTAGCCCCCCACCGAGTTGCCGGTGCCCACTCACTCAGGAGGGTGGGCATCTCCATTGCCCCAGGCACCTCAGGCCCTGCCCCAGAGAGCCCCACTGCCCTGAGTGAGGAGGCTTTTGACCTCCTGAGATCCATCTCTGTAGGGCAGTCAACCATTGTGAATGCCATCCAGGGGCTGGCATCCCAGAACAACAATGCAGTGCATACCAGGAGGGCATCCACGGTGAGTTGGCGGCCCTACAGAGATCGTTTCAGGCTCTGGCCTCCTATCTGATGGCAGCCAGTGTCCCTGTTCCTACGTCCCCCCTCCAACTACCACGTCCCAGTCCCAGTCTCCTCAATCCCAACCCATCCAAGGCACAGATACAGACAAGCATGCACACAAGACATCACACAAGAGTAGCACAGTCAAACACAGGGAGCACACTTAAGGCCACATGAACTCACACAGACAACAGACACTTGCACGCACAACCACATCCACTGCCTCCACTGTCTCCCCCTCCTCCTCATCCTCCTCCCTCACAGTCACATCTGCATGCACTGCATCAACAGCCACCACCACCATCACCTCATCATGCAGCACACACACCTCACTTACAGACAACTCTACATCATCCATCCACTCGTCCTCTTTGTCCTCTCCCACCCTGACTGCCCCCCTCCTCAGAGACACAAATGCACGCACACAGACACCCAATAGCCATCCACCTCACACACGCACACTGTCCATGCACCTGCACCCAAGTCCAGCAGACGTATACCTCCCACAACCACTCGTCCTGCCTGTAAGAGCAGGGTCCCAGCGACCCAGCCCAGCACCTCAGCCAAACAGTCTGCCACTGCTCCCATCAAGTCACAAAGGGGCCACAGAGTGTGACGGCTGCCACTCCTACTGAGAGCACACCTCCAGCTCAGAAAGGGAGGACTAGGGTGGTGAAAAGCAAAGGACATGAGACTTGGACAGTGGAGGCACCTCTTTAGTGACATGTCTAAGGGCAAGGGGAGCCGCACAAGAGGGGACACATGGATCTCCCTCCACCAGCAAAGAAAGTGAAGGTTCCCACTCAACCACCAATGAAAGCGAAGGTTTCCACTCAACCACCAATGAAAGACAAGAGGCCCAGTCAACCACCAATGAAAGGCAAGAGGCCCACTCCATCAGCAGAGGGCAAGCAACCTCAACTTCCGTCAGAGACACAGCAGCCCTCACCTCCAGCAGAGACACAGCAGCCCTCACGTCCAGCTTGGACACAGCAGCCCTCACTTGCAGCAGAGACACAGCAGCCCTCACTTCCAGCAGAGACACAGCAGCCCTCCCCTCCTGCAGAGACATTGCAGCCCTCACCTCCAGCAGAGGGCATTTAGGCCACCCTCCAGGGACTGATGTACAAGGAGCCCCTTCCGGATCTAGTGGGATAGTTCCCCACTTCAGAGACTGTGGCCTATACTCCCCAGCAAAGACAAATGGGCATGGAGCCCTCTCCAGAACCAGTGGGTAACTTCCCCACTTCAACTGAGGTGCCCCCACCCCTTCCACTGAGGTGCCTGCCCATTTCCAACATGATGCCCCTGAACAGTGTATTCCGGAAGTTGTCAGGAGTCAAGTTGGGCCTTGGACTGTACCCTGTGGCCATGTGGCCCTTGTGTACTTTGGACTGGCCATTGGCCCATTCTGAACATTGTTGCCTGCATTTGGAATTGAATGGACAATGTGGTGGCTGTTGGCATCAATTTACAGTGTTTGCTGATTCTACTAGTTGTCCTTGTTTTAATTTAACGTGTGTCCAGTGACATTGGTTTACCTCTGCAGCTGGTTCTGTGTGTGGTGTGTATGTGAATGGTGTGTGTTGTGCATGTGTGTGTCACTCACCTTTTCCTCCCTCCTTCCCTTGTGTGCTAGGTGGCTGTACTCACCGTTGTCGTCTTCATCCCCATTGGTGTTCCAGGACGGCCAAGGCATAGAATAGCATCAGGAAGATTTGAAGTTCCGGTTCAATGGCGGCGGCGGAGTACTCTGTGTACCTGTTGGTGAGTCTTTTGTTTTCTGTGTTCCGTTTTCGCCAGGCTTTTGATGGTGTTGGTACTGCCTCAGAAATCCTGGCGGTTTGTTATGTCATAATATGGTGGGTGGTACCTTGGCTTCCGTCTGGCTGTTGATGGCTACAAGTGTGGTACATTAGCTGTCTATGAGAGCTATCATCGCCATGGTCATAATTTAGCGGTATTTACCGCCCACCTGTTGGCGGTATTACCACCACTTTATCAATCACTGCCAATGTTATAATGACCACCTTTGTGTCTCTTGCACTGGTCAGAGCAAAGTTGTGTTTTTCAAGCCTCCCAATTCTGAAATAAACCAAGGGCTAGCCAGTAGCTATAGATGTCTGGAGCCTAGAATTATGCCTTTACCCGTCAGTGACCAGGTGAAGGACAAACAAAAGTGATCCATCTTGAGAAAGCCAATAGGAGGTTTAGAAGAATTAGGACCAGATGTACAAACCATTTTTCCAATGTACAAAAGGCAACATGCCATTCAATAACTTGTTAACAAATGGCATTTTGCCTTTGCAATTCGGTATTTGGAAGGGGCGTGTGTAGGGCATCCCTTCCAACTACTGAATAGGTATTGTATGTATTACTGTTTTGTGACCAAATTCCGTTCGCAAAGCAGTAATATTTTATCACTAGTTTCACACTGGTAGTAACCTTTTCACAAAGGGGAAGGGATCACCAAGAGACCCCTTCTCCCTTGAGAATGTAAATAATTGGTGGTCTGGTGAGCCCAGCAAGCCACCATCCCTTTTATGGCTGTGATTCTTAATGGGTCACAAATTGAGCCCTATCTCATTAATATGCATGAGGTAGGGCTTTTTGTGACCCACTAGGAATCACCAATGAATCTCAAAGGAGTTTCATACATTAGGAACACCGATTTCCTAATTGTGATTCGGAGACAATCGCGGTTAGGAAATCGGTATTCCTAATGATAGTACATCTAGCCCATAGAGTGGTGTGTTAGTAGAGATTACACCTAACATGCAACATTTACAATGCATGAGCCTGAGATAACCGAATCTGAGGCCAAAGAGTGAAAATAGGGGTAAATTGCTTCACTGGCAATAGAAGGTTTCTCCACATAAATATTTAAATTACCAAGAAAGACAGAGTTGGAGATCTCTGTACAGTTTTGATAGCATATTTTTAGGAGGTCAATACCTATAGAGATATCTAGTTGAGGATGAATGGTATTCCATGAAAAAGCAGAAGACACAGTAACAGTTATTACAGTGCTTCTTGGGTCATGTGCTTGCGTGAGTCAGCACCAAAAGCTTTCAGACGTTTTTCACAATAACTGTTAACCCACCACCATGGTTAACTGTTCAATTTGGACAAGCAATCATACTTCGCCATGCTTCTATCCATCTTCTTTTGTCTCAGTAATCATATATATGATGCTAGTTTTACATTGCTGAGAGAACATTGGGCAAAATGTCTGCTGTAAGGTAGTGTGGTGCAGATGGTTTAGTAGAGGCAAAGGGAGGAAGACATGGTGAAGGCTTAGCAATTGATGCTGTAGGAACATAAACAGCAGGGCCAGCGAAGTACATAATTCCTATCCCAAACGATGGCCATGTCTACTCTTGTGAGCCCTTCTCTGGTTTGGTGATTGCAGCTCATCGCTTTGATAGCCTGCCATGGTAGTCCACTTTCAAGGCCCCACAATTTGGTAAGAATATGTGGGTGACTTCCCTGCATCACTTCTTGGTCCCCTTGAGATTGTACGGGGTCAAGATCTTGGGGCCGCTACTTTCCTTGAATGCCCAAAGCATTCTGGAGCACAGCCTTTGCTTGCTCTCAGCACTACCTATTGGCGGTGACGATTGCCTGTACCATGGGCCCCTACAACTGATCTGCGGGTCCTGCCCAACATGACTCCTTCTGCAACTGCATAGGGCTACATCCACAGACTAGATAATTATCCTGTCTGACACTTAAGGGCCCTCTTAATTGTGTTAAAATTGAGTTCCTGGCAGTCTCTGACCATTGTAATCCTGCGACGAGGAAGAGTGGCCCACTTGACCCCACAAATTGACCATTCCATGCCTGGGCCCTGGATCCCTCCTCTCTCCTTTGTCCTAAAATTGTTACCACCCCAGATGTCTAAGGCAAAAACAACTTGCCAGCTCCTCTTCGCTGACGTGGTGGCCGATAAAATGAAACACCTTATGGCATCCATGGCTGACATCACTCTGGAAAATATAATAAGGGAACTCTTGGCTGTTAAGGCAACCATGGATTCTATGTACAAGAATATTAAATCCACGGCCACTGAACTCAAGTCCCTCCAAACTGATCATAGCTTGTTTAATTCGCATCTCGACACCACAGCCCATAAGTTGGAGGAGATGGAAGACCACCTGACTGTCCTGGAAAATAATCCTGATGTCAGTATCGAAGTGTTGCATTTCTGCAGAAAGCTGTTGAAGGTCGAGGACCAAAGTCAAAGTAACAATGTCTGGTTCCTTGATGTCCCAGAGGAGATGGATCACTAACATTATGTCAATGCGTTCAATATTGAAACAGAAAAATATATAAATATAAATATAATATTGGTAACCAACATTTTTCTTTACCATACTCAACAAATAAAACTGCAAATAACTAATAAAACTGCAAATATCGAGAACACAAATATTGTTGTTTAAAATATCAATTTTTACTTATATTGAAAACAAAAATATTGGAGACTTAAATATTGTCACTTTGGAAGAAACATAAATACGTCAAAAATATTCACACAATATTGACTACAATAATATCACCACAATAATTACATTAGTGTTAATAAATATATAAAAAAATCTATTTACATACAACAATTATTTACAATTTATGCATGTGTTTAAATTAAAAATAAATATGCTACATCACCAAAATATTTACAATTCAGCCTAATAAAATATAGAACTAAATTCATAACAATACAAACAAAAAAAATTCCATTGAATACAAACAATTATAATTATATACATGTATCTTAATAACAACCTAACCAAATAAGTAAAACCTGTATATAAACAAGAACTTACTTGAAAATAAACTTAAACATGTAAAATAGCAAATAACAAAAAACCCTCCAACTTTTATCTCTTTACCTATACTTGCTAAAAGAAAACGCTACAGAAAATCACCTACTACAAACCAGCAAAAAGATATAACAAAGTAAACACAAATTAATAAAAAATATAAACTCACACCAATAGTGAGTACAAATAAACCTAAGAACCTCAACCTCTACAAACTACCAACAAATAAACCTTTAGAAGGAAACTGTTGCTTTTTTCTTCCAACAAAAAAGAAAACACTTGCTTCACATTAGAACACCCCCAATAAAAGCTGCAAAACGGTGTGGAACCTTCAAAAAACATACACGTGTAAGTATAATAAATAGAGGCAACTGCATAATTTTATATGTAAATAACAAACATATAAACTTTAAAAAAATGTCTTTATTTATACCATCACACTACTTTCTGAAACAACGATAGAGCAAGCTTAGTACATAATATTCTCAGAAAGGAAAGCAACTACTAAGTCACTTGGGATGTACCTGCAACCAAGATAGTGTTTTGACAGAAAGTGCGAATTGGAAATGTACCAAGTATTATTTTAACTCATGCTGTGAGAGGACCACTGCAAAAAATGATACTATAATTAATTTAAGAGAACACAATCACCTCCAAATGTGGCAGAAATAGAAGTAAGGGAAGTGTTGCATGATATAAGAGAGGCACGAACTAGCTCCCAGGAATCCACAACCAAAATCCTAAAAGATATATAGGCCCATATTTATACTTTTTTAGTGCCACATTAGCGTAATGTTTTTTATGCAAAAGTGGTGCAAACTTGCAAAATACATTTTTATTTTGTAAGTTTGCACCATTTTTTATTCAAAAAGCAGCGCAAATAAAGTATAAATATGGGCAATAGTGCCTAAAGTCCCCAAACACATCACAGGCCAATTACCACCTGTATCCACTTTAAAACATTTAATTGTATGAACTAAAAAAGCGACGAGGAATACTTCTGCTCATAGAAGATACCAAGACATAGAAATACCTGAACATTTAACAATGATGCATAATGAAGAGCCTTTTCTTTTATATGACAACATATACAATGAGAAATGAATCCTATATTCTCTGCAGCAGATAGCTTACTAAAACTAAGCCAGTGTCAAACCTGACACATGGTGAATATCAAAACACAAATATTCCATGTGTCTTTGCCAGACTATCATATAAACAAAGTAGCACTTACTACGACTTCTTAAAACACAAACTTAAAGCAAATAACTACTTTGACAAACCATGACTCAAAACATTTTAAAAATGTACCCCCATACAGCAATACAAGGCTTTTACTATCATTTCAATCAAAGCTTATGGAGACACCTCCAACAATCTGCACTAAGGCCCTTATTATAACTTTGGCAGTAAAAACCGCCTACCGCCGCGGTGACGGCCACCAAAAGGCCATCGCCGCGGCTACCAGCCGTCTGCCATTTTATGACCACATCTGGATTTCTGCCACAAGTAGGGTGGAAATCCGGCTGTGGCCATGGCTGTAAGGTGGTGCTGCTACCACCAGCAGCGCCATGCCATTAATCAGCCACCAGCCATATCATGACCAATAATACGGCCTGGTGGTATTCTACTGGCGGGCGCTGATGGCGGTAGCAGCGACCCGTCCCATCTCCTGACAGAGGACCCCCTGGATCCAGGTAAGTCAGGTCTCTGACAGGGGAGGGGGGTGTTTTGTGTGTGTGTGGGGGTGGGAATGTATGTGTGCGCAAGAATGTGGGTGTGTGTTGAGTGTTGAATGCCTGTGTGCATGTACGGACGTGCGAGTGCGTGTATGTTGTGAAATGTGAATGCGTGTCTGCATGTATGTTTTGAAGTGTGTGCGGATGTGTGTGTGATTGGATGTATGCATGGGTGTAAACATGTGGGAATAGGTGTGTGTATGCGTGTGTGTGTGTGTGAAGGGGGCGTGAATGTAGGAGGGTGGGGGACTTGGAGAGTTTCAGGCGTGGGGGTTAACTGGAGAGGAAGGGGGGAGACCCCTATCAGTGACAGGGAAGGAATTCCCTGTCACTGAAATGGCCTATCAACAATGGTTTTTGTGGCGTTGGGAACACCTTGAAAACCATGGCGGTAGGCGGGATCATAATCCCGCAGGCGGCACAATGGTGGCCGCCGGACTGGAGGTGGATATCTCCAGCCCGGCGGCTGTTACCGCTGTGGCAGTCGGAGTGCTACATTGGCGGGTTGGCTGAATGTGGCGGTAAGAACTTACTGCCACATTATCACCGACTGCCAGGATTGTAATGACCCCCTAAGTGTTGAATATGCTACAAACAGACAATTTGACTTTGCCATGAAAAATGTTCGCAATATCCTATGTTGCTGGCACAGAGGTAAATAACCAGTACAATGTACTAATAGTAAGCCCTTTCTACCAATACAATGAAAACAAGCCTACAGCTGGAAATAATCTGACTGCTGCAAGCCATGACAAATCACACTCACCCTTTAAATCATGATGTGTCCACTCCCAGAGACCCTTGTATTCTCCCCAGCAGACATATTTGGTGAGATTCATCCGGCATCCTCTACCATGTTCCCCTACCAACATTACCTCCCTACATGTTTTCTTGTGGGGGGATGTTTACATGTACATAATAAATCCCCTCAGGAGCGCTCCCTCCCCGTATGTACTCCCCTTTGTTATTCTAGGCCCTCTATATTATTTGCCTACTCCGATAATCTTGATTTAAACTCACTAAACCCAAGATGAGACTGAACTGCTACTTGAACATTACTCTAAATGAAGGTGTCAGACACGAAGAGAGCCTGGGCAAAGTAGTTTATATCTTATTGTTTTATCTGTGAAATTGAGCCTCTTTTAACACATGTTTAGTATGTCAATCGCTGTATAGCTGCCACATCATCTAACCTTGGATTAGGACCCGCTTCTATGTTTTATACTGTGATCCTGATGCTCTCACCAAAATCCCTGTAGTCCACCACAAGTGTCCACATACTTGCCCAATCCATGATTGACAATCCCCATATTCCTACTAGGAGCTTCCTTCCAGCTTCTCCCCAGCTGGACTACCTTGTTCGTGACCCATGGTTCCTCCCCACTGGCCCAAATATTTCTGGATCATACCTGTTAACAGCAACTTCCTTACTCATTACATTAACCGCTTCTGTGCCGCAGACGTAACGGTTACATCCTGTGGCACAGTGCTCATGTGCCTAGGACATAACCATTACGTGGTCTTCCCTCCCACCCCCCAAAGGCAGGGATGGAAGGGGAAGCCTTTCCCCTTCCACCCCGAGCCTCCCCATCCCCCCTGTGACGTCAGCGCGCTGACCTCACAGAGTCCCCCTCCCATCGCGCTGGAAGCTGAGCTTTTGCATTTCTCTTCCGATCATGTGATGGGGGGCCTGAGATGCTTCAAAGAGAAGGAAATGAATTTCCTTCCCTTTGAAGTCTCTCAGAGCATTTTAGCAGCGGGATCGTGAAGTGATCGGCTGCTAAAATGCCCGCTAGATACCAGGGATTATTTTCATTTAGGAAATTGGCATAATGGGAGCGACCCTTTGGGCAAGTGTCGCTGCCCAGGGGGGCATTTTTTTTCAAGGCCTTTTCTGCCCCCGGCCTATTGTTAGGCTGATCTGCCCCCAGGAATTTATTTTAGGCCATTTTGCCTCCCCTTGGGGGCAGATTGGCCTATTTCTATTAGACCAATCTGCTCCCGGGGGGGAAGAAACCACTTAGGCACCAGGGATTGGTGTGTGTGTATGTGTGTGTTTTGTTTAGGGGGGCAGCCCCTTGGGCAAGGGTCGCTCCTCATGGGGGCACATTACTGTTGGCCATATCTGCCTCCTTGGGGGCAGATTGGCTTTTTTTTGGAAAGCCCATCTTCCCCCAAGGGGGCAGAAAGCCCACCAGAGACCAGGGAAGATTTTTTTTCAAAATAAAAGGTTGGGGGTATGGCCATACACCCACCCCAAATAAATGGGGACAAAGTTGTTCTGCCCATCAGTGGGCAGATGGGACAATTACCCCGATCCACACCCTGGGGGGGCAGAAAGTCTACTAGAAGCCAGGGAATTAAAAAAAAAAATAGTGGGGTGATGGCTACCAACCAGTATGGGCCTGGTTATGCCCTCACCCCAACTGAAGGGGGTAACAGTCTTTCAGCCCTCCCCTGCACACTAAAACATCTTATCCCACGGCAAGCAAGAGGACATTTGATTATTTTGGGTTTTCGTTTTACATTTGGGCCATGAGAGCTTGGCTAACTCTCAAAATCGTCCCACTTGGAATGGTGAGGGCTGCACTTTATGGACTTTGGGACTCTGCCATGTAGAAAAATCCACGAGACCTAGACACATCTGGAAACTAAACATCTGGGTGATTCCAGGGTTGTGTGCTTCACAGGCACCACGCACCATTTTCTTACCCACAATGCCCTGCAAACCTCCAACTTTGCTGGAAATCACACATTTTCCCACAATTTTGTGATGGAACCTTCCGGAATCTTGGGGAATCCACAAAATTCCTACCACCCAGCATTGTCTCATCTATACTGATAAATAAACATTCTGCTGCACTTGTCAGCCTAAAAATGTTTTTTTTTCAAACTGCCCTCTTGGACCCACTTTGGCTCCCCCTCAATTTCGACATGTTTTTGGCTCTTCCCTGTCACAAGCACTTGGCCCACCTACACAAGTGAGGTACCATTTTTATCGGGAGACTTGGGGGAACGCTGGGTGGAAGGAAATTTGTGGCTCCTCTCAGATTCCAGAACTTTCTGTCACCAAAGTGAGGAAAAAGTGTTTTTTTGGCCAAATTTTGAGGTTTGCAAAGGATTCTGGGTAACAGAACCTGGGGAGAGCCCCATAAATCTCCCCATCTTGGATTCCCCTAGTTGTCTAGTTTTAAAAAATGCACAGGTTTTGTAGTTTTTCCTAGGTGCCGGCTGAGCTAGAGGCCAAAATCCACAGCTAGGCACGTTGCAAAAAAACTGTCTGTTTTCTTTGGGAAAATGTGATGTGTCCACGTTGTGTTTTGGGGCATATCCTGTCACGGGCGCTAGGCCTACCCACACAAGTGAGGTACCATTTCTATCGGGAGACTTGGGGGAACACTGGGTGGAAGGAAATTTGTGGCTCCTCTCAGATTCCAGAACTTTCTGTCACCGAAATATGAGGAAAAAGTGTTTTTTTGGCCAAATTTTGAGGTTTGCAAAGGATTCTGGGTAACAGAACCTGGTGAGAGTCCCACAAGTCACCCCATCTTGGATTCCCCTAGGTGTCTAGTTTTCAGAAATGCGCAGGTTTGGTAGGTTTGGTAGGTTTCCCTAGGTGCTGGCTGAGCTAGAGGCCAAAATCTACAGCTAGGCACTTTGAAAGAAACACATCAGATTTCAGTGTAAAAATGTGATGTGTCCATGTTGCATTTCCTGTTGCGAACATTAGGACTACCCACGCAAGTGAGGTACCATTTTTATCGGGATACTTGGGGGAATACAGAATAGCAAAACAAGTGTTATTGCCCCTTGTCTTTCTCTACATTTTTTCCTTCCAAATGTAAGACAGTGTGTAAAAAAGACATCTATTTGAGAAATGCCCTGTAATTCACATGCTAATATGGGCACCCTGGAATTCAGAGATGTGCAAATAACCACTGCTTCTCAACACCTTATCTTGTGCCCATTTTGGAAATACAAAGGTTTTCTTGATACCTATTTCTCACGTTTTATATTTCACGAAATTAATTGCTGTGTGCCTGGTATACAATGAAAACCCGTTGCAAGGTGCAACTTTCTATTGGCCCTGTGTACCTAGATTTCTTGATGAAACTACAAGCCCTATATATCCCCGCAACCAGAAGAGTCCAGCATACGTAAGGGTATATTGCTTTTGAAAATCTGACATTTCAGGAAAAAGTTACAGAGTCAAACGTGGAGAAAAATGGCTGTTTTTTCACATCAATTTCATTTTTTTTTTTATTTCAGCTGTTATTTTCTGTAGGAAACCCTTGTAGGATCTACACAAATGACCCCTTGCTGAATTCAGAATTGTGGCTACTTTTCATAAATGTTTAGGTTTCTGGGATCCAGCACTGGTTTCACACCCATTTCTGTCACTAACTGGAAGGAGGCTGAAAGCACAAAAAATAGTAAAAATGGGATATGTCCCAGTAAAATGAAAAAAATTGTGTTGAAAATGGGGTATTGTGATTCAAGTCTGTCTGTTCCTGAAAGCTGTGAAGATGGTGATTTTAGCACCAGAAACCCTTTGTTGATGCCATTTTCAGGGAAAAAAACACAAGCCTTCTTCTGCAGCCCCTTTTTCCAATTTTTTTGAAAAAAAGAAATTTTCACTGTATTTTTGCAAATTTCTTGGTCTCCTTCAGGGGAACCCACAAAGTCTGGGTACCTCTAGAATCCCTAGGATGTTGGAAAAAAAGGACACAAATTTGCCATGGGTAGCTTATGTGAAGAAAAAGATATGGGGGCCTAAGTAAAAACTGCCCCAAATGGCAAAAAAAAGGCTCGGCACAGGAGGGGATGAGGCCTGGCAGCGAAGGGGTTAAAGACACTTAAGTACATTGCAGCAAAAAACCTGATATTGCCCTGTTGCAGGTAATACACTTAGGGGGTCATTACAACCCTAGCGGACGGTGTTAAAGCGGCGGTAAGACTGCAAACAGGCCGGCGGGAAAAAAAAAAGGGAATTATGACCGTGGCGGAAACCGCCAACAAAGACAGCCACTTTAACACTCCGACTACCACGGCGGTACAGACAAGCAGCGCGGCGGTCACCGACAACAAACAGGCGGGAGACAAAGTACCGCCCACAGTATCACAACCTACCAATCCGCCACCTTTTCCGGGGCAGATTCTCTGTGGATAAAAACACGGCAGAAACAGCGATTTCAATGGGAAAACGCTCACCTCTACACACTCCACGAAGAACGAGGTCACCATGGAGCCAGAACTCCAAATACTCCCTGCGATAGTCTTCCTGCTTCTGTACGATCCTCATCAACGCCGGCGCCGAAGACAACAGTGAGTACTGCACCTATGACATAAAGGAGGGGGGAGGCAAAAGTCAGGGTCACACACACGCAACACCCCCACCCCGACCCTCACCCACTACAACACACAGACCAATGCATATCCAAACATAACAGTAACAACCCCAAAACCCCCCGGAAGAATGCAAAGACAAGAGGAAATGAGTGCAACCATTGTAATGTATCAAAATACAGTAACCAAATATATACAGATATATATACACATTCAACAAAATATACATCACGATTAGTAGTGCAGGTATGCACCATTCTATGTCCGTGGACCACTGGGCCCAAAATGCATGGGCGAGGCCCACACACGATACCTGAGCAAAACGGAGAGAACACTGCAGGGGCATCAGATCGAAATACAACAGGCACCTCAGGGGGAAATGAAGGGGGGGGCACCTCAGCCGGATGACAGCACCACGCCAGATCCACGAGGGGGCTACATGCTCATTGATGTATCCTGGGGAGTGCAAAGCCACAGTCTCTCAAGTCTCTGCAGTGGGTGGGTTGCCCACTGTTCAATCCTGGGGAGTGCAAAGCCACAGTCTCTTAAGTCTTTGCAGTGGGTGGTTTTCCCCCTGTTCAATCCTGGGCAGTGCAAAGCCACAGTCTCTCAAGTCTCTGCAGTGGGTGGGTTGCCCACTGTTCAATCCTGGGGAGTGCAAAGCCACAGTCTCTTAAGTCTCTGCAGTGGGTGGTTTGCCCACTGTTCAATCCTGGGGAGTGCAAAGCCACAGTCTCTCAAGTCTCTGCAGTGGGTGGTTTGCCCACTGTTCAATCCTGGGGAGTGCAAAGCCACAGTCTCTCAAGTCTCTACAGTGGGTGGGTTGCCCACTGTTCAGTCCTGGGGAGTGCAAAGCCACAGTCTCTCAAGACTCTACAGTGGGAGGTTTGCCCACTGTACCATCCTGGGGAGTGCAAAGCCAGTCTCTCAAGTGGATGACAGTCTCCACTGGTTCTGGAGGGGGACTGGTGCCCAGAGTGCTTCATCCTGTTAAGGATTGAGGTAGAGGATGCTGTTCTCTACTGGTTCTGGAGGGGGACTGGTGCCCAGAGTGCATCACTCTCCCCATCACGGTCCCAGTTCCGTCACTGCCCCTGCCGCACATGGGCTAGCGGTGCTTGAGTTGGCAGTGCTTGCCCTGTTCAGCGGTGCTTGCCCTGTTCAGTGGTGCTTGCCATGACAATCTTTGCGCTGTTCAGCGGTGCTTGCCCTGTTCAGCGGTGCTTGCCATGGCGGTCTTTGCCCTGTTCAGCGGTGCTTGCCCTGTTCAGCAGTGCTTGACTTTGCTGTCTCTGACCTGTGCAACGGTGTTTGCCATGGCGGTCCCTCATTGCCCAGCGGGGCTGTGGCTGCCGGGGCCCTCCTGGGCACTGACTCTGGCGGTGGTCTCCTGACCAGTGACGATGGGACTGCCCTCCTGGGCACTGACTCTGGCGGTGGTCTCCTGACCAGTGACGATCGGGCTGGCGGTGGCCTCCTGGGCAGCGGGGATGATGGCGGCCTTCTCCGCCGTGCTGCTCTTCCCAGACTTTGGCGTTTTCTTCTGCCCCTTCCCCACCTTGGGAGGAGTCACAGCTGACTCAACAACACTCCCCCGGGACCCTTGTGAGCGGCTTTGCCGGCTGGATTCTTCCCCCTATCCCGTCGGGCACTGTCCAACTTCTGGTGCTTCACAGGGGGGGGGGACTGGCTGTGCTTTGGTTCCGTGTCACACTGGCTGCCCTGGTGCCCGGTGCACTCCACATACCTCTAACAGTTTTTGGCTGAGGTGCTAGTGAGGGACCTATGAATTGGAGGGGGGGGGTGGTGGGAAAGAGGTCAACGTTGCTCAGGAAAAGTTTCTGACGAACACTGGGACGGGTAGCTGGAGGGGGTCTGGGAGTGGAGGAAGAGGAGGTGGTTGTAGGAGGTGTAACTTTTGATGATTTGGGTGCAGGTGCATGTTCTGGAGGCTGTTGTGAGGTGGATGGATGTTGGGTGTGTGTGTGCCCGCGTTTGTGTACTTTGGGAGGGGGCGTCACAGACACAATGGGAGAGGACACAGTGGACGTGTACATGGTAGTGGGGGTGGTGAGTGCAGGTGAGCGGGGTGTGGTGGTGGGTGTGCTGGTGCGAGTCCTAGTGGCTGTAGTGGTAGTGCATGCAGGTGAGAGTGTAGACGACACTGGGAGGGAGGAGGGAGTCGAGGAGGAGGGGGACACAGTGGAGGCAGTGGATGTTGCTGTGTCTGTATGTGGGTGATGCTTGTGTGAGTGCCTGTGGGATGTGTGGGGCCTATGTTTGCCTGAGCTTCCCTTGTGTGTTGATGTGTGTGCAGGCTGGTCTGATGGTGTGCTTGGGATAGGCAGAGGTACAGGGGATTGGGTCTGGGTGAAGGAAGTTGGAAGTGTGAGGCTAGAGACAGGGACAATGGCTGCCATCAGTGCTGAGGCCAGAGATTGCAGGGTTCGATGATGGGCAGCCTGACCAGAATGAATGCCCTCCAGGAATGCATTAGTGTATTGCAACTCCCTTTCTACACCCTGGATGGCATTCACAATGGTAGACTGCCCAACAGTGAGTGACCTGAGGAGGTCAATGGCCTCCTCACTGAGGGCAGCAGAGGTGACAGGGGCAGTGGCTGAGGTGCCTGGGGCGAAGGTGATGCCCACCCTCCTGGGTGAGCGGACACGGGGCGAAGGCTGAGGGGCTGCTGGGAGGGCGGTGCTGGTAGGGGGGGTGGCGGCTGTACCTGTAGAAGTGGGGGGCACAGATTTTGCCGCCACCACAATGGAGCTCCCATCGGAGGACAAGTCCGTGTCGCTGGTTGCTGTCCGGTGACCGCCGTGAAGCTCCCGTGAAGAGTCTGTGGTGTGGCCCTCCATGGCCATGTGGGATGCAGCTCCCTCGTGCGTCGGTGCCACTGTACCTCCACCTGTTGATGCTGATGCACAAAAGAACAGGGAGAGCACAAAAAGGGGGGGGGGACGACAGAAGAAAGACAGGTTGAGTGCATGGCTTACCGCTACCGTTGGCGGACAATACAGACACAGCAGCCCCCTGCACTACGCCGCGCTGTTGGGCTCTACTGATGCAGTTACTGGGATATTGCCTACATGGCTATGGTGGACATCAGCACACATAGATGACACAGGAGCATGTATACCTGTACTTGGCACTCTACAGAGGTGGGGTGGAGTGCCATATGGCCTGCATTAAGGAGGGGCCTAGCCTACGGAACTCGCCCTGACCTAGAGAAACCCACAGCCCTCCTCCCCCACCCAGACACCTTCACTGTGCGCACATTCCGCAGAATGATGTTGTACTCATCCCCTTGTGTCTGCTGTGATGCCCTCAAGTGCCCATCCAACTCAGGGTAGGCCACGGCCAGGATCCGGAACATCAGGGGGGTCATGGTGCGACGGGCACCCCTCCCACATTGGGAGGCCATCCCCAGCTGAGCCTCCGCCGTCTTCTTGCTCCAGCGGCGAATGTCCTCCCATCTTTTACGGCAGTGGGTGCTCCGTCTCTGGTGGACCCCCAGGGTCCGGACGTCCTTGGCGATGGAACGCCAAATAGCCTTCTTCTGGTGGGCGCTGACCTACATGACATGTACAGGGGGAGAAGAGAAGTCATTACCAACTGCACCGTCGAAGTGAGTGGCCCACATCCCTGCCCTTGCCATGTGGCACCTGCATTCACAGTCCTTCATGCTCGTAGAACTCTGCCCCCTTCCTTCTTACAACCAGCCCTCTCCACCCAGGCATAGCCCATACAACTTGCACCCTATGTACTCACGTGTTGGTTTGGAGGACCGTAGAGTAGCGTGTACTGGGGGAGGACCCCGTCCACGAGCTTCTCCAACTCCTGTGCAGTGAAGGCAGGGGCCCTTTCCCCAGACGCACGAGCCATTGTCTCTTCCAGACCGAGGTCACAGCAGCACTTGCAGTATAGGTCCTCTCATGTCGAAGATCAGGTATCCAGTGATTGAACAGATAGAAAATGGCGGTGACGTCCACGGCGGTGACGTCCGCGGCGGTGCATATCATCACCGCCGGCGCACTTCGTCATTGGCACCTGGGACCCATAGGGTCCAATGTTAACCAATGCAGCATTGCGCAGCGGTCTTCGACCGCCTACAGCGACGGTGTACAACGCCAGCGCAGTTACCTCACATCCCATTGTCCCAGTTTACAGGTCAGGCAGCCGCCATTTCAGGGGCCCACATGGCTTCATTTTCAACTGCGTCACACATACCTAGGCCTGGACTCAACACACTTACAGACAACTTTTTGGATAATGTTTTGTGTTCTGTGTAGCTGTGGGTACATACCTCTGAGTAGCTTGACTTTGTGGTCGCTGTTGTCCTTCCTAGGCACCCTCAGCTGGGACATGTGAGGAGATGGCGGAATCCTCCGGTGTACCGACCGCTGGTGGACCTGTCGACAATGAAGGAGCGACATTTAATCATCACCTACAGGTTTGACCGTGCCCCAATCCAGGAACTGTGTACCCAATTGGAGCCTGACCTGATGTCAGCAATCCGCCATCCCACAGGAATCCCCCCTGAAGGGCAGGTGCTTTCAGTGCTCCATTTCCTTGCAAGTGGGTCTTTTCAAACAACAGTGGCCATGGCATCAGGGATGTCCCAGCCTATGTTTTCCAACGTGTTGTCCAGAGTGTTGTCTGCCATGCTGAAACACATGAGGAGCTACATAGTTTTCCCTCAGGTGGAGGATTTGGCTACTGTTAAAGGTGACTTCTATGCCCTTGAACATATCCCCAACATCATAGGTGCCATTGATTGGACCCATGTAGCTCTGGTCCCCCCCGCAGGAGTGAACAGGTGTACAGGAACCGGAAGAGTTATCATTCCATGAATGTACAGATGGTATGTTTGGCAGACCAGTACATCTCCCAGGTAAATGCTATGTTCCCTGGCTCTGTGCATGACGCCTACATCCTGCGGAATTGCAGTATCCCTTATGTGATGGGTGAACTCCAGAGGCACCGGGTGTGACTATTAGGGGACTCTGGTTACCCCAACCTGTCATGGCTACTGACCCCAGTGAGGAATCCCAGGACCAGGGCAGAGGAACGCTACAATGAGGCACATGGGCGGACTAGGAGGGTGATCGAACGGACCTTCGGCCTCCTGAAGGCCAGGTTCAGGTGCCTCCATATGACAGGTGGTTCCCTATTCTACTCACCAAGGAAGGTGTGCCAGATCATCATCGCCTGCTGTATGCTTCACAATCTTGCTTTGCGACACCAGGTGCCTTTTCTGCAGGAGAATGGTCCAGATGACGGTGTTGTGGCAGCTGTGGAGCCTGTGGACAGTGATGAGGAGGAAGCAGAGGAAGCAGAGGAAGAAGACATTGACAACAGGGACTCAGTCATCCAGCAATATTTCCAGTGACACACAGGTGAGAACACATTTCTGCCTACTACAAGTTCTTTAGCACTTCTACCTTTATCCTGTCTGTCTATTTCAAGCAGTATTTGGTAACTGAGTTGTACATATCCATTACGGTTTCACAGGTGTGGTTACCAACGTGTGTCATCTGCTTGCATCCTTCATGGACTTGTGATGTGTGACATAGGTATGTTGACATTACATTTGAGAACGCATTGTGTCACTGTCATTGCTAATACACATTTTCAAAATCACAGACTGACTCCAGATTGTTTTGTGCTTCAAGGGTGTTTATTGAAGTGCTAATTATTGGAGGGGGTGGTAAAATGGTGATGGGTGATGGTGGAGGAATGTCCATGGCAGAGTCCAGTCTATTAGTCTCACAGGTGCACTGCCCATATGGGCATAGGAAGTGGAGCTGGGGCAGTTCCAATATGGACAGGGTTACAAAGTGGGACAGTGGTTTGACAATCAGGGTGGTCTCATTTCTTGGCGGGGGTCTTGGCATCGTGCTCTGTCCTGCTCCTGGATCTCAGGGACCGCTTGCGGGGTGGTTCTCCGTCTGCAGGGGGTGGGGTGCTGGTGTGGAGGTCCTGTGGCGGGGCGTCCTGTCCACTAGCGCCGGCAGAGATGGTGGGCAGTTCTTCGTCCATGCTAGTGTCAGGGGCCCCTTGGAGTGCCACGGTGTCCCTCATGGTGTTCTGTATGTCCTTCAGCACCCCTACGATGGTGCCCAGGGCGGAGCTGATGGTTCTGAGTTCCTCACTGAAGCCCAAATACTGTTCCTACTGTAGGCGCTGGGTCTCCTGAAACTTGGCCAGGACCGTAGCCATCGTCTCCTGGGAGTGGTGGTATGCTCCCATGATGGGGGAGAGGGCCTCGTGGAGAGTGGGTTCCCTAGGCATGTCCGCCCCCTGTCGCACAGCAGCCCTCCCAGTTCCCCTGTGTTCCTGGGCCTCCGTCCCCTGGACGGTGTGCCCACTACCACTGCCCCCAGGTCCCTGTTGTTGTTGAGGTGGTGGGTTATCCTGGGTTCCCTGTAGTGGTGGACACACAGCTGATTGACGTGTCCTGGGGACGGAGGTATGGGCCCGCTGGGTGGGTGCTGTGCTGGTGTTTCCAGAGGGTGGAAGGTCAGTGTAGGGCTGTGCCTGTGCGGGGGGAACCGACTGTCCCGAGGCCCACGATGGTCCGGGCTGGTCATCTGGATCCAGTTGGCCAGAGCTGCTGTCATCACTGTGGGCCTCTTCTGTGGATGGGGTAGAGATGTCTGGACCCTCCTGTCTGGTGACGTTGGGTAGTGGTCCTACAGGGGTATAAAAGCATGATTATTGCATCTGTGTGTGACATGGTGTGCAATGGGTGGGTGAACGTGTACCCCAGTGCCGGCATTCCTGTGTGGGGGCTTGTGTGATGATGGTTGGGGGGTGTTATGGGTATGTGCTGTGGGCATGCTTTAGTGAGGGGTGTCCATGCTTTGTTGTGTCATGCAGGGCTTGGTGTTGGGATGGGTGGTTTGTGTTATTAGTACATTAGTGAGGAGTTGGAGTGATAGGGGAGGGGGTGAGGGTGGGGGTGTGTGATAGCATGCAGGTAGGGTGGGGGATATGATAGTTAAGATTTGACTTACCAGTGTCCATTCCTCCACCGACTCCTCTGAGGCCCTCAGGATGCATGATGGTCAAAACCTGCTCCTCCCATGTTGTTAGTTGTGGGGGAGGAGGTGGGGGTCCGACGCCAGTCTGCTGTACCACGATGTTGTGCCTGGGGACCACGGAACGCACCTTCCCCCGTAGGTCATTCCACCTCTTCCTGATGTCCTCCAGATTTCTTGGGTGCTGTCCCACTGCGTTGACCCTGTTGACTATTCTTCGCCATAGCTCCATCTTCCTAGCTATGGAGGTGAGCTGCACCTGTGATCCAAATAGCTGTGGCTCTACCCGTACGATTTCCTCCACCATGACCCTGAGCTCCTCCTCAGAGAACCTGGGGTGTCTTTGCCGTGCCATGGGGTGGTGTAGGTGATGGGTGGGGTGGTGTATGTGGTGATGTGTAGTGGTGTGGGGTGTTTTGTGCTTGGATGTTGTGTGGGTGATGGGTGGTCATTACAACCCTGGCGGACGGTGTTAAAGGTGCGGTAATACCGGCAACAGGCCGGCGGACAAAAAAAGGGAATTATGACCGTGGCGGAAACCGCCAACAAAGAAAGCCACTTTAACACTCCGACCGCCACGGCGGTACAGACAAACAGCGCGGCGGTCACCGCCAACAGACAGGCGAAAGACAATGTTCCGCCCATAGTATCACAACCCGCCAATCCGCCACCTTTTCCGGGGCGGATTCACCGTGGATAAAAACACGGCGGAAACAGTTTCTGCAATGGTAAAACGCTCACCTTAACACATCCCACGAGGAAGGAGGACACCATGGAGCCGGAATTACAAATCCTACCTGCCCTTCTCTTCCTACTCATCTACGAAGAGTGGCACCGGCGGCGGCGAAGACAACGGTGAGTACTGCACCTACGACATAGGGGAGGGGGGAGGCAAAAGTCAGGGGGACACACATGCAACACCCCCACCCTCGCATATTACAACACACACACCAATGCATTTACAAACATCACAGTAACAACCCCCAACCCCCCCGGAAGAATGCAAAGACCAAACAAAATCAGTTCAAACATTGTAATGTATCAATATACATGTGTCAATTATATAAAGATATATATAAACTCACACAAAGGTATATACAGTACGAGAAGTAGTGCAGATATGCACATCTCAATGTCGGTGCACCACTAGGCCAAAAATGCATGGGCGAGGCCCACACAAGATACCTGTCCACAAACGGAGAGAACACTGCCAGGGCATCAGAGAGAAAAACAACAGGCACCTCAGGGGGAAGGGAAGAGGGGGCACCTCAGCCGGATTACAGCACCACGCCACATCCACGACGGGGCTCCATGCCCATTGATGTATCCTGGGGAGTGCAAAGCAACAGTCTCTCAAGTCTCTACAGTGCGTGGTTTGCCCACTGTTACATCCTGGGGAGTGCAAAGCCACAGTCACTCAAGTCTCTACAGTGGGTGGTTTGCCCACTGTTACATCCTGGGGAGTACAAAGCCACAGTCTCTCAAGTCTCTACAGTGGGTGGTTTGCCCACTGTACCATCCTGGGGAGTGCAAAGCCACAGTCTCTCAAGTCTCTACAGTGGGTGGTTTGCCCACTGTTCAATCCTGGGGAGTGCAAAGCCACAGTCTCTCAAGTCTCTACAGTGGGTGGTTTGCCCACTGTTACATCCTGGGGAGTGCAAAGCCACAGTCTCACAAGTACATAACAGCCTCCACTGGTTCTGGAGGGGGACTGGTGCCCAGACTGGATTAGTCTCCCCGTGACAGTTCCTGTCCCGTCACAGTCCCAGCTGCACATGGGATAACGATGCTTGATGTGGCGGTCTTTTCCTTCTTCTCCGGTGCATGCCCTGTTCAGCGGTGCATGCCCTGTTCAGCGGTGCTTGCCCTGTTCAGCGGTGCATGCCCTGTTCAGAGGTGCTTTGCCATGGCGGTCTTTGCCCTGTTCAGAAGTGCATGCCCTGTTCAGCTGTGCTTTGCCATGGCGGTCTTTGCCCTGTTCCGCGGTGCTTGGCCTGTTCAGCGGTGCTTTGCCATGGCGGTCTTTGCCCTGTTCAGCGGTGCTTGCCCTGTTCAGCGGTGCTTGGCCTGTTCAGCAGTGCTTTGCCATGGCGGTCTCTGGACTGGGCATTGGTGTGTGGCATGACGGTCCCTCATTGCCCAGCGGGGCTGTGGCTGCCGGGGCACTCCTGGGCAATGCCTATGGCGGTGGTCTCCTGACCAGTGACGATACTTGGGCCCTCCTGGCCAATGACTCTGGCAGTGGTCTCCTGACCAGTGACAATACTTGGGCCCTCCTGGGCAATGACTTTGGCGGTGGTCTCATGACCAGTGACGACGGTGCTGGCGGTGGCGTCCCGGCCGCCGGGAAGGATGCCGCCCTTCTCCGCCGTGATGCTCACACCAGGCTGTGCAGACTTCTTCTGGCCCTTCCCCACCTTTGGAGGAGTCACAGCTGACTCTGCAATCCCCCTGGGACCCCTATGAGTTGTTTTGCCTCCAGGAGTCTTCAGCCGGTCCGGTCGGCCACTTTCCAACTTCAGAGCCTTTACAGGGGGTGGACTGGCAGTGCCTTGGCTCCGTGTCACACTGCCTGCCCTGGTGGCCGGTGCACTCCACACACCTTGAACACGCACCACTGGTACTGGAGGCTTTTTGGCTGAGGCGCGACGACGGGACTGATGAATTGGAGGGGTGGGGGCAAAAAGGTCAACTTTGCAGAGGGACAGTTTCTGACGAACACTGGGATGGGTAGCTGGAGGGGGTCTGGGAGTGGAGGAAGAGGAGGTGGTTGTAGGAGGTGTCACTTTAGGTGTTTTGGGTGCAGGTGCAGGTACTGGAGGCTGTCGTGAGGTGGATGGATGTTGGGTGTGTGGGTGCCCGCGTTTGTGTACTTTTGGAGGGTGCGTCACAGACACACTGGGAGAGGACACAGGGGACGTGTAAATGGGAGTCGGGGTGGTGAGTGCAGGTGAGCGGGGTGTGGTGCTGGGTGTTCTGGTTCGAGTCCTTGTGCCTGTAGATGGAGTGCATGCAGGTGAGAGTGTAGACGACACTGGGAGGGAGGAGGGAGACGATGAGGAGGGGGACACAGTGGAGGCAGTGGATGTTGCTGTGTCTGTATGTGTGTGATGCTTGTGTGAGTGCCTCTGGGATGTGTGGTGCCTATGTTTGCCTGAGCTACTTTTGAGTGTTGAGGTGTGTGCATGCTGGTCTGATGGTGTGCTTGGGATGGGCTGGGGTACAGGGGACTGGGTCTGGGTGGAGGAAGTTGGAGGGGGGAGGCTAGACACAGGGACAATGGCTGCCATCAGTGCTGAGGCCAGAGATTGCAGGGTTCGCTGAAGGGCAGCCTGACCAGAATGAATGCCCTCCAGGAATGCATTACCGTGTTGCAACTCCCTTTCTACACCCTGGATGGCATTCACAATGGTAGACTGCCCAACAGTGAGTGACCTGTGGAGGTCAATGGCCTCCTCACTGAGGGCAGCAGGGGTGACTGGGGCAGGGCCTGAGGTGCCTGAGGTGCCTGGGGCGAAGGTGATGCCCACCCTCCTGGGTGAGCGGGCACGGGGCGAACGCTGATGGGCTGCTGGGAGGGCGGTGCTGGTAGGGGAGGTGGCGGCTGTACCTGTAGAAGTGGGAAGCACAGATGGTGCCGCCACCCCAAGGGAGCTCAGATCGGCGGACGAGTCTGTGTCGCTGGTTGGTGATCCAGTGCCTGACGTGAAGCTCCCCTCGCCCTCCGTCCCACTGGTGCATTCTGAGTCCGTGGTGTGGCCCTCCATGGCCATGTGGGATGCAGCTCCCTCGTGCTCCGGTGCCACTGTACCTCCGCCTGATGATGCTGATGCACAAAAGAACAGGGAGAGCAGAAGAAGGGGGGGACGACAGAAGAAAGACAGGTTGAGTGCATGGCATACCGCTACCGTTGGCGGACAATACAGACACAGCAGCCCCCTGCACTACGCCGTGCTCCTGGCCTCTACAGATGCAATTCCTGGGATCTGGACTACATGGCTATGGTGGACTTCTGCACACATGAATGCCACAGGGGCATGTATACCTGTACTTGGCACTCTACTGCGGTGGGGTGGAGTGCCACATGGCCTGTATTACGGAGGGGCCTAGCCTATGGAAGTCGCCATGGCCTAGGGAAACCCACAGCCCTCCTCCCACACCTAGACCCCTCAACTGCGTGCAAAGTCCCCAGAATGATAGTGTACTCACCCCCTTGTGTCTGCTGTGATGCCCTCAAGCGCCCATCCAACTCAGGGTAGGCCACCGCCAGGATCCGGAACATCAGGGGGGTCATGGTGCGACGGGCACCCCTCCCACGTTGGGAGGCCATCCCCAACTGAGCCTCCGCCGTCTTCTTGCTACACCAGCGAATGTCCTTCCATCTTTTCCGGCAGTGGGTGCCCTGTCTCTGGTGGGCCCCCAGGGTCCGGACTTCCTTGGCGATGGCACGCCAAATGTCCTTCTTCTGGTGTGCGCTGACCTACATGACATGCACAAGGGAAGATGCGAAGTCATTACCAACTGCACCTTCGATGTAAGTGTCCCCCCTCCCTACCCTTGCCATGTGGCACATGCATTCACATGCATTCATGTTCAATGAACTCTGCCCCCTTCCCTCTTACAACCATCCCTCTCCACCCAGGCCTAGCCCATACAACGTGCTCCCTGTGTACTTACCTGTTGGTCTGGAGGACCGTAGAGTAGCGTGTACTGGGGGAGGACCCCGTATACTAGTTTCTCCAACTCCTGAGCAGTGAAGGCAGGGGCCCTTTCCCCAGACGCAGCAGCCATCGTCGCTTCCAGACCGAGGTCACAGCAGCACTTGCAGTGTAGGTCCTCTCCTGTCGAAGGTCAGGTATCGAGTGATTGAATAGATAGAAAATGGCGGTGACGTCCGCGGCGGTGATTTCCGCGACGGCGCGTATCATTAACGCCAGCGCACTGGTTCATTGGCTCCTGGGACCCATAGGGTCCAATGTTAACCAATGCTGCATTGCGCCGCAGTCTACCACTGCCTACCGCGACGGTGTGCAACGCCAGCGCAGTTACCTCACAATACCATTGTCCCAGTTTAGAGGTCAGGCAGCCGCCATTTCAGGGGCCCACATGGCTTCATTTACTTCTGCGTCACACATAGCTAGGCCTACACTCAACACACATACAGGAATGGTTTTGTGTTTGGTGTCGTGTTCTGTGTATCTGTGGGTACATACCTGGAAATTTGATGACTATGTGGTCGCTGTTGTCCTTCCTAGGCACCGTCAGCTGGGACAATTGAGAAGATGGCAGAATCCTCCGGTGTACCGACCGCTGGTGGACCTGTTGACAATGGAGGAGCGACATTTAATCATCACCTACAGGTTTGACCGTGCCACTATCCAGGAACTATGGTGGTCATTCAAACATTGGCGGTAAAAGGTGCATACCGCTGTCAGAAGATCGCCAACATACCGCCGCGGCCGCGGTAAACCGCCACAGTCATTCTGACCCACAACACAGAAACCGCCAAAATACAGACACCCACAAAAGTCTGCCACGCCAAAGGCCCGCGAGAAACTGGCAATAACCAAACCGACACCGTCACGCCAACAGAAATACGCCCACATTATCACGACCAACGATTCCACGCGGCGGTCTTTCAAACGCGGTATTCCATTGGCGGTACACACCGCAGCGCTCAAAATACACACACACTTACAAAACACAGCCACATTGGACAATTCCAAATACACACACCTGATACACATACGCACACCACTCCCACACACCCAATTAAATATAAAACACACACCCAGATCACCCACAAACCCCCACTCCTAAAAAATCGGGACCACGCACAGAGAAATAGAGAACCGAGCACCCAGACGCGCATATTACCATCACCCAGCACTATTACCACGCACTTCACACAACACACCAATACACATCACCACACTTAGCACCACACAATCCACCCCACACATCACCTACACCACCCCATGGCACTGCAAAGACACCCCGGGTTTTCTGAGGAGGAACTCAGGGTCATGGTGGAGGAAATCATCCGGGTAGAGCCACAGCTATTCGGAACACAGGTGCAGCAGACGTCCAGTGCCAGGAAGATGGAGCTACGGAGCAGAATAGTCGACAGGGTCAACGCTGTGGGACAGCACCCAAGAAATCGGGATGACATCAGGAAGCGGTGGAACGACCTACGGGGGAAGGTGCGTTCCGTGGTATCCAGACACCGCATTGCAGTGCAGAGGACTGGCGGCAGACCCCCACCTCCTCCCCCAGAATTTACAACATGGGAGGAGCTGGTCTTGGCGATCCTGCATCCTGAGGGCCTCGGCGGAGTATCTGGAGGAATGGACTCTGGTAAGTCTCATCTTCACTACTTCATCCCCCCACCCCACCAGCATGCCAACTCATACCCCCACCCTCACCCTCACCCCCACCACTCCTACTCCTTGCAAATGTCTCACCATCACAACCCACCCATCCCAACACCAAGCCCTGCTGCGACCACAAAGCATGGACACCCATCACCAAAGCATGCCCACTGCACATACCCATCCCCCCCAAACCACCGTCACAAAAGCCCCCACACAGGAATGCAAGCACTGGGGTACACGGGCACCCACCCATTGCACACCATGGCATACACAGATGCAATAATCATGGTTTTATACCCCTGCAGGACCCCAACGCAACGTCACCGCGCAGGAGGGTCCACAAATGTCCACTCCACCCCCAGATGAGGACCACAGTGATGACAGCAGCTCTGTCGACCTGGATCTAGATGACCAGCCCGGCCCATCGGGGACCTCGGGACAGTCGGTTCCCCTCAGACAGCCACAGGCCACAGCAGACCTTCCCCCTCTGGGAACACCAGCACAGCACCCACCCAGCGGGCCCATACCTCTGTCCCCAGGACACGTCAATCAGCGGTGTGTCCACCACTACAGGGCACCCAGGTTAACCCACCAACCCAACAACAACAGGGACCTGGTGGCAGTGGAAGATGGCACACGGTCCAGGGGACAGAGGCCCAAGTAAACAGGGGAACTGGGAGGGCTGCTGTGCGACAGGGGGGGGACAGGCCCAGGGAACCCACTCTCCATGAGGCCCTCTCCAACATCATGGGAGCGTACCATCATTCCCAGGAGACGATGGCGACGGTACTGGCCAGGTTTCAGGAGACCCAGCGCCTGCAGGAGGACCAGTATTTGGGGTTCAGGGAGGAACTACGAACCATCAGTTCCGCCCTGGGCACCATCGTAGGGGTTCTGAATCTGGTAGTCACCACATTGCGGGACACTGTGGCACCACAAAGGGCCCCTGACACTAGCATGGACCAAGAACTGCCTACCACCTCCACTGGCGCTAGTGGACAGGAGGCCCCGCCACAGGACCAACAGGCCACCAGCACCACACACCCTGCAGAAGGAGAACCACCCCGCAAGCGGTCCCTTAGATCCAGGAAGAAGACAGAGTAAGATGCCAAGACCCCCGCCAGGAAAGGATACCACCCTGATTGTCATCCCACTGTCCCACATTGTCACCCTGTCCATCCTTAAACTGCCCCAGCTCCACTTTCCACAGGCATTTGGACAATGCACCTGTGATACTAATAGTCTGGACTCTGCCATGGACATTCCTCCACCATCACCCCTCACCAATTTGCAACCACCCTCCAATATAGAGCACTTTAATAACCACAGTTATTGCACAAAACAATCAGGAGTCTGGCTGTGATTTTGAACAAATGTATTAGACATTACCGTGCCAAAATGCTTATTTACTATGTGATGCCAACATACCAATGTCACACAGCTGTAGTCCATGGGGAAACAAAGCAGATGTCACATAGTGGGGCCCACATCTCTGAAATCGGAAGGGAAAGTCACAACTCAGTTACCATACACTGGGTGAAAACGACAGACAGTAGAGAGGTAGTAGTGTTTAAGTATATGTAGTATGCCAGTGTGTATTCTTACCTGTGTGTCATTGGAAATATTGCTGTATTACTGTGTTCCTGTTGTCTATGTCGTCTTCTTCGGCTTCCTCG
This sequence comes from Pleurodeles waltl, assembly GCF_031143425.1. Classification (NCBI taxonomy): domain Eukaryota; kingdom Metazoa; phylum Chordata; class Amphibia; order Caudata; family Salamandridae; genus Pleurodeles; species Pleurodeles waltl. The sequence continues at coordinate 1,137,228,807 of NC_090440.1, read as the reverse complement.
GCTTCACTCTCCACAGGCTCCACAGCTGCTACAACACCACCATCTGGACCATCCTCCTGCAGAAAAGGCACCTGTCGTCGCAAAGCCAGGTTGTGAAGCATACAGCAGGCCACGATGATCTGGCACACCTTCTTTGGTGAGTAGAATAGGGATCCACCTGTCATATGGAGGCAGCGAAACCTGGCCTTCAGGAGGACGAAGGTCCGCTCGATCACCCTCCTAGTTCACCCATGGGCCTCATTGTAGCGTTCCCCTGCCCTTGTCCTGGGATTCCTCACTGGGGTCAGTAGCCATGACAGGTTGGGGTAACCAGAGTCACCAATTAGCCACACACGGTGCCTCTGAAGTTGCCCCATCACGTAAGGGATGCTGCTATTCTGCATGATGTACGCGTCATGCACTGAGCCAGGGAACTTGGCATTAACATGGGAGATGTACTGGTCTGCCAAACATACCATCTGGACATTCATGGAATGATAACTCTTCCGGTTTCTGTACACCTGTTCACTCCTGTGGGGGGGGGACCAAAGCCACATGGGTCCCATCAATGGCACCTATGATGTTGGGGATATGTCCAAGGGCATTGAAATCACCCTTCACTGTAGGCAAATACCCCACCTCAGGGAAACCAATGTAGCTCTGCATGTGTTTCAGCAGGGCAGACAACACTCTGGACAACACCTTGGAAAACATAGGCTGGGACATCCCTGATGATATGGCCACTGTTGTTTGAAATGACCCACTTGCTAGGAAATGGAGCACTGACAGCACCTGCACTTGAGGGGGGATTCCTATGGGTTGGCAGATAGCTGACATCAGGTCTGGCTCCAACTGGGAACACAGTTCCTGAATAGTGGCACGGTCAAGCCTGTATGTCAGTATGACATGTCTCTCCTCCATTGTCGACAGGTCCACCAGCGGTCTGTACACTGGAGGATGCCTCCATCTCCTCCCATGTCCCAGCGGACGGTGCCTATGAAGGACAACAGCGAGCACAGAGTCAATCAACCCACAGGTACGTAACCACAGCTTGCACAGAACACGATTCTTAATCCATAGAATGGCTTGTATGAGTGTTGATGCAAGGCCTAGGTATGTGTGACGCAGTAAAAAGTAAGCCATGTGGGCCCATGAAATGGCGGCTGCCTGACCTGTAAAGTGCGACAATGGGATGTGAGGTAACTGCGCTGGCGTTGTGCACCGTGACGGTAGGCGGTCGAAGACCGCAGCGCAATGCAGCATTGGTTAACATTGAACAGGAGCCAATGACGATGTGCGCCGGTGGTCGCGGTACGCACCGCCGCGGACGTGACCGCCATTTTCTATCTGCTTAATCACTCGATACCTGACCTTCGACAGGAGAGGACCTACACTGCAAGTGCTGCTGTGACCTCGTTCTGGAAGAGACAATGGCTCATGCGACTGGGGAAAGGGCCCCTGCCTTCACTGCGGAGGAGTTGGATAAACTTGTGGATGGGGTCCTCCCCCATTACGCGCTACTCTACGGTCCTCCACACAAACAGATAAATACACTGGGAGCATGCTGTATGGGCTATGCCTGTGTTGAGTGGGGTGGATGAAAGATGGGGGGGAGGGGAGCTATTGAGGCATGCATCAAACGACGGGTCAGAGCATGTGCCACATGGCAAGGGTAGGGATGGGGGGCCACTCACATTGAGGGTGCAGAAGGTAATGACTATTCTTCTCCCCCTGTACATTTCATATAGGTCAGCACCCACCAGAAGATCGATATTTGGCGTGCCATCGCCAAGGACGTCCGGACTCTGGGGGTCCACCACAGACGGGGCACCCACTGCCGGAAGAGATGGGAGGACATCCGCCGCTGGAGCAGGAAGACGGCGGAGGCTCAGCTGGGGATGGCCTCCCAACGTGGGAGGGGTGCCAGTCGGACGTTGACCCCCCTGATGTCCCGGATCCTGGCGGTGGCCTACCCCGATTTGGATGGGCGCGTGAGGGCATCACAGCAGACACTAGGGGGTGAGTACACTCTCATTCTGCTGACTTTGCGCACAGTGGAGGTGTCTGGGTGGGGGAGGAGGACTGTCGGTATCCCTAGGCCAGGGCGATTTCTGTAGGCTAGGCCCCTCCGTAAGGCATGGCACTGTGCCCCCGCCCCCCACCTCTGTAGGGTGCCAAGTACAGCTATTCATGGCTCTGTGTCATCTATGTGTGCAGATGTCGTCCATAGGCTTGTAGGCCATGTCCCAGGGATTGAGTAGTCGACCCCAAGTGCGCGGCGTAGTGCAGGGGGCTTCTGTGTCTGTCCTGTCCGCCAACGGTGTCGCCAATGCATGCACCCAACATGTCTATATTCTGTTTCCCCCCCCCCTTTTTGTGGTCTTCCTGTTCATGTGTGCATTAGCATCATCAGGCGGAGGAGAAGTGGCATCGGAGCACGAGGGAGCTGCATCCCACATGGCCATGGAGGGCCACACAACGGACTCTGAATTCACCAGTGGGACGGAGTGCGAGGGGAGCTCCACAGCGGGGACTCGGGTGGACATCAGTGACACCGACTCGTCCTCTGAAGGGAGCTCCCTTGTGGTGGCGGCAACATCTGTGCCCCCCGCAACAACAGGTACAGCAGCCACCCACTGCACCAGCACCGCCCTCCCAGCAGCCCCTCAGCATTTGGCCCGTGCCCGCTCACCCAGGAAGGTGGGCATCTCCTTCGCCCCAGGCACCTCAGGCCCTGCCCCAGTCACCCCTGCTGCCCTCAGTGAGGAGGTCATTGACCTCCTGAGGACGCTCACTGTTGGGCAGTCTACCATTTTGAATGCCATCCAGGGTGTAGAAAGGGAGGTGCACCAGAGTAATGCATACCTGGAGGGCATTCATTCTGGTCAGGCGGCCCTTCAGCGATCGTTCCAGACTCTGGCCTCGGCACTGATAGCAGCCATTGTCCCTGTCTCTAGCCTCCCCCCTCCAACTTCCTCCACCCATACCCTATCACCTGTACCTCTGCCTATCCCAGACACACCATCAGACCAGCCTGCACACACCTCAACACCCAAGGGAAGCTCAGCCAGACATAAGCACCACACATCCCACAGGCAGTCACACAAGCAACATCCACATACAGACACACCAACACCCACTGCCTCCACTGTGTCCCCCTCCTCCACGTCTCCCTCCTCCCTCCCTGTCACCTCTCCGTTCACACCTGCATGCACAACATCTTCAGCCACTATGTCCCTCAGCAGAACACACAGCAGAACACCCCGCACACGTGCAGTCACCACCCCCACTGCCATTTACACGTCCCCTGTGTCCTCTCCCAGTGTGTCTGTGCCCCCCCTTCCAAGATACACAAACGCAGGCAGCCACCCACCCAACATCCATCCACCTCACAACAGCCTCCAGCCCAAGCACCTGCACCCAAAGCCACCAGACTTACAACTCCTACAACCACAACCTCTTACTCCACTCCCATACCCACTACACCTACCCGTCCCACTGCTCCCAAAAAGTTTTTCCTGTCAAAACTCAACCTCTTTCCACCAACTCCCCCACCCCGTCCATGTCATAGGACTACAGTCAGCACCTCAGCCACGACAAAATCGGCCTCTGTCATCACAGTCTGCCATGGACAGTGGAGTGCCCCACCCACCAGGGCAGCCAGTTTGGTGCGAAGCCAAGGCACGGGCAGCCCACCCCCTGAGAAACATCCCAAGATAGGCAGTGGCCGGCGGGAGAGGGTGAAAACACCAGGGACTAAAACCCCTACCAGGGCTCCGGCAGGGAGTGTGGAGACAGCTGGCACACCGCCCAAGGTGGGGAAGGGCCACAGGCGATCAAGGAAGGCTGGGAAGGGCAGCACGCCCGACAACACCGCCATCAGCCCAGCTGGCCAGGAGGGCCCCGCCAGCCCCATCCCAGGTGGGCAGGAGGCCACCAACAGCCCCGGCACAGCTGCCCAGGAGGGCCCCGCCAGCCACAGGAGAGATGGGCAGGAGGGCCCCGCCAGCCACAGGACAGGTGGCAAATGAGCACCCCGCCATGGCCGGGACCGCTGAACTGGGCACCGCCGTCTCAAGCACCGCTGCACTGGGCCCTTCATCTCAAGCCCCGCTGAACTGGGCACCGCCGTCTCAAGCACCGCTGCACTGGCCCCTTCATCTTAAGCACCGCTGAACTGGGCACCGCCGTCTCAAGCACCGCTGCACTGGGCCCTTCATCTCAATCACCGCTGAACTGGGCACCGCTGTCTCAAGCACCAATGCACTGGCCCCTTCATCTCAAGCACCGCTGAACTGGGCACTCCATCTTAAGCACCGCTGCACTGGGCCCTGCATCTCAAGCCCCGCTGAACTGGGCACCGCCGTCTCAAGCACCGCTGCACTGGGCCCTTCATCTCAAGCCCCGCTGAACTGGGCACCGCCGTCTCATGCACCGCTGCACTGGCCCCTTCATCTCAAGCACCGCTGAACTGGGCACTCCATCTCAAGCACCGCTGCACTGGGCCCTGCATCTCAAGCCCCGCTGAACTGGGCACCGCCGTCTCAAGCACCGCTGCACTGGGCCCTTCATCTCAAGCCCCGCTGAACTGGGAACCGCCGTCTCAAGCACCGCTGCACTGGGCCCTTCATCTCAAGCACCGCTGAACTGGGCACCGCCGTCTCAAGCACCGCTGCACTGGGCCCTTCATCTCAAGCACCGCTGAACTGGGCACTCCATCTCAAGCACCGCTGCACTGGGCCCTTCATCTCAAGCACCGCTGAACTGGGCACCGCTGAACTGGGCACCGCCGTCTCAAGCACAGCTGAACTGGCCACTCCATCGCAGGCACCGCTGGCCCATGAGCGGCAGGGGCTGGGCCGCATCTGTGTCAGGCAGGGCTGCACGAGGCACTCTGGGCACCAGGCCCCCTCCAGAACCAGTGGGGACATGCATCCACTACCTCTGTCCTGCACAGGTAGAAGCACTCTGGGCACCAGGCCCCCTCCAGAACCAGTGGAGACTGTTATCCACTTGTGAGACTGTGGCTTTGCACTCCCCAGGATTGAGTAGTGGGCAGCCCACCCACTGTATAGACTTGTGAAGTGTGGCTTTGCACTCCCCAGGATTGAACAGTGGGCAGCCCACCCACTGTCTAGACATGTGAGGCTGTGGCTTTGCACTCCCCAGGGTTGAACAGTGGGCATGATGATTTGGCACACCTTCTTCAGTGAGTAGAATAGGGAACCACCTGTCATATGGAGGCACCTGAACCTGGCCTTCAGGAGGCCGAAGGTGCGTTCGATCACCCTCATAGCCCGCCCATGGGCCTCATTGTAGCGTTCCTCTGCCCTGGTCCTGGGATTCCTCACTGGGGTCAATAGCCAGGAAAGGTTTGGGTAACAAGAGTCCCCTAATAGCCACACACGGTGCCTCTGGAGTTGACCCATCACATCAGGGATGCTGCTATTCCGCAGGATGTATGCGTCATGCACTGAGCCAGGGAACATAGCATTTACCTGCGAGATGTACTGGTCTGCCAAACAGACCATCTGTACATTCATGGAATGATAACTCTTCTGGTTCCTGTACACCTGTTCACTCCTGTGGGGGGGGGGGACCAAAGCCTCATGGGTCCCATCAATAGCACTTATGACGTTGGGGATATGTCCACGGGCATAGAAGTCACCTTTCACTGTAGCCAAATCTTCCACCTCAGGGAATATGATGTATCTCCTTACGTGTTTCCACAGGGGAGACAACACTCTGGAGAGCACGTTGGAAAACATAGGCTGGGACATCCCTGATGCCATGGCCACTGTTTTCTGAAAAGACCCACTTGCAAGGAAATGGAGCACTGACAGCACATGCACGTCAAGGGGGATTCCAGTGGGATGGCGGATTGGTGACATCAGGTCTGGCTCCAACTGGGTACATAGTTCCTGGATAGTGGCACGGTCAAATTTGTAGGTGACGATTAAATGTCGCTCCTCCATTGTCAACAGGTCCACCAGCGGTCGGTACACCGGAGGATTCCGCCATCTTCTCAATTGTCCCAGCTGACGGCGCCTAGGAAGGACAACAGCGAGGATCGAGTCAACTTTTTACCAGATATGTACCCACAGTTACACAGAACACGACACCAAACACAAAACCCTCCTTGTATGTGTGTTGAGTGTAGGCCTAGCTGTGTGTGACGCAGAAGTAAATGGAGCCATGTGGGCCCCTGAAATGGCGGCTGCCTGACCTCTAAACAGGGACAATGGGATTGTGGGGTAACTGCGTTGGCGTTGCACACCGTTGCGGTAGGCGGTCGTAGACCGCGGCGCAAGGCTGCATTGGTTAACATTGGACCCTATGGGTCCCGGGAGACAATGAGGAAGTGCGCCGGCGGTGATGATACGCACCGCCGCGGACGTCACCGCCATTTTCTATCTGTTCAATCACTAGATACCTGATCTTCGACAGGAGAGGACCTACACTGCAAGTGCTGCTGTGACCTCGGTCTGGAAGCGACGATGGCTGCTGCATCTGGGGAAAGGGCCCCTGCCTTCACTGCTCAGGAGTTGGAGAAACTGGTAGACGGGGTCCTCCCCCAGTACACGCTACTCTACGGTCCTCCAGACCAACAGGTAAGTACACTGGGAGCACGTTGTATGGGCTAGGACTGGATGGAGAGGACTGGTTGGAAGAGGGAAGGGGGCAGAGTTCAGGGAACATTAATGCATGTGAATGAATGTGCCACATGGCTAGGGTAGGGAGGGGGGCCACGCACATTGACGGTGCGGTTGTTAATGACTTCTCTTCTTCCCTTGTGCTTGTCATGTAGGTCAGCGCCCACCAGAAGAAGGACATTTGGCGTGCCATCGCCAAGGACATACGGACCCTGGGGGTCCACCAGAGACGGGGCACCCACTGCCGTAAACGATGGGAGGACATTCGCTGCTGGAGCAAGAAGACGGCGGAGGCTCAGCTGGGGATGGCCTCCCAACGTGGGAGAGGTGCCCGTCGCCCGATGACCCCACTGATGTTCCGGATCCTGGCGGTGGCCTACCCTGAGTTGGATGGGCGCTTGAGGGCATCACAGCAGACACAAGGGGGTGAGTACAACATCATTCTGCCGACTTTGCGCGCAGTGGAGGGGTCTGGGTGGGGGAGGAGTCCTGTGGGTGTACCTTGGCCAGGCAGACATAGGTAGACTAGGACCCTCCGTAATGCAGGCCATGTGGCTCCCTACCCCACCGCAGTAGAATGCCAAGTACAGGTATAGATGCCCCTGTGGCATCCATGTGTGCAGAGTTCCACCATAGCCATGTAGGCCAGATCCCAGGAATTGCATCTGTAGAGGCCAGGAGCACGGCGTAGTGCAGGGGGCTGCTGTGTCAGTAGTGTCCGCCAACGGTTGCGGTATGCCATGCACTCAATCTGTCTTTCTTCTGTCTCCCCCCCCTTTTTGTGCTCTCCATGTTCTTTTGTGCATCAGCATCATCAGGTGGAGGTACAGTGGCACCGGAGCATGAGGAAGCTGCATCCCACATGGCCTTGGAGGGCCACACCACGGACTCTGAATGCACCAGTGGGACGGAGGGCGATGGGAGCTTCACGTCGGCCACCGGATCACCAACCAGCGACACAGACTCGTTCGATGATGGGAGCTCCCCTGTGGTGGCAGCACCATCTGTGCGCCCCATTTCTACAGGTACAACCGCCACCTCCCCTACCAGCACCGCCCTCCCAGCAGCCCCTCAGCGTTCGCCCCGTGCCCGCTCACCCAGGACGGTGGGCATCACCTTCGCCCCAGGCACCTCAGGCCCTGCCCAAGTCACCCCTGCTGCCCTCAGTGGGGAGGCCATTGACCTCCTCAGGTCCTTCACTGTTGGGCAGTCTACCATTGTGAATGCCATCCAGGGTGTAGAAAGGGAGTTGCAACATGGTAATGCATTCCTGGAGGGCATTCATTCTGGTCAGGCTCCCCTTCAGTGAGCCCTGCAATCTCTGGCCACCGCACTGATGGCAGCCATTGTCCCTGTGTCTAGCCTGCCCCCTCCAACCTCCTCCACCCAGACCCAATCCCCTGTACCCCAGCCTATCCCAAGCACACCATCAGACCAGCATGCACACACCTTAACACACAAAAGTAGCTCAGGCAAACATAGGCACCACACAACCCACAGGCACACAAGCAAGCATCACCCACGTGCAGACACAGCAACATTCACTGCCTCCACTGTGTCCCCCTCCTCGTCGTCTCCCTCCTCCCTCCCAGTCTCGTCTACACTCACACCTGCATGCACTACATCTACAGGCACCAGGACTCGCACCACAACACCCAGCACCACACCCCGCTCACCTGCACTCACCACCTGCACTCCCATTTACACGTCCCCTGTGTCCTCTCCCAGTGTGTCTGTGACGCCCCCTCCCAAAGTACACAAACGCAGGAACCCACACACCCAACATCCATCCACCTCACGACAGCCTCCAGTACCTGCACCTCCACCCAAAACACCTAAAGTGACACCTCCTACAACCACCTCCTCTTCCTCCACTCCCAGACCCCCTCCAACTACCCATCCCAGTGTTCGTCAGAAACTGTCCCTGTGTAAAGTTTACCTTTTTGCCCCCCCTCCAATTCATCAGTCCCGTCGTAGTGCCTCAGCCAAAAAGCCTCCAATACCAGTGGTGCCTGTTCAAGGTGTGTGGAGTGCACCGGCCACCAGGACTGGCAGTGTGACCCGGAGCCAAAGCACTGGCAGCCCACCCCCTGTAAAGCCTCTGAAATTGGAAAGTGGCCGACGGGACCCTGTGAAGACTCCTGGTGGCAAAACAACTCACAGGGGTTCCAGGGGGATTGCAGAGTCAGCTGTGACTCCTCCAAAGGTGGGGAAGGGCCAGAGGAAGTCTGCACAGCCTAGTGTGAGCAGCACGGCAGAGAATGGCGGCATCCTTCCCGGCGGTCGGGACGCCACCGCCAGCACCGTCGTCACTGGTCAGGAGACCGCCGCCAGAGTCAGTGCCCAGGAGGGCCCAAGTATCGTCACTGGTCAGGAGACCACCGCCAGAGTCAGTGCCCAGGAGGGCCCAAGTATCGTCACTGGTCAGGAGACCACCGCCACCGCCGGAGTCAGTGCCCACGAGGGCCCAAGTATCGTCACTGGTCAGGCGACCACCGCCGGAGTCAGTGCCCAGGAGGGCCCCGGCTGCCACAGCCCTGCTGGGCAATGAGGGAACGTCATGCCACACACCAATGCCCAGTCCAGAGAACGTCATGCCACACACCAATGCCCAGTCCAGAACCGGCATGTTGAAGCACCGCTGAAGAGTCCAGAGACCGCCATGGCAAAGAACCGCTGAACAGTCCAGACACCGCCATGGCAAAGCACCGCTGAAGAGTCCAGAGACCGCCATGGCAAAGCACAGCTGAACAGTCCAGACACCGCCATGGCAAAGCACCGCTGAAGAGTCCAGAGACCGCCATGGCAAAGCACCGCTGAACAGTCCAAAGACCGCCATGGCAAAGCACCTCTGACCAGGGCATGCACCAGGGAAGAATGAAATGTCCGCCACATCAAGCATTGTTATCCCATGTGCGGGTGGGACACGGACGGTACAGGAACTTCCACGGGGAGACTAATCCAGTCTGGGCACCAGTCCCCCTCCAGAACCAGTGGAGGCTGTTATCTACTTTGGAAACTGTGGCTTTGCACTCCCCAGGATGGAATAGTGGGCAACCCACCCACTGTAGAGACTTGAGAGACTGTGGCTTTGCACTCCCTAGGATGGTTCAGTGGGCAACCCACCCACTGTCAAGACTTGAGAGACTGTGGCTTTGCACTCCCCAGGATGGTACAGTGGGCAACCCACCCACTGTAGAGACTTGAGAGACTGTGGCTTTGCACTCCCCAGGATGGTTCAGTGGGCAACCCACCCACTGTAGAGACTTGAGAGACTGTGGCTTTGCACTCTCCAGGATGGTTCAGTGGGCAACCCACCAACTGTAGAGACTTGAGAGACTGCGGCTTTGCACTCCCCAGGATGGAACAGTGGGCATGGAGCCCCGTCGTGGATCTGGCTTTGCACTCCTCCGGCTGAGGTGCCCCCCCTTCCCTTCCCCCTGAGGTGCCTGTAGTATTTCTATCTGATACCCCGGCAGTGTTCTCTCCGTGTGTGGACAGGTATCTTTTGTGGGCCTCGCCCATGCATTTTTGGACTAGTGGTGCACAGACATTTATATGTGCATATCTGCACTACTTCACGGAATGTATATACTTTTGTATGGTTTGCTAATATATCTGTATATTTTTGAGACATGTATATTGATACATTACAATGTTTGGACTGATTTCGTTTTGTCTTTGCTTTCTTCCGGGGGGATGTGGGTTGTTGATGCGATTTTTGTGAATGCTTTGGTGTGTGTGTTGTAATATGGCAGGGTGGGGGTGGGGGTGTTGCATGTGTGTTTCCCTAACTTTTGCCTCCCCCCTCCCCTATGTCATAGGTGCATTACTCACCGTTGTCATCGCCGGCGCTGGCGTTGGTCTTCGTAGATGAGTAGGAAGAGCCGGTAGGATTTGGAGTTCCGGCTCCATGGAGTCCTCCTTCCTCGTGGGATGTGTTCAGGTGAGCGTTTTCCCATTGCAGAAACTGTTTCTGCCGTGTTTTTATCCACGGAGAATCCACCCCGGAAAAGGTGGCGGATTGGCGGGTTGTGATACTATGGGCGGTACATTGTCTTCCGCCTGTCTGTTGGCGGTGACTGCCGCGCTGCTTGTCTGTACCGCTGTGGCGGTCGGAGTGTTAAAGTGGCTGTCTCTGTTGGCGGTTTCCTCCACGGTCATAATTCCAATTTTTTTACCACCGGCCTGTTTGCGGTCTTACTGCCGCTTTAACACCGTCCGCCAGGGTTGTAATGACCACCTAGGACTCGCACCAGAACACCAAGCACCACACCCCGCTCACCTGCACTCACCACCCCACTACCATTTACACGTCCCCTGTGTCCACTCCCAGTGTGTCTGTGACGCCCCCTCCCAAAGTACACAAACGCGGGCACCCACACACCCAACATTCATCCATCTCACGACAGCTTCCACTACATGCACCTGCACCCAAATCACCTAAAGTTACACCTCCTACAACCACCTCCTCTTCCTCCTCTTCCTCCACTCCCAGACCCCCTCCAGCTACCCATCCCAGTGTTCGTCAGAGACTCTTCCTGTGCAACGTTGACCTCTTTCCCACCACCGCAACCCCTCCAATTCATAGGTCCTGTAGTAGCACCTCAGCCAAAAAAAGTCCGGTACCAGTGGTGCGTGTTAAAGGTCTGTGGAGTGCACCGGCAACCAGGGCAGCCAGTGTGACACGTAGCCAAAGCACTGCCAGTCCATCCCCTGTAAAGCACCTTAAGTTGGAAAGTGCCCGACGGGAGAGGGTGAAGACTCCTGCCGGCAAAACAGCTCACAAGGGTCCCGGGGGGAGTGCCGAGTCATCTGTGACTCCTCCCAAGGTGGTGAAGGGGCAGAAGAGGTCTCCAAGGTCTGGTGAGAGCAGCACGGCGGAGAAGGCCGCCATCCTCCCCACCGGCCGGGACGCCACCACCAGCACTATCATCACTGGTCCGGAGACCACCGCCAGAGTCAGTGCCCTGGAGGGCAGCAGTATTGTCACTGGTCCGGAGACCACCGCCAGAGTCAGTGCCCTGGAGGGCAGCAGTATCGTCACTGGTCCGGAGACCACCGCCAGAGTCAGTGCCCTGGAGGGCAGCAGTATCGTCACTGGTCCGGAGACCACCGCCAGCGCCAGTGCCCTGGAGGGCAGCAGTATCGTCACTGGTCCGGAGACCACCGCCAGAGTCAGTGCCCTCTGCCAGAGTCAGTGCCCTGGAGGGCAGCAGTATTGCCACTGGTCCGGAGACCACAGCCAGAGTCAGTGCCCTGGAGGGCAGCAGTATCGTCACTGGTCCGGAGACCACCGCCAGCGTCAGTGCCCTGGAGGGCAGCAGTATCATCACTGGTCCGGAGACCACCGCCAGCGTCAGTGCCCTGGAGGGCCCCGGCAGCCACAGCCCCACTGGGCACTGAGGGACCGTCATGCCACACACCGCTACACAGGTCAGAGACAGCAAAGTCAAGCACCGCTGAACAAGGCAAAGACCGCCATGGTGAAGACCACTGAACAGGGCAAAGCACTGCTGAACAGGGCAAAGACCGCCATGGTGAAGACCGCTGAACAGGGCAAAGCACTGCTGAACAGGGCAAAGACCGCCATGGCAATGCACCGCTGAACAGGTCAGAGACAGCAAAGGCAAGCACCGCTGAACAGGGCAAAGGCCGCCATGGTGAAGACCGCTGAACAGGTCAAAGACAGCAAAGGCAAGCACCGCTGAACAGGGCATAGACCGCCATGGTGAAGACCGCTGAACAGGCCAGAGACAGCAAAGGCAAGCACCGCTGAACAGGGCAAAGACCGCCATGGTGAAGACCTCTGAACAGGGCAAAGACCGCCAAATCAAGCATCGTTAGCCCATGTGCAGCTGGGACAGTGACGCAACTGGGACCGTCACGGGGAGCGTGATGCACTCTGGGCACCAGTCCCCCTCCAGAACCAGTGGAGACCTGCATCCACTCCTTCTGTCCTGCACAGGATGAAGCACTCTGGGCACCAGTCCCCCTCCAGAACCAGTGGAGACCTGCATCCACTCCGTCTGTCCTGCACAGGATGAAGCACTATGGGCACCAGTCCCCCTCCAGAACCAGTAGAGACTGTTATCCACTTGAGAGACTGTGGCTTTGCCCTCCCCAGGATAAAGCAGTGGGCAAACCACCCACTGGAGAGACTTGAGAGACTGTGGCTTTGCACTCCCCAGGATAAAGCAGTGGGCAAACCACCCACTGGAGAGACTTGAGAGACTGTGGCTTTGCACTCCCCAGGATAAAGCAGTGGGCAAACCACCCACTGGAGAGACTTGAGAGACTGTGGCTTTGCACTCCCCAGGATACATCAATGGGCATGGAGCCCCGTCGTGGATCTGGCGTGGTGCAGTCATCTGGCTGTTGTAGTGTGCGAGGGTCGGGGTGGGGGTGTTGCGTGTGTGTGTCCCTGACTTTTGCCTCCCCCCTCCCCTATGTCGTAGGTGCAGTACTCACCGTTGTCTTCGGCGCCGTCGTTGCTGATGTTCGTAGAGGAGCAGGAACACAATCGCAGGGAGTATTTGGAGTTCCGGCTCCATGGTATCCTCCTTCCTCGTGGACTGTGTTCAGGTGAGCATTTTCCCATTGCAAAAGCTGTTTCCGCTGTGTTTTTATCCACGGAGAATCCGCCCCGGAAAAGGTGGCGGATTGGCCTGTTGTAATACTGTGGGCGGTACTTTGTCTCCCGCCTGTCTGTTGGCAGTGACCACCGTGCTGCTTGTCTGTACCGCCGTGGCGGTCGGAGTGTTAAAGTGGCTGTCTATGTTGGCGGTATCTGCCACGGTCATAATTCCCTTTTTTGTTCCGCCGGCCTGTTTGCGATATTACCGCCGCTTTAACACCGTCCGCCAGGGTTTTAATGAACCCCATTATTTCCTTATTACCCATTCCTCCCTGACTTTTCTTCAAGACTGTACCATAGAGGGTCTAGGAATCTCAGACTATGCCCCATTAGTGCTGAAACTAGATTTGGGGCATACCTCCTTCACCTCCTTCACCTCCAAATGCTGGAGATTGAATCTCTCCCATTTCTGAAGACCTGAGGACAAACAGAAACTGATTGCCCATTTCTATCAATACTTATTAAAAAAAAGAATCCTCAACTTACCCACCACATGTTGTCTTGAAGAGGGCCCCTCATTCGGGATTCAGTGTTACGAAACAGGAAACTAAGGAGACCCAGGCCCAGTTACAAGGCGAGATGTGTGATCTCACCAAGAGCATCCTGTACCAGATTTCTCAAATAGCATAGAGCAAACAAAATATGACCTGAATATATATTTCACAATGCAGGTTGAATATGCTCTCTTGCACCTCAAGGCCACTATTATAAGCTGGGGGTAAAAGAGGGCAGGTTTTTAGTAGCACAATTACCCAAACAGAAGGTGGGTTGTCCATCTCAGCAGTACAAGATGCCTCCTGAGATTGTTGACACAACTGGTAGAGATTGTAGACACTTTCAAACATTTTCTTGGCACCCTATACGGACGCACAAGATGATCTCATCCACAAACAAAACTTTATCGTACATCTCCACTTTCCCATGTTGTGTGAGACAGGTAGAAAACTCCTTGGGGGAGATTCTAGAAGACAAGATTTGAGAGGCTATTATGGCCATATCCAGAAATAAAGCACCAGGGACGAATGGCTTTCCAGTCAGGTTCTACCAGATTAATAGAGAATTAGTGGTGCCCTTACTCTATAAACTGTTCAATGGACTTGAGGCAACTGATGAGCTGCAACCAGAATTTAACAAGTTGCTAATTAGTCTTATTTTGAAACCAGAAAAAGACCCCAGTAGTTGTGCGAACTGTCATCCAATATTGCTCATCGACACAGACATGAAGATACTAGCGAAAGTCCTAGAAACCCGACTTCACTGGGTCATCCAGAGTGTGATCCATAACTCAAGTATCATTCGTACCTGGCCGCTCCTTTGCAACCATATGTGTCTTCTGACAAAAATTATTTGCCACATGTGCAGTTACCCCCAATGAAAAGCTCCTGTTCTCACTAGACGCAGGGAAAATGTTTGATCAAGTCAAATGATGGAACCTATTCCGCATGATGAGCAGTCTTGTCTTCCTGGCAAAAGTTTGCTGGCAGTAAAAGACATCCCTCACCATAATTCCCGATCCATTGAGGGATAAGGCAAGGAAGCCCATTATTCCCCTTTCTATTCCTATTTGCTCTAGAGCCCCTAGCAGCTGCCGTCCATAAATCTGTACACATTCAAGGCATCAATACACCTGCTGACAACTGTAAAAATCTGCTCTACACAGATATCAGATTGTTGATCTTGAGGACTCGGAATCCTTGTCCCACATTTTATTTATTTGATTGACACCTTCCCTGTCTTCTCTGGTTACAAAATCAACTGGACGAACAGCAAGGCACTATCACTGATGGCCCATGGGTGAAGATCCATGCTCGGATCCTATGGCTTAACATGGAAAACCTCAGGATTAAAATACTTTGGAATTCTAGTTAACAGGGGTCTCAATAGCATGGTTCTTGACCATATCAAACCCTGTTATGTCTGGAATGGACCCATACTTTGCATGCTGGTCTACCTTGCAGCTTTCTTTTTGGTTTAGAATCCAGATGATAAAAATGCACTCAGATTCAATTATGCCTTTAACATGCCACCCCTCATGGTCCCTCTGCACCTGCTCCACAATATCAACAAGCACATCAAGATGTTTATATGGTCAGCAGGAAGCCCCACTTTAGGCTACATGTGAACACTGAAGCTGAATGGCTTTCTGATATTCGTATATGCTACCTTGCCCAGCACTTCTCACAATTGGCCTAGGTTTTGGCACCTGCTGGCAACCAACCACTATGTGTGCCCTGGGAACAAGCGGTTAAATAAGCCTCAGCAGATCTAGGACCCCGTTATGACACAAGGGCCTCCAAATCGGCCCTCGGCTCCCCCATACTCTGGGTGATGTGGACCACTTAGAAAGGAACACATCGGATTTTGGGATAGATAGTACTGGCCACAAGGAGGCACCACTTTGGTTCAATGAGGGCATTTGTATTGGCCAAATGTTAGTCTGTATGGGAATAAAAGGGGATTATTACAATTAAAGAACCTTTTTTAGTGAAGACACTGTGACGGGTCGGACTAGGCCGACCCGCACACCATTATGACTTGTGCTGTCTCTACCCCTGGCAGCACGGAAGCAGCCCGGGGAGAACCCCTTCCCATTGACTCCCTGCCGAGGCCGCAGGAAATTGATACCGTAAAAGGGGTGGTTCCACCCATGCAAGAGAGGAGAGACGGGATCCGGAGGTGGAGTTCGAGGGAGCCGACGGGAGAAATAAAGGAATAGCAACGGAGAACGACGGAAGAGGAAGATACTAAAGACGCCTGGACTCCTCTTCAAGGGAGCGGACCGGAGCCGGAATCAAGATCCTTGTGGACCCGATACAGAGACGAGGACCGTCGGCCCCGGGGAGCACACGAGTGAGCCCACCACGCTTCAGGAGAAGCGTGGCCACACCAGGTACTGGATTTCGGGATAGGGAGAAAGGAGCAGGAGGCGGGAGGAGAAGGGAAAAACCACGGGCACTGCACTAAGAGCACGGAGAAAGGGGGGGGTGAGGAGGGGGGTAAGGAACCAGAGGGAAAAGATATGAGAACACGATGTAAGGAGGTAAAGAGGAGCCTAGTCTAGAAGCAAGAAGAGAGAAGAAGAAAAAGAAAAGGGAACAGACAAAAGAGGAAGGAAGAAAAAAAAGGGACATTAGCGAGACTTGTGCACCATCTATATAATAGACATATAGAAGGAGAATAACCATAAGAACAGTACGAGTGAGAGAGGAGGGAAAAGGGAAAAACCCCGCCAGCACCAGGGAAGAGGGGTACGACAGGGGAAACAGAGCAACCAAAGAGAACCCAAAAAGGCGAAAGCAAGGAGAGTGGAGGAAAGGAGAGAGAGAGAGAAACCACGTATTGAGACAGTAGAGTGGAGAGAAGAGATAGAAAGGGAATAGAAGAAAGGGTGAAAACCAAACACTTACCGAACCTATTCTTCTTTTGTCCCCACACGCTTCCCGCGAGGCCTCTGGAAGAGAAGGAAAGAAGAAGACGAGATTAGCGGCCAGAAGAAAGAAGATATTTACCAACTTCTACCTACAAAACATCCTTCAACAACCTTATTCATACTGTACAAAGTCCAATAAAAACAACCTACCTAAAACAAAGACAGGCAGTCTGGTGTATTCGATCGGCCAACCTCGTACAGACACGTTTCACATTACCCTAATCAAAACAGAGGCAGTATAGGCAACTAAGGCACTTCCTGAGAGGTAGACTAGATCTAGATCACATACACCTTCCAGAATCACCAATTTTAGAATATCTTAGAAAGTGAGCATTTTCTAGTGGTACTATCTCAAACCTATACTGGATCCTTCATAAACAATGCATATTCCCATAGGGGTGACATCTAAACCTTACTGGCAGGACAGATTGGGGATAGGCTACTCAGATGGAGCATGGAATGAGATCATGCAATACCACGGCCGCTCACTCTGAGAGTGTAATTAGAACACTCCTATTTTAACTTACTACATAATTGGTAATGGTCCTCTGATAAGGTGCGTAGGGCCCACCTAATCTCAACCAGCACCTTCTGGCAGTGTAATAAGGTTGGTTATAATCTCTATCATATATTTTGGTCCTACTGCACTGTGACATCCTACTGGATTCAATATGGAGAATACTCCACAGTACTAGCTCTATAACAGAGTCTCAGTGACTCTGCCAACTTGGTGTTGTTACATGGATTAACTGACTTTAGCAACACAACTTCCCACTGGTGCAGATGGACATCGACAGCCCTCATGGTGACCAAGATAAGTATCTCATGACACTGGTGCTCGTCACAAGTGGACACATATTAGGGGTGTGTGGGGAGCTCCGCTGGAGGAGCTAATGGAGTTTTTGGCACTCCTGGAAGTGGAAAACAAAGAAGTTCATCCAAACACTCTGCTAGCCGCACCAGCAGAGCGGTTCTCACCCAGTACCCACTGCAGCCCAGATATGGGCTACACAGCACAACGCAGTAAGTCTGCACTTACGCTGTGTAACCCATAACTGGGCTGCAGTGCACACCAGAGCCCCAGAGGAGGGGGCATAGGGAGGCAGAGAGCCAGACCCCTGAGGAGGATGACGAGGAGAGGAGGGCCCCCTGGAACATCCAGGTAAGTCCTCGCCTCTTCTTTTTTTTTCCTTGTTTATGTACACTGGTGCACAAACAAGAACTGAAATGGCAGCTTTCACTGCTGACGGCCCTGGCCTGAAATCAAGCCAAGGCAGTTTCAGCCCTCTTGTGCACCGGCCTGTCCTGTGTGCAGTGCACACAGGGCAGGATGGTGCACAAGAGGTCTGACAGCTCTTGCTGCCTACAGCCCTGGCCAGAATTCAGGCCAGGGCTATAGGCAATGAAAGAAAGTTGCTGTTTCAGGCCTCTTGTGCACCGGCCTGACCTGTGTGCAGTGCACATGGGAGAGGCGGGTGCACAAGAGGCCTGAAAAGGCAGCTTTCACTGCCTATGGCCCTTTCCTGAATGTGCACGATCTCCGAAGCGCTACGTAGGGACGGGCTAACCAGGTCCAACACTGCTTAGCGCTTCTGAGATCGGGTGCATTCAGGACTCTGCGAGTCCCAGTCCTGGCCTTTCTTCCCTTTTTCCTTGTTCCAGTTCCTAGTTAGCTGTCTTCTTGCTGTCCTGCTTCTAGTTCCCTTGTATGTTTGATACTTATTTTCTGCTAAGTGTGCCCTTGTTTTCCCTTCAATCCTATTAAGCACTCCTTCTTGCTAGCTCCTTGTCTATTGTGGTTGTAAACTTAGTTCTACACCTTAGCTCCTACCACCTTGCGTGTTCCTGTTTGATATCAAAGATCCGTGGGCTCAGCTAACAAACAAGCTGGTGTTTCTTGTCCACTGTAAGTATTGTCTTTAAGTTACTTTTTTTACATCACCATAGGTGTCAGCTCCACTGACCCAGCCCTTGCTTGTATATCCATTGGAAGTGGTTAGTGGAATATTGAATCAAATGACTATTAGAACAGCAGTGCCATTCATTGATAAATGTGAAGTCTCATATTGGTTTGTAAAATAATTATTAGGTAATATTATTATTGTTTGAATAAGGAGGGTATGGATAATATAATACTTAATTCAATATGTGGGAATAGATATGAATTATATAAAATATTCAAATTATATTATTAGAATGAATCTTTGATGCAGTAATGTAGTACATGGCTGTGTATTCTATTTTAAATAGTTATTCTTATTGTTGAGAAAAAAAGTACTTAATTTGCAAGGCACTCAGCCGATAATTATATAATAAGTAATGAAATTTGCAATAAGCAGCATTGAATAATTTGAAATGGTTGAATTTCTTGAAATTGCAAGGCAAAACACTAAGGGGGTCATTACAACATTGCTGGTAAAAGCCGCTTACCGCTGTGTAGAAGACCGCCAAAACACCGCCGCCGCCGCGGAATTCCGCTACAGCTATTATGACCCACATCTCGGGATCCGCCGAAATACAGACACCCACACAACTCCGCCACACCAAAGGTCAGTGTTAAACTGGCGAAAACAAACCCTCCACCGTCACGCCAACAGAAATACGCCCACACTATCACGACACACGAATCCACCCGGCGGTCTTTCAACCGCGGTATTCCATTGGCGGTACACACCGCCGCGCTCAAAATACACAACCATCTCCAAAACACCGCCACATTGGACAATTCGAAATACACACACCTGATACACATGCACACACCACTCCCACACACCCAACACAATATAAAACACATACCCATATCACCCACAAACCCCTACAACCAAAAATACAGAAAGAAGGCCAGATAGACAGAGAGCACAGCAACGGAGAACCCCACCACACAGAGGCACACAACACCATCACCCATACAACATTACACGCACAAAACACCACACACCACTACACATCAACACACACATTAACACTTACACCACCCCACACATCACCCACACCACCCCATGTCACACCAAAGACATCCCCGGTTTACCGAGGAGGAGCTCAGGGTCATGGTGAAGGAAATCCTACGGGTAGAGCCACAGCTATTTGGCTCACAGGTGCAGCACACATCCATAGCCAGGAAGATGTAGCTATGGCAAAGAATAGTCGACAGGGTCACCGCTGTGGGACAACATTGAAGGAGGACATCAGGAGGACATCAGGAAGAGGTGGAATGACCTAAGGGGGAAGGTGCGTTCAGTGTTCTCCAGGCACAACATCGCGGTACAGTGGACTGGCGGCGGACCCCCACCTCCTCCCCCACAACTAACAACATGGAAGGAGCAAGTCTTGACCATCATGCATCCAGAGGGCCTCAGAGGAGTCGGTGGAGGAATGGACACTGGTAAGTCAAATCTAAACTATCATATCCCCCACCCTACCTTCATGCCATCACACACCCCCACCCTCACCCCCTCCCCTAACACTCACACTCCTCACTAATGTCCTAATAACACAATCCACTCATCCCAACACCAAGCCCTGCATGACACAACTAAGCATGGTCACCCCTCACCAAAGCCTGCTCACTGCACATACCCAGAACAATCCCCTAACCATCATCACACAAACCCACACACAGGAATGCTTGCACTGGGGTACACAAACACCCACCCATTGCACACCATTACACACACACATGCAATAATCATGCTCTTATATCCCTGCAGGACCACTAAGGAACGTCACCACACCGGAGGGTCCAGACAACTCCACTCCACCCACAGAAGAGGCCCACAGCGACGACAGCAGCTCTGCCCTACTGGATCCTGATGACCAGCCCGGACCATCATGGGCTTCGGGACAGTCGGTTCCCTTTGCACAGGCAAAGCCCAACACTGACTTTCCACCCTCTGGTAACACCAGCACAGCACCCACCCAGCGGGCCCATACCTCCGTCCCCAGGACACGTCAATCAGCGGTGTGTCCATCACTACAGGGAACCCAGGATAACGCACCACCCCAACAACAACAGGGACCTGGGGGCAGTGGTAGTGGGCACACGGTCCAGAGGACTGAGGCACAGGAATACAGGGGAACTGGGAGGGCTGCTGTGCGACAGGGGGCGGACAGGCCAAGGGAACCCACTCTCCACGAGGCCCTCTCCTCCATCATGGGAGCATACCACCACTCCCAGGAGACGATGGCGATGGTCCTGGACAAGTTTCAGGAGACCCAGCGCCTGCAGGAGGAGCAGTATTTGGGGTTCAGGGAGGAGCTCAGAACCCTCAGCTCCGCCGTGGGCACCATCGTAGGGGTGCCGAAGGACATACAAAAGACCATGAGGGACACCGTGGCACCCCAAGGGGCCCCTGACACTAGCCAGGACGATGAACTGCCCACCACCTCCGCCGGCGCTAGTGAACAGGACGCCCACCACAGGACCACCACACCAGCACCCCTCCCCCTGCAGACGGACAACCACCACGCAAGCGGTCCCTGAGATCCAGGAACAGGACAGAGCAAGATGGCAAGACCCCCGCCAGGAAATGAGACCACCCTGATTGTCCTCCCACTGTCCCACTTTGTTACCCTGTCCATACTGAAACTGCCCCAGCTCCAATTCCTATGCCCATATGTGCAGTGCACCTGTGAGACTAATAGACTGGACTCTGCCATGGACATTCCTTCACCGTCCCCCATCACCATATTACTACCCCCCTCCATATTTGGGTACTAAAATAAACACCCATGAACCTCAAAACAATCTGGAGTCAGTCTGTGATTTGGTAAATATGTATAATCAATGACAGTGTCAAAATGCGTTTCCAATTGTAAAGCCAACATACCTATGTCACACATCACAAGTCCTTGAAGTATGCAAGCAGATGACACACGTTGGTAACCACACCTGTGAAACCGTAATGGAAAGGTACAACTCAGTGACCAAATACTGCTATGAAATGACAGACAGGATAGTGGTAGAAGTGTGAAAGTGAATGTAATGGTAAAAAGAAAACTGTTCTCACCTGTGTGTCACTGGAAATATTGCTGGATGACTGACTCCTTGTTGTCTATGTCTTCTTCCTCAGCGTCCTCCTCATCACTGTCCACAGGCTCCACAGGCTCCACAGCTGCCACAACACCATCATCTGGACCTTCCTCCTGCAGAAAAGGCACCCGGCGTCGCAAAGCAAGATTGTGAAGCATTGAGCAGGCGATGATGATCTGGCACACCTTCTTCGGTGAGTAGAATAGGGAACCACCTTTCATATGGAGGCACCTGAACCTGGCCTTCAGGAGGCCGAAGGTGCGTTCAATCACCCTCCTAGTCCGCCCATGGGCCTCATTGTAGCGTTCCTCTGCCCTGGTCCTGGGATTCCTCACTGGGGTCAATAGCCAGGACAGGTTGGGGTAACCAGAGTCCCCTAATAGCCACACACGGTGCCTCTGGAGTTGACCCATCATATAAGGGATGCTGCTATTCCGCAGGATGTAGGCGTCATGCACTGAGCCAGGGAACATAGCATTTACCTGCTAGATGTACTGGTCGGCCAAACAGACCATCTGTACATTCATCGAATGATAACTCTTCCTGTACACCTGTTCACTCCTGTGGGGGGGGGACCAAAGCTACATGGGTCCCATCAATAGCACCTATGATGTTGGGGATATGTCCAAGGGCATAGAAGTCACCTTTAACAGTAGCCAAATCCTCCAGCTGAGGGAAAACGATGTAGCTCCTTACGTGTTTCAGCAGGGCAGACAACCCTCTGGACAACACGTTAGAAAACATAGGCTAGGCCATCCCTGATGCCATGGCAACTGTAGTCTGAAATGACCCACTTGCAAGGAAATGGAGCACTGACAGCACCTGCTCCTCAGGGGGGATTCCTGTGGATGGCGGATTGCTGACATCCAGTCTGGCTCCAACTGGGTACATAGTTCCTGGATAGTGGCACGGTCAAACCTGTAGGTGATGATCAAATGTCGCTCCTCCATTGTCAACAGGTCCACCAGCGGTCGGTACACCGGAGGATTCAGCCATCTTCTCAAATGTCCCAGCTGACGGTGCCTAGGAAGGACAACAGCGACCACAGACTCAACAAAATCCCAGGTATGTACAAACAGATACACAGAACACTACACCAAAGACAAGAATCCACCTGTATGTGTGTCGAGTGTAGGCCTAGGTATGTGTGACGCAGTAGTAAATGAAGCCATGTGGGCCCCTGAAATGGCGGCTGCCTGACCTCTAAACTGGGACAATGGGGTGTGAGGTAACTGCGCTGGCGTTGTACACCGTCGTGGTAGGCGGTCGTAGACCGCTGCGCAATGCTGCATTGGTTAACATTGGACCCTATGGGTCCCAGGAGCCAATGATGAATTGCGCCTTCGGTGATGATACGCACCGGCGCGTGCGTCACCGCCGCGGACGTGACCGTCATTTTCTATCTGTTCAATCACTTTATACCTGATCTTCGACAGGAGAGGACCTACACTGCAAGTGCTGCTGTGACCACGGTCTGGAAGAGACAATGGCTGCTGCGTCTGGTTAAAGGGCCCCTGCCTTCACTGCTCAGGAGTTGGAGAAGCTAGTAGACGGGGTCCTTCCCCAGTACACGCTTCTCTACGGTCCTCCAGACCAACAGGTAAGTACCCAGGGATTACGTTGTATGGGCTATGCCTGTGTGGAGAGGGCTGGTTGTAAGAGGGAAGGGGGCAGAGTTCAGGGAACATGAATGATTGTTAATGCATGTGCCACATGGCAAGGGCAGGGATGTGGGCCACTCACTTTGACGGCGCAGTTGGTAATGACTTCTCTTCTTCCCCTGTGCATGTCATGTAGGTCAACGCCCACCAGAAGAAGGACATTTGGCTTGCCATCGCCAAGGACGTACGGACTCTGGGGGTCCACCAGAGACGGGGCACCCACTGCCGTAAAAGATGGGAGGACATTCGCCGCTGGAGCAAGAAGACAGTGGAGGCTCAGCTGGGGATGGCCTCCCAACGTGGGAGGGGTGCCTGTCGCACCATGACCCCCCTGATGTTCTGGATCCTGGCGGTGGCCTACCCGGAGTTGGGTGGGCACTTGAGGGCATCCCAGCAGACACAAGGGGGTGAGTACACCCTCATTCTGGGGACTTTGCGCGCAGTTGAGGGGTAGGGGTGGGGGAGGAGGGCTGTGGGTTCCCCTAGGCCAGGGCGACTTCCGTAGGCTAGGCCCCTCCGTAATGCATGCCATGTGCCATTCCACCCCACCTCAGTAGAGTGCCTAGTACAGGTATACATGCCCCTGTGGCATCCATGTGTGCAGATGTCCACCATAGCGATGTAGGCCAGATCCCAGAAATAGCAGCTGTGGAGGCCTAGAGCACGGCCTAGTGCAGGGGGCTGCTGTGTCTGTATTGTCCGCCAACGGTAGCGTTAAGCCATGCACTCAACCTCTTTTTCTTCTGTCGTCCCCACCCCTTTCTGTGCTCTCCATGTTCTTTTGTGCATCAGCATCATCAGACGGAGGTACAGTGGCACCGGAGCATGAGAGAGCTGCATCCCACATGGCCATGGAGGGCCACACCACGGACTCAGAATGCACCAGTGGGACGGAGGGCGAGGGGAGCTTCACGTCGGGCACCGGATCACCAAACAGCGACACGGACTCGTCCGCCGGTGGGAGCTCCCTTGTGGTGGCGGCACCATCTGTGCCCACCACTTCTACAGGTACAGCCGCCACCTCCCCTACCAGCACCGCCCTTCCAGCAGCCCCTCAGCGTTCGCCCCGTGCCCGCTCACCCAGTAGGGTGGGCATAACCTTTGCCCCAGGCACCTCAGCCCCTGACCCTGTCACCCCTGCTGCCCTCAGTGAGGAGGCCATTGACCTCCTCAGGTCACTCACTGTTGGGCAGTCTACCATTGTGAATGCCATCCAGGGTATAGAAAGGGAGTTGCAACACGGTAATGCATTCCTGGAGGGCATTCATTATGGTCAGGCTGCCCTTCATCGAACCCTGCAATCTCTGGCCTCAGCACTGATGGCAGCCATTGTCCCTGTGTCTAGCCTCCCCCCTCCAACTTCCTCCACCCAGTCCCAATCCCCTGTACCCCAGCCTATCCCAAGCACACCATCAGACAAGCATGCATACACCTCAACACACAAAAGTAGCTCAGGCAAACATAGGCACCACACATCCCACAGGCACTCACACAAGCATCACACACATACAGACACAGCAACATCCACTGCCTCCACTGTGTCCCCCTCCTCGTCGTCTCCCTCCTCCCTCCCAGTCTCGTCTACACTCTCACCTGCATGCAGAACATCTACAGGCACAAGGACTCACACCAGAACACCCTCACCACACCCGCTCACCTGCACTCACCACCCCCACTACCATTTACACGTCCCCTGTGTCTTCTCCCAGTGTGTCTGTGACGCCCCCTCCCAAAGTACACAAACGCGGGCACCCACACACCCAACATCCATCCACCTCACGACAGCCTCCAGTACCTGCACCTGCACCCAAAACACCTAAAGTGACACCTCCTACAACCACCTCCTCCACTCCCAGACCCCCTCCAGCTACCCATCCCAGTGTTCGTCAGAAACTCTCCCTCAGCAATGTTGACCTCTTTGCCCCCACCCCCACCCCTCCAATTCATAAGCCACGTAGTAGCGCATCAGCCAAAAAGACTCCAGTACCAGTGGTGCGTGTTCAAGGTGTGTGGAGTGCACCGGCCACCGGGGCAGGCAGTGTGACACGGAGCCAAAGCACTGCCAGTCCACCCCCTGTAAAGCATCTCAAGTTGGAAAGTGGCCGACGGGACAGGGTGAAGACTCCTGGCGGAAAAACTGCTCACAAGGGTCCCAGGGGGATTTCAGAATCAGCTGTGACTCCTCCAAAGGTTGTGAAGTGCCAGAAGAAGTCTGCGAAGTCTGGTAAGAGCAGCACGGCGGAGGAGGGCGCCATCCTCCCTGGTGGACGGGACGCCACTGCCAGCACCGTCGTCAGGAGACCACCGACGGAGTCAGTGCCCAGGAGGGCAGGTGTATCATCACTGGTCAGGAGACCACCGCCGGAGTCAGTGCCCAGGAGGACCCCGGCAGCCACAGCCCCGCTGGGCAATGAGGGACCGTCATGCCACACACCAATGCACAGGTCAGAGACCGCCATGGCAAAGCACAGCTGAACAGGTCAGAGACCGCCATGGCAAAGCACCGCTGAACAGGGCAGAGGACTGCTGAACAGGTCAGAGACCGCCATGGCAAAGCACAGCTGAACAGGGCAGAGGACCGCTGAACAGGTCAGAGACCGCCATGGCAAAGCACTGCTGAACAAGGAACTCACCGCCCTGGTGAAGACCGCTGAACATGGCAAAGCACCGCTGAACAGGGCAGAGCACCGCTGAAGAATGAAAACACCGCCACATCAAGCATCTTTATCCCATGTACAGCTGGGACAGTGACGGAACAGGAAACGTCACGGGGAGCCTGATGCAGTGTGGGCACAATTCCACCTCCAGAACCAGTGGAGACATGCATCCACTCCGTCTGTCCTTAACAGGATGAAGCACTCTGGGCACCAGTCCACCTCCAGAACCAGTGGAGATATCCATCCACTACCTCTGTCCTTAGCAGGATGAAGCACTCTGGGCACCATGCCCCCTCCAAAACCAGTGGAGACTGTCATCCACTTGAGAGACTGTGGCTTTGCACTCCCCAGGATGGAACAGTGGGCAAACCAACCAATGTAGAGACTTGAGAGACTGTGGCTTTGCACTCCCCAGGATGGACCAGTGGGCAAACCACCCACTGGAGAGACTTGAGAGACTGTGGCTTTGCACTCCCCAGGATGGTACAGTGGGCAAACCAACCACTGTAGAGACTTGAGAGACTGTGGCTTTGCACTCCCCAGGATGCAGCAGTGGGCAAACCACCCATTGGAGAGACTTGAGAGACTGTGGCTTTGCACTCCCCAGGATGGTACAGTGGGCAAAACCCACTGTAGAGACTTGAGAGACTGTGGCTTTGTACTCCCCGGGATGGAACAGTGGGCAAACCAACCACTGTAGAGACTTGAGAGACTGTGGCTTTGCACTCCCCAGGATGGAACAGTGGGCAAACCAACCACTGCAGAGACTTGAGAGACTGTGGCTTTGCACTCCCAGGATGGAACAGTGGGCATGGAGCCCTGTCGTGGATCTGCCGTGGTACTGTCATCCGGCTGAGGTGCCCACCCCCTTCCCTTCCCCCTGAGGTGCCTGTTGTATTTCTATCTGATGCCCCAGCAGTGTTCTCTCCGTTTGTGGACAGGTCTCTAATGTGGGCCTCGCCCATGCATTTTTGGCCCAGTGGTGCACGAACATTGATATGTGCATACCTGCACTACTTCTCAGAATGTATAAGAGCTGGAATGTGTATATATATATCTGTATATATTTGGTAACTGTATTTTGAGACATTACAATTTTTGAACGGATTTCCTTTGGTCTTTGCATTCTTCCGGGAGGGGTTGTGGGTTGTCCCTGTGATTTGGGAAATGCATTGGTGTGTGTGTTGTAATGTGCAAGGGTGAGGGTGAGGGTGTTGCGTGTGTGTCGTGACTTTTGCCTCCCCCCTCCCCTATGTCGTAGGTGCAGTACTCACCGTTGTCTTCGCTGCCGCCATTGCTGGTGTTCGTAAATGAGCAGGAAGACAAGGGCAGGTAGGATTTGTAATTCCGGCTCCATGGTGTCCTCCTTCCTCGTGGGATGTGTAGAAGGTGAGCGTTTTCCCATTGCAAAAGCTGTTTCTGCCGTGTTTTTATCCACGGTGAATCTGCCCCGGAAAAGGTGGCGGATTGGCGGGTTGTGATACTGTGGGCAGTACATTGTCTCCCGCCTGTCTGTTGGCGGTGACCGCCGCGCTGCTTGTCTGTACCACCGTGGCGGTTGGAGTGTTAAAGTGGCTGTCTATGTTGGCGGTTTACGCCACGGTCATGATTCCCTTTTTTGTTCAGCCGGCCTGTTTGGGGTATTACCGCCGCTTTAACACCGTCCGCCAGGGTTGTAATGACCACCGAAGTTATAAGTAATTATAAAAAATATGAGTCCATTCAGCTTAGAAATAAATTGTTTAATAATAGGTTATGATTAGGCCCATGATAATCCTATCCTCCTAAAAACTGAGAATATTCGTATGAAAAAAAATATTTTACATGATGGAAATTGAGTTTAAAAAAAATAGTAATGAATATTCTAAAATACAGAGATAAAGTATTTGGTAGGAATTTTAGCTTTGTGAAAGTTACTATTAATCTAGCATTTTGCAACGGTTGTTATACATTCTCTCAATTTAATGTTTTAAATTTGGGTAGTTTTTATATTTTTTTATATAATGTTAAACTACCATAACCAGAATGCAATGGATTGGTAATGATGAAATTACACCATTTAAGGAAAAAGAGAAAAGAGACTCATTAACCGTGAACAAGACTCAGGTAGAGTTGAAACGCATTGGTGGTTGCTGTTTTCTAAAATAAACCTGCCTAAAAGGATTTTTGGAGTGCAGTAAATCAATTCTTGGATATACAATAAAGAGTGAGCCTTTGAGAAAATATCTCTGACCATTTGGTTAAAATATATATATATATATATATATATATATATATATATATATATATATATTCATATATATATATATATATATATATAGATAGATATTTATATTTTACCTAGTGGTGGTCGCCATTAGGTAGTTATCGTTACAACCTACTTTCTATGTAAAATCATTTTTTTACCTGCCTACATCTTTGGCACTGCTTCAGGAATCTTCACAAAACTTTCCAAAAACATTTGCCAGTCCTGTCAGCTGCTGCCTGGAACGTTTCGGGGTGATCCTTTCAGGGGGAAAAGAAAAAAAGGGGGTCCCATTCATTTTTCCATCGGGATTTTCAACAGCGATAGCGCAAAAACTTCTGATGGAATTTCACCAAATTTGACAGGAAGGTATGTCCTAGTCTAGAAAGAGTGCTTTTTTGTTTTGGTATAATTCCATTCAGTAGTTTTTGAGAAAATAAGGGAAAACAAATTTGTGTTTCTAGGAATGCAAAGGATTCGAGACCCCTAACGATCTTGTGCTAACATCTGATTGGCTGATAACTCTTAAACAGAAGCTGTTGAAGTATTGTCAGCCATCTTGGGACTCGGCTTCAGCCAAGTCCCAAAAGAAAAGTAAAGAAAAAAAAAAGGGGCCAGGGTACGAACACCCTGACCCCTTAGCTCTGGTGATGAGGTCCCAAAGCCCCACTCCCCCGGGATAAAAAGGATTTTTTTATAAAATGTATGAGCAGAGATGCGGTGGATCCACAAATCCGCTTGTAAATGTAAAATAAAAATGAAGCACAGTCTCCCGCACTTTTTTTTTTAATGCCGCCAGGTGGGCCATGTCCCAGGGGCTTTTTTTTTAACAGAAGTGGGGGGCCTCCTTCCCCCTCTCGATGCCCCTGGGACCACCACCTCCCCAGGGCTCATATTTTGGATACAGTGGGCCTGTGGCCCCCCGCTGCCCCGGGGACCACCACGCCCTGGACCAAATATTTTTAAAAAGGGGGTCCCAACCCCAGAGACCACCACCCCAGGGGCTAAGTTCTCTTTGGAGGTGGGCTCGTGGAGCCACAGATGGCACTGGGGACCGCCACTATCCAGGGCCCGCTCCAGCATTGTCCCAGGGGTGCCCACCCTAAGGACATAGCAGTTTGCTGTGGCTTGGCTGCAGCGCTGCAGTCAAGCCAAGACACAGCAGCAATGTTAAAGCATGTCCCGCTGTCAAAATCTGAAGTTTCATCTCTATCCCCTGCATGCGTGCAGAGAAAAAAGATGAAATGCTTCAGCAAGCATGTAGCTGCTGTCAAAGCAGCTCCATTTTTGTTGAAGCACTGGCACTGTGGAAGAAGCCTTAGGGCTTGCCCCACAGTTCCAGGAAGCCTGTAATTACTTTTTAATTAAATAAATAAATAAATAAAATAAACAATTAGGGACCTCAGGGGAGCCCTTGGTGGCTCCCTCATGGTCCCACATGGCCCACTAAGGGCTTTTGATTTTTTTTTTTTAAATATACTTAAATAAATAAAAAATATGTAGGGACCAGGGGGAGCCCTTAGGGGCTCCTTCATTGTCCCTGAAAACCCATGAAGGGATGAATTGTTTTTTTTTTTAAATACATAGGGGGTCATTTTGACCTCTGCGGTTTTTTTTAAAGACCGCTGAGTGACCGCCGTGAGGAAGACCGCCAGTGCAGGCGGTTTGCCGCTCGGACTATTATAACCGTTGGCAGACCTCCGTCCCTTTACGGACGGAGAGCCGACAACAGCCATACTGGCGGGAGGCGGGGAAGTGAAGGTTGCTCCACCTCCACCACCATGCCAACAGAACACCGCCCAGCGAATCACGTCCTGTGATTCGCCGTGGCAGTGTTCTGTTGGCAGTGTGGTGTCGGCGGAGCTGCCCCCATGGCTCCCGTCCCCTCCCGGAGGATCGACGGACCAGGTAAGTCGATCGTCCGTTAGGGGAGGGGGGTGGGGGGGTGTTGTGTGTTGTGTGCGTGCATGGGGGTGTGCATCTGAGTATGTAGAGGGGGTGTGTGAGTGCGTGTATGCTTGTGGGGGTGATGCGTGTTTGGGAATGAGTGCGTGTATGTCTGTAGGTATGTCTGTATGGGTGTGTGCGTGTATGTGTGAATGTGGGTGTGCGTGTCTGACTGTGTGTGTGTATGTTGGCATGTATGTCGGGGTGTGTGCGTGTGTGTGTTGGTGGTGCCTGCATGCGTGTCGGGTGTGTGTGAGTTATGTGGGGTTGGGGGTCGGGGTGGGGAGGGGGGTTGTGCCACCTTTGGGGGGTGGCAGGGGTGGTGGGGGGTGTAGGGGAGGGAGTCGGGGTAGGAGTGGGGGAGACCCCTATCAGTGCCAGGGAAGGAATTCCCTGGCACTGATAGTGCTTACCGCCATGGATTTCATGGCGGTTCAAACCGCTGGAAATCCACGGCAGTAAGCCGGGTCCAAATACCGCCGGCGGTATAGTGACGGCCGGCAGGCTGGAGACCCAGGTCTCCAGCCCGGCGGTCGTCTCCGCCCTGGCGGGCGGAACGGAGAACCAGCGGATGACCATGGCGGTAACCGCCATGGTCATAATCCCACAAGGTAAGACCGCCAGCCTGTTGGCGGTCTTACTGCCGGTTCTCCGCCTTCCGCCAGGGTCGTAATGACCCCCAAAGTTTTGAGAATTCGAGTCCAGCTGGAATCATTAACATTTTTTTTAATTAAAAATAATGATATTTAAAATAAATATGAAATAATTTTTTTTGTTAAACTCAACAAAAATATCTAATTCTAAGTACATGAGATATTAAAGCCTAAAAAAACTCCTTCTCTCTCACTTTCTTTCTCTATCTCTCTTTCAATCAGTTTTTCCCACTCACACACCTAGTTAGACACTTACACACTCACTCACAGACTCACTCAGACACTCATTCACCCACTCACAGACCCATTCAGACACTCACTCACCCACTCACAGACCCACTAAGACACTCACAAACCCACTCACAGACCCATTGACACCCTCATGCAGCCACTCTCAAACCCACGCACACAATGACGCACTCACTTAAACACTGATGTACGCATGCTCATACCCAGACAGACATTCTGACATCTGCTCTCACCCCAAATAGACACTCTCACACCTAGTCTCACACCCAGAGAAGCTGCGGCTAACTCCAGCCATGCAAGGTGAAAGGATTGTGCACAGCATGGGTTTGGGTGGTTGGAGGATGTTGGCTGCAGGGTCTGGCTGCAGGCCAGGTCTTGCGGGCAACTGCCCCTGTGCATGGGTGAAGGATGTGCATGGTTGGATGCTTATAGGGGGTTGGCCTTAGGGCCTGTCCATAGTGGAAATTACTAAACGTTGAAAAAAACATTGAAATTCACTGAAAACAACAAAGGTTATAGGGACGCTATAG
Source organism: Pleurodeles waltl (assembly GCF_031143425.1). NCBI lineage: Eukaryota > Metazoa > Chordata > Amphibia > Caudata > Salamandridae > Pleurodeles > Pleurodeles waltl. The sequence goes on along the minus strand of NC_090440.1, from coordinate 1,137,197,137 downwards.
TTACAAAATAGAATTTTTTTAAAAAAAACATAGGATTTCACTTAAAAAAACAAAGGTTACAGGGAAGTTATAGTGAGGCTTACATTTTAAACGTAGAAAACCATAGAAATTTACCAGTTACTGTTAGGGGTATCTTAAGTAACTATAACTCATGCCCTAAGGTAACAACAACTCACGCCCTCACCACGCACTGCAAATTACTCCACAAATTATGTCAATCATGCCATCTTTCATAGCATTATTGATAATATCACTGTAATATTTGCTGTAAAATGTTTGATGAAAAACTGTGCATGGCGGGGACTGAGTTATAGCTACCTTACGGCATGAGTTATGGCTACTTGAGGTAACTCTAACTATAACTGGTGAATTTCTATGGTTTTTGTACATTGAAAATGTGAGCCTAACTAACTTTCCTGTGGCCTTTGGTTTTTCAAGTGAATTTCAATGTTTCTTAAATTCTATTTTGTAGCTATAATGTCCCTGTAACCTTTGGGTTTTTGAGTAAATATATATATAATCTCCAAATCTCTCCCCACAGCTCCTCACACAAGGGAAAAAAGACAAGGCACACCAATGGGTCAGTTTGCATTCATTTACTTCAGGCGACAAAAAGGAAACATAATGCGTTTTGACCAGTCACGGTCTTGATCACGTTATGCGATCTGACATCTAAAATGGGCGCATTATGTTTTTCACCAGGCACACAGACCACTAGCAGTGCCATCAAAGCTGGTGGGGGTGATGACCGAGGGAGATGTTCCAGTGGTGGCTGGGTTGTATTAAGTCACCTTGTTTTCTTATTGCCAATGTACTTTACTGGTTAAGGAAGGCATATAATATTTTTATCTGCCCATCTCCTCCAGAGTTCAGTCGCTCTTCTTGCCTTCTCACCACCTAAAACTACAGCAGGGTATATTCTCTGATGCTGTTGCAATGAGTGCAGGCAGTGATTGAATTAATGTGTGTCTGCTGCAGTACAGCATCACGACTGAACTAAGGCCCTCATTACAACCCTGGCGGTCAAAGACCGCCAGGGTTGTTTTGGGGATCGTACTGCCAACAGGCTGGCGGGACAAAGCGCCATATTTTCACACCGCCGGGACTGGCGGTTTACTGCCATCGTTGTCCCGGCGGTTTTAGCCCGCGAGGGCAGCGCTGTTTGCAGCACTGCCCTGGGGATTATGACTCCCCTTCCCGCCAGCCTGTCCATGGTGGTAGAGATGGCCATGGACAGCCTTTCGCTGGCGGGAAGGGGAGTCACGGGGCCCCTGGGGGCCCCTGCACTGCCCATGCACTTGGCATGGGCAGTGCAGGGGCCCCCAGGCACAGCCCCACCCTGTTTTTCACTGTCTGCACAGCAGACAGTGAAAAGTGCGATGGGTGCAGCTGCACCCGTCGCACGGCTGCAACACTGCTGGCTCCATCAGGAGCCGGCTGCAATGTTACGGTCGACATCCCCGCTGGGCCGGCGGGCTGAAACTCTGTTCCTGCCGCTCGGCGGTTCAACCTTGGCGGGTGGCCTCCGCTGCCCGCCATGGTTGTAATGAGGGCCTAAGTCTGCAATGTGCAAACCACAAACTGAAGACAAGGTGTGTTTCCCACTGTCCTCTCATTCAGAATATGATGCCTGTGCCACATTTCTCTGCTCAAGTTAATGTATCTTTCATTAAAGATCGACTTTTCCATGATTTTTTCTCCCATCAATCAATGTGACTTTGAAATTCTTCTTCACATTGATTGATGGAAGGATATTTGAACCATCAATCCGAAGTACATGATTAGCATTTATTGACACCTAACCAACCATTCCACAGCTAAACCTCTACCTAGCTGAGACACTATAACTTACCTCCCTAAGGACTAATTTTCCCACTGTCAAGTGAAGGTATTTCTTGAGAATATTGTGTTGGAGGCCTCGGTGTGTAATGTGGGATTAAGGGCCCAATTTAGATTTTGGTGAGTTAGTGACAAATAAAACATCCATTCACTTCACTATAGTTTGTCGTATTCTTCTCTGCACTGTCTACTGTATTACAGCGGGTGGAATATCTGTTATCAGCCAATTTTGTCCCATCTGCCAGACTATCAGCCTAAGTAACCTAAGTTTGGACTTAGGGCAGTGGAATGGAGAAGGGAGTTTGAGAAGAAAAAGGCCATTGAAATTATTACGTTCACATAACATGCTAAAGCTGGGCTGTCCCAAAAACGGGCTGAAGTGAAAATAACCAGTCCCACCAGCATGACTCTGTTATGTTGCATATTCAAGTCTTAATTGTGCAGCATACATATACATATAAGCCTTGCTCATTAACAGCTGGTATGGTAATTCAAATTTCTTAACACCCAAAGGGCCCTATTATGAGTCTGGCTGTCCGAAGACCGCAAGACCAGCGGTGTGGTGGTCCGACCTCCACGTTATGACCCTGGGGGTCAGACTGCCAAAAGACTGTGATCTCATCCAGGATCTTTGATCCTGATGGGATGACGGCAGTCATGGTTGTAATCAGGCACGGTGGCGCTGAAGTCAGCAACGCCGTACTAATTACAACCGTGCTCTCCCCCAGCCTTTTCATGGCAGATCAACCGCCATTAAAAGGCTGACGAAGAATGTGAAGAACAAGTGCATGGGGCCACAAGGGGCCCCTGCACTGCCCACAACATTGTGCTGGGCAATGCAGGGGCCCCTACTCCCCAGCATCGCTGGAATGAGCACTGTCTGTTTAGCAGACAGTGTGCATTCTAAGGGTGCTATGAGGGCCCACTGGGTGACGGCATTGGACTCGGCTTCCAATGCCGCTGCACGTTTCCACTGGGAATACTCATAATGGGGCCAGTGGGGAGCCTGACAGCACTGTGGCGGTATCCTCATCAGGAGTTTGGCAGTTGGATTTTTCCGACTGCCAAACTTGTAATCTGCCAAGAGTATGTGTTCTGTTTCACTACGAAATCAAATCCTTTAAAAAAAATTACATTTTCTTTTCTTTGTTTTGTATGTTGGTGTTCTGACTTAAGATTATTCCTTGAAGTCAGTGCTATGATTGATGATTGATTACCTAGCTATGATGTGATGCATGGATGGGAAAGACTTGGCAAGGGCCAGGTTGTGTATGACTGACTGGTACCACTACCAATATCATCAATGATAGCACCCAATTAAAATTCCAATGGCCGTAGTGGAACAGCAATTTTCTGCTACTGTAGTATTTCACTACAATGTGAACAAGTGTCTGAGGTGAGCAACATCATAATTTGTGTTTTTGTATTTTGTTCTTCTCTTACTTTCCTGATATAGCTACTCCTGCTGATGGTGTGTCTGGAGACAGGCACCACCACCCACCAACATGGCAAGAGATGGCTGCCCAGCAGTAGCAGAAAACGTTGGAGGCAATGGTGGTCGAATATCGCTGGCCTTTGAAGTTGAGAAGCAGGAGGCAGAGTCCCAACAAAAGCTGGGGACCTAAGGCCACCAGCAGACCCCCTCCACCAAAGCTATGCCCCCACTACAGTCTGCAGCTGGGATCCCATGCCACCTGCACTACCATTGCCCTTCCCCTCGGTTGTTACCACACACTGCCTCCTCCAGCACGACCTCCAATATCTAACTAACCTGACGCAGGAGATGGCACTGGTGTGGGAAGGGCAGCGGAAACTGGCCAAAGAAGTGGATGCCCTCAGGCCCTTTTTATTGATGTTTTCTTTTGATGGGAGGGCATGTCATGTGTGGAGAGGTTAGAGGGCACCAAGTTGGGAAAAGGGTTTATTATTTTATATTTACATTGGGCTTTTGGACTTTACTTTAGACTTTTTGGGAAATTTTGGCTTGGGGTGGACCTGTTACAAGTGAAGCCTGTGGGCTCTGTTTTTGAAGAAAATAATAAATGTGTTTTACCTATTTTGTCATCATTCGTTTTCTGTCTTTTTCTATTGCTAGTTGGGGTAATATAATTTATTATAGCATTGTTGAGTGTACTGTTGTTTCCCCTAAGCATTCCCTCCTTGATGTCCCCTGCCATGTATTAATCTTTAGTAGGTTACTCACCTCTTCCTGTAGTCAAGTTAAATAACCCCCCATCAGACTGGCACTGTTTGGCAACAAAAATGGTTAATTTAAATTTGTTTCACTTGATGAGGTTTTTCAGGACCCAGACACTAATCAGTTTAACTAGTATAGTAGTAGTTAGGCCATCATTACAACCCTGGTGGTCTGTGTTAAAGTGGCGTTAATACCGCCAACAGGCCGACTGTAAAAAAAATGGGAATATGACCCTGGCGGTAACCGCCATCCAAGGCCGCCACTTTAACACATCTGACGCCAGGGTGGTAACGGCCCCTGGGCTGGAGACTTCGGTCACAATCCCACTCTCGGGATCACAACCCAGCCTACCGCCATGGTTTTCGGGCCAAACATACCACCACGAAAGCCATGGCGGTAGGCACTATAAGTGCCAGGGAATTCCTTCCCTGGCACTGATAGGGGTCTCCCCCGCCCCCTCCTCATCCCCAGAGTCCTCCCCTACCCTCCCTCTCCCTCTCCTGCCCCCCACACATATACACACCCACACAGGCACCCATATACACACATGCACACACGCATAACCACCACCACCCACGCATGCACACATACATACCCACACACTGCAACACACACCAACACATCTTGCCACACACATGCATTCACAACACACAACACTCACAATCACTCATTCACGCATGCATCCAATGTGACTCACACCCACATGCATGCATACCAAAACATACACACACACCCCCCACATACACACAACAACCCCCACCCCCTCTCTGGTCGGCGAACCTGACTTACCTGCTTGCAGGGGTTCCTCCCTCTGGAGACGGTCCACGGTGGTGCTATCAGCAGCAGCATCTGCCAGCAAAACACCGCCAGGCCGTATCATTGGTCATGATACGTTCAGCAGTGTTTTGCTGGCGTGGCGGTGCTACTGTCAGCAGCGCCGCCGTACCGCCGTCCGCCGCCATGACCGTCAGCGGTGTTACTGCAGAATTCTGGCGGTATACAGTCGGCGGTCATGATATGCGTAGATGGCTGGTAGCCACGGCGGCGGTATATTGGTAGCCGTCGCAGTAGCGGTAGGCGGTAGTTACTGCCAATGTTGCAATGAGGGCCTTAGTGTGGTAACTAAGAGTCATTGATACAAAATGTAATTTACCACTCTTTCCAAAGAACAACAGAAGTACTAAGCTAGCTAGTTCTTTCTTACCTGAATTGATTAGGTTATGTTACTTCTCAAAAACTTCCCAAATCTTATTGCAGGGTTTCCCAAAAGGGCGTTCTTGTTAATGGTGGTGGTATTAGTGTTATCTTCTCTTCCTGTGCTACCAGGAAAGACATCAAAGCAAGGTCCCGCTCCCGACTAGACTCAAAAGAAAGAAAACACATAGTTAGTGGGTTAGAAATGACTGAGACCTCCAGACCACCATGACTAAAAAGTAAAACTCTTGTACTAGTGTGCACTATCATGGGACACTGGCACAGAGTCAGACATTGTTTTTCTGCTATACATATGTTATCCCTTTCATGATTGGATGTGTAAGTGGGGTTGGTGTGGGGTATTGTATTGTTAAGGTAAGAAGATCCTGCAGTGAGCAGGTGTTGCTTTCACCACATCTTCCCCACCAAGTGTGTGATCCATTTATGGTGTAAATTAAGTCATACCTCAATAAAACACATAGCCTAGTGGAAGAAGGTTAGGGGTTTGGTGACTCTATGGGAAAGGGGATTTGAGAAAAGGTGTGACAAAGACAAACACTACACAACAATAACATTCATCTGAGCAGCACATCATCATCAATCTGTTGTGGAAGGAAAGAAGGAATGAGTATCAGTTCAGTTAAATGCATTGTAAACAGTCCTTCAGCCCCAGAGACCCAAGTTATTATGTATCTAAATGTTCTGTCATCTAGGTTTGAAAAATACATATTATGGACGAGTGAAAAAAGTGTAGCCTGGGTGTGCTGAGAGGGGCTGTACGGAGTGGTAGGTGTCTGGATAGTGGCTACCCGAGCTATGTGCATCCATCTGGCCACTTGAGGCTGAATAGTGAGAGAAGCACCTTGGTTATTGAGAGAATGCAAATGGAGGGTAAAAGGAAAGGGTGTTTGTTTGTGGTCACTCAGAGGCTTTAAAATCGGTTGATGCACTACTGAACTTGGGGTACCAGGAGGGAACGTTGGAGGGGCAATGAAATGGGGGTACTGATGAGGCAAAAAAAGTGTCAGGGGCAGAGAGGGATGGGGAATGGATCCTGGTCCCAAAGTCAGGGGGGTCAAAAGTCCCTGATAAAGTTTACTATACACCCCTGACCACATTTTGTGCAGCCTGGCTCCCTCTTTAATTAGTGAATCTACACAGTTCTAAAAATTATGATTGTATAAAAGAAAAATTATACTGTATTGCCATATTTGGTGGTACATCTGTATTCTTCTTGGAATGCCCATCGTGGGTGCCTGGCTGAACCAATCCAGTAAGGTAAACAGGAGTCTGTTATGGAATGTTTGCCTTTTGTGCAGAAGAACAAGAGGCCTGTGGTTTGTAAAACAGCAATGATATTGTAGAGTCAAAGAGAACCACAAAAGGCAAGCTTCATGAGGGGTATACCAACTACCACGATTCAGAGACTGGGCAAGAGCAGAGGCTGCTGTAATCATCCATTTCATCACTCATGGCAGATTAATTAACTAAGAAGCGAGAGCAATTTGCAACCAATCACAGATAAATAGCTGCATTTACCACGCTGATCAATTTCACAACTGTCATCATAACATGTAGCCGAGTGCGTGCATCATGTGAGGATGATGATGTGATATCACAAGTCTTACTCACAAGCAACAGCCCCCGACAGCAACCACATAAGAAGAGATTCACATTTGAGCCAGCATACACACCAAGCACCATTTCCCAAATCAAAGCACATCTCTCCAGCCCACAGAGCTGAGATGGACTTGTCATCATCATGTTGGTTTCCCTTTGAAGTTGATATACTCAATACCTTTCTTTTTCTGGTTGTTGAGGTAGTCCTGTCCTGAATCCTTCCATACTCCTCCTGACTTAGAGTAATGATTCAATCTAACTCAGTCCCGACCCGAAAGAGATAGACCTGTAGTGCACTGTTGTTGAAGAACAAGAAGAGAAATAGAATTTGAGTTTTTTGTGTAGATTCATGTTTGTTAACCAAAGTGACTGGTATGGTCTCTCAAGAACCAGACAAAAGGAGTGAACCCTGTAGGTAAATCTCACTAGGTGTGAAAGTCCCAATCACCTTCAGGAAAAATGATCACCCATCAGTCCACAAACATTGCAAATCATGGAAATCACGTGTACAGTTTACTTGAATACCCTCCCTCACTGTCTGCCACCACATGCGTCATCAATCATCACTCACAATCATTCAATAATATATCTCTCACTGGTATAGTAGTTAGTTACCTGTTCCAATCCAAGCATGGTGGTAGGTAGGTACACAATTGTACCTACTGTTTGGTGAATTAAATACATTGAAATTTGGCAGTCTTGTAAATCAAATACTATTTACTGGGGCAGCCCTGCTAGGGGATGAAAAAAGAAGAATATGCATGGGAGGGAGGTGGGTATTCAATGTCCTTGACTGCACACTGGTCCAACTCCAATCTGACCGTACATGTGCTTAAGTAGGTTATAAGTCAGATACAAACATAATGTTCCACTAACTATATAATTTTTTGGGAGGGGGTGGGAAGCAATTTGGCGAAAAATAATTAAAAAGTTCTATGGTGGCCTACTCAGTCAGGGAAATAGAGTTCGTCCTCACACTTGAGTCTGAACAAATGCCCTCATCCTCCTCCTTCTGTGGCATTTCATGAAGAGTATAATTGTGTTGTATGAATTGGTTCATTTTCCTCATGGTCAATCTCTCCACGTTTTGAGACAAAAGGCTGGCCCTTCTAACTGTGACTACTGCACCTTCTGCATTGCATACACAGACAGCAGACACACTGGCAACTGAAAAAGCCACATACTTTATTGCCAGTCTGCTGAGCTCTGGCCATTGACCCATCTTCCCATACCAATACCCCAATGGGTTTTGATCCACATAGACCTCTTTTGGGTCATACATACAGTCCTGGAACATCCTCGGAATGGTCATTGGTGCTGCCACTTTCTCGACATCTTAAGACTTTTGCACTGGACTTAAAATCTGACACTTGTAACCAAGCAAATGCAAAGGTTGGGGGCAATTCTTCTGTTCCTGTGGTTGTGGTTGTTGCAGGTGTTTTTGTTGCTGGTAAAAAAGAGTATTTGGCAACACTAAGAAGGAAATCAATGCACATTCCCATAGTATTCCTAAATATAATAATGATTGGAGGTGCTCAAACACTAAAGCACATTGTTGCCATAATGTGCATCCCGGAATTCCCAAAGCGGAAAACCAGTTAAATAGACAAGAGGAAAAAGTAGCAGAGCACACAAGTAGTTCTTAATGTAAAAGTACAGAAAGCCAACTAAGGCTTATGAAAGACAATGTGAGGTATAGAGAATCCCTACACTAATGTTCTTATATTCACAACAAAGGTGTTAGTTATCTTATAAAACACAAATCTATAAATATTTTTACATATCCAAAATACATTTTATTAAAGAAAACACATATTTAGAGATGCACATTGTAACAGAGATAAATATGATAAGACCACACAAACATATAACTAACAAAACAATATTAAGTATTCTAGTCGAATAATCAAATCTTGAGATATGTGGGCCTAGAAGATGTACGTTGAACCCGCATGTAGCATCAGCCGACACGTGTTTCGTCCAAAAATTGACTTCTTCAAGGCTGATAGATCATAATACAGAAACATAATGTTATTATCCAAGATTGTACAATGCAAAAATTCCAATAGTAACTACACCTTAAAATTGGATAAAAAGATACACCGAAGTCTCCAAAAATGTGTACCCAAACAAAAAATTGTGAAAAAAGAACCAACACCAAATGTCGAAAGACTTAGGGCCAGATGTAGAAAGCTTTTTGCAAGGTGCAAACTGCGAAAATCGCAGTTTGCGCCATGCAATAAGCCTTTTGCGATGCATATTCACAATTTGCGAGTCGGTATTGACTCGCAAATTGTAAATGCGACTCGCAAATAGGAAGGGGTGTTCCCTTCCTATTTGCGACTCGCATCGCTATGCTAAATTGCTTTGTGTCCGCGAATGGGTCACAAAGCAATTCACAGTTACCACCAGTGTCACACTGGTGGTACCCATTCGCAAAAGGGAAAGGTCCCCATGGGACCCCTTCCCCTATGTGAATGTTGCCAATAAGGGTTTTTCAGAGCAGGCAGTGGTCCAATGGACCACTGCCTACTCTGAAAAACCGAAACCAAAAGGTTTCTTTTTTTTTTTTATTTTGCAACTCGTTTTCCTTTAAGGAAAACGGGCTGCAAAATAAAAAAAAGACTGCTTTATTTAAATAGCAGTCACAGACATGGAGGTCTGCTGACTTCAGCAGGCCACCATCCCTGTGAGTGCAGGGACTCGCTATGGGGTAGCAAAATACGACCCCATAGCGACTCGCAGTCGGTGTCTGAGACACCGTACTGCATCCGATTTTGCAAATCGGAAATTGCGAGTCGCACCGACTCGCAATTTCCGATTCGCAAAATCGGACTTTGCTACATCTGGCCCCTAGTTGTTATATAAATTATTAGAAAATAATGTTTAGCCGTAAATGTGGCCATGTGCTCAGGCGGTAGAAGTGCATATGTCATATAGATAAAGTGACTAAACAGAGAGATATAGATGTTGAAAGGAGTCCCAAGATTTTTGAGAATGAAAAAGGTATTATTCGAGAGCAGAGCTTCTCTTTCTTTCCAAATGTCTGTTAGCCCGCACATATAAGTGTCAGTAGCTTTTTGATGCTCCTTCAATGTCTTATAGCCAAGTATTATATATTGTTTGTCAGGTTACATATATATATATGTCCTATCGTGTCACTAGTTTCACGATCGGATTCTCATATCTGTACCCCTATTTAGGTACATGAGGAAATTCAACTTAGAGCGTACTGATTCTAGTGTGTAATTCCATGGGATTGCACATGATCATTTGGCTTCCCCCATATATATTTTATTTCTAAGATATAGTGCTACAGGTTGAATTCATTTTTGCTACGATAATGACATTTAGGGGGTCATTACAACCCTGACGGACGGTGTTAAAGCGGCAGTAAGACCGCCAACAGGCTGGCGGTCTTTTTTTGGGAATTATGACCATGGCGTTTACCACAATGGTCATCCGCTGCTTCTCCGTTCTGCCCGCTGGGCTGGAGACCTGGGTCTCCAGCCTGGCGGCCGTGACAATACCGCCGGCGGTATTTTGACCCTGCTTACCGCCGTGGATTTCCAGCGGTAGGAACCGCCATGAAATCCATGGCGGTAAGCACTATCAGTGCCAGGGATTTCTTTCACTGGCACTGATAGGGGTCTCCATCACCCCCCACCTCCACCGAGACTCCCTCCCCTACACCCCCCACCACCCCTGCCACCCCCAAAAGGTGGCAGGACCTCCCTCCCCACCCCGACCCCGACATTACCTTACACATACACACCCGACACGCACGCAGGCACCACCAGCACACAAACACGCACACACACCGACACACATGCCAACATCCACACACACAGTCAAACATACACGTGCACATCCACACAGACATACCTACAGACATACACGCACTCATTCCCAAAACACGCACCACCCCCGCAAGCAAACACGCACTCACACATCCCCTCTACATACACCCACGCACACCCCCATGCACCCACACAACACCTCCCCACCCCCCTCCCCTGACAGACGATCGACTTACCTGTTCCGTCGATCCTCCGGGAGGGTATGGGAGCCATGGGGGCAGCTCCGCCGACACCACACCGCCAACAGAACACCGCCGCACAGAATCACAGGACGTGATTCGCTGGGCGGTGTTCTGTTGGCGTGGAGGTGGAGCAACCTCCACTTCCCCGCCGCCTGTCACTATGGCTGTTGGCGGCTCTCCGTCGGAAAAACGACATAGAGCTCCCAACAGTCATAATACGCCGAGCGGAAAACCGCCACCACTGGCGGTCTTCAGCACGGCGGTCCCTTGGCGGTCTTGTGAAAAGACCGCCGAGGTTGTAATGACCCCCTTAGTTTCAGATAAATATGACAAATGAGCAACGAATAACTGTTCTAGTTATTGCAGGGATGAAGTTAGCGAATACTGATCCAGTTTCTGATGCTGTTTAAATAGTTTAAATGAGATTTTAGTCAATATATACTATGTCCTTATAACTGATATACAATTCGGTGCATGACATTACATTAGATTAGGGAAAAATAACATGTATATTTCATGGTGTAGAGTGAGTGGCAGTACAGAATCATAAATACACAATTAAATGATGTGAAAATTGTTAAATGATCTCTAACACTCCAGTTTTATATTTGTAGATAGAAGAATAGGCCCATATGACATTCTCTTTCATTTATGGGATACACATAAACATTCTCTTCTTCTGGGACTAGTCGAGAATTGGACAGTCGAAGTGGAATTTTCAATAAAAGAAAAAACAACTCTGGGGACCCATCATAACTGATGGGTACAATTGATATCACGGTTAGTATTAGTTTGGGATATTGTTACGATAGATATATTCAGATAGTTTTGAGCCTAAGCTCATGATTGTGATCCCCCTTTTTCTATTTAGAATTTTGGATAATGATTTGGGACCCAAGGACTTATGATTAATTAAGGTATTTACCTTTTGAGATTCACTGACTATGATCATTTTGGGATTACGTATCATGAGGCTTTTTTCATTCTCAAAAATCTTGGGACTCCTTTAACATCTATATCTCTCTGTTTAGTCACTTTAGCTATACGACACATGCACTTCTACCGCCTGAGCACATGGCCACATTTACGGCTAAACATTATTTTCTTATAATTTATATAACAACTAGGTCTTTCGACATTTGGTGTTGGTTCTTTTTTCACAATTTTTAGTTTGGGTACACATTTTTTGAGACTTCGGTGTATCTTTTTATCCAATTTTAATGTGTAGTTACTATTGGAATTTTTACATTGTACAATTTTGGTTAATAATAATAGGTTTCTGTATTATGATCTATCAGCCTTGAAGAAGTCCATTTTTGGACGAAACATGTGTCGGCTGATGCTACATGCGGGCTCAACGTACATCTTCTAAGCCCACATATCTCAAGATTTGATTATTCGACTAGAATACTTAATATTGTTTTGTTAGTTATATGTTTGTGTGGTCTCATCATATTTATCTCTGTTACAATGTGCATCTCTAAATATGTGTTTTCTTTAATAAAATTTATTTTTGATATGTTAAGATATTTATAGATTTGTGTTTTATAAGAGAACTAACACCTTTGTTGTGAATATTAGAACATTAGTCTAGGGATTATCTATACCTCACATTGTCTTTCAGAAGCCTTAGTTGGCTTTCTGTACTTTTACATTAAGAACTACTTGTGTGCTCCACTAGTTTTTTTTGCTGGTGTTGGCTGCTGGTAGTTGAAGGCAGCACCCAAGATATTCTGCCTAGGAGTGTGACTCTTTCCAGTCGTTCTTCTTACAGGTCTCTGGCTTGCTCAACAATTTACCTGTCAAAGCCCAGCTCACCTGAGTTCTTGTTCAGTTCTGATGGAGGTTGAAGACAATCCGACCCCACCCTGAAACTGCTTGTTCCAGCACACTAGTTTTTAAAACAGTGCACTAAGAACAGAAGATCAAGGGAAGGGGGGAAGTGGATAAAATAAAAAAAAGAGAGACAACACCGTTCTTGCGTTTCCACTGTTGAAGTGCTGCACAAATCTGCGGCCCTTTCTGACTTCTGTAGAAACTGGTGCCTAATGAAACATAAACAAAGAACAGATAAGTGCAACCTATTCCTAAATGGGTTCCTGACTATCCCTTTATTTATTGGAAATTCTCTTTTAAAAGTACCTCTTGGATCCTGGTCTCTAGTTTCCAGGTTTGGAATGTGTTACTGCTCTGGGATGTGTTTTCTATTACTGTTAAGCTTCTAAAAAAATTAAACAAATACCGTTATCAGAATTACCAATATCAAACATTCATCATAATATAACTAAAGCCTAAATTCCCAATAGCAGACTCACTTTTCGCATATTTCCAGAATCTTTTATAAAACAAATACTGTACTTTTACATCAAAATACAGCATGTAATTTGTGCAAGTCCTTGATTTACTGTTTTCCTTGCTGTCAATGGTTTCCACTGTTCGATTCCCAAAAGTTCCATGAAAAAAAACAATGTCCGCTTCACAAAGTCCTGCAAAATAATCCTGCAACAAAGAGCCTTAATCACAATGCTCGTGGAAGGCACTTCGCCTCAAACTGTCTATACACAAATCCAGAAATTGCCGTCAAAGCTCCCTCAGGTAATAAAAAGTTTTGCACTTACTTGTTGCTGGCAAGAGATACTGATCAGTCTAACCTTGTCTTCTTTCTCTTTTGCAGGTTACTCGTAGGAGAGAGGCTGAGGCAAGGAGGAACCGGAAACCGGAAGAAGGAAGAGCCAGCAGCTGCGCCAATTGAAGTCAAAGAAAGTCTGTAAAGAGCAGGAGTGCCAGCGCCGAGGGATCTGTTCTCAGGTAAGCGGGAGGTAGACGAGCACAAGCACTGGGTGAGGCTCGGGGGATGCCTTTTATAGACAGGGCTGGGTGTGGTTCGAAGAGCTGGGTGTGGTTTGAAGGGCTGGGTGTGGTCCTCACATGCTGCACATGTTCTTGGAAGGTGTGCAGAGCTGGGTGTGGTTTGAAGAGCTGGGTGTGGTCCTCACATGCTGCACATGTTCTTGAAAGGTGTGCAGAGTTTCAGTTATTATGCAAATGAGTTGGATTAACACATGGCCTAGGGAGGAGTGTTTTAAAGAAGCCTTGGTAAAAGCAAGGCCCAATGTGTAAACAAAACAGCACATTAAACAACATACACAGAAGCCTAGGGGGGGGGGGAAGGTGAGATAACAAGAAAGGCTTTGAATAGTAAGTTTAAAAGGGAGCTATTACAGAACCCACTAGTGCAGTGAGAGGGGACATGCTCTTTGCTGTGTACAAACCCTAACAGTTGCCCCCCTCAAAGGCCCTCCTACAGGACGGGGTTTTCCTGGATTTTTTAAATAAAACCGTCTAATCAGCTGTGGGGCATGTACATATGATGCTGGTTCCCATGAATTCTCAGATTCATCATATCCTTTCCATTCTACTAAATAAAACAGACGTCCACTAATTCTTTTTGAGTCTTTTATGCTTTTCACTTCATATTCCAGATTTCCTTTAATTGGTATGGGTGGAGGTGGTGGTTCAGGTCGGGTTTTTGAGTTGTACGGCTTAAGCAAGGACACATGGAATGTAGTATGTACTGGATATTCTTTTGGTAAATCTAATTTTACTGTTACCGGGTTTACTATGGCAGTTATACTAAAGGGTCCAATGAAACGTGGTTGCAGCTTTCGGGATCCCTCTATGTTTAGGTTTTTTGTGGAGAGCCATACCTTGTCACCAATTTTATACATTGGGGCCTCAGACCTGTGTTTGTCTGCTTGTCTTTTCATGCTTTCCTTGTACTTTAATAAATGTTTCCTGGCTTTGTCTTGTATGTTACCTAACCTCGTTAGTCTATCCGTTACTGTAGGCAACAGGGAATCTTCTAACAAAATGGGTATAGCTCTTGGATGATACCCCTGCAAGAAATAGAATGGTGAGCAAAGTAGAGCTGAATGCTCAGTATTATTATAAACAAACTCTGCTACAGGAAGAGCTTCCAACCATTCACTAGAATAATCAGCCAATAAACAACGTAGCGTTTGAAGTAAGGTTTGGTTCAGTCGTTCAGTCTGTCCATCTGTCTCTGGGTGGAAAGCAGTGGATAAGGCCACATCTATTTTCAGTTTTTCACATAATTCTTTCCAAAATCTGGAGTTGAACTGGCTCCCTCGGTCTGACACCACTTTGCTTGGCAAACCATGTAAACGCACAATTTCCCTTATAAAAATATCGGCAAATTCTGCCGCCGTGGGTAATTTCCGTAATGGTACAAAATGTGCCATTTTAGATAAAAAATCCACTGTAACCAACACTGTTGTGAAGGATTTTACAGGTGGTAAACCTACAATAAAGTCTACGCTCACAGTGTGCCAAGGTTGTTTGGGTGTTGGCATTGGTATTAACAAGCCGTCAGGAGCCTTATGAGAAGATTTATGTCTTGCACAAATTGGACAGGTAGTGACAAATTGCTTAATGTCCTTTTTTATAGTGTCCCACCAAAAGTGTTTTTGCACATTTTCCAGGGTTTTTACCCAACCAGGATGACCTGCCAACGGTGAGGCGTGATGCCAAATTATCACCTGTGTTTGTAATTCAGAGGTGGGCACTAACAGCATGTTGTCGTGATACAATAAACCTCGTTGTATTGTGTTATGGGAATCCTTTAACCAATCCTGAGGTGCTATTTGCATGTGTGCATTATATAGATCTGTGATGAAATCCTTCTGTTGTACTGGTGCCAACAACTTTTGGGGAGGAATAATGGGTTCTCCTATTTTATCTTGTTTCATGTCTGAGGTATGTCCGTATCTAGATAACACATCAGATTGAATTTGTTGTGCACCTGGTCTATAGGTTATAACAAAGTCAAATGTGCTAAAAAAATTTAACCAGCGCATCTGACGTGGTGTTAGTGCTTTAAGTGATCCAAAAAACTGTAGGTTCTTATGGTCAGAAAAGATTGTAACTGGGTACTTGGCTCCCATTAAATGGTGCCTCCATTCTGAAAAGGCTACTTTGATAGCTAGTAGTTCCCTTTCAGCCACAGTGTAATTTTGTTCAGCTGGTAATAACTTTTTGGAATAGAAGGCTATAGGATGTAACTGGCCATCTACTGCATCTCGTTGAGAGAGAACTCCTCCTAAAGCTACTTGTGAAGCATCCGCTTCAACAAAAAAGGGCAAGTCAGGATCAGGATGTTTCAGAATTGGGGCTGAAGTGAACTTTTGTTTTAGGAGTTGAAAGGCGTGTGCCGCCTCATCAGTCCAAAGAAATCGTTGCCCTTTCCGCAACAAGGTAGTTATTGGGGCTGCAATGTCTGCAAAATGTGCAATAAACCTCCTATAAAAATTGGCGAAACCCAGACATTTCTGAATATCTTTTACAGAGGATGGTTCTGGCCAATCAGCAATAGCACTGATTTTCTTTACATCCATAGTTATTCCTTGAGGTGACAGGCAGTATCCTAAAAAGTCCACCTTGTTGACATTAAAAGTACACTTTTCTAACTTAGCAAAAAGATGATTTTCTTTTAACTTTGATAATACTGCACGAACATGTTGGGTATGTTCTTCTGAGTTCTTAGAGTAAATGAGGATGTCGTCTATGTATACTATGACACAAACGTCCAGGAATTCGTGTAGGACCTCATTTATAAAGAACTGAAAGGCCGCAGGGGCATTACATAACCCAAAGGGCATTACTGTGTACTCAAATAAACCATTCTTTGTCTTGAAAGCTGTCTTCCACTCATCCCCCTCTTTTACTCGGACCAGATGGTAAGCTCCCCGCAGATCTAGTTTAGTGTATACAGTAGAATGTCTTAATTGATCCAACAACACAGGTATTAGAGGAAGAGGATATTTATTCTTTATTGTAGCCTTATTTAGTCCTCTATAATCGATACACGCGCGCAGGGATTTATCCGGCTTCGGGATAAAAAAGAGTGGAGATGACACTGGAGATGTGGAATGACGGATGAACCCAGACTGTAGTAGGTCATCTAGGTAGGTTCTTAAGTATTTGGTTTCTTCGTCAGTCAAAGCATATACTCTGTTATTAGGTAAAGGGGACCCTGGGATAAGATCTATACGGCAGTCATAAGACCGATGTGGGGGCAGCACACTAGCCTTTACTGGATCAAAGACGTCTTTAAAGTCAGAATATTCAGGAGGGAGACTTGGTTCATCTTGTGTAACACTAGCACAGTGTAATACTGTGCTCTGTTCTGTACCTGCTTCTTGATAGCAATTGGTTCTACAGAAAGAGGAATCCAAAGTAACAGTTCTATTCAGCCAATCAATTTTTGGGTTATGAGTTGTTAACCAGGGTACCCCGAGAATCAAACCAAAATTAGGAGTATCTATCAGATCAAAGCTAATCACCTCTGTGTGCCCGTTCTGACAGACCATAACAAGTGGACTTGTTTGTTTTGTGATTAATCCAGAGGTCAATTCTGACCCATCCACTGCACATACTGCTCCTGGACAAGGCTTTAGGCACATAGGAAGTCCTAAGATTTCAGCTAACTTATTATCCACAAAATTTCCTGTCGCGCCTGAGTCCAGTAGGACAGGGAGAGAATGCCTCACTTGGGTAGTAACAATTAAAACGACCTGAATTATGAAATGTCTAGGTATGTGCGGTACCCTGAAGGCTGCAGCATTAGAGGTTTGATTAAGATGTTTTCTCGAACAAGTAACCTCTCCCCTTGTCGAGCTTAATCGTTTCCCGATTCAGTTGAGGAGGTGGAGGAAACAGCACCCTTTCGTGGAGTTTTAGGCTTTACTGGACATTCTCTGACAAAGTGACCTGCCCTGCCACAATATAAACATAATTGAAATGTTCTCTTTCTTTCTTTTTCCTCTGATGTGAGTGGACCTCTGAGTGTCCCTATTTGCATAGGCTCTGGTTCAGGGAGTTTATTATCTGTGTCTTTCTTCTCGTGTCTAATAAAAGTTAACCGTGATTCCAGTTTGTATTTATCTCTCTTTCTTTCTCCTAGTCTATGTTCTAATTTCACAACTACAATCTAAAAAGTCTGAATAGTCTTTTGGCAAATCAACGATATGAGCCAGCGCGTCTTTTAACTCGTCTCTCAAACCTTTATAAAAAAGGGAGACACGCTTTTCTTCTGGCCACTGTGTCTCGGTGAGTAAACGATTAAAACTAGTGAGATAGGTCAATAAATCCTTGTTACCTTGTTTAAGATTTAAAAGCTCATTATCACTTGCCTGCATGAAAGTGTGTTTTGCAAAAAGGCTGGTCATGGTACGTTTAAATTGATTCCAATTATGGAGGATGGGATCATCTCTATCCACGAAAGGAATTGACCAATTGGCTGCTGTGCCACCCAAATAAGACAAGACGAATGCCACTTTCGTATCATCAGTAGGGAACTGTTGTGGCTTACAAATGAAGTGTAATTGACATTGATTGATAAAAACATGGAATTTGTTACTATCTCCATGAAAACGTTCAGGTGCTGCTAAGGGCACAACATTAGGAACATTAACAGTAACCTCAACTGGGGAAGGCAAAGTTGTTTTGATGGTGCCCCTGTCTCTGAGGAGGTTTTAAACAAAGGCGTAGAAGCTGTGTTCCACTGAGATCCCCTAAATTTATACCTGCTTAAATCCTGTTTTAAAGAGGTATTGTCCATCTTTAATCTCTCTATTTCCTCTTGCATAGGTTGCAAGATGCCAGACACTGATTCATTATGAGCCAAGTCCTCATTTAGGGCCTGCGCCATATCCGTGACGTCAATGCCCTCTATTTCTTCCCCGGTATTCATCGTCCACCAGAACTGAATATTTTTTTTTTTTAAGGCTTGTGCTTCTGTCAAAGCCCAGCTCACCTGAGTTCTTGTTCAGTTCTGATGGAGGTTGAAGACAATCCGACCCCACCCTGAAACTGCTTGTTCCAGCACACTAGTTTTTAAAACAGTGCACTAAGAACAGAAGCTCAAGGGAAGGGGGGAAGTGGATAAAATAAAAAAAAGAGAGACAACACCGTTCTTGCGTTTCCACTGTTGAAGTGCTGCACAAATCTGCGGCCCTTTCTGACTTCTGTAGAAACTGGTGCCTAATGAAACATAAACAAAGAACAGATAAGTGCAACCTATTCCTAAATGGGTTCCTGACTATCCCTTTATTTATTGGAAATTCTCTTTTAAAAGTACCTCTTGGATCCTGGTCTCTAGTTTCCAGGTTTGGAATGTGTTACTGCTCTGGGATGTGTTTTCTATTACTGTTAAGCTTCTAAAAAAATTAAACAAATACCGTTATCAGAATTACCAATATCAAACATTCATCATAATATAACTAAAGCCTAAATTCCCAATAGCAGACTCACTTTTCGCATATTTCCAGAATCTTTTATAAAACAAATACTGTACTTTTACATCAAAATACAGCATGTAATTTGTGCAAGTCCTTGATTTACTGTTTTCCTTGCTGTCAATGGTTTCCACTGTTCGATTCCCAAAAGTTCCATGAAAAAAAACAATGTCCGCTTCACAAAGTCCTGCAAAATAATCCTGCAACAAAGAGCCTTAATCACAATGCTCGTGGAAGGCACTTCGCCTCAAACTGTCTATACACAAATCCAGAAATTGCCGTCAAAGCTCCCTCAGGTAATAAAAAGTTTTGCACTTACTTGTTGCTGGCAAGAGATACTGATCAGTCTAACCTTGTCTTCTTTCTCTTTTGCAGGTTACTCGTAGGAGAGAGGCTGAGGCAAGGAGGAACCGGAAACCGGAAGAAGGAAGAGCCAGCAGCTGCGCCAATTGAAGTCAAAGAAAGTCTGTAAAGAGCAGGAGTGCCAGCGCCGAGGGATCTGTTCTCAGGTAAGCGGGAGGTAGACGAGCACAAGCACTGGGTGAGGCTCGGGGGATGCCTTTTATAGACAGGGCTGGGTGTGGTTCGAAGAGCTGGGTGTGGTTTGAAGGGCTGGGTGTGGTCCTCACATGCTGCACATGTTCTTGGAAGGTGTGCAGAGCTGGGTGTGGTTTGAAGAGCTGGGTGTGGTCCTCACATGCTGCACATGTTCTTGAAAGGTGTGCAGAGTTTCAGTTATTATGCAAATGAGTTGGATTAACACATGGCCTAGGAAGGAGTGTTTTAAAGAAGCCTTGGTAAAAGCAAGGCCCAATGTGTAAACAAAACAGCACATTAAACAACATACACAGAAGCCTAGGGGGGGGGGAAGGTGAGATAACAAGAAAGGCTTTGAATAGTAAGTTTAAAAGGGAGCTATTACAGAACCCACTAGTGCAGTGAGAGGGGACATGCTCTTTGCTGTGTACAAACCCTAACATTACCTCTTATATTGTGAAACATCCCCTTCTGAAAAAGGAATGAAAGTGCCCAGTATTTCTTAGCACCACAGATCAAGAAGTGTGGCACAGATGTATTCTTTGCAGCCTTGTATAAACAGACAAGCAAATGATTAAGCTTTCAACCAAGGCATGCACTTCTGATGCTTTTGTTCATACCTGTGAACCTTTCAGAGACCTTTTAAAACTGCTCCTGTAGCAGATGCAACAGTCGGATAGCTTGGCCCAACGTACTGTCCTCCTAGCTGACCTTCTGTGTGAAAATCTCAAAAGGGAGCAGCATCTGTGTCAGGCATTTGACTAGGCCCCATTTTTCAGCATCCATGGTCATTCTCTTCCGATTGCATCCACTTCTATTTGAATGACAGTCATTGATTGATATGTATTGCTCAAACAGATGTTGCAACATGTAATAGGTCGAGTTCCAACATATTGGCACCTTCTGTATGACGGCTTTAACTGGTACTCTACTGGCACGCTAAGTGATCCTCAACTGCTTCCGGGGTTAAAAATAATGGATAAAATACGTGCAAATTCTTCTGCACATGGTCAGTGCAATGCTAACTATGGCTTCTTTTTAGAGAAATTCCTGCACAACCAGGTTAATGTAATGCGGCAAACACAGAACCCTTGAATAGCCACCATCTGCCATGGTCTTAACTGTACTATTTCCATTGTCTGTGGCAACAAAATCAATTTTGAGACCTCTGGGCCACAGTCATTAAAAATGGTAAAGTGTTGCAAGATGTTTACAGCTGTGTGGGATTTCTCCATGGCAAACATGGCTACTATTGCATGCTGCCAAACACCCTTAAATGTTTCTTCAGTGCTGGGACCTTTAGATAGCTGTTGCCTAACCCCCACAAAAGAGATCCAGTGTGTAGTGATGCACATTTAATCAGTTCTTTGACAACTGCTCCACACTTCTGTCATCAGGTGGATGGTGTGAACAGCACTGTGCTGCAAAGCTTATGCAACCAATTGCAGCACATTGTGATGGGGTGCTGGAACAGCAGCTCTGACAAAATAGGTCCAACTGGGAACTTTCCTTTTCAGCCAGATGGCGGTCAGAAATTCTAAAAATCCCACTTCTTCCACAAAAGAAAAAGAAAGGAGGTCCAGCACTGACATTTTAGCCAACTTCCCATTTTACAAATGTGCCATTGGGTGGCTGTGTTCGTAGGGCCCTGCCTGCTTAAACATGCTTGCAATAGTAATGTGGATTTGTTTTGTTTCTGGTGCCACTGTTGCAGGTGATGTCCGAGACATAGGGGGTGGCAGACTCAATGTGCATCTTGGTCCAGTCAATGTATGCTGTGGTGTCTCCAACTGACTCTTGTGCCATTTTGAGGGTGCTGAGGCAGGTAATACTGGCACACTGCTGGAGACAGGGCTGCTTTATATAAAGACATCACTTTTTTCTTCATCATCACTTCCACCTCACACCATGATCGGAGATGATTCCCCTCTCTCCTCAACCTTCACTACCTGCAGCAATTTCTTTAAGCTGCTCCTCCTACCAGATTGTGTGATGGTTTTTCATATGAGTCGTTTGGCCTCCAGTATCACAGAGTGAACCAGGCTTACCTTGATGAACACTTGAGTGGCAAATGGAGCACATTGCAATGTTGTCCTCCTGCTTGCCAATTGTGAAAACATCCCAATACTGGGAAGGAGAGTTTTCTATGTGTGCCAGTGCCAATGCCTGAAGAATAACTGGAGGTAGCTGGGTGTGTTGTTGATTGCCTTGTTCAGTGTGTAGTTCTACTGAGGTGGGGTGGATGCAGGTCTCAGTGGGGGCATTACATATATGGGAGCTGGCGCTGTCAGTAGTGGTGGTACCAGTGCCACATGCCTCAGAGCAGGTTGAATAGGAGGGGTTATATCGGTCTCTTCTGGGCCAGATTTCATAACAATGACGGGCTCATCATCTTCCTCAGCGCCTTTCCTAATTAAAAGGCTTTCATTAACTCTACTTTCCCTGCCTCTCCTGGCATGTCTCAAACTCTGCCAAGGTACAATCCATGTCCAGATCATCAGAAGATGGGCTTGGAGAAGATAGTGGAGTACCCTTCCTTTTTCTCACTGGAGATCTGGAAGTCTATGGCTCTAAAAGAGGACGTTCTTGCTCATCAGGAAGCTCAACCTCCTGCTCTGCTTCATCTTCAGGAAAATCTACTATTGATGACTGCGGCTATTGTCCACTTTGCTCAGTTTCCTGCAACAATTGGGTACTACTTTGAAAAAGGGATAATTCCAATTCAACATCACTGCTCATCCCACAAACCCCACCATCACTTCTCACTTATCCCAATGCCAAGCCCTGAATGCTCTACCAATGCATGGACACCCTCACAGCCCTGCATGGACACTCAGCACTAAAGCATGCACACCATAGAGAACTAATCAACCCACCATACATCAACGTACACAAGTGAAAAATGCCAGGGCAAGCACAACCAAAGAGGGCAAGTCACGGATGCACAATATGTCAGACACAGAAACCATAACACATCATTTACATCCCCACAGGTACCCCAGGCAATGTCAGCAGAGAGGAGGTGCCAGCAATACCCATTCACCCAACAGAAGAGGCCCACAATGATGACAGCAACTCTTGTCTTCTGGCTCTGGATGACCAACCTGGCCCATCAGGGACCTCTGGACAGCTGGTTACCGAGGCCCAGTCACACCCCACACAGAGCCTCCACCATCAAGAAACACCACAACAGCACCCACCCAGCGTACCCATACCTCTGTCCCCAGGACACATCAATCAGCAGTGTGTCCACCTCTACAGGGACCCCAGGGCACACCTCATACCCAAGACAATCAGGGACCTGGGGTCAGTGGCAGTGGGCACACAGTTCAGGGGACAGAGGCACAGGCCAACAAGGAAACCGGGAGGAGTGCTGTGTGCCATGGGGAGGACAGGCCCAGGGAACCGACTCTCCAGGAAGCACTTGCAGAGATCCTGGGAGCATATCAACATTCCCATGACATGATGGGCCAGATCCTGGACAATGTGCAGGAGAACAGGTGGCTGCAGGAGGCACAATACCAAGGGATCAGGGAGGACTTGCAGGCCATCAACAACACCCTGATCTCCATAGCAGGAGTGCTGGCAGACATGGCCAATATTATGAGGGAGCCAATCACACAACAGCGGGCCCCTGCCACTAGCCAGGCTTCTGGGCAGCCTCCCATCTCTGCTGCCACTAGTGGCCAGGAGGCCCTGCCACAGGACTCACAGGCCACCAGCACCCCTCCCTCTGAAGAAGGAGAACTACCCGCAAACATTTCTTGCGATCCAGACCGAATCCAGAGACACTTGCAGAAGACCCCCACCAGAAAATGAGACTATCCTGATTGTCACCCTTGTGTCCCACTCAGTCACCCTGTCCACCTTGAACTGCCATTGCTCCCCTTCCTATGTCCCCTTGGGCAATGCACCTGTGCTACAAACAGACTGGAACAATACCCTGGACTTCCCTCCATCATCACCCCATCCCATTGCACCTGCCTCTCTATATTTTAACACTTCAATAAACTCCCTTGGAAAAAAGAAGTATGGGGTGTGTCAATGTTTCAAGTATGCATTCATTGAAAGAGGTACAAACATTGCAATTCTACTGTACAGAAAATAAGCATAGATTAATGACCTGTAGCTGGCTGAATTGATCACACCAGGAGCATATGTGAGATCACCAACATCTGCTAAATTAATTTGCAAAGGGTACAGTAAGTGGGCATAGAAGTGTGAAAAAACAGCATGCCAGTGCTGCAGATATTTAAACAAATGTCATAGAAAAGTGAAGTAACACTGTCTTACCTGTGTGTCATTGGAAGTATTATCTGATCACTGATGTTCTGATGTCCTCATCCTCATCCTCTGCCTCCTCATCCTCACTGTCCACTGGGTCCACTGCTGCCACACGGGCATCTCCAGCCTCCTCCTCCTGCAGAAAAGGCACATGGCGTCTCAGGGCAAGGTTGTGCAACATGCAGCATGCCACTGCTATCTGGCAGACCTTCTTGGGTGAGTAGCACAGGCATCTGAACCTGGCCTTCAGGAGGTCGAAGGTTCTTTCAATTATCCTTCTGGTTCACCCATGTGCCTCATTGCAACGTTCTTCTGCCCTCATCTAGGCATTCCTCACAGGGGTCAGCAGCCATGATAGGCTGGGGTAACCAGAGTCACCTGCAAATTTTGAGGGACAACATTAAGCCACACACTAACCCATATGGCCCATTCCATACCCCAACAGCTACTGGGTGGCAACCAGGGCTCACCTATTAGCCACACCCATGCCTCTGTAGTTGGCCCATCACATTTGGGATGCTGCTATTCCTCAGGACAAAGGCATCATGCACTGACCCAGGATACTTCGCATTGACATGGGAGATTTACTGGTCCACCAAGCACACCATCTGTACATTCATAGAGTGGAAACTCTTCCAATTTCTGAACACCTGTTCATTCTGACGGGGGGGACGAATACAATATGTGTTCCATCAATTGCCTTAATTATGTTGGGGATAAGTCCCATTGCATAGAACTCGGCCTTCACTGTGGCCAAATCTTCAACCTGGGAAAATGCAATGTAACTGCACATGTGTTTAATCAGGGCAGACAGAACTCTTGTATGCACTATTGAGAACATTGGCTGTGACCTTCCTGCTGCCAAGCCCACTGTCACTTGGAAAGAACCAGTTGCCAGGAAATGGCCCACTGATAGAACTTGCACAAGAGGGGCGATCCCAGATGGGTGAGGACAGGAGATATCAGGTCAGGCTCCAATTGGGCACACAGCTCTGTGATTGTGGCCCTGTCCAGTCTATAGGTGAGGATAATGTGCCTGTTCTCCATTGTTGCCAAGTCCACCAGGGGTCTGTACACGGGGTTGTGTCTCCATCTCCTATTCATCTAGAGTGGTAGCAATCTATGGGGCAAAAGAGTGAGGAGCCGGTCAGAAACTGAACAATGGGGCTACAACAGAACTTTGCATGCTGTTAACTTGTAATGGGTCACTGCAATTTGTACAGTATGTCCTAATTTCACCAGTGACGCAGCAATTACCCAGGGCCTGCCCCCTCACCCTGATATGGCTTCCGCCTGTCCTGTGTGGAGAGACAGGTGGAAGTGAGGTAATTCCGCTGACTTTGTGCACCGTTGCGAGGGGCAGTCGGGAACCACCGTGCAACTCCTCATTGGGCCCTCTGGGGTACAGTGGTCAATTGTGATCTACGCCGGCGGTGACGGTGTGCACCGCCATGGATGTGACCACCATTTTCTATCTGATCCCTCACTTGCTAGCTGATCTTCAACAGGAGAGGACCTACACTGCATGTGCTGCTGTGACCTGTGTCTAGAACCTACCATGGCCCGTGTGACTGGGGAAAGGGCCCCAGCCTTCATTTCAGCAGAGTTGGAGAGACTGGTGGATGGGGTCCTATCCCAATATGGACTGCTGTATGGGCCTCCAAACCAACAGGTGAGTACACTGTGGCACAATGCATATGGCATGAATGCATGGAGTGGTGTTTGTGAAGGCCTCGTGTAAGGGGGTGGTTGGATGTCCTTTGGGTGGCGTATTGGTTGTGTGCTGGACCATGTGTGTGTAAATGGTGATGTGAAGGGGTCTGGTGGGTCATAAATTTAACATGCCTGACTTTTGACCAATTCCATTTTCCTGTGTGAATTGCCTCTGCATATCAGGGCCCATCAAAAAAAAGGGTATATGGCGTGCCATCGCCAAGGACGTGCGGACCCTGGGGGTCTACGGCAGGTGGAGTACCACTGTCGGAAACGGTGGGAGGACCTGAGATGCTGGGCACGGAAGATAGCAGAGGCCCAGCTGGGTATGGCCTCCCAACGAGGAAGGGGTGCCCGTCAAGCCCTGACCCCCCTTATGGCCCACATACTAGCGATGAGCTATCCTAAGCTGGATCTGCGCTTGAGGGAATCACAGCAGCCACAAGGGAGTGAGTACAGTGATCATCATTGCAACTTACGCATGGTAGGGTGGTATCCGGTTGGGGGATGTGTGTCAGTGGGTGCCCCTAGACCAGGCCAACATTGCAGCATAGGTCCCCTGGTGGCTAGGGTTCAGAAGGGAGAATCTTGCTATCTAGCTCGTAGGCATCCACAACTGGTCAGGGCTGGGTGGGTTCCAGGTGTGCTGCATTTGGCGGTGTGTGGTCCTCCCCGTGGCTTGGCTGCTAACTATTTCTCTGGTAGCGCTATGGCATATTGCGTAGGGCTGTTCCCTGTGTGTGAGGGTGCTGTGTATGCCAACGGTGGTGTTGGTGCAACCACTGACCCAGTGTATCCTTTGTCTCTCTCCCCCTTTCTTGTTTTGTCATCCTATCCTTCTGTGCATTAGCATCATCTGGCGTAGGAGCAGAGGCAACGGAGGGAGCTGCATCCCCCAGGACCCAGGAGGCAGAGTCCACCGGCGCTGAGGGCATCAGTGGGACGAAGGGCGAGGGGAGCACCACAGCGGAAACTGGAGGGGACAGTTCTGACACAGAAACCTCCTCTGATGGAAGCCCCCTGTTGGTGGCAGTCACCTCTGTGACCACCCCAGCTACAGGTACCACCACCACCCCCGTACCAGCACTGCCCTCCCAGCAGCGCCTCATAGAGTTGCCGGTACCCGCTCACCCAGGAGAGTGGGCATCTCCTTCGCCCCAGGCACCTTAGGCCCTGCCCCAGTGAGCCCTGCTGCCCTGAGTGAGGAGGCTATTGACCTCCTGAGATCCATCTCTGTAGGGCAGTCAACCATTGTGAATGCCATCCAGGGGCTGGCAGCCCAGGTGTAACAAATGAATGCATTCCTGGAGGGCATTCACACTGGCTTGGCGGCCCAACAGAGATCGATCCAGGCTCTGGCCGTCTCTCTGATGGCAGCCATTGTCCCTGTTTCTACCCTCCCTCCTCCAACTTCCTCTTCCCAGTCCCATTCTCCTCAACCCCAACCCATCCCAAGCACACAGCCAGACGAGCATGCACACAAGACAACACACAAGAGTGGTTCAGGCAAACACAAGCACCACACTTCATCCCACAGGCACTCACACAAACACCATTGAGATGCAGACACACCAACATCCACTATTTCCACTGTCTCCCCCTCCGCCTCCTCCTCCACCTCCCTCCCAGTTCTGCCTACAGTCACAACTGCAGGCACTACATCATCATCCACTACCAGCACCATCACTACACCAAGCAGAACACACACTTTACTGGCAGACACCTCCACAACAGCCATGCACACGTCCCTAGTGTCCTCTCCCACTGTGTCTGTACCCCCTCTTAAGAAACACAATCACAAGCACTCAGACACCCAACAGCGATCCACCTCACAACAGCATCCAGCCCATGCACCTGCACCCAAAATCAGCATACAGACACCTCCAACAACCACACCCTCTTCCTCCACTCCCATTCCTTCTCCCTCTTCGCGACCCAATGGCCCTAAAAAACTGTTCCTATCCACCATTGACCTCTTCCCTCCCCCTCCCCCGTGTCCTTCACTTATGGCCAGGGTAGGGAGAACCCAGCCAAGCACCCCAGCCACCCAGTCCACAGGCCCAGTCGTCACCACACCCAGTCGTGGTGAAAAAGGATTCAGGCCACATGTCCTGAAGGTGAAGGAGCCTGCACCAGGCAGCCTCAAGACAAATGAGCCTGCCCCAGCTGCCAGAAAGACAAAGGAGCCTGCCCCAGCAGCTGCAAAGAAGGTAAAGGAGCCTGCCCAGCTGCCAGGAAGAGCAAGGAGCCTGCACCAGCACGCAGGAAGAGCAAGGGGCCTGGGGCAGGAGGCAGGAAGAGCAAGGGGCCTGAGGCAGGAACTGCGACGGAGCCCCCACCACCAACCGTGTTTGTGCAGCCATCTGAGGTTGCAAGGGATGGGCAGGAGCCCCCCCAGCAGCACCACCACCTCCAGTGGGCAGCCATCCGAGGTTGCAGGGGATGGGCAGGAGCCTCCCCCACCACCAGCAGCACCACCACCACTGAGCACCTGTCCGAGGTTGCAGCGGATGGGCAGGAAGCCTCCCCCCCACCAGCAGCAGCACCACCACTGAGCAGCTGTCAGCGCCAGCGGACGGTATGTAATCCTGCCTCCAAGGCCCGCTGTGCGGCCTGCCCCCTGCAAATCCAGTGGTTATTACACCCACCTGAGAGACTGTGACCTTGCACTCCCCATGTTTAAGAACAAAGGGCACGAGGCCCCCTCCAGAACCAGTGGGTATGACACCCAGATCGCCAAGACTACCCAGGATCAGGAACACCGGGCACAAGGCCCCCTCCAGAACCAGTGGGTAAGACACCCACATCGCCAAGACTACCCAGGATTAAGAACACAGGAATGAGGCCCCTTCCAGGACCAGTGGGTAAGACACCCACATCGCCAAGACTACCCAGGATCAAGAACACAGGGCACGAGGCCCCCTCCAGAACCAGTGGGGGTGACACCCACTTCATAGACTGTGGCCTTGCAATACCCAGGATCATGGACAGGGCATGTTGCCCCCTTCAGAGCAAGTGGGCAAGTCACCCACTTGAGAGACTATGGCTTTGCACCCCCCAGGACCAGGCACATGACATGGAGTCCCCTCCAGAACCAGTGGTGTTGTTCCATCTCCTGGCTGAGGTGCCCTTCCGTCCCCCCCTTACCAACTGATGCCCCTGCGGTGTTCTCTCCATGTTGATGCAGGTGACATGTGTGGCTTTGTACTTTGGCCTGTGGCCATTTGGCCTACGAACATTGTGGACAGGGCTGTGTCCCTTTTTGTGTACATATATATATATATATATATTATCTTGCCTAAGTTATTTATCTTGATGTGTTGCTCTCATTACATTCCCTTTTTCAAAATCAATTTGTCCTTGCATTATTCATCTGAGTTACGGGGTAAAAATGTTTGTGTGATGCAGCTGATTGTGTGTATGGTGTTTGGGGTGGTGTTGCATGTGTGTGTCACTCTCTTTT
Source organism: Pleurodeles waltl (assembly GCF_031143425.1). Classification (NCBI taxonomy): domain Eukaryota; kingdom Metazoa; phylum Chordata; class Amphibia; order Caudata; family Salamandridae; genus Pleurodeles; species Pleurodeles waltl. Next base: position 1,137,167,933 of record NC_090440.1, on the reverse strand, counting down.
TCCTCCCCTCCCCTCCCCTCCCCTTGTCTGCTAGTCAGCTGTACTCACTGTCGTCGTCTTTGCCGGCGTTGATGTTAGTAGTGGAGCAGCACGTAAAAAATCATGGGGAAGACATGCAGCTCGGGCTCCATGGCGGAGTGGTTGTTCCCTGTATCTCCAATGGTGAGTCCTTTCCCTTCTATTCTCTGTTTCTGCCAGGCTTCTGATGTCATTGGTACCGCACCGGAAAGGGTGGCAGTTTCCTGTGTCTTAATATGGTGGGTTGAACCTTGACTTCCACCTAGCTGTAGGTGGCTACCGCTTTGTTTCTGCCCTGGCGGTCGGTGTGGTACATTGGCTGTCTATCGGAGATCTTTCCGCCATGGACATAATTTGGCGTTAATTACCGCCGGCCTGTTGGCGGTATTACCGCCACTTTAACATCAACTGCCAGGGTTGTAATGAGGGCCAATATAATTTAGTGTGGTTGGTTTCTTAAGTTATCATTATCCTAAATAATTAACAACATTAGTGTATCCATTCCAAAGTCAAACCACAACACCATAACATAAAATTTCATTTCTAATCAGGATAACAGCAAATAGATGTAACTGTTTGCTTGATGTGCATCTAAGGGAGACATTTGTGGCAGTCAGGCAGGTGTATGAGAAAATGAAATATTCCTTAAGAAAAGGAGGCTGGTGTGCATCTGTGGCAGGCAAGGGGTCCAGGGTGAAATGGAATAATATTTAAGTATAAATGATGCTGGTGTGTTCAACTACTATGGACGGCACAGGTTCCATGGGAAAATGGAATGATACTTAAAAAAATTATTTTGTTGTGTGACTGTGCACCTATGACAGGCAGGGGGGATGGATGGAGGATAAATTGCAAAATGTAAAAAATGAAAACAATTTAAAACATGTCAAAAATGTAACAAATTAAAAATGTAAATAACATTTTTTAAAAAATGAATTGCTGGCATACTAGGGGACTATGAGAAACCCATTGGGAGTCAAGAGGTGCACATGAAAAAGGCAAAAAAATACATATACTATAAAACACTTATCATAATATATATATACTAAAACGATTCTCAAGCATAATATTATTAAACTTATAGCAGGGAAAAGAAAAAAAATGAACAAAAACAAAAAGGCATAGCCCTCTGGTATAAATCTCCCTGGAAAATAGCTTTGAAAACTGCTGCATAAAATGGCCGCTGGCCACATGTTCAACAACAGCAAGCAAGGAGGCAGGCCACTACAAAGAACCAGGCCTATGGCAAAAGATCACTGGCTGACTGCACAAAATTGGTGATGGCCACATGGTTAAACAAAAACAGCAAGAAAGGAGGCATGGAGAACAAAGTACATATGCAAACCTAAGGCAAAAACATACTGGCTGGCTCACAAAATGGCCATATGGTTAAACAAAAACAGCAAACAAGGAGGCATGGCCACAACTAAAACCAAATGCAGGCCTACGACAAAAACACACTGGCTGGCTACACAAAATAGCCAGCAGACACATGGTCAATCAACAAAGAGCAAGCAAGGAGACATGGCCACAACAAAGAACACACGTAGGCCTATGGCATCACAAAATGGTCACACAAAAAAACAAAGAGTCATGGAAAACAAAAGAACACTTTCAGGCCTGTGGACAATGACTACTCAAAATGGCCCCTGGCTGCATGGCATGGAGAACAAAGACAAATGGTGGCCTATGGCAAACACACTCACACACACACTGGCCAAACAAAGGAGGCATGGTAAAACTGAATAAAACTATGAATAAAACAATGACTATAATAATTCGGTTGTGGTAAAAATTCAAATTAACTGAGCTATAAAAAATGTACAACACACATTCTCCCAAGGCATCAAATATTTTCAGAAAAAAACGTGAAATACAAAAAATAACACACTTTTTCAATTTAATCCAATGCCATCCCTGCCCCAAACGATGTTTTAAATCAAGATACACCACAGAAAAGGTTCTTTCAATGACTGATGACTAGCAGTAGGCTTACTGGCTGGATGGGCCATTGGCAGGCTAACCCACATGGTAAAATAAATGAATATTACAATTGTAACAAACATGGAGAAATGTACTGAACTGTTGAACATTTTTCCTTCACAAAAGATGACAATTAAATGCAAAAAAAACCCAGACATCTACTGAAATTCCAGGCCACCCACCACAATAACAATCACATTTCAAAATTGAATATAAAAACTGGTGCAGGCCCTCTATCAAAGAAAAAACACCCTTATACAAGAAATTACGTGTGATATCACAAAACAATGTGTCTAAATACAATTGTTTATATGCAACCTACAAAGAGAAGGATCCTTCAACCTCCACAGCCGAGTGAAAAGTGACCAGGAGATGGGCCAAGCACTGGGACGAGCCTGCTGGACAGGACCAGAAAGCTGAAGTCTCTGAGGCACTTCCTTTTTGTTGAAAAAAAGTAAAAAAAGGTTTGTTGTACTAAAAAACAACTTGAACAGTCCATTGCAGTAGAATATCAGCTCAAAAACATATTTTGGCGTAGCTTTAGCTGCTTCTCAACTCGAGAATCTGTTGAGGTGCAGCTGCGGTCCCTCACACTCTCCAGCATCACAAAGAAAGCACCTGAAGACACAGTTGTGGCTGAAAACCGCAGTTGCAGGTACCAAATCTAGCAAGGTCTCACTAGTGGCTAAAAAGTATCATGACATTTGTTAGAAATGGTGTCTCTGGTTGGCAGCCAGGTTACCCCCTGTCTAAACAAGGGCCCTCACTCTAGTCAGGCTAAAAGAGAATGACCCTCAGCTAACCCCTGCTTACCCCCTTGGTAGCTTGGCAGAGCAGTAGGCTTAGCTTCAGAGTGCTAGGTGTAAAGTATTTGTACCAACACACACAATAACTTAATGAAAACACTACAAAAATGACACAACACAGGCTTAGCAAAATAGAGAATATTTATCTAAACAAAACAAGACCACAATGACAAAGATCTACAATACGCAAGTCAAGTTATGAATTAAAAAGCAAAAAGAGTCTTTAAGTAGTTTTATACACACACTAACACTGCTAGTGTGAAAATGTACCTTGGGTGCATCAAAAATAACCCAGCACAGGGGAGTGTACGTCAAAAAGGACTTGCGATGAGTCGATTTCACTCACAAGCGAGAACTTGAGTCATTTCTCCGTTCGTCGGATTGGGCGTGTTGTTTTTTCCACCGCAGGAGAGCGATGCGTCGATCCGGTCAGCACTCTCAGGTCCGGGCAGGTCTTGCGTTGTTTTTACATTCAGCGGTGATTGTGTCAGAAATCCAGCCACACGATGATCTGAAAACTACGCAGCGCGGGTTGCGATCTCACCAGCCTCCATCAGCAATGCTGCGCGTTGTTTCTCCAGCTCCGTGAGTAAATTCTTTGGTCGCATTGCAGGCAAGCATAGATTTTCAGCCGCAAAGCCGGTGGCACGTCGATTTTTCAGCCGCAGATCGGAGTTGCGCCGAACTTTTCCCCACACGGCATTCTGTGCGTGGATTTCTTTCTCTTAGGCTGCCAGCTTCTCCTTTCAGGGTCCCAGGAACTGGATGGGCACTTCTTGGCAGAGTAGGAGTCTCTCCAGAGACTCCAGGTGCTGGCAGAGAGAAGTCTTTCTTGTCCCTGAGACTTCAAATAACTGGATGCAAGCTCTAAATCAAGCCCTTGGAGATCTTCACAAGATGGAAGGCACACAAAGTCCAGTCCATGCCTTCTTACTCTGGCAGAAGCAGCAGCTGCAGGATAGCTCCACAAAGCACAGTCACAGGCAGGGCAGCTCTTCTTCCTCAGCTCTTCAGCTCTTCTCCAGGCAGAGGTTCCTCTTGCTTTCCAGAAGTGTTTTAAAGTTTGTGGTTTTGGGTGCCCTTCTTATACTCATTTTCACCTTTGAAGTAGGCCTACTTCAAAGAAAAGTCTCTTCTGAATGTAAAATCCTGCCTTGCCCAGGCCAGGCCCCAGACACTCACCAGGGGGTCGGAGACTGCATTTTGTGAGGGCAGGCACAACACTTTCAGGTGAGAGTGACCACTCCTCCCCTTCCTCCTAGCACAGATGGCTTATCAAGAAATGTAGACTACACCCAGCTCCCTTTGTGTCACTGTCTAGTGTAAGGTGCAATCAGCCTTGTTGATGTCATTGAGGAGCGGGTCTGTGGAAGCACTTTGAGGTAGAGGGGAGGGATACACTGACAGCCTTAGGGTATGCTCAGAATCTCACCTACACTATCATGAAGGATGCCCTACTCACAAGGTGTGGTCTCACTCCTGAGCAGTATGAGGATAAGTTTAGGTCCTACAAGAAGAAGGAATCCCAAACATGCTTGGAATGTGTAGATTCTTATTGCAAGTCACTGGATGGTTGGGTGAAGGGCAGTAAGGTAACTACATATGAGGGGCTTTACAATCTGATTGCATGGGAGCACTTGCACAGTTTATGTTTTCCAGAGTTACGCAAGCACCTGATTGACAGCAAGCTGACTGATCCCAGGAAGCTAGCACAGGAAGTGCACCACTGGGAGAGCACCAGGGTCCAAAAGAGCTATGGGGAGACCACGCCAAGGGTGGCCAGAGTCCCCCTCAGAAGAAAGGGTGGGGGGTAATGGTAATCAGGGGGAGTTCTCTATAGGGCCCCAAACTGATTCCCAGGGCAAAGATTCCCAACCTCCCAGTGAGAAGAAGCCATTGTTTTCCAAAGGGAAGCCAGTGGCAGGTGGTCCCCCATGTAAGTGCTATGCATGTGACCAGGTGAGTCATGTGAGTGAGACCCCAAATGCCCCAAAAGTACATCAGCGCCCACTGGTGCGCCATCCCAGGGATTGGCCAGTGTAGAGATTGGGGAGGAGTTGGTCCCAGGTGGGTGGGAGCCAGCTGAGATGTCCCTTGTCTTACTAGGAGACAGTGAGATGGTCCAGAGAACCCTCGTGCCTGAGAACACTAAGAAGTACAGGCAGTGGGTGACCATCAATGGACACAGGGTGAAGGCTGTGAGAGACACAGGAGCCAGTGTGACTACAGTGAGGAGTCAACTGGTGTCTGAAGAGCAGTTTGATCCCCGGGTACTTCACCAAGTAGTGCAGAGTGGCGCAGGTTCCCTTTGAATGGGGAGGGTGGGTCTCAGGTTCCTTGGAGGTAGCTGTGAGTTCAACCATGCCTGTTGATTGTTTGCTAGGCAGTGACCTGGAGGATTCCCCTTGGAAGGAGGTGCAACACAGGTCTCACTTGGAGATGTTGGGTCTGATGCGTGGGTATGCGTATCCACCCGGTCAATGGCAGCCCGTCAGAGTGGTTGGTCAAGAGCCCCTGGAGCCTGCAACAGTGGCCCAAGGGACCCCCAAAAGAGAAAGGGCAGGGAATGTGGGAAACCGTCCCCAGAAGTTCCCACAGTCCAGGAGGAGGCGGAGCCTGGGTGTGATGCCCTGGAGCCTACAGGGGAACAGGTGGCTGAACTGGGTGAGGTCCCTGAGCTGTCGCAGTGGCAGCAGGAAGGGGGGCCCACCAGGGAAGCATTCTGTGCAGCACAGAGGACATGCCCTACTCTGAAGGGGTTGCGGCAGGAGGCTGTAGACCAGGTGGCTGGCAAGGAACCAGGATCACACCTGATTTATTGGGAGGATTGCCTCCTGTATAGTGGGCCTAACATTCCTTTGACTGGGTCAGCCTGTGTGCTGGTGGTACCCCAGTGCTACAGGGCCTTCCTACTGGGATTGGCTCATGATGTGCCTTTAGCAGGACATTTGGGGCAGGACAAGACCTTTCAGAGGCTTGTCACTCACTTTTACTGGCCCCTAATGCGCAGGCACTCAGATGCACATTGCAGCTCTTGCCAGACGTGTCAGTCAAGTGGCAAGAGTGGGGGAAAATGTAAGGCTCCCCTCCAACCTTTACCTGTTGTGAGTACTCCCTTTGAAAGGGTAGGGATTGACACTGTGGGGCCTCTGGATCCCAAGACAGCCATGGGCAACAGGTTTATCCTGGTCTTGGTGGACCATGCCACCTAGTACCTAGAAGCCATTCCTTTGAGATCAATCACTTTCCCTGTGGTGGGTGGTGCTTTGATGGGGGTTTTTACCCACATTGGGTTCCCCAAGGAAGTGGTATCTGATAGGGGTGCCAACTTCATATCCACGTACAAGAAGTCTCTGTGGAAGGAGTGTGGGGTAACCTACAAGTTCACCACCCCTTACCACCCCCAAAGTAATGGTCTGGTTGAGAGATTCAACCGCACCTTGAAAGGCATGATCATGGGCATGTCAGAGCCCTTAAGGCGGAAGTGAGACGTCCTTTTGCCATGCCTTCTGTTCGCCTTCAGGGAGGTGCCTCAAAAGGGACTTGAGTTTAGTCCCTTTGAGCTCATCGATGGCCATCCTGTGAGGGGACCTTTAAGTCTGGTCAAGTAGGCTTTGGAAAAAGCTCCTAGTAAACCCCCCCAGGATGTATTCAGTTACATGCTGGCTATGAGAAACCAGACTGCCCGCTTCAGGAGTCTCACCCAGGAGAACCTAAAAGGAAGCCAGGAGGACATGAAACGCTGGTATGTCCAGAATGCCACTCTGGTAGAGTTTCAACATGGACAAAAAGTATGGGTGTTGGTACCAGTGGAGCCTAGGGCGCTCCAGGACAAGTGGACTGGGCCATTGGAGGTGGGGGAGTGCAAGAGTGAAGTCACCTACCTGGTAGACTTGCGGTCTCCAAGGAACCCTTTAAGGGTCCTGCATGTCAACCGACTCAAGCCACACTTTGAGCGGACTGAACTGTCCATGCGCCTTGCGACAGATTATGGGGTAGAAGAGGAGAGTGAGCCTCTTCCTGACCTCCTGTCTGCTTGAGAGAAAGATGGGTCAGTGGAGGGAGTAATCCTCTCCCCCTTCCTGACTGAAGAGCGGCAGAGTGCCTGTCGCCATGTGTTGGGACAGTTCGCCTCACTGTTTTCCCTGATACCAGGTGTCACACACTTGTGCATACATGATGTGGACACTAGGCAGAGTCCACCCATTAAACAAAAGGTTTACAGGGTGACTGACAGGGTCACGGCTTCCATTAAGGATGAAGTATTCAAAATGTTAACCCTAAGGGTTATTGAGCACTCCAGCAGTCCTTGGGCCATCCCAGTGGTATTGGTCCCAAAGGCTGCTGCACCTGGTGCCACTCCAGAACTCAGATTCTGTGTTAACTACTGGGAACTCAATGCGGTCAGCAGGACTGACGCACACCCCATCCCCCGAGCTGATGGGCTCATTGACCGGTTGGGAGTTGCCAAGTGCCTCAGTTTCGTTTGAGTTAATATCTGGGTACTGGCAGATTGCCTTAACTGAGGGGCCCAAGGAGAGGTCAGCATTTTCTACCCCAGATGGACACTTTCAATTTAAAGTGATGCCATTTGGGATGAAGAATACCGTGCCACCTTTCAGAGGTTGGTCAACAAGATGTTGGCTGGGCTGGATGAGTTCAGTGCCACCTACCTGTATGACATTGCTGTGTTTAGTTCCACATGGGAGGAACACCTGCAACACCTCTGGAGAGTGTATGAGGCCCTGCAGAAGGCAGGCCTCACTATTAAGGCAAGCAAGTGCCAAATAGGGCATGAATCTGTGGTGTATTTGGAACACCAGGTAGGGAGTGGCCAGGTGGCACCCCTACAGCCAAAGATTGATACCATTCTGGCTTGGGAGACTCCCAAGACCCAGACTGAAGTGAGAGCCTTCTTAGGTCTCACAGGATACTACAGGAGGTTTGTCAAGGGGTATGGTACAATTGTTACCCCCTTGACTGAGTTGACTTCTAAGAAGCAACCCAGGAAATTGATCTGGACAGAGGCTTGTCAGAATGCTTTTGATGCCCTGAAGGCTGCCATGTGTACAGCACCTGTGCTGAAGGTACCTGATTACTCCAAGGAGTTTGTTGTGCAAACAGACGCCTCAGAGCATGGTATTGGAGCAGTATTCTCACAGCTTAATGAAGAGGGCCTAGATCAACCCATAGCCTTCATTAGCAGGAGGTTTCTTCCCAGGGAACGTAGGTGGAGTGCCATAGAACGTGAAGCTTTTGCTGTGGTCTGGGTGCTGAAGAAGCTAAGACCATACTTGTTTGGGACTCACTCCTGAGTTCAGACCGACCACGGGCCCTTCAGATGGTTAATGCAGATGAGGGATGAGAATCCAAAACTGTTGAGGTGGCCCATTTCCCTACAGGGGATGGACTTTACGGTGGAACACCGTCCTGGTACAGAACATGCCAATGCTGATGGTCTGTCCAGCTTCTTCCGCCTTACTGATGAGAACTCCCATGAGGTTGGGTAGTTGCTCCCCACTTTCAGCTGGGGGGACATGTGTTAGACTTTTCATCCTTGGCGTGATTTCCTTTAACTTTTTTGCCTCTGTTTCCCCGGTTGTTGATGTGTGCTGGACTCTGTTTTCGCTGTTTTTGTTACTCTGGGCACTTTACCACTGGTAACCAGTGCTAAAGTGCAAGTGCTCCTTTACAAAATGTGTATGTAATTGGTTCATCCATGATTGGCATATCTAATTTACTAGCAAGTCCCTAGTATAGTGCACTAGAGGTACCCAGGGCCTGTAAATCAAATGCTACTAGTGGGCCTGCAGCACTGGTTGTGCCATCCACATACGTACTTTATAATCATGTCTCAGACCTGCCACTGCAGTGTCTGTGTGTGCAGTTTGAACTGTAAATTCGACTTGGCAAGTGTACCCACTTGCCAGGCCTAAACCTTCCCTTTTCTTACATGTAAGACACCCCTAAGGTAGGCCCTAGGTATCCCCAAGGGCAGGGTGCAGTAAATGGTTAAGGTAGGACATATAGGGGGTCATTCCAACCCTGACGGTCGGTGTTAAAGCGGCGGCTAACCCACCAACAGGCTGGCTTTTAAAAAAATGGAATTCTGACCCTGGCCGAAACCGCCAACAGAGACCGCCACATTAACACTCCGACCGCCACGGCGGGACAAACATACAGCACGGCGGTCACCGCCAACAGACAGGCGGTGCTTGAGACGGCGGTGCCCTGTTCAGCGTTGCTTGAGATGAAGGGCCCTGTTCAGTGGTGCTTGAGACGGCGGTGCCCTGTTCAGCGGTGCTTGAGAAGGCGGTGCCCTGTTCAGCGGTGCTTGAGATGAAGGGCCCTGTTCAGCGGTGCTTGAGACAGCGGTGCCCTGTTCAGCGGTGCTTGAGATGAAGGGCCCTGTTCAGCGGTGCTTGAGACGGCGGTGCCCTGTTCAGCGGTGCTTGAGATGAAGAGCCCTGTTCAGCGGTGCTTGAGACGGCGGTGCCCTGTTCAGCGGTGCTTGAGACGGCGGTGCCCTGTTCAGCGGTGCTTGAGACGGCGGTGCCCTGTTCAGCGGTGCTTGAGATGAAGGGCCCTGTTCAGCGGTGCTTGAGACGGCAGTGCCCTATTCAGCGGTGCTTGAGATGAAGGGCCCTGTTCAGCGGTGCTTGAGATAGCGGTGCCCTGTTCAGCGGTGCTTGAGATGAAGGGCCCTGTTCAGCGGTGCTTGAGACGGAGGTGCCCTGTTCAGCGGTGCTTGAGACGGCGGTGCCCTGTTCAGCGGTGCTTGAGATGAAGGGCCCAGTGCAGCGGTGCTTGAGATGAAGGGCCCAGTTCAGCGGTGCTTGAGACGGCGGTGCCCTGTTCAGCGGTGCTTGAGATGAAGGGCCCTGTTCAGCGGTGCTTGAGATGGCGGTGCCCTGTTCAGCGGTGCTTGAGATGAAGGGCCCAGTGCAGCGGTGCTTGAGACGGCGGTGCCCAGCGGAGCGGTGCTTGAGATGAAGGGCCCTGTTCAGCGGTACTTGAGACGGCGGTGCCCTGTTCAGCGGTGCTTGAGATGAAGGGCCCAGTGCAGCGGTGCTTGAGACGGCGGTGCCCAGTGGAGCAGTGCTTGAGATGAAGGGCCCTGTTCAGCGGTGCTTGAGACGGCGGTGCCCTGTTCAGCGGTGCTTGAGATGAAGGGCCCAGTGCAGCAGTGCATGAGACGGCGGTGCCCAGCGGAGCGGTGCTTGAGATGAAGGGCCCTATTCAGCGGTGCTTGAGACGGCGGTGCCCTGTTCAGCGTTGCTTGAGATGAAGGGCCCTGTTCAGCGGTGCTTGAGACGGCGGTGCCCTGTTCAGCGGTGCTTGAGACGGCGGTGCCCTGTTCAGCGGTGCTTGAGATGAAGGGCCCTGTTCAGCGGTGCTTGAGACGGCGGTGCCCTGTTCAGCGGTGCTTGAGACGGCGGTGCCCTGTTCAGCGGTGCTTGAGATGAAGGGCCCTGTTCAGTGGTGCTTGAGACAGCGGTGCCCTGTTCAGCGGTGCTTGAGATGAAGGGCCCTGTTCAGCGGTGCTTGAGACGGCGGTGCCCTGTTCAGTGGTGCTTGAGATGAAGAGCCCTGTTCAGCGGTGCTTGAGACGGCGGTGCCCTGTTCAGCGGTGCTTGAGACGGCGGTGCCCTGTTCAGCGGTGCTTGAGATGGCGGTGCCCTGTTCAGCGGTGCTTGAGATGAAGGGCCCTGTTCAGCGGTGCTTGAGACGGCGGTGCCCTATTCAGCGGTGCTTGAGATGAAGGGACCTGTTCAGCGGTGCTTGAGACGGAAGTGCCCTGTTCAGCGGTGCGTGAGATGAAGGGCCCTGTTCAGCGGTGCTTGAGACGGAGGTGCCCTGTTCAGCGGTGTTTGAGACGGCGGTGCCCTGTTAAGCGGTGCTTGAGATGAAGGGCCCAGTGCAGCGGTGCTTGAAATGAAGGGCCCAGTTCAGCGGTGCTTGAGACGGCGGTGCCCAGCGGAGCGGTGCTTTAGATGAAGGGCTCTGTTCAGCGGTGCTTGAGATGGCGGTGCCCTGTTCAGCGGTGCTTGAGATGAAGGGCCCAGTGCAGCGGTGCTTGAGACGGCGGTGCCCAGTGGAGCAGTGCTTGAGATGAAGGGCCCTGTTCAGCGGTGCTTGAGACGCTGGTGCCCTGTTCAGCGGTGCTTGAGATGAAGGGCCCAGTGCAGCGGTGCATGAGACGGCGGTGCCCAGCGGAGCGGTGCTTGAGATGAAGGGCCCTGTTCAGCGGTGCTTGAGACGGCGGTGCCCTGTTCAGCGTTGCTTGTGATGAAGGGCCCTGTTCAGCGGTGCTTGAGACAGCGGTGCCCTGTTCAGCGGTGCTTGAGACGGTGGTGCCCTGTTCAGCGGTGCTTGAGATGAAGGGCCCTGTTCAGCGGTGCTTGAGACAACGGTGCCCTGTTCAGCGGTGCTTGAGATAAAGGGCCCTGTTCAGCGGTGCTTGAGACGGCGGTGCCCTGTTCAGCGGTGCTTGAGACGGCGGTGCCCTGTTCAGCGGTGCTTGAGATGAAGAGCCCTGTTCAGCGGTGCTTGAGACGGCGGTGCCCTGTTCAGCGGTGCTTGAGACGGCGGTGCCCTGTTCAGCGGTGCTTGAGATGAAGGGCCCTGTTCAGCGGTGCTTGAGACGCCGGTGCCCTGTTCAGCGGTGCTTGAGATGAAGGGCCCTGTTCAGCGGTGCTTGAGACGGCGGTGCCCTGTTCAGCGGTGCTTGAGATGAAGGGCCCTGTTCAGCGGTGCTTGAGACGGAGGTGCCCTGTTCAGCGGTGCTTGGGACGGCGGTGCCCTGTTCAGCGGTGCTTGAGATGAAGGGCCCAGTGCAGCGGTGCTTGAGATGAAGGGCCCAGTTCAGCGGTGCTTGAGACGGCGGTGCCCGGCGGAGCGGTGCTTGAGATGAAGGGCCCTGTTCAGCGGTGCTTGAGATGGCGGTGCCCTGTTCAGCGGTGCTTGAGATGAAGGGCCCAGTGCAGCGGTGCTTGAGACGGCGGTGCCCAGTGGAGCGGTGCTTGAGATGAAGGGCCCTGTTCAGCGGTGCTTAAGACGGCGGTGCCCTGTTCAGCGGTGCTTGAGATGAAGGGCCCTGTTCAGCGGTGCTTGAGACGGCGGTGCCCAGCTGAGCGGTGCTTGAGATGAAGGGCCCTGTTCAGCGGTGCTTGAGACGGCGTTGCCCTGTTCAGCGGTGCTTGAGATGAAGGGCCCTGTTCAGCGGTGCTTGAGACGGCGGTGCCCAGCGGAGCGGTGCTTGAGATGAAGGGCCCTGTTCAGCGGTGCTTGAGACGGCGGTGCCCTGTTCAGCGGTGCTTGAGATGAAGGGCCCTATTCAGCTTTGCTTGAGACGGCGGTGCCCAGCGGAGCGATGCTTGACATGAGTGTCCAGTGCAGCGGTTCCGGCCCAGGCATGGATGTCACTCGCCACCTGACATGTGGCTGGTGGGGCCTTCCTGCCCATCTGTCTGTTGGCTTGCGGGGCCCTCCTAGGCTGCCGTACCGGGCCTCTGGGTGTCCTCCTGCACCCCTGGGATGGGGCTGGTGGTGCCCTCCTGGGCAGCTGGCCTGCTGCCAGACTTGTTGGGCGTGCTGCCCTTCCCACCCTTCCCTGGTCGTCTGTGGCCCTTTCCCACCTTTGGCAGTGTGCCAGGTGCCACCCCACTTCCAGCCGGAACCAGGGTAGGGATTTTGGTCCCTGGTGTCCTTGGCCTCTCGCTCCGGGCACTGGTTATCTTTGGGTGTTTTTCCGGGGGTGGGCTGGCCGTGCCTTGGCTCCTAGCAGAACTAGTTGCCCTTGAGGGTGGGGGACTCCACAGTCCTTGGACAACAGTCTTGATCGGTCCTGGTTTGGTGGTGGCTGAGGTGCTGATTGCAGTCGTATGAGATGGACGGGGTGGGGGAGTTGTAGGAAAGAGGTCAAGTTTGGAAAGGAAAATCAATTTGGAAAGAGAGGGACGGCTAGGTGTAGTGGGTATGGGAGTGGAGGAAGAGGATGTGGTTGTAGGAGTGTGAAGTCTGGTGTCTTTGGGTGCAGGTGCTTGGGCTGGAGGCTGTCGTGAGGTGGATGGCTGTTGGGTGGGTGGCTGCCTGCGTTTGTGTGGTTTGGAAGAGGGGGTGACAGACACACTGGGATAGGACACAGGGGACGTATAAATGGAAGTGGGGGTGGTGACTGCACGTGTGCGGAGTGTTCTGGTGGGTGTGCTGGTGATGGACGTAGTGGCTGAAGATGTTGTGCATGCAAGTGTGAGTGGAGACGTCACAGGGAGGGAGGAGGGAGACGAGGAGGAGGGGGACACAGTGGAGGCAGTGGCTGTTGGTGTGTCTGCATGTGGATGTTGCTTGTGTGAATGCTTGTGTGATGTGTGGTGCTTATGTCTATCTGAGCTTCCCTTGGGTGTTGAGGTGTGTGCAGGCTGGTCTGTAGGTGTGTCTGGGATAGGCAGAGGTACAGGGGATTGGGTCTGGGTGGAGGAAGTTGGAGGGGGGAGGCTATAGACAGGGACAATTGCTGCTGTCAGTGCTGAGGCCAGAGCGTTGAACGATCGCTGATGGGCAGCCTGACCCGAATGAATGCCCTCCAGCTATGCATTACTCCGGTGCACCTCCCTTTCTACACCCTGGATGGAATTCAAAAGGCTAGACTGCCCAACAATGATGGTCCTCAGGAGGTCAATGACCTCCTCACTGAGGGCAGCAGGGGTGACAGGGGCAGGGCCTGAGGTGCCTGGGGCGAAGGAGATGCCTCCCTTCCTGGGTGAGCGGGCACGGGGCAAACGCTGAGGGTCTGCTGGGAGGGCGGTGCTGGTGCACTGGGTGGTGGCTGTACCTGTTGTTGTGGGGGGCACAGATGTTGCCGCCACCACAAGGGAGCTACCTTCAGAGGACGAGTCGCTGCCACTGACACCAGCACGAGTCCCCGCTGTGGAGCTCCCCTCGCCCTCCGTCCCACTGGTGTACTCAGAGTCCGTTGCATGGCCCTCCAGGGCCATGTGGGATGCAGCTCCCTCGTGCTCCGATGCCACTTCTCCTCCGCCTGATGATGCTAATGCACACATGAACAGGAAGACCACAAAAAAGGGGGGGAGGAGAAATAAAGACATGTTGAGTGCATGGATTACCGCTACCGTTGGCAGACAAGACAGACACAGAAGCCCCCTGCACTACGCCGCGCACTTGGGGTCCACTACGCAATTCGTGGGACATGGCCTACAAGCCTATGGACGACAACTGCACACATAGATGACACAGGGCCATGGATACCTGTACTTGGCACCCTACAGAGGTGGGGGGCGGGGGCACAGGGCCATGCCTTACGGAGGGGCCTAGCCTACAGAAATCACCCTGGCCTAGGGATACCCACAGCCCTCCTCCCCCACCCAGACACCTCCACTGCGCGCAAAGTCAGCAGAATGTATTTGTACTCACCCCCTTGTGTCTGCTGTGATGTCCTCACGCGCCCATCCAAATAGGGGTAGGCCACCACCAGGATCCGGGACATCAGGGCGGTCAATTGACGACTGGCACCCCTCCTACGTTGGGAGGCCATCCCCAGCAGAGCCTCCGCCGTCTTCCTGCTCCCGCGTCGGATGTCCTCCCACCTCTTCCGGCAGTGGGTGCCCCGTCTGTTGTGGACCCCCAGGGTCCGGACGTCCTTGGCGATGGCACGCCAAATCGCGACTTTCTGGTGGGCGCTGACCTATGTGACATGTACAGGGAGAGAAAAATGTTCATCACCTTCTACATGCTCGATGTGAGTGGCCCCCCATCCCCACCCTTGCCATGTGGCACATGCTCTCATCTGTCGTCTGATGCATGCCTCAATCGCTCCCCTCCCCACCATCTTTCATTCACCCGACTCAACGCAGGCATTGGCCACAAAGCATGGTCCCAGTGTACTTACCTGTTGGTCTGGAGGACCGTAGAGTAGCGCATACTGGGGGAGGACCCCATCCACGAGTTTCTCCAATTCTTCAGAAGTGAAGGCAGGGGCCCTTTCCCCAGTCGCAGCAGCCATTGTCTCTTCCAGACCGAGGTCACAGCAGCACTTGCAGTGTAGGTCCTCTCCTGTGGAAGATCAGGTATCGAGTGATTAAGCTGATAGAAAATGGCGGTCAGGCCGCGGCGGTGCGTACCGCGGCGGTGCATACCGCGACCGCCGGCGCACATCGTCATTGGCTCGTGAAACCCATAGGCTTCAATGTTAACCAATGCGGCTTTGCGCCGCGGTCTTCGACCGACTACCGCCACGGTGTGCCACGCCAGCGCATTGACCTCACATCCCATTACCACACTTCACAGGTCAGGCAGCCGCCATTTCAAGGGCCCACATGGCTTAATTTCTACTGCGTCACACATACCTAGGCCTTGCATCAACACTCATACAAACCATTCAATGCATAGTGAATCGTGTTGTGAGCAAGCTGTGGTTACGTACCTGTGGGTTGATTGACTCTGTGCTCGCTGTTGTCCTTCCTAGGCACCGTCCGCTGGGACATGCGAGGAGATGGAGGAATCTTCCCGTGTACAGACCGCTGGTGGACCTGTCGACAATGGAGGAGCGACATGTCATTCTGACATACAGGCTTGACCGAGCCACTATACATGAACTGTGTGCCCAGCTGGAGGCAGACCTGATGTCACCCATCCGCCAACCCACAGGGATCCCCCCTCTAGTGCAGCTGCTGTCAGTACTCCATAACAGACGGGGCACCCACTGCCACAAGAGGTGGGAGGACATCCGCCGCGGGAGCAGAAAGACAGTGGAGGCTCTGCTGGGGATGGCCTCCCAACGTAGGAGGGGTGCCACTCGTCAATTGACCCCCCTGATGTCTCGGATCCTGGCGGTGGCCTACCCAGATTTGGATGGGCGCGTGAGGACATCACAGCAGACACAAGGGGGTGAGTACAAGCACATTCTGCTATCTTCGCGCGCAGTGGAGGTGTCTGGGTGGGGGAGGAGGGATGTGGGTATCCCTAGGCCAGGGCGATTTCTGTAGGCTAGTCCCCTCCGTAAGGCATGGCCCTGTACCCCCGCCCTCCACCTCTGTAGGGTGCCAAGTACAGCTATCCATGGCCTTGTGTCACCTATGTGTGCAGATGTCGTCCATTGGCTTGTAGGCCAAGTCTCACTGATTGAGTAGTGTACCCCAAGTGCGCGGCGTAGTGCAGGGGGCTTCTGTGTCTGTCCGTCCGCCAACTGTGTTGCCAATGCATGCACTCAACATGTCTTTATTTCTCCCCCCCCCTTTTTTTGTCTGCTCTTCCTGTTCATGTGTGCATTAGCATCATCTGGCGGAGGAGAAGTGGCATTGGAGCACGAGGGAGCTGCATCTCACATGGCCCCGGAGGGCCATGCAACAGACTCTGATTTCACCAGTGAGACGGAGGGAGAGGGGGGCTCCACAACGGGGACACGTGGAGACATCAGCAACACCGACACGTCCTCGGAAGGGAGCTCCCTTGTGGTGGCGGCAACATCCGTGCCAACCGCAACAACAGGTACAGCCGCCACCCACCGCACCAGCTCCGCCCTCCAAGCAGCCCCTCAGCGTTCGCCCCGTGCCCGCTCGCACACCAAGGCGGGCATCTCCTTCGCCCCAGGCACCTCAGGCCCTGCCCCAGTTACCCCTGCTGCCCTCAGTGAGGAGGTCATTGACCTCCTCCGGACGCTCATTGTTGGGCAGTCTACTCTTTTGAATGCCATCCAGGGGGTGGAAAGGGAGGTGCATCGGAGCAATGCATACCTGGAGGGCATTCATTCGGGTCAGGCTGCCCATCAGCGATCGTTCAACGCTCTGGCCTCAGCACTGACGGCAGCCATTGTCCCTGTCTCCTGCCTCCCTCCTCCAACTCCCTCCACCCAGTCCCACTCCCCTGTTCCTCTGCCTATCCCAGACACACCTACAGACCAGCCTGCACACACCTCAACACCCAAGGTCAGCTCATCCCAACATAAGCACCACACATCCCACAAGCATTCACACAAGCAACATCCACATGCAGACATGCCAACAGCCACTGCCTCCTCTGTGTCCCCCTCCTCCCTCCCCGTCTCCACTCACACTTGCATGCACCACTTCATCAGCCACTACGTCCATCACCAGCACACCCACCAGAACACTCCGCACACGTGCAGTCACCACCCCCACTGCCATTTACACGTCCCCTGTGTCCTCTCCCAGTGTGTCTGTCACCCCCTCTTCCAAACCACACAAACGCAGGCAGCCACCCACCCAACAGCCATCCACCTCACGACAGCCTCTGTCACAAGCACCTGCACCCAACGACAGCACACTTGACTTTCCTACAACCACATCCTCTTCCTCCACTCCCATACCCACTGCACCTACCCTTCCCATTGCTCCTAAAAAGTTTTTCCTCTCCAAACTTAACCTCTTTCCATCACCTGACCCACCCCCTCCATCTAGTAAAAGTCCAATCAGCACCTCAGCCACCACAAGCCCTGGACCTACAAGGACCCTAGTCCAGGGATATTGGAGTCCACCACCTTCGAGGGAAGCTTCATCGGCCAGCAGCAAAGGGACAGCCAGCCCACCCCCTGGGAAAAAATCAAAAAAAGGCAAGGGCCGGCGCGAGAGGACAGAGACGGCAGCCTCCACAGGCACCACCCTGGCAACGTCAGGAAGTGGGGTGCCACCTGGCACATCTCCAAAGGGAGGCAAGGGACACAGAGGATCAGGCAAGGATGGCAAGGGCAGCACGGCCGACAAGTCCGGCAGCAGGCGAGCTGCCCAGGAGGGCCCCACCAGACCCATTCCGGAGGTGAAGGAGTACACCCACGGGACACCAGCACAGGAGGGGCCCGCAAGCGAGAAGTCGGATGGCGAGTGAACACCAGATATTGGCCAGATCTGGTGCCCTGGAGACACATGTGAAGAACCGCTGAACAGGGCCCTTCAAGACAAGCACCGCTGAACAGGGCCCCGCCGTCTCAAGAACCGCTGAACAGGGCCCTTCAAGACAAGCACCGCGGAACAGGGCCCCGCCGTCTCAAGAACCGCTGAACAGGGCCCTTCAAGACAAGCACCGCTGAACAGGGCCCCGCCGTCTCAAGAACCGCTGAACAGGGCCCTTCAAGACAAGCACCGCTGAACAGGGCCCCGCCGTCTCAAGAACCGCTGAACAGGGCCCTTCAAGACAAGCACCGCTGAACAGGGCCCACCGTCTCAAGAACCGCTAAACAGGGCCCTTCAAGACAAGCACCGCTGAACAGGGCCCCGTCGTCTCAAGAACCGCTGAACAGGGCCCTTCAAGACAAGCACCTCTGAACAGGGCCCGCCGTCTCAAGAACCGCTGAACAGGGCCCTTCAAGACAAGGACCGCTGAACAGGGCACCACCGTCTCAAGAACCGCTAAACAGGGCCCTTCAAGACAAGCACCGCTGAACAGGGCCCCGCCGTCTCAAGAACCGCTGAACAGGGCCCTTCAAGACAAGCACCTCTGAACAGGGCCCGCCGTCTCAAGAACCGCTGAACAGGGCCCTTCAAGACAAGGACCGCTGAACAGGGCACCGCCGTCTCAAGAACCGCTGAACAGGGCCCTTCAAGACAAGCACCACTGAACAGGGCACCGCCGTCTCAAGAACCGCTGAACAGGGCCCTTCAAGACAAGCACCGCTCCGCTGGGCCCTTCCTCTCAAGCACCGCTCCGCTGGGCCCTTCCTCTCAAGCACCGCTCCGCTGGGCCTTTCCTCTCAAGCACCGCTCCGCTGGGCCCCTCCTCTCAAGCACCGCTCCGCTGGGCCGTTCCTCTCAAGCATCGCTCCGCTGGGCCGTTCCTCTCAAGCACCGCTACGCTGGGCACTTCCTCTCAAGCACCGCTCCGCTGGGCCCTTCAACTCAAGCACCGCTCCGCTGGGCAATTCGTCTCAAGCACCGCTCGGCTGGGCACTTCCTCTCAAGCACCGCTCCGCTGGGCACTTCCTCTCAAGCACCGCTCCGCTGGGCCCTTCAACTCAAGCACCGCTCCGCTGGCCCCTTCCTCACAAGCACCGCTCCGCTGGGCCCTTCCTCTCAAGCACCGCTCTGCTGGGCACTTCCTCTCAAGCACCGCTCCGCTGGGCCCTTCAACTCAAGCACCGCTCCGCTCGGCCCTTCAACTCAAGCACCGCTCCGCTGGGCCCTTCAACTCAAGCACCGCTCCGCTGGGCACTTCAACTCAAGCACCGCTCCGCTGGGCCCTTCAACTCAAGCACCGCTCCGCTGGGCCCTTCAACTCAAGCACCGCTCCGCTGGGCCCTTCCTCTCATGCATCGTTACGCTGGGCACCACCGTCTCTGCACCGCTCCGCTGGGCCCTTCAACTCAAGCACCACTCCGCTGGGCCCTTCCTCTCATGCACCGCTCCGCTGGGCACTGCCGTCTCTGCACCGCTCCGCTGGGCCCTTCAACTCAAGCACCTCTCCGCTGGGCCCTTCCTCTCAAGCACCGCTCCGCTGGGCCCTTCCTCTCATGCACCGCTCCGCTGGGCACCGCCGTCTCTGCACCGCTCTGCTGGGCCCTTAAACTCAAGCACCGCTCCGCTGGGCCCTTCAACTCAAGCACCGCTCCGCTGGGCCCTTCCTCTCAAGCACTGCTCCGCTGGGCCCTTCAACTCAAGCACCGCTCCGCTGGGCCCTTCAACTCAAGCACCGCTCCGCTGGGCACCGCCGTCTCTGCACCGCTCCGCTGGGCCCTTCAACTCAAGCACCGCTGACACATTGGCAGAAGGGGCAGGCCCGGATCAGTGTCGGACAGGGCTGCACGATACACTCTGGGCACCAAGACTCCTCCAGTACCGCTGGAGTCTGTCATCCACTTGTGAGACTGTGGCTTTGCACTCCCCAGGATGGCACAGTGGGCAAGCCACCCACTGTAGGTACTTGTGAGACTGTGGCTTTGCACTCCCCAGGATGGCACAGTGGCAAGCCATCCACTGTAGGGACTTGTGAGACTGTGGCTTGGCACTCCCCAGGATGGCACAGTGGGCAAGCCACCCACAGTAGGGACTTGTGAGACTGTGGCTTTGCACTCCCCAGGATTGAACAGTGGGCAAGCCACCCACTGTAGGGACTTGAGAGACTGTGGCTTTGCACTCCCCAGGATTGAACAGTGGCCATGGAGGCCCCTCGTGGATCTGGCGTCGTGGACTCATGTGGCTGAGGTGCCCCCCCTTCCCTTCCCCCTGAGGTGCCTGTAGTTTTCCTATCTGATGCCCCTGCAGTGTTCTCTCCAATGGATTCGGGTCTCATGTGTGGGCTTTGCCCATGTGTTGAGGACCATTGGCCCACGTACAATGACAGGAAGCCAATTTTGACGGAACAATTTACATATGTGTATATAGTTATGGGATGTTCGACTTACTTATTTACTTAGCCTTACAATATATTTGAATTCCAA
This sequence comes from Pleurodeles waltl, assembly GCF_031143425.1. Taxonomy (NCBI): domain Eukaryota; kingdom Metazoa; phylum Chordata; class Amphibia; order Caudata; family Salamandridae; genus Pleurodeles; species Pleurodeles waltl. The sequence continues at coordinate 1,137,147,722 of NC_090440.1, read as the reverse complement.
TAACATATTATTTTGTCTTTGCATTCTTCTGGGGGTTTTGGGGGGGGTGTCACTCTGAGTTGTTGCTCTGCATTGGTGTGTAGGTAGTTGGGTGGGGGGGGGTGTCACGTATGTGTGTGCCCGTATTCTTTTCTCCTCCCCCCTCCCCTGTGTCGTAGGTGCAGTACTCACCGTTGTCTTCTGCGCCGGCGTTCGTGCTCCTGGTAGAGGAGCAGGTAGACAATTGCTGGTAGGATGTGTAGTTCTGATTCCATGCTGTCCAGATTCCTCGTGGAGTGTGTAGGGTGAGCGTTTTCCCGTTCGTAGTCTGTTTCCGCCGTGTTTTTATCGGCGGGGCTCCCGCCCCGGAAAAGGTGGCGGATTGGTGAGTTGTGATAGGGTGGGCGGTACATTGTCTGCCGCCTGTCTGTTGGCGGTGACCGCCGCGCTGTTTGTTTGTCCCGCCGTGGCGGTCGGAGTGTTAAAGTGGCGGTCTGTGTTGGCGGTTCCCGCCAGGGTCAGAATTAAAATTTTTTTACCGCCTGCCTGTTGGCGGGTTGGCCGCCGCTGTAACACCGACCGCCAGGGTTGGAATGACCCCCTGTGTGTTTGAAAATGACACTTTTAGAGAGGGAACATTTTCTTGCTTATACCATTTCTGTGACTCTGCCTGTTTGTGGATTCCCTGTCTAGGTCAGTTTGACAGTTGGGCTGGTTGCACCTCTCACTAGACAGTGACACAAATGGAGCTGGGGTGTAGTCTGCATTTCTTGATGAACCATCTGTGCGAGGAGGGAGGGTAGAAGTGGTCACTCACACCTGAAAGGGCAGTGCCTGCCCTCACACAATGCAGTCTCCAACCCCCTGGTGAGTGTCTGGGGCCTGACCTGGGCAAGGCAGGATTTCACAATCAAAAGAGACTTTGCTTTGAAGTAGGCCTACTTCAAAGGAGAAAATGGGTATAAGAATGGCACCCAAAACCATAGACTTTTAGAACACTTCTGGAAACCAAGAGGAACCTCTGTCTAGAGAAGAGCTGAAGAGCTGAGGAAGAAGAACTGCCCTGCCTGTGCTTTGTGGAGCTAACCTGCAGTTGCTGCTTTTGCCAGAGTTAGAGGGCATAGACTGGACTTTGTGTGCCTTCCATCTTGTGAAGATCTCCAAGGGCTTGATTTAGAGATTGCCTCCAGTTGTTTGAAGTCTCAGGCACAGCAAAGACTTCTCTCTGCCAGTACCTGGAGTCTCTGGAGACACTCCTACTCTGCCCAGTGGTGCCATTCCAGTTCCTAGGACCCTGAAAGGAGAAAGTGGCAGCCTAAGAGGAGGAAATTCACACACTGACTGCCATGCGGGGAAAAGATCGACGCAACTCCAATCTGCGGCTGAAAAATCAACACGCCGCCGGCTTCTCTGGTGATCGACGCCCGGGGCTGGAGAAACGATGCACAGCATCGATGACGAAGGCTGGTGAGATCGCAACCCGTGCTGAGTGGTTTTCGGATCATCGTGCGGCTGGATTTCTGATGAAAACACTGATGGGTGTGTGAAAACGACGCAAGACCTGCCTGGACCCGAGAGTGCTGAACGGATCGACGCAACGTTCTTCTGCAGAGAGAAGAAATGACACGCACCGACCCAACGAAAGGAGAAACGACGCAAGGTCTCACCCATGAGTGAAATTGACACATCGCAAGCACTTTTTGATGCACACTCGCCTGAGTAGGGTTATTTTTGACACGCCCAAGGTACATTTTCACGCTAACAACGTTAGTGTGTGTTTAAAATTACATGAAGACTCTTTTTGCATTTTTAGTGATAACTTGACTTGTGTATTGTGGATTTTTGTTTTTTTTGGTCTTGTTTTGTTTAGATAAATATTTCCTATTTTTCTAAACCTGTGTTGTGTTATTTTGTAGTGTTTTCATTAAGTTACTGTGTGTGTTGGTACAAATACTTTACACCTAGCACCCTGAAGTGAAGCCTACTGCGTGTGCCAAGCCACCAGGGGGGTAAGAAGGGGTTAGCTGAGGGTGATTCTCTTTTACCCTGAGTAGAGTGAGGGTCCTTGCTTGGACAGGGGGTAAGCTGACTGCCAACCAAAGACCCCATTTCTAACAGTTGTCTTTCTAATAACACCTTATGTATGTAACAAAAAAGTGACACTCACCCAAATAAACACAGTTAAAGTGCAGTTTTAGTTACAAATAAAAACGGAAAAATCACTGAAACTCAGAAGTTATGGTCAGGATCAGAGTCCATAATGTATGCAACAGCTATGAAAATCATACCATTGCATCAAATGCAATGCTCATGACCTCAAGGTATCACTACCAATAAATAACATCCCCAAAAAGTGAAATGTAATAAAAGAACAACATAAAATAAAACCAATTAATGATACTATATTCTGTCACACTATGGGGCGCAATGCAACCTGTTCCCTGCCCGACAGCTTCCCTCTCATCATGTTCAATACAGCAGAATGTACTTCTAAGCAGCCAGTGTAAAAATGCTTTAATCAACATTAAAAAGGCAAGTGCACTATTATTGCAATATTTTTAAGAACTTATGTTAAAAAACGGATACAAATGATATTATTTTGTTTATGTTTATAGTGGTATGAACAGGAATGAAATACATGAATGGGATGCAATAAAAGATAGCCCGATGTATAAATTATATGAAATCATTTTTTTGTTTCTATTAATATTTTGAAAAGAATTCTGTGGGTAAAACTATAAATTTAATTTATGATTACATCAATAGATAATTATTGTCAAAATGGTGGCTAGTGAACAAGGCCGATGTTTAGCCAAAATGCGTAATTGTGGCAGCACAACAAAATTTGCTTTAAGAAAGACCTTGGACTGCTGGCACCTGGTTTTTAAAAAGGATTGTAGCTGGACATGATGGCAGGCTGGGAAATAGATGAAAACTCTTAAAGCTCCAGCTTGCTGAAAGCGGATTGTTTGCTTTTGCTTGGTGGGAGCCGTGACAGCTCCATCAAGCAAAAGTGAACAGCTACCTCTCAAAGGTAGGCACCTTTGGAGGTTGGAGGAGCAGGCCAAGGGGGGTGGTGGTCCCCAGGGGCATAAATGGCTCTAGGAGGGGGGCTGCACAGCCTCTCTACATCTTTTGATTTGGCCCTGGGGAGGTGACTGTCCCTGGGTCCACAGGGGACCCCCTATTATTTATATTTATAAATGTAGACGTGGGGAGGTGGTGGTCCTAGCAGCACGGGGGAAGTGCTGCTGCCCTGCATGCATTGTAAAAATAGCCCTGGGTGGGTGGTGGTACCTGGAGCGCATCTGCCTAACCCACCCCCCACATATTTTTATAAGCCTGCATGCCCCTGGGACCTGGCCCAACTAGTGGCAAAATTAAAAGCAACTACAGGAGACCGTGCTTGCTTTTTTTTAACTTCACAGTGAAATTTGTGAATATTCACAAGGGTTGCTGTATATTTTTTAAAAAATGTTCTTTTACCTGGCAGGGTACCAGGGGGACACCTGCACCAAGGCTAGGGAGTTAGGGTAAACGTACCCTGCCCCCTTTTCTTATTTTATGTTTGTTTTTGAGTCTTGGTTGAAGCCAAATTTAAAAACGTCTGTCAACACTTCCTGGTTGTAGTGCTGGCAGGCAATCAGATCACTGCATGACATCAGGAGGATTTGCGAAGTGTTCACGCCTCTAGAGATACAAATGTGGTTTTCCTTTCATTTCTCTTACATCTCCAGTTTGCCTCTGAGATTTAATTTCTGTAAAATGAGCATTGTGCCAGAATAAACCATGCCATGCATTTTTATCATAGATTAGGCCACTGTTATGTGCAAAATGTCTACTCAACTGTAATACTTTCTACTGGCTAATTAGTAAGTTCTACCTCATTGGGTAAATGTACAGTGCATCTCCTGCACTAAAGCTGTGAAAAGGACATTAAGGAAATATCACCAGTGACATTTTGTCTCTGTAACTTTGCCAAAGCAATTGTTCCTTGGGTGACCTCTTCATATAATTTTCAAGGTGGAACTGCAAAGTCCCACCTTGAAAATTATTTTTTCTTCATTTTGTGGTGACCGCAAGGGTAGCCTCAAGACTCCTATGGTCCCAGTCAGCTCTCGACTCCTGCTGGAGCCTGGATTGCTCCTGAAAGCAGGGAGTTGCTTTAAATAGCAGCAGCGAGCAATGTTTCATCTGTTTCCCTGCACTCATATTTGCATGCAGGGAAACAGATGAAAACTCTGTTTTCTGCAAATGGGAACTGTTTGACTGCTCTTGAATGCAGAAAGCGGAGTTATGTTTGCTTTTGCTTGGTGGGAGCTGTCAACTCTCACCAAACAAAGGCAAAAAGCTACTTCCCAAGGGTGGACACCTCAGGAGGTAGCAGGCGCCAGACCTGGAGGGTGGCTGTCCCCAGCTCCATCTATGGCTCCACAAGTGGGGGGATGTGTGGCCCTCCTCAATCATTTAATTCAGCCTAACTTAGCTTAATGGAGGTAGTGGTCCTGGGGGTCCATTGTGGACCCCGTAAATTAATTTATTTCAGCCGTGGGAAGGTGGCAGTCCCCGGGCCTGCAAGGGGGCTGTGCGGTCTCCCCATATATTGTAAGAATTGGCCTGGGGAGGTGGCAGTCCCTGGGATGTGGGGGCAGTGCGGCTCCCTCATATACCATTCTGATTGCCCTGGTGAGGACGTCTCTTAATTCCCGGGCCAGGATTGTGGTCGTCTGACCACCACTGTGAGTTTGGCAGTCCTCAGACTCCAAAGTCGTAACGAGGGCCTAAGTAAAAAGCGGGTCCAAAAATGTTGTTTTTCCATGGTAATTCACATGTGATGTCATCAATAATATCATCTGAGATTTCATCAGTGATATCAATGATGTCATGTCATGAATGATGTAATATATAAAGTCAGAAAGTTAGAGATAGCACAGTGATCTGAAAAATTTAATATTTCATTTTTTTATTTTTAAATGTTAGCTTTCCTCTCATATTAAAGCCTAAGTATAATTTCCATTTAACTTTTTTCTGGGAAAATATGTGTAAATATATGACAAAGACTAACATCTCACAGTTTCCACTTCCTAGTACCGCCTGTGGTTATTGTTCCTGGTGTTTGAACAAAATATCACCTTAAAAATGTCTACAGATAGAAATATTAGAAATTAAATATCGTGACACACAAATCTGCAGTAATATTGTTGACCAGAATATCATTTTTGAGGTAATACTGTTGTAAATAATATTGAGGTATTTAGTATTGTTTTCAGTAGTAGTGGTAGTGTTTAAAATAATGCTTTAATAATTTTAATGTGTTTTTAGTTGATATATTAATTGTATGTTACTATTTCCTATATAAATGTCATGAATTGTTTTTAAAGTATAGTTTGTAATTTTAAAAGCTTTAGAATCTTTTATCAATTTTTAATAGTAACTTATATTAGGTTTGTTGGCTTGGCAGGAGGATAGGGTGAAAAGTTAATTAGGTAAGAACTATTTAATAACTTGTATTTAAATATACGATTGATTTTAACATGTAATTTGTGTAATACTGATGTATTTTTGTTATATGTTATTTACTGGCTGTTAAGTTTGTAGGGGAACAGGGTGAGTAGTCAGTTAAGTAATTATTTAACATTGAATTATTAATTACTAATTCTTTATTTAATTAATTTATAATTATGTAATTTATTAACTACTTGTTTATTTTCCTTATATTTTAATTGTGGGCTGCTAAATATGTAGGTGTGTAGGGTGGGACGTTAAGTAATAATTATTTAACTATTAATTATTATTTATACATTAATTATTTAATTGTTTTTTAAACATGCAAATTGTGACATACCTATTTAATTTCATTTTACTTTAGTTGCAGGATGCTAGGTTTGTACAGGTCTAGGATGGCAAGTTAATTAAGTAATAATTATGGTTAATTATTAATTTATAATTAATTCTGTAATTTATTTTAAGTATATAGCTAGGGAATAGCTTTGTTTGGGTACATTTTGACTGTGGATTGCTAGGTTTGTCGGTGTTCAGGGTGAGAAGTTAGTTAATAATTGAATTATAATTATTTATTGCTTTGTAATTTTAGTAATTATGTACATTGATAACTTAATTTTATTGTTTTAAATATGTATCTATTTTTCATTAATTATTAATTTTTAATATTAAGAGTTTAATATTTTCTACATTCATTGAATTACTCATATATGTAATGTTAGAAGTGAATTATTTTCTCTACTCTTGCTTAGACTGCTGTAGGAATAGTAAAATGAACCTCTTTGCAGTTCAACACTTTCCGTACCATTGTGTTTTCTGGAGAGGGAATATTAATTTCATCCCTCCAAAATCCAACGTTTTTCCTACTGCTGCAGAGACTGAAGTGGGAATAGTAAATGTTACCCCTTCAAAGTCCACAGTGACTGGAGTGGGAACAGAACTTTTCACTCCTCTGAAATCCAGCACTTTCCATACCTTTGCACAGGAGTGGCAATATTACAATTTACCCATCTGAAGATCAACACTTTCCCTACTGTTACACTGTTTAGAGTGGGAATATACATTTTACCCCTATGTAATTCAACACTTTTCCTACTGTTCTGTTGTTTGGAGTGAGAACAGTATGTCATTAAATTCCAATACTCTCCCTACTGTTGTATAGACCAGGGGGTGGATAGTAAATTTCACTTCTTCAAGGTCCAACACTATTCCTAATGTTGCTTAGACTGAAGTGTGAATAGTACATTTCACCACTCCACAGTCCAACGCTATCCCTTCTGGTGCATTGACTGGGGTAGAAATAGTAAATCTAACCTAGCAAATTCCTACAATTTCCCTAATATTGTGGTGACTGGAGTAGGAATGGTAAATCTAACCTTTCTGAAGTTCAACATGCACTATTGTTGCAAAAACTAAAGTAAATACAGTATAGTTAATATTCTTAGACTCCAGTAATTTACATAGTATTCCTTAACTGGATTTTATAGCATCAATTGTTTTATATTTTTATTTTATATTAATTGTTGTTATGTTTAAAGCATTTTAATGTTTATAGCTTATTTGAAAATGTGTTTTTTGGAAGCATCAATTTTTTAAATTTGATTTATTGTCTACATTAATTAATATATATTTTGATAATGTTCTTATCAACTTTTTTTTATGGTTTTATTGTGTATGAATGTGAGCAGGGCATTGGTGTGATGTGACATCCTACTGTTTGCTATTGTTAGGTTTATAAAAATAAACTTGTAACCATCGCCCACGCACTGAGTGCATGTGGATTTTTTTGGTGTGTGTATGATTTTCAGGAGAAAGTGCAGCAGATATATTACGGGGAGCCCAACCCACACATGCACCACCATTGCTGAACTCTAGGGCCGTGGAAGCCCGTGATTGAAAAAACAAAATGTATATGAGTGTGTGTGCATAAATATGGTGGCACTCACAGGGTAATTTTTATACTTTATTAACAAGCAGCAGACGCGTTTCAGCCTTAATCAATGCTTTACAGGTAAAATTGCACTTGATCTCACAAAATTTAAATAGTGTTTTAGACTCTCATTGCTGGGTTACCATAGACATCTAAAGAGGACTGTACCCTCCAGGTTCTAATACCTTATTATGATTGGTCCGCCATGTTGCATGTAGTTTGTGCTCGAATCATGTTTCAATGTCAAAATTTTTCAATCAAGGATCTACATCTCCGTTTGCTGTCATTTAGCCTACATAGGCATAATTCCCAGAAACAGTTGGTATTTTATTCTTCACGCACATACAAAAGAACAGTCCCCCATCAAAGAACGCTCTGAATGAGCTGCCTTAGGTTGCTCACAGGAGCCAAATGTCACTGAAAAATCAAATAAAGGGTATTCCATGTCATCTCGTACACAGTCATTTTACCTGCTCAGTGAAAAAGAACCAGGAACTTGCCAAACACCCCTTGAGTGCCCGCATTGGTTTTTGGCAAGTAGAGATATTGTGAGTTCACCCCGCCCCAAAGGTGTTCAGCAAAGTCCTGGTGGAAAGGCTGTAGAGACTTAAATTGGACATTGCCTGAACCACCACGTGGCAAAGTTACAGACACACAAGGTCACTGGAGACATTACCATAGCATCCTTTTACCAGCTGTAGTGTAAGAGATGCATTATAATTATACCCAAAGATGTGGCGCTTACTGATTATGCAATAGACGGTACACCAGTTGGGTAGACATTCTGCACAAAATGGTGGCTTCTTGGATAAATAGGAAGAGCAGGATTCCTTCTGGCATGATGCTCATTTTACAGAAAAAAAACCTCAACGGGAAGCACTTACAGACATAAACAAAGCCGGTGCCCAAGATCAAGGTCCACTTCTGCAAGGTACTAATCACCCTTATTTCATGTGCATGGTCAAGGCAAAGCTAATGTTTTGTCACTGCATTTCCACCTTGAAAAGTTATCTGTAATCCTTGATGGAGGAGTTAGCATCCTTGCTTTTTTCGAGTGCAATATCTCATGTAGTGCATGTGACAAGTGGGTTATTTCTCACCAACTGCTGCTGAGACCTAACCCCTGCCATGCACAACCAAAGGCTGTGCATGAGGCAGGTTTGGGTTGTCATATGTGGTTGGCCGCAGGGTCTGACCTTAGGCCAGGCCCCAACCCATGCTGCTCACAGCTAAAGACCGTGCTTGGCACAGGGTTGGGTGGGTATAGGGAGTTGGCTGCAAGGACTGCGGCTGACCCCTATCACACACTACCGAAGGCCGTGCACGCTGTGGTTGGATTAACGTATAGTAATTAAAAATACTCCTTTTTAACACATTGATAATGTCACTGTAACATTTGCAGTAAAATTACTGATGAGATAACTGCTTTGCTGGGGTAACGTTAGGGCACGAGTTATAGTTACTTGAAATAACTCTGACTATCACAGGTGAATTTGTGTAGTTTGTTTACATGTAAAATGTAAGCTTAACTATATTGTCCTTGTAAAATTTGTTTTTTTAAGTGAATTTATTTTTTTATTCTATTCCCTATGTATAACTTCCCTGTAACATTTGGTTGTCCAGTGATTATATAAATATGTATATGTTTTCATAATAATACTATACCAGTATAAGTATTGGAGCACAATAGTGTGGTAAACAATGTTTTTGCCACAATACTTTTCTCAATGCTATTGTTTACCACGATATTGTGTCAGTGATCGGTTATTCCTATATGCTACTTTTAACAGTGGCTGATTAAGTGCAATAACCATTTTGTAGGTCAAAATCAAATTCTAAAGGAAGAATAGGTTTGGAAGAGTCTTCTGCTGTGGTACTATGATGGCCCAGGAATGAACTTTCTTCCTGTTCCTGTATGTAACTTCCTGCTTATCGCAGCTGGGATCTGACAACTGGTCTGTAGCTCACAAGGGTAACCTAGATGGGACCCTAGTTCACATTCAAGGTCAACATGTAAGCCCTATTGAATGGCAATGTTGTGCAATGTGCAACAGGCTGTAATGATCGTGTATACTACATCTGGGGAGTACTAGATAGCCTCCTCTGTATGATCAAGCATTCTAGATGAGATAGAGAGCACGGGTTGGGGCCTGGCGGAATATCTACGAATTTGCAGCTGCAGGTGACAGCCTTTTCATTTATTTAGTTTTCAACAGTCTATATTTGTTTTTTGGCACTCTTTTTACTATTTGGGGGAGGGTTATTGATTTTACAAACCATGGTCCGTGTTCAGAGGCCGATAGTGTTTTAAATTTAACCGCTTCTGTGCCGCGAATGTAATGGTTACGTCCCACGGCATAGTGCTCCTGTGCCGAGGACGTAACCATTACGTCCTTGGCCTGGAGCTCGGAGGGAGCGCTAGTGCTCCCTTCGTGGGCTTCCCTCCCAGCCCCCCAAGGCAGGGATGCAAGGGGAAGCCCTTCCCCTTCCACCCCTGACATCCAACACTTCACCCCCGAGACGTCAGTGCGCGCTCGCGCGCTGAGCTCACGGAGGCCGTCTCCCATCGTGCTGGAAGCATTTCTCTTCCAATCATGTGGTGGGGGCCTGACAGGCTTCAAAGGGAAGAAAAGGAATTTTCTTCCCTTTGAAGTCTCTCAGAGCATTTTAGCAGCCGGATTGTGAAGCGATCCGGCTGCTAAAATGCCCACTAGACACCAGGGATATTATTGTCTTAGGAAATTGGTATAAGGGGAGCGACCCCTTGGGCAAGGGTCACTACCCAGGGGGGAAAAAAAATGTCAAGGCCTTTTCTGCCCCCCTGGGGGCAGATCGGCCTATTATTAGGCCGATCTGCCCCGGGGGGGCAGAAACCTCTAGGCGCCAGGGATCTTTTTTTGTTTTTGTTTTTTAGAGGTGGGGAGCGACCCCTTAGGCAAGGGTCGCTCCCCTTGGCGGCAAATTATATTTAGGCCATTTCTGCCCCCCTCGGGGGCAGATTGGCCTATTTTTATGAGACCAATCTGCCCCCAAGGGGGGCAGAAACCACTAGACACCTGGGAGGTTTTTTCTAACGCGAATTTCACGCAAGGGGAGCGACCCCTTAGGCAAGGGTCACTCCCCTGGGGGACAAATTTATTTCAGGCCATTTCTTCCTCTCTGGGGAGCAGATCAGCCTATTTTAATTAGGCCGATCTGCCCCCATGGGGGGCAGAAACCGCTAGGCACCAGGGATTTTTTTTCTGTTGTTGTTTTACAGATGGGGAACGGCCCCTTAGGCAAGGGTCGCTCCCCTGGGGGGGGGGGAATTGTATTTAGGCCATTTCTGCTCTCTTTGGGGGCAGATCGGCTGATTTTTGCTACATTAATCTGCCCCCAAAGGGGGCTGAAACCACTACACACCAGGGATCTTTATTTTTTCGCGTCAATTTCAAGCAAAGGGCGCGAACCCTTAGGCAAGGGTCTTTCCCCTGGGGTGCAAATTTATTTTATGCCAGGGGCTCTGACAGGTTCTGTTACCCAGAATCCTTTGCAAACCTCAAAATGTGGCCAAAAAAACACTTTTTCCTCACATTTCGGTGACAGAAAGTTCTGGAATCTGAGAGGAGCCACAAATTTCCTTACACCCAGCGTTCCCCAAAGTCTCCCAATAAAAATGGCACCTCACTTGTGTGGGTAGGCCTAGCGCCCACGAAAGGAAATGGCCCAAAACACAATGTGGACACATCACATTTTTTCACAGAAAACAGAGGTATTTTTTACAAAGTGCCTACCTGTGGATTTTGGCCTCTAGCTCAGCCGGCACCTCGAAAAACCTAGCAAACCAGCACATTTTAGAAAACTAGACACCTAGGGGAATCCAAGATGGGGTGACTTGTGGGGCTCTGACCAGGTTCTGTTACCCAGAATTCATTGCAAACCTCAAACTTTGGCCAAAAAAACACTTTATCCTCATATTTCGGTGACAGAAAGTTCTGGAATCTGAGAGGAGCCACTAGTTTCCTTCCACCCAGTGTTCCCCCAAGTCTCCCGATTAAAATGGTACCTCACTTGTGTGGGTAGGCCTAGCGCCCACAAATGGAAATGGCCCAAAACACAACGTGGACACATCACATTTTTTCACAGAAAACAGAGGTGTTTTTTACAAAGTGCCTACCTGTGGATTTTGGCCTCTAGCTCAGCCGGCACCTGGGGAAACCTAACAAACCAGTAAATTTTTTAAAACTAGACACCTAGGGGAATCCAAGATGGGGTGACTTGTGGGGCACTGACTAGGTTCTGTTACCCAGAATCCTTTGCAAACCTCAAAATGTGGCCAAAAAAACACTTTTTCCTCACATTTCGGTGACAGAAAGTTCTGGAATCTGAGAGGAGCCACAAATTTCCTTACACCCAGCGTTCCCCAAAGTCTCCCGATAAAAATTGCACCTCACTTGTGTGGGTAGGCCTAGCGCCCATGAAAGGAAATGGCCCAAAACACAATGTGGACACATCACATTTTTTCACAGAAAACAGAGGTATTTTTTACAAAGTGCCTACCTGTGGATTTTGGCCTCTAGCTCAGCCGGCACCTCGGAAAACCTAGCAAACCAGCACATTTTTGAAAACTAGACACCTAGGGGAATCCAAGATGGGGTGACTTGTGGGGCTCTGACCAGGTTCTGTTACCCAGAATCCTTTGCAAACCTCTAAATTTGAACAAAAAAACACTTTTTCCTCACATTTCAGTGACAGAAAGTTCTGGAATCTGAGAGGAGCCACAAGTTTCCTTCCACCCAGCGTTCCCCCAAGTCTCCCTATAAAAATGGTACCTCACTTCTGTGGGTAGGCCTAGCGCCCATGAAAGGAAATGGCCCAAAACACAACGTGGACACATCACATTTTTTCACAGAAAACAGAGGTGTTTTGTACAAAGTGCCTATCTGTGGATTTTGGCCTCTAGCTCAGCCGGTACCTAGGGAAACCTAGCAAATCTGCGCAGTTTTGAAAACTAGACACCTAGGGGAATCCAAGATGGGGTGCCTTGTGGGGCTCTGACCAGGTGCTGTTACCCAGACTCCTTTGCAAACCTCAAAATTTGCCAACAAAACAATTTTTCCTCTCATTTCGGTGACAGAAAGTTCTGGATTCTGAGAGGAGTCACAAATTTCCTTCCACCCAGCGTTCCCCCAACTCTCCCGATAAAAATGGTACCTCACTTGTGGGGGTGGGCCAGGTGCCTGCAACAGAAAAAGGCCAAAAACTTGTAGAGATTGAGGGGATAGCACAGCGAGTTGATAAGGACATATTTTTCTTTTATACATCTTTTAGGCTGACTCTGCTGTGGGGTCCCATGCAAGTGAGGTATCATTTTACTTGGGGGACTGAGGGGAACGCTGGGTGGTAGGGAATTTGTGCCGCAGCTGTGACCCTACAAAGAAAAGTGAGGAAAATATGATTTTAATCCAAATTTTGAGGTTTGCCGAGGAGTCTGGGTAAGAAAATGATGGGGGATCCAGGCAAGCCACACCTCCTTGGACTCCTTGGGGTGTCTATTTTTAAAACATGTCTGGGTTTGGTAGGTTTCCCTTGATGAAGGCCGCACCCAGGACCAAAACCATACGTGCTTCCCCGACCCCCAACACAGGTAGTTTTGCAATAGATCATTTTGGTGTGTCCACATACTTATGTGATGTTCCAAACAATAAAAGTGTGAAAAGAAACACACTTAGGTTATGTTAAAAAGACCCCTCACCCACCAACTTAGTTGATGGCATGCTTCATCATCGGGGTCCCACCCGAGGCACCTAGCGTGTCACAGGTGTGCTGCGACGCCTGATCACAGCGGAGCAGGTTTTGTCATTTTTACCACACATACTGGTTGGATTTGGCACAAGGGTGAGTGATGGTTCAGTGGATCAAATTTTATTAACAAGTGATTTCACAAAAATGAAATGCACTGTTAATAACTGAAAGGCCAAAAAACTGGACCAATGACTCACAGCTCATGAGCTGTAAAGCCACGGGAAGGAACCAACCGCCTTACAGTCCATTCACAACCCTTTCATACATGACATGCACAAGACCATTCACGCCGCCAGCCACAGGCCCAGCACATTACAACACTCGCATCGACAGACAGCGCCACTCAAGGGCCCATCACTTACATATGCCCACATGCCTGATACAGCAATCACACCAGCTGATGGGAGTGTGTAGACTGGTGTTTGGCTGGCAGTGTGTTGCAGTAACCAACAGCAAGTCAATATGTACACCGTCAGCCAAGCGCCACTCCACACACAATGGCATCACTTTTTTTTTTTTAAACAAAGAAACCACTAACTAATTAGAAATAATTACAAAACTACAAACACAAAAGCTCTAACTAAGTACATGACAGAAATGCCAACCATGAAACTGAACACGTGAAAATACAAAACAGGCATTTTACACTCATGGTTGTTCCCAGTAATTCTTCTGGGTGTGGTAATTCTTGAAACAACCACCCACACACAGCCCAGGCTTTGAAGGACAATCTGGGCAGTACATTCGAGTCTCCCTCCGGACACCTCTTCGAAAACACACTCTACATTTCTTAGCTGGAAAGTCTTTTTTGGGTGTGGGAGGAATGTGCTCAGCAAAGTGCCGATCTTTCAATTTAGCCACATCCTCCACCACTGCTTCTTTAATCACTCTGGCCTGTTCCACCACAATAAGGCTCTCTAACACTGACTCCTGAAATTTCACAAATGTCATCTTTGACTCTAGAGACCTATCCTTAAACACAATAAAAGCATTAAAAGTTGCTAAGTGGAAGAGGTGAATTGCTAACTTCTTATACCAAACGGAAGACTTACGAATAGCAGTATAAGGTTCCAACCTCTGATCAACCCTATCTACACCTCCCATGTGATTATTGTAATCTAAAATGCACACAGGTTTGCGCACTTCAGCATCCTGGCCCCAAACAGTCACGGGGGAAGTACTCTCATCCTGGATGGTACTTAGCATGTAGACATCCCTCCTGTCTGAAAATTTCAAAGCTAGCAGCTCATCATTCCGCAAGGCACTGCATTGTTCCCTCTCAAGTTTCTTACAGACAAGCTCCCTTGGATAGCCTTTCCGGGTACAACGAATTGTGGCACAAGCAACAGTGTCCACTCTAAACAATTCCTTGAACAACTGCACTCCAGTGTAGAAGTTATCTACATACAAATGGTGACCTTTGTTGAACAGTCGTCTACCAAAATCCCACACAATTTTCTCAGTAACTCCAAAAGTGGGAGGACAACTAGGGGGGTCAATACTGGAATCCCTACCAGTGTAGACACGGACACTATACACATATCCTGTACTACTTTCAGAAAGCATATAAAATTTAATTCCATATCGTGCCCTCTTGCTAGGAATGTACTGCCTAAAAACCAAACGACCCTTGAAGAGGACCAAAGACTCATCCACAGCTCTTTCTTTGCCTGGAACATAGATCTCTGAAAACCGATCTATAAAATGATCAAGGCAGGCCTAATCTTAAAAAGACGGTCAGAATCAGGGTGATCGCGTGGCAAGGCTAATGCATTGTCAACAAAATGCAGCATCCTAAGAAGCAGCAAATACCGATTACAACTCATGGTTGCAGGAAATGTAGCTGTTGCCATCAAGGGACTAGTAGGCCAATAAGAAGCCAGTGACTGCTTCCTTATCAACCCCATCAAAAGAGTCAAGCCCCAAAACCTTTTCATCTCCTACAAATTTGTGGGAATCCACTGGTTAGCTCTAGAGTGTGGCCTAAGTCTAGCAGCGTTGTCCCTCAAATACTGCTCTGCATACAAATTAGTCTGCTCAACAATCTCTTCCAAAAACACATCATCCACAAATAACTCAT
The DNA here is from genome assembly GCF_031143425.1 of Pleurodeles waltl. NCBI lineage: Eukaryota > Metazoa > Chordata > Amphibia > Caudata > Salamandridae > Pleurodeles > Pleurodeles waltl. The sequence goes on along the minus strand of NC_090440.1, from coordinate 1,137,132,447 downwards.
AGAAATTGACAGGCAAAAAGTTATCTGTATTGACTCTACACCCGGTAGACCAGTAAAGGCAGGCAACTCTGGCTGCTCCATGTTTGGGGCAATCCAGAGTTCAGGTCTTCTAACGGGAAACCTTTCAGCCCCAGGTTGCTGCACTAATGGCACATCAGCCTCCTCCTCTAAAACAGGCCTTTCATCTGCACTGAGTGTGGCTTCCTCATCAGAAGATTCCTCTCTCACAGAAACTTCACTGCCAGAATCTCTCACTTCCTCCTCTGCCTCAGATGCAGAGTCCGTCTCATAATCATGATCAGACAATGACTCAAAAAGCATAACACTCACCTGCTAAGCAGTCATCCTGCGGCTAGCCATGATCTTTCCTACGAAAATTAACTGGACAAATGCACCACCAACAACCAGCCCTGTGTAAGATAAGTAATAAAGTGTAGCTTTATCAGTAAGAGTTATAAACTCAAAAACTATACCGCTCACTTGCCTGAAAAAGCTTGACTCACCAGCAACTACTCTGCACAGACACAGCAATCACCAATGATATCCCCCTAAAAAGAAAGAAAGAAAAGCAAATTAGAAATAGGACAACACAAATATCATTGTGCACAAATCTAAGGACAATTTCACACACAAACCTGCATTTAGTACACCACCTACAAACATGTCATTCATGCATGGCAACAATACTCCTTTGGAGTAAATTGTTTTTACTTACCTAAAACATGCAACTATGCAAACCGCAGGTCAACCACCGCCAAAACTGCAAGGAGCCACAGCAAAAAAAGCAAAAGCTTTGAACTAGAACAAAAAAGAGAATTGTTTTTTAATCACAAATACAAATACTTTCTCAATTGACAAACACCCAACCATCAAACATTTAGAAATTGGTGCCTAAGTGGATTCTGCCATAAGGGCAGATGGGCCTACTAAAAAATAGGCCTATCTGCCTCAAGGAGGGCAGAAAATACATTTAGTAGTGTGTCCCCATGGGGAGCGACCCTTGCCCAAGGGGCCACCCCACCCAAAAAAAAAGAAAACACACACACACTATCCCTAGTGTGTAAGTGGCTTCTGCCCCCCCTTGGGGGCAGATGGGCCTAAAAAAAAATAGGACCATCTGCCCCCAAGGGGGGCAAAAATGGGCAACAGCTCAATGCATCCCTTGCCCAAGAGGACTCCCCCCCCCCTACATAAATAAACATAAAACAAATCTCTGGCGTTCATCAGCCTAAAAATAATTGGCCAATCTGCCCCCTGGAGGGCAGAAATGCCCTTGATACACGTGCCCCCAAAAGGGGGGCAACCCTTGCCCAAGGGGCTGCCCCCATCCCCTAACACACACACACACACTATCCCTGGTGTCTAAGTGGCTTCTGCCCCCTTGGGGGGCATATGGGCCTAACAAAATAGGCCCATCTGCCCCCTAGGGGGACAGAAATGGCCAACAGTTCAATGCCCCCCTGGGGGGGGTGGGGGGCGCCCCTTGCCCAAGGGGACACCCCCCCCACATAAATAAACATACACAAAAATATCCCTGGCGTTCTAGTGGTTTCTGTCCCCCTTGGGGGCAGATCAGCCTAAAAATAATAGGCCTATCTGCCCCCAATGGGGGCAGAAATGGCCAACATTCCAATGACACCCTTGGGGGGGCGCCCCTTGCCAAGGGGACACCCCCACATAAATAAACATACACAAAAAAATCCCTGGCGTTCTACTGGTTTCTGCCCCCCTTGGGGGCCGATCAGCCTAAAAATAATAGGCTGATCTGCCCCCAAGAGGGGCAGAAATGGCCACAGGTAACATGCCCCCAAAATGGGAGTGACCCTTGCCCCAGGGGCCGCTCCCTGAAGCAAAACATTGGAAATATACACACAAAATAAAATCCCTGGCGTCTAGTGGATTCTGCCCCCCTCGGGGCAGATTGGCCTAAAAATAATAGGCCGATCTGTCCCCAAGGGGGGTAGAAATGGCCACAACAAACATGCCCCCAAATGGGAGCGACCCTTCCCCAAGGTGCCGCTCCCCAACGCAAAACATTAGAAATATACACAAAAAATAATCCCTGGCGTCTAGTGGATTCTGCCCCCATTGGGGGCAGATTGGCCTAAAAATAATAGGCCGATCTGCCCCCAAGGGGGCCAGAAATGGCCACAACAAACATGCCCCAAATGGGAGCGACCCTTGCCCAAGGGGCCGCTCCCCAACACAAAACATTAGAAATATACGCAAAAAAATAATCCCTGGCGTCTAGTGGATTCTGCCCCCTCCTTGGGGGCAGATCGGCCTAAAAATAATAGACCGATCTGCCCCCAAGGGGGGCAGAAATGGCCACAAGAAACATGCGCCAAAATGGGAGCGACCCGTGCCCAATGGGCTGCTCCCGACACACAAACAGCACAACAAAAAAAAAGAAAATCCCTGGTGTCTACTGGGCGATCCTGCTGACCGATTGCAATGCGATCGGGCAGCAGGAATGCTCAAAGAGACACCGGGAGAAAGGAAAAGCCTTTCCTTTCCCCTGGTGCCTCTTTGTTCCAAACCCCCCACCCGCCAGAGGAGAAACTCACCTGTTTCTCCCTCGTGGCACTGGAAGCAAATGGCTTCCTGTGCGACCGGCACCCTGTAAAGATTTCAGCGCCTGATCGCGCGCTGACGTCATTAAAAGGGGGTGGGGAGGCGGGGGTGGAAGGGGAAGGGCTTCCCCATCCATCCCTGCCTTGGGGGGGTGTGGGGGGTAACCCCACAGAGGGAGCGCTAGCGCTCCCTCTGGGCTCTGTGCCCAGCATGTAATGGTTACGTCCTGAGCACACGAGCACTGTGTGCCTACCTGTGGATTTTGGCCTCTAGCTCAGCCGGCACCTGGGGAAACCTAGCAAACCAGCGCATTTTATAAAACTAGACACCTAGGGGAATCCAAGATGGGGTGACTTGTGGGGCTCTGACCAGGTTCTGTTACCCAGAATCCTTTGCAAACCTCTAAATTTGACCAAAAAAACACTTTTTCCTCACATTTCAGTGACAGAAAGTTCTGGAATCTGAGAGGAGCCACAAATGTCCTGCCACCCAGCATTGCCCCAAGTCTCCCAATAAAAACTGTACCTCACTTGTGTGGGTAGGCCTAGCGCCCACGAAAGGAAATGGCCCAAAACACAACGTGGACACATCACATTTTTTCACAGAAAACCGAAGTGATTTTTACAAAGTGCCTACCTGTGGATTTTGGCCTCTAGCTCATCCGGCACCTGGGAAAACCTAGCAAACCAGCACATTTTTGAAAACTAGACACCTAGGGGAATCCAAGATGGGGTGACTTGTGGGGCTCTGACCAGGTTCTGTTACCCAGAATCCTTTGCACACCTCAACATTTGGCCAAAAAACACTTTTTCCTCATATTTCGGTGACAGAAAGTTCTGGAATCTGAGAGGAGCCATAAGTTTCCTTCCACCCAGCGTTCCCCCAAGTCTCCCAATAAAAATGGTACCTCACTTGTGGGCGTAGGCCTAGCGCCCACGAAAAGAAATGGCCCAAAACACAACGTGGACACATCACATTTTTTCACAGAAAACAGAGGTGTTTTTTGCAAAGTGCTTACCTGTGGATTTTGGCCTCTATCTCAGCCGGCACCTGGGGAAACCTAGCAAACTTGTGCATTTTTTTTTAAAACTAGACACCTAGGGGACTCCAAGATGGGGTGACTTGTGGGGCTCTGACCAGGTTCTGTTACCCAGAATTCTTTGCAAACCTCAAAATTTGGCCAAAAAAACACTTTATCCTCACATTTCGGTGACAGAAAGTTCTGGAATCTGAGAGGAGCCACAAGTTTCCTTCCACCCAGCGTTCCCCCAAGTCTCCCGATAAAAATGGTATCTCACTTGTGTGGGTAGGCCTAGCGCCCACGAAAGAAAATGGCCCAAACACAACGTGGACACATCACATTTTTACACAGAAAACAGAGGTGTTTTTTACAAAGTGCCTACCTGTGGATTTTGGCCTCTAGCTCAGCCGGCACCTGGGGAAACCTATCAAACCAGCGCATTTTTGAAAACTAGGCACCTAGGGGAATCCAAGATGGGGTGACTTGTGGGGCTCTGACTAGGTTCTGTTACCCAGAATCCTTTGCAAACCTCAAAATTTGGCAAAAAAATACCTTTTCCTCACATTTCAGTGACAAAAAGTTCTGGAATCTGAGAGGAGCCACAAGTTTCCTTCCGGCCAGCATTCCCCCAAGTCTCCCGATAACAATGGTACCTCACTTGTGTGGGTAGGCCTAGCGCCCACGAAAGGAAATGGCCCAAAACACAACATGGACAAATCACATTTTTTCTCAGAAAACAGAGGTGTTTTTTACAAAGTGCCTAGCTGTGGATTTTGGCCTCTAGCTCAGCCGGCACCTGTGGAAACCTAGCAAACCTGCACATGTTTTAAAACTAGACACCTAGGGGAATCCAAGATGGGGTGACTTGTGGGGCTCTGACCAGGTTCTGTTACCCAGAATCCTTTGCAAACCTCAACATTTGGCCAAAAAACACTTTTTCCTCATATTTCGGTGACAGAAAGTTCTGGAATCTGAGAGGAGCCATAGGTTTCCTTCCACCCAGCGTTGCCCCAAGTCTCCCAATAAAAACTGTACCTCACTTGTGTGGGTAGGCCTAGCGCCCACGAAAGGAAATGGCCCAAAACACAACGTGGACACATCACATTTTTTCACAGAAAACCGAAGTGATTTTTACAAAGTGCCTACCTGTGGATTTTGGCCTCTAGCTCATCCGGCACCTCGGAAAACCTAGCAAACCAGCACATTTTTGAAAACTAGACACCTAGGGGAATCCAAGATGGGGTGACTTGTGGGGCTCTGACCAGGTTCTGTTACCCAGAATCCTTTGCAAACCTCTAAATTTGACCAAAAAAACACTTTTTCCTCACATTTCAGTGACAGAAAGTTCTGGAATCTGAGAGGAGCCACAAATGTCCTGCCACCCAGCATTGCCCCAAGTCTCCCAATAAAAACTGTACCTCACTTGTGTGGGTAGGCCTAGCGCCCACGAAAGGAAATGGCCCAAAACACAACATGGACAAATCACATTTTTTCTCAGAAAACAGAGGTGTTTTTTACAAAGTGCCTAGCTGTGGATTTTGGCCTCTAGCTCATCCGGCACCTGGGAAAACCTAGCAAACCAGCACATTTTTTAAAACTAGACACCTAGGGGAATCCAAGATGGGGTGACTTGTGGGGCTCTGACTAGGTTCTGTTACCCAGAATCCTCTGCAAACCTCTAAATTTAACCCAAAAAATACTTTTTCCTCACATTTCAGTGACAAAAAGTTCTGGAATCTGAGAGGAGCCACAAGTTTCCTTCCACCCAGCGTTCCCCCAAATCTCCCTATAAAAATGGTACCTCACTTGTGTCGGTAGGCCTAGCGCCCACGAAAGGAAATGGCCCAAAACACAACGTGGACACATCACATTTTGGCACAGAAAACAGAGGTTTTTTTTTGCAAAGTGCCTACCTGTGGATTTTGGCCTGTAGCTCAGCCGGCACCTGTGGAAACCTAGCAAACCAGCACATGTTTAAAACTAGACACCTAGGGGAATCCAAGATGGGGTGACTTGTGGGGCTGTGACGAGGTTCTGTTACCCAGAATCCTTTGCAAACCTCAAAATTTGGCAAAAAAACAATTTTCCTCATATTTCGGTGACAGAAAGTTCTGGAATCTGAGAGGAGCCACAAGTTTCCTTCCGCCCAGCGTTCCCCCAAGTCTCCCGATAACAATGGTACCTCACTTGTGTGGGTAGGCCTACCACCCACGAAAGGAAATGGCCCAAAACACAACATGGACAAATCACATTTTTTCTCAGAAAACAGAGGTGTTTTTTACAAAGTGCCTAGCTGTGGATTTTGGCCTCTAGCTCATCCGGCACCTGGGAAAACCTAGCAAACCAGCACATTTTTGAAAACTAGACACCTAGGGGAATCCAAGATGGGGTGACTTGTGGGGCTCTGACCAGGTTCTGTTACCCAGAATCCTTTGCAAACCTCAACATTTGGCCAAAAAACACTTTTTCCTCATATTTCGGTGACAGAAAGTTCTGGAATCTGAGAGGAGCCATAAGTTTCCTTCCACCCAGCGTTCCCCCAAGTCTCCCAATAAAAATGGTACCTCACTTGTGGGCGTAGGCCTAGCGCCCACAAAAAGAAATGTCCCAAAACACAACGTGGACACATCACATTTTTTCACAGAAAACAGAGGTGTTTTTTGCAAAGTGCTTACCTGTGGATTTTGGCCTCTATCTCAGCCGGCACCTGGGGAAACCTAGCAAACTTGTGCATTTTTTTTTAAAACTAGACACCTAGGGGAATCCAAGATGGGGTGACTTGTGGGGCTCTGACTAGGTTCTGTTACCCAGAATCCTCTGCAAACCTCTAAATTTAACCCAAAAAATACTTTTTCCTCACATTTCAGTGACAAAAAGTTCTGGAATCTGAGAGGAGCCACAAGTTTCCTTCCACCCAGCGTTCCCCCAAATCTCCCTATAAAAATGGTACCTCACTTGTGTCGGTAGGCCTAGCGCCCACGAAAGGAAATGGCCCAAAACACAACGTGGACACATCACATTTTGGCACAGAAAACAGAGTTTTTTTTTTGCAAAGTGCCTACCTGTGGATTTTGGCCTGTAGCTCAGCCGGCACCTGTGGAAACCTAGCAAACCAGCACATGTTTTAAAACTAGACACCTAGGGGAATCCAAGATGGGGTGACTTGTGGGGCTGTGACGAGGTTCTGTTACCCAGAATCCTTTGCAAACCTCAAAATTTGGCAAAAAAACAATTTTCCTCATATTTCGGTGACAGAAAGTTCTGGAATCTGAGAGGAGCCACAAGTTTCCTTCCGCCCAGCGTTCCCCCAAGTCTCCCGATAACAATGGTACCTCACTTGTGTGGGTAGGCCTACCACCCACGAAAGGAAATGGCCCAAAACACAACATGGACAAATCACATTTTTTCTCAGAAAACAGAGGTGTTTTTTACAAAGTGCCTAGCTGTGGATTTTGGCCTCTAGCTCAGCCGGTACCTCGTGAAACCTAGCAAACCTGTGCAGTTTTGAAAACTGCCCAAGGGGACACCCCCCCACATAAATAAACATACACAAAAATATCCCTGGCGTTCTACTGGTTTCTGCCCCCCCTTGGGGGCAGATCAGCCTAAAAATAATAGGCTGATCTGCCCCCCAAGAGGGGGAGAAATGGCCACAGGTAACATGCCCCCAAAATGGGAGTGACCCTTACCCAAGGGTCCGCTCCCAGAAGCAGAACATTAGAAATATACACACAAAATAAAATCCCTGGCGTCTAGTGGATTCTGCCCCCCTTGGGGGCAGATTGGCCTAAAAATAATAGGCCGATCTGCCCCCAAGGGGGGTAGAAATGGCCACAGCAAACATGCCCCCAAATGGGAGCGACCCTTGCACAAGGGGCCGCTCCCCAACGCAAAACATTAGAAATATACGCAAAAATATAATCCCTGGCGTCTAGTGGATTCTGCCCCCCTTGGGGGCAGATTGTCCTAAACATAATAGGCCGATCTGCCCCCAAGTGGGGCAGAAATGGCCACAACAAACATGCCCACAAATGGGAGCGACCCTAACCCAAAGGGCCGCTCCCGACACACAAACAGCACAATAAACAAAAAAAAAGAAAATCCCTGGCGTCTAGTGGGCAATCCTGCTGCCCGATTGCAATGGGATCGGGCAGCAGGAATGCTCAAAGAGACCCGGGGGAAAGGAAAAGCCTTTCCTTTCCCCCGGTGCCTCTTTGTTCCAAACACCCCACCCGCCAGAGGAGAAACTCACCTGTTTCTCCCTCGTCGCACTGGAAGCAAATGGCTTCCAGTGCGACCGGCACCCTGTAATGATCTCAGCGCCCGATCGCGTGCTGACGTCATTACAGGGGGGTGGGGGGCCGTGGGTGGAAGGGGAAGGGCTTCCCCTTCCATCCCTGCCTTGGGGGGGGTGGGGGGTAACCCCACAGAGGGAGCGCTAGCGCACCCTCTGGGCTCTGTGCCCAGGACGTAATGGTTACGTCCTGGGCACACGAGCACTGTGCCTCTGGACGTAACCATTACGTCCTGGGCACAGAAGGGGTTAATGAATTAACATCTACAGCCCTGTTCCTAATGGAAACATGGCTCCATGAGGGCTCAGCTCCTGATCTTTCCCTGGCTTTACCTAATAAGTACTCAATCATAAAGCATGACAGAATCTCTGGGAAAGGAGGTGGTATTGCCATTATTGTTAAGGATTCAGTTAAGGTCACCACCCATCCACTTAAATTATTAGATTGTGAGAGTATGTATTTTTCCTTCTCTTCAAATCCTAAATATAGTTTTCTTCGATGCCTTAGTGTATCTCCCCCCTAGCTCTTCATTGCATTTTTTCAAGCCTTTCCAGAGCAAGTGGCAGACTTAATTTGTATTAAGCCAAATTTCACAATTCTTGGAGATTTTACTGTAATATTCACGCAGAGAATTTAGAGAATGCAGCTGCTAAGGGACTTCTGTTAGATATGGATGCCTTAGATCTCACACAATTGATCATGGGCCCTACACACATCAAGGGTCATACCATTGACTTAGTTTTCAGCAATACAGATGACTTAACTGCCCTGCCCCCACTCCCTTGGCCTGGTCTGATCATTCTCTAATCTCTCTCTCCCTTCTCCTTCCAGTATTGGAAGCACCCTCTCAAAGCATTATCCAAATTTATAGGGCTGGCATAAACTTAAGACTAAAGAATTAATTGATATCTTAGAGAGTTCAAAACCCACATTGAATGGGAATATGGCTACATCTTTAGACTCATTTAATAATTGGATTAGCAAAAGCTTAGACACAATCCTTCCATATACGTTAAGGCCGAGTGGACATAAGAAAAAAAGTGCCCTCTGGTTCTCCAACCATTTTAGCCTAATAAAGAGGGAATGTAGGCAGCTAGAGCGAAAATTGAGAAAATCCTATGAGACTTCCTCTAAGATGAGTATAGGAAGGCTATCAGAAGGTTTCATGCTGAAATTAAAGCAGCCCAAAGCACATATTATGCAGATAAAATCGAACAGAGCTCTAACTCCCCGAAGGCACACACAGACACTGTAGAAGCCTCGCATAAACATAGTAATGACTAAGCTGGATTTTTTCAGGAAAAAATTGCAGAGATCTATCCAACCTTTCTAATAGATACCCATAGTCCCCAAGCGGTAGATGAGGAGTGTTCCAAGGGTGCAGCAAGGTTTACATATATTCCTCCCCTCTCTCCTGAAGCGGTTTCTATACTATTGACCACCCTTAAATCAGGGTCTCCCCAGGATCCGGCCACGCCTTCAATCTTAGAACACGGGGCTTTAATAATAGTCCCTGTGGCAACTGAGCTGCAGAACATATCACTATCAGTCGGCAACATTCCTCCACAATGGAAACATGCAATTGTCAAGCCATTGCTTAAGAAGCCCAGCCTGGATCCACTCATCCCTGGTAACTATAGACCAATCTCTTTGCTGCCAGCCCTTGCCAAAGTACTTGAAAAACATGCCAATACTCATCTTTCTAATTTTTTGGAGGAAAATAACATTCTTCATCCGTCTCAGAAGGGCTTTAGACCATTACATAGTACGGAATCCGCATTAATCTCAGTCACTGAAGAAGTTAGGAAATGTGTAGATCAGGGCTTGGTCTCAGCAATCGTGCTTCTCAATCTTAGTGCCGCCTTTGACACGGTGGAGCACAATATTTTACTCCAGAGAATGAGGGAAAGTGGGGTCTCAGGCAATGCCCTGAGTTGGTTTGCTTCATTCTTGGAACTAAGATCATTTCAAGTTTTGGATCGTTCCTTTTATTCAAGCTGTTTTAAGAGTAAGTGGGGGGTGCCTCAGGCCTCTTCTTTGAGCCCTATGTTATTTAATATCTACATGGCCCCTCTGGCAAAAGTAGTGGAACCCTATGGACTCTCTGTAGTGTCATATGCAGATGACACCCAGCTTCTTCTATCCTTTTCTACCCATCAGAACTCAACCAATTCTAGGCTCATTCCTTGTCTACAGGCAATCTCCAAATGGATGTCCAGCTGTAGAATTAAGTTGAAAAGAGACAAGACAGAGGTTATGTTTCTGGATCACCAGGCAAAACCGAAGTTAATCTCCCCAGTCTTACAACCATTAGAAGATCTTCCATTGCCCAAAGAAACCATTAAGAGTCTGGGAGTATGGGTGTATCCATGGTTGACCATGGATCATCAAGCGAAAAAAATATCCTCCTCCTGATTTGGCATACTCAGACTTCTTAGAAAGACTTTCAAAATACTTCCATTCATTACAAAGAGACTCATCATACAGTCCTTAATAATCTCTCGGCTGGATTATGGGAACGCCCTGTTTCTTGTTGCACCAAAATATGTTATGAAGAAATTGCAGGTGGTGCAAAACACTGCTGCCAGCCTTCTCTTCAATCTACCCAGGCATGAACCGGCCAGATCAGCTTTATCAAGGTTGCACTGGCTTCCTTTTTGAGCAATGGATAAAATGTAAATCTTTATGTTACTTTCATAGAGCGCTAAATGACAAAGGCCCACCAATATTGCGAACCCTGGCTTCTTTTTTACAAACCTACCAAATGGGAAGGAAGATCAATATAGTATCTTGGAGCTAGACTGTGGAATTCATTACCACTATATATACGTCAAACCATCCACGAACTGTCGTTCTGACGGCTGTTAAAAACCTGGTTATTTTAGTTTGTGTCCCAAAGCTGTATATTCAAAGGTTTTTCTGTATAGCGCTGGGAGGCCTTTGGGTAGCTATGTGCTCTCTACATTTTTATAACATAACATAACATAGAGAGAGGTCATATCAGGCATAACTTGCAACAGAGATGTGATATTTAGTTTTATTGTGGTTTCCATCTGAATGCTGCAGTCATTCTATTCATGCATGCTATTAATGTACTGTCATGGAGGTATTGGGATGCAGTGTAGTCATCACTGACTATGTTTGAGAATTAATTTGCCAGGTTCTCATGTAGTGCAGTGTGAGTTACTTAAACCTACCTGGTAGGCATTTGTCTACCAAATCCCTGCAACCAACTAAAGTATGACAGTGTATTGTGTAAAATTCTAGCTGCTGTGCGCACACAGAAAAATCAGCATGAACATCTGAGAAGCCCCAGGCATCTCAGACAACTTTCATGGTGAAGGAGTTATAGCAGTGTTGGTTTCAAAAGTGATGTTCCCCCTGTGGCTGAGTAGCTGAAGTGCCATGTATGTGCAATCGATTCACTGAATATCCAAAAGAAGTGGCGGTGTAAAACAATTCTGTCGTCACTTATTTCCTTTCCACCACTAACTTTCGCATGGCGATATGCTTTTGCTCTTACTTGGTGATGCAGCTCTGTACCTCACACAAGCATTAGGATATTCTCACCTCTAAGATGCCTGTTGCGTCCCAAGTGACTCTCTGGAAAGATTCGGTGGCCAGGAAATGGAATGCAGTCAAAATTTTGCCACAGATGGCCTTGGCATGGGTTATAGGTAACATGAGCTTCTTTTATGTGTCTGCAATCATGTGAACGATCACCTCAGAAGAGAATTGGTATCCCCCCAGTACTTCTTCCCATGATGTAGCAAGGATGTTGATACTCAGCCTGTAGATTATTTCTCTCCTCTTCAACCAATCATTCCTCAAAATGAGTGGTGTACAACAAAAACATTCACTGACATTGTAAAATTTTGTTCGGTTCTGGCTTGTTTTTCTATGTGGGCAGGTGTGCGATGGGTTAATGATGTGGTGAGTTTTCACCTGGTGATGGGTGTCATTCATTGCCTTAGCTGATGTGTTGAATAAGAATGTAGCCAAAAAAAGTGTCATGCCATAGTCGATAAATATTTTAGGGAGGGCGATCTCTACAAGATTGGGGGAGTGGGAGTTTTTATTTGGGGTCACAAGTGCAGTTGGGTGCAGTACCATGGCATCCTTTTCTGAGGTGCAAGGGCAAGAGGCAGTGCAGGCAATTCCACCCTCCATTGGGTTTGGAGGGACATAGGGTCACTGGATTATTACTAGACAGTGGGATTCAGGGTTGGTGGGGAACACTTTTGGCAAAAATGAGCAGGTTAATATAGGTCTCAATGTAACTACTTTGAGAGGAGTGATGAGTATTTGTTCAAATACAATCATGCCGTATAATCTGAAGGTTGTATCTTGCAATGCCAGTGTGTTGGAAAATGGCCTTTCTGAAGAGTCATTCAAAACATTTTGCCTTCATCCTCTTCTTTATTTTACCTCTTTTTTGGTGGCTTTAGGACTCTGGACACTTTGCCACTGCTAACCAGTACTAAAGTGCATGTGCTTTCTTCCCAAAAAAATGGAAAGTTTTGCTCATACCCAATTTGCATATTTAATTTACTTATAAGTGCCTAGTAAAGTGCACTACATGTGCCTTGGGCCTATAAATTAAATGCTACTAGTGGGCCTGCAGCACAGCTTGTGCCACCCATATAAGTAGCCCCTTAACCATGTCTCAGGCCTGCCATTGCAAGGCCTGTGTGTGCAGATTCACTGCCACATTGATTTGGCATTTAAAAGTACTTGCCAAGCCCTAAACTCCCCCTTTTTTCTACATAGAAATCACCGCTTCTGTAGGCCCTCGGTAGTCCATAGGGCAGGGTGCTATGTAGGTAAAAGGAAGGACATGTACATGTGTGTTTTATATGTCCTGGTAGTGTAAAACTCCTAAATTCGTTTTACACTAGTGTGAGGCCTGATCCTTTCATAGACTAGCATTAGGGCAACTCTCATATACTTTTTGAGTGGTAGATCCTGCTCTAAAAGGGGTAACCAGGTCATATTTAGTATGGCCAGAATGGTAATAGAAAATCCTGCTTATTGGTGAGGTTGGATTTTATATTACTATTTTAGAAATGCCATTTCTAGAAAATGAGCATTTCTCTGCACTTTAAACCATCTGTGCCTTACAGCCAGTCTCCAATCAATGTCTGCTCTGTGCTGGTTGACAGTTCCCTTGTGCATTTCACCCAGACAACCACAAACACAGGACACTCAGCCTCATCTGCATTCATATGCATACAGAATGGGTCTTCCTGAGCTGGATGGGTGGAGGGCCTGACACTTACATTTCAAAGGCCAGTTGCCTGCCCTCACACAATAGACTGATCAACCCCCGACTAGGACCCTGGCAGACAGAACTGGACTGAAAGGGGAACTTGTGTACTTCAAAACCACTCTTTGAAGCCTGCCCCACGTTCTTAGATATATAAACTGGGTCTCTGATCCCACCAACTCAGACACCTCTCGACCACACATCTGCATCCTGTCAAGAGGAACTGCCTGGCTGCCCAAAGAACTCATCTGGACTGCTTTGCTGAGAAGGACTGCTGCCTTGCTGCTGCCCTGCTGGCCTCTGACTTTGCTGGAAGGACTCTGCCTTCCCCCAAAAGTGCTCTCCAAGGGCGTGGATTCAGCTTGCCTCCTGTCTCTGAAGTCTTCATTTCTTCAAAGAAACTCCTTGTGCATAGAAAATCAACGCAACACCTGCTGAAAATGACATGAAGCCTGCCTTGCGACTAAAAAGGCGACTGGAACAACACAGCCTGACTTTCCGAGTAGTAATTCCATGCAGTGCCAGCCTTGCGATGGAAAAATTAGACGCATCACCTACCAGATTGATGCAATGCCAGTGCCTTCGACCAGTGCGTCAAGGATTTTCACACATCGTCCCTGGGCGTCAAAATATCCCTGTATCGCAGTGAAGAACCAAGACTGTGCCCACAAAAAATGACATAAATCGCTTGCAGCGTGGAAAGAGACGGCGCATCGTCTGTGTTGTGACGTAAAATTTGATGCATCACCTTATTTTTTCACTCATCTCCTCCTCTGCGGTCTCCGTGCATCGTTATTTTTGACGCATACCAGGTACAGTGTGTAACAAAGAGACAACTGTTTATTTCTAAGGATTCAGACTATTTTAAACCTTTTAAAAGTGAATTTCAATTTATTCTTATAGGATCTTTGATGTTTTGATCATATTTTATTCAGATAAATAATGTCTATTTTTCTAAACCTGTGTGGTGTATTTTTGGTGGTGTTTTCACTGTGTTACTGTATGATTTAGTGCACAAATACTCTACACATTGCCTTCTAAGTTAATCCTGACTGCTCATGCCAAGCTACGAGAGGGTGGACACAGGATCATTTGGATTGGGTGTGATTTACCCTGACTGGGATTTTGGTCCCTACTTGGACAAGGGTGTATTCTTCTGCCAACTAGAGATTCTTTCTAACACAATGGAATCCTAAATTGGCGCAAATATGGGAGTTTGCTAAGATAGCTGATATAATTCAGTCCAGAAGTAATTTACCTTCAAGAGACTCATTTAAAGAGTCATAATCTGAAGGTTTATCTTCGAAAGAGGTAGTCCCATGCGTTCTTTGCTTCATCTGGGCTTGCAGTAAGAGGGGGTCAAGATCAACGGCAATAATTGGAAAATAAGGGAAGTTATCAAGCATCCACAAGGAAGATGGCTCTGGTTGCAATTCTTGCCCGGGGGGTTCCATTACACCTGGTTAATTCACTAACATATGTGTATAATATTGCTATGGGGGCAGAAGGGCTAACTATATACAGGACCTCACCGTGGATACGTCTAATCAAGCAAAAAAGCAACTTAAACCTAAAACTAAAGACATTGTTATCATTATAAAGCATGAATTTCAACTAATAGATCTGTGGTGGGAAGCTCATCCAGGGTTTGCGCAATATACTTGTTACTCGCATTGTTTTAAAACAGCATCGCAATTGGACTTTTTTTCAATATCCCAGATAATTAAAAGGGGGGTTGGTTCTGATATCTGGGCAAACAGGTTTTCTATAATTCGGCAATCACTGTTTTGGTAGATGTTGTGTTCTGGTCATGCGCTTGAGGATTTCTTTTCAGGAATGTCAGCAAGCATAATGTCAGAGTAATGGTCATGTTGGTTGATTTTGTTGGAACAGGCTCGGAGCAGGAGTTTCTGTTGTTGTCTCCCGTTTGTACTGCCTACCTATCTATTTAAATAAATACTACATTGAAATGTACCTGTTTCCCTGGACTTCCCTCAGAAGAGCTTGACACTCCCACTAGAGAAAATCCCACATGCACGTTTGATAGATTTCGGTTAACTAACCAGAGCTGGGTGGCAGATATGAAAACTTTTACAAATGAGTTTTTCCCATCAATCTTAACACGACATAAGGCTTTGCAGTATGAGAAGCCTTTAAAACCAAGGTGCTTGGGCACACTATAGCATATTCAGCTAGTCAAAATGAACAGCAGTCTTTACGAATAAAGGAATTACAGCTGGCGTTGAATAACACTGCAGGGGCTTACCTCAGGATGGGAGGTGTGGAGGCCACCAAAAAAGATTTGAAAAAGGCCAAGCAAAATCTTAGAGATTTCCTGATACTTGAGGAAATAAATAATTTAAGGCCATTCCAGCAACAAATGTACGAAGAAAATCAACAGATTGGGAAATTTCTTGCTTGATCTACCTGAGTTAAACAAGATAAACAAGTAATTAGGCAAATTGAGAACCTTGATACTCATTTATTAGTCACCCAAGATGATGGTGTTATCTAGGTTTTTCTGCAGCCCTATGGAAGAATATATGAGAATACCTATCCTGTTTCACTTTTTGCCATTGAACAGTACTATAGCGCTATCCATCTGCCCCAGTTGGCAAGAACTTACACGGATGCAATCTTAGCAAAAATATGACGTTTCAAAAGCACTCCTAAAATGTCTAATACAAAAGCATGTTGGAATGTCGGTTTTCCATCAGAATTCTATAAGGCTTGTCCAAAAGAATTGGTTCCATTCCTAGTAGACCTGTTTAAAGGTATAATGAAAGGTGAGGAAATCCCTTCCACCTTCAAAGAATACATCATAGTTGGTTTCTAAAGAAGGACAAATGCCCGACCACTGTCAGCTCATATCATCAGAAACGTCTGTTTAATGTAGACTATAAATTGCTGGCAAAGGTCTGGGTCACTTGAATCGCCCCTGCTACTCAATCATTAATCCGCAGGGATCAGAGCGAATTTGTAACCAATAGACTTAGTGCATCAAATACTAATTTTGTAATCCATGCTATTTTATTTGTGCAACCAAACCGATGCAGCAATAATAATGATCGACACCGAGAAGGCATGTGATCTAGTTGATTGAGATGCCTTGTTTTATTGCTTGTGTCAATTTAGGTTTCCTCCTCAATTTGTAGGGATGCTCAGGAATTTATAGCCAGAGACACAGGCCAGGATAATCATAAGTTCTAGTGTTGCGGGCTCGCTGGTAATTAAGAGAGGCACCTGACAGGGGTGCCCCTTATCCCCATTTTATTAACTTTTTTATTGAGCCATCGGTAGTAAAGATCTGCAGCACGGAGGCAAACGGCTCGCACATTGTAGGCATGCCCTAAATAAAGCTATTTGTGCATGATATTATTTTATATTTGAAGGTGGGTAAGACAAACATACAAGGGGTATTTAATTTTATGCACATGTAAATGAAAACCTGGAAGCACATGCCTTGGTTACTAGCCTAAGCTATCACTTGACTGGTAATGAAAGGCTGCAAAATAATCTCATCCAAAGAGTACATCTGTGCCAGCCTGCTTGATCCATGCTACAAAAAAAGTCTTCCCGCTATCATTCCTTTTTCTGAAGGGGATATTTTACCGCATAAGTGTTGAGACGGGGCCACTCACCTGAAAAGCAGGATGTCTGCAGGGGTAATGGTATGACCCGGCCTCCTGGAACACCTCTCGGCACTTCCTGGTGGACAAAGAAACCAAGGCAGGTGTCCCAAAAGGAAAGGGGGAGTGGAAGAGAAAGAGACAAAACACTCCCACATCTTGCCAGCCCAGCCAGGCACCCTGTATCTTCGGGGGTCAGGTTGTTGTTGACAGAGTGATAGTAGAGTTAGTCCACTCAACTTCCTTGAAACTGAATCTCTCTTTCTGATATGGGCACAGGAGTGGTAGAAGAACACCGGGATGCTCCAGCACTTTTCTTGGATAATAATACCTCTTGGTACAATTACTTACTAATTAGATTTCCAAAAACCCAAACTGAATACCATAACAATAAGTACTGCAACACTAGGGCTGGCTTCACAGAGATCGATTGTTGCACATTACAATTAGAACTGTGGTTGCACTTATCATTTACAAAAAAGACAAGCAAGGGCATTAATTATATCATGTATAACTCTTCTTCATGCATAGGGTTAAACTAAGAGGAACAAAAACAATCCAAGAAATACAAATGTCCACTCTGGGTCTAAACAGTTAGGGTGGCAGAGTTTGGTTTGGTTTCACTGTGTGTGTGAAAACCCTTCAAAGGCAAATTCCTCAAACCTGAAACACAGGCATGAATGACACAATTTAAATCCAAGAGTTATGTTATTACAGAAAGAAAAGTCACGTAAATGCTCTTTTAAAATTGCAATGTCACTTTTTGTAATACTTGGGCTCAAGCAGATTTCCTGAAGCACATTTAGGCAAGTAACTACAATAATAATGTAGAAAGTTCAGAAATGCATTTATCTCTTCAAGATAAGCACTCTGCCAAAATACGAGGTCTGAAATACACCAGCTGTTCTAGGAAAGCGCAGCACTCATAGAACAAACTCCCTGGAGAATACTAGTCACTTAGCTGCTGTCTTTTCCGGAGTGCTGGAGGAATACCTGGTGTGAGCTGGTACAGGAACGAAGAAAAGAATTGCCTCAAAAGTCCTGAATACGAGGATGACAGCAGGAGCTGGACTGCCAAATCAGATGCTGAGAGCAGGAAGCAAAACAAAGCCAAGCAGGGAGGCATGCTTCACTCTGGTATTTATGGCCAATCAGGAAAGCAGATGAGTTTCCACATGTGGATGAGTCACCACACCCAATTAGAAGCACATGTCTACACCACACCCAATTAGAAGCACATGTCTAAACCTGCTCACATGAGCAAACAAGCATTGGTAAAACAAGCATTGATAAAACCAATTGTGTAACACAGCACATTATGTTTACTTAGACACATGAAGAATTAACCAAGAACAGAGATATGATTTAACCCTAATCCCTGGGGATGCTGACAGATAATGCAGGAGGCACCTTGGGGATTCCTGACAATAAGAGGTGGATTGTTGAGCAAGCATGATAACTGGAAGAAGAACAGGTGCAACTTAAAGTTCAATTCCACAGTTCTGGGCTGCCGCCTTCAACTTCCAGAGAGGGCAGTCTTGTTTGACATCCGGCAACCCCTCCAACAACAAAACCAGTGACAACAGCAACAGAAGATTCGGACCCAACCTCTACACTGGCTTGGTTTCAAGTGGCAGGTCTTAAGTCCACTGCAGAGGCGAAGGAAAAAGCAGTTGAGCAGGTTACAGTACCAATGACCATTCAGAGGATGTTCCTGGGGTATCTGGATGACTCAAAAGAGGTGCATGTGGATCAAAACTGATTGGTGTATTAGTATGGGAAGATGCTCCAATGGCCAGAGCTCAGCAAAGCTGGCAATACAGTTTCTGGCTTGTCACATAGGCAGTGTGTCTGCTGAACGTGTGTTCAGTGCAGCTGGTACAGTTGATACAATGAGAAGGACCAGTCTCTCTCCTCAAAATGTGGAGAGATTGACCATGTTAAAAATGAACCAGCTTTTCATACCACCTGATTACACCATTTCTGAAAAACTCCAGAAGGAGGAAGAGGATGATTGGTCTGAACCAAGTGTGTTAGCTGACCAATTTCTGGGTGAATTACAAGAGTTTGAGGACAAACTCTATTTCCCGGATTGAGTATGCCAGTGCCACTACAGAACTTTTTAAATTATTTCTAGTTCAGCTTCTTTAGCTCTTTCTTTTTTTTTTTTTTTTTTTTTAAATGTTAGTACAACATTCTGTTTGTGTCAGATTTATGCTGCCCCACCATTGATTTTATAGTCATATACAAGCCAGGATTGGAGTTGGACCCATGTGCAGTAAAGAAGCCCCCACATACCCTTGAGAACGCTGGAGATGCTGCCTCTCACATGTCATTGCCTACCCCATAATCACCTAGCAGGGCTGCCCTAGAAGATCATTAAATAAAAGACTGCCAGTGCCAATGTCTAATTCCAATGTGTGGATACCATCAAAGAGGAGGCATTTTGTTTAATCTCCATGTTTGGATTGGAAAAGGTAACTAAGTAACTATTGCACCAATGAGTGGTGATATATTGATTGATTGTGATTGTGAATTTGTGAGTGATAACTGATGTATGGGGTGGCTGACAGTGATGGAGCGAGTTCAACAAAACTGTAAACTTGTTTCCAATGACTTGCAATGTTTGGCGGCTGATAGGTGATCATTTGTTTCCTGAAAGTGAATGGCCTTTCAAAAATAGTGAAATCTACTTGCAGGGTCTACTCCTTTTTTCTGGTTCCTCGTGACAACCCAGCCACTTTACTTACAAAACACAAATCTACCCCCAAAAATACCTTAATTCTGTTTCTCTACTTGTTCTTTAACAGTAGTGCACTTCACAGGTCTACCGTGCTTGGTTTGGGACTGGGATGGAGTTACTCTGAATCTGGAGGAGGAAGATGAAAGGACTCAGGGCAGGACTACCTCAACAGCTAGAAATGAGAAGGTTTTTGACTTCAAAGAGGACCTATGATGACGGTGAAGGCTCTGAGGCCTAGTGCTCACTCAGCTCTGTGAAATGGAGAGAGGTGCATTGATTTGGAAATGCTTCTGAGTATGTGGTTGCTGTATTGCTAGCTCCAATGTGAAACTCCTCTTCTGTTCTTGCTTTGCCTGTGAGTCTTTTTGGTACACTCCTGAGTCTTCCTGACTCCTCATGAAGCTTACCTTGCTTTCTTTTGTCCTTCTCTTTTATTCTATAATACAGCTACTGTTGTTTCCAATACACAGACCTCCTCCTAGTCCTCTCCTGCACAAACAAAACTTACAAAGCTCAAGACTCCAGCTTACCAACCAGACATGTTCTGACAGTCACCAGAGTGATAGACATGGTAAAAAGAATAGAGATGCATCACCCAATTTGGCAATACAGTATAATTGTCCTTTTAACAATCATAATTTTTAGAACTGGGTGAGTTACATTCAATCTTCCATATTTCAAAACTAGAAGACATAACACTTAGGATATACTATCGGGGTCTCTCTGGGGCAGAAGGGCTTTTTCCAGTGAATTTACTGAACTATGTCAGACATTCTTATCCATTTGTTTCCTTCCACAACAGATTGATGATGGTGTGCTACTCAGAATCCCAATGAATATTGTTGTGGTTTCTTCTGTGTATTGTTTGTCTTTGTCACACCTTTCCCCAAATCTCCTTTCCCATCTATTCATTGAGACCTATAATCTTACCCCCGGGCTGTGTGATTTATTGAGGTGTGACCTAATTTCACACCATAATGAATCACACACTTGCTGGGGAGGATGTGGTAAAAGCAAGTAAGCAACAACAACTCACTGCATAACCTTCTACCTTCTATAACCTGAGCAATATTCCACACCATTCTCATCAACATCTTCATTCATGCCTTGCATGTGTGTTCCGTAAATGCTTAACCTGGTCCAAACACCCTTGAGTCAGCCCGCTTCTGAGTCCATGATCTCATTTCCTAAATTTAGTTTTATTATATTATAGCTCCCCACCATTGGTCATAAGAAATTGATATTCTATATTTTATTATCATATTAGGTCTTCTTCTATGCTGTGTGTCAGTACTGTCATTGTGATGGTCTGGTATCATTCTTCCTACAGTTATGATATATGATGATGAACCACTAACTCTCTATTTTCTTTCAATCGAGTTGACAGTGATGGATAACCCTTTGATTAATCCTGCAGTTGAAGTTCCCAAAGGTCGGAGTGGCACTTTCTGTCAAGTTCTGTCTTTCCTGTTAACGTGCTAGCCTGCTACTACTTCTACCTACCTACCACCCCCTTAAGATGCCATCCTAGGAAGCCCTGCAGTAAGAAGAAGACTCCCTCACTTCATTTATTCAGGTAGGAGAAATACTATGGATTGAAGTGAGCTTGTTTAGTTAGTATTTATTCCTACAGAAAAATATGTTGTCTGTGTGTACTGGGTTTTTGTAAGCAAAATATGCAAGGGAAATCATCCCTTAGTGGTCAATAATAGCTGTAGAGGGCAATAGAGCAAGGGTCTAAGTAAATGCCATACACTTTTTTAGCAGATTAAAAATAACAGGCTTCACTAAAAGGCAGCAGTGCAAACCAAGGCCCTCATTATGACACTGACAGTAAATCCTGCTTACCGGCACGCTGACGGCTGCCAACTTACCACCGAGGTGGTGGATATCCATTCAGTTTATTATGACACACACATACCAATCCGACAGAATACTGCCACATACACAAATGCGCCAGACCAAAGGTCAGTGATAAAGTGGAGGT
Organism: Pleurodeles waltl; assembly: GCF_031143425.1. NCBI lineage: Eukaryota > Metazoa > Chordata > Amphibia > Caudata > Salamandridae > Pleurodeles > Pleurodeles waltl. The sequence continues at coordinate 1,137,110,932 of NC_090440.1, read as the reverse complement.
TCCAAAACCCATACTGTCACGCCAACAAAACAACGCCCACCACATTATGACCCACGAATCACCACGGCGGATATTCAATGGTGGTAAACAATTGGCAGTACATACCGCAGCGCTCAGAATGGACACCTACATACAAAACAACACCACATTGGCGAATACCAAAAACACACACCTGACACCCATGCACACACCACACCCACACACCCACCCCACTATAAAACAAACACCCACATCACCCACAACCCTTTACAAACAACAATTGCCACCAGGAGATTTAGAAGAAGAGCACAGAGACAACTAGACACACACACCACCTACACCCATACACCCCTCACGCAGTCCAAATCACACACCCCACCACATCACCCAACACACCCTCACCAACACACAACACCCATGGCAACACAAAGGCACCCCCGTTTCACTGAGGAGGAGTTAAGGGTCATGGTGAAGGAAATTGTCAGGGTAGAGCCACAGCTCTTTAGAGCACAGGTACAGCAGATATCTATAGCAAGGAAGATGGAGCTATGGTGGAGAATCGTGGACAGGGTCAACACAGTAGGACAGCACCCAAGAACAAGGGACAACATCAGTAAGAGGTGGAAAGAACTACAGGGGAAAGTACGTTCCATAGGAGCACGAAACCAGCTCCCCATACAGAGGACTGGCGATGGACCCCCACCTCCTCCCCCACAGCTCACATCATGAGAGGAGCAAGTACTGGCATTACTGCATCCTGAGGAACTCTCTGGAGTAGCCGGAGGACTGGACACTGGTAAGTCAACATTTACTACTTATCACACCTCATATCTCCATGCCATCTCACACCCTCATAATCACTCCCATTACTCTACTACATCTCACACACTGCACCTACACATCTCACTAATCCCAATGCCAAGCCCTGACTGCCATACCAATGCATGGGCACCCCTACCAGCCCTGCATGGACACCCATCACTAAAGCATGCACAGCATAGGGAAACTAACATAACCACAATACATCACCATACACAAGCAACAGCTGGCAGGGCAACACCAACCATAGAGGGGAGGCTATGGAAGAACAAATGTCATACACTTGAAGCATAATACATCATTTACATCTCCACAGGTACCCCAGCCAATGTCAGTAGAGAGGAGGTGTCACCACTATCCAGTCACCCAACAGAAGAGGCCCCCAGTGATGACAGTAACTCTGGACTTCTGGATCTGGGCAACCGACCAGGCCCATCAGGGACCACTGGAGAGCCGGTCACTCAAGCCCACTTACAGACCACCACAGAGCCTCTCCCATCAGGAACCAACACCACAGCACCCACTCACCGTACCCACACCTCTGTCTCCAGGACACCTCAATCAGCAGTGTGCCGCCTGTACAGGGACCCCAGGTCACACCTCTCCCACAAGACAATCAGGGACCTGAGGTCAGTGGTAGTGGGCACACAGTTCAGGGGACAGAGGCACAGGCCAACAGGGACACTGGGAGGACTGCTGTGTGCCGGGGGTGGACAGGACCAGGGAACAGACTCTCTAGGAGGCACTCTCCGAGATCCTGGGAGCCTACCAACATTCCCAGGACACGATGGGCCAGATCCTTGACAACGTGAAGGAGAACAGGTGGCTGCAGGAGGGACAGTGTCAGGAGATCAGGGAGGACTTGCAGACCATTAACAACACCCTGATGTCCATAGCAGGGGTGCTGGCAGACATGGCCAACATCATGAGGGACGCAACAGCACGTCAGCGGGCCCCTACCACTAGCCAGTCAACTGAACATCCCTCCACTTCTGCTGCTGCTAGTGCAACCCAGACAGGAGCCAGAGACACTTGCCAAGACCACTGCCAGGAAATTAGACTCTCCTGATGGTCCCCCTTGTGTCCCACTGAGTCACCTTGTTCACCTTGAACAGCAATTGCTCCCCTTCCTATGTCCCCTTGGACACTGCACTTGTGCTAAAAACAGACTGGAACAATACCCTGGACTTTCCTCCATCATCACCCCATTCCATTGCACTTTCCTTTCTGTTTTTAGCACTGCAATAAACACCCTTGGATAAAACTCAACTATTAGAATTTCATGTATTGCAAATTTGTATTGATTGAAACTGCTACATCCATTGCAAATGAACTGTACATATTCAGAGCATAGAATGAATGACCTGTTGATGGCTGTAGTGCTCACATCACGACATTGTTGTCATATCACCAACATCTGTAAAATGCTAATCCATAGGTGACAGTAAGTAGAGGTAACACGTGGGTAATGCCAGCATGCCACTGCCGCACAGAATACAATAGTCATAGAAATGTGAAGTTGCACTGTCTCACCTGTGTGTCATTGGAAGTACTGACGAATCACTAATGTTCTGTTGTCCACATCCTCATCTTCTGCCTCCTCATCCTCACTGTCCTCAGGGTCCACTGCTGCCACAGGGTCATCTCCAGTCTCCTCCTCCTGCAGAAAAGGTACATGGCATCTGGGGGCCAGGTGGTGCAACATGCAGCATGCCACTACTATCTGGCAGACCTACTCTGGTGAGGAGCACAGGGATCCACCTGTCAGATGGAGGCACCTGAACCTGGCCTTCAGGAGGCCGAAGGTCCTCTCATTTAGCCTTCTGGTTCACCCATGTGCCTCATTATAACGTTCTTCAGCCCTTGTCCTGGCATTCCTCACAGGGGTCAGCAGCCACAATAGGTTTGGGTAGCCAGAATCACCTGCAAGTATCGAGGGACAAAATTTAGCCACACACTATCCTATTTGGCTAACAGCTGAGACATACACCAAAATACACTGGGTGGGGAGCAAGGCTCACCTATAAGCCACAACCTGTGCCTCTGTAGTTGGGTCGTCACATTTTGGATGCTGCTATTCCTCAGGACAAAGGCATTATGCACCGACCCAGGATATTTAGCATTGACGTGAGGGATGTACTGGTCCGTCAGGAACACCATCTGCACATACATGGAGTGGAAACTCTTATGATTCCTGTACACCTGTTCATTCTCCCGGAGGGAAGTGGGGAGACAAACACAATATGTGTAGCAAAGAACACATGGACTTGTGTGCCTTTCCTGCTGAGGGCAGAGAGTCAGTAATTCATTTTAATCACACTATTGAAGGTGATGCCTTAAACCTTTTTACTTGTAAATTTGATCTGGTTCATGTCACTGAGAAATTGGCCCCCGATGCCTGTAATATACCAACCTTTACAGGGAATTTGAGGGGGAGTATTATCGACTTCATACTTATCGGCTCCTCTGATTTTTACGTAATTCAAGAATTTAAGATTACGCCTCATTGTGCGAGCGATCATAACCCCCTTAGCATTATATTGGACCTAAAAATTATCCAGGCATCCAAGAATAAAAGCTCGAGCGCTGCTACTGTTTATAATCCAAATTGTGGCATACGTTTAAAATGGGACAAAATAGATCCAAACATTTTTAACCAGGAAATTGTAAGAAGTAGGTCTGACTCGATTCTTATGTGTTTGTTCCAGCATTTAGATCCTGACCGCATAGTGCCTGAATTTGAATCTTTAAGCACTGACATTTCACGCGCCCTGGCGGTGGACAGGCCCGCGAAGGGGCCGGCGGCCCAAAGATGGTTTGATCCTGCGTGCTCATCCGCCCATAAAAAACTCAAAGACGCTCTTAAAGCAGTTCCTCTCTCCCGTCAACTAGTTAAATTAGCCGATTATAAGGCTGCCCTTGATAAACGGAAATCAGAAATTAGGTCTAGGGCCTGGGGCGAACTTTTGGCTGCATCTGAGCAGAAGGATACTTCTAAATTCTGGAAAGTGATAAATCACTCTTACTTTTCTGACAACAACTCTTTGGCCAATGACTGTCTTATTGCTGAGGACGTCTGGGTAACTCATTTTAGGAAAGGCTTCTGTTCAGGAACTTATGGGAATCCGCATGTAACCGTTAATCCTTCTGCACATTTTATTTTAGACTCTAATACTAAGGCCCCAAATATTATTTTTGATCTCCACGAGGTCAAAAGTGCTATTGACAGATCAAGGCAGGGAAAGGCTCCTGGCCCGATGGGGTTCCCGCTGATCTTTTTAAATCAGAAATTGATCTTTGGGGTCCGTTAGTTACAAATGTGTTGAATAGTGTGGTAAACAGTAACGTGCCCCTCTCATGGAAATCGGCTATTATTATCCCCATCTTCAAAAAAGGAAATAGACAAGATCCTTCTTGTTACAGACCAATTTCTCTTATCGATTCGACGGCAAAGATTTTAGGTAGCGTGATCCTGTCCCGTTTAGAAGATTGGGTGACCGAGGCCCAGATTTTATCTCCTATTCAATTTGGTTTTAGACCCGGTGTTGGCACAGTTGAGCAAGTCTTAAACTTGCAGCTGATACTCAGTAAATATTTGATAGTCAAAAAAGAGTCTATTCATATGGCTTTCATTGATCTAACCAGTGCCTTTGATATGATTAATAGGTCAAAGTTATGGCAAATTTTGGAAGTCTTAGGCTGTGATCCGGCTCTATTGGAGCTTATTAAATGCCTACACACAGACTTAACGATTTCTGTTCAGGCCAGCTCACATGGGCATAGAACCTCCCCCATCCCGTCAACCAGGGGTGTAAGGCAGGGATGTATCTTAGCCCCTTTTCTTTTTCTGATATACATAAATGGGCTCTATGATTCACTGGTAAAACATGCAAAGGACGTACCGAAGATGGGCCAGAGACTACTTCCAGTTTTATTATATGCTGATGATGCAGTTTTAATCGCTCGTACTGCAAATGGTTTACAGGGACTACTGGACGCATCTTATAATTTTATGTTGAACCTTGATCTGAAAGTAAATTACCCCAAGACTTTCGTTATGACTTGTGGCCCACGTAACACAAAGTCTAAACAATTTACTATGGGAGGGCATACTCTTAATAAGGTCAAAGAATTTTGTTATCTAGGCATGTACATGAGTTCTTCTTTGTCCTGGAAGACACACATTAATTTTATGCTCCAACAGTTGATAAGGAATAATGAAGCGATTTTTCCGCTTTTCAAATAAACTAGGTCATAGACCCCCTGCACAGATGAAAATTCTTTACAATTCTAAGTGCACTGCATCAGTCCTTTATGGGGCAGGCATCTGGGGCTATAATAAAATACCGTCTCTCCAGAGTGTTGAAAATAAATTCCTGCGCAGATTACTGTTGGTCCCAAAATGCACCACAAACATAATCTGCCATGAAGAACTTGGTCAGCGCTTTTTGGAGGATAGGGTCTTTATGGCTCCCCTACTGCTCTGGATTAGATGTTGGTCAAATCCTATGGCAAGATTGGTCCAAGACTGTATTTCTGATTGTCTACAATTGGAAAATTCAAATAGGATTCCTTGGCTTATGTTTCTGCGATACTCTTTTGAGAACCTAGGGCTTAGATACATGTTTGATGAACCCCCTTTGTTAACTACAAACTCTAGGTCTGTCTTGAAGTCTACTTACTCCGAGCATATATCAGAGCTGAGATTTTATAGTTCCCTGAAATTGAAATCTTTTGATTCCTACTCTCGGATTGTGACTGTTCCATGCCTTGAACCCTATTTGACTTGGTTTTCAAGTTTTAGAATAATTTCTCTTTTAACACTTTTTAGACTTAATCTAATTCATTTTAAGGTAGCTTTCCCCGAACCATGTTTTTGGAAAAAGGACTTACCACTTTGTCCCTGTGACTCCAAATCAACTCAGAGTACCTTGCACTTTTTTCTTTTTTGCCCTTTATATGCTGCTTCTAGAGGGGCTTTTATTTTACCCACTTTACGTCTTCTTAGACCCATTCACTATAAGGAAGCTCTACTATATCTTCAGAGATTGCCAGATATCCAAATTTGTCACCATGTATTAGACTTTGTTACAGCTTCTTTAAGTATTAGGAAAAGGCCTACTCTTTGAAAAAAAAAATTAAATGTACGTATAGTTTATCATTTTAAGCTAATATTTGTAATTTTCTGATTTTGTGATTTTAATCATGTCTAGTATATTTATTTGTCTATGTCAAGGGGTTTCAGATTGGATGCTCATGCGGTGTTTTTAGTAATGGTTTTTAAGTTTTATTTTGTTTTATATTATTTATAGATCGGTAAATGTGTTTTGGTTTGCACTTTTATGGCAATTGCCGAATAAAGTTATTTGACTGACTGAATATGTGTTCTATCAATCACCCCAATAATATTGGGGATATGTCCCATTGCATAGAATCCGGCCTTAACAGTGGCCAAATCTTCCACCTGGGGGAAAGCAATGTAGCTGCACATGTGTTATACCAGGGCAGACAAGACGCTTGACAGCATGATCGGGAACATTGGCTGTGACATTCCTGCTTCCAAGCCCACTGTCACATGGAAAGAACCTGTTGCCAGAAAATGGAGCACTGATAGAACCTGCACAATAGGGTGATGGATAGCTGAGATCAGGTCAGGCTCCAACTGAGCAAACAGCTCTGTGATTGTGGCCCTATCCAGTCTGTAGGTGAGTATTATGTACCTGTCCTCCTGTGTAGCTAAGTCCACCAGGGGTCTGTATACAGGGATATGTCTCCATCTCCTATTCATTTGCAGCGGTAGGTATCTAAGGGACACAAGAGGAGTAGGGTGTAGGGTGTCACAATTTGAACAACTATACCACAACAGCAGTCCACATTGTGCATATATGTGTTGGGACACTGTAATTTTCAAAGTATGTGCCTATTTATCCTGTGACGCAGCAATTATCAATAGGCCTGTTCATCCCCCCTGAAATGGTGACCGCCTGTCCTGTGTGTAGGGACAGGTGGAACTGCTGACGTTGTGTGCTGTGGCGGTAGGCAGTCATGAACCGCCATGCCATTCCTCATTGGATAATATTGGGCCCTATGGGGTACAGTGGCCAATGGGGATCTACGCCGGTGGTGCCAGTGTATTCCGCCGTGGACGTGAATGCCATTTTCTATCTGATTCCTCACTTGTTTCCTGACCTTCCATAGGAGAAGACCTACACTGCATGTGCTGCTGTGACCTGTGTCTGGAACCTACCATGGCCAGTGTGAGCGGGGAAAGGGCCCCAGCCTTCATTTCGGAGGAGTTGGAGCGACTGGTGGATGGAGTCCTACCCCAGTAGGGACAGCTGCATGGGCCTCCAGACCAACAGGTGAGTACAAATGTGGGCACGATGCATGTGGCATGGATGTATGGAGATGTGTGTGAAAGCATTGTGTAAGGATGGGTGGGGGGTGGGGAGATTGTCTGTTGGTGGTGTACATGTTGTGAGCTTGCCTATGTGTGTGCCAATGGTGATGGGATCAGGTATGGTGGGCCATGTGTGTGACAGGCTGGACGGTTTATTTAATGGAATCCTCCTGTATGTATTACTTCTGCAGGTCAGCACCCATCAAAAGAAGGAATTATGGTGTGCCATCGCCAAGGACGTGCAGACCTTGGGGTTCTATGGAAAGCAGAGCACCCACTGTCAGAAACGGTGGGAGGACCTGAAATGCAGGGCACGGAAGACCACGGAGGCCCAGCTGGGGATGGCCTCCCTACGAGGAAGGTGTGCCCATCCGTCCCTGACCCCTTGATGGCTTGTATACCGGCGGTGGCCTACCCTGAGCTGTAAGGGTACTTGAGGGAATCACAGAAGCCACAAGGGGGTGAGTACAGTGGGTATCATTATAACTTATGGCTAGTGGTGTGGTATCTCTGTGGTGGTTGTGTGTTAATGGGTGCCGCTAAGGCCATGCCAGACATTGTAGCGTGGGTCCTCTGAAGGGTAATGGTTGGATGGCAAATACAGGTAACCTAGCTTTCACTTCTAGGCAGAGCTGCGTGGGTCTCAGGTGTGATGCAGTTGGCGGTGTGTGCTCCTCCTCATGCCTTGGGACTAGCCATTTCACTGGTAGTGAAATGCATAGTGCGTAGGTCTGTTCCCTGTGTGTGAGGGTTCTGTGTACGCCAACGGTAGTGTTGTTGCAGTCATTGTCCCAGTGTATCCTTTGTCTCTCTCCCCCCCTTTCTTGTTTTGTCAGCCTATCCTTCTGTGTATTAACATCAGCTGGTGGAGGAGCAGGGGCACCAGTGACAGAGGAAGCTGCATCCCACAAGACCCTGGAGGCAGAGTCCACCGACGCCGAGGGAACCAGTGGGATGGAGGGCGAGGGGAGCACCACGGCAGAGATAGGAGGGTACAACGCAGACTCTGATACCTCCTCTGATGGGAGCTCCCTGGTGGTGGTGGACACCTCTGTGACCACACCAACTGCAGGTACAGCCGCCACCGTCCATACCAGCACCGCACTCCCAGGAGCCCCTCAGCAAGTTACCCATGCCCACTCATCCAGAAGGGTGGACATCTACTTCACCCACCCCAGGCACCTCAGGCCCTGCCCAGGGAGCCCTGCTGCCCTGAGTGAGGAGGCTATTGACCTCCTGAGATCCATCTCTGTAGGGCAGTCAACCATTGTGAATGCCATCCAGGGGCTGGCATCCCAGATGCAGCAATGCAATGCATTCCTGGAGGGCATTCGTGGTGGTTTGGCAGCCCAACAGAGATCGATTCAGGCTCTGGCCTCCTCTCTGATGACAACCATTGTCCCTGTTTCTACTGTTCCCTCTCCAACTTCTATTTTCCAGTCCCATTCTCCTCAACCCCAACCTATCCCTAGCAAACAGACAGAGGAGCATGCACACAAGGCAACACCCAAGAGTGGCACAGGCAAACACAAACACCTCACTTCATTACACAGGTACTCACACAAACACCATACTGTTGCAGACACAACAACGTACACAGCCTCCACTGTCTCCCCCTCCTCCTCCTCCTCCACCTCCCTCCCAGTCACGTCTACACTCACACCTGCATGCACTACATCTACATCCACTATCAGCATCACCACACCAAGCAGAACACACTCCTCACTGGCAGACACCTTCAGAACAGCCATGAATGCGTCCCCTGTGTCCTCTCCCACCGTCTCTGTCCCCCTCACTAAAGGACACAAACGCAAGCACTCAGACACCCAACAGCCATCCACCTCACATCAGCATACAGCCCATGCACCTACACCCAAATTCTGCAGAAATACACCTCCAACAACCACTCCCTCATCCTCCACTCCCATTACTTCTCCTCCTCCTGCCCTAACGTCCCTAAAAAGCTTTTCCTTTCCCAAATTGACCTCTTCCATACCCCTCCCCCCTGTCCTGCACGTATGGGCAGGGTACCAAGGACACAGACCAGCACCTCAGCCAACCAGTCCACAGGGACAGTGGTAGCACCACCTACTTGTGGCGGTAATGATACCAGACCTACGACACTGAAGGTGAAGGAGTGAGCACCACCAGGGATGAAAGGAACGAGTCCTGCACCAGCTCTGAGGAAGAGAAATGGTCCTACACCAGCTGTGAGGAAGGGGAAAGATCCTGCACCAGCTGTGAAGAAGGGGAAGGAGCCTGCACCAGCTGTGAAGAAGGGGAAGGAGCCTGCACCAGTTGTGAAGAAGGGGAAGGAGCCTGCACCACCAGGCAGAGAGGGGAAAGGCCCATCCACCCCTGCCAGGAATGGTAAGGGATCCCCGACCCATGAACAGGAGGAGACGCGGCACTCTACGCCAGCAGAAGCTGTCAGGCTAACACTGCCACCACCAACAGCTGTCATGGGCCCCCCCTCCACCAGCTGTGGATATGCAGCCATCAGTGAGTGCCGGGCTGCCCAGCAGCCTCCTCCAACCACCATCACAATGCAGCCATCAGTAAACACAGGGGCTGTCCAGGAGCCTCCTCCAACCACCACCACAATGCAGCCATCAGTGAATGCAGGAGCTGCCCAGGAGCCTCCTCCAACCACCACCACAATGCAGCCATCACCGCTGGCGGATATCATGTAGTCCACCCTCCAGGGGCTACTGTGTGACCTGCCCCCTCTAGAACCAGTGGGTAAGTCACCTACTTGAAGGAATGTGGCTTTGCACTCCCAAAGACAAAGCAATGACCAGTTTGCCCTCTCCAGAAGCAGTGGGCAAGTCACCCACTCCAGAGACTGTGGCCTTGAACTCCCCAGGACAAAGCATTGAGCATGTTGCCCCCTCCAGAACCAGTGGGCAAGTCACTCACTTGAAAGACTGTGGCCATGCACTCCCCAGGACAAAGCAATGGACATTTTGCCCTCTCCAGAACCAGTAAGGAAGTCACACACTCCAGAGACTGTGGTCTTGCACTCCCCAGGTCAAAGCAATGGGCATGTTGCCCCCTCCAGAACCAGTGGGCTTGTTCCTGCATCTGGCTGAAGTTCCCCCGTCTCCCACTGAGGTGCCTGCCTATTTGCAAACTGATGCCCCTAAAGTGTACTATCCGGATGTGGTCAGGATATGGGTTGGACCTTAGACTGTGCCCTGTGGCCATGTGGGCCCTTTGAACATTGGGCTGGGCAGTGTCCCTTTGTGTACATGTACATATCTGTTCCATTGACCAATCAAAATTATTAATTTTAAATTTGATCTGATTACAATCACTTAAGTCAATTCCTGTTGTCCTTGCATTATTCTGCTGTTTTTCAGGGACAAATAGTTTTTTGGATGCAGCTGGTTGTGTGTATGGTGTGTGTGTGTGTGTCGGGTGTTTGTCGTGAATGTGTGTGTCACTGTCATTTTTCTCCCTCCCTCCCTTGTGTGCTAGGTGGCTGTACTCACCGTCGTCCTCTTTGTCGGCATTGGTGTTCCAGGTGAAGCATAACGTAGAAGATCAACAGGAAAACTTGCAATCATTGTCCCAGTGTATCCTTGGTCTCTCTGCCCCCTTTCTTGTTTTACAAATATAAAACCCTCCCTCTCCACCCACAAAAGTCCCACCCCCTCTCCCCAAACAAATATACCCAAGCCCCCAAAAGTCCAATGAAAATGCCATACTTGAAGTCCATACCAACTCCCTCTCCACACTGTCCACCCACAACAAGTTCCTCCAACCAAAACAAAAAACAATGAAAAAGGGGTTAAAAAAGGCAGTGTCTACATGAGTCCAGAACTGGTTGATTCTCTGCTCTATCCTGGTGAGCTGGCTCTCCAAACGGTCCAACCACTGCAGGATGTGTCTTCCAAATGCCCCGGTGGAGCAGGAGGGTACAGCAGCAGGTGCAGTTATGGACCCTGACTGCTGGCAGCAGCACTGGCGATGTAGTAGCAGGGAGGCTGGGGGCTGGCGTGATGTTCTGCTGCGTCGTGGGTCTGAGACAGCTGTTTCAGCCTCTTCCTCCACCATGATCACCAGGCGCTGGTACTCCGCCCGAATGTTCCCCAGTCTCTGCTGCCATAGTCAGGCAGCTGTCTCCTGCCTAGTTGGTGGTAGTCATTGGACAGGAGTAGCTATATCGAGAAAAAGAAGAAGAACAAAAGACAAATTGTAAACAATGGTCTAATCAAACACTTGTTCAAATGAAAGATGGTGGGTGGAACAGTAGGACTATATTGCTGGTCCCCTAGGGGCAATGGAATTTGATGTGATTAATATTTATAATTAGGAGAGTCACAGGGCCAATATTTTATTTGTTTACCAACACATGCCTCACATAGGACGCTAACTGTCTGGTAGAAAATAATTAAGGGAAAATAAGACCAGATTAAGAAGCTAGTGTTTTCATTTTTTCTTTTAAAGGCTTTTCTAGTAACTAATTAGACACATTTAGTGGAAAAATAAAGAATTACCTCTCATTATGATCAGTAAGACATTATGGGGGTCATTCCGACCCCCGGCGGGCAGAGACCGCCAGAAGACCGCGCCGCGGTCAAATGACCGCGGCGGTCATTCTGACTTTCCCGCTGGGCGGGCGGGCGACCGCCAAAAGGCCGCCCAGCGGGAAAGCCCCAGCAACGATGAAGCCGGCTCCGAATGGAGCCGGCGGAGTTGCTGGTGTGCGACGGGTGCAGTGGCACCCGTCGCGATTTTCAGTGTCTGCTTTGCAGACACTGAAAATCTGAATGGGGCCCTGTTAGGGCATGTGGCATGGGCACTGCAGGGGCCCCCAGGGGCCCCATGACACCCGTTCCCTCCAGCCTCTTCCTGGCGGTGTAAACCGCCAGGAACAGGCTGGCGGGAAGGGGGTCGGAATCCCCATGGCGGCGCTGCTTGCAGCGCCGCCGTGGAGGATTCCCTGGGGCAGGGGAAAACCGGCGGGAAACCGCCGGTTCCCCTTTTCTGACCGCAGCTTTACCGCCGCGGTCAGAATTGCCCCAGAAGCACCGCCAGCCTGTTGGCGGTGCTTCCTCCGTCCCCGGCCCTGGCGGTCCATGACCGCCAGGGTCGGAATGACCCCCTATGTACTATGGAGTAGAAGTTGCTGTGCCAAATTGTTGGAAGCATGGTAGTCAGTGATTCAAGTGTGTTGCTCCTGTATGCATCTCAGGCAATATACAATTAGCTATCTTTAATTCCAATGGCCCGCTCTTCCTTACACGCCTTTCACTTAGTTTAGTTTCTACATGACTCCAAAGAGACAGATGAATAAATAAGATACATCACCCATGTTGTGTATAAAATGTGTATATATTTTCCTGTCTGCCGTAAATGTTGGGGGGGGGAGAACGATGCACAGCACTACAGGGAAAGGAACAGGCTATATAGATTGTGTATGCCATGTTTGTCACAGAGTATCCCCTACATCAAACTTGAAATCAAATCAGGCACTTACTAGTCCCACTTTACTCACTGGTCTTGCCCACCATCACAAATTCTTTCTAACAAATTGATTTACTGGGCAGTAAGGAAAGTAAAGAAACTTGACTTACTGTACTGCAGAATAAGGCAGGTAGATTAGGAAGGTAGGTAGAGCTTTCGCTATAGAAGAATAGAGGAGTATCACAGATCTATCTATAAAAGAAAAGCTCAATTTTTTATTCATCCAAGCAATTATTCAATTGTCCTTTCATTCTTCCCCTATATACAGTATACACCCATAGCTGCCATGATTTAATCTTTACATTCTGTCATCCAGTCTTTCACCCAAATTCACAATCCTTTATCCATCCATTCAGTACCCACAATATCCACCCTTTCTTTGTATCATCCTTTCACCCATCCATCTATTTATCCAGTACCAATACTCACCCACTCATCCTTTTTCATTCACCCATGCATCCTTTCCTTTCACTCTTTTTACCCATCCTTTTCTTTTAACCTTCCGTTCTTTCCCATTTCCATCAAGACCTAATTTTTTGCAAACATTATGGCCCTCATTACGACCCTGGCGGATGGTGGTATTTTGGAAAAGAATACTGACAACAGGCTGGCGGTACTCTTCCCCAAAATATGACATTGGCGGTTTGGCTCAAGCCAAACCGCCAATGTACCACTCCATCCGCCAGGGCAGTCTCCAGCCAGGTGGCCATCACAATCTCACCCTCGTGATTATGACCCCGCCTACCGCCATGTTTTTCGTAGGCTTCCATACTGCCATGAAAACCATGGCGGTACCCTGGCACTATCAGTTCCTTCCCTGGCACTGATAGGGGTCTCCCCCGCCCCCTCCCCTTTCCCAGAGTCCTCCCCCACCCCCTCCCAATCCCCTTCAGATACACACATACACGCATATACATACACACCATACACACATTCAACCATGCATGCATACATACATACACTGGCACATCCACACTCACAAACATGCATCCAGGCACACATGCAATCACACGACACAACATGCATGTACACACACACCCATTCATGCACACACGCATTACACCCGCATGCACGCATTCACTCACAGTCACACACACACACTCCCACGCACGCACACAACACCCCCGCCCTCCTCTCCTGTTGGAGAACCCGACTTACCTGCTTGTAGAGGATCCTCCGGCAGGAGACAGGACGCAGCGCTGCTGTCAGCAGCAGCATCCACCAGCAAAACACCGCCAGGCCGTATCATGGAACATGATACAGTAGGCAGTGTTTTACTGGCTGGCGCTGCTGCTGTCAGCAGTGCCACCTTACCGCCGTCCGCCACCATGACCGTCGACGAAATTCTGCCAGCCTTCTGGGGGAATTCCGACTACGGTCATAATGCCATGGATGGTCGGCAGCCACGGCGATGGTATTTTGGTGGCCGTCGCCGTGGCAGTAGGCGGTCAATACCACCAATGTTGTAATGAGGCCTATGTGTTCTTTTGCTGATTTGCAGATAGAAGAATCCACAAATAACCTAACCACTGCTGTAGCTGTAATGCAGGGGGCTCATGAATCCGAACACAAAAACGCTCATGTAGCTAGTAAATTACAGTGTTTGTCAATAATCAAGCAATTTTACTTACCAGCGCCTGTCCCTGCCACCGCCGCTCTCCCTGCACCATCTGCTCCTGCAGCGGTGGAACTTGAGCCGGCTCCTCCTACTCCATTGGTGGTTGGTTTAGCTATAAAAAAACAATATGCAGTTTTTAAATGCCAGATCCCATTCTTAATTTTTGAAATAAAAACAATGCAACCAGAATGGTTACAATTCGGTAAGCACTGCACTATCTTCTGTCAAAAATATCACTCTGGACATTTTGTTGGACTGTTAGAAAAGTCAGGAAGACAAGCCAACCAAAAGCTTTACGTAATAGAGGGGCAGACACTCCAACCAAAAGCTTCACATAATAGAAGGGCAGAGCCATGGCCTATGATTGACGATGACTCAGAATCATTGAAGAGCAACAAAGGTGTGGAATACAAAATTGTCAATGAAAGACAGAAAAAAAGTTAATGCAGGGATAACAGGAATTAATTAAACAAAACTTGGTTAAGGGACTTAAAAAAAGGGAGAAAGTATAGAAAAAGTAAATAAGGCAAAATTCAAAGTAGTATAAAAGTGAGGACATGTAAATGTTTGGGAAATAATAATCGTAACATTAAATAATAGGACTTACTGGGATGAGCAGAGCCATCAGTGCTGGTGGTCGGCACCTCCCCTGCTCCAGCCAGACCCACCGGTGCTTTGCCCTTCTTCTTGCCCTTGGGTGCTGATGTAAGATTAGAAAGAAAATTTAAGAAATACATTAGTAGTACTGTTAATCTCCACAAAATGAATCTATAGCTGCCAAATGCAATAACATTGTACTTTAATCAGTTCGCATGATCAACTATCGTTGACTTGGCTATACTCCTAAAATCCTTACTCCAAATTTCCTTAAGATGATCTACATTTGCATGGAATGATCTTTCATTGTATTCTCACTTCTTAAGCGCCTTAATAGACCAACTCAGTCTCCCTTTTTTGCAATGCATGCACACTTTCATCAATGTGAAATTGCTTGGAACTGTATGTGCTACATAAAGTCACAGAGCATGCTAACTCACTGATATCACTAATTCGCTATCAGTTAGGAGGAGGACAGAGTAGTCTGTGTTACAGTGGCTTGTTAAATAATCAGCCACAGCGAGTGACTACCTACGAGTATAAAAAGCAATGATGTTGCACGGAGCACCTGGCTAGCTCTAACTGGATCACATAATAAATAATAATCTACCATAAACCAAACGTAACTTACCTCTGAGTGGAAGCAGCATGCTAGTCGGAAAAAAGGTTAGCATTGTAGAACACAAACACATAAAAATATGATGCTCACCAAGTCCCGGGTTCTCCATGCCTAGCAGGTCAAGTAGGTCCTGCTCTTGGTCGATGATGTCCGCACAGCGGTGCTTCAGCTGCTGGGTGGTGGGCTAGACCTGGGTGGCAGTCCTGACCAACTGGAGCACCCTATCTTGGTGCTGTTGACGCTCCAGAAGGGGGTACCTACTTCCAGGCCTGCCACCTGCTTCTAGCATGGAGGGGAGGTGGCACTGCACATAAAAAAACAAGTGCTGCCACCTCCTCCTCACTGAAGATCGGGTAAGGTTGCACCCCTTGACCGTGGCACCGCCCACAAGGCAGGCGGCTGCTGTTGCCCCGCTGCTGCTCTACCATGGTGCTGGGTGGGTAGGGTAAGAGAAAAGAAAAATGAACAGGAGGATAAGGAAGGAAAAAGGGAAAAATAGACATGAATATAAAAAGTCACAACAAAAATTAAAACACCATAAAAATAATGGGACACAAAAAGAAACACCAATACAATAAGTAAAAAAATAGGGGTAGATGAAGTATGGGGATAAAGTATTGCAAAGATTGAGGACAGATAGAAGGAGAATTCCCAGCACCATAAACAGAGTGAAAAACAAGGTCCCTGTGCCCCGGCAAACTGTGTGGTGCAGCTTGCGCAAGTTTTAGTTTTAAAAACCAATACGCACTTCGTGTTGTGTGTGACGTCAAATGCAACGCGTACGGGCACAATGGAGTACTCTGCCCCCTAGCAAAACTTCACGTAGCGTGACAGAGTTTTTTGTCACTTCAAGGAATTCTGCGAAGTGTGACTCTACCAGGTCTAGTCAGGATATCATCTAGTGGCATCTTGGGGTGACAAAGGTTATGGTATTGCAGTGCCGCCAACAGGCAGCTTATATGATTTGAGTACGCACGTCTTTCTGGGGGTCATCAGCAGTGCAGGTACTGGCAAGTTCTCTCAAGTGAGCTTAGACGAGGTCAATGGACTCTTTGATGAGCCCGGCGCAACTTCAATCTTTCATGATATGGGTCCATTTGTTGATCAAAGTATGGAATGAGGGCCATAGTGATTGTAAACACCAGTGCCTGGGAGATTGCAGAAAAGCTTAAAAATCCCTTTACCTGCGTAGTGAAGAAGCAGAGACCTTTTGTATCTCATCATCAGTGCCTTTTGTAGCTTTAAAATAATGGTTGAGTCACTCCACCCATGTGTGCGATCACAGAGCTGCTGTGGCTAGGTGGTTGAGCTTGCTAAATGGTGGTAGCTAGGTTCTGTATATGTAGTACAGGATGGTGTGGGTGGACCAGAGGTGGAGTAGTGGTGCCAGCACTCATCATAATGAGTAATGGTAAAGGTGAGTATAGCTGAGTATGCTTGTGGCATGGATAGATTGAGGCACCAGGATGAGGCACAGCTGGTTGTGCCACCTAGGGGGGGGTGTGGCACTAAGAGGTGCCAGGCATCTACAACTGAAGCAGTGCAGACACTAGCACAGCATGTGGAGGCAAGCCGCAGGCCATAACTGCTCGACATAGTCACGGGCATTCTGCAAAAGTGGTAAAGGCTGATGAAATGAGTGTAGTGAGGCTGGTTCCTCTACATTAACACTGTAGTGGCACAGGCTGCGGGTTATTGAGGCACGGTGAAAGAAAGAACCTCCATTATGGATTAGGGTATGTCTGTTTGTCAGGGATGAAATCACAGGGTGAGACCCTGTGCTGTCATACAAAGAGGT
The DNA here is from genome assembly GCF_031143425.1 of Pleurodeles waltl. Lineage (NCBI taxonomy): Eukaryota > Metazoa > Chordata > Amphibia > Caudata > Salamandridae > Pleurodeles > Pleurodeles waltl. The sequence goes on along the minus strand of NC_090440.1, from coordinate 1,137,093,630 downwards.
CTGCTAAAACATCTCCTAGTGGCTAGACCTCATCACTAGTCAAAGAAAGTCCAAATCGGCTCAACTGGGCCAGAGTTATGGCTGTTTAAATGTTTGCCAACCATTTACCTTTTACCCAAGACAAAGCACATAGGGGATCTGCCACATCTCTTTTCTACTACCCCCTGGGAGGGCCAGGAGCCAAGGAGTCAGCAAAAGATTATTCTGTTTATTAGCCTCAGGGTGGGGGAGTGCATGGGACCACCGCCACTCATCTGTAAGTGCCTCTTGTAAGTCTCCCTGAAGGTCAATGTGAGAAGAACAGATGGGTACCCTCACACTCCCCCAATTGTGGTGTTTGGGGGCCAGCAAGAGAAAGTACACCCTGCCCACAGGAGCGGGCAGGAGAGAAGAGCTACTGGCCCCTGGAGCAGCGTGGATGCTACATCTAGGCAAGGAACAAGCAGAGGGTAGCCAGGGATAGGCTCCCTGAGCTGGCCCCTTCATTTTGGCACTCCAAACAAAAAAGGAAGGGCATGGTACGAGGCCATGAACCAAACAAAAAAAAGTAAAAAAGCTAAACAGCTCTCCCTGGTACAGCAGGTGAGCCGCTAATAAAATATTCCCTGTTCCTGGTTGGTGTGCCCCATTATGCCCTGCGCGATTTCCTGATTTGCATATTTTTCTTGCCATGTGGTGCCCCCAGGAGGACAGAAGCACCACCATCAAATCTGAAAAGTGTTGTGGGGGGACTGTGGGAACTATAGCAGCCCCCCTCAGAAGTAATGTTTGTCAAACTGACCCTATATGTGCTGGGTCAAGGAATCAAAGAATGTGTGGGTTTTCACACAATTTTTAAAGTACTTCCCAGGCTGGAGCTTTGGTCAACAGCTGAGAGTCCAGTGCCCTCTTTGGGGTGCTTCTATGACTGCATTTCATGTGGCCTGAGTATACATAAAAAAGGTACATGGAATGACACGCTCTCTAGGGGCTGTATATATGGCTCTGAAAGTATATAAATCACACGCAAATACATAAAAAGCACACAAACACGTTAGGTTTTTTTAAACATTTATTTGTACAATAAAGTTAATAGTGATCAAGACTGGTATACTTTATTAATAGTAATCATTGTATTGACACATGGTTATTATTGATTGTTGCATTAATGCTCAACATGAAGGTTTTTTGACATGCAGTTTGTAGTTCTTGTGATATGATGACCCTTGATAAGGACAATAGTCCTGGTTTATTTAAAATAATGCACCCCTGCATTGTGATGTGTTATCTGGTAAAAGTGAGGTGTCCTATGATTTTGGGGGTCATGACACTGAGGTAAAATGTGATTACTTAATATGATCTATGGTATTTTAAATCTGCCTGATGCATACATTTGTAATTTAATGTATTTAGTGGTGTGTTCATAATAAATGTACTTTTCCTTTTTCTAAAGAAAAAGCACTAACTGGACAATCACGTATTTAGTGTTATTAATTGTGTGTCAGCAGTTGGAGATTACTAGCCCACATCACCTCCCCTGAATTATCCTTGGACTGCTCTGCTTCACTACACTGAGATAGTCAAGCGCTACAATGGGGACCTTGGTGCCCAGTGAGGGGAATACGTGAACCTATTACTTGTGCAGGTCTCACATGTTGCACAACTGGTAACCCAATTACCTACACTGTGCAGTCCCATTTAATGTATTTTTTGTGGGGTCCAGTGGTAAGGTTAAAAACATAGGAGACAATGTGAGGTGGTTATTATAACTCCTGCGTCTAACATGTTATGCCTGTTTTTTACTTGCCCCTGAGGCTCAAACAACCTTCTTCTGGATGAAAGATCACTGACAAAAACCTTTGTTATTTGGAACCCATCTGTAGATTAAGCGTGAGAAAAACATATACACATGCACACACTCATGCACACATACACTCCTGATGGAGTAAGCTAAGTTGTTTTCAGTGGATGCAGGGCTGAAAAAATAGAAATAAATATTTAAGCAGGTATTTAAATGAGTAATTTAGCACACACATCATGAAGGTGATTGTGTTTGTCTCAAAAACTGCAGTTGGTATTTTACATAGCAAACCACACTCGATACCGTGAGAGGATAGGCACGCAATACATATGTACAATACATGGATATATGTATAGCTTTAGAAGGCAATATTGCATGACTCATTCCTTGTTGGACTTTTAAATGGATCCATAGGGGACAAGAGAGGATTATCCTTAATGTCAAACCCTGTAACGTTGGAACAGCAAGAGAAAATTGCCACCATTATGCTGATAAAAAGTAATAAAAAAGCTGTTGCATGAACTAAGGGCCAGTCAGGGTAAAGTTAGACCAAAAGTCTAACTGTACTACCTTTCGGTATTCACAAAGGGAAAGTTAGACCAAAAGTCTAACCTTACTCATAGTAAAGTTACTAGTAGTAACTTATCTTTATGGATACTGAAAAGTAGTAAAGTTAAACTTTTGGCCCAAGTTAGATCCTTGGTCCAACGTTACCTTTGTAAATACCAAAAAGTAATACAGTTAAACGTTTGTTCTAAATCAGACTTTCGTACTAACTTTACCTTTTTTTAATCAGGCTCAATAACACTAGATCATCTCTACAAAGTTTGCTTTCACACCCAGAGGTGTTGCAAACTTAGTTCAATGCACAAGCAATTGAATGTGAAAAAAACAGGTTGCTGTAGCCCTGCACAACCCCACTCGGTATATATTGCTGTGGTGTCTGTGCTTTCTAGGTTACTAATAGTCTCTAAACAGTGATTCTGGAATGTAGTGGTAATTCGAAAGTACAAGTTTCTTCTTTCCAATATCATACATAAGTAATGCACTAAGAAAAGATACTTTATACTTAAAAGTGTTTATTTGAACAGGCTTACTCAGATGCTTAGCACATCTAAAGGAAACACACTGAATATATTAAATCATCACTAAAGTGTGTTATGAACAACAAAAACAATATGAACAGTTCTACAATATTGGAAATATGATCTAGCAACACACTAAAACCTATTTTATGTGCTGTACTATGGGACCCTGGAGTAGCATAACTTGCATCTAGAATTTCTTAGGGAGAATCAATGCACTACATACCTGTTTACAGAAAGGAGCTGGAGTTATCAGCAGCCAATAGAGAGTGTTCCCTCAAAAGGAAAACATACATCAGCATTAGCTCCTCTCAGCCCAGACTTGGCTTGGTATCAGCTTTCATTGCAAAACGGGATGCTGTGGCATAACAACAGTCTGGCAGTCTTTGTCAAAATTTTCTGTGTGTATCTTGATCGATAATCAGGCTCAAAGGACCTCTCCTGCCAAGTGGTCACTTGATGTGCCTTTTATAATGTGGCTTATCCGAAATAGGAATTTCTGAGATAGCCTTAGGAATGTCTGATATAATCTGTATGCATCAATAGGTTTAAGGGAATGGGTTTTGCCCATCAAGTCCATAAGGATTTTTTGTGTTTTTAGCGCCCGTTTTTTTTAGCTTTTTACTGTAGGTGCGCCTCACAACCGTAAACTTACACACGATAAACTCATGGTAAATGGACTGCATCTGTTTTCCACCAGTGTCCAACTTTTAAGAAAGGGCTGCTGCAATGGAGCAAAAGTAAGGGGCACTTGGCTTGTTACACTCGACCACATGTGCACACATGTGGGCACAGGTTTGAGGACTGCATGAGGGAGATTCGTGTCATGGACAGCCTATTAACTGTGCATGAGTAGCCTGGTGCAAAGGAACTCTGCATGATTGGATTTCAACCTGGGGTAGGCCTTATAATGTTGGTGTATACTCAGATGGAAAGCCAGTGCGGTTTACTGTCTTGTCTGCAGTAACACTCCATTATACACTTATGGAGAACACTGCCTTCGATTGCAGCTTTACTTCCCTTTGGCATACAGAAACCAGTGACATGTTGAACTGGGTTAAAATCTGTATGGCAAACACAAATAGAGTTGCAAGACGATATCTGTACAGCTTATGGGTGATTCAGGGTTGTCATTTTTTTTGGCTTACCTCAGGATCAGAGACCAGGCCTTTTGTCACTCTAAAGTGGCAAGTTTCTTACATTTCTCTCCAGAAGCAGGAACAGAGGCCACCCAATACAAAGGGAGCAATTAACAGTGCACGGGTCAGCTTTTGAGGAAGAAAGGGATTGGGGATAAAACATGTGCATCAATCAATCAGTTGTCACACTCCCAGCCCAAGCCAGCTAAACAAAGGAGGGAACCCAGACCTCTGGACACAACACAGGAGGGGCTCCCTTTCAAGATTTGGTGGGAAGGCCCTAGCAGTTATGTCAGTGAGGGGTGGGGCTGAGGCCCCCAGAAGAGATGTGACCAGTGACTCCTGGGTGACACCATTTTGAAATGTCCCAGGATGCTTTGCAGGAGGGTTGGGGCAGGGGTGGAGAGGTGATGTGGCACCCCAGGATTGTTCAGAGACGCCTCACTTCTGAAACGTTCTGTCCCCATTTAAAAGGTCTTGTACATGGGGGGGGGGACTCTGGCTTGGTTGTGTTTTTCTGCTGAACACTGGAGGCTGCAGGCATGGACAAGGGTAAGGAGGAGCCCCCTGACGCCCATCTTGATTTTGGACTATAATTTCAGCTGACCCCCAGACTAATGGGGTTCTCTGCAGGACCAGGGAATCTGGGGCCAGATGTATGAAAAGTTTTTGCACTCGCAAATGGTGCGAATCACAAAAATCGGCCGTTTGCGAGTGCAAAAACGTGGTCTGCGATGCATGAAAGGCATTCGCAGACCAAAAATAAGAAATTGCAAAATTTGCGATTTTTTGCGGTGCGACCTGGTTTTGCGAGTCACATTTTGCGATTCGGTATTTCCAGTAGGAAATTGCAAGGCGCAAAATGCGATTCGCAAATTCCAAGTCGCAAATAGATGCATAAAAAATTCGCAATTTGCGATTTTTCGCAGAATGGCATTTTGCACATGCAAAATACCACTAAGTGAAACCAGGTGGTAACCAGGAGCAACCTATATAAAGAGGCTCAGAATGCCTCAGACTCTTTTCCACAATGGGTGGACGTCATGGCGAGGAGGATGAGGATCTTGGCAGGTTTGAGGAGAGGGAGGAGGAGACAGGAGCGCATTTTCAGAGTGCGCATTACACTTTTTGACCAGACAGTGGAGGAAATATTTAAGAGGTATAGGTTGAACTCAGCCATGATACTTGATCTGACAGCTGAGATACAACCCATACTGCAGCGCAGAACACTAAGGACTCACAGCATACCCACCCATGTGCAGGTATTATGCTCCCTACACCTACTTGCCTCAGGGAGCTATCAAGGGGTCATAGCAGCGGCTGGAGGGGCTTCACAGAGTACCCTCTCTAGATTTTTCAATGCATTTATCAACGTCATGCTAAGCAAACTCCAACAGTACATCAGATTCCCCCACACCCCACAGGAAATACAGCAGACAAAAATAGAGTTTTACCAGAAAGCACAGTTCCCCCACGTCCTAGGTGCCATAGATGGCACACATGTGTCCACCATCAGCCACAGAGTATGTTTACCGGAACCCTAAATACCAACTTTCAATGAATATTCAAGTCATATGCAATGCTTCCTATATCATAACTGATCTCGTGGCCTGGTACCCAGGGAGCACACATGATTTGTACATCTTTCGCCACAGCGGCATTCACACAAGACTGCTAGCTGGGGAGTTTGGAGAAGGATATCTACTAGGTAATGTCACTCTGTACACTGGTGCATAGATGGCGAACACATGTCAGATGGCTCAGTTACTCATCACACCTTCTGTCCCTTCCAGGAGACAGTGCCTACGCAGTGTGCACCTACATGATGACGCCCTACCTTAATCCCACAACACCAGCAGAAGGGAGATACAATGCAGCACACAGGGCAACCCGCAATGTGGTAGAGCGCACATTTGGACTGCTGAAGAGTCGCTTTCGGTGCCTCCACAAAAGTGGAGGGGCACTACAGTACAGTCCAGAGACCACATGTAGAATAGTGGCTACTTGTGCAATCTTGCACAATATAGCTATAACCAGGGGCATACCTATAGAAATCAGTGACACTGAATCAGATGAGGATGACGATCCTATACCACCTCTACAGCCAGCAGACAGGACCAGTGCAGCAGAGGGAAGGCAAAGGCGTGCTGACATCACACACAACCATTTCAGACATGAGTATGAATGAAAAAAAAACACTGACAACTGTACCTGTAGTGATAGAGATTTATTACCTTACGTCAGGTAATGATTTGTGAAAAATGAAGTAAACAGGTGAATAAGAAAAACGAAAAGAAACAAAAGAACTGAGTCCCACACTATTACATCATAGTGGGAACACCAGTGTCAATGCGGCAACAGTCACTTCCTCCTCCCACGCACACCACTGGGGTGCCCAGTTGACTCACTGGCACCCTGAATGTCACCATCAGTGGCAGTGCTGTGCCTGGCACTGCGCCGTCTGGTGTCTGATGCGGGTACTGCCAGACTACTAAGGCTCGAACTGTCCTCAGTGTCCCCCAAGGCTACCTCACTGGGAGTGACCGATCTCTGTCCCATGACTAGTTCAATCACATTAGTGATTTGGACAAGGCCCTGGACCACATCCTTGCTGGTGTGTGCAGCCTCCACTTGGGCCGCCACAGCGCGATGGGCGATGATTGCGGTTGAGTTTGCCATCCTGTTTGAGGACCTGCAGTAGTTAGCAAAACATGGTTCGGAAGCGGTGTTCATGTCTGCGTCGACTAACCCGTTCGTGGCTCAGCTCCTCACACAGGTCACGCACTGCACTGGTAAGCTCCCTAGTGTCCTGAGAGGCCAGCACCTGTCCCTCACGCAGCTGGGTGATATTGTCGTTCAGGGTGTCAATTCGCCGATGCAGGCCAATCATATGTCTGTTGTGGACACTCAGGTTCCTGTCCAGACTCTAAATTCTCCTGTTTTGCAGGCGCTGTTGCTGCAACATAGCAGCCTCAAGTCCCCCGAACAAGGATGAACCCTCAGCTGCCTCCTGCAACAACAATATACAGCATGTCAGTTTTGTATGTTACATTCTCTGTCCAGAAATGGCAATAAAGGTACAGGTACTGCTCTACATGGTGTAGTGTGTGTTGTGTTACCTTGGGTGTCACTATGCTTGCTTACATTGTCATGCTACTGTCTGTACTAGTTTGTGGACCACAACTCCCATAATGCATAGTTGTGATGCTTCTAAGATGTGGACTGGACTACTTCACACACTACTTCACATTACATGCTAATTCCTAAGGGGCTTTTATGCATGCACATATTGGGTTCACACGACAACACTGCACTTACCTTGGCTGGTACTCAGTTGGGCGGAGGTGTCTATATCTGTGACCCCTGTCACTGCTTCCGGGACGAGTGTCGATTCCACCAGGTCCTCCAGTGGTGTGGCAGGTGGCTCGGTTGGTGGTCCTCCTCCTGTGCCCCTGGCCTCTGCAAGTCTCTTTGCCACCCTCTCCTTTGCCCGGGACCGCAGGTCGTACCAGCGTTTCTTGATTTCATCAATGGAGCGCTGTGCCACTCCAATGGCGCAGATTTTACCTTGGATCTCAAGCCATAGCCTTCTCTTCTCGCTCTCAGGCACCTGGAGTGATGATTTACCAAAGAGGCGGTCATGGCTCCTCACAACCTCTTCTGTTAGTACCTCCAGCTCCTGTTCACTGAACTTGAGTTTGCGCTTCCTCTCCTGCTTCTCATGTGAAGTACCTTGGTGCTCCATTGTGGCTAAGGTGATGCTGCTCCTTCAGAGTGCTGCTCAGTGTGGCTGGGCTGCTCTCACTCAGGATGCTGGTTTGGGAGTGGCACCTGAAACTGCCTGGGATGACTCATTTCCTGCTGGTGATGTCATCAGGCTCCTCCAGGTGTACATTCTCGAACTTTCTCGCATTTTGCGATTTTTTACTGAATCGCAAAAAAATCGCAATTTGCGAGAATGCAAATTGCGATTCGGTATATGGGCCTCACAAACCACAAATAGCGATTTTTAGGAAATCGCTAATTCCGAATCGCAATTTTGTTACATGGCCAATTGCGACTCGGAAATAGAGATTTCTTAATAATCGCATATTGTGATTCGCAGACCCCAGTTTTCATACATCCGGCCCCTGGTTGCTTTACACTCCTTAAGGGCTAGTTAGATGAAAGACTGGACTTTTACGCCAAGGAGGAGAGAAGCTCCAGATGGAACAAAGGGCAAAGGTTGGCACTGGGAGCTAGTGGAACCAGCTCCCTGCAAGGTTCACAACTTCAGATTCCAGGAGGCCTAAGTAAAGTGCTCCGGGTGGATAGGACTCGCCACCAGGAGCAGAATGATCCCATAACCATGTAAAAAGGCCTATCGGGGTCCAAACTGTAAACAGGAAAAGGACTTGACCTTTGACTCCGCCCAGCATGATCAGAGCACATGGATCTTTGCTGCCGGTTGATGAAACCTGCCGAGGTTGGCATTGCGCGGGGATCGCCACAAGGAATCCTTTCAACTTTTGGCCCCTGGATGGGCAGAACTCTCCTCTCACAGAGATTCACTGTCACCGCCCTAAGAGTCCCAAGCACAAGGTAGGTGCAGGGAAGCACCCTTGCTCTCCCCACAGCAGTGGCTGGCCACTCTGCTCCCCATGCCTGGGTCTCAGGGGAGCAGGTGGCATCCACAAGAGGTGGCACCCTGTCCAGAGGGGAAAAGAGACAGTCAGCTCCTGCAACCACACCCAGAAATCTGGCTTGTGCAGGGAGCTGTTGGGGCAGCCAGGGGTGTGATCCCTGGGTTGCCCCCATCAATATGACCTGTCCTGGAATCGGGCACCACTAGAGAAAATAATTACCAAGGAGGAGGGTGCTCTGCTAGTGGAAACAATCCGCTAATCCCATATTCACACTCCCAAGATGGGCGTTTTCAATGCTATCAGTGACACATACTTAAAGGCTGCAATGTTTTTATTAATGGTGGTGTGAACACCTTGTTGCAATGCTTGATTATTCAGTGATAAGTGCATAATGGGATGTCACGCTGACTATTGGTAAAGCCAGGATGTCATTCTTCATTGCTGGCAATGTGGGCACATAATTGCAATGGTTGACTAGTCTTCATGGATGCAGAGGGTTATACTTAATGGAGAAAGTGATGTTATGAGATATTACATCAATATGTGATCCTAATCTTGGAATGTGGCAACATTGACCCTTTGGGGATCCCATGTACTGTTACCAAAGGTAGTTCCACCAGCCTAATGTATATTTGGACCTTATTGCATAGTATTGAGTAGTGTGCTTGTGTAATAAATTGCCTTTTCTTTTTCTAAAGAAGAAGCACAGACTAGACAATTATTTACTGAGTGTTATTATTGTGTGCCAGAGTGCTACTATTGTGTACCAATGAATAGTGATTACTAGCCCACATCACCTCTCTTGAAAAAGGCCTTAGACTGTTCTGATCCAATACCCTGAGAGAGTCAAGTGCTGCAATGGGTTTGGTTCAAAGTGGAGGGCAAATGTGGACCCATTACTTGTGCAGGCCACACAACTAATGGCACGCTTCTGTACAGTATGCTGGTCTTAGAAACATTTTTATAAACAACGAAGCTAAAAATACATCAATTCAGACTACATTATTTATGTTATTATTGTTGTCTGACCTTGAGATGGAGATAATAGAGCACTTGTCCCAACCAGTGTCACATCATGTGTCTTATTGATGTCATTGGCTCTTTCCTCGATAGCCTTAGTCTTTTTACTTGGCCTACTTTTTCGTTAGCAGTATTCCGGTTGTAATCTGATTGGGCGGGAAGGGGGCTTGGTTTGTTCTCTCATTTCTCTTTCACCTTCTACTTTTAGCGCTTCGATGCTCCTCGTGAGTCGGAATGCACTTTATAAATACGACACACATACATACATTGAATGACTTGACACTTTCACAGTTTCCTGGAAAGGCACCCGCATCAAAAGGATTACATGCAGATGATAAGGCGAAAATGAAGTTTGTCCTGCTCAAGATGAAGTCTTGCCTTTGGGACTTCCCGTCAAGGTGTGGATCTAACCCCCAGACTGAAGCCGTACTTACTTCATCAAAGTAGTTAGTCAGTACAATATAATGAGCTGGTATTCTCTCTCCTGAATGTTGGTAAATGCAAGAGAATCCATTGTATTTACAGCACATTTTGGCCTTATTATCTACACCATACGGTTGGTGTTGCTTGGCTTGAAAGTACACCCTGGTTTCATTTTTGATAATACCTCTATATTTCTCTCTCAATAGTAAGACTATGCTCAGTCAAGATAGGGTGCTCAAATCACTGTAATAAAGTAAAGCAATGTTAATAATCATAATGTTCATTCATGCTCTGTATTAATGACATAACACACACATGGTGACAAGATAACTGTGGCATTTATGTACTACATTGTCAAATTACTTTAATATATTATATGATGTAAGACTGCATTGCACCTTATGTTTTCTTGTAACTAAAAATGCATACACATTTTCAGAAGTGAAAATAGACTACATTCAGTCACTGAGCTTGGGCGCAGTAGACATGGCTCCTCAAGATTAACTAGCTCTTTTTAACTTCTGGTTGGTTTCTGCTGCTTACATTTGTGCATCCTCACCTGGAAATGTCAGGATTAGCCCGACCTGCACATGCATTGTGCTTGAGCCATGGCACAATCCTGAATAAAGAACTACCTGAGTAGGTCTTCTGAGTCTGGTGCCAAGTTCATGCAGGGGTATTGTGAGATCACATACTCACATGAGAACCAGCAGCCATCTCGGATTTGGTGTATTCAAAAGCTGCGTCCGAGTCAGAATATGTATATATACATATTCACTGCATACATATTCATTGTTGATGCATTGTACTTTTTATATCTGACATTGTTTAACTGCATTCAAGTTAAATGTTCATGTACTTTATCTTGATAGCTGGGAAGTGACTTAATAATTAATTACTCAAACTAAGAGGGCTGCATTCCTCTGCATCGTTCTCCTCTTAGTTTGAAGCAAAGCAGAACACCTCCTAACCTAAATTTCCCACAAAGCAATGACCAATGTCTTCCATTAAATTTGCCATCTTCTCTTTATCATGGCGATCCCATGCATCAGTCTTCCACCCATCCAATTTCAAACACTTTTTGGCATAAGAGTCAGGAATTAGTGATTCAAAATAACAGCAGCCAGGAACATTATGGTGGTCATTATGACATTGGCGGGCAGCTGACCACCACACAGGCAATGGCAGTTATGCCGTCGCCAGGCTGGTGGTAATGACTGCCAAATAATACCCATGGCGGTGATCCCTCCCATAGACAGCCAATGTACACACCAACCGCCAGTGAGGTAGGACCACCATCCCTGTGGTAGCCACCTACAGGCAGGCGGAAGGCAGGGAGCCACCCACCATATTATGACCCAGCACACTGCCACCAGGGTTTCCGAAGTGCGAGCAACGCCACCAAAAGCCTGGCAGAAACACATATACAAGGAGGCACTCATCTCCAAGGAAACAGAGGAATCCACGGCTGCCATGGAACCGGAGCTGCAAGTCTTTCCGATGCTGTACCACACGATGGAAGTCCAGGAGTACCAATGCCGATGAAGATGACAACGGTGAGTACAGATGCCTAACACACAAGGGAATGAGGCAGGGGAGAGTGACACACACACATGCACAACACACACCATACACACACCACACACCCAGAACAATCTGTAGTATAAATCAACAGCAAAAGAACCCAGGAGCAAAGAAAGCTAGGACACATACCTCTGGGGTCCTTGGGCTTGGGTTTGGGATGGGGCGTAACTTGACCCTTCCGTATAGGTGCAGAGGAGTGGTCTTGGGGCAGGGGCCAGAGTGCACTCTTGTGCTCCTTAGTGGCAGGGGCAGTTGCAGTCTCATAGGGAGGAACAGGAGTCAAATGGGAGATGGAGGTACTGGGCTGGGGAGTGAGACCTTTCTTTTATGGGCAGGATGGGGGGTAGGGAAGAGATCCAGGTGGGAAAGGAAAAGCTTCTTAGGACCAGTGGGGTGGGGTGTGGGTGGAAGTATGGTGTGGAGGTAGAGGGAGTGGTTGTTGGAGGAGAAGGTGTGCTGGACTTGGGTGCAGGTGCATGGACAGTGTGCGTGTGTGAGGTGCATGGCTGTTGGGGGTCTGAGTGGGAGCATTTGTGTGTCTTTGGAGGGGGCAGAAAGGGTGGGGAGGTCAAACAGGGCGAGTGGATGAATGTTGTGGTGGTGTCTACAAGTAAGGTGGGTGTGCTGCAGAAGGTAGTGTTGGTGGTGGTGGTGACTGTGCATGTGGAGTGCGGGGTGCATGTCTGCGGGTCTGCTGTTGTGGTGACTGTGGGCAAGGCTGTGCAGGATCTGGGACTGTTGATGCTGTGCATGCAGGTGTGAGTGCTGATGTGACTGTGAGGGAGGAGGAGGAGGGGGAGACAGTGGAGGAAGTGGCTGGTGTTATGAGTGCAATTGTGTGTTGGCTGTGTGTGCTTGTGGACTGATGTGTGCTGCTTGTGTTTGTCTTTGTGAGTCTTGACTGTTCTTTTGGGTGCATGTTTCTCAGAATGTGTGCATGGGTTTGGTTGAGGAGAGGAGACTTGGACTGGGAATAGGTAGTTGGAGGGGGGACGGAAGAAGCAGGGACAGTGGCTGCCATCAGAGAGGAGGCCAGACCCTGTAACGATCTCTGTAGGGCCGCCAAGCCACCATGAATGCCCTCCAGGAAGGCATTGCATTGATTCATCTGGGATGCCAGCTCCTGGATGGCATTCACTATGGTTGACTGCCCTACAGAGATGGATCTCAGGAGGTCAATAGCCTCCTCACTGAGGGCAGCAGGGCTGAATGCGGCGGGCCTGAGGTGTCTGGGGCAAAGGAGATGCCCACACTCCTGGGTGGGGGGCTACTGGGAGGGCGGTGTTGGTACGGGGCGGGGGAAAATGATGTAGCTGAGGTGGTCCCACCAGGGTCCGCCACCAATAGGGAGCTTCCATCAGAAGAATCAGAGTCAGTTGTTTCAGCTCCAGTCTCCCCTGTGGTGCTCCCCTCGCCCTCCTTCCCACTGGTCCCCGCGGCATCGGTGGACCCTGCCTCCTGGGTTCCGTGGACTGCAGCTCCCTCACTCGCCGGTGCCCCTGCTTCTTCACCAGATGATGCTAATGCACACATGGACAGGATGACAAAAGGAGAGGGGGGAAAATGGGAGCACAGGATCAATCAAAGCAACAACAGGCACAGATGGCATACACATCACAATCATTACCTGGGACAAAGATTGGGCAATATGGACCACAGTGATGAGCCATTGCCTAGGCACTACATCAGGTAGGAACCCATACACTACCATCTGCACACCTACTGGGACTAACTAAGCCCTGTCAGCCATGGCAAGGTAGATACCTAGCAATACCAAGAATGCATATCACCCTACATAACTAAGCAGGACCATGCAGGAATATCTAAACTGGCGTATGGGGGCATCCACTGACCAGATACCTACACCCAAACACCATGCCAGGGAAGAAATGATGAATGCTAGACACAATGGACTCACCGCCTTGTGGCTGCTATGTTGCCCTCAAGCGCCCATCCAGCTCTGGGTAGGCCACCGCCAGTATGCTGGCCATTAGGGGGGTCAGGCTCCGACGGGCACCCCTCCCTCATTGGGAGTCTGTTCCCAGTTGTGCCTCTGCGGTCTTCCTGGCTCAGTGTCTCAGGGCCTCCCACCATTTCCTGCAGTGGGTGCTCCGCAGGCTATGGACCCCCAGGGTTCTTATGTCCTTGGAGATGGCACACCACAAGCCCTTCTTCCGATGGGCGCTATCCAGCAGAGGAAATGGACAGAAGGACACCATGAACCATACAATCCAGCCTGTCACACATATGGCCTACATACTGTATTTGCCCCTCATGCAGCCACACATGACCTGTACCCCTGCATTCAAACTGCCTGCAGCCATGCCCCCAATTGACACACTGCAAACACACACATGCATCTCCTTGCAGCCATGTTGCTAGCAATGTACCCATGTTGTACTCACTTGTTGGTCTGGATGCCAATACAACTGCTCATACAGGGGTAGGACCCCATCCACGAGCTTCCCCAACTCCTCTGACGTGAAGGCTGGGACCCTTTCCCCTGTAGCACAGTCCATGGTAGGTTCCAGACACAGGTCACAGCAGCCCAAGCAGTGGAGATGTCCTCCAGTGGACAGTCAGGAATCAAGTGAAGTTGCAGAAAGGAAATGACGGTCATGTCCGTGGCACTGAACACCAAGTGACCCTGGCTACCCAAACCTATGCTGGCTGCTGAGCCTTGTCAGAAATCTGAGAACAGGGCTGAGAATCAGTACAATGATGCTCATGGGCGTGCCAGGAGGACTGTGGAACAAACCTTCGGTCTCCTGAAAGCCAGGTTCAGGTGCCTCCATCTGACAGGTGGATCCCTATGCTACTTCCCTGAGAAGGTACGCCAGATTGTGGTGGTGTGCTGCATGCTACACAATTTTCCAAATCAGCAGGAGGAAGGGGGTGACAATGCTCCTGTGGCAGCAGTGGACACTGAGGACAGTGAGGAGGAGGAACAGGAGGAGGATGTAAATAACAGTACATAGATCATTCAGCAGTACTTCCAATGACACTCACGTAAGACTGTTGATCCAGACTTGTCTACATTTAATTTATGTGCTGTGTGGGTGTAGTATTATAGCAGTCACTACCTTTGCATACCAATTGACTGTCACCTATGCCTTCCCTTATTGCAGATGTTGGTGTGGTTATAACACTGTTCTGATGTCATGACTACAGACTGCTGAGATACATTTGTTGCATTGGCTTCACACATTACAGGACATTTGCACAGATTAATACAGTTCAATACAGTTCAATACAATGCACATTTCTTTCTGATAAAGCACTATTCTCAAGTTGTGTTCAAGAGTGTTTATTTGAAGATAAAAAGAATGGGAAGTGCAATAGAGTGGGGTGATGGTTGAGGAAAAGTTCAGAGTAGTGGCCCAGTCTGTTTGTGGCAGAGGTCCAGTGTCCATAGGGCCATAGGAAGAGGAGCAATGGCAGTCCAAAGTGAACAGACTAACTCAGTGGGACACAAGGGGGACATTCAGGAGGGGCTCATTTTCTGGCAGTGGTCTTGGTCTTTGCAACAGTCTCTGGTGTCAGGCTGGGTCATAGGGAATGCTTGCGGGGTGGTCCACCTTCTGCAGGGGGAGGGGTGCTGGTGGCCTGCGGGTCCTGTCGTTGGTCCTCCTGTCCACTAGCTGCAGCTGATGTTAATGGCTGTTGGGTAGACTGTCTAGTGTAGGTGGGCCGCTGGTGTGCTCTGTTCTCCTGCATGGTGTTGGCCATGTCACTAAGCAATTCTACAAGGGAGGCAATGTTGGCATTTAGGGCCTGCAACTGCTGCATGACCTCCTGGTGGTGTACCGCCTGCAGCCTCTGGTCCTCCTGAATGATGGTGATCACCTGGCCCATCCTTTCCTGGGATTGTTGGTATGCTCCCAGGACATGTGTGAGTGCCTCCTGGGCAGTCGGTTCCCTGGGCCTGTCCTCCCCCTGGCACGCAGCTGCCCTCCAAGTGTCCCTGGCCTCCTGTGTCCCCTGAATGGTATGCCCACTCCCACTGACATCAAGACCTTCATTGTCTTGCCTGTGTAGTGTAGACTCAGATCCCTGTATAGGTGGGCACACCAGTGATTGATGTGTCCTGGGGACAGAGGTTTGGGTGCATTGGCTGGCAGCTGTGGTGTTGGAGTCTGAGGGGGGCCCTGTGAAGGACTGGTTGTGGGATATGGTGTCCGACTGACCAGTGGTCCCAAATGGACCAGGGAGTTCCTCCAGATCCAGACCTCCAGAGTTGCTGTCATCACTGAGGGCATCTTCGGTGGGGGACTGGGCTGCCGTGGCGCCTCCTCGCCGCTGACATTGGCTGGGACACCTGTGGGGATGAAAGTGATGTGTTAAGGTAATTTTCTGTGACACATTATGTATTTCCAGCTTTCCCAAAGATATTGGTGTTGTCCTCCCACCTTTGGTGGTGTGGGGTGAAGTATTGTGGGATTGGTAATTCCCCATGCTGTCCATGCTTTGATAGTGGGTGTGCATGTAGAGCTGGGAGGGAAGTGCTTGCAGTGGGTATGGCATGCAAGGGTAGACATTTGGGTATGGTTATTGGGCTGGTGCACCATGTGGGATGAGGTGGGGTGAAGAGTGTCAGGGTGAGGGGTGAGTTGGCATGAAAAAATGGGGTGGCGGTAGGTTGTTAATGTTGACTCACCAGTGTCCAGTCATCCAGCTACTCTAGTGAGTCCCTCAGGGTGCAGGATTGCCAAAACCTGCTCCTGTCAGCTGTAGGGGGGAGGTAGGGGTCCACCGCCAGTCCTCTTGATTGCGAGCTGGTGCCTTGATGCAATGGAACGCACCTTCCGCTGTAGGTCATTCTACCTCTTCCGAATGTCATCCCTTGTGGATGGATGTTGTCCAACTGTGTTCACCCTGTCCACGATCCTCTGCCATAGCTCCTTCTTCCTGGCAATGGATATCTGCTGTACCTTTGCTCCAAACAGCTGTGGCTCTACTATGACTATTTTCTCCACCATGACCCTCAACCCCTCATCAGTGAAACAGGGATGACTTTGTGTGGACATGGGTGTTGTGTGGTGTGTGTGTTGTGCAGAAGGTGTTGAGTGATCTGGTGGTGTGTGGGGTGTGTGGTGCATGACGGATGAATGGGTAGTTGTGGTGTGTCTGTGCAGTTGTCTCTGTGATTTGCTTAGCTAGCTGTAAGGTCTTTTTGTGTTTGCAAAGGTTTGTGGGTGGTGTATGTGTGTGTTTTATAGTGCTGTTGGTGGGTGTGTGGGGTGTCTCTGTGTCAGGCGTGGATTTTTTGATTTGCCAACTTTGTCTTATTTTGTTTTTGGTTGGCCATTTCATCCGCGGCGGTGTGCACCACCAATGGTTTGCCACCGTTGAATGTCTGCTGTGCTGATTGGTGGGTCATTATTTGGAGGACATTGTTTTGTTGGCATAACGGTATGGGTGGTAGTTCTGACAGTTTATCACAACCGTTGGGTCAGACGGATTTGTGGTTGTGCCTGATTTCTGTTGTTTTTTTGTGTGTGCATCATTACCTGGCGGTCGGATGTCCACCTCCGTGGCGGTATGTTGGCGGCAGTCACCGTGGCAGTATGCGGTATTTACCTTCAATGTCATAATAAGGGCCTATGGCGGTCATTATGAACATGGCGGGAAAGATCGCCGACCGCCGTGTCGGCGGTGAACAGAATCCCACTAGTGGCGGCGAATGCAAACCCACCATAAAATGTTTGAAAAACCCAACTCTGCCAAAAAATCCCAAACCACCACACCCTGCCAGGACCCTGTCGGTGGGAATCCTGGCCCAACCCGCCACCGCCAAGCACACCCACATCCCGCCCTCCAAATAATGATGCACAAATAACATCGGCGGACAGTGGAGGCTGGACGACCATTGGTGGCTGTGACAGCCATGGGCGGCAAGTGGACTCAACAGCAACAAGTGCACACATTGGCTAAGCCTGTCACCCACACACCTGACACACATCCAGAACCCCACAAAACATCCCCAGACACACCCCACAATCCCTTGCAATGAAACCAGAACCAGAAGACGGAGAGCATCAGAGCCAGACAGCGAGCGCCAATATACAGGACACGCATATCGATCCACACAGGAGCACCCATACCCCGTCCCCACTCCTGTCCCCCCCAAAAATCCACGCTTCACCGAAAGGGAGCTAAGGACCATGGTGGACGAGATCCTGAAGGTGGAGCCACAATTATTCGGGTCTGAGGTGCAGCACACACCCATCGCACGGAAATTGGAGCTGTGGCAGACCTTTGTCAACAGGGTGAATGTAGTGGGACACCATCCACGCACCAGGGACGACATCCACAAGAGATGGAACGACCTGCAGGGGAAGGTCCGTGGCATGGCATCCAGGCACAACATCGCAGTGCAAAAGACTGGGGGAGGACCGCCACCAACACCACCCAACTACACCGACTGGGAGAAAGTACTCGCCATCCTGCACCCATAGGGACTCACTGGACTCACTGGAGGAATGGACTCGGGTAAGTCATCTACAATTACCCCATATACAACACATTTGCAATGCATGCACCACCCAACCCACACCCACCTCGAGCCACACCCCACCCAGCCATTACCCACCACATCCACCACGCTGCATTACCCACAACTCACTACCAGGCCCACATCACTGCCGCTTTGCACAGCCACCCTCCCCTGCATGTAATCACAATGTAACCCCACCACTGCTACTAAATGCAATGTCCACCTCACAAAGGCACCCTGGAAGGCCACTGAAAGTCACACCCGCACAAAATTGCACAGTTCTGTACACCTCAAACCCTCAGGCATATGTAACAGACATGTCTATGCCCCCCAATAGGCACAACCACCCATGCAACCCTAACGGAGGGGACAAGGAGTGCCACAGCACTCCAGGGAGACAGGGGCACATCACAAGACCTTGTACGAAGGACCCCTGGACACTGATGAGCAGTCAGGCCCCTCACACAGCCCTGGATGCTCACCATGCAGCAGCCCCACCCAGTAAACCACTGTCACCCCTAACACCCAGTCAAGACCAGCAGGCCAGGGGAGGCGTATCCAAACCAGTGTACCCAGGGCACAGACAGGTGGAACACAGCTACAGAGGCCACAGTCTCCCACTCCCAACATGCAGGAAGGCGAGGGCCCCAGTACAAATGGCACGTCAAGACATGCGCAGGGGACACAGGCACAGGGGACTAGGGCAAGTTCAAGTGCCCCGTGGGTCAGGGGGTAGGGCACCGGATGGGTGCAGCAGTCCAGGACGTCATTGCAGAGGTATTGGGGGCCTACCAACATATTCAAGACAGGTTGACACAGATTGTGTCCACCCTGGAGCAAAGTCAGAGGATGCGCAGCAACAACACCAACAGCCCATGGAGCAGTGGAAAGAGCACAATGCCACAATGGACACCATTGCTGAAGCACTGCTGCAGTTGGTCAACAAACAGTCAGACACCCACACCGGACAAGAGGCCCCCACAACAACCCTGGACATCCAGCAACAGATGACCCAAGCAGCAGAAACTGCACAGGAAATACCTTCCCAGGAATCACAAGGGCCAACCATGCCACCCCAAGAAGCTCCACAGGAGGCGCCCAAACGTAGTCTCAGGCCAAGATATGGCACTGGAAACCCAGCTAAGAACAAGCTTCCCTCCAAAATTGACACTGCTACTACTGCAAACCAACCATCCCACCCATTCACCAACAACACTTAGCTGAGGGCAAATTGAAGCACTATACTATAATTAGGACCCACCTATGACATCCAACAGGGCTGCCCTCAAGTTGGTTTTGAGGACACCCAACCCTTATGACTTCCATCACTGTATATAGCACAATTCACTGTATTCGACCAATAAAACACATTTCTCACCTGTAACACCGTCTTCTGTCTTCAATGTTGAACAAAGTGGAGTATGGATGCAACTGGCAGAGAACAACTTTATTGTCAATTTGTGCTTGGTGGTGGTAATGTGTGTTTCAAATTAGGCAAGGAGGGAATGCATATATTGTCTGTCAGTACCATGCAGAAGAGGTCCATGTTTTGCCTATCATGACCAATCCACCCTATATGACATGTCACACTGACAGTATCAGTCACTAACCACAATTACAGGCTTAAGTCTCTGATAGTTATTGGAAGTAGAGTTGTATCAGTTGGTTCCTGGAATTGACATCTTCCTCATCCTTACCATCACTCTCCTCACCTCTCTGAGGTAGCTGATCAGGACCTATAGCACCCTCCACCTCCAAAAGTGGGATAGAATGTCTCACAGCCACGTTGTGCAGCAGGCAGCAGGCCACCACCATTCTACACACCTTATCAGGCCGATAGGCCAGGGAACCCCCAGAGATATGTAGACACCGGAATCTAGCTTTCAGGAGACCTATAGTACGCTCTATCACCCTCCTAGTACGTCCATGGGCCTCATTGTATTTCCTCTCTGCATCCGTCCTGGGATTCCTCACTGGTGTCAGGAGCCAACGCAAGTTTGGATAGCCAGAATCACCTAGAAAAAGGGTCAATACAGAGTCGTCATTGTAATGTCCTTTAGTCAGACAGGCAGGTTTTCTGCAATGTGTCAGTTTGTGACAGGCAAAAGTACCTATGATCCACCCTCTATCCTCTTGTAGTTGTTCCATCTTCTGTGGCCCACTACTGTTCCTCAAAACAAATGAATCATGGACTGAACCCAGAAACATGGCATTCACATGGGAAATGGTTTGCAGTACATACCAATTGGATGTTCATGGAGTGAAAGTTCTTCCTGTTTCTGTGCACCTGTTCACTCACTCTTGGGGGGATGATAGCTATGTGTGTGCCATCGATGGCACCTATGACATGGGGAATGTTTGCAATGGCATGGAAGTCAGACTTGATGGCAGGGAGGTCAGCACTTTGGGGGAATCGCTCATAGGATAGCAGATGTTGTACAAATGCATTCAGAAATCTTGTGAGTACCTGGTGAACATTGGCTGAGAGAAACCAGCACCCATGCCCACTGTCACTTGAAATGAGCCTGTGGCCAGGAAATGGAGTGCGGAGAACACCTGCACCTCAGTTGGAATGGCATGCTGATTACAATTTCCGGGAGTCAGTGCAGGATCCAGTAATGCACATAGGTCCTGAATAGTTGCACGTGTGAGTCTGTAAGTGATAATGATCTGACGCTCCACCATGATCCCCATATCACAAGTGGTCTGTACACCGATGGTGCCCTTCCTCGCCACAAGGGTCGGTACCTATGAGGGGTTACAAAAAGGAGTGATGTGCACACATTCACTGGCATATTTGCTAAATACATGCAGTGCATTGTTCATAGTAGTGTCTGTACAATAACTGCAACCTGACAGATGTACATGTACATCACTAGGATGGAACAGAGTAAATCATGTGTGCTACTATACTCAATGGATAGAGGCCTAGGTGCTTCATGTGGCTGGTAGGCCCTGCATTGTGAGTAGTATGAATTTCAAGATGCGTAGGTGATGGAAAAATGTCTGCCCACTGTAGTTCTGCCCCTTCATTGTGGAAGTGACCTAATACCGCTAGCGGTTGACGTCACAACGTACGGCGGTGTTGACCACTGTTCGCACCCTCATTGGTTAACATGGATGCCAATGGGGAATCCTGGCGTATCATGATCGCCACCGGTGGTGACGGTGCATACTGGCGCGGAACGTACGCGCGTTCGTCATCGTTTGATCAATTGACTCCCTGATCTCACGTGGACAGGTACTCCACTCGGTGTACTGCTGTCGCCTGCCTCTGGCTATGGATGTTCCACGTGGTGCAGGGGAAAGGGCCTCGGCCTCCACCCAGGAAGAACTGGAGAAGCTTGTGGAAGGGGTCCTGCCCCTGTATGACAGACTCTTCGGACGGCCAGAGGTACAGGTGAGTCCGGGTTTGGGGGGCACTGTGTGAGTAATGGATGGAGTGGATTGCACATATGTGTGCTCCTGTGAGCCAGGATGGGCCATGGTGCATGGAATGCTGCGTGCCACTGTCCTACATGTCTGAGAGTACTGTCAGTCCTATGCCTAATAATCTGCCAGCTGTTCCCATCGTGCAAGTGCCTGACCTCTGTGTTCCATTTCTGTGTCACCCTACTAGGTCAGCGCCCACCAGAAGAGGGCACATTGGCATGCCATCGCCAAGGAGGTACGGACCCTGGAGGTCTACAACCGGTGTAGCACCCACTGTCGAAAGAGGTGGGAGGACCTGCAGCGCTGGGCGCGAACGATCACTGGGGAATTCCTCCCAATGGGCACTGACCCCCCTCATGCGTCGGATCCTGGTGGTGGCGTACCCAGATCTGGATGGGCGCTTGAAGGCTGCACAGCAGTCACAAGGGGTTGAGTACTCACAGACTATACTTCAGTCTGGAAGGTTGAGTGTGTGTGCGAAAGGGCTCTTGCTGCTTAGAGCAGGGAATTTGACTGGTGTCCATCTATTGTATGTTGCCCAAAGGGTGTAGGGGTGTCCCTGTCAGGTTTCACCTACCTCAGCTCCAATACTATTTCAGGGGATGGGTGTAGGTCAGTATTCTGCTCAATAGTCAGGAGCATGGCCATGGGCATAGTGCATGGTGCTGCCTGTTGGGTGTGTGCTGGGTGGGTGTACGTCTCGCCATTGTGTATCAGCATTCAGCTGTTTATAAGTGTCTCTCCTGTTTTGTCTCCCCATCCCTGTTCTCTTGCGTTGGTTTGGTATAGCATCAAAATCAGGCGAGGGAGCTGAGGCATTGGCAAGTGGTGAGGCATCAGCCCATGGATCCTCCAAGGCAGAGACAACGGACGCCAAGGGGACCAGTGGGTGGGAGGCTGAGGGGACTTCCACGGGGGAGGCTACTACCACAGGAGGTCGTGACTCTGAGACCTCCTCCGATTGGGGTCCTCTGGCGGTGGCAGACCCTAGTGGACACACCACTACCGTGAGATCTTCCGCCACCCCCATACCATCACCGCCCTCCCTTCTGCTCCGCACCGAGTTGCCCGCCCACCCAGAAAGGTGGCCGTCTCCTTCACCCCAGGCACCTCCTCCCCTGCCCCAGTCAGCCCTGCTGCCCTCACAGAGGAGGCTATTGACCTCCTGAAAACCCTCTCTGTAGGTCAGACAACCACCGTCAATTCCATCCAGGGTCTGGAATCAGAGGTGCAGCAGACCAATGCCTATCTGGATGGAATTCATGGTGCCCTGTCTGCCCTACAGAGATCTTTTCAGGCTCTGGCTTCCTCTTGGACGGCAACCAGTTTCCCTGGCCATTCCATCCCCCCTCCAACCTCCTCTACCCCTTACAGTACCCCACTCCCTTTACCAGTCCAAAGCACACAATCAGACCCGCTTACAGGCACCTCAACACACCAGAAGCACACTTCAAAACACAAGCACCACACCTCCCATCGCAAGCATTTACACAGCCAACAGACACCTGCACACAACAACTTCCACTTCCCCCAGTCTGCCCACCTCTTCCGCCTCCTTGTCTGTCCCCACCACATCCACACCCTCATGCACTGCACCTTCACTCACTGTTACTGCTCCTCTTCCTGCACTCACCACAATAGCAGACAGCCATACATGCACCCATACACCACACCTGCACTCACCACCTCTACTGTAGTTGACACATGCAGCACACACTGTGTCCACCCCCACCTCCCAAAACACACAAACGCACCAAGACACCCACCCATCAGACATCCACCACACCAAAGCATACTGAGCAGTCACCTGCACCCACTACACGCACACCTACACCCCATACATCAATTCCCTCTGCCTCCACTGCCACGCCCTCATCCAAGCCCACCCCAATTGCTCCCAAGAAACTTTTCCTCTCCCATGCAGACCTGTTCCAACCCACTGGCCCACCCCCTCTTGTCCCCAAACGTGCCCACCTCCTTGCCCTTTCCGCTCCTTCCACACCACAGCCCACCCCGGTCCAGCCTTCCCATTCCCGTGCCCCTTCCCCGGTGAAGAAGAAGGCCCGCTCAGAGCCTAGGCCATCCAACTCCACCCGAGCCTAACAGCCCCCACCCCATTCAAAGGAGAAGCCCACCCCCTCTCTAACCTACTCACGCAAGCCAAAGTCCCACCTCCGTCATAAATCCTCTCCCCCACCACCCCTTCCCCCCTTCCGTGAGGTGCCTGGATGCTCATATGGCGCCTCGTTCTGTGGAGTACCCAGCACTTGTGGGAGTCAGGTGTGGCCAGTTGTGGCCAAGGACAATGTGACTTTTATAGACTGGCCATTGGCCCTGTTGGCGCTGTTTAGCTCAGTGAGCTACTAATTAAAGTTTCTGTGTGTCCTGTGTTTGGGCTGCACGCAGTTCCACCCTGGTGTTTGTTTTAATTTTTAATGGGTGTGGGGCTATTGTATGTACTATGGTCAAGTTGCAGTGGCCTTTGGTCCGGTACATATCTCTTGGTGTGGGGTGTATGACTCGTGCTGCTGGGAAGGGTTGTGGGGGCATTGCAGAGTGGGTGGAGTGGTTGGGTATGTAACTGTGCCCTTTCCTCCCTTGTGTCGTAGGTTGATGTACTTACCGTCATTGTCTTCGACTGCAGTCTCGGTCGTGTAGGTATATGGCTGTCACTGCACGTTTTGTGGAACTCCGGTGAGTCTTTCCTTCTATTTGTTTCATTTCCGCCTGGCTTTGTGTGGTGGGGATTCCCGCCCCGGAACTGGTGGCGGAATGGTGGTTCATAATTTGATGGGTGGGTTGGGCCTTTCTGACGGCCTCTACCGTCGTCAGCGGGACTCCTTTCCTGGCAGTGGGTGGTGCGCGGGATGCGTGTGTTTTGTTTGGATCATTATTTGGCGGTCCGCCCCGCTCCTCTGTTGGCGGTTTCTACTGCCACCGCCGGCGTAGCGGAACAGAGCGCCATGTTCATAATGAGGGCCTATATCCCTAAACCTGTAAACAAAAGACGCATATCCTCAATAGGTAATCTAGTGTCAGGTTTACGCCATATGCATGCAAGTAAAATAGAATTACATCACAACTCTGTATGCCTCATTACAAATATACCAACCCAAGGGTGAAAGTAAAACATTCCAGACTTCTAGCACTCTTCCTCTCTTCGGGGTTGTGGCAGACATATCCATCTGCTCATTTTTAACAAGACCAGCTACACCATTTCATCCAGCTGTGGGAACCACATCTGTTTCTGCATTCTGCTCTTTGTTTTAACCATTCGTTGATGTCCTCTGTGGGTGAGAAGAATTACCTGTATCTTTAGACTATTGGGTATCACTAGCCTTTGCCCTAAAAGCAGGTACTTTGTTACACCAGTTTGAAAAAATGTTACGCTAGTGTATCAAAACGCCACAATAGAGTAAAAAATGTTGATGCTATTCTGCTAACGACCGTCATGGTGTGCCCTATCATAAATATAGTGTTGTTAGGTGCCGATAGGGGGTGCAGAAAAAGTGGTGCATCAGTTGATGCCCCACTTTTTCATAAATATGGGCAATAGTCTGCTACTTTCTGAGGCTCAGACTTGTACTCGACTGAGAACAAGTAATCTTGGAACTGCAGATTCCACTTGTAAATTCATATTGGGGGTTGAAGGCAGACCACTGAAACAGGAGGACAAATTATTTGTAGTCAGTGTGGACAAAAAGGTAGGCCATATACTTATTTTATCAGGTTGGTGTGTTAGCATGCCATGTAGTGATCACTAGGAGTGAACAGGGCCTTTTTAACCTATGTTAATGGAGTATGGCCTATAAGAGCACTTATTTTTAAAGTTACTCTGCTGTGTGCATAACTCACCCTTAGCTTACATTGGTTTACTGTGAAGTGCAGTGCAGTGAAGAAGTGGGGTATCTGCGATGGGTGTATGAGTGCCTGGGAAGAGTACAATTCATGAATAATGATGTACTGAGCAGTGTGTGTATAGTGACTACATGTGCTAGGTGTATATGTGCCCATGAGTGGTACAGTACCTGAAGGATGTAGTGCTGTGTAGTGCATGCAGGATAAATGCATGTGCTAGTTGTATGTGTACCTGTGAGTATTACACAGTCTGAAAGGTGCAGTGCATGCATATTAAATGCATATGGTGGATGTATGTGTGCCTTTGAGTGGTACAGTACATACATGATACAGTGCCTGGAAGTGTGTGCATGTCACATGCTTATGCTGGATCTACAGACGCCTATAAGTGGTACAGCACATAAAGGAAACAGTACTGCACAGTGAGTCTATAGTGTATACATGTGTCGGTGTATGTGTGCCTGTGACTGGTATATTACAAGGAAGGCCCTAAGTACCAATTTAGGAGACCTAGGCCAGCATGGTAAAACATGGAGAGGCCTCCCATTTCCCCCAGGTAGACTTGTGCATTGGTGTATCCCTTTAAGCTGGGTGGGACAAACACTGGGGAGGGGAGAGACAGGTTTTCCCCTGTATACTTCAAAGGATGGTCCTTGATTCAGTGTGAGGTTATAAGGAAGGGGCCTAGGCACATCTCAGGAAGGATATTAGGCTGAGAATCACAAAGATTAGGTTTTGGGGCCCTAGGCTGACCTTTTGATGCACCTGTCTCTGTGGCTGACATCCAGGTGTGAAGTCTAGTCACTCCCCTCACCTGTGTTGTGGGACTATCAGGTTTGAAGACACTCCTGATGTGACAGACTGCTTTTCAAGAGGAAGAGACACAGGAGGAGTAGACACTTCAAAAGAGGCAGAACCCCAGCATAAAACCTCAAAGATTCAGACTCTAAATTACATGTGTTGTCAGGAAATAAACTAACTAATAAGAAGTGGAATTTGAGCCCTAAAAGTATTATCTGCCAAGCAGCCAAATGGGCTGTGTGAGGAGGGAAAGCTCTGCAAGACTTCTGCATATGACCTGGACTAGGGGCAAAGGTCTGCTAGTGTTCCTGCTGGGTGAGGGGACCCAGGGAATCCAAAACCACCTGCCCTGGAGCTTGGAGCACCAGCGCCAGCCTGCTTGCAAAGACCAGTGTGCCCTGTAAGGAAGAGGAGAGCGTTGATGGGGGGGAAGGGCAGTGGAGAGTTCCTATTGAGTGGACTCCCAGTGCAAGTTGTAAGGAAAGGGCTGCTGCACTGACCAAGTTGTTTCCCGGGTGTAGGCCAAAGTCGGAGACCCCCAATTGCCAAGAGAGAGCACAGTGAATTAAGCTGTGTTTCATACTGTGCCAAACTGGCTGGAGCCCATATGTAGTGGTGAGATGATGACCCGGTGTGCTTAGACGGCCAAATGTGATAAAGACCACTGTGCGGTGAGGACCATAGCCTTGTGCGATAGTGGCCAGTGACACAGTATGGGCGGTTGCAAAAATGACTGCTGAGTGGTAAGGGGCATAACCATGTGCAGTAGCTGGTGCCAATCCCTGTATGCCAGGATGGGCTACCATAAGATTTCACCATTCTGATCAGGCAGGAATCCATGTGCTATGAGATGCAGTGTTTAAGTATGCCAGAGATGGTCACTGGGAGCATCAAGTATTTCAACCTGAATTGCCATTGCCCTCTGGTGAACTGAGAGCCAAGATAGCACCTGCGCAGCATCATCCAGGCAAGGGATCCTAGACAGGATCATCACAACTAACTCTTCACTGGGAAAGGAACCAGTCACTTACCCCACAGGGGGAACTACAGAGAGCCACCATTCACTTCAGGAGCATGGCCGAAAGTGAGAAACCCTTCACCTGCTGATAGTGCTGCCAACTCACCTGAACTCAGCTGCAGTCACTGCAAGTTCTTGCAGAAGGGTGCACTCAGGAACTCCAGACCCTTGGGGGCTGATTTAAGAGCCCCCAGCGCCTCCTTGTGCCAAATTAACGTCCTTTCTTTTACGCTAATGTGACCCAACAAGGCCAAAATTACCACGTCAGATTTACAAAGTGGCGCAATGCATGCAGTGCGCCACTTTGTAACCCCTTGCGCTAGATCATGCCTGTGCAAGGCATAATGTATGCAAATGGGGCGTTCTCCTGTTATGGGGGGCAAAAAATGCAGTAAAGAAATCTAGGAGATTTTTTTTCTGCACTTTTAATGCCTACTCCGAGCAGGCGTTAAAAGGAGGCACACCATTGTTTTGTAGGATTTGCGCCAACATTTTTTACGCTATTCCTGAAAAGCTCTGAACTAGAGTCACCAATTTTGACGCTAGTTTTCCTAACTACCGCCATGGTACACCATATCTTAGATCCAGCGCACAAATAGTGGCATTAGGGAAGCGCTAAGGGAAGCAAGGAAAGTGACGCTGCACTGGGTGCAGCACCACTTTCCTTAAATCAGGCCCTTAATGTCTGCTGGTGCAAATAAGATTGTTTTCGGGCATATTGGCCCCAGGGAAACTTGCTGCTAGTAGTACTGTGTCGCTGGTAGAGTGTTGACATTGTCTTAGAATCAAAGTGTACTCTTGAGATTCAGACTGCTAATGGGGCATACCCCGGATATTACCAATCGTAAATGTGGTACAACCACTATTGTTACATGAGAAGAAAGTGGGCAGAGAATCGCTAAAGAAGCACTAGAGCCCCGACCTCAGGGGGAATTGTGTGAATGTGAATGTCATATTTTTCCTTTGTTTGGATAGCAGGAAAAAATGAAATACTTCTCTTTTTTCTAAGGATGAGTATTTGGCTGGACAATATTTATTGTTGCATTCATTTTCAGTTGTCAGCCCTTGTTTACTATCCTGTGTCCACACCTGGCCCACTGAGGGAGCCTTGGACTGCTTCAAACATGTTATCCTGATAGTCAAGTGCAGGAGGGGTACTTAGCCCACTTAATCACAATCCATAGTGAGTGACCCCAGGACATCAGGAGTAAAAGGCCCCAATGCCCATAGTTGTAGCTAGTAACCCCTGCTTGCCCCATAGACCTCTGAAAAGGAAATGGCAGGGCACGATTCAGAGCTTTGGAGTTGAGGATGAAATCATTGAAAGTTTCTCACAATGCGTATTGGTGGGGCATAAATTGTTTCAATTATCCAATCCCTGGCCTATCTGCATGGCACACACGGAGGATCTCCCACCTGCCAATTGTAATTACCATTTTCAGTTCAGTTCATTAAGCTTATTCAACTTTATACAATAGAATCATGAAAGTACAATACAACTAAAATCCATGTTATAGTCATATCAAAATGTGCAGATTAATGCGATAGCTGACAATTTCTAAAATGCAACATGTCCTACCTGCAATTTCGCAGGACTCACAGCCAATCACTACCGAATGGGAAAGTGACAATACGGTATTCAAGGTTTATTCTCATTTCTAAGGTGGTTATTAGTAATATGGGATAGATATATTGCAGACCTTCTCCTGGTGACAAAGTAGAGTAAAAGTACCTTTGAATCTGACAGAGTCTATCTTCTTCAAAAGACTGATTATAAAGATGACTAAATTCTGCCTTGCCAATCTTTACCAAAGTCACCAGGAGCACGAACAATTGTGGTCCCTCTATTTTATCACACATATTTTTAATATACCTTAGTCAAGGTATGAAGTAGGATTGGTCAAGGAAGAGTCAATCCTGAAGTATCATTCTGTTCAGAATGGCTGTGACTCTTGTGTAGTACATTCACTATGCCACAGAAGTAGTGGTTGTAGCCTTATAAAATTTCCGATAAAGGCCACCTCAATTCTCTGAGGCATGTGGTGGACACATAGGCACTGGAAGTAGGAGCATGGAGGAGGGTGCTGGAGCACCCCCAAAATAAACATGCAAGGCTTCAGAAGGTGAATGAACAAGAAAGTTGATTCTAAAATGTGTTTTTATCTAGTCACATTTCTTGTGCTTCAAAGACAGAGGTCAAAAATCATTCTGTCTTCTGACAAATTTCTGCTTATTTTTTTAACATGGAGATTGCTATTTACTTTCTGCAAAATGAAAGGACTTTGTAAACTGAACTCTGGTACAATCTTGCTGCGGTAAAGCAAGTAGGAAAGGAAAGGCTGCAGGGTGTCATTTTGTATAACACCCAAGACAACTGAAATAGCTGTGAATTGACTATACACATATTTCAGAATATATCAGTTGTGAGGAGAGCACAAATGAAGCACATTTTTATAGCTCTGAGGTGTGATGGAAAAAAAGATTTCAATATGATCAAAATAAATCAAGACATTTTACTTTGTGGTATGCAATGGATAAATATTATCTGAAACTCTATTTCCACACATTATTGTTTGTGTATTTTATATTTAATCAAGAAAAGTGTAGTCTGTGCAAATTTGTTGGTGCAAATTTAGGGACAGATTTACTAAAAAGTGTCTCAGTGCAGTACCGTGCCAAAATTTGAAGCACTTCGTAACTTCAGAAATGCAGGGATGCGCCGTATTTACTCAAATATGGCGCAACCCTGGGTTTTCCCCTTCGCTAAATATAACTGCCAATGCAGGCGTCCTTGCACCATAGTGCAAGAGTGCGTGAGTTGAGGAGATTGATTGTTTATGTGCAGGAAGGTGTCGCTTCCTGCACATAAACAATCTACAATGGCAGTTTGGCACTTCTATGTGTGCTGCCGAACTTTTGCACACATAGAAGTACCAAACTGTCATTTTCAAATGATTGTTTATGTGCAGGAAGGTGTCCCTTCCTGCACATAAACAATCATTCATGCCCCATTGCTCTTTCAATGAATGCAGCACACATGGAAAAAGCAAAAACGAGGCAGATGCCACTCCTGGAATGGCAGTAGTTTTTGGCACTACCACAGATTTCAGACTTGTTGTAAATCTGGGGCAGCGTCAAAAAGTAATGGGTGTTGCACTAGAATGCCCACATCAACACCCATTGCAAGCCACTCTGATGCAGAAAACTGTGTTGAAAACTGAGGTGGTGTTAAGCCACAAAAAGTGTCTTATGCCACCTTGTAAATAAGGCGCACTGCACAGAGTCACTAGAGCATCACAAAAAGTGATGCTCTGTTGGTGCAAGGGCCTTTGCTAAATCTGGCCCTTAGTGGCCATTTACATGGAAAAAGCACTGTTTGGATATGACAGTGCACTACCATGCCATGCTTCAGTAATATATTTGTGAGAGTGTGCTCCAAAGTGCAACACTAGATACATCTTGCACCCTCCTTACTGCTCCCCTGTATGGGTGTGTTACATTTGTTCTTTGTGTGATGAATGGATTTTTCACAATTGCTATGACTTCATTGATGTAACATTGATGGCAGCACCCCTACTCTGAAAAGTGTCCTGCACAACTGCATTTTTCAGGAACCGACAACAATCTCCTCACCTGTTGCTTGGCGATATTAATATATCCCCATGTTCCCACTCCAAAGGTTGCCCTCAAAATGAACTTAACTCTATAAATAGTGCATAGCTTCTTAGGGGGCTTCAACCCCAATTTGGACGTAAAAACTGATCCTGATCCTCTTGAATTGTTCTGCTGTTTCCAACTACCAGTCGAGTCAAAGGGTACCCCACAGTATGAGAAGGTGTTGTTAGTATTTAGATAGACATTGTCAACATAGAAGAGGCTGGGTGTAGCCCATTAAACCTCCATGGCGACTAGGCAGCAGGAAGACAGGGTTAAAAGACAGTGGTGAAGTGGAAAGAGAGGCCATGCGAGAGACAGAGATGGAAGACATCAGAATGATGTGAGGAGGAAAATAGCATAAGTAGCAAAGAGTGAACAACTCAATAGTAAACATATGAAAGGGATAACAGAACTAAAGCATTGTCAATTAAAATTATTCACAACAAAATCATGTTTAATGAACATTGAACATTATCTATCAAGCATTTCCAAACCCTATATATCAGGCTTCTTTTAGGCATAAGCTTATTGTTGTGTAATACATCTTGCAACAGTAATGGAAAATAGACTGAGAGGCACTCTATTTCATGTTATTGTTGTGATTTCCTTACGAGAAAGTTTGACTTGACATCACACATTTGACAGTAGAAAGTCACACTTCCACACATTGAAGCCACAGAAACGTCACACATAATCATTCTGAAAACTTGGCAGCTATTGAAGTAAGTTAAAAGCATGCCTCCCTGTAGCTTGTATCATCAGTACCTTTAATCTGATGGCACAGGCAAAGCTGCTCATTTCACAGCCTAGGGCACATAGGTGTGGTGAAGCACTGTTGTAACAATGCTCCTTGAGGACTGCTAGGAGTCTTCAGGAGATAAAGGTCCTGCACCTCTACTGAGCCCCAGAGGCAAGATCTTTGAGGTAGATAATATATATTATTAAGAACTGCACATCCAGTAAATAAAATGCATTCAATTCAGTTTGATTAATGAGAGTTGGGTTCTAGTTTCAGCATTTAATTAAATCATTAGCTCATCAATTTCTGTATTAGCAGATCATTTAATCTCAATGCAAATTACAAAGCATAGCATATGTAGCGTCCAAAAAAGATCTAGTTCGTAATATAATCTTGTTTTGTCAAATTAAAGTACAGCAGAACCCATAAAGAGTTCTAGTCTCAGATATGGAAGCATATATTTCTATTAGAGCATCTCACTGAGATTTTTCAGGAGAATCTCTCAGCAATACGTTCAGGTAAGATAAAGTTAGTCTCAGAAAGAATTCAAGACACATCAGCAATGAGAATAGAACAAAATGTTTCTGAGTCAAAGTACTCTCTCTCAGAAGCTGAATAATGAGTCTAGCAAATTCTGCCAATCTAGCAAGTATAGTGTGTCTCTCTCTATCTTAGTCTGGGCACACAATTCATAACATTATACACTGCAACAAATTATGAATCTTGAGTAGATAAACTTCAGCTCTAGGCATTCAGAGCTTGAAGTCTTCATGTGGACAGGACAGCTTCTGCTGAGATGGCACATTTTAACAAAGAACACTCTAAATACATGATGCATTTAACTATCATCTATACAGTAAAGAAACAGGAGGGTTCTTCCCACCAGTCAATGTCTACAAGGCAAAGAACAGTTAGGTGAGCATACTACATATTTCAAATTACTTCATTTCCAATCTCACATATCCTTCTAACAAAGCCTATTCATAAAGAAACAGTTTTAAGATTAATCTAACATTGCAGTCATTTTTCTCATAGGTTACATGGCCATGAAACAAAGCTCTAACATTCTCTCTTTTAATTTATTTGTTAACATGGAACATTTGTGTCATGAAATTTTATACTTATGAAAATGACACAGCTCAAAACAAACAAAGAGGAAAGAATGAAGGAAAAAAAAGAAATAGGAATTTGCCCTTGTCAGCAGTGCAGCCAAGTAAGTGTTGCTGTGCAAATTTCAAATGCAAAACCCACATAAATATGTAGTGTTTGTCACATGTAATCTACTGGTTTGCTTATTTACCATATTAGAATGCATGGATAAAGTACCGGTAGACATGCATTATTGTGTTGTTCACACAAATAACACTTTGGTTTGGAAGCACAAAATGGTGTTGTATAAAGAATATACTAGTTTCTACACATGACATAATGATTTATGTGCACAATATAAATGAACATATTTTTCGCATGCCTGCTGCATACTATTTGCTTTTATTTTCCAATCAAGCTGGCTATTGAACAGCAAACACCTTGATTTGATTGGGTTTTACATTAAAGCCTGTGTTTCTTGTATTGGTTGCTTGCCTTTATAGTCTAATGCACATGAGTGCTACTTAAGCTGCCATCACCTAAAGTATCGGCACTCCTCTCTTCAGAGTTATTGCAGCATCAGTATACAATGTTTGACTCAGCCAATTTGAGAGGATGGAGATAGTTACAGGGGTCACAAGGTCTCTGGAAGGCTAGAGGCTATGGGGCATATTTGTACTCCATTTGCACCGAATTTGTGCCATTTTGTAATGCAAATTCGGTGCAAAACTAACTCCATATTTATATTTTGACATTAGACCCGTCTAATGTCAAAATATTGGAGTTTGCACCATTTTGTAGATGCGTGAACCTACCTTGCGTCAATGAGATGCAAGGTAGGTGTTCCCATCTAAAAAATGGTGCTAACTCCATGGCCCCATATTTATCCCCCTGTGCTAAAATGATGCACGGGTGAGAGGAGGGGCTAAATAATGGTGCAAAGCTTGCTTTGCATCACTATTTAACGCCTGGGTCAGACCAGGCGTTAAGGGACCTGTGGACCCATTTCCATGGTTGAACACCATGGAATGGGTCCACAGGTGTCCTCCTCAAGCCCCAGGAACACCCTCACCTGCACCGGAGGGACACCGGTGGATCGGGAAAGCAATCCCAAGTAAGTAGAGTAAGTATTGGTAAGTATTTTTTTTCAATTAAAGTGCCTTCCGGTGCAAAGTGGGGCCCCCTGCATGGCACAGATTGCAATGGCCATGCCCAGGGGACACTGGTCCCCTGTGCTGGCCACTGGGGTGGTGGACATGACTCCTGTCTTTTGTAAGACAGGAGTCATGTGGTATGGATGGTTTTGCATCAGAAAATGATGCTGGGCTGGTTAGAAGCATTTCTTTTGCCTCTAACCAGCCTAATATCATTCTTTGGTGCAAAACCTCCTTCTTCCATACCGCCAGTTGCACCCGGCTAACGCTATTTTTTTACGCTAGCCCACCCTTTGAGCCGGCTTGCGGCATTCCATAAATTTGGCACCCGGCTGGCACTCTGGGGTGAGTCAAGCCGTCACTATACTTTTTGACGAAAAACTGCCTTTGCTCAGTTTTGCATCAAAAAGTATAAATAAGGCCCGTGTTTTCTCAAGTCCTGGAATGCTCCACTTCCTGTGAAGCTGAAAATCAGTTTTGGCCACCAAGGGTAAAGGTTTTTAAGTCTTTTGCTCATGGTATCTATTCACAATAGCAAGGTTGTACTTTTAAAAGTCATATTTTATATTTTAAACTTTGTTGCATTTTCCATTTGAAGTTTATTTAACAGCCTCTAAATAGTATTTAAACATGATTTTAAAGAATGTGCTGGTGGCTGACATGTTTTCATTTTGCTGTATTTTGGCCAAAAGTCACTCACAGGAAAAATACACAGAGGCAGTCCTGAGCAACCTGGCCCAACAGCCTGTCTTCTGGCACCATGGACAGTTAAGATATGGAACTGAGAGTCCACTAGTAGTATTTCCTCCACAATACTATCCCTTTATTTAACAAAATGCCATCAATTGTCTCAATTCAAGATTTCATCCTCCCTCCAGAAATTGGAGGATACTCCGTAACACCACCTTTAGATCAAGCTCCTAGCACATTTACCACAAGAAAACTAAGGTGGTATCCAGGAGGCACTATTTATCCTTCAGCCGTAGCACATCAGGACACTCCTGCCACCCACTTGCCTTCCTCTCTCACCTCTGCCATTCACTATTCCATTTCTCTTCTCCTTCCTCTGCACTTTTTGTTCCCATCCTAACATTCTCATTCTTTGTTCTAGCAGTGCTCTCTTCACTCTTTCACCCTGTCCCAAATTTTCTACTTCTTGTCTACTCATTCTTACTCACCTTGCTCTTTCTTCCATCTACTTTCTTGTCTCACCCCCTCTGTCTTTCCATTTTTCTTTTCTCCATAGTGTTGATTCTCTTAATATCTTCCCTCCTTTTGTCTTTCCCTTCTCTTAGCCATACTTCTCTTGGTCTCTCTCTTCCTGCCACACTCCTCCCTTTCTCTTCACCTTTCGTTTACCCCTTCCTTTTGTCACTTCTACCACCTTTAGTCACATCCCATTATGCCTATTTTATATCACCTCCACTCTCCTCCAACCGTCTGATCCCTTTCTCTCTCTCCTCTCAGCCCCCCTCTTTTTTTCTCACCATTTTCTCCCCTCCACTCTTCTTGCTTTTAGTGTCCTTCTCCTGCCCTCCTTTGCTCCTTTTTTTCTGTCTTGCTCATATGTGTTGCTCCAATGTCCTGTAATGTGATGGGAGCTCTGCAAATTCAGTATTTTGCTTCCATGTGGCTCTTTGTATTGCAAAAAAACAGTGTTATGGCTTATTATATGACATCAAGTTTTATTCTAGGCAGTGTAGCTTCACTCTTTGGATTACCAGGTTAAATGACCAAAGTGCACATGATGCTGACTAAAAGGTCATGCTCATAATTGAGAAAAGGTCTATCCCTTGACACAGCCTTCATTGGCATCTTATACTCATTGTACAAACGACAGTTGACCCATATTGGAACTTACTACTTGGTATGTGCTTTTCCATAGTGAACCATTTTTCTTTTTCTTTTTATTCACTTTCCTGCACTTACTCTCACTCATCATTTTTTGCATATTTTTAGTCAAATTTTACTCGTTTACTCCTTTTCTTGAGTTTTCATTTTTTGAGTCTCAGTCAATCACACTCTTTGGTGATGGATCACTTGATCTGGTGTTATGGTAATGTTGGTAGCACCTTGGTTCACGGATCAGTGTAACTATTTCACTCAGTATAACTATAACTGTTGCTATTGTACATTTTTTCGTGATTTATGTATTTTTTGAATTCACATCTTGGATTTTCTTGATTATTCTACCTCTTATTTTTCTCCCTTGTCGGTTCCCTCTAATAATTATAACTTAAGACTGACTGATAATTAGTATGATAGTTTTGAAGAAATTATTTTCCTACTTTTGAAACAAAACTTTTACTGGATGTAATTGGTGTTTTTGTACATCACATTATGCAATTGTTTTTTTTCTCTATATGTTTTGGTCTTGTAATGTTAGAAATATTTTTGTCAGTTTACTTCTGCCTTATGGCTATCTGTTAACTTTTGCAGCCCTGAAGAAGCCCAAGTATATAGGGAGAAACGCGTTGGCTGCTGTTTTGTTGCTCTTCATTAATCTACTGTGGCATCAAATAAATCTTCTGGAAGAAATCCATGAAAATCTACGACTTTCTTGGAATATTATTTATATGTCTTTACAATTGTTGGTGGTGCACAACCCACTTTATTGTTCTTTAACATTTGGGGTGCTTTTCCCTCATCCCTTTGGTTCCTTTGTGCAGTAGGAACTTTGCTGGTAGTGCACACTACATTTTATTGTATTATATGTTATTCATGTACAATTTGAATATTTAGAAACTACTAGGGATTGATGCGTTTTTCCTTTGGGCTTACTGCACTTGGTTCTTTGTTTTTTTGATTTAGGCTTACATGTAGGTGTAAGCTTAAAGTCCTAGACGTCCTGAAAAATGTACTACCTATTTCTGAGATGAGAATGACTGATCACATTAAAGTGCATTGTCAATACAATGAACAAGCACAAAGTTGTGGGCAAAATCAAATATTAGCAGTGCATTTTTCAGCACGTCTAAGGCTCTTAACATACACATACATCACGTGGGCAGTCATGATATACAAAATTAAGCAACACACATCAAAGTTGAAGTAATTTCATAGAAACATGTTTTTCTTTTAGAGAATGAAAGTATATTTACAAAATTGTAGTAACTCATTCTTGTGGAATCAGCTCTCTGGAGAATATGCACTTGCAGAGTTAAGGCTGACAGATATATATTAGGTAAACTATTGTAGGAGGCTGGCCTGGCTTGTAGTGGGTACCATGGGGTACTTACACTCTGTACCAGGTCCAGTTATCCCTTATTAGTGTAGAAGAGGTGTTTCTAGCAGCTTAGGCTGATAGAAGGTAGCTATAGCAGAGCAGCTTAGGCTGAACTAGGAGACATGCAAAGCTCCTACTATACCACTGGTGTCATATGCACAATATCATAAGAAAACACAATACACAGATATACTAAAAATAAAGGTACTTTATTTTTATGACAATATGCCAAAAGTATCTCAGTGAGTACCCTCAGTATGAGGATGCCAAATATACACAAGATATATGTACACAAAACCAAAATTATGCAGTAATAGCAAAAGGAAGTAATGCAAGCAGTGTAAAGTTACAATAGATCGCAATAGGAGCACATAGGTATGGGGGCAACACAAACCATATACTCCAAAAGTGGAATGTGAACCACGAATGGACCCCAAACCTATGTGAGCTTGTAGAGGGTCGCTGGGACTGTAAGAAAACAGTGAGGGTTAGAAAAATAGCCCACCCCAAGAACCTGTAAGGTTGGTGTAAAGTGCATCTACAACCCCCGGAGAGCACAGAAGTCGTGATAGGGGGATTCTGCAAGGAAGACCAACACCAGCAATGCAAGAACAGTGGATTTCCAGACTTGAGTACCTGTAAGACAAGGGGACCAAGTCCAAGAGTCGCGACAGTGTCGAGAGTGGGCAGATGCCCAGGAAATGCCAGCTGAGGGTGCAAGAAGCTGCCACCGGATGGAAGAAGCTTTGTGTTCTGCAAGAACAAAGAGGACTAGGAACTTCCTATTTGGAGGATGGATGTCCCACATCGTCAAGAAGCTTGCAGGGGTGTTCCCACGCAGAAAGACTGCAAACAAGCCTTGCTAGCTGCAAGGGTGGCGGTTAGGATTTTTGGATGCTGCTGTGGCCCAGGAGGGACCAGGATGTCGCCACTTGGATGAGGAGACAGAGGGGTCACTCAGCAAGTCAGGGAGCCCTCACAGAAGCAGGCAGCACCCACAGAAGTACCGGATCAGGCACTTAGAAGAGGAGTGAACCGGAGTCCACCCGAAGTCAGAAAAGGGAGTCCCACGATGCCGGAGGACAACTCAGAAGGTTGTGCACTGCAGGTTAGAGTGTCGGGGACCCAGGCTTGGCTGTTCACGAAGAAATCCTGGAAGAGTGCACAGGAGCCGGAGCAGCTGCAAATCATGCGGTACCCAGCAATGCAGTCTAGCTTGGGGAGGCAAGGACTTACCTCCACCAAACTTGGACTGAAGAGTCACTGGACTGTGGGAGTCACTTGGACAGAGTTGCTGAGTTCCAGGGACCACGCTCGTTGTGCTGAGAGGGGACCCAGAGGACCGGTGATGCAGTCTTTTGTTGCCTGCGGTTGCAGGGGGAAGATTCCATCGACCCACGGGAGATTTCTTCAGAGCTCCTGGTGCAAGAAGGAGGCAGGCTACCCCCAGAGCATGCACCACCAGGAAACAGTCGAGAAAGCCGGCAGGATGAAGCGATACAAGGTTGCAGTAGTCGTCTTTGCTACTTTGTTGCAGTTTTGCAGGCGTCCTGAGCAGTCAGCGGTTGATCCTTTGGCAGAAGGTGAAGAGGGAGATGCAGAGGAACTCTGGTGAGCTCTTGCATTCGGTACCTGAAGAATACCCCAAAGCAGAGACCCTAAATAGCCAGAAAAGGAGGTTTGGCTACCTAGGAAGGAGGATAGGCTAGTAAGAAAGGTAAGAGCCTATCAGAAGGAGTCTCTGACGTCACCTGCTGGCCCTGGCCACTCAGAGCAGTCCAGTGTGCCAGCACACCTCTGAATCCAAGATGGCAGAGGTCTGGGGCACGCTGGAGGAGCTCTGGGCACCTCCCCTGGGAGGTGCAGGTCAGGGGAGTGGTCACTCCCCTTTCCTTTGTCCAGTTTTACGCCAGAGCAGGTCTGGGGGATTCCTGAACCGGTGTAGACTGGCTTATGCAGAGATGGGCACCATCTGTGCCCATCAAAGCATTTCCAGAGGCTGGGGGAGGCTACTCCTCCCCAGCCCTGACACCTTTTTCCAAAGGGAGAGGGTGTAACACCCTCTCTCTGAGGAAGTCCTTTGTTCTGCCTTCCTGGGCCAGGCCTGGCTGTACCCCAGGAGGGCAGAAACCTGTCTGAGGGGTTGGCAGCAGCAGCAGCTGCAGTGAAATCCCGGGAAAGGTAGTTTGGCAGTACCTGGGTCTGTGCTAGAGACTCAGGGGATCAAGGAATTGTCTCCCCAATGGCAGAATGGCAGACAATTCCATGATCTTAGACATGTTACATGGCCATGTTCGGAGTTACCATTGTGACGCTATACATAGGTAGTGACCTATGTATAGTGCACACTTGAAATGGTGTCCCCGCACTCACGAAGTCCGGGGAATTTGCCCTGAACGATGTGGGGGCACCTTGGCTAGTGCCAGGGTGCCCACACACTAAGTAACTTTGCACCCAACCTTCACCAGGTGAAGGTTAGACATATAGGTGACTTATAAGTTACTTAAGTGAAGTGGTAAATGGCTGTGAAATAACGTGGACGTTATTTCACTCAGGCTGCAGTGGCAGGCCTGTGTATGTATTTTCAGAGCTCCCTATGGGTGGCAAAAGAAATGCTGCAGCCAATAGGGATCTCCTGGAACCCCAATACCCTGGGTACCTCAGTACCATATACTAGGGAATTATAAGGGTGTTGCAGTATGCCAATGTGAATTGGTGAAATTGGTCACTAGCCTGTTAGTGACAATTTGAAAAGCAGAGAGAGCATAACCACTGAGGTTCCGGTTAGCAGAGCCTCAGTGAGACAGTTAGTCATCACACAGGGAACACATACAGGGCACACTGGCTGGCAGGGTCCCAGTGACACATAGACTAAAACAACATATATACAGTGAAATATGGGGGTAACTATAAGTCAGCATTTCTCCAGTCATGTTTGTTAGTTTGAAATTTAACCATTCTGTCTTGCAAGCCTATTGGCAAGCGTTCAACCCACTGAACTACTTTATCAAGCAACACTTTATTGACCTGCCTAACAACTGCAAGGAACTCTGATCTCTTGTAAAGTTCTAGTGAGTTACTTCAATTATCATAGCTATTAAATTGTTGGGTCAGACATTTTGCCAGTCATAATCATAACTTTGTATTCAGCACCATGTGCACTTTTGATATTTAAACTGGTAGTCTAAACAGGGAAACTACACCACCATGAATTCATTGTGATGGTGTACATGAAACGGAAACATTGTAAGACAGAATGCCTTTCTCATTGCAGGACATCAGAGTATCATGTAGGTGCATGGGTCACCCAGTATACTACACACTGAAAATAGTATGGTACAAACTAGCCCTTCATGCATGGTAACCAGTATGACATGCATGCAAATCAGCACTTAGGCCCATATTTATACTTTTTTAGCGCTGCATTTGTGTCATTTTTTTACGCAAAAGCGGCGCAAACTTACAAAATATAATTCAAACAAGTACATTACAACCAATATATAAAATACACAAACCAGTATGTTAGGAGTGTGAAGCAATGTATTATGGATACAAACCATACTGTTATGAAAGTCTACCAGTACAATATGAATGCAAACCACAATATAATGCTTTCAAACAATGGACTGCATTGTTGGTTGAATATATCATGCACACAAACCAGAAGATTACCATAGTGAACCAATAGAGTATAAATAAATATATATTATTCCATACATTAAAGTTTGCATCCCATATGTTATTCTCACTAATCAATATGATATGCACGTCAATCAATGTTCTGTGAATACAATCAGTATTTCCCCATTACCCCCCCCCCCCCGCCTGGGTCCACTCATTAAGGAACTCATGGTTCCTTAATCCTTTTCCTGTACTGCAGTGCATCACTTTTCCCATCATCTACTTATGGCAGACAGCTGAGCTAGCAATGTAACCATTAATTTAGCACAACAGGAGAGAGAAGAATACTTGTACTCTATAGTGCAAAACAGCGTGACTCTAATCATCTTAAAATTGAATGGTCTGAGGTGACCAGCAAATGTTCTGCTAGTGTGCGACTACATTACATGATTTTAAACAAGTGTTTTGCTCAGAGCACTGTTTACAATTTCTATTTTTTTTTTTTATATAGCTAGTCCTGCTGCTCCACCATAACAACAAGAAATAGCACCCTGGCTGCAAGGCAGGAGCTGGAGGTCATACAGGCCGACTATCAGCAGCTGGTGCTCTTCAAGGAGGGGGAGGCAGCTGCAGCAGTCGCTGCCAATACTAAGGACACCTGCCAGTCCCCAGCACCTCTAGCCCTAGACACTAGTGCTGCAGTTCCAGGGCATCCGCCTGTCACCATACCACCACTGCTGCCCCCCCGGACACAGTTTTCCAATGCCATGTCCTTCGAAGCCTGCCGCTAAGAGAGGCCTGGCAGGCATGCATGAAGGTGCTCCTCAAACGAATCCTATCCTGTCTGTAGTGCCCACTTTTTTAACCTTTTATTTTGGTGAGTGGGACTTGTTGTGGGTGGAGAGGGTGGGAATGGGTTTTTGGGCACAGGACTTTTCACATTTGTTTTGTTTTATTTGGACAATTGAACAGTTTTTTTGGTAACATTGGTTGGGAAAGGGGCAGATGTTTGGGGATACAGGTGGGCCAGTTGTGAGTAGAAGGTGTGGGTATTTATTCAGGGGAGAATAAATATTTATTTACAGTTGTTTGTGCCTAAAATACCTTTACACAGCGTGCTTTTCAAATCGGATGATAGTATATTCCTTTTAGTGCAGCATGTCTTAAAATCTGCTGATAGTGTATAACAACTATTTATGAGGTTAGGTACCCTTGTCCTAACACTCTTCTAGTCTCTGGAGTGCATTCCGAAAAATGCGACCCATAGATGTGGGACGGAGAGATTTGCTGTTGCCAATTATATTACGTAAACTAAAAGTAGAACATTGGGCCAGATGTATCAAAGCTTTTTGCATTTGCAAACGGTGCGAATGCTTGTTTGCGAATGCAAAAAGCTATTTCAGAATGTATCAAAGGCATTCTGAATGCAATTTTAAGGAATCGCTACGCAAGCTGCGACTCTCTACATAAGAAATCGCAAATAAGGAATCCTTATTTGCGATTTCTAAAGCACATGTTTGAAGCAATTCCTTAATGCGAATTGGGGATTAAGGAATCGCTATTACCGAATCGCAAATATGATACATTGCATTTTGCGAATCAGAAATAGCGATTTCTTAAAAATAGCTATTTCCGATTCGCAAAAGGCATTTTTCATACATCTGACCCATTGCTCCATAATTCTCTTACCTGAATAGATGAAGCAAGGGCTGCATAGTTTCTCAAGGTACCTCGGTGGTATAGTAGTAGCATGCTAACCCTAGCATGCTAGCATCGAAAACGAGGTCCCACTCCACCTTGGTGAACTCAAATAAAGATCCTGAACACTGAGTTGGCATTGCTTCCACCACATCTGCCCCACAAAGTGTGTGATTAATCAAAGGTATACATTATTAAGTAACACCTCAATAAATCACACAGCCAAGGGGAAGAGGGTTAGGGATTTGATGAATGGATGGGAAAGGTGTGACAAAAAGACAAACACTACACAACCACAATATTCATCTGGAAATGATCAGCAGCCTGCTTTGTGAGGAATAGAAAGAATGAATATGTATGAGATAGACAACTTTACATTCCATCAGCCTGACTGAGATCCAAGTAGTCATATATCTAAAAATGTTCGGCCGTGTAAGTTTGCAACACACAGTTCTAAAACAAGATTATTGAAAGAAAAATTATTCTAGTCTGTATTGCCAAATTGGGTGAATCATCTGCATTCTTCTTGGATTGCCCCGTCAATCTTCTTGGGTGACTGTCTGAAGTGGTCTGCTAAGATAAACATGAGTGTTATGGTGCAGGAGAAGAGAGGGCTGTAAATTGTAAAACAGAAGAGATTATCATGATATTGTAGAATCAAGAAGAATTGAATGAAAGGTATGCTTCATGAGGAGTAGAGTACCAAGAAGACTCAGAGATGGCAGAGCGAGAGCAAAGACCTTTGCGATCATTCATTTTATGACTGATATGCGATCAATTAAGTGAGAGCAATTACAACAACCAACAATCATAGGCAACTGGTTGCATGTATAGGGATGATCAAACTCACAACTGTCATGATCATTATAACATTTAGCCTAGAGCACGTGCATAATGCAACATCATCCAACACAGGTCTGTCTCCTTCAGTTACCTACAACAGGACCCCACCCAACTACATAGTTTCAAGTTTGAACCAGCTAGCACACACACTCAGCAGCATTGCATTTCCCAAATCAAGTAATCAATGCGTATTTCACCACCAGTTCACAGACTGGAGTAGGGCTCTTAGACTCATCATCATCCATGTTGATTTCCATGAAGTTGATAACTTCCTTATTCTGGCAGTTGTTTAAGTTGTCAATTCACCATCCTCCAGACTCTGATTAAAGACTATTATGTTTAACTCCATACCAACTGCTCCCATGAGTCGCGGTCTCCAGACTCAATTGAGATAGAGTGACCGCAGCGCATAGCTGTGTTTAACAACAAGAGAAACATTGAGTAGATTGTTTTTCTAGACTAGGTTTTTGTTTGTTAGCTAAATGGACTGGCCGGGTCTTGTTTGACAAATGTGAACCAGAAAACAAAGCACCAGAAAACAAAGCAGTGTGAAAATGCCGGCAAACAAATTTCGTTAAGTGTCAAAGGGGAAGGAAAAAAATCACCTTCAGGAAAAAAATGATCACCCATTTTTAGGTCACTAACATTGTAAATCAACCACAACGTGAACAAAAGCAAGCATAATAATATAGTTAAACAGTAAACACCCACTCTCACTATTTGCCACCACTAGACATGAGTCACATAAACCATCTGAACATTGAAACAAGTATCACTCATAGCACTCACTAGAGCATATAACATTAGTTATCTGTTCCAACCAAGTATAGTGGCACATTACTGATCCTCTTTGATTCACAAAACGAAACAAACATTAGCCAGTAAGTTGTAAATCAAATATCTGGGGCAGTCCTGCTAGGGGTCAAAAAGGAAGCATAGGCACAGAATGGAGGCAGACATTGTCTCTCAAATGTCCTTGAAGTGATTTTTGGGGTGGGGCGGCTTCTTCAATGCACACTGGTTGAACTCCAGTCCAGACACACATTTGCCTAAAACAGTTGCGGTTCATTAGTCATTTAGACAGAAACAAACACTATGAAATAATAATGTCCCGCAAGCTAGCTATATCCTCTTTTTCTCAAAGCAGTTCATCAATAGAGGAAAGTAGAAAGTTCTATGGTGCCTCAGGTCTAGTCAGAGTAGTAGAGTTCATACTCAAATTCAGGTGGTTCGCGCAGACATTGATCAGCTAAAACATTATCAAGACCTGAGTCTGATCAATCACCCACCTCCACCTCCTGTTGTACTTTAGGTGTGCTGCAATT
Source organism: Pleurodeles waltl (assembly GCF_031143425.1). Classification (NCBI taxonomy): domain Eukaryota; kingdom Metazoa; phylum Chordata; class Amphibia; order Caudata; family Salamandridae; genus Pleurodeles; species Pleurodeles waltl. The sequence goes on along the minus strand of NC_090440.1, from coordinate 1,137,049,017 downwards.
CAGGGGTATAATGTGCTACATTTTTTTGATCATGGTCAATCTCTTGACATTTTGGGAAACAGACTGGTCCCCTTCACTGTGACAATCTCACTAGCTGCAGTGAACACATTCTCAGCAGACACACTGGCCACAGGGCAAGCCATATACTTTATTGTCAACCTACTAAGCAGTGGCCATTGGCGCCTCTTCCCACCCAAATACACCAATGGGTTATGATCCAGATAGACCTCTGTTGGGTCATCCAGGTTGTCTTGGACCATCCTCTCAATAGTCATTAGTGCTCCACCTTGATCGACCTCTTTTGCCTTGGCCTCTGCAGTGGACTTAGGCCTGCCTTTAGAAACTAATCAAATGCAGATTTTGTGGCTGCTGCTCTGTTCCTGTTGTTGTTGCTGGTGTTGATTTTGGCTGCTGTGAGCCAACAGCACTCTCCACACACTCTATGGAAGTTGTAGGCTGCACCTCAGAACTTCTGTGTGTGATGGGCCTCTAATTTCTAGGTCTTTGGCTTGCTCACCAATCCACGTCTTGTAGGTTGAAACATCCCCGTCTGAAAAAGGGATGAAAGTGGCCAGTAATTTTTCCATGGTAAGCATAGTGCATGGTGCATGCTTCTGAGCACTATTAAAAATAACAGCAGTGTCAACACCTGCATATATCATTTCTCTACTCCCCACAAAGGAGATCCAGTATGCAGTGATGCACATGTAATCAGTAAGTTGGCAACTGCTCCACATGTCTGTCGTCAGGTGGATCGTATGGACAGTACTCTGCTGCAAAGTCTGTCCATCCAATCAATTTCAGAACATCGTGCTGTAGCCCTGGAACAGCAACTCTGGCAAAATAGGTCCAGCGGGGAACCTACCATTTCAGGAAGATGGCCTCCACAAAGCCGAGAAAACCCACTCCTTCCACAAAAGAAAAAGGGAGGATGTCCAACACTAACATCTTAGCTAGCTTCCTGTTGTATAAACATGCTGTTGGGTGGTTGCATTCATACTGCCCCTCCTGCCTAAACATGGCAGAAATAGAAGCCTAGATTTTTTCATTTACTAGTGCCACTGATGCAGGCGACTTTAAAGCAGAAGGTGGTGGTAGGCTCAACTTGCGTCTCAGGACGGCAGCACCTGTATGATCTTGCCTTGGTGTTGCGACCTGACTTTGAGTCTTCATGTGCAATTGCGATGTTGCTGATATGGGCAAAAATAGTACTGCACTGCTGGGGACAGAGCTGATATGTCACAAAAATGTCACCCTCTTCTTCACCTTCGGATCAGATTCCTTGCTTTCAACACCTTCACCAACACCACTTGGAGGCTTTTGACCGCTAAGGTGCGCCTCCCAGCGGATTGCATGGTGTTTTCTCAAATGGGTTGTTTGGCCTAGGGTTCCATAGTTTGTAACAAGCTTACTCCAACTAACACCTGCTCAGCAAATGGAGCATATGGCAATGTTTGGCTTCTTTTCACTAACCGCAAAGAAGTCCCAAACTGGGGAGGTCAACATTCTAACACTGGGGCCACTGCCAATGTCTGAAGAAGTGGCAGTAGGAGGATATTGTTTTGATGATGTTTGCCTCTCTGCAGTGCCTTCTTCTACTGATGTGGCTCTGGATGTAGGTCACAGCTGGGGCCTTGTAAATATGGAAGCTGGCGGAGGTGGAGGTGGTGGTATTGTGCCACATCCCTCGGAGCAGGTTGAGAAGATGGGTTAATGTTTGACTCCACAGGGGCTGGGCTAACATCCATGATGACTGGCTCGTCTTCAGACTTGTCATCCTCCTATTCTTCATTCATATCTCTAAGGGTTTCAGGAACCTTCTTTTTCACTCCTTGCCTCTCCTGACATGCCTCAGACTGAGGTGGCATCCAAGTGGAGTCTTGATCACCAGAAGTGGGGCTTGAAAAAGAAGGTGGTGGAGATCTGGATGGCAGTAGATGAGCATGAAGCTCAACATCCTGATGTGCTCGTACTTCAGGAGGAACTGCTATTGCTGGCTGGGGTTATTATTGTCCACTGGCCTCAGTTTCCAGCAACAATTGGGTACTACTTTGTGAAATAGTCCAATTCAAAATCACTGCTCGTCGGCCTTCATGTGACTAGAGAGGCTGCCTCTGTGCCAGACATGGGCTTGGGTCTCATTTAGAATGTGGCCACTGATACGGAAGTGCTGCTCCCAGATTGAAACCCAGAGACTGGTGCGCCAGGCACACTGTTTTGCCCAAAAAAGGTCTTGGGCGACATACTAGTGGTGGGAAGTTCCTTCTTATCACTGGCCGCTTTCTTGGTAACAGCTTTCTTTGGGGCCATCTTGAAGCTGTCAGTTGGCAGTAGCACTTAGCTTCACTAGCTGAAGAGATGTTCATGTGGTTATGAGTGTGGTTATGCTTCACGTTGTGCACAGGCCTTCTGTCTGGCAGCACTGTGGGTGATGTCTCTTTCTCTTCATGCACCTAAAAGCAAACATGCAAGAAGGATCAGTGAAAAGTGGCATTGTTGCAGTTGCATTAGTAGAAACAATATAATTTCATGGTTACTTAACTTCTACATAATTATGAAATAATACAATGTGTCCATTCCTAAAACCACACCAACATTAACTTTCATTATCATGTACATTCATGAAGGATAAGAAAGAGCAACAACTACAACATACAGAATGTAATTGTGAGCTTTATGTGCATCAAGTTGGCATATAGCACTCAGGGAGGTGCTGGTAATAAGTGGAATAATCCTTGAATAATGTAATGTAGTACAACTGTACACCTATGGCAGACATAGGGCTTATGGGGAAAATAGATTTTTTTTTTTATTCTAAAACCAAGAAAAAAATGTAAAAAAATAACTAAATATTATTATTATTATTATTTTTATTATTAAATTAAATTAAATAAAGTTTGTGAAACAAATTATTGGGAAAATGAATACATTTTTTAAAGAATAGAATTCATTTGCTTATGTACTAAGGGAAGGGGACTACCATGAAAAACCACAGTGATTTGCGAGGCAAGGAGTGGTGCAATTGAAAATTTCAAAAAGTATATAATAAAATATAAAACACTGCTCATACAGTACATTTAGTAATAAGCATGGACCTACTAGGCCAGAAGCATAAGCCACAAAATGGCTGTCAGCTACATGGTCAAACAACAACCAGCAAGGAGGCACGGACACCACAACAAAGAAGAACACATGCAGGCCTAAAGGCACACTGGGTGCCTACATAAAATGGCCGCCATCCCCATGGTCAAACAACAACGAGCAATGAGAGATGGCCACCATAACAAAGAAGAACACATGCAGGCCTAAAAGCACACTTGCTGCCTACACAAAATGGCAGTCAGCCACATGGTCAAACAACAACCAGCAAGGATGCATGGCCACCACAACAAGGAAGAACACATGTAGGCCTAAAAGAATACTGGCTTCCTACACAAAAAGGCTACCAGTTACAAGGTAAAACAACAACCAGCGAGGAGACATGGCCACCACAACAAATAAGAACACTTGGAAGACTACTGGCTGTCTACACATAATGGTCACCAGCCACATGGTCAAACAACAAGCAGGATGAATAAAACACAAAAACACATATAGGAATTGGACTATAATTGACTATACAAAGGGGTCTCTTGCCACATGGTATGAGGAACAGAGACAAATGGTACAGGAGAAAACAACAGCAGCATTAAGGTGGTCATTATGAATTTGGCGGTCCTGCACTGCCAAGCCTGCAGTTGAGGTCAGACTGCCAAAAGCGTGGCGGTGCAGGACCGCCAAATTTTGACATCACTTGTGAACAGGCTTCATTGCACCCGGTTCACCACCTGTACCGCCAGAGAGGTGGAACCGCATGGCCGAAGGTTGACCACTTTTGACCCAGCGACCCACCTGAGACCGCCTGCGGTATTTTGAGTATCCTTACCACCAGGGATTCTGTGGCAGCAGCTCTGCCACGAAATCCCTGGTGGTAAGGATACTGTCGACAGGAATACTCATTCCTGTCACCACAACAGGACTCCCCAACCCTCCCCCACCATGTAGGAGCCCCCACCACTGCCTGACCCCATCAAAAGCACCCCACCCCGCCAAGCAGCAAAGCCCCCCTCTCCACGGTCCCCATTCTGAATCCCCAGTACCTATTCTGAACCCCTGGATCCCTATTCTGACCCCTCGCCCCTGATCTATGCACGCAAACACCACACTTGCATACATACATGCACACATCCACGCTCACTCACACACGGCCACAACACACCCACCACCCCTACATACATGCACACATACTCACCCACTGCCTGCATACACACTCCCCCATCCCCTGCATACACACACACATTACCCCCTAGCGCCCTGCCAATACTACACCACCACGCCGTCTACAAAGTTGTAATACGGCAGGCAGTGTTGTGGTGATGTGGCGGTGGTGACGGAGCAAGCTCCACTAGACCACTGACCGCCAGTATGGCTGCTGACGGCTTCCCCGCCTAATAGTGGCAGAGAGCAGCCAGCAGCCATACTATGGCGGTCATGTGGCGGGTGTGACTTCAGCGGTCTACAAAATAGACCGCTGAAGTCATAAGGAAGGCCTAAGTCAGTAATTCCAAAAATGAAAATTAAAGGGGCTGCCAATTTGACAACAACAACACACATCATACAAAGGAATCAAGTAGTAGCCCACCATACACTGTTTGCAGAAATAAAATGTGAAATACTGCCTAACAAAATTTTGCTATATTTAATCCAATGCCAACAATTGTTTCATCAGGCACCCATGACTAGTACTGGGCCTGCAGCTGGAAGGCCAATTCCGGTATCAGACTACAGCACTCAACATTAACATACTGAACTAAATGAATATTACAAATTTACAAAACAAAACTTGGAGAAAAGGTAGTGAACTGTAAAACATTTTCCTTTATAGAACAAAAATTACAAGTAAAAATATAACTTGGCCCCAAATGCAGGCCACCCACGAAAATATAACCAAAAAATTGAATAAAAGTACTGATAAAACCTGGTGCATGCCCTCTATCAAACAAACAAGTTGTACAACACCCTTATAAAAGTGTTTTTAAACTTACTTGTGAAATCTCAAATACAACTGAGTCCTTAAATCCAATGATACATCCAGGAGACAAAGAAAGTGATCCTTCCAGCTCAAAATCCAAGTGAAAAGTGACCAGGGGATGGACAAAGCAGTCTGAGAAGCTTGCTGGACAGAAACAGGAAGTTTAAGTCTCTGGGACACTTCCTGTTGTTGAAAAAAGAAATGATAAAAGTCCTCCTCGCAGAAAAAAATCAACGTGAACAGTCTATTAGAGAAGATTTTTAACTCAAAGTTGTAGATTTTAGCTGCTTGAGCTTCGCCAGGTTGCAGCTGCGGTCAATCACTCTCACTTGCGCTAGCCTATACCACAAAAGACATGCCAGATGTCGCTTGCACATAGCTAATTCTCACGGGTGGGTACAAAAATTGCATTTTTGCTTGCAAGTGACCAGAAGTCTCTGGCATTAAGCGTGCGCCAACGGGGAAAAAAATAGAAAAAAACTCCGCCACTTTGTGGAGTGCGGAGTCTATTGGAAACTCTGCGTTCTCCCCAAAACATGGAGTTGCCGAATTCCGTTGAATTCTGCAAACTTTGCCAGAGGAGCGGAGTTTATATAAAACCAGTATATTTGGAACATAAACCAATTTTTTGTGTTTCAAAAACATACCTCAAATCGTATTCTTTGTCATGCAAAACAGTGTGGTTGATTAGTGCACCAGTCGCGTACCTATGCATTAACCACCATACTGATTACTCAAACCAGTGTTCCTATATACCAACCAGTACAGTGCAAGCAAACCAATACAACATATGTGAAAGAGTGTAGCTTTGCTGGGCCACTACGTCATTGAAAACATGAACATGAACGGGTTGTCATTTTCTGGTGGTCACAATTTGGTAGTCACATTTCTGCGTGTTATAAAGAAATGTTTTATTTAAAGGGTGCACTCCAAAGCATACAAATACAATGCATAGTTGGATGTAATATTTTGAAAGTATTATTCTGCATAATCATTTTATATATTCCTGCATGTAATGCATAGAATTCATTTAATCTGAATGTATATTCGTGTTTTTTATTTAACTTGGCTGGAGTGAAGGCCTAAATGGATATTTTTTTCTTTTCACAGCTTAGCTTTCAATGTGGAGTTTGTTTTCTTAAATGTTTTCTCTCCGAGATTCAGGTGTTAGAAGCTGAGACGGAGATAACAAGAAGCTTACTGTGTGTGAGAGATAAGAAACCTGAGATCAGCTGTGCAAGGACAAAGAGGAGTGTTCTGGAATTTGGTAGTTGTAACTCTTACGAAATTGATGAGACCAAAGTGCAACAAGGTTGAATGGGCGAGGGGCCGTGGCTAAGCACCAATGAGGCAGGGCATGGCGCTGTGAGCTCCTGAGCCTTGGACCCCCTTTGGCTGAGATTTGATGATTTTAGCGGGTCTTTGGGACTTGAACGGGCATATCGGGCGAACCCAGTGTCGGGACGTACGACGAGCAACCGGTTCCTGACGTTCCCAACACCCCGGGGTGATAGATGAAGACTCAGCAATGCTCCCGGTCAAAGACCCAATATGGCGCCTGTTCAGGCTTGAAGAACTAGTGAAGCCCGCACTGCTCTTCGCACAATCCTCCAGTACTTCAGAGGATGACAGCTGTGGTGGCATTCCAATGCATTCTCCCTCCTCCTGACAGGCATGGACTATAGGCGGTGAGTCTGGCTGGCGCTGTGAGAAAGAGAGGCCATAGCAACACAGCGCCGAGAGCTCTAACAATTTGAAGGCCATGGTTGGGAGTGAGGGGGGTGACTCAAAGGCGGCTCCTGGAGGACCCGGTGCACACTGGGGAGAGACCTCAAATCTTCCGACCTCTACTGACAGCTTGCTCAGACACAGACTACTGGGCTGAATGCTGGAAGACTGAATAGAAGTTCAGAGGCCCCGGGAGACCCTGCATCTCTGAGAGTTGGGATCCATGATAGATTACGGATGCGGCCCTGCTGAAGGGCCTGACTATACAGCATTAAGCACCATGGATGCTGAACAATAACTGCAGAGAGAGTGGAGGACAGATTGCACTACCCTGCACAGCGGTCATCTGTATGCCCTTGGAGAAGACTACACTTCCAAGCCCTGAAAATCCTGTGTTCTCTCCCTGACGCAGCTATCTGCAAAGATACCCACTGTGATGGTGAGCTGAGTGAGGCCTTGGAGGCCCCGGGTGGTCGTGCCCATTTGTGTATTCACCCATTTACGAGCGGAGACTCAGGTAAGCAGCGGCTGCTGCATGGGTTGCGAAAGTGTCCAGGGTGCCGGGAGGTCTGTTAGGCGGCCCCTGCACCCACATCAGGTGATGAACGAGGCAGGGAGAGGTCACTCCCATTGATTTTTCCTCGGAGGGAGCAAACATTATGTTGATCCCCCAGTGATTATCCTCCGCTGGGTCCCGCCCTCCTTTGTAGGTTGCAAGTGTGGAGGGAGGGCTTCCTCTGACGGACTGGGCCTTTCTTCCCTCAGAGCGGGTACTCAATATTTGACTGCAGTGGGGCAATGTCGAGTGGGGGAGGCATCTAACTGCTGCTGAACTGAGGTTCAAGGAACGAGGAAAGTGCATGGAGGTGATCAATAATTGACTGCAATGGGGTGATGTTGATTGGAGGGGCATCTTAATGCTGCTGAACTGAGGTGCAAGGAACAAGGAAAGTGCAAGAAGGTGAGAGGTGCAGGCGCTCCATCCCAGGGGGGATCCCCCCTTTCCCAACTGATGCTGGTGGCTGTGACCCTTAGTAGAAGGTTGCTGACCATTCCACCTGAAGACCTCACCTGTACGAATGGCTCCCTATGGGAATTCTTGCTAGTGAAATCATTGCCCAGAACTCCTGGACGATCTCTTGCAATCTGAACTTTTAGAGTAGTGACTTTCCATCACACTGATAGGGAAAGCATCCAAAAAGAGGGACCCTGACACTGGAGATTGGAAATGGGCTGGGAAACAACATTGAGTAAGGGGTTGATGGCCCACACACTACAGGACATCCTGCAGGCCATTGTGGCTTCTCTTGAAGTTCTTAAAACTAAGATTGATGCCCTGGGAGCAGATTCAGGCCTCCTGAGAGATGATCACAGGAGACTGATGGAGAGAGTAATAGCAGCAAAGCATCTGATTGTGGACAACCCTCCAGATCTAATGGGGATGCCAGAATATCTCACCACCCTGGAGGCAAAACCATGGACCCTTGAAGCAAGAGCAGAGGACAGCGAAAATAGGTCACATTGAAATAACATTCATATTATTTGACTTCCAGAACAAGTTGAGGGAACAAATATTGTGTCTTTCCTTGATACCTGGCTGTGAAATAAAGTAGCTCTGGTGGGTCTTTCCTCCTTCTATTCCCTCAAACAAGCACACAGAGTGCCATCCCATCTGCCACTGCATGGCGCCCCCCATCGCCCAGTGGTTGCTAGGCTCCTATACTATTCAGACAGAGAACACATTCTTGCACAAGCCATGTCAAGAGGGGACCTCAAGCTTGACAACCATAGAATAATGATCTTCCCCAACTTTACCAAGGAAGTCCATATGCAACACTTATCACTTCAGAAGGCTAAGAAGAAACTCAGGGCATGTGGTCTTCAATACAGAATGTTATTTTCATCAAGAATCAGAGTGATAACGCTGGAGGGAGTACAATTTTTCCAGTCCCCTAGCGAAGTATGGGACTGGCAAGAGACCACCCCACGCAGGGCTGAGCGTCCACCAACGTAAACAAATGCCTCCATGCCAAAAGCAGTGATGCCCCCCAAAAGTGCCTCAAACACAGTCCCCACCTGTCAAGGAAATACGCTGAGAACAGAGGCAGGTGTTGGTGACAGCGGCAGCAATGCATAGAGAAGATGGCAGCCAGGCACCATCACCAGGCTCAGATGAGACGTCAACCTCATTTGATAGCCCTGAGGACACACATTTTCTATATGACTGAGTCCCCTTTTTTCCCTGCGTGGGGTGTACTTGATTGACGTAATCATGTGTACTATACTAAGTACCCCAGTGCCCCGTTATTGCAAAAACAGGGACCTAAATGTCAGCAGCATGGGGGTCCCACACTTGTAGTGTCGAGCGCCGGTCACTACCCGTCAGCTTCCCCCAGATGCTGCTCCGCTGGATGAGGATGTCACAGCAATTTCACTTGTCTAGTTGGTTGTTGAATGTTTGGATGATTGGGTTAATGCTGCTTGTCCTAGTGAGTGGGAGTTATGAAGTTACTGTTTTTACTCAAGTTACAGAGGGACACAATCCACACACAGCCTTAATCATACCATTGATGTAATTTGAGGAAGCGGGGACCCTGCTTGAATGGAATCCCATCCACACAGGGAACATAGAGCTCTAACTTAACCATCCCAAATGGCTGCTTCTATGAACTACAAAGTAATAACATGGAACGTCAAGGGGCTAAATTAATTGACCTAAAGAAATAATGTTTTTCCAACGTAGTGCAGCAAGGAATTCAGATAGCAGTCCTCCAGGAGACCCACCTAGATGCTAAGGAAGGTCAGGCATTGCAACGTAGAAAGAGAGGGCCAGGTTCTTTACACCACAAACTCTGCATATACTAGAGAGGTACTTATTTGGATCAAACCTGGGGTCCCATTCCAAAACACTCAAACCTTAATAGACCCAATGTGGAAGTATGTGTTTTGGGCTGGAAAACTGGATGGTCGGGAGGTCACAGTTGGGAACATCAATGGCCCAAATACTGACCAGGCAGCCTATCTGGCTACCTTATCCAACAACCTGTCCCCTTTTTTAATGGGCCGATCCAATTGGGAGGAGACTTTAACTGTATCATGGACCGTGCTACTAACAGATCACATCCTCCCCTTGGAGATTTACCTGTACACTGTAGTGCCAATGCCTTTACTGCCTGACAGTTAGGGGTCTAATTGATTTATGGACAACTCAGCATCCAAAAGACCGTGACTACTGGTCCCCCCCCCACCACATGAGCTGCATGTTTGCTTGGACTCCTTTTTTAGCTCACCTGACATCCATGCATTGGTAACTATCTCTGAATACGTAGGCAGAACTATATTGGACCCTAACTCTGTACTATTGACTCTGAAATGAGGTGGACCTGAGTCCCCATTCCCACTTGGAAAGTGAAACCGGAACCTTTAGAAGACCCAGTATTCCGAGATTCCATTGGTAATGCCATAACCACTTATTATAATGCCAACTCAGGGTCTACCATATCACCGATCACAAAGTGGGAAGTGTTTAAAGTAGTGATCAGTGGCTGCTGCATATTGATAGCTGGTGGAACACGCTGCCCACTGCTGCAGGATGTTGAGGCAGCGGAAGGGGAACAAAGGGGGCTTGAATGAAGAAAACCTGGTAATCCGGACATTCAACCTTAACTCCTAGAGGCCAAAGAAAAAGTGGCAGCAGGAGTGGAAAGATTACGTTACTTTGACTACAAGAATTACATGGCCTGAACTTACGCAGAAGGAGACTGTTCTGGATCTCTTCTGGCATGGTTAGCTAATCTGGCCAGATTGGGTTCAGTCACAGCAGAACTCAACACTCCTCATAATCGCACAGTATATCGACAAGATGACATTAACCAGGAATTTTGCTCCTGCTGTTCTCATTTGTATCATACCTTCTCCACAGCCATGGTCCGAGAAATACAAAAGTTCCTGTCGGGACTGGGACTGCTAGCACTCTCTCATCTAAATGCTGAAGCCTTAGGTCAGGATATTATGCTCCCAGAGATCAGGCAGCTGTTAAAAATATGGCTAAGAATAAAACACGGGTATAGACAGCCTCCCTGTTGAATTTCACTCAACGTTTATTGAAGACTTAGCTCCCTGGCTGGTGTCTCTTTATAAGGCAGCCAGAGATCAGGGATCCTTGCCACCAACCACCCAAAAGGCACTTGTTTTTCCCCTAGTAAAACCCTGAAAACCACCCACAGTCATTACCGTATATTGCCCTCTGTCCATTTTGAATATGGACAACAAGATCCTAAGCAAAATCCTTGCTATTCGTCTTCTCAAACACATGCCTACCCTTGTCCACCATGAACAGGCAGGGTTTATAACCCGTCGAAACACGGCGTGCAACATTTGAAGACTACTCTCGATTTTAGAAGCCACCTCGTACCATAAGGCCCAAGCGGCGATCCTTGCTGCAGACATAGAAAAAGTCTTCAATAGCCTTAAATGCCCCTACCTATATGAAGAACTCTGTGCACTTGGGTTAGGAGAGGGGCTTTGTTTCTCGTACACAGCTAGTCTACACTACACCGAGGGTGAGGGTACACATGGCAAGGACCATATCTGAAAACTATGCAATTGGACATGAGACCCGGCAGGGATGCCTATTATCACCCCTTCTTTTTGCTCTGGCCATAGAGCCACTGGCCTGTCATGCTCATCGGGCCTGGCGAACAACAGCACTACATCACATTAAACGCTGATGATCTTCTGATCTTTTTCAACAATGATGCTGAGGCCCTGAGGGGAATGCAAACTTTGTTGGAATGCTTTAGCTCTCTTTCTGGGCTTCACGTAAACTGGCAAAAATCCTGCCTATTCCCCACCTCGGCTACTCACCAAGCCCCTGGTGACCTTGGTGCTCTAAAGTGTATCTGTGGTGTCTACTGTACTTGGGTGTACATGTATACCACGAACCTCTAGACTTACAGGAGGGCAATGTGAAGAGGGCCATATGGGGCCCCTGTGGTAGCATGGATTTTTGGAGGTTGCTTCCCTTGTCAGTGGCGGGGAGGGACGCCCTGTTGAAGATGATAGCTCTGCCCTGCCTCCTGTATTTCTTTATAACATTACCTCTATGGATTCTGGGAGCAATCTACAGGGAGTTAAACTCCCTTAGCACAGGCTTTTTGTGGGACTGTTTCCAAAGGAGGATGATCTTGTCAGCACTGCAAAGGTCAACGGCATATGGCGGAATGGCCCTTCCTGACTTTGAATTCTATTACCTAACAGGACAACTACAATGGCTAACCCAATGGATGGCAAATCACATCAACCCAGACCAGGAGGTAGGACCCTTTACACCTGATGTGCAGGTTCTGGCCAAGACCCTGCTCCGAATATCCCGCCCTACTGTGGAGGACACTACAGAACCTGCAGTGTTGCACCATTGCTGGCACCATTGTCTCCAAAAAACTGGCCGCCTTTTTCCGTATTCCTCAGATATACAGTTGAGGTTCCTGACGGAATTACCCATAGGGGCGATTGAAGAGGACTCTCAGAATAGATAGAAGCAAGGGCAACAGCCATGAGCACCCTGTACGAAGCAGGGATCCTTCTACCCTTTAAAAATTTCCACTCAAACTATGATCTACTCCAAGACCACTTCCTCTTATTTAGATCAGTAATAGGTGCAAGCAGGCACTGGAAGCAGGGACAATATGAGTCGCTGCAGTCCAGCATATGCCAACATCTGGTAATAGCAACAGGCATGATTAAGGCAGCTTACCTGTGTCTTTGGAAGGCTGCGTAGTGATATACTGCTTCCTCTGGCTGCTCTTAAACAATAATGGGAGGAAGAACTGGGAATCCCTATTACGGTTGAGGCTTGGGAACACATTCTTGAATAGGTACCTAAGGTTTTGAGAAACGCCTAATTTAAGCTTATTAATTTTTACATCCTCCATAGTGCGTACCTCACCCTGGGGAAACTGCCTTGCCATTTTGCCATTACAGAGGCCAAATATCCCATATGTGGGGAGGAAGCAACTAAATTACTCCATCTGCTTTGGAACTGCCCAAACCTTACAAAGTTTTGGCAAGTCCTCACAGCTACCCTAACAGAAGTGATTGAAAGAGAGACTCCATGCACCTCAGGACACTGCCAGCTAAGCTGGTTCCCTCACACGCCCAAAATAAGAATCACTAGCCAATTCTAGGACTTGGCACTCCTTTTGGCTAAGGTGAAATTACTAGAAACTGGAAGTCTGCTTGAGGTCCCAAATATTCTACCTGGAGATACGAATTAACAAGGTGGACTGGTTGTGAGACCACGATATGCTTTAAAGAAGATAAATGCAGCCTGGGGTCTTGTGAGGAAGCAGAGGCCTGGGATACCCATCTCCATGCACTAGAAAATAGGACCTCCAACCCACCAGTAGATAGACCCCTATCCCACTAGGTAGGATGTATGGATGTTCCATTCCATACTATCGTAATACATCATGGAATTAGGCTTCTGTTAAACCCACTAGCAAGAAATTCCAGAATAAAGGACGAGTAAAACTTAATCCGAGAAGTCTAAGGCACAGGACTGGAGGGAGGGCGGAGGGGATAGGCTGTTAGGCTTGCAGTGAGGCTGGCTCAACTTAATTCACTCTACATAAACTTGCTGCGACAGATTCTCATACAATGCGCTATGAGACACAATACTTGCATAATGATATGTTGAATGTGATAGATGACCAATTCGAACATTGTGGTTGTAGTTACATGACCTAGTAGATTACACACTATTGTATTATACTGCGCAAGATGAGCAGCTCTTGCTATGCTTTCATGTTTGTGTTTGCAAAACCTAATTATTATTTTTTTTGTTTAAGTCTCATGTGCGAGGCTTCTGAAGTTGTAGATCCCTATTAAAATAATTGGAAACTTTCTGTTTTCAAATGAGAAGTTGTGATTGTGATGTCACCACCTTTGAGGAAACTGTGATTTTAGAAAAACTTAGTCAGTGAGAGCAAGCAGATTCTTTTCACCCTTTGAGCTGAACAGACCTTTCTGAGGTTTAGACCTCATACTTTGACTTTATGTGGATATATGCCCCTGCACCTCTCTTAACAGAATATTCTACAGAATTTCTCTCTCTTTGCAGACCCTTTATCAAATACTCTTTTAGAATAAGAATAGTTTAGGTTTTAGTTTCAATGCTTAGGCAGGAGAACTTGGTTTTAGAGACTAAGAACCACATGCTTTTTCCGGTTTTCTGTACTGTGGCAATCTAAGTCTTGGTCTTGTACATGCTCACTACGTTTAATGTTGTCCGACGCTTAAACTCTCCATTGGTGATTTTATACATCTATACTATGGTTTTGAGACTCATTTATTCACCGTTGACTTTGAGTCTGTAATAATGCCCCTTTGAATCTCTAATTTGACTTTGAATATTATTCTGTGGCTAATGAGTTGCACTGAAATTGATTGAATGATTTAATAACTGTCTCACTCTACCTCTTGAACTGAGAATAAAAGATTCATTGGATCTCAAAATTAGAAATAGGGCCCAAACTGGATCAGATGGTAGCAGTAACAGATGGTTCTCTTTCTGAAGTGGAGAGAACTAGAACCGTTTTCTAGAGTACTTAGTCCCTAGAGTCCAATTCCTAGTGTCTATGCCCAGAGTTGAAGAATCAGTGGAGTTGCTGGGGAGCGGAAGAGAGTTGGTCTGGCGGCAGATTAGGATGCAAAATGAGGCAGCTTGCAGTTAGATTGTGGTGATTAAGAAATTAGATGGTGTTTTGCAGAGATGTTTTGAATGTTGTGAGTGTGGTTATTTATAAAGAAGTTGAAATGGTTATTGAGTCCGACGCGGTCTAAGATCCTGGGATAGGTTAAAAGGTGTAGAAACACCATAATATATTGTCTGCTGAATATTTGTGGTCATTGTGAGATGTCTTCAATGGCCAGGTTAAACTAGAAGTTCACTGTTTGAGAATGTGAGAGAATCGGAATGGTAGATCTTATTGTACAGAGAGAAACTGTACTGATTTAGATGTTATCTCGCAGGTCGAGGTTTCATTGTAATTGGTATCAAATCCTCTTGTAAATTTGTGACTATTCATTCACTAGCGAAGCAGGCAAAGGTTATTGTATTGTGTTTTGTATGTGTGTGTGATAGTTTCGGAATGAGTGTGCATGTTGATTGTAAAGGAGGGGAGCTGATGCTGCGAGAAATAAGGTTAAAGTCACAGAGTACCACGCTGATATAGGTCGGTTGACATCGTATTGGGTTGCTATTGTTGGTCGATGTCATAAGATGCCGCTCTGTGATCGGTGATTGTGGCGGAGCAAAGGATTGTGGATATGGCGCTATTTCCAACTGAATTGAATTATTGCGAAAAGTTTGGAAAAATGAAATGTTTTAAAGTCACATGAGACATGTTTAGAAGAGACGTTTATATTTCCAGTAGAGAGGAAGAAGTTGCACCTCCTGAAGATGCTCCAGGTCATTACATGGTGACTAATGTAGGGCTCCATATGTGTGTTTAGCTTGCTCAGTGTTACATGCTCACAGAAAATGACGGTCCATTGAGATTCCTGTAGTATAGCACATTTAATTTACAAATCATTGAGAATTTGAGGAGGGTGCTAAACGGAATGAAGCCATCTTCTAGACCTGCACCATGTAAAGCACTTAGGGCCAGATGTATCATGAAATGGCCTTGCGAATCGCAAGTAGCGATTTTTAAGAAATCGCTATTTTCGAGTCGCACTAGGCCATGTATCATAATTGCGAATCGGATTTAGTGATTTCTTAAAAATCGCTATTTGTGGTTTGCGAGGGCCAAATACCGAATCGCAATTTGCATTATCGCAAATTGCGATTCGGTAATTGAAAATCGCAAATTGCGAGAACGCACACCTGGAGGAGCCTGATGACATCACAAACAGGAAGTGAGTCATCCCAGGCAGTTTGCAGGTGCCACACCCAAACCAGCACTCAGAGAGGGTTTGCCCAGCCACACTGAGAAAGTCTCTGAAGAAGGCAGCACAGCAGAACCAACATGGACACCTCTGCCCAGGGAAAGGAGAAGGGAGAAAGGAAGCGCAAGCTGAAGTTTAGTGAGCAAGAGCTGGAGGTGCTCACAGAGGAGGTGGTCAGGAGCCATGACCGGTTGTTTGGAAAAAGCTCACTCCAGATGCCTGTGAGTGAAAAACGCAGACTCTGGCCAGATATCCAGAAAAAGATCTGCGCTGTTGGAGTGACGCAGCGCTCTGTTGAAGAAATCAAGAAGAGGTGGTACGACCTGCAGTCCCGTGCGAAGGAGAGGGTGGCAAGACGACTGCAGGAGCCAGGATCACAGGAGGCGGACCACCCACAGAGACACCCTCCACCCCGATAGAAGACCTAGTGGAGTCCACACTCCTCCCAGAAGTAGTCAGTGGGGTCACTGACATTGACACATCCGGCACACCAAGTACAAGTAAAAGTAAGTGCAATATTGAAATGTAACCCCATATGTGTATGCACAAATGCCCCTTAGGAATTAGCAAGTAACTTAAAACATTGTGAGAAGTAGTCCATTCCACATCTTAGAAGCAGCACAACAATGCCTTATGGGAGTGGTAGTCCACAACCCAGAGTTGAAAGTATCACATACAATGTAATAGGCAGAGTGACACACAGACGAACACAACACCCACAACATAGTGATGAGAAGTAACTGTACCTTTATTACCATTGTGTGACATTTACTGTAACATACATAACTGACATGATCCATATTGTCGTTGCAGGTGCCCCAGGTCCTGCAGCTACAGCATGTGCCATTGCAGGGGAGACAGGCACCCATCCTGCTTCAGACTCCATTACGAGTGAGTCACAGAACATTGCGCCACTCCGACGCAGGCCTAGGGCACTGCCACTGCCAGAACTGAGCAGCAGGAAGACTCACAAACACCGTCCCGATCTGGCAGATGCACTCGGATGCAGGAGCCCCGTTCACAGCAGAGCACAGCACCCCGCAGGATGCCTACATATGCAGGTGCACAGGCTTTTGAGGCAGGTGAGGGAACATCGTTATTTGGTGGCCTGGAATCGGCTATGTTAAAGCAGCAGCGCCTGCAAAATAAAAAAATCACGGCATTACAAAGGCAGATACAGCAACATAATGCAAACATGGGGGGCCTGCATAGCCAGCTGGAGTGTCTCAATGCTAACTTTGAACAGCTGCATGAGGGACAGGTCCAAGCATCAAGGATACGAGGGAGCTGACTTCTGCTGTGAGGGAACTGTGTCAGGAGCTGCGCCACGAAAGGGTAAGCCACCGCAGGCAGGAGCGATGCTTCATGAGCATGTTTTTAAGGTTTCTGTCGCTCTGTGACTAGGCTGGCAAATTCTACAGCCCTAATATCACGTTGTGCTGTGGTGGCACAGGTTGAGGCAGCCACAGCAGCAGGGATGTGGCCCAAGGACTGGTACAGATCACTAATGTGATTGACAATATAATGGGTAACCGGTCAGCTACACCTAGTGAACTTGGACTGGGGGACATGGAGGACACATCGAGCCTCAGCAGCCCAGCTGTGCCCACAATGGACACCAGATGTTGCAGTGCCAGGCACAGCACTGCCACAGAGGCAGACACTCGAGGTGCCAGTGAGGCAACTGCGCACTCGAGTGGCGTGCGTGGACGAAAGAAGTGAGTGTAGGGGCCAAAGGGGACTGTATATACTTCTGGCATGAGGACACTGAAGGAATAGTGCTTCACTGTTAACTGCTTTTGTTTTTTGTCACAATTACTTTTGTTGGTACTCGGGAAACTCATATTACCTAACATTAAGGTAATACATTTACTTACTACAGTTACATTTGTCAGTGGATTTGTGTTGTTCATACTTACATCTGAAATGGTTGTGTGTGATGTCAGCACGCCTTCGCCTGCCCTCTGCTGCATTGGTCTTTTCTGCTGGCAGTAGGGGTAGTATGGGATCATCATCCTCATCTGATTCAGAATCAGATATTTCCACAGGTATGCCCCTGGTGGTAGCTATATTGTGCAAGATTGCACAAGTAGCCACTGTTCTACATGTTGTATCTGGGCTGTACTGTAGTGCCCCTGCACTTTTGTGGAGGCACCGGAAGCGACTCTTCAGCAGGCCATTGGTGCGCTCCACCACATTGCGGGTCGCCCTGTGTGCTGCATTGTATCTCCGTTTAGCAGGTGTATTTGGATTTAGGTAGGGCGTCATCATATAGGTGCGCACTGCGTAGGCACTGTCTCCTGGAAGGAACAGAGGGTATGATGTGTAAGTGAGCCATCTGACGTCACACTGCCATCAATGCACCAGTGTACAGAGGGACAATACCTAGTAGATATCCTTCACCAAACACCCCAGCTAGCAGTCTTGTGTGAATGCCGCTGTGGCAAAAAATGTATGAATCATGGGTGCTCCCTGGGTACCTGTCCACAAGATCAGTTATGATGTATGAGGCATTGCATATCACCTGTATATTCATGAAATGTTGGTATTTACGGTTGCGGTACACATACTCTGTGGCTGATGGTGGACAGATTGCAACATGTGTCCCATCTATGGCACCTAGGATGTTGAGGAACTGTGCTATCTGGCAGAAATCTACTTTTGTCTGCTGTATTTCCTGTGGGGTGTGGGGGAATCTGATGTACTGGTGTATTCTGTTCAGCATGGCGTTGATAAATGCATTAAAAAATCTAGAGAGGGTACTCTGTGAGACCCCTCCAGCTGCTGCTATGACCCCTTGATAGCTCCCTGAGGCCAGTAGGTGGAAGGAGCATCATACCTGCACATGGATGGGTATGCTTTGAGTCCTATGTGTAGTGCGCTGCAGTATGGGTTGTAGCTCAGCTATCAGGTCGAGTATCATGGCAGAGCTCAACCTGTACCTCTCAAATATTAACTCCTCCGTCTGGTCAAAAAGTGTAATGCGCACTCGGAAAATGCGCTCCTGTCTCCTCCTCCCTCTCCTCAAACCTGCCAAGATCCTCATCCTCCTCGCCATGACGTAGAGTGCAGCCATTGTGGAAAAGAGTCTGAGGCATTCTGGGCCTTTTTATATAGGTTGCACCTGGTTACCACCTGCTTTCACTTAGTGGTATTTTGCATGTGCAAAATGCCATTCTGAGAAAAATCGCAATTTGCGATTTTTTGATGCATCAAATTTCGACTTGGTTTTGTGAGTCGCAGTTTGCGCCTCACACTTTCCTACTCGGAATACCGAATCGCAAAATGCGACTCGCAAAACCAGGTTGCAATGCAAAAAATCGCAAATTTTGCGATTTCTCATTTTTGGTCTGCGAATGCCTTTCATGCATGGCAGACTACACTTTTGCATTTGTAAACGGCCAAATTTTGCAATTCGCACCGTTTGTGAACGCAAAAACTTTTGATACATCTGGCCCTCAATGCTTGGGAACGTGCTGCTCATGCAAAAGAAAGAGAGAAATACCATGGCAAGGTAAAGAAAACTGTGTGTAGTTATGCAGATGCTAGCTGGGATGCTGAGCAGGGAAAGTGGAGAACGGACATGAGAGAGGGAGTCAACCTGTATCCAGTTCTGACTACGTATGCGACTGAGGGGGAAGGAGAAAGGTAAACAACATGAAAACCAAAGGAAAAGAAGCCAAGGGAGCCTGATGACATGAGTCAATGATTCAGCAGGGAATTCTTAGGGAGATAATGGGAAGTGCTTGTAACTCTCACATTATGGGTCTTCAGAAACCACAATAGAATGTATAAGATTGTACAGGATTTGAGGAAAATAAAGAACATTGTTGTCCCCTGTTGCCCTCTGGTGTAGAATCCAGGTGTAATATTGTTTATTAGGTTCACCAGCTACACAGAGGCAAGTCAAGATGTTCCTACGACTGGTGGGTTACTGTAGACAGTGGATACCCAACTTTTCCCTAGTGTCTAAGCCTCTACAGAGGCTGACACACAAAAATGTGCCTGATCCGGTACCATGGGAAAACTGATGTCTTGTTGCATTCCTTCAGCTGAGAGAATGTCTCTGCTGTGTCCTGGCTCTAGGAAAGCATGATTATAATACATCTTTTGCACTTTTCTGCAGTGAGAGGAGGGCTGTGCTCTCTCAGTGCTGATTCAAATACATGGAAATGGCAAGAGACCTGTGGCATATTTTTGTGCTACGTTAGGTCCTGTTGCTTCTGCTTTGCATGGCTGCCCTAAAGTGGTAGACCAGTTAGTACTGCAATCAAGCGGTGCGAAAATATTGTTATGGATCACCCCTTAATTGTGTATGTGCCACATTTGGTTGAGCTTTTATTGATAAGGACACACACAGAATACCTTAGAAGCAGTAAACTTACTAAAGATGAGCAGGTTATCCTGGCCTCACAGAATGTAACAGTCAAACAATATGGGATTTTGAATTCTGCTACCCTATTGCCAATAGTGGGTCAAGGATGAAGATTGTGAAGGAGACCACAATTCCCTTGATGTCACTGAACTCTGTACCAAACCCAGATGTGCAAGATGAACCATTGCCTGAATCTGATTATGTCCTTCATGTTGACGGTTCGTGTTTGAGAAACAACGGAGGAAGTCTGAGGGCAGCATATGCTGTCTGTACTCTGTGTGGAGTTGTTGAAGCTTCTTGGCTTCAAGGAATAATTTCTGCCTAAGTAGTTGAATTGATTGCTCTTACAAGAGCATGTTTTGTCTCTGATCAATTGAAAGTGACAATCTTTATAGAGAGTCAGTACAGCGTTCGCGTCGATCATGACTTTGGGCAGCTGTGGACTCAGCAACGATTTATGACATCTTCTGGATCTCGAATCCAGAATGACGACCAAGTGAGGAATCTCCTCAGTGCACTACAATTGCTTGAGCAGGTTGTAGTGGTCAAGTGTCCTGCACACCACTCGAGAGATTACCATGTTACTTTGGGCAATAGGTATGCCGACGAGATTGCAAAGTACAGCACATCCAATGTCTGTACATTTAATGGGGAATTCACAAAAGAGAGAATTGGTAAGACTAACTTTAACCTCCTGTTGACAACTGCTGACACTTGGGATGAGGTGAATTGGTTACAAGAAAAGGTGTCTGAGGAGGAACAGCAAGGTTGAGGTAGAGCAGGTTGTTTCAAAAGAGACAATGACATTTGGGTTTCAATGGATGGAAGAAAAGTGTTGCCAAATAGTTTCTTACCCCCTATGGCTCAACATTTCCGTGGCCCTGCTCACATTGGTAGGGGGGCTATGGTAAGGTTGTGCAGGAAAACTTGGTTCAATTCTAAATTCAGAGTGATGGCTGAGGTGTTGTGTCACAGGTGGGTTGTGTGTCAACAGAATAACGTTGGGAAGCAGACTGAAGTTACATCGAGCCACATAGGGAGATCAGGAAGACCATTCAATGGAATACAGATTAACTTCATTGAGATGCATGTGTAAAATGGATTGAGGTATGTTTTGGTCATTGTATGCATCTTTTGCCATTGGGTTGAAGTGTACCAAACTAGGCAAAACAATGGCGTCACTGTAGCTAACTTGTCATTGAGAGAAAGTATCCCTAGGTTTGGCTTCCCATCCCCTTTGGAGTCAGACTGAGGAACTCATTTCAAGAATGAGGTCCTAAAGTTGTTATGGGCAGATGAATCAGAGATTGCACTGCAGCTATAGACCTGAGGTTTCCTGTCTTGTTGAACAAGTGAATGGTACTCTGAAATTAAGAGTGGCAAAGGTGTGTGTTTCGACATCTCTGAAATGGCCTGATGCTTTGCCCCTTGTGTTGATGAATCTTCACAGTGTACTTGATTGAAAGTTTGGACTGTCCCCCCATGAAATCCTGATGGAGCGGGAGATGAGACTGCCAGCGATTCCTGCGAAAGCACTTGTGAATATAAATGATGGCATGGTCCTAGACTATTGCAAAGGTCTAGCTGATGTGGTGTGTTCTGTGTCTCATCAGGTTGGAACAGTCATAGTGTCCCCACAACAGGAACAGTGCCGTGACCTCAGTCCCAGCGAGTGGGTCTTGGTGAAGACACGTGTGGGCCTTATCCGGTGATTCTAGTGACAACGACCGCTGTGAAGTGTGGAGGTCTCCCTAACTGGATTCATGCTTCCCGTACTCACAGAATGGAATGTCCCAGTAGAGCCAGTAGTTTATAAAAGACAACCGGAGCAGGTCAACCAAACTATCGGGGACCAATCCGACCTTGAAATAGCACTCGATCAAGGAGAAGAGGCTCTAGAGCAAGCCACGTCTGACTCTGAAACAGAACCAATGGAAGCTTGTTCTGAGGTGCAGAAGTCAGACTCAGAATCAGACCGTGAATAAGGAACGAGTGCTAGGAGACAGTGAGTGGGAACTGGAGATTGGTTGCCCAGATGACAAGAGCGTGAAAGAGCGAACCTGCCTAAAGAGCGTGGCTTGTCAACGATTAGTGAGGAAACAGAGGATTCTGATCTGAGTGAAGACAAAGGTGTAAAACAGAGAAAGTCAAAAAGAGCAAGAGTGCCGAGTCATAGGTATTCTTCACCTGAATAGACCTACTTTACAGATGACACAGATCAATAATTCTGGGAATGTTGGAATCAGCGTACAGGTTCAAGTGAACCTTAAGGAACTGAACATTGTGATTGAGCTGTATATTGAGCTTTCATTCTCATCTGGAAACATAGTTTGTGCACATATTAGAGACATTTATATTGCTCAAGGATTCAGAAAAACACCTACGATCCAATAGAAGAAAGAGGGTTGTCATTTAAAAGATGGAGCAGGGTTAAGGAAGTCTCATGAAGATTTTTATACGTTTGGCTAAATAAACTTTGAACTCTGAACAGTTGAATTTTATTCTCTGATTGCATCAGTGTAGTCAACAAGGAAAACGTGCGGCTGCCATACTTAGCTTGACAACAGATTTGACTCTAAAGATCTAATGGAGCTAAATCAAAGAAGTAGAAGTAGGTACAAAATAGGTGCTTTATTGCTTGCTTTACATATAATCTTAAAATTATTACTATTAGGAGTGTTTTCCCCACCAACCCTGTAGAGGGAGGAATGTCTTCAAGTTATTCCTTCCGAATCACTAGTCTTAGGAGAGGTAATAAGTCAGATGAGAAAGCATTACTCTTAGATACATCAAAAGGAGATTATTTTGCAAATCTATATTTTCACCCATCATCCTTTTGTGTTGCTAAAGTTGCCATAAGTGGGAAGGGTATGCCCAGACGTGGATCCTGTGCTTACTGTGCCACTGGGGTCAAGCTAGCCTGAATGATGAAGGGTGATATCCTGAAACTGGTCCCAGGATGCTTGTTTCTGGTGCAGGGAGGGCCTGGACTGGCAGTTCGGGCTGAACTGTTCCCATGGAGAACAGGGTCAAGACTGATTTACATATGGCTGGGTCCAAACTGGGGTGGCATGGTGAGCATAAGAACGCTGGATTTAACCCAGATCTGTGACTGGGGGTGAGTGTTTGAAAGGTTTCAGCACTCCGTCCGTCATCTTGTTGTGTTGTGATTATAAAACAAGACACAATGCATTTTGGGTGAAAACATTCTTCTTTAAGGGTAACTGTAAATCACAAATCAAACATCAATGGCATTACAGGTTCGATGACAGACACAATGAAAAAAATGATCCCAATTGAATAAATCCTGACCGTTGAAGTGCATGTAGGTTTCCAGCACTTGCATCCTCCACTAAAAAACTCAAAACCTCCACAAAAGAATGCACAGTAGTACCCCAGTACACACAGATGTGAATGCTCCATTAACAAACCCCCATGGACCCAGAATTGTAATGTAAAACAAGAAGGATGTTCCACATACAATGCAGTAAGTCAACATGCCCCACATCTTACACCTTATTCTCACCCACCCACAAGTGAAAAATTGTGACCCGCTTGAAAGAGATTATATATTCCAAACAATGCATCCTGTGAAAACCTTCATCAATCAATGCTGTGAACAAACGCAACAAAACTACCTTAGAAGACTCCTGTAATATTCTATAAGCAAAAGAATCCAGAGTCCAGTCACGGTGTACAGTCTCTATGAAAACATGACAGAATATTAGAGCAAAAAGGAAAAGCAAAAGCCAGCATGCAGAAAACAAACACACTAGTGAGCTCCAGTTACCTGTAAACCATGAAAACACCAAACCCTTGCATACTCGGTGTATAAAGTATGTGAAGCACAGACCCAAGAGCGCTCATATGCGTAAGTGTAGAGATAAACTACAGACTACCGATCACCTTTTCACTGTCATATATAATTCCAGCCGCATGCTTAAAAATCTAAATCAAAGATACAAAAATAAAATTAAAATAAAAATGAAAAATTTGATATGCGATATGTGAAAACCTGATACCAACCTATAATTGCACTGCAAATATTGTGCTCATTCCAAAGGAAAACCATGTGACTTACAAGTTACGTGGTCACCACCTATGGCTGAAATGCCATAGATTAATCAAATATTAAATACATAAATAAAACACTAAGTGGGAAGGGTATGCCCAGATGTGGGTTCCGTGCTCATTGTGCCACTGGATTCAAGCTAGTGTGGCTGATGAAGAGTGATACCCTGAAAGTGGTCCCAGCAGACTTGTTTCCTGTTAAGGGAGGACCTGGCCTGGCAGTTGGGGCTGGACTGTTCCCATGAGGTACAGTGTCAAGGCTGATTTGTATATGGATGGGTCCAAACTGGGGTGGCATAGGGAGGAAAAGAACAATGGATCAAACCCAGATCTGTGACTGATGGTGAGTGTTTGAAAAGTTTCAGCGCTCCGTCCATCATCCTTTTGTGTCACATGGACCAAAAGCAGCTTATCTTGTAATTAAGCTACTTTTTCCTCAGAGCTGTTTATTCTTAGTAGGTTTTTCCTTTGAATCCCTGTATTCATTTAGACAGTAAATCAACCTTATCACCTTGAACGCAGAAGGATGAGTTGGACACTATGAATGTGAGAGCTGATGAGTCAGCCTTCTGTATTGCCAGTGAGATGGCATGAAGTTCTGCATGTTGTGTAGTGCTATCCACTAATATATTAGTCTGGTTGTGCTGGCGATGAAACCCACTATCTTACATCACAACTTGTACTGCAGTGTAGGCTGCAGAATACTTGCCTTTCATTCCTACTGCAGGTTGAGTAGAGCCATCTGTGTAAAATATACTCTGGTAAGACTCAATGGATAAATAGAGTAAGGTGGCATATTGTTCATATTGGAGAAAACCTTGTGTACGAAAACTACGATTGTACTAGAACTTTATACCCACAGCACTAAAGGAAAAGGCCCACTGCACTCACCATGATTGTAAGGGGCATTTGAAATGCTGGCTTTCGTGACTGCCTCTAGCACTGGTATAGGAGAAACAACATTCATGTGTTTTTCCTGCGCCAAAGGGCACTCCTTTAAGATAGCTGTCTAACAGTCACAAGGATTATTTCAATAGAAGTAAAATGTGCTTCTGCTAGTGAATGCAAGTAGCACTTGTATGATAGGGGACAATTATTTCCCCCACTGTAAGTCACGTTGGAATAACTAGAGTGATTGGGTATGACTCTGATAACTAGGTTGTTTTTGTTATCCCTAGTTTGTAAATATTTATTCATGAGCATATTTTCTGGCAGAGCATGTAAGATAACTGTGTGCGCATCTGTCCAAGGTTTTGCTGAAAATGTGGGAAAAATCAAGTCATATAAGGGTTTTACTCATTCAGCATTGTGAGGAAAGTAAGTACTAACAAAGTTGTATCGGGAGGCTGCAAGGTGGCACACTTCTGCAAAACATCAGGCACTAGACCCTTGCCCTCATTGGATAACTACCATTCTTAGAAGATCACAGTCAGGTAGGCAATCGCTGATTTTTTTAAATTAACTATGTGAGAAAACAGGGCTGATTGCAGAGGCCCCATGACTTTTTGCCCCCATTTTCCTCTTTTTGCTGGTGTTTTCCTGACTTTGATGGTGCCCTGGGTACTGCTAACCAGTCCCAGGGCCTGTGCTCTGTGTAAAATGGATATGCAAATTAGGCTAATTATAATTGGCTAAGTTAACCTACCTATAAGTCCCTAGTATATGGTAGGGCATGTAGGTTTAGGGACCACAGCATAGGTGGTGCACACCTAGGTGCATTGCTGAGGTGTCCATTGTCATTTTAAAAGCAAGCCTGCCTTGCTGGCTGCTTTTAAATTAAAGTTATATGCAAATTCGACTTTGGAATTAAAGGTACTTCCAAAGTCTTAAACTACCTTATTTTTACATATAAGTCACCCCTAAGGTGTGCCCTATGTGCCCCTAGGGCTGGGTGCCATGTAACTATAAGTAGGGACTTTATAAAAATAGATTTATAAGCCCTGGTGAGGTAAAAACAGCCAACTTCGTTTTTCCCTCATTGAAGTAAATGGCCTTCATAGGCTAGAATGGGCAGACTTTATTTTAAATTTTAAAGTCTCCTTAAATGTTACATACCAAGAATTTGGTATCAAATTGATTGTTGTAATAAATCCCACAACTTCCAGTTGTTGGATTTAATATAACTTGTCCAGGTAAAAAGTTTAGACTTTACCTAAAAAGTTGCCAATTTCAGCTCTGCATTGTTTTTGCTGCTGTGCTCTGATTGGCCAGCCTGCAGCAGCTTCTGCCAGGCTGCCTTGATGAGGTGTGAAGTGGCCAGGCTTCACACAAAGGAATGTGCTTGGGGGAGAGAATCTCCCCTCAGCAGATGGTGAGGCAGGAAGGGGGAGGGCTGCCAAACTGGTCTTCAAAGGCAGAGAAGGACATTTGCAGCACCCAGCAACACCCCCACATCCTGCAACCCCAGACAAATAGGTGCCCCCTTGATTAGATTAGGAGAGGGCAGGAGAGGGGTGTGTTTATGATTTTTAGCCACACCAGTGGGTGGGCTCAGCCAGATGTAACCTCCAAAAATCAGATTCATCCATGTTGGATTTTTAGAGACTGTTGCCTTCTGGGATGGATTTTTGCCACACTTCCCAGGAAGTGGTCATCACAGGGGGACAACCCTGTCCCTGATTGGAGAACCAGGGCCCCCCTGCTTTTCACCCAGGAGCAAGGATAAAACTGGCAGACCTGCACCCACACCTCAGATCCCCTCCAGAATTCAACAAGAAAGGAACTAAAGAAGAAGAAGGACTGCCCTGCTGGACCCCTGGCCTGCACCTGGAACCTGCACTCAGAAGGACTGCACCAGCTGCACACTTGGGCTTCACCACAAGAAGGACTTTGCCTGGCTTCAACTGGTTCAAGAAGGGACTCCCTGTTTGCTACAGGTGAAAAATTGCTAAACCAGAGTCCCCTGCACCAACTCCTGAAGAAAGCGACCAGCTGACCACTGTCCAGTGGCCAAAAAGGAGTTTGCGCCAGGTGCATTCTGGGAGTTGAAGTCCGCACCCCCCAAGGACCATCACAGAACTTCTGGACCCTTGGGGTGAGCTGTGGACCCCAAAAGAACCTTAAAAGAACATCTGGGTGAAGCCCCAGAAGTTTGGAAAAGATTTGAGAATTTTTGGAAAAAAGCTCCAGAGAGGGACCGACCCGCCGCGGAAATTCTAGCCTGCTTGCCTCAACCGCGACCCGGCCTGACTTCGTGGTTCGTCCCGGTAAAGAAAAACATCCAAAAAAGAGACTAAGTCCGAACTTAAAAAGTTGACCGGGACCTCCCAGCCATCGTATCCGAGAAGGGCACCATGGACGTCGGATCAAGATCCAGGTTTACCCCGGTCGAAGGATTTTCATCTCGAAAAAACAACTAAGTCCGAAGGTAAAAGTCTACACCGAGGAAACCCACATTGCGTATCCGGACAAGGGCTCCAGGAGGTCGGATTCAACTGGCAGGTTCGTCCCGGTGAAGAAAAACTTCAAAATAAAGACTAAGTCAGAAGGTAACTTTTTAACCGAGGCCTCCCGCGACCTGTAGCCGAGCAGGGCTCCATCGCGGTCGGCCTGAAAGTTTGACTTTGCCCCGGTCGAGGTGCAACCAGATGACCCGATTGGCGCTTTTTGTTTCTAAGAGCTAGAAAAGTAATAATTCTTTAAAAATTCATATCTCCGGTTCCCCTGAACCGATTTTAATCGTTTTTGTGTCATTTTAAAGATAAAAATATAAACTATTTTTATAAATTGGTTTTGGATTTTTAAACTGTTTCCTGTGTTTTATTTAATTACTGTTTTGTGATATTTGAATGCTTTACACTTTGTCTCCTAAGTTAAGCTTTGACGCTCGTTGCCAAGCTACCAAGGGTTGAGCTGGGATTAATTTACTGAGACCTAACTGTACCTATGTGGAGGATAGTGGCTTGTTGCTAGGTGTAGGTACCTACCTGCCCTACCAATAACCCATTTTCCAACATAATTGGAAGCAGCGACGGGATCCTGTACTTGTGTTCAATATCACGTTACAGTTTTAGGTAAAACAAATAAAAAATCCTTTAAATTGTCCTAGTGCAAAAATTGTTTTTAATTTTTAATTTGGATTAATTTCAATTATTGAATTTTTGTAATTTTTCTAAATTCTTGTTTCCAATTTTTGCAAAAAGTTTTTGTTGACACAAAACTAGGGAACCATGGAGCTTGATCTGGCTAGCCTACCCACACTGACAGTAGTCCAGCTTAGGGGGTTGTGTATTGAAAGAGGGTTGCCTGCAACCACTGATCTCAGGAAGCAAATCCTGATCACATCCCTGACAGCATGGGCTGAGGCCCAAGAGGTAGAGTCAGAAGAAGCTCCAGAGGAGGGAGAAAGAAGGGAGGATGCAAGCTCTAACCACTCAGGGGAGGGAAGGCATCTGAGCCTAAGTGAGGATGAGGAAGAACGGTCCTCAGTAAACACAGTCACTAGGGGCAGATCCAAAGCTAGTGGTGGGAAGGGGGTCCTTTCAGGAGGAGAGAACCCATCCATCAGAGAAAGAGAGCTGGAGGCCCAGCTAGCATACAAAGCTTTGGAAGCAGAGAAGCTGGCCCTAGAAAAGAAAAAGTGGGCATACAAAGAGAAAAGAGATGGAGGCAGCGATAAAGGAGCTGAGGTGTCCATGGGTGGGGGAGTTTGCCCCAGATTACCCAAGGGGGTGGTTCCTGCTTATATAGAGGGGGATGACATAGATAAGTGGCTGGGGGCCTTTGAGAGGGCACTCCAAATGAGAAGGGTTAGGCCTCAATACTGGGGTTCCCTTTTGTGGGAGTTGGTCCCCAACTCAGGGAGGGATAGGCTTCTGACCTTAAGGGGGGAGGAGGCAGATTCATACCCTAGTATGAAGAGGTGCTTAGCCAAGAAGTTTGGTCTGACCCCAGAGCAATATAGAATGAAGTTCAGGGACACCCAGAAGGTCAGTACCCAGTCTTGGGTTGACTTTGTGGACATTTCACTAAAGGCACTAGAGGGCTGGATTATTGGTAACAAAGTAGATACTTATGAGGGGTTATACAATTTGATCATGAGAGAGCACATCTTGACCAATTGTATCCAAGAAAGGTTACGCCAGCATCTAGTGGACTCTAAGCAGACCAACCCTAGAGAGCTAGGGGAGGCAGCTGATGAGTGGTTGAGAACCAGGGTGGTTGTCAAGTCCCAGGGGGGAGACTCCAAGAAGGGGGGGGACAGGTCCCCAAAAACCTAAGGAGGGAGGTGGTAAGCCCACCACAGAGACTCCCTCTGTACCCCAGAACCCTAAGAAGGAGGAGAGTAAATCCCACTCCCACTCTGACAAGCAGAGACAGGGAGACCCAGGGTTAAAAAAGCTCTTGGACAGTAGGGCTTGCTTTGACTGTTAGCAGACAGGTCACTTCAGAGGAGATGCAGCCTGTCCAAAGAAGGTGGTTAGCACTGGGCTGTCCAGTGTAGCCATAGAGGAGGATTCCTCAGATGATGAAGTCCTCCTAGCATTTAGCTGGGAGACAGGACCAGATGGTAAGCTGGTGATCCCTGAGGGTGGGAGTAGGCACTTCCACCACATTCAAGTGAATGGGATCCCTACCACTGGCCTGAGAGACACCTGTGCCAGTCACACTATAGTGAGTGACCGGTTAGTGACCCCAGACATGTATGTCCCAGGAAAGACAAAGAAAGTCAGGATAGCCACAGGGGAGGTCACATCCAAACCTGTAGCCATAGTGCCCCTAGAGAGGGAGGGTATCCTTGACTGGATTAGGGTGGTAGTCAGTGCTGACCTTCCCCTAGATTGTATCCTGGGCAATGACCTCCCAGAGGTGAGTCTGGTCACAGATGGGGTGGTCGCCCAGGGCGCCCCCCCAACCCAAAGTCCTGGGGAGTCAGTCCCTACAGTTAGGAGACAGGGGTCCCCAAGAAAAGGAAAGAAGAAAAGGAAGGGTAGGCCACTCTTAAAGAGAGTTCCAGGGAGCCAAGGGCCTTCTGCCCCAGTAGGGGGGGAGCCCAGAGTTGGCACTGGCGAGGCCTCCCCTGACCCCAATGAAGTCCTGAGTAGTCAGGCAGCTGTCCAGATGCAGGGTGTTGCCCCTGCACTGACAGAAGGGAGAGTGGAAGGAGGGTGTCTGCCACAGGAGGTGGTAGCCCCCCACTCTAGACAGCAAGAGGGGTGCCAGGACCCCAAAGTTACCCCTAAAGCAGCTCAGCCACCTGTCAGTGGAGAGCTTAGGGTGTGGTTCTGGGTACTGACAGCTGTCAGTAGCCTCTGCTGGGTGCTAGCCTTCCTGGCAGCACTGTACTTGGCCTGGGAGGCAGACCCCAGGGCCAATAGCAAAGTAGGCCCCCTGACCCTATTGGTCATGGTGGGGTTGCTCAAGTGTTGGGTGACCTCTTTGGGTAAGCTAGGTGTTGCCCTAGCAAAGTTTGGAGTAGGGGAGGTGGGCACCTCACTACCCAAGTTGGCAGAGAGAGAGGAGGAAGACCCCCCTAGAGGGAAGTTTCAGTTTGAATTGGGTCCTTTTACTGTTGGGATGGCTTCACTACCCATAGGGAGTGACCCTGACAGGAGGATATAAGGCAGAGTAGGCCCTGCAAAGGGACAGCCAGTTGTCTTCACTGTCTTCCTCGCCTAACAAGCCAGGAAGACTCTCCCAGGGTTGGGCTGAGTCTCCTGGGCGTGTGGGCTGGGGGGGGTTGTGTGAGAAAACAGGGCTGATTGCAGAGGCCCCATAACTTTTTGCCCCCATTTTCCTCTTTTTGCTGGTGTTTTCCTGACTTTGATGGTGCCCTGGGTACTGCTAACCAATCCCAGGGCCTGTGCTCTGTGTAAAATGGATATGCAAATTAGGCTAATTATAATTGGCTAAGTTAACCTACCTATAAGTCCCTAGTATATGGTAGGGCATGTAGGTTTAGGGACCACAGCATAGGTGGTGCACACCTAGGTGCATTGCAGAGGTGCCCATTGTCATTTTAAAAGCAAGCCTGCCTTGCTGGCTGCTTTTAAATTAAAGTTATATGCAAATTCGACTTTGGAATTAAAGGTACTTCCAAAGTCTTAAACTACCTTATTTTTACATATAAGTCACCCCTAAGGTGTGCCCTATGTGCCCCTAGGGCTGGGTGCCATGTAACTATAAGCAGGGACTTTATAAAAATAGATTTATAAGCCCTGGTGAGGTAAAAACAGCCAACTTCGTTTTTCCCTCATTGAAGTAAATGGCCTTCATAGGCTAGAATGGGCAGACTTTATTTTAAATTTTAAAGTCTCCTTAAATGTTACATACCAAGAATTTGGTATCAAATTGATTGTTGTAATAAATCCCACAACTTCCAGTTGTTGGATTTAATATAACTTGTCCAGGTAAAAAGTTTAGACTTTACCTAAAAAGTTGCCAATTTCAGCTCTGCATTGTTTTTGCTGCTGTGCTCTGATTGGCCAGCCTGCAGCAGCTTCTGCCAGGCTGCCTTGATGAGGTGTGAAGTGGCCAGGCTTCACACAAAGGAATGTGCTTGGGGGAGAGAATCTCCCCTCAGCAGATGGTGAGGCAGGAAGGGGGAGGGCTGCCAAACTGGTCTTCAAAGGCAGAGAAGGACATTTGCAGCACCCAGCAACACCCCCACATCCTGCAACCCCAGACAAATAGGTGCCCCCTCGATTAGATTAGGAGAGGGCAGGAGAGGGGTGTGTTTATGATTTTTAGCCACACCAGTGGGTGGGCTCAGCCAGATGTAACCTCCAAAAATCAGATTCATCCATGTTGGATTTTTAGAGACTGTTGCCTTCTGGGATGGATTTTTGCCACACTTCCCAGGAAGTGGTCATCACAGGGGGACGACCCTGTCCCTGATTGGAGAACCAGGGCCCCCCTGCTTTTCACCCAGGAGCAAGGATAAAACTGGCAGACCTGCACCCACACCTCAGATCCCCTCCAGAATTCAACAAGAAAGGAACTAAAGAAGAAGAAGGACTGCCCTGCTGGACCCCTGGCCTGCACCTGGAACCTGCACCAGCTGCACACTTGGGCTTCACCACAAGAAGGACTTTGCCTGGCTTCAACTGGTTCAAGGAGGGACTCCCTGTTTGCTACAGGTGAACAATTGCTAAACCAGAGTCCCCTGCACCAACTCCTGAAGAAAGCGACCAGCTGACCACTGTCCAGTGGCCAAAAAGGAGTTTGCGCCAGGTGCATTCTGGGAGTTGAAGTCTGCACCCCCCAAGGACCATCACAGAACTTCTGGACCCTTGGGGTGAGCTGTGGACCCCAAAAGAACCTTAAAAGAACATCTGGGTGAAGCCCCAGAAGTTTGGAAAAGATTTGAGAATTTTTGGAAAAAAGCTCCAGAGAGGGACCGACCCGCCGCGGAAATTCTAGCCGGCTTGCCTCAACCGCGACCCGGCCTGACTTCGTGGTTCGTCCCGGTAAAGAAAAACATCCAAAAAAGAGACTAAGTCCGAACGAAAAAAGTTGACCGGGACCTCCCAGCCATCGTATCCGAGAAGGGCTCCATGGACGTCGGATCAAGATCCAGGTTTACCCCGGTCGAAGGATTTTCATCTCGAAAAAACAACTAAGTCCGAAGGTAAAAGTCTCCACCGAGGAAACCCACATCGCGTATCCGGACAAGGGCTCCAGGAGGTCGGATTCAACTGGCAGGTTCGTCCCGGTGAAGAAAAACTTCAAAATAAAGACTAAGTCAGAAGGTAACTTTTTAATCGAGGCCTCCCGCGACCTGTAGCCGAGCAGGGCTCCATCGTGGTCGGCCTGAAAGTTTGACTTTGCCCCGGTCGAGGTGCAACCAGATGACCCGATTGGTGCTTTTTGTTTCTAAGCGCTAGAAAAGTAATAATTCTTTAAAAATTCATATCTCCGGTTCCCCTGAACCGATTTTAATCGTTTTTGTGTCATTTTAAAGATAAAAATATAAACTATTTTTATAAATTGGTTTTGGATTTTTAAACTGTTTCCTGTGTTTTATTTAATTACTGTTTTGTGATATTTGAATGCTTTACACTTTGTCTCCTAAGTTAAACCTTGACGCTCGTTGCCAAGCTACCAAGGGTTGAGCTGGGATTAATTTACTGAGACCTAACTGTACCTATGTGGAGGTTAGTGGCTTGTTGCTAGGTGTAGGTACCTACCTGCCCTACCAATAACCCATTTTCCAACATAAATATAACCATGGGAGGTCAACAAAATTACAAGCCTGTCCATTTGGGCCAGATGTAAGACTAAATCATCATCTGTGAGATAGATAACATCGATATATGATAATACTTTGGGATCCGGTTGGAATATCTCAATAATGCACACTGAAAACAAGCCAAGGCTGGTCTTATAATCCATAGGCAAATGTTAGGATGAAAATTGTACCCCACTGAAACTGAAGGTGGTAGGATATTCATCATCATCATCAGCTTTATTTTGGCTATAAGCCATAAAAGCAAAATCCTACAAATGACTACAAATACATACTCTATTACAAATACTTTCACAATACATGAAATCATTAATAACTTTAAATCATAAAATCAGCAAGAAGTAAAAGTGCTACTTTGGAATGGACATTGTCACAGCAATTCATACTTTGGTTCGTAAGGACAATGGCTGTTCACCCTGAAATAGAGGCCTTATGAAATCCTCCTTTATAATGATGCTCATTCTATGGAGTGAAAACTACCGTATTGAAAAATGGGTCAGACTTGATCACTATTGACACCACATACTAGCCAGTGACCATAGTACAAAGGTTGTTTTCTACAAATTGGGGAGGCCACTCTTAGATCTCTTAGATCTCACAATCCAGGCACTTGGCAGAAAGCTAGCGTCTGCGAACACTACCTTACCACTGATGTCACTTAATAATACACTTAGTGACTCCCTATAGTTCCTGATCCCAGTGAGTCGACATAGCGGGACAATCCATTTCCTCTTAGGCTTTGAATACCTTGGGCAAAAAAAGAGGAAGTGGGCCAGAGATTCGACTTCCATTGGGCAGTAGGGGCAGGAACAGTACACACAACTGCCTTTTTCCCATCTAAAGGTGAAAGAGTTCAATGGCAGAATTCCTAGTCTAAATTTAATGAACAGATTCTTTGCTTGTGCCGGGTATATATTATCCATGTAATGTTCAAACTTAGGCAGGCAGGAAAGATCCTCCTGCTTCTGAATGTGAACCAACAATCCAGACCGAGGGATGGGTGAACCATTTTAAAGGGCTCTATAGTGAAAGACACAGTGAAAAGATACTAGTAACAGCTCCCAGGGATGTTGTTGGCAACTTACTACACAGTAAGTATGACTCCTCCAGTCATGACCTGGTAGGATTCACTCTGGATGAAACCTCCTTGGCCTTGTGGTCCCTAAATAAGGGGAAAGCACTGGGCCCCAATGGCATCCCGGGTGATTTGCATTTATCCCGACTTGAGGTCTGGACACCATACTTAAACACCTTAAGTAATGCCATGTTGAAGGAAAAATGCATCTCCCCCACGTGGAGGGGAGCAACAATTGTGCCTATTTATAAAAAGGGGGACCATGACCTTCCAGGAAATTATAGACCAATAGGGTTAATTGATATTAGTCAAAAGATTTTCTGCAAACAGATCCTTGCAAGGTGGCACTCATGGATAAATGATCACCACATCCTTGCTGATTGGCAGGTTGGGTTCCAAAAAGGGGTTAGCACAAGGACTGTGGATCAAATCTTCAGGTTTAAATCACTTTGCTGAAAATACCTGACCCTAAAACATGACCATCTTTATGTTGCCTTCATTGATTTGAGTGCGGCTTTTGATTTGGTTCCACAAGAGTCCCTTTGGAGAGTTTTAAATGCCTATGGTATGGATAGTGACCTTTTGGAGCTAATACGATATCTGCACGAGGGCACTTATGCTAGGGCTATGTGGACAGTGGGAGGTGATCTTCTGACCCAATCCCTATTGCAAGAGGGGTGAGACAGGGGTGCGTCTTGGCCCCTACTTTGTTTAGCCTTTATATTACCGGGGCAGTGGACCAGTTGGTTCGGTGCAATCACAATGCTCCCAAATTAAAGGGAATACCAGTGCCTATTCTTATGTTTGCTGATGACACCTTGCTTATATCAAGAACCCCGATGGGACTGCAAAATGAACTAGATTATTTTACAGCATTTTGTGAAGAGAGGAGGTTAGAAATTAACCCAGAGAAGTCACACTTTATGGCCCTAAATCCACACAAATCCTTTAGGGGGAAAATGGTTATAGGGGGTGTCCCCATCGAGCAGGTTAGGGAATTTGATTATTTCGTTATAAGAATATCGGAAAATCTTCCCTGGCCTTCACAAATGGAGAAAAGC
The DNA here is from genome assembly GCF_031143425.1 of Pleurodeles waltl. Classification (NCBI taxonomy): domain Eukaryota; kingdom Metazoa; phylum Chordata; class Amphibia; order Caudata; family Salamandridae; genus Pleurodeles; species Pleurodeles waltl. Next base: position 1,137,013,500 of record NC_090440.1, on the reverse strand, counting down.
TCTGTTATTTTACAGCAACGGGCAATGGTGATTGGCAGGAGGATAAAGAACTCTTTGGGAGGGCCACTCTCCCCGGCACTCACAGTATATAAGGCCACAGCCGTGACGGATGCAACTTATGGTGCGGAGCTTTGGGGGCATTGTAACTCACATAGAGTCACTCTGATTGAAAACAAATTCCTGTGCTCCATGCCACATTTACCAGTCAACAACCCACTCATTCCACTTAGACTTGAGTTGGCTTTAAATCAGATACATTCTATAATTGGCTTGAAACCCCTTTTATATTGGGTGCGCTTGTGGTCTTCTGAGCACTTTGGGCCATGTAGGATATCCATGATGGAGCTACTATCTTTTGACAAAGTGGCATCTATTCCATGGCTTAATTACATCAAGGACATGTGCCACTGGATCAAAATGGAGAAGCTATGGAGATGCCCGCTGAATATAACAAGAGGTATGGCACTGCACGCATTAAGGCTATATTGGGAGGCTGTATTCATTCAAACCTGGTAGGATATTCACTTTCAGGTGCTATATTTTGACTAAACCCCAACTTGAAATATCCAGGGTCATTTCGTATTTTTTTCCGTACCAGCTTAGTCATTAAACCTGTGCTATGCATGTTCTATACTGTGCAGGTTGGCTTTTGAGAATTCAAATTCCTATGAATTCACATGTTGGTGCATATAATGACATATGGTATGCCCTAGCTAGAGGTAATGCATGGTTGAGGTCATATGGGTCATTGTTTAATACCCAGTAAATATTTGCATTCAAACAGTACTGCTTTCTAAACAAGATAAAATCAGAACACACTCGGTGTGGGTTGCAAAGGCATATTTGAAAGCTTGTTATGCCTTAATGGCAAAGCTTGTAATCAAAAATCTTGGAGAAAAGTCACAGATTGTTTTCACAAAAAGTTACCTATCTGTACATGTCTGCCACAAGCCCTTGTGAAAAATGTCTCATACAGAGCTACAGACAAGTTGTGTAAGTGAAGGTTTGTAAGGTGTTCCCATTCATATGTGGCACTTCTTTCATGTTTTTGAGGAACTTGTTCAAGAATGCACCATGTAGGGGTGACCACATACTCACGTTTTAAATCAGAGTGTGATTTTAAGCATGACTCCAAAGTTATACACTAGTCTCTTTATCTCAAGAAAGTGTGTAGTATGGTTTACAAAAAAAATGGAGGCTTGTCCATTGCATCTTGTTGAAAGTGGCTTCTTGTTAACTAATTCATCAACCTTTTTATTGTAAATTGTGAGCCTCTGGCCAGGTTCACAATTTTCTCTACCCAAAACCCTGCAGGTGACCTGCATCCATCTGGCTGCAGGTGACCTGCACCCAACTACTCAATTGCATACAGCTTTTGGCCTATGATAAGACCTTACTTTCCTTTACATTTTTTTTTTTGAACCATGGTACTGAGATCTTTTCCGGATACTGCAGATCCTGCTGCTGAAAGCACATAAAAAAAAAAATTACAAAAAAAAATAATAACCTAAGGAAGTGTCAGGGTGTGCTCACTCTGCCCAATTAATTGGTCTTTTTTCAGGAGTCAGGGACTGATTTCCAGAGTACTGTAATGGCAGCAGCAGCATTTCTCTCATAATATGAATAGCCAATCTGATTGTAATGGTACCATAGATCCTTTTCAAGCTCTGCGGTACTGACCAATCAGAAACAAACATTTCTGTTTTTCGGATCGTGTGGGAGATACATATCATAATTCCTTCACATAGACCCCAAGCGCCTTTTTAAACACTAATTTCTCAAAAACTGCTGTATAGATTTACATCAAATAACAAAAAGTATGCTTTCTGAGAAACGTTCTTACATTTTTGCTTCATTTGATGTAATTCCACTCAGCCATTATTTCTGTATCAGAGAGGAAACTTTCCAAATGGCAATTAAAATAGGAATCACAATTTGGGGACCCCACCATTTTGTTGGCCTACACTTAATGGATCAGTGCAAAACTTTCCTTGAAGGAGCCACAGAGAATTAACATTTTTTAACCCTTTAAATGCGGGTGTCGGACACTGGCCGAGGCCCACACTACCTCCCTGGTGCGGGTCACGACCAGTGGCCGACACCAGGGAGGGGGATAATAAATCCTCGGGTGCATTGCACCGAGGATTTTCTTTTTTTGAATACCCGGGAGACACAGAAGCTTTTCTTTGTCTCCCCCCGCCCCCACCCGCCCTTTTGTGACATCGCGCTGACATCACCTTGTTGATTACGGCCACTTCCTGCTCTGATGGGGAAAACGGCCCCAAGCGGCCTTCCCCACGATCGGGAAGGCTCGTAAGAAAGGGGAGACTCACCCCTTTCTTACGAGGCCCTCCTGAAAGTGTTTCCTGGCCCCCGATCGCAGGGATTTCACTTGGGGGAGTCGCCCCCCTCGGAAAAAAGGTAGGTGTCCCCTGGGGGGGGCGCGAGTGCTCTCGATCGCACCCCCCCCCGGGCTAAATTTTTATTACAAAAAAAAACGGACTATCTATAGATATATCCATGTAGATAGATATATCTATATAGAGATAGATCTATATATATATATATATATATATATATATACATATATATATATATAAATCACTTTTGTCAATACATGAGTGGTTTCCCTGGGGGCTGCGATCAGGTAAAAGTGATATATATATATATATATATATATATATATATATATATATATATATCAGGCAAAGGTAATCCTGTGCTCCTTCCAGCGCTCGCCTATCGAGGTTGGTATATATATATATTTGCCACCAGTTGTCTTGCAGTTGCAGCTTGCGTCTTCAAAGCAATGCACATACTTCAACTGACGCATTTCAACTGTAGCTTTAAGGCAGCAATAAAAAAGTCAAGTAAGTATTGTGATTATGTTTCTGCTACAAAAGGATCAGACTTTTGTCTAGTGACAGTTTTAGTGCCATAAAGAAGCGCAGAAGGTTTATATGCCAACTGCAAAGAGCAAATCTGTATTTTATGTAAATAGCTGAGTACATTAGTAAAGTCAGCCATTACCTGCGCTATAATACAAATGAAATGTATGTGTGGGTGGGGGGCAGCTATGGAGAGATGAAGGGCACTTATGCTGGGTGGTAATGAGGGAATCCGAGGAGGAGGGAGTGGGAGCACCAATAATGATTGTTGGACTGGGCGCAGGCGGTGCTAAAGACTGTGACGAATGGTATGTGACAAGGTGTTTTTTGAGTGTCTTGAAAGAACGTGCTGATTGAGGGAAGAAGTGCAGGTAAGGTGGCCTCTACTGTTGCACGTATCACACACACACACCAGCAATTTTGTGACTGTCTATCTAGGCTAGTGTTTTAGAGCAACAGTTTAGCCAACAGCAGAGATGGCATCTTGATGGATGACTGCTGCCGTCACTCGGGTTATAGAGGACAGCTCTGACATAGGATCAGAGACTGAGACATCAGATACTAAGACAGCATCTGATGGATAGGACAATGGCGCAGACTCTGGGAGTGATTTTTCAGTCGGAGGAGTCCCATTCGATAACTCCTCTTCCAGTAAATTATGAGGGAGGTGATGAGGACTGTCCTGCTGTCCCTTCGCAAGCACAGTCTGTGCAACGGGGTAATAGTGGATTAGCCCAACCCAGAGAGCAGGTGAATGCAGCGGCAAGCAGAGAGAGAGAGAGTGCTCTCTTGGGAGCTCCCCAATTTAGTTCAGCCCCAAATTCCACCGCCCAAATCGTATTGTGGAGACATCAAAATTATCTATCACAAAACAAACTGGTTTTGTAAGGCAGGCACCTGTGTTTTGGTCCTGGGTTCGGTGGCCATATAGAGAAACATACTAAACCCAAACATTTCTGGAAACTAGACATCTGGGGGAGTCCACAGAGGTGTGACTTGTGAGGATTCCCCAAAGTTTTCTTACCCAGAATACCCTGCAAAGCTGAAATGTTGAATAAAAACTCTATTTTTCTCGCATTTCTGTCACACAAACTACAGGAATATGCTGGGATCCACAAAATTCCTACCACCCAGTGATTCCTCACCTGTCCTGATAAAAACACTACCCCACTTGAGTGTCTATACCTAGTGCCTGCATAAGGAATGGATCACCCCAGGGTCAACAGCTGCCTCATGTAAGGACCAACATTGACCGTGGTGTGATCTATTCCTGTCACGGGCACCAGGCCTACCCACACAAGTGAGGTACCATTTTTATCGGGAGACTTGGGGGAACACTGGGTGGAAGAAAATTTGTGGCTCCTCTCAGATTCCAGAACTTTCTGTCACTGAAATGTATGGAAAAGGTGTGTTTTTAGCCACATTTTGAGGTTTGCAAAGGATTCTGGGTAACAGAACCTGGTCAGAGCCCCACAAGTCACCCCATCTTGGATTCCCCTAGGTGTCTAGTTTTCAAAAATGCCAAGATTTGCTAGGTTTCCCTAGGTGCCAGCTGAGCTAGAGGCCATAATCCACAGCTAGGCACTTTGCAAAAAACAGGTCTGTTTTCTTTGGGAAAATGTGATGTGTCCACGTTGTGTTTTGGGGCATAACCTGTCGCAAGAGCTAGGCCTATCCCATTTTTATCGGGAGACTTGTGGGAACGCTCGGTGGAAGGAAATTTGTAGCTCTTCTCAGATTCCAGAACTTTCTGTCACCGAAATGTGTTTTTTTGGCCAAATTTTGAGTTTTGCAAAGGATTCTGGGTAACAGAACCTGGTTAGACCCCCCACAAGTCACCCCATCCTGGATTCCCCTAGGTCTCTAGTTTTCAAAAATGCACATGTTTGGTAGGCTTCCCTAGGTGCCGGCTGAGCTAGAGGCCAAAATCTACAGCTAGGCACTTTGCAAAAAACACGTCAGATTTCAATGTAAAAATGTGATGTGTCCATGTTGCATTTACTGTCGCGAGCATTAGGCCTACCCACGCAAGTGAGGTACCATTTTTATCGGGAGACTTGGAGGAACACCGAATAGCAAAACAAGTGTTATTGCCCCTTGTCTTTCTCTACATTTTTTCCTTCCAAATGTAAGACAGTGTGCAAAAAAGACGTCTATTTGAGAAATGGCCTGTAATTCCCATGCTAGTATGGGCACCCCGGAATTCAGAGATGTGCAAATAACCACTGCTTCTCAACACCTTATCTTATGCCCATTTTGGAAATACAAAGGTTTTCTTGATACCTATTTTTCACTCTTTATATTTCAGCAAATGAATTGCTGTATACCCGGTAAAGAATGAAAACCCATTGCAAGGTGCACCTCATTTATTGGCTCTGGGTACCTAGGGATCTTGATGAACCTACAAGTGCTATATATCCTCGCAACCAGAAGAGTCCATCAGATGTAACTGTATATTGCTTTAAAAAATCTGACATAGCAGGAAAAAGTTACTGAGTAAAACGTGGAGAAAAATGGCTGTTTTTTTAGCTCACTTTCAATATGGTTTTTTTTCAGCTGTTATTTTCTGTAGGAAAACCTTGTAGGATCTACACAAATGACCCCTTGCTGAATTCAGAATTTTGTCTACTTTTCAGAAATGTTTAGCTTTCCGGGATCCAGCATTGGTTTCACACCCATTCCTGTCACTAACTGGAAGGAGGCTGAAAGCACCAAAAATAGTAAAAATGGGGTATGTCCCAATAAAATGCCAAAATTGTGTTGAAAAATGTGGTTTTCTGATTCAAGTCTGCCCGTTCCTGAAAGGTGGGAAGATGGTGATTTTAGCACCAGAAACCCTTTGTTGATGCCATTTTCAGGGAAAAAACCACAAGCCTTCTTCGGCAGCCATTTTTTCCTTTTTTTTTAAAAAACCCAACATTTTCACTGTATTTTGGCTAATTTCTTGGTCTCCTCCAGGGGAAACCACAAACTCTGGGTACCATTAGAATCCCAAGGTTGTTGGGAAAAAAAGAGGCAAATTTAGCGTGGATAGCTTATGTGTACAAAAAGTTATGAAGGCCTAAGCGCGAACTACCCCAATTAGCCAAAAAAGGGCTCAGCACTGGGGGGGAAAAGGCCCAGCAGCTAAGAGGTTAACAACGTTTCGCAGATTCCTCAAACTGTGACAATGCTGTAAAGAAAACAAATAATCTAATAATATCTTTCTTGTGAAAAGTCTGACCTTACTATAACTACACTGATGCTATAACTATCACGAGAGAGAGAGAAAAAGAGGGAGAGAATGGGAGTGGGGAGTAAACAAATAATATGGTTCAATATTGCAATTCAGTGGTTATATTAACATCAAGAATGTTACTGGAATGCTGAGATGGCGATAAAGGCTCATATAACATATGTAACTTGTTAATTTTTTTTTATAATACGTATTTATTTTGGGTAGTTTGCTTGAAAAAAGCTATTTTATTCAAGGTGCATCTAAATGAGCTTAGAATATTTAGGTTTACCGTTCATGAATTCAGCCGCGGTTCCTGCATTTGAGCGTTAGGGCATTGAGTGGACAAAATGTGTCTCTAGGCATTTTCATGGTGCCTAGGACTGGTGCGGATTATTCATGGTGGAGATTCGGACGAGGACAATGAGTGCGGCAGCTCTGCTTCCGAAGTGGGTTCTGCACAGCCTCTGTGCAGGTCTACGTTCGGTTGCAGTGGTACCCCGAGGGCAACAAACAGACGATCAAGGAGAGCAGGGTAAGTCCACATGACGTATTGCATTCTTATTTATATATATAGTGCCTTTCATGCACATATCGCTACATACTGCATGTGAACCACTCTCCATACGAAATACGCTCTCAAATTCTCACACACCGTATATGCCATCAGAAAAATATTCTACCGGCAGCAATTGTCAAATATTGTATATGCATCATGCCCCACTCATTGTACATGCCGATGTGTTGTACTGTGTTCTGGTGGTATTTATATTATTTTTCCACTCTCATGCAGAAATCCCACTTATGACGCAACCCACTTGTGAACACTGAACAGGAACGAGAGCCTGGGGAGTTTACGCCCCTTTTCTCTCTGTACATTAAGGAAGATGCATTGAAATGCCTGGTGTAACGGGAGTGACGTCAGTCGCCCTGTGATCCCGGGTGATGTCGCAGGCAGCCTAATTGCACCCAATAGCGATATATTTTAGAGTTGCCACCTTTCCAAGAGATAATGGCCCTCATTCTGACCCTGGCGGTTTGTAACCGCCAGGGCAGAAGGCAGAGGAAGCACCGCCAACAGGCTGGCGGTGCTTCCGGGGCAATTCTGACCGCGGCGGTAAAGCCACGGTCAGAAAACGGGAACCGGCGGTTTCCCGCCGGTTTTCCCCTGCCCCAGGGAATCCTCCATGGCGGCGCATGGGGATTCCGACCCCCTTCCCGCCAGCCTGTTCCTGGCGGTTTACACCGCCAGGAAGAGGCTGGCGGGAACGGGTGTCGTGGGGCCCCCTAACAGGGCCCCATTAAGATTTTCAGTGTCTGCAAAGCAGACACTGAAAATCGCGACGGGTGCCACTGCACCCGTCGCACCCCAGCAAATCCGCCGGCTCCATTCGGAGCCGGCTTCATCTTTGTTGGGGCTTTCCCACTGGGCCGGAGGGCGATCTGTTTGAGATCGCCCGCCGGCCCAGCGGGAAAGTTGTGACCGCAGTGCAGTGTTTGGGCGGTTTCCGCCCGGCGGGCGGCGCCCGCCGCCCGCCGGGGTCGGAGTGACCCCCAATATGGTTATTTGTGGTGTTGTTTTTAGAGTCTGCAAAGGCCTGGAAAAAATATGGAATGTATTCATTAGTGAACATTACTTTCCGGTCTTTGCTTTCTTTAATTAAAGCCAGGGGTCAATAACGCAGCTCTAGAACATGTTTGAAAGTGCTTGCTTTTTATATTTGCTGTTTTAAGTATGTGCAGATATACAATACAGGTGGCAATCCTAGCTGCGGAGCGGCTATGGCGAGAGGCTGGGGATACTACAGGAAATGTAAATCAGCCTGTACGAAGCTGCTTCACTTCTCTGTTCCTGTTGTTGCCTTCGTGAGCTGTGGAACCATGAGTGGCAAAGGCAGGTCCAAGGTTAGAAAAGAGGCATCTAAGGACTGGCGTGAGTGGCAGCTTCACAGAGGGATCCGGCTAACAGGATGAAAGGCCATAGGGTGTGCAGGAGCTTGAAAGGGTCGCTAGAAGCAGTTGGTGAAGGAGGTAAAGGGATGGCAGTAAGGATGAAAGCAGGAGAGAAAGGGTAGGAGCTGCTTGCGTTAATAAATCATGGATTGATAAAGAAAGGCAGGACAGTTGCATGAGCTAGGGTGTCTTGGAAAAGATGTTTTGTATAAATCAGTGAAAGAGGAGTACTTAAAGGAAAGTAGGATACGGAATGAGGGTAAGCAGAAGGTTAATCAAAACTAGATGAAGCCAGAGGCGGTCCCAGTATGGAGTTTAATGCAATGTGTCGGCAGTGCACACATCACAAACCTTGCTTCCGTCACCTGCCCCCCCCCCCCAGTCACAAGCCAGACGATGTGAGACTGGCTTGGCTCTGGGACAGAATCTTTATGAACACATGAATGTAATTTTACACACACAGGCCCTGAAGCGCCATGCAGTGGTTGGAAAGAAGCTGCAGCGCGCGCTGCGACGGGCACGTTCTCCTGCAGATTGGGAACAATCCCATGCATGCTCTGGGCCTCCCTCAGCTGATGCTCTTCATGTTACACTAGGCTACTTGTTTGGTTGGTTCACTTCACAGGCCACAGCTGGCTGCCTTCCCCAAGCTCCCTTTGGAGCCTTATAGAATGAAGCAGCAGTCATTCTCTAGGGCTAACTGAGCACTTCCCTTTTCAAATCTGCACTTATTTCACAGAATTGGAATTGGAGTTCATGTAATCCATGACTCTGTTTTTAGCCCTTGACTTTAATATTATTACATGATGCATTCTGGGAGTTGTGTGTAGGTTCAGAACAATATGATGGCAATATTAGATTATAGGGGGCTGTGAAGGGAAATCCCTGGACTGAAAATATAATCTCCCTGGTGAAATGGAGTCGTCTGGCAACACCATGAATAGTAAAGAGCAGCAACTTCAGTTGCCAGGCTAGTCTTATTTGATTCTGTTGTCATTTACACAGCCTTAAGTAACTGTCTATGTATGATGAATCTGTATATCATGCACATGCTACAGGATGTCCTCTGCACACACTGGCAGTGATGTTTTGTGAACAAAATAACACTACATTTAGTCCAGGTTTTTCTGTTGGTATTTAGCAGTCAGTCTTATCCATATGTTTTATATGCAGCAAAATTTACCTGAAAACTCGGTTGAGTGCTTAATTTAATAAAACAGTGTACAGCTGCCTACAAATCATCTGATGCTATGACCCTAAAGGGGCAGTCTAGACACATTTTTCCTTTTTGTGAAGTTGTCTCCGCCACATGGCCCCAGCCTTGTCGCTGCTTTCACCAGGCCTCTCTTTACTTGGCCCCATTAAGAGCTGGGAGAAGTTTTTAAAACTCTGGCAAAGCCTGATTTACTTACTTTTAATCAACAATACTCCAACCCCCCCTCCTTTCTTCTAGAAATTACACTGTGAGGTCTTATCATATGGAATTGCATTATTGGTGTCATAATTACACTTTTACACTTGCTTTATTAACCTTTTTGCTTTCTCAAATTTGCTTGAAAATTTACCATTAGTCCACTCTTTTTTTAAACTTACCCAGGGGGAGAACCCCCTTTGATCCCCTTATGATGATCGGGCTTGCTCGCTGGCCACGTGGCCTTCATCCCGCGTGTTTATGCCCCACCATTTTCAAACATCACCAGCCACCACTGCTTGCTACATAATTATACTGGCCCTGACAATGGTAAAGATTGGCAGAGTGAATTGGGGGTGGTTATTATAGCAATAAGACTTGTATTCACAAAGCATTGAGAGATATTTCGCATATTTCACAGTTTCTTGTGAAAAATGTGTTTTAGACTACCACATTTTATGCAATAAATGCGCCCAAACATATAAGGTAGATAGATAGATAGATAGATAGATAGATAGATAGATAGATAGATAGATAGATAGATAGATAGATAGATAGATAGACAGACAGACAGACAGACAGACAGATAGACACAGGTAGATATAGGTAGTTGAATAACTAGATAGAAATAGATGCAGACACAGATGTCCCTCCCTGTTTCCAGGTTTCTCCCTGTCTTTGTCTCTTACCAACCGTCTTTGTCCTCATTTGATGTAAATCCACTCAGCCATTATTTCAGTATCAGAGAGGAAACTTTCCGAATGGCAATTAAAATAGGAAATCATTCAGTCTTTCTCTCTCTAACTTTGCCTCACTCTCTCTCAATTTCTTTCTATCCATGGCAGTCACTTCCATCTTTCCTTGTGTCTCCTGACTCTCTGCCTGTCTCTATCTGACTTTCTTTTTCCTGCCTTCTTATTCCCTATCTATAGCTGTCTCTCTCTGGCCTTCTATGTTTTTCCCTATCTCTCTGTCTTTTAGATCTCCCCCGTATTTCTCTCTCTCTTGCTCTCTCCCTTTCTGTGTCGCTCCCTATCTTTATTTATCTCCACTTGTCTTTCTCTGCCTCTCCTATTCTCCATCTTCCTGCCTTTCCCTACCTCTTCATTTTAGTCTCTCCCTGTCTTCATATCCTTGTTTTACTTTCTCTCCAACACCCTCTCTTCCTCTCCGTATCTCACTTTTTTCCTATATGTTTCTCTCACTTTGGGGCATATTTATACTCTGTTTGTGCCAGAATTGCGTTGTTTTTTTTTACGCAATTCCGACGCAAAACTAACTCCATATTTATACTTTGGCGTTAGACGCGTCTAGCACCAAAGTCCATGGAGTTTGCGTCATTTTTTTGCGTGGACACCTACTTTGCGTTAATGATATGCAAGGTAGGCGTTCCAGTCTAAAAAATTGACTCCGAGGCATGTGCGTCGTATTTACACTCCCGGGCAAAATTCACGCCCGGGAGTGGGCGGGTCAAAAAAAATGACGTACGTCCGCTTTTGCGCCGTTTTTTAGCGCCTGGTCAGGGCAGGCGTTAAGGGACCTGTGGGCTCGGAAGGAGCCCAGAGGTGCCCTCCCATGCCCCCAGGGACCCCCCCTGTCACCCTTGCCCACCCCAGGAGGACGCCTAAGGATGGAGGGACCCATCCCAGGGACATTAAGGTAAGTTCAGGTAAGTGTTTTTTTTTTTTTTTTTTTGTGGCATGGGGGGCCTGATTTGTGCCCCCCTACATGCCACTATGCCCAATGACCATGCCCAGGGGACAGAAGTCCCCTGGGCATGGCCATTGGGCAAGGGGGCATGACTCCTGTCTTTGCTAAGACAGGAGTAATTTCTATGGGGGTTGGGAGTCGAAAAAAATGTCGCAAATCGGGTTGAGGCGAAAAATTTGCCTCAACCTGACTTGCCCCATTTTTTGGCGCCCAAGCTCCATATCCCCCTACGCCGGCGCTGCCTGGTGTACGTCGTTTTTTTTCACGCACACCAGGCAGCGCCGGCGGCTAACGTCATTGAATAAATACGGCGCCCGCATGGCGCTTCAGATTGGCGTTAGCCGGCGCTAATTTTTTTGACGCAAAACTGCGTCAAAAAGTATAAATATGGCCCTTTGTCTCTCCCACTCCTTCTCTTCTCTTGATGTTTGTCCTTTTGTTTCTCTGTCTTGCTCTCTCTCTCTCTGCCTCGCTTCCTCTCTCCTGAATTGTTCGGTCTCCTTGCCCTGACACCTTCTTAATGTCTTGGGATTGATGTATTTTGGAGACTACTGGCTAGCTGTACGACGGGGAGGGAATGTCTATCAAGACTCCGAAAGGGATCTAGCAGAAGTGGTTTCTGGCTCCCTTCAGACCTACCAAAGATATGATATGGAAGACGGGAATACTCTATTTCTTGATGTACAGCAGTACCACGGTTTTGTTTGCTTGAAACTGTTCTTTAGAATCCATGCACCCTTTATGCATTACTGAAAAAAAGAAGACAAAAGTGAGAGCACTAGTTGCACAGTGTTTGCTCTATCCTGTTAAAGCTTAATGGTTTGAGCAAATGTATACCTTCTTACATATTCCTAGTTTTTGGAGTGGTTTATTTTTTCTCACAGAGCTTGATATGAGCAGCTTTTAAAGGCATCTCACTCTACCCAGCTTGATTCTCTCCACTCCGTTTTCAGTAAATATGCATATGCAGTCCTCGAACTAGTTCATATAGTTGATCATCGTGTGTATTTAGTTATTTTCAAATAGTAAAGTGATATTTTAAAAGCACGATGTTCTTTAAGTCCTTACCCTCAAAATTGCTCATCTTGAAGATTGTGAGACAATGCATGTAGAGGCCGTCAGCCACGTGAGAAGCGGTGGGAGGTATTGTTGATGGCTCAAGCATGAATTTAAGTTATCCACAGAGGAAGGACTGCATCTTCTTTACTCTAATCACCCTGTTGAAAGCAGTGGAGTTCAGTCTCAGTATTTTTTGTGTGTTGTGCGGTACAGGTTCAGCACAAGTCAAGGTTCAGCACAACACCTCTAATGCAGTCAGACGCATGCCTTTCCTACTCTTTCTGTAAACAACTACTTATTGATGCCCCGCATGCTACAACCTCAACAAAGACAAAGCAGTCTTTCTTCCTTTGGAGGATGATCATTTGACTTCATGATGTCATTCGGAGGACCATGCCGCTGAAACAAATATTCCTGGCTATCAGACTGCTGAAGTCTCATTTTGATCACCCTCCGCTGATTTCACGTTCTTTGTCTCCTTTCGGTCTCTCATCATCACTACTATCCTTGGACTATGAAATCCGAAGCCTAAAGGTACGTGTTTTTTTTCCATTATTCTCGTCTTGATTTGCGACTCTCTCAGAGCCGTGCCGGTGCATATTTAGAACGTTATTTTGAGTCGAGGCCCACGCTGTGCTGCCTCCTCAGTTTCCATGGCCTGGTGCAGAGATGTTTAATGATTAGATTGCAGGACGACTCACCTCCTTCACAAAGAGGCAGGTTTGGCTCTCATGTCTTTTTTTCTACAAAAATGACTTGCTGCTGTCAGTCCTGTTTGCAACCCGGTCGCAATATGCAGTAACTTTGTCATTTCGCAAGCTTCTGCTATGGATAACACTTCAATAACCTTATACTCCAGACAAACGGTTTGCCCAGCTGGCTTTCATTAGGAACTCGTTCTCAGGCAAATATCCTTGGGCCATGAGTGCACTTTCCCCAAGCAAACGTCATAGGCCCAAATTTAAGAAAAGTGGCGCTGCATTATATGAAGCGCCACTTTACTGACACACCATGGCACAGGTTAGGGACAATAGCATCATAATTTTTTATGCTATTGTTGTACATTGCAGGATTAGCGCCAAAAACGTTCGCGCTAACCCTGCAAAGTACAAAGGGGCCCATTTAGAATAATGGTGTTCCCCCTTTTAACACCTGCTCTGTACAGACGTTAAAAAAAGCTACTAAAAATTGTGCACCATTTTTGAAGTCCCCCTCACGAGGAGACGCCCCCTTGCATACATTATGCCTGGCACAGGCATAATGTGGCGCAAGAGGTTACAAAGTGGTGCAATGTATGAATTGGTAAATCTGGCGTTTCAAATTTGGCCTCAATGAGGCACAATAGCATCATAAAAAATGATGCTAATGTGGCGCAAGGAGGCATTAGGCCTTCTTGAATCTGAGCCATAGTGTATGAGAAGTGCAATTTTTAAAATGTGAAGATTGTAAGCAGGAGGCTTGCATTTGTGACCAAATCTGAATTATTTGCCTGGGACTGGGCGCCATTTTGACAAGGTCGAGCTACACATGCTCTCTTCTTTCATGTATTGTGCAGTATCACACTGAACTTCCAGACCATTGTTGAAAAGTCAACAGTGTGGCAGAGGTCAGAAGAACTGTGGTGGATTGTAAGAAGCGCTGGCATGATTGCAAGTTCAGAGCTAAAGAGAAACTGACCAGCAGCAGAAAGGCAGCACCGCAGACTGGAGGTGGAAGCCCCACACCCCAGGAGCAGCTGGATGTACTAGAGGAGATGGTAGCAGTGGTCATCCCAGCTGAGGTGGTGGAAGTGTCACATAGGCTCTCATTATTCTAATGAGACTACTGGATTTTGAGCTGCAGAATCGCCTGTGTTATGGGAGACTGGGTCTGATCCACTACAGGTAACACCTGTCGCCCCAAACCGGGTAACTAGGAGTGCCTCATCTCTACCCAAGGACAGGGATGATTGGGCAGCTGAGCGCATGACATAATTGATTTCTCAGGGAAACCGTGGTCACTCAGGTCTCATCCGTTTCTCTCAATTACATTACTCTCACATACACAATGACAAACAGAGAAAGTATATGTTTCAATAATGTTTTAATGAAGCAACTGTATCTTAGATAGCAAAGCATGGGCTGCAATAATCAGGATGATACAGCATGACAAGATTAAAATGTTGACAAGGAGAGTAAAGCATAGAAATAACGCTACCATATTGTCACTAGTGTCAATAGACTAATTCCTACCTAGGCTATAATAGAGCACGGCGTGTTAAGCTCTAATTCTGCCCTTCAGGTTCCCCTGGGGAGACATCATCCCCCATACCTGAGCAAAGGCCTGAAGTCTGCATAAGCAGCTGTAGCGAAGAGTTCGGCAAACAGCATACAGTTGTGGTTCTCTGGCTGGAATCTCCCTCTAACGTGTAAGGGACAGGGAAGTGTTTTTATAATAAAACAACTGATGTTCTGAGAAAATGTCCCTACGTAAGGATGTGTGTTTTTCTATGAATGCCAGAGACAAAATTTGTACCACGTTCATCGACAACCTATCTTACTACAACCTTGAAAGAAGCACAGAGTGAGCAAGAATGTCTTGTTTGAGAACTCAATGCTGGCCTAGGCAAAAACAGCTAGATAGACTAAAATAAAACAAGACCGCAAAAGTGGCTATTGTAAGAATAATAAAATTAATCTGAATAAAATATATCTAGGTTAAAGTGCACAGCGGCAGGCCTAGTATGCTAAAATAATGTGCATGGAGCTATAGCTAAAATGGCTACACAACAGAAGGAGCCCTGGGACAGGACACTGCAGCAATTAAGAAGCTACAACAAACACAGGGTAGGGTGCATTGGGGAGTAAAGTTGTAACCCACAAATGACATAAGGGGGAGGAACTTTGGAGGCACTGTATGCATGCTAATGGGTTGCATTGGGGCACACTAATGGCTAAACATCTTCTGTATGCAATGTCCATTGACCCTACTCCCCCTATATTCACAGACCACTACTACCTTCACTCCACTACCTTCACTGTGTCAACTGTACCATCTAGCCATTTCTGACTCAGAATTGGCAACACAGACCAGGCATTTTGTGCATTGGGGGGATTACCAAGGTCTAGGAAAGGTCTGCCTATACCACTGGGAAAGGGCACTAATGTAACTTGCAGACAGCAGATGGGGCTCCACTGCCCCACCACTTGGGCTGCTGCACATTTTTCTGCCATGCGGCTATGCAGACAAATCTGAACCATACTACAAGGGGGCCTGTGTTGAGGGGATGATCCCCTTTGGGCATGAAGGGACACACCCTTGTATGGACATATACACACAAGGTGGGCGCATCTTACTACAGATGGTGCAGGATAATGCACATAAAACTGAGATCACATGGAGGATGCACGTTGTCTGTTACCCCCTCCCCCCTTGCATCACTTCTACAACACATGTGGGGTGGCATAGGGACCGCACACAGTCCCTAAAATGCAGTTCTGGCAATGCATCAGATTCTGCCTGATTCCATGGATCTTGCATGGGTACACCACAAACAACCCCTTGGCATCCAAATGCCATTCAATGTAGACCAAGAAATGGGTCACATGCAGCTTCAAATTAAAATCTGCAAATCTGAGAGGTGACATGACTTGGACATGTGCACTTGCACAATGTGTGAATGAAGGGTTAACCAAATTGATGTTCTGGTGGTGCTGTCTGCAGCCAGGAGCTCGTGAATGGGGGACTTGATGTGTGGCTCCATGCCATTAAAACTAGGAAACAATAAAATTAAAATTTAGGATTAAATAGAATAGCTAGTACAGGACAACAGTGAAATCTCCATCTCATTGCAGACACTGAAGAAATCCCTTCTGTCCAGCTGCCTATCCTGAACTTCCAAGACAATCTTGATGACCAGCTAGCAACCATCAATCCATACACCATCCAGTAGATCTTGGGTTCTATGTGGTCACCATCTCCGTTGCAGGGAGGATACACAGGGGGTCATTCCTACCCTGCGGTCCGAGACCGCCAGGGGAGGGGACGGAGGAAGCACCGCCAACAGGCTGGCGGTGCTTCTGGGGATATTCTGACCGCGGCGGTAAAGCCGCGGTCAACAAAGGGAAGCCGGCGGTTTCCCGCTGGCTTCCCGCTGGCTTCCCGCTGCCCCTGTGAATCCTCCACGGCGGCGCTGCAAGCAGCGCCGCCATGGGGATTCCGACCCCCTTCCCGCCAGCCTGGTTCTGGCGGTTTTCACCGCCAGAACCTGGCTGGCGGGAACGGGTGTCGTGGGGCCCCCTAACAGGGCCCCACATTGATTTTCAGTGTCTGCTTGGCAGACACTGAAAATCGCGACGGGTGCAACTGCACCCGTCGCACACCAGCAACTCCGCCAGCTCCATTCGGAGCCGGCTTTCTCGTTGCTGGTGCTTTCCCGCTGGGCGGGCGGGCTGCCTTTTGGCGGTCGCCCGCCAGCCCAGCGGGAAAGACAGAATGACCGCTGCGGTCTTTTGACCGCGGTACGGTCTTCTGGCGGTTCCCGCCAGGCGGGCGGCGACCGCCGCCCGCCAAGGTAGGAATGACCGCCACAGTGTTGCAAGGTCTCCAGATGACTCACTTAACAGAGCACACACTCCACCTGCCAGCTCACACACAGCCTTGAACTCCCAGGACCTAGACAGGACCTAGACATAGTTTTCCAAAATCAAGCAGTAGGAGTCCAGCGGGAGCTGATACATAATGTGCGTGAGGGGATGGAGACAATGCTGGGCAGGTTAGCTAAATCACAGAGGTGCCTCAGTCCCAATAGGGACAACTCAGCTACCGTCAGAGGCACCCACTCCCTGCTGAGTGGACTGAGGCAGTCCCTGGCTGAAATCGCTGGTGTCCTAAGGCAGAGACACAAACAAATGCCCTACCAAAGTGGCACCAGCGAGGTTGCCAACAGGCTGGAGGTTATTACAACTTTGGAGGAGGTGTTAATCCGTCCCAAAAGTGACAGTAAAGTGACGGATATACCACCAGCCGTATTACGAGTTCCATAGGATATAATGGACTCGTAATACGGCTGGTGGTATATCCGTCACTTTACAGTCACTTTTGGGACGGATTAACACCTCCTCCAAAGTTGTAATAACCCCCATTGTTTGCTTTTAGAAGACTTAAGACACTTGGGGGGTCATTCTGACCTCGGCGGTAAAAGGCGCTTACCGCCGGTCAGAAGACCGCCATAACACCGCCGCGGTCACGGTAAACCGCCACGGTCATTCTGACCCGCAACTGGCAAACCGCCAAAAACCCGACATCAACAAAAGTCCGCCACACCAAAGGCCAGCGAAAAACTGGCGATGACCAAACCTCCACCGTCACGCCAACAGAAATACGCCCATGCCATTCCGACCCACAAATCCCCGCAGCGGTCTTTCAACCGCGGTATTCCATTGGCGGTACACACTGCCGCGCTCAAAATACACACACCTTTACAAAACACAGCCACATTGGACAATTCAAAATACACACACCTGAGACACATACACACACCACTCCCACACACCCAATACAATATAAAACACACACCCACATCACCCACAAACCCTTACGACCACAATTGCGACTGAAGGACAGAGAGAGACAGAACAGAATAGAGTAGACCATCACACAGAGGCAAATCACTACATTACCCACACAATATCCACGCACAAAACACCATACACCACCACACTCACCACACTCTACAACACATACACCATCCCTCACCTCATCCACACCACCCCATGGCACCCCAAAGACACCCCAGGTTCTCTGACGCAGAACTCAGGGTCATGGTGGAGGAAATAGTTCGGGTAGAGCCCCAGCTCTTCGGGACACAGGTGCAGCACACCACCATTGCCAGGAAGATGGAGCTATGGCAAAGAATAGTGGACAGGGTCAACGCTGTGGGACAGCATCCACGAAATCGGGACGACATCAGGAAGCGGTGGAACGACCTACGGGGGAAGGTTCGTTCCATGGTATCAAGGCACAACATCGCGGTGCAGAAGACTGGCGGCGGACCCCCACCTAATCCCCCAGAATTCACAGCATGGGAGGAGGAAGTCTTGCACATCCTGCATCCTGAGGGCCTCGCAGGAGTAGGCGGAGGAATGGACTCTGGTAAGTCAAATCTTCACTACTTCATTCCCCCCACCCCACCTGCATGCCAAATCATACCCCCACCCCCATCACACCAACTCCTTGCAAATGGCTCACCATCACAACCCACCCATCCCAAAACCTAGCCCTGCATGCGTCCCCAAAGCATGGACACCCATCACCAAAGCATGCCCACTGCACATACCCATCTCCCCCACAAGCCACCGTCACAAAAGGCCCCACAAGGGAATGCCAGCACTGGGGTACACGGCCACCCATCCATCACACGAAATGGCACACACAGAAGCAATAACCATACTCTTATACCCCTGCAGGACCCGAACGCCACCACACCGCCCAGGAGGGTCCAGAAATGTCCATCCCACCCCCAGAAGAGGCCCCCAGTGATGACAGCAGCTCTGTCTCCCTGGACCCAGATGACCAGCCCGGCCCATCGAGGACCTCGGGACAGTCGGTTCCCCACAGACAGCCACAGGCTACAGCAGACCTAACCCCCTCTGGGAACACCAGCACAGCTCCCACCCAGCGGGACCATGCCTCTGTCTCCAGGACACGTCAATCAGCGGTGTGTCCACCACTACAGGGCACCCAGGTTGACCCACCACCCCAACAACAACAGGGACCTGGGGGCAGTGGTAGTGGGCACACGTCCAGGGGACAGAGGCCCAGGGAAACAGGGGAACTGGGAGGGCTGCTGTGCGACAGGGGGGGGACAGGCCCAGGGAACCGACTCTCCAAGAGGCCCTCCCCTCCATCATGGGAGCATACCACCGCTCCCAGGAGACGATGGCTACGGTACTGGCCAGGTTCCAGGAGATCCAGGTACTGCAGGAGGAACAGTACATGGGGTTCAGAGAGGAACTGAGAAACATTAGTTCCGCAATGGGGACCATCGTCGTGGCTCTTAACCAGATAGTCACCACATTGCGGGACCATGTGGCACCACAAAGGGCCCCTGTCACTAGCATGGACCCAGACCAGGCTACCACCTCCGCCGGCGCTAGTGGACAGGAGGCCCCCACACAACGACAGGCAACCAGAACCCCACCTCCTGCAGAAGAAGAACCACCCCGCAAGCGGTACCTAAGATCTCAGAAGAAGACAGAGTAGGATGCCAAGACCCCCGCCAGCAAAGGATACCCCCTGATGTCATCCCACTGTCCCACATTGTCACCCTGTCCAAACTTAAACTGCCCCTGCTCCATCCTTCCACAGGCATATGGAAAATGCACCTGTGAGACTGAAAACTGGACTCTGCCATGGACATTACTCCACCATCACCCATCACCGTTTTTCAATCATGTCCCTAAATTTAGCACTTTAATAAAATCACTTATTGCACTTAAAAAATCTGGAGTCTGCTTGTATTTTGAACAAATGTATTAGACATAACGGTGCCAAAATGTTCAGTTACATTGTGATGACAACATACCACTGTCACACAGCTGTAGTCCATGGCCAAACAAAGCAGAGGTCACGCAGTGGGGCCCACAGCTCTGAAAACGGAAGGGAAAGTCACAACTCAGTTAACAGGAACTGGGGGGAAACACAGACAGTAGAGAGGCAGGAGACTTTAAGTAAATGTAAAATGGCGGGGTTGATTAGTACATGTGTGCTACTGAAAATACTATTGTATCACTGTGTCCCTGTTGTCTGTGTCGTCCCGTCCTCTTCCTCCTCTTCACTCTCCACAGGCTCCACAGCTGCTACAACACCACCATCTGGACCATCCTCCTGCAGAAAAGGCACCTGGCGTCGCAAAGCCAGGTTGTTAAGCATACAGCAGGCCGCGATGATATGGCACACCTTTGGTGAGTACATTAGGGATCCACCTGTCATATGCATGCACCTAAACGTGGCCTTCAGGAGGCCGAAGGTCCGCTCGATCACCCTCCTAGTCCGCCCATGGGCCTCATTGTACCGTTCCTCTGCCCTGGTCCGGAGATTCCTCACTGGGGTCAGTAGCCACGACAGGTTGGGGTAACCAGAGTCACCAATTAGCCACACACGGTGTCTCTGTAGCTGTTCCATCACATAAGGGATGCTGCTATTTCGCATGATGTACGCGTCATGCACTGACCCAGGGAACTTGGCATTTACATGGGAGATGTAATGGTCAGCCAAACAGACCACCTGGACATTCATCGAATGATAACTTTTTCGGTTCCTGTACACCTGCTCACTTTCACTGGGGGGAACCAAAGCCACATGTGTCCCATCAATGGCACCTATGATGTTGGGGATATGTCCAAGGGCATAGAAATCACCCTTCACTGTAGCCAAATCGCCCACCTCAGGGAAAACAATGTAGCTCCGCATGTATTTCATCAGGGCAGACAACACTCTGGACAAAACCTTAGAAAACATAGGCTGAGACATCCCTGATGATATGGCCACTGTTGTTTGGAATGATCCACTTGCCAAAAAATGGAGTACTGACAGCACCTGCACCAGAGGGGGAATCCCTGTGGGTTGGCGAATGGGGGACATCAGGTCTGGCTCCAGCTGGCACACAGTTCCTGTATAGTGGCTCGGTCAAGTCTGTATGTCAGTATGACATGTCTTTCTTCCATTGTCGACAGGTCCACCAGCGGTCTGTACACAGGAACATTCCTCCATCTCCTCGCAAGTCCCAGCGGACGGTGCCTAGGAAGGACAACATGGAGCACAGAGTCAAGCAACCCACAGGTACGTAACCACAGCTTGCACAGAACACGATTCGCTATGCATTGAATGGCTTGTATGAGTGGCAATGCAACGCCTAGGCCTGTGTGACGCAGTAGAAATTAAGCCATGTGGGCCCTCGAAATGGCGGCTGCCTGACCTGTGAAGTGTGACAATGGGATGTGAGGTCAATGCGCTGGCGTGGCACACCGTGGCGGTAGGCGGTCCAAGACCGCGGCGCAAAGCAGCATTGGTTAACATTGAACCCTATGGGTCTCAGGAACAATGACGATGTGCGCCGGCGGTCGCGGTACGCACCGCCGCGGTACGCACCGCCGCGGGCGTGACCGCCATTTTCTATCTGCTTAATCACTCAAGACCTGATCATCCACAGGAGAGGACCTATACTGCAATTGCTGCTGTGACCTCGGTCTGGAAGAGACAATGGCTGCTGCAACTGGGGAAAGGGCCCCTGCCTTCACATCTGAGGAATTGGAGAAACTTGTTGATGGGGTCCTCCCCCAGTATTCGCTACTCTACGGTCCTCCAGACCAACAGGTAAGGACACTGGGACCATGCTTTGTGGGCAATGCCTGGGTTGAGTGGGGTGAATGAACGATGGTGCGGAAGGGAACGTATGAGGCATGCATCAAACGACAGATGGGAGCATGTGCCACATGGCAAGTGTGGGGATGGGGGGACACTCACATCGAGCATGCAGAAAATTCTGATATTGTATTTTCTCTCCCTGTACGTGTCACATAGGTCAGCGCCCATCAGAAAGTCAACATTTGGCGTGCCATCGCCAAGGACGTCCGGACCCTGGGGTTCCACAACAGACGGGGCACCCACTGCCGTAAGAGGTGGGAGGACATCCGCCGCGGGAGCAGAAAGACCGCGGAGGCTCTGCTGGGGATGGCCTCCCAACGTAGGAGGGGTGCCACACGTCAATTGACCCCCCGGATGTCTCGGATCCTGGCGGTGGCCTACCCAGATTTGGATGGGCGCGTGAGGACATCACAGCAGACACAAGGGGGTGAGTACACTCTCATTCTGCTGACTATGCGCGCAGTGGAGGTGTCTGGGTGGGGGAGGAGGGCTGTGGGTATCCCTAGGCCAGGGTGATTTCTGTAGGCTAGGCCCCTCCGTAAGGCATGGCCCTGTGCCCCCGCCCTCCACCTCTGTAGGGTGCCAAGTACAGCTATCCATGGGCCTGTGTCACCTATGTGTGCAGTTGTCATCCATAGGCTTGTAGGCCATGTCCCACTGATTGAGTAGTGTACCTTAAGTGCGCGGCGTAGTGCAGGGGGCTTTTGTGTCTGTCCTCTCTGCCAACTGTGTTGCCAATGCATGCACTCAACATGTCTTTATTCTTCCCCCCCCCTTTTTTGGTCTGCTCTTCCTGTTCATGTGTGCATTAGCATCATCTGGCGGAGGAGAAGTGGCATTGGAGCACGAGGGAGCTGCATCTCACATGGCCACGGAGTGCCATGCAACGGACTCTGATTTGACCAGTGAGACCGAGGACGAGGGGGGCTCCACAACGGGGACACGTGGAGACATCAGCGACATCGACACGTCCTCGGAAGGGAGCTCCCTTGTGGTGGCGGCAACATCCGTGCCCACCGCAACAACAGGTACAGCCGCCACCCAGCGCACCAGCTCCGCCCTCCCAGCAGCCCCTCAGCGTTCGCCCCGTGCCCGCTCGCACACCAAGGCGGGCATCTCCTTCGCCCCAGGCACCTCAGGCCCTGCCCCAGTTACCCCTGCTGCCCTCAGTGAGGAGGTCATCGACCTCCTCCGGACGCTCATTGTTGGGCAGTCTACCCTTTTGAATGCCATCCAGGGGGTGGAAAGGGAGGTGCATCGGAGCAATGCATACCTGGAGGGCATTCATTCGGGTCAGGCTGCCCATCAGCAATCGTTCAATGCTCTGGCCTCAGCACTGACGGCAGCCATTGTCCCTGTCTCCTGCCTCCCTTCTCCAACTCCCTCCACCGAGTCCCACTCCCCTGTTCCTCTGCCTATCCCAGACACACCTACAGACCAGCCTGCACACACCTCAACACCCAAGGTCAGCTCATCCAAACATAAGCACCACACATCACAGAAGCATTCACACAAGCAACATCCACATGCAGACATGCCAACAGCCACTGCCTCCTCTGTGTCCCCCTCCTCCTCGTCTCCCTCCTCCCTCCCTGTGACATCCCAACTCACACTTGCATGCACCACTTCATCAGCCACTACGACCATCACCAGCACACCCAGCAGAACACTCCGCACACGTGCAGTCACCACCCCCACTGCCATTTACACGTCCCCTGTGTCCTCTCCCAGTGTGTCTGTCACCCCCTCTTCCAAACCACACAAACGCAGGCAGCCACCCACCCAACAGCCATCCACCTCACGACAGCCTCCGTCACAAGCACCTGCACCCATAGACAGCACACTTGACTCACCTACAACCACATCCTCTTCCTCCACTCCCATACCCACTGCACCTACCCTTCCCACTGCTCCTAAAAAGTTTTTCCTCTCCAAAATTAACCTCTTTCCATCACCTGACCCACCCCCTCCATCTCGTAAAAGTCCAATCTGCACCTCAGCCACCACAACCCCTGGACCTACAAGGACCATAGTACAGGGATATTGGAGTCCCCCACCTTCGAGGGCAGCCACATCGGCCAGCAGCAAAGGGACAGCCAGCCCACCCCCTGGGAAAAAAACCAAAAAAGCCAAGGGCCGGCGCGAGAAAACAGAGACGGCAGCCTCCACAGGCACCACCCTGGCACCGTCAGGGAGTGGGGTGCCACCTGGCACATCTCCAAAGGGAGGCAAGGGCCACAGAGGATCAGGCAAGGATGGCAAGGGCAGCACGGCCGACAAGTCCGGCAGCAGGCGAGCTGCCCAGGAGGGCCCCACCAGACCCATTCCGGGGGTGAAAGAGGACACCCACGGGCACGGGCCACCAGCACAGGAGGGCCCAGCAAGCGAGAAGTCGGATGGCGAGTGAACACCATCTATTGGCCGGATCTGGTGCCCTGGAGACACATGTGAAGCACCGCTGAACAGGGCCCTTCAAGACAGGCACCGCTGAACAGGGCACCGCTGTGTCAAGCACTGCTGAACAGGGCCCTTCAAGACAGGCACCGCTGAACAGGGCACCGCCGTGTCAAGCACCGCTGAACAGGGCACTTCAAGACAGGCACCGCTGAACAGGGCACCGCCGTGTCAAGCACCGCTGAACAGGGCCCTTCAAGACAGGCACCGCTGAACAGGGCCCTTCAAGACAAGCACCGCTGAACAGGGCCCTTCAAGACAGGCACTGCTGAACAGGGCACCGCCATGTCAAGAACCGCTGAACAGGGCCCTTCAAGACAGGCACCGCTGAACAGGGCACCGCCGTGTCAAGAACAGCTGAACATGGCCCTTCAAGACAGGCACCGCTGAACAGGGCACCGCCGTGTCAAGCACCGCTGAACAGGGCCCTTCAAGACAGGCACCGCTGAACAGGGCACCGCTGTGTCAAGCACCGCTCCGCTGGGCACCGCCGTCTCTGCACCGCTCCGCTTGGCCCTTCATCTCAAGCACCGCTCCGCTGGGCCCTTCATCTCAAGCACCGCTCCGCTGGGCCCTTCATCTCAAGCACCGCTCCGCTGGGCCCCGCCGTCTCTGCACCGCTCCGCTTGGCCCTTCATCTCAAGCACCGCTCCGCTGGGCCCTTCATCTCAAGCACCGCTCCGCTGGGCCCTTCATCTCAAGCACCGCTCCGCTGGGCCCTTCATCTCAAGCACCGCTCCGCTGGGCACCGCCGTCTCTGCACCGCTCCGCTGGGCCCTTCATCTCAAGCACCGCTCCGCTGGGCCCCGCCGTCTCTGCACCGCTCCGCTTGGCCCTTCATCTCAAGCACCGCTCCGCTTGGCCCTTCATCTCAAGCACCGCTCCGCTGGGCCCTTCATCTCAAGCACCGCTCCACTGGGCACCGCCGTCTCTGCACCGTTCTGCTTGGCCATTCATCTCAAGCACCGCTCCGCTGGGCCACGCCGTCTCTGCACCGCTCCGCTTGGCCCTTCATCTCAAGCACCGCTCCGCTGGGCCCTTCATCTCAAGCACCGCTGACACATTGGCAGAAGGGGCAGGCCCGGATCAGTGTCGGACAGGGCTGCACGATACACTCTGGGCACCAAGAGTCCTCCAGTACCGCTGGAGTCTGTCATCCACTTGTGAGACTGTGGCTTTGCACTCCCCAGGATGGCACAGTGGGCAAGCCACCCACTGTAGAGACTTGAGAGACTGTGGCTTTGCACTCCCCAGGATGGCACAGTGGGCAAGCCACCCACTGTAGAGACTTGAGAGACTGTGGCTTTGCACTCCCCAGGATGGCACAGTGGGCATGCCACCCACTGTAGAGACTTGAGAGACTGTGGCTTTGCAGTCCCCAGGATTGAACATTGGCCGTGGAGGCCCCTCATGGATCTGGCGTTGTGGACTCATGTGGCTGAGGTGGCCCCCCTTCCCTTCCCCCTGAGGTGCCTGTAGTTTTCCTATCTGATGCCCCTGCAGTGTTCTCTCCAGTGGATTCGGGTCTCATGTGTGGGCTTTGCCCATGTGTTGAGGACCATTGGCCCACGTACAATGACAGAAAGCCAATTCTGACGGGACAATATACATATGTGTATATAGTTATGGGATGTTCGTCTTACTTATTTGCTTTGCCTTCCAATATATTTGTATTACAATTACATATTATTTTGTCTTTGCATTCTTCCGGGGGGGTTTGGGAGGTGTCACTCTGAGTTGTTGCTCTGCATTGGTGTGTAGGTAGTTGGGGGGGGGGGGGTGTCGCGTATTTGTGTGCCCGTAATCTTTTCTCCTCCCCCCTCCCGTGTGTCGTAGGTGCAGTACTCACCGTTGTCTTCTGTGCCGGCGTTCGTGCTCCTCGTAGAGGAGCAGGTAGACAATAGCTGGTGGGATGTGTAGTTCTGGTTCCATGCTGTCCAGATTCCTCGTGGAGTGTGTAGAGGTGAGCGTTTTCCCGTTCGTAGTCTGTTTCCGCCGTGTTTTTATCGGCGGGGCTCCCGCCCCGGAAAAGGTGGCGGATTGGTGAGTTGTGATAGGGTGGGCGGTACATTGTCTGCTGCCTGTCTGTTGGTGGTGACCGCCGCGCTGCTTGTCTGTACCGCCGTGGCGGTCGGAGTGTTAAAGTGGCGGGCTGTGATGGCGGTTCCCGCCAGGGTCGGAATTCCATTTTTTTGGCCGCCTGCCTGTTTGCGGGTTGGCCGCCGCTTTAACACCGACCGCCAGGGTTGGAATGACCCCCTTGATATCACTTTTCAGTGATATCCTTACATTTTCTTATTGCATCTATGATTGTTTGGACCTGCAAATATCCAGATAAATATTATATATTTTTCTAAACACTGTGTTGTGTATTTTTGTGGTGCTATATTCTGTTATTGTGTGATGTATTACACAAATACTTTACACATTGCCTTCTAAGTTAAGCTTGACTGCTCAGTGCCAAGCTACCAGAGGGTGGGCACTGGATAATTTGGATTGTGTGTGACTTACCCTAACTAGAGTGAGGGTCCTTGCTTGGGCAGGGGGTAACCTGACTGCCAACCAAAGACCCCATTTCTAACATTGGTGATCAGGGGTGAGGATAGGACTTGTATTTGTGCAGTGACATTCAGTAGCTAAGTATTTCACTACCTACCCACAGTTGAAGGTCAACTTGTTTTTCATATTTTTTCTGCAATTTTGTTATTCCTGTAAATTTTTTGACCAAAATCCTCACTCAACATGTCTCAGGCTGGGTCTCAAGCAGGAGATTTTGACCTAGCCCTGCTGGAGAGATACACTGTCAAACAGCTGAAAGGATTCTGCAGGGATATGGGAGTACCCACCCAAGGTGCCTCCAGAAAGGAGGAATTTTAAAAGGCGCTGAGGGCCTGGGCAGAAGCCCATTCAGAGAAGGGTGCTGAGGAGGAGGAGCCATAAGATGGCTCCCCAGAGGATATTTTGCCACCAGTGGATGTAACCACTGCAACTGTGCCCCCTGCAAAACCAGGGAGCAGTGTGTCTGATCAAAGCCTGACCGCAGAGGAAAGGAGAGAGGAGAGAGAGTTTCAGTTGCAAATGGCAAGGCTAAAAATTGAGGCTCAACAGGAGGAAAGGAGGGCAGAGAGAGAAGCCAAGCAAGCTGAGGCTGAAAGAGCAGCCAAACAGATTGAAGCTGAAAGAGTTGAAGATGCAGCTGAGAGAGCCTTAGCTGAGAAGAAACTATTGTTGGCTCATGAACTGAGTCTCAAGGAGCTGGAGATCAAGGCAAGACAGTCTGAGTCCAGCAGTAATGGTGGCAGCATACAAGCAGGATCTGCTGGAGAAAAGAAGGTTCGTATAACCAAAAATGTGGTGCCCAGTTTTGTGGTGGGAGATGACATAGATAAGTGGCTAGCTGCTTATGAAGTTGCACTAGGGGCTCATGAGGCTCCTGAAGGGCAATGGGGTACAGCTATGTGAAGTTATGTGCCAGCACTGGGGAGGGACACACTTCTCACACTGGATCCAAAGGATCGAAACACATACCCACTTCAGAAAGCCACTTTACTTGTCAAGTTTGGGGTGACCCCTGAGGGATACCGTCAGAGGTTCAGGGCCAGCACCAAACAGTCCACACAAACATGGGTAGATTTTTTTGACTTTTCCAGTAAGGCACTGAATGGATGAGTGCGGGGCAGCAAAGTAGATGATTACAAAGGGTTATATGACTTGATTCTGAGAGAGCATATGCTCAGTATTTCTTTTCCAGAGTTGCACCAGCACTTGGTAGATAGTAAGCTGACTGACCCCAGGAATCTTGCTGAGGAGTCAGATCTCGGGGTTAGTACCAGAGTGTCCAAAAAGGCATCTGGGGGGGACTCCCACAAAGGTGGTCAGGGTTCCCAAAAGAAGAAAGAGGGGGGGGGGGGAGAAAAACTTAAAGAAAAGGAGTTCTCAAAAGGCCCCCAAAAGAATTCCCGTGGGGGGGGTGGATACCATTCGTTCTAGGTTTGCAAAGAAGCCAAGGTATTTTGGTAAAGCATTAGGGAAGTTCATCCCCAAATGTTTAGAGTGCTACCAGTTTGGACACTCTAAGGGCGACTCCCAGTGCCTCAAGAGGGCACAGTCCACCACTGGAGAGACACCTGGATTGGCTAGTGTAGCGCTCGGGGGGAGATAGTCCCAGTTCGCTTTGGGGAGCAGGCAGAGGTTTCCCTAGTGTCCCTGGGAGAAAGAGAGATGGTGCCTAAAGCCTACATGCCAGAAAATACTTCAAAGTATAGGCAGTGTGGGTCACCATTGATGGGCAAAGGGGGGAGGCTCTGCGTGACACAGGAGCCAGTATGACTACTATCAAGAGTCAGCTGGTGTCATCAGAGCAGATAGTCCCAAATACATTCCACCAGGTCATAGTCGCTGACAATCGTGAGAGTCACCTACCGGTGGCTCTGGTTCCCTTTGAGTGGGGGGGGGCTCTGGTACTCTGAAAGTAGCTGTGAGTCCTGCCATGCCTGTAGATTGTCTGTTAGGCAATGATCTTGAGCATACTGACTGGAAAGAGGTAGAGCTCAGATCCCACCTGGAGATGTTAGGTTGGCCTAAGTGGGTCTGCATGACCACACGGTCCATGGCTGCCCGGGAAGGGAGTCAAGGGTGCCTGGAGCCTGGAACAATGGCCCAGACAGCTGCAAAAAGGAAGGGCAGGAAGCGCGGGAAACCCGCTTCAAATGTTCCCACGGTGGTGGACGGGGCCCCTTAGGAGGAGGAGGTCCCTGAGCCAACTGGGGAGGACATAGCTGACCTGGGTAACCTACCTGAACTTGCTGGCTGGGAAGTAGAGGGTGGGCCAACCAGGGTAGAATTCTGCAAGGCGCAGAAGGAATGCCCAACCCTTGAGGGTCTGAGGCGACAGGTCACAGCCCAAGCAGCAGGTGACGTCTCTGGCACTCACCATGTTTACTGGGAGAATGGTCTCCTTTACAGTGAGCCTAAGGTTCCAGGTCCTGGGGCAGCACGTGTGCTTTTGGTCCTCCAGAGTTACCGGGCCTTCCGACTGGGCCTGGCTCACGACATCCCCCTGGCAGGACACCTGGGCCAAGACAAGACCTTTAACAGGCTTGTCACCCACTTCCATTGGCCCAGAACGAGGTTAGCCTCAGATAATTTCTGCAGAGCTTGCCCCACCTGCCAGGCTAGTGGGAAGACAGGGAAACAGCTTAAGGCTCCCCTGCTCCCACTCCCCGTTGTTGGCACCCCCTTTGAAAGGGTGGGCATCGACATTGTTGGTCCTTTGGACCCCAAAACTGCCTTGGGCAACAGGTTTATCCTGGTTTTGGTGGACCATACCACCCGCTACCCGGAGGAAATCCCTCTGAGAACAGTGACGTCACCGGTGGTGACCAGAGCCCTGTTGGTAACATTTACCCATGTGGGATTCCCTAAGGAGGTTGTGTCTGACAGGGGCACAAACTTCATGTCTGCGTACATGAAGTCCATGTGGGATGAGTGTGGGGTGACCTACCAGTTTACCACCCCTTATCATCCTCAATCCAATGGGCTTGTTGATAGATTCAACAAGACCCTGAAGGGCATGATTAATGGCCTGACTGAAGCCATGAGGCATAAGTGGGACATCCTCTTACCATGCCTGTTGTTTGCTTACAGAGAGGTACCACAGAAAGGGATGGGGTTCAGCCCCTTTGAGCTTCTCTATGGTCACCCTATCAGGGGACCTCTAAACATTGTTAAAGAGGGCTGGGAGAAAGCTCCCAAGACACCTCCCAGGATGTGGTCAGCTACATGCTGGCCCTCCGCAACCAAACCGAACGCTTCTGGAAGCAGGCCAAGAGTAACCTCAAGGCCAGTCAAGAGGTGATGAAGGAGTGGTATGACCGGAAGACCACTCTGGTTGAGTTCTCACCTGGAGACAAGGTTTGGGTGATGGAGCCAGTAGAGCCCAGGGCTCTCCAGGACCAATGGACTGGCCCCTTTGAGATCAAGGAGTGTAAAGGGGAGGCCACTTACCTAGTGGACCTCAAGACCCCTAGGCACCCCCTAAGGCTCCTCTATCACAACCGTCTCAAACCTCACTTTGAGAGGTCTGAGATCAGTATGCTCCTGGTCACAGATGAGGGCATGGAAGAAGAGAGTGAACCTCTCCCCGACCTCCTGTCTGCCAAAGAAGGTGATGGGTCAGTGGAGGGTGTCATTCTCTCTGACTCCCTGAGTCTGAATCAGAGAGGAGACTGATATGAGCTGTTGGAGCAGTTCTCTTCCCTGTTCTCCCTTACTCCTGGACTGACCCACTTATGTGTTCATGACATTGACATCGGTGACAATCCCCTTGTAAAGAACAAAATGTACAGGTTATCGGATAAGGTGAAGGCCAGCAGCAAGGAGGAGGTCTCCAAGATGTTGACTTTAGGGGTTATTGAGAAATCCAGTAGTCCCTGGGCCAGCCCTCTGGTGCTGGTCCCTAAGGCTGCTGCCCCCGGTGCGAAGACAGAATTCAGGTTCTGTGTGGACTACCGGGGTCTCAACTCAGTCACACGGACTGATACTCACCCCATCCCCCGAGCTGATGAGGTCGTTGACAGACTAGGTGCTGCCAAGTTCCTGAGTACGTTTGATCTTACTTCAGGGTACTGGCAGATCGCCCTGACTGAGGGGGCTAAAGAGAGATCAGCATTTTCCACACCTGATGGCAATACCAGTTCCGGGTGATGCCATTTGGGTTGAAAAATGCCCCTGCTACCTTCGAACGGTTGGTTAACGGGGTCCTAGCTGGCAAGGATGCCTACTGTGCAGCCTACCTGGATGACATAGCTGTCTACAGTTCCAGCTGGGACGAAAACCTGCTCCACCTCAAGGAGGTACTTCAGGGTCTGCAACAGGCAGGCTTGACCATCAAGGCTAGTAAGTGCCATATTGGGCAGGGTTCTGTGGTGTACTTGGGACACCTAGTAGGTGGTGGCAAGGTGCAGCCACTCCAGGCCAGGATTGAAACTATCAAGGCCTAGCAACCACCTAGAACACAGACTGAGGTGAGGGCCTTTTTAGGCCTCACTGGATACTACCGCAGATTCGTCAAGGGCTATGGTACCATTGTGTCACCCTTGACAGAACTCACTTCCAAGAAACAACCTAGGTTGGTGAATTGGACAGAGGCTTGTCAGAAAGCCTTTGATTCTCTGAAGGAAGCCATGTGCACGGTCCCCGTGCTCAAGGCCCCTGACTACTCCCAGGAATTTATTATGCAGACAGACGCTTCAGAGCATGGCATAGGGGCTGTTCTAGCACAGCTAAATGAGGAAGGCTCAGACCAACCAGTAGCTTTTATTAGCAGAAGGCTATTACCACGGGAACAGAGGTAGAGTGCTATTGAAAGAGAAGCATTTGCTGTGGTCTGGGCACTGAAGAAGCTGAGACCATACCTGTTTGGGACTCACTTCCGGGTTCAGACAGACCACAGGCCCCTCAGATGGCTCATGTAGATGAGGGGTGAGAATCCAAAACTCTTGAGGTGGTCCATTTCCCTACAGGGGATGGACTTTACGGTGGAGCATCGCCTGGGATTGACTACGCCAACGCTGATGGTATCTCCAGATACTTCCGCCTTAGCGATGAGAGCTCCCAGGAGGTTGGGTAGCTCTCCCCACTTTCAGCTGGGGGGGACACACGTTAGACCTGACAGCCTTATGGTGGTCACCCCTAACTTTTTGCCTGCCTCCCTCCACTTTTTAGATACTGTTTTTGCTGGTTTGTAGACTCTGCACACTTTACCCCTGCTAACCAGTGCTAAAGTGCATATGCTCTCTCCCTTTAAATATGGTAACATTGGATCATACCCAATTGGACTATTTAATTTACTTTTAAGTCCCAAGTAGAAGGCACTATGGGGGTTATTACAACTTTGGAGGAGGTGTTAATCCGTCCCAAAAGTGACGGTAAAGTGACGGATATACCACCAGCCGTATTACGAGTCCATTATATCCTATGGAATTCGTAATACGGCTGGTGGTATATCCGTCACTTTACCGTCACTTTTGGGACGGATTAACACCTCCTCCAAAGTTGTAATAACCCCCTATATGTGCCCAGGGCTTGTAGATTAAATGCTACTAGTGGGCCTGCAGCACTGATTGTGCCACCCACTTAAGTAGCCCCTTAACCTTGTCTCAGGCCTGCCATTGCAAGGCCTCTGTGTGCAGTTTCACTGCCAATTTGACATGGCATTTAAAAGTACTTGCCAAGCCTAAAACTCCCCTTTTTCTACATATAAGTCACCCCTAAGGGGTGCCCTAGGTAACCCCTAGGACAGGGTGCTGTGTGGGTAAAAGGCAGGACATGTACCTGTGTAGTCTACATGTCCTGGTAGTGTAAAACTCCTAAATTCGTTTTTACACCACTGTGAGGCCTGCTCTCTTCATAGTCTAACTTTGGGGCTGCCTCCATACATTGTTGGAGTTGTAGCTGCTGATCTAAAAGGAGTAGGAAGGTCATATTTAGTATGGCCAGAATGGTAATACACAATCCTGCTGACTGGTGAAGTTGGATTTAATATTACTATTTTAGAAATGCCACTTTTAGAAAGTGAGCATTTCTCTGCACTTAAATCTTTCTGTGCCTTACAATCCACGTCTGGCTGGGTTTAGTTGACAGCTCCTTGTGCATTCACTCAGACACACCTCAAACACAGGATACTCAGCCTCACTTGCATACATCTGCATTTTGAATGGGTCTTCCTGGGCTGGGAGGGTGGAGGGCCTGTTCTCACACAAAGGACTGCCACACCCCCTACTGGGACCCTGGCAGACAGGATTGAACTGAAAGGGGACCTGGCACACTTCTAAGCCACTCTTTGAAGTCTCCTCTACTTCAAAGGCACATTTGGGTATAAAAACAGGGCCTCTGCCCTACCACCCCAGACACTTCCTGGAGAAGAAACTTGTAACCAGAACCTGCATCCTGCCAAGAAGAACTGCCTGGCTGCCCAAAGGACTCACCTGACTGCTTTCTGTGAAGGACTGCTGCCTTGCTGTTGCCCTGCTGCCTTGCTGTTCCCTGGCTGTGGTGGAGAAGTGCTCTCCAAGGGCTTGGATAGAGCTTGCCTCCTGTTCCCTGAAGTCTCAGGACCAAAAAGACTTCTGTCTTGCAACTGGACTCCTTGTGCGGCAAAAATGTGACGCACAGCTTGTCAAAAACGATGCACAGCCTGTTCCGCAGTGAAAAATTCACTGCACGCCGAATCAGGACGCCGCCACTCAACTTCGCAAGGAAAAGATCGACCTGGCACCTGCGGTGCGACCGGAACGTCGACGCACGGCCCACCAGATCGACGCACAGCCGACCTGGGACGATGACGCTCGACTTCCAGAGGAAAAATCGATGCAGCACCTGCCATGAGGGAGAAATTTCCCTGCACGCCCACCGGAACAACACAAAGCTTGTCACAAGCCCAGGATTCAACGCACAGACCCCGGGGCATCTGAAAACCCCGCAACCCGAAGAGGACCCACGACCAAGCGCCAGAAATCGACGCACAGCCGTTCGTGCATGGAAACTAAATGAAACATCGACCGTGTACGGCCCGAGAAATCGACCCACACCCCTTTGTTTCCCCGCTTCTCCTCCTCTGCGGCCCTTTGCGGAGATTTTTCACATGAACCAGGTACTTTGTGCTTGAAAGAGACTTTGTTTGCTTTTAAAAGACTTAAGACACTTTGGCAGTCATTCTGACCGCGGCGGGCGGCAGTCGCCGCCCGCCATGCGGTCACCGCCGAATGACCGCCCCGCGGTCAAAAGACCGCAGCGGCCATTCCAACTTTCCCGCTGGGCCGGCGGGCGACCGCCAAAAGGCCGCCCGCCGGACCAGCGGGAAAGCCCCTGCAACGAGGAAGCCGGCTCCGAATGGAGCCGGCGTAGTTGCAGGGGTGCGACGGGTGCAGTGGCACCCGTCGCGATTTTCACTGTCTGCTAAGCAGACAGTGAAAATCTTTGTGGGGCCCCCAGGGGCCCCACGACACCCGTTCACGCCATCCTGGTTCTGGCGGTGAAAACTGCCAGAAACAGGGTGGCGGGAAGGAGGTCGGAATCCCCATGGAGGCGCTGCAAGCAGCGCCGCCATGGAGGATTTCCTGGGCCAGGGGAAAACCGGCGGGAAACCGCCGGTTCCCCTTTTCTGACTGCGGCTTTACCGCCGCAGTCAGAATAGCCCTGGAAGCACCGCCAGCCTGTTGGCGGTGCTTCCGCGGTCCCCAGCCCTGGCGGTCATGGACCGCCAGGGTCAGAATGACCCCCTTTATATCACTTTTCAGTGATATCCTTACATTTTCTTATTGCATCTTTGATCGTTTTGACCTGCAAATATCCAGATAAATATTATATATTTTTCTAAACACTATGGTGTATTTTTGTGGTGTATATTGTGTTATTGTATGATTTATTGCACACATACTTTACACATTGCCTTCTAAGTTAAGCCTGACTGCTCAGTGTCAAGCTACCAGAGGGTGGGCACAGGATAATTTGGATTGTGTGTGACTTACCGTGACTAGAGTGAGGGTCCTTGCTTGGACAGGGGGTAACCTGACTGGCAACCAAAGACCCCATTTCTAACACACATGATCTGTGCCAATCTATGTCTGAGGTTGAAAGTATTTGAACAAAATGCATCATGTGAAGCTTAAACAATGCGGGCCTATGTACATAAAAATGGAGCTGTGCATTTCTACATGTGAAGTAAATATACTGAGGTATGTCTTTCACAAAGTGCAGGGTGGGGACATGTGAAAAAGAGCAAAGTCAAAGTGTGTGCCTACAGTAGCTAATGTGTATGATCTACAACCTAGCACTAATACTGGCATCGTAGCACCATGCTGCAATATGTGGCAGGCTTGCAAGTAATAGTTGCAGTATGTGCAGGAAGGTGTCCCTTTCAGAATGACAACAGTCCCTAATGTATCTTTGGACTCTTCATATGTGTAGGGAAATTGGGCACACAATGTGGAAGCCAATCTGTGAAGCAATAATCATATTCCTTGCAGATGTGCCATGCAAACCACACCCCTGGGCTGGTATCAGTAAATTATCAATTGCCTCCGGTACACAAATCACAGTACGACTGATGCTGTGTTAAACCTCATGAATTTTGCTTGGATATGCCCTAATCACCACCCATTGAATGCTGCTATGTCTCTCTACAGCATCACCCTGCTGTAGGGAAGCTACACCTGTAAATTTGTGTTGTGACACCCACAGTGCCCATTTGTACATATGTGTAATAAATCATCACCATTGCATTGTCACAATAAGTGAGGGCAATGTGGTGTCATTGCATTGCACATATGCTACTGAGTACCTACCAGAGGGATATGTGTGTCAATGTGTCTGGAACAATGCCACATATAGTGACTGCTATAAAGAACAAGGAAACCCACGGGTACTCAGGGACCAGGGGTCAAAGTATGCCATTAAGGAACAAAGGTCCAAAAGAAACACAGTAACTGGCAAATATCAATAGAAACCAAATGGAGTCTATGTACAATTTACAAAACTGAAAATGTAAAAATCAACACATTTATGTACAAAGTAAACAGTGTAGTGGGGAAGCTCACACATACAGGGAAAGAACATACGATGTACATAAGTGACCTTACTCAGGCATTTAAAATGTGACACAAGGAAATGAGGTCACATTCCAATAGTACCCATGCTCATCGCTACTAAATATGAATGAACAGAAACTCATTCAAAGTACTCCAGTCAACGACGTTTCGATCCCTTAGTCTAATGTTAGGATCATCATAAGGACAAAAGGAATGTGCCTGAGGAGAAGGGGTTATCAAAACATAACCCAGATCATGAATAATACCAGATAATGTTTGATCCCTTAGTACAATGCTGGAGTCATCATCCAGGCAAAAGGAAGGTGACCAAGAGGAAGGGGGTTATACTGTAGTTACATAACCCAGTGCCTCAATAAATCAGGTAGGGGAGGTCAAAGTGCCACAATGGAACCATCCCACATAAAACGCTATGAGGCCATCACCAGAGATACATATAACATGAGCGGTGTATCGCTGAGGGAATTTTTCTCTTGGCCAGCATGCACTTTGTCAACCGCTCCCCATCGCTGTTCGCCATTCCGTAATCAGGGATTCCCTCAGCGATACACCGCTCACGTTATATGTATCCCTGGCTATGGTCTGTGCTCGGCGAGTTTACAGGAATTTTGAATTTCTTTAGTTGACCTTATGGCTTTGTAGCGTTTTAGTTGGATGGTTCCGTTGTGGCGCTTTGACCTCCCCTACCTGATTTATTGAGGCACTGGGTTATGTAACTATGGCAGGGAGTGTCTGACCACTTTCTGCATAGTAAAGGTCTGTGGCACATATTATGAGAGATTGATGGGAACACCAGTCACACATATCACACAGAGGAGGATTATACATTTCTAATATCAACACAGCTCTGTACCAGGTTCCTTGTGCCATAACTGAGAGGAGAATCGAAGAGTACCTTCATGTCTAGCACTACGTTTAGCATACTTTGTATACTGGTCAAATACATATTCCTTGTATGTAGCGCTACAACACGCATCGCCGCCATCTCATATGTGGTTGTACACATGTCAAAGACCTATTATGTACTGGGAATTTGGGTCAGCACTGACTAATGCTGTACACGGTGTGAAGCTGATTGATTTACATTATGGATACTTAGATGTCCATCATTAACAGAGAATGTATGACAAGATGGAATTTGGTCTGACAAGGTTGTATTGGCACACTGGTCAAGATATCTGAGGATCACGTGTTGCCAATGTAGTGACTTACAATACTGAGTATGGGGTATGACACTGTCATGCTGGGTGAAATGTTTGTAGTACTGATTTGTTGGACCCTGTCCACTATACACTATCATCTGGGTAGTTATCAAAGAATGAAAATATCTCACCATGTACAGAGTCATGCAACAAATCAGTCTACAACCATGTTTTGCATATGTGACTGAAATGGCATACATGCAATTGTTCAAGACCATCACAGATGACCAGGCCACACCTTACACCATATGCTCACCACAGGAGATGTAACTATTTTGATACTTACTGGCACAATTGGGGGTCGGAAAAGTGGAGACTTCTCCAATGTTATAGTTAGTGGGACCACCTACAAGAGTAAGCATGAGAAATTGCATTGTGGATGTTGATCACTTAACAGCATAGTTACATATTGTACATCACACATGACATACATAGGGGACTTTGGATAAAGATAACCCCCAAAAAGGCTAAACGAGATGTCTTTGTGACAAACATTGCATCGGTCAGCTTGATATGTTAACATGTGTGTAGGGTCAATGCATACGTGTCTCAGCCACATTGTACCAGTTTTGCAAAGTGCATCATTTAGCAAACATGGACAATTGTCATATCACCCAGCACATATGTGATTCAAGGGACAAATTCAGGCATTTTTACTTAACTCCTGCATCACTTCCCTAGTCACATGTACATGACTATGCAACATACACCGTCAGTCAATCTCTTAGTGGTCAAGGACATATCTTCCAGTGAACGTGTTCTATACATCCATGACACAGTTGTGCCAACATTTTTACACATCATCTGTGTCAATGAGATCTAACATACTATACTGTGGATAAGGTGAGTGATGAGCAATTTTCCAATAGCATGTTGCTTCACTGGCCTTTTCATGGTTGCATATGTACAAAATTGATCCCACCCACGAGGCAGCCCTGATGCTTCACTGAAAGAAAATTGGGCATATGTCAAGCAGACATGCAGTAGCATTCGCACAACTGCAATAACCCACAAAGTCCTCATACTCACCCAACTCCGAGGAAGTCCATCAGGTCACCCTAACGTACTATCAGGTCTGCTAAATGATGTTTCAATGTCTGGAGAATCCTCTCCACCTGAAAGATCCGGATCATGTGAGCCAGAACCTTGCCCCAACGCAGCTTTCTGGCCTCAGCGTGGTAGCCCTGGATCACCCTTCCACCCTGGCCCACTATGTGGGGAAGGTAGTGCAGGACCAACCATATGAATTCTCCTGCCTCATCAGCTCCAAAATGATGGGACCTACCCTTCCTTGACATTCTACCCTCTCAGAGGACCTTATATTCCACACACTACCCTAACCCCAATGGACTCAACTATTAAACCACCCTTAATACAAACACCTCACAATACAATGACCACACAGTAGACAAAACAATTACTATACACCAAATGGACGCAAGGAACAATACAGGGACACACCAGATCACAACACACAATTCCAAAGGCACTTAAAATTTCTCCACAAAACAATCACAACCTCCCTCCAAAACAGAAAAAAGAATGTGAGTATAAAAAGAAAGCAAAACTAAGTTATAAAGTCCTGTTTGGCAGCATGCAAGATCTATTACATTATTTTCTGTGCACATGCCGCACGTTTTTGGGAATGCGTCGTTTTTTTGACAGAACTCTCAAATTCGTCATTTTCCCATGATGTAACAAAATCAAAACATAAGGTAGTCCTTATGTGTTGCATGGTATACGTCATATTTTTCACATACAATGTGTGTAAAAAACACACATATGACCAATACATAGTTTTTTGTGCAGAAATGTGTGTAACGTATGTTTGCAGATGTATGGTGTCGTGTAATACACAGGTTCACATTTTCCATGCTTTGCTGATTGATGGACTGCATAGATACATTAGTATGGCACATACTGCTTCGTACATGTGTACAATGTCTGTGTCACCTGTTTACAGGGGTGATGATACATGCCTTACAGGAATATGTACATGTTAAGGATACATCTTGTGACGGTATTGTACATGTGAACTACAGATTTTTGATTCATGTGCTGACATTGTGTTGTCATCAAATTACACTGCCCATGTCACACTCATGGATGGCATGTACTTGACATGGTATGTGATTGCTACATCAACATGTAGACTTGTGCACATATCACTTATTATGTCCAACATCCTAAAATGCTGAGTGCATGCTGCCAAGCAAAGCTATGGGTGGTGGGTAGGTTCATTTAGTGCTGCAGACATGTTTTGGGATCTGATGGATTGAACATTTCAATGGTTTTTTTGTTTAATGACATGACATGCATGTGAATGACAATTGTTCTCCATGTATTTCCATCTTCTGCAAACAACAGTTGTGTGTTCTGGGTGTAAATGTAAAATTTTACAATCCATTAACTGAATGATGGGGCAATACAGTCCTTCTGTGAACAATCTTTGGTGTACCTCGGTGTGCAGAGGTGGTTTGACCATACACCAGGTCTGTTGCTGCATCTTTCCATTTGCGCATGTTCAAATTAGTGATACATACAATGCAGGTGGCAACAAGAGACTCCAATTAGATAGTAATTTGTGTAAACGTTCCTTACACATAAACTTTGACAGTGGCCTTGCTCTTCATGTGTCATTTCACTGAGAGTGACACACCCTCTGTATGGCAGGGCTGTTGTCAGGCAAGGAGTGCAGGGTACACATAATTGTACAATGATGTGCAGTGACACGAAACCATTGCCTACACTCCCCTGCCCTATTATCTACTTGGGACTTACAGGTCGATGGTGTCAGCCATACCCATTATCTCCTGGGATTCAATGTTCAGTTGGTGTTAGCCATGCCCCATTATCTACAAGGGACTTACAGGTCAATGAGTGTCAGCCATACCCATTATCTCCTGGGACTCAGTGGTCAATTGGTGTTAGCCATGCCCTATTAACTACTAGGGACTTACAGGACACTGTGATATGTGGTTCTCATGCCTTCTCTCGGTGCTGATATGCTTCATTAGTAGGCAGTAGGACAGGGACATGTGTTGCAACCGGGGGTACAAAGTGTGTCAGTGCCAAGATGCCTCCCTCATACTTGTTAGTGCTGGGCTATCACACTGGGGAACTTCCTAACTGTGGGAGTGTGATCTAAAGTCACATACACATTGCATAAGCTTGTGTGTGGGCTCACATGGCTACAGTGGTGATTTGTAGAGTCAATATGACATTTGTGATTCTTCCCAGATGTTGCAGCTACCTTGTGTAGTGTAGGTGTATGTTGTCACTTGGATGCCACTGTTTGCAGATTTCAAATTAGCTCCTCATCTTCCTCATCCACACTATCCAGTCCTTCATGCTTGTTACAGTATTTGCTTGACGCAAGACCTACTCATACAATTTGGTTCACTTCCAGGACTATCCCTATTTACTGTGGGCTTTCCATTGTACGCATGATTGGAGGCTGACCCCCACACATTTGCAGACTTCAGCCACAACACATGTGCAGTCTGTGAGTGGCCGACACAAAGTGAGTAGAGGAGTGTTTCATATGTCCTTCAAAATGTGTGGGTTTCACATGTGCACTCCCACACAGCTGCATCCAACATCCTCAGTCAGATGCACAATGAGTGTGGACTGCATGTATGATCAGTTCTGACAGATATCAATACAACATGCCTGTGGTAATATGTGTTATACATGCATTTTTAATTGGATTTGGAACATGAAATCTCATAATTTTACATACATGCAAGATGACAACTGACTTGAGTGTGAAAGGGCTAGACATTGAGGTGCTGTGTCCTCTGTATTTCAGTCACTATATGTTGCAGATGTGGTTACCACTGAGGGGTATGTTGGTAGTTGTAACCTGTGATAGTGCCAGTCAGATATAGATTGATTTTTCACATAACTCACAGTGACCCACTGATGCTGACACTGCCTACTGCTTCCTAACTTTGCTTAACCTATGGATGGCATTCATCACTTTGGATCTTAATGTTTTCTGCTGTCATGTGTTATACTGACAGACTTGTGTGATATGAGTGTTGCTATGTGATAACTATGTTCCAATGGCAGTGCATAGATTTCACTTGCACATTCCTTCCGTGGTGCAGTTTGTGTGTATGTTGGGATTTCTAGAGTGTGTGACTACTTGTCTACCAGCATTTGTGGGCAACTCATGGTTTAAGATTTGTGGATGCTTTAGTGTTGCATACTTATGTGTAAAATTAGTCCAAGACAGTTGTGAGGAAAAGTGGTTTGTTTATAGCAATGGTGCATAGTGGCTATATGTTGTCAGTATTCAGTAATTTGTTTTGCAGTAATACTGCCCTTCTGCATGCCCCAGCAGCGGTAGTGAGTAGTCCTCTTTCATGTGGTAGTGCATAATTGTCCCCATCCACCTCCCTGTGTGTTCCTCTAAGGGGACATTGATATTCACACATATATTTTGCAATATGGCACACACAGCTATGATTTTGAACACAAGTGGTGTCAAGTACAACAGTTTGCCTCCAGATAAATCAAGGCATGAGAAGCAGCGCTGTATTATGCTAAATGTCCTCTCTGCAACATTCCTGGTCTTTTTGTGTGCCTCATTATATGCCTTCTCAGAGTTCGTTTGTGGGTTGGCAAATGGGGTCATCACACACGGTTGGATTTCATATCCCTGGTCTGCTACAATAGGAGCGGAGAGACAGTGTTAGACTTGCCCTTGTGTATCATTCTGACTGGCTTGGCACAGTTTTAGAGCATGATTTAGGGGTTCGGACCTACTTCACACCCTGTGTGAGTTCCTGTTTGCATACATGATTAGATTGGTGTGCAGGTTGCAGTGGCACTACTTCCTGTTGAGTGTGGATCCTCAGGGGCATGGGGATTGTGCTATTTGAATGGCATTACAGTTCACCTATGAAGGATGTGTGTGATGTAGATGTATGTATATGATTTTAATTGTAACAAGTCACCTACCAAAGAACCATGTTGAGTGAGTTTGATCCCTTTGTCTGTGTTCTGAGCCATGAGACAGGTGTTGTGCCCTGTGTGTAGGAAGAAAACCACACCCCCCTTGGGCATGGTACTCTTCCCATGCCCAAATGACTATTTTCCATATTTCCTGACTCACATGCATGTGTGTGTGTCTGGGCATCATGCAAAATGTGGCATAGTAGTTTGGGATGTATTGTCATGTTTGTGGATTTTGGGGTAGCCCCTGTGGCAGAGGATGTCTTGCAGCTCCACCCTACACCACTGGGACATATCAGCAGTGTGCCATGAC
Source organism: Pleurodeles waltl (assembly GCF_031143425.1). Taxonomy (NCBI): domain Eukaryota; kingdom Metazoa; phylum Chordata; class Amphibia; order Caudata; family Salamandridae; genus Pleurodeles; species Pleurodeles waltl. Next base: position 1,136,971,323 of record NC_090440.1, on the reverse strand, counting down.
TACTAGATATGGAGCATTGCTGCTCTCAGCCTCTGTGCTGACACATGTTCGGCTTCCAAGTTGCAACATGGGCATCCTTGCACCTTGATACTATGATGCCTGCATGGTAGGGGTAATTGCTTATGTGTATGGCTGTTTCCTTTTCTGCACATGACATGTAAATGTAGTACATTTGCTGTTTCTATGTGTGCCTTAGACTGTTGTACACATTGAGGGATAAACAGTGAAAGTGTGGAGTGTTTCTCCTTTATGCACACTACTGTTTGCACTTCTATGGTGGGCTTAATTTGTGGTGCTGCCTCAGGTGCACACATTGCTGTATACGCGTGCCAATGCCAGTATGCTATATATTATGTGGAGGCACACCCACATCACGACCCAATGTAAGTCCCTTCCACACCGAGGAGGGCATGTGTTATGGCTATATTGACACAGCTACTTAAAGAGCTAAGGGCCAGATGTAGGTAGGTCCGATTTTGCGAATCGGAAATTGCGAGTTGGTGCGACTCGCAATTTCCGATTCGCAAAATCGAATGCAGAACGGTGTCTCAGACACCGTCTGCGAGTCGCTATGGGGTCGCAAAGACCCACCTCATTAGTATTAATGAGGTGGGTCGCATTTTGCGCCCCCATAGCGAGTCCCTGCACTCACAGGGATGGTGGCCTGCTGAAGACAGCAGACCTCCATGTCTGTGACTGCTTTTTAAAAAAAGCAGATTTTTATTTTATTTTGCAGCCCATTTTCCTTAAAGGAAAACGAATTGCAAAATAAAAAATATAACGAAACCATTTGGTTTCGGTTTTTCAGAGTAGGCAGTGGTCCATTGGACCACTGCCTGCTCTGAAAAACCCTTTTTGGCAACATTCACAAAGGGGAAGGGGTCCCATGGGGACCCCTTCCCTTTTGCGAATGGGTTACCACCAGTGTGACACTGGTGGTAACTGCGAATTGCTTTGCGGCCGCATTCGCGGTCACAAAGCAATTTAGCATAGCGATGCGAGTCACCCCTTCCTATTTGCAAGTCGCATTCACAATTTGCGAGTCGGTACCGACTCGCAAATTGTGAATGAGCATCGCAATCGGCATTTTGCATTGCGCAAACTGCGATTTTCGCAGTTTGCACCATGCAAAATGCTTGCTACATCTGGCCCTAAATGAGTTGCTGAGCACCAACTTGTAAATGCAGAGAAGGCTCTGCTATACAGGAGCATCATTGTAAATGCCCCTCAAGTGGCACTAGGGGCTTGTACAGTGGTCCTTATGTGTTGGAGATGTGCTTTGTAAGTTTGTTGTGATGCATGTTGCACATGTCTTGCTGATGGTTGATCCACGTGTCACTAACCATGTGTGGGGAGGGGTGTGTGTGTGTATAGTTTGCACCATGTGTGTTGTGTTTTTTAGGTGTTAAGCCATAGCTGTTTGCTTACCTACCAGTAGGCCACTGCCATATTGTCCATCCTAGAAATGTTGGTTGATGGTGGAATGCTGAAAGATGTAGGCATCATGGACATTTCCAGGACACTTGGCCAGCACATTGGAGATTAGTCCCTTGTGGTCCACATTGGACTGCACATTGATTGAATGCATGTGCTTCTTGTTCCTGTATAGGTATTCGGTTTCGGCAGGAAGGGCAAGTAGCACATTCGTGCAGTCCATGACACCCTGCACATGTGGGAAGCCATCAACTGCATAAAAATCCTGTTTGGTCTCTTGCTGCAGTTGCTGGATGTTGGGGAACAGGATATGGCGAGGAGTAAGGCGTACGATGGCATCCAACACACTTGGCAGTAGGGCAGAGAAGGAGGGCTGAGATAATCCACCCATTTCTGCCACAGTTGACTGGAAAGTGTCAGAGGCCAGCATTTGCAGCACAGCCAGGAGCTTGGTCATGAGTGGTATGTTGGTTGACCTATGCATCTTTGGTGTGATTGCTGGTGCTATGTCATGAAGCAGCTGCACAATGGACTATGGCTTCAGCCAGTAGTATCTGATGACAGTTTCCTCTTTTCGGCCATGGATAAATATTTGTTTACAATAAATCCGCTTTCTACTCCTGTGCTGCCTTTGTGGTTGGTGTAGTGGTGATGTAGGGTCCTGAGGTGAGACTGGCAGTGCTTGGCGTTGTTGCTGTCTTTTTCTCCTTGTGCCAAGCTGGAGCAGTAACAGGTCTATGTTTCTTTGGTGATTGCCAGAGGTCTTAATGTGTGTTTTCCTTTTATACCTGTGCCTTTGCACCATTTTAACGCCTGGGCTGAGCAGGCATTATATTTTCAGCGCTAATGGGTATTTGCACCATTTTTCTGATCGGCGTGCAATTTTGTGACAGGTTTGTAAATATGGCGGTAGGTGGGTAGTGCCATTTTTTAGTAGGGGATGCATACCCTGCATATGATTTTTGTTAAAAGGTGCAGAGTTAGGCAGCGCTACTAAAAAATGGCCAAGGTCCAGGAAAGTGACACTAGACAGATCTAGCACCACTTTGTAATTAGGGCGCTAATTTTTGGTCACCATTGTGCCACCAAATTGTGGTGCTAGGGCGGCACTAAAACATTGTAAATCTAGGACAGGGATGTCCATCTTAGGTGTTTGATCCCCTGCTTAGAAATCACAAGATGGATGCTGGCAATGAGTGGCTTTATTCCTCACAACGTGGAGAGGCAAACACTGCTTTAGGGCTGAGATTCAGCCGTGGACTCAGCAGTTATCTGTCCTCTAGACATTGTCACTGGAATATTGGTCCTCCAAAAAAGTGGGATAGGATAAGTGCCTTCATATGCTATGTCCATCACATGGTTGCTCCTTTATCCAAGCCCAAGCACACCAGCAGCCTTGTATTTGCTGTCAAGGTTATGGTGTATGGGCATGGAATGGGAACTACAGGAAGTAAACTTCCAGATCTCTGAAACCAAAAGTAGCAAGGGCAATGCAAGTGGGCGCAAATGGCAGGCCAGGAGTTTCAGCTGCTGCTACTAGCTACTTCTAATACATATAAATGCTTAACTTCACTCTTCATATCCTCCCCACTTTCATTAAATTAACAAAGGGCTTTGTTCTATGTGGCTTTGTTATTCAATTTATAAGGCTGAGTTTAAGCCACAAGTCCTTTTCTTGGAAATCTTCCACCTTAATTTAAAATTTACTTTAAAATGTATAAACAATCATGGATTGTTCCTTTCTTTAGGAAAGATTGTCTTTTGGTTCCCAGGTGAAGTGGATCTGCCTTGATAAGAAACCCTTTTATTTCATTCTTGGGCTTTTGTCACATCCCAGTAGACCTCGTTTGTACCACTATAAATCTTTTATTAAAAAAAACTTGTAAAAAATGTAATATAGATACAGTCAGTGTGTTACTCATTATTTAAATGGCAGCGGTTTTTCAATCTGCATTACCGTTGACGATGATGTTGGGGGAGTAGGCAATAAAAGAGGTAAACACTATTTGCATAGAGTCCAGAGCAATTTCTTACTCCTGACCTTGTGCTTTGGGAGATGGTAGAAGTGTAGATACAGTTAGTGTCACGCTCTTTTGCCACTTTTCTGTGGTGAATGGGACATGAGGAATCTTTGCAGAGCATGTAAATCCATTGGCCAAGTTTTGTCCTACAGAGAATTTGATGACTGACAACTGAATCAGAATGTATTTCTTTGGTTTACTGGGAGTCTTGCATTTATTTGAGTTTTTCTAGTAAAAAGATATGGATTTATAATTATGTGCCACCTTATTACTGGGTGAGTTGACACATCAGAATAAGGATTAATTATATTTGTTGTAGGTAGTAATGCCATTTGTTTGCCAAGAAGCAAGAAGCTGCAGTTAAAAAGATGAAAATAAACATGAGCTGTCATAGGTGTAGGATCTTCCCCAGCAGGGGTATCCGCCAATAACTAAGCGACACAATGATCTGTGTATTACACATCTTTCTTAGTCTGCATGTAACCGCAAACTCAACATTCTAAACTTGCATTCACTTCACCATGTTCTAAGACTTGCATCACAGTTCTACGGAGTCCTTCAAGATCTCCCCCTCTATTAAATAAAAAATTAAAAATGATAACAAATGTATCCATAATCATAGCTCTTCGATGAGCCTTCATGGAGCTCTGAATGCTCACCTCCATTGTGTCTTCTGAAACTGGGAACCAGCAATAGGAGTGTTTATGGTCTGCATTGGAGATGCAGGAGCAACAGCAATCTGGGGTTTTTCAAGTGCCCTTTCGGAACCAGTCTCTAAGTTGACATCAGTATGTGGCGAGTGGTGAGCCACATGTTTAAAATTCGAGGAATCTCGCATAATGGATTTTCCAGGACTTTGGGTAGTCATCACATGCCCTTTGCTGGTTACAACATGGAATTGCTCAGCATCAAATGCAGCATCAGACTTACGTTTTCTCGGACAAGCATTTGATCTCCTCTTGTGAAAACAATGCCTTTTGCATGTCATTGCTTGTCTACATAGATCTTCATTTTCTTTTTATGATCTAAGTTTTCGGTACGCCTTTCATTCTAAGTATTTGATCAGATGTTGGTCCATTAAGGTGACTTTGCCGTCATTGTTCTCTCGAACATCAAAGTTGCAGGGCTTTCACCTGTGATCGAGTGAGGAGTTGAACAGTAAGCTGTACAGTAGAATTTAAGATTGTTTTAAGGTCGAGCTTTTCCAATACAGCACACTTTAATGTATTCATGAAACATTAGAACAAGACTATTAGCATGTGGCCAAAGAAGTGTGATCTTCTGATGCATCACATTAAGGGGACTGAGAAAGTTTCTGAATTCTGAACTGTTGAAAGGTGGGCCATTGTCAGATTTTAAGATCGCAGGAATACCTCATGTCACAAAGATGCAGTTTAATCTCACAAATAGTCTCTCTTGAGGGACAGATGATATATCTTCTACCAATGGAAAACAGGAGTATTCATCAACAATCACCATCAGGTGATTTCATTGTCAAGGGGAATGAAAAAGTCAAAAGCAATTCTTTCCCATTCATGCTTTGGCAATTTCTTACTCCTGACCTTGTGCTTTGGGAGATAGTAGAAGTGTAGATACAGTTAGTGTCACGCTTTTTTGCCACTTTTCTGTTGTGAATGGGACATGAGGAATCTTTGCAGAGCATGTGAATCCATTGGCCAAGTTATGTCCTACAGAGAATTTGATGACTGACAACTGAATCAGAATGTATTTCTTTGGTTTACTGGGAGTCTTGCATTTATTTGAGTTTTTCTAGTAAAAAGATATGGATTTATAATTATGTGCCACCTTATTACTGGGTGAGTTGACACATCAGTATAAGGATTAATTATATCTGTTGTAGGAAGTGATGCCATTTGTTTGCCAAGAAGCAAGATGCTGCAAGTTAAAAAGATGAAAATAAACATGAGCTGTCATAGGTGTAGGATCTTCCCCAGCTGGGGTATCCACCAATAACTAAGCGACACCATGATCTGTGTATTACACATCTTTCTTAGTCTGCATGTAACCGCAAACTCAACATTCTAAACTTGCATTCACTTCACCATGTTCTAAGACTTGCATCACAGTTCTACGGAGTCCTTCAAGATCTCCCCCTCTATTAAATAAAAAATTAAAAATGTTAACAAATGTATCCATAATCATAGCTCTTCGATGAGCCTTCATGGAGATCTGAATGCTCACCTCCATTGTGTCTTCTGAAACTGGGAACCAGCAATAGGAGTGTCCATGGTCTGCATTGGAGTTGCAGGAGCAACAGCAATCTAGGTTTTTTCAAGTGCCCTTTCGGAACCAGTCTCTAAGTTGACATCAGTATCTGGCGAGTGGTGAGCCACATGTTTGAAATTCGAGGAATCTCGCATAATGGATTTTCCAGGACTTTGGGTAGTCATCACATGCCCTTTGCTGGTTACAACATGGAATGGCTCAGCATGAAATGCAGCATCAGACTAACGTTTTCTCAGACAAACACTCGATCTCCTCTTGTGAAAACAATGCTTTTTGGATGTCATTGCTTGTCTACATAGATCTTCATTTTCTTTTTATGATCCAAGTTTTCGGTATGCCTTTCATTCTAAGTATTTGATCAGATGTTGGTCCATTAAGGTGACTTTGCCGCCATTGTTCTCTCGAACATCAAAGTTGCAGGGCTTTTACCTGTGATCAAGTGAGGAGTTGAACAGTAAGCTGTACAGTAGAATTCAAGATTGTTTTAAGGTCGAGCTTTTCCAATACACCACACTTTAATGTATTCATGAAACATTAGAACAAGACTATTAGCATGTGGCCAAAGAAGTGTGATCTTCTGATGAATCACATTAAGGGGACTGAGAAAGTTTCTGAATTCTGAACTGTTGAAAGGTGGGCCATTGTCAGATTTTAAGGTCCCAGGAATCCCTCATGTCACAAAGATGCAGTTTAATCTCACGAAGACTCTCTCTTGAGGGACAGATGATACATCTTCTACCAATGGAAAACAGGAGTATTCATCAACAATCACCATCAGGCGATTTCATTGTCAAGGGGACTGAAAAAGTCAAAAGCAATTTTTTCCCATTCATGCTTTGGCAGCTCTGACATGCTTAAGGGGTGTTGAGTGTTTTTTGATGTCAGGCAGTTGCATAGATTTCAACTCTTTCATTGAGATGAGGAAACCAAACTTGGTCTCGGAGAGCTCGCTTTGTAGCAACTATTACACAGTATTGTTGATGTGTCACTTCTATTGCCTTAGACTCTCCAGAATAACAGTTCTTGAACCTCAAGCCTTCTTGAGTCATGGACAGTTCATCTTTGACATTCTTGTACTTCGATTATTCACTGTCACTAGTAAGAGGTAAGGTGTGCTGCTTCCAAGACTGATGTGTAATAATGTCTTTCAATTTTAACATGTCACTACCTTGTCTCATTGAAGTGATAATGTGCTCCAATGATGTGGCAGCTGGTGTGTTTGATTTCACAATGAAGTTTATGTATGCTTCAGCTATCTGGAAAGGGGTACTCTGACATTGTATAGCCACTATGGAGAAATAGTTGGAAAGTTTTGATCTTTGCATGGATGATGCACAATTGTGTAGTTGTACTTAAGTTATTGTAGAGTCCAACGTTCAATGTGAGGAGGCATCTTGGCTTTTGGATTGCCAAAGATGGTCAACTATGCTTGATAATCTGTCACAAGTGTAACAGGCTTTCGGTATAAGAACACGTGGAAATGTTCACAAGCCCACATTACTGCCAAACTTTCTTTTTCAGGTTGTGAATAAGCAGTTTGGGACAAACTTTTGCTTGCATATGTCACAATGTGTCATTGAGCATTTGGGTGTCCGCTGTGCTGTGCAAGGGTTGGGCCTAACCCGACTTGGATAACCTCAACAACAACTTCTGTATGGAGCTTTGGATCAAAATATGCCATTTTAGTAGCATTCTTGATAGCCTGTTTGATTCTCTTCAAGATTTGCTCACATCCTCATGACCGGTAAAATGAAACATTATTTTCGTCAAGTCTCTCAATGGAACACTCACAGTGGTATGTATCTGGAACAGTAACTGGCCATGCCAAGGAATGAATGTAACATGGAAACATCTTGTGGAGGACTTGCAGTTGACAACACCTGCACTTTAGAAGGGTCAGTTGTCATACCCGCATCAGAAAAGATATGGCAAATGAACTTTAGCTTTGTTTTTTTGAATTCACATTTACCAGCATTCAAAGTAAAACCTGCATCAACCAGTAGATGACACAATTGCTTGAGAGCTTTATCATGCTCCCTCAATGTAGCTCTGAAGATTAATATGTCATCACTATACGTAAAAGCATTCATGACAGGCTGTATGATACATCGAATGACATCTTGAAAGATCTATGCAGCTGATGACACAAAAACTTAGGGCCTCATTTACAAGAATCTGATGCATCAACATTGATGCTTCAGATTTCTTGCGTCTGCCACACATCCCCTAACGACGCCATGGATGCACCTTATTTACAATACAGAGCTCTATGATACATGTTGTCAGAGATGCGCCAGAATTTCTGATGCATCTGTTGGCGCTAAACTGATGCATTGCTGGAGTTGCATCATTAAACAGATGCAACTCCAGCAATGTGCGGAGAGTTGCATAGGAAAAAACCCTGCATCAATTTTACACCTCCTCTCAGCAGGCAGTCACATTTTGACACAGTGAAGTCATAGAATGACTGAAAAAGAACTTGCCACTGATCTAACAAACTATGACCCAGATGTAAGAGTGCCAAGTGCCTCCTTGCGCCACATTAGCATTATTTTTTATGACGTTAATGTGGCCCACTGAGGCCAAATTTGCTGCGCCATATGTGCAAAGTGGTGCAATGCATGCATTGTGCCATTTTCTAATCCCTTGCGCCACACTACGCCTGCGCCAGAGATAATGTATGCATGGGGGCATCCCCCCGTTAGGGGGACCGCAAAATGATGCAATGGAATCTAAAAGATTCCACTGCACCATTTTTTAGCGGCAATTTTTTTAACGCCTGCACTGAGCAGGCATTAAAAGCGGACATACCATTGTTTTCAATGGACCGCTATGCACTCTGCAGGATTAGCGCCAACATTTTTCCACTAATCCTGCACAGTAGATCAGTATAATAAATACGGTGCATACCTGGTGGCAGTAGGAGGGCGCTAATGGGTGCAAGAAAAGTGGTGCTGTGTTGGATGCAGCGCCACTTTTCTTAAATCAGGGCCTATGTTCCTCCTTAAGCCTCTGCAATTCCCAAGGCTGCCCGCCAACTGATATCTACCTCTATCATTGTATAAAATAAAATAAAACTATTATTATTTTGATAAGAAAGATCACCAATTGAAGCAACAAATCATATAATGGTTGAGGGTCATCAGAGGTTGGGCTGTAGAATGACACCAAAGAGCACTTCCCATTATTAATTTGAATTTCTACTATAGTCCACCTACCAAATGAATCAAAACATCCCCTGCCCTCTCCTACTCACAAACGTCCTACTGGCAAAAATCACAACCCTTCTAAGAGAACCAGCTGTAGAGGAGTGGCCAGAAGTTGGAAATGGTTCCAAACTACTGACAATATTTTTGATGTTTTAATATGAATCTCCTGCAACAAAGTTGCTTTCTGCTCAACTAGCCACTGGGTAACTGTCCTTCACTTGTGTAGGTTATTCAGTCCCCTAACATTCACTGAAACAATCCTGCAATGCAAACCAGATGTCAGACTAATCATAATCCCACACTGCACCTAAAACACTGCACCTAATACTTCCTTTCTATCCACAATGCATTCTTGATTAAATTGCTTTGACCAGCTCCTGCAATAAACCCTTTTCTCCTGCAACACACTTGCCGCAGCCCCACTTGGGAGCTGTTAGGCTTGCCATTAACCCAGCCCTACTCTCCACCCCAACCGCAACTCAAAAAACCCAGCCCCATCCACTCCAGCCCCCCACCCTCCCGTCCTGCGGCTAAGTCACCCTGTCATAACGCCCCTACTCTCCAGCTTCCAGCAGTGCTTGCACCTCCTGAGACCTCATTTTGCTGGGTCCACTCCCCCTTCAACTAACATAGAGGATAACGTAGAGTACTAAATAGCACACTACATACTATTCATTTGCTGTATTCTCATAAAAAATATTTAAAATGAATAAACTCACAGCATAATTACAGCCTTTTCAAAATTAAAAGAAAAACCTGCTGATCTCCGCCCTTCAGAGCAACCCACTGCCTCAATTACATTAATCAGCATCAATTGAATTCATAAAGCCAATCTTTAGATCAAAGATCAACCATATCAATTTCTAAGACTGAATTTCAGGCAAATACTTTTGTGCCATCTCAAAGTTGTTGAAAACCTTAAATATTCCCTTATATAGAACTTTCAGTCTAGCAGGCTGCAGAAGCCTGGCTTGACCACCTGCAGCTTCAATAGCAGAGTTAATTTTCCTGAGCTCCTTCCATTTTTAAGAGCTCTCAAGCTATATATTTGGAAAGACCTGCACATTAAAATCATCATTGATTTTAACCCCTCTTCGCTTGATTGACCTATTAAGCTTCTCTTCTGGATTCTATAAGCCCCAGAATTAACCAACATTGTACAGGAACCTGCAATGTCCACATATTCCAAACAGTTACGGTCATATCATTTGTAACTCCTTGCAATATGTGAATCCATATCCATAAATTCGGTGGCATTAGTGGCCTGTCCTTCCTCCCTCTCTGATATACCCACAAATCTGAGATTAGTTCTTCTTGCACGGTTTTTGTGCTCCTCCAGATGTTGCTTCACAGAGCTAAGTTCTCTTTTTTAAAAGAATGGAGATGGTTTTCAATAATTCAGTTTGAGCATCTTCAACATCTGAAATCCTTTAAGATATTGCCTCCATTCGTCTCGCAAATGTCTCAAAAACCTTCTCCATTTCTGCCATTCTAGTAACAAGTGTTTGAGCAAGAAAGTTTTAGGTAGTCTTAACTGCCTGAATTGGAGCCAGGATTGTTAACAATAAAGATACCATTTTTGTATCAGCCTCATACCTCCCATAATCCAAACCGTCCAGCTAAGCATAGTCAGGTGCCACTTCTGGGCTGCTTTAAGGTAGGCTGGAAGAGGGGCATTCAGCCTCACTTGTCCCTCTTTGTGCATTGTTAGCATATGTAACTGCCTTTACATTCATGGAAGCTCAATCTACCATACTAAACAGTGGAAACAATTTCTCCATAGTATTAAATTTGGCTGACCAGAGACCGATGTTGTGACAGTTAAAGGAGGAGGTGCTGTATCAAGCTTCCCTTTTATTGATGCAAACAAACTGGATGCCACCACAACAGGCCCTGGCCCATCCGCTTTCTCATATGAGAGACTAAATCCATCCCTGCTTACCCTTCCTCCATATCCATGCCACTACTCAAAGTATGGGTTTAGTGGGGCAGACCCCCAATATCTTCTGCTTTGTCGCTCAGTTGGGAGCTAGTCTCTGGAATATCACTACTAAATGTCAGTGTCTCCCTTTTCTCTTGATCTGCCATGTTCAGAAGGAGATTTGACTCCATATTATGACAAGACTTGGGCCTGCCCTCTAGTCCAGTGGTAGAACAGCCTTTTATTTTATCAGGCCACCATCCATGAAGTCACTTCCCTCTTTGCCCTAAGAACTCCAAGATGAGCCTTAGATTTAGCAGAAACACAGGATGCACCTCTTTTTGCTGCCAGCCACTTGTGCCATTCTTTAGTGTCGCCTTCTAAGGCTTTTCTCATCGAGGCCGGTAAAATGGCATTGAAATTCATTTTTAGCATGGGTAAACCATCCTTGGCCATGCAAATTTTAAACAGAAAAGATGGCTAACTGAGATGCTTAAAGAAGGGCAATCTCACCACCAGTACAGAGTACAACCAAAGAGGAAGACAATGAAAAATCAAAAGAGCCCGATTTCTTTACAGTGATATGCTCCACCCTCAGGCCCCAGCTTCCCAAGAATCTGACGCTGTTTCCCCAGACAGGCAGATAGCCCAGCAGAGTCATTCTTCATTCTGTCTCAACCACATTTAACAAAACTTTGAAAATTGTTGAAAAGAATGGCACTTGGGTTTTGTCGAAGACTGCAATATACAGAAAGCGACCACAACCTACTTCCTGTTTAACACATTAAAATATTCCAGTACATATATGTCAGTGATAATGGGATACATATGATGCATTTGGGTGGTTACCAAATTTGGGACTATCACACCTTTATTTTTATTAAACTATTCAACAATTTTTAAAATAGAATGAGAGATTTTGCTATCCCTTAAGAATGTACTAATCATGGAACTTAGTTACCTAAAAGGACATACAGGACATATCAAGTACTGTATAAGAAAAAGAAGCTGTGGTAACACTGCCTTTTTCATATATAAATCTGGGGTTCAAATTGATTTTTACCTTACCAATAATGACTGTAGATATATAAACCTACTTGTGATTATTTTTGATGATTGTAAGTTGCATTTAGATCATCAAAATACCCCAGATATTTAACTTTCCATTGAATCAGTTGTCTTTTGTAGTTGAAGAACAATTAAAAAAAGAAGACACTAGTTTAATTGTGGCTGTGACTAATGAGCCATCTTGTATTTCCCTGGTATGCTATGTTATTTATTCAAATGGAGAACCAACGTCAGGAAAAAAGACAAGATGTCATCTACATAAGGAGTGGGGTGTAGAAGGATTACATCCATTTATGTTTTTTCATGAATTCAAGTTTGGGCTTATTGTATGTAGAATGCAGAGCTCTAAGTGTTACTGCTTGTTTTGTGCAGTGCTCTCTTTTGATGTTGGAAGTGAATAGGCTATTACGAAACAGACATGAAGGATACCTTTTTGTTGGAAAAAATGGAGTGGTATAAAAACCCATATTTCGTAGGAACCTGTTAAGTGTAGAAAATACTTCATAGGTGTGTGACAGGGCTGTAATCACAACAACACTTAGGAAATAGGTTTAAGGGTGCTTAATGCCCTATCAGAGTTAGAGTGTACCTTAGTTCAGCATGCTTTGGAATATGTGGTTCCACTGTCTTTCACAGGTGGAGTTAATCCACTTCGCCATCAGGTCGCTTGCTCACCGACTTCTGGGAAGGTATTAATACCCGGGAAAATAGAATAAGAATCTGAGTTCCTGCCACAAATAGGAACTTTCACCCCTCAATGTTCCTTTCTCCATGAAGCGTGTTTCACCTGTGCAGCATAAAGGGCTAATGCCCTCACCATGAAAATAAAAAAGAAAACGGTTTAGTCCAGAAACTCGACCTTGTCTTCCTGGGTGCAGTGCTGACTCTCCTTCTTCATCGTCGACTCATCTCTTGCACCTTCAGTTTGGTGGGTAGAGGCTCCTGCCCTTCATGGACTCTGCTTGCTTCTTGGACTTGGTCCCCTTCTTCCAGAGGCCCGCTTGTCCAGGAATCCACTGTTGGTGTCTTGCAATCTCTTCTTGGCTTTGCATTCTTCTTCTTGTTCTCTTCTTAATGGGTGTTCTGGGGAATTTACAGTGATTTACTCCTGCTTTCCTGGTCACTGGGGTGGGTTGTGGTACTTATCTTTGGGCTTTCCTAGTACTCACAGCTCCCCTCTACACACTCCACTTACCTAGGTGGGGGACCGACTCTAGCATTCCACTTTTTTAGTATATGGTTTGCGCTCCCTCAGGGCTATTTCACTCTATTGTGATTTTCACTAATTGCACTGTTTTCTAACTGTTTTATGCCTATTTCTGCATACTAGTGTATATAATTTGTGTATTACTTACCTCCTAAGGGAGTATAGCTTCTATGGTATTTTTGGTATTTGTGTTACCAAAATAAAGTACCTTTATTTTTGTAATACTGAGAGTTGTCTTTCATGTGTGTAAGTACTTTGTGACTACAGTGGTATTGCATGAGCTTTGAACGTCTCCTAGATGCGTCTTAGCTGATCATCTACAGCTACCTCTAGAGACCCTGGCTACTAGACACTGACTACATTACACTAATAAGGGATACCTGGACCTAGTATAATTGTAAGTGCCATAGGTACCCTCCAAACACCAGGCCAGCCTCCTACGGCTTTCATCAGTCTGACAGTGATAACTACTGGATAGGTACTTTATGGTTACCATCTGGTCCAACAAGGTATTCATAATTCTAGAGATGAGCAGGGATATTCTATCACAAATGATGATCTGTAGTTAACCATGGGGACAAACAGTGTCCCTCAGAAAATGTTTTACAAGTTCTGTAGCACTATGGGTAATTTGGTTAAAAGGTACAAAAAGGGCCAACATTGTGAAAGTGTCTATAATTAGCGTTAAAAGCATACTGTCATGAGAAGTACAAAGTTTTACAACAAAGTTCATAATATTTGAGACCACATCTGCTTGAGTATTGGCTTGTGTTGTAACAGTCTCACTTGCGTCTTTGAAGTATACTTACTTGGCATTCACACGAGAGACTTCTTCACATATTGGTGTACCATCTATCTTATACTGGGCCAGAAAATGTAATTAGTATTAGATGTTGTGTTTTCTCGATTCCCAGATTTCTAGCACAGAGTGTATTTTATAATCAGAGAAGGAAATCTTGTAATGTAGGCCTTCCATTCATTTGGGAGGTTTCAAATATTCCCTTGTCCTGTTCAATCTGTTTTAGAAAGTCTCTGGCTGCCTTTTTGGTATTTTAATTTAATACCAGGATAGTGATTGGTGAAAATTGCTTTTTTTTCTTTAGTGTGCTGGCCATGTTCATACAAAGCATCAACTTTTCCATGCCAATGTCCAGAACCTTAGGTGATGTTACAAGTAAAACAAGAGAAAAATAAGGTTGATCTCGCATGTCTGGTCTTAGCACATGTGATGGATTGCAAAACAAAATCTGATTCTTGTGATCTATCCAGACGGTAAAGGGAAAGGTAAAACCCTCCAAATAATGTATCCAATGTGCAAAGGAGTCTTTTCTGGCCAACAAATCGCAATCATTGGTGGTATTGTTTTTTTCTGTGGTTTGCAACAATGTGTAGAAATAGGCCACTGGGTGGAGATTATCTACCTCTGGTTGTCTCTGTGACAAAATAACTCCTACTGCAAAGCCTGATACATCAGTTTCTACAAACAATGATTTTTTACAGTCTGAATACCTTAAAATAGGTGCAGCGATCAATGCTGTTTTTACTATGCATAAGTATTCTCTTGTTCTGGGCCCAAACAAAAAGACTAGGTAATGCTTTAATGAATTACACAGTTTGGGAAAAGAATTCTACGACATGTCTATATAAGTTCATAAAATTAATATATGTAGGTAGGAGCCCTGACAATACTGACATGAATTCTCACTCCATTCACAGCAGCCCGAGATTATTGACTACCCCAAAAGTGTACTTGGAGTCTGTGAATATAGTGACAATATTGACAATATTCTTAGTGAAGAGGCATGCCTTCATTAGGGACACAAGTTCAGCTACTTGTATGGAAATAACATGAGGTAAGCGTCTATTTTGAATAACTTCCAACACGGGACACAAGGCATAACCAGCAGTTAGGTTTCCAGTATCATCTCTAATACGAGATATCAACATAATAAACAAGTTCCCTGCGGAGTATTGGTGTACCAGTGAGATAAATGCTGGGGTTCCTCACATACTCAGTCACCCCAAGGCAATCATGGGTTCCCCCCTTTGGGGAGTGGACATTAAAGTAGTAGAGTTCAGAGTGGGACAATCGACTGGGGTTATGCAACAGGTGGACAATAAGAGAATCTCACATCGGGATAAATGCTGAATTTTGGTGGTAAGGATTAAAGCATCAAAAGCATCAACAGAGTGAGGGACTGCCACGGTTAGAGATGTATCCAGCACAATGTTCTTGGAGGCTATCATAAATTGGACAGCTGCTGCAACAGAGCACAAAACATGGCGGTTAGGCCAGCCACTAAAGGGTTGAGAAGGATAATATTCAACTTGCTTTTTCTGATCCCCATGATTCTGCACCAAGACTCCAAGAGCGCACTTGCGTCCTTCATAGCAATATAGCATAAATGGTTAACTGTAGTTTGGAAGCCCCAGTTTAGATGCAACCGCCAGTGCATGCTTTATCTGCAAAAAAGCGCTCTCTGCTTCCTCTGACCAATGCAAGAGCTCGGAGTTGTCTTACGAGCCTCTTTCACATTCATTTGGTGCGTAGGGTCCTTGTGTGGAGTCTAGTCTAGCCCCTTCTCTGCTTCAAGTCCAGAGTAGGCAGTTTTCTGACCAATACACCAGACAAATATCACTTTCTTAGCCTCCTAAAGTCTGGAACATGTTTTTTAACATAAAGCAAAGAAATTAGTACTTGCAAAGCAAACCAACATAGTTTTGCCCTCACAAAGTCTTTGAGCATATAATCCTCATGTAGCACGAAGCCACATTACTTTTGTATATTTTCTTCACATCGGCAAAATAGATTGTCACAGACACAAATCAAAACTACAGATCATAGAAGCGGAGCAGGTGCCTCTTGTTCTGATGAATATGCAATCTAAACACCTTGTTGCAAATTTAAGAGCCCCTAGTGCCTTTTTGTGCCACATTAGCATATATATTTTTTAAACTAATTTGGTCCAATAAGGCCAAAAACTCCGTGCCAAATTAACAATGTGGTGCAATGCATGCATTGAGCCACTTTGTAAGCCTTTGCGCTACATCATGCCTGCGCCAGACATACTGTATGCAAAGCGGGTGTTACCCCACTAGAGGGGCTGAAAAAATGGCGCAGAGTCATCTGAGAGATTTCTTTGTGGCGTTTTTGCAGCCACTTTTAATGCCTGCTCAGATCAGGCGTTAAAAGGAGGCACACCATTGTTTACAATGGGCCTTAATTGGCTTTGCAGGATTAGCATCAACATTTTTTATGCTAATCCTGCAAAACTCCAGACTAGCAGCAAAAATTATGACGCTAGCTCCCTAACTACTGCCATGGCGCGCCGTAATTTAGATACGGTGCACACTTGGTGGTGTTAGGGGTGCACTAAGGGATGCAAGAACAGTGGCGCAGTACTGGGTGCAGTGACACTTTTCTTATATCAGGCTCCTTGAATGTAAGATACATGGTAGAGGTTTCTGCGCTGACCTGACACTGATGTTTCTTGCTTACAGGTGTCAGGATGAAAACAAGGTGTAGGTCCTCATAGATGAGAAAGCTATGTAGCATAGCAGGACGTTGTAAATGCAGTCTCAAAACTAACATGAAAGATGAAAAGCTGCTTTCTAGTTATGTTATACTGATTATACATTCACAATGAACTCACGTTTTTGAGTGAGAAGTATGCGTGATTTGATGTTTTAAACAGTTTTGTTTACTGCAGCGTTATGTCTCTATTTATGAAAAATCTTCTTTAAAAAGTACCTTATTTTAGAAGTAGAATATACCCATTTTATTCACGCTTCACCTGTGAATATAGCTTGAATTGGAATGTCTGTGTCTTTCAAAAGGAACCTCTGGCATAATTAACAAGCCCAACTTTACTGAACTGGTTATTATGATTTTGTTCAGTTTTCCTGAATCGCATAAAAAAGGAGACGTTCCAGAGCGGTGTAAATGTCATTGAATACTGTTTAATTCGTTATATAGGGGAACTTCTTATAACTTCTGTTAAAAGAGCTGAAATAAACAGAAAGACCCTATATAAAAAAATGACTCTTATTCCTCATAGTGGTCTGGATGTAGCATAAAATTGGTATCTATGGCAGTAATCATTACAGTTATGACATCACAAATCCACTCACTTATCACAGAAGCAACACCAGCTGGCACTTTAAACAATTAAAAGGTAGAGTAACTTCGTAGCTCCCATTCTAATTTACTTTCCCTGAACAATGTTTCATATTATAATTACTTACTGCACTGTTAGCGTTCTCCATAGAGGAGGAGTACGTGTGCATATTACCACACTCTGGAAACTAAAAAAACGCTTTGGTAACTAGTTATTATAAGTCATGGCAGTGATCATGATTGTGTAAAGGGATTACTTGATCACTTGAAATATTTGTGTAAAGTACTTGTAACATCTTAGCTCATCTCAGAGGATGAGAAGGCAGCAGACATGACAGACTTCCACAGCAGAACACACTTAGCAACCCTTAAAGGCAACTAAATGGGCCTACCATGAGATATACCACACTCCTCCATCCCAGTATTCACTCCATCATGAGCTAACCATGTTTAGAAAGAAAATAAATCTTAAAGATGTGTAATGGAGGGGAAAATGAACAAACTAAAGGAAACAGAGAGAAGAAGATACCATTAAGTCAGTACACAATTAGAAGTGTAAGCAAGTCTATCAACAAAAGATGATTACAGCACTACTCAGAGATTGTCATACTGTAAAGTCCTAAAATATCCAGGCTTTTTTAATCACTAATATTCCTCCTACAACCACCATCACCGTGTGACCTTAGAACTACCCCATGTGTATCTACAATATATTCTTCTAAATGTCATTTCAACTGTCTCGCCGCAGTGTGTCCTTCCTTCCTTTCCCCAACAGATTTCCACTACAAACCTGCTCCAAATCCTGCCATCTTCCCATCTTCAGTTTTAACCTTTTTCGTGACCAGTTTAACCACTTTTCATACCCCTTTGTATTTGGAACATTCCATATAGCCAACTGTTGTCTTGATCCTGACTAAATCACATATTTTAATAACAGGAGCAGCTCGTGGTGAAAATGAGGGGCGGGGTGGCGCTCACGCGGGTGAGGGGGGTGGGGGGAAATTAATAATAAAACAAAAAAGTACCTATATTTTTGCTGCCACCGTTACTGTGCTGCTCCTCTCCCCTCCAGACAGGCTGCAGAGACAGGCTGCCAGCGTGTCCTGTGGCCTATCCTGACGCTGCTCAGAGCAGTGTCACGATTGGCTGGGAGCCTGAGTATGCTCTCTCCAGCCCGGCAACTGTGTTGCTGGGCTGTAGAGAGCCTACTGCGTATGTGTGTTTGGCCGGCCTGAGATGGCTGGCCAAACATACATGCGCAGTGAGGGGGAGTGCTGTGCACTCCCCATCAGGGCTCGTCACAGTCCGTGGCCACACAACTTTTACCAAAAAACAATAATAAACAGTTTATTATCATTTTTTGGTAAAAGGTTTGCAGATGCTGCTGCTGGTGGGGGGGGGCGAAGCTCTTTCAACCTAGTGGAGGAGCCACGCCTGCTTAATACTAGCAACATGCACACTTTTTCTCTGGTCAAAAATAACCTTACACTTTGCCTATAAATTGTGTTTTCTTGCTCACCAAAAACCTCTATCATGCTTACACATATCTTCGTTCCAAGACACCCTGTCTGGACACAATTTAGTGCATGGACTGTAGCCCTTTAGCAATTCAAAGATTGATTTACACATTAAGCAATGAAGAAACTGATGACAACTTAAGAAACATTTTTGCAGTTTCACCCTCCAATCCAACCCACAGGACATCCCTAGCTGTATGCCCTCCTTAAGTGTTTTGTTTATCTACTACACCATCCTGTTGATTTCAGCATTTTAGAGGGAACGCCTTTTGTGGATGATCCCACAGACTCCAAATAACTCTCTGCTAGACCTAGACCCAAGGGCAGGGTGCAGTGTATTTAAAAGGTGGAACATGTACTTTTGAGATTTACATGTCCTGGTAGTGAAAACGTGCTAAATTCGTTTTTCACTACTGAAACGCCCATCTCGCCCATAGTTTAACATAGGGATTGCCTTAAAACATCTTTTAAGTGTACTTTTCCATTGCGAGATCGTAGAAAATTGGAGGTTGGTATCACTGGACTCACAATTTAAATACACTTCTTTTAGTAAAGCTGTTTTTTAAATAGCAGGTCTGAAAATGGCACTTTTAGAAAGTTGGCATTCTCTTACTTTAACCTACCTATGCCTCTGCCTGTCTTTGAATACACATCTGGGGTGGATGATGGCAGAGCTTTGTGCATTTCCTCTAGACAGTCACACACAAAGGAAGCTCGGGCATGACATTCACATCCTGATGGCCCATCACCAGGCTGAGGGGTCTTCCTGGGCTAGATGGGAGCGATAAAGGAGCTAACACACCTGAATAGGGCTGTGCCTCTCCTCACACAAAAAGTTGCATGCACCCCTGTAGAGTGTCTGGAGCCAGAGAAGGAAGGGCAGGGACCTTGTGATCTTCAAAGACCTCTTTGAAGTGTCCCCCACTTCAAAGGCACATCTGGGTATAAGTACTGGACCCCAAACCCCACCAGTTCAGTTCACTTGTGGGTCTTGAAGAGACTCCGCCTAGGAGAGGAGCTACACTGCCAGGAGGGATTGCCACTTTGCTAACTTCTCTGCTGTGTTGACCTGCTGCCTGCTGTTTGCTGTGCTATCGTGAGGCACTACCAATTTGCAACTTGCTCTGCTGTGCTGGCCTGCTGCCTCTTGCAGTAAGAAGGACTGAACCTACTCTACAGTCTCTTAACCAAAAGTAAATCCTTGGCTTGTTGGCTTACTCCTTGTTCTCGGAAGGCTCAGGGGCATCAAAGACTTCTTTGTACCAATGTTGCTGTGGGACCTTGAGTCCGTCAGCTGGAACTGAAAAGACTCTGTGTCGCCTCTAGCAATGGATTGGGTACTTTGATTCACCCCAAAACAACTCTTTGTTCTACAGGAGACATGCGCTCCAAACTGGGGGAATCAAAGCATTGAGGTACCCGCCCTTCACTCCCCAGATGACAAGCAGTCCATGCTGCGAGGACCCGCACTCCAAGGGAGAGGAAAACAATTTCTCAGAGCTGTACACTGAGTGGATACTATGTACTCCTGGCCTGATGCATTGTCAGGGTAGTGGCAAGTACAGAAAATATGTCACTGCCACCCGAGAAACCCTCAGCCCCAGAAGTGTGACTCGCTGCAGCCTGGTTGAGGTCATCGCCACATCGAAAGCTCTGCCTTTTAGGTTGGTGACACTGGAGGCTCCCCCCACTGCCGCTACCTCATGTGAAGGTACTTTTGCTTGAGAACGGGCATGAGTGGTCTCAGTCAGTTGTGTTGCACTCCTCTCAGACTGCTACATCAAATTCATAGTAATTTCCTAAAAGCATTACTTGCATATCCCTCTACTATTGAGCTCATTACCAAGTCCCCAGCGAGACCATGAATACCTGATTAAAAGTGCATAGGTGCTCCTGAAAATGTAATTATCTGCATACTTTGGACATCTATATTGACCCCTACTGCACTGGTGTGAAGAACTTTTGTTGTGTCTTTCAAGGTGTTACTGTAATTAAGTGTTGCATAAATAATTTACACATTGCCTCTCAAGTTAATCCCAAATGCTCTGTGCCAAGCTACCAGAAGGTGAGCGCAGGTTAATTTAGGGCATGTAACTGACTTACCCTGATTAAGATTGTGGTCCCTACTTGGACAGGGTGCATATCTCCAACAAATAGAGACCCAGGGCCTCATCTACAAGCTTTTGCCACAAGACAGTGCAGCATGTCACCTTGTTGCACTGCCCTGCAGCAAAATGAAAGGGCAGGAATTCACTGTATTAATTAAATATGGCTCAATCTTGCCCCTTCTGTCTGCGCTGGAGCACAAATTGGTGCCAGTGCCAATGCAGGCACCCTTGCACCATGGTACAAATGTGTCTGCATTGTTGGCACAATTGTTCTTGTGCAGAAAGGGACACCTTTGACATCGTGGGAGTGCTTTCCCTCTTTCTGTGTGTGCAGCAGAATACAGCACACATAGAAAGAGGAAAAACAAAGAGAAATAATGTAATTTATCCTCATTGCACCCCCCTTATGCCTGCCCTGGGGAGGCGTAGGCTTTTGATGCATTCCCATGCTTACAGCATGTTGTAAACCTGGGAATGTGTTAAATGGGATGAGTGTTACATGTGAACACCCACTGCAACACCCATGGCACGCCCCCCTATCGCAGTGTGAGGCAACATAGAGACTTGTGCTGCATTGCCTCACTCCATATCTACAGGAACATGAAAGGCCTCCCTCAACCTCTACTACCAGCCATAGAAAGAGACAAGGAGGAAATTCCTAGTTGACCACATCAAGTCCACTCCCAACCTCAGCAAAGTGCTCTTCAACATCACCAGAGAGGTCTTCAACCACGCAGCCACAGAGAATAGAATCACCCCCTCACAAGAACTATGTGACAGACTTGACGACTTCTTCCACAGCAAGATCACCATCATCTATAAGAACTTCGAACCCCAGCCCAAGCTTTCGGACTTCCATCACCTTCATGCAATCACTTAAATCAACACAGATCACAGACTTACCTCATGAGACCAGCTCAGCCCTAGAACACCATCATGAGCTCAATTCACTCAGGAGCCTCCAGGGACCACTGCCACACCACATTTTTAACCTTGGAAGCCGCAGGATCAGCAGTGAGCTTATCACCTTCTTAAATCTTAAACTCCTCACTTACCAAGGCTACCTTTCCCAAAGACTAGAAACATGCAGAAGTCAAACCGCTCTTCAAGAGACTATCTGCCGACCCGAGCAAACTCAAAAACTAACACTTTATCTTCCTTTTCCCTTTCCCAGCCAAAGTCCTGGAAAAAGCAATCAACTAACAACTCACAAAATACCTGGAGCAGGGCCTTCTCCTAGATACCTCCCAATCTGGATTCCTCACCAACCACAGCACAAAGACTGCCTTGATTGCAGCCACTGATGACATCAGAGCTGTCCTTGACCAGGGAGAAATAGTGGCTCTGATCCTCCTTGATCTCTCAGCATCTTTGATAGTGTATCTATTCACACCCTGATCAAAAACTGCATCACCTTGATATCCAAGAAAATGCCCTCAAGTAACTCACCTCCTTCCTCATCCAGAAGCGCACAGACATTTTGCCTACCTCAATTCATCTCCGAACCCAAAGACATAATCAGCGGTGTCCCTCAAGGATCCACCCTCAGCCCCACCCCCTTCAACCCCTACATGATCCGTTGGCCAACATTGTTAGATCCTACAAATTAAACATCATATCCTTCACAGACGATACCCAGCTCATCCTCTCAGAAGATCCCACCAACACAAGAACCAACTACCAAATGTGCATGATGAGCGTCACCATCTAGATGAAGGACAAATGCCTGAAGCTCATCATGGACAAAACAGAAGTGCTGATTGTCCGCAACAACAACATCCCTTGGAATGACTCCTGGTGGCCCTCGGAACTAGGACCATCACCCAAACCAACCAACTACACTAGAAACCTCAGCCTAATACTGGACAACAAACTGACCAGGAAGTCCCAGATCTATGCAGGCGCTTCTGCCTTCTCTTGCACACTTTGCATGTTACGAAAAGTCTTCAAATGGCTCCCACTGAACACCAGACATCACTCAGGCCTTAATCACCGGCCAGTTAGACTATGGCAACACACTCTATGTGGGATCACCACATGCCTTCTGCACAGACTCCAGACCATACAGAACTCCACTTCCAGGCTCTTCTTTGACCTCCCCAGACAGACCCACATCAACCTCGACCTCAGAAAACTCCACAGGCTCCCCATACAGAAGAGATGCCAATTCAAACTGATGATCCATACCTACAAAGCACTGAATAACCAAGGACAACCTACATCAACCATCGCCTGAGCTTCCACCACCCTAAAAAACAACTACGCTCTGCCTCCCTCTCACTCACCTGCACATCCCCAATCCAGTGAAGCAACAGCAGAAGACGCTCCTTCTCCTACCTCGAGACAAAGTCCTGGAATGACCCCTCTCTGCAGCTACATACCTCCACCTCTTTACTGGAATCCCATAGAGCACACAAGACCTGGCTGCTTGACTGAGTCACCTGAACTATCATGACCCTCAAGTACCTGGATACCCTGTAGGGTGATGAGGCGCGCTGTATGAATCCACTTGATTGATTGATTGATTGGTTGATTGATGAAACCATCTGTTCATTCTTCCTCTGAAACCACATTTAAAGTTATCATACAATCATCAGTTACTTCTTTTGCCTCTCATCTGAACTACCAGACCCCTGGTAATTACACTAGAGTAATTACCCTAGAGGGAATAATGCAAGTTACGCCCTCCCCTAGTTTAGATACACATGTTATATGAGAAAATTAATCAAAATGTATGCACATGTCAACTCCATCTATTTTTACTACATCAGAATGTTGTTTGTATCTGCAAAATAATTTTTTTAACTATGTAATTGATATTTTTCCCAAAACCTTTCCTATCATTCATCCTGCAACATCTGACAAAATTAAGTTTTCTTTTGCTTTCTTTGTATTATGTTATTTTCTTGCACTACAAAAGTTTTTTTCCTCACATCCTCTGCTCACACACACACACACACATTAACAAAATTTTGGACAAGCGCAACACATCCTTTACACACCTCTTCATGCTAAGTTCATTAATATATCCCAGCATATGTTCAACCATTTCTTGCTATGCAAATCACTTTCTCCAAAGAAGGGTTGTCCTTTTACCAAAGGCAGATTGTGCACATTTTCCTTCCCTTCAGCACCTAAACAGTGCAACTATAAACACTAAAGTTCTGATTTATACTTTTTTAGCACCGCATTTGCGTAATTTTTTATGCAAATCTGGCACAAACTTAACTCCATATTTATATTTTAATGCTAGACCCCTCAAGCGTCAAAATAATGGTGTTAATGTCATTTTTTGGATGTGTGAAACCTCCTTGCGTCAATGAGATGCAAGGTAGGAGTTCCCGTCCAATAAATGACTCAAACAATCTAGCGCCATATTTATCCACCCGGGCTAAAAAGATGCACGGGTGGGAGGCGGAGCCAAAAAAGGACACAAACACCGATTTGCGTCAAAATTTAACGCCAGGGTCAGGGCAGGCGTTAAAATGGGGCAAACACACCACTACTTAAGGAAAACACATAGAAGCAACATCACAACCCAGAGGAGAAGATGGAGGTGATACTGATATTGCTTGCTAGACGGTCAGAAGACAGCAACAACTCCAGCAATCACCACAACCACAACGCAGCCCACAAAGGCAATGCAGAAGGCAGGAGAGGGTCTTCAGAACCACGACAACCCTATTTGGCCTCAGGCACCTGAACATAATTAGGACCTATAGACTGAACCAGCAAGCCATCCTACACCTGCTGCACCACATTGAGCCGCAAATTGCAGTCAGCCGCCAGACCCCACGTAATATACCACCTATAACAAAGCTGCTTGCTGTCCTGCACACCCCACGTAATATACCACCTATAACAAAGCTGCTTGCTGTCCTGCACATGCTGGCAAGTGGCTCATTCCAAACAACGGGTGCACTGGTTGCTAGTGTATCACAGCCGTCATTCTCTGCATTCCTGTCAATGGTCTTAGAGGCCATTATCTCCCTGACACCCTGCCACATCAGATTCCCCAAAGCTCACCAAAGCAGCAGAAGAACAAGCAGGGGTTCTATCAAATCCATGGATTCCTGCTTGTGCTCAGTGCAATGGACTGCACCCATGTCCGGCTCGTACCACCTGCAGCAACAGAGCACTTATACCGGAATCACAAGCACACGCATTACATTAATGTGCAGGGCATAGTGGACCACCACAGAATATTTATGAATATTTTGGCCAAGTATCCTGGGAGTGTCCATGATGCCTACATATTCCGACATAGTACGATCAATGAACAGTTCCAGGATGGATAATTAGGAAATGGCCTACTTGTTGGTAAGTCTACAAATCTAGTAATGTACACACAACACACCAACCCTGTCAGATACACAAGACATACACCACTACAGTAACACATGGCCAGGGTAACACACATGTGCAGGTGATAATACATATGCAACATGCTGCAGTACAGCACAATCAGTGCACAACACCAATACACCCCCCACATGTATGTAACAACCCCCCAACTCGACAGGCACACCACAGGAGGGACAGGTGCAGACAAGTACCCTTTGAAAACAGCAGAACTACACAGACCATTACAAGTGGCCTCAGGTTGCCCACTATGCACACATCACACACACTACACCAAACAAACAATAGCACAGACATGTCAAGGGCCTACACCATGCCCATGTCATGTAACTTCCAAATAGGCACAGATGTCTTGAGTCATGTCGTACTAATCCCTGCATTCCTGTCAATGGTCTTAGAGGCCATTATCTCCCTGACACCCTGCCACATCAGATTCTCCAAAGCTCACCAAAGCAGCAGAAGAACAAACAGGGGCTCTATCAAATCCATGGATTCCTGCTTGTGCTCAGTGCAATGGACTGCACCCATGTCCGGCTCGTACCACCTGCAGCAACAGAGCACTTATACCGGAATCACAAGCACACGCATTACATTAATGTGCAGGGCAAAGTGGACCACCGCAGAATATTTATGAATATTTTGGCCAAGTATCCTGGGAGTGTCCATGATGCCTACATATTCCGACACAGTACGATCAATGAACAGTTCCAGGATGGATAATTAGGAAATGGCCTACTTGTTGGTAAGTCTACAAATCTAGTAATGTACACACAACACACCAACCCTGTCGGATACACAAGACATACACCACTACAGTAACATATGGCCAGGGTAACACACATGTGCAGGTGATAACACATATGCAACATGCTGCAGTGCAGCACAATCAGTGCACAACACCAATACACCCCCCACATGTATGTAACAACCCCTCAACTCGACAGGCACACCACAGGAGGGACAGGTGCAGACAAGTACCCTTTGAAAACAGCAGAACTACACAGACCATTACAAGTGGCCTCAGGTTGCCCACTATGCACACATCACACACACTACACCAAACAAACAATAGCACAGACATGTCAAGGGCCTACACCATGCCCATGTCATGTAACTTCCAAATAGGCACAGATGTCTTGAGTCATGTCGTACTAATCACTGCCAGAACAAATATCAAACACCACACAACTTGTGCCAATACCTACTGCATCTCATCAGCACATACCTAACTTACCTGTCGTGTGAGGAGACAACTGCCTGACACAGTGGCTCACACACATAGGAATACAAGATCCATCACCAACACATACCATGTGCCAGATGTGTTAGAAGTGAAACCACAGTCACTGTAATGCAACCTCACATGCAACACTCACTGAATCACAACACCATCATGTCTCAACCAGATATAAGAATTGGCCTAACAGGGGGCAGAGACACAGTCAGACAGTGCAGCACATGGATGTCATAGTGGGACCCAGTAGGAGACAACATGACATCACTGACTTCACATGCACTGTGCCAAGGGACACATTTACTAAGTAGCTGAGCTACATCCTATAGCCTGCACTGTACATCTGTTGACAGTAGAAATGCACAGTATTGTTTTGGAAGATAGGAAAGATACTGCTAGTTATGTTGATCATCCAGTGATAATGGGATACACACCTCATGGCTGACACAAACATTAGCTGCCACTCTTGAACACCAAGGGAACAATGTAATAGCCCACAGTTTCATAGTCATGGCCTGTACTGTATGTACATCATGGCCGATGACCATCTCTACATTACTTTAAGCCACATTCTAAATTGGCCACCCTCCTATGCTGCATGTAGCATGGAAGGGGTGTGCAATGTTTCTCGCTACAGGTCTGTCACTACAAGATACATAGAATGAAGGTGCAGACTCACATATTGATGTCCCCTAAGACCTGAGAAAGTGCCAACAAAAAAATACCACCCCAGGGGTGCAGTATGCAGTTTGCAAATAGGAGGTAGACTGTGCTAGGAACTCAGACAAATGTGGCACAAATGCATGCTGCACACACAGAAAGAGCCAATTGGCCATCAAAAAGCATATGTCCAGGGCGGTGTACCATACAGTACAGACACATCTACCTCCACATGGCAGATAAACAAGTACCCTGGTGTAGGGTAGGTAGTGTTGGTGCAGGGGACAACAAAGAGTTTCCAAATAACATGTCACAGATGGGGCATCCTTGCATTGTTGAAATGTTGCAGGACACATCAGCCAATTTAGGAGGCATGTTGTGCATTCACACTAACCAATTTCATAGGCCCTAAGTGTCACACCTCATCTGCAATGACACATGTCAAAAGGGATGGGATGTCCAGGCACTGTAGTGCCACGATGTTGCCATCACATCTGACCCCATTGTGTTGTCAGGATGTGCCATGTCCCCTCTACTGATGGCACACTGATACAAAAGTGCACAACAAATCGCATGGTACATACAGAATGACTATCAGTGTGGAATCCAAATCAAGTGTTGTAGGTCCTTGACCCATACACAAGATTGTCATGTCCAACAACCTAGTGCTGAGGAAAGATCACACAAGGTTAGGAACTCACACCAAAACACAGATACATATGAGCCACAACCAGATCCTAATATCAACTGCCATGCTACATGACTTACATTTTGCAAGCCCTCACAATGATTTACTCCTGTAATCTTTGCAGCAGATATGGATTATGGCATGCAGCCATGGATAATTACCCTATTTCACAATCCACACACAGCAGCAGAGCGCGCATATAATGAGGGACATCGGAGGACACGGACCATTGTCCTGAAGATCATAGTCAGGTGTCTGGACATCACAGGAGACAGACTCCTATATGCCTCAGAACCGGCCTGCAAGATCATATTGACCTGTGCCATCCTGCACAACATACGTGTAAGGATGAACGTACCATTATATGAGCAGGTTTATGACCTGCCTGAGGAGGAGGAGGAGGAGGAGGAGGACAATGGTGGAGAAGTAAATGAGGGTGAAGACCACAACACAGCTGCTGACATACGCCGCAGAATTCAAATTGTACAGAACTTTTCACATAATCATCACATAACTCATCTTGTAAATTTTGTCAATAAACATCTTACTCATCTACACAATCTGGCTTCGGTGTCTTCACTCTCTTAAACATATATTTTAGGATTATTAGTTTAACCTCAGGGAGGATGTCACAAACACAAATCTGAAGAGTACTGTAGCAACATCACATGTGAAGTGTTAGAGTGAACTGCTACCATCACACACATCACAATTAGCCCCATCACTTGAATGTGACAACTGAAGGGCACAGTTTATGGACCACAACATATAATTTACATCCACGGTGCCAACTTGTATAACAATAGCACATCACACACAACAACAACGTGTCTAAAAATGAACTAAATAAGGGGTCCACACATGAGGTAGTGGATGTCAAAATATGGTGGCACTGTAAAGTTTAAACAGACCAGTAACACAACTCAGTGTGAGATTTGCAATGGCTACATGGAGCATGTGTGACAAGGTGGGGACATCATTGGTGACAATGCCCAACATGGTTATTCCAGGTATGACAAGCAATGTGAGAAATGGAGCATGAGCAGTAAATCCATGGAAATCACACCTGCCGGAATCCAAGATGGCAGCCGGATTTCCCGGCTGATCCCCACTACCGCTCTAGCCCATCCCCAGACTACACACGGCTCTCACTCACCCGCGGCCGCGGATGCCGCGGACGCTGTGCGCCGGCAGCACGGACCGCTGCGGGCGCTTTTCGGCTTTCTGGTGGTCCCTGCCAGGATCGGGGCCGCAACGGCAGGCACCGGTGGGCCCCGCAAGAATATGCGAGCGTGACGCTCGCTCCAGACCCGCGCTCTTACCCCTCTCGGCTAAGCGCGATTCCCGCCGCTTCCTGGCAATATTAGTTGGTGTTTGGGGCGTGTGGGACGCTCGGATGGCGCCGAAGATAAACAGGACCCCTCGCTCCTTACGGGCACGGCAGAACCAAGACCCAGGAGGAACCAGAAAGGATGAAAAGCTACCGGTCCCCGGATCAAAGGAGCACAGCAATCTTCAAGTGAAAGGGGGCCCACACAAAACAACCGACATGGAAAAAAACGCAAGGTACTCTGTTCCAACAATGTTTTCTAGCGTGATGCGGCCTAAGCAAAGGTCCACGGAAAAGGCAGCTTGTGATGCGCAACCAAGCGTGTTAGGAGTCAATGATGAGCATGTACCTGTTGCATTTACATCTCCTGAAGCATTCACTCCTATGTTCGATGCAGGGGGGAGGGAGCCACCCTGTCAGGAGACCGCCAGTACAAGCCCAGGAAATAGCGGGAAGGGGGTGGCCCTCCCCCCAATGGGGTGTGCGAAGCTATCCGAGCAGGAACTTTACGAGTCAAATCAGAGGTCTCAGGAATCCATTCCTGAGAAATGTGTAGTACAATCTAGTCCATCAAGCTGCAAGTTAAATTTGCAACAAATTGACGATATGGCCAAGTCCTCAACGATATATGAGACTACCCCCCCAGCTCCTGCCCAGAGGGGAAAAGAGGCGAAACCAACCAACACCGATCAGGGGCCATTTGATACAGCAGAGAGTTTTTTTTCTCTCTCTGATCAGTCTAAAGACTCAGATTTGGACGAAGAAATTCCTTTAACAGATTCAGATATTGAGAGTAGCTCTGCTGCAAGTATCTGGGTATCGAACTACTTAACATGCAGAAGAAAATCAGCTGAGCAAACTGAAGCCAGGAGCAGCTCAGGGGCCAAGCTTAGGAGAGACCCGATCAAGCCTCAAGAGGAGGATGGTGAAATGCAGTGGGATTATACGGCCACCCAACAGGCCTTTTCGAAAAGGGATTCGGCCTGTAGTACTCTGGTGCCCCCACGGGCGACCTTGCAGAACCTCCTTCTTTGGATCTTATCTACAGGACAATGGTTCAGAATCATGAACAGACTCAGAGGGAGAGCAGGAAAATGAAAGCAGCTAGCAGACAGCTACAACTATCTATTAAAAAAGTGGTCAAATCCTGCCAGGATATTGGTGTACGCATCGCCACCATGGAGACTCGAACGGAGGAGCTGGAAATCGAAGTTAAAGCAGCAACAACACAGACGACGACACAGGGGCAGCAGATCTCGGATATTCAATGGAAACTGGAAGATGCTGAAAACCGTCAGCGGCGGAATAACTTGAGGATCTTGGGTATAGCAGAGGACCTCGAGGGGTAGGATACTAGGGCTTATATAGCTTCACTTTTTAAGCAAGCATTCCCAGACTTGAATGGTTGGGATTGGGAAAAGGAGATTCAGAGAGCACACCGTTTTCCGTTAATGAAGAAAAAACAAGCTTTGACTGCTACTAATAGAGACCAGAGTTACCCACGGGCCATTATAGTGTATTTTGGTAACTTTTTACTGAGACAGGCTGTGTTTGAAAAAGCCCGCCCCAACTCAAAGGTGACGGTGGAAGATGTATCATTCTTTAGTAGGCCAGACTTTGCACATGCCACTGTAGAAAGACGGTGGCGACTTAGGCAGATGATTGCTCAATTTCAAGAGTTGGGGGCGGAAGCCTACTTGCTAAGCCCTGCGCGTCTAAAAGTTGTCTACAAAACAACTACAAGATTTTTTCTTTCAGAAATTAAGGCGGGGGAATATGTACAGCAGTTGAAAACTCGTCAAGTGCAGGGGGTACGGGAGAAGGGGGGGGAGGGACTGCCGTGAATAGTTGTTTATATGTAAATGTATGTGATACTGATTGGGGTGTTTTTTTTTTTTTTTTTTTTTAACATCTATCGGTTAAGGGTTTTTGATCGGGAGGGTGAAGATGAGGGGCCGCGTGTATTGATTGGCAAGCCATAAGTGTGTGAAGGTGTTTTACGTATGGGTGGGCTAACGGGACTGGCAATTACCATCTTACAGGCTCAGAAGCCTGGCGATTCCATTTGTAGGGGTAAGGGTTGGGGGGTGGGTTAGAGGAGGGTGGGGGGGTCACAGGGACAAAAAGGATAATGGGACACGCAGCAGGGGGTGCGGGGATGGCTCTTATCAGTGGAAAAGGTGTCAGGGTGTGAAAGCAGCAAAGTCAAACAAGGCATACAGGGGAACTAGAAGGATCAGCATCCATAAAAATGGGACAGCAAAGTGAAATACGTATCGCCACAGTGAATGTTTGTGGGCTCAATAATAATAAGAAGCAGCAGTTTGTAGGAGAGGTTTTCAAGTCATGGAATGTCGATATTATTTGTATGCAGGAAACACATATTCCAGGTACACAAAAGCAGCTAATGGAGTTTTATGGGTGGAAGCTAGCGGTTTTTACACGACAACACACAACCACTAGAGGGGTAGCGATATTAACTCGGATCAGTACTCTGGTTATACATAAACAATTTGCTGATAATCTTGGCAGGCTTGCTCTGTTGGAATGCTCGGCTAAGGGACTAAGGTTCACTCTATGTTCTATTTATGGATCTAACACAGATGATCCAGAGATACTGGATTGGCTTAATTTAGAACTTACGAATTGGGCAACACCTATCATAATGTGTGGAGATTTCAATATACATTTAGATAGTAAAGAACCCATTCAGGAACAAACACTCTATCTGGGTAGAAAAAACAAAGTTTTTAGGGCACTTCAGTCATTGGCCATTAATCATGGCTTGATCGACGTCTGGCAGTTGTGTTGCCCGCAGGATTCAGGGTCCACCTTTTTCTCTGCTCCGCATAAGAAATTAGTCAGGTTAGACTACTTTTTTGTGACAGCCTCTCTAAAAACCAAATAGGGGTCAATAGACTTCCTAAAATTATATCAGACCACAACCCATTGGTTTTGGCTTTGGAGACAGGGAGAAAGGGCCCGCAGCCGAGATCTTGGACATTTGATAGGACACTATTAGCTGATCCAGTGTATATCCATAAAATGAAGGAATGGATCCCTGAATTTTTTAAGATAAATCAGGGTTCTGCTTCTTGTCAGATAGTTTGGGATACTTTTAAAGCTGCTGTCAGAGGAGAAACCCTGAGCTATGGGTTAAGAAAGGAGAAAATACGCACGGATCAGCTAAAATTAGTTCAGACAAAGCTGGTTAAAGCTGAGCAGCGACTAGGGGAAGTGATCCGCAGTGGAGTGGATATTTCAGATATTCTGTGCGATGTGAATATCATTAAGGCAGAAGCCGCCAAGAATTTCATGGATAAGGCTGCTGCAAAATTTTTAGTATACCGTCAGAAATGCTATGAGTATAGCGGGAAAGTGGGCCAACAGCTGGCCTTAAGAATAAGACAAAAGCAGGTATTTGGGAGTATTAAAAGCTTAGTGAATGAAGAAGGGCGGATGGTATACAACGGTCCTGAGATTATGGAAGTCTTTAGACAATTCTATCAAAAATTATATACCCAGGAAGAACAGCCCCAAGAAGAGGAAGGGATCGATGCTGCGGGCAATGAGATATGAGGTCAGTTAAGAGAGGAAGATAAGGCAGCTTTAGAAGCACCTATGACACTGGAGAAATTGGATGTAGCAACTCGTGCCTTGGCTAGTGGGAAGGCGGCAGGGGGGGATCTAATTCCACTAGAATTCTATAAAGTTTTTTTTGTGGAGATATGTAAACAGCTACTTCACTTATTTATTGAAGTACAAGCAGGGGCTCCTCAACCGGCCTCCTGGGGGGAGGCTAAGATAGTAGTTTTTTTTAAAAAGGACAAGGAACCCACTCAGCCTGGTTCATATCGCCCAATTTCTTTAATTAACAGCGATGCCAAAATCTACGCTAAAATACTTGCTAGCCGCTTGAGTTTGGTAATCTCAGGCTTAGTATCTCCATGGCAGCATGGCTTCATCCCGGGGAAAAGCACGGCAGATCATATAAGACGAGTTATTACGTTACTTGATGTTAGTGCAATAGCCAGGCTTCCCATGGCAGTAATCTTGTTAGACGCGGAAAAAGCCTTCGATCGGGTCCATTGGCCCTTTTTATGGTCTGTCCTGCGTAAAAATAACATCTGTCCCGGGTTTGTCAAGGCAATTCAACAGCTTTACCAAAACCCAACGGCTACGATACAAGTTGCCGGGCTAAAGTCGTCCTCAATCAATATTCAGAGAGGCACGCGACAAGGGTGCCCGTGTTCACCACTGCTTTTTGCGCTATATATTGATCCCTTGATCAGGAAAATGATCCGGAATGGTCGGATCATGCCAGTCTCATTGAAAGGGGGGTGTACTAAGATTTTAGCATATGCAGACGATATCGCGGTGGTGACCACGGACCCCAGGACTGCTATATGGGAAATAGAGCAGGAAGCCCAGCAGTTTGGCAAAAGATCTGGTTATTTGCTGAACAAGAGTAAATGCCAAATATTGGTGAATGAATCAGTAGATTTTAAGGACGAGCGGGTGCTGACACAGGTACAATATTTAGGTGTTAAACTTACAGCAAACCTTGACGAAGTGGTGAAAATAAACATGGGCCCAATTTTAACAAAGACTAGGAAAGATCTCGCTCGCATTAACAATCTACACTTGTCACTCATGGGACGCTGTAATGTCGTAAAAATTGTGTTTCTACCCAAAATACTCTATCTCTTTAGAACAATCCCCCTAGAGATTGGGCAAGATTGGTTTAAATTAATAGAGGGATTGGTTAATAGCTTAATTTGGTCCTATACAAAGCTGCGCCGGGCTTTCCATTATATGACTCTCCCAAGAGAGCAAGGGGGGTGGGCACTTCCCAATTTTAAACTTTATTATTTGGCAGCAGTGCTTCAGTATGCACAGATACTTTATGTTACGGATAGACCCGGGCAAGATGCTCTCCCTTCAATATATACCCTGATTCTGGGCAAAGAAGCAGACGCAGTCTTCCTGCAGATTCTGGAACCCAGCTACTATAAAAAGGTTAAATTTAAGGTAATTTATGCTGCATTTAAGGCATGGACCCAGGTTAAGCGCAAGATAGGTATAGGACGAATCTGCCACTACACTCCCTTGTGGATTACCCCCACGCTTCCAGCAATATTTAAAGACCACTATTGCTTGAGGTGGAGTAATCGGGGTATTCACAAAGTCGGGGACTTGTTTCACTCTGGCAGCCACCTCAAATCTTTTGAGGAACTGAGTGCGGAATTTGAGCTGGAAAAAATAGACTTTTTTAAATTTTTACAGATTAGAGCCTTTTTACTAACTAGTATGATCCAAGGTTGGCACACGGATAAGATTAAGCTAATGGAAGTCTCACGACACCCCACTAGCTGCGGTATTAAAAATCTGTATCCACTGCTTTTAAATTCTATACAAGATGACCTGGCGACATTGGTTAAAAAATGGGAAGGACGGGTTGGAGCTAAAGAGACAAAGGTTTGTGAGTCTACGGAAATGGCACGGACGGTTTTAGTGTCTGCTGGCCCGCAAGCTCAACACTTTATGGTATTGTATAATTTATATTATACACCTGCTAAGATTGCGAGCTGGGGCAAAACGGCTGGAATTATGTGTCCACGATGCGGTTGCCCGAAAGCAGATCTCTGTCATATGTTCTTTCAGTGTGTAAAACTGGGAAGTCTGATTACTGGGATATCCGATATATTGAAGAAAATCTTGAAACAGTCTATCTATCTGACACCTCAAATGGTTTTACTGGGAGTTGATCATTCGGTCTGCAATAGTAGAGATAGATACTTTCTGTTCATAGCAATGTCAGTATTTCGTAACTGCATAGCATCTCTGTGGCGTAATGTTGATCCCCCGCGGTTCAATCAATGGTTTTCACAACTCTTATCTATGTATCACCTGGAGAATAGCCTGTATGAACAAAAAGGAGCAGCGGCCTGTAAAAGATTCACTAGAGCTTGGGCACCTCTCTCCGTATGGCTCTTGGGCCCCGAGAATGTGCCGACTATATAAGTAAATTTATGAGATTCCTAAGAGTACAAACCATTATCATTGACTCTTGTTCAGAATGTTTGCTTCACCTGTACGACAATATTGATGTATTTATGCTTCTTTTTTTTTTGCTTTTTTTTCCTCTTTATTATTGCAAACATGTAACCCGCTGCGTGTCCTTAAAAAAAAAAAAAAAAAAAAAAAAAGGAAATCACACCTGCCACTGCCATGCTGCCCAATCCTGTCACAGGGTACACAGGACCTCACACTTTGCTCGAACATGTCTATAGAATGCACATCAGAATGGATGAGAACATATGCAGCTAGGGCTGCATGTCCACCACAAAGTAATTGTAATACAAAGCAAAATGTTCAGATTGTCAACTGGCTATTGTGTTCAATACATGAAATGGAAGGAAGGTAGGCAGAGTGTGTCAATCACAGTATGTAACAAAGATGTATGCATGTCAGACAGATGTGTAGTCCACACACAAGTCATCCATATACTCAAGATCAACATATGCAGACATTTGTCGCATAATAGTTGCCAATTTGCACGCATCAGCCATCTTCAACAATCCCTGAGCTGTGAATGTTGCATGAAATGTGATGATATGTAAGACAAATACACACAGCACATAAGTGAACACAAATCACAATCACATCCCATGACTCTTGCATAGTACTGACTGCCATACATATGTGGATACACTGTGGTCACATTTACAGAAATATTCAGGACTGTATACATTTGCATGCTGTTGATTCTGTAATACACACATTGGTATAACACAACAATCACACACAAATCACATTGTACAATGGACTACCACATGTGACCATACACAAAATGCCATATTGCAGCCCAGCACATACAAATATTATGTTGATGCAGGGTGCATACATCAACAAATCTCAAAATCACGCAATCACGATTAGAGTAAAAAAAAAAACGATGCAAATGCGTTGGAAATATCTGCAAATGCAAAATACATGACCCAAGGGCCCTTAGCGTATTTTCCACCTTTGCACTCCCCGCAATGCTGATTTACTGTTAAATCGATGCATAAAGGTAATGCGTCAATATAAATAGACGCACGTAAATAATGCGTCAGAAATATTCACGCAAATATAAGATGTGTCGAAAAAAATTACGCATAGCAGAAAACATGATGCAAGGGCACAGGAAGTGATGTAATAGGATATCTTGTTTACAGGCAATGGTACAGTGGGTGTACTTTCACTTTCTCTTTACAGTCTGCCGCTTTTGACTGTGTGATTGTGTTTTGATGTTGGTGGTGTCTTCTTGCGATTTAGTCTATCTTGTGCTGTCCCTCCTGTTGTGTTTACTGTTGCATTTTATTTTCATTTGTCCCAGTGTCTGTGAATTTGTTGTGTTCAGTGTATTTTATCTTGTACTTGTGCTGTCAGGTGTATGTCTGGGTTAGCTCTGTAGGTGGGTTAGTTGTGTTATAGAATTCTTTGGTGTTACGTTTCCTTTTATTACTCTTTTTTCCATTGTACTTTCGGACATTTACTCCTACCTGTACCCCAATACAATATCTGGCAGGGGGAGGCTGACCAAAATGGGGGAGGAGGGGCTGGGAGGATTTATATGGTTGGTAGCCCAGTACCTCCCATTGATGCAAGAGATGGGTGGCCGTGTGATCCAGGGCTACCGTACGGAGGCAAGGCGGCTGTGGTGAGGAAAGGTGCTCCACCACCTGAAGAGGGTGTACCACACCACTCGCAATGACCATCAGCTGAACTATCGCTGGGATGACCTTGTGGGCAGGGAGCAGGATCTACTCGACCGGGGAACATCCTTTTTTACGACTTTTTTTTTCCGAAAGTCGTGGTTAACGAAAGCACAACA
This sequence comes from Pleurodeles waltl, assembly GCF_031143425.1. NCBI lineage: Eukaryota > Metazoa > Chordata > Amphibia > Caudata > Salamandridae > Pleurodeles > Pleurodeles waltl. Next base: position 1,136,934,321 of record NC_090440.1, on the reverse strand, counting down.
ATGCTTTTTTTAACCACGACTCCGGTTTTTTGTGCCTTAACTACGTATGTTCTGAACAACGAACATGCGTGGTTAAGGTACAAAGAAGTGAGTTGGCGAAGGTAAGTGGTGGGTTTAGGTTTTGGGGAGGGGGTGGGGAGTCAGGGGGTTTTAGGTTTTGGGGTGGGGTTGGGGGGGTGGGGCGTTTTTGGTTTTGGGGAGTGGGTGGGGGGTCAGGGGGTTTTAGGTTTTAGCGTGGGGTTGGGGGGGTGGGGTGTTTTTGGTTTTGGGGAGTGGGTGGGGGGTCAGGGGGTTTTAGGTTTTAGGGTGGGGTTGGGGGGTGGGGTGTTTTTGGTTTTGGGGAGTGGGTGGGGGGTCAGGGGGTTTTAGGTTTTTGGGGTGGGGTTGGGGGGGTGGGGCGTTTTTGGTTTTGGGGAGTGGGTGGGGGGTCAGAGGGTTTTAGGTTTTGGGGTGGGGTTGGGGGGGTGGGGTGTGGGATGTAGGGTGAATGGTGCCTATTGCTAATGATTTTATCAGGAATGCCTTTACAACAAAATATCGTTGTTAAGGCATTCGTGGTAAAATCATTAGTAGTAGCAATGAGGTCGGTGTTCCGACCTTGTTGTTAAGGCAGTAGTTGTTTTTGAAGTCGTTGTTTCGTCGTACAGTCTACTCGACCATCTTGGTGTTGTGATTGGTGGACCTGTCGGTGAGTACCCCTTTGGCTAACTAATTACTGTTCACTGCACTTGAATGCCAGTAGCAGATGTGTTGGCGTGCTGCATGCAATGCATGTGGGCAGGTCACATGTAACCAGAATGGAGTGTCACTGTCCCAGGATAGACATGGGGTTCACATATCCTAACATTTAACCAATGCAAGTCAGAAGTTTGGATAGTCATGCACATCCATCACTAAGTCCCACATTTCATGGGCCATGGCAACATCTGTGCCCCAGCATTGTATCATGTATGATAAGGTTAAACACTGCCAGCATATAATTTGTGAGTGGATTGTGATAACTAACTATGGCAATCCATATATGGTGCAATAATGTCAGAGTTTCACATATACCAGCCCTGCCATTATGTTTACAAAGGTGGGATACCCTCCTTAGGGGGCACTTGCAATGGGCCATTTGATACCATCAGCCAATTGTGACACATCGGTCATGGATTACACAGTGCACATGAATTGCAGACTAACTATTTAGCTGCTTGTCCTCCACAAAGTGCCTCTGTGTGCCTTGCAGGACAAACCAGGATACCTGGATCAGTTGTCTTGCAGAGCACAAGGATTGTGTCATTTATCTGTCACCCAACTCGCCCTTGTACCATGGAGTTCCATTTTCTACAGGTTGGCCACACATGGTTGTTGCAGGGTGCAGCACTACATGAGTCTCAGGCCCAGTGCAAGAGTGCAGATGTATGTCTCTCATACACCAGAGTGACAGTCTCATTGTGAGTATGCAGTGGTGTGTCTGTTGCACTGTCCACAACCTGGATGAATACCTCACTTTTCTGAAATAGTACAAACTGCCATATGTTGTTCACTAGTAGTGACAGTTATGTGATACTAACAATGGTTTTCTATCCATATATTTCAGGTGGACTTCCCCCCACACCACGGGTGAAGTTACAAGATTTGTGGACCCAGATGTATCCAGTAAGTGTGATTTTGTCTGTCATGTGTAGTGTTGAAGTGTTTAGTATGAATGAGTCATGAGTCCAGCACCCAATGCTAGGAGTGATGAGCTGTAAAAAGATCAGAAGGCAGATTAGGTTGGATGGTGACATTGTGTCACATTTAAGTGGTTCCCCATGCACGAGCAGAGAGTCATATCATGTAAGGCTTTTGGCGCTCAATGGCCAGCATTGTGTAAACAAGGTGATGACAAGCCATATCTAGCTGCTTATGTGACTCACATGTGCACTGTTGTTTATGTAATGACACTGGAACACACCGTCATTCACACAACACAATGATGCACCATTTCCTTGACAAATTGGGCCATCCCTGTATTGTGATGTACATGTAGGAATGCGTGAGCATGGTGCCAATAATCTTTTTGTCCACCTATGTGACAACTAAATGGAATGTGATAGGCATGCATGCAGGTCAAGTAAAATTGTGTGCTGGCATGGTTGTGGGTGTGTGAGGAATGGTATTGGCTGTTCAGTTATTGATGGGTATCTACACATGGACACATGAATGTAGAAGTGAGAGAACTATGGATACCAGCTTCATATTTTGTCATGGCTGAAATTATGGTCCACCCCCTGACTCCATGTATGAGTGGGCATGCATTGGTGGATGAGCTGGACAGTTGAGATGTTGATCTGCATGGCCATACCCCGTGGGGCAGAAGTGGGTGGGATCCACAAATGTGTAGGTAGATGTGATGCTCACTGTGTAGGTGACAGTCCATTTGATGTGGCTTGCATGTGTACCTATCAACACTGAACCCTTATGGTAAACAACATCCTCCCATGCTCACAATTACAGCATCAAGTTTCAGGTGATGTTTGTTTGAAAATTTGACACTTAAGAAGAGGAATAGTGGCCCTGATCAATGTGAATTTGACGCTGCCTTAGCATTGTCACACATGGTGCAAAGTCTAAGAACATATGGATTTGTTTGTTACCTAATCTTGTGGATGGCTTTTGTGTAAGGGAAATGGTGCTAAGGCAGCGTTGTCGTTTCATCTATAAGGGCCATTGTACCATCTGGATTTTGAGTAGAAGTGCATGTGCTATTCGATGTTGATAGTAAGCTGATTTACTGTACATACTCCACACAATGCTGACACTGATGGTTGCCTGTCTCACTTTTACAGCTGCCAACAGGAATGAGAACCGACTCCGTGTGTTTCAGAAAAGGACAGTGCGCTATGGGCACATTTTGGCAGTGAAATCTGGGTTCAGGAGGATCGCACGCTGCTGTCACTCAGAGTGATCCACTGGTGAGTGGCGGGCATTCAGGCAAGGGGGACCCACACTGCCCACACAGGCCGGACCAAGCACAACTGCTGTGCAGGGGCTCACAGCTGCCAACATCACCATTGCTCCAGCTGCTGCACCCACAAGTAGCATGACACAGCCACCCACATCAGTTGCCATCAACATGAGTGCCATGTAATATCTACAGAGGTATGTACAACTGGTTCTACAAAAGTTGGACTCCATTGAGCAAGAGGTGGCCAAGAATAGCAAGGCCCTCAAGAATATTTAAAAAAGACTCAAAAGGGGCAACCTATAAATGACATGATGTCACTCCTCCCAAATTGACTCCCCTCCCCCCTATTCTTCTACTCTTTTTTTGTGGGTATTAGGGGGTTAGTTGTAGGTTAGAATAGGTTAGTGGGTTAGTTGGGATAAGTAGGTTTGGGGGTGGGTTTGCTACTTTTTATATTTTACTATGTGGGTGGGTGGGTGGCAGGGTGATGTTGAGGCTTTCATATGTTTGTAAAAAATAAAAATAAATAAAAAAAAGAAAATACAAAAAAAAATATATTTGCTTAGTTATAGTTAGTAAATGCATAGTTTAGTGTATGTTGTCCTGCATGTGTCCTGTGATATAAGGGTGGTGGGGGCGAATGTTTAGAGTGTGCCTTTAAATGTGTAAAGTAAGTGTAGCATAAAGTAGTTAGGGTCTGTTGTGGGTGGTGGATAGTTAGGATAGGTTAGCTTAGGATAGGTGTTAATTATTATTGTTTAATTGATTTATGTATCATAATAAACGTTATTGAGTACTCCCTTACTTCATGTGTCATATGTTTGGATCTCAGGGTCTTCCCATGGGTGTACAGTGCAAATTGTGTGTTGTCCTGGGGACTCAGTCCTGCATCCAAATCCCTCTCTTGAGATTTACAACAGCTCCTTATGACTGAGCTGTCACTTTGGCAGCTACAACACATCTACTTACCTGTGCACCTGCCATCCAGTGTTCTCACCACTCAAGATGACTATGATGACCATGTATAGGCAGGATAGGTGTGGGAATTCAGCTAACTTTGTATGTGTTTTGTTTTGGGAAGTTGGCCACTGCGAGACATGTTACTACTACCTACATATCATTCCTACCGTGCTAAACTCGTCAGTGCAATAATGGATGAGTTTGAGTCCCTCTGTTTCACACCAATGTGTTTTAGTGGTACTCCCAGCTGACGAAATTGCCTGATGACTGTTTCACACCCATTCTTGCAGTATGTAGTGGGTGTAGCATACATGTTTTCAGAATATATCACGTATTCAGTGATTTGATTGGAAGGGATGAGGCCAACATCAAAGTACAACATGTAGGTACCATGTGCATAGATATGTGCCCACATATACTTGCACTCTTGTACTGGCACTCTGTGACTTGAGACATGTTACACACATCACAAACACTAGGCATAGTAGACATGTCACTACACACATAAACATGCTGGTTGTGTAGGTGGTGTTTATTTACAAGTGTAACAGTGCAAAGTATAAACAATGTCCAGGTCTGTGACCCCATTTGTGGAATCCATCCAATTGGGACACAACACAAGTCCAGGGTTGAGGGTAATGTCACAGACGTGTTTATGTAAAGTGTCTTTCAGTGCAGGAGTACATTAAATTGCCAAATGGAAAGTTAGGGACTATAGCAGTCCATAGCAGAGAGGTCAACAGTGTGTTGAGGTGGAGTTTATATGTGTCAGAGTGCCAACACTCGCATGATGTCAAGCATAGGACTAAGGAAAACCCTGCCCATGTGGCATGGGCTGGTGCTACCGGGAACTCCTACGGGTGAAGATGATCTGTTCCACATCTTCATCCTTCGATGTGTGTGGTGCCTCCTCCACCCTTGATGATGGTAGTGGGGAGGTAGAGAGGCCACACACACCTCAGTGGTTGCAAATGTGGACTCCCAATTCCTGGCAGCTGCCATCTGTAGCACTACATATGGCATAATTGCAGCAAGGAGGAGCTGTGGTTTTTAAGTATAGTTGCAACATTCCGGTGGTAGGCAGCCATGTCTGCCCTGAGGGAGACCAATTGCTGGTGCATGAGTCCTTATTGTCCTCAGGCATGCTGCTGCCAGTTTGGGAGGGCAGTTGTTGTGGCCTTTCTCTCATGGCAGCAGCTATGTCCCTCAGACACTCCTGGACTCCATGCATTAGGGAGTGTGTGCCTCGGTTGGCTGCAGTCTGTTCTGTTGCCGTAACCATGCATGTCCGCATCCCCTCAAGGCTGCCTGCCATTATTTGCATCCCCACCTGCACCTCCTTGGCCAGCTCCCGCTGGACTCCCACCACTGTACCCTCAAAACTGGTGCCTGTGTTCTCGGAGTCCTCTGCTGTGTTGGTGCTGGCAGGTCGTACTCTTGGGGTGCTAAGTGGGGACTGTGGGATGTCGGTTAATTCAATTCTCCTCCTTGCAATTGGAGGTGGTGTCTGCATGTTCACAAGGACTTCTTGGAGGGTCTCTTGGCTGATATTTGCCAGCTGGTTATCCAGGTCATCATGGTACTCTAGGACAGGCAGTTCCGCAGGAGAGCCATCACCCTCTGCACTGAGATGGTGTGTAATCAGTCTATCTGTGTTATGGCAGTTGACAAGTCACTTCACTGACTTGATATTTGAGGCTCATTGTCATTATAGGCCCATGTTGATGTTGAAGTGGTGCAGCTCGGTGCTGTGCAATAATAATCAGCACTGCACTGTTTGACTTTTGTGACACAAGATTGCAACATATGCAAGTGATAATGGAGCACCCCTGTGTTGTCCCCCATACTGGTGCAAGATTCATCTGCTAGCGTAATTGTAGGCATCCTTGCGCCATTGTGCCAGGATGTATGTGTTGAAAGGTGTGACTGTTCATGTGTGTGAAAGTGTCCCTTCATGCACATTAACAATCACAAATGGCACTCTGGCACTTATGTGTGAGCTGTGGAATGCAGCACACTCAGAAGAGCCAAATCGTCATTTGCATAGGATTGTTTATGTGCATGAATTTACACCTTCATGGTCTTAAACAATAATTTTTGGCATTTTGTTCTTCCTATGCATGCTGCAGATTTTAGCAGACATAGGAATTCAGAAATGAAGGAGGTAAAAATGTATTCCTCGTCGTTGCACCATGCTAATGCCACCCCTGGGGCTGGCGCAATAGGTTTGGCCCTACCTCAAGTGTACAATATTCCAATCATCTGAAGCAGCATTGAAATATATTGTGTTTTGCTGTGGCACACCCACAGCAACACCCATTGCACCACCTTCCATGCACTGTCATGATCAGGGAGCTATTAATTTTCAAGGTGACATAATACCACAAAAATTGTCTTAACGCTACCTTGTCAATACAGCACAGAACTTAGCGCCACTGGAGCGTCACTGAAAGAGATGTTCCAGTGGCACTAGGGGCCTATGAATGGCCCATTTGTTACAGTGGATTGTTCCAGTACATCATAGCTGCAGTCTACAGCCCTATGCCCAACCTGTATGTCACATGAATGGAAGCCCAGTTCCCACAATTGTTTACGTCATATCTTCTAAGTGTGTTGTCTATCCTTATTGTGTCATGACGGCCTCTTATCTTGTTCTACCCTCCCTTTGCATCCATTTGCATGGTGTTGCCTTACAATGTGTTTTGCTGTGCTCATGGCACAGCACCACACATGGCAATTTTCACCTGTCCCTGTCTTACATGTTTCACATACACCCATGTTATGCTGAGACCTTGCACCACCCCAGGTGTGGCATAGTTGCCACACTGAGCTCATGTTGCCATTGATGTCTCCTCATGTTCTGATTTGTGTTTGTGTGCTACTTTGCATCACACTTATGGACCTGGCAGAGTACTGTTTCTACTCCTGTCGGAGTAGGTTGTTTACCTTACTGTACACCTATGTCCTCCCCCTCAATGCAGCCCTCCTTGCACTATAATACATCAGTGCAGCATGGCGACAATATAACTCATGTGACAAAAGCTCAGGTTTGAACGCAGAAATGGCCATTATGGGTATGAAATTTCTGCTGTGTACATCTTTCTGTATGTGACAGTGCCTGGTGGTAAATATGTCAATGGACATTGCCAATTCGGAGGAGTTGTAATTCAGGGCCTGATGTAGGTTCATATTTCATGTGCAACAGTCCAAGGGACACCTGACTGCCACTTTGTAATTGTTCACCCCCTACAGTACAGGTGGTGGTGGCAACTGTTGTGAATGTGTAATGCCCCATGGGCCAATGGTCTGGACATGGCAGGTTACCATCAGCTGAGGGACTGGCTATGGCATCAATCTTGTGACACCAGACCTGTGATACGTTCAACACTACCCTCCAGGTATATTATCCATATTTCCTCCAGCCTTTGCATGGCGGTGTAACCCCTATGAAATGGTTGTTGGTGAAGTGGTGTGGTGTGCCCCTGGGTGGCCCTGCACAGCCCATGTACTTGGCATGGGCAGTGCAGGGTGTCCCATACCTTGGCCCTTTGCCCTTTCCACTGCCTGATTTGCAGGGCTGGGTGCAGCATGTCCTGTTACACCCAATGCATACCTGACACAACTGGCACTGACTCCATTTGATCCATCTACATTGTCTAGTGTGTGCCCCGCAGAATTACCATGTGCAGAAGTATTACCAGCTGCCATCCCAACGTGTGACTCATACTGCCTAGTGCAGTGGGTACACTGCACTGGCAGTCTTACCAACACCTGGCTTCCCCATGCACCACCCCCCACCCGTTGATGTGGAATTAACCACTGTTATGTGGTAGCCATACCCCATGTGTTGAATGAGAGTGTTTCTTTCCCAATCCCCATGTGTCTGACATGGTTGTGTATAAATAGTTGGGGGCTCAGCCTGTGACTGTTGTGACCTGCTGTTAGCAATCTGTGGTAAATACTTTGGCGGTCATTCCAACCCTGGCGGTCCGAGACCACCAGGGTTGGGGACCGCGGGAGCACCGCCAACAGGCTGGCGGTGCTCCCATGGGCATTCTGACCGCGGCGGTACAGCCGCGGTCAGAAACGGAAAACCGGCGGTGTACCGCCGGTTTTCCGCTGCCCTGGGGAATCCTCCATGGCGCGCGCAACTTGCTGCGCCGCCATGGGGTTCCGACCCCCATACCGCCATCCTGTTCCTGGCGGTTTCGGCCACCAGGAACAGGATGGCGGTATGGGGTGTCGTGGGGCCCCCTAACAGGGCCCCAAAAAGATTTTCAGTGTCTGCCATACAGACACTGAAAATCGCGACGGGTGCAACTGCACCCGTCGCACACCTTCCACTCCGCCGGCTCCATTCGGAGCCGGCATCCTCGTGGAAGGGTGTTTCCCGCTGGGCTGGCGGGCGGCCTTCTGGCGGTCGCCCGCCAGCCCAGCGGGAAACCCAGAATAACCGCGGCAGTCTTCTGACGCGCAGCGGTATTCTGGCGGCTCCCGCCGGCCCTGCGGTTACCGCGGCCGGCGGGAGTCAGAATGACCCCCTTTGTGTATTGGCACATTTCAGTTCAGCATCAATATGTGTGTGAACACAACTTCAGTTTAGTTGGTCTGGGTAGTAGACCAGCCTGCTGTTCCACCAGCACCTCTTTGGTTAATTGTTCCATGCACCCAGGGGACACCCTGACTGTGTGATGTAGGGATGGCTGCCTCATGTGGATGTATTGCCTAAGTGTGGTGGTGCTACCGGCACATGCCTGGTGACTGTTGGGACAGTTGCAATGACTAGTGTGCTGTGAGATGCAGCACACATGTGTTTAGGTAATCAGGCAAGGCTGTTACAATATGTTACAGCAAGGGACACCACTATGTAGTTGCCCCAAGAATGGTGTTCACTGACTACCTGGTCTCTGAGGTCTTGGTTGTGTTAGTGGTGTTGATGTGACAGCATGCAAGTGTTTGAGGGCTGTATTTTTAGGCCCCTAGCGCCACAGGAGCGCCACTTTTAGTGACGCTCCTGTGGCGCTAAGCACAGCGCCATATTTACAAGGTAGCGTTAAGCCACTTTTTGTGTCTTGACGCCACCTTGGAAATACGTGCCCTTCCCACACAGCACTGTGCATGGAGGGGGTGTGCAATGGGTGTTGCTGTGGGTGTGCCACAGCAACACCCATTGAATTTTGACACTGCCTCAGATTTATGAAATCTCGTAAACCTGAGGCAGTGCCAAAATCTAATGCCACCCCCAGGGATGGCGTTAGCAGGGTGCTGCACGCATAGATAAAGCGAAATGCCAGAAATTATTGTTCATGTGCAGGAAGGTGTCTCTTCCTGCACATAAACAATCACATCCCTCAACACAGACATCGTTTCACGATGGTGCAAGGATGCCTACGTTGGCGCTGTCAGCTAAATTTAGCGCCAGCACAGGGGGAAACACAGGGGTGCGCCGTATTCCCTTAAATATGGCGCATCCCTGTGTTTCTGAAGTGATGCAGCACAGCTCTGCCAATTTTGGCGCAGCACTGCGCTGCACCACTATTCTTTAAATCTGGCCCTTAGTGATATCGCAACCAGTGGAACATCAATTATACATGTCATCCATCCCATGTGCTGCATTTGTACATGTGGATATTTAGCTCTGGTGTTCTTAATTTGTCCAGGTTGTGTATGTTTCAATGGTGCATGGCACTCCCAAGGTACAGGTACATGGGTAAGCTTACATTGGCATTGTGCAAGTTGCTTAATGTGCAATGTGTCCCTCTGCGCTCCTTTGACATATATTGTGTGTGTCCTATGAGCCTCCCCCTTCTAGCATTGACATTTATGCATATATTTCCCCCATGCAACTTACCCTGCATTTGTGGTGTTTTCTGCACTGTCCTGTCCTTGTATCCCTGTGACAATTTCTTCCAGGATGACCACTGCAACCATCTCCTCCATCTCATCGAAGTCCTCTTGCGGTGCTGGACTCCCTCCTCCAGTTTGCAGTGCTGCCTTCCTGTTCCGTACCATTTGTTCCTTGGTCCTTCTCTTGCAGTCATGGCAGTGGTTCTTGCACTCAGTCACTGTTCTCCTAACCTCAGCCACACTGTTAACCTTATCCACAATCTCCTGCCAGATTGTCTCTCTCCTTCCAATTGGCAATTTAGAGGTGACGAAGAGTTGATTTAGATGCTCTGTCACCTCTCTCACCAGTATTTCGTGCTCATCTGTGTTGAAATGACACTTCAGTTTTTTCTTCTCCCTCCCCTGGGTCTTGTCTGTGTCCTGCTTGCTGGTTCCTGGTTGACTGGGTGCTCCCTGGGGTCTCTCCTGGCTTCTGGGATCCATTTTGGGGCTCCTTTGAACTGTGTGCTCCATTTGTGTCTCTTTTTGATGCTATTGCGGGTAAAAATGGTCCATGTATGTTTTGCAACGTGTTTCCATATCGTAAACCGGATTAGAGTCGTGTTTGCTCCATTAACGTCATTTTGCCATTCGACAAGGCGCAATGGATTACGGGGGAAAAAATGACTCTAGACATTTTTTTGCGCCACCCAGTGTCAAAGTATAAATATGACACCCTAGTGGCGTTAAAAAATGGCACTAGTCAGCGCTAACCTTTTTGACACAAAACTGTGTTAGCGTAGTTTTGCGTCAAAAAGTATAAATCAAGCCCCTAATTATTTTGTACGTTTGCGCCGCTTTTGCGTAAAAAACTGACGCAAGTGCAGCGCCAAAAAAGTATAAATCAGACCCTAATATTGTTCTACACTTAAGTTTGTTCCACACACTATAGCATAGTTTGCCAAAACCTTTTTCTATTTGTCCCAGTGCACAATTGGTTCTCCTAATTTAGAAAGAAGGAAAGGTGGAGGAGAACATTCTTCGGGGGTGTTCTATACACCAACACATACTAATTGGTACAAAACTACGTGTTTCACATCATATCCTGCAGGCCGATTCCTTATAATACCTTTCGATATGTGAAAGAAGCCAACAGACATCAAAGTGTATTTAACACACAGAACGCATACATAAGAATTAAGTCAGACTTGAGAATGACAAACACACACTTCTGTAGCAGAATTCAATGTAGAAAAGATTTGCTGTTTGCTTCCGAAAGGTCCGTAAAGTATGCCTATCATCACGAACACTCAACGATTGGCAAAACAAAGTCAGATGTTTGGAAACCATATTTTGTCAATGAAAGTGTGTTGACCACATTTGGCATCCAATTTTTTCCTTGACTGATAAGTTTTGATTCCTTTTGACATCATGAGTAGGTACTACGGTGTGCTCATCACCATGAGTAAAAAGTGTGCCCATCACCATGAGTAAAAAGTTATGATCACTTATTTCACCACCCTCATTTTCACCACTTATTTCCCACATTGTCTTTTTCAATTCTGTATCATAAGATAATACCCTAAAAACTAGGATGGGATACCACAGATAATTATTAGCAATTCCTTCATACTTTCATTATGGCCGCACATCACTGAGTCCAACTTGTGATGTTACTCTTCTGTGTTGCTCTGTTGTGGATCATCTACACATCAGACACCTTCCTAAGCAGCTGATGGTGACTGTCTTCATAGAATTCCCTCCTTTGGCATCTACAGTCCTTGCCTCACCCATTCCCCGGTACAGCAGGCTGAATCGCAGGTGCCACAAGCAAGTTTTAGGAATGACCTACAATGGTATACTTACCAGATAGATTCATGAGTGTAATGGTTCCACTACTCACTTGTAATAGCAGACCAGGAGCACCAGGCTTTGATCTGTTGAGGTGCAAGCTGTCCAGGGGAATCCACAGTCACCAACTAGCAGCCAGTGTAACATGTTTGTACATTTAAAAGGATAAGAAAGTAGCAAACATGAGTGTAAGGTTAGCTCCCATTTATTGCACCTCAGCCAAAGCAGCAACCAATCAATTGACAACCAGTTAAATCTGAACATTCCACATGGCGGAGTTCTATGACAGAACACACTTGAAAACCCTTAAAGCCAATTGGGATGAGATTTACCACAATATGGTCACTCAATCAGTCAGTCAGTCAGTCAATCTTTATTTTGTTCTCAAAAGCCATAAGATGCAACATGTTGTAAACAAATATAACTTCTAAAATAGACCCTTTGGACATGTGTAAATACTCAATACCAAGAATTGATCAAAAGGCAAATTTAAAATCTAATAAAATAAAATGTAAAGTGTTTCTGATCCATAATGGCTGCAACATTAAAAAACAACTGCAAGACATACATCAACTGAATAGAGTTGCTGTAAAAATAAAGGGCTGATATGCAGGGGCCCACACAAGAATTAGTAAGCAACGGGCTTAAAGACAATCTTCTGCAAAACTTATAAAGCTTACTGAGCAAAAAAAAAAACAAAGCTGGAGCACTGACTGAGCTGAGCTACCATTGGATGGACAACTTGGACCCCTCCTTGACCAGGTCCCCATGCTTGGAAAAACTAATAGAAAATGTACCATGTCAAGACGAAAGCATGTCAACAAAAATCTGTGACGCGTGTTGGTCACAGATTGTAAATACAACAGCAAGCCCTCCTATGATTAAACTTGTACGTGTGCATGACGCTTCTTTCAGACATCTCAAGTGCAGCCCGACTCAACACCATAAGTTAAAAACATTCTTTTAACCTCAGATTTAGACAAGTGATAGAGCAAATCCTGGCTATTAAAGACATCCAGTCCTCCCAGATCATTACACTGGCCTTAATATATCGCACAAGTAGCATGATCTAAGTTTAAAATATCACGTAAAGCCAGCCTATTAAAAGATATCTCAGGTTTTGACCAAATTGAATGCAATAAAATGAACAGACTAAGCCTTATCCTATCCTCCTGGTACCCCATTGCCCAGTTTATCATGGTATATAAAGTTTTAGGAGCTCTCGGGACTAACCAGTAATGTCTGCATGAAAGCATTTTCCAAGGTGTGCAATCCCTCACATTCTACATAACACCACAGACCTGCCCCATAACTTGCTACCAAAATGCATTTAGCTTTGTAGAAATCACAAAATTCCTTAATGGGCTCCTGACCCAGTGTAGAGGCAAATCTAGATATGGCCTTCATGGTTCTCTCAAACTGGCATCTTCGGATGTTTTTTCAGATGGGACAAGTTACCAGACCCATATAGTTCTAACACAAAGTTATAAAAGGTAGCCACTCTGCCAACTGTAATACCCTGGATCCAATGTGTGTGAGACTTAGTGATCTGGGGCCACAAAATACCATGAAGGTCTTAAACAAATTTCTGTTTAAATCTAATTATTTCATAAATGAGGTGAATGCCCCCAAAAGCTGTTGGAGACCATTGGCAATCTGTGAGATCAAAAACGCATCATCTGAATAAAGCAAAACAGGAATCTGACTCCCCTCAACTTGGGGCAAATCCTGAGGAATTCTTACAACAGATTTTTCCCAAATCATTGAGATACAAATTAAGCAGGAAGAGTGCTAAAATGATCCTGCCTCATCCCCCTGCCAATCTCAAATGATCAAGTGTACTTTCCATTTGTACCAAAGCCTTGTCTACCCACATGTTTGACATAATCAACCATAACCTAGCATGGATCAAGCAGTAAAATTCACAGGACAGATCCAAAAATGCTGAATGTAGGGCACCCTCTTTGGCCAGGGTGTATATGCCAATTAATACATTTAGATTCAGGCACTGATTTACAGTTCCAAGCCCTTGCCTAAACCCATACTATTGTCTGTAAATTCAAAATTCTCCTCTACCCAGCTGGCCAACCTTGCAAAAAAGTATTCACCTAGCTGCCTGGACTAAAGAATTGAGTAACAATACTGAGCAGTAACATTCAGAGCCTTCTTTGTCCCCTTTGTTAAAATGAAAACAATTATGGACTCTGACCATAAGCTAAGTAGCCCACAATTACCTACTGCATTTAAGATATTTGTTAATATTGGAGCCCAATGCCAGTTTGAGACTTATATAGATCTAATAAGGTCCTTCAGGAGTGGGGGATTTGCCCCCTTTAGTCCTATTAATTGCCAGAGGCACTCCTGAGTACTCAACTCTCAGATAGCTTATCACAGGGGAGTAGGGAATCTTTATTATCAGATGCAAGAGTTGATGTAGGCTTCACATGCATTTTACTAAACTGATTCACCCATTTATCTTCCAGAATATTGGTCTCAATGGAGGTGAAGTAGCCTTCCACAGTATGTCTGGGAAGGTATCCTTCAACACATGTGTTATGGTAGGGTCTCCTGCAGGCCCCATCTCCAGCTCTTTAAAACTTAAAAGAAACAAATCACAGTAATGTTTTTGCAGTGCCTGCCCCAATTAGAAGTTCAGATTTGGGGGGAAATAAAGTACAATTCATTAACTGAGTAGTAGAGCAGAATGGTCACACTAATGTGCAGATTAGGCATCCGTGGCCTGTCCTTACAGACTAAGGTACCATGCCCCCCATCTTTTTGCTGACAAGAACAGTGTTTGTCAGGCTGAGCAAAGGTCAGCTTGACAGACATTCTTCAAGTCTAAGTGAGGCACTGGGAGTTAAAAATGTGCTAAATGTGAAGGCTCCTGGCTGACCTTTTCCAGGCTGATGTCACTCCTCCTGTGTGCAAGACCTCTTCAGCCTGGCAAAGGACCTTGAGGCCTTTACCCTTGTGGTAAGGGGGAGCATCATTGAAAGCCTCGGACCTGTGCGCTTCGGTTTTAGGCACTGAAGTGCCCAGGTCGAGTGACTATCAATAACACCTCGTCACAGAGTGCAATGGGATCAGCAACTATCAGCGACTCCATCACACTCTGTGACAAGGTAAAGACTGCTGCCTCCACTCACTGGCTGACCAAAGGTCAGTCAATTAGAGACAGCAGCAGTCCCAGCCCTCCTGCAAATTCTGAAGCTTTCCTCCCTGACAGCTGCAGCAGGTAAGTGTACAGCTTTTTCAATGTTTGGTGTATGTATGTATGAATACATGGGAGTGATTGTTGTGAAGAACAACTTACCTTTGGTAATGCATTAACTGGTAGAGACTCTATTTAGCTGCAGATTCCTTACCTTAGAATTTCCTGACGTCAGCTTGGAAACCAGAATTTTTGCTGAGCTGTACCCTGCGTGTGCCATCGGGTGGTGTCGTTCGGATCTGTGTGGTGTTGTCAGTGTCGTTGAAGCCGTCTGTTACATCAAGGCCACCTATAAAGGCACCACCTTGACGCGCATAAGCCAGTTCTTTTACCCCTGACCTTCCATGCCAAAAGTGCAGATTCATGGATAGAACCAACAGTTAGTCTGTGCAAAACTAGTGCCCTGAAAGGGATAAATCCTAACCCTATTAGGCAAATCCACAGAATGGGAGGCAAGGGTGGGTGTAGATAGAGTTTCTACCAGATAATGCGTTACCAAAGGTAAGTAACTTCTTCATCTGATAGAGACTTCTAGCTGCAGATTCCTTACCTCAGAATAGATACCCAAGCCATAACCTCCTGGCGGTGGGCTGCGGATAGATCTCCTTTACACTAAAAAGTCCTGTAGGACTGAATGGGCAAAGTGTCTGTCTCTTTGGACCTGATTGTCCAGGCAGTAGTGTTTTGCAAATGTGTGCAAGGATGCCTACGTTGCTGCCTGGCAGATATTCAGGACTGGAAAACCTTGTGCTAGCCCAGTGGTAGCAGCCTTGCCCCTGGTGGAATGATCCCTCAGGAGGCTGCTTCTTGGCCAGTGCGTAGTAGATCTTAATGCAGAGAATGACCCAGCGCGAAATGGTTTGATTCTGCACTGCCTGACACTTCTTTGCTACCTCGTACCCCACAAAGTGTTAGTCATCCATCTGGAACTCTCTTGTGCGTTCAAGGTAGAACGACAACGCTCTTTTTAAGTCCAGCCGCTGGAGTCGCTTCTCTTCCTTAGAGGGATGCGATGGAGCAAAGAAGGTGGGCAGGGTGATGTTCAGACCCAGAATAAATGGGGTCACCACCTTAGGGAGGACAGAGGCAAGTGTTCTGAGAACCACCTTGTCTGGATAGATAGTGTGAAACTGTGGCTTTAATGACGGAGCTTGCATCTCACTCATCCTCCTGGCAGTTGTTATTGCCACTAAGATGGCTGTCTTGAAGGTGAGCAGCCAGTTGGACAGTTGTGTAAGGGCTCGAAGGGAGCACAATTAAATGAAAGGACGAGATTTAAGTACCATTGAAGCATAACAAAGGGTGTAGGGAGAAACATATGTTGAAGCCCTTTGAGGAATCTATGTACAGTGGAAGATTTGAACAGTGAAGGCTGATCAGGCAGCCGAAGGAATGCCGATAAGGGAAAAAGATAGCCCTTGAGAGTACCCAAGGCAGAACACTGCTGGGCAAAGAAAAGGATCAAGAAAAGGATATCAGAAAGAGGATCAATGGCTCTCTCTGTACAATAATGTACAAAACGTTTTCAATGGTAGGCGTATACCGTTTTAGTGGAGGAATGCCTGGCTGGGAGAATTACTTTACAGACTTCAGGAGGAAGGTCAAAAGCCATCAACTGCTGCTGCTCAATCTCCACGCATGAAGGCATAGAGTTGAAATTTTGGGTAGAGAACCTTCCCCTCCTGCTGCGACAGAAGATCCTTTCGAAGGGGCAGCCTGATAGGAGGATCAATGCTCATTCTCAGAAGCTCTGGACACCAGGCTCTCCGTGCCCAATCTGGGGTAGAGTCTGTCTCACCAAAATCCAGGATAGAGGCTGAAACATCGGTAATATTAACCTGAATATCCTGGACTCGCTGCTTGGGCGAATGAGCCCGAATCTGCACTGTGTCCAGAACAGCTCCGATGAAAGGGAGCTTTTGAGAGGGAGTCAGGTGAGACTTTGGCACGTTTCTGGTGAACCCCAGTGAATGCGGGATTCACCGTAGTCTGAAGGTGGTTGATGAGAGCCTGGGGCGTTGGAGCCTTCAACAGCCAGTCATTGAGGTAGGGGAAGACTGAACTCCCTAACCTGCGCAGATGAGTTGCTACCACCGCCAACACCTTTGTGAACACCCAAGGGGCACTGGTGAGATCGAAAGGGATCACAGTAAACTGAAAGTGCTTGTGGTCCACCTTGAACCACAAGTAACACCCGTGGGCTGGCAGGATGGGGGTGGGAAAATACGCATCCTGCAAGTCCAGTGCTACCATCCAGTCTCCTTGGTCTAGGGCAGACAAGACCTGAGAAAGAGTGAGCATCTTGAATTTCTCCTTTTTGAGAAAGAGATTGACATCCCATAAATCCAGAATAGGGTGAAGACCCTTGTTCTTTTTGGAAATCAGAAAGTAGCGGGAATAATAACCACTGCCTACTTCTGACATTGGGACCCTTTCTATGGCTCCCCTGGCCAACAGAGCTGCAACTTCCTCGCGGAGCAAGAGTAAGTGATCCTCCATCAGATCTTTTTTTAATGGAGGCATAGGGGGAGGAAAAGACTGGAAGGGGAGGGAATGGCCTTTCTGTATGACCTGCAAGACCCATTTGTCCAATTTTATGGACTGCCAGTGAGAGAGATAAAATTGAATCCTCCCTCCAACTGGACTTCAGTGGTCTTGCTGAATCATACTAGGAGGACTAGGGCACTGTCTAGGAGGGGGGCTGGGTGGTCGCCGACCTCTGGCTAGACCCTCTGGGTCTTAAGGTACCATGACCTCGTCCTCGTACTGGATGTTGAGTTGACGGAGGACGGTGGCTGACTGGTGGGTGGCGTGGTACCGCTCCCCTTCCAAAGCCTCAAAAGGTGCAAATGGCAGACTGCTGGCAAGAGGGTGCCGAGAGGACCAAAGATCTCGCCGTAGCCCGATAATCTTTGAACCGTTCAAGTGCTGAGTCTGCCTTTTCTCCAAATACCCATGAGGCATTGAAAGGTATGTTCATAATATTCACCTGGACATGCCCGAAAAGTCAGAAGTATGAAGCCAAGCGTGGCATCGAAGGGCAATCGTCAATGATATTGCTGTTGCCAGCGAGCCGGTTGTGTCCAAACCACACCGAATTGTAAATTTGTTTGTTTCTCTCCCATTTTTAACAGCTTGTAAGAGAGTGTCCCCTATTCCCTCTGGAACTTAGGGCAGCACCTGTGCCACTGTATCCCATAAAAGTAGGGGAAAAATGGCCCGATAGGCATGAGGTGTTTACGGACTGCAATGGAGGCTGGAGGAAGAAAACATCTTCTTTCCAAGTTGGTCCAGCCTTTTGGATTGCCTATCCAGGGGAGCGGAAGGGGATGCACCATAGGAAGTCCAGGCCTGGACCCCCAAGCTGTCTGGGGAGGGGTGCTGGGTGAGGAAACTAGGATCATTAGGAGCTGGTCAATGGCGGTGGCCGATTGTCCTATTAACATGAGCCCTTGTGCTGGGTTGGCACCATGTCCCCAGCAGGACATTAGTTAGGGCTTCTTTAAAGTGTAACATCGGTCTTGATGTGGAAACCGCTGGCTGAAGTACCTCAGTCAGGAGGTTAGTCCTGAATGGCACCATAGGCAAATCTAGGTCCAAGACCTCGGCTGCCCTATGAACCACCATATCATATGAAACTCCCTCTTCCATAGGCAGAATAGGAGGTGAGAGCATGCCAGTATCTGGAGAAGTATTCAGTCTACTGGCTTCCCCTAGTTCCTCATACCAGTCCATATGCTCTGAACCATATTCTAAAGTGTCATGAGACCCCTTTCATCCCTCCCCTGTACCTGGCTGTTCAAAATAAGCCTCAGGCACTGATCTGCCCCCTGTTTGCACCATTGAAATCAGAATCAGTGTTGCATGACCTAGTTCCCGCTCCAGATCATCTGGGATGAGGATGGGGCTTGCACCACCGGTGGGGGCTGGCGGAGTGGGGAGCATCGAAGTGGGAACGACACTGGAGGAGGCCGACTATGTGCACTCAGCGTTGTTCCGGATCCGGTCTTGAATCCTTGAGTCCCCAACGTCACTGAGGCCAAAGCCACCGGCTTGGAATCCAATGGGGCCCAAAGTCACAGCAGCTGGGACAGCCCGCTCAAATACAAGATGCATGGCTTTGTAAAACTCCCTGAGTTGAGCAGGGGTTGTGCCAACTCCCGGAAAGGGGGAGGCTTGAAGTCGGCCCTGGCATTGGTTCTGCGGAACCGTTCTCGGAACGTCGACGTTCCCGAGATGCCTTGTCAGCTGGCGGGCATGGCGAAGTTGAAGTCTGCTTGGACTTCTTCTTCTTTTTGTGCCTCTTTCCTGAGTGCCCTGAGGACCTCAAGTGCGACGAAGAGGACGTAGGGCTACTGGAGCAGTCCTGCGACTTCCTCCTCAATCAGGACAGTGATCTCCTAGGAGTAGCGCCAACAAAGTCGACTACCGGGCTGCCATGAGCTACAGAGACCGCTCTTTCAAAGCTTTCAGCGCTATGGCCCTGCAGGCGGAACACGACTTCGACTCGTGGTCTATGTCGAGGCACCAGAGACATACCTGATGGGGGTCCGTCACCGACATGGTGCATTGGCATGCACCACACAGCTTGAGCCCTGTCTTCTTCAATGACATCCTCACACAGTTTAGTAAAAGCATTGACAAAAAGGTTAAAAAAAAGGCCTGCCAAAAAAGGCAGAAGGTAGTTCGAATCCGGACCTGCGCTTAACCGGCACGAAAGGAAACGAATGACCATACGTGCGCCGGGGTAGTACCTTTATAGGCGACCATAATGTCATAGATGGCTCCAACGACGCCGATGATGCCACGCGGATCCAAACCATGCCACCCGATGGCACACGCAGGGTACTGCTCAGCAAAAATTCCGGATTCCAAGCTGATGCCATGAAATTCTAAGGTAAGGAATCTGCAGCTAGAAGTCTCTATCAGATCCAGTGTGTGTGTGCGTATGTGTGAATGCATGGGTGTTAGTGAATGTGTATGTGTGCGTGTGTTGCCCGCCACCCTCCCTGCTAAATTAACTGGCCTACAATGACATTGAGTGTGGGTCTTGAGGTGTAGCTGTTATATATTAGTCCATGAACGAGGAAAATATGAGTATTGTTTTTGCTGTGAATCATTTTATTTGAATGCGCAAACAATGCTGGATATGATGCCCAGGGTGAAGATCCTTAAGGGAGATAATTACATTTCTTCCAAAGTATCCATTTGGTTTCAGTGCAAAACCTGTTCAGATCTCAAAGACTCACGAGGAGAAGCAAGTACTAATCTGACAGCAGTGTTTCATGCTTGATTCTGTGTGTGCTGAAGTGCACAAAACCAACAGTCTTTTGTCTTGGGGGCGTGATCTTACAATGACAGCTTCTGTCAGCAAATGTCAACTTTTTTTTGTACCGCATCTTTGGGCTGATGATTTAGAGTATGGGGCGAAATTAACTACGCTATGCAGTTAGCGTTTCCCAACTGCCTCTCCATGCACAGCTGTCTAACTGCCCTCTTGATAGACTATCGATGTTTCTTGCATCTGCAGTCTGGCCAACCGACGATGGCGTTGCCTAGCAACAGGGGCATGAATGCAGATGACAGAAGAAACGGTGCGGTAGGAGGCTTTCATGTGGATCTCCTCACCTTCATGGAACCAACATTTAAAATAAAACTAAATTGGTTATGACGATTTGTTTCGATCCCTAGCTTCTTAAAGAACAGAATGTATTCCACATATCGCCTTGTCTTGGATACAATGGAGTGGGCTGTAGCTGCGGGCATTAGAATATAAGAAATATTACTTTCACTTCTTTCAAACAAACTAAATGAACAGCGAGTATGTGATCTGAAGACGAAAACCCACAGTGAGAGAATTGGAGTAGAGACGCAATTTTTATTAAATTCTTAGTTCCAAAAGCACAACACACAATACTATGGTACATAGGGGCATATTTACTATAAAGTGGCACATTAGCTCTGATGCGCCATTTTCTTACTTTGCCCTGCGCTCCCTGACGTCACCATGGTAGAGCAGTATTTACTATACATCGCACCGTGCGCACATTAGAACAATAGTGTAAAAAAATGTGCATACATTATATCTGATGCAGGTAAAATGTGGCGCAAGAGGTTACAAAGTGGTGCAATGCATGCATTGCTGCACTTTGTAAGTGCAGTGCACAGTGGGGGCCTCCTTAACTCCTCCTTAGCATAAAAATAATTACGCTAGGGCTAAGGAGGCGCAAGGGCTGGTAAGTATGCCCCAAAATTTAGTTTTACAAACCCACTAATTCATCTGTTATTCGGCCTCTTGGCTTTATGTGTGGGTACACTTTGGTGTACGAATTGTTGGATTTCTCATTATAGGAATCTCATCTGAGCGGGGGGGTGGCTTTATTATTGACCTCCTGGCCCACATGAGTGTGGGTGATGTGAGGGATGGAAGATGATGGTTTTGCTCACATCAAGCTTCATGTGTGGGGAAGGGTGGATGGATCCTCTGTCCAAAGCTGCGCGGATGACTTAAACCTCATGGGTTAGTTCTGAGGGTTATTTTGCAGAGGGATTTTGATTTTGCGGCCCTTCACATGCCCAAAGTCAGCTTTTGCAGTCTAGAAGATCCCAGCGACCTCTCAAAGAATAGCAGGACTAGTGCCTTTTCATGCACTCTAAAAATTGTGCATATTAGAGTAATAGGAGTGCAACGTTTGAGGCTCTGCTGTTCTGTTTAGTGTGTTGTGAGATGTGATCAAACATTTATAGCGCTTAGTGGTATGCATTCTATATCTACATTGTGTGTCCGTTTCTAACAAATAAAATGAAAATTCTGGCGTGAGGACCTGTACTGTTTGGACTTGTCACTAACAGTCTCAAGTCAGAGTTTAGTGGCGAAAGACATTGCACAGCAAATAAATGCTCCATTTGTATTTCTAGTTATAGGCAGCTTAATGAATGCCAGAGCTCATATTATCAACACCCAAACATATATATAGAGAGAGAAAGAGAGGGTCTTTGGGTCACTCTTTTAAGTCATTGCTTTATTTGGACCAACCCCCTTTATATATTATTTCAAGAAAGTCTTGTTTCCCATTTGATAGTCAACCTGTCTAAATAATGTTCTATTGCAGTGCAGAGAAAGTGAAGCAAATAACCCATACATTGCAATAGAGTCCCATTTGAGTCCCTAAAAGTGTTTCACATTCCTGATGATGCTGCATTAGTGGCGATCTTGCAGCGAAATGTGTTTTTATTCCTACATGTGATTTGCGCTCTTAAACATGTTTTCCCTTTTCCACCAGTATTGCCCCAAGAACTTTTTTGCACCTCGACGTAATTTTCACCCACATGCGCTGTTGATTCTATGTGTGGTACTATATTATTGCTTCCTTTGTAATAATAGTGATTTTGCACCTAAAAATAATATCTGACTTAAATGTGATTTGCATGCGAAATGTTTGCACGCTCATGCTGGTGTTGCATCAAGGTGATTTGAAATATCAATGCGCTGTTATTCTGATGCATACCTTTTACATCTAATGTGCCTTCTTAACAGCATATTTTTTT
The DNA here is from genome assembly GCF_031143425.1 of Pleurodeles waltl. Taxonomy (NCBI): domain Eukaryota; kingdom Metazoa; phylum Chordata; class Amphibia; order Caudata; family Salamandridae; genus Pleurodeles; species Pleurodeles waltl. Next base: position 1,136,911,987 of record NC_090440.1, on the reverse strand, counting down.
TTTCAACAGAGTGACTGTTCACATGGAAGTAATAATACAGTCCTTTGAACTTTGCCCCAAAGTTTTTTGTGCACCCAGCTGCTCGTGGGCTTCAAAATAGAATTTTTGCTTCGTGATGTGTCTTCGCATCTACAAGTGTATCCACAACCTGTTGATGTTCCACAAAGGGTGATAACACTCTTGCTAAGGTTAAACCAAGGGAGATTTAGCACTTGAAAGCATTTTTGCTCCTAACTGTTTCCACACTGCCGTTGAAGTTAACTAGAAAGTGATTTTGCACCAATGTGGTTATACATCTAAGTGTGATTTAGACCTAAATGTGTTTTCTTTCCAAATGTGATTTGTGTTAAAAAACATTTCTACATTCCTTCTATTGTTGTACAAAGGGTGATTTTGCACCTAGAGGTGGTTTTGCACCCAAATGTGGATTTGCTCCTAAGTGTAATATCGCAGTGCTGTTTACTTTGTACCGTCTGTCATTTTGTGTCTAAATGTGATTTTGCTCCTACAAGTCACTTCAAACCTCTAATGTGATATGTTCTCCTCAGTGTTTTTCACATGTATGCTCTGTTTATATGTTGTATCAAGGATGATGATGCACCTCAATATGCTGTAAAGGAGATGTTGTGTCATGTTGATGAACACCTTTTAAATCTGTATTGTCTTAATATCATATTTTCTCACTGCACTGATTAATTTTGCACTTAAATTTGATATGGTACTTCTGCTGACTTTATTTCAAAGGTGATTTTGCACTGTGATGTTTGCTCTTACATGGCAGTTTTCACTCAGAAGTAGTGTTAGACTTGGCATCCTTTGCATGGTGTCCTCTGTTTTTTGCCTCTTCTTCCCATGTTTTGATTGTGTGCTGGACTCAGTTTTTGCTATTTTTGGTACTCTGTTGACTTTACCACTGCTGACCAGTGCTAAAGTGCAAGTGCTCCTGTGTAAAGTGTATGGGTAAATGACGTTTCCCTGATTTGATTTACTAGTAAGTCCCTAGTAAAGTGCACTAGAGGTGCCCAAAGCCTGTAAATCAAATGCTACTAGTGGGCCTGCAGCACTGGTTGTGCCACCCATATTAGTAGCCCTGCAAACATGGCTCAGACCTGCCACTGCCGTGTCTGTGTACAGTTTTAAACTGCCAATTTGATTTGGCAAGTGTACCCACTTGCTAGGCCTCAACCTTCCCTTTTTATTCATGTAAGGCACCTCTACGGTAGCCCCTAGGTAGCCCCATGGTCAGGGCACAGTGTATGTTAAAGGTGGGACATGTACTGATATGTTTTACACGTCCTAACAGTGACATACTGCCAAATTTGTTTTTCACTGTTGCAAGGCCTATCTCTCTCATAGGTTAACATGGGGGCTGCCTTTAAATATTTTTAAATCGCAGTTTCCCTTTGAGAGCAGACAGAAATATGGGGCTTGGTGTCTCTGAACTCACAATTTAAAACAATACATGTTTTGGTAAAGTTAGATGTTAGAGTGTTAGTTTGAAAATGCCACTTTTAAAAAGTAGGCATTTTCTTGCTTTAATCATTCTGTGACTCTGCCTGTTTGTGGATTCTGTGTCTGGATCAGACTGACAGTTGGGCTGTTTGTGAATCTCCTCTAAACAGTGAAACAAAGGGAGCTGGGGTTTAGCCTGCATATCCTGATGAGCCATCTGAGCTCGAGTGGAGGGAGGAGTGCTCACTTACACCTGGTTTGGCTGTGCCTGCCCTCACACAATACAGACTCCAACTCCCTGGTGTGTGTCTGGGGCCTGGCCTGGGCAAGGCAGGATCTTGGGAACAAAAGAGACTTTTCTTTGAAGTTTGCCTACTGCAAAAGGCAGAAAGGGGTGAAAATAGTGGACCGCAAACCCCAGACTTTGGATCGGTTCAGAAACAAAGACAAACCTTTGCCAAGGAGAAGAGCTGAAGAGCTTAGGAGAAGTGCTGCCCCTGCCTGTGACTGCGTTTTGTTGGGCTACAGTTAAAGCTTCTGCCTGTTCAGGATTTTCATGAATTAATTTGTAGGGAGCATGATATAAGGAATCCTGCACTATTGGTGAAATCTCCCCCAAAAGTTTGATATAAGATTTTTAAATGGATTTTCAGAAAGAAGTCTGATCTTAATAGAAGATATTCAATTCCATACTTACATTTTTTCACCCCTCTTTCACAGCTGACGTTGCGGTCTGGTTCCCAGCTTGACTCAGAGATAGCGAGGAAATGGGAATATGCTGGATTAAATGACAGCTCGGAAACGCTCTCAAACATTTGGACTGCGGTCCAAAATGATTTTTTGTTGATGGGATCATACATGCTCCATAGCCTTAGCCATCTGGACACCAATCTAATCCATGACACACAAACATTAGTTAAAGAACTGGCAGACCCCTCTGGGGCAAGGTAAGTAGGTGCGTGGAGAAGATTACTCATAGCGGGGAAAAAACTGACCTCTGGGTAAAAGCGTCGAGAAATTGGGATCGGCAAGAGGGACTAGAACTGACAAGGTGTTGCTGGGAGAAAGTTAATAAATTAAATTTTTGAGTACTCAGAGGCGCGAATTGGCATCATATGATATTTTTCAGTAAATAGCTGTTGTATCGCACCCAGCAAGCCTTGTCACAAATTACTTCCAGTTGCCCCAATGTCTGTTTTTGCTGCCAAGCAGAAGGCACAACAAACTGGATGCATGTGATTGACACATGCCGGCTTATCCAAGATTACTGGGACAGGGTATTAAGTTGTTAACAACCGCAGTCCAGATTTCCATAACTCCTAGTATTTGGTTTTTGGTCTTGGGTTATGATCCTGCGGCAAGGTTTCCACCAAGGTGGGCAAAACTAGTTTTTGTTGCCACTTCAATCACCAGATCTCTTTTGCTGAAAAACTAGCGCTCTGTGCAGATTCCCACTTCTGTACAATGGCTGAATAAAATGGTTTTGGTAAGAAATCAGGAAATAAAGTATGCAAACAGAGTGGGTGGTCTTAGAAAGTTTTCCCAAACCTGTGGTAAAAAAATTTAAGATGAACGGTAGTAACTATTTTCAAGTCAGATAATAACATTTGTGGTGTTAGTTAGATTGATTGCAATAAAAGGGTGCTATCACTTTGGAATATGTTGTATATGCTAAACTATGTACCTGAAACTGGTTATGTTATTTTGTTGGATCTCGGTAAAATCAATTAAAATTACCAACAACAAAAAAAAGAAGTTTGCCTACTTCAAAGGCAGAAAGGGGTTTACGTAGTGGACCAAAAAACCCCAGACTTTTAGATCACTTCTGGAACCAGAGACCTCAATTGTAACAAATAGTATTTCTAGACTAATGCTGGTGTGGCACCAAATGGTCAATCAATCAAACAGGACTTATACAGTGCAGATAATTAGCCATTAGGGTATCCAGGCACTGAGAACCCTGCTGCTAGGGAGAGTTCAGTTAAACAGCCAGGTCTTGAGTCCTTCACTGAATTCCCATAGGGAGGATAAGGTAGAGAGGTGAAGGGGAGGTCATTCCAGGACTTCGCAGCAAGGCAGGAGAAAGAGTGTTCTCCACTGTTGCTTTGGTGGATGCAGGGGGTGTGAGCGAAGGAGAGGCAGAGAGGTGGAGGGCAAGTGTCTGGAGGGTTGGGGAAAATTAATAGGGCTTGAGTGACAGTTAATCTGGTTTTGACCAGGAGTCATTTGAAGACCTTACGGAGCGTACAGAGAGTGAGGAAGCAAGAGGATGTGACTGATTTGATCTGGTTTTTAATGGTGAGCTTGCCGTCCAGAATGATGCCAAAGTTGCAGGCATAGTCTGTCGGAGTGGATGGGAGTCCTAGTTCAGAAAGCCACTAGGAGTTGTTCCACGGGGAGGTGTTGTTCGTGAAGATCTGCCCTTCTATTTTGCCTCTGTTGAGTTTTAGGCACTTGTCTTTTATCCAGTCGGTGACGCTTATCATGCACCTCTGGAAGTTGTCTGATGTGGTTGAGGTGCCTTCTGATAGAGGATGAGCTGGGTGTCATCGGCTTAGGCTAATATGTTTAGTCCATAAATTCTGATGATGTTAGCCAAGTGGGTCATTAAGGTGTTGAACAGTGTATGGCTGAGGGATGAGACTTGAAGGATGCTGCAGATAATGTTCTTGGGTTCCATGGTGAAAGGTGGGGGGGATTATTTGGTTTCTACCGGTGAGGAAGGAGGCAATCTAGTTGATTCTAACGTGGTGGAGCCGCTTGATAAAGGTGCAGTGGGAAACTGTGCCAAATGCTGCTGAGAGGTTGAGGAGGATCAGGGCCACCATTTCTCCCCTGTTGAAGAGGGTTCTGATGTCACAGGTGGCAGCAAAAAGAGTAGTTTCAGTGCTGTGGTTGGTGCAGAAATCAGATTTAGAGGTGTCTAGAAGATTGTTGACCGTCAGGTATTTTGAGAGTTGACGGTTGATGGCCTTTTCAATTACTTTGTTGGGAAAGGGGTGGGCAAGGGTGCTCCTTTTCATCTTTTTCAGGAGTTGGAGGTAGTGGTTGAGGGATGTCTTGAATGTGGCTCGGTCTGTAGTTTCCTTTCTGGTGCACCATTTCCTTTCAAGTCCCTTGCAGTTGTGTTTAGTGGTTCTTAGTTCTGTGGTGCACCAACTGACCTGTTTGTAGGATCTCTTGAATTTGGTTTGTTTTACGGGGGTGACTCTGTCAGGACAGTCAGTGATCCAGGCAGAGAAGTTCTTGACACCCTGTTCTAGGTTTGTTACAGTGTCTTGCTGGAAGCTATTGAGGACTTCACTCCACTGGTTCTCTGATACTTTGTTCCAGCTGTGGTGTGAGGTGCGGGGCAGGGCAACTTTGGGATGGTGCCGGGGATTCTGAGATGGTGAAGTAGACGATGGCATGGTCTGTCCAAGTAAGCTCAGTGACGTAGTTGTACTTGACTCTGTCACTGGCCATGAAGATGGAGTCAAATGTATGTTCTGCGATGGTTGGGGAGTTAGTGACTAGTTGGGTGAAGCTGATGTTGTTTATGGTTTTGAGGGGGTTAGCGGTGTTGGTGTTGTTATGGTTGTTGAGGTGAAAATTGAGGTCTCTGAGAAAGATGTAGGGCCATATTTATACTTTTTGACGCGAAACTGCGCTAACGCAGTTTTGCGTCAAAAAATTTAACGCGGGCTAACCCCATTCCAACACGCCAGCCGGGCGTCATATTTATGGAATTACGCTAGCCGGCGCTGCACTGGCGTAGGGAATAATGGGGGTTGTGCGTCAAAAAATGGTGCAAGTCAGGTTAGAGTAAAAAATGTTGATGCTAACCTGACTCGCGTCATTTTATGACGCACAACCACCATGGAAATGACTCCTGTCTTAGCAAAGACAGGAGTCATGCCCCACTGCCCAATGGCCATGCCCAGGGGACTTCTGTCCCCTGGGCATGGCCATTGGGCACAGTGGCATGTAGGGGGGCCCCAGTTAGGCCCCCCTATGCCACTTAAAAATAAAAAATAAATACTTACCTCTACTTACCTGTACTTACCTGAGATGGGTCCCCCCATCCATGGGTGTCCTCCAGGGGTGGGCGAGGGTGGCAGGGGGTGTCCCTGGGGCATGGGAGGGCACCTCTGGGCTCCTTCCGAGCCCACAGATCCCTTAACGCCTGCCCTGGCCAGGCGTTAAAAAATGACGCAAATGCGGCTGCGCGTCATTTTTTAAGGCCAGCCCCCTCCCGTGCGTCATTTTTGCACGGGAGTTTAAATAAGGCGCAAAGGCCTTAGAGTCATTTTTAGCGTGGAAATGCCTACCCTGCATCTCATTAACACAAGGTAGGTGTCCACGCTACAAAATGACGCAAACTCCAAGAATTTTTACGCTAGACGGGTCTAGCGTCAAAGTATAAATATGGAGTTAGCTTTGCATCGGATTTGCGTTAAAAAAAAACGACGCAAATCCGGCGCAAACAGAGTATAAATATGCCCCGTAGTGTTTGGAGTCAATGGCGAGTGGTGCAATGAATTTGGGGATGATTTTGCAGAAGTTGGGGTGAGGTCCTTGAGGTCTGTGGGCAAGGGTTCCTCTGATGATGGTTTTGCTGTCAACTTTGGGTCGAAAGTTGAGGTGTTCCATGATCGGTGTGGTGTTGTCTACCTGGTGGTGCAGTGAATGGTTTCTTTGTTGGTGATGGCGATTCCACCTCCATGTTTGTTGATGCGGTCTCAGTGTGCTTTTTTGTAGATGTTGGACGTAGCTGAGGTGATGTCTGGTGAGGATATGGGGTTGAGCTAAGTCTCAGTGATGAAGATGACATCAGGGATGAGGGAGGTGATGGTGTCCCAGATCTCAGTGGCTTGATTTCAGAGTGATTGCGTGTTGAGCAGACGGCAGTGGAGTTGTTCAGGAGCAGTTGTGGTTGGTGTGGAGGTAATCTTCATGCATGCAGGTGCTTTGGTGTTGCAGGAGAAAACAGAAGGCTAGGGGTCCTACTGTAGATTGGGGTGAGGTGTGTCTGCAGTTGTTGTTGTGGAGTTAGTGGTGGAGGGCCCAGAGCTTGGCAGTGGTGTATCTGCAAGTAGCCAGAGGGCCAGAGTTCCTGGCGCTGGGTGTGGTCCACGCATGGACGGATGCAGATGGGATGGCCTCTGGCGCACCTTTGCACCACTATGTATTTTTCAACTAAAAGTGATTTTGGCTCTCTTACGTGTTTTCAAACTCCTATTTATTTTACGGCAATGGTCATTTTACATTCAAATGTGCTTTTGCTCATAAGACCATTATTAAGACTCAAAAATTCAGTTACGTCTGATTATGAGTAGGTTGGTATATGTGTACTCGGTTTATCTGGGTGTGGCACACCAGACTTGATTTTACCAGGCTGTAAAAATCACATGAGGGTTTGGCAGCAGCTGCAAAATGCCTCTTCCACCATTTTTGTCTGGCAGAAGGATCATACATTGTTCCTCCCACAACACCTTCCCTTCCCTCCCCAATGCCACACACCTCTCTTCCTCCAACCCCACCCCACACACAGTCTGCAGCATACATTTTGCACCTCTTCAGAAGATGTGGTAAATGTATTTGCTAAACTCAATAGAATTGGAATTCCACATAGTTTTACGACCTGTAAATCTGGTCCCACATAGTTACTCACCATTCTGTTGGGTTTAACTCATAATTGCACAGTACTGGGGTGGTGTTACCGCACATGATATAAATTAACCATGCAGAGTTTGCACCCCGCCAGTACAGTGTAACTCATAATCAAGACCCAAATATGATTTTCATAATCCCCTTTATGTGCACTAGGGGTCATTTTTCACATAAATGTAACTTTGCATCTAAGTTTGAGTTTCCACTTTGTGTGCTTTTACAATTAAATGTGTTTTTCCTGCTCAATTTGATTTGCATTCTTAAAGATATGTTTATATTTATGCTGATTTTTCACCCTTATGGGATTTTCTAAAGTAGTAATATTTTGCTCCTAAATATGATGATCCGATGCTTCTTACTTCACAAGAGTAGTGAACCTGCATCCCTAAATTAACATTGGGTAACATTTTATTTGCATAATTTTGTGAATTGTGTGGCATGCTTGTTACGCGAAACCCCAAAATTACACCAGCACAGCATGTGGCAAAAGTTTAGCGCAGGAGCACAGAAACAATACGAACTGCCAGAACATGTTCACTATTGTTCACTGCACTTGTGTTTTTTGCGCTAATTTTTTAGTGTGAATGTGTCCTTTTGTCGGAAAGGGATGCAAGGACACATTTTGTGTTAAAATAAAGTGCTGTGTCTGTTTTGCATTTCATAAAATTTCGCATGATTTTTGCAAAATGTCACATAATTATGAAAAAGTAAATTACAGACACCCATCCCTCAAAAGTGACTTAACGCACAAATGTGTTTTGTGTTCATAAGGGTTTCAACTCTCATACTAGTGGTGCATCACAAGTGACTTTGCCCTTCACTTTGCTGCTAACTAAACGTGATACCAATCAAATGACATCATACTGGTACACACCTTTTACACCTATAATGACACCTTACCACTGCAATTCTCTCTGTAAGAGTAATGTTACACCTAATTTGGATATTACATTCCTATTGACATTGTGTCAAGTGTGTTTTCACATCTATCTGTGTTTGTGTACCTAAAAGCGATTTTTGTTCTCAAATGCCTTTTGCACTTAAAGGCATTTTCATATTCCTGCTGATGTTGTAAACAGAGAAATTTTTCAATCTTATATGTGTACTTAAAAGTATTATTTGTTTCACCTAAATATGATTTTGCACATACTTGTGTTTTGTGGAACTGAATGGCGTTCCAATCGCTTTCTGGTGTTGCACCAAGGGTGAGTTTGCACCTAATTGTGAGCTTGCACCTAAAAGTGATTTTGCACATTATGCTTTTAAGTGTGTTTTCCCTTCTACAAGTGATTTGCACTGCTAAGCGATTTGCCACCTTCCTGCCTAAATAGCATCATGATTGACTGTGCACCTCTCTGTGCTGTCTACGAAATGTGTGATCATACTGATGAATTATTTTTACTCATCACATAATAACTTACTTCCACACTGGGTAAATCTGCTTATGAAGATCAAAAGACTGCATGGCATACTTATTAAAAGTGGTGTTGCACACAGTGCAGCAACACTTTTCTTGCGCCACTTAGTTCCCCCCTGATGCCACCATGTGTGCGCCGTGTTTAAAATATGACACACCATGGCGGTAGTTAGGGAACTAGCATCAAAATGTTTGTCGCTAGCCTGGCGCTTTGGAGGATTAGCATCAAAAGCTTTGACACTAATACTGCAAAGCCATTGAGGCCCATTGTAAACAAAGGTGGGACATATTTAGGAGCTCCTAGCCCCATTCCAATGCCACATTAGCGTTATGGCATTAGAGGGCCAAAAACCTCGATCTGAGAATACAACCACCAGAATGCCATGAGCTTTCACTATGTGCTGTGAAAATAACTGTGCTAACTGAGAGGCTCAAGGAACCTTCTTCAGACGGATGAAATGACTCATTTTAGAAAAGGTGTCTACAAAAACTAGGATTGTTTCAAAAACCTTGACTTGAAGGTAAATCTACAATCATATCCATAGTAATGGTGTGCCAGGGATATGGTGCAATGTGAAGAGGCTGAAGCTCACCTTCAGGAGCTAATCGTGTTGTCTTTCCCCAAATGCATTTATCACAGGTTTGAACATATTGTCTTATTTGAGGGATCATGGCAGGACACCAGAAATACCTCTTAAGTAATTCAGTAGTCTTCAAAATTCCTTTATGGTCATCTAAAGGATCATCATGACATGCTTGTAGCGTTAGTTCTTGCAACTCACGAGTTGGCAAATATAAAGCATTTTCAACAAAAGGAAGATTTGCTAAAACCCTTCTTCCTTCTTTTTTCTTCTTGGCCCAATCTCAAATTTCTTGGTCAGACATGGATTCTAGAACCGTCCTTTTTATTTCGGAAAATTGTAAGGTACAGACAAACTTGTCTGCTGGAATAATTGCAATCTTTTCAGCTTCTCCAGCTCCAGGTATATTATTCATTCTTGATAACGCATCTGCTTTGCCATTAGCAGAACCAGGTCGATAGGTAATGGTAAAATTAAAATTTGCAAAGTACAAGGACCATCTCAATTGCCTTAGAGTTAATGTCTTAGCAGACTTTAAAAACTGAAGATTTTTATGATCGGTGAACACAGTGACTACCTGACGAGCCCCTAATAAATAATACTGCCATTCCTCAAAGGCATCCTTCACTGCCAATAGCTCTTTGTCAGCAACTGGACAATTTATTTCAGGAGAAGTTAATTTCCTGGATCAAATTGCCACTGGGTGAAGTTGACCTGTTTCCTTCTGCCTCTGAGACAATACACCACCAATTGCTTGGGCGGAGGCGTCCGCTTCCACAAAAAATGGCTCCTCAGGGTTAGGATGGAGAAGGATTGGGGCTGTCCTAAAGGCTCTTTTGAGGAACTCAAAAGATTCTTCAGCATCAGTTGACTAATGGAAGGGTACTCCTTTTCTCAAAAGTTTCGTAATGGGGACCACCTTTTTAGAAAATTATTTTATAAATCGGCTGTAGAAATTGGCAAAGCCAATAAAACTTTGCACCTCCTTCACCGTTTTAGGAGAAGGCCAATCCAGGATTGTTTGAATTGTAGCAGGATCCATGGAAACTCCATTTTCCGATAAGATGAATCCCAAGAATTCTACTTCCTGCGCATGAAAGGCACACTTCTCCAACTTCACCTAAAGGTTATTTTCCAACAATTTCTCTAGAACTGCTCTCACATGATCTACATGGTCTCGCAAATTCTGGGAGAAGATTAAAATATCATCAACGTAGACTACTACAAATTGATCTAAAAACTCTCTCAGAATATCGTTCACAAAGTGCTGGAAAGCGGCTGGCGCATTACATAGCCCATAAAGCATCACTTGGTACTCATATAGACCAAGGAACTCGAATTAAATGGTACGCTCCACGAAGATCTAGTTTAGTGTAGATTTTTGCATCTTATACCTGATCTAGCAGTACTGAAATAAAGGGCAGGGGACATTGATTCTTCACCATAACTTGATTTAACGCTCTATAATCGATACAAGTTCTTAACTCGTCATTCTTCTTCTTTGGGACCAAAAAAAGAGGGGAAGAGACTGGGGATTGAGAGGGACAAATAAAACTGTCTGCCAAATATTTTTCTAAATATTCTTTTATGAACTTTTTCTCCTTTTCAGTAAGGGCATAGATTCTACTGCAAGGTAGATTCGCAACTGGCTCAAGTTCGATCCTGCGATCATAAGATCTGTGAGGAGGTAGCTTCTCTGCCTTTGCTTGGTCAAACACTGCGGACAATTCTTTATATTTTGGGGGAATGACAACCTTTTCCAGAGCACAAACCACATTGGATTTAGTAGCTTAAACTTGAGCGGGAGATGATGCCCTACTTATCTCATGAGGACCATAACAATGCTTCCGTCAGTAACTTGAATTTAATTGGACAGTCCTCTTTTCCCAATTAATTTCAGGGTTGTGTTCCGTAAGCCACGGTAAGCCAAGATCAGCTGAAATTGAGGAGCATCTATGAGATTGAAATATATCTTTTCTTGGTGTCCTAGATGATCTTTCAGTATAGGTTCAGTTTCATCTGTGATAGGACCTGAAGACAGGTTTGTTCCATCAACCGCACGAACGGGCTCTGCTATTCTCTATTTTTACAAAATGTATTTCCATTTTTGTGACATACTGGATGTCACAGAAATTTCCGGTAGCTCCTGTGTCAATCATCAATGAAAACTCCTGCAGCTTTTTTCTCTGAAGATGAGGTCAAAAGAGATGGTAAGATGAGGGGAAGCAGACTGTAAGGTGTTGGTGTTGTAAGTCAACCAGGGCTACTCTCTTGGTAGAATGAGTTTTCTCTTTTCCTGAATTATCTTGTTTAGGCTTCTTTGGGCATTTTCTTACAAAATGCTCAGCCGACCCACAATAGAGACATAGATTCTTAGATCTTCGCTTGTCCTTTTCCTCTTTAGACAGGGGACCTCTAACACTGACGATTTACATTGACTCGTCTGAAGAGTGTGTGTCAGAGGTCTTGATACTTTCAACTTTTTTCCTATCGAAACGTGGTGGGATATGATGAAATTCTCTCTTGCATTCAGCTTTTCTTTCAAACAGACGCTGATCAATCTGTAAAACTAGATCAATTAATTTTGACACATCAGTAGGTCGATCTAGAATTTGGGCTAGGGTATCTTTTAGTTCTTCTCGTAAACCTCGGTAAAAAACCAAAGCCCTTTTGCTCTTGGGCCAACCATTCTCCAGAATTAATTTGTTGAATTGGGCTAGATAAGAGATCAAATCCCTATTACCTTGTTTTAAGTGTAGTAATTCATTATTTGTGGCTTGGGAAATTGTTCTGCAGTCAAAGATTCGGTTTTAAAAACTTCAAAATCATATAATATAGAGTCATTTTGTGACACCAAAGGCATGGACCATGAAGCCGCATCTCCACTCAAATAAGACAAAATGAACGCTGTTTTTGACTGATCCTCTGTAAAAACTAACGGGACAACAAAGGAAGTGTATGGAGCACTGGGTTAAAAATATCTGCGCCTTATAAGGATCTCCACTAAAACGTTCAGGTGGGGCCAGGGGAATCAAAGGGGAGATGGAATGAATGGCTTGTGTGGATATTTCTGAGGTAGAGGTAGGGAAGATTTTACCTGAAACCCCACTAGTCCCTCCGGTATTCCCAGAAGTGAAGTTATTCAATTTGTCCCTGGGCTGTTGGGTCTCAACATGGGATCTTTTTATTCCTCTCTCGAGTTTTTGTTTTCATCTAGGGCAAGGGTTAACTGTTTTCACATTTCACCATAAGTGCCGCCAAGGCATTAAAATCTAAACCTTAGCCATTCTGCTTGGGTGAAAATAAGTATTTCTAGGTACTTCAATCTGTCAGAAGATTACCCATCAAATCAAACTTCCACAGGAGCAGATGCCTTTTACCCAACACCCTCCAACAGATGCGTGCTCAGACTTTAACTGATTATCTGAACCCTGCATCCGCTAGGGGGATAGGGGAATGGGAATAGAAAAAGATAGACTGCCTCCAGATCCAGTTCCAGCCTGTGTTTTCCACTTGAAGATAGGATATTCAGTGTGTGTGTCTGAAAACCTGCACCTTTCTTCTTATTGGGATTTCCTTAAAGGAAGGACCTGCAGTCGGGTGCTAAGAGCATAAATAAGTACATTCCTACTGCGCAATCAACCGTTCAGCCATTCACATTGACCCAATTCTATCGTTCTCCTAACCTGGATCTTTTGAGAGACTAGCGTCTCTCTAAGAGAACAATGCTAACTTAATATCTTCTTTTCTCCAGGAGTCAGAGGTTTCCAAGGTTCTGTGGAGAGCAGTTTAAATGTTCACAAATATACAAACTACTAATGTGTTTTTTACAGGAAGCGAAAACTCCTTCTCAATGTTCAGCTTTCTCAATCACAATTTCTAGAAATTAGTCTGAACACTGAGGTGTGCCTCTAAGACTGAGAAGTCTGCAAAGCAAAGAGCTCTTATATATATGTACATATATATTTGCAAGTCTGGAAATCATACAAAAAGATTCCCTACTGCAGTTGCTTGAAGTTCTGTTAAGCCAAAACAAATTATCCTCAGAAAGCTAATAGCCAGTTGTTGGAAGAAGGAAACAATTCAGCTACTTCAAAAGGGAAAAAGTAGCTGGTGTGCATACGGTAACAAGAAAAGTAATTAATTACTCAAAACTGGAAGAATTCTCTATGAAACGAAGCACATCAGGAACACTGCTCATTCTCTTCAGGATGACAGTTGAAGTGCACAGCTCTGATAGAGAAACAGCTGGAGGCAAGCTTCAGCACGAGACTATGGTAGAAACTCTAGAGCGCTGACCTCACACGGATTTGCGGCCACCATCTTGAGTGGCAGTTAAAACCAGAAGAAGCTAGTTCTTAGAACAGCCTGTGCATGAACCACCGGGAGTGAGGACGCCGCTGCAACCAATGTGGGGTCAAGGAAAAGGGGAATCATTTTTGCTGAGGGAAGAACCAAACAATGCTGGCAATAGTTTTCCTGTCAGTTTTTTTTCACACCGATAGGTGGAATGAGTGAACCTAGTTCAATGCACCAAGATTTGAATGTGACAGAGGTTTTTGTACCCAATACATAGTTGAAGTAGCATCAATGCTTTTAGATTACTAACAGTCCCTAAGCAGGAATCCAGGGACCCCTGATTAGTAAAAACAAACCGTTTTCATTCTTCTTTTAATACCATACACACAAACTGTGCTAAGCTAAAAATCGTGTATATTTCAAAAGATGCACCCTTTGGCTCAGTACATCTAAAAGGACCACACAGAATAGGAATAAAACAGCACAATAACATGTTAAAAAACAAAAAGAAATGAACATGTCTACCATGATAAAATGTCATTTAAGAACCTAACACACCCTAAAATCTACTTTTTATAGTGACATCTGCATCAAAGGTAGACATGTTGATTCTGGAAAAATACAGAAAATTGAACCTCGGTCTACTTAAAATGGAGTTGGGCCTTAAGTCTTTACATCAGTATGTTACAACTGCAGAAAACACAAAGGTACAGCTATCTTGTGAATTTACTTAGCAGTGTTGTGTTAACTTGGATCCCACAACAGGGTTTTGATCAGTAGAGTCTGTGTCTACTTTTTGGCAGCTCACTCTATATGGTGGCTCGGGAACCCTCAACATACATCTATTACTAAGGATGAATTAATTCGGTAATTTCATATACTCCCATGGTGAATTTCTGCATTTATGTACTTCTGTATTGCAGTTATATTGCAACTTTTGCCTGAGTAATTTTTAGTGGAACTGTATCCAAATAACACCCACTTTAAAGAATATTAACCTACATGATTCAACAATGTTTAGGATACTCCACGTTTTTTTTTTTTTTTTTTTTTTAATCATGTTTGGAAAAGTTAACCTGATTGGCCTTTCTCATTTCCCTTTTGATTCATGAGTATGGCTACATTTTTTCTGTCCTGGGGAGTTAAATGGAAATAAAATATTAGGAAGAAACATTGACCATATCTCAGGGACAGTCCTTGAAAGAAATATAATGGAGGTACAATATTTTGATTGAACGTATGATAATGCCTTAAGAAAGGATGCCCATATTTGTAAATACATTTATCATATTGTACAATTCACATTATTTTCACCTTTGAACACCAAACCATCTTCACTAATGTTAAATTTACCTAAAGCCAAATAAGAAGACAATTGCTTTGCAACCTAAAGGGCCCTTGTTACTCACACTAATATGCGAAAAGTTGGTCCCAAGTCATGGAATAGACCTGGTAAAAAGAGATGCAGCCAGGGATTGGCTTTAATGCTGCATATAAAATGTTTGTACTCCTTCCAGTATCGACATTTGTGATACAGCATGACATTGTGAAGACAATTTTCACAGGGTTTGCTTCATGATGCATGGTTTCTAAAACAGTGCCACATTCTATTTGGCCCACAAAGATACTTAAGTCAGTTTTTACTAAACTGTCCCTGTACAGAGTACGAAAGGTGTGTGAAGTCAGCCAGATAATAACTAGTGGCCTTTTCTAGTATATAAGGTATTGACAAGACATGAGGGATATGCTGCCATGTTCCAGCATTCAGTGTCTATGATGGAACAGATAAAGACAAAAGGCACTTTGATCACAGCACACCTCAAACCATCAGCAGCCAAGTGTGTGCAGGTCCAGCATGAAGAAAGATTAATCATTTGGTGAGATTTCTCAAGGAACACGTACTAGGCTGCTTTAAAGACAAGTGAGGTACAGTTTGTCTTTCTAACAACATCCCTTTCCACAGAAATGAAGTATCCCACCAAAAACTAGTGACTACATGCAACAGGAAATAGAGCATGCCAAGCCCACAGGGTGGTCCAGAAATCAGGAGACAGCTATGGAGGGACAGACAAAGACTGTGGGCCTCGGAGAGTCAGACCATTTGCTAAAAGCGAAGCAACAACAGAAGCAGTTTCACTGGAGAGCCACAGGTTGGGGCCTGGTGCAGGTCCAGACATGGGTAGCTGTGAGCAGGCATCGTGAGGAGATGCTTGCAGTGGGAGGGTGAATCCACGTTGGCAATCTGTGACACCTAACAGCAGTGTTGGTGATGAAGAGCACGAAATATGCACCACACCAACGGGACGTCAGGGCAGACTTCCTCTGCTGAATCCAAATATAGACCCAGTCCTTGAGCTGGAGGGTGTGGCTGACATTAGACAGACAGTCAGGTAATGAAGCTTGAATCTGAGAATGAAAATTAAAGAGACAGTGAATATGTTTTTTGCTGTATTGGAGAACAGCATAATTCATTTGAAGTTATAAATTATTAGCTGAGACATGTGGGTGTGAATGTAACATCAAAAGGCATCTCATAACTTTCTCATAGAGGCTCACTCTTAGCATTTGGGTCAATGTGGCTCCGTTGGACCTTAGAGCTAAAGGCAGAGCATCACAATGCTTGAACTTGGTTTTGGAACAGATCTTAGCTATTTTAAACCATGGCATTATTTATCTTGACTTTCCCTGTTCACTCAATGGAATTGCTGATTGTTCACTAAAGATTTGCAACTCTCATGGCCTATTGGTGAAATTAAGTAAGCTCCATGGTCACTTGAGAGGTGATTTCATATTCCAAAATTGGGAATCACGTTCCTGAGTGAATGTTTAGTTACAGTTATGGCATTTGCTCTTACACAGGGATAAACGTCAATCCACCCCCAAAACAAGCAAACAATGAAATGTAGATAACAACTGGAGGCACACTTAGGCATTTGGGTGAAGGTGAACCTGTACCAGTAACCCTATGGGAAATCCTTCAAGTTCATGACAATATACAATAAACGGTTTGGCACAATCAGTGAGTCCCAGTGCTGGAGCAAAGTTAAGCCTTTTTATTTATGTATACAAGTGCATGGTCAGCTTCTCTAGATTACTGAAAGGGTTTGGGTGTCTTTTCTGGCATCATTCAGCAGAGACTTTGTCTCAGTTGCATACCCAAGGATCCACTGACTACTGTACTGAGCCATACTCAAGAATGTTCCTTCCTGGGAAATGGTCACTGGACAGTGCAACTTTCAAATTGCTTCAGTCCATTCTGATGAAAGGTGTTGCTGTCTTGAAGAGATCTCACAATCCAGATATTACACCTGGGGTGGCAAAACTGTATTTTTTTTAGAAGCCTTAACCCCATTCCAGGTCAGTGAGCATGTAAACAGAGTCAACTTTGCACTGATCTAAAGTAAAATAGGCCAACAATAAATCATCAATGTGCTTCATTAGAGTAGAGCCACCAGAGAAGCCGAAAATGTCCATGTCCTATTTCAAAGCTTGGAAAAAGATCGACACATTCTCCATGAATCCACGAAGGAGTCTCCACATGAGTCTCTTTATGAACAGGTATGGAAAAGAAGGTGGAGCACAGGTCAAGCACTGTAAACCATTGGGCATTAGCAGGGATAAAGGAGAGCATGGTGGCCGGGCTGTGAGACACAGGCAAACTAGGGACAACCACATTATGGCGGTCATTCTGACCGCGGCGGGCGGCGGTAGCCGCCCGCCATGCGGTCACCGCCATTTGGCCGCTTGACCGCGGAGGCCATTCTGGCTTTCCCGCTGGGCCGGCGGGCGCCCGCCAAAGGAGCGCCCGCCGGCCCAGCGGGAAAGGCCCTGCAACATAGAAGCCGGCTCCGAATGGAGCCGGCGGTGTTGCAGGGGTGCAACGGGTGCAGTTGCACCCGTCGCGATTTTCACTGTCTGCTAAGCAGACAGTGAAAATCATGCTGGGGCCCTGTTAGGGGGCCCCTGCACTACCCATGCCAGTGGCATGGGCAGTGCAGGGGCCCCCAGGGGCCCAAAGACACCCGTTCCCACCATCCTGTTCCTGGCGGTAAAAACCGCCAGAAACAGGGTGGCGGGAAGGGGGTCGGAATCTCCATGGCGGCGCTGCTTGGAGTCCGGCATGGAGATTCAGCCCAGACAGGGGAAATCCGTCGGGAAACCGCCAGATCCCCTTTTCTGACTGCAGCTTTACCGCCGCGGTCAGAATGGGCAGGGAAGCACCGCCAGCCTGTTGGCGGTGCTTCCGTGGTCATCCACCCTGGCGGTCGATGACCGCCAGGGTTGGAATGACCCCCTATGTCTTGAGTGCACAAATCTGTATACACTTGGCCTTTCCCACCTTCTCCATATGATTAATGGTCATATCACACCAGCTCTCAAAAACTGCTAAAATCTGTGTTTAATCAAGTCCTTGATGATAGGCCGGATCCCTGACAAGTCCTCATGTTTCAGGGGATACAGTGAAATTCATGGCAGACGTTTCACAGAATCCATACACAAAATAAACCCAAAAGCATTAGCCCCTTGGGAAAACAACACAACTAAATCTTTGTAATCTCACTGTAACATCTGCCAGGCTGACACTTTTTTGCAGAGTAAATTGAGGACCCTCTTCTCCCTATCCAGTGGAATACTGAGGTAGACTCTGTCAGTTGTACAGTACAAAGTGCAATTGAGTGTCATAAAAATGCCCAAGAGTTTTGCTAGTGAGGTGGGACTCAATAAGAAGGCATGCTTTCCAGTCATGGACCAAGGATAATGGAGAAGTTCAGAACTATGGTATAGAATATGCTGGTTTGAAACACCAGCTGTGTCTAAGGGTAAGTCTGAGAAAGGTAATGAAAGAAATTCTGAGTTTTTCAGAGCAGTTTGTGTCTTTATCAATGAGGCAGGTAGTGAGGTTTCCATTTTTCCTACAATCCACAGAGAGACCTTTCAGATCTATGGGAATCAGAGTATTTTTGGCACAGTCAACAGCTTTTGGGCTGTCCTAGTATTGTGGGTAAGGGTTTTGTGCGTTCTGGTTAAATTAAGGTAGTTCAGAGAGTCCAGACACATTAAGCAGGATTAGGACAATCCCTTTTCCAATTCCCCAACTGCCCGCAGGCAAAGCAAGACCCATCCACCCCAGGGACCTCTCCTCTGCCCCTGCCTTTCACCTCCTTGCTTTCCTCCTCCTGGCCTCCGTTCCTCTCACTTCCTTCTTTCTCTCCCCTAGTGGGGGCTCCTAAACCCTCCCCTTCACATTATGTTGCAGATGTTGTAACGTCAAAGCTATCTCTTTAGATTCAACATTTTCTTTCTTTTGTTCTTGTGACGTACCACAATAGTTTGCAAGTCACTAACTCAGCCAGCTTCTTCATTCGCCATCCAGTCAGGTGATCATTAATTGATTTTGCACATTCTGTAAGAATCCCTGTGCATAGGCAGCACTCACGACTTTCTGAGCCATCAGAAAGCTTTGTAGTTGCACTTGCCACTCATCTGAAGGCCAGAGATTCTGCAGGGGAATTGCTGATCAACTCACTCCTCTAAAAGACAACTCTCCACTCCGGGAATAGGAACTGTGAGCTGGACTAGAGGATGCCCCCAAAGAGAAGGGTGGCTTAGGAGAAGCAGGGGTTAAAGGTTTTTTGAATGTGAAGAGCTCTCTGTATTGCCCTTTCCCACTGGTAGCCCTGTCTTCAATGATTGCTACTGCCAGGCAGATCTTACCGGCACTTGCTTCACTTGATCTGAAAAATATAATTACACAGAATTACCAAATCCCTCCTCTTTACAATGTGTGTACCTTTGTTACTCCTTTTCATAAATCAGCAAACTACCATTGGAATTCAGATCTCCCTGATTAAATTCTCAAGGATATTCCAATTCTCAGTCTTATGGCTGCTTTTTGGATTGGTTTAACTCTTTAAGTGGTTTGCTGCACTCTCTCCATGAGCAAACGTCTTTTAGATACAAAAAGTCTTCATGAAACTCAACTCACAGGAGGGGTTCGGCTTCCAATGAAAGAAGCCAAGCATGGCCTTGTGTCAGTGGTGTGGTATTTATATCTGAGTCCCCAAGATGACCACCGAGGCACATGAGAACACCAAGTTCTCACGATATTTTGAGTGCACTGCCTGAGACATGATGGGAGGCTTATGGCCCTTCTGTTGGGATCTCTGGTGGTGGCGGTGGGGACCAACAGGGCTGCCAAGGCCCATGCAACTGTTGTTTCTGCCATTAGTGGCAAAAGACTACTGCAGAAGGGAGTGAGGGTTTCAGGGAAGAGATTGGCCCTGAATAGACAAAGGGGACAGGGTGCCCATTCTGCAACAAAACCAGCAGTCAATATCTGCTCCCGATGTGGGTAATTGTCATAATGTTCAAGTTTCTCTCAAACACACCTTTAAGTCTGTCTAGGCAATCTGCTAGTGTTTCACCTTCATTCTGTTAGCAATTTGGTATTTGAGTACAATCTGTCTTTACACATTATAAAAGTATTCAAGAATGCATACTTCGCCATCTTCAGGGCCCCATCGTTCTCAGGGTCCTGTCTTGGCCAAACCAGCTTTTTAGCCAACCAGCCTCTGTCTTATCTTGGTAACTCCAAATACGACATTTAATTAACACCAGTACACTTTCATCTGTACTCTTCAAACACACTTGCAGCTCCAGGTGGAATTGGTTTGGGTTTTGTCTAATTTTGGGGAGCTGCTTCTTAGTGCTCATAATTTAGAAGAGGTCCAGGGAACATGAACAGTGACACTACCCTGGTGGGTGTAGTTTCTCGATGGAATAAGGGTGCTGGGAATTGGTAGGATGCAGTTCCCACTGTATGCGCTGCTAAAGTGAGGGGAAGTCTCTAGCATTTCTTTGTGAATTCTGTTTCTAGGGCATTCAGTCTCCAGTCCTTCTTAGACTGTCTCTGGTATTGGTGGTGTTGCGTTTCTGATGATCTCTATGTCCAGCTGGGACTAAATTTGCTGTCACCAGAAGTAGACGCCATTGATGCTAGAACTGTATTTACTTTTTCCATATGAAGGAAGTCCATCTCCCAGTTTTGAGGAAGATATCGTTTATCGAGGGAGTGAGGAATTGACTATATCCTTCCACTCTTTAAAAGTAATTGCTTAATGACCTCTTTGATAGGAAAATCCTTCACCTGGGCCACAGAATATTAGGGATAAACCCCTTCTTTCGCAAATTGCTTTTGTTAAAAACCAAGGGCCTCCAGTATCAGTGACGTAACATAGGCTCCTGCAGCTGAACTCCAGGAGACCCCTTCAGCACAGTTCCCTGGCCAGAGAGCTCTTGGCTAGTTGTGGGGGGGGGAGGGGGATTTCGTATACTTTGCAGCAGGGGGTGGGGGTATGGCTCAAGTTAAGTTCTGTAACACCACAGTCCTGCATATGACTAAAGAGGTCACGCATTTCAGAGGGCTGCACATACTTGCCATTCTGCCTTCCCTCAATGTCTCATACCTGACCCCCTCTTTGCCCTAGGCTCAGGATGGGCCGAGTCGACCGCCTCATTAAGTAGGTTCTGTAAGTAAGCTTGTGAAATTTGCAGCACGTCCACCTCTAGGAGCTCTATATTATGCTGCTTGGACCTTATTGTTCTCCCTTCCATGTGAGTCACAGCTCCGACAGAGACGTGCTACAGTGGCGTCTATTTAAATCAATATTACCCCGCCCCCAACTGTCACCAGTGTGGAAGAGAAGGGGATGCAAGGGACAATACTTGCAGCCGACCACAATCCGTCACGCAAAGCTGCAACGACGCGGGATTGAGATGCCCAAAAGCAACTCTCAAATGCAGTGGCGTAACAAAGGATGAGGGGGGCCCTGCAAGATGCGCTGAAGCGACCTCCCACACTCACATCATTAAGGGCTGAGGGTTCTCTCCCTCCAGAATGGCTAAGACTTGGGGCCCCCGCACCGCGAGGGCTCAGGGGGGCCTCTGTTATGCCCTTCCTCAAATGGCTCCGCTGAAGACGCTGCAAAAGCTGCAGCAGCACACCATCACTTACAATATCCAAACATTTTGACTCTTGCCTCATTCACCAATCCCTCACATCCTGGCTATTTAGTTTCCGGCTTCACAGCATATACACAATGACATGTGCTAAATCCCCTGCTGTAGCACACAAGAGCCCAGATCCTTCACAAGTTGCGAGGCATGGGATGTAGGTGATGTGACAGAGCATTCTGAGATATCTGGTTTAGTTATTGGTCCTGACAAACTACCTCCTGGTGTGGAATCTATGTATAAGCCCTAATTAAATGGTTTGTATTGTGACATCATTCTCCGCTACTGAAAATATGTCTTGTGGAGCGAGATACATTCATAGCCTCTGGCAAGATGTCGTGTATTATTTTTATATACATCTCTGGCAGGGTGCCTCCCAATATAGGATTTATTCCAAGCTGTGAAAGCACATCTAGCAGCGTGGGAGCAGCGGGATCATCGCATCTGTGAGTGCCTGGTAGTGTGTACAGCGGGTACCGATCATTTTAGAAGTGTATAATCTTTTCATCGACACATAACAACAGCAGGTAAGCACTTGCAGGCCAGTGTCTGCTCAGCTACTTGCCCATTCAATTCTAGGGAGGAGTGATGATTTTACTGATGTTTGAGCTGCTCTCCCGTTTCCGCAGTTATTACCGTTATTGAGCACTTCAAGAAGCATTTTGCATGAACGTGCAGCGCGTTAAAGACTTCTAAGGCCCCAATTACTTGCAAAGTGTGGATTGGGTGCGGGAAAAGACACACCGAATTACTGATATTGGTCAGTAAATCGGACCTTAGGATCCAGCATGTCCCTCGATTCTGATCATATTTCAGGTATTTTGACACTGGAAAACACGTGCGCGATTTTTTACAACCAGAGCCCATAGCGATTCTGCACGAAGTTTTTCGGGCTGGTAAAATCGACCAGAAAAACGTGCATGGTCTGAACGCCACGTCAATACGAAATTGTATAAAACAACTGTAAATATGTCATTTCCTTTTGCCAAAATTATTCCAATTGAAGAGGCTAGAACACAGATAGTATCAGTGACACTTTTGAGCAGCAAACTGTGAGTAAACTTCTTCCTGGCTATATGCTTCATTCAATAATTCCCCTCACAGCTCTCGTGTGGATTCACAATCCACCTCTATTTAGCCACCACCCATCCACTAGATCCACCTTTATTGAGCACCTTTCACTACATCTGACCTGACAACTTGAAACCACGGCCGACGGGCTGGTGCCCAAGCATAAATTCAGTGAGCCACAATTTCAGCTACTGGCTGATGAAGTGGTTAAGGAAGAAGCCTGCCTACTGGGCCATTTCTTTCCTAAAACCAGTGCCAACATCAGACCAAAGATCTGGCAGCAAATCAAAGACCAGATGAATTCAGTCTCAGCACACAATCGGACAGTCAAAGACTGTCAAAAATATTTCAGGACTTAAAACATTGTGTACATGATCTGCTTTCCAGACACAGACGTGAAAGTCTTGCAAATTGTGAAAGACATGCACCAGAGCTTAAGTTGACCCCTTGGGAGGAGTAGGGCTGCAATATCATTAACCTCACCAGAATTGAGTGACTTCAAAGCGTAGTTGTAGTCCGAGGAGTGGAGGAGCCTGGTGAGTGACAGGTACCACTATATTATATATTTCCATAGATCAATGTCACAGATAGGTTTAGATGCCACATACAATATGCCATGACATTGATTGGCATGATGGATAGGACCATGTCAGAACATTTTTGTTTAGTTGTCATCTCAGAAAAATAATGTAGATGGAGCCCACGAATACCAATATATTAAAAAAGTATGAAGATATTATGGCAAAGATATAATGGAGCAATATTGCTAACATATAGACAACTGTCCAGCCATGATTAATGAGATCATGATACAGATGAGATAATGAAGTCATTAAGCAATCCACCACGAGTATCCTTGCATAGCACAGGATGACTGTGAACAGCCCTCAATAATCTATGCATCACCGCCATCTCTAAAACGGGCAAACAGCACGATATCCGACTAAGCCAGTGCCACCACTGGGCACACAACACAAAGGGTGGCCACAATTGTCATACCTGTCACCACTGCCACTATCGAATTCAGTCCTGCAGTAGGGAACACTCAATATACTGCCTCTGGTTACATCACCACTACATCTGCATGCACCATCACCACAAAGAATGAAGATATCGGTGGCCAGATACATCGATGCACATCAATTACCCAACTAAATAAAACCACTGCCACTGTCCCCACCACTACACCCATTGTAACTGCCCACATTACTCAAAGCAATGCAGATGTTTTCAAGCAGAAGGGGAGAAGGTGGAGGAGGATGAGGGTGAAGAACAGGAACAGAGCATGCTTCGGCTGCAACATGTGGCTCACATAGAATAGAGTCTGCTTTCAGAGGAAGCAGCCCAACCAGTGAAAGAGAAGGAACTTTTACTTGTGCCCACCACCACTGCGGCCCAGACATTGTAAGAAATCTTGTGAAAAATTGCTGCCATAGAAGCCAATTGTGTCACTGATGGCAAAGCCACATGAAACAGCAGATGCCTTTGTGATAGTGGATAATTACCTGCAGTCTCTATGTGACAGAGCGGTCTGCTTGTACTGTATTCAGCAACAGGAGAAGAGATCAGCAACACGGCTCCCATTCACATGTAGTGTGACATGAGGCGTATCTGTAGACCTACTTACAAAATCCACAGTGATGTTCGAGAAGGAGAGAGAGAACCTTTTACTGGGAACTGCAAGATACTCTCTCCCTACCTAGAATTCACTTAACAAAAGGAATCCTCCCACCCTTCCTGTAATGCATTAATATAGCTTAATTCTCCCACTCCCGAAAGAATTTTCAATATTTGTACAGTGGATACTCCCACATCCTATTGGTGTCATGTTTCATCATTGGATCGCAATCTGGTCTCTAAAAAACAGGGCGGGCTTAACCATGTTCCAGGCAGCACTTTAGATATTGTTCTAGTACTAACAGGGATTACAAATATCAAAATTAAAAATACTATGTGGTCACCCCAGTATCCTTTTATTTTGGGTGCCACTGGCAGGATTAACATTTGTGTGAATTTAAGGGGAGGGTTATTACCTCAATACCCTAATGCAGCATCAATATATTTCATTCCTTCTTCCCAGCCACATTAGGGTCTCAGGCTTTCATGAGGACTTTTCTTAAAACCCCATTTGTTTTAAGTGATAATGTCAAAATCCAGCCTATGGGGTCAGGTCTGTCATCTGTCGTTTGTCACATTAACAGACACATAACAAAACTGAAGGGTGAGCCTGGCCTACTTGCCTTTGCCTTGGATGGAGAAGCATATATCAGTGCCATCCTAGGTATAGTCACACCATACATAGGCCAGTGAGACACGTCTCTGTAGTCGCACACATTCCAAGGGTTGTGTGTTGCTATTTGCCTATAATGCCACCAGGGCCCCTTCAGTCCACAAAACAAACACTGAAAATTATTTTAGGGGCAGGAGGATTAAGCTATATTAAAGCATTATAGGAAGAGTGCTTATTCATAGACAACATTTGATTGACTTTGCTAAACAAAGAGCAAATAATTGGAACATTTGTCACATGAAGCATTTTACACACGATCTCACAACCATGTCTGAAGAAGGAAAGCTGGCCAGTTTGATGTAATTGGAGACACAGGTGTGCCCCGCAACAGGGATAGTTCAGCAGGTTGACCAGCACAGAGGTTTGTGTTACAGCCAGCATTTCCAACAAACCAATGCTTAATTTGTAGCTTGCACCAAGAGTACTAGCGTAACTACGAACCTGTGCACTCTTACGAGTGTGCTAATTCAGACTCTTTCATGCCTCTGAGAGCTATATAGATGGCGTTGGGGGATATTATTTGTAATGTATATTGCATTATTAAACACTGTTGTTACGCTTATCTCAAAATTAGACAGGTAGCGCCACCATATGGTGAACTAACATTGATGTTCACATGGTGTGGTCTGTTTAATAAAACGGGTAGTGTGGATTAGTACTTTATTTGTGTGGGCGTTGAAGGTGCTGTGGGGCTGACAAGGATTCTGTTTTCTAAGGGTTTCAGTGGAAAGTGGGGCGGGGTCACATTGTAGAACATTAGTACAGAGCAGTTTTGAGGCAGTGTGGAACGATTCATCCCATTACGCATGAAATAAAATTGATTAACAATAGACAGCGTCATAACAAAGTGAAAAGCTCTTTAGAAAATGCCAAATCATACCTAAAGCCTGGTTGAGACCTTGTCGGCTAGGATGCTCGTCACAAA
This sequence comes from Pleurodeles waltl, assembly GCF_031143425.1. Lineage (NCBI taxonomy): Eukaryota > Metazoa > Chordata > Amphibia > Caudata > Salamandridae > Pleurodeles > Pleurodeles waltl. The sequence continues at coordinate 1,136,886,287 of NC_090440.1, read as the reverse complement.
TGGGACGGATATCCAGCGCACCATTTTACAAGTTCCATAGGATATAATGCAACTTGTAAAGAGCGGACAGGATATATGTCACATTTGTGATGGAGTATCCCATCTGCCAAGATCGTAATCAGGCCCATAGGCCCTCATTCTGACCTTGGCGGGCGGCGGAGGCCGCCCGCCAAAGTCCCGCCGTCAGATTACCGTTCCGCGGTCGAAAGACCGCGGCGGTAATTCTGACTTTCCCGCTGGGCTGGCGGGCGGTCGCCTTCAGACCGCCCGCCAGCCCAGCGGGAAAGAGGCTTCCACGATGAAGCCGGCTCGGAATCGAGCCGGCGGAGTGGAAGCTGTGCGACGGGTGCAGTTGCACCAGTCGCGTATTTCACTGTCTGCGCCGCAGACAGTGAAATACATGTAGGGGCCCTCTTACGGGGGCCCCTGCAATGCCCATGCCAGTGGCATGGGCACTGCAGGGGCCCCCAGGGGCCCCGCGACCCCCCCTACCGCCATCCGGATCCCAGCGGTCCGACCGCCGGGATCTGGATGGCGGTAGGGGGGGTCGGAATCCCCGCGGCGGTGCAGCAAGCTGCGCCGCCGCGGAGGATTCAATGGGGCGGCGGTACACTGGCGGGACCCCGCCAGTGGTGCCGGTCCGACCGCGGCTTTACCGCCGCGGTCGGAATCCCCATTGGAGCACCGCCGGCCTGTCGGCGGTGCTCCCGCGGTCCTCCGCCCTGGCGGTCAAAGACCGCCAGGGTCAGAATGACCACCATAGTCTCAATACAAGTAAATGTCATTCATTCTGTTACTGGATAATAACCAGTTATAAACATTAATGCATTCGTATTAGAGTGCAAATAAGAAAAAAGAAATTCCATAGAGATACGTAATCAAAATTGACATACATTTTATTTCATAAATTGGTCATAGCTGGGTACAAGCATTGACATCCACTCTTTAATCGGAACCCAAGTTATCAATAGCCTAACCCTTCGTGAGTCATTTTGTAATTTTGACATTTCTAGACCACAAGAGGTAACAAATTCCTACCACCAGGTCATTGGGTGAGGGAATTTCACTTAGAAACCAGTGCTGAGCAAGGCCTAGCCAGGCTACTGTGATTGTCATGAAGTACATGCTGGCAACTTTAAATGGAATACAGGTTGAATGTCCCAACAAAATCATTAAAATCTTATAATATGTTAATCTTCATAACACCAATAAGCTTTTGGAACACACTGTCATACTAAAACTTGATAGATGGACATGTTGCGAAGATGCATTTAGTATCCGCCCGTTAGGATCACATCAAAAGCATTTTTGATAGCTTCTATGTCCCTATTAATGGAACTAGTAAGGTGTATAATATAGGTTGTTCATGAAGTTAAAATGATAGCCCTTAATGCAGTGCAGGAAACGTTTAGTAATGTTTTAGCAAACACATTGCTCAATTTGTTGTCCTGAGATGCAACCTCGCTATCCAGCTGACAAGTACAGTTAAGTGGCAAGTGATCAAATGTATGCATTTTAGCCTAAGGGCCTGATTTAAGAAAAGTGCGCTAAACCTAGTGCAGGGCCACTTTCTTGCGCCCCATAGCACCCCCTAACTCCACCATGTGTGTGCCATATATAAAGTACGGAGCACATGACAGTAGTTATGGAACTAGAGTAAAAAATGTTGACGCTAATCATGCAAAGCCCATTGAGGCCCGTTGTAACCAATGATGTGCCTCCTTTTAACACCTGCTCTGAGCAGACGTTAAAAGTGCCAAAAAAATGACCCAAAGAAATAAAATGACGCTAATCTGGTTAGAGTCATTTTTTTTTACTCTAACCAGCCTAGCGTCATTTTTTGGTGCTAACCCCCCATCTCTCATACTACCACCCCCACCCTGGTAGCAGCAAATTTTTTGATGCTAGCCCACCCTTTCTGCCGGCTAGCATCACTCCTGAAATATGACGCCTGGGCGGCGTCTAGGAATTACGCTAGCCGGCGCTATTCTTTTTGCCACACACCTGCGCTAACGCAGGTTTGCGGCAAAAACTATAAATCAGGGCTTGGCGTGCTGATTTTGGCCTCTGTTGGACTTTTGGCCATACGCATGGTCATCCCTAGTCTTTTTGCCTCCTTCCTCCTGGTTTTTCTGACCTCTCGCTGTTGGCTCTAGGACTCTGAGCACTTTATCACTGCTGACCAGTGCTAAAGTGCAGGTGCTCTCCCATCTAAAGTTGGTATGATTGGCTTATACCTAATTGGCATATTTAATTTACCTATAAGTCCCTTGTACAGTGGTATCTCTATACCCAGGGCCTGTAAATTAAATACTACTAGTGGGCCTGCAGTGCTGCTTGCGCCACCCACTGAAGTAGACTTTCAGACCTGTCTCAGGCCTGCTAGCGCAGGGCCTGTGTGCGCAGTTTTCTGCCACAGGGACCTGGCATCTAAATTTACTTGCCAGGCCCAGGACTCCCCTTTTACTACATGTAAGTCACCCCTAAAGTACGCCCTGTGGGCAGGGTGCCATGTATGTAGAAAGGCAGGACATGTGCCATATTGCATGGCCTGTCCTGGTAGTGACAAACAGCCTAACTTGGTGTCTCACTGCTGTGAGTGCTGCCTTCTCATAGGATTGCATTAGAAATGCCCTGCCTTATGTGTAAAGGGTATTGTCTGATTTATGAGGGGTAGCGTAGGCGTGTTTGGTATGGTTGTGATGGTGATAATAAATACTGCTTACTGGTGTAGGTGTATTTTTTATTACTATCACAGAAATGCCACTTCTAGAAAGTGCGCATTTATCTGTGCTTATAATTCTGGTGTTTTGCAGCTTGACTCCAATCCACGTCTGGGCAGAGTGACAGTTGGGGCTTTGTGCATACTTTTCAGACAGCCTGTACACAGGGAGGGTGGAGGTGTCACTGAGGTGCATCTACATACTGAATAGTCTTCCTGGGCTGAGAGAAGGGAGAGGCGGGGCACACCTACATTTGTAAAGGCTGTGCCCTGGCCTCACACAATAGGGTCGTTAACCCCCCACTGATGTTTGGAGCCTGTGCTGAAAGGAGAGAGGGGGCACTCCCAGAACCAGTTGTAACTGGCTGGAACCTCCTCTCCCTGGCATTGTAAAACACTGTAAAAATGGACTATAAGTACAGGGGAATTTTTCCCACAATTTGAACATTCTTGGAACTTGAAACTGGACACAGAACGCTGATGAATGGACTCACCAGGAAACCGCCATGGACTGCTGCTGCTGTGCTGACCTGTGACCTGCCTGGTCACTAAGAGGAACTGCCACCATCTGCACCCCTTGTGCTGGCCTGTAGCTGGGCCCACCAGCCCTGTGCTCTTTCTTGTTTGGTTGTTCCCAGGGGCAGGGTGCTGTGGCCCCTGACCCCTGCAACGCTCTTTTTAAACCTTGGCACAGAACGCTGTATCCAGGATCCAGGCATTTCTTCAAATTGCTGGGCTGTTGATGTGCCATAGCGCTTTGAAAGCGCTTTTCTTTTCTTAAAGGAAATCACCGCCGCAGCCCGGGCTTTAAATTATGCCCTTGTGCTTCCTGGTCGGCATCTCTGTTAAAAGAAAATCACCGCCGCAGCCCAGGCTGCATAATTTCTCTAAGCGCTGTGAAAAGCGCTTCTTGACGAAAATCACCGCCGCAGACCGGGGATGTAATTTCTGTTCAGCGCGAGGATCGCGCTCAGCTCCGTGCCCTGGGGAGCAAGGAAACCCCTTTCAAAGTGCCGAGGAGCAAGCCGGCTCCTAGCGGTGCCCCCGGGGTAGGGATCGCTCCAAGGAGCGCCCCCGGGGCACCGGCCGGCCCGACCTGGTGCCGGCGTTGTTTCCAAGCAGGAGGGAGAGGAGGACGCCTCTCCCTCACCTGCTCCAGCCCCGGAGGGCTCTCCCTGTGCGTGCGGGCGGGGCAGCAGCCTCATCGGAGGCTCGCCCGTGCCGCAGGCACTCTGGTGGGCCCCCTCGTGGGCCCGAAGCAATTGGGAAGGGGTCTCCCTTCTAGGACGGGCCATGGAGGCCCAGGGAGACCCCAGGAATTAGCGGGCCCCTGGAGGGGCCCGTTTTGCAACCCGGAGGGGGTGCGTGGCACCCCCCCTCCCCCGCAAGAGATTTCTCTGGCCTGGGCCCCCCTCGAGAGGGCCGGTGGAGGCCTAGGGGGGGCCCCAGTGTTTACGGACCCCAGAGGGGCCCATTTTTGTCATAGAGGAGGTGCCTGCCGCCCTCCCCTAACCCCGGTGATCACGGGTCCCAGAAGGGGCCCGATAAGGAGTCAGAGAGGGTGCGTGCCGCCCCTCTCTATCTGCAATGTTTTGGAAGCCCCCGTTTTTGCGCAAAGGAGCGCCGGGGGCCCCATTATTCGTTTTAGGCACTGGAGGTGCCTTTTCATCATTTTCAGGTACTTTAAAAGGGACTAATGTAACGTTGATTTAAAGTTCTTGCTACAGACTTTTTGTAATTATGTTATATTGCCTACCTGGTCTTTGATGTTTTTTGACATATGTGTGCACATGTTCCTTTTATGGGCATGACTTGCTAATATGTTTGCTTAACTTGCCATAGATTTTCTAATGTTCCTATTATGGGCGTTTTATGATATTCTTATGACAAGTGTTCTAATGTGATAACGTGTTTCCTGACTACTGCTTATGTTGCAGAATACTGAGTAACCTGTGTGTTATGTGTGACTACTGCTAGTTTGCAGAGTAATTAATGTGTAACGTGTTCTGACAACTGCTAAGGTAGCAGGATAGTACTGTTATGTGATGTTGGTCTGATAATTACGTTGTGTACAATACAGTATATTTTCATATAATCTGGTGTTGTGTTTCCTTTGTGGTGGGGATAGTGCGTCACATATATGTGTGTGTTGTGCAAACGCTTTACGCATTGCCTCCGGGTTAAGCCTGACTGCTCGTGCCAAGCTACCAAGGGGGTGAGCAGGGGTTATCTTGGACGTGTAACTCCCTTGCCCTGACTAGAGTGGGTAAGTTTTGCCTGGCTGAGGTGCATACCCTAGCCAACCAGAAACCCCATTTCTAACATTGGAAGTCAGCGGTGAGGATAGGACTTGCGCTTGCACAATACCATTGTGACTCATTATTTCACTACAAGGATTGCGTTTAGACCATCACATGTTTGGCTTCTCTTAACTTTCTCTCTTTGGTCATTTTTCCTGTTTTCAGTTCTCATGCTTGGGTAGTGTGGTTGTCACAGTTGAGTTATTTGTACCTTTTCAAGATGGGGCTTACCTTTGATTTAGAGGACCTGCCGGTTTACACGCAGGGGGAATTAGAGGGGTTCTGTAGAGAGAGAGGGCTGCCTGTAGAAGGGGACCTCAGGAGATCTCTGAATTTCTTTGAAAGGTTTGTGACATTTACCCAGGGAGGGAGTGTGCGTAGGGGGTACCCAGAGGATCCTGAGTGTAGCGAGGGTTCCCAATGGGAGGGCTCCCAGACCTCATCCCTAGAGAGTGGTAGAGAGACTGATCAGGAGGGTGAGAATGACCGGTTGGGGACGCCAGTTGACAGGGAAGGCCCCAGTGATAGGGAGTCCCTTGCTGGGTCCAGTGTAAGAAGCAGGGCTACCTCTCATTCCTTGACGCCTGATGAGCTAAGAGATAGGCGGGAAGAGAGGGACCTGAAGTTGCAGTTAGCGCGCCTAGCTGTTGAGGAGAGAAGGGCTGAGGTAGAGAAGGCCTTAGTACAGGAGAGAATGGCAGAGGCAGAGAGGGCCTTTGCCAGAGAAAGACTCGCTCTAGAGCGCAGTCTGAAGGTTCTGGACTCACCAGCGCTGCAGGTGGAGTCCAGTGGTGGCAGCAATGTACAGTGCTGTAGCAAAGAGGTTCCTCACATACCCATAGATCTGGTACCTAGGTTCCAAGAGGGGGGTGACATACGTCAGTGGTTAAAGGAATATGAGAAGGCTCTGGTAGAGCGCAGGATCCCTGAGAAGGATTGGGGAACTGGCCTAGGGAGTTTTATTCCTGAGGAGGGGAGGGATGCCCTACTGACTCTAGAAGAGAGTGACAGGGAGGGGTACTCCGCTGTGAAGAACGCACTGATTGTGAAGTATGGTTTTTCCCCTGAGGAATACAGAAAAAGGTTTAGGGGTGGTAAGAAACGGTCCCACCAGTCTTGGGAGGAGTTTGTGGAGGATTGCTGCATTGCACTAGATGGATGGGTGAAGGGTAGCACAGTAAACAATTTTGAAGGGCTGTTTAATCTGATTCTCAGAGAGCACCTGTTTCGTTGTTGTTTTTCAGAGTTACGCCAACACTTGTCAGTGTGTGAGCTCTCTGACTCCAGGGAGCTTGCAAAGGAGGCAGACTTCTGGTTGCGTACCAGAGGGTCTGGTGTGACATTAGGGGGTGTTCCTAATGAGAGTGGTCTAGGTGTTTCCCAACAAGGTGTGGTGGGAAAGGAATGGAGTGTCCCAGGTAGGTCCCAGTGGACTGGGATGGGTGAGGGACCCCATGTCCCGTCTCTGAGGAGAGGGAATGGGGCTGGGCTGAGGCCCAAGGTGCCCAAGATACCGTCCCAGGCCCCTGAAGGTTCCATGAGTGAACGCCAGGAGGTGAGCCTAACCTGTGCCGTAGGGCCAGCTGTTCAGAAGGATCCCATTTTGTCATTAGGAGTTAGGCGGGTGGCTGGTGATAGCGTTCCGCCGGTCCTGGTGTCTGGTAGTCTCGCTCTACAGCGGAGGAGGCGGAAATCCAGGCATAGGGTTGAGAGGGGGCTGCGGGCCCCAGTGGAGAACCTGGAGGGTCAGGGGTCAGCTCTGAGAGCAGAGCCCCCCAGGAATGACCTTGGTGAGACCATTTCTGGGCTGGGGGGAATCCAGACTCTGTCCGATGGGCAGAGGTCAGGAGACCTGCGCCAGCCAGACTCTTGTGTGGCCCTTGGGGAAAGTGTTTCCCTGATGGGGGGTAGGTGTGCCCCCCAGGAAGTCCTGGTGCGCCAGGCAATGATTCAACCGCAGGGTGGTGACTCTGGGTTGGATGATCAGGTTCAGGGGGTAAACTCTGACCTGATGGGGAGTACGTGTGCTCCCAAGGAAGTCCTGGTGCGCCAGGCAGTGGTTCAACCGCAGGGTAGTGACTCTGGGTTGGATTGCCAGATTCAGGGGGTAAGCTCTGATCTGGTAGGGGGTAGGTGTGCTCCCAAGGAAGTCCTGGTTCGCTGGGCAATGGTCCAGTCTAAGGGTGTCGTCCCTGGACTAGATAGACAGGTTCAGGGGGTAAACTCTGACCTGGTTGGGGGGGCGGTTAGTGCGCTCACCTCCCCGTGTGAAACTTCTGGTGGCTTCTCCCGAGGTGGGGAGACGCAGGACTCTGGAAGTGGGGTTCAGGGAGGGGGAAGCCCGCCCCGGACCCCGGTGCAACCCAAGGGTGTCGTCCCTAGGTTGGGTGGTCAGTCGCCAGGTAGTGATCCTGGGCTGGCGAGAAAGTTGTGCAGGGCTGCTGTACCCAGCACCCTGGCAAGTGTGGATTCTGGTGATACCCCTCCTAGGAGAGGAGGGCGGGATCCTAGAAGGAGGGGTAGAGGGAGGAGAGCCTCGCCTCTAGCCCCTGTAGAACCTATGGGTGCGGACCCTAGGTTGGTGGATCAGTGGCAGGGTAGAGCCCCTGAACTGATCAGAAATGGAGTGGAGACAGGTTGCTTTGCACCTGGGGCTACCGCCCCCCACTCATTATGGTTTCAGAGACCAGAGGCTCCTAGATGGCCTGGGGCCTGGTTCTGGCCATTGGCAGCTAGAGAATCCCCGTGGGTTGGTCTAGGCTGCCTGGGACGCATTGACAGAGAGATCCCAGTGGAGTCAGGAAGGCGTAGAACTGGAACATGCCCCTGCTGTTGTGGGCCTGGGTCCTGGTTCTATCGCCCCAATCAGGAAAGTACATCAAGGTATTGATTGTTCTCCCCTGGATTTTGGCTGGTAGGGGGTTGTGTTGGACTTTTGGCCATACGCATGGTCATCCCTAGTCTTTTTGCCTCCTTCCTCCTGGTTTTTCTGACCTCTCGCTGTTGGCTCTAGGACTCTGAGCACTTTATCACTGCTGACCAGTGCTAAAGTGCAGGTGCTCTCCCATCTAAAGTTGGTATGATTGGCTTATACCTAATTGGCATATTTAATTTACCTATAAGTCCCTTGTACAGTGGTATCTCTATACCCAGGGCCTGTAAATTAAATACTACTAGTGGGCCTGCAGCGCTGCTTGCGCCACCCACTGAAGTAGACTTTCAGACCTGTCTCAGGCCTGCTAGCGCAGGGCCTGTGTGCGCAGTTTTCTGCCACAGGGACCTGGCATCTAAATTTACTTGCCAGGCCCAGGACTCCCCTTTTACTACATGTAAGTCACCCCTAAAGTACGCCCTGTGGGCAGGGTGCCATGTATGTAGAAAGGCAGGACATGTGCCATATTGCATGGCCTGTCCTGGTAGTGACAAACAGCCTAACTTGGTGTCTCACTGCTGTGAGTGCTGCCTTCTCATAGGATTGCATTAGAAATGCCCTGCCTTATGTGTAAAGGGTATTGTCTGATTTATGAGGGGTAGCGTAGGCGTGTTTGGTATGGTTGTGATGGTGATAATAAATACTGCTTACTGGTGTAGGTGTATTTTTTATTACTATCACAGAAATGCCACTTCTAGAAAGTGCGCATTTATCTGTGCTTATAATTCTGGTGTTTTGCAGCTTGACTCCAATCCACATCTGGGCAGAGTGACAGTTGGGGCTTTGTGCATACTTTTCAGACAGCCTGTACACAGGGAGGGTGGAGGTGTCACTGAGGTGCATCTACATACTGAATAGTCTTCCTGGGCTGAGAGAAGGGAGAGGCGGGGCACACCTACATTTGTAAAGGCTGTGCCCTGGCCTCACACAATAGGGTCGTTAACCCCCCACTGATGTTTGGAGCCTGTGCTGAAAGGAGAGAGGGGGCACTCCCAGAACCAGTTGTAACTGGCTGGAACCTCCTCTCCCTGGCATTGTAAAACACTGTAAAAATGGACTATAAGTACAGGGGAATTTTTCCCACAATTTGAACATTCTTGGAACTTGAAACTGGACACAGAACGCTGATGAATGGACTCACCAGGAAACCGCCATGGACTGCTGCTGCTGTGCTGACCTGTGACCTGCCTGGTCACTAAGAGGAACTGCCACCATCTGCACCCCTTGTGCTGGCCTGTAGCTGGGCCCACCAGCCCTGTGCTCTTTCTTGTTTGGTTGTTCCCAGGGGCAGGGTGCTGTGGCCCCTGACCCCTGCAACGCTCTTTTTAAACCTTGGCGCAGAACGCTGTATCCAGGATCCAGGCATTTCTTCAAATTGCTGGGCTGTTGATGTGCCATAGCGCTTTGAAAGCGCTTTTCTTTTCTTAAAGGAAATCACCGCCGCAGCCCGGGCTTTAAATTATGCCCTTGTGCTTCCTGGTCGGCATCTCTGTTAAAAGAAAATCACCGCCGCAGCCCAGGCTGCATAATTTCTCTAAGCGCTGTGAAAAGCGCTTCTTGACGAAAATCACCGCCGCAGACCGGGGATGTAATTTCTGTTCAGCGCGAGGATCGCGCTCAGCTCCGTGCCCTGGGGAGCAAGGAAACCCCTTTCAAAGTGCCGAGGAGCAAGCCGGCTCCTAGCGGTGCCCCCGGGGTAGGGATCGCTCCAAGGAGCGCCCCCGGGGCACCGGCCGGCCCGACCTGGTGCCGGCGTTGTTTCCAAGCAGGAGGGAGAGGAGGACGCCTCTCCCTCACCTGCTCCAGCCCCGGAGGGCTCTCCCTGTGCGTGCGGGCGGGGCAGCAGCCTCATCGGAGGCTCGCCCGTGCCGCAGGCACTCTGGTGGGCCCCCTCGTGGGCCCGAAGCAATTGGGAAGGGGTCTCCCTTCTAGGACGGGCCATGGAGGCCCAGGGAGACCCCAGGAATTAGCGGGCCCCTGGAGGGGCCCGTTTTGCAACCCGGAGGGGGTGCGTGGCACCCCCCCTCCCCCGCAAGAGATTTCTCTGGCCTGGGCCCCCCTCGAGAGGGCCGGTGGAGGCCTAGGGGGGGCCCCAGTGTTTACGGACCCCAGAGGGGCCCATTTTTGTCATAGAGGAGGTGCCTGCCGCCCTCCCCTAACCCCGGTGATCACGGGTCCCAGAAGGGGCCCGATAAGGAGTCAGAGAGGGTGCGTGCCGCCCCTCTCTATCTGCAATGTTTTGGAAGCCCCCGTTTTTGCGCAAAGGAGCGCCGGGGGCCCCATTATTCGTTTTAGGCACTGGAGGTGCCTTTTCATCATTTTCAGGTACTTTAAAAGGGACTAATGTAACGTTGATTTAAAGTTCTTGCTACAGACTTTTTGTAATTATGTTATATTGCCTACCTGGTCTTTGATGTTTTTTGACATATGTGTGCACATGTTCCTTTTATGGGCATGACTTGCTAATATGTTTGCTTAACTTGCCATAGATTTTCTAATGTTCCTATTATGGGCGTTTTATGATATTCTTATGACAAGTGTTCTAATGTGATAACGTGTTTCCTGACTACTGCTTATGTTGCAGAATACTGAGTAACCTGTGTGTTATGTGTGACTACTGCTAGTTTGCAGAGTAATTAATGTGTAACGTGTTCTGACAACTGCTAAGGTAGCAGGATAGTACTGTTATGTGATGTTGGTCTGATAATTACGTTGTGTACAATACAGTATATTTTCATATAATCTGGTGTTGTGTTTCCTTTGTGGTGGGGATAGTGCGTCACATATATGTGTGTGTTGTGCAAACGCTTTACGCATTGCCTCCGGGTTAAGCCTGACTGCTCGTGCCAAGCTACCAAGGGGGTGAGCAGGGGTTATCTTGGACGTGTAACTCCCTTGCCCTGACTAGAGTGGGTAAGTTTTGCCTGGCTGAGGTGCATACCCTAGCCAACCAGAAACCCCATTTCTAACAGCCTCGTTGGACTACTTTAGCATAAAAAAATGACGCTAATGTGGTGCAAGGAGGTGCTAGGGGCTCTTAAATTTGCCCCTAAGTATTCTGTATGTAGCACGTATATACCCCCGTAGAGGGTAGTTCCTTGAAAAAAATAAAAAATATATTTATCTTTTAAATTCATTTCATCAAGTTTTCAGATTTGAAGAAAGCTATGGAGCTGTAAATACCGAAAATGTCATGCCTTGTGTCATTGCAATATTTTTCTATATTTCTTTGAAAGAAGGAAGAGCCCTCTCGCTAAGCATCTGGCCAATGGTATTAAGAATAAACTTCTGCCAGCAACATAAAAAACTTGCAGGTAAAACGCTGGAAGATTGTGATTATACCCTAAAAGTGTAAATTGATTAAAGCTAGCAATTCTACAAAGGTTTCTCATGTTCAGCCAAACTAACTGGAAAACAGCAATGTTTTGAATCTTGTTCGTTTAAAATAGGCGATGTCAGTAAGGCCTTTGAGGGGCTTGGCGGCATTCCAAATGCCTTGATAATTGGAGAAAATTTCACTGAGTATCCATTCTTCTCTTCTACAGCCGTGGGCAACCTAAAAGTATAAAACAGTGATACAATATAATCCTAATGATGGCAGTGATAAGCCTCCCCTGTGGCAAAATAGCTGAAGGTGCAACGCAGTGGTTTACCCAAATTAATTTTTGCCAGATAGCTTCTACATTGTTAAAAAAAAAATTGGGAAGATAAAAAGATATAGGCCTAAAACGATAAAGGTATCGAGGGAGTATTACCGTTTTGATAACTTTATATCGGTCAGTGAGACAGAGATAAAATTTGCCCTATTTTTAATAAATCACCAATGATTTTAGAAATAGCATATTACAATTAAGTTCAATAATGTCTGCAATGTTCATGGATATTTGCACGCCAAAAAAGGTCACTGTTTTGGCCCAGTGAGGATCAGACGCTAATGCTGTAACTTAAGTCACCATCTGAATTTTTATCAACATTGGGGTTATATCTGGACAGCTGCTCAAACTGTCCAGCTGCCCTTTTGACAGCAACTAGGGCATTTGAAGGAGATTTAAAAACCGCGATAGTGTCTCCATACGCTAGCACTTTAAGGTGAAGATTATGCAGATGTAAGTGGGGGAGGGAAGCTACTTTTTTAAGGCTTAGTTGTATCTCAGACGCCCCAGGATTTTATGGCTTCAAAATCGAAAATTTGCAGCATAATGTTGCATTTTTTGAGGTAATTTTGCATCAATTTGTTTTACCAATTTTTCTTAGTTTATTGTAGGGGTGGAATTCCGTGGAGTTACATAAAATCTCTGTGAGAGTCTGTGGAGTTCTGCGAGCGGGCAGAAACCAGTATGTGGTGCTGCCCGTGCTGACTTTTAGAACCAGGAGCTTATTCTGTGCGGAGAAATCAGCGCAAATGGCGCCACAAGGTGTGCCAGAGGGTGCTGCTGCTCAAGTTGATTTTACTGCTGCTCGAGTAGATCTCCTACTCAAGAGGCAGCTTGTCCGATGGGAACGGTTGGGCCGCCCGTGACCACCCTCATTGGGAAAATCTCACCGGGTGTCTCCCTAGTGCCAGAAAATCGCATATCTGACCAATCAATGATATGTAACATTAAATGAGATAAAATAACAGTAATACTGGTTTCATTTTAATTGCATGTGCTTAAAAAATGCTATTATGCTGTTGCACTTGATGGGCTCAATAATGTCTTATTTATATTTTCTAACATCATGGTGGCCAAGTGGCCTATATAGTGTATCCTAGTTCATGATAACCATAATTGATGCCAAATAGAGTCTTCTCTTTCCAAAAGGGAGAACTGTATTACTCCTAAAAACACAAAAACACAAATGACACACATATACACAAATTCAAAATCAAACAATAACTAATACAGTGCGAATGATATTGTTCTGCACCCTGGGACTTCCTTTACTTCTCATTTGAGTCATAAATACTCAAATGTATTAAACAAATTATCAATGATGGCCTGAACTTGGATGAGGAGCTTCTCATGCACATTGGGTGATCATAACTTTGGAACTGGAACTTTTGTTTTCTATGTCCTTTCTCTCTGCCGTTATTCTGAATAGTGGAGAATTATGTTTGTCTGTTTTGTTCTTTATTTTAGTGTTCATATCTTTTGGCATTGTGTACTGATCATTTATAGCTTGGTTTAATGTAAAGCCACAATTTATTACCATACGAAAAGCTAATTAAAATTGGTGCACGGATGGGCCCTTTGGCAAACCCCAACAGTCAGCCAACCCCACGCTGCACAGGGCATTTGTCGAACAATGCATGGGGTTGGCCACAGGGCCTAACTTGCAGCCAGGCTCGGCATCCAACTCCTCGTAGGAAGCCATCTGGAGGCCCTGTGACTGAACCCCCTGGCACGCTGCCAACCCCACATATTTGGCATGTTGAGCATAGGTCTGGCCTAGGGGACCCCATCCTCAGAGGCCAAAACATATATATCAAGTGTACAGGTAAGTCCAGCCCCCACCCTGACCCTTAGTTAGCCCAGAGGACCCCATCCCCCATTGTCAGTTCGAATAAAAAAGACTGGGGGCTGCTTGGCCCTTCTCCTAAAGCCTTAAAAGGCCCAGGAGACCCCACAATGGGGTGAAATGCAATTAAACAGGGGAGGAGGGTGTGGAGTCCCCTTCCTTAAGCCATAATAGGCCTCAGGGACATCATCCCCTGGGGTGAATTACAAAAAAAGGGGGAGGGGCCAGCATAGTCCCCCATCCCTGAGCCTTTTCAGGCCCCAGGGACGCCATCCCCTATGGCTAAAACCAATAAAAAGGGCAGTGGGGGCATGTGGACCCCCTTGCTGAGCTTTATTAGGCCTGGAACCCCATCTCTTGGGGCCAAATATAATAAAAAGGGAAGGGGCTGCACAGCCTCTCTTCCCTAGTCTTTTCAGGACCCAGGAGTCCCATCACCCCAGGCCCTAATCAAATAAACATGAGGAGGGGGCGCTTGGCCCCTGTCCTCAAACTTTATTAGGCCCTGGGGACCCCATCCCTGGGCCCAAATATAATAAAATAGGGGAGGGGGGCTTTCTGGTCCCCCTGTCTGTGCCTCATTAGGTCCTAAGAACACCATCCCCCAGGGTCATATTTATTTTAAAAGGTTGAGGGGGCTGCATGCCCCCCAACAAGAGCCTATTATGGCATGCCTTTAATATGGCTGGATGCCCTGATGCCCACCCAGGTCATCCACAAACAACATACTGGAGCCACAGGGGAAACCCCAGGGTCCCCACAGCCCCATCTGGCTCCCTGGATGGTACAGGCGCCGGCATTGCTCCTATCTAGATGGAACAGCTATTTATGCTGCTCCCTACAGGCAGTGACAATATGTTCTTCTGTGTCTCTGCCTCCACCAGTGTGGGCAGGGAAACAGAACACAAGTCTGCTCCCAACCAGCAGGAGCATTTTTAAAGCTTCTACTGACAAGGAGCAGACTTTGTGTTAGCTCCAGTTTGGTGGGAGATTTGTATATGCTCCTGCCAGATTTGAGGAAACTCATGTTTTCTGGCTGTTGCCAGTGGGGCCAAGAAAACCACAGTTTCCCAGGGGTAGCATCACCAGGACACAGTAAGTGAACCAGCCCTGTGGGATGGGGTCCCAGGGGCATGCCCCCCCTTTTTTTTAAGTGACATTCTGGGGGGTGCTGCACTCAGGACCTTTTTTAAAGCTTGGGTATAGTGGGCTGCACAGCACCCCTCCCCTTATTAAACACTTCGGGCCTTGGGGAATGCAGTCCTCAGGGTTGAATATGGCGTGAGGAGGGAGGCTGCATGCCCCCCTCCCCTAATCAATATATGAGGCCATAAGGGATAGTGTCCCCGAGGCCAAAAACAGCTCATGAGGGACGTGCACTTCCCTCCTCTTATTAAATAGATTGGGCCCCGTAGCGTGGAATTTCCAGGGCTGAAAATGACACAAGGAGAGGAGCCCTGCTCAAACGCCCCACATACTTAAACAAAATAGTGGCCCACAGGAGCATGGCAAAAACTATAATTTTTGTAAAAAATTTTTAGCCCCAGGGGTTGGCTCTCTGGGAATCCCTAACCTGCCCCCTTACATTATTATTTTCTTAAGTTCAGTACAGGGGACTAAGTCCCAAGTCTTGTAATGGCTGCCACCCAAATTTTTCTTAAGTTGATTGCAGCCAGTGAGACCGCTTGCTCCTGCTGCAGTCTGACTCGTGGGGGAGTGAGATGGCTGAAGGGAAATCTTTCAACTGGGACTTCTGCGAGACTCTCACGATCCTCTTGCGGACATAACCGTCCACATATACAAATATTTTTAACCCCAAATTTCTCAACAACTGCACAACTGATTTACACTAAAATACAGAAAGCACAATCTGTGGACCAAGATCTAGCTTCCTGCCAAATTTAGTGTAATTCCCCTCAGATGTTTTTGCTGTAGCCCTTCTTAAAGAAGTCTATGGAAAATGCATAGGGTTTGTGCGCTTTGGGACCTTTTCCCCTTTTTATTCTCCACCCCCACTTAACAGATCTCCTTGAGAAGGAATGAATCTTGAACAATTATAGATCTCAATACTAAAGTTCCTAAACTCGGATAAAGAACTTTCAGTTCATTTTGGCTGATTCTGTTGTAATTTTGCACATTAATAGTGTAAGAATTTTTGCTACAAAGGTGAAAATTTGACACAAGCTAACAGTGTAATAATTTTATTATATGGGTGACATATATGGGTATATGTCTAAATACAGTTACCGCTATTGTGTTTGGTGGCCTCTTTGCTGTCAGTGTAGTTTCTATTTGTTTGAATATTGTCACAAGTTTTTAATTCAGTCTTCTCATTTCACTTTACAGGGAGCATAGGAAAGGACTCTCTAGATCTGGCCTGGGTTGTGAGAGGTGGACCGAACCAACCCACGCCCCTACCCAACTCTTCCATTTCGTACACCATTGGGTGACAAGTATTATTATTATTATTTTTTAATTTCATGTTTTGTAGTGAGCTTTGGTAATTCGTGGGCTAGGACTGATGTGTTTTACTATACCTGTCAAATAAGTTATCATTGTGGCAAAATATTATTGCTTTCAGAATATTATGTGATTGCTATTATGCTATGCATATTTGTTTTGACCAGGTTCTGTAACAATTGTCATTTATCGTATTTACTTCTGTTACCAGTCCAACATGGTTCTTGTGTGGTGATTATACTTGGTCCTCTTTCTGTTTTTGTTATCAGATGCATCTATATGTGAGTGATTTACACTTGAGCCAGTGAGCGTGAGCAAGGCTGGGTCACCAAAACGGGTCCCTGAGCTGGGAAACCTTTTTAAATCGCAAGGCGGGCGTCACCTTCAGTCTATGCCAGTTCACTGTACACCACTTCACTGTACTCTACCCCACTCTATGCTATTCCCCTGTATTACACTCTACGCTATTCCAACGAACCCCAATCCACTCTATGCCACTCCACTCTATACTATCACACTGGCGATAATTCTACTCAGTGCCACTTCACTATATGTTGTTCCACTCTACCCCCCTCCACTGTACGCCACTGCACTGTACGCCACTCCAGTCTACACTACTACACAGTATGCATTACCACTCTATGCCACTCCACTGTATGTTACTCCTCTCTACCTTCACTTTACACTTCTGCAGCATACACCACTTTACTGTACACCTCTTCACTCTAAGCTTCTCCACTATACGCTATTCCACTCTCTGCCACTTCACTAAACACCACTCTACTCTACGCTATTCCAGTGTATGCCACTCTACTATATGACACTCCACTGTCTGCTATTCAACTGTATGCCACTCCACTATATAGTACTCTACTCTACGCCACTCCAATATACACCACTCCATTCTATGCTATTCCACTGGACAGCACTCTGCTCCACACCACTCCACTGTATTATATTCCACTCTACCCAACTCAAGTATATGCCATTCCAGTGTATGCTACTCCACTGTATATCATTCCTTTGTATGCTACTGCATTATACACTCTCCCAGTGTATGCCACTCTACTGTATGCCAGTCCCCTGTACGCTATTCCACTGTATGTCACTTCACTCTATGACAGTCCACTGCAGGCTAATGCAGTCTACGCCACTCCACTGTATGTCCTCCACTGTATGCTACTCCACTCTACACCACTCCAGTGTACACCACTCTACTCTACACCACTAATGAGATTTTATTAGATCTCACTCCAGTCTACGGGACTCAACTGCTTCCTATTCAACTCTACCCCACTAGACTGTCCACTACTCCAGTCCATGGCACTACACTATACACCTGTGCACTCTATGCTACTCTACTATACACTATTCCACTCTACACCACTCCACTGTATGACACTCCACAGCATGGATAATATATGTCAGTCCACTATACAACACTTCACTGTACACTATTCCACTGAATACCACTACACTCTCTGCTACTCCCGTCTATTCCACTCTAGTGTATGCCACTTCTCTCTATGGCACTCTATTCTCTGCTGTTCCATTGGAACCCACTCTACTGTATGATACCATACTATCCGTTATTCCACTGTACTGTATACCGCTCCACTGTACACCACTAGTTCTACGCTAGTCCACTCTGTGTCACTCGACTGTACGGTACTGCAGTGTATGCTATCCCACTCTATGACACTCCACTCTTTTAAACTTTACTGGACAGTATTCCACTGTACAGTATTAAACCGTACACCATTACACTGTATGCTACTCCACTCTACGATACTACACTGCATGCCACTAGAGTGTATGCCACCCCATTCTACATTACTCCACTGAACAACATTCCCCTCCACTCTATATACCTCTACTCTATAAAACTCTACTGCATTATATGGGACTCTACAGCACTCTACTCCACTCTGTCCCCAAAAACTCTCATGTCCAACTGTAGACTCCACTCAATGCCCGTACACTGCATTGTACAACACTCTATTGCACTATACAATGCTTTTGAGCACTTTATGACAAAGCACTCCACTCTACTATGTGAGACACCACTCCAGTATTTAACAATTTACTCAACCCAGTGCTACACTACTACACGGTATTCCACTCCACGCAACTCTACACTATGATACACCTATACACTGTATTATTATTTACTCCACACTACATTATGCCACTCTACTCAACTCAACTCTACCTCACTCTATGCCACTGTATAACAATCCACTCCCAGCAGCTCCACTGCACAGCACACTATAGTACTCTATGCAACTCCATTCAACACCACCTTCAAATTTCTGTAGGTAGTGCGCCTCCATACCCAGTATCGTCACCCCACTCACCACATTACATTAAATATAACTTGCACCTTTTCCATGCACTGGTCATACCCTTCCATATTACTTCACTTATACCATATGAAATCGTAGCATTTATAGAAGCACTTATAACATCTCAAATTGCGTCATTTGTGAGAACACAGTGCAAGATAGATTGGTGAGTTGTCAGCAGTTTGGGATGTAGCTGTGTCTAAAGTTGTTATAGAAATATGAATGTGGAAAACCTCTTTTGGGGCCTTCCCTTTTTCTTGGCCAGAGCTTGATGGTTCCCCCCAAAACTTCCCGGTTAGGAGCTGAGTTGGAAGAACATTTTTGGAAATTTTTGTGAAGATTCGTCGAATGGTGCCAAAGTTATTAGGAAAACAAAAAATGCTTTTCCTACCTACTGAAACGTGGTCCCAACTACCCATTTTCGGACTACATATAGTAGTTATAGTTAGGACCTAGTTTCTGTAGGAAGAGCATTTTTTGTTTTGCCAATAACTTTGGAGCCGCTTGATGAATCTTCACGAAATTTAAGAAAATTATACTTCAGTGGTTTCAGCTGCTGTCTTTTTGAAGTTTCGGGATGTTCCATCAAGCGGGGGCCGAGAAAAAAGGGGGGCCCAAAATGTGTTTTTCCCTTTCATTTTTCCAAAGGCTCTTTAGACATGGATACTGTTCAAAGGAATTACACCAAATTTGGCAGGAAGATCTTGTTGCTGACATTGTGATTTTTGTAATTTGGTGTAAATGTGTTTAGTAGTTTTTGAGATATTAAAGGTAAAAAAATATAAAAATCTAGGGATGAGGATCCTCCGTGGATCCCACTGCCCCAGTGCTGATTGGCTGCCAGCACTTCAACAAAGAAGTGTTAGCAGCCATCTTGGACCTCGGCAAAGTCCCAGAAAAAAGATTCAAAAAATTCAAAGGGGGCCGGGTGGGATCACCTTGAGCCCTTGGCCTTAGTCAAGGGGTCCCCCACAGAACCTGTCAGGGCTGAAAAGCATTTTAAAAAAATCTCAGAAAAATACATGGATAGATCTGCAGATTTTTCTGAGGTTCTTTTAAACAAAGGGCAGTCTCCCACTCTTTTCTCTCATTTTGCTCCCAGGAGGGCCAGGTCCTGCGTGCATTGGGGGCTTTAAAAAGGAGAGGGGCACATGGGGCCCACCTTCTAGGGCTTGTATTAGGCCTTGGACCGCCACCTCCCCAGGGAGATCACTTACAAATATGCAGGGGGCCACACGGTTTCCTGCACCCCAGGGGTCCCCACCTCCAGAGGGCAAAACAATATTTTGATATGGGGGAGGCCTCTGCCAGAGCCCCATGAACCACCACCTCACTGGGGCAAAGATGGAATGGTATGCTGGGAGCAGTGCAGCCTCCCACAGCCCAGGGGACCACCACCTCCCCAGGGGTAAAATAAAATAAGGAAGGGGGTCCGTTGCTGACCCCTGGCACCAGGACAACCACCTCCCCAAGGCAAATACAATGTTGGAGGGGGTCCATGTGGCCTCCCTTGTGGAGCCATAAATTGCCCTGAGGACTGCCTGCCCCAAGGACTGGCTGCTGCTATTTCCCAGAATGCCCACCCCCGGGACATAGCTGTCTGCTTTTGCTTGGTTGGAGCTGACAGCTCCCACCAGCAAAAGCAAGCATAACTCCACTTTCTACAAGCAGGAGCTGTCAAACAGCTCCTGTTAGCCGAAAGCGCAGTTTTCATCTGTTTCCCTGCGTGCAAATATGCGTACAGGGAAACAGATGAAAACATTGCTCCCGCAAGCAGGGAGCTGCTATTTAAAGGCAAGGGCTGTGGGGGCCTTCAGTCTCTCCCCATAATCCTGTCCCTCTCTCTCTCTCTTCTCTCTCTCTCTCTCTCTCTCTCTCTCTCTCTCTCTCTCTCTCTCTCTCTCCTCTCTCTTCCATCCCATAATGGGAGAGACAGAGAGAGAAAGATTGTTATTGCAATGGTTGCGTCGTACAATAACTTCAAAGTGTCACACCAACAAAATGTTCAGTTCGAACTTTATAGTTAGTTAAAAAAAAAAAGTCAGTTCTGGACTGCTGGTACAGCTATTGGACTGTCACTCATTAAATTGAAGGTTCAAGTCCTGGTATCCCATACAGTGTCTCTATCTATTGACTAGTGTTTTGAATGTTAAACATTATTAGTGATGTAAAATCTTTAGCTTGAATGTCAACGCTATGTCTTGATGCTATACACTAAGGAATCATCAATGGACTAGTTAAAAAGATCTGTGACCCCCACACTGAAGGCCAAGGGTTTCAGTCTTAGGGGGTCATTACAACATTGGCGGTATAAGGCGCTTACCGCTGTGCAGAAGACCGCCAATACACCGCCGCGGTAGACCGCCACAGCTATTATGACACACATCACGGAATCCGCCGAAATTCAGACACCCACACAACACCGCCACACCAAAGGTCAGCGATAAACTGGCGGAAACAAATCCTCCACCTCCACGCCAACAGAAACACGCCCATGCTATTACGACCCACGAATCCACGCGGCGGTCTTTCAACCGCGGTATTCCATTGGCGGTACACACCGCCGCGCTCAAAATACACATACATATACAAAACACTGCCACATTGGACAATTCCAAATACACACACCTGATACACATACACACAAGACTCCCACACACCCAACACAATATAAAACACACACCCACATCACACACAAACCCCTACAACCAGAAAATCTGAGAGAAGGCCAGAGAGACAGCACAGCTATTGACAACCCCATCACACAGAGGCACACAACACCATCACCCACACAACATCCACGCACAAAACACCACATACCACTACACTCACCACACTCATCAACACATACACCACCCCACACATCACACATAACACCCCATGTCACGCCAAATACACCCCGCTTCTCAGAGGAGGAGCTCAGGGTCATGGTGGAGGAAATCGTCCGGGTAGAGCCACAGCTATTTGGCTCACAGGTACATCACACATCAATAGCCAGGAAGATGGAGATAAGGCAAAGAATAGTGGACAGGGTCAACGCCGTGGGACAGCACCCAAGAAATAAGGAGGACATCAGGAAGAGGTGGAACGACCTACGGGGGAAGGTGCATTCAATGGTCTCCAGGCATCGCGGTGCAGTGGACTGGCGGCGGACCCCCACCTCCTCCCCCACAACTAACAACATAGGAGGAGCAAGTCCTGACCATCTTGCATCCTGAGGGCCTCGGAGGAGTCGGTGGAGGATGGGACACTGGTAAGTCAAATCTTAACTATCACATCCCCCACCCTACCTGCATGCTATCACACACCCCCACCCTCACACCCTCCCCTATCACCACAAATCCTCACTAATCTACCCATGACACCAAGCACCCATCCCAACACCAAGCCCTGCATGACACAACTAAGCAAGGTCCCCCCTCACTAAAGCATGCCCACTGCACATACCCAGAACACCCCCCCAACCATCACCACACAAGCCCCCACACAGGAATGCCTGCACTGGGGATCACGCACACCCAGCCATTGCACACCATTACACACACACATGCAATAATCATGTTCTCATACCCCTGCAGGATCCCGAAGGAACGTCACCACACCAGAGGGTCCAGACAACACCACTCCACCCCCTTGAAGAGGCCCACAGTGACGACAGCAGCTCTGCCCCACTGGATCCGGGTGACCAGCCCGGACCATCGTGGGCCTCGGGACAGTCGGTTCCCCTTGCACAGGCACAGCCCAACACTGACCTTCCACCCTCTGGTAACACCAGCACAGCACCCACCCAGCGGGCCCAAACCTCCCTACCCAGGACAGGTCAATCAGCGGTGTGTCCACCACTACAGGGCACCCAGGCTAACCCACCACCCCAACAACAACAGGGACCTGGGGGCAGTGGTAGTGGGCACACGGTCCAGGGGACGGAGGCACAGGAACACCGGGGAACTGGGAGCTGCTGTGCGACAGAGGGAGGAGAGGCCAAGGGAACCAACTCTCCACGAGGCCCTATCCTCCATCATGGGAGCATACCACCACTCCAGGAGACGATGGCTACGGTCCTGGACAAGTTGCAGGAGATCCTGCGTCTGCAGGACGAACTGTATTTTGGGTTCAGGGAGGAGCTCAGGACCATCAGCTCCGCCCTGGACACCATTGTAGGGGTGCTGACGACCATTCAAAAGACCTTGAGGGACACCGTGGCACTCCAAGAGGCCCCTGACACTAGCCAGGACGACGAACTGCCCACCACCTCCGCCGGCGCTAGTGGGCAGGACGCCCCGCCACAGGACCACCACACCAGCACCCCATCCCCTGCAGACAGACAACCACCACGCAAGCGGTCCCTGAGATCCAGGAACAGGACAGAGCAAGATGGCAAGACCCCCGCCAGGAAATAAGACCACCCTGATTGTCCCCCCACTGTCCCACTTTGTCACCCTGTCCAGATTGGAACTGCCCCAGCTCCACTTCCAATGCCCAGATGGGCAGTGCACCTGTGAGACGAATAGACTGGACTCTGCCATGGACATTCCTCCACCATCACCCATCCCCATTTTACAACCTTCCTTGATTTTTTTAGCACTTAAATAAACACCCTTGAAAGCCAAAAAAATCTTTAGTCAGTCTATGATTTGGAACTTTGTATTATCAATTACAGTGTCATAATGGGTTACCCATTGTAAGGCTAACATACCAATATCACACATCACAAGCCCTTGAAGGATGCAAGCAGTTGACACGTAGGTTACCACACTTGTGAAACTGAAATGGAAGGGTACAACTCAATTAACAAATAGTGAGTGAAATGTAGGTACAGGATAGAGGTAGACGTGTGAAAGTTAATGTAATGTTAAACCAGAAAATGTTCTCACCTGTGTGTCACTGGAAATATTGCTGTATGACTGACTCCCTGTTGTCGTTTTCTCCATCCTCAGCTTCATCCTCATCACTGTCCACTGGCTCTACAGGCTCCACAGCTGCCACAACACCGTCATCTGGATCATCCTCCTGCAGAAAAGGCACCTGGCGTCGCAGTGCCAAATTATGGAGCAGGCAATGATGATGTCGCACACCTTCTTCGGTGAGTAGAATAGAGATCCACCTGTCATATGGAGGCACCTGAACCTGGCCTTAAGAAGGCCGAAGGTGCGTTCGATTACCCTCCTAGTCCGCCCATGGGCATCATTGTACTGTTCCTCTGCCCTGGTCCTGGGATTCCTCACTGGGGTCAATAGCCACGAAAGGTTGGGGTAACCAGAGTCCCCCAATAGCCATACACGGTGCCTCTGGAGTTGACCCATCATATCAGGGATGCTTCTATTCCACAGGATGTAGGCGTCATGCACAGAGCCAGGGAACATTGCATTTACCTGCGAGATGTACTGGTCTGCCAAACAGACCATCTGGACATTCATCGAATAATAACTCTTCCGGTTCCTGTACACCTGTTCACTCCTGCGGGGGGGACCAGAGCTACATGGGTCCCATCAATGGCACCTATGACATTGGGGATATGTCCAAGAGCAAAGAAGTCACCTTTCACTGTAGGCAAATCCTCCACCTCAGGGAAAATGATGTATCTCCTTACGTGTTTCAGCAGGGCAGACAACACTCTGGACAGCACGTTGGAAAACATAGGCTGGGACATCCCTGATGCCATGGCCACTGTTGTCTGAAATGACCCACTTGCAAGGAAATGGAGGACTGACAGCACCTGCACGTCAGGGGGGATTCCAGTCAGATGGCGGATTGGTGACATCAGGTCTGGCTCCAACTGGGTACATAGTTCCTGGATTGTGGCACGGTCAAACCGGTAGGTGAGGATGATATGTCTTTCTTCCATTGTCAACAGGTCCACCAGCGGTCGGTACACCGGAGGATTCCGCCATCTTCTCATATGTCCCAGCTGACGGTGCCTAAGAAGGACAACAGCGAAGAACCAGTCACTATTACTCCAGGTATGTACCCACAGTTACACACAAGACTACACCAGACAAAAAAGCCTTCCTGTATGTGTGATGAGTATAGGCCTAGCTATGCGTGACGCAGTAGTAAATGAAGCCATGTGGGCCCCTGAAATGGCGGCTGCCTGACCTCTAAACTGGGACAATGGGATTGTGGGGTAATTGCGCTGGCGTTGCACACCGTCACGGTAGGCGGTCGTAGACCGCGGCGCAATGCTGCATTGGTTAACATTGGACCCTATGGGTCCCAGGAGCCAATGAACAGGTGCGCCGGCAGTGATGATGCGCACCGCCGCAACGTCACCGCCATTTTCTATCTCTTCACTCACTAGATATCTGACCTTCGACAGGAGAGGACCTACACTGCTAGTGCTTCTGTGACCTCGGTCTGGAAGCGACGATGGCTGCTGCGTCTGGGGAAAGGGCCCCTGCCTTCACGGCACAGGAGTTGGAGAAACTTGTGGATGGGGTCCTCCCCCAGTACACGCTACTCTACGGTCCTCCAGACCAACAGGTTAGTACACAGGGAGCACGTTGTATGGGCTAGGCCTGGGTGGAGAGGGCTGGGTGGAAGAGGGAAGGGGGCAGAGTACATAGAACAGTAATGCATGGGAATGAATGGGCCACATGGCCAGAGTAGGGAGGGGGCCACTCACATTGACGGTGCAGTTGGTAATGACTGTTCCTCTTTCCTTGTGCATGTCATGTAGGTCAGCACCCACCAGAAGAGGGACATTTGGCGTGCCATCGCTAAGGAGGTCCGGACCCTGGGGGCCCACCAGAGACGGGGCACCCACTGCCGTAAGAGATGGGAGGACATTCGCCGCTGCAGCAAGAAGAGGGTGGAGGCTCAGCTGGGGATGGCCTCCCAACGTGGGAGGGGTGCCCGTCGCACCACGACCCCCCCTGATGTTCTGGATCCTGGCGGTGGCCTACCCGGAGTTGGATGGGCACTTGAGGACATCACAGCAGACACAAGGGGGTGAGTACAACCTCATTCAGCCCACTTTGCGTGCAGTGGAGGGGTCTGGGTGGGGGAGGTGGGCTGTGGGTGTCCCTAGGCCAGGGAGAGTTAGGTAGGCAAGGCCCCTCCGTAATGTAGGCCATGTGGCACTCAACCCCACCTCAGCAGAGTGCCAAGTTGAGGTATAGTTGCCCCTGTGGCATCCATGTGCGCAGATTCCCACCATTGCCATGTAGGCCATGTCCCAGAAATTGCATGTGCAGAGGTCAGGAGCACGGCGTAATGCAGGGGGCTGCTGCGTCTGTCTTGTCCGCCAACGGTAGCGTTATGCCATGCACTAAAACTCTCTTTGTTCTGTCTACCCCCCTTTTCCTGCTCTCCCTGTCCTTTTGTACATCAGCATCATCAGGCGGAGGTACAGTGGCACCGGAGCACGAGGGAGCTGCATCCCACATGGCCATGGAGGGCCACGCCACAGACTCTGAATGCACCAGTGGGACGGAGGGCGAGGGGAGCTTCACGTCGGCCACCGGATCACCAACCAGCGACTCAGACTCGTCCGCCGATGGGAGCTCCCCTGTGGTGGCGGCACCACCTGTGCGCCCCACTTCTACCGGTACAGCCGCCACCCCCCCTACCAGCACCGCCCTTCCAGCAGCCCCTCAGAGTTCGCCCCGTGCCCGCTCACCCAGAAGGGTGGGCATCACCTTCGCCCCATGCACCTCAGGCCCTGCCTTAGTCACCCCTGCTGCCCTCAGTGAGGAGGCCATTGACCTCCTCAGGTCACTCACTGTTGGGCAGTCTACCATTGTGAATGCCATCCAGGGTGTAGAAAGGGAGTTGCAACACGGTAATGCATTCCTGGAGGGCATTCATTCTGGTCAGGCTGTCCTTCAGCGAACCCTGCAATCTCTGGCCTCAGCACTGATGGCAGCCATTGTCCCTGTGTCTAGCCTCCCCCCTCCAACTTCCTCCACCCAGACCCAATCTCCTGTAGCCGAGCCCATTCCAAGCACACCTACAGACCAGCATGCACACAAGTCAACACACACAAGTAGCTCAAGCAAACATAGGCACCACACACACCACAAGCACTCACGCAAGCCTCACCAACATACAGACACAGCAATATCCACTGTCTCCACTGTGTCCCCCTCCTCCTATTCTCCGTCCTCCCTCCCAGTCTCGTCTACACACACACCTGCATGCACCACATCTACAGGCACTAGGACTCGCACCAGGACACCCAGCACCACAAGCCGCTCACCTGCACTCACCACGTCCACTGCCATTTACACGTCCCCTGTGTCCTCTCCCAATGTGTCTGTGACGCCCCCTCCCAAAGTACCCAAACGCCGGCAATCACTCACCCAACATCCATCCACCTCACAACAGCCTCCAGTACCTGCACCTGCACCCAAAACATCTAAAGTGACACCTCCTACAACCACCTCCTCTTCCTCCACTCCCAGACCCCCCCCCCCAGCTACCCATCCCAGTGTTCGTCAGAAACTGTCCCTCTGTCAAATTGACCTTTTTGCCCCCACCCTCCCTCCAATTCATCAGTCCCATCGTAGCGCCTCAGCCAAAAAGCCTCCAGTACCAGTGGTGCGTGTTCCAGGTTTTTGGAGTGCACCGGCCACCAGGGCAGGCAATAGGACCCGGAGCCAAGGCAGTGGCAGCCCACCCCCTGTAAAGGCTCTGAAAATGGACAGTGGACGCCTGGACCGTCTTAAGGCTCCTGGTGGGACGACAAGTGACATGGGATCGAAGGCGATTGGTGAGTCAGCTGTAACTCCACCAAAGGTGGGGAAGGTCCAGAGGAAGTCTTCCCAGCCTGTTGTGAGTGTCATGGCGGAGAAGTGCGCCATCATATCCGGTGGTCCAGACACAACCGCCAGCACTGTCGTCACTGGTCCAGAGACCACCGCCAGAGTCACAGCCCAGGAGGGCACAAGTATCGTCACTGGTCAGGAGACCACCGCCGGAGTCATTGCCCAGGAGGGCCCAAGTATCGTCACTGGTCCAGAGACCACCGCCAGAGTCACAGCCCAGGAGGGCACAAGTATCGTCACTGGTCAGGAGACCACTGCCGGAGTCATTGCCCAGGAGGGCCCAAGTATCGTCACTGGTCAGGAGACCACCGCCAGAGTCACAGCCCAGGAGGGCGCAAGTATCGTCACTGGTCCGGAGACCACTGCCGGAGTCATTGCCCAGGAGGGCCCAAGTCTCGTCACTGGTCAGGAGACCACCGCCAGAGTCACAGCCCAGGAAGGCACAAGTATCGTCACTGGTCCAGAGACCACCGCCAGAGTCACAGCCCAGGAGGGCACGAGTATCGTCACTGGTCAGGAGACCACCGCCAGAGTCACAGCCCAGGAGGGCACGAGTATCGTCACTGGTCAGGAGACCACCGCCGGAGTCATTGCCCAGGAGGGCATGAGTATCGTCACTGGTCCAGAGACCACCGCCAGAGTCACAGCCCAGGAGGGCACAAGTATCGTCACTGGTCAGGAGACCACCACCAGAGTCACAGCCCAGGAGGGCACAAGTATCGTCACTGGTCCAGAGACCACCGCCAGAGTCACAGCCCAGGAGGGCACGAGTATCGTCACTGGTCAGGAGACAACTGCCGGAGTCATTGCCCAGGAGGGCACGAGTATCGTCACTGGTCAGGAGACCACCGCCAGAGTCATTGCCCAGGAGGGCACAAGTATCGTCACTGGTCAGGAGACCACCGCCGGAGTCACAGCCCATGAGGGGCCAGGATGCCACAGCCCCCCTGGGCAATGATGGAACGTCATGCCACACACCAATGTCCGTATCAGAACCGCCATGTCAAAGCACCGCTGAAGAGGTCAAAGACCGCCATGGCAAAGCACCGCTGAACAGGGCAAAGACCGCCATGGCAAAGCACCGCTGAACAGTCCTGAAACGCCATGGCAAAGCACCGCTGAACAGGGCAAAGACCGCCATGGCAAAGCACCGCTGAACAGGGCAAAGTCCGCCATGGCAAAGCACCGCTGAACAGCCCTGAAACGCCATGGCAAAGCACAGCTGAACAGGGCAAAGACCGCCATGGCAAAGCACCGCTGAACAGGGCAAAGACCGCCATGGCAAAGCACCGCTGAACAGGGCAAAGACCGCCATGGCAAAGCACCGCTGAACAGGGCAAAGATCGGCATGGCAAAGCACCACTGAACAGGGCAAAGACCGGCATGGCAAAGCACCGCTGAACAGGGCAAAGACCACCATGGCAAAGCACCGCTGAACAGTCCTGAAACCCCATGGCAAAGCACCGCTGAACAGGGCAAAGACCGGCATGACAAAGCACCACTGAACAGGGCAAAGTCCGCCATGGCAAAGCACCGCTGAACAGTCCTGAAACGCCATGGCAAAGCACAGCTGAACAGGGCAAAGACCTCCATGGCAAAGCACCGCTGAACAGGGCAAAGACCGCCATGGCAAAGCACCGCTGAATAGGGCAAAGACCGCCATGGCAAAGCACTGCTGAACAGGGCAAAGACCGGCATGGCAAAGCACCGCTGAACAGGGCAAAGACCGGCATGGCAAAGCACCACTGAACAGGGCAAAGACCGCCATGGCAAAGCACCGCTGAACAGTCCTGAAACCCCATGGCAAAGCACCGCTGAACAGGGCAAAGACCGGCATGGCAAAGCACCGCTGAACAGGGCAGAGACTGGCATGGCAAAGCACAGCTGAACAGGGCATGCACCGTGTAGGAATGAATGGACCGCCACATCAGGCATCCTTCTCCCATGTGCAGCTGGGACAGTGACAGCACAGGAACTTTCACGTGGAGACTCATCCAGTCTGGGCACCAGTCCCCCTCCACAACCAGTGGAGACCTGCATCTACTTGAGAGACTGTGGCTTTGCACTCCCCAGGATGGCACAGTGGGAAAACCACCCACTGTAGGACTTGAGAGACTGTGGCTTTGCACTCCCCAGGATGGCACAGTGGGAACACCACCCACTGCAGTGACTTGAGAGACTGTGGCTTTGCACTCCCCAGGATGTAACAGTGGGCAAACCACCCACTGTAGGACTTGAGAGACTGTGGCTTTGCACTCCCCAGGATGGCACAGTGGGAAAACTACCCACTGTAGGACTTGAGAGACTGTGGCTTTGCACTCCCCAGGATGGCACAGTGGGAACACCACCCACTGTAGTGACTTGAGAGACTGTGGCTTTGCACTCCCCAGGATGTAACAGTGGGCAAACCACCCACTGTAGGACTTGAGAGACTGTGGCTTTGCACTCCCCAGGATGGCACAGTGTGAAAACCACCCACTGTAGTGACTTGAGAGACTGTGGCTTTGCACTCCCCAGGATGTAATAGTGGGTAAACCACCTACTGTAGGACTTGAGAGACTGTGGCTTTGCACTCCCCAGGATGGCAAAGTGTGAAAACCACCCACTGTAGTGACTTGAGAGACTGTGGCTTTGCACTCCCCAGGATACATCAATGGGTATGGAGCCCCGTCGTGGATCTGGCTTCGCATTCATCTGGCTGAGGTGCCCCCCGTTCCCTTCCCCCTGCGGTGCTTGTAGTGTTTCTATCTGATGCCCCGGCAGTGTTCTCTCCGATTTTGGTCAGGTATCTATTGTGGGCCTCGCCCATGCATTTTTGGACTGTTGGTGCACGGACATTGTTGTGTACATATCTGCACTACTTCTCGGATTGTATGTGTAAATAAGAGTGATTTTGAGATATGTATATCTGTATATTTTTGTATGACATGTATATTGGCACATTACAATGTTTGCCCGAATTTCGCATTGTCTTTGCATTCTTCCGGCGGGATTGTGGGTTGTTACTGTGATTTTTGTGACTACATTGGTGTGTATGTTGTGATATGCGAGGGTGGGGGTGGGGGTGTTTGGTGGGTGTCCCCCTAACTTTTGCCTCCCCCCTCCCCCGTGTCGTAGGTGCAGTACTCACCGGTATCTTCTGCGCCTACGTAGCTGTTGGTCGTAAAGGAGCAGAAAAACAAGGGCAGGTAGGATTTGTAATTCGGGCTCCATGGTGTCCTCCTTCCTCGTGGGATGTGTTCAGGTGAGCGTTTTCCCATAGCAAAAGCTGTTTCCGCCGTGTTTTTGTTCACGTTGGTTCTGCCCCGGAAAAGGTGGCAGATTGGCGGGTTGTAATAGTGTGGGCGGTACATTGTCTCCCGCCTGTCTGTTGGCGGTAACCGCCGCGCTGCTTGTCTGTACCGCCGTGGCGGTCGGAGTGTTAAAGTGGCTGTCTTTGTTGGCGGTTTCCGCCACGGTCATAAATCCTTTTTTTTTTCGCCGGCCTGTTTGCGGTATTACCGCCGGTTTAACACCGTCCGCCAGGGTTGTAATGACCCCCTTAGTGTGTCTCTGTTTTTTGCCTAATTTAATTATTTTCAACTTCAAACATTTAATGTATATGCTGAGATGTGATCTCACTCTTTTTACTTCACAATTAAATATTTCTTTTCAATTTGTCCTAAAATATATCATTCTAACTATATCATTTATTAAGTTTAGAAAACTGTCTGAGTGTTTACATGGAGTTGGCTGCAAGGCAACCCATGGCCAACCCATGGTGTGCACGACAAAGGCCAGCCATGGCACGGGATTGGGTGGTTGTAGGGTTTGGCTGCAGGGCCTGGCCGAAGGCAGTGGGTGGTGCAGGGTTTGATGGTTATAGGTGTTGGCCACAGAGCCTGCCTGCAGACTATGCCCCGGGGCCACCCTTGCGGCGAATAGCCAAAGACCATACAGGGTTGGGTGGCTACAGGGACTTGGCTGTAGGGCCTGGCCTTTGGCCAGGCATTGCGGTGAATGCCCACGGTACATGGCCAAAGGCTGTGTGTGGTGCAGGGTTTGGTGGTTATTGAGAATGACTGCAGGGCCTATGGCCAACACCTGCTGCATATGGCCAAAGTCAGTGTGTGGTGCAGGGTTGGTTGGTTATAGGGGCTTGGCCACAGGTCAGACCCTGCAGTCAACCTCCACTGCACACGGCTGAAGGCCATGCGTGGTGGTGGTTGGATTAACGTCTAGTACTTTAAATTATTTTACGTTAAAAAAATCACAAAATTTCACTGAAAAAAACAGGTTATAGAATTAAAAAGTAGAAATAGAATTTTAAAAACCTTAGAAATTCATAAAAAATTATTACCTACTATCCTACTATTGATCGCCAGTAGGTAGTTAAAATCAGGAGCTAGTTTCCACTGAAAAAGCAGTTTTTAACTTGCCTATATCTTTGGCGCCAGTTGAGGAATCTTCACAAAATTTTCTAAAAAATGTGACGCTCACTTCAGCTGCTGTCTGGAAAGTTTTGGGGTGATCAATCAAGTGGGGACTGAGAAAAAGGGGAGAGATCCCAAAATGCGTTTTCCCCATGTTAATTTCCATAAGGATTTTGAACACTTCTACAACCTAAACAGCTGGATGGATTTACACCACATTTGGCAGAAAGCTAGGTCTTGGTTCAGAAAGCACCTTTTTTGTAATTTGCAGTAAATCCATTCAGTAATTTTCTACATATTAAGTGAAAACCTAATTTATAGCGTCACAGATCGTCTTTGGATCCTTCTAGGATCCTCCATTGATTCAGAGGAAAAGTGAGGCCCTGATTAGCTGGCCACATCATGACAGAAAAGTTGTGTCCGCCATTTTATTTCTTGCATTGCCTGGGCGGTAGGAAAGAAACAGTGTAAAAACATATAAGGGATCAGGACACAGGTAACCTGACCCCTAGGACACGTCGCTGGGCCCTTTAGGGACCCCTAATGGGCAAAAATTGCCCTTTTTTTTTACACGGGATCTGAGGATCCTGCTTGGATCCTCCTCGGATACAAGGGAAAAGCAAGGCCCTGATTTGCTGGCCGCAACTTGTCAGAAATATTAACGTGTGCATAAAAAACATAGGGGGTCATTACAACATTGGCGGTAAAAGACGCTTACCGCCGTGCAGAAGACCGCCAGCACACCGCCGCGGCCGCGGAATTCCGCCACAGCTATTACGACCCACATCTCGAAATCTGACAAAATCCAGACACCCACACAAGTCCGCCACACCAAAGGTCAGTGATAAACTGGCGAAAATCCTCCACCGTCACACCAACAGAAATACGCCCACACTATCACGACACACGAATCCACGCGGCGGTCTTTCAACCGCGGTATCCCTATGGCGGTACACACCGCCATGCTCAAATTACACACACACATACAAAACACCGCCACATTGGACAATTCGAAATACACACGCCTGATACACATACACACACCACTCCCACACACCCAATACAATATAAAACACACACCCACATCACCCACAAACCCCTACGACCACAATTGAGAAGGAAGGCCAGAGAGAGACACTACAAACTACTACCAAGCATCCACAGGCACACCAGACCATCACCCACACTACTTCCACGCACAAAACACCACACACCACTACATATCACCACACTTATCACCACATACACCACCCCACACATCACCTACACCACCCACTGGCACGGCAAAGACACCCCAGGTTCTCGGAGGAGGAGCTCTGGGTCATGGTGGAGGAAATCATCCGGGTAGAGCCACAGCTATTTGGATCCCAGGTGCAGCACACCTCAATTGCAAGGAAGATGGATCTATGGAGAAGAATAGTCGAAAGGGTCAACGCAGTGGGACAGCACCCAAGAAATCGGGACGACATCAGGAAGTGGTGGAACGACTTACGGGGGAAGGTGCGTTCCATGGTCTCAAGACACCTGATCGCGGTACAGCGGACTGGCGGTGGACCCCCGCCTCCTCCCCCACAACTAACAACATGGGAGGAGCAGGTCTTGGAGATTCTGCATCCTGAGGGCCTCGCAGGAGTAGGTGGAGGAATGGACTCTGGTAAGTCAAACCTTTAACTACTTCTTCCCCCACCCTACCTGCATGCTATCACAGACCCCCACCCTCGCCCCCTCCCCTATCACTCCAACTCCTCACTAATGTACTAATAACACAAACCACACATCCCAACACCAAGCCCTGCATGACACAACAAAGCATGGACACCCATCACTAAAGCATGCCCACTGCACATACCCATAACACCCCCCTCATACCCATAACACAAGCCCCCACACAGGAATGCTAGCACTGGGGTACACGCTCACCCACTCATTGCACACCATGACACACACAGATGCAATAATCATGCTTTTACACCCCTGCAGGACCACTACCCAACGTCACTAGACAGGAGGGTCCAGACATCTCCACCCCACCCACAGAAGAGGCCCACAGTGATGACTGCAGCTCTGTCCAACTGGATCCAGATGACCAGCCCGGACCATCATGGGCCTCGGGAAAGTCGGTTCCCCACACCCAGTCACAGGCCACCACAGAGCTTCCACCCTCTGGTAACACCAGCACAGCACCCACCCAGCGGGCCCATACCTCCGTCCCCAGGACACGTCAATCAGCTGTGTGTCCACCACTACAGGGAACCCAGGATAACTCACCACCCCAACAACAATAGGGACCTGGGGGCAGTGGTAGTGGGCACACAGTCCAGGGGACGGAGGCCCAGGAACACAGGGGAACTGGGAGGGCTGCTGTGCGACAGGGGGCAGACAGGCCTAGGGAACCAACTCTCCCTGAGGCCATCTCCTCCATCATGGGAGCATACCACCACTCCCAGGAGACGATGGCAACGGTCCTGGCCAAGTTTCAGGAGACCCAGCGCATGCAGGAGGAACAGTATTTGGGGTTCAGGGAGGAACTCAAAACCATCAGCTCCGCCCTGGGCACCATCGTAGGGGTGCTGAAGGAAATACTGAACACCAGGAGGGACACTGTGGCACTCCAAGGGGCCCCTGACACTAGCATGGACGATGAACTGCCCACCACCTCCGCCGGCGCTAGTGGACAGGAGGCACCGCCACAGGACCATCACACCAGCACCCCACCCCCTGCAGACGGAGAACCACCCCGCAAGCAGTCCCTGAGATCCAGGAACAAGATAGAGCACGATGCCAAGATCCCCGCCAAGAAATGAGACCACCCTGATTGTCATCCCACTGTCCCACTTTGTAACCCTGTCCATATTGAAACTGCCCCAGCTCCACTTCCTATGCCCATATGGGCAATGCAACTGTGAGACTAATAGACTGGACTCTGCCATGGACATTCCTCCACCATCACCCCTCACCATGTTACAACCCCCCTCCAATATTTAGCACTTCAATAAACACCCGTGAAGCACAAAACAATCTGGAGTCAGTCTGTGATTTCGAAAATGTGTATTAGCAATGACAGTGACAAAATGCGTTTTCAAATGTAATGTCAACATACCTTTTTCACACATCTCAAGTCCATGAGGAATCTAAGCAGATGACACACGTTGTAAACCACACCTGTGAAACTGTAAGAGAAATGTACAACTCAGTTACCATATACTGGTTGAAATCGACAGACAGGATAGAGGTAGAAGTGAGAAAGTACTTGTAGTAGGCAGGAATGTGTTCTCACCTGTGTGTCACTGGAAATATTGCTGGATAACTGAGTCCCTGTTGTCAATGTCTTCTTCCTCTGCTTCCTCCTCATCACTGTCCACAGGCTCCACAGCTGCCACAACACCGTCCTCTGGACCATCCTCCTGCAGAAAAGGCACCTGTCGTTGCAAAGCCAAGTTGTGAAGCATACAGCAGGCCACGATGATCTGGCACACCTTCTTTGGTGAGTAGAATAGGGATCCACCTGTCATATGCAGGCACCTGAACCTGGCCTTCAGGAGGCCGAAGGTGCGTTCGATCACCCTCCTAGTCCGCCGATGTGCCTCATTTTAGCTTCCTCTGCCCTGGTCCTGGGATTCCTCACTGGGGTCAGTAGCCATGACAGGTTGGGGTAACCAGAGTCCCCTAATAGCCACACCCGGTGCCTCTGGAGTTGACCCATCACATAAGGGATGCTGCTATTCCGCAGGATGTAGGCGTCATGCACAGAGCCAGGGAACATGGCATTTACCTGGGAGATGTACTGGTCTGCCAAACATACCATCTGTACATTCATCGAATGATAACTCTTCCGGTTCCTGTACACCTGTTCACTCCTGTGGGGGGGACCAGAGCTACATGGGTCCCATCAATGGCACCTATGATGTTAGGGATATGTCAAAGGGCATAGAAATCACCTTTAACTGTAGGCAAATCCTCCACCTGAGGGAAAACGATGTGGCTCTGCATGTGTTTCAGCAGGGCAGACAACACTCAGGACAACACTTTGGAAAACATAGGCTGGGACATCCCTGATGCCATGGCCACTGTTGTTTGAAATGACCCACTTGCTAGGAAATGGAGCACTGATAGCACCTGCACATGAGGGGGGATCCCTGTGGGATGGCGGATTGCTGACATCAGGTCAGGCTCCAACTGGGCACACAGTTCCTGGATTGTGGCAGGCCACTGCCATGTAGGCC
This sequence comes from Pleurodeles waltl, assembly GCF_031143425.1. NCBI lineage: Eukaryota > Metazoa > Chordata > Amphibia > Caudata > Salamandridae > Pleurodeles > Pleurodeles waltl. The sequence goes on along the minus strand of NC_090440.1, from coordinate 1,136,850,629 downwards.
ATATCCCAGGAATTGCATCTGTAGAGCCCAACAGCGCGACGTAGTGCAGGGGGCTGCTGTGACTGTATTGTCCGCCAACGGTAGCAGTAAGCCATGCACTCAACCTGTCTTTCTTCTGTCGTCCCCCCCCCCTTTTTGTGGTCTCCCTGTTCCTGTGTGTATCAGCATCATCAGGCGGAGGTACAGTGGCACCGGAGCACGAGGGAGCTGCATCCCACATGGCCATGGAGGGCCACACCATGGACTCAGAATACACCAGTGGGACGGAGGGCGAGGGGAGCACCACGGCGGTCACAGGATGTGCAACCAGCGACACAGACTCGTCCTCCGATGGGAGCTCCCTTGTGGTGGTGGCAAAATCTGTGCCCCCCACTTCTACAGGTACAGCCGCCACCCCCCCTACCAGCACCGCCCTCCCAGCAGCCCCTCAGCCTTCGCCCCGTGCCCGCTAATCCAGGAGGGTGGGCATCACCTTCGCCCCATGCACCTCAGCCCCTGCCACCTCTGCTGCCCTCAGTGAGGAGGCCATTGACCTCCTCAGGTCCCTCACTGTTGGGCAGTCTACCATTTTGAATGCCATCCAGAGAAAGGGAATTGCAACACACAAATGCATTCCTGCAGAGCATTCATTCTGGTCAGGCTGCCCTTCATCGAACCCTGTAAACTCTGGCCTCAGCACTGATGGCAGCCATTGTCCCTGTGTCTAGCCTCCCCCCTCCAACTTCCTCCACCCGACCCAATCCCCTGTACCTCAGCCTATCCCAAGCACACCTACAGACCAGCATGCACACACCTCAACACACAAGGGAAGCTCAGGCAAACATAAGCACCACACATCCCACAGGCACTCACGCAAGCATCACACACATATAGACACACCAACATCCACTGCCTCCACTGTGTCCCCCTCGTCGTCGTCTCCCTCCTCCCTCCCAGTCTCGTCTACACTCACACCTGCATGCACTACCACTACAGCCACTACGTCCCGCACCAGCACACCCACCACCACACCCCGCTCACGTGCACTCACCACCCCCACTACCATTTACACGTCCCCTGTGTCCTCTCCCAGTGTGTCTCTGACACCCCCTACGATGATACACAAACGCAGGCACACACCCACGCATCAGCCATCCACCTCACGACAGCCTCCAGCCCATGCACCTGCACCCAAATCCACAAAACTTACACCTCCTACAACCACCACCTCTTCCTCCACTCCCAAACCCCCTCCATCTACCCGTCCCAGTGTCTGCAAAAAACTTTTCCTGGCCCCCCTTAACCTATTTCCAACCACCCCCGTCCAACTCATAGGTCCCGTACTAGCACCTCAGCCAAAAAATCTCCGGGACCAGTGATGCCTGTTGTTACAGATATGTGGAGTGCACCGGCCACCAGGACAGCCAGTGTGGCATGGAGCCACAGCACAGCCAGTCCCCCCCCTGTGAAGCACCAGAAGTTGGACAGTTCCCGGCGGGAGAGGGGGAAGACTCCAGCCAGCAAAGCTGCTCACAAGGGTCCAGGGGGGAGTGTCGACTCAGCTGTGACTCCTCCCAAGGTGGGGAAGGGGCAGAAGAAATCTCCAAAGTCTGGGAGGAGCAGCACGGCGGAGAGGACCGCCATCATCCCCACTGCCCAGGAGGCCAGCCCCATCGTCACTGGCCAGGAGGCCGCCGCCAGAGTCACTGCCCAGGAGGCCACCGCCAGCCCCAGAGTCACTGCCCAGGATGCCACCGCCAGCACCAGAGTCACTGGCCAGGAGGCCACCGCCAGCCACAGCCCAGCTGACCCATGAAGGACCGTCAGCCACAGCCCTGCTGGGCAATGAAGGACCGCCTTGGCAAGCACTGCTGAACAGGCCAGGGACCGCTGAACAGGGCAAAGACCGCCATGGAATGCACCGCTGAACAGGTCTGACACTGACAAGGCAAGCACAGCTGAACAGGCCAGGGACCGCTGAACAGGGCAAAGACCGCCATGGAATGCACCGCTGAACAGGTCTGACACTGGCAAGGCAAGCACCGCTGAACAGGCCAGGGACCGTTGAACAGGGCAAAGACCGCCATGGAATGCACCGCTAGCCCATTTGCGGCAGGGGCAGTGACGCAACTGGGACCGTCACGCGGTGTGTGCTGCACTCTGGGCACCAGTCCCCCTCCAGAACCAGTGGAGACCGTTATCCACTTGAGAGACTGTGGCTTTGCATTCCCCAGGATTGAACAGTGGGCAAACCACCCACTGTAGAGACTTGAGAGACTGTGGCTTTGCACTCCCCAGGATGGTACAGTGGGCAAACCACCCACTGCAGAGACTTGAGAGACTGTGGCTTTGCACTCCCCAGGATGGTACAGTGGGCAAACCACCCACTTGGGAGACTTGAGAGACTGTGGCTTTGCACTCCCCAGGATGGTACAGTGGGCAAACCACCCACTTGGGAGACTTGAGAGACTGTGGCTTTGCACTCCCCAGGATGGTACAGTGGGCAACCCACCTACTGCAGAGACTTGAGAGACTGTGGCTTTGCACTCCCCAGGATACATCAATGGGCATGGAGCCCCCTCGTGGATCTGGCGTGGTGCACTCATCCGGCTGAGGTGCCCCCCCTTCCCTTCCCCCTGAGGTGCCTGTTGTATTTCTATCTGATGCCCCTGCAGTGTTCTCTCCGTTTTGATCAGGTATCTTGTGTGGGCCTTGCCCATGCATTTTGGGCCCAGTGGTCCACGGACAATTAATGGTGCATTACCTGCACTATTAATTGTGGTGTATATTTTGTTGATAGTGTATATATGTATATATTTGCTTCCTGTATTTGGATATATTACAATGGTTCAACTCATTTCCTTTTGTGTTTGCATTCTTCCGGGGGGGTTGGGGGGTGTTACTGTAATGTATAGATATGCATTTGTGTGTGTGTTGTAGTGGGTGAGGTTCGGGGTGGGGGTTGGGATGTTGGTTGTGTGTGTCACTGTGTTTTTGCCTCCCCCCTCCCCTATGTCGTAGGTGCAGTACTCACCGTGCTCTTCGCCGCCGGCGTTGATGATCCTCGTATAGGAGCAGGAAGCCTATCGCAGGCAGAATATGGAGTTCCGGCTCCATGGTGACCCTCTTCCTCGTGAAGTGTGTAGAGGTGAGCGTTTTCCCTTTGAAATGACTGTTTCCGCCGTGTTTTTATCCGTGGTGAATCCGCCCCGAAAAAGGTGGCGGATTGTTAGGTTGTGATACTGTGGGCGGTACATTGTCCTCCGTCTGTCTGTTGGCGGTGACCGCCGCACTGTTTGTCTGTACCGCTGTGGCGGTCGGAGTGTTAAAGTGGCTGTCTTTGTTGGCGGTTCCCGCCACGGTCATAATTCAATTTTTTTTACCGCCGGCCCGCTTTAACACCGTCCGCCAGGGTTGTAATGACCACCATAGAAATTAACTGCAAAAAAACAAAGGTCAAAGGGACGTTATAGTTAGGTTGACATTTTACCCATACAAAACCGTAGAAATTCAGCAGTTATAGTTATAGTTATCCTCAGCGGTAAGAGGCGCTTACCGCCGGTCAGAAGACCACCATAACACCAGCGCGGTCGCGGTAAACCGCCACGGTCATTCTGACCCGCAACTGGCAAACCGCCAAAAACCCGACATCAACAAAAGTCCGCCACACCAAAGGTCAGCGGGAAACTGGCGATGACCAAACCTCCACCGTCACGCCAACAGAAATACGCCCATACCATTCCGACCCACAAATCCCCGCAGCGGTCTTTCAACCGCGGTATTCCATTGGCGGTACACACCGCCGCGCTCAAAATACACACACCTTTACAAAACACATCCACATTGGATAATTTAAAATACACACACCTGAGACACATACACACACCACTCCCACACACCCAATTAAATATAAAACACACACCCACATCACCCACAAAGCCCTACGACCACAATTGCGACTGAAGGACAGAGAGAGACAGCACAGAATAGAGTACACCATCACACAGAGGCAAATCACAACATCACCTACACAATATCCGCGCACAAAACACCACACACCACCACACTCACCACACTCTACAACTCATACACCACCCCTCACCTCATCCACACCACCCCATGGCACCCCAAAGACACCCCAGGTTCACTGACGCAGAACTCAGGGTCATGGTGGAGGAAATAGTTTGGGTAGAGCCCCAGCTCTTCGGGACACAGGTGCAGCACACCACCATTGCCAGGAAGATGGAGCTATGGCAAAGAATAGTGGACAGGGTCAACGCTGTGGGACAGCATCCACGAAATCGGGACGACATCAGGAAGCGGTGGAACGACCTACGGGGGAAGGTGCGTTCCATGGTATCAAGGCACAACATTGCGGTGCAGAAGACTGGCGGCGGACCCCCACCTACTCCCCCAGAATTCACAGCATGGGAGGAGGAAGTCTTGCACATCCTGCATCCTGAGGGCCTCGCAGGAGTAGGCGGAGGAATGGACTCTGGTAAGTCAAATCTTCACTACTTCACTCCCCCACCCCACCTGCATGCCAAATCATACCCCCACCCCCATCACACCAACTCCTTGCTAATGGCACACCATCACAACCCACCCATCCCAAAACCTAGCCCTGCATGCGTCCCCAAAGCATGGACACCCATCACCAAAGCATGCCCACTGCACACACCCATCACACCCACATGCCACCGTCACAAAAGCCCCCACAAGGGAATGCCAGCACTGGGGGACACGGCCACCCACCCATTACACGAAATGGCACACACAGAAGCAATAACCATACTCTTATACCCCTGCAGGACCCGAACGCCACCACACCGCCACGGAGGGTCCAGAGATGTCCATCCCACCCCCAGAAGAGGCCCCCAGTGATGACAGCAGCTCTGTCTCCCTGGACCCAGATGACCAGCCCGGCCCATTGGGGACCTCGGGACAGTCGGTTCCTCACAGACAGCCACAGGCTACAGCAGACCTAACCCCCTCTGGGAACACCAGCACAGCTCCCACCCAGCGGGCCCATGCCTCTGTCTCCAGGACACGTCAATCAGCGGTGTGTCCACCACTACAGGGCACCCAGGTTGACCCACCACCCCAACAACAACAGGGACCTGGGGGCAGTGGTAGTGGTCACACGGTCCAGGGGTCAGAGGCCCAGGGAAACAGGGGAACTGGGAGGGCTGCAGTGCGACAGGGGGGGGACAGGCCCAGGGAACCGACTCTCCAAGAGGCTCTCTCCTCCATCATGGGAGCATACCACCGCTCCCAGGAGACGATGGCTACGGTACTGGCCAGGTTCAAGGAGATCCAGGTACTGCAGGAGGAACAGTACATGGGGTTCAGAGAGGAACTGCAAAACTTTAGTTCCGCAATGGGGACCATCGTCGTGGCCCTTAACCAGATAGTCACCACATTGCTGGACCATGTGGCACCACAAAGGGCCCCTGTCACTAGCATGGACCAGGAACAGCCTACCACCTCCGCCGGCGCTAGTGGACAGGAGGCCCCCACACAATGACAGGCCACCAGAACCCCACCTCCTGCAGAAGAAGAACCACCCCGCAAGCGGTCCCTGAGATCTCACAAGAAGACAGAGTAGGATGCCAAGACCCCCGTCAGCAAAGGATACCCCCTGATGTCATCCCACTGTCCCACATTGTCACCCTGTCCAAACTTAAACTGCCCCTGCTCCATCCTTCCACAGGCATATGGACAATGCACCTGTGAGACGGAAAACTGGACTCTGCCATGGACATTACTCCACCATCACCCATCACCGTTTTACAATCATGTTCCTAAATTTAGCACTTAAATAAAATCACTTATTGCACTTTAAAAATCTGGAGTCTGCTTGTATTTTGAACAAATGTATTAGACATAACGGTGCCAAAATGTTCAGTTACATTGTGATTACAACATACCACTGTCACACAGCTGTAGTCCATGGGCAAACAAAGCAGAGGTCACGCAGTGGGGCCCACAGCTCTGAAAACGGAAGGGAAAGTCACAACTCAGTTAACAGGAACTGGGGGGAAACACATACAGTAGAGAGGCAGGAGACTTTAAGTAAATGTAAAGTGGCGTGGTTGATTCGTACCTGTGTGCTACTGAAAATACTGTTGTATCACTGTGTCCCTGTTGTCTGTGTCGTCCCCGTCGTCTTCCTCCTCTTCACTCTTCACAGGATCCACAGCTGCTACAACACCACCATCTGGACCATCCTCCTGCAGGAAAGGCACCTGGCGTCGCAAAGCCAGGTTGTGAAGCATACAGCAGGCCACGATGATATGGCACACCTTCTTTGGTGAGTACATTAGGGATCCACCTGTCATATGCAGGCGCCTAAACCTGGCCTTCAGGAGGCCGAAGGTTCTTTCTATAATCCTCCTAGTTCGCGCATGGGCCTCATTGTAGCGTTCCTCTGCCCTTGTCCTGGGATTCCTCACTGGGGTAAGTAGCCACGACAGGTTGGGGTAACCAGAGTCACCTATTAGCCACACACGGTGTCTCTGTAGCTGTTCCATCACATAAGGGATGCTGCTATTTCGCATGATGTACGCGTCATGCACTGACCCAGGGAACTTGGCATTTACATGGGAGATGTACTGGTCAGCCAAACAGATCACCTGGACATTCATTGAATGATAACTTTTTCTGTTCCTGTACACCTGCTCACTTTCACTGGGGGGAACCAAAGCCACATGAGTCCCATCAATGGCACCAATGATGTTGGGGATATGGCCAAGGGCATAGAAATCACCCTTCACTGTAGCCAAATCGCCCACCTCAGGGAAAACAATGTAGCTCCGCATGTATTTCATCAGGGCAGACAACACTTTGGACAAAACCTTAGAAAACATAGGCTGAGACATCCCTGATGATATGGCCACTATTGTTTGGAATGATCCACTTGCCAAAAAATGGAGTACTGACAGAACCTGCACCAGAGGGGGAATCCCTGTGGGTTGGCGAATGGGGGACATCAGGTCTGGCTCCAGCTGGGCACACAGTTCCTGTATAGTGGCTCGGTCAAGCCTGTATGTCAGTATGACATGTCTTTCTTCCATTGTCGACAGGTCCACCAGCGGTCTGTACACGGGAGGATTCCTCCATCTCCTCGCAAGTCCCAGCGGACGGTGCCTAGGAAGGACAACATGGAGCACAGAGTCAATCAACCCACAGGTACGTAACCACAGCTTGCACAGTACACGATTCGCTATGCATTGAATGGCTTGTATGATTGGCAATGCAAGGCCTAGGCCTGTGTGACGCAGTAGAAATTAAGCCATGTGGGCCCTTGAAATGGCGGCTGCCTGACCTGTGAAGTGTGACAATGGGATGTGAGGTCAATGCCCTGGCGTGGCACACCGTGGCGGTAGGCGGTCGAAGACCGCGGCGCAAAGCAGCATTGGTTAACATTGAACCCTATGGGTCTCATGAGCCAATGACGATGTGCGTCATGGAAGAGACAATGGCTGCTGCGACTGGGGAAAGGGCCCCTGCCTTCACATCTGAGGAATTGGAGAAACTTGTTGATGGGGTCCTCCCCCAGTATGCAGGTAAGTACACAGGGAGCACGTTGTAGGGGCTATGCCTGTGTTGAGTGGGGTGGATGGATGTAAGATGGTGGGGAGGGGAGCGAATGAGGAATGCAACGCACAACAGATGAGAGCATGTGCCACATGGCAAGGTTGGGGAGGGGGGGCCACTCACATCGACCATGCAGAAAAGTGATGATATTTCTTTTCCCACCCTGTACATGTCACACAGGTCAGCGCCCATCAGAAGATCGACATTTGGCGTGCCATCGCCAAGGACGTCCGGGCCCTGGGGGTCCACAACAGACGGGGCACCCACTGCCGCAAGAGTGGGAGGACATCTGCCGCGGGAGCAGAAAGACCGCCAAGGCTCTGCTGGGGATGGCCTCCCAACCTAGGAGGGGTGCCACACGGCAATTGACCCCCCTGATGTCCCGGATCCTGGCGGTGGCCTACCCCGATTTGGATGGGCGCGTGAGGATATCACAGCAGACACAAGGGGGTGAGAATCAGCACATTCTGCTATATTAGCACACAGTGGAGGTGTCTGGATGGGGGAGGAGGGCTGTGGCTATCTCTAGGCCAGGGCGGTTTCTGTAGGCTAGGCCCCTCCGTAAGGCATGGCCCTGTGCCCCCGCCCCCCACCACTGTAGGGTGCTAAGTACAGCTATCCATGGCCCGGGCTCACCTATGTGTGTATTTGTCGTCCATAGACTTGTAGGCCAAGTCACAATAATTGAGTAGTGTACCCCGAGTGCGCGGCGTAGTGCAGGGGGCTTCTGTGTCTGTCTTCTCCACCAACGGTGTCGCCAATGCATGCACTCAACATGTCTTTCTTTCTTCTCCCCCCCCTTCTTTTTGTTTTCCTGTTCATGTGTGCATTAGCATCATCAGGCGGAGAAGTGGCATCGGCGCACGAGGGAGCTGCATCTCACATGGCCCCGGAGGGCCATGCAACCGACTCCAAGTACACCAGTGAGACGGAGGGCGAGGGGAGCTCCACAACGGGGACCTGTGGAGACGTCAGCGACACCGACACGTCCTCGGAAGGAAGCTCCCTTGTGGTGGCGGCAACATCCGTGCCCACCGCAACAACAGGTACAGCCGCCACCCAGCGCACCAGCTCCGCCCTCCCAGCAGCCCCTCAGCATTCGCCCTGTGCCCGCTCGGCCAGGAAGCCGGGCATCTCCTTCGCCCCAGGCACCTCAGACCCTGCCCCAGTTACCCCTGCTGCCCTCATTGCGGAGATCATTGACCTCCTCCAGACGCTCATTGTTGGGCAGTCTACCCTTTTGAATGCCAGCCAGGGGGTAGAAAGGGAGGTGCATCGGAGCAATGCATACCTGGAGGGCATTCATACGGGTCAGGCTGCCCATCAGCGATCGTTCAACGCTCTGGCCTCAGCACTGACGGCAGCCATTGTCCCTGTCTCCAGCCTCCCTCCTTCAACTCCCTCCACCCAGTCCCACTCCCCTGTTCCTCTGCCTATCGCAGACACACCTACAGACCAGCCTGCACACACATCAACACCCAAGGGCAGCTCATCCAGACATAAGCACCACAGATCACACAAGCATTCACCCAAGCAACATCCACATGCAGACATGCCAACAGCCACTGCCTCCTCTGTGTCCCCCTCCTCCTCGTCTCCCTCCTGCCTCCCTGTGACGTCTCCACTCACACCTGCATGCACACCACCATCAGCCAGTACGTCCATCACCAGCACACCCACCAGAACACTCCGCACACGTGCAGTCACCACCCCCACTGCCATTTACACGTCCCCTGTTTCCTCTCCCAGTGTGTCTATCACCCCCTCTTCCAAACCACACAAACGCAGGCAGCCACCCACCCAACAGCCATCCACCTCACGACAGCCTCCGTCACAAGCACCTGCACCCAAAGACAGCACACTTGACTCTCCTACAACCACATCCTCTTCCTCCACTCCCATACCCACAGCACCTACCCTTCCCATTGCTCCTAAAAAGTTTTTCCTCTCCAAAATTAACCTCTTTGCATCACCTGACCCACCCCCTCCATCTCGTATGAGTCAAAACAGCTCCTCAGCCACCACAAGCCCTGCACCTACTAGGACCATAGTTCAGGGCTATTGGAGTCCACCAGCTCCTAGGGCAGGAACATCGGCCAGCAGCAAGGGGACAGCCAGCCCACCCCCTGGGAAAAGAACCAAAAAAGGGAAGGGCCGGCGCGACAGGCCTGAGACGGCTGCCCCCAAGGACACTACCCTTGCACCGTCACCTGGCACATCCACAAAGGGAGGCAAGGGCCCAAGAGATTCGGCGAAGGAGGGCAAGGGCAGCAGGGCGGACAAGTCCGGCAGCAGGCGAGCTGCCCAGGAGGGCCCCACCAGCCCCATTTCGGGTGTGACGGAGGACACCCACGGGCCCAGGACTCCAGCACAGGAGGGCCCCGCAAGCGAAAGGTCGGATGGCGACTGAGCGGGAATTATTGGCCAGATCTGGTTCCCTAGGAACACAAGACAAGCACCGCTGAACAGGGCCCCGCCGTGAGAAGCACCGCTGAACAGGGCCCCGCCGTGACAAGCACCGCTGAACAGGGCCCCGCCAAGACAAGCACCGCTGAACAGGGCCCCGCCGTGAGAAGCACCACTGAACTGTGCCCCCCCGTGAGAAGCACCGCTGAACAGGGCCCCGCCGTGACAAGCACCGCTGAACAGGGCCCCGCCGTGAGAAGCACCGCTGAACAGGGCCCGCCAAAACAAGCACCGCTGAACAGGGCCCCGCCAAGACAAGCACCGCTGAACAGGGCCCCGCCGTGACAAGCACCGCTGAACAGGGCCCCGCCGTGAGAAGCACCGCTGAACAGGGCCCCGCCGTGACAAGCACAGCTGAACAGGGCCCCGCCAAGACAAGCACCGCTGAACAGGTCCCTGCCGTGAGAAGCACCGCTGAACAGGGCTCCGCCGTGAGAAGCACCGCTGAACAGGGCCCCGCCGTGAGAAGCACCGCTGAACAGGGCCCCGCCGTGACAAGCAGCGCTGAACAGGGCCCCGCCGTGACAAGCACCGCTGAACAGGGCCCTTCCTGTCAAGCACCGCTCCGCTGGGCCCTTCATCTCAAGCACCGCTCCGCTGGGCCCTTCATCTCAAGCACCGCTCCGCTGGGCCCTTCATCTCAAGCACCGCTCCGATGGGCCCTTCATCTCAGGCACCGCCCCGCTGGGCCCTTCCTCTCAAGCACCGCTCCGCTGGGCCCTTCATCTCAAGCACCACTTTGCTGGGCCCTTCATCTCAAGCACCGCTCCGCTGGGCCCTTCCTGTCAAGCACCGCTCCGCTGGGCACCGCCGTCTCTGAACTGCTCCGCTGAGCCCTTCCTGTCAAGCACCGCTCCGCTGGGCCCTTCATCTCAAGCACCGCTCCGCTGGGCCCTTCATCTCAAGCACCGCTCCGCTGGGCCCTTCCTCTCAAGCACCGCTCCGCTGGGCCCTTCATCTCAAGCACCGCTCCGCTGGGCCCTTCATCTCAAGCACCGCTCCGCTGGGCCCTTCCTGTCAAGCACCGCTCCGCTGGGCACCGCCGTCTCTGAAATGCTCCGCTGGGCCCTTCCTGTCAAGCACCGCTCCGCTGGGCCCTTCATCTCAAGCACCGCTCCGCTGGGCCCTTCATCTCAAGCACCGCTCCGCTGGGCCCTTCCTGTCAAGCACCGCTCCGCTGGGCACCGCCGTCTCTGAACTGCTCCGCTGAGCCCTTCCTGTCAAGCACCGCTCCGCTGGGCCCTTCATCTCAAGCACTGCTCCGCTGGGCCCTTCATCTCAAGCACCGCTCCACTGGGCACAGCCGTCTCTGAACTGCTCCGCTGGGCCCTTCCTGTCAAGCACCGCTCCGCTGGGCACCGCCGTCTCTGAACTGCTCCGCTGGGCCCTTCCTGTCAAGCACCGCTCCGCTGGGCCCTTCATCTCAAGCACCGCTCCGCTGGGCCCTTCCTGTCAAGCACCGCTCCGCTGGGCCCTTCATCTCAAGCACCGCTGGCCCATTGGCAGGGCCGGATCTGTGTCGGGCAGGGCTTCACGAAGCACTCTGGCCAACATGCCTCCTCCATAACCAGTGGAGTCTGTAATCCACCTGATGGACTGTGGCTTTGCACTCCCCAGGATGGTACAGTGGGCAATCCACCCACTGTAGAGACTTGAGAGACTGTGGCTTTGCACTCCCCAGGATGGTACAGTGGGCATGGAGGCCCCTCGTGGATCTGGCGTCGTGGACTCATGTGGCTGAGGTGCCCCCCCTTCCCTTCCCCCTGAGGTGCCTGTGGTTTTATTATCTGATGCCCCAGCAGTGTTCTCTCCAATGGAATCGGGTCTCGTGTGTGGGCTTTGCCCATGTGTTTATGCACATTGGCCCACGAACAATGGAAGGTAGCCAATATGTGCCGGACTTTTGGGCTATGTATATATTGTTCATGTCGTAATATATTTTATTTATATATTTCATATTTCACTTAACTTCAAATATGCTATAATATACTTCAATTTTAATGATCATTTTATTTTGTCTTTGCATTATTCCGGGGAGTTTGGGGGGTGTCACTCTGACTTGTTGCTCTGCATTGGTGTGTAGGGATTTGGGGGTGTCGCGTATGTGTGTGCCCGTAACCTTTTCTCCTCCCCCCTCCCCTGTGTCGTAGGTGCAGTACTCACCGTTGTCGTCTGCGCCGGCGTTCGTGCTCCTGGTAGAGGAGCAGGTAGACAATAGCTGGTAGGATGTTTAATTCGGGTTCCATGCTGTCCAGATTCCTCGTGGAGTGTATAGAGGTGAGCGTCTTCCTGTTCGTAGTCTGTTTCCGCCGTGTTTTTATCGGCGGGGCTCCCGCCCCGGAAAAGGTGGCGGATTGGTGGGTTGTGATAGTGTGGGCGGTACATTGTCTGCCGCCTGTCTGTTGGCGGTGACCGCCGCGCTGTTTGTTTGTCCCGCAGTGGCGGTCGGAGTGTTAAAGTGGCGGGCTGTGTTGGCGGTTCCCGCCAGGGTCAGAATTCCATTTTTTTTACCGCCTCCCTGTTGGCGGGATGGCCGCTGCTTTAACACCGACCGCCAGGGTTGGAATGACCCCCATAGTTTCTTAACATTGATATAACTATAAGTATAACTATAACTGCTGAATTTCTATGGTTTGTATGGGTAAAACATCAACCGAACTATAATGTCCCTTGGCCGTGAATATCACCCTTCATGAAAAAAATAAATTTAAGGTCATAATTTCACCCTCAAAGACCCCTATATCACACCCTTGGATCAGGGTACCTCCACTCTGACCCATTATGCCACTTTTCATTTTACTTTTCAGCGCCGGGACCATTCTCCGTTACTTGAAATGGCGGTGGCATCTTACTGGTCAGGTTGCAGCAAGCCAATCACAACATTCCTGTTGGTGAGCATTCGCAAATTTGCTGCAATAATCGGGAAAATATTGAGACGGATCTGCGGCCCTAAATATACAAATTTGGTTTTCCTTTAATTTCTCTCAGACTTCTGAACAGATTTACACCTAATGCCAAAAAACGTAATCTGCGTACCAAAAGCTACCTTTCTGCCAAATTTTGTTTGATCTCGTTCAGCGGTTCATGTGGTAGTCGTGATAAAAACTCCTAAGGGAAATAACATGGGAAACACATGGGGGCATATTTATACTCCGTTTGTGCCGAATTTGCGTCGTTTTTTTCGACGCAAAACTAACTCCATATTTATACTTTGGCGTTAGACGCGTCTAGCGCCAAAGTTCATGGAGTTAGCGTCATTTTTTTGCGTGAACACCTTCCTTGCGTTAATGATATGCAAGGTAGGCGTTCCCGTCTTAAAAAATGACTGCGATGCATATGCGTCGTATTTATACTCCCAGGCAAAAATGACGCCCGGGAGTGGGCGGGACTAAAAAACCCGCATTTGCGCCGGATTTTAGCGCCTGGGTCATGGCAGGCGTTAAGGGACCTATGGGCTCATTCTGAGCCCAGAGGTGCCCTCCCAAGCCCCCAGGGACACCCCCTGCACCCTTGCCCACCCCAGGAGGACACCCAAGGATGGAGGGACCCATCCCAGGGAAGAAAAGGTAAGTTGTGGTAAGTATTTTTTTTATTTTTTTTTGTGGCATAGGGGGGCCTGATTTGTGCCCCCCTACATGCCACTATGCCCAATGACCATGCCCAGGGGACAGAAGTCCCCTGGGCATGGCCATTGGGTAAGGGGGCATGACTCCTGTCTTTGTCATGTTAATGGCGTCTGGGCGCCAAAAAAAAATGGCGCAAATCGGGTTAAGACGATATTTTTGCCTCAGCCTGACTTGCCCCATTTTTGGACGCCCAAACGCCATTTTGCCCTACACCGGCGCTGCCTGGTGTACGTGTTTTTTTTTCACGCACACCAGGCAGCGCCGGTCGGCTAACGCCATTCAATAAATACGGCGCCCGCATGGCGCTTCAGAATGGCGTTAGCCGGCGCTAATTTTTTTGGCGCAAACTGCGTTAGCGCAGTTTTGCGTCAAAAAGTATAAATATGGCCCATGGTTTTTGACCCTCCCCCCCTTTTTTCTCGAACTCTACTTGACCGATCATCACAAAAGTTTCCATGTGGAATGAGAATCACTGGCACACTTTTTTTAAAAAAATGTTGTGAAGATTTGTCAACGGGCGTCAAAGATAGAGGCAAGTAAAAAAATGCCTTTTCTATAGAAACTTAGAAACTATGCCCTAACTATAACTATCTACTGGTGACTGCCAGTAGGTTATATAAATATATATATATATATATATAGAGAGAGAGAGAGAGAGAGAGACAGAGATAGAGACAGAGAGATATAGATATATAATATAGGTTCACTATATGTCGAGGGTGCAAGTCTCCTGCGGGAGCTCGCTTTGCTCATACAAGGAGCAGCTACAAATGCAGCTCCCTCTATGAGGAAGCAATCATTTAATCTGTTTTCACCTGTGCCTGGCTGCAGACATGGAAACAGGTGAAAACTCTGCTTCCTGCAAGCTGGAGCTTCTTGACAGTATTGTCAGAAGGTCTTTGCTATCTCTGCTAGAACTTGTGATCTTGTCCCTCCCCGTTTATTGACATAACGGACCACAGAAATGCTGTACATTTGCAGTAGCACTACTGGAGCGTGGAGCTAGTGTCTTTATCGTGTAGGACCCTACTTACAGCTAGCTCCAAGCAGTTTATGTCAGGTGAGTTTTGTCGCAAGACCAGAGACTGCCTGTGGAGAAGGTGCCGTACATGGCTTCCCAACCCACCTGCTGGCGTCCGATTCTAGAATGACATCTGGCTGAGAGCCGAATATGGCTCTGCCATTCCACTGAAGTTCTCTGTGAGTCTCTGGGGTGAGGTCTATGAGTTCTGCATATGCCAGGCCTTTCTGGAGATGATGGATCTTTAGATGTTGGAGCACCCTGTACTGTAGAGGGACTGGATAAATGGCTTGTATGGAGGACACTAACAAGCCTACTATCCTGGCTAATATCTTCAGGGAAATCTTGTCTTTGCGGAGAGTAGAGCGGATCTCCTTTTGAATTGAGTGTAACGTCTGGGCCTGAAGAGATAGAAGAGAAGTAGAAGAGTCAATCCAGAATCCCAGAAACTCCATCTGATGAGAAGGGGTCAGATCAGATTTCTTTGCATTGATCAGACAGTCCAGATCCTGGAGTAAGTGAACGGTCCATTCTAAATGTTGTGTGAGTGACTGGACATCTTGGGCCAAGAGAAGTATGTTGTCTAGGTAAACGATCATTTGAACCTCTCTGGAACGGAGCTTCTCTGCCACTGGACACATAACCTTGGTGAAGCCCCAGGGTGCGGAGGAGAGTCCAAACGGGAGAACCTTGCAGTGGAACCATTGATTGTCCAATCTTAAATGTAGGAACTTCCTGTGAGGGGGAAATATTGGGGTCAAGACATAGGCATCCTTTAGGTCTAAGCAAACCATCCAGTCGCCTTTCCTGAGAATGTCTCATCTTGAAGTGACGATAAAGAATCCAACTGCTGAATTCCTTCAAGTTGGTTACAAAGTGTGATCCCTCTACTTTCTTGTTTACAAAAAATATATTGCTGCAAAACCACAAGGTGTCTGCCTGACACGGGGTAATTGCGACTTTGGTCAACAGTTAGTGTATCTCTTGTTGAATAAAGGAACAATCTAGTAGGGAAAAATTGACTATTTTTGGTAGGCCCGTCTGTTGGGGGTTCCCAAAAATCTCTTTGTGGAAACCTGCCACTGTTTCCAGTACCCATTGATCCGATGTTAACAAGGACATACTGTGTAGGAAAAATCTGGTTCTGCTCCCCAGTTTTACTGACGAGGGTGAGATCAAGCTTACCTTGAGAGTTGGTGCCAGAGTTGTAGTTGCCCCCGAAGCCACCTCAATTGAAATGGGCATGTCCTGCCTGTGCCCTGGTAGGATAGAAGGTGTCTCTGGCTAGAGTCATATATCCCCTGCCTGAAGAGGTGCAGCCTGGGTAAGAGCTGTCTGCGCTGGAGCGGCATGACAGATGACCTCTATTTCTGCTGGTCCTGGAAAAAATGCGTTGTTGGAACATTTTGTTTAGTGATGTTTGGGCCTTGACAAGGTTCATAAATGTGTGGACTAATTTGCCCAAATCCCTTACAAACTTTTACCCAAACAGGAGGCCATTAGCCAGGGGACCTGGCTCAGCGTTGGCTAGATCTGCTAGTTTGGGATCGATGCATAGCAAAATCGACCATCTCTTTTCCATTGAGATAGCGCAATTTGCATTGCCCAGGATGCACAATGCACTCTGTGCCCACCCTGCTAAGGTATTGGGTTCTATCAAGGAGCCAGATATCTTTGCTGCTACAACCAGGTCTAAAATTGTGCGCAAGGTGCCTGCAAGGTCAAAAATGTTGTCCTGTCAGGACTTCCATGATCTAGCTATACCCTTTTTAGGATCTTTGGAGGAGAGCTTGATAAATGTTGCTAAATTAGGCTCTAGTTTGGGAGGGCTACCTTGCCAGCAAAATCAAGGTGAGGGCATTTGGAACAGAGGCAGTTATTGACGTTCTTGTCTAAGGCCTTTCTAAGTCTCGTTTGGGTGTATTCTGCAACTGCGGGCGGGGGGTCCAGTCTGATGACCTAGTATGGAGGATTGCCTCTGGATCAAAGGTGAGAGCAGATGCGTGAACTAGACCTTCGTCTGTCGGGCGGTTGTCCGTAGGTCATCAGAGGAATGGCACCGTCGCTTCTGGGGATGTGAGGTGTCGTCATCTGAATCAGACTGGGGTGAGTGTGAGTCATCAGAGATGTCCTCTGGGGGAGGGAAGAGAGAGCTTGGGCACTGATGGAGGGACGTGACGAGTATTTGTGTCCGTGGCAGTAGTCTGAGACAGACGGGCCATGAGAGCTGCATGGAGCCATTCGGGAGGAGAAGGGGACGTTCATCCTTGCGGGAAGGGAGAGGCATGGGGTTGGGATGACCATAAGGAGGGACCATCAGGGCATACCTCTTCAGCTGTCTGCAAGGGCTCTGTTTACTGATTGGGCCACTGAGGCATCCAGGGCATGCACAATGTACTCTGAAAGGAGCAGGGCCTCCTGCTTCTGGTAGTATGCGGCATTGTCGGGATTTTGTCTGTCTGTCATGACTTTTTTAGGAGAAAAAGAAAGAGTCACAGGCCTGTGTAATGGCAAAAGGAAACAAGAAGACCTTCTGAAGTGCCTATGATAGGGGTGGGGTCCCCAGAACTTTCAGGTCATTTGAGTAGGCACAATCCACTTCTTATATATTATAATTCTGTCACCCCCTCAGGAATAAAACCTGTGATGGTCTAATTACAGCCTAGGCACATGGGTGTGAGGGGAACACTATGCTCTACCGCTTTAGGCACTGTGGGAGCTAACTGTGAACTTGCCGAGTCTGAAGCATGGGCTCGCACTATAGTTTGAACTGGAAACTGACCCAGGGTGCAAATCGCATGTGCGGGCAGAAAGCACCAGAAAGAGGACTACGGTCCTCGCAAAAATGCGCTCCTTTCCCTGGCCTACTTGTACACCCACCGGGTGCAACAAAGAAGTTATGGCCTGTCGTTCGCCACCGAGTGAAGTGTAGAAACCCCACAAGGCCGTTGTAATCCGGCCATTTGTATCACTCGGTGCGGCGGCAGGTTTGAAAGGAAAGCCATGTGCGCTGTGTCACTTTGCGAGCTGTTTAAGTAACTCAGTTGTTTACCACCCTGTGGGCATTAATTACAATCAATACTTATTAGCAAGTCCTCTCAAAGAACAAAAGAAAGAGGAAGATTTATGGTTCCTCAGAAGTATAAATTATATGGTGTACTGTGATTGGTACTGATATCGTGATGTCATACATATATCATATGGGTAATGTAGTTTTTTTAAAAGTGTGTTTTTTATTGGCTGCTGTGTTTTGAACGTTAATAAACAGCAAAGAAGAACAAGCATAATCCGAAGCCTCCGGTCCTGACATAGAATTCCAACAGGGGCAGCCTTTCAGTTAATTTCCCCCTTGTGTTCTTCTGCACCCTACTAGATTGTTCTAAAGAACGACTAGAGCACTAACAGAGTTACTTATAACAAAAGTGGCACACCTAAAGCTATCTTGATTGAGTCAAACCGGTAAAACTTAAAACATTTAGGGGGTCATTACAACATTGGCGGGCGGCTTCCGCCGCCCACCAAGCTGTAACCGACATGCGGCCGCCAATGCGGCCGCACTCCCGCGGTGCCCATTACAACATACCTGCTGGGCCGGCGGGCGCAAACCTAGTTTACGCCCGCCAGCCCAGCGGGGATGCGGCCACAACATAGGAGCCGGCTCCTAATGGAGCTGGCGGTGTTGCGGCCGTGCGACGGGTGCAGATGCACCCGTCGCGCTTTTCACTGTCTGCTATGCAGACAGTGAAAAGCTGCACGGGGCCCTGTTAGGGGGCCCCTGCACTGCCCATGCCAGTGGCATGGGCAGTGCAGGGGCTCCCAGGGGCCCCAGGACTCCCCTTACCACCAGCCTCTTCCTGGCGGTGCAAACCGCCAGAAACAGGCTGGCGGTAGGGAAGTCATAATCCCCAGGGCAGCGCTGCGGATTATCACCGCTACCGCCACGCTCGAAATGACCCCCTTAATTTAGAAAGGAACAAAATGAGGTGGCTAATTTTGTTATAAAAAGTTTGGTTAGTGCTGTAGAGGAAACAGTCTTTACAATGAAGGCTGAACCCCGCATGCCACTACCATGCAGGCTCAACCATGCATGCAACATTACAAAGCATGCTGTTACCATACATGCCTTTACAATGAATATGCCTTTACCACACATGCCATTACAACAAAGGTTGTAAAGGAATGAATGGCGAAGGCATATTAAATGTAAAGGTTTTACAGGTAAGCATTTCATATATATATATATATATATATATATATATATATATATACTACATATTACCTACTCCCCAGTAGACTAGTAGGTAGTTATAGTTAGGACCGTGCTTCTATAGAAAAATCAGTTTTGACTTGCCTATATCTTTGGCACCATTTGATGAATCTTCACAAATTTTTTTTACAGAAAAAGTGCCTATGTGATTCTTGTTACACCTGGAAATTTTCAGGGTGATCCATCAATCAGGGGCGAGAAAAAGAAGGGGGGGCAAAAAAGTGGCGTTTACCATGTTAATTCCCATAGGACATTTAGGGGGTCATTACAACATTGGCGGTAAAAGGCGCTTACCGCTGTGCAGAAGACCGCCAATACACCACCGCGGCGGCGGAAGTCCGCCACAGCTATTATGACACACATCTCGGAATCTGCCGAAATACAGACACCCACACAACTCCGCCACACCAAAGGTCAGAGTTAAAGTGGCGAAAACAAAACCTCCACCTCCATGCCAACAGAAACACGCCCATGCTATTACGACCCACGAATCCATGCAGCGGTCTTTCAACTGCGGTATTCCATTGGCGGTACACAGCGCCGCGCTCAAAATACACACACATCTCCAAAACACCGCCACATTGGACAATTCCAAATACACACACCTGATACACATACAAACAACACTCCCACACACCCAACACAATATAAAACACACACCCACATCATCCACAAACCCCTACGACCAAAATTCACAGACTAAGGCCAGAGAGACAGCACAGCCAAGACAACACCACCATACAGAGGCACACAACATATCACCCACTCCACATCCACGTACAAAACACCACACACCACTACACATCACCACACACATCAAAACTCACACCACCCCACACATCACACACACCATCCCATGTCACGCCAAAGACACCCCCGCTTCTCCGAGGAGGAGCTCAGGGTCATGGTGGAGGAAATCATCCGGGTAGAGCCACAGCTATTTGGCTCACAGGTACAGCACACCTCCATAGCCAGGAAGATGGAGCTATGGCGAAGAATCGTCGACAGGGTCAACGCTGTGGGACAGCACCCAAGAAATAGGGAGGACATCAGGAAGAGGTGGAACGACCTACAGGGGAAGGTGCGTTCAACGGTCTCCAGGCACAACATAGCGGTTCAGCGGACTGGCGGCGGACCCCCACCTCCTCCCCCACAACTAACAACATGGGAGGAGCAAGTCTTAACCATCATGCATCCAGAGGGCCTCGCAGGAGTCGGTGGAGGATGGGACACTGGTAAGTCAAATCTTAACTATCATATCCCCACCCTACCTGCATGCCATCACACGCCCCCACCCTCATCCCCTCCCCTATCACCCAAAATCCTCACTAATGTACTAAGAACACAAACCACCCATCCCAACACCAAGCCCTGCATGACACAACTAAGCATGGACACCCAGCACTAAAGCATGCCCACTGCACATAGCCAGAACAACCCCCCTAACCATCATCACACAAGCCCCCACATAGGAATGCCTGCACTGGGGTACACAGAAACCCACCCATTGCACACCATCACACACACAAATGCATTAATCATGCTCTTATGCCCCTGCAGGAACCCGAAGGACCGTCACCACACCAGAGGGTCCAGACAACACTACTCCACCCCCAGAAGAGGCCCACAGTGACGATAGCAGCTCTGCCCTACTGGAGCCTGATGACCAGCCCGGACCATCGTGGGCCTCGGGACAGTCGGTTCCCCTTGCACAGGCACAGCCCAACACTGACCTTCCACCCTGTGGTAACACCAGCACAGCACCCACCCAGCGGGCCCAAACCTCCCTACCCAGGACAGGTCAATCAGCGGTGTGTCCACCACTACAGGGAACCCAGGATAACCCACCACCCCAACAACAACAGGGACCTGGGGGCAGTGGTAGTGGGCACATGGTCCAGGGGACGGAGGCACAGGAACACAGGGGAACTGGGAGGGCTGCTGTGCGACAGGGGGCGGACAGGCCAAGGGAACCCACTCTCCACGAGGTCCTATCCTCAATCATGGGAGCATACCACCACTCCCAGGAGACAATGGCGACGGTCCTGGTCAAGTTTCAGGAGACCCAGCGCCTGCAGGAGGAACAGTATTTGGGCTTCAGGGAGGAGCTCAGGACCATCAGTTCCGCCCTGGGCACCATCGTAGGGGTGCTGAAGGACATACAGCAGACCCTGAGGGACACCGTGGCACTCCAAGGGGCCCCTGACACTAGCCAGGACGATGAACTGCCCACCACCTCCCCCGGCGCTAGTGGACAGGACGCCCCGGCACAGGACCACCACACCAGCACCCCACCCCCTGCAGACGGACAACCACCACGCAAGCGGACCCTGAGATCCAGGAACAGGACAGAGCAAGATGGCAAGACCCCTGCCAGGAAATGAGACCCCCCTGATTGTCCTCCCACTGACCCACTTTGTTATCCTGTCCATACTTGAACTGCCCCAGCTCCACTTCCTATGCCCATATGGGCAATGCACCTGTGAGACTAATAGACTGGACTCTGCCATGGACATTCCTCCGCTATCACCCATCCTCATTTTACAACCCCCTCCCATTTCTGAGCACTTCAATAAACACCCTTGAAACACAAAACAATCTGGAGTCAGTCTGTGATATTGTAAATATGTATTATCAATGACAGAGTCATAATGCGTTTCCCATTGTAAAGCCAACATACCTATGTCACAACAAGTCCTTGAAGGATGCAAGCAGATGACACACGTTGGTAACCACACCTGTGAAACCGTAATGGAAAGGTACAACTCAGTAACCAAATACTGGTTGAAATCGACAGACAGGATAGAGGTAGACGTGTGAAAGTTAATGTAATGGTAAAAATTAAAATGTTCTCACCTGTGTCTCACTGGAAATATTGCTGTATCACTGACTCCCTGTTGTCGTTGTCTTCTTCCTCAGCTTCCTCCTCATCACTGTCCACAGGCTCCACACCTGCCACAACAGCGCCATCTGGACCATCCTCCTGCAGAAAAGGCACCTGGCGTCGCAATGCAAGATTGTGAAGCATCGAACAGGCGATGATGATCTGGCACACCTTCCTTGGTGAGTAGAATAGGGAACCACCTGTCATATGGAGGCACCTGAATCTGGCCTTCAGGAGGCCGAAGGTGCGTTCGATCACCCTCCTAGTCCGCCCATGTGCCTCATTGTACCGTTCCTCTGCCCTGGGATTCCTCACTGGGGTCAGTAGCCAGGACAGGTTGGGGTAACCAGAGTCCCCCAATAGCCATACACGGTGCCTCTGGAGTTGAGCCATCATATCAGGGATGCTGCTATTCCGCAGGATGTAGGCGTCATGCACTGAGCCAGGGAACATAGCATTTACCTGCGAGATGTACTGGTGTGCCAAACAGACCATCTGAACATTCCTGGAATGATAACTCTTCCTGTTTCTGTACACCTGTTCACTCCTGTGGGGGGGGACCAGAGCTACATGGGTCCCATCAATGGCACCTATGACGTTGGGGATATGTCCAAGGGCATAGAAGTCACCTTTAACTGTATGCAAATCTTCTACCTCAGGGAAAATGATGTATCTCCTTATGTGTTTCAGCAGGGCAGACAACACTCTGGACAAAACATTGGAAAACATAGACTGGGACATCCCTGATGCCATGGCCACTGTTGTCTGGAATGACCCACTTGTAAGGAAATGGAGCACTGACATCACCTGCACGTCAGGGGGGATTCCAGTGGGATGGCGGGTTGGTGACATCAGGTCTGGCTCCAACTGGGTACATAGTTCCTGGATTATGGCACGTCAAACTGGTAGGTGACGATGACATGTCTCTCTTCCATTGTCAACAGGTCCACCAGCGGTCGGTACACCAGAGGATTCCGCCATCTTCTCACATGTCCCAGCTGACGGTGCCTACGAAGGACAACAGCGACGAATCAGTCATTTTTCCTCCAGGTATGTACCCACAGTTACACACAAGACTGCACCAATCACAAAACCCTTCCTGTATGTGTGTTGAGTGTAGGCCTAGCTATGTGTGACGCATAAGTAAATGAAGCCATGTGGGCCCCTGAAATGGCGGCTGCTTGACCTCTAAATTGGGACAATGGGATTGTGGGGTAACAGCGCTGGTGTTGCACACCGTGGCGGTAGGCGGTCGTAGGCCGCGGCGCAATGCTGCATTGGTTAACATTGGACCCTATCGGTCCCAGGAGCCAATGAACAGGTGCGCCGGCGGTGATGATGTGTACCGCCGCGGATGTCACCGCCGCGGACGTCACCGCCATTTTCTATCTGTTCAATCACTAGATTCCTGACCTTCGACAGGAGAGGACCTACACTGCAAGTGCTGCTGTGACCTCGGTCTGGAAGCGACGATGGCTGCTGCGTCTGGGGAAAGGGCCCCTTCCTTCACTGCTCAGGAGTTGGAGAAACTGGTAGACGGGGTCCTCCCCCAGTACACACTACTCTACGGTCCTCCTGACCAACAGGTTAGTACACAGGGAGCACGTTGTATGGGCTAGGCCTGGGTGGAGAGGGCTGGTTGGAAGAGGGAAGGGGGCAGAGTTCATAGAACATTAATGCATGTGAATGAATGGGCCACATGGCCAGAGTAGGGAGGGGGCCACTCACATCGACGGTGCAGTTGGTAATGACTGTTCCTCTTCCCTTGTGCATGTCATGTAGGTCAGCGCCCACCAGAAGAGGGACCTTTGGCGTGCCATCGCCAAGGAGGTCCGGACCCTGGGGGCCCACCAGAGACTGGGCACCCACTGCTGTAAAAGATGGGAGGACATTCGCCGCTGCAGCAAGAAGACGTCGGAGGCTCAGCTGGGGATGGCCTCCCAACTTGGGAGGGGTGCCCGTCGCACCATGACCCCCCTGATGTTCCGGATCCTGGCGGTGGCCTACCCGGAGTTGTATGGGCGCTTGAGGGCATCACAGCAGACACAAGGGGGTGAGTACAACCTCATTCTGCTGACTTTGCGCGCAGTAGAGGGGCCTGGGTGGGGGAGGAGGGCTGTGGGTGTACCTAGGCCAGCCAGAAACACAAAGACTAGGCCCCTCTGTAATGCCGCCCCTGTGGCACTCTACCACACCTCAGTATAGTGCCAAGTCGAGGTATAGTTGCCCCTGTGGCATCCATGTGTGCAGATGTCCACCATTGCCATGTAGGCCATATCCCATAAATTGCATATGCAGAGGGCAGGAGCACGGCGTAGTGCAGGGGGATGCTGTGTCTGTATTGTCCGCCAACGGTAGCCGTATGCCATGCACTCAACCATGACCAAACAAGTCAACGCCGTATCCTCCACCTGCTTCCTCACCCTCCGTATGCTCCGGAAGATCTTCCGCTGGATCCCCGCCGACACTAGAAAGACCGTGACCCACGCCCTCGTCACGAGCCGCCTGGACTACGGTAACACCCTTTACGCTGGGACCACCGCAAAACTCCAGAAACGTCTGCAACGAATTCATAACGCCTCCGCCCGCCTCATCCTCGACATACCCCGCAACAGCCACATCTCCACCCACCTGAGACTCCTGCACTGGCTTCCCGTCAGCAAAAGGATCACCTTCCGTCTCCTCACCCACGCACACAAAGCCCTCCACAACAAGGGACCAGAATACCTCAACTGTCGCCTCAGCTTCTATGCTCCCACCCGTCTTCTCCGCTCCACCAGCCTCGCTCTCGCCGCTGTCCCTCGCATCCGCCGCTCCACGGCGGGTGGGAGGTCCTTCTCCTACCTGGCGGCCAAGACATGGAACACCCTCCCCACCATCCTGAGGACCACTCCGCATTCCGGAGACTCCTCAAGACCTGGCTCTTCGAGCAGCAGTAACCCCTTCCCCCTAGCGCCTTGAGACCCGCACGGGTGAGTAGCGCCCTTTATAAATGTTAATGATTTGATTTGATTTGTCTTTCTTCTGTCCCCCCACCCCTTTTTTCTGCTCTCCCTGGTCTTTTGTACATCAGCATCATCAGGCGGAGGTACAGTGGCACCGCAGCACGAGGGAGCTGCATCCCACATGGCCATGGAGGGCCACACCACGGACTCTGAATGCACCAGTGGGACGGAGGGCGAGGGGAGCTTCACGTCGGCCACCAGATCACCAACCAGCGACACGGACTCGTCCGCCGATGGGGGCTCCCTTGTGGTGGCGGCACCATCTGTGCGCCCCACTTCTACAGGTACAGCCGCCACCTCCCCTACCAGCACCGCCCTCCCAGCAGCCCCTCAGCGTTCGCCCCGTGCCCGCTCACCCAGGAGGGTGGGCATCACCTTCGCCCCAGGCACCTCAGGCCCTGCCCCAGTCACCCCTGCTGCCCTCAGTGAGGAGGCCATTGGCCTCCTCAGGTCACTCACTGTTGGGCAGTCTACCATTGTGAATGCCATCCAGGGTGTAGAACGAGAGTTGCAACACGGTAATGCATTCCTGGAGGGCATTCATTCTGGTCAGGCTGTCCTTCAGCGAACCCTGCAATCTCTGGCCTCAGCACTGATGGCAGCCATTGTCCCTGTGTCTAGCCTCCCCCCTCCAACCTCCTCCACCCAGACCCAATCCCCTGTACCCCAGCCCATCCCAAGCACATCTACAGACCAGCATGCACACAAGTCAGCACACACAAGTAGCTCAAGCAAACATAGGCACCACACAACCCACAGGCACTCACGCAAGCATCACCCACATACAGACACAGCAACATCCACTGCCTCCACTGTGTCCCCCTCCTCCTCTTCTCCCTCCTCCCTCCCAGTCTCGTCTACACACACACCTGCATGCACCACATCTACAGGCACCATGAATTGCACAAGGACACCCAGCACGCCAAGCCGCTCACCTGCAATCACCACCTCCACTCTCAATACACGTCCCCTGTGTCCTCTCCCAGTGTGTCTGTGATGCCCCCTCTCAAAGAACACAAACGCTGGCAACCACACACCCAACATCCATCCACCTCACGACAGCCTCCAGTACCTGCACCTGCACCCAAAACACCTAAAGTGACACCTCCTACAACCACCTCCTCTTCCTCCACTCCCAGACCCCCTCCAACTACCCATCCAAGTGTTCATCAGAAACTGTCCCTGTGTAAAGTTGACCTTTTTGCCCTCACCCCCCCCCCCCCCTCCAATTCATCAGTCCCGTCGTAGCGCCTCAGCCAAAAAGCCTCCAATACCAGTGGTGCCTGTACAAGGTATGTGGAGTGCACCGGCCACCAGGGCAGGCAGTGTGACCCCGAGCCATGGCAGTGGCAGCCCACCCCCTGTAAAGGCTCTGAAATTGGACAGTGGACGACGGGACCGTGTGAAGACTCCTGATGGGAAACAAATCACATGGGTTCCAAGGGGACTGGAGAGTCAACTGTGACTCCACCAAAGGTGGGGAAGGGCCAGAGTAAGTGTGCCCAGCCTGTTGTGAGTATCACTGCGGAGAAGGGCGGCATCATTCCCGGCGGTCGGGACGCCACCGCCAGCACCGCCGTCACTGGTCAGGAGACCACCGCCGGAGTCAGTGCCCAGGAGGGCCCAAGTATCGTCACTGGTCAGGAGACCACCGCCACCGCCGGAGTCAGTGCCCAGGAGGGCCCCGGCTGCCACATCCCAGGTGGGCTATGAGGGAACGTCATGCCACACACCAATGCCCAGTCTAGGGAACGTCATGCCACACACCAATGTCCGTACCAGAACCGCCATGGGAAAGCACTGCTGAACAGTCCAGAACCGCCATGGTAAAGCACTGCTGAACAGGGCAAAGACCGCCATGGCAAAGCACCGCTGAACAGGGCAAAGACCGCCATGGAAAAGCACCGCTGAACAGTCCAGAACCGCCATGGTAAAGCACCGCTGAACAGGGCAAAGACCGCCATGGCAAAGCACTGCTGAACAGGGCAAAGACCGCCATGGAAAAGCACCGCTGAACAGGGCAAAGACCGACATGGCAAAGCACCGCTGAACAGGGCAAAGACCGCCATGGAAAAGCACCGCTGAAAAGTCCAGAACCGCCACGGTAAAGCACCGCTGAACAGGGCAAAGACCGCCATGGCAAAGCACCGCTGAACAGGGCAAAGACCGCCATGGAAAAGCACCGCTGAACAGTCCAGAACCGCCATGGTAAAGCACCGCTGAACACGGCAAAGACCACCATGGCAAAGCACCGCTGAACAGGGCAAAGACCGCCATGGAAAAGCACTGCTGAACAGTCCAGAACCGCCATGGTAAAGCACCGCTGAACAGGGCAAAGACCGCCATGTCAAGGCACCGCTGAACAGGGCAAAGACCGCCATGGAAAAGCACTGCTGAACAGTCCAGAACCGCCATGGTAAAGCCCCGCTGAACAGGGCAAAGACTGCCATGGCAAAGCACCGCTGAACAGGGCAAAGACCGCCATGGCAAAGCACCGCTGAACAGGGCAAAGACCGCCATGGAAAAGCAACGCTGAACAGTCCAGAACCGCCATGGTAAAGCACCGCTGAACAGGGCAAAGACCGCCATGGCAAAGCACCGCTGAACAGGGCAAAGACTGCCATGGCAAAGCACCGCTGAACAGGGCAAAGACTGCCATGGAAAAGCACCCACTTGTTAGACTTGAGAGGCTGTGGCTTTGCACTCCCCAGGATGGCACAGTGGGCAAACCACCCACTGTATAGACTTGAGAGACTGTGGCTTTGCACTCCCCAGGATGGCACAGTGGGCAAACCACCCACTTTATAGACTTGAGAGACTGTGGCTTTGCACTCCCCAGGATGGCACAGTGGGCAAACCACCCACTGTATAGACTTGAGATACTGTGGCTTTGCACTCCCCAGGATGGCACAGTGGGCAAACCACCCACCGTATAGATTTGAGAGACTGTGGCTTTGCACTCCCCAGGGTGGCCACAGTGGGCAACCCACCCATTGTATAGATTTGAGAGACTGTGGCTTTGCACTCCCCAGGATGGCACAGTGGGCATGGAGCCCCGTCGTGGATCTGGCTTTGCAGCCATCCGGCTGAGGTGCCCCCCCTTCCCTTCCCCCTGAGGTGCCTGTAGTATTTCTATCTGTTGTCCCAGCAGTGTTCTCTCCGATTGTGGTCAGGTATCTTTTGTGGGCCTCGCCCATGTATTTTCAGACTAGTGGTGCACGGACATTGATATGTACATATCTGCACTACTTCTCGTAATGTATATATTTCTGCCTGATATTCATATATATCTGTATATTTTTGCAAAACATGTATATTGATACATTACAATGTTTGAACGGATTTCGCTTTGTCTTTGCATTCTTCCGGGGGGATTGTCGGTTGTTACTATGATTTTTGTGGATGCATTGGTGTGTATGTTGTAATATGCGAGGGTGGGGGTGTTTCGTGGGTGTCCCCCTAACTTTTGCCTCCCCCATGTCGTAGGTGCAGTACTCACCGTTGTCTTCGGCGCCTACGTAGATGGTGGTCGTAGAGGAGCAGGTAGACAAGCGCAGGGAGTATTTGGAGTTCCGGCTCCATGGAGTCCTCGTTCCTCGTGGGATGTGTTGAGGTGAGTGTTTTCCCATTGCAGTAACTGTTTCCGCCGTGTTTTTATCCACGGTGAATCCGCCCCGGAAAAGGTGGCGGATTGGCGGGTTGTGATACTATGGGCGGTACATTGTCTTCCGCCTGTCTGCTGGCGGTGACCGCTGCGCTGCTTGTCTGTACCGCCGTGGCGGGCGGTGTGTTAAAGTGGCTGTCTTTGTTGGCGGTTTCCGCCAGGGTCATAATTCCCTTTTTTTTTCGCTGGCCTGTTGGCGGTATTACCGCAGCTTTACCACCGGTTGTAATGACCCCCTTAGACATGACCACCACCCGAACCGCTGGATAAAATTACACCAAATTTGGCAGAAAGCTATCTTTCAGTACAGATATTTTGCTTTTGGTAATTTGGTGTAAATCAATTCAGTAGTTTATGATAAATTAAGGAAAACCATATTTGTATATCTCTGGCCGTGAATAAATCGAAAAAATTCGCAAATTTTCACAAATGAGTTTGCTAATAGAAGCGCTGTATTTGGCTGGCCACAACCTGACTTGAAAGTTGTGGCTGCCATTTTATGCTATAGAGAGGGCCCCCGGGGCTGAAAATAGAAATGATAAATGGTATAAGTGGTTGGATTAAAGTATAGTAATTCAAATTACTTTTCGTTAAAAAAACCCATAGAAATTCACTGAAAAAAACAAAGGTTACAGAGGCGTTATAGATAGATTCTTAATTTACTCATATAAAATCACAGAAATTCAGCAGTTATAGTTAGAGGTATTTCAAGTAACTATAACTTGCACCCTAAGGTAACTATAACTCACACCTTAACCATGCACAGTTAATTTCTCCACATATTATATCATTGATGACATCTTCTATGGCATCTTTGATATTATCACTGCAACATTTGCAAAAAAAAAATTGATAAGAAAACTGTGCATGGCAAGGACATGAGTTATAGTTACCTTAGAGCGCAAGTTATA
Source organism: Pleurodeles waltl (assembly GCF_031143425.1). Lineage (NCBI taxonomy): Eukaryota > Metazoa > Chordata > Amphibia > Caudata > Salamandridae > Pleurodeles > Pleurodeles waltl. The sequence goes on along the minus strand of NC_090440.1, from coordinate 1,136,821,207 downwards.
GTTACTTGAAATAAGTCTAACTGCTGAATTTCTATGGTTTTGCATGTGTAAATTCAGAACCTAACTATAACACCCCTGTAATCTTTGATTACCCTTGCCACCTAAAATCCAATACCCTATAACCTTTGGTTGCCCTTGCCACCTAAAGTTTAGGGTGGGTATGGGTTTTTATGTGGTAATGGTAATTTTAGGGTTTAGGATGGGTATGGGTTTTTGGATGGCAAGGGTAATTTTAGGGTTTAGGGTGGGTATTGTTTTAGGGTTGCAAGGGTCATTTTAGGGTTTGGGGTGGTATGGGTTTCTGCGTGGCAAGGGTAATTTTAGGGTTTAGGGCAGCATGGACTTTTGGGTGGTAAGGGGTATTTCAGGGTTTAGGGTGTGTATAGGTTTTTGAATGGCAAGGTTAATTTAAGGGTTTACAGTGGATATGGGTTTTTGGGTGGCAAGGGAATTTTTAGGGGTTAGTGTGGTTGTGTGTATATGGGTGAAAGGATACTTTTAGGGTTTAGGATGGTTATGGATTTTTGGCTGGCAAGGGTAACTTTAGGGTTTAGGGTGGTGGTGAGACATAGGGGGTCATTTTGACCTCGGCGGTCTTTTTCCAAGACCGCCGAGGGGCCGCCGTGCGGAAGACCGCCAGTGTTGGCGGTTTGCCGCTCGGCCTATTATGACCGTTGGCAGCTCTCCGTCCTTTTACGGACGGAGAGCCGCCAACAGCCATACTGGCGGGAGGCGGGGAAGTGGATGTTGCTCCACCTCCACCGCCACGCCAACAGAACACCGCCCAGCGAATCACGTCCTGTGATTCGCCGTGGCGGTGTTCTGTTGGCGGTGTGGTGTCGGCAGAGCTGCCCCCATGGTTCCCGTCCCCTCCCGGAGGATCGTCGGACCAGGTAAGTCGATCGTCCGTGAGGGGAGGAGGGTGGGGGGGTGTTGTGTGGGTGCATGGGGGTGTGCATGTGTGTATGTAGAGGGGGTGTGTGAGTGCGTGTATGCCTGCGGGGGTGTTGTGTGTATGGGAATGAGTGCGTGTATGTCTGTGGGTATGTCTGTAAGGATGTGTGCGTGTATGTTTCAATGTGGGTGTGCGTGTATGACTGTGTGTGTGGATGTAGGCATGTATGTCGCCGTGTGTGCGTGTAAGTATGTAGGTGGTGCCTGCGTGCGTGTCGTGTGGGTATGGGTGAAGTGATGTGGGGTAGCGGGGTGGGGATGGGGGCCCTGCCACCTTTGGGGGGTGGCAGGGGTGGTGGGGGGGTAGGGGAGGGAGTTGGGGTGGTGGTGGGGGGTGGGAGAGACCCCTATCAGTGCCAGGGAAGGAATTCCCTGGCACTGATAGTGCTTACCGCCATGGATTTCATGGCGGTTCAAACCGCTGGAAATCCACGGCGGTAAGCCGGGTCCAAATACCGCCGGCGGAATAGTTCCGGCGGGCGGAACGGAGAACCGGCGGATGACCATGGCGGTAACCGCCATGGTCATAATTCCACAGAGTAAGACCGCCAGCCTCTTGGAGGTCTTACCGCCGGTTCTCCGCCTTCCGCCAGGGTTGTAATGACCCCCATAGTTTGAAGACGTTTTGGGACGTAATCAAAACAGATGAAAATTTGGTTGAGCACATTGGAGATAGTCCACACGTAACTTTTAGAAGATGTGCATTCTTTTAAATGCTCAGTCACACCATAGATGAGTTGGGTGTAAATGTCAAAAGTAGAAACATACAAGGTTTTTTACATGTGGTACATGTAAAGCTTGTTAATACAGTACCCATTGTCAGTTAATTCATTTGTCAATGGACTTTCAGCCATACCGAATAATGAAACATCTTGCATGTAACTCTGAATATTGAGTTTACGCCTTGGGTTTTCCATGTACTAAGTATTACATTGGAAGTACGATCCATAAAGCCAAAAAGGAGAGTGCTTGAGCATATGAAACGATTACGAATGAAGACAAACAATACCCTATTGCAGGACATTATAAGTTCAAATATGACAAAGATATTAGTGTGGTGATGTTCTGTGTGTGTTAGATAGGAACCCAGATCTAGTAAGAGGAGTAATAGAACATAAGTATTGAGAAGGCTTGAGTCTAGATTTATCAATAGATATGGAACTCTGCATCCAGGAGAATTGAATATGGATGAAGAATTGGCAGTGCATTTAGGGTAATGATAACTCAGATATATTGTCATCTTGAGTCTATAGGGTTGAGTATGTTGATAGGTTTTGCTGTAGTCCTCTTTTTCATATTTTTAAAGAGTAGTTTGTTGCATTTGTCTGTTCTTTTAAGATGATAATATATGGTGGGGCATTATATTTAGATTTTTTCTTTTTTTTCCTTTTTTACAGGAGTTTCTCAGTCCTTTATGGGGAAGAAAAAGGAACACAAGAGAGACATATATATCTATCCCAGATGGGATCACATTAGTTGAGCATAATGTGATGGGGTGCAGTACAGACGTTTTCCTTTTATGCATGAGGATGAAATGTTATATTGGCCCTGAGTGGCTTATTTGCCCACTTGAGCAGAATTGTTATTTCCAAAAAGGGGTGGTTGAGAAATATGTAATGAAGCCACAGCACATTTTCATTTTTCTTCGTCGGATTGGAGTAAGGAGGGATCTCTGGATAGATAGGGTTTGCCACCCTGCCATGAGCTTACCTGAACAATCAGCGACAAGTGATTTGGGTATATATAAATATATACATATAGCTATAGCTATAGAGATAGATAGATAGATAGATAGATAGATAGATGGATAGATAGATAGATAGATAGATAGATAGATAGATAGATAGATAGATAGATAGATAGATAGATAGATAGATAGATAGATAGATAGATAGCAAAGAGCCAATGCGGATGAATTTTGGGGAAGAGATGCATGTATTTGTGTAAAAGTGAAATAGGGAAGTACTGCTGCTGTAAAAATAAGACACATGAAAATGTGTGGAACTCAGTGGTTTTAATGTTGTATTATGGAATTTTGTTTGTAAGGTTTTAATTTTGTTTTTAATTGTTATTTTTCAGAACTGAAAGAGGCAGAATCGTACAGAAGATGCAACGGAGCTATGGTATCTTGGGATCAATTATGCCCACTTGGGTTTTATGACATTTTGATTGATGTGCAGCATGAACGGTAACATTGGGTTACTGCCAGGGGAGGGTTCCAAGGTGCCCACTAGGGCTTAATGTAGTGTAATGCACTGAAAATTGAAAATGTATATAGGATTTAAATACTGGTATACTTTCCCAAATGGAAAAAGGGGAATGTTTGCCTGGTAACAACGTGGATTTTCTAACCTTTGGGAACGATGTGAATAGTATGGGCTTTCGATTGAATATGTCGGCGAAGTTGGTAAACATATGTTAGGCTTCTGTAAATGTGTTATTTTAATTTTATATAGCCAGTTTTGTTTATATGAATTGTGTGGAAAAGGGTGGTTTTGTAATGAGCATGCATACTATTGGTTGTTTTAAGTCACATGAGGGGTTGAAATAGAGGAGGCAAGATTATGTTTTTCAGGTTGGCAAGGGCACTTGGTGCCAAAACGCATTCAGTTTTTTGTTTCAAACTAATAAAGGTCTCTGCAAGCACCCAAAGTGTGGTCCTTCTTATTACTCAGAGAGGAGAGTGTGGAATTTAAGTGACGCTGTGGCGTGGCGTGTCACAAGCACCACCAATGGTTTGGCTATAGCTCTGCATCGTTGGGGCAATAAGTGGAGATAAATATATTCATAGAGATATATATTTTTTTTTTCTAAAGAAAAATTTGAAAAGGGAAAGTAATTTTAGGGTTCAAGACTAGGATGTAGAAAAAGGTGGTAAGGATAATCAGGGGATTTAGAGTGATTAGGGGTAAAGGAAGATAAAGGGATATTTAGGGGTTTAGTGGTGGGCAATGGTAAAGAAAGGCAAGGGAACATATAGGGTTCAGGAGAAGGAAGTGGTAAAGGCAGGTAGGAGTAAATTTGGTACAAAAGTTGTATGGTGAAGGCATGCCTTGTAAGGACATTGGGGCTTATTTACAAGCCCCTGTAGTGCAGGGTGGAACAGCAAGTGTGAAGAAATGCACTGTATCTACAAGATACGTTGCATTACTATTCTCTCCATTGAACTGGTGCTAAAATTAGCTGCTCCTAGTGCCAACACAAGCACCCTTGCACTGTAGTGCAAGGATGCATGCATTGCAGGGAATTATTGTTTATGTGCAGGAAGGTGTCCCTCCTGCACATAAATAATCAATAATGGTGTTTAGTTACTTCTATGTGTGCTGCAAAATGCAGCACACATAGAACTAGTAAATCATTATTATTTAATGATTGTTTATGTGCAGGAAGGGACTTCTTCCTGCACATAACCAATCATTACTGGCATTTTGCTAATTCTACATGTGCTGCAGAATGCAGCACACATAGGAGGAGCAAAAACGAGGAGAAATAAAAGTATTTCTCCTCTTGGTGCCACGCTAACGCCACCCCTGGGAGGCATTCGTTTTTGGTGCTGCCTCAGGTTTATGATTTCTCGTAAATCTGGGGCAGTGTCAAAAGCAATGGGTGTTGCATGGAACTGCCCATAGCAGCACCCATTAAACGCCCCTCTGCCACAGAAACCGGTGTTGGGGAGCACATATTTACAGGGCAGCATGAGCTGCACAAAGTGGTTTAGTGCCACCTTGTAAATGTGGAAAAAGGCAAAGCACCACCGGAGCATCGCTGAAAGTAAGTCTCCAGTGGCGCTATAGGCTAGTAAATAAGCCCCATACATTCTTAGCAGCGTATCTCATACTGAGTGTAGTACACTCTTGAAACTCATAACTGACAGCGCTTATTTTCAGAGGATGGGTCCTCATAATCCTTTAAACAAACATCACTGTCCCCAGTGCTTTAAATGGGCCAGTACTCTCCGGTACTGAGTACCGGCACTTTTTTATTTTGAGAGGGAGAGTACCGGCATATTTCAAGAAAAACTTAATACTTTTAATTGGAGAGTACCGGCACTTCTTAGAAACAAGCCGGTACTCTATTACAGAGTACCTGCACTTCTATTTTTCCATTTAAAGCACTGACTGTCCCCCAGTGCAGTTCAAATGACCGACCCTCTTGCTTTGCACACAGATGTCTGAAGTGACTACATTAACCAGCTGAGCTATCCCAGCAGAACAAATCATTCCCTACACGTTAAGTTTAACTTGCTCCCACATTAAATGACCCCTCTCCCATTGTGCTCAGGAAGTGTTGCCATACTTGTTAATGCACTTTCACCATGGCTCCCAGGTCACTGAACTGCTAGATGTGTCATTGTATCTGTGCAGCATATGTCCGCCACTCACCAAGATACACTGCACAGATGAGAAGAGATAAATCCGGAGTCCTCTTGACAGCAATTTAGCCGGGAGGAGGAGGGAGAGAGTTCACTCACTGTCAGGTGTGTATTCACACCTGCAGCAAGAATCAAGTGGTGCTATGAAACAGACGCGAGCTAAAACTAAAGTGCTCTTTGGCGCGCATTGCGCAGACAGCCATTCCTCAATTAAAAAACGAGGCAGAACAGTTTTAAAAAGGGAAAGCTGTTAGAAGATTTCTTTTTTCGCACCAGTGTGTCAAGAATTGCAGACACTGCGATCGGTAAATAATTTAGCTAGATAATAGCTAAACTGTGGCTGACGAGAAACATATTGACCTGAGATGCAGACTTGGGTGAAGCTGAATATTGTGTGAACCTGTGTTTTACTAAGCAGCAACTGTGCTATAGGTCAATTCATGCGTATGATTCCATGATTTGTTTTAGTGACCTTCATGCTCCCTGCACTTAACAGACTTGTTACTTTCCGTTTTTCCTTACCTTGTTTTTTTTTAATGATCACAGTTCGATGCCTCAACTCACCATATTACATATGCCATGTCAGACTCAACACCCTTAATGAATCTAAGCCCAATGCCCCATCTCCCTTCTCGACCACCGTATCTCTCATGAGTACAGACCTAAATGCCTAATCAAATTTAACCCTGACTGCACAGGTAAGCCACAGTGGAAGACGCAAATGGAGCGCTCTTGGCACATGCAGTGGATAATTACAGGGCTTTTTAGTCAGTATTGCTTGACCTTTAACCCTAAAGAGAGAAAAAGAAAAAAGAAGGGGGGCAGGAAGAAATTATACAACCAAGTCATCCAAGATTATTACTCATAAATAAACCCCTAACTCCCAGTGCTGCACACTGCAGATATCACTGATATTAGAATCAAATTCCTTTAAATAATGCTCCCTAAGTGATGAGTTCTGTGTCCCTGGGATTGCGGTTATTCTTCTGCTACTATTTCAGCAATTCTATTACTTTAGATGAGTGTTAATAATAGTACCACTGGCCCTTAAAATCATATTTTAAATTGGCAGATTCTAGAAGAGAGAAGGTGACCTAGATTTTGTGTAGGGCATGTATTTGCTCTGGCAACAGAAATCTGTGCTCCTCTGTCTCATGGCTAAGATCAGATCGTACATTTTACAAAAAACATCTACACCGCAGGATCTAACCCTGTAGATAAGGACCGCACTCTGGTATTGAGTTAATCTTCCTTTACTTGGCTTTTGAAATGGGAAGCAGTGAGCTCTTTGTATGAGACTGTCCATATCCTAATCGTTAAACTGAGGAAAGACTTGTTTAAACAGCTGGAAGATGTAGGCCACTGCATCATCACCCTCATTCCTCTCTAGAATACTAAGAACTTGTAAATGATTCATTCCGAGGTAATTTTCCATCTCCTCCATGTTCAAAGTTAGACTTTCCAGCTTAATTTCCTGCTTTCTCAGTTGTGTTTGAATGTTTTGAACTGCCTGCACCAGGCCACCATAGCGAGTCTCTATATCACTCAATCTTGTGTGGAAGATGGCCATGTTCTTAGACAACGTTCTAAGACTGACCTATGTATCAAGGTGGGCAGTTTTCAGAGATAAAGGGGGCCATTACAACATTGGCGGTAAAAGCCGCTCACCGCCGTGCAGGAGACCGCCAACACACCGCCGCGGCCGCGGAATTCCGCCACAGCTATTATGACCCACATCTCGAAATCCGACAAAATTCAGACACCCACACAACTCCGCCACACCAAAGGTCAGTGATAAACTGGTGAAAAGAAAACCTCCACCGTCACGCCAACAGAAATACGCCCACACTATCACGACCCACGAATTCACGCAGCGGTCTTTCAACCACGGTATTCCATTGCCAGTACACACCGCTGCGCTCAAAATACACACACATATACAAAACACCGCCACATTGGACAAATCTAAATACACACACCTGATACACATAAACACACCACTTCCACACACCCAATACGATATAAAACACACACCCACATCACCCACAAACCCCTACGATCACTATTACAGAGAGAAGGCCAGAGAGAGACGCCACCATCCACAAACTGGCATCCACAGGCACTCAACAGCATAACCCACACAACTTCCACGCACAAAACACCACACACCACTACATATCACCACACTTATCACCACACACACCACCCCACACATCACCTACACCACCCCATGGCACGGCAAAGACACCCCAGGGTCTCGGAGGAGGAGCTCAGGGTCATGGTGGAGGAAATCGTCTGGGTAGAGCCACAGCTATTTGGAGCACAGGTGCAGCACACCTCAATTGCAAGGAAGATGGAGCTATGGCGAAGAATAGTCGACAGGGTGAACGCAGTGGGACAACACCCAAGAAATCGGGACGACATCAGGAAGAGGTGGAACGACCTACAGGGGAAGGTGCGTTCCGTGGTCTCAAGACACCACCAGGCGGTTCAGCGGACTGGCGGCGGACCCCCACCTCCTCCCCCACAACTTACAACATGGGAGGAGCAGGTCTTGGAGATTCTGCATCCTGAGGGCCTCGCAGGAGTCGGTGGAGGAATGGACTCTGGTAAGACAAATCTTAACTATTACATCCCCCACCCGACCTGCATGCCAGCACATACCTCCACCCTCACCCCCAGCACTCCAACTCCTCACAAATGTACCAATATCACAAACCACCCATCCCAACACCAAGCCCTGCATGCAACACCAAAGCATGGCACCCATCAATAAAGCATGCCCACTGCACATACCCATACACCCCCCTAAACCATCATCACACAAGCCCCCACACAGGAATGCCAGCACTGAGGTACACGGTCACCCACCCATTGCACACCATGACACACACAGATGCAATAATCATGCTTTTCCACCCATGCAGGACCACTACCCAACGTCACCAGACAGGAGGGTCCAGACATCTCCACCCCACCCACAGAAGAGGCCCACAGTGATGACAGCAGTTCTGTCCACCTGAATCTAGATGACCAGCCCGGACTCCATCGTTGGCCTCGGGACAGTCGGTTCCCCTCACACAGGCACAGGCCACCACAGACCTTCCACCCTCTGGTAACACCAGCACAGCACCTACCCAGCGGGCCCATACCTCCGTCCCGAGGACACATCAATCAGCTGTGTGTCCACCACTACAGGGAACCCGGGATAACCCACCACCCCAACAACAGCAGGGTCCTGGGGGCAGTGGTAGTGGGCACACGGTCCAGAGAACGGAGGCCCAGGAACACAGGGGCACTGGGAGGGCTGCTGTGCAACAGGGGGCGGACAGGCCCAGGGAACCCACTCTCCATGAGGCCCTCTCCTCCATCATGGAGGCATTCCACCACTCCCAGGAGACGATGGCAATGGTCCTGGCCAAGTTTCAGGAGACCCAGCGCATGCAGGAGGAACAGTATTTGGGGTTCAGGGAGGAACTCAGAACCATCAGCTCCGCCCTGGGCACCATTGTAGGGGTGCTGAAGGAAATACTCAACACCAGGAGGGACACTGTGGCACTCCAATGGGCCCCTGACACTAGCATGGACAATGAACTGCCCACCGCCTCCGCCGGCGCTAGTGGACAGGATGCACCGCCACAGGACCACCACACCATCACCCCACCCCCTGCAGATGGAGAACCACCCCGCAAGCGGTCCCTGAGATCCAGGAGCAAGACAGAGCACAATGCCAAGACCCCCAAGAAATTAGACCACCTTGATTGTCAACCCACTGTCCCACTTTGTCACCCTGTCCATATTGGAACTGCCCCAGCTCCACTTCCTATGCCCATATGGGCAATGCACCTATGAGACAAATAGACTGGACTCTCCTCCGCCATCACCCCTCACCATTTAACTTCCCCCTCCAATATTCTTTATGTAAATAAACACACCAAAAGATCTGGAGTCTGTCTGTGATTTCGAAATAGTGTATTTGCAATTACAGTGACCAAATTTCCAGGAAATAGTAATGTCAACGTACCGTTGTCACACAGCTCTAGTCCATGAGGAATCTAAGCAGATGACACACGTTGGGACCCACACCTGTGAAACCGTAAGGGAAAGTGACAACTCAGTGAACATACACTGGGTGAAATCGACAGACAGGAGAGAGGTAGAAGTGTAAAAGTACTTGTAGTAGGCAGGAATGTATTCTCACCTGTGTCTCACTGGAAATATTGCTGGATGACTGAGTCCCTGTTGTCAATGTCTTCTTCCTCTGCTTCCTCCTCATCACTATCCACAGGCTCCACAGCTGCCACAACACCGCCATCTGGACCATCCTCCTGCAGAAAAGGCACCTGTCGTCGCAAAGCCAAGTTATGAAGCATACAGCAGGCCACAATGATCTGGCACACCTTCTTTGGTGAGTAGAATAGGGATCCACCTGTCATATGGAGGCATCTAAACCTGGCCTTCAGGAGGCCGAAGGTGCATTCGATCACCCTCCTAGTCCGCCCATGGGCCTCATTGTAGCGTTCCTATGCCCTGGTCCTGGGATTCCTCACTGGGGTCAGTAGCCATGACAGGTTGGGGTAACCAGAGTCACCTAATAGCCACACACGGTGCCTCTGTAGTTGACCCATCACATAAGGGATGCTGCTATTCCGCATGATGTAGGCGTCATGCACTGAGCCAGGGAACATGGCATTCACATGGGAGATGTACTGGTCTGCCAAACACACCATCTGTACATTCATGGAATGATAACTCTTCTGGTTCCTGTACACCTGTTCACTCCTGTGGGGGGGGAACCAAAGCCACATGGGTCCCATCAATGGCACCTATGATGTTGGGGATATGTCCAAGGGCATAGAAGTCACCTTTCACTGTAGGCAAGTCCTCCACCTGAGGGAAAACGATGTAGCGCCGCATGTGTTTCAGCAGGGCAGACAACACTCTGGACAACACGTTGGAAAACATAGGCTGGGACATCCCTGATGCCATGGCCACAGTTGTTTGAAAAGAACCACTTGCAAGGAAATTGAGCACTGATAGCACCTGCACTTGAGGGGGGATTCCTGTGGGATGGCGGATTGCTGACATCAGGTCTGGCTCCAACTGGGTACACAGTTCCTGGATTGTGGCACGGTTAAACCTGTAGGTGATTATCAAATTTCTTTCCTCCATTGTCGACAGGTCCACCAGCGGTCGGTACACCGGAGGATTCCACCATCTCCTCACATGTCCCAGCGGACGGTGCCTATGAAGGAGAACAGCGATCACAGAGTCAAACAACTCAGAGGTATGTACCCACAGTCTAGACAGAACACGATTCATACACAAAATCTGGCATGTATGTGTGTTGAGAGTAGGCCTAGGTATGTGTGACGCAGTTGGTAATTAGGCCATGTGGGCCCCTGAAATGGCGGCTGCCTGACCTCTAAAGCGGGACAATGGGATGTGAGGTAACAGCGCTGGCATTGTACACCGTCGCGGTAGGCGGTCGAAGACCGCGGCGCAATGCTGCATTGGTTAACATTGGACCCTATGGGTCCCAGGAGCCAATGACGATGTACGCCGGCGGTGATGGTACGCACCGCCGCCGACGTGACCGCCATTTTCTAGCTGTTGAATCACTCGATACTTGATCTTCGACAGGAGAGGACCTACACTGCAAGTGCTGCTGTGACCTCAGTCTGGAAGAGACAATGGCTCGTGCATCTGGGGAAAGGGCCCCTGCCTTCACTGCGGAGGAGTTGGAGAAGCTCGTCGACGGGGTCCTCCCCCAGTACACGCTACTCTACGGTACTCCAGACCAACAGGTTGGTACACAGAGAGCAGGCTGTATGGGCTATGCCTGTGTGGAGAGGGCTGGTTGTAAGAAGGAAGGGGGCAGAGTTCTGCGTGCATGAAAGACGGTGGGTGCATGTGCCACATGGCAGGGGTAGGGATGGAGGCCACTCACTTTGACGGTGGAGTTGGTAATGACTTCTCTTCTTCTCCTGTACATTTCATGTAGGTCAGCGCCCACCAGAAGAAGGATATTTGGCGTGCCATCGCCAAGGACGTCCGGACCCTGGGGGTCCACCACAGACGGAGCACCCACTCCCGGAAGAGATGGGAGGACATTCGCCGCTGGAGCAAGAAGACGGCGGAGGCTCAGCTAGGGATGGCCTCCCAACGTGGGAGGGATGCCCGTCGAACCATGACCCCCCTGATGTTCAGGATCCTGGCGGTGGCCTACCCTGAGTTGGATGGGCGCTTGAGGGCATCACAGCAGACACAAGGGGGTGAGTACACTCTCATTCTGCTGACTTTGAGCACAGTGGAGGTGCCTGGGTGGGGGAGGAGGGCTGTGGGTTTCCCTAGGCCAGGGCGAGTTCCGTAGGCTAGGCCCCTTCGTAAGGCATGGCCCTGTGGCCCCCACCCCACCTCTGTAGAGTGCCAAGTACAGGTATTCATGCCCCTGTGTCATCTATGTGTGCAGATGTCGTCCATAGCCTTGTAGGCCATTTCCCAGGAATTGCACTGTAGAGCCCAACAGCGCGACGTAGTGCAGGGGGCTGCTGTGTCTGTCTTGTCCGCCAACTGTAGCGGTAATGCATGCACTCAACATGTCTTTCTTCTGTTTCCCCCCCTTTTTTTTGCAGTCTCCCTGTTCTTGTGTGCATTAGCATCATCAGGCGGAGGTGCAGTGGCACCGGAGCACGAGGGAGCTGAATCCCACATGGGCATGGAGGCACACACTACGGACTCTGAATACACCAGTGGGACGGAGGGCGAGGGGAGCACCACGGCGGTCACAGGATGTGCAACCAGCGACACGGACTCGTCCTCCGATGGGAGCTCTCTTGTGGTGGCGGCAACATCTGTGCCCCCCACTTCAACAGGTACAGCCGCCACCCCCCCTACCAGCACCGCCCTCCCAGCAACCCCTCAGCCTTCGCCCCGTGCCCGCTCACCCAGGAGGGTGGGCAATAACTTCGCCCCAGGCACCTCAGCCCCTGCCCCTGTCACCTCTGCTGCCCTCAGTGAGGGGGCCATTGACCTCCTCAGGTCCCTCACTGTTGGGCAGTCTACCATTTTGAATGCCATCCAGGGTGTAGAAAGGGAGTTGCAACACACAAATGCATTCCTGGAGGGCATTCATTCTGGTCAGGCTGCCCTTCATCGAACCGTTCAAACTCTGGCCTCAGCACTGATGGCAGCCATTGTCCCTGTGTCTAGCCTCCCCCCTCCAACTTCCTCCACCCAGACCCAATCCCCTGTACCTCTGCCTATCCCAAGCACACCATCAGACCAGCCTGCACACACCTCAACACACAAGGGAAGCTCAGGCAAACATAAGCACCACACATCCCACAGGCACTCACGCAAGCATCACACACATACAGACACACCAACATCCACTGCCTCCACTGTGTCCCCTTCCTCATCGTCTCCCTCCTCCCTCCCAGTCTTGTCTACACTCACACCTCCATGCACTACCTCTACAGCCACTACGTCCCGCACCAGCACAGGCAGCAGCACATCCTGCTCATGTGCAGTCACCACCCCCACTACCATACACACGTCCCCTGTGTCCTCTCCCAGTGTGTCTGTGACGCCCCCTCCCAAGATACACAAACGCAGGCACACACCCACCCAAAATACACCCACATCAAGACAGCCTCCAGCGCATGCACTTGCACCCAAAGCCACAAAAGTTACACCTCCTACAACCACCTCCTCTTCCTCCACTCCCAAACCCCGTCCAGCTACCCGTCCCAGTGTCTCCAAACATCTTTTCCTCTCCACCCTTAACCTATTTCCCACCACCCCCCGTCCAACTCATACGTCCAGTACTAGCACCTCAACCACAAAATCACCGAGACCAGTGGTGCCTGTTGTCACAGGTATGTGGAGTGCACCGGCCACCAGTCCAGCCAGTGTATCACGGAGCCAGAGCACAGCCAGTCCCCCCCCGTGAAGCACCAGAAGTTGGCCAGTGCCCGGCGGGAGAGAGGGAAGACTCCAGCCACTCAAGTTGATCACAGGGGCCCCGGGGGGAGTGTGGACTCTGCTGTGACTCCTCCCAAGGTGGGGAAGGGGCAGAAGAAACCCGCAAAGTCTGGGAGGAGCAGCATGGCGGAAAAGACCGCCATCATCCCTGCTGGGCAGGAGGGCCCCGCCAGCCCCATCGTCGCTGCCCAGGAGGGCCCCGCCAGCCCCGTCGTTGCTGCCAAGGAGGGCCCGCCAGCCCCATCATCGCTGCCCAGGAGGGCCCCGCCAGCCCCATCGTCGCTGCCCAGGAGGGCCCTGCCAGCCCCATCCTCGCTGCCCAGGAGGACCCCGCCAGCCCCATCCTCGCTGTCCAGGAGGGCCCTGCCAGCCATATTATCGCTGCCCAGGAGGGCCCTGGCAGCCACAGCCCAGCTGGGCAATGAAGGACCGCCAGCCCCAGCCCAGCTGGGCAATGAAGGACAGCCAATGCAAGCACCGCTGAACAGGGCAAGGACCGCCAAGGCAAGCAACGCTGAACAGGGCAAGCACCGCTGAACAGGGCAAGGATCGCCAAGGCAAGCACCGCTGAACAGGGCAAGGACCGCCAAGGCAAGCACCGCTGAACAGGGCAAGCACCGCTGAACAGGGCAAGCACCGCCAACTCAAGCACCGCTAGCCCATGAGCGGCAGGGGCAGTGACGCAACAGGGTCCGTCACCGGGTGAGTGATACACTCTGGGCACCAGTCCCCCTCCAGAACCAGTGGAGACCTGCATCCCCTCCGTCTTTCCTGCACACGATGAAGCACTCTGGGCACCAGTCCCCCTCCAGAACCAGTGGAGACTGTTATCCACTTGAGAGACTGTGGCTTTGCACTCCCCAGGATGGTACAGTGGCCAAACCACCCACTGGAGAGACTTGAGAGACTGTGGCTTTGCACTCCCCAGGATGGTACAGTGGGCAAACCACCCACTGGAGAGACTTGAGATACTGTGGCTTTGCACTCCCCAGGATGGTACAGTGGGCAAACCACCCACAGGAGAGACTTGAGAGACTGTGGCTTTGCACTCCCCAGGATACATCAATGGGCATGGAGCCCCCTCGTGGATCTGGCGTCGTGCACTCATCCGGCTGAGGTGCCCCCCCTTCACTTCTCCCTGAGGTGCCTGTTGTATTTCTATCTGATGCCCCTGCAGTGTTCTCTCCGTCATGTTCGGGTATCTTGTGTGGGCCTCGCGCATGCATTTTGGGCCCAGGGGTCCACGGACTATAAATAGTGCAATACCTGGACTACTATTCGTGGTGTATATTTTGTTAATAGTGTATATATGTATATATTTGCTTACACTATTTTGATATATTACAATGGTTCCACTCATTTCCGTTTGTCTTTGCATTCTTCCGGGGGGGTTGGGGGGTGTTACTGTAATGTTTGGATATGCATTGGTGTGTGTGTTGTAGTGGGTGAGGGTGGGGGTGGGGGTGTTGCGTGTGTGTGTCCCTGTTTTTTGCCTCCCCCCTCCCCTATGTCGTAGGTGCAGTACTCACTGTGGTCTTCGCCGCCGGCGTTGGTGCTCCTGGTACAGGAGCAGGAAGACTAGTGCAGGAAGAATATGGAGTTCCGGCTCCATGGTGTCGTCGTTCCTCGTGGAGTGTGTAGAGGTGAGCGTTTTCCATTTGAAATGGCTGTTTCCGCCGTGTTTTTATCCGCGGTGAATACGCCCCGGAAAAGGTGGCGGATTGGCCTGTCATAATAGTGCGGGCAGTACATTGTCTCCTGCCTGTCTGTTGGCGGTGACCGCCATGCTGTTTGTTTGTACCGCCGTGGTGGTCGGAGTGTTAAAGTGGCTATCTTTGTTGGCGGTTTCTGCCACGGTTGTAATTGCAAAATTTTTACCGCTGGCCTGTTGGCGGTCTTTAACACCGTCTGCCAGGGTTGTAATGACCACCAAAGTATTTTTCTTGATCTCTTCTCTGTGTAAGTTGAATCATTTCACACATGGATGAGAACATTGTGGTGCCCTCACAGATGTTTGTTGGTTGAATGGAAATAACATCTTGATTGGTAGTAGTCATATGTGTCATACTGGCTGACAGGGCTTTCGAAGGTCAAAGCACATGGTCTGGTGGTTTATGAGCATGATCATTGGTGACTGTCAGTTCAGACCCATTGGGGTGCCAGTTCATTCTGTCCTCCCTGGATCAGTATGTGTGTAGATGCCCCTTGTCCAATACCATTGTTGCTAGTTTCTACATCCATTTAGTTATACATAGAACTTTCTTCTCAGCAATTCCATTGCCCTGACTTGTTGATATTGGAGTCAATAATGCTTCAAAATTAGTATTTCTTAGCTGACTCTCTGTTGAGATTTGTCTCTTGAGTTTCAGATTTGAGAGCTCCTCTTCAGTTTCAGATTCGTATTCTAAATATATAAAGAATGGCTACCCATCTCAGACAGAGAGAAAAATGCCTCAAATGCTTCTTGTTGGCGACAGACCCCCAAGTCAGATGCCTTCCTGACCCTATCAGAGTTACGCCATCCTGTTTTAATACCGTGGAGTCTTTTTTATATTTGCTTTGAGAGCCAGTCTCTCTCAGTTACAGTTGTCCAAAACAGAGTCTCACTCTTAGATCTTTTCCATTTACCTCCTGGACGAAGAGGTCGGCAACTGCTATGTTATTATGAGATGTTTGGCTGTTTTGAGCCCTTAATGGAGTATTAGGCTCTAAGTCACAAGAAGTGTGAGACAATGTTGCTGCAGAATAGCCTCAGAAGTCAAATGGGCTTGAGAGCTCTGTAACTCTGGAAATTTCTCTCCTGACGGCTCCATCATCCTAGTAGAATTAAGGAGCAAAAATGTGCTTATTGATTTTTGAGTACTCATACCACAGTCAATGGTAAGGCAACACAGTTTTGATGTAGGGAGGTTCAGTTTTTACTGTAGTGGCTTGTAGTTTCTCCGTTCGCTCTCTGCTGGTTAGCCGTTTACCCTCCCTTTCTTTAGCTGTACCAGGCAGAGGCAGTGCAGTTCCAGTGAGCACTTTTCTCCATAATGCCACTGGAACTAATTCTTCCACTTCTGCAAAAGCCTGAGAGCTCTGCGCTTTGACTGCTGCCTTACTGATACCATGGCATGCAGGGACACACCCTTTTATGCAATGGCTCCCAATTGTCACCATCTCCACAGTTGATCTAAGCTGAGCAGGAGCGCAGACCTCTGGAAGTGAAGACAGCAGTGAAACTTTCAGAGGCTGACGGCATCGTTGCACGAATGTTGCAAGCCAGGAAAGCACTGCCCTGGTTGCTGCACCTCCCATCAGTCGAGAAATGAACAAACAAGGAGCATCAGAGATTTTGCATGAGAGCAAGGTAAGTACAGTTGCAATCCCAGGAAACTCATTTTCAGCTCCCTTTCAGATTCTCTATCAGATTTCAGCCTCTAACTGCCTGCAGTCACGCCATTGACTATTCCACATGTCACCAGGAGCTCTGTTGGTGTTCATCTACAGCTAAAGCTAACCCCTCACTGGCATCTTGCTTGATGTCACTTTCCTAATTAAAAACAGAAATAGGCAGTTGGAAGGAAGGTGGACCATTTTAATCAATAAAGAATATTAGAAGTCTAGGTTTTTCACATCAGGTTATTGAATGAATGGAAAGAATAAATATTGTTTTTGCTTCTTGTTCCATACTGTGAGTCATCCTCACTCTCCCACAAACACAGCATCAAATCTCCAATTAACCTATTTGAGCAGGATTGCCATTATGAAGAAAGCCACAACGCTGGCGCCATCCCTTCATCTGACCTACCTGCTTCCTCACCTTCTCATACACTAGGAACAAATATCATCCAACAGTAGTGACAGATCAACAAAGAGCTCAATGGATGGCAAACAGCAACTCATTCACAAACCCTTTCTTCCACAAAAAGCTACTCCTAAATTGTTTGCTGGTGCAAAAAGTGCCCCTTCAGTGAGCAAAAACAAGTAAAACATCTTTGGTCTACTAGTAGATTTGAAGCCAGATATAGAGTTGAAGCCATATATAGTATTCATAACTGAAACCTGATTAGGAGAAGATATGGTTCCAATACTTCATGAAGCTATTCCATCTGGTTATTGAGCTATTACAAACAACCAAAAAAGAAAGAAGGAGATGGACTATCCACAGTATCTTAGGATACCCTAACAGTTAGCAAGATGGAAGAGGAAATAAAGGAAGGTTCTTTCTAGATGTAAACCCATCCAATATTCCTCAAACAAATGCCATTATATCATAGTTGAACACACACATCTAAAATCAGTTCATCTGTGGACCCACCCACATAGCAGATCATACATTAGATGTCAATTTCTCTAGTGCAGAACTAATCACTATGTAACTAAATTCACCATATATATGGACCAACCATCACATCATCACCTACTTCGACAGATCCCAAATAAAATATCAACTGAAGACCACCACTCTACAGCAATTTACAGACACAGGAAAAAACTAAACAGGTAGGCGTTGAAATCTCACCTAACCACAAACACACAGTTGGTGACAATAAACACACTAGAGAAACTAGCCTTTGTTATCGTGATCCCAAAAAGGGAAAGCAAGACAAAAAGAAAAAAAAGAGCTATTTGAGTAAATAAACAGTTAAAAGATAAAAGGAAAAATCTCAGCACACAAACAGAGATAGTAAAAATTGAAGACCCTCCAAAGACAACATGCATCTACATAGACATAACAGAAAGTACAAATCATACATAAAAAGTCAAAACATCCATTATTCAAGCAGAAACAACAAGAAACTCACAACAATATATTTTTATTTTGCAATCCAGAAAGCAATCCCATGTCTCTACCTCACCCTTACAAGACTTCTGCAAAAAGCTAGGAACAGATTACTTAACGAAAACAGACACACTTGATTCATATTTAGCAAACAACTGAAACAATTTCACCTCAATTATACTACCAAAAACACCAGCGAAAGAATAACCTCCAATAACGTAATCCTTTAAGGAAATTATAACCTCAGTATTTGAGACCTGGTAAAAGGGAGCAGCCCATCTGGCTCCCCATCAGACTACTGCCTTTCACTAATTTTAGACTTTTGGTCTAAACGTAGACTTTTGGTCTAAATTTACCTTTCTGAATCGGACCTATTACTGTAATCTCCTAACTAACCAATATAAACTAAATCTCCTTAACAAGAACCTAGATGTAAGATAGGAAGTATGTCTTGAAAGCAGAAGACTCAAAGTTATGAATTGTCAACCAAGTATAAAAAAACTAAGAAAAATGATAATACTAACAATGATAATGACATTAGTAGATAAATGCAAATTGCCCTGTTTTCCTACCCACCAAAAACCACATTAGCACCTCTCCAGGGACAGTAAGGGGCATAGTTATGAAAAGTGGCGCTGCACCTAGTGAGGCATCACTTTTCTAGCGCCCCTTAGTGCCACCCTAAAACCACCATGTGTACGTCATATTTAACATATCGCACACCACGGCAGTAGTAAGGGAACTAGTGTCATAATTATTTACCGTAGTTCTGAGCTTTGCAGGTTTAGCGTCAAAAATGTTGATGCTAATCCTACAAAGCACCCAGAGGCCCATTGTTACCAATGGGAGCCTCTTTTTAATGCCTGCTCAGAACAGGCGTTAAAAGTGCAGAATAAAATTACACAAAGAAATCTCTTAGATTTCTTTGGGACATTTTTTTCGCCTCTCCCCCCCCCAATGAGGGAATGCCCCCTTTGCAGTACATTATGCCTGACACAAGCATAATGTAGCACAAAGTGTTACAAAGTGGGGCAATGCATGCATTGCCCCACTTTGTAAATTTGGCGTGGCGTTTTTTGCCTTTTAACGCCGCGCTAGCATAAAAAAATGACGCTAATGTGTTGTTACAATGGCGCTAGGCCCTCTTCAATCTGGGCCTAAGTGCTATATCAATGCAACTACAATATAATAAAATAACTGCTTAGAGCCTTGTATCAAACCCTGTTTTTACAACCAGCATTTAGAGGATTTTTTTTTTAATGAAGGCATATTGAGGCAGGGCTTCAATGAATGTTTAGAAGTAATAACAGGTGTCTTAAAGTATCTAATGCACAAAATGTGGAAGCCCCTTCTCTCTGAGATTTATTCATTTGGAATCTTTATCCTAGGGATTTCAAGTGAGGGTAGTGGTTCTTAGTGGATAATAAGGTGCAAAGTTAAGATCCCTTTTGAGATATTAAGGGAGAAGCTCATACATTTTAAACGAAGGATAACGAGTCGTAAGATTATTATCTTTTCGTTTTTCTTAATTTTTATTTTTTGCAGTTTTAGGGTGGGGTGAACTTGGCTCAAGGGCATTAGATCGCTCTCCAAATGAACCAGATTACATTATACGTTTATAAGAAACGGAGATTAAGTAACTTGCCCAGAATCAAAGGATGTTGAGCCGTGGCAGTGATTCTAACTTGGCTTATCCTTCCAAAGGTGTCAACTCTGGATGCTATGCCACATCGCCTTACTTCGTGCTTTCACTAAACGTAACTCTTTCATTTTTGTAGGTCACTTAAAACTAGTCTCTAAATAGAAGGCCGTGTTTGAAAATGAAATCTATAGATAATACTCAATAAAATGACTGAGATAATCGTGAGTTTAATTTATGTCACTTTAGGTAGTCCTGGCCATGAACAGTTTTTGACCACCTTTGACCAAACACAATATATATCAATGTTCAGGGGATGGACCAGGTGTTCCAGTCGAAAGGTGGCCATCATCAGTCATCCTATCCTGTTCTGTACGGCCGAAGAGGGCCTTATCCGTACCCTTGAGTTAGGAGAATGAATGTTTATTTTAATTAGTTCCATCCATTTAGCTCAGTGTGTGGAACTGAACCAGCCCCAAATCGCCCACATTGCCCACGGCCCCTCTCTCCCTCCGAAGGGCACTCTGCACAACTGCTCATGCTACCATTTGACATATACAATTCAAGGCAGCGCCAGAAGCAAGCAGCACGCACCTTTATTACTTGCCAGATTAACTCATTAGTAGGTGTAATGATGGCTGCGCAGGTCCACACTTTGTAGGTAGGGGTCACTTCATGCCTTTAAAATTCTTCTGAAGGCCCCCGAAGCAACATTTAACAATCCTCACAAAATATATATGGAGGAATCAGCAGAGATTTCATAAATGTGTCGAAGGCCTGGAAAGATTGGATGTGTGGCCCTTAGACGAAGGTCCCTGACCGGACAGCCCTTGGTGTGACCTCGTCGGTGATTGGAAGTCGCCTGCGCTTCTGAGACAGATATACACCGGCGTTCCCAGCACGCCTCCTTGTGTAATGCGTAAATCAGAAGTGACACCATGTTCTTTAGGGAGACTTGTAGCCAGCCTTACAAGAAAAGGTTCTCGCTTTACTTCTGTGCATCCATTGCTCGAGGTGGGGGCTGGGGACATTCTGCAGAGGAGAATTGCCTGACTCGTCGAGCACTTGACATCCACTCTGGTGCCCAGATGTTATCCCACTGTCAGAGGCTGCCCCTTCGGTGGTAGTGCAGACATCTGCTTTGCTTAAACGCCAGAAGCCAGTGGGATTAGCGCGTCCTCAATTAAAGTATTTTAGTGAACAAATGTTCTCTCTTGTTTGATAATTCAGGTCACTGGTGCCGGGGATCCTGTCAACGGAGATGAGTGTGATGAGGGGTGTAAGGAGAAGAGAGAGCGCCTTCCGTCACTTTACACAAACGCCTTGTTTAAGCAGCAGCAGGAGATAAAAATAAGTTCACTAACCAGAGCACAAGACTACATCAGATCTTTCAGAGGTGCATTTGTCAATTTCTCTTTTCATCATTTTTATTTCCTTTAGTCTTCATTTTCACGTCCGTTGCTGTATTTATTTACCTGCATAATTCACTAGCTTTCTTGTTTCTCACCGCTCAACATCCTGTTCGGTAACGGCAACACCAGTTATTCGCAATACTTAGAAGCAACAGAAGTGTTAAATATAAAACGCGATGTGGAAATAAGTCAAAATTTTAATTCCATTCTTCCTCCCTTTTGTTCTTTTTTTAAATGGAGAAATTAAAAATCAGAACATTTACAAATTCATTGGGAAATACATCTTCTCAATAAAACAACCCACTTCTTGAATCATACTTCTACAATTCTGGCATCAGATTTCATTGTCTAATTATATACAATCTTCCCAAATTTCAACATTGTTAGACACAGGGAAGTCAGTTTACACTCTGCCCAAGCAGGGACCCTCACTCTAATCAGGGCAAACCCCCTCCGCCCCCACTGTGGCTAGACACAAGCAGTCAGGCTTATCCCAAAGGCCATGTGTAAAGTATTTATACCATCTTAGATAGTAATACAGGGAAAACACAAAAAAATGGATACCACACCAGTTTAGAAAAATTGCCAATATTTATCTAAATTAAACAAGACCAAAACGACAAAAATGCAACACACACAAGTAAGGATATACATTTTTAAATGAAAAAGAGTCTTACTCCATAGAAAACAAGGTTGCGTTGTTGTTACACAAAGCACCTGGTTTGCATGAAAAAATAAAGCGAGCGTGTGTCAGAAAAATTAGGTAAACGGTCGATTCCTTGCTCTCAAGTGAGGCCGTGCATCATTTCTTCTCCGGTCAGGTAGGCTATGTGTAGTTTGTCTCTCCCGCAAGAGAGCGATGCATCGATTTCCGGACGGGCACCTCGGATCCAGGTAGCTCACGTTAATTTTGACGCCCAGCGTCGATGCGTGCAAAATCCAGTCGCAGGGTGCTGAGGCACTGCGCTGCGTGGGGGTTGCGTTGATTTTAGCGGCCACAAGCGGGTGTTGTTTCTCCAGCCGTGATGCAGGTGATGCGTCGATTTTCCAGCCACGATGCAGGTGGTGGGTCATTTTTACAGCCGCGTAGCAGGTAGTGCATCACCTTGATTCCACCAACTTCACCTTTCAAGGGCTCAGGACCTGGAGTGGCACCAATTGACAGGGTAGGAGTCCCAGCAAAGGGTCCAGGTACTGGCAGAGGAAGTCTTTGATGGCCATGAGACATCAAAATAGGCGGCAAGCTCAGTCCAAGCCCTTGAAGACACCTCACAAGTAGGAATATACCACAAAGTCCAGTATTCGTCCTCTTTCAGGTAGAAGCAGCAACTGCAGGCCAGCCCAGCAAAGCACAGTCACAGGCAAAGGGTCAGAACTCCTCCTCCAGCTCTTCAGCTCTTCTCCTTGCCAGAAGTTCCTATTGAATACAGAAGTAATCTAAAAATCTGCAGTTTTGGATCCTCTACTTATACCCCTTTCTGCCTTTGAAGTTGGAAAACTTCAAAGGAAAGTCTTTGTTGTTAACAAGATCCTGCCTTGCCCAGGCCTGGCTCCAGATACACACCAGGGGGTTGGAGACTGCTTTGTGTGAGGGCAGGCACAGTCCTTTTAGGTGTAAGTGTCAGCGCCTCCCTCCACTCTAACCCAGATGACCCATCAGGATATGCAGGCCACACAAAAGCTCCCTTTGTGTCACTCTCTAGTGGAGATTCAAAGACAGCCAACTGTCAGTCTGACCCAGACAGGGAATGCACAATACAGGTGGAATCACAGAATGGTTTAAGAAAGAAAATTACCTCTTCCTAAAAGTAGCATTTTCAAACTGACAATCTAAAAAACAACTTTATCAAAAGATGTATTTTTAAATTGTGAGTTCAGAGACTCCAAACTCCACATTTCTATCTGCTCCCAAAGAAAAACTACAATTATTTAAAGGCAGCCCAATGTTAACCTATGAGAGAGATAGGACTTGCAACAGTGAAAACAAATTGGCAGTATTTCATTGTCAGGACACGTAAAACACATTAGTATATGTCCTACTCTAACGCACAGTGTACCCTACTGTAGGGGTGCCTTACATGTATAAAAAGGGAAGGTTTGGGCCTGGCAAGTGGGTGCACTTGCTAGGTCGAATTGGCAATTTAAAACTCACACACAGACACTGCAGTGGCAGGTCTGAGCAATGTTTGAAGGGATACTAATGTGGGTGGCACAATCAGTCTGCAGACCGACTAGTAGCATTTGATTTACAGGCCCTGGGCACCTCTAGTGCACTGTACTAGGGACTTCCTAGAAAATCAGATATGCCAATCATGGAAAAGCAAACTACACATACAATTTACACATGGAGCACTTGCACTTTAGCACTGGTCAGCAGTGGTAAAGTACCCAGAGTACCAAAACTAGCAAAAACAAAGTCTAGCACACAGTCAAAACTTAGGAAGAAGAGGCAAAAAAGACAGGGGAGACCACGTCAAGGATTCCAGGTCTAACAAACATTGTTTGCCTTTGATCCTGACCTTGAAGCATGGAGCTTCTCACAACCTCTTACTCATATTTTAACTTTCCATGGCCCCACTGAGAGGACATAGGAGGCATGCCA
This sequence comes from Pleurodeles waltl, assembly GCF_031143425.1. Classification (NCBI taxonomy): domain Eukaryota; kingdom Metazoa; phylum Chordata; class Amphibia; order Caudata; family Salamandridae; genus Pleurodeles; species Pleurodeles waltl. The sequence goes on along the minus strand of NC_090440.1, from coordinate 1,136,797,474 downwards.
ATATTGCAAAATTAATGATGAAGCCATTAATGTCATTATATATATTATTTTAGCGATCTTTCAATTCAGTCCCAGGTAAGGTGAATACCTGGTGTTCTGAAAGAATGGTAAATCCCAACATCGGTTCACAATGCAGATCACAATGCTGCACATCTAAAACAATGTGGCAGTACTCAGGGAACAAAACTAAGTAGAAATACAGGAGTCCTGTATGAAAATATATCATATAAAACTGTATCCTATGGAAATTCGTTGCTTTCAGGACTGAAAGCTATAGCATTTGTCCTGTTCCAGGTTTTCTGAGACAAGGTGGTTCCCTCATACTTATCCAATTTTTCAGACCATTAGAAAATAAATTACTCTTTTTTGATTCATCAAGTCTTGTTTTCTGAAAACTTGCTGATCTAACAGGTTTATTACCAATGAGGTCTTCAACCAAATTTACACTTGCCTGTATTGTTTTAGGATCTAATACCTTTAAAAGCTCAAATAGTCGATTAAATGACCAAATGATAAAAGCTTTTGAATACTTAGGGCCTCATTACAATTTTGGCGGTCCCATGCCGGTGGCAACCCCCCACCATCGTATTAGAATGCTCCCACCTGGCTGTCCCATGCCTGTGGCGCCCCCCTACCATCGTATTAGAATGTTCCCGCCTGGCTGACCAGTGGGAACATTGTACTATGACGTTCCTGTCAAGCTGACCAGCGAGAACACTGCTACGGTATTGGCCTCCGCTCCTTTAAGGGACCCCAGGCCAATACAGTGGCACCCCACCACCCTCGGAATTCAGACAGTGCTGGGCAGAAGGGCCTCTGCACTGCTGATGCCATGGGCAGTGAAGGGCCCCCATGTGGCCCCCAACACTGGTTTACCACAAGCCTTTTCATGACGGGGTTCCTGCCATGGAAAGGCTGGCAGTAAGTGGGGTTGTGATCAGCAGGGCGGCACTGAGTTCAGCACGACTCTGGCTAAGCACAATGCCGACCGCCGCCAGCCTGTTGGGAATGATGTTCCTGGTAATTATGGCGGTCCCCTGGTGGGTCTGGCTGCCATGGTTGTGATGTGGCAGTTGGACCGCCTAGAGTGCGGCGGTCCAACCATCACTGAGAGTGTGGCAGTCCTCAAACCGCCTGACTCGTAATCTAGCCCTTTGTTTGAGAATCTATCTCTGCCCAGGCTTTCCATCTATCCTGGTTAAGAAAGTCTTCCAAAGTGTTAAAACCAGTTAAGCTCCATTTTTTGACCATATGAGTTTCTAAAAGCAGCTGATTTAATAATCTCACGCCCCATATCTGAGTTAATGCATTAGTTATGGGATCAAGAATGCACAAAATAGTTGATAATTTCTTTTCAGGGCCCAAAGCAAAGTTTAATCTTACTTTTTTGGGTTACTTCTTTAGATTAAAAAAAATTGGGATATTGTACTGGGATGTCATTTGATTCAAGAAAATAAAACTGGATTGCATGCTGATTGGTTATTATAAAAACACACAGAGAAATGTGCAAAGGTAGCAAAATAATACTGTTTAAAATCTGGGAGATCAATCTCACAGTCTTCTGTTGGTTTGTATTATATATAAACTACTAAACAGGGTGATTTATGCACCCATAAAAATGCAAAAATGAAGTTTTCTATCTATTTAAAAAAACATGATGTGTAAAAAGCAAAAAAGAAAGTAAATAGGGAACTAAAAAGTGCCAGGATCGGCATTCAGATAAAAACTACCCACCCAATAATTGAAATTGAAATTGGAAGTGCATTCCATTTATTAAATAGGATCTGGCCTTATCCATTAACTGTTTAAAATTCACCTCTTGTAAATCTTCGACCCTGGCAGTTGTATGTATCCCTAAATATCACTTGGGATTCAGGTTTAATAAAAGGTGGAGCTCTTCCAGTAAAGTGTCTAAAGTGGAGTTCACCAATAAAATCTCTGTTTAAGATTTATTGACTTTGTTCCCCGCAACTCCTGAATTTCTAAAGAAATTGTGAAAACTTTATGCTGAGCATCAAAATCTGTTTTTAAAAACAACATGATATCATCAGTGTACATTTTAATTTTTGATAGTTCATCATTTAGGGCTTTAAGCTGGTTACTCTTTTGTATGGTCAAAGACAGTGGTTCATTAAAAAGAGCAAATAAAATTGGTGACAAGGGACACCCCTGGCTAGTTTCTCTTTTAACTTAACACTGTCCTGCATCTACTGAGTTTACAATCAACCACGCTTGTGAACATTCATACCGTTGCTTTTTTACATTAATAAATTGAAATGGGATACCAAATGCTTTTAAAATCAAGAAAAGGCGATCCCAACAAACCAAGTCAAAAGCTTTTTCAGCATCTAAAAAGAAATATGTGCCAGTATCTGTGTATTCTTGAAAAAATCCAAAGCTTCAACTAAATAGTGAGTATTTGTCGACAGATGTCTGCCTTCCATTTTGGTCCTGATTGCCCAGCTGACTTATTATCAAATTAAATCTATTCTCCAATAGTTTTGAAATTATTTTGTAATCTGAAGTGAACAAACTAATTGGTCTATATGAATTCAGATCTTTCGGATCCATATTCTTTTTAAGAAAACAAACCACTGCAGCTGTACTAAAGGATTCCGGGGCCTTATTGTTCTGTAAAATATGATTCACAAGTTGCACTATGACTGACTTTAAAACGCTGTTGAATTTTTTGAAAAACTCAGCAGGAAAAACATCTGCTCCACCCACCATGACATTAGAAAGAGATTTAATCATACCTGCAACTTTTTCAGGTGTGACCGTCTTCAATGATGATTCCCTAGCTTAGGCACCTAATACAGGTAAGGACATCCTTTCCAAAAAAACATGTAGCCTGCTGTGGTCCGTTGATTGCCTTTGTCTATATGAGTGGCTATAATGTTGAAACATCCTATTCTGAATACTTTTGCTATCTGTTAGCTTTTTATTCGTTTCTGGATCCATATGTAATTAATTGTGTTCTTCAATGCTTTTTCCTAGATCTGCCAGGCTAATAAATGAACCGCATATTCACTCGCCTCATAAACCACCTGCATATCAGCTCCATTACTTTGAATGACCTCTTTGTAGTAATGATCACGCATTTGTTTATTAGCCTATTCCAATTCAGTGAATTTAAAAACTTTATATACCTCTCTTGGGCTTGTTTTACCTGCTTCGCTAGCTGGTTTCTTTCCTGGTTTAACCTGTGACTCCTTGCAATATCTTTAGATATGATGGTTCCCCACATTATATCTAGTTTTGTTGAGTGCACAGTTAAGAAGAAATACTGATTACTTTCTTATTCCATTTCAGTAACCTAATCAGCAAATCATGGCAAATAAGCGCCAGAACAGCAGCATGTCAAACATCATTTGTCCCTAGGATGGTCATGGGTAGAATGCCCTCTTCCCCTCCCGGGTCAGTGCATTGCTTATATAATAAATAATGCTTTGTTGGAAGCACAGTCCTAATGAAAAGATGTAGGTGTTAGAAGCTGTCTCCTGCATGGGCAACACAAACTAGCTTATCATGTACCGTGTTCTTAGCCTTGCACAGAAAGTACTGATTTCATGCCGTGCAAAAACTTACTAAAAAGCAACGTGTTCTCTATGTTACTAGGATAAAGCAAGCTGATGAAAGTATGTAAAAGTTCCTCACTAAAAAACAACCTTACTAAAATGAATAAAATATGAAATATAAAATGAAGCTAGATGGAGCAAAAAACAGGGGGAACCAACACAGGTGCAAGAGGTCCTCACGACAATCCAAGAACCCATTTGGATGATGGCAATATTTTTTGAGAATAATGGTAGCTGTGGCTAGAAAGAAATCCAATCTAGCTGCAGACTTAAATCTGACCAAAAAAACAAGAATATTCTCAGTGGATCCAAAAGTTTTCCCTCCAAGGATCGACCAACTTTAAGCTCTACTTATATTACTCTAAGATCTCAGCAGTATCAGGCTTATTTTATCTGTGGGTTACAGCCGACAAGTCTAAACCGGGATTCTGAAAAAAGTGGAATTCACTTCCTGATATCACTAATCCAGGATAAATAATAAGAGACTGAAAGAGGTCAGCTATCGGCTCTGAATTATCTTTGGTTGCTGTATAGACCAAAGCAAGTGTAGCATATGATCCAACTATTACATCATGCACCCAGGCCCATCTATCATTTGAATCCACCTGGAAAGCTGTAATCTCTCTTTAAAAAAAAAAAAAGAATTAATCAGCTTTTCCAGAACAAAATTACAATCAGTGTTCACAACACACGTTGCACATATATTACATTGTAGTGGCAAAGGCAAACATTTCATCCTACCACCTGTTGGAGTACAACCCTCCTCTATGGACAGGTACACATACATGATCATTTTCGCTATGTTAGATTGTCTTACCTTTTCTGGCTTGCTCTCAATAGTTAATCTGGTGTTGCCTCATTTGCTCGGTGAGAGTACCAGTGTTCCCAAATCTTTTCATACATCTCCTGCTCTGGTATATGACCTTTTCAGTGCTTTGGCACCAGCCCATGTCTCTCAGCCACTTTTGAAGTGTAGGAAGTTGCGATACCCCTCACACCCTTGCAATATTCCTCTTATCCACAATTGCCCCAATTGTAAGCCAAATTGCTGTATATTTTGGCCATGTCCAATCTCCTTTCACATTAAGTGGAAGCCATAGGGTATCTAAAGTTCTTGGCACTGTTGTCACCTGTGTCATCAGTCCCATGACTCCCTCCCAGTAGGGTTGGATCCTTGGACAAGACCACAGTATTATAGAAATGTGGCTTATTGTCCACAGCCTTGTAGTCTGTCCCCGGCTGGGGCCCTCCCTATGTTATATAGCAGGGTTGAGGCGTAATATGCTCAAAGTAGGGTATGTAATTAAATCAGTTCGAACCCAGCTCGAATAGCTATTTCTCTGGGACTTTGTAGTGCTTCTCCCTATTCTTCATCCTTCATGTGCCTTCCATCTGTCTCTCACCTAGGTGTAAGTGGTCCCAGAACCTCCAGGACATTGTTCCTGAGGGAAGTTGTAATCTCCAGCTAAAGATTCCTATTAATGAATATGTCCTCCCCTCTATGCACAGCCTGAGAGCAGGACAGTGCTTCAAACCTAGCTGAGGGGGAAACATAGACTTTTTTTCTGAATTTGAACTTTTTATATGAGTTTCTTGAATAAAAATTATATCAGGCAGGTATCCCAGTAGACATTTTTTCTACAGCTTGCCTTTTATTCTTGTTATTCAAACTATTCGCATTGAGTGAAAGAACCTTCAAATCATCGTTCATCATTCCTTACTGACATCTATCTTTTTGCAATTATTTAACTCAAACAATATTCCTATAGTCCTTATCTGTCTTGGTATAATGGTCCATTTAGCCCTATATCTCCGATTGATTCAATCTGTTTCTCATCCATGATCTACCGCACTCTTCTTCCTTCTGTTTTAGGTATCCCACTTATAAAGTGCAATCTTGCTTTATAAAAATCAAATTGTATACAGAACCTCAAAGTAAAGTGCAACATGCTAAAAGTGCATACGTGTAAGAATGTGTAAAGTACTTAAGTGCTTAAGTGCACAGGTACGAAAGTGCATTCATACAGATTGTCCTTATTAAAGTGCATGCAATATCTAAGTGCATGAATACAAAAGCAACTTTGCATGAATATTGAAATATAAAGTGCTAAAGTGTGTGGGCATATTAGTGCTTTCATATAGATTGTTCTTAAGCAGCACATCTCTCTGTTTATACTCATATAATTTCTTCATTTTTTACTGGTGCTATTTCCCAACCACCAAACATACTCAGACCCCCCAATCTTGATGTGTAGAGTGGGGTGGGCTCCCGCAGTCCCATGTCCCCTCAGAGTGAAGTTGATATTGTCTGACTAACACACAGCCTCCTTCCTGGATAGTAGACGTGCTTGCCTTCTGGCAAGTGTCTGCATATTCCTTCATTTTGGCTTTCTTGCTCCGGTGCAGCTCTGCTAGTTCTTCATGCCCAAGAGCCCTTTGGGCATGGCTAGCTGGATTTTCCTAGGTGGGGATTCTCCTGCATATAGTTTGACCCAACATCAGAGAGGCTGGGCATTTTCCAGTAGTGCCATGAGGCGTGGACCGATAGACCCTTCAGCACTTCAATCAGGGCCATCTGAGTGTCATTCCTTGTTAGGTCTGCTTGTTGTATGGCTTTCTTTAATGTTGCCATACATCTCTCTGCCATCCCATTGGCCTGAGGCCACATGGGAGTGATCTTCATGTGGTTGAAGTTGAGGTGCTTGGCAAATTCACATCCATTAAATGGAGGACAGTTGTCAGTTTTGACTATTTTGGGAATTCCTCATGTTGAAAATGTTTCAGTCATTATTGGGATAATGATAGTCTCTTTAGTAGATGACACTTCCTGGGCAATTGGGAATCTTAAATATCATCTATTATGATGATGATGTATTTTCCAGACTGTAGTGGACCAAAGAAGTCAACTGTGACATGGTGCCACACACCTTCCAGCAGTTCTGACATTTATAGCAGCAGCTATGTGCAGGGGTTGGCTCTTCTCGACTGACTAGCTGACATTGAGGGCAATCATGGAGTGTGGTTTCAATCATCAGGTCAAAGGAAGGGAACCAAACTTATTCTTGCAATAGCCTTTTCGTGGCCACCATGCCCCTGTGACCTTCATGTGGTAGGTTGATCACTCCTTGTTGTATGACAATCCTTTTGACTCTGATCAGCAAACCATTGTCAGCAATTGTCAGTTCTTCTTTAACGTGTTGTAAAGAGGCCAATTCTTGGATGTCTATATTTTTGTTATCCTGATGCTCTTCCAAGTGTCTTCACAAATTTGTTTGGAGGCGGTGTGCCACATATGGAGAGTCGCACCCTCTACAGTGGCTTCAGTGATGGCTTCCAGTGAGACAGCAGGTGGTCTCACTTGGTCAATGACAAAATTGATGTATTCCTCAGCAAGCTAGTGTTTTGTTCTGGAGGATGCCCTGGGTTGTCTTGAGATATAGTCCGCTGAATTTGCTGCTTTTCCTGGCTTGTGGATAATTGTGTAAGTGTATTCCTGGAGACGGAATCCCCATTGCTCAATTTTGGGTGGCATTGTTGCTCGGGGGCTTCCAAATATGGTTATGAGACCTTGATGATCTGTGGTGAGTGTGAAGTGTTTCATGTGAATGAAGATGTGGAAATGCTTTCTGGCCCAGATGACTGCCAGACTTTCCTTCTCCAGCTGCAAGTATGCTTTTTAGTGTTGTTTAGGCTGCGTTGGAGTATGCTACTATGTGCTGTTGGTCACCATCCTTATCACACTGAGCTAGAATAGCTCCAAGTACCACAGGAGTGGCATCCGCTGTGAGTTCTGTCTTCCTTGGAGGATTGAAATAATCTAGATTAATGGCAGACCCTAGAGTGTCTTTGATTTTATTGAATGCTTGATCACACCTTTCAGACCATTGGAAGAGATGACCTTGTTTTGTGAGTTCACCCAAAGGATAACTTATGGTATCATAGTCTTTGATATACCGGGCACAGTAGTTGATTGATCGGACATCACTAACATCCCGTGGACATGGAGTGTCATTTAGCGCGGTGACCTGTTCGGGATCAGGCCTTATCCCTTCAATGGAAAAGATATGTATGTAGAATTTTAGTGTGGATTTGTGAAATTCACACTTGTCTTTGTTGAGAGTCAGATTGGCTTCCAAGAGTGCATGGAACACTCAATCTAGTGCCTTGTCATGTTTCCTGGTGGTGGCAGCAAACACAGCAATGTTGTCATTGCTGTCATTGTAGTTAAGTGCATTGGGAATGTGGCAAATGACTGTTCTAACTGCTTCTTGAAAGATTTCAGCTGCAGATGAAACACTGAAGCCAAGGCGTTTATATCAGAAGAGACCTTGGTAAGTTGAGAATGTGGCACTGTAACGAGCACACTTGTGGAGTTCAAGCTGACAATAGCCCTTGTTAAGGTCCAATTTAGAAACATGTTTTGCCCCATTTAGTAGTGCGATCTTATCACTGGTATGAGCTCCCGGGTGTCCTTCTTGCTCAGTCGCGTTGTTAGGTGCTCTCATGTAGACACATAAGCACACTTTGCCTTCAGATCCATGTTTGTGCACTACAATCAATGGGGCACCCAAGGAGTTGGTAAAAGACAATCTCTCTATGATGTCTGCCTTGAGTAGATCTTGTAATTCATCCTCCACTGCCTTTTGTAGGTCAAATGACACTTTCCTGTGATGTTGAGCCACAGGTGTTACTTGTTCATTAATGTGTAGATGAACTTGAAAATGCACAATTTTCCCAAGTCCCGTGATTGCTGATGATGTCTGGTTCATCCTCCATTTGATATTGTATTTCTACTAGTTTCAGGCTTTCTGCTGTGGGTAGGCTAAGAAGGCAATCCACTGCTTCAGGCCTGTCAATGACATTAATTTGAACTTCTACCATTCTGTCTTTGTAAGTGAGAGAGGTCTGAAATTGTCCCAAGCACAGAAGTGGTTCTTTGGACATCCTGTTAAATACCAGAGCAGCAGCTATGTGCAGCCTGGGTTTTGGATTCATTTGGTTGTATTCCGTGATGCAGATGTAATTGAGTGATGATCCACTGACTAATACAAATTTTGTTCCGTGATTTCCCTTGGATAGGTAGCCTTGGATATTTCTTCACTCTATCAGGATTAGCTACCATCCAAACATATTTATCGCTGTCTCGGGAAATTTGAGTGAGTAATATAGACTCACAAGTCATAGAACATTGAGATTTAAGTTTAGCATGTGACTGCACACTTGATCGTGACAAGCTAGTGGAGTGCTCTCGTCTGTCATGTACTGTCTATGCATGGTGTCCAGATCGTAATTCTCTAAAAGATTTTAGAATGTCCTTCTGAACAGCTCTACAGACTTTCTCGAAGTGATTGTCCTTTCCACAACATCAACATTGTTGAGCCATGGCAGGTATCCAGCTTACCCCAGGTGCTGCGGGGACGGCATAAAGCAGAAGTCTGTTTTTTTAGGTGTGACCCCGGACCGGATAGGGCTCCTGATGTTCAGATGGCGCGGCACACTGGATCTCAGGGTACGGAGTGGGGTGGGCTCTGGCCATCATGTAGTGCTTGCTGGCAATGTTTAGATGGGGATGGACTCCTGCTATCGCATGGGGCTGATCAATGTTGCAGCAGACCTCAGTGAAGCGGAGTGAGCATGTGGCATGCAGTAATGATTTGTAGAGCAGTTTTGGCTCCCACAGTCACGTTCTTTCTCAGATGTGTTGCAGTATTAGTAAAGGATGCTGCAACATGGTGGGATAGCCCACCTTCGTCGCCAGTTTACTGTCAGAGCACAGGAGACTTCCATCAACACGATACCACCTATCCCTGCCCCACCAAATCTCCTTTCCCTCCTTCTTGAACCCCCTGTAGGGTGATGCCTGCTTTCTCTCCCAGGTAGGGCTCATTGTCACCTTCATGGAGTGCCATGGAACTGCACCCCAGGCTTCTCCCAGAGGATGGGGGTGGGACTTCCCTATTATCGCTTTTATTCTAACAAACTATTCAGAGCTGTCTTAAGTAGTATTCACTGATTTCAAGAATGCTTGTGCCTGTTCTACAGAAGTGAAAACTGGAAGGTGGCATTTATGCAATAATTTCAACTCGGATTGTTACAATAATGACGCCTTTCCCTTAAGGCTTTAAAAGGGTCCAATAAATTCTGAAAGTCTCTGTGTCTCTTAGCGACTTCCACCGTCATGTCTCGGTAGTCCTGAAAGGAAAATACTTTCAATAAACCAAGTGACTTTTGTTGTCTCACTTTCAACAAGATTCATTCTTTTATGCAGTTGTCGGAAAAGTTCATTAGACCTGATCAGGGATATTTTGAATGTGTATTTCAAGCTTGCCTATGCCTTGCCTATGCACTCGGTGAGTTCTCCTAACTGACAAATCAACTGTACTTTCAGGCTGAATGTACTTCTGAATTAATTTTTCAATAAATTGACTTTCTGCATTTTCCAGAATTTGAACATTAAATTATTGCATCCTGAATAAATCTCCATACCGTCTAGTTCTCGTTTAAAACAATGATCTCTTATTAGGAATGCAACAACTCTTTCTGTAATTGCACTTGACGGTCTTCCAGATTCAAAATTCTCTGTTCAAATCCTCGAGCCAGTCAGAGATAAGAGAAAGTTTTATTTTCAATACCCAATAACCGATTCTGCAAGTTCAGAAATTTCAGTTTTTGAGAGGGCATGAATTCTCTTATCTCTTGCAAGATTGTCTCTAGTAATTGCAAGAAAGTCTGGGGAGCCACAGAGGAGTCTTTTTGAAAATCGGTTGGAGGTGCACAGTTCTGGAAGAGTTCTTGCCTCGCCCCACCGTCCATTGGTCTAGACAGGCCCTCCTGACTAGACCTATGTCCTGTATTCTGCAAAGGGGCAGGTTGCTTGCTGAATTAGGGTTTTGGGTGAAGTTAGAATATTGAAAGCAGGGGCATTCTCTCTTTTTAGATCCATGACTTGTGATATTCGAAAAAGTGGATTTGTCTGATCATCTACTGAAGCTTCTGAACATCAGTCTTTGTATCCCCAGGGCTAATATTTATTTGGAAGCCTTATCATTTGACTTCTTAAACCCCTCAATCCTCCTTAGAGCTCGTTGTGAGTATTCCAATGGAATGGGAGTTGAATTTTGATTAGTGATACGTTCTGCTGTATTGCTAGCTCTAGACAAATATTCCTGAATCGGTATTCCTTCATAATGCATAAGAAACTCCTTAGATTTTTTTTAAGGCCATAGATCCGGATGAACCACTTGTATCTGTTCCAACTCGCCGAGAAAGTCCTGATACTTTTTTGATGTCCATATTGATACAGAATCATTTATTTTTGCTTGGGGAGTTTCAGTGTGTGTATTTTTTCATTGACCCATTTTTTTGCTACTCAACAATCAACAACCCCTCTGTAGGACCAAGCACCCTCTCAGTAAAGTCAGCAAGGTCTCAGCAACCATCAAAAAGTGAGCAAAATTCATTAGACCTTGTTAGCATGTTTCCATCCTCATTCCTGCTCACCCAGATTTTGGCAGATAAATTAGTCTTGCGCCTTCTCGGTTCCAGCTTCACTTCTAATCATTGCTGCCTCTGCCCAATTAGGGTCTCCGCTCCTACGCTCCCCATTCTCAGCCATTACATTCGTCTCATTCCTTTGCGGTCTCAGCATTACATTGCTATATCGATGTTTCAAATCTCAAACCAGGACTAACCAATCCACACACCTGCATCTACTGTGGCTCAAGATGTCCCACTTCCACCGCCATTGCGGGAGATGCTGAATCAAACTGCTTCCTCCCTGTCAGTGTAAGTAAAATGGAGGAGCACCATTGCCTGAACTCAACAGCGCCCATCAGGTGCAGGCATCATCAATATCCTATCTACCATTTGTTCTGTGTTTTAATTCTCTTCTTAAGTTTTATTTCTCATGTTCTTTTTCTTTTCCCCTTTCTTATATATGTTTTTACTCACCCCCTCTATTGGAAATTTTTGTAACTCATTGTATCTTAAGTGCTTGTTCTTTCCACTCCACCTTCTTTTACTTTCACCATTTTGTCCCTTCTTTCCTTTTCATTTTTCATTTTTTTTTCTTACGCCGTCTTTTCTCAGTTTTCTTTACCAATTCCTTGCTCCATGTTTAAACATAAGGGTGGTAAATTAACAAAAATGTCTACGAATATGTATCAAAGTGAAAGGAGCACCCCAGCAACACATTGCAGGTTGAAGGGGCTACAAAAACAAAAACCTTTCTTTTTTTTAAGGTACATTGCCAGGCCCCCATTTTGGGGGTCACAAGACAAGCAGGGGCTACTGAGCTACTGCTGTGACAGCAGAGGCCATTTGACTCCTATGTCTCAGTTGTTCATCCTACAGAGCTCTGCAAACTGGGACAGTTACTACCACTTTAGCAGTTGACGCTCATTGGTAGCAATGGTGAACCATGACTTGATTCTCCAGGACTTAGTGTGGGGGTGCAACAAGCTCAAGACTGCACAAGCACATATCAATAACTGATTGTACAAATCAGTAGTTGTCTTTTGTAAACAGAAAGTAGTTTAAAACAAAATGCTACACACTGCAAAACACAAGTACTGTCTCAGAAGTGCAGGTTTACTGTATCCTGTGGTAAAGTTTCCCTTTCCCCTCTCCACTTTCCCTTAATTTATGATAAGGTCAAATGTGGTAGGTCTCAGGCACAGGTGCAATCCACTCCCCCTCCTCCAGCGATCAGAGTTGTGGGTTAAGTTTCAAAGCAAGTCTTCCTTAATCCTTTTTTCTACCATTGTCATGCTCATAGCACACATCAGGTACTTCCCCCTCCTCTGGAAGGGAAACACACTAGCTGCAAGTGCAGAGGCACACTAGCTTGGCTGCAGGGGGCACCATACGGGTCTGACTGTCAACAGCATCTGGAATCACTGATATCTCTGATGGTCACAGGCCCGCTTCTGGTCTCTGCTGTGAGTCAGGCAGGATGAGAAGCTGTTGTCAGTCCAGGGTGACATGCATCTCCAACACAGTGCTCTACAATGCTTAGTGGCTTGGTTCACTTCAGATACAATGTTCGTTCTCAAGCGGCACAGTCCGCCTCTGGCACACTTCAAGACAGTGCCTTAGCACCAGTCAGACATAAAGTTCACTTCAGAATTGTCTGCTTCAAACACAATTCAAAACAGTGCCATGGCCTTAGCCATATCTAGTCCACAGTAGTATCATTCACTTTGAGCACATATTAGCAGAGTGCCATGTGTTCAGCCGCACTTCGGGTTCATAGAGGTATTATCTATTTCAGGTACACTTTAGGACTGTGCCAAAGCTTTGGCCACCTCAGGTTCACGGAAACATTACCCACTATAGACACACTACAGGTGAGTGCCATGGCTGCAGTCACTGCATGCAGGACAGGAGAGCCTACACGCCCACCTAGGAGCACACAAGCCACTCCCCTTAGAGTCTCACTGAGCAGATTGACCCACGCTCTGTGATCAGCTGCTCTGCTCATAGTAGTTAACAGCATCTCCTACAGGGTTGGCACACTCCTTCCCCTTCTCTCCAAGAATGTCAGCTCATGCCCTTCGAAAGCAGGGACACAGCTCTTTCTTCCAGATGAGACACCTGGTGATGCGCCCTCATCTTTGGGAAGCTGGCTTTCAGGAAACCACCAGCTCTGACTGAACAGCAGTCCTCTCTGTGTCCTCTTCAGAACACCTGACTCCTTAGTCTAAGAGAACTTGGAACAGGAACAGGTGGGTCAACAGCTCTCACTTTTATACAGATAGAGCAAATGGGATGTGAATTATCTCTGCCCTAGAGAAATGTCTTGGGTCAGGCTGACTTTCAGATTCAGAACTTGTGTAGAGCAATTATCCTCTAATAGGGTCGTTTTCACGATGGGGCACCTGCAATAGGGGCACAAAGAGGTGTGAGCATTCTACGCCTGGCTGTCAATAGGCACACCTAACAGTGATCAGGAAGAGAGGCAAAGGACCGGTCTTCTCTAAAGGACCTTCTAACACTGTGAACAAGAGATACTGCAGTCTCACAATTCACTCTTATCAAGTACTAAATGGCTGAGCTCAGGCAGACCATTTAGGAAGTCCTTGTAGCAAAAGGACCGAATCGAATGTCTAAAGGTATCCCTGCCTCTTGTATCCCCACTTCAGTGCTTATGTCCACTCACGTCTGCTTCAGGAATGTAAACAATGTGCTTCCATTGTCTAGGAAAATAACCACAGCTTCATCTTGTGCACATGAGTAGGCCAGGGTTTCCAAAATGGAACCCTACTCCAGTTCACTCGTACACACGATGCATAAACAACACATGTTACACACATACACATGCATAACATGCACTGGGTTGTTATTGCTAGAATAGGTTAGTGAGCAGTAGCAGCACTTCACATGAGGGGTCAGTGAGTCTCCAGCCTTTTAGCACAGATAAAAATGTCTAGCACAACTACTGATTTACAAAACAGGGTACACTGCCACCACCAGTTTGGATGTAAAACAATTGACAGGAATGACAGCTTACTGTCCAACAAATGAGGGCCCACTTTGGGAGCCCATAGAAGTCCAGGACAGGTTCAAGGCCTTACTCATGTCAAAGGATAGGGCGAGGCCTTCACACACACATGAGATTAGCTTGAGGCTGAGGTCAAAATAAAAAAACAGGATACCAGATATTTGCATTTGAACACTCAGGGTATGGGAACACGTCTGTACACCATGTAGAGACGATGCACATCCCAACAACCATGATGGAACATGGAGGGGACTAATAAAGGAGCCGGGGGTGCTAGGGAGGAAGTACCTAGAGCTGAGTGGTGTGGAAAAACATAGGGGAGGGAGAGAGAACAACAGAGGGAATTTTGACCAAAAAAACAGAAAAAGCTGGATGGGGAGGGAAGGGAGAAGCAACATACGAATTGGGGAAGGTGGGAGAGCAACAGGAAAGCAAGGGGCAGGGATTTGAGAAAGCAGCACATAAGGGAGAGAGCAAATTAATACTTGCACTTGCATGGTGTCAGGCTCCATTTGAGGACCACAAAGCAGATTGGGGTCAATCGTGGTGGGTAAGGTCATTGTCGCTAGTGTCCTGGAGACCATTCTGTGTCACTGTAAAGTGGGCCAAGAACAACACTTTCTGCAATTGACATTCAGGGTAGCAAGGGTGAGAAGTGACAGACCGCTTATGAAGGCAGCATGGGGGCTCTGATCTCAGAACTCAACAGTTAACTAACAGACACAATTAAGTATTGTCCAATCCGGTGTCAGTCCTTTATGTAAAAGAAAAAGTAATTTAATCTCACAGCAGACTTCAATACTACATAATTTGATGGGAAGGTAATACAGGGCTGTTGTTAGGCCTTGGCAAAATCTAAACTACGCTGGTGTTATTTGCAGAATTTCAGTAATTTTGCATTATGTTTGATTTAGGATATACCCAAAATTATGCCATTATACCACTTTGTGTAACTATGTGCCATTCGCAGTAAACAATTACCTCGATAGGTGCCATTTGCAAATACACAGGAACAACAGAAATCGTGCAGCTGCTTCTCGTGGTGTTTTGTTTAAATGCATCCTTGCACCAAAAATTAATGCCAGGGCAGATTTTGTGCTATGTAGACCAAAATGACAGACTTGCATTTCAGGTAATTGTGCATAAGTTTGCACAACTGATGACATTTCTAGAAGTTTCACGAAAGCTAATTATGTGAATTTTACACAACCCTAGTTGTACTCTAAAAGTCATGTCTAGCAGTGAGGCCCTACAACTCCATTTTCAGATACCCACTTCCCCCCCATGAATAGGATCTCATGGCCAGATTCCCCAACAGAATTGTGGGTTAGGTGTCAATCAGGCACAGGTTAGTTAATGTCAAATACTCTCACTGTTCAAATGTGCAACTCAGTTTAATATCTTTTACCTCTTCAGCAAAAGCCTAAACCCTACACAGCAGACTCAGTTTGCGCTAGTATGTTGTCACTTGTGCAGGCTAAGCCTGTATTTACTTAATGATTATCGTTGCAGTTGTACCAGTGTGGCGGGTGAGGTTCATGCTTCTTTCCTCATGGGAGCGACCCGTCCGCTGTGTGGGTACACAGTGGCAACCTTGCTTCAGGACTGTGTTTGCAGAGTGAAATTGGTTAGACAGTTCTGTGTAGCAACATTCAACATTCAACTTTAGAAGTGGTGGCCTACACCACTGGTTGCAGTTAGATTTGAAATTGTAGTCTAAAGGCTGAGTCATCTATAGTGGTGTGTATTTTACACTTGCAGCCTCCAGACAGGTCAGGGCTGCCTGATCAGTGGGAATGTGGCTTCCCTCTCTCTGACGTGGCAGCACCAGTCTTTCCCTACCCCCAGTGGATTCAAGGTAGCTTACACAGGAACCAAGCAGAGACCCCCGGGGGGGGGTGTCCTTTCATTGCATAGGTCACTCCTGGCTACACTCTTTGGGATAGTCCACTTTCTTGGGTTTCACCCCAGACTGGGAAAACGTTCTGCTTCTTCTCCTACAATTCTCTCCTCCTGTAGGGCCTGGTGAAGATTTACTGTTGCATCCTATTAGAAGCTTTCAATGCTTCTAATAGTATGAAAGATCTTTTCAATATTGTAGCAACACAGGATTAATGGACAAGTGTGATTTAATGGGCAAGTGTGATTTATACAATTAAGATTGCATCATATTGAGTTGTATTATCGTTATATTTAAAATGATGAAATGTGGATATTATATTGTACAGTTGTTAGATTAAATGTTTTTATATGTATGTTGATGGTAATAGTATCACAGTTATATTGTTACGTTCTGTATAGCACCCTGTCCATGTGAGTCATTGTTTTGTGTCTATATTTTTGTTGTATTATTTGTTTTTTGTATTCAATATGTAATTTTTTTATATTTATGAATGAATTAAGCTTGTACAGATTAGGTATATATTGATCCTGAAATTGTAAATATACATTTGTTTTCCACAGGTTCGCTACATCTATGAATTTGTGATATATTTCTTTGCTTTGATGGACATACACATTTAATAAATATCATTTTTGAATTTATTGTATTGTTTTCTGCTTAATATATTATTCTATTATTTTGTAGTATTGGTTAAGTAGCTCAATTTCTGTTCTTGTACTTCAAGTATTGTTCTAACTTCTGCCATGGTGCACTGTATCCTAAATACGGTGCACACATAATGGCGTTAGGGGGGACAGGAGTGCGCAAGAAAAGTGGCGCTGCATTGGATGCAGCTCCATGTTTCTTAAATTCAACCCCAAATGTCTCACTTTGAAAGTCCTAGAGGTAGGCCAAGAAACATAATAAACCTTTCAACCATTTCAGGAGGCCCAAGGGAAACTAGAAGAAAGAACTCACTTCTTTTGGAGATGCCAACATTCTGAATAGCACCTGCTCTACAGTAGCAGTCTTTTTGAATCATTTACTACCATCTGGAATTCTCTACCATCCCATCTAAGAAAATCCCAGAACAGTCTATCATTTTAAAAAGGGAAAACACTTACATTCTCAAAAAGTACTTTGGTGGAAGAGAGCCCAAAGATGAAAGCACATTCAGATAGATAGTTCTCTGATGCCAGTCACCCAGCATTGGCCCAGTGTTTGTTTCACAGCCTGTTACCCCGCCCAACTTGCGATAAATCTTCAAACCTGGTCATATTCTTCCGTTCACACCAGGCTGTCAGGGGAGTCTCCGCCTCTTCTCACCAGTTCCCTATCAACAATGGGTAAAAAAAAAGTTAAAAAACAGTGTGATGATACCTATGTATGCACCATCATCAGGCATTTGCACGTATATATTATGACGCTTGGCATGGGCAGTCCAGGCATGGGTACTCGTGTAATACCATGGATGCTAGGGCATGCATCAAAACGTGCTTTCCATTTTTTTGTTTGTATTCACTGCCCCTAGACAGTGGGTTCCCTTCTTCAAACATGAAATAAAATAAACATACAAAGTGCACTGACATTCATTTTTTTCTACAAAGGAGCAGCCTGGCAGCAATATTCAGCTGTAGGACACTCCCAAAAAGATTTTTTTTTAAAATACTAGACTGTGAAGCAGGTGGGCGAGCAGTATGTAAGGAGGTCGCTTGAGTCCTGAGATGCCGCAGGACAGAGATCAGTAAAGGACTTTGGTGGATGGGGGAGGGGTAGAATTTACAAAACACTCGATGGGGAGGGGAAGAGGGAGCAACATGGAGAGAGTGCAGCCGTGGCAAGATGGAGAAAGGTGGGTGAAGCCACTGATAAGGTGGGAGGGAGAAGGAGGAGCGACACAGACAGTACTGGGGACTTTAGGGATGAAGCAGCACATGAGGGAGAGTCGAAGAACCAGAGGCACTGGATGTCAGAGTGCTGAAAGAGTAGTTCCCTGAATGTAAGCAGGGGTAGGATACCAGTAATCCATTCAAAATGATGGTATAGAATCTATACTGAAGCAGAGGGCCAAAAACAAGAAGAATAGGAAAAGCCATTGAAAAAGATGCACGCAAATAAGACTGACGAAAAATACAAGGAATTGGTATTATTCACATTAGCCAAAACCTAAAAATGAATGTTCAAGAGAAAAGGCTTACTTAATAGTGAAGCTAGCATATTGTATTTCTTTAGGGAAGTGACTCAAGAATATACAGCCGTAAAATAAAACATCACAGGTGAGCCAGAAGGCACATTAAGTGCATTCTTAGAAAGGGTGGTAAAATACCGGGGCCTATCCACAAACTGTATTTTGTAATACATTTTGTAGGACTACAAGAGTACTACAAATGTTCTACAAAATGCTATTCACAAGACTATGTTTGGAGTTTCTGCTTCTACCTTTCCTATCTTTTCTGTGAGGAGACTTTCGCCTAAGTGAACAGTGTCCATTGACATAGGTATACGTTTTAATAGTAAATGTGGAAGGGGCAGGGGAAGTGAATGGAAAATGGGGACAACTACTGAATGGGAGCGGTTCAGAGAAGAGTACTGTGTGGTATGGGGGTCAGGGAGGAATTTAGAGGGTGCTGTGTACTCCCCCTACAAGAATAAGCCCATTGCAATTTGCAAACTGCAATTCTAAAGTTACCACAACCAAAAAGGGACTAAAACAATAGTAAATGACTCCAGCTCAGAGTTGAAGTAACTCCATCACTGTGCATAGCCAACCACTAGTACTTCAACATCCTCTTGTAGACAATACTTGAGGTAAGAACTTAAAATGAAACCCCATAAGAAATAAAGTTAAATTGATATGAATTATTTTAAATAGTTTAAAAATATTATTACGTTCAATTTAATGTTAATAAAAATATATACCATTAATACATATTTGTTATTTTATCTTAAGTTTTTTAGGGCCAGATGTATCAAATGATTTTGCACTCGCAAACGGCGAAATCGGCCGTTTGCAAGTGCAAAATCGTGGTCTGCAATGCATCAAAGGCATTCGCAGACCACAAAATGAAAATCGCAAAAATTGCGATTTTCTGCGTTGCGACCTGGATTTTGTGAATCGCAAATTGCGATTCGCAAAATCCAGGGCTATTCTGCAAAAAATCGCAAATTGCGATTTTTCGCAGAATGGTATTTTGCACATGCAAAATACCATTGTCTGCAACCAGGTGGTAACCTGGTGCAAAATTTAAAAATGCAGTAAAACTGCATTTTTAAATTTAATGTGTAAAGCACACATGCCCTTTTGGCATGTGTGTACTTTACATTGTAAAAAAAAAAAAAATTGGGGTGCAGGAGAGGGGGCCTTAGGCCCCCAGCACCCTGCCCTTTTGCATTTCCCAAATTGCGATTTCTGGTTCAGAAATCGCAATTTAGGAAATTAAAAATTTTTGCAGCTATGGGCCAACAGGCCCATAGCTGCGAATGGGGCCAGTATCGCAATTTGCGATTCGGTAATTGCATTTGCGATTTTTAAGAAATCGCAATTACCGAATCGCAAATGTGATACATGGCCCTTTGCGAGTCGGTAATTGCGATTTCTTAAAAATCGCAACTACCGAATCGCAATGGGCCAGAATCATACATCTGGCCCTTAATCTGTTAACGGGCTATTTTGTAATTACATCTATATATATATATATAATTACAACGCTTCCATTAAATTTAAATTTTTTACAGAAATTAATTTAAATTTAAATTACAGTAAAATGTAACACTAAAATATTGTTAGTAAATTCTTTTAATAAAATTAACCTTTTTCTTTGCCCTATAGTTTACCATAGAAAGACTGGTTTAATGACTGAACTAGTGAAATGTATGTTTTTACAGCTTTAGAATTTTCCATTAGAACTTATAGAGCGGGGTTATTAAGTCTCAGGACCTCATTTACAAGCAGTTTGAGCCACAGGTGTGTCACTTTTTTTTGACGCACTGGCAGTGGAGTAGGCAGCAGGGCCATATCTACAAGGACATGCAAAGCCACTTTGTGTGACTTTACATGGCCCTATAGATATGACTCCCTTTCATGAGTTACTCTGCTTGAAAGGTGGGTTCCATGGGTGATGCTGTGGGTGTTACCATGCAAAACCCATGGAATCTGATGCATTCCCAGATTTACCAGCTTTAGTAAACCTGGGAATGTGTCAATTTCCGTGGTGCAGCAGGGAGAAATAACATTATTTCCCCCTTTTTTTCCTCTTTCATTGTCTACAACACACATAGAAGGAGGATAAGGCCTCTTGTGATTGTTTTTGTGCAGGAAGGTGTCCCTTCCTGCAGAAAAACAATCATCTTCACAGCGCAGGCATCCTTGCACAATGATGCCTATATTGGCACATGGCAGCAATTTGTGCGCTGGCGCACAGGACAAGGACAGGAATACGCTGCATCTTGTAAATACGGTGCATTCCTGCCCTTTTATTTGACTGAGTATGCAAGCATGAAGCTTAACTGTCTGGGCAGGGGAATTTAGCAGAGTTGAGAAGAAGTCTACTCCCAGCAAGAATCAGGACAGGGTCTGGGTTGGAGAGATTCAGTTTTAGTCCATCTCACTCCCAGGCAGGAGGGCAGCAGGAATAGGCCAATACAGCAAAGCAAGAGCCCAGCAGACAGCAGTTCAGCAGAGTGGCAGGCCTTCAGCAGCACATCAGTCCTTCTTCCTGGCAAAGTATCCAAGGCTCTAGAAGTGTACTGAAGTGGTGGTGTCAGAGGTCCAATACTTATACCCGGCTGGACCTTTGATGTGGGCTCCAGACTCTCTACAGTGGGCTAAGCAGCCATTTGTGTGAGGACAGGACACAGCCTATTCAGGTGTAAGTAGGGCTGTGTCCAGCTCCTCCCTCCCATCCTGCCGAGGATGGCCCTTCAAGGCCCATCAGGTCACACCTATGCTCCCATTGTGTGTGGCTGTCTATGGGGAATGCACAAAGCCCAGCTGCCATTCCACCCGAGACATGTGACCAGAGATAGGCAGTAGGCACCAAATGGCAAAAGTAAAAAAATGCCAACTTTCTAAAAGTGACATTTTCAGAACTGCAAATAAAAATCCACCTTCACCATAAGGTAGGATTTTAAATTGTGATTTCAGGGACAACAATCTCAAAAAGTTTACCTCTTCCAGATTATGACTCAGGATGTAATAAGGTAATCCCAATGTTAACCTATGAGAGGGATAGGCCTTGCAGTAGTGAACAATAAATTTCAGTTTTTTACTACCAGGACATGTAAAGCTTAGAAGTACATCTCCAACTTTTTAAATACACTGCTGCACCCTGCCCTTGGGGCTGGCTAGGGCCTACCTTAGTGATGACATATGTATTAAAAAGGAAGGGCTTGGCCTCGCAAAAGGTTTACTGTGTTAGGTCGACATACTTTTCCAGGTCAACATGGCAGTTCAAAACTTCACACACAGGTTTTGCAGTGGCAGGCCTGAGACATGTTAAAAGCCTACATAAAAAGTGGGTGGCACAATCAGTGTTGCAGGCCACTAGTAGCATTTAATATTCATGCCCTGGGCACATGTAATGCACTTTACTAGGGACACATAATTAAATTAAATATTGTAATTAGGCAATGCCAATTCTACCTTGTTTTGCACTCTAGCACTATTTAACAGTGGTAAAATGCCCAGAGTCCTAAAGCAAACAAAATAAATTCAGCAAAAATTGAAGGAAGAAGGCAACAATTTGGGGATGACCCTGCAGAAAGGCTATTTCAAACACACTCTATTCCATGCATCTTACCAGAGAGTACCCTCTGATAATTATGGCATCTCACAGGCAAGCCAGCCCTGCTTCCATCAACTACTTAGATGATTCAACAAAATAGAGCACCTGTTTATTGTCATACCACAGTCTCTGGCAGGAAGGTGAAATGCAACAAGGACATTTTATACCTTTGGCAATTCTCTTGTGTTCTAGGTGCAATTGACTGCACCCATGTGGCACTTTAGCTACCTCATCAGACAGCACACGTTTTCCACAACAGTCAGCACTCGCTTTCCAGGAATGTGCAGGATGTCTGTGATGGCTGGAGTTACCTTTCCCAGAAGCATACACAACAGCTAAATTTTTGCTCAGTCCTCTCTTGCACATCTTTGGTTGCTGGAGTTTTTGGTGCCATGTGGCTCATTGGTAAGTAACAACATCTCACAGTGGTCCTACATTTGTATCTTTGGGTGATTATTCAAACATAATCACTAATCCCTACAACACAATATACACACATAACCCAGACAAATACTGCATGTATGTAAGCATGATATAGTACAATTAGAATAAATGCCCCTTTGCTAAAAAATCATGTTTGAAAGTGATGCCATGTATGTTCTTTCTGCCCTCCTCCTCATATCCTACTAACGTCCAACTACAGTAGCTCAGCAGATGTGCAATAGAGCACGCATATGTAACCAAGCCATTATTAAAGGCACTTTTGGGGTCCTCATGCCATGATTCTGATGTCTTGACTGTACAGAGGGGTTCTGGGCACTCCCAAGAAGATGAGGACAAGACTGTTGTAGTTTGTTATGTGTTGTACAACATTGTCATACTGTGAAGCTTACATATAGATGTTGACACTGATCTACGTTCACATTCCTAATTTTCATACACTGACTACAGACATACATGTACCAAAATTAATTGCTGTTAAAAGATATATGCCATATACTTTGCTGGTGTAAATTTGGCACCAAAAAATGCCTCATATGTTCAGTAAACAAATGACAAAAAATATAAGTGACAAATGATTGCTCAGAATAATTGTCACATGGACATAGAGGCAACTTAGACCTCAAAAACATTTCAGGAAAAGTAAAAAACAAATTAATTAGTTTTAAACTAAGCCCTGTTAAAAGAAATCTGTGATACAAATTAAGAATAAACAAAAGATAAGTTTCAATACTATTAATAGATGAAATAAGTAAATGGTCTGCAACAGAAAATTTAGAGGTTTTAGCCAAAACTATAGACTCCAAACATTTGTTTAAAAGTAAACACTTCAAATGATCTCTGAGACCATAATTTTGGGGAGTGGGATAAGAGAAAATCTCAGGATTGCCTATCCAGGTGAATCCATCTCTAATGTACCTAATCCATGAGATTCGAAGAATGTTCGCTAAGGAGGGACAATCCGAGATAGAGTGATTGCATGATAATTCAGGTTTTCCCCAACTTGAGGACCTCAAAATCAAAGGACGTAATTTATTAAAATCTGTAATCTATGAAGCTTCCACTTCGGCGTGACAGTTCGCAGTGACAAACCACACCAGAACTGCTAGAAGGTATTGCTAATAATCTCTGAATAAAAGTGTTCTCATGAAAGCCCAAAGTTCAGCCCTGTATGATGCAACTGAAATACATTTGCTCTTATAAATCCCAAGGATTTCTTCTATTGGCTTCGAATCCATTTTTGCTGCAAATTTTTAAATGGTTTCAACTCTTCTCTCGAATTGTTGTGCTGTAACAGTGATGAGGCATTGCCGGCTGGGGCCTGAGTTCGATGGGACTCCTAGCTATTGAAAGGTTTCAACCTCATTGATGTCGACTGAATAAACAAAGAAGGACCTAATTTTGGTGGATCTGGGAGCACACACAATCATATGCATTTTTAATAAATTTGTTTCCAGGCCCAAGTCTTTCATAAATGTTACAAATGAATCCAACAGTTTTTTAAGTCCATTTGCCAAACGTGCCACAAGGACGGCATCATTGGCATAAAGGAGCACTTTGACTGGGCGGGTGCCAATCTGGGGCATGTCCAGATCTAATGAATTAAGATGAGAATCCAGATCAATAATAATGGGATAAATACCAGGTCAGAACATAACATTGTCTGACACCTCTCCTGATCCCAAATGAATTTGACTGCTTACCAGAGGGACCATACCATACACAAGCAGTGGTGTTTGAATGTAAGTGAGCCAAATAATGAACTGTTGAAGAATCCACCCCCAGATCCAACATCTTGTGCAAGAGCATCCTTCAGTTGACCCTATCAAAAGCAGAAGGCAAATCCATGGATCCACGATGGATTGCCCTGAATTTTGCCTCAGTGTACTTATACGTTAACAGCAAAAGGTTAAGATATTGGTCTAAAGTTGCCAACTAACATTCTATGCTGTAGTTTGAGTAAGTGGACAGTTCATTTTCTCAAACATTCTAACGCTTATCAAGACCAAAACGCAATGCAATATCACACGTACTATGTTCACAGGTTTAGGGTAAAAGTTCTAAAATCCTAACTCATAGCACATGTATTATATATACAATCATTCCTTCTTTTATATTGTTACAGTCTCACATTTGGAGTTCCTATAGTGCAAGTAGGGTGTCTCCTTCCCTTCGATTTCGAGACAAAGATCTCTGCCTTCCTCAACAAGCCATAACTGACATACAGAAGAGAAAGTCAGACATTTTGTTTTCAGTCTGAGTCATTCTCTCCTCCAAGCCCCGTCCTCATCCACAATGCACAATCCTGCCCCCAACATGACTAAGGAACTTGAGAAGAAAGCTCCTCCCCATTTTTAAAGAGTGAATTGAACATCATCACTGAAGGGATTCTAGCATCGAACTCCGTCACTTCCAGCAAGGAAGATGAACGTACCCCCAACAGGGGTGATGTGCCTGCCCAGAGAGAACAAGATCTGTCTCCAAGAGACTCTGAATGAAGGCTGAATGGTCACTTGTAGGGGCAGTGAATGTACACATCTACAGCCAGGAGAAGGAAGCACTTGGTTCTCCTCCTGGCCTTGAACAAGACCAATTTGTGGGGTCCCAAGAGCAGGCCCT
The DNA here is from genome assembly GCF_031143425.1 of Pleurodeles waltl. NCBI lineage: Eukaryota > Metazoa > Chordata > Amphibia > Caudata > Salamandridae > Pleurodeles > Pleurodeles waltl. The sequence goes on along the minus strand of NC_090440.1, from coordinate 1,136,772,670 downwards.
AAAACAGTCTGAGCCTGCCCCAAGTCAACCTAAAAAAATGGGGACCCCTGAAAGGCAACATTTAGAATGGCAAAACCAGGAGAGTACACTTACAAAATGACTCAAATCTGGAGACTCAACTGCTTAATGTTGGGACAACTTATATTTCTACCAAACTTGGTGCAATTCTGTTTAGCCGTTTTTGCAGTATCGCTGTTTAGTTTTCCTATGGTAAAAATAAATAAATCTATCTATCTATCTATCTATCTATCTATCTATCTATCTATCTATCTATCTATCTATCTATCTATCTATCTATCTATCTATCTATCCATCTATATATCTTCCAAATCCTTGTAGTCACAAAACACACACTCAGGTGATCTATGAAGGGGAAAAAGTTTATTGCCCCAGGTGGTGCGTTTTGACCGTGAGATCTTGTTCACACCAGCAGGACAGGATAGGAGAAGGTTAAGCATGTAAGCAACACAATGCCTCGATGATGATTTTGACAAATGCTGATCTATATAACTATTATGCATGGGTAGGTAAGAGGGACTAGGGGGTTAATGCTCAGGTAAGAGAAGATCCTGCAGTGAGTTGGTGTTGCTTTCACCACATTCACCCTAGCAAGGCCCATATTTATACTCGGTTTGCGCTGAACTAGCATCATTTTATTTTATGCTAATTCAGCTCAAACCTAAGTCCAAATTTATACTTTGGCGCTAGACACGTCTAGGGTCAAAGTAATGGCGTTGACATTCGTTTTTGGACGTGAAATCCTACCTTGCGTCAATGAGATGCAAGGTAGGCGTTCCCGTCCAGAAAAGGATGATATGGCCTTAGCGCCATATTTATCCCCCCATGCTAAAATCTAGCAGTGGGGGGATAGGAGCCTTAAATAAAGGTGCTAAGCTTGATTAGTGCCATTATTTAATGCTTGGGCATGGGCAAGCGTTAGGGGACTTGTAGGCATACTTCCTTGGTTAGAGACCTCCCTGGCCCTAGGGACACCCTCACCCACCCCCACCCACACCAGAGGGACACCACAGGATGGGAGACCCATCCCAAGTAGGTCCTGGTAAGTATACATTCTTTTTTTTCATGCCCGGGGGCCCTGACTTGGGTCCCCCTGGCTCTGTTCCCAATGGCCATGCCCAGGGGACATTTTTCACCTGGGCATGCCCATTGGGGTGGTGGGCATGGCTCCTGTCTTTACTAAGACAGGAGCCATGTCCATGGGGTTTGTGCACCATACAATCGAGCTACACTGCATAGAGGCATCTTTTTTTGCCTCTAAACAGTGTAGTGCCATAGTTCGACACACAAGCTCCGGTTTCCCCTACACCTCCCCTACCCTGTTTGCATCCTTTACAAGGACGCTAACAGGGCATTAGCATTAGCTAGCGCCATTCCATAAATATGGCGCCCGGCCGGCGTCTTGGAATGACGCTAGCTGGCACTATACTTTTTCACACAAAACTGCGCTAACGCAGTTTTTGCGTGAAAAAGTATAAATCTGGGCCCAAGTGTGTGATCCATTATGATATAAATTCATACGTCACACCTCAATATATCACATAACCTGGAGAAAGAGGGTAAGGGTGTTGATGAAATCATGGGAACAGGGAGTTGAGGAAAGGTGTGATAAAGACAAACACTTCTTAACACAATATTCATCACAATGATGAGAGACACATCATCATTACATTTGTTGTGAAATACTGACACAGTTCAGTTAAATGCATTGCAAACAGTCCTTCTGCCACATAGACCCAAGATATATCAAAATGTTCTGTCATCTAATTTTGAAAAATGCAAATTATGGAGGAGTGAACCAACACAGTTCTAAAACATATGATTGCTTAAAGAAAAATGATACTGTATACAACTGCCAAATTGGGTGTTGTATCTGCATTGTTCTCAGAATGTCCATCATTGGTGCCTAGCTGAACTGGTCTGGTAAGGTAAGCAGGGGTGTTATGGAGCTTTCACATTTTTTTTAGCAGGAGAGGAGAAGGCCTGCAGATTGTAAAACAGAAACAATACTGTAGAGTGAAGGAAAAGGACAGAAGGTAAGCTTCAGGAGGAGTGGGCCAAGAGGCAGAGCAAGAGCAAAGGCTGCTGCAATCATTCATTATGGTTCATGTGTGATTATCTGAGAAGTGAGAGCATTTTTTTAACCAATCTCAGACAAGTAGCTGCATGTCCCTGGCTGATCAATCTCACAACTGCCATAACATTTAGTTGAGTGCATCTATCATGTGAAGTGACATCACATGTCTGTCTTGCGTTACAGCCCCTTCAACCACATTCTCATAATAGGGGAGTTTTACATTTTAACCAGCATACACTACTCAGCAGCATTTCTCAAATCAACAAACCTCTCTGCAGTCAGCAGTGGTGAGTAGACCTCTTATAGTTATCATCATCATGTTTGTTACTCCTTGAAGTCGATACCTTCCTTCTTCTAGCTGATGAGATAGTCCCACCATGAGTCCTGAGTCAGAGTAACTAACCAGTCTGACACCGAACTGAAATGAGATTGAGAGAGATAAACCTGTAGTGCACTTCTGTTGATGAACAAGAACAGAAAAATAATTTGAGTATTTTCTGCAGATTTATACTGTCTAAACTGACTGGATCTGGTCTCTTAGGAACCTGATAAAAGTACAGCAAGGAGTGGACCATTTAGGTGTGAAAGGGCCAATCATCTTCAAGCAAGACCACCCATCATCCCCAAACATTGCAAATCATCAAACTCAAATTTATAAATTAGGTGATCACACTCCCTCACTGTCTGCCACCATATGCATCATCAATCGTCTTCACTCACAGTCAATCAATAATATATCACTCATTGGTGCAATAGTTGCCTATTCCAATCCAAACACAGTGTTACGCATTTTTGGTGTATCTTCTCTTTCCCAATGATAGCAACACACTGGCAATCTTGTAAAGTAAATGATCTTTACTAAGACATGCCTGCTAGGGAATAAAAAAAGGATAGGCATGGGACGGAGGCAGGCATTGTCTCCAATGTCCTGAAGGTAATGAGGAAACTTCTTCACTGCACAGTGGTCCAACTCCAATTTGGCTATACATTTGAATAAGTAGTGGGGTTGCATAAGTCAGACACAAAAAAATGTTCCTCTAGCTATATCCATTTTTGTTTTGGCAAAACAGTTCAGCCAATCTGAAAGTTCTATGGTGGCTGACTCAATCAGAGAAGTAGAGTTTGTCCCCGAACTCAGGAGGTTCAACCCAGAAGTTGGTCAGCTAATGTACTTGAGTCTGACCAATCGCCCTCATCCCCCTCCTGTGGTGGTTCAGGAGCAGTGTATTCTTGGGATATGAAGTGTTGGTTCACTTTAATCATGGTAAATCTCTCTACGTTTTGAGGAGAGAAACTGGTCCTTCCAACTGTGACAATTGCACCAGCTGCACTGAACCCATGCTCAGCAGACACACCTGCTTTTGGACAAGCCAAATATTTTATTGCCAGTCTGCTGAGCTCTGGCCTTTGGCAATCTCCCCATGCCAATAGATCAACAGGTTTTGGTCCATGTGGACCTCTTTTGGGTTATCCAGATAGTCAACCATGGAGTGGTTGTGTTCACAGTGCCCTTCCTGCCTAAACACACCCATAATAGTAGCTTGTATTTTTCAATTTTGTGGTGCCACTGACACAGGTGACTTCCAGAGACGACCAGGAGGAAGAAGACTCAATATGTATATTGAGGTAGTCATCATTTTATACTCTGGTTTCTCCATCTGAGTCTTTTGCCATGATGGGTGATGCTGCTGGCACACTGATGAGGACAGGGCTGCTTTGTGTAAAGCTGTCACCCTCTTCTTCTTCATCACCTCCCACTGTGATCGGAGCTGGTTCCCCTCTCTCATCACACCACCATCTGCATGATGTTTTTTCATCATTTAGCCTCCAGTAACATTGTGTGAACCAGACTTAGCTCGACGAGCACTCATGTGGCAAATGGAGTATATTGCAATGTTATCTTCCTGCTTGCTTATGGTAAAGAAGTCCCAAACAGGGGAGGAGGAGATTTTTAGTGTACCACTGGTGCCACTGCCAATACCGAAGAGTTGGAGGTCGACAATTGCCTGTCTGCAGCCTGTAATTCGACTGAGGTAGTGGTGGATGTAGGACGCAGAATGGGGCCTTACAAATATGGAAACTGGCGGTGGTGGAACCAGTGCCATAACCCTCTGAGCAGGTTGAATAGGAGGGGGTTCATGTTGGTGTCCTCTCAGCTGGCTTCCATGACAATGACTGGCTCATCCTTCTCCTCCTTCCCTTCCATAATTCTAAGGCTTTCAGGAACTTTGCTTTTCCCTTGTCTCTCTTGGCAGGCCTCGGACTCAGCCGGGTCCAATCCCTATTCCTATCATCAGAAGGTGGGGTGGGGGCCAGGAGATGATGTTGGAGTACCCTTTCTTTTTCATGCCTGAAGAAACTAACTTGTGCTAAAAAGTAACTTTGAGCAACAAGTTAAAGTTTCTTAACATAAATATAACAATAAGTATATCACTAACTGCTGAATTTGGGTAAATCATCAACCTAACTATAACCTCCCTGTAACCTTTGTTTTATTCAGTGAACACATATCTATCTATCTATCTATCTATCTATCTATCTATCTATCTATCTATCTATCTATCTATCTATCTATCTATCTATTTATATTTACTGAAACAACAAAGGTTACAGGGCCATTATTGTTAGGAAATAGAATTTAAAACATCTCAAAAATGTACTTAAAAAAACACAGGTTACAGGAATGTCATAGTTAGGCTTACATTTTAAATGTACACAACCATAGAAATTCACCTGTTAGAGTTATTTCAAGTAACTATAATTCATGCCCTGAGGTAACTGTAACATGTGCCCCCACCATGCACAGTTATCTCATCAATATTTTTACTGTAAATAATACATTGATATTATTAATGATCTTAAAGAAGATGTCATGAGTGCTGTAATATGGATGAGTGAATAGTAGTGCAGGGTGAGTGTGCGAATTTTGTCGTGATCAGAACAAAAATGCTTTTAAGCCTTAGGTGGGCCCCAGGGGGATCCCTGGACTAAGGATAGGGGTTTAGAGTATATATTCCCTTGCCCCTTTTCTTTTTTTTATATTTTCTTTTGACTTGGCGGAAGCCAAGTCCTAAAATGCCTGCCAGCACTTTTTGTCTGAAATGTTTGCAATCAATCAGATCTAAGCAGGAGATCTCCCTGGATCCACAGCCCTAGATATACATATTTATTTTCCCTTTAGTATCTCAGAAACGACGGAACGGATTTACACCAAATAGAAACAAGCATTGGCAAAGTCAATAGGTTTCACCTAAGTGTGATCTAATGGCTTTGTCAATGTGTTTTTTACGTGTTGCACAGAAGTGAGAGCTACTGTACAACATGGCTTAAAGTAAAAAAAAATGCTGACCCTGCTATAGAGGTAGTATTGTGATTGAGTACTCCTCTGCTGTTTTGTTACAGGAATAGTGGGGTTCAAGGCATGCAGTTCTTGCAGGGAATGTTTCTGTTAACCATACACATTGTGCATTCCACATTACAGGACCTGTACCAGAATTGATGTAGGGGATTGGAGGCTTTCTCCATCTGCACCTGCGTAGATCATGGAAATCCTTATCCGAATATGATCCACATTCTATTAATTAGGAAGACTACATAACAAACATTTAAATAAAAATAAAAATAAACATTTTATTATAGAAAAATCAGTACTATCAGCTAGTCAAGAAATTCGCCCAGCAAAAGCATGATGTTTCAAGCTGCTTGCATAGCACTTTCCCAAGCCTAAGGGTGGTTTGAAGTGCTTAAGGCAGTATGGAAGAAGGCTTTTGGTTTTTTCAGTTCATCCCAAGCCACCTCAGCCCCTCATCTATGTATTCATTCAGATGCCTGCGGTCTATTGTACAGCCCTGTTACCATTTACAGTTTTCTTGAATAAATACTATGGTAACAAAATTAAATTACTTAGAAGGCAGATGACAGTAGGAGCAGGGATAATGGCAGAAGTAAGCAAAATATTATTGAGCTAAATGCTTCAAAGCGCCAAAGGTAAAAATGATAGTATTTGCTGTCTCTATGGCTGTTTTGCTGCCAGGAGGAAGGTGGGCAGGTAAGGTTTCGGGATGCAGGGGAACGAAAAGAATGTCATCATGTTGACTGTTTGACACAAAGGCATCCCTTCCCTCTTTCTCAGCCCCATGCCAGGGAAAGCATGAAGATTCATGGATCACATGCACACAGACTGCATGAGGCAAGAGGCCATACTACAGTGGGGTGTAAAAGTAAGTAAATAAAGCTTCACTTCTCACGCACCTTGCATGATCTATTTGCCTGGACAACAACACAGCCTTCAAAACCTCAACCAGATACCTGTTCCCAAGAAAATGTAAAAACTCAAGCAACCCACACAAACATTTGCTGCATAAAGAGTCACAGTGCCTACTGTAGACAAATGGTTCACCCCCTCACATGGGGAGTGGAAATATTAATTAACACCTGTTCTTTTTCTTTTAATGGGTTTTTAGACATAAGTGCCGACAATGTAAAATTATTGGCATTGTTGGCTTGGAAGAGTTGGCATCTAGGAAATAAAGTACCACTGCCATGCATTTGGTCCCTGGGACTCCAAAAGGAAATATTACTCAAGACACTAACAAAGTGTTATGCTTTTACCAATTAATTAAAGAGGACGTACCCTTTTTATTTTTATTTTTTCCACTCAACACAAAGGTCTTGGAGCTCTTTACAGGAGAACCAGGCATGTTACACAAGGGGACATTCATTTTTTGGGTGGCACAGGGAGGTTAAGTGCTTTGCCCAGAATCACAGTATGTTGAACCGTCTCCGAGACTCAAACCCTTGTCAGTGGGATGATCACTAGAACACCAGGAAATGACGGTGTGACCACTGAACGCTGAATAGGAAAAGACGCTGAGCGGGATCCTCCTTTGCAGCAGAAAATTGTATTTATTATATTTATTTGTTTTTAACATAAAGTCAGCCCGTCTGTCCTTGAAGGGAACAGATAGCAGTGGGTGGACAGCAGGAGAAGTCCAGGTGTGAAGGACTCACAGGTGGCGAGTGGGGGAAGAATGGACAGCAGAGGAGTGCAGAGGTAGGGAAACAAAACGGACAGCAGGAGGTGGGTGGGGATGTGGGAAAATACACAACGACAGCTGTACCTTTGTACATGCACTACATATGAGTGTATGCAGGAGCTTTGAGTGGCAGAATAATGGCCACTGGAAACAGCACTTGGTCCTGGCTCCACAGCACAATGTAGACTGAGGCCCAGGAGGAAGACAGAGGCAAAGAGGAGATGCTGACCAATAGGAAGCAAGGAAATTAGAGTGACTTGGAAGAGAGCCAATAGTAAGTAAAGGTAAATAATGGACATGCTCTAAGCTCCTTTCAAGTTTTTAATTAAATGCAAGAGATTACACAAGCACAGCATAAGCGCTGTGCAGGAATAATCTAACAAAGGTGATCTGTAGATCCAAAGTTACCTTTTTGCGAACACTTCATGAATCCTCCCGATCTTGTGCAGAGATTTGATTGGCTGCCAGCCCTTCTACCAAGAAGTGTTGACAGCCACGTTGGGAATCAGAATCAGCTGGTTCCCAAACGAAACGATAAAAAGATTAAAAAAAAGAAAAGAAAAGGTGGTAGGGTAGAAATATGCAATCCACTAGACTTGGGGCTGAGGTCCACCTGTGACCCCCGCCAAGGCAAAAAAGGATTTGTTTTTAAGTTTTGCCTCACAATCGCAGTGGATTTATGAATTTGGAGCAATTATTTTTAAAAAGTGTGGGCGTCTGCACTTGTTTTCCACAAAGCCCCTGGGTGGGCCAGGTCCCAAGGGCATTACTATATATATAAAAATAAAGGAGGGGTGCACATGCCCCCCTCGTGAGGCTCTTATGAGCTCTGGGGACCACCACCTTCTGGGGCTTTACTTAATAAAGAGGAGGCCATGCAGATCCATCTCCAGGGGATTTAATAAGCCCCAGGAACCACCACTTCCCTAGGGCTAAACATTGAATAGGGGGGCCACGCGGACCATCAACTCCCAGGGCCAGTTGCAATATTTAAAGAGGGAGTGGGCCATGCAGCACTCTTCTGGGCCATATACTTCCCGGTGACCACCGCCTCCCATGGACCGACCTATGCACATCAAAGGAGGGTGTCCACGCGGCCCTCATCCTGGAGCCATTTATCTCCCTGGGAACCACCACCCCCAAGGGCCGGTTCCTGCTATCTCCTGAGGTGCCTACCCTTAGGAGATAGCTGTTTGCTTTTGCTTGACAGGAGCTGTGACAGCTCTAGCTACAGGAGTGCAAACACTCACTCCACTTTCAGCTAGTGAGAGCTGTCAAAATGCTCCCCCTTTCTGGAAACAGAGTTTTCATCTGTTTCCCTGCCTGCTGTCATGCGGGCCTGGAAAAAATGAAAGGATTGCTCCCACTCACAGGGAGTTGCATTTTTAGTAGCTCCCCGCATGTAGGAGCAATGCCAGCTACCGCAGGAGGAGGAGAGCTGGCTGGGACTACAGGGTCCTTCAGGCTCTTCCCTTAATCCTCAACACATCTCTCACTTTCTCTTGCTCTCTTTCTCCATAATGGGATGGAAGAGAGAGAGAGCGAGAGAGAGAGAGAGAGAGAGAGAGAGAGAGAGAGAGAGAGAGAGAGAGAGAGAGAAAGAGAGAGAGAGATTGTTATTGCAATGATCTCTCCACACAATTACTTCAAAGTGTCACAGAAGCAAGATGTTTGGTTCTGATGTTATCATTAAGTTTTGAGGCACAGCAGAACAGAGTGCCTTGTGTTCTACTGGTAAAGCCCATGGACTGTCATCAGTAGATTGAAGGTTCAAATTCTGGTATCTCATTGTAGTAAACATTTATGTATTTTTCCCCATCAAAATCTTTGGATTGAATGACATAGAAATGTCTGCAAACTACAGAGGGGCTTTGTTGTGAACAATCGCACTTGCTTTTTTAAAGAAATCTTTACCATGCATACACAAATCAGTCGTGATTTTGAATCAAAAAGTTTTAAAACAAATATTTTTATGTCTTGCCAAGGTCCTAGTGAGACCCCAGCACCAAGGCTGGGAGGTTAGCGTATTCTTTCCCTGCCCTCTTTTCTTTTGTTTCCTAGGCCATGATTGACTGCTTAATGGGGTTTTGGGCAGAGGGCCTGGTGTGGACCCAGGCCCTGCACCCAACCCCTGGTATGCATGGCTAATGGTTGTGTGTGGCATAGGGTTGGGTGCTTATAGGGAGAGGGCCGCAGGCCTGGCCACAGGCCAGGCTGTGCAGCCAAAACCCAACGTGCACAGCACTCTTTCCTTCACCATGCACTGCTAATTACCCCACATATTACAACACTCATGACATTTTGATAGCATAATTGATAATATCAATGTCATATTTACAGTCAAAATTATAGAGGAAAAAACTGCATGGTTGGGATGAAAATTATAGTTACCTTAGGGCACGAGTAACTATAACTGCTGAATCTCCATGGTTTTTTGTGTGTAAAATCTGAACCTAAGTATAACGTCCCAGTAACGTTTATTTCTTTAAGTGAATGTTTATGTTTTTTTATTCTATTTCCAAACTATAACATGCCTGGGACCTTTTTTTTAGTGAATTTCTAGTTTTTTTTAACGTTAAGTAAAATGCCCATCGCAATGCACGGGGGAGTTGGATGCAGGGCCTGGCTTTGTACTACCCCACCTAAGTTTGCCGCTCCTTTCCTGCCCTACTCCTTGCCATCTTTTGTCTATGTCCATGTCCATGCCACTGGTTCCTCATTACATCCCTCAGTGGCCGTTGTTCTGCTACTGCCTTTCCCGTCTGCCCTAAATAGAATAGTTAGCTTGCTGTTCTATCCATCTCCTCCCTCCCCTCTGATCTCCGAGTCAATGCACCAGCCCTGCATGGTCCGATGTGCTTCCACTGCCCTCCATTTAGCATGATGTCCTTGCCACTCATTCTGCTGCCCTATTCAATGCCCCACTGTTATCCTCCTGCTTAGCCTCTGTGCTTAGCTTGCTGCTCCTACTCTCCTTCCCCATGCTTTCCAATGTCTGTGTGCTTGCCCCTGCTCCTTCCTTTTGGCACACCATGTTCCATGGACCTCCCACAGTCCCTCCTATCCACTCTGAGTGTTCTATTGAGGGTCCACTGCCCCTCCCACATGCTAGCATGGTCAGATGACTACCGCCTGTTGCTGCCACCTCCACCCTGCCTGTCCAAGCTCCATGGCCCTATCCCCTCCCTCCCATCCTCCATGGTCTATTTTGCGACCACTCCCATCTGCACTTCATGCTCTGTTGTGCTCCAACTGCTCCTCCTGCTTACCCCACATGGGCTGTTGTGAAGCCCCTACCCATCCCTTCTATCCGTTATTGTCCTTTGTGCATGACCCTGCCCCCCTTCTTTCCCACTAAGGCTGTTGTGCTGTCACTAGCCCTCCCACTTGCCATGCATGGCCTTCCGACTTGTACTGTATTGTCAGCTTGCTGCACCTGACCCCCTGCAACGTTTCCCTCATTGTCTGTGTGTATGTCATTATAGTCTCACTGTTGCCCTCCATGGTGTGTTGTGCTTTCAGTGCCCATCCTGCCTGCCCTCCGTGCTAAGCTTACTGCTCCAGCCTGCCCCCTTGAATCCTAATTTCTGTTTTCCATGTGCAGCCCCTATTCCCTCCCTCCTGCTCTGTGTCTTCTGTTAAGCTGCAACTGTCCCTCCTGTCTGTATGGGATGGTCAGCTTGCTGCCCTTGTCTAGTTCCTCTATGTTCTCTGTTGTCCATGTGCATGGCCCTGTCCCCTCGCCACTGTTTTTTATGGTCAGTTGTGCTGCACTGCCATCCCGCGTGCCCATGTAGTGTATTTTGCTGCTGCAACCACTGACGCCTCCCCTGTAAAGTCAGTTTGGTGCCCCTGCCCATCTCCCTCCTGCCCTCTGTTATCCGAGTCCATGTCTTTACTCTATTCCTCCTCCAATCAGTGATCCAATGTACCATACTTTTTTAAAAAGAAACCTGGAGAAATTGAATTTCCCCATTGACTTACAGTGAGAAAGAGGAGATGTTAGGCAGGAGACAGCCACAGTAAAGCCCTTTTGGGCTTAAAAACATTGGAAATCTCCTGCCTGAATCGGGTCGTTTGGCATGTATGGTTGTACTGCCACTGCCTCTTCCGTCTGCCCTCAATGATCTGTTATATTGCCACAGCCTCTCTTGCCTTTTCTACATGATTGGTTTGCGGCACCTGCCCCCTTTTTCCTGCCCTCCATGTTCTGTTGTGCTGCCACTGCCTCTCCTGCCTGCCCAGTGTGCTTAACGTATTGCCTCTGCACCCTCATCCCTGCCCTCAATTATCCAAGTCCGTGCCCCTGACATCTGCGTCCTCACAGTATTCTAATGCACAACTAGATTGCTAATTTTCTATATTTATTACAAAAGTGTGGCACGCCTGACTTCATCTTGATGTAATCAAAACTGTAATACCTAAAACATTTCCTTTAGAAATTACATAAATTAGAGGGTCTTATTTTCATAGAAATTATGGTTAATGCATTACAAATATAAATTAGGTCATATTTTCTAAGTTCTCAAATAGTAACAAAGCACTTTTAAATGATTTGCTATCTTGATGTTTTTCATCCAGTCGATCACTTACTTACATGTTGCACTTAGGGGAGAGAATGTGGTGTTACGGCCAGAGGTGCAGACTTTGCAACAGCGGAACAAGGTTTGAGTTAAGGCATCAGATCGACCTCTTGTGATTCTGGGCAAATTACTCAAGGACGGATTTAGATTTTGGCGAATAGAATACTTTGCCACAAATTAACAGATATCCCGTCCCCTGTATTACAATTCCATTATATCCTATGGAGATTGTAATACGGGGACTGGATATCTGTCATGTTTGTGACAGAGCATTCCATCCACCAAGATCTAAATCAGGCCCTTAATGTCCCCATGCCCAAATCCAAAAGGAATTTGTCCTTGTGTAATGTAACTGATGGTCATGTAAAGCACTCCAATACTTTTGGGTCAAGTTTGAGCTATGTAAAACTGCAAAAAAATATATATATATACAAGGGGCATATTTGCTATCTTTTGATGCACGTCAGCGTCGCAAGTCTTCTTGCTGCACTGCCCTGCATCAAAATCAAAGGGCAGGAGTGCGCCATATCTACAAGATATGCTGCATTCCTATCCTTTTTCCCCACGTTGGAGCACAATGAGCTGCCATGGGCCAATGTAGGCACCCTTGTGAAAAGGTGCCTGCGTAGCAAAGATGATTGTTTTGTGCAAGAAGGGACACCTTCCTGAAAAAAAGCAATCATGAGAGATATTTTCCTCTGTAAAAAAGTAAAATACAAGGAGAAATAAAGGTATTTTTCCTCATTGTGCCTACCTTATGCCTCCCCTGGGAAGGTGTAGGTTTTTCACACACTCCCAGGTTTACAAATCCTTGTAAATGTGGTAATGCATCAAAATCCATGGGTGTTGTGTTGGCACTCTCTGCAACAACTATGGAATGCCTCTTTGATGCAGAGTAAGGCAGCACGGTGCATTGTACTGTGTTGCCTTACTCCATATCTACAAGGCCTTGTAAAGCCACGCAAAGTGGCTTTGCTTGACCCTGTAGATATGGGTCTGCAGCCTTCACAGTCGGTTCACCAACACACTAGTGGCTCAAGCTGCTTGTAAATATGACCAAAGGTGTTTTGCAAACTTCTGTCACTGGTCTATATCTGGGCTACATTTGGGTGATATCGGTGCTGCATTTGGGCTCTTTTTCTCTGGTGGCCATCTTGGTAGACTTATGTGTTACAAAGCTCCCTAATCTCCTCATTTACCTCAGAATCATCAGGAGAAAATGCTTTCAGTTTTCCAGTACAATTCCATCAAGATGACACTCAAATGTGCCACACTTTTGGCATAAATTCAGAATGCTAGCACTCTAGTTGCTCATTAGAACACTAAAGTAAACTGCTGATCACCAGACATGTCAGAATGTTTTAATGAAATTACAGAGAACGATATATGAGAACTCACTTAAAACGTGTCCTATTTTTTCTTTCTACAGAACTAACCATAATTTCTATGACAAAATTAAACCCCTCATTTTCTTCCTTTCTAAATGATATGTTTTTAGTTTTACCAGTTTGATTAAATCAAGATTGTTTCAGGTGTGTCGCACTTTAGTCATAACTAGAACTCTTAGCGCTCTAGTTATTCTTTAGACCATTCTGGGAGGCTGCAGTAGGTCACAAGGGAATCAAGTGAGAGGCTGCTCCTGTTGAAGTACAACAGGAAGATATTTGAGAACTCACTTAAAACGTGTCCTAATTTTTCTTTCTACAGCACTAACCCTAATTTCCATGACAAAATGAACCCCCATCATTTTGACCTTTTTAATTAGTTTTAAGTTTTACGAGTTTGATTCATGATGGCTTCAGGTTTGACAGACTTTTGTCATAAGAAATACTGTTAAAGCTCTAGTTCTTCTTTTGAACACTCTGGGATGCTGCAATAGCACGCAAGGGAATGAAGAGACAGGCTGATCCTGTTGGAAGTACATGTTTTACTGATAATGTCAGACTTTATTCCCATATGCCTGAGAAAGATAGTGCGAATTTCCAGAAAATATGCCCTCATTTTAGCTTCTGCACCACCTCCCATAACCTCTATAGGAAAATCAATGGACAACTGTTTTTGCTCAAAAACAAGATTCATGAAATCCCAGGAGAAGGCTTTTTCACGGGGTACAATCACCTTAGCAACAAATAATTTATATTGTTACTAAAATCTGTTATCACCCTGTATATGTTCTCCTTGTGTGACCCCCTTTTTGATTCACTCAATACATTTCAATGGGGTGCTATTATTATGTATATGGGTCTAAGAAGGCTGCCATCACTTTCTGGTTGAAGTGCTGACAGCCAATCACATCTCACCATAATATCTGTGCTTTGACTCCACCCAGAAATACAAATGAGGTTTTCCTTTAATATCTCGAAAACTACTGAAAGGATTTTCAATAAAAAGCGTGCTTTCTGGACCAAGAGCTACCTTTCTGCCAAATTTGTATTTTGCATAGTGCAAAAACCGTCAGTGTATTCAATACCTCTGAACAGCAACAGTGGATTAGGAGCACATGTGTTTCATAAACTCTCACCCATTAGCTGGACACAGGCTGGACATAGGCTGGACAAACGGTGTACCAGATTAGCTTGAGAATTACTATGGTAGTTACCCACCACTATGTAAACAATGAAACAAACTAACATACTAATTTGAGATGTCATCAGGGATGTCATAAATGATGTTCTAGAACATGTCATAAGCGATTAACACACTCATTTGAGATGTCATCAATTATTTCATGATGATGGCATAGAACATGTCGTGAGTGATGCCATAGTTGATGTCATAAGCAGTGCATGCCAAGGGTGCAAGTTACAGTTAGTGCTGCTTTTTATTTAGTGCTGAATTTCTGTGTTCTTTTTTTAGTTTAAAAACATAAATCTTGTTACTGAGAAAGTCACTTGGCTATAAATTTACTTTAACCTTTTTTTTTTTGGTCAATTCCTTACGTTTCTTTCAACCAAAACTCATATTTTTATTACACCTAACATACCATTACTTTAATATTTGTTTTTTTCAGTGTATTTCAAGGTTTTTTATAAATTAAAAAAATAAAAATATATATAGCCACTAAGGGACATATTTACAAGCTCCTAGGGCCCCTGGAACGTCACTTCTTGTGACACTCCAGTGGCGCTGTGCACTAAACTGTATTTACAAGGAGGCGTTAAGCCACATTTTGTGGCTTAACGCCACCTTGTAAATACGGCCCCTTAACATGCAGCACTTTGCGTGTAAGATGCGTGCAATGGGTGTTGTTGTGGGAATTCCACAGCAACACCCATAGCATTTTGATGCTGTCCCAGATTTACAAGATTTCATAAACCTGAGGTAGCGCCAAAATCTAACGCGTTGGCATGGCACAATGAGGAGAAATGCTTTCATTTCTCCCCGTTTTCTGCTCTTTCTATGTTTGCTGCATTCTGCAGCACACATGGAAGGAGAAAACCAGCAATAAAGTTTGTTTTTGTGCAGGAAGGTGTCCCTTTCTGCACAAAAATTACCTCCCCCGCAATGCAGCCATCCTTGCACCATGGCGCAAGGGTGGCTGGGTTGGTGCTCGGCAGCTAATTTAGCACCAGTGCAAGGACAAACCTAGGGATGCTTTGTGTTCTTTTAAACATGGCGCACCCTTGCATTTTAGAAGTGATGCAGCATGGCGCTGGCAACTTTGGCACAGCGGCTGCGCTACTTCTAGTAAATATGCCCCTAAGTACTCCATCAGTTTTTGCGCTGCGAATGTTCAACTTCTTAGTTTTTGTAAATCACATATATAGAAATATTCCCAGAATAGATTTCATAGTCTCTGTATGTATCTTTACATAAAACGCCATTTTATATTTTTAAAAAGACACTTTACTATCCTGTAAACTGTGTGTTTTCACTACGTACTTCTATTTTTAAGGTGTGTGATTGCTCTCACGAAAGATTTACGATAATGCAGAGTTATACATTTTGTTGTAATCTGTATTACAGAGTTCTTTTTTCCCTTGGTCAGTTATTATTTAAAGCCAATATTTCATATTAAAGTCAGTACAGTATGTATGTTGTACTTAATATTTTGCTTACCAACGTACTGCTCTCGTGAGTCGATTGCGGGAGCCAAACACACAATCCCACACACATAAGTGGGCTGTACTTCCTGTACGGCTCTTGTGATCTGCTTATGAGATTGTAGACTTGGAATTAAGTTCATAACTGTGTATTTACATCATCTTGAAGAAAGTAAGATGTGAGAAGTGTTGTATAAAGTACAAAAAAAGTTAATGTATTGTTACATTTGAGATATTAAGAAAGTATCTGCCATATATGTAATTTGTAACATATGCCAAAAGGAGTTCAGCAAAGGCAGGTGTAACTAGAAATATTCCATGAGTACCACTGGGATATCACGACATTTGAGAGCTATGGGTCAAATGTACAAAGCATGTTTACAGTCGCAAACGCCCCATTCATAGAATCAGGCCATTTGCGACTGGGAAAAATTCCTTTTCTAATGTATAAAATGCTAAATACAATTCAGTAACTTGTTCCAGAATGGCATTTTGCATTTGCAATTCAGTATTTGGAAGGGGCGTGTTTAGGGCGTCACTTTCAAATACCGAATCAGTGTGGTATGTGTTACTGTTTTGCGACCAGATTCCAGTCGCAAAAAAGGAATATTTTAGCACCAGTTTAAAACAGGTGGCAACCCATTTGCAAAGGGGAAGGGGTGCCATGGAAAGTGAAAGAGCATGCCATGCTGAACATTTTGGTGGTGGTCCCAGTGTCCTCGGACCACCATAGGCTGAGTTATGAGCAAAACTTTGTGTCAAAGTAATGCCCTGAAAAGCATAATGGGAAAAGTTTCCATGTGCCATAAATATTTTAGTATGTTGATATGACTGAAATGCTTAGAACAGCCCTTAGAGGACACCACAATGAAAATAGCATTTGTAAGGAACATGGGGCCAGATGTATCAAGCTCCCGGTTTGCATTTCTTAAATAGCGAATTTTAAGAAATCGCTATTTAAGAAATGCAAAATGGGATGTATGAAATTTGCGATTCGGCAATAGCGATTTCTTAAAATTCGCAGTTGCTATTACCGAGTCACAATTAGGGAATGGGACTCCATTCATCCCCATGGGCCTGTAGGCCCATAGGTGTTAATGGTTTTGCATATCCCAATTTGCGAATAGCAGTTAGGAATTCACAAATTAGATAATGCAAACCCCACGGTACTGGGGGCCTAGGGCCCCCTCTGATGCACCCCCAAAAAATATTTGCGGACATGTGAAGCACACACATGCCCTAGGTGCATGTGTGCGCTACATGTCATTTTAAAAAATGCATTTATCATGAATTTTTAAAAATTGCACATGCTTACCACCAAGTTCGATTTGGTGGAAAATTGCTTTTCTTAAATGCCCAATTCGCATTTAGGAAATGCTTGACACATGTGCTTTGGAAATCGTAAATAGTAATTTCCTATTTGCGATTTGCTATTTAGAGAATTGCAATTTGCGATTCTCTAAATGGGTTTGCAATTTTAAGGAATCACTATTTTTGCGATTCCTTAAAATTGCACAGCGAATGCCTTTTGTACATAGTTAACCCATAGAGGACATAACCACACAAGAAAATGGCATTAAATAATGCAATATAACCATGTATTTAGCCCTTAAAGAGCTTAGTGCATTACACACTTTCAGGAGTAGCAGGCCTATTGCAATGAGATTACAAACAAAACCCTTAAAACACAAAATACTCTCAGCGGTAAAACAAAAGTTCCAGCCATGAGAGCCCTGAGAAAGGCACTGATTGATGGGAGGGCTTATTATGTTGAGGTTCTCACTAACCTAGTGTGGGGACCCAAAAATGAAGTAGCACATCCTTCTGAACGTTTTGGTGGTGGTCCCATTATCCTAGGAACACCGCAGGCTGAGTTATGAGCAACAATATTTTGTTGAAGAAATGCTCTGCAAAGAACTGTGGGGCGAGTTTACCAAGTGCAGTGGATATTGTAGTATTGGCTCTCCCGCTGTCCTGGGAGAGCCCTTTTGCTTTGAGGATTTCTGTTTTACCGTAAAGCATTTACAAATTTCTAATGTTTTAAGGAGAGAGCCACAAGAAATGACTCTGATTAAGTAACTGTGAACAATGTGACCAGTGCCTCAATACTGCTGATAGAGTTTGCGCTGAGCTGCGCTGTGAATGCCATGGCTACCCTGCAGCAGGAAATGTAGATACAAAAGAAAAAAAAAATAGTTTGCCCACGCTTAAGTATATCGGCGATCCTGCAATAATCCATGCAACAGGGGCAGTCTGCAAGGCATGACAAAAACAGCCTCAAGGAGAGACAAAAGTAAAGCATTTACCAATGATATCTAGTGATTTTTGAAAGGCAAGCCCAAGAACGAGTGAAAATGATGGGCAGGAGATGGGTGTAGCTAAAAACCTCCAACACTTACAACAGGTCAAAGCGCTTGGGCGTTCAACCTAAAAACAACCTTGTAGGTTGCCTTATCTCCAACCTCGCCTTTGTGTTCACCAAGTGGCAAAAAGGGAGTTTTCAGGGTTTGAAAGTTGCCATGTCGGTTGAATAGAGCTTCTGTGCCCCAAAGGCTGCTTCTAAGCTGTAAGGAGTACTTATTCAGTTCAGAATATTAGCATCTGTTATTTACAGCTCCAAGAAACAGCAGATGTTTCCGTGAAATAAATTATCATTATTGTCTAATAGAAGTGAGAAGGAGAGAATAAGAAAAAAGTATAAAAGGCAGGAAAGTGGGGGACTTTCTGTTTGGACATATTGGTGGCCTATCTTCTGTCTACACCACCCTTAGGACCACTTCAAAGCACTAGAGAGGAAGAGAGAGAAGCTAGGCACTGAGAGGGAAGAAGGGGGCCCTGTGAGCAAGGATGTGTGAGTTGTATGGCATCACAGAAAACAGGCATTGGAGTTAAGTCAGCAGGGGCTGTATTACGAGGGACGTGGATCTGTGCAAAAATAAGTTGGCGTCCCTTCATTGTCACATTTCTATGATTTATATCCTAATCACCAGTTTGTAAACATGCACTCTTGTGTGAGTAGCAGAGGCGCACATGTCTTTTTCATGATTTGGAAACTTTCATGAAGTTGGTCCTAGGTGACCTTATGGCAACAAAGCAAGCACCCCTGAGAATTAAAGCACACATCTTTTTTTGTGATCAATTACTTTATTGTTCAGTGCTTGCAGCAGCCCCTTTTGTCAGTGAACGGTTCATTTAACTTTAATAAGAAGACTGTGTCATGGGGGTGGAGCTAGCCGCCAAAGATGGCGGTGGTGTAAATGAACAGCTCCAGATCGGCACAGCATGTATCCTTAGATCCCTGAAGCCGCACCCGGAGCTGCACTGCAGGGGTAGCGCTAAAGTCCGGTGGAGACTTAGGTCGAATAGGAGGGTTGGCGTTGACCCCCTGTAGGAGGCTGGACTGGCTTGTAGTGAGTACCAAGGGGTACTTGCACCTTGCACCAGGCCCAGTTATCCCTTATTAGTGTATAGGGTGTCTAGCAGCTTAGGCTGATAGATAATGGTAGCTTAGCAGAGCAGCTTAGGCTGAACTAGGAGACGTGTGAAGCTACTACAGTACCACTTAGTGTCATATGCACAATATCATAAGAAAACACAATACACAGTTATACTAAAAATAAAGGTACTTTATTTTTATGACAATATGCCAAAGTATCTTAGAGTGTACCCTCAGTGAGAGGATAGGAAATATACACAAGATATATATACACAATAGCAAAAATATGCAGTATAGTCTTAGAAAACAGTGCAAACAATGTATAGTTACAATAGGATGCAATGGGGAAACATAGGGATAGGGGCAACACAAACCATATACTCCAAAAGTGGAATGTGAACCACGAATGGACCCCAAACCTATGTGACCTTGTAGAGGGTCGCTGGGACTATTAGAAAATAGTGAGAGTTAGAAAAATAACCCTCCCCAAGACCCTGAAAAGTGAGTGCAAAGTGCACCAAAGTTCCCCTAAAGACAAAATAGTCGTGTTAGAGGGAGAATGCAAGGAAAACACAAATCAGCAATGCAACAACGATGGATTCCTGTCTGAAGGTACCTGTGGAACAAGGGGACCAAGTCCAAAAGTCACAAGCAGCTCGGAGATGGGCAGATGCCCAAGAAATGCCAGCGGTTGGTGCAAAGAAGCTCTTACTAGGCTGAAGAACTGTGAATACTGCAGGAACGACAAGGGCTAGAGACTTCCCCTTTGGAGGATGGATCCCCCACGCCTTGGAGAGTCGTGCAGAAGTGTTTTCCCGCCGGATGGACGCCAACAAGCCTTGCTACACGCAAATCGTGCGTTTGGCGTTTTTGGACGCTGCTGGGGCCCAGGAGGGACCAGGAGGTCGCAAATTGGACCTGCAGAGAGAGGGGACGTCGAGCAAGACAAGGAGCCCTCACTGAAGCAGGTAGCACCCGGAGAAGTGCCAGAAACAGGCACTACGAGGATGCGTGAAACGGTGCTCGCCGAAGTTGCACAAAGGAGTCCCACGTCGCCGGAGACCAACTTAGAAAGTCGTGCAATGCAGGTTAGAGTGCCGTGGACCCAGGCTTGGCTGTGCACGAAGGATTTCCGCCGGAAGTGCACAGGGGCCGGAGAAGCTTGCAAAGTCGCGGTTCCCAGCAATGCAGCCCAGCGAGGTGAGGCAAGGACTTACCTCCACCAAACTTGGGCTGAAGAGTCACTGGACTGTGGGGGTCACTTGGACGGTGTCGCTGGATTCGAGGGACCTCGCTCGTCGTGCTGAGAGGAGACCCAAGGGACCGGAGATGCAGCTTTTTGGTGCCTGCGGTTGCAGGGGGAAGATTCCGTCGACCCACGGGAGATTTCTTCGGAGCTTCTGGTGCAGAGAGGAGGCAGACTACCCCCACAGCATGCACAAGCAGGAAAACAGTCGAGAAGGCGGCAGGATCAGCGTTACAGAGTTGCAGTAGTCGTCTTTGCTACTATGTTGCAGGTTTGCAGGCTTCCAGCGCGGTCAGCGGTCGATTCCTTATCAGAAGGTGAAGAGGGAGATGCAGAGGAACTCGGCTGAGCTCATGCATTCGTTATCTAAAGTTTCCCCAGAGACAGAGACCCTAAATAGCCAGAAAAGAGGGTTTGGCTACCTAGGAGAGAGGAAAGGCTACTAACACCTGAAGGAGCCTATCAGCAGGAGTCTCTGACGTCACCTGGTGGCACTGGCCACTCAGAGCAGTCCAGTGTGCCAGCAGCACCTCTGTTTCCAAGATGGCAGAGGTCTGGAGCACACTGGAGGAGCTCTGGACACCTCCCAGGGGAGGTGCAGGTCAGGGGAGTGGTCACTCCCCTTTCCTTTGTCCAGTTTTGCGCCAGAGCAGGGGCTAAGGGGTCCCTGAACCGGTGTAGACTGGCTTATGCAGAATTGGGCACATCTGTGCCCAACAAAGCATTTCCAGAGGCTGGGGGAGGCTACTCCTCCCCTGCCTTCACACCATTTTCCAAAGGGAGAGGGTGTCACACCCTCTCTCAGAGGAAGTTCTTTGTTCTGCCATCCTGGGCCAGGCCTGGCTGGACCCCAGGAGGGCAGCTGCCTGTCTGAGGGGTTGGCAGCAGCAGCAGCTGCAGTGAAACCCCAGGAAGGGCAGTCTGGCAGTACCAGGGTCTGTGCTACAGACCACTGGGATCATGGAATTGTACCAACAATGCCAGGATGGCATAGAGGGGGCAATTCCATGATCATAGACATGTTACATGGCCATATTCGGAGTTACCATGGTGAAGCTACATATAGGTAGTGACCTATATGTAGTGCACGCGTGTAATGGTGTCCCCGCACTCACAAAGTTCAGTGAATTGGCTCTGAACAATGTGGGGGCACCTTGGCTAGTGCCAGGGTGCCCTCACACTAAGTAACTTTGCACCTAACCTTTACCAGGTAAAGGTTAGACATATAGGTGACTTATAAGTTACTTAAGTGCAGTGTAAAATGGCTGTGAAATAACGTGGACGTTATTTCACTCAGGCTGCAGTGGCAGGCCTGTGTAAGAATTGTCAGAGCTCCCTATGGGTGGCAAAAGAAATGCTGCAGCCCATAGGGATCTCCTGGAACCCCAATACCCTGGGTACCTCAGTACCATATACTAGGGAATTATAAGGGTGTTCCAGTAAGCCAATGTAAATTGGTAAAAATGGTCACTAGCCTGTCAGTGACAATTTGAAAGTAATGAGAGAGCATAACCACTGAGGTTCTGGTTAGCAGAGCCTCAGTGAGACAGTTAGGCACCACACAGGGAACATACACATGCACACCTATGAGCACTGGGGCCCTGTGTGACAGGGTCCCAGTGACACATACATATAGGCCACAAACCTATGAGCACTGGGGTCCTGACCAGCAGGATCCCAGTGACACATAACAACCATACTGAAAACATGGTGTTTTCACTATGAGCACTGAGGCCTGGCTATCAGGATCCCAGTGAGACAGTGAAAACAGTGACAAACACCCTGACATACACTCACAAACAGGCCAAAAGTGGGGGTAACAAGGCTAGAAAGAGGCTACCTTCTCACACAACCCCCCCCCAAACGAAGGACAATAAGGCTAACCTTGGCCAGTTGAGACTTTATTGTCTAAGTGGTGATAAGTAGAGAGTAGCTCTGCAATAGACTGGTTACTCCCTTTATCATCCACTATATGGTTACTTCCCTGTGGGGATGTAAACCACCCTGTTTGAAGTTTTTTAGCTAAGCAACAATGTGAAGATGTATTTTCAGAGTTTCTATCAGTAAGTTTTAGGTTAGAGCAGTGGGAATTGTCCACTGAACCTATTTGTAGTGATGGAAATGCCAGACAGGGATGCTGTCTCAGAAAAGCCATAGCTGGGCAAAAACTTTGTCCATCTGGCTGGAAGAGAGAACAGGGATGCTGTTTCTCTTGAGTTGGAGCAGGGCAGGGATGCTGTCCTATGAGCTCCACACTAGGGCAGGGATGCTGTCCTAAGTGTTGTGAGGTAGTGCAGGGTTTCTGCACTAAAGTTTCTCTGGGAGGGTTGGAGGGATGCTCCATGTTAACTAAAATGGTGCTGTTTTTCTCACCAATGTTAGTTATCCCACAGAGAGGTACTTCCACCTCAGGGAGTCCAGCTTTGCCAGCTGATGATTCCCTTGGAACAGGTGCCACCCCAGGAGAGGTTTCTCCCACCACAGGAATAGTATCCTGAATGGTAGGGTGGTTAGGGGATACTGTGATACCCTTTTTACCTGTTGATGGAGAGGGATCCTGAGTTTTCAGGCCTTCTCTCCTTTGCTTTTTCATTTCACTTGAAATGAGAGGGAACAATTCCTCAGGGATGCCCAGCATGGCTGCATGGGCATAAAACTCTACATCAGCCCAACCTGAGGCCTCTAGGTCATTACCTAAGAGACAGTCTACAGGTAAGCTAGGTGATACCACCACCTGCTTAGGGCCAGTAACTCCACCCCAACTAAACTGAATTATAGCTAAGGGAAGAAACTTAGTGGAGTTATGGACATCAATAATCTTATACTGTTGTCCAATGATGTGTTGTTCAGGAGGCACTAGGTTTTCAGTCACCAAAGTGAAACTGGCACCTGTGTCCCTGTAGGCCAAGGCCTCAACACCATTTATTGAAACTGTCTGCCTGTACTTATCCATTGTAAGGGGACAAGCAGCCAGTGTGGCAAGGCCAATGCCACTAGGTGTGACAGAAACTGTCTTGGGACTGATTACATCAGTTTCCACTATGGACCCATAAGTGAACCCAACTACACCCTTTGCTTGACTGTTGCCAGCAGTCCCACCACTAGTACCACTACTGCTAGGGGCACTAGAGCTTGATGTATTAGTGGTGGTAGGCTCAGGGGGTTTACCTGGACAGGACTTATCCCCTGGCCTATGGCCTCTGTTTTTACACACAAAGCACCAAGGCTTTTTAATGTGTGCAGGTTGGGAAGAAGAGGAAGAATTTGTTTTATCCCCACCCTCTGAAGAGTGTTTAAGATTTGAAGTGGGATCTTTGGTTTTACCCTTATCCCCATGCTTATCTTGAGATTTTTCACCATCTTTCTTCTTATTGCCATCTTTGTCACCCCCTGTATGAACTTTTCTGTTCACCCTTGTTCTGACCCATTTGTCTGCCTTCTTTCCCAATTCTTGGGGAGAGGTCAGATCAGAGTCTACCAGGTACTGGTGCAACAAATCAGACACACAATTATTAAGTATATGCTCTCTCAGGATTGTGTTATACAGGCTTTCATAATCAGTAACTTTACTGCCATGTAACCACCCCTCCAAGGCCTTCACTGAATGGTCAATGAAATCAACCCAGTCTTGTGAAGACTCCTTTTTGGTATCTCTGAACTTTATCCTATATTGTTCAGTGGTTAAGCCATAACCATCCAGGAGTGCATTCTTAAGAACTGTAAAATTATTGGCATCATTTTCTTTCACAGTAAGGAGTCTATCCCTACCCTTTCCACTAAATGATAGCCATAGGATAGCAGCCCACTGCCTTTGAGGGACATCCTGTACAGCACAGGCCCTCTCAAGTGCAGCAAACCACTTGTTAATGTCATCCCCCTCCTTATAAGGGGGAACTATCTTGTGCAGATTCCTGGAATCATGCTCTTTTGCAGGATGACTATGGGGAATACTGCTGCTGCCACCATGGGTATCTAAACCCATTTTCTGTCTTTCCCTCTCTATTTCTAAAGACTGTCTATCCAAATCCAGCTGTTGCTTCTTGAGCTTCAGTCTGGTTTGCTCCACTCTCAATCTATTGAGCTCCCTTTCCAACAATCTGTCATCAGGGTGGGTGGGAGGGACATTTCTAGATACAGAGGTATGATGGGAATGAACAGAAGGAGACCTGTCCCTTACAGAGGGCACCCTAACAGCTTGGCTACCAGTATAATGTGAGAGCACATCATCAGTATGATGTGATTCAACCTCTGTACCAACTATGCTAGACTGTCTAGTAATGGGCAGGCTGAGAATTTTCTTTCCAGAACCTTTTCCTGGGGGAGTCCCTGGATCAGATTGAGAACCATTAGCTACTTTTTCTACAGATTGGGCACTTATGGCCTTATCCTGTACTCTAAGCATATTAATTAACAGTTCTAAGGAAGGATTCTTCCCTACACTCAAACCTCTCTCTATGCAGAGACTCCTTGCTCCTTTCCAGCTAAGGTGATCATATGCAAGTTTGGACAGTTCAACTTTTTGGCCTGTGCCAGACATTTTTTAGAGAGAGTTAAAGTGATAGACAAAGAGAAAAAAGTTTTCAGAACTTTTTGGAAAGACAGGAAAAACTTTTTAAACTTTTAAAGAACTTTTTGAAAGTTTAGAAGTACTTTTCAGCACTTAGAAAAGAGTGAAAAGAGGAAATGCAAAACTTTTTGGCTATGTGTATATACACTGACCTTGTTTTGTATATTTTTCTCTTATGAAAAGTACAATGACAAGAGTGGTAAGTAGTCTCAAAGCACTTATCCCACCACTGCACAACCAATGTAGGAGGCTGGACTGGCTTGTAGTGAGTACCAAGGGGTACTTGCACCTTGCACCAGGCCCAGTTATCCCTTATTAGTGTATAGGGTGTCTAGCAGCTTAGGCTGATAGATAATGGTAGCTTAGCAGAGCAGCTTAGGCTGAACTAGGAGACGTGTGAAGCTACTACAGTACCACTTAGTGTCATATGCACAATATCATAAGAAAACACAATACACAGTTATACTAAAAATAAAGGTACTTTATTTTTATGACAATATGCCAAAGTATCTTAGAGTGTACCCTCAGTGAGAGGATAGGAAATATACACAAGATATATATACACAATAGCAAAAATATGCAGTATAGTCTTAGAAAACAGTGCAAACAATGTATAGTTACAATAGGATGCAATGGGGAAACATAGGGATAGGGGCAACACAAACCATATACTCCAAAAGTGGAATGTGAACCACGAATGGACCCCAAACCTATGTGACCTTGTAGAGGGTCGCTGGGACTATTAGAAAATAGTGAGAGTTAGAAAAATAACCCTCCCCAAGACCCTGAAAAGTGAGTGCAAAGTGCACCAAAGTTCCCCTAAAGACAAAATAGTCGTGTTAGAGGGAGAATGCAAGGAAAACACAAATCAGCAATGCAACAACGATGGATTCCTGTCTGAAGGTACCTGTGGAACAAGGGGACCAAGTCCAAAAGTCACAAGCAGCTCGGAGATGGGCAGATGCCCAAGAAATGCCAGCGGTTGGTGCAAAGAAGCTCTTACTAGGCTGAAGAACTGTGAATACTGCAGGAACGACAAGGGCTAGAGACTTCCCCTTTGGAGGATGGATCCCCCACGCCTTGGAGAGTCGTGCAGAAGTGTTTTCCCGCCGGATGGACGCCAACAAGCCTTGCTACACGCAAATCGTGCGTTTGGCGTTTTTGGACGCTGCTGGGGCCCAGGAGGGACCAGGAGGTCGCAAATTGGACCTGCAGAGAGAGGGGACGTCGAGCAAGACAAGGAGCCCTCACTGAAGCAGGTAGCACCCGGAGAAGTGCCAGAAACAGGCACTACGAGGATGCGTGAAACGGTGCTCGCCGAAGTTGCACAAAGGAGTCCCACGTCGCCGGAGACCAACTTAGAAAGTCGTGCAATGCAGGTTAGAGTGCCGTGGACCCAGGCTTGGCTGTGCACGAAGGATTTCCGCCGGAAGTGCACAGGGGCCGGAGAAGCTTGCAAAGTCGCGGTTCCCAGCAATGCAGCCCAGCGAGGTGAGGCAAGGACTTACCTCCACCAAACTTGGGCTGAAGAGTCACTGGACTGTGGGGGTCACTTGGACGGTGTCGCTGGATTCGAGGGACCTCGCTCGTCGTGCTGAGAGGAGACCCAAGGGACCGGAGATGCAGCTTTTTGGTGCCTGCGGTTGCAGGGGGAAGATTCCGTCGACCCACGGGAGATTTCTTCGGAGCTTCTGGTGCAGAGAGGAGGCAGACTACCCCCACAGCATGCACAAGCAGGAAAACAGTCGAGAAGGCGGCAGGATCAGCGTTACAGAGTTGCAGTAGTCGTCTTTGCTACTATGTTGCAGGTTTGCAGGCTTCCAGCGCGGTCAGCGGTCGATTCCTTATCAGAAGGTGAAGAGGGAGATGCAGAGGAACTCGGCTGAGCTCATGCATTCGTTATCTAAAGTTTCCCCAGAGACAGAGACCCTAAATAGCCAGAAAAGAGGGTTTGGCTACCTAGGAGAGAGGAAAGGCTACTAACACCTGAAGGAGCCTATCAGCAGGAGTCTCTGACGTCACCTGGTGGCACTGGCCACTCAGAGCAGTCCAGTGTGCCAGCAGCACCTCTGTTTCCAAGATGGCAGAGGTCTGGAGCACACTGGAGGAGCTCTGGACACCTCCCAGGGGAGGTGCAGGTCAGGGGAGTGGTCACTCCCCTTTCCTTTGTCCAGTTTTGCGCCAGAGCAGGGGCTAAGGGGTCCCTGAACCGGTGTAGACTGGCTTATGCAGAATTGGGCACATCTGTGCCCAACAAAGCATTTCCAGAGGCTGGGGGAGGCTACTCCTCCCCTGCCTTCACACCATTTTCCAAAGGGAGAGGGTGTCACACCCTCTCTCAGAGGAAGTTCTTTGTTCTGCCATCCTGGGCCAGGCCTGGCTGGACCCCAGGAGGGCAGCTGCCTGTCTGAGGGGTTGGCAGCAGCAGCAGCTGCAGTGAAACCCCAGGAAGGGCAGTCTGGCAGTACCAGGGTCTGTGCTACAGACCACTGGGATCATGGAATTGTACCAACAATGCCAGGATGGCATAGAGGGGGCAATTCCATGATCATAGACATGTTACATGGCCATATTCGGAGTTACCATGGTGAAGCTACATATAGGTAGTGACCTATATGTAGTGCACGCGTGTAATGGTGTCCCCGCACTCACAAAGTTCAGTGAATTGGCTCTGAACAATGTGGGGGCACCTTGGCTAGTGCCAGGGTGCCCTCACACTAAGTAACTTTGCACCTAACCTTTACCAGGTAAAGGTTAGACATATAGGTGACTTATAAGTTACTTAAGTGCAGTGTAAAATGGCTGTGAAATAACGTGGACGTTATTTCACTCAGGCTGCAGTGGCAGGCCTGTGTAAGAATTGTCAGAGCTCCCTATGGGTGGCAAAAGAAATGCTGCAGCCCATAGGGATCTCCTGGAACCCCAATACCCTGGGTACCTCAGTACCATATACTAGGGAATTATAAGGGTGTTCCAGTAAGCCAATGTAAATTGGTAAAAATGGTCACTAGCCTGTCAGTGACAATTTGAAAGTAATGAGAGAGCATAACCACTGAGGTTCTGGTTAGCAGAGCCTCAGTGAGACAGTTAGGCACCACACAGGGAACATACACATGCACACCTATGAGCACTGGGGCCCTGTGTGACAGGGTCCCAGTGACACATACATATAG
This sequence comes from Pleurodeles waltl, assembly GCF_031143425.1. Taxonomy (NCBI): domain Eukaryota; kingdom Metazoa; phylum Chordata; class Amphibia; order Caudata; family Salamandridae; genus Pleurodeles; species Pleurodeles waltl. Next base: position 1,136,744,491 of record NC_090440.1, on the reverse strand, counting down.
GCCACAAACCTATGAGCACTGGGGTCCTGACCAGCAGGATCCCAGTGACACATAACAACCATACTGAAAACATGGTGTTTTCACTATGAGCACTGAGGCCTGGCTATCAGGATCCCAGTGAGACAGTGAAAACAGTGACAAACACCCTGACATACACTCACAAACAGGCCAAAAGTGGGGGTAACAAGGCTAGAAAGAGGCTACCTTCTCACACCCCCCTGCTGAAAGTACACCGTCCGAAAGAGGAAAAGTATGCGGCTGCCACAGTACCGCACAAGGTGGCGGGTGTTATGCAGCTATGGCAAGCCGCGGTTTCCGGAGTCACGCCCAGAGCTACACTGCAGGAGGTGCGATAATGGAAGGTGGAGGCCTGGACTGACTTGGGGGTAGCGGTGACCCCCTCCACTAAGTACATAACATCCAACAGAAGACAGAGAGCAGCTGGTGCAGCGCCGCACAAGATGGTGGATGTGCAGCAGGACTGAAAAGCCGCAGGTGACAGGTACGAATTGGAGCGCCCCACCACATGGACTCCCCCAAAAGGAGCAAAAAGAACCTCACCGCCTCAGGGGAATGCTAGGGGAGATAAGAAAGGCACAGGCAAAGTGGTGAGAGGAGCTGCACAGGCCTGAAAGACAACAACATCTCCCCCCTCCCCACTGCCTTGCCCCCCGTGGTGACAGAGCAGAGCGAGGACTGGGCAGATATGAGAGGCCTTAGGTAAGTGGCAGAGGTGGCTTGCAGGGAACGGCACACATCTGGCGAGACATACCAGGAGTGACACTGACGAGGGTGCCACCTCCACCGGAAGCACAGTGCCCCAATCCAGGGGCAAGAGATGACATAGGTGGGTGCACCAAATAGTGGCAGGCCGCGCAGCCACAGCAGCACTAAGGGGGAAGATAATGAGCGTGGACGCCTCCTGAGAAGAGAGTTGACAACAGAGTGACCTAGCCTGCGCGCACAGAGGTGGTCCAGAGACTCCAGGGGGGATGGCACTGAGAAACGGGCCAGGCATACACTGGCATGAATGGTGGCCCCCCCAGAGGGAAAAAGTGGAGACCAAGAGCAAGGAAGAACGCCTGGGGAGCAAGAGTTACCAGTCCAACTGTGGGCCTACAAGAGAGAGGAGGTGAGGAACAACAGGTAGCCAAGGTAGGCTATAAAGATACGGCGGAGGAGGGTCCTGACGACCTCAGAGACTCTGGGTTACTGAGGGGATGAGTGACAGGTTGGGGCACTGGGAGCCACCAGCGACAGAGGGGGGACCAACTTCGGTGGCAAGAGGCCCCGCACCAGACTGGTGCTTGGATAAAAGGACTGGGAACAGTTAAGCCTTGGGGAGATATCCTAATGGAGAAACAGCAACCTGAACTGCAGATATCGCAGGCGGTTAGCCCAGAAACTGAGTAAAGGGCTGGAGTGCCGGCGTTGTGGATGGCCACCAAATACATGACACCCTGCAGAAGATACTTGAGGCTATTGAGGACTCTAAGGATGCCCTCTGGCAGGAGATCGGAAAGGTGTCGGTTGAGCTGGGCCTCCTGAGAACAGACCACTGGAAACAGCCTGAAAGGGTGAAAAACACAGAAAAAGGTTTGAAAGAAATGGGAATGTTGCATCGAGCACAACAAACCCAACTTGCTCACCTCACAGACAGAGTATAGAGGCTAGAACACCGCGCAGAAGATGTGGAAGGCTGAAACTGGCATAACAATGTCCTTATCATATGGTTACCGGAGGGGGTTGAAGGCACAGACATGGTGGCCTGCTTGGAGCCCTGGATGAAATTGCTAATGGGTAACCAACAACTCACACCATTCTTTGTAATAGAGAGAGCGTACAGAGTCTGGGCCAGACCTCCTTTGCCAGAAAGACCCCCCCAGGCCGGTTGTAGCCGCTCTATTTCACTATAAAGACATGGACCTAATACTACAGAGAGCACGCGAAGTAGGCCTCTTTGAGGTGGAGAACGGCAAAGTCATCATGTTACAGGACTACACGGCAGCAATGCAAGCAAAAAGGACATCTTACATGGAGGTGAAGAGGTCCTTAAGAACAGAAGGAATTCATTATGCCCCGTTATTTCCCTCAAAATTAAAGATAATATGGGAAGACCGCACACATTTCTCCCTGAGCCCTGAAGAAGGCATGGGCCTGGCTTGAGACATATAAAAGTGTGAAATTCGACCGGGGGATGAACGTGCCCACCACGCCTAGACGCCGGAGAAAGAGACACCACTCCAGGGACCAGACTGACACGGACAGAGTGGTGAGGCCAACACAAATACAAGCAAGCTTGGGAAAACGAGTGGCGGTCAGAGCCGCAGCATCCTTGACTGAGTCCCCTGCATCTGATAAGGACAGAAATGACCACACCGACACCCCTGAGACAGAAGGCACATCTGACCTTGACTCAGTTGCTAGCGTGCTTGAAGATCTCCTGCATGTGACACTCCAAACAGCAGAGGACATTCTTTAGTGGAGGATACCTCCAAACGACATAGAGCACTCTTGGACTGGGAATGGCAACACGAAAAATGGGTGAGGGCTGTTCCGGACACCTTCGAAAATAGACCTAATGACGTCCTATGGTGAGCACACACCCCCTCTCGCCCTGGATGGCTCCAGCAGGGTGATGACAATGGATTGCCACAGACTGACATTACATGTTTTGGTGGTTGTCCGTTGCCGAGCTGCCCTGGGGATAGGGAGTTGGGGTTGGAATTGCATTGTTATTGTTATTGCCCAAGTATGTGATTGGTGTGTGAGGTTGGAGATACAAAGGGGGAAATAGGGGACCCAGGACAAGAGACATAGGGCCTTTGGTGGACCTAACACCCCTCCCACAGGGAATTCTCACACTACTCCCTAATTTATCAGATACGCAATAGGATTGACCATATGATCTGTTCTGCTGGCCTCACTCTCACCTTTGTGCGTTCGGAGTACATGGACCACACGGTGTCCAACCATAGCCCTTTAATACTAATGATACAGACATTAGCAAAAATCCCACCGATCCTGACATGGCATCTGTAGCCGAGAGCTCTGGAAAAAGCAGTCTTCCAAAGCGCCTTAAAAGTTAAGCTGATGGACTATCTTACATTGAACTCAGGGACGGCCTCTACTAGGAGGGTGGAGTGGGAGGCACCAAATGTAGTGGTCAGGGGCCATTGCCTGGGACAAACACTGGCGATTAGGAGGGAGATAGACCTGCGTAGGTGGGAATTGAGGCCAGGTTTAACCCAGGGCTCCTCGACAGCTCTAAGAGACACAGGAAGTCCACAATGAGGCACTAGAGCACCTTTGATGTCACAATTACAAAGAGTACATTAACAAGAAAGGGGGGGGCGGGGAGGTTACTAGCCTGGTTGATTAGGCCAGAACGCAGGGGCACAAGAATACTAGCCTGATGTCCAGAGATGGGACTCCACTGTACTCACCAACACACATTAATGATGAATTCTGATCTTACTACATGGCTCTGCATAGCAAGCCACCGCCTGCGGATGCAGGCATACTCCACGACTACCTGGAGGGCTTGCACTTGAGAACACTCACAGTGCAGGAGGTCGACCATTTGGGGGTGCTGGTAGATGCTCAAGAGGGTCAGACTGCTATCAAAGCTCTGGCAACGGGGAAACCCCCTGGAATGGACAGGTTCCCTCCAGAATTGTATCAGAGATTCGTAGAAACCCTGTCACCCCACCTTGTGGAAATGTATAAGGAGGCATATGAGAAGGGAGAATAGTCACCATCCTCTAGGGAAGCCTTGGTGATACCCCTCCCTAAGGGGAAACAGGATGAGGCGAAAGTCGCTGACTTCTGCCCACTCTCAATGCTGAACACAGATTTTAAGGTGCTGAGCAAAATGCTTGCAAATAGATTACTCCCACACATGCAGAACCTCATTCACGATGGAACCAGAACGGGTTCATCCCAGCACCAAACACGTCACACAATCTGAGGAGGCTATACAAGCTACTGTACAATGAACAGCACCTGCCTGACTCAACAGCAATGATAATATTGGTGGAACTAGAAAAGGCCTTTGACACAGTACTATAGCATTACCTGGAGGCTGTGATGCTATGAATGGGTCTAGGACCCAACTTGGGGAGGTAGGTTAATTTACTTTACACTCACACCACAACAAGGGTCAAGACTGGACACACAATATCTGGTAGCTATGATATTTATAGGGGGACTAGACAGGGCTGCCCACTCTCACCCTTACTCTTCGCTATAGCCATAGAACCTCTGGTGGAGAGTTTCAGGGCCAAGAGCCGGGAGTGGGGCGTAGTTCGAGGAGGGACCCCTCATATAATCTCCCTTTACGCAGACCACCTCCTCATTTATGTACGGAATTGCGGGCTGTGTTACCTTAAGTGCTACGGATGCTGGAGGACTTTGGTAGACACTCTGGCCTACCACTCAACAAGAGGAAGACGTGTGTGTTCTTGATGTTTGCAGGGGTGGCACACCCACCTTCATGTCTGGCAGATGTCCACTGGGCCCCACAAACATTCTGATATCTGGGTATTCAGGTGTACCATGACCTGAGAGATCTCAGAGAGGGTAACTTGGGCGGAGCATACCAGGCATTGAAGGGCGCTGTGGCTTTCTGGCGCTCATTGAAACGGTTCACTATGGCCATGGTCACACTCTCTAAAATGGTGATGATCCCCAGACTACTCTACTATTTTACCGACCTACTGGTGCACATACCGATGTCATGGTTTTGAAGCTTTCATACACCAATGCGAGAGTGGTTGTGGGACATGAGATGGCATCAGGTAGCACTAGGGACTCTTCGCATGCCGGAGGAATGGGGGGACTTGGAGTCCCTGACTTCAAGTTATACTACCTGGAGGCCCAACTTTAATGGCCGGCATGATGGCTAAACGGTTTGGTTTGTCAGTGACTGCCCTAGATTGAGAGACTGAAAGAGGGGAGGAGTTCATGGCCCGATTACTTTGTGGGAGGCAGATATCCCCCAAACCAAACATATTGGTGTCTACAGCCATAAATGCCTGGTGCAGAGCCTTAGGAGAACAGGCACGCTACCCCTATGCCCCGGCCCTACCCCTTGTTGGACTTCCACACGGCAAACCCTGTTCCTCCTTCACTACCAGACAACTAACAATTTGGACTGAGGAGGGGGTTAAGACTGTGGGGGACTGTTACCAAGGGGGGATGCAGGTACCCTTTGGGGATTTAATGAAACAGACGGGCTGCCTGTTGGCAAATTCCTGACCTACAAAGCTGTCACACTTGCTCTAAAGAATTTTGTGGAGTGAAAATAGTGAGGAACCTCCCATGACTGCGGTCCTCCAGACTATGCTGGTTGTGGGAGGGGGATCCCACCTGATTACCCGGCTATACAAATGGGATGCAGATATAGGCAGAAGTCTGACGGACACTGAATGGGCCTGAACGCTAGGACATGCACACAAAGTTTGGCGAAACATGTGCCTGAAGTATATTCAATACAACTACATCGACAGGACCTACCTCACTCCGCGTAGAACTAATCAGCGACCAGGGCTTGCCCTTGATGCCAGCTAACCGACGCTGACCTTCGACATATGACTTGGGACTGCTCAGCACTGAGACACTACTGGGGGGAAGTCCTTGTAAGGCTCAACAATGTCTTTAATAGACAACTAAATAATGGGCCGGCAGTATGTTTACTGGGGCTATTCAATAAGCCTCCATCCAAAAAGGTAGGGAACAAGTTTGCAGACCTGGCATTGGTGATAGCGCGTAGGAGAGTGGAAATGGCCTGGAAAAATAAAAAGGGGCCTAGGCTGGACACATGGGTAACAGATGTCACACAATGGGCAAGGGCAACGGAAAGGGCAATACAAAGGGTGGACATAAGAGAACTGAGGTGCCGCCCGATATCACATCTGTGGGCAGAGGTGGTAGACACATGGGAGACTATGGATGTGGTCACAGATGATACCCCAGACAGGGCGATGGCGCAGCATGAGCTAGGGGTAGATGAAAATTAACCCTCGGCTTATATCTCTGGACATACGCAGCTGGCGATGGCCCACCTTCCTGCACCGCCATCAGGGCGGCCTTCCCCATGGTGCACCCCCCACCCCACCCTTGTGGCAGGGCCTTCACTGGAAACGAATGGGAGGAGGGACCCGAAGAGATGCGCGCAGGGCGGGGACCCAGTAACCGCAACCACACACCACATAGCTGTACTACCCATGTATGAGCAAGTTAATTGGTTTTTTGGTTATTTAGTTATGTTATTTCTTTTCTCTATAAATATGTTTCTATTTGTATATGTGCTACAGGAGCTGACTCCCTGTCTCGTAAACATACCACTCTGACAGAGAGACACTTTAGGTGCCCATGATGCGAATTAACATGTTGGGAGATAAGATTGTCGTAAAGATTATCATGCGTTTGTGGCATCAAAATGCATAAAATAGCCACTTACAGATAAAACAGTATGATGAAATGCATCTCCAAGTAACATGTTACAGATATGTGAATAAAGAAATGTACTATTTGAAATACCAAGAAATAAAACTGTTAAGAAAAAGAGGACTGGGTCATAGTGCAGCATAGCCCGCAGCCACATAGGTTACACTCACTTTTTCCATAAACCTTCCTCTTTCTCTTGAAAAGGCTTTGAATTAGACCACTTTTGTGTGGCAGCGCTGTCAGTCAGGGTTGGCCTCTGCAAGGTACAGGCCTCTATCATCAGTGGATGTCAAAAATTAAACATTTAGGTGGTTGAGGTAAAGTGTTCTATTTCATTAATGCTATAATAATCTAACTACAAAAATCTATTCTGCATCTCCACTTTTGAATCCTTTAAAAATGGTGTGTGCCTCTCTCTGAAAAACGGACTCAGTAACAGTGTGAACGATGTGACCAGCGCTTTAATACTGCCGATGGAGTTTACGCTGTGCTGTTAGTGCCTTTAGCGCCATGACTGCCATACAGCAGGAAGAGGAGAGAAAATAGAAAAAAAATAGTTCACCCATGCTGAAGTATATCAATGATCATGCAATAATCCGTATTGCAGGGGCAGTCTGCAAGGCATGACAAAAACAGCCTCCAGGAAGGGCAAATGTAAAGCATTTACCAATGACATCAAGTAATTTTTGAAAGGCAAGCCCAGGAACGAGTGAAAGTGATGGGCGTGAGATGGGTATGTTTAAAAGTCCACAATACTTACAACAGGTCAAAGCGCTTGCACACTTGACCTAAAAATGAAACTGCAAAGTTTGTTTTTTTACTTTTTAAATGCATCCCGCTTTTCTTTACGTAAAACAAGCGGCATTCAAAAAAAGATTGTTTTATTAAAAAATAATCATAGACATGCTCAATTGTCCTCAGAAGGCCACCTTCTCTGTGGTGGTTACGATTCATAATGGGTAGAAAATTGCACCCTACCTCCTTAACATGCAGCAGGTAGGTCTATTTGCAATCCACTGTAACTCGCTAATGAAACTCAAAACAGTTTCATACATTAGAAATACAGATTTCCTATTTGATATTCGCAGAGAATTGCAATTAGGATATCAGTATTTCTAATGTTATTACATCTGGCCTTATGCACCATGAACTCCTTGCTTGAGTTGATTTGCCTGTGCTGCAGACTTTGATAAATTCTCAGAGGCATCCACATCTTTTCAATCTGGTGACAGTGTGCCTGCCCCGGTACTCATCTCACAAGCATATAACAACATGACATATATGAACAAAGTCCTTTTGGCTGTTTATGCAGGGAGATTATTTTTTTCTCCTGAGACTAGGAGGGGAGCAAGGGACAGGCTTGTCCAGAATCACAAATGCCCACCTAGGACATAGTTTTTTTTACTTTCTTTCTACCTTCTTCTCTTCTTTGTTTTGCAGGAGATTTTTTTTACTCCCAGTTCCTTGTTTTTGATGTATCCCTTTTTAAAAAAAAAAATACAAAAGTGTAAAAAATATTTTAAAAAACAAAAAATACAGTTGCTGAAAATGTTACTTGAAAAAGCTCTTTACATATACTTTCATTATCTATGTTGTGTGTACCCCTTTTTTTAACTGCTTCATGATGCTTGTGAGACACTGGTGAGAGAGATGATGCTCTCTCAGCTTGGTTAAGGTACTATAGAGAGATTAGTGCTTCTTCCCACTGAAAAAGGTTATTGTACAAGAGGCAGGTTTTGGAACAGAGGTGAATGTATTCTCAGTGTATACATTGCACTGTTGTCTGCTGGCGGAGAGGGTTGTTCTTTTGCACAACTTTGTACATATGCGGGACTCTCGCGGGTGCCAGGTGCACAGTCCTCCGTGACTTCTTCAAGGGGCCATTGTTTGCTGTTTTACGCTCATGAGCATCTTGCAACGGCATACTTTTAATGGAATTTGCATTTTCACTGAACATATTCTGTCGTAATATGTATAATTTACATGTAACAGGTTTTCGCTACCCCCTTTTTAATGATCCAGCGAGACTCTTGTGAGATCTTACAAATACTTTAGAATAAGAATTTACATTTTCCTTCATTATGATACTTACCTCATACAATTCTCACTACTAGACTATGGGGGGGCACTTCCCTCTCCACTGAGACCATACATGAGTGTACAACAGGGTGTAAAGAAACACTACCTCTCGATTCTAACTTTACCCCGGCTCAGTAGTATGAATAGTAGAATAGGATGGTACTCACCTCACATGGAAAATCTCACTATTCTATAGTACATATAACAAGTACTAGTCTCCCTTCTGACACCTCTCCCCAGGGAAGTAACCATATTTATAAGTGTGTGGCCTACTCACGGGTTTTGCCAGCCTGACGGTTGTGTGCAGTAGTATGTAGGGAAACTTTGTGTTCTGCACTGATAGCTATCTCCACAACATATTGGATATACAGTACAGTGTAGTGAATCAGTGGCATCTGTCCCTATATCTCTCCCTAGAACAACATTGAGAGGTAGTGCTGTCTGGAAAGGAAGTCATCTCTCTGCTAACACATCTTATCCGTTTAAGAGGTGTCTCTAGTAGGATTTGAGAGTAATGTTTATCTCTTATCATACCTCTTCTCAATGTGACATAGTAGGCTGTGGGGGGAAACTGCCCTGTTTCCTGAGACAAGCCTCTTGCATCATAACTCTGCGTACTATAAATGTGTATAGAGATAGGCCTCTCGCTTTAGAAGTGTCTCCTGGATTTTCCTTATGCAAATGAGGGTGTGAAAAGTGGCTTACCTTTTTGGTCACGTCTCCCAATTAGGAAACAACTACAAATATGTAGTTGAAATTACCTTTATACTCATGAGTGTATCTTTCAAAACTACTATAGAGACTATGATATGAAAATACACTGCCCTCTCAGCTGAGACATCTCCCCAGATTAACACATGTGCAAAATACAATGTGGGTGGAGACTGCTGTCACTGCTCATACCTCTGTTCATGATAATGAACGTCATTAGTAGAGTGTAAAATGGAGTATTCACCCTGTTGACAATTCATGCACAACCCGTGTGCACATTTGAATGTAAGGACACACTCACCTGTCTCTCCGACAGCTCCATCTGGGGACAGGCATGTGTAGTACTGTGAGCACAGACCGAGCTCTGCGCTGAAACTTCTCTCTAGGTGGAGAAGCATATATACTAAGATGTGCAAATGAAGTGTCCTTTCAACCAGCACGCAGCAGTGCATAGTATACTGTGAATGCATTCAACTCTGTACTAAAACCAGCCTCTTGCATAATAATCTTTATTCTATAGCAGGGATAAGAACTTATCTTTCTATAGCACCTTATACACACATATATATATATATATATATATATATATACAGTATATATATATATATATATATATATATACATACATGCAGTAGAACAGTTACCATTCTTGAAGAATGAACTGCCACTTTAAGTCCATATTAGAAGACTATCAACTTTCAAATCGTTAAGAGCTACCAAGGAAAGAAATCAATAATAACTTCAAATGTGTACTTAAAAAAAAACCAATTTAACAACATAACAGACAATAACAACATTAATAAACTACACAAATGACAGTAAAACAACAAACTTTACAAATTATTATTTGTCTTTGCTCATTAGTAGAATATACAAATAGGAGTTCAGCAGGGGCAGCTAGAACAAAGGAATACACTATGAGTACAAGTGATACACAGCAACATTTGAGGCCTATGCACCCTCAACACCTTGCTTGAGCTGACAACTCCTGCTGTAGAACTAGATGGCTCCGCAGGGGTGTCCATATCTTTTGTACTTGGTGACACTGTATCCTCATTACACCCCTGGCGGTAAAGTCTGCTGACCGCCGTGACAACGGCCGCCAACATACTGTGTCTGCTGCGGAAATCCGCTACGGGTATTATGACCCACACTTAGAAATCCTCCACAATACAGACACCCACACAAGACCGCCACACCAAAGGTCAGTGATAAATTGACACCCTCACGGCAACAGGAATACACTCACACTATCACGACCCACGAATCAACGCGGTGGTCATTCAACCGTGGTAAACCATTGACGGTACACACCGCTGCGCTCAAAATACACACACATTTACAAAACACAACCACATTGGACAATTCAAAATACACACATCTGATACACATACTCACACACCACGCCCACACACCCAATCCAATATAAAACACACACCCACATTACCCACAACCCCTTACAACGAAATATTTGGAAGAAGCCAAGAGAGAGAAAAGCAAAGACAACACCAGCATCCAGAGGCCCTCAACACCATCACTCATACATCATCCATGCACAAAACACCACACACCCCAAAACATCACACCACACATCACATCAACCATCACATCAACCATCACCTCACACATCACTCACACCACATCATGGCACCTCAAAGACACCCCAGGTTTTCTGAGGAGGAGCTCAGGGTCATGGTGGAGGAAATCATCCGGGAAGAGCCACAGCTATTCGGATCACAGGTGCAGCAGGCATCCATTGCTAGGAAGATGGAGCTATGGCGGAGAATAGTCAACAGGGTCAACGCAGTGGGACAGCATCCAAGAACACGGGATGACATCAGGAAGAGGTGGAACGATCTACGGGGGAAGGTACGTTCTGTGGTATCTAGACACCAGGTAGCCGTACAGAGGACCGGTGGTGGACCCCTACCTCCTCCCCCACAACTAACAACATGGGAGGAGCAAGTCTTGGTGATCATGCATCCTGAGGGCCTCGCAGGAGTAGCAGGAGGACTGGACTCTGGTAAGTCATATCTTTCCTATTATATCCCCCCCAATCTACCTGTATGCCATCACAGGACCAACAGGCCACCAACACCACACCCCCTGCAGAAGGAGAGCCACCCCGCAAACGGTCCCTGCGATCCAGGCAGAAGACAGAGAACATTGCCAAGACCCCCGCCAGGAAATAAGACTCTCCTGATTGTCACCCTTCTGTCCCACTATGTCACCCTGTCCACCTTGAAAAGCCATTGCTCCACTTCCTAAACCCCCATGAACAATGCACCTGTGATACTCTATCCTGGACATTCCTCCACCATCACCCCAGCCACTTCCACATACCCCTATACACACTAGCTGATAAATAAACACCCTTGAATCACAAAACAATCTGGAGTCAGTCTGTACTTTCACAAATGTATAATTACAACTTCTTTGACAAATAAAAATGTTAATGTTCATTTGCACATACTAATGTATGACAGTTGTTGGGCAGCAGTAAACATATTAGAAGGCAGAAAGACGTACCCAGATCTGTGAAATGAAAAGCCAAAGTGAACTGTCAATGTCCATACACAGAGGTTAAGAGGCTGACTTATGCAATGTCCTACAGTAGTCAGATTTAAGATGAGCAGTGCCAGTCTCTTACCTGTGTCTCACTGGAAGTACTGCATGATGATGTTGTTTCGGTTGTCAATATCTTCTTTCTCTGCCTCCTCATCCTCACTGTCCAAAGGCTCCACAGCTGCCACAAAACCATCATCAGGCCCATCCTCCTGCAGAATAGGCACCTGGCATCACAAAGCCAGGTTGTGCAACATGCAGCATGCCACGATTATCTGGCACACCTTCTTCGATGAGTAGTATAGGGAGCCACCTGTTAGATGGAGGCACCAGAATCTGGCCTTCAGGCGGCCGAAAGTCCGCTCAATAATACACATAGTTCACCCATGTGCCTCGTTGTAGCATTCCTCTGCCCTTGTCCTGGCATTCCTCACTGGGGTCAGTACCCATGAGAGGCTGGGGTAACCAGAGTCACCTGCAAATGTCGAGGGAAATCTGTTAGACACACACTAGCCCTTAGGGACTACTCTATATCCAGACACCTATTCATACTGTGAGGGGACCTTGGGCTCACCTATTAGCCACACGCGGTGCCTCTGGTGTTGGCCCATCACATAAGGGATACTGCTATTCCTCAAAATGTAAGCATCATGCACAGAGCCAGGATACTTGCCATTCACATGAGAGATGTACTGGTCTGCCAAACACAACATCTGCACATTCATAGAATGGTAGCTTTTTTGATTTCTGTACACCTGTTCATACACCTGTTCATTTCTGTGGGGGGGACAAATGCCACATGTGTACCATCTTTGGCACCAATTATGTTGGGGGTATGTCCCAGGGCATAGAAGTCAGCTTTGACTGTGGGCAAATCCTCCACCTGGGGGAATACACTGTAGCTGCGCATGTGTTTCAGCAGGGCAGACAACACTCTGGTCAACACGTTGGAGAACATTGGCTGAGACATCCCTGATGCCATGACCACTGTAGTTTGAAAGGAGTCACTTGCCAGAAAATGGAGCACTGACAGGACCTGCACTAGAGGGGGGATTCCTGTGGGATGGCGGATAGCTGACATTAGGTCAGGCTCCAATTGGGCACACAGTTCTTGGATTGTGGCACGATCAAGTCTGTAGGTGACAATGATGTGTCTCTCTTCCATTGTCAACAGGTCCACCAGAGGTCTGTACACTGGAGGATGATGCCATCTCATCAACTTCCCCAGCGGATGTGCCCTATGGAGGAGAATGGTGAGCAGAGGGTCATGTACCACATAGGTTGCACGAGTGTTTTTGCTGTAATGTGAGTAAATCTGTGTGTGGCGTTGTCTGTCCGTATTTCTTCCCAAATGTGCTGTGATGCAGTTAGGTGCCATGCCATGTGCCACCCTGAAATGGCGGCTGCCGGACCTGTAAGGAGGGACAAGGAGAAATGAGGTAACTCCATTGGCGTTGTGCAGCGTCGCGGTTGGCAGTCGAAGACTGCAGCGCAATTCAGCATTGGTTATCATTGGGCCCTATGGGTCTCAGGAGCTAATGACGATGTACACCGGTGGTGACGGTACGCACCACCGCGGATGTGACCGCCATTTTCTATCTGTTCACTCACTTGATACCTGACCTTCAACAGGAGAGGACCTGCACTGCAGGTGCTGCTGTGACCTGTGTCTGGGAGTGACAATGGCTCGAGTGTCTGGGAAAAGGGCCCCTGCCTTCACTTCAGAGGAGTTGGAGAGACTAGTGGAAGGGGTCCTCCCCCAGTACACGCTACTCTACGCTCCTCCAGACAAACAGGTGAGTACACTGTGAGCATGATGCATGGGCCATGAATGTATGGAGTGGTGTGGATGGAAGATACATGTGGGGGTGGGGGCTGAGGCCTGCATGTGAGGATGGTAAGTGTATGTGTGTCAGGGCATGGGTGGGAACTGGTGGGCAATGAGTATGACGAACCGGACAGGGGAGTAATTTCCTTTCATCCTAAACCTTTCCTCTAGGTCAGCGCCCACCAGAAGAAGGGTATTTGGCGTGCCATCGCCAAGGAAGTGCGGACCCTGGGGGTCTATCATAGATGGAGCATCCACTGCCGCAAGAGATGGGAGGCCAGGCCGAACTTGGTAGGGTAGGTCCCTTGTTAGGCAGGCTCTGTGGTACTCAAACCCCAATAGTGGTAGTGGGCATCTACAACTAGTCAGCCTCCTGTGAGTTCCAGGTGCGCAGCAAATGGTGTTAGGCATAGTCCTCCATGGGCAGGTGATTTTCCTACTAACTGCTAGTGCATGGCCTGGTGCATAGGGCTGCTCCCTGTGTGTTGTGTCCGCCAACAGTAGTGGTGTTGCTGGCATTGACCATGTGTCTCCTCTGTCTTTCCCCCCCTTCTTGTTTTGTCATCCTGTCCTTGTGTGCATTAGCATCATCTGGCGGAGGAGCAGAGGCACCGGAGACGGAGGGAGCTGCATCCCACATGGCTCAGGAGGGTGAATCCACCGACGGTGAAGGCACCAGTGGGACGGAGGGCCAGTGGAACTCCACGACGGGGACTGGAGGGGACACCAGCCACAGCGACTCCTTCTCTGATGGGAGCTCCCTTGTGGTGGCGGGCACCTCTGTGCCCACTGCAACAACAGGTACAGCCGCCACCCCCCCACCAGCACTGCCCTCCCAGCAGACCCTCAGCGTGTTTCCTGTTCCTGCTCACCCAGGAGGGTGGGCATCTCCTTCGCCCCAGGCACCTCAGGCCCTGCCCCAGTCAGACCTGCTGCCCTCAGTTAGGAGGCTATTGACCTCCTGAGATCCCTCACTGTTGGGCAGTCAACCATTTTGAATGCCATCCAAGGTGTCGAGAGGCATTTGCAGCAAACAAATGCATACCTGGAGGGCATTGATTCTGTCGTGGCAGCCCAACAGAGAGCATTTCAGGCTCTGGCCTCAGCACTGATGGCAGCCATTGTCCCTGTGTCCAGCCTCCCCCCTCCAACTTCCACTACCCAGACCCAATCCCCTCTACCTCAGCCTGTCCCAAGCACACCATCAGACCAGCATGCACACACATTAACACACAAAAGTGGCTCAGGCAAACATAAACACCACACATCCCACAGGCACTCACACAAGCACCATACCCATGCACACATACCAACATCCACTGCCTCCACTGTGTCCCCCTCCTCCACATCCTCCACCTCCCTCCCTGTCTCGTCTCCACTCACAACTGCATGCACTACATCCTCAGCCACTACCTCCATCACCAGCACGTCCATCACTACACACCACTCACGTGCACTCACCACCCCCACTACCATTCGCACGTCCCATGTGTCCTCTCCCAATGTGTCTGTGAGCCCTCCTCCCAAGTACACAAATGCAGGCACACACCCACTCAACAGCCATCAACCCATGCACCTTCACCCAAACTCAGCAGACGTACTCCTCCTACAACCACTACCTCTTCCTCCACTCCCAAACCCCCTCCATCTTCCCGTCCCAGTGTGTCAAAAAAACTTTTCCTAGCTAACTTTGACCTCTTACCTACACCCCCCCCAATCCTTCCCCTAGGGCCAGGATGTCTAGATCCCAGCCCAGCACCTCAGCCACCAAATCTGCATCAGCTGTGGTCCCTGCTACTCCTGTATGGTCTAAGGGGGCACCCGTCAGAGCTGCCAGTGTCCCACCGACAGAAAAGGTCAAAAAGGGGCCGGCTTCCAGCAGGGGACAGTCACACCACCCACTCAGCAAGGCCTCGCAGAAACACAGAGTGAACAGTGCCAATGTCCCTGCAGCGACTGTCAAAATGGGGAAGGGCCACAAGCCAAAGGGCACATCACCTCTGGGCACGATGTCACCTGGTGAGGGGCTGGTGACCACCAAATCATCAGGGATGGCAGCCACATGCACCACATCACCACCGCCGCTCTGACCGCCACCTGCATCGTCACCTGCAACTCCACCTGCACAGCCACCTGCACCGACACCTTCACCGCCGCTGCCATATCGTCAGTCGGCAGCATCCTCCCAAAGGATCAGCCATCCGAGGCTGCCGGAAACGGTATGGTGTCTCCATCCACCGCAACAGTCACTTGCACCACGGCCAGCACTGGCAGCATCTCTGCCGCAGCCACGGCCACCTGCACCATCATCAGCACCGCCACATGCACAGCCAATGCCACTCTGTTGGACGTCAGCCCCATCCCCAGTGTGCAGCCATCAGAGTCTGCAGGTGACGTCCTGGACCCTTGACACGCCAGCACTGACATGAACCAGCAATTGGCAGCCTAAGTCGCCGCAGGATGGAGTGTGGGTCTGCCTCCATGGAGTATCATGCTACCTGTTCCAGGTACATAGTGTGGCTGACACACCAAGGTGAGACGAAGTCAACTGCCACACCCCAGGTGCAGTATCACTGGGCACAAAGCCCCTTCAGAACCAGTGGAGAAAAGCAACCACTAACACAGTCCTTGACAGGATGAAGGACTCTGGGCACAAATCTCCCTCCAGAACCAGTGGAGAAAAGCATCCACTAACACAGTCCTTGGCAGGATGAAGCACTCTGGGCACAAAGCCCCATCCATAACCAGTGGAAGACGCCACCCACTTGAGAGACTGTGACTTTGTACTCCCCAGGACCAAGCAGTGTGCAGTGCACCCACTTGAGAGTCTTGAGAGACTGTGGCTTTGCACTCCCCAGGACCAAGCAGTGGGCAGTGCACCCACTTGAGAGACTTGAGAGACTGTGGCTTTGCACTCCCCCAGGCCCAAGCAGTGGGCAGTGCACCTACTTGAGAGACTTGAGAGACTGTGGCTTTGCACTCCCCAGGACCAAGCAGTGGCAGTGCACCCACTGAGAGACTTGAGAGACTGTGGCTTTACACTCCTCAGGATCAAGCAGTGGGCATGGAGCCCCCTAGAGGAGCAATGGCGCTGTACCATCATATGGCTGAGGTGCCCATCCTCCCCTTCCCCCTTAGGTGCCTGTTTTTTTCCGACCTGATGCCCCTGCAGTGTTCTCCCCGTTTTGAGGCAGGTGTCATGTGTGGGCTTCGCCCATGCTTTTTGGGACCACTGGTCCACAGACATTTCATGGAACAGTGTATGGACTTGTGTACTTGCTGTAAATATTTGTGTGTACTGATTATTTACTGTTCTCTTGGGCTATCTGATTGTTCGAATATTACACTAGTTAAACTCATTTCGTTTGGTCCTTGCGTTCTTCCAGGGGGTGATGGGGTGTTTCTGTGATGTTATTGGAAATGTGTGTGTTGTTGTGGGTGGGGGGCGGGGGTGTTGCATTTTGCATGTGTGTGTGTGTCACTCTCTTTTCCCTCCTCCCCTCCCCTGTGTGCTAGGTGCAGTACTCATTGTGGTCGTCGCCACCGCCGTTCGTACCCCTGGTAGATGAGAAGATACACCAACATTGGTAACACCTGTAGTTTGGGCTCCATGGCGTCCTGGTTCCTCGTTGAGTGTCGATGGGTGAGTGGTTTCCCTTCCAAAGACTGTTTCCGCCGAGCTTTTGATGGCGTTGGTACCGCCCCGGAAAAGCTGGTGGATTGGTGCCTTGTAATAGTGTAGGCAGTACATTGTCTTCCACCTGGCTGTTGGCGGTTACTACCGTGGTGATTGTTGCTACCGCCATGGCGGTCGGGGTGTTAAAGTGGCTGTCTGTGTTGGCGGTTTCCGCCATGGTCGTAATTCAATTTTTTTGACCACCGGCCTGTTAGCGTTATTACCGCCGCTTTATCACCGACCGCCAGAGTTCAATGAGGGCCTGTGTCTGCCCAGGTACTCAATGATCAAGCAGATAACAACCCTCCTTATATGAATAATGCACTTTTTTACTGCTAAAGGACGCAGAACATTTCGCCATTACAAATAAGTATAGTAGAGCCACACAGAACAAGCTTCTCCTGGGGTATAAATGTCACTGTAGGCAGTAAGAACAACATCAGTTGTGAAATCAGATTCTTCATGACTTTCCACACAGTTACTGTTCCATCTTTCTTCCAAAGTACAAACATTTTGTTTCACTCTTCCATATATTATGTGACATGGTACGTCTGTTTTTCAGAGTTTCTATTTTCCATTCTCTCCCTAAAAAGATGAAGTTATCATTAAAAATATAGTTACATGCTGATCGGTAGTTGATGACAGCGACGCATCACTATATTGTCTGAAGATTTTCTCATTTTTCACTCACAGGAATATGTTTATATGTAATGCACCACTAACTTAATGTTTCTTTCTGTTACATTTCACAGACTCAAACACTGCACTTTTTTACCCACAATTGTTATAACATCTCTCAAACAAAGGGCCTCATTTACAAAGAAGTGGTGCAGCGGGGTAGCAAATTTTGCAGTGCTGCGTCATTTTAGAAATGCAGGGATGCACCGTATTTTCTCCAATATGGTGCACCCCTGTGTTTTCGCTAGCACTGGCATTAAATTAGCTGCCACCGCAGGCATCCTTTCACCATAGTGCAAGGGTACCTGTGTTGCAGGGAATGATTATTGATGTGCAGGAAGGTATCCCCTCCTGCACATCAATATATATATTTATATATATATATATATATATATATATATATGTAATATATATATAGATATATATATATAGATATATATATATATATATGTATATCAAAAATTGGTAAGCAGAATTACGCCAGATTTGTCAGTAAGCTTGATTTTAGTCCACAGAATGTGCTTTTTGGGACTTAGTCCGAACTCGTAGTAATTTTTTGATAAATTAAGGGTCAAAAATAATTGTTTATCTGGACAGTTGGGCTCATAAGAGTCTTGAGAGACTCTTGCTGAAGCTCCAATTCATAAATAGAGCATTTTGATTGACCCAGGTAGGTTTATTTTGCTAGAGCCGTCTTGCTTCCACAGTATTCAGCTTCCTGTGAGCGTGAGCACTCTGGCTGCCAGCAACATGAAAAAAATATTGCTAGCAACTATCACAGAATCCAGGAACTTAGGGGCATATTTAACCACTTCGCTGCCAGGCCTTTTCCCCCTCCTGTGCCAGGCCTTTTTTTGCCTATTTGGGGCAGTTCGCGCTTAGGCCCGCATAACTTTTTGTCCACATAAGCTAACCAAGCCAAATTTGCGTCCTTTTTTTCCAACATCCTAGGGATTCTGGAGGTACCCAGACTTTGTGGGTTCCCCTGAAAGAGGCCAAGAAATTGGCCAAAATACAGGGAAAATTTTGTTTTTTTCAAAAAAATTGGAAAAAGTGGCTGCAGAAGAAGGCTTGTGGTTTTTCCCCTAAAAATGGCATCAACAAAGGGTTTGCGGTGCTAAACTCAGCAGCTTCCCAGCTTTCAGGAACAGGCAGACTTGAATCCGAAAACCCAATTTTTCAACACAATTTTGGCATTTTACTGGGGCATACCCCATTTGTGCAATTTTTTGTGCTTTCAGCCTCCTTCCAGTCAGTGACAGGAATGGTCATGAAACCAATGCTGGATCCCAGAAACCTAAACATTTCTGAAAAGTAGACAAAATTCTGAATTCAGCAAGGGGTCATTTGTGTAGATCCTACAAGGGTTTCCTACAGAAAATAACAGCTGAAAAAGAAAAATATTGAAATTGAGGTGAAAAAAACATCAATTTTTCTCTACTTTTTACTCTGTAACTTTTCCCTGCAATGTCAGATTATCGAAAGCAATATACCGTTACGTCTGCTGGACTCCTCTGGTTGCAGGGATATATAGGGTTTGTAGGTTCATCAAGAACCCGAGGAACCCAGAGCCAATAAATGAGCTGCACCCTGCAGTGCGTTTTCATTCTATACCGGGTATACAGTAATTCATTTGCTGAAATATAAGGAGTAGAAAATAGCTATCAAGAAAACCTTTGCATTTCCAAAAAGGGCACAAGATAAGGTGTTGAGGAGCAGTGGTTATTTGCACATCTCTGAATTCCGGGGTGACCATAGTAGCACGTGAATTACATGGAATTTCTCAAATAGATGTCTTTTTTACACACACCCCTATATTTGGAAGGAATAAATGTAGAGAAAGACAAGGGGCAATAACACTTGTTTTGCTATTCTATGTTCCCCCAAGTCTCCCGATAAAAATGATACCTCACTTGTTTGGGTAGGCCTAGCGCCCGCGACAGGATATGCCCCAAAACACAACGTGGACACATCACAGAAAACAGAGCTGTTTTTAGCAAAGTGACTACCTGTAGATTTTGGCCTCTAGCTCAGCTGCCACCTAGGGAAACCTACCAAACCTGTGCATTTCTGAAAACTAGAGACCTAGGGGAATCCAAGGAGGGGTGACTTGTGTGGCTCGGACCAGGTTCTGTTACCCAGAATCCTTTGCAAACCTCAAAATTTGGCTAAAAAAACACATGTTCCTCACATTTCTGTGGCAGAAAGTTCTGGAATCTGAGAGGAGCGACAAATTTCCTTCCACCCAGCATTCCCCCACGTCTCCCGATAAAAATGATACCTCACTTGTGTGGGTAGGCCTAGCGCCCGCGACAGGATATGCCCCAAAACACAACCTGGACACATCACAGAAAACAGAGCTGTTTTTAGCAAAGTGACTACCTGTAGATTTTGGCCTCTAGCTCAGCCGCCACCTAGGGAAACCTACCAAACCTGTGCATTTCTGAAAACTAGAGACCTAGGGGAATCCAAGGAGGGGTGACTTGTGTGGCTCGGACCAGGTTCGGTTACCCAGAATCCTTTGCAAACCTCAAAATTTGGCTAAAAAAACACATGTTCCTCACATTTCTGTGGCAGAAAGTTCTGGAATCTGAGAGGAGCCACAAATTTCCTTCCACCTAGCGTTCCCCCATGTCTCCCGATAAAAATGATACCTCACTTGTGTGGGTAGGCCTAGCGCCCGCGACAGGATATGCCCCAAAACACAACGTGGACATATCACAGAAAACAGAGCTGTTTTTAGCAAAGTGACTACCTGTAGATTTTGGCCTCTAGCTCAGCCGCCACCTACGGAAACCTACCAAACCTGTGCATTTCTGAAAACTAGAGACCTAGGGGGATCCAAGTAGGGGTGACTTGCGGGGCTCGGACCAGGTTCTGTTACCCAGAATCCTTTGCAAACCTCAAAATTTGGATAAAAAAACACATGTTCCTCAAATTTCTGTGGCAGAAAGTTCTGGAATCTGAGAGGAGCCACAAATTTCCTTCCACCCAGCGTTCCCCCACGTCTCCCGATAAAAATGATACCTCACTTGTGTGGGTAGGCCTAGCGCCCGCGACAGGATATGCCCCAAAACACAACCTGGACACATCACAGAAAACAGAGCTGTTTTTAGCAAAGTGACTACCTGTAGATTTTGGCCTCTAGCTCAGCCGCCACCTAGGGAAACCTACCAAACCTGTGCATTTCTGAAAACTAGAGACCTAGGGGGATCCAAGGAGGGGTGACTTGCGGGGCTCGGACCAGGTTCTGTTACCCAGAATCCTTTGCAAACCTCAAAATTTGGCTACAAAAAACACATGTTCCTCAAATTTCTGTGGCAGAAAGTTCTGGAATCTGAGAGGAGCCACAAATTTCCTTCCACCCAGCGTTCCCCCACGTCTCCCGATAAAAATGATACCTCACTTGTGTGGGTAGGCCTAGCGCCCGCGGCAGGATATGCCCCAAAACCCAACGTGGACATATCACAGAAAACAGAGCTGTTTTTAGCAAAGTGACTACCTGTAGATTTTGGCCTCTAGCTCAGCCGCCACCTAGGGAAACCTACCAAACCTATGCATTTCTGAAAACTAGAGACCTAGGGGAATCCAAGGAGGGGTGACTTGTGTGGCTCGGACCAGGTTCTGTTACCCAGAATCCTTTGCAAACCTCAAAATTTGGCTAAAAAAACACATGTTCCTCACATTTCTGTGGCAGAAAGTTCTGGAATCTGAGAGGAGCGACAAATTTCCTTCCACCCAGCATTCCCCCACGTCTCCCGATAAAAATGATACCTCACTTGTGTGGGTAGGCCTAGCGCCCGCGACAGGATATGCCCCAAAACACAACCTGGACACATCACAGAAAACAGAGCTGTTTTTAGCAAAGTGACTACCTGTAGATTTTGGCCTCTAGCTCAGCCGCCACCTAGGGAAACCTACCAAACCTGTGCATTTCTGAAAACTAGAGACCTAGGGGAATCCAAGGAGGGGTGACTTGTGTGGCTCGGACTAGGTTCGGTTACCCAGAATCCTTTGCAAACCTCAAAATTTGGCTAAAAAAACACATGTTCCTCACATTTCTGTGACAGAAAGTTCTGGAATCTGAGAGGAGCCACAAATTTCCTTCCACCTAGCGTTCCCCCACGTCTCCCGATAAAAATGATACCTCACTTGTGTGGGTAGGCCTAGCGCCCGCGACAGGATATGCCCCAAAACACAACGTGGACATATCACAGAAAACAGAGCTGTTTTTAGCAAAGTGACTACCTGTAGATTTTGGCCTCTAGCTCAGCCGCCACCTAGGGAAACCTACCAAACCTGTGCATTTCTGAAAACTAGAGACCTAGGGGGATCCAAGGAGGGGTGACTTGCAGGGCTCGGACCAGGTTCTGTTACCCAGAATCCTTTGCAAACCTCAAAATTTGGCTAAAAAAACACATGTTCCTCAAATTTCTGTGGCAGAAAGTTCTGGAATCTGAGAGGAGCCACAAATTTCCTTCCACCCAGCGTTCCCCCACTTCTCCCGATAAAAATGATACCTCACTTGTGTGGGTAGGCCTAGCGCCCGCGACAGGATATGCCCCAAAAGACAACGTGGACATATCACAGAAAACAGAGCTGTTTTTAGCAAAGTGACTACCTGTAGATTTTGGCCTCTAGCTCAGCCGCCACCTAGGGAAACCTACCAAACCTATGCATTTCCGAAAACTAGAGACCTAGGGGAATCCAAGGAGGGGTGACTTGTGTGGCTCGGACCAGGTTCTGTTACCCAGAATCCTTTGCAAACCTCAAAATTTGGCTAAAAAAACACATGTTCCTCACATTTCTGTGGCAGAAAGTTCTGGAATCTGAGAGGAGCCACAAATTTCCTTCCACCCAGCGTTCCCCCACGTCTCCCGATAAAAATGATACCTCACTTGTGTGGGTAGGCCTAGCGCCCGCGACAGGATATGCCCCAAAACACAACGTGGACATATCACAGAAAACAGAGCTGTTTTTAGCAAAGTGACTACCTGTAGATTTTGGCCTCTAGCTCAGCCACCACCTAGGGAAACCTACCAAACCTGTGCATTTCTGAAAACTAGAGACCTAGGGGGATCCAAGGAGGGGTGACTTGCGGGGCTCGGACCAGGTTCTGTTACCCAGAATCCTTTGCAAACCTCAAAATTTGGCTAAAAAAACACATGTCCCTCACATTTCTGTGGCAGAAAGTTCTAGGATCTGAGAGGAGCCACAAATTTCCTTCCACCCAGCGTTCCCCAACGTCTCCCGATAAAAATGATACCTCACTTGTGTGGGTAGGCCTAGCGCCTGCGACAGGATATGCCCCAAAACACAACGTGGACATATCACAGAAAACAGAGCTGTTTTTAGCAAAGTGACTACCTGTAGATTTTGGCCTCTAGCTCAGCCGCCACCTAGGGAAACCTACCAAACCTATGCATTTCTGAAAACTAGAGACCTAGTGGAATCCAAGGAGGGGTGACTTGTGTGGCTCGGACCAGGTTCTGTTACCCAGAATCCTTTGCAAACCTCAAAATTTGGCTAAAAAAACACATGTTCCTCACATTTCTGTGGCAGAAAGTTCTGGAATCTGAGAGGAGCCACAAATTTCCTTCCACCCAGCGTTCCCCCACGTCTCCCGATAAAAATGATACCTCACTTGTGTGGGTAGGCCTAGCGCCCGCGACAGGATATGCCCCAAAACACAACGTGGACATATCACAGAAAACAGAGCTGTTTTTAGCAAAGTGACTACCTGTAGATTTTGGCCTCTAGCTCAGCCACCACCTAGGGAAACCTACCAAACCTGTGCATTTCTGAAAACTAGAGACCTAGGGGAATCCAAGGAGGGGTGACTTGCGGGGCTCGGACCAGGTTCTGTTACCCAGAATCCTTTGCAAACCTCAAAATTTGGCTAAAAAAACACATGTCCCTCACATTTCTGTGGCAGAAAGTTCTGGAATCTGAGAGGAGCTACAAATTTCCTTCCACCCAGCGTTCCCCCAAGTCTCCCGATAAAAATGATACCTCACTTGCGTGGGTAGGCCTAGCGCCGGCGACAGGAAACACCCCAAAGCGCAACGTGGACACATCCTAAATTTTGGAAAAAAACAGAGGTGTTTTTTGCGAAGTGCCTACCTGTAGATTTTGGCCTCTAGCTCAGCCGGCACCTAGGGAAACCTACCAAACCTGTGCATTTCTGAAAACTAGAGACCTAGGGGAATCCAAGGAGGGGTGACTTGCGGGGCTCGGACCAGGTTCTGTTACCCAGAATCCTTTGCAAACCTCAAAATGTGGCTAAAAAAAACACATGTCCCTCACATTTCTGTGGCAGAAAGTTCTGGAATCTGAGAGAAGCTACAAATTTCCTTCCACCCAGCGTTCCCCCCAAGTCTCCCGATAAAAATGATACCTCACTTGCGTGGGTAGGCCTAGCGCCGGCGACAGGAAACACCCCAAAGCGCAACGTGGACACATCCTAAATTTTGGAAAAAAACAGAGGTGTTTTTTTGGGAAGTGCCTACCTGTAGATTTTGGCCTCTAGCTCAGCCGGCACCTAGGGAAAGCTACCAAACCTGTGCATTTCTGAAAACTAGAGACCTAGGGGAATCCAAGGAGGGGTGACTTGCGGGGCTCGGACCAGGTTCTGTTACCCAGAATCCTTTGCAAACCTCAAAATTTGGCTAAAAATACACATGTTACTCACATTTCTGTGGCAGAAAGTTCTGGAATCTGAGAGGAGCCACAAATTTCCTTCTACCCCAGCGTTCCCCCAAGTCTCCCGATAAAAATGATACATCACTTGTGTGGGTAGGACTAGCGCCCACGAAAGGAAAGGGCCCAAAACACAACGTGGACACATCACATTTTTTTATAAAAAGCATTGCCTACCTGTGGATTTTGGCCTGTAGCTCAGCCGACACCTGAGGAAACCTAGCAAACCAGTGCATTTTTGAAAACTAGAAACCCAGGGGAATCCAAGATGGGGTGACTTGCGGGGCTCTGACCAGGTTATGTTACCCAGAATCCTTTGCAAACATCAAAATTTGGCCCAAAAAACACTTTTTCCTCTCATTTCGGTGACAGAAAGTTCTGGAATCTGAGAGGAGCCACAAATTTCCTTCCACCCAGCGTTCCCCTAAGTCTCTCGATAAAAATGGTACATCACTTCTGTGGGTAGGCCTAGCGCCCACAAAAGGAAATGGCCCAAAACACAACGTGGACACAACATATTTTTTCACAGAAAACAGAGGTGTTTTTTGCAAGGTGCCTACCTGTGGTGTTTGGCCTGTAGCTCAGCCGGCCCCAGGGGGGGGGGGCAGAAATGCCCTAAAATAAATTTGCCCCCCCAACCCCCACCCTCCCCCGCCGGGAGCGACCCTTGCCTACGGGGTCGCTCCCCCTGCGTGACATTGGCACCAAAAAACAAATCCCTGGTGCCTAGTGGTTTCTGCCCCCTTGGGGGCAGGTTGACCTAAACTCAGCCAATCTGCCCCCAAGGGGGGCAGAAATGGCCTAAATACAATTTGTCCCCCAGGGGAGCGACTTTTGCCTGATGGGTCGCTCCCCATCTCTAAAAAAAAAAAAACAAAGAAAAAAAAGAAGAAAAAAAAGAAAAATTCCCCTGGCGCCTAGAGGTTTCTGCCCCCCCCCCCCCCGGGGGCAGATCGGCCTAATAATAGGCCGATCTGCCCCCCGGGGGGGCAGAAATGGCCTAAAATAAATTTGCCCCCCCCAACCCCCACCCTCCCCCGCCGGGAGCGACCCTTGCCTACGGGGTCGCTCCCCCTGCGTGACATTGGCACCAAAAAACAAATCCCCGGTGCCTAGTGCTTTCTGCCCCCTTTGGGGCAGGTTGACCTAAACTCAGCCAATCTGCCCCCAAGGGGGGCAGAAATGGCCTAAATACAATTTGTCCCCCAGGGGAGCGACTTTTGCCTGATGGGTCGCTCCCCATCTCTAAAAAAAAAAAAAAAAAGAAAAAAAAAGAAAAATTCCCCTGGCGCCTAGAGGTTTTCTGCCCCCCCCCCCCCGGGTCAGATCGGCCTAATAATAGGCCGATCTGCCCCCTGTGGGGGCAGAAATGGCCTAAAATAAATTTGCCCCCCCAACACCCACCCCCCCCCGGGAGCGACCCTTGCCTACGGGGTCGCTCCCCCTGCGTCACATTGGCGCCAAAAAACAAATCCCCGGTGCCTAGTGGTTTCTGCCCCCTTGGGGGCAGATTGACCTAAAATTGGCCAATCTGCCCCCAGGGGGGCAGAAATGGTCTAAATACAATTTGCCCCCCCCAGGGGAGCGACCCTTGCCTGATGGGTCGCTCCCCATCTCTAAAAAAAGAAACAACAAAAAAAAAACACACAAAAAAAAAATTGCCCTGGCGCCTAGAGTGTTCTGCCCCCCCCCCCCGGGGGCAGTTCGGCCTAATAATAGGCCGATCTGTCCCCCGGGGGGGCAGAAATGGCCTAAAATAAATTTGCCCCCCCAACCCCCCCCCCCCCCGGGAGCGACCCTTGCCTACGGGGTCGCTCCCCCTGCGTGACATTGGTGCCAAAAAACAAATCCCCGGTGCCTAGTGGTTTCTGCCCCCTTGGGGGCAGATTGACCTAAAATTGGCCAATCTGCCCCCAGGGGGGCAGAAATGGTCTAAATACAATTTGCCCCCCCAGGGGAGCGACCCTTGCCTGATGGGTCGCTCCCCATCTCTAAAAAAAGAAACAACAAAAAAAAAACACACAAAAAAAAAAATTGCCCTGGCGCCTAGAGTGTTCTGCCCCCCCCCGGGGGCAGTTCGGCCTAATAATAAGCCGATCTGTCCCCCGGGGCGCAGAAATGGCCTAAAATAAATTTGCCCCCCCCAACCCCCACCCCCCCCCCCCGGGAGCGACCCTTGCCTACGGGGTCGCTCCCCCTGCGTGACATTGGTGCCAAAAAACAAATCCCCGGTGCCTAGTGGTTTCTGCCCCCTTGGGGGCAGATTGACCTAAAATTGGCCAATCTGCCCCCAGGGGGGCAGAAATGGTCTAAATACAATTTGCCCCCCCAGGGGAGCGACCCTTGCCTGATGGGTCGCTCCCCATCTCTAAAAAAAGAAACAACAAAAAAAAAACACACACAAAAAAAATTGCCCTGGCGCCTAGAGTGTTCTGCCCCCCCCCCCCCGGGGGCAGTTCGGCCTAATAATAGGCCGATCTGTCCCCCTGGGGGGCAGAAATGGCCTAAAATAAATTTGCCCCCCCAACCCCCCCCCCCCGGGAGTGACCCTTGCCTACGGGGTCGCTCCCCCTGCGTGACATTGGTGCCAAAAAACAAATCCCCGGTGCCTAGTGGTTTCTGCCCCCTTGGGGGCAGATTGACCTAAAATTGGCCAATCTGCCCCCAGGGGGGCAGAAATGGTCTAAATACAATTTGCCCCCCCAGGGGAGCGACCCTTGCCTGATGGGTCGCTCCCCATCTCTAAAAAAAGAAACAACAAAAAAAAAACACACAAAAAAAAAATTGCCCTGGCGCCTAGAGTGTTCTGCCCCCCCCCCCCCCGGGGGCAGTTCGGCCTAATAATAGGCCGATCTGTCCCCCTGGGGGGCAGAAATGGCCTAAAATAAATTTGCCCCCCCAACCCCCCCCCCCCCCCGGGAGCGACCCTTGCCTACGGGGTCGCTCCCCCTGCGTGACATTGGTGCCAAAAAACAAATCCCCGGTGCCTAGTGGTTTCTGCCCCCTTGGGGGCAGATTGACCTAAAATTGGCCAATCTGCCCCCAGGGGGGGCAGAAATGGTCTAAATACAATTTGCCCCCCCAGGGGAGCGACCCTTGCCTGATGGGTCGCTCCCCATCTCTAAAAAAAGAAACAACAAAAAAAAAACACACAAAAAAAAAAATTGCCCTGGCGCCTAGAGTGTTCTGCCCCCCCCCCCCGGGGGCAGTTCGGCCTAATAATAGGCCGATCTGTCCCCCGGGGGGGCAGAAATGGCCTAAAATAAATTTGCCCCCCCAACCCCCCCCCCCCCCCGGGAGCGACCCTTGCCTACGGGGTCGCTCCCCCTGCGTGACATTGGTGCCAAAAAACAAATCCCCGGTGCCTAGTGGTTTCTGCCCCCTTGGGGGCAGATTGACCTAAAATTGGCCAATCTGCCCCCAGGGGGGCAGAAATGGTCTAAATACAATTTGCCCCCCCAGGGGAGCGACCCTTGCCTGATGGGTCGCTCCCCATCTCTAAAAAAAAGAAACAACAAAAAAAAAAAACACACAAAAAAAAAATTGCCCTGGCGCCTAGAGTGTTCTGCCCCCCCCCGGGGGCAGTTCGGCCTAATAATAAGCCGATCTGTCCCCCGGGGCGCAGAAATGGCCTAAAATAAATTTGCCCCCCCAACCCCCACCCCCCCCCCCGGGAGCGACCCTTGCCTACGGGGTCGCTCCCCCTGCGTGACATTGGTGCCAAAAAACAAATCCCCGGTGCCTAGTGGTTTCTGCCCCCTTGGGGCAGATTGACCTAAAATTGGCCAATCTGCCCCCAGGGGGGCAGAAATGGTCTAAATACAATTTGCCCCCCCAGGGGAGCGACCCTTGCCTGATGGGTCGCTCCCCATCTCTAAAAAAAGAAACAACAAAAAAAAAAACACACACAAAAAAAATTGCCCTGGCGCCTAGAGTGTTCTGGCCCCCCCCCCCCCGGGGGCAGTTCGGCCTAATAATAGGCCGATCTGTCCCCCTGGGGGGCAGAAATGGCCTAAAATAAATTTGCCCCCCCAACCCCCCCCCCCCGGGAGCGACCCTTGCCTACGGGGTCGCTCCCCCTGCGTGACATTGGTGCCAAAAAACAAATCCCCGGTGCCTAGTGGTTTCTGCCCCCCTTGGGGGCAGATTGACCTAAAATTGGCCAATCTGCCCCCAGGGGGGCAGAAATGGTCTAAATACAATTTGCCCCCCCAGGGGAGCGACCCTTGCCTGATGGGTCGCTCCCCATCTCTAAAAAAAAGAAACAACAAAAAAAAAACACACAAAAAAAAAAAATTGCCCTGGCGCCTAGAGTGTTCTGCCCCCCCCCCCCCCGGGGGCAGTTCGGCCTAATAATAGGCCGATCTGTCCCCCTGGGGGGCAGAAATGGCCTAAAATAAATTTGCCCCCCCAACCCCCCCCCCCCCGGGAGCGACCCTTGCCTACGGGGTCGCTCCCCCTGCGTGACATTGGTGCCAAAAAACAAATCCCCGGTGCCTAGTGGTTTCTGCCCCCTTGGGGGCAGATTGACCTAAAATTGGCCAATCTGCCCCCAGGGGGGCAGAAATGGTCTAAATACAATTTGCCCCCCCAGGGGAGCGACCCTTGCCTGATGGGTCGCTCCCCATCTCTAAAAAAAGAAACAACAAAAAAAAAACACACAAAAAAAAAATTGCCCTGGCGCCTAGAGTGTTCTGCCCCCCCCCGGGGGCAGTTCGGCCTAATAATAAGCCGATCTGTCCCCCGGGGCGCAGAAATGGCCTAAAATAAATTTGCCCCCCCAACCCCCACCCCCCCCCCCGGGAGCGACCCTTGCCTACGGGGTCGCTCCCCCTGCGTGACATTGGTGCCAAAAAACAAATCCCCGGTGCCTAGTGGTTTCTGCCCCCTTGGGGGCAGATTGACCTAAAATTGGCCAATCTGCCCCCAGGGGGGCAGAAATGGTCTAAATACAATTTGCCCCCCCAGGGGAGCGACCCTTGCCTGATGGGTCGCTCCCCATCTCTAAAAAAAGAAACAACAAAAAAAAAAACACACAAAAAAAAAATTGCCCTGGCGCCTAGAGTGTTCTGCCCCCCCCCCCCCGGGGGCAGTTCGGCCTAATAATAGGCCGATCTGTCCCCCGGGGGGGGCAGAAATGGCCTAAAATAAATTTGCCCCCCCAACCCCCCCCCCCCGGGAGCGACCCTTGCCTACGGGGTCGCTCCCCCTGCGTGACATTGGTGCCAAAAAACAAATCCCCGGTGCCTAGTGGTTTCTGCCCCCTTGGGGGCAGATTGACCTAAAATTGGCCAATCTGCCCCCAGGGGGGCAGAAATGGTCTAAATACAATTTGCCCCCCCAGGGGAGCGACCCTTGCCTGATGGGTCGCTCCCCATCTCTAAAAAAAGAAACAACAAAAAAAAAAACACACAAAAAAAAAAATTGCCCTGCCGCCTAGAGTGTTTCTGCCCCCCCCCCCCGGGGGCAGTTCGGCCTAATAATAGGCCGATCTGTCCCCCGGGGGGGCAGAAATGGCCTAAAATAAATTTGCCCCCCCAACCCCCACCCCCCGCCCCCCGGGAGCGACCCTTGCCTACGGGGTCGCTCCCCCTGCGTGACATTGGCGCCAAAAAACAAATCCCCGGTGCCTAGTGGTTTCTGCCCCCTTGGGGGCAGATTGACCTAAAATCGGCCAATCTGCCCCCAGGGGGGCAGAAATGGTCTAAATACAATTTGCCCCCCAGGGGAGCGACCCTTGCCTGATGGGTCGCTCCCCATCTCTAAAAAAAAGAAAGAACAAAAAAAAAAAAACACAAAAAAAAAAATTGCCCATGGCGCCTAGAGGTTTCTTCCCCCCCTGGGGGCAGATCGGCCTAATAATAGGCCGATCTGCCCCCAGGGGGGGCAGAAATGGCCTAAAATAAATTGCCCTCCCCCCCAGGGAGCGACCCTTGGCTAAGGGGTCGCTCCCTTTGCGTGAAATTCACGCAAAGAAAAAACTCCCTGGTGTCTAGTGGTTTCTACCCCCCTTGGGGGCAGATTGGCCTCATCAAAATAGGCCAATCTGCCCCCAAGGGAGGCAGAAATGGCCAAAATATAATTTTCCCCCAAGGGGAGCGACCCTTGCCTAAGGGGTCGCTCCCCACCCAAAAAAAAAAAATGAAAAAAAAAAAAAAAAAAAGGTCCCTGGTGCCTAGAGGTTTCTGCCCCCCCTGGGGGCAGATCGGCCTAATAGTAGGCCGATCTGCCCCCAGGGTGGGCAGAAAAGGCCTTCCCGAAAATATGCCCCCCCTGGGAGCGACCCTTGCCCAAGGGGTCGCTCCCTTTTGTCAATAACAATAATAAAAATAAAAAAAACCCTGGTGTCTAGTGGTTTCTACCCCCCTTGGGGGCAGATTGGCCTCATCAAAATAGGCCAATCTGCCCCCAAGGGGGGCAGAAATGGCCAAAATATAATTTTACCCGAAGGGGAGCGACCCTTGCCTAAGGGGTCGCTCCCCACCTCAATAAAAAAAAATGAACCAAAAAAAAACAAAAAAAAAAAAAAAAATGGTCCCTGGTGCCTAGAGGTTTCTGCCCCCCCTGGGGGCAGATCGGCCTAGTAAGGCCGATCTGCCCCCGGGGGGGCAGAAAAGGCCTTTTCAAAAAAATGCCCCCCCTGGGAGCGACCCTTGCCCAAGGGGTCGCTCCCTTTTGTCAATTTCAAAGAAAAAAAAAAAAATCCCTGGTGTCTAGTGGGGTTTCAAAAGCCGGATTGCAAGCAATCCGGCTTTTGAAACCCTCGGAGGGACATCAAAGGGAAGGAAATACTTTTCCTTCCCTTTGAAGCCCCTCCGGGCCTCCCAAGTGATTGAAAAAGAAATGCTTTTGCATTTCTTTTTCAATCGCGCTGGAAGCAGAGCTTCCAGCGCGACTAGGGAGGCCCCTGTGACAAATCAGCGCGCGCTCGCGCGCTGACGTCACAGGGGGGGGGTGGGGGGGGGTCGGGGGTGGAAGGGGAAGGGATTCCCCGGTCAGCCCTGACCTGGGGGGGGTGGGGGGGGCGTCCCTCGGGAGGAGCGCTAGCGCTTCTCCCGAGGGAAGCATTCAGGACGTAATGGTTACGTCCATGGCGCCACACGGGCGCTGCCATGGACGTAACCATTACGTCCGTGGCGGGGAAGGGGTTAAGGAAAGTGCCGCTTTTTTTGCGGCCCTTAGCGCCCCCCCACCGCCTCCATGTGTGCGCCATGTTTAAAATACAGCGCACCATTGCGCTGGGTAGGGGGCAATAGCATAATTTTTCTGGATGCTATTGATGTACTCTGCAGGAGTAGCGCCCAAATGTTGATGCTACTCGTGCAGAGTACATAGGGGCCCATTATAAATAATGGTATGCCCCCTTTTAGCACCTGCTCTGAGCAGGTGTTAAAAGTGCTGAGAAAAATCTCTTAGATTTCTTTGCCCCATTTTTTCGGACTCCCTAACGGGGGAACTCTGCCCTTGCATACATTATGCCTTATGCAGGCATAATGTGGCGCAAGGGTTTACAAAGTGGCACAATGCATGCCTTGCACCACTTTGTAAATATGGCACGTGGAAGTTCCACTTTAGCGTCGCCTTAGCATAAAAAAAATGTTGCTATGGTGGCACTAGGTGCTCTTAAATCTGCCCCTTAGTCCCTTGTCCTGAATTTATCAAATAACGATATATGGGCGAAGGTAGTGATACCATGACACCATAGGCCTCATGGGAGGCCAGAGGGAACCCTGGAGCCAAAAATAACAAAAACCAGTAAAAAAGCTACAATCCTGCAAAACTCTTAAGGGATTGAACAAAAAAACAGGGGCGCAATTAATTACATTATGCCCCAGGGACCCTACCTCTGGAGCTGTGTTTATGAAGGGTAGGAGAGCTGAGTGCCCCCCCTCCCTGCACTTTTAGAGCCCCAGGGAACCCAGCCCCAGTATCAAAACTTTATTAAATGGGGAGGAGGGCACACACCCCCCTCGTGAACCTCAAAAGGCTAAGGGGAGCCCACCCCTCAGGCTGATTACTTGAAGGGATGGGGGCCATGCGCCGCCCTCCCTGAACCAATAATTGTCCCCCAGGACCTCATTCTTACTCGTTATGTCACATGAAGCCCACCTCCAGGAAATAGAGGTTGTGCTTGCTCTTGCTTGGCGGGAGAATTTTCAAACCTCCTGCCAAGCAGGAACAAACATTAAGCCCACTTTCAGTGAGTGGGAGTTTCACAATGGTCCCACCCCCTGGGCATTTATGCAGACAGGGAAACAGATCAAAATATTGCTCCTGGCTGCAGGGAGCTGCATTAGGAGCGGCTCCCTGTCGGCCAGAGCAATGCCAGCTCCTGCTTTATGTGGGGATCCACCTGGGGCCACTGGGGCATTGGGGTCCCCCATGGCCCACAAAAAGACTATGATCGGTGCCCTGGTTGGGAACCAGGGCCCCCACATTTACCAGGGATGGGCCCACTAAGACCAAAAGCAGCCCCGGGAGGGGGGCTGCACGCCACCTTCTCTGCAAAATACCCTAGGCCCTGGGGGGTGGGGGCCCTAAGGCTGAAAGTGGTCCAGGGAGGGGGCCACATGCCCCCACCACCTGCAAAATGAACCAGGCCCTAGGGGATGGTGTTCATGGGGCTGCAATCGTTCCAGGTAGGGGTGCTGCATGCCCTCCCCTCCCCTCCTTAAAATAACACCTGGTCCCAGGTGATGGGGTGTCAGAGGCCAAATTAGCCCAAGAGGTGAGCCGCATACCCCCTCCCCTTAATTTTAATGAGTGACAGTAGTCCCACAAGATTGTAAGATCTAGTTAAAAATAATATACCTTATTAATTATCCCTTAGACACTTCTTTTCTAAATCTAGGGGGACAACATGCCTTTCTGCTACCCCCTTAGATAGCTTTTTTATTTTATTACCACACGTTTTTCACAGTAAACAGTAATGGCCGCCATTTCATTTCTAAAATTCCCCTACCTACCAATGAGAGCGCTCGCGGGAGCCTCTCACTTCCACGAGAGCGCAAATTCTTGCAGGAAAAACTGACCTCTCGACCAATCACAGGCCTCTATTTTTAAGTTTGTGTTCTCAAGAACATCCGTGGGACTCTAGCCAATCAAACTGTCCCAACATGCAATCATTTTTTATCTTTAATTACTCAAAAACTACTGAACGGATTTTCACCAAATCTCAAAAAGCATAATCTGCGGATCAAGAACTAGCTCATCTAGATCATCAAATGGATGCAAATTAATTAACGTTGAAAAAAACTGATGAATTCCTATCTGCCACTCTAATATATATATATACACCCAATGTATATGGTACCCAAATGCATTTTGGGACCCCCTTTTATCTTTCCTCCCCCCAACCAGTCACCATAAAACTTTCTATCTTCTTTCCATATATTACATAGTGGCAGATGGGAATTCATCAGATTTTTCACCATTAATAGCTTTGTGTCCATTTGATGAAGCTCCACAAAACTTTCCAGACCTATTGTTTTTCTACATTTGTGGAAGATAGAACGTTTTGTGGTGACTGGTCAGGGGGGAGCAAAGATTGAAGGGGGTCCCAAAATGCATTAGGTACCAATTCATTTTTCCAGGGACCATTGTACTCAAGCATCACAGCCAGTTGGATTTCCATGATATTTGACAGGATTTCACATTATGGTGTGCAGATTATCCTTTTGGGAACTACAGGTATGTAGGGTAAGTATTATTTTAAGTTAAAAGGTTTCTTAACTTAGTGATATCTGTGGCTGTGGTACTTGTGTGAAATTTTGCAGAATGTAGTGGTATTTCATGGACATACCCCAGTACAAAGCAATGACAATGCAATATGTCATTGGCTAATGACTACCTTTACAAACTTTAAAAAAAAGCCAACTTGTAGGTACACTTTAGCTGTGCTCTACAGTTTACCCTTAGATATAGGGCCTGATTTAGGCCTCGCCGGATGGGATACTTTGTCACAAACATGACAGATATCCTATCTGCTGTATTACGATCTCCATAAGATATAATTAGATCGTAATACGGCAGATGGGATATACGTCATGTTTGTGATGGAGTATTCCCCTCCGCCAAGATCTAAATCTAGATCTAAATCTGGCCCTAGGTTTGATATGTTTCTCCTACCTATTACAACCTTAATTAAGTGGTAATAGGTAGAGAAAAACCTTTGTGAGGTTCCATATATTTGTTTTTAAAATGTACAGAGTACCACGTTGCGTCCGTGGAAGTAGAGTGGTGCTTACATTTTTAAAAATATATATATATTTAAAAACAATTAAAAATGTATTCCTCTATATTTACAAATTTAGCGCACCACAGTGCATTTTCAATTCATAACACATTTAAATTTTCACAAAAAAGTGTATGCAGTACCGAGATAATAGTTAGAATTTACTGCAGTACATAAAAAAAATAATTTAAACATTTGCTGTTCCCCCCAAACTGCAGGAGAAATAAAGAGAAAACTACAAATAAATTTCTCTGAGTATTATTAATTTCATAAAGTGGTGATAGGTAATATACAACAATAAACTCTAATACTTACCTATTTGTAGGACCCTAACCCAGAACACAGGAAAAGTGTATTGAAAAATACATGGTTGCTTTTCACAGTTTTGTAAAGATAGTCATTAATCAATCCGATATTGTCTCCTTATTGGCATGTACAGACGTTCCTATGGTATACACGGGTACAATATATTACTAAGTATTTTTCACACTTATAACTTGAACAACACTAAGACTATTTTCACCTAATGCCACTCTGCACAATTTGACTCTACACAACTCCACTCTAAGAAACTGCACTCTACGCTATTCCACTCTGTGCCACTCCTCTCTATGCCACTCAACTGTACTCTATTGCACTGTACACCCCTCCTCTCTATGCCATTCCACTCTGCACCACTTTAGTACACGACACTCTACGACACTTCATTGTATGGTATTACATTGTACACCACTTCACTATATGCCACTTCACTGTACACCACTCCAATGTACATTACACCACTGTATGCTACACCACTAAATGCTGATTCCTTGTATGCCACTCCCTCTACACTAATTATTTGTCTAGAACTCCACTCTATGCCACCAATGTGTGAACCACTCCATTGTACATTATTACACTCTACGCCTAAAAAAACTGCAGTGTACTCCATTACGCTATATACCCCTCCACTGTATGCTACTCAACTCTACGCTATTCCACTGTATGACACTCCACTCTATGCTAACACATTCTATACCACTCCACAATACACTACTCCGTTCTACGCCACTCCAGTGTATGCTACTCCATTTTACACTCCTGCATTCTACGCTATTCCACTGTACAGCACTCCCTTCTATGCTGCTCCACTCTATGCTATTACACTACATGGCACGCCACTCTATGCTACTTCATTTTACGACACTCCACTGTATGCTGCTCCATTCCATGATGTTCCACTGTGCACAACTTGACTCTAAAACACTACACTGTTCCTTTCTATGACACTCTGCTCTAAGACACTCCACTGTATGAAATTCCACTCTACACCACTACACTGTACCTCACTCCACTCTATGCTACTCCACTGTAAGCCATTCGATTCTACACAACTCTACTGTACTCAATTCCACATTATGCAACTCTACTCCGCACTACTTCACTCTACAGCACTCCAGTGTATGCTATTCCATGCCACTAAACTGTACAACACTGCAGTCTACACCACTCCATGCCACTCCACTGCCTGCTTTTTCACCGTATGCAGCTACACTGTATGTCACTCCACTCAATAGCACTACATGCCATTTGACTCTCTAACACTCTAGGCTACACCACTTTACCACACTATACTACACTGTACTGTACTCTAACTCACTCCACTCTACAACATTATACACCTCTCTATACCACTCCACTCTACTTCACTCTACGACAGTTTCTCACACTTTTTGACATGCCATACTACTCTATTGGAAGACACAAAACTCCAGTCTATCACACTTTACTCCCATATATGCTACGCCACCCCACTCTACTCAATTCCAGTGCACTGTGCTGTATGACACAGTACTCCACTCTATGAAACTTGTATGCTTTGCCAATCTACTCAGCTCTGCTGTATGACATTTTATCCCAGTCTACGCCACTATTCAACACTCCACTGTATGTGTCTGCCCTTACAATACTCTTCTCTCTACAAGTCCACTTTACAAGTCAGTTACACTGTATACAACTATATGAGACTGTACTCAACTCTATGCCCATAAACTCCATTGTACAACACTCTACATCACCTTGCAAGACTTTAGAACTGTCTGCAACACAGCACTTTGCTCCAGGTTATGGGACGCCATTCCAGTTTATGACACTACGCTAAACCACTCTACTCTATGACAGGCAAATCCACTCTGTTATACTTCACTCCACACTACGTTATTGCACTCCATTCAGTTCCAATGCAGTCTATTCCACTGAACAGAATATTTCTGTTCTGAATTTAAAAAACAAATGAGAACAATCCTCTCTAGTCTGTTATGAAAAGACATGACAAAACACATATCGACGTTTCCGTTTAGGGAAAAAAAAGTGAGAACAGTCCTCTATGGTTCGCTAGTCAGCCTGTTAGCATAGGGGGATACTTTCCTGTCTAGGTGGTTTGGCTATAAAATCCACCCAGGGTGTTGCCCTGCTACAGTTGCACTGACTTCCGTCCCAGCTAAAGCAATCAATCTGGCTGAATGCAAAGTAAATTACACATGTAAATTATTCACAAGTGAAAATAACCTTTGTAAATACCCTCCACAGGGCATCTTTCCGTCAAAACAAATGAGCCCAAATGTACTCATTTTGCAGTTTTCACATAGTGAGTTGTAAAAACTACTGCTTTTTCTAAAATACATAAACCACAAATGGTGCTACCATTCATCGCTCTGTTACTCATTTAATTACCCTGTCAATGCGGAAAGGCTGAGCTACACCCTTCGGTTTTCAAACTGGATACTTAGATGTGTCTTTGCTAAGCTATTTTGTCTGCAGTAACACCTTTAAATATATGTACTGGAGACATGAAATGCAAGGGGTTCATTGTAGTATTGAAATTGAGCACAGTTTGAGACGTAGTGATGTGTTTGTGATTAGGTTAAGGAGGGATCTGACATACAGGACGGGCATAACAGGCTCAACTATCATCCAAATTGCTGTATCTATAAATATAATTCTCATTTCTATAGTTGTCTATTATCCCCTTGTCATAACAAAAACACTGAGACAGTTTCATATTTGTAGTCAACTGCATAAGCATTTCAAGACACACCTAGCCTATACCTATAAAGGCCAAGTGAAACTACAAGTAAACAAATGCAACATTTTAGCTAAGAAGCCAGAAATATTTGAATGGGCCCTGTTGATGTTTGCAAAATGATGTTAGCCAAAGCTGATCTTAGATTCGGACAGTACTGTGGAGGTGTTTGCTGTTGCTTAATGCTAGCACTTATTTTTAAGTGCAAGCCCTTATTTATGACAGTCTAACACACTGGGGCGATGTCTGTCTATTTTTTTTAGCAAAGCTCATAAAAAAAGGTGTAGAATATACTTAAAAAAAAAAAGCAGCGAATACAGACCATATTTACATCACTAGGTGACCTGTGATAATCAAAATGTCACGCTTGCATTGTGTGGTAGTATTTTGCACTGCTGTCAGAGGCAGTGGGACTCGTGCGGTCACGGTGCCCCTTTGAGAAATACCGAGCGCTGGCACTTACACTTTTACAAATTAAATACTGGATTAGCAACTGTATCCAGTTTGTCATGTTGTCTTGTGTGTCAATAGATTTTACAAATGTATTCCAGTTTGGGTAAAGCTGTGACCCTAGATAAGAACAGAGGGCAAGGCCTTTTCCCTTTAAAGAGGTCACGGTGAGCTGGAATGTAAGTCTTAATAAAAATGCCTTTCTGTCTCGGTGTGTAGCTCGTCTGTTGGCTCGGCAGGGCTTTGGAATATCTAATAGAAAAAGGTCTACGCCTGTGTGCCCTGGCAGCAGAGGGGAATGGCTTTTATTTACTGGGAGAAATGGAGCAGAAAGAACATGCTGGTGCATAAACAGAACATAAGACAGGCTGCGGTGAGCATGTTACAGCGTGTTGTGTTCCAGCGCACAGCTAGATGAGCAATTCCAACAAGCCAGCAATTCAAAGCACTCGAAGAAAATGGAATAATGCCTGGAAGTCGCTTCGCAGGGCCACCCAATCCTCTCCACACGCCTCCTATATATAAGTGACATGCTGCTGTACAAGAAGGGTATCATCAAGGGGGGATCTCGTTTACTATGTTGGTGTCAGTGAATGCAAACCTAGAAATATGTTTTTAGTGTCATCGGCAGTTATAATTTAAGTATCTTGGATTGGTTGAAAAAAAGTACCTCAAACAGCCCACACTACATCTCGTGATATGTTTAGCGGCAAACGTGTGTGTGTGTGTGTGTGTGTGTGTGTGTTTCACTCCCATCCTCGTTAAATTCAGTAAGCTGTCCAATAATATTTCTGCGTATTGGGAGTTTGGAGTTCCCAATGACATTTTAAAGGTTTTAAATGATATAATGCATACAACGTAGCTGTTCCTCCGTACAAGAGTTATATTGAGCAGTCTGGTCACATATTGCAATTTTTATATTGTGCATGGCTTTTATCGAGTATTGGTCAAGCACCGTATAATTGTTGTCTTTTTTCACTTAAGTATTGCATTTATTTAATTGTATTTATGTATTTCATGTAATTATTTATTTTATCAGTTACTTGATATTGCTCATGTTGTAGAGGCAGGGGCAGATGAAGAAAGGGAAAGAGTAAACATCCACTTTGTACTCCATCTCAGCCTTCTCTTTGCTGTAAGACATTAGGGCCCATATTTATACTTTTTGACGAAAACCACGGCTAACGCCATTCTGACCCGCCAGGTGGGCGCCTTATTTATGGATTGACACTAGCCGGCGCTGCGGGCTGGTTAGAGTAAAAATAAAATGACTCTAACCGGGCAGCGCAGGCGTAGGGAAGAATGGGGGTTGTGCGTCAAAAAATGGTGCAAGTCAGGTAAGAGTAAAAAATCATGGCTCTAACTGGACTTACGCCATTTTTTGACGCATAACTCTAATTGAAATGAATCCTGTCTTAGCAAAGACAGGGGTCATGCCCCCCTGCCCAATGGCCATGTCCAGGGGACTTCTGTCCCCTGGGCACAGTGGCATGTAGGGGGGCCCATGTTAGGCCCCCTTATGCCACTTTTAAAAAATAAAACAATATATTTACCTCTTCTTACCTGTACTTACCTGGGATAAGTACCCCCATCCATGGGTGTCCTCCAGAGGTGAGCGAGGGTGGCAGGGGGTGGCCCTGGGGGCAGGGAAGGGCACCCACGGACTCCTTCTGTGGTCAGAGATCATGGAAATGAGCCCATAGGTCCCTTAACGCCTGACCTCACCCAGGCATTAAAAAACGGCGCAAATCAGGCTGGGCGCCATTTTTTAAGGCCCACCCCCTCCTGTGCGTCAAAATGACGCAGGAGTATAAATAAGGCGCACAGGCCTTAAAGTCATTTTTTAGACGGGAACGCCTTCCTTGCATGTCATTAATGCAAGACGGTTTCCCGCATCCAGAAAATGACACACACTGATGAATTTTTACATTTGCGGGGTCGTGCATCAAATATAAATATGGTGTTAGGTTTGCGCCGAATTTGCGTCAAAAATTTTGCCGCACATTTGGCGCAAACAGAGTATAAATATGCCCCTAGTTTTCTAACGTTTTAATATTTTGTTGTAGGCTGCTTTTATGTGAAAGTGAGAGCGCAATGATTTCAACAGGAACAACATATTCGTGAAAGGTGGATTGCATTACTAAAGGGTGACACAAGCTTGTTGCCCCTTCTGTAATGCCAAATTCCCCTTGGGCGCAAAAAGCAAGTTCAAAGGTCCCAGGTTCTCTTATCTATCCTCATCCGCCACTCCCCAATGTAATGTCTGGGCCCTAGGCCAACTTGCTGGACACATAATGGACAAGACACAGTGGTAGTGTTACTGGTAATTGGCCTGCAGCACGTGCACTCGGGTGCTTTTATTGACAGGGTCACCTGGCCGGTGATGCCTGTATTGGGTGGGTGTGGGGTGGGTGTCAAGTCCAGCCATAAAGAAGAGGCTGGTGAGAATACTACATGCAGAAATGCACGTGGGTCCAGCAGGAATCTACATAGTGTGGCATTCCCTCAGGAACCAGGCCAGAACCAAGGAATATTCTTCAGTCACGCCTGCTCTCCTGGTGATAATATTTCTTCTTTTGTTTTTTATGCTACTTATAAGCTTCCACTACCTGAATCATTTTATCATTCCCTTCTTTTCCACAGAAGATGTTCAACTCAACACCCTTTTCTCCTGCTTTTTTTTCACCAAACCTAGCTGCACGAAACCACTGTTCGTTTTTCTGACTTAGGCCTGCTGGGGCTCCATCATTATAGTGAACGTGGGTGGGACAGCTTGATATCAGTTCTTTAAATTTCAGAAGGATCCATCTTCTTTCTATGTTAAACATCGCTGAATCAACTGAGTCCACTGTCAGAAGCAAGGTGGACTACTGCAGTAGTAGGGCCACTAGAAGGTGCCTCAATGCCTAGAGGACATCAACTTCACAACTCATAAATAGATTTTTCTCTTTAACTGTCACCACTCCTCCATCCTTCACTGTCGACAGGCACGCTGCCCGTTTATGGCCTACCTATTCATACGTCTTAGATATTATCTGGGTGCGCACCCCATACACACTGTGATCTGCCCATCACCACCTTCTCAAAGAATGTAAACCCTTCTTTGTGCCCAGAGTCACGTTTGCTATTTTCATCTGTTCAGCCACTGTACTGGAGCTCTTTCACTTGGGATCCCAGAACGATATCCTCAGTAAATTAATTCAAATCCTCGCTGAAGTTCATGAATAACTGGGACCTCAACCAGCACTTTCCTACCCCTTACCTTATATATTAAATTCATTTGCCTGGATATAGATTCTATTATCATGTTCACTTATCTGTCACTGTTTCTTTCGGTTCACTTGTTTATCACAACTCTAACCGTTTTTTGTTATCTACAACAAACTCTCATAATTTACCATACTACGGACAATCATGCAAACTGTCATGCATTGTTCTATGTGGCAGTAAATTGACAAATAAATATTTAGTGCTACCTGTGGTTTGAGAAATTTATTAAAAAACGTTGCTGTTTCAACTGGCTTGTGATTGAGACTCCACTCCTTGTAGGTTACTTACTTTTCAATACCCGCCTCGCATCTGACTGCTTTGTAACTACTCACAAACTG
Source organism: Pleurodeles waltl (assembly GCF_031143425.1). Classification (NCBI taxonomy): domain Eukaryota; kingdom Metazoa; phylum Chordata; class Amphibia; order Caudata; family Salamandridae; genus Pleurodeles; species Pleurodeles waltl. The sequence continues at coordinate 1,136,702,449 of NC_090440.1, read as the reverse complement.
TTTGCTGTACTCTGTGAGGGACTGTGCAGCACCATGAAGAGACCTCTAGTTGATGTGCAACACTGTACGAAACCCTAAATGGATACGGAATTAGACCATTAATGCGTGCACATTTTTGACATTAACTACCTCTCTTGTAAATTGTAAGCAGGTTTTTACAAAATGTTTTCATTTCACAAAGTTTTATTTTCCGAGGGTAAGAAATCTGCTGATGACAATCAAGTGGGAGAAGAAGACACGAGCAGCAGAGGTAAGATATGAGAGGGGATAGAAAGACAAATACATTTTCTTAATGTAATACGTTCTACCTTGAGGGAGACTACTCTTCTTTGTGTCGCAAAATGTACATTGATACGTCAGGTTCAGATATGACAAGCTCTCATCTATACACGCAACTTAGACAACTGCTCCAAAATATAGAGAGAGCTACAAATAGCCTGTAGCACCCTGTCATTCCTTCACCTAGCTGCCATGTTCAATATCATGGCCGACTGTATCCTTACCAGCCTAAGGGAAGTAACTCTATTGCTGCAGGCAGTATTGTGTTGCCACAGGGTCTTCAACATTTTAACATTTATTTTTATAAGTAGGTCTTTCGATTTCAACAACAGAACTCACTGCACATGCACATTTCCAAATTCTCAGTCGTCTAATGACATACTTATTCCGAGTGATCAGCAGTTTTCAGTGATTACATTATTCACAGTGTAATTCCCAAAGCACATTCGAATGATGCTATAAATTAATATAAACATATTTTACTGGAATGCTTGTTTTTTAATTTGTAGTATTAAAACTTCACATATTTTAAATTACCTTACATTAATTTCTTTCCTTTTTCAAAGTTTTTTTTCTATGATAAAATAATGATGCTTGACAATAAGTGACTTTTAACATAGATGATTTCATCTCATGCAATTTCAGCTCACCAGATGTGCCCATCTTTAATTGGTGTTTCTGGTCCAGGTAGGTCCTGGCCTAGCAGTTCGGGCTGGACTGTTCCAATGGTAGCACGGTCAAGACTGATTTGCATATGGCTGGCTCCAAACTAGAATGGAATGGCAAGCAAAAAATCTGATGGATGTAACTGGGGGTGAATGTTTGATTTGTTCCAACACCTGTTCTTTTTGCACTTGTTGCCCTAAGTTGGAAGGGTATGCGCAGACATCGGTTCCATGTGCACTATGCCACCAGATTCAAGCTAGCCTGGCTGATGAGGGGTGACACCCTGAACACAGGTTCCAAGATGCATCTTTCTGGTCCAGGGGCGACCATGGCGAGCAAAAAAACTGATGGATTAAATCCAGATCTATGACTGGGGGGTAAACATTTGATTTGTTCCGCATTCCATCCATCATCTGCTCTTTTTGCTACTTTATTTTGAGGCAAGATATGCTTGGGACCCAAGATGTACATTTTGCAAAATATAGTTGCTCAGCTGCATTTGATTTGTTCCGCATTCCATCCATCATCTGTTCTTTTTGCTACTTTATTGTGAGGCAAGATATGCTTGGGACCCAAGATGTACATTTTGCAAAATATAGTTGCTCAGCTGCATCCATTTACATTGATGTTACTTATTAAGACCATCTACCATCTCACTCATGGGCATTTCTATGCACCTACTTGTGTTCTTGGCAAATATGCACTGCAGCACTTATTGTGCCATTCACTAGTGTGAGAAAATAGGACATTTAAGAAAGGGATCCTTTCAGCTCTTCCCTGAATGTTCTGACTTTTCTGAATGGTCTGGCACTTCCAGAACATTCTGCTAGTTTCCATCTGCCCTGGAGGCGTTTCCCTGTGTTACCCTGTCATTCCACCCTCCTTTCCTCCACCAGCTGCCAATGTGCTTTCCCCCACAGTCTCTAAGACTGACCCTAACAAGCTTGCATGATGGAACCTAGGAAATGTGACTAAGGGCCCAATTACAAGCTGGGCAGTCAGACCAGCAGTCCACCACAGTGGCGATCCCAAGAAGACCACTGCACCAGTGGTCTCCCGTCCGCTGTGTTACTGTGTATACAACCCAAACAGCCGACCGTGTCGACGGTGTGCTTCTCGCCAGTGGAGTAGCAGGCTGCAATGCTGGCGGTGCATACTCCATTGCCATCATGTCTGCGGCTAACTGCTGAGCCGGTTACAAACACACAGTTGTACAGCAGTCCCCTTTTAGTGGTTATCTGATGGCAGTAGACCATCATGGCATGCTGTCAGCAAAGCACCAAAACAGTGCCCATTGGATGGGTTAAAAACAACACAGCTGACATCCATTGGCCAAGTGGACACACCTGCAAATCACACTATAAAACATACCCCATACCAGATCATGGTCCTTTGCCTCTCCACTGCAGCACAGCAAGACAGAGACCACATTTCATTAGTTTTCTTGTGTGAGATAAGTCAGTCCTTTTCCCCATCCCGTTTAACACTTTCCATACACTTCTTCTTTTTCCCCCCAATATCACTTGTCTTGGTTCTTTTAGTCCTTGTCATCCACTTTAATCTATACTCATGTCACGTTCCTAAAATCCACATTTTTCTGAGGCTGCGTTGACAGTCATGGCGAATGAAATCATAAGAGTGGAGCCACAGTTGTTTGGAGCCCAAGTCCAACATACTCCTCTCAGTAGGAAAATGGAAATGTGGCAAAGGATAGTCGACAGAGTGAATCTGCAGGCACCTCCATATGCACAAAGGAGGATATTAAGAAGAGGTGGAACTGCCTGAGGAGGAAGGTGCATTCCCTGGCCTCCAAGCAACACATGGAGACCCAGAAGACTGGTGGTAGTCCTCCGAGTGCCCCTCTGCAACCCTTTCCCTGGGAGATAAAGGTCTTTGCCATCCTGCATCCTGTGGTGCTTGACAGGAATAGCTGGGGGAGCAGAGTCTAGTAACTTACACCACTATAACTGTCACAGAATTTCAATGTCTTATTTGCACTCATCTCAGCTTTTGCCATTGTGTTGTCCATCTATTCTCTTAACATGCAATATATAAAGTATCTGAGACATTAGATTGTCAATATGTATTGTTGTATATGACATCACATGTATCAATCTCCAATACATGACATATGTTTGATTGGGGTCTGTAAGTGTCTTACTATTAACATATCATCCCAGAACCCATGGTATGTGTCAATATGTAGATGTATGGTCCAATCTAACTGTAAATTGGCAACCAATATGTAAAACTAACCATTTGTCTAGTGTTATAAAGTGACATGACTACAACTATCTTGAGGCCCTACTTCTGTATGCAAAACAAGAGGTTATTGTGCTCTTGCCCATTTTCACTTGTTTGCCATGTCACAACTGATGGTCACTTATCATGGAGTTTACCATTTATCTAGTGTTGGGAGTTGGAAAGTGACATGACTACAACTACCATGAGTCCCTGTTTGTGTAACTCAAAACAAGAGGTTAGTGTACTCTTGCTCATTTTCATTTTTTCCAAGTCACAACTGATGGTCACTTATCATGAATTTCACAATTTCTTTAGTGTTGGGAGTTAGAAAGTGACATTACTACTATTACTATGAGGCTCTGTTTCTGTAACTCAAAACAAGAGGTGTGTTCAGCTGTATGATCATCTCTATAACTCACCAGAAGAACAGGTAACTATCTTATATACATATATGACTATGTTCAACACCAACGTTTTCTTTCTCACAGGCCACAATGTGCATCTGAATTCCAGAGAGATTTTTAGATTACAGTACCTTGAGTTCGCATATGGGATGGCTACAAAATGTACTGTTATGTATTGGAGTGATAGAAACGTGATGTTTATGTGGGTCCAGTATGATTAGCCTGCAGTGAGCAAGGCCTAACAAAGAGTTGTGCCCATTATGGGCCATGGCCCAGGCTGGGGCCGACTTACTGTGGCAATACAACTGATGCACAGGGTAATCGCCCTATACACCAGCAGATCCTTAGATGTTTCCAAAATGAGTCTTCTGAACTAACAGTAGCCCTGAATGCTTTTACATAGACTACATTTGGAATGGTGACTGAAGTAACCCCCTGACCTGGTTCATTTTTCCATTGACCCATAATGTAAATGTGTGACATTTACTAATGACATGCCCCTTACTCCCACAGGTACGTTGCCACATTTCCATAAGCCATGTTTGCACTGTACAGGCCTATTACACAAGTGACAAACGTACAGTGCAGATAGTTGGTTAATTTCGAAGAGATCATTACATATGAATCACTAGCTTGGTTACCTTCAACCAATCAAACAAAGTGCACTATGGTATGTTGAATGTTATCTCTGTAACAGTGCCACATGTGGCAAAGTGTGTCCTGTGATACCAGTACGTACCACAAAACTCCATCACCCGTAGTATGATATTTTATTAAGTAGTCCACATGTCCACACATCCCCAGAGAGGAAGCTCTCAGTGACATACTGTAGGAAGGTAGCCTCTTTCTAGCATTGTTACCCCCACTTTTGGCCTGTTTGTGAGTATATGTCAGGGTGTTTTTACTGTCTCACTGGGATCCTGCTAGTCAGGACCCCAGTGCTCATAGTGAAAACCTTATTTGTCAGTGTGTTTTATATGTCTCACTGGGACCCGGATAGCCAGGACCCCAGTGCTCATAGTTTGTGACCTGTATGTGTATCCCTGTGTAGTGCCTAACTGTGTCACTGAGGCTCTGTTAACCAGAACCTCAGTGCGTATGCTCTCTCTGCCTTTAAAATTGTCTCAATAGGCTAGTGACCATTTTCACCAATTCTAATTGGCACTCTGGAATGCCCTTATAATTCCCTGGTATATGGTACTTAGGTACCCAGGATATTGGGGTTCCAGGAAATCCATATGGGCTGCAGCATTTCTTTTGCCACCAATAGGGAGCTCACAAATCTTACACAGGACTGCCACTGCAGCCTGAGTGAAATAATGTCCACCTTATTTCACAGCCATTTTACACTGCACTTAAGTAACTTATAAGTCACCTATACGTCTAACCCTCACTTGGTGAAGGTTTGGTGCAAAGTTACTAAGTGTGAGGGCACCCTGGCACTAGCCAAGGTGCCCCCACATAGTTCAGGGCAATTTCCCCGGACTTTGCGAGTGCGAGGACACCATTGCACACGTGCACTACATATAGGTCAATACTTATATGTAGCTTCACAATGGTAACTCCGAATATGGCCATGTAACATGTCTAAGATCATGGAATTGTCCCCCCATGACAAATCTGGTATGGGGGTGCTAATCCCATGCATCCCCCAGGGCTCCAGCATGGACCCCGGGTACTGCAAAACCAGATCTCTAGGGTTTTCACTGCAGCTACTGCTGCTGCCAACCCACAGACAGGCTTTTGCCCTCCTGGGGTCTGGGCAGCCCACTCCCAGGAAGGCAGAACAAAGGATTTCCTCTGAGAGAGGGTGTTACACCCTCTCCCTTTGGAAATAGGTGTTAAGGGCCTGAGAAGAGTAGCCTCTCCAGGCCTCTGGAAATGCTTTGAAGGGCACAGATGGTGCCCTCCTTGCATAAACCAGTCTGCACCGGTTCAGGGAACCCCCAGCCCCTGCTCTGGCATGAAACTGGACAAAAGAAAGTGGAGTGACCACTCCCCTGTCCATCATCACCCCAGGGGTGGTGCCCAGAGCTCCTCCAGTGTATCCTAGACCTCTGCCATCTTGAATCCAGAGGTGTGAGGGCTCAATGGAGGCCTCTGAGTTGCCAGTGCCAGCAGGTGACGTCAGAGACCCCTCCTGATAGGTGCTTACCTGACTAGGTGGCCCATCCTCCTCTGAGAGTTACTTAGGGTCTCTCCTGTGGGCTTTTCCTCAGATAACGAATGTAAGAGCTCACCAGAGTTCCTCTGCATCTCCCTCTTCGACTTCAGCTACGGATCAACCGCTGACTGCTCCAGGACGCCTGCAAAACTGCAACAAAATAGCAAGAAGACTACCAGCGACATTGTAGCGCCTAATCCTGTTGGCTTTCTCAACTTTTTCCTGGTGGTGCGTGCTCTGGGGGCTGTCTGCATTCACCCTGTACTGGAAGCCAAGAAGAAATCTCCCGTGGGTCGACGGAATCTTCCCCTGCTAACGCAGGCACCAAACGTCTGCTTCACTGGTCCTCTGAGTCCCCTCTCATCGTGATGAGCGTGGTACCTGGAACACAGGAGCTGGATCCAAGTGACCCCGACAGTCCAGTGGTCCATCTGTCTAAATTTGGGGGAGGTAAATCCTTGCCTCCCCTCTCCAGACAGTAATCCTGTGTACTGCGTGAACTACAGCTGCTAGGGCTTCTGTGCACTTTTGCAAGGAATCTTTCATGCACAGCACAGCCCAGGCCCCCAGCCCTCCGTCCTGCATTGCTTAACTCGTGGGACCCTCTTTTGTAGTGTTGAGACGACCGCTGTGCTCAGTTTTCTTGAACCTGTGTGCAAGTACTTCTGCGGGTTCTGCCTTCTTCTGCATGGGCTCTCTGTATTGCTGAGGGCCCCCAATGTCTCCTCTTCCAAGTGGCGACCTCCTGGTCCTTCCTGGGCGCAGGCAGCACCCTTTTTCTTCAACTGCGACCTTTGCAGCTAGCAAGGATTGTTTGCGGTCTTTCTGCAAGGAAACAGCTCTGCATCCTCCAGCATTCCGTGGGATATCTTCTGTGCAAAGGAGAAGTTACTGGCACCTTCCGTTGTTGCAGGATCTTCAGTTTCTTCCACCCAGAGGCAGCCATTTTGCACCTTTATCCGGGGTTTAGTGGGCTTCTGCCTCCCTGGACACTTTCGTGACTCTTGGACTTGGTCCCCTTCCTTTACAGGTCCTCAGGTCCAGGAATCCGTCTCCAGTGCTTTGCAGTCTGTTGTGGTCTTTGCAGAAACTCCTATCACAACTTTAGTGTGTTTCGGGGAAGTAGGGTCACTTTACTCCTACTTTTCAGGGTCTTGGGGTGGGGTATCTTGGACACCCTTAGTGTTTTCTTACACTCCCAGCGACCCTCTACACACTACACTAGGCCAGGGGTCCCAAAGTGGTTCAGATTCCACTTTCTTAGTATATGGTTTGTGTTGCCCCTAGGCCTATTGCAACCTATTGTATTCTACAGTGTTTGCACTACTTTTTTCAACTGTTTACTTACCTGATTTTGGTTTGTGTGTATATTTTGTGTATTTTACTTACCTCCTAAGGGAGTATATCCTCAGAGATATTTTTGGCACATTGTCACTAAAATAAAGCACCTTTATTTTTAGTAACTCTGAGTATTGTGATTCTTATGATATAGTGCTATATGATAGACATTGTATAGTAGGAGCTTTGCATGTCCCCTAGTTCAGCCTAAGCTGCTCTGCTATAGCTACCTCTATCAGCCTAAGCTGCTTATAACACTACTAATCTACTAATAAGGCATAACTGGACCTGGCACAAGGTGTAAGTACCATCTGGTACCCACTATAAGCCAGGCCAGTCTCCTACACATACATACCAGCCCTTTCAATGTAACCTAAGTCTTAGGATGTAGTATATACTATGGTAGTAGCATGTATCGACTGTATGCAATAAGTCAATGGGCCTGGCTGAAAAGGGGTCAGTACAGTCATGCACAAGTAGTTTACCCGTCAGAAGGTCACCATGGTGTGTTGTGTTTCATTGTAGCTCATATCACAGTTCATGTTGGTTGGCCCTGGGCTACATGACGTTAGTGGGCTGTCTTAGTCAGTGTAGGCCATGACCAGGGTTGAAGATAGCCAGCAGATGACTACAAAAGTGTGTATTTATGTCTGTGTACTTTTCAACACGTGAGAATTACAAATGGTGTGTGTTAACAATTTAAAAATGCTTGTGTTAGGTGTACATAAAATGTGTGTTAACCAAACAGATATAATAAAATATCTAATTATGATCTCTTTAGTCATCTATTACACCAATACAGGTTAACACCCATTAGAAGCAAGTCATTTGGAGAGCTATCACCCGGAAGGTGCTGACCATGGGAGGTCTATCACAGGTGCACCACCCATTGCCGGAAAAGGTGGGAGGACCCGAGACACTGGGCCAGGAAGAAAATGGAGGTCCAGCTGGGGCTGTCCTCCCAATGTGGACGCTGTGCATACCAGACCCTGACCACCAGAATGGTCCACATACTAACGGTGGCCTACCCTGTGCTTGAACAATGGTTGAGGGACTCACCGCAGCTAGCAGCTGGCCAGAATCATACATGGCCAACTTTCTGTGTTACAGGCAGGAATTGCCCTATCAATATTGGGGGTAGCCCATGTGCCACACACAAGAACAGTAATTCTTTGTGTAGGTCTGTTAGTAGGTGCATGCTGATGAGCCTTGCCTATTGTCCTTATGACTATGAACACTACAGAGTCCAGTACACTAACAAATTACTGTCTTGAACAGACGCATGGCTGAGTACAGTGATTAATCAGCTCATGTTGTTTGATTTTGTGGGTAACATTTGTACCCAATATGCTACTTGTCTCAGTGTGTCAAGAGTGATGCTACCTCAGTACTATGTCTCATGTGATGGTGGCCCTTTTACATGTGACATAGCATACAGTACACTTTGTGTGCAGTCACTGAGCAATACTTCCCCTTGGCAAGTGGTGAATGTATAGTTATATGAGTTAGCAAACATCACGGGGCCATCAGTATTTGTGCCTACATGTTTGCATGTGTATTCTTCATTTTGCAGTATCATTTACACTACTGTTTCACACATGATCAATGTATCTTCATAGTATGTTGTCTGATTCCATTACATATGTGTGTGTGTAGGTCAAACTGTATTTGAACATAATTATATGTGATGGGTAAACAGTTCATGTGTTACCACAGACAGGAGTGTGTAAACATTGGTTGGAGGGTCACACATACCCTAAGCCATTATTCAATGTCATTAGTCAGGTTCAGGTGCTGAAGCAATGAAGGACATGACAGGCAGACCTACAACAATTTCTCACAATGTGAATTGTCATGCCATTGATGTGGAATTATTCAGCTAAGTGATTTGCGCATGTTTTTTGGTGACTTCTCAATAATAGACTGTTGACATGCACCAGGAAATGACTTGCAGAAATGTGGGAATCATTTATAAATGTGTACACTCAGAAATACAATGGAATTTGTGTGTGCATCACGTAAAGGTACAGTGATGCACCTTCCCATTAGGAAACAGATTAAACCACCTCTTCAGGTAAAATAGATTCCCTGTGCCTCAAAAACATTCAATGAACTATTGTTTTTTGGTTATGTGATGTTAGAATAGTGTTCTCCCCATTACCAATCTAGACTAGGCCTAGCTGATTCATTATGCTGTGGATATTTGAAGACAAATTTCCAAGACATTTTGCCCAGATTGCCTTTTCTGTTCTACATGTGTCACACAGCGGTGCTGCATAAGTACAACTTTCATGTGGCTATTCTGACAATGAACATATTAGGAAGTTACCATTGGGAAGTTTCAACTGCATGATATGAGGTGTTCCATGTTACCTTATTCTTGCCACTGTACATATTGCTGCAACATAGATGTATTAGTTGGCCATCATTTCATCATGCTGTGGTGTTAGGTATATGAACATTTGTTGATTGCAGGGCCTTGTGTGGATTCTGTAGGAATGTATTTGGAATTGCGTACTAGTTTGTAAAATCAGGTTACTGAGGTATGCTACAAAAGCTGAACCATTCAAGGTGATGTGGTCTCCTTCTTGATACATGGGTATTGTGATAAGACAACTTCACTAATAGAACTTGAGCTGTCTGTGATTATGAATTTACTGTGAGCAACTGTTTACAGTTAATGTAGCATGCATGCATGTGGTCTTCGTAATGTTGAAGCCACACCAAAAGACCCATCCACCACCCCAGCATACCCAGCACCACATTACACACCACCAAAAAAAGCAATCGCACTCACTCACCCACACAAAAGACACCTACAAAACACAAAATTGATACTTCAGACATACAGAAAGCAGCTCCAAAGACACACCCACCCACACCTGACACTTCCACTCCCTCAACCTCCCAACCCCTAATCCCTCATGGACATCCTACCCATTTTCCCAAGGATAGTTTATTGTTTGCCCTTGCACTTACCCCCGTCAAAACCACCACCCCCTCCCAAAGCCAAAGGTACCCCTCCTGCACCCCAAATCACCCCTTCCACATCCAAATCCTCCTCTGTGAAACCTGATCCCTGACCACTAAACCCTGCCATACCCGACCTAAAACCAAAACCCCTCCCGCAACCAAAGACACTCATCCTAAACCGACCCTAACCCTCCCAAATTACATCATTGAGGTGCCTGGACTGCCCACTAAATGCTCCTTCCTGGGGAGGTTCCCATGTCAGTGTCTTGAGAGACAAGTTTAGCGGCACAGTAGTGTGCTGAACCACATACTGTATTAATGTACTGGTCAGTGGCTTTTACTACCTGTGTTTCTTGTTTTCAATTAAAACATAATTTTCTAGTTTTATTACACATTAGTCCTGCAATTACTTTTCTACCATTTTCATGGCTACTTTGGGATGTATGAAAACAGTTGTGTTTCTTTCACCCTGACTGATGATCCATGTGATGTGGGTGGTATGATCTCATCTTGGAACCAGTGCTGGAGTCACCCAGGACAAGGGGAAGTGTTCAATGGATGGATATGTGGGATGTAATCCATTTGGGGATGGAATTGGATTGGGTGGTATTTCATATGGTAAGTATTTCATCTTGGCTTGGCCAATGTCAACATCTATTGGGTTGCATTCATCCCTATGATGTAGGTTGGATATTTGTTTAATGTGTACAAGCTACAGATTTGTTTCTCCACCCATAGAGGGTGTTCAATTGTCATACATTTGTATACATGTTAATGGACATGTGTCAATTTTTATGTGTGTAACTTACACCTACTTTATCTAAATGTGTGACCAATGCTGTTACTGTGGTGTTTGCTTTAATGACTTGCAGTTACACATTTCCAACATATACATGGCACTTACATGGCACTTAGTTATACTTTTGGTTGTCACTGGTATACTTCAAGCCAGAGGTCCTATGAAAGTGTAGGTTTTGAGGCATGTGGAAAGTGGATTTTGACCCAGGGCACTAGCCTTCCAGGGGTCCCCAAGGTAGAGGCATACCTATTCTACAGGGAGTTTTTACATTGTGACCTTTGAATATTTCTCATACTGAATATTTTACGCCCCATTTACCATACATAACTTTTAAATGTGGGTGTTATGTGAGAGTCCACTACACAGGCTTAGCAGAGAAGTGATGTTCAATTTCATGACACATCCATACAGATGTATCTTTGATATCACAACAAGCCATAACATGTGAGCAATGTGTGGGTGTCACTTAGATTAATAGGTGTGATTTTGATGAGGAGGTGCAGTTGTGTGACACTGTTTTATACACACATCACTATCTAAGAATTGAATTGAACAATTTGTCAGGAAATGGCAGAGATCATAGGCAACCGAAAAACTCATGTGATACAATAAGTTTCCTTGCCAGCTGGCCCTGCAGGATTGAATCCGTGGCCACTGCCTCCTCCAGTTACACTTGTAAAATCTGTTCAAGCTACAGGACTTGGAATAGGCCACTGGGGACTTTTATCTACCTTGACTATGTCTATGCCTGTTTAGATAGTGCAGTTCCCAGTTATTCATTTGAAACTGGCATTTTTTTTTAATGGGATTCAAAGTAATTTGCAGTATTTCTAAACTAACTTTGGTTAGATTAACTCCTTAAGCCTTCCTCAGTTTCTAATGACCAGACAAAGGTTGTTCTATCATGCTTAGAATTGCAGCAAACTGGTTGAATGTTTTGGTTGAAAGGAATGAGCTAGCCCTACATAATTGTTGATATCTCTATATTAAAATGTGAAAACTAGTTGATTGAAAGATGCAAAGGTAAGCACTGAACTAAGTGTGTGCAAAATTCACATATATTACTTCCATGTATTATGTAAAAGTTAGGAATTTCAGCACAATTACACATAATAACCTGAAAAGCAAAGTTGTTATTTAGAGCCATATTTAGGGTGAAATGCAAAATTGTGCAAAAAAACAAAAGCACTGCACACAACAGTTGCTCACATTCTGTTTTTTGTGTGGAATTGCACTCAATTTTTACCACAAATAGTGCATTTGCTGTAATATTTTGTGTGGATGCTGTGTAATTACATGACATGGCATAATGGTGGAATGCCAGGAATGTCAAATAACCAAAATTCTTTAAATTAATCAAATTATGCCAGTGTGATTACAGTTTCCCCCGGGACTAAACTGGATAAAGAATTGCTGATCTTGAAGCAGGGCTCTCCTTAACCTATGTGATGACCTTTCATAAGTTAGTTATTGAAGTTGTATAGCAAAAAGAGACACATGCCTCATTGATTTATTGAGTACTCAAAAGTGAACTGAGGGATGTCTTAGCCCAAGTTGTAAACCTGCCCACCAAGGGCCATATTTATACTCCGTTTGCGCCGAAATTGCGTCGTTTTTTTTTACGCAATTTCGACGCAAAACTAACGCCAACTAACGCCATATTTATACTATGGCGTTAGAGGCGAATAGCGCCAAAGTTCCCGGAATGTGCGTCATTTTTTAGCGTGAACCCCTTCCTTGCGTTAATGATATGCAAGGGAGGCGTTCCCGTCTAAAAAATGACTCCCAGGAGTTTACGTGGTATTTATACTCCCGGGCAAAAGAGACGCCCGGGAGTTGGCGTGGCTAAAAACGGCGCATTTGCGCCACTTTTTAACGCCTGCTCAGAGCAGGCGTTAAGGGGCCTGTGGGCTCAAAATGAGCCCACAGGTGCCCTCCCATGCCCCCAGGGACCCCCCCTGCCACCCTTGCCCACCCCAGGAGGACACCCAAGGATGGAGGGACCCACCCCAGGGACATTCAGGTAAGTTCAGGTAAGTATAATTTTTTTTTTTTTATATATTTTTTTGGTGGCATAGGGGGGCCTTATTTGTGCCCCCCTACATGCCACTATGCCCAATGACCATGCCCAGGGGACAGAAGTCCCCTGGGCATGGCCATTGGGCAAGGGGGCATGACTCCTATCTTTACAATGATAGGAGTCATGTTGATGGGGGATGGGCGTCGAAAATAAATGGCGCAAGTCGGGTTAAGACGATTTTTTCGACGTAACCTGACTTGCCCCATTTTAAGACGCCCATGCGCCATTTTCCCCCTACGCCGGCGCTGTCAGGTCTACGTGGTTTTTTCCCACGCAAACCAGGCAGCGCCGGTCTGATTGCGCCGTCTAACGCCATTCCATAAATACGGCGCCCGCATGGCGCTTCAGAATGGCGTTAGATGGCGCAAAACTTTTTGACGCTAAACTGCGTTAGCGCAGTTTAGCGTCAAAAAGTATAAATATGGGCCCAAGTGTGCTGAGATGACTGATATAGAAATTAAGTTAGATCATCACCTGAAGCAACAAAAGGTGTCAGGGTAAAATAAGATTCAAAAGTGAGCAGGTTCCAACCTACTAAAATCAATAAGAAGAAAGAACTTATTCTGAAGTATTTGACCTAATGCAGGTGAGTGGAATAAGACGTACCATTTTCAAGTAAGAACAAGAACTGAGAAGAATAACTAGTCTATGGATGCACAGTGTTAAATCAGGTCACTAACCAGAAGATTCTAAGGGTAAGGGAAGAATCCACTGACTAGAGCCGTTGTCAGAATGCAAGCAGTGATTTTGGCAGCTGAAACTAAGGTGCCAGAATCTGAAAACTAAACAACTTGCCGAACAGAAAGACCAATTTGCTGAGTGAAGGTATAGTTTGTCTCAGTTTCTCTGCCTAATAAACGCAACCCTTCACAGCTCATCTGAACATTTCAACTTTAGGAGATAGAAAAGTCAAGGTTTTTTCAGTGTTTCTTGTCTAAGGAGCGCTTGGGAATAAAAAAATGTCCTTTCATCAAAAAGAAAGTTTCAGAATCTTTCAAAGCTGTTGACAATACAGCCCTTTCCTCTTTTCTGCTCCATTATCACACTTATAGTCTGGTGATAAACCACTCTAGAATCACATGTAGAGGATTAACAGTTTATTTCATCGGTGGGCCTTAATTCAAGGTCATATCAGAAAAGCTCTGGTTGATTTTCCACTATCTGACAGTTTGTTAGGAAATTTGTTCCGTTCAAACGATTTTTGATTGTTGTAAGACTCATTGCTGTCAAAGGCAGCCTACTAAAAAGGTAGTTATGTGGCTACTTAATTTTATTTAGGGTTGTGAACAATCTCTGATTACTTGAAATTCCACACTACTACAATGTTACACAAAATATGTTGTTGTCTTTGATTTAAAAAAGGCAAATATGCTTCCAATACACAGAGATTACTACTGCCGAAGAAACCTACCTTTCAAGCATTACATACTGTGGAGTAACATATATGCAGTCCCTTACCAGAAGACTCAACCTCTAAGGTAGTACTTGGATGAATATTTAGCTAACAGACTTATTTGGCTGTCACAATCTCCAAAGTCCTCTCCGTTTCGTTTCATAAAAGGAGGAGAGCTATGGCCATGTATAGATGACAGGGCTTTAAATTAGGTAACTATGAATCAGTACCCATTGCCATTAATTCTGGTATTAGTTGATCAGATCAGAGACACAAATATTTTGACTAAACTAGACTTCTAGAGCACTAACCATCCCACCCAGTCAGAATTTAAATGAACAACAAATGGAAGACAAATGGAAGATTGACATTTGAACAAAATTCATTCTTTTGAAAGGCATGCTCTTCAGACTCTGTAGTGATGTGGTAGCCTTCCAGTACTCCATTGATGAAGTATTACATGGTTATCTTGATTTCTTCTGTATCGTATACATCAATTATATTCTTATTTTTTTTAAGCCTTTGAATGAATATAATCAGTATGTTTGTTGTATGATCTGTTAGATAAAGCTGTTATAAACTTCCATGCAATCTGTCATACAATATCTCTTTAAGAAGATATGCGATCTGGCATGTCTGCAGCAACTCAGGTGATTGCACATACAGCAGTGTAGTGATTACGCGAGTGGTCATACAACAGCCATGCCAGCATATAGCATCT
The DNA here is from genome assembly GCF_031143425.1 of Pleurodeles waltl. Lineage (NCBI taxonomy): Eukaryota > Metazoa > Chordata > Amphibia > Caudata > Salamandridae > Pleurodeles > Pleurodeles waltl. Next base: position 1,136,687,388 of record NC_090440.1, on the reverse strand, counting down.
AACTAGCAATATTTATGTCAATGAAATACTATATGCAGTGTCTCCGAAGCATCAGAATTTCAGCTCCTGGTAGTGAGGATTATTCAATTATTAGGTAGACACTATAGTGAGTGACATCTGGTATTGTCTGTACAAGGATTAAATTTGGGATAGTGAAGAGACAGTGAAGAAATAAGCTATGATAGGACTACAGTCTGGTCAAAAGGCCAGTTGAGGCCATGTCATAATTATTTTAGACTTTGTTTGTTGGATCCACCCAGAGGATTCTTCCTTGGCACTCATTGGTCAAAGGAAGCCAGAATATATGCAAAATACAGTTCCAAGGAGCAGCAGAGGTTATAGATAGCCAGATAAATGTCAGTTGGATCCACGGATCCACTCAAGAGCTATAAAAGAGCAGCAAATGGATGTACTAGTTGAGATCACTGACATATATTGGAACCCAAAATATTGTGCAAAAAAAAACCCACAAATATAATTTCCCTATACTGATAAATATAAAGTTTCACACTAATATAATTAAAAACATACAAAATATCATGTTTCCATATATATATATATATATATATATATATTTATTTATGATTTCTCCAACAAAATGACTCAAGGTCATGCGTGGCACTCACAGGATACCTGCAAATACTTTTTTATTGTTTCAAGAATTATTTACATCCAACACCAACGGGTTTCAACACACAAAGGGGGTCATTCTGACCCCAGCGGGCGGCGGGAGCCGCCCGCCTGGAGGGAGCCGCCATATGGCCGCTCCGCGGTCGAAAGACCGCGGAGGCCATTCTGGCTTTCCCGGTGGGCTGGCGGGCGAACGCCAGAAGGCCGCCCGCCAGCCCAGCGGGAAACCCCTCCCCACGAGGAAGCCGGCTCCGAATGGAGCCGGCGGAGTGGAGGATGTGCGACGGGTGCAGTGGCACCCGTCGCGAATTCCAGTGTCTGCAAAGCAGACACTGGAATTCAAAGTGGGGCCTTCTTATGGGGGCCCCTGCAGTGCCCATGCCATTGGCATGGGCACTGCAGGGGCCCCCAGGGGCCCCACGACACCCCTCACTGCCATCCTGTTCCTGGCGGTCGGAACCGGCAGGAACAGGATGGCGGTGAGGGGGTCGGAATCCCCCATGGCGGCGCAGCAAGCTGCGCCGCCATGGGGGATTCCCAGGGCAGCGGAAAACCGGCGGGAGACCGCCGGTTTTCCTGGTCTGACCGCGGCCAAACCGCAGCGGTCAGAATGCCCTGCGGGGCACCGCCAGCCTGTTGGCGGTGCTCCCGCATCCCCGGCGGTCCTTGACCGCTGGGGTCGGAATGACCCCCAAAGTCTTAATCACAAGGCCTTGATCAAGACCTTATGGGTTGAAACGCATTGGTGTTGGATGTAATTGATTCTTTAAACAATAAAAAAAAGAATCCAAGTATCCAAGCAAGTAAGCGTGTGACCTTGAGTCATTTTGTTGGAGAATGAATACAGGGAATTTGGTCCTTCTCTGACGCTGGCACCAGCGTTGAGCACGCCTACAGGGGACCATTTGGTGAAGGATATATATATATATATATATATATATATATATATATATATATATATATATATATATTTAGGTAGTAAATCTTAAATATTTTAATGCATACCATTAATATGTTAGGTAAATAAATCTCACTAATATTTCATACTATATAAAAATATATTCTTCTATAAACATATAAACACACATACAGCTATATATGTGTCTCTCTGAATCTAACCAAACCATAGAAATTTACCAGTTATATTTAGTTATCTCAAGTAACTATAACTCCTGCCCTAAGGTAACTATAACTCACGCCCTCACCATACACTGATAATTACTGCACAAATTACAGCACAAGTGACATCTTTGATGATATCATTGATAATGTCATCTTAACATCTGCAGCCAAATTATTGATCAGATAACTGTGCACAGTGGGGGCGCACCCCGCATCATTTTGTTTTAAAGCCCCGGGAAAGTGGCAGTCCCTGGGGCTGTGGGGGGCCAGGTGGCCCTCTGCACACGTAATTGCCCCAGGAAGGTGGTAGTCCCCAGGGCAGTGGGGGGGGGGGGACTTGCAAGCCCCCTACATTAAATTGGGAATGTCCCAGGGACTTGGCCAATCTAGGGGCTTCAGATTTAGCAAGCGATTGTTGTTTAAAAAGAAGTTTGCTGTGTCCGCAGGTCTGCCACAAATCGCTGTGAAAGTTTAAAAAAAAAAACTTTTTAGCTATGAGGGGGTCCCTCTGGCACCCCAGCACCAGAGCTAAGGGTTCAGGGTAACTCTACCTTGGCACCTTTTTTGTTTTTTTACACTTTTTTATAGGACTTGGATAAATGAAGCCGAGTCCCAACTTGTCTGCCAACACCTTGTTGTTGAATTGTTGACAGCCAATCAGATCTCAGCATGAGATTGGGAGGGTTTGCAAAAACTTCACATCCCTAAATACACAAATTTGGATTTTCGATCATTTCTCTAAAACTACTGAACAGATTTACCCCAAATAACAAAAAGGCCTATTTCTGGGCCAAGAACTACCCTTTTGCCAAATTTGTTATAATTCCTTCCAGTGGTTGGGCACTATGGCTACTCAAAATCCCAAAGGAAAAATGAATGGGGAGAAAGCATTTTGGGACCCCCACTTTTTCTCAGTCCCCGCTTGACAGATAACCCTGAAACTTTCCAGGCAGCAGATGAAGTGATTCACATATATATATATATATATATATATATATATATATATAGTAATTGTATTGTAATCATATTTATATAGCGCTTACTACCCCTGATGAGGCGTCAAAGTGCTTTTCGGTGAGTAGCACGCTACTCTGGAACCCAACAAGAATTAGTGATGGATTAGTATCGGGAAATAATGAGTACAGTTTCAGTATTATTATGAGTTAATTTGAGCCGCGGTTTGTTGGTTAGATTGACCAGAGTAATGGAGGGGTGGAGGAGGAAAGAAATCCAGAAGTGTTAATTGGGAGTATATCCTTAATTTACTCAACCCAAAGGCTTGGGATGAGTAAAGGGGGATGGCGGAGGGAAGAGTATGTGGAAGGGTTAGGGAGAACATAGTAGCAGGGTGAGATAAATGCGGGAGAATTTAGTAGGGTTGTGTTGGAGGTCACGGTAGTAGAGTGAGGTTTGGTGAGTTCGCTGTGGAAGCGGAGGGAAGAGCTTAGGCAGAGTTATTTAGGAGATGAAAGTAGTAGAAAGGATTTGGGATGAGACAGAGTGAAAATGGAGGATAGTTTGATAGAGACATGACATATGATGATGGGTAGATAAGTGTGATAAGATGAGAGCAGGAATTCATAGATATCTAGTATAACAACCCACCCAGGAGCCATGCAATGATCCACGAACATGCCAAGCACAGAAACAACATATACACATACATACATACATATATATATATATATATATACATACACACACACATGAATACACACACATATGCATATACAATACATAATTAGAACCATGGGTAAAATATACTTAGTCAAACAGGTTTAAAGAGTGTGTGTGTATTTTATTGTTATGACATAGTAGCGATACATATTTTCTAAAGAAACTATACATAACTAGAAGTATATACACATAATCTGAAAAAAATATGTATCAACATAGGTATATGCAGTTCATAGTTGTTTGAATATGGTGGTTATGAAGGAAAGAGCCAACTCTTGTGTAGTTTTCTGAAGACAAGAAAGTTATCTGTGGCTCTTATAGTTGGGGGTAATGAATTCCATAGTTTGGCTGCTTGAACGGAGAAGGATGTACCACCTATAGTCTTTTTTTTGGATGGTGGTGTTCTAAGGCGGGGTGCCAATCTTGAGCGGAGGTTTCTTTGCTGGATGTATTTGGTTATTTTGTTTCTGATAAAAAGCGGTCCTGTTCCATGTATAGCTTTGTGGGTGATACAAAGCAGCTTGAAAGTGCATCTTCTGGCAACGGGTAACCAGTGTAGTGCTCTCAAGGCAGGGGAGATGTGGGCTTGCGGCTTTACATGTAATAGTAGCCTGGCTGCGGAATTCTGGATACGTTGTAGTTTTTTCATAACAGATAGAGATGATCCATGGTAGAGGCCATTGGCATAATCCAGTTTGGAGAGTACAAGCGAGATAGTAGCTTGCACCTTGTGTGGAAATCCGAGGTGGGGGAAGATGCGTCGTAAAGTCTTCAAGGTGATGAAGCTTGTTTGTGCTAATTTGTCCACTTGGGCATTCATAGTTAACTTGGAATCCATAGTGATTCCTATGTTTTTAACTTCCTTGGATAATGGAGGAGGTGGTCCGAGATCGTCAGGCCAGACGCACAGAGGGTCATAACTTTTCCAGTCACCACATATGAGTATTTCTGTTTTGGAGGTATTTAGTTTGAGATGGCTCCAGGTCATCCACTGATCAACGGCTCTGAGGCAACTGAAGATTTGAGAGTTGTCAATGTTTTTGGGGCATTCTAATTTAAGTAGTATTTTTGTGTCATCTGCATAGTTGTAGCATGTGAGATGGAAATCATTGATCAGTTCTGGTAAAGATATCATGTAGATGTTGAAAAGCAAAGGTGAGATGATTGACCCTTGGGGGACCTCTGCTTTTGTGAGGTAGAGTTTGGACGAGAAGGGGGGCGAGTGGATGATATTTGATCTTTTTTGAAGATAGGAAGTAATCCAGTCGAGAGCAATCCCTTGTATGCCGGCTTTGTGGAGTCTTTGAATTTGGGTGTCATGGTCAACCGTATCAAAGGCAGCTGAGAGGTCCAAGAGAAGTAGTGCAGCAACTCCATTTCGGTTGACTGTGTTTTTAAGATCATACCAGATTGCTATGAGTGCCGATTCAGTGCTTCTTCCTGAACGGAATCCAGTTTGGAAGTCTGAAAGTATAGAATTGTCTTCAATGGATTGTGACATCTGGGCGAATGCTGCTCTTTCTATCAATTTGCCCAGGAAAGGTCCGTTTGTGATTGGTCTGTAGTTGTTGGGGTCTACCGGTCTAGGTTTGTTTTCTTTAATAAAGGTCGTATGTATGCCTTTTTCAGGTCTACAGGAAAAGTTCCTGAAGTTAAAGAGTTGTTGATGATTCTTCTTACAGGTGTGGCAGCAGAAGTAGATAGAAGAATGTTCTTGAAGATTTGTGATGGGCAAGGGTCAGAAGGGCAACCAGAAGGTCTGCTTGCTTTGACCAAATCCATAAATTCATCCTGGGATATTTGTTTGAAGGACTGTAGAGGTTGGGTTGGTTTATTCTTAGAAGGTATTTTAGGAAAGGGGTTGGTGCTGATGTTTTTCTTCTGTTTTAAATAGGAGTCCAATGTATCTGCCTTGGTTGTGTAGTGAGTTGCCAATTTGTTTGTGAAATCTTGAGTAGTGGGATGACTTCCTTCCATGCATGTAGGTTTTCAAAATTCATTTAGAATTTTATAAAATTCCTTGGTTGTAGATTGAGCATTTTGAATTCTGTCTGAGTAGTACCTTTTTTTAGCTTTTTTGATTGATGATTTGCATATCCTGTTAAGTTTGTGTAGCTGCAGTTTGTCTTGACTGTTGTTTGTTTTGAGTCAGGTCCGCTGCAACTTTCGGATTTGTTGCGTTGTCTTTTTAAGTTCTGTGTTTCTCCAAGGTGTTGGTTTTCGTTTGTTGTGTTTAGTTTTTCTGAGTGGTATTAGGATATCAAAAGCTTCCTGTAGCTACTCATAAATTTTGGCACAGAATTAATTGTGTCTAGATCTGTGTTGGCTGTTAGTTGTGTTTCTAAGTCGTCCAAATTGAGTTTGCTCCATAGTCGATAGGTGTATGTATGTAAGTAGTTGTGGGGTGTGTTGATTTGTGGAGTTGTATGTCAGAAAGTTATCAAATGGTGGTCTGACCAAGTGATTGGCGTGATGCTATGAATAGTAACTGGTTCAGGCTTAGCAAAAATGACATCTAGGATGTGACCGGCGATGTGTGTGGGATTGTTTACAATCTGATGTAGGTTCAATGCGACTAGGCCAGTGGTGATGGCTTTTGGATGGGGCATATTGGGTTTGTCAAACCAAATGTTTAGATCCCCAAGAATGCATAGGTTGGAGTATAGTGTAATAAGGTTATATATATATAAAGTCCCATAGTCAAAATGTTCAATTACCTACATAGTGGATCAGCAAAATGTCCTCTGGATTTCAGAATATCAAAAACAATACCACCCCATATTGGGCAACGGGGTAACCAAAATTAATATTTTAGTAAACCAGAAAAATAAGAATGGATAGCACTCACCATGGGCAAATAGAGAAATTAAAATGTTTCTAGGAGGACCATTTATTCAGATACTACAGCCCCAGTGGATTAGGTTACAACCACATGTGCTATATTGTACTACCCTTCCCCTAATACAATCCACAGACTGACAGGTCATGAAGTGAAACAAAGTGGAAAGAAGAGGAAGAAAACTCGAACCCTTCTATAGTGAATCACCAAGTCTGCTCCTGAAGAGTAGGGTAGGGTGCCTCCTCCTGGACAGCTTCTCACCACTAAAGCATTGCCAGGTTATTAGAGTCCCTTCCTCCTCAAATAAAATGGAACAGGAAAGGTCAACAAAAAATTCAAGTTGTCACCACCACTAAATTAAAAACATCATATAATGCTACAAACAAAAGGGCTAGAAATCAAAACAATTTCATGGCACTATTACCCTGTCTAAGTGAATATGCAGCTCCTTATCTGAGTTTGAACCTCAGGGGTTCTTGGTTTTAAGATGAATTATGTAACATGATTCGCGCTTCCTGACTTTCAGAGTTCTGTCATCTCCCTTTACATCAATTCCACCTTGTCAATGCCAAAGAGTCTTAGTTGGTTACGATTACTAATATGATACTGTTCAAAGTGTCTTGCCACAGGACAATGTTTATCATTATTAGTGATAGCATGTCCATGTTCCAGTATCCTTTTCTTCATCGGGCGGACTGTGCTACCTTTGTACCTTAAAGCACAGAAGTATTCCAAAAACACACACTAAGTAACTGGTGCTGCATGTTATGAACTTTGTTATGTTCTTAATTGTATCACTGTGCCTCATAAGTACATTGGTTAGTGGAATTGGAGCAAGCTTTACACAGCTATTACACATCAAACAAAAAAAATAAAAAAAATAACAGACATTCACAAAACAATTATAAAAAATCAAAACAAATAAAAACATAAACTAATAACATACAATTTAAATGATAAACAAATATTTGTTTACATATATATTCACTTAAAAAACAAATGTTACAAGGACTTTATAGTTAGGCTCACATTTTAAACAAACAAAACCATAAAAATGAATCTGTTATAGTGAGAGTTTTTTCAAGTAAGTATCGCTCGTGCCTTAATGTAACTATAACTCGCGCCCCTGCTACATACAATTTTTTCATTAATAATGATCCTGCAAATGTTACAGTGATATTGTCAGTGATGTTATAGAAGATGTAATGAGTGCTGTAATAGCTGGGGTATCTCGCAGTGCATGGTGAGGGTGCAAGTTATAATTATCTAAAGTTAGTTTCCAGCACAAGTTTAGGGCCTGATTACGAGTTAGGCAGTTTGATCACCGGACCACCATGTTGGTGGTCCCATAAAGACTTCTGCGTCATATTACAATGTAAACAGACAGGGCCGCTGCCTGCCAAGCAAAAGAGGCAGAGTGCTAACAGTGTGGGGGTTTGTAGGTAGGCGGTCTGACCCCCACTGCCGTCAGTGCTGCGGCCAATCACCGAGCTTCTTGCAAACACACAGTGGCCATGGCAGTTTTCTTGCGATGGTCAGCCAATGGCGTTCGACCACTGCGGTACGCGTCCACCAAAGTAACAGACAAGTGCACACTGTAAAACATCCCCTTCACAGACCACAATCCTTTGCATCTCCATATGGATCCAAAGAAACACGACCATAGTTTTTTTTAAATTTACATAGATTAGGCAACCTTTTTTTCACCATCTCATAGAACACCCTGCACACACTTTTGTCCATTCACTCCCTATTGCACTTCCTCTCTTAAGCAAGTCCCGTTCACCCACTTTAGTTGTCCACCATGTCACATTCGGCAAATTCTATTTTTTTCGAAGATGAGTTGAGTCATGGTGGATGAAATCATAAGAGTAGAGCCACAATTGCTTGGAGCCCAAGTCCATCATACTCCTCACAGTAGTAAGATTGTGGGACATGATAGTTGACATAGCGAATACTGTAGGCACCACCCTGCACACCAAGGAGGACATTAGGAAGAGGTGGAGTGACCTCAGAGGCAAGGTCCATTCCCTGGTCTCAAGGTATCAGCTGGAGGACAGCAAGACTGGCGGTAGCCCTCCCAGTGCCCCATTAAGACTCTTTCTCTGGGAGTAGAAGGTCTTGGCAATCCTGCATCTTGAAGGCTTGACAGGAATACCTGTGGGAGTGGAGTCTGGTAAGTCACAACACAAAAACTGTCACTTAACTGTAATGTCATGCATGCCCACAGCTCAGCTTTTGTCACTGTCTTGTTCATGTACATCGCCAACATTAATACCCAGAGTATCTGAGTTTTTACACTGTAAATGTGCATCATTGGACCAACATCACAGATACCAAGGCTCATCACTTGTTATATGTCCAAATGGTGCTTGTAAATCTCACAATATCAAAAAATATCCCAGGATTCATGGTTTGTCCCAAAATGTAAATGTATGCTCAAACCTAATGCAGCCTGCATAGAGGTATGTAATAACCAACATCAGTCAAGTGTTGGGGAGTAGAGAGTGACCTAACTTTGACTCCCAGGAGGCCTTCTTTCTGTAATGCCAATCACCAGCCCAGTGTTCACTTGTCCGAATACCCTTGTTTGTTAACTCTCAATTGAAGAGTACTCATCTGGGAGAATAACATTTGTATAGTGTGTGTAGGAGAGAGAGTGACCTGACGGCAACTCCCAGGAGGCCTTGTTCCTGTAACTCCAACCATCAGCCCAGTGTTCACTTTTCCAAATACCCTTGTTTGCCATCTCTCAATTAAAGTGTACTCACCTGGGGGGATATAATTTGTATATTGTGTGTAGTAGAGAGAGTAACCTGTCTGCAACTCCCAGGAGGCTTTCTGTCAGTAACTTCAACCACGAGCCCAGTGTTCATTTGTCCAAATAACCTTGTTTGTTTACTCCCAATGGAAGTATACTCACCTGGGAGGATAACATTTATATAATGTGTGTAGTAGAGAGAGTTACCTGTCTGCAATTCCGACGAGGGCCTGATCCTGTAACTCCAACCGCCAGCCCAGTATTCAATTGCCCGAATGCATTTGTTAGCTGTTAGAAATGGGGTCTTTGGTTGGCAGTCAGGTTAACCCCTGTCCAAGCAAGGACCCTCACTCTAGTCACCGTAAGTCACACACAATCCAAATTATCCTGTGCCCACCTTCTGGTAGCTTGGCATTGAGCAGCCAGGCTTAATTTAGAAGGCAATGTGTAAAGTATTTGTGCAATAAATCATGCAATACTGCAGTGGAATACTACAAAAAGACACCAAACAGGTTTAGAAAAATATAAGATATTTATCTGATAAAAAGCAGATCAAAATGATCAAGATTTGATAAATACAAGATGAAATATCACTTTTGTAATGATAGGTAGAGTCTTTAGGTCTTAAAAAGCAATAAGTGTCTCTTGCAAGCACAAAGTACCTGGTTTGCGTCTAAATTATCCGCACAGGACCGCATCGGGGGAGATGCATGGAAAACGGGGAGGTGTGCGTAGATTTCTCCGGCACACACAGATGATGCGTCGTTGCTTTTCCACGCAGCAAGGGCTTTGCATAGATTTCCATCACACAGGCTTGGATGCTCTTCAGGTTGCTGGGTATTTGTACGCCCTAGGGACAATGCATAGAAATATTGGGCGTGCAGTATGAAGTCACAGGAGCTGCATCGATCCGGTGGGTGATGCAGGGAAATTTCTGTTGTACGGCAGGTGCTGTGTCAATTCATCTCGTAGGAAGTCTGGCTGCGTTGGTTCGGCGATGCGTTGATCTAGTGGGCCGTGCGCCAAGGTTCCGGTCACAATGCTGGTGCTGCATCGATCTCCACTCAGGGAGCAGGGCTGCGTCATTCTGGTTCGGCGATGTGGTGATTTTCTCACAGCAGGGCAGGCTGTGCATCGATTCTGGCAGGCTGTGCATTTATTTTTTGCTGCAAAAGGAGTTCTTTGCAGAGATGAAGTCTTTGTGGCCCTGAGAATTCAGGAAACAGGAGGCAAGCTCAATCCAAGGCTTTGGAGAACACTTCTCAGCAGAGCCAGAGGGCAGCAAGGTAGCAGGGCAACAGCAAGGCAGCAGTCATTTGCAGAAAAGCAGTCAGGTGAGTCCTTTGGGCAGCCAGTCAGCTTCTCTTGCAGGGTGCAGGTTTTGGTTCAGAGTTTCTTTCCCAGGAGGTATCTTGTCAAGATTGTCAAGAGGTGTCTGAGTTGGTAGCGTCAGAGACCAGGTTTAAATACCCAAATGTGCCTTTGAAGTGGGGGAGACTTCAAAGAGTGGCTTAGAGGTGCACAAGGTCCCCTTTCAGTTCCATCCTGTCTGCCAGGGTCCCAGTAGGGTGTTTGGCAATCCATTGTGTGAGGACAGGCCACTGTCCTTTCGAATGTAAGTGTCAGGCCCTCCACCCTCCCAGCCCAGGAATACCCATTTAGTAAGTAGATGTGTGCAGGTGTGGCTGAGCATCCTGTGTTTGAGGTTGTCTGAGTGAAATGCACAAGGGAGCTGTCAACTAACCTAGCCAGACATGGATAGTAAGGCACAGAAGGATTTAAGTGCAGAGAAATGCTCACTTTCTAAAAGTGGCATTTCTAAAATAGTAATATTAAATCCAACTTCACCAGACAGAAGGATTTTGTATTACCATTCTGGCCACACTAAATATGACCCTGTTACCCCTGTCATATCAGAATCTACCTCTCAAACAGTATTTGAGGGTAAGCCTAATGTTAGCCTATGAAAGTATCAGGCCTCACAGCAGTGTAAAACTAATTTGGGAGTTTTACACTAACATGACATATACACTACACAGGTGTATGTCCTGCCTTTTACCTACATAGCACTCTGCCCTATGGGTAACCTAGGGCCTACATTAGGGGTGACTTGTATGTTGAAAAAGGGGAGTTAAAGGCTTGGCAAGTACTTTCAAATGCCAAGTCGAAGTGGCAGTGAAACTGCACACACGGGTCTTGCAGTGGCAGGCCTGAGGCATGGTTAAGGAGCTACTTATGTTGACGGCACAACCAATGCTGCAGGCCCAATAGTAACATTTAATCTACAGGCCCTGGGCATACATAGTACACTTTACTGGGGACTTACAGGTAAATTAAATAAGCCAATTGGGTATGAGCCAATGTCACCATGTTTTAAGGGAGGGAGCATATGCACTTTAGCACTGGTTAGCAGTGGTAAAGTGTGCAGAGTCCTACAAGCAGCAAAAACAGTGTGAAAAAGTGGAGGGAGGAAGGCAAAAAGTTAGGGGTGATCACCTTAAGGCTGTCAGGTCTAACTTTAGTGAACTCTCAAATTAAGTTTACTCTTCTGGGAGGATATCAATTGTCAGGTGTTGGGAAGTAGAGGGAGTGACTTGACTGCAAAGCCCAATAGGCCAGGTTTCTCTAACGCCAACCACAAGCCCAGTGTTCACTTGCCCAAATACACCTGTTAGTGAACATCTCAAATGAGAGAATACCAATGTTCAAGTGTTGGGAAGTAGAGGGAGTGACCTGATTTCAAAGTTCAATAGGCCCGGTTCTGTTTCTCTAACTCCAACATCCAGCCCAGTGTTCACTTGACCAGATACATCTGTTAGTGAACTCTCAAATTAAGTTTAGTCACCTAAAGGGAGTGGCCTGACTGCAAAGCCCAATTGGCCCTGTTTCTCTAACTCCACCCACCAGCCCAGTGTTCACTTGCCCCAGCGCATCTGTTAGGGAACTCTTAAATGAAGCTTTCTCACTTGGGAGTATACCAATTGTCAAGTGTTGGGAAGTAGAGGGAGTGGCCTGACTGCAAAGCCCAATAGGCCCTGTTCCTGTAACTCCAACCATCAGCCCAGTGTTCACTTGCCCCAATGCATCCGTTAGTGAACTCTCAAATTAAGTTTCCTCACCTGGGAGGATACCAATTGTCAAGTGTTGGGAAGTGGAGGGAGTGACCTGACTGCACAGCCCAATAGGCCCTGTTCCTGTAATTCCAACCATCAGCCCAGTGTTCACTTGCCCCAATGCATCCGTTAGTGAACTCTCAAATGAAGTTTCCTCACCTGGGAGGATACCAATTGTCAAGTGTTGGGAAGTGGAGGGAGTGACCTGACTGCAAAGCCCAATAGACCCTGTTTCTCTAAATCCAACCACCAGCCCAGTATTCACTTGTCGAAATACCCTTGTCTGGTAACTCTCAATTGTAGTTTACTCACCTGGGAGTGACCAACATACAGATCATGCTCAACTTAAAGACGTCTTTGTCTACTTAGCTTCATCTTGACCTGCTAAGTCAAGATTAAACTATTGAGGACAGGAATTACACCTTACCCAGTGTGTACAACAAGTATTCCTGAGGCTTCAAGCTGCATCACCAGACTGGTATTGGTAGCAGACACATTGACACAGCACTGTGCACATGATGACTTCAGTCACATATACAACAAAGTCATGTGTTTTCCTGCATCTCACTCAACTATGCCTCCAAATGGTCAAATGCACAAGTTGCCTCTCCAATGCGTTAATGTGTTGGCTTCCCTGGTGGTAAGATGTAATTGCTTCTACATCCCAGTCAACGATGCACCCCCAACCTGTGTACATAGCACAGTTTCCTCCATCTTGTGGCTCCCAGTCCATGATTTTGGATATTAACAGGTAAAAGCCTCCAGGCCATGGTAGGAAGGGATTTGTCAGAGATTGTTCTGTAGAATAGGCAAACATTGAGGTGGTTGATGTAATCAGCCAGAGCTATATCCCCTACCTCACCAAAGTAATCCAACAGCATATAATGCAAACTCAGACAGATGGCAGTACAACAGTGTCTGATCACAGGGTCATTACAATCGAGTGCTTATGCATCTGATGGCATGACACTAACATATGTCAGAGATTTTGCATGGGCACTTTGTCCTACAACGATGTTGATGACAATGACGACACACATCAACAGCTTCATACAAGTAATACAGAAAGAGTTTTAATCCAATGTGAAGGGTAACTGGCATAACTGTGTTTTAGGACTACAGATTTTCTGACAACATGATGACACATATGATTCATCAGGGCCAACACAGAACAAGAAACAAGTCTAATAGAGTCTTATGAACTTCCATCCTAACGTTGTGCAAGCTGTCTTGGCACTGGTCCCCTACATTCAAATGTAACGTGACCTACATTCCCTGGAACAATCCATGTCCACTTCATATGTCTGAACAGCATCACTTACTTGCCAATGTCACAACTCTGAAATGCCGATATGAATGTGTCATGCTGAAGATACCTGAACAAGGAGTATAGGCATGAAACGATACATATGACACAAGTCACATAGAAGTCATCTTGATAACAAAGTACATTGCAAAAAGTCTGAAGCAGACAAATCAACATCATCAAGGGATGTGTCAAAAGCTATCTCATCAAACAGCCTTTGTCTGATATTTGGCTATCCGCTCCCTAACTATTTCAAACAATCAGCTCCAAACATTATCACAACTACAGTACATTGTACAGCCAAACTCATGACATCACATAACATACTTACACTTATGAGAAGAACCTGTTGATGAGATCTTGTCGCAAGTCAGCTCCTTTCCTCTTCACCACTCTAATCTTCATGTGGCATTTCAGGATTTCCACCTGGTGGCACTGCAGACTCCCCCTCCTCTAGGAGGTGAGGATATTCCTCCTCAGGGCGATATCATAGAGTAATTGTCATGCCACAGTGATCTGACACACTTTCACAGGTGAGTAGAGGATGGCTCCACCAGTCCTGTCCAGACAGTGAAATCTGACCTTCAGGAGCCCAAAAGCCTGCCCTACTGCCCGCTGTGTTCTTCCATGGGCCTCATTAAAGCAGACTTCCCGTGGCATAGTTGGATTCCAGAGCAGTGTCAATAACCAAGGACAGTTGAGATATGCTGAGTACCCTGTTTTGGAATGGGACATAAGTGCAACAATGAGTCACTGACTTCATGATTGTAGCAATTGCCATTGCTCACACACAATCAGGACAGATGTGACTTACCAACCAACCAGGCCATTCAGGTTTCAGCTGTGATATCAGCTGGGGTATAGTGCTGTTCAGCATTATGAAGAAATCATGGGCTGATCCAGGGAAATGGTAACAGACATTTGAGATGTAGAGATCAGATAAACAGGCAACTTACAAGTTGATTGAACTGAAGTTTTTCCTGTTGCAATAGTCTTGTTTAGTGGCCTGCAGTGGCACCAAGGCAACATGTGTGCCATCAATGGCCCCACCACATGTGGTAGGTGGCCCAAACCATTGAAGACAGCCTTCACATTGCCCAATCCTCACATATTGTGAACTTGACATAGCTGTTAACGGGGCATATTTAAAAGCCCCTAGTGCCTCCACGTGCCACATTAGTGTCATTTTTTTCACTAATGTTGCGTTAAGGAGGTAATGTGTACATTGCACCACTATGCACCCCCTTGCGCCCCATTGAGCCTGCATCAGGCATAATGTATGAAAGGGGATCGTTTTGGCACAAGGAGGCCAGCAAAAATGGCACACTGAAATTTATAACATTTCACCTTAACATTTGTGGCGTCATTTTTAACACCTGCTCAAAGCTGGCACTAAAATGAAGCACCCATAGTAACCTATGGGTCTCCTTGCACTTTGCTTCACTAGCGTCAAAATTGTTGACGCTAGTAGAGCAAAGCACCACAATAGCAGAAACAATTCTGACCCTATTGCCCCAACGACCTCCATGGTGCGCTGTCGGTGGGGCAGGTTGATGCAACAAAAACTGGTGCTGATGCCCCAGTTTCTTGTAAAATGCCTTAATGTGTTTCAGCATTGCTAACAGAAAGTCTCCCAACACAAGACTGAACATAGGTTAGAACATACCCCCAGATATGCCCACTGTATGTTGGAAGGACCCTGTGACCAGGAAGTGCAATGCTCCCATGAGTCTCACGATGGGTGGTATGCGCGTTGGAGTCCTGTTTTCAGGCATCAAATCTGGCTCCAACTGATGGCATAAATCCACTGTTGTTGGTCTATTTAGATAGTATAGTTGAATTATGTGGCATTTTTCCAAGCTTTGAAGGTCTGGCAATGGACTGTACACTGAAGCTTGTTGTATCCTCCTTCTTCCTGGGTACCTATGTGTGAAAATACATGAGTGGGATCATTAGCCACTGTGTCTACACCAACATACATGATGTATCCCAACAGAATCATGTGGTAAAGTATTTCAGACTTGGAATACATTAAAACCATTACACATCACAGCTGTCAACTACACAAGGGCCAAATTTGACCCTCATGGTTGACAAGACATGTGTCCACAACATGGATGTGTGCAACATCCAACCATTTGCTATTCAATTGCCTCTCCAAATTTAACATTATTCTCTGACCTCAAAAATAACCGTCAGTGGTGGTGGACAGTGCAGCGCTGTCATATGCCATCCGTGCCCAGCAAAACACTACTGGTGATTTTGTAGTAGGACCTACACAACAAGACTGATTTGGAATGTTTGTGATGATGCCACACATATATTGTTGTTGTGACACATTTAACAGGGCCATTTACTGTATTTCCAACCTCCAAAATGGCAGATGCCTGACCTACTCCACTGGACATTAGAAACTGCCCACAACCCTGGCAAAAGTTATCCAAGCAGTGGGTGGCCCCAATCGCAGCGAACACAGCCATAGGCTAATGTTGTTGCCTGTGGCCGTCGTGGGCCAATGGCTGTGGCTGTCACCGTTGATGACAGCATATGTGGCGGACGTGTATGCTGTGTTTTTCAAAATCGGCCACTTGATTCCTGAAACTGCTTCCAGCAACACCCCCACCACTACAGCTGCTGTTTGCCACCTGTGGGAGCAATCATGCCACAGTCAGCAAATGAAAGGGCCCCTGCCTTCTCCCCAGAGGAGCTGGAGAGGTTTGTAGACGAGGTCTTTCCCCTGTATGGTCAGCGCTATGGCTCACCAGAGGAGCAGGTAAGTACCTCATAGGCATAATTGACTGTTCAACACCATCCTTTCCCTCCTCACAGGCTACAATGTGCCCCTGTGTACCAGTCAGACTTCTTGTGCAACTGTTGTTGCAGTTTGTGTGCCATCATTGGAATGTATATGGGGCAGGTATTGGAGACCAATACTATATGTTGTGGACCTTCACAATGTGCTGTGTGTTGTTTTTTGAGGCCCTAGATCCTCCTTGTGTTGGATGCATATAACTAGGTGAGGAGAAGTTACTGCCAGGCAGTGACAGTTCTTGGTTTATGATGGTTGTAAATGCCAGACAACATGTGCTGTGTTTGTATCTTGTCTGTGTCATTTGAGGATCTTATAAGCAATGTGTATTGTGCCAAAGATCTTTCATCCCACAGCTGGCCTTCCCAAACGGTTGTCTGGAAGACATATCATGACTCACTGTGCCCGCCAGTTTGCCACACAAGCCACATTGATGATGGCCTCATGGTGTACTGCCATGCATGAAAGTGAGGGAAATGTGAGTATCATGTGGGTTCTGTATGTTCATCATGAAGAGACCAGAACCCGTCAAATGTGTCTCCAAGTATGGGACATACTCCAGGGTGTGAGAGAGTCATTGTGGATATTCAACTGTGACACTGTGCCTACTCCCTGTTGACCTGGAGATCCTCTCATCTGGCCAGTATGAGGCTCTACTGGCAAAACTTGCCACAACTGCCTCAGTGCATTGACTAGATTAGGAATGGGTACTAAGGTAACTCCCAGTAGTCCAAATGTGCATTTTGCTTCTTGGTCAATGCGTGTCTTTGACTCATGACAGGCCCTTTACTTCCATAGCTCTGTTGTCACCTTCACATGAGTCATATTTGTCCAGTACCGGTGTATTTCACAATTCACAAACCCACAGTGCTGATAGTGTGTAGATTCCAAGAGGCCACGACATGTGACTCAGTAGCTTGGTTACATAGAAGAAATACCATTGTATGGTGGATTCCATCTCTGTAGGTTTGCCACATATGTTCAAATGTGTGTTCTTTTGTACAGGGACATACCACAGAAATTCACCCTGAAGGGGCATGATTCTACATTTAGTAGGCCACATGTCCATACATGCACAGGGTACAGACATTCCGTGCCCACCATGTCAGCCCTTTCATTGTCACACAAGTCTTAGGGTGAAGTCTGTACTATGGTAGTTACCTGTAGGGACTGTATGCATTGAGTCAAGGTTGATGAGTGCAAATGTGTTTGTCCAGTCAGGCCCAAGGAGTTTACCTTTCAGAAGCCACATTGGTGTGTAGTGTTTCATTGTGGCTCGCATCATAGTACACGTTGCTGGAGCCTGGGCTACCTGATGTCAGTAGGCTTGCTTATTCATTGTAGGTCATGGTCAGGGTAGTAGGTTAGTTTGCAGATAACTACAAAAGTGAGCAGTCATGTCCCTGTTCTCATCCGCATATGTTTGGTGTGTTTAATAATTGCAGATTTTGTGCTTGGTCTTTCTGACATGTGTGTGACACAACCATTTGTGCAATAATTGTGTTTGTAATCATTTGATTTTTCTCTTGCATCCATACAGGTCAATGCCCATCAGAACAAGGGGATTTGAAGAGCCATTCCCAGGAAGGTGCAGACACTGGGGGACCATAGCCACTGGAGTTCCCACTGCTGGAAGAGGTGGGAGGACCTGAGACACTGGCCCCGGATAATTGCTGTGGTCCAGCTGGGACTGTCCTCCCAATGCAGGTGGGGCACACATTGGAACCTGACCCCCCTACTGGCCTGCATTCTGGCAGTGGCCTACCCGGAGATTGATGGGCATTTGAGGGGACCACATCAGCTAGAAGGTGGTGAGTACAGGGCCTATTCCTGCCTGTCATATTGACAAGTTGATGTGTTAGGTCCAGACATCTCCCCCTGTTGATTGGGGATGGTGTGATACACAAGATGAGTAACTGTTTGTGTAGGTATGGAAGTTGGTGCATACTGATGTGCCTTGCCTATGAACCCAAGGACCTAGGACACAACCGAGTTCAGTACACAAACAATTTGTTCTCCAGGACCAGCACATGGCTGTGTACAGTGCTCAATCAAGTAATGTTGGTTGTTGTTGTGGCTGTAATTTGTACACAACAGTCCACTACTCTTCAGTGTGACAGCCCAAACAAATGGATCACTGTCCTCAGCCATGTGTCTGCTCAAGTAAGTAAATTGGCATCTGCCCCCCAGTCACTACCTGTCTTTGATGTGTCACAAGTGCTGGTACCTCACTACTGTCTGTCAAGTGAAGGTGGCCATCATACAAGCGACAGAGCATACATTGTTCTTTGGATGCAGCCACAGATCAATACTGTCCCTTGGTAAGTGGGGAATCTCCATTGACATGATTTGTGTGATATCACTAATGCCAACATTCATTGTGCCTACATGTTAGTATATGTTCCTTTTACTTTTAACAAAGTGTTTCCACTGATATTTCATGCATGGTCTACCTGTGTTCATGGGATGATTTCTGTATTGCCTCAAATATGTTTGCATGCCAACATGTGTTTGGAATTGGACATATGTCATGGGGCTACATTACATGCAGTGCCACAGACAGGAGTGTATCACCATTGATTGGTTACTCACACATGCCCTCACCCCTCATTGCATGTTATTTGGCATGCACAACTGCAGTAGCAATCAAAGTCATAGAGTGACTTGCAGTTATGTGGGAATCATATGCAGTTGTGAACAACCATTCATCCACAGAAATCTGGGCTTGTAGGACCAAAATTGAGACAGTGATTTAGCTTCCCATTTGGCAATACGTTGAGGGCCTTCTGTAAGTATTTGCGAATCCCTGGGCCTCCCCAACATTCAAAGGACTATGGCTACTACTAACGGAATCAGAGTACAACATTGTAAGGGTTGCCATCCAAGAGACGTGATTTCCCTGGTGCTAGCTGAGTCATTGTGTTGTTGATTTTTGAGACATATCTCCCTGAAATGTTGCACAAATTGTGTACAGTGTAAATGTCCTTGCTGGATGTGTAGTATATCTGAGCAACATTTTACAACCTCCATGTCTGCACTAGGACAAATTATACCTGGTGAAGTGTGCATTGTTGAATTGTTTGCAGTGTGACATGGGTATTTCCATGTCACCTTCTTCAGACTGCAGTACTTCTGCAGCAACATGCCAGGATTTTGGGCTATCATTTCTTATTTCTTGGTATTGAGTATGTGACAGACAGATGTATGCTTGACCTTGTGTGGGATCTGTGGGAATTAAATTGGCATTGACCTACTATTTTATGATAACAGGCAACGGAGGTTTGCTACAGGAGACTAACCATTGAAGGTGATACGGTCTCCTACTTGTTCAATGGTTACTGCAGAACTTCACTCACGCAATTGGAGTTGTCTGAGATTCTTATTTTTCTCTGGGCAACTGTTGACAGTTCATGTGGCATGCATGCATATGGTGGGATAAATGTAGGAGCCACTTTGATGGACTTTGTTGCTGGGGCCTACTTTATGACATGATAATGTAGTCAGGGCGGACCCAAGAAGGGAAACATCTGACTATGGTACCTCCAGTCATGACACCACCCACTCAGAGGGACCCAGTGGCCCAGAGGGTGAGGGGATATTCCCTGGAGGACACAAGATTGAGCTTGTCATTTTCGGATTCTACGTCCAGTGACCACTCCCTAGTGGTGGTGGACCCATCAGGACCTGCTCCTGCACCATCCTTCTCCACCCCCCCAGTTCTATTGCCACCCTACCTGTTGCTCCCCACCCAGTTGGTTGTGCCTACTCACCCAAGAGGGTAAGCAACTCCTTTGTGCCAGACACCTCTTCCCCAGCCCCTGCTACCACTGCTGCCCTGAGTGATGAGTCTATTGACCTTCTGAGGAGCATCTCTTTGTGGCAGACTGACATTGTGAATGCCATCCAGAGTTTGGCCAGCCAAATTCAGCAGACAAATGTGTACCTGGAAGGCATCCATAGTTACATATCTGGCCTACAGAGATCTTTTTAGGCTCTGGCCTCCTCACTGATGGCAGCCATCTACCCCCACAGTCCTCCCCCACCACCTCCCTCTTCCCCATCGAAATTCCCTATTCCTCTACTTGTCCCAGGCACACAGACCGATCTGCATACATCCACCTCAAAACACCAGCAGCATACATAGACACAAGCACCACAAGACACACTGGCATGCAATCACTCAACAGTCACCCACAGACACCACAACAGCCACAATTTCTACAGACACCCCTACCCCCTACCGACCCACACACCACAACCATCATACCCACAGACCTATGTATCACACCCACCATACACCCAGACAACACCTCACAACCCACAGACTCACACACCTCAGACTCCATACCACCCCAGACACCCCCACAACACCCACAGACACATCCACCACATCAACCCTACCCTCAGACACCACTCAAACATGTACACAGACACACCCCCCACATCTACCATACCACAGGCACCCCAACACACACAGGCACATCAACCACTGCCACATAACCCAGCACCTCCACCTCACAGCCCCAAGACACACAAAGGCCCATACTCACACACGCAACGGATACTACCCAAACACAAGCATAGCTCACACATACACACACCACCAGCTTCATCACCCACAGACAAGACCACCACTCTCTCAACCTCCAAATCCCCAGTCCCTTCTGATGACCCTACCCGTTTTCCTCAAAGAAAGTTTCCTTTTTGACCTTGCCCTTTCCTCTGTCTTCTCTATCCCCCGTTCAAAATCTGAGGCCCCCACCACATTCCAGCCCATCCTTTCCACATCCAAGTCCTCCCTGTCACACCTGCCCCTCCTGCAAGCAACCATACCTCTTCCCCAAAGAAGAAGCCCACCTCTCCAAAGGAATAGTCTTCCCAAATCCACCCACCCCAAATCCAACCCCACCCCACCCAAGCATGATCCCTAAGGTACCTGCATGCCCACTTGATGCCACTGTGGAGGTTCCTTGGCAGTGATTGGAGTCAAGCTTGAGCACAGTACTGTACATGGATTAATATGGACTGCCCAGTGGCCTTTGATGTAATTTGGTGTTAATAAACCCAAGTTGTTATTTTGTTGGGTACACATTTGTCCTGCAATTACTTTTCTACCTTTTTGTTGTTCCTTAGTAATTTGTTTTGTATGCCTTCAGTTGTGTGCGTTTCACTCTGATTCATTTGATGTTGTTTACAAAATCTGACTTTGTGGGCAGTGTTGGTGTCACCCATGCCAAGGGTAGATGTTCACTGTATGGATATGTGGGTGGTAATCTTATTGGGGTGTCAATGCATTGTTTTATGGTTAATATGGTAAGTATTTCATCCTGGATTGACCATTGTCAGCATGTATGGTGTCACAATTGCCCCCCTGATATGGATTGTGCATTCGTCTCATGTGCAGAAGATGGAGTTTTGTTTGTCCACAAATGGAGAGTATTAAACTGTGCTGTCTTCCTTTACATTTGACTGATCATATGTCCATGTTGATGTGTGTACCTTGCAGCTACATCATCTACATATATGGCCCATGCAGTTGCTGGTGTACTTCCTGTCTTGATTTCCACTTATACATTATGGAAATTGGCACGTCATTTGGCTCTACTATTGTTTGTCCCTGAAATACATGTAGGGCAAGTTCCTGTGCAAATGGTGTTTTAGGGTATTTGCAAAGTGAAATGTGTCCCAGGGCAGCATCCTTGCAGGAGTGCACATGATGCCCCCTGCTCCTGATGCCCCCATCCCTTTTGTGCAGGTACTGTTTGCATTGTGAGCTTTTATTTGTCTCACAAGATATTGTGTATCCCATTGTCCTTCCATTTTGTTGCAATGTGGGTGATATGTGTGTATCCATTACAGTGATGTTTAATTGGAGAGGTCTTTGTGTTAAATGACACATCCATACATATATGTCTTTAATCTGATGACAGTCTGTGGCATGTGAGCAATGTGAGGGTGTCAGTTGAATTATGTGTGATGTTGATGTGGTGTGGCTGTTGTGTGAAACAATGTTCTGTACATTTCACTGTCCCTGTGCCTAGGATGAGCAGCAGTGTGTTATTGTGGAGTGTGCCGGTGCAGTGTCAGTGACTTGTCCAAAGGGGGTCTTTTATGGCTGTGGATGTCATTATTTGTGAATGACTTCGACACAAAGCACAATGACAAGTACACTTGGCTCACGGAGCGTGACCCCCCATATCATGTGGATGACGGTGCAATGATCTGTTGTTGAGCTTACTGACACAGTTAGGTGTGTGCTGTTACTGTAGGTTGCATCCATGGCAGCATGGAATTCGTACTCCATCTATGAGTAGAGGCAGCGGCAGGACATGTGTAATTGGCTCAATGGTGGCACAGAATATGTGATGCTGCCTGCAGGTGAATTCCTTCCTTTATACTATCAGTTTCTGCCTGCTGGGATGTGGTGGTTGGACCGCCCTGGGCACGTCAGTGGAAGGCAACATCATAATGTGTCCGGTGGAAACACTGGTTCTGAGGGCCTTATTGGCCTGTCTTGCCTCTGTGGCGGTCTGCACTGCTTGGCAGTTCGGTGGGACCGTGGCGGTCTTTCCTCTATGGGGCCACATGCATCATAATACAGAGGTCTAAACACCAAGCTGATGGCGGTCTGGCCGCCACCATAGCAGTTCACAGATTGCCAAACTTGTAATCAGGCCCATAGTTTTTTTAGATAAGTATAACTATAGCTGCTGAATTTCTATGGTTTTCTGTAGGAAAAACCTGCACCTGACTATAACATCCCTGTAACCTTTGCTTTTTCAGTGAATTTCTTCATTTTTCAATGTAAAGTAATATATACATACTGTACATTCATACAACCACTGCAGTGCGCAGTGGAGAAGGCCTCAGAGCTGGGCCTGTGGCCATGCCCTGCAGTTAACTCCCCACTTGCACCCAACCCCACGGTGTAAACAGCCTTTGACATGCACAGCAGGGTATGTTGTGTGAGTGGGTGATTTTTAGGGTCGAGCCTGCGTTGCATGCGCTCGCGCATGTGTACCGCAGCGAGACGCTTTAGGGTTTAGAAAAGGGCTCGGAGCCCTGTCGACGTCACGTCAGTGTTTTTCATTGGTTCGTGGGCTTGCCTAATAAAATCTGCTTGCTTTCATTAGTCAAAGGCATGCATACGTCATGCCTTTTCCGGTGGCTAGCCCTCCTCGAGCGCATCGACCAAGTACAGAAAACATGCGAGGCTCGCTGTTTTCTGTCCGGCTCGTGGACTACTTTTTCTCTAATTTACTAGCGCGATTTCGCTTGGCAGAAGTCGAGCGCTTTACATAGTTAATAGCACTTTTTCGGGTTACGTACATAAATGCACTTTTGCCGATAGGTGAAAAGTCGAGTTAGGAGTTTACAACGCTATCAGCTCTAACATGAGCAAACGCGAGACCCGTTGCATTGCAAATGCTTGTTTACTTTCTCATTGGGCTTCACATCTACAGGTACCCACAAGTATCTGCAGGTACTTATGGATCCACATTTTATTTCTTTAATAACTCCGAAACTACTGAATAGATTTGCACCAAATAAGAAAAAGAGATCTTTCAGGACCAACATATAGCTTTCTGCCAAATGTGGTGTAAATCTGTTCAGCGGTTTGGGTTGCACTTGTTTTCAGAAAATGCAAAACCCCCATAGACATTGCATGGGGAAAAAGCATTTTGAGCCCAACACTTTTTCTCAGTCCTCAGTTGATAAATCACTATGAAACATTCCACAAAGCAGCTATTGTGAGTGGCAAACTAGTTTAGAAAACTTTTGGAACATTCATCGAACAGAAGCAAAATTATTAACTATATATATATATATATATATATATATATATATATATATATATATATATTAGGAAATTCCTTGTTTTGCCGTAGTTACCCCTAAACTTTTTGGACATATACTGGTGGTTACTGACTCTTGGCTGTGCACTGGGTACGGCTTACCAGTCCCAGGGCCAGTGTTCTGTGTTAAGTAGATATGCAAATTAGGCTAATTATAATTGACAGTATCAACCTACCTATAAGTCCCTAGTATATGGGAGGGCATGTAGGTTTAGGGACCCCAGCATAGGTAGTGCATCCATAGATGCATTGCTGAGGTGCCCAGTGTCATTTGAAAGTTAAAGATCTTTTTGGGGCTTTTAGAGATATATATATATTAGGAAAGTCCTTGTTTTGACGTGGTTACCCCTAAACTTTTTGGACAGATACTGGTGGTTACTGACTCTTGGCTGTGCACTGGGTACGGCTTACCAGTCCCAGGGCCAGTGTTCTGTGTTAAGTAGATATGCAAATTAGGCTAATTATAATTGACAGTATCAACCTACCTATAAGTCCCTAGTATATGGGAGGGCATGTAGGTTTAGGGACCCCAGCATAGGTAGTGCATCCATAGGTGCATTGCTGAGGTGCCCAGTGTCATTTGAAAGGCAGGCCTGCATTGCTGCCTGCTTTTAAACTAAGGTTATATGCAAATTAGATTTTGGAATTGAAAGTACTTCCAAAGTCTTAAACTACCTTATTTTTACATATAAATCACCCCCAAGGTGTGCCTTAATTCCCCCTAGGGCTGGTACCATGTAACTATAAGCAGGGGCCTTATGAAAATTGTTTTATAAGCCATGGTGAGGTAAAATAGCCAAATTTCTGTTTCCCTCACTGTAGTGAATTGGCTCCATAGGCAAAAATTGGAGATGGGGGACTTCATTTTAATTAAAAGAGTCCCCTTATGAGACAGGTAATTGTTATAATAAATCTCACAACTTTCCATTGTTGGATTTAATATAACTAGCTCAGGGAAAGAGTTTTAAAACTCTGCCTGAAAGTTGCCAACTTCAGCTCTGTAGTGCCGTTCTCTGGTTGGTCACCCTCTGGAGCCTGGCCAGGCTGCTTTGATGAGGTGTGAGGTGGCCTGGGCTGAACAAAAAGGAAGTGCCATGGGGGAGGAGATCTCCTCATCAGATGGTGAAACATGATGGGGGAGAGCAGCCAAACTGGTCTTCAAAAAAAGGAAGGACATTTGGAGTCGCTCAGGACCTCCCCCAATTTCTGCAACCCCAGACAATTAGATGCCCTCTTCATTAGATTACGAAAGGGCAGGAGAAGGGTGTGTTAAGGATTTTTAGCCACACCAGTGGCTGGGCTCAGCCAGACCTAACTTCCTAAATTAAATTACAGCCATGTTGGATTTTTATAGAATTTTGCTCCCCTGGATTAATTTTTGCCAGACTTCCCAGGAAGTGGTCATACAAGAGGGCAGTGGCCTGACTGTGATTGAACAGTCGCCCCCCGCTTTTCACCCCAGGAGCAAGTATAAATATGACAGAGCTGCACCAGCACCTCAGATCCCTATAAGGAACAACATCAGATGAAGAA
Organism: Pleurodeles waltl; assembly: GCF_031143425.1. NCBI lineage: Eukaryota > Metazoa > Chordata > Amphibia > Caudata > Salamandridae > Pleurodeles > Pleurodeles waltl. The sequence goes on along the minus strand of NC_090440.1, from coordinate 1,136,661,742 downwards.
GGACTGCCCTGCTGCTCCCTTGACCTGCGCCTGGACACTGCACTCTGAAGGACTGCACCAGCTGCACACTTGGGCTTCACTACAAAAAGGACTTTGCCTGGCTTCAACTGGTTCAAGAAGGGACTCCCTACTTGCTATAGGTGAAAACTAGCTAACCAGAGCCCCCTATATTAAATCCAGTGGTCATTTTGGAGTTTGAGCCAGGTGTATTCTGGGAGTTGGAGTCCTAACCCTCAAGGAGCAACTCAGAGCTTCTGGCACGTTGGGGTGAGCTGTGGACTCCTAAAGGAACTTCAAAGTCCTTCTGGAAGAAGATCCAGAAGGTTGGAGAAGATTGGAGAACTTTTGGTAAAAAGCTCCATAAAGGGATCGACACGCCGTCGAGTGTCAAGCCAGCTTAAGTCGACTGTGACCCGGCCTGACTTTCAGGTTTATCCCACTGAAAAGGGCTCCAGGGACGTAGAATCAAGATTCAGAGCTGACCCAGATGAAGCGTTTCGTCCTGAAAAAACATCTAAATCCGAAGGTAGAATTTTTCATTGAGGCCTCCTGCGACAAGTATCCAAAGAGGGCTCCAGGGAGGTCAGATTGGATTGCTGACTTCGTTGCACTGAAGAAAATCTTCATGAAAAAGACTAAGGCCTCATTACGAGTTTGGCGGACTCAGGACCACCATGTTGGCGGCAGTGGTCGTACCGCCAACTGGCCGGCGGAAAAAACTGCCAATTATGACCATGGGGGTCTTCCCAACACAATACAGCCAATCCACCTCCAGCACTGCCACTACGGTCAGGCCCCCACGGACAGCTGTAGCCACCTTCAGGCCGGCAGACACCATGTTCCTGCCAGATAGATTGTGAGGATGCACACCGCAAAGGTTTCCTTCACGGTCGCACCACCAGGGAAACCCTGGCGGAAACCAACTCTATAAAAGGAGATTTTCAACTTCTCGAACACATACCTGTCCGGAGCTGCCATGGAACCTGAACTGCACGCTCTCCTACTGCTCCTGCTCACATAGCGACTCCAGAACCAGTGACGGGGATGGCAACAACAACCGTGAGTACACATCCGGGACGGGTGGTGAGGGCGACACACACATGTTACCTCACACTGATACGCACATTCACACACAGCCATGTACACACACGCACACACACCACAGCGAAAACGCACATATAATACGCACACACCAACCCACAGACACACAGTCGAACACAACAATACACAACACCACCGATTCACACACTACACCACAACAACATAAAAGCTTGGGTAAGCAAATACAATACACTCCTCCACCTGACACTACATACATACAACATGTAACAACATCTGACAACCAATAGACACAATCACACAGCCATATAACGAAGCATACATCATAGCACGCTAACCCACCACACACACTTCTGATATACCCATCACCACACACACGCACACACACACTACAACCACACAAGGGCACACAACATCACCATAACATATGTGAACACAAACAATACACAAAATATCAACATAGATGCAAGTTCCAAACACAAACATTTCCTAAATAAAATACACTGCCATCACAGCAGGACAAATGTCAGGGCCACACCCACACATGCTCCCCAGACACAACAGCTAGCACAACCCACACACATCACTCACACACAAATTAAACCAGGCAAGATCTAAACAGCCATGTGGAAAGAAGGGCAGTATTAATAAGTGACCATGGCACCACCAACTGGCTGGCCCAGACATATTAAAATATAATTATGGCAAGAAATAAATAACTATGTACAATATAAAAGGCCATAGGCCAGTCCACACTGCAAAGCGCAAAATGCACAAATGGCATTTTGTGTGCCCCTATGTGACTCCTGAACGCTATATGACCTCCACAGGGTAGGGGCATCAAGAGGGCAGGCAGGCAGGCACCTCAGAGATTAGGGGGGAGTTTGGGCTTGGGTTTGGGAGGGGGGTCATTGGGCTTGGGAAGGTGGGCTAGGGTGAGCTTTAGGGGGGCTGGGAACTTTGAGAGGGGTCGACTTCTTGGCAGGTCGAGGGGCATGGGTACTAAAGGGGGCAGGGGAGGACTTGGAGGTGGAAGGGCTGGACTTGTGGAGGGACACAGACTATTTGGGGGTATCACGGGGTGGGAGAGGAGTAGTGAAGAGGGATAACTCTGAGAGGATCACCTTTTTAAACACATGGGGACGGTCATGGCAAAAGGGTTTGGGAGTGGAGGGAGAAGGAGTGGTTGTAGGAGGTGTCTTGGTGGATGTCTTGGGTGCATGTGCATGCAAGGAATGCTTTTGTGTGCTGGGTGTCTGTTGGGTGGGTGAGTGTAGGTGTTTATGTGTCTTGGGAGGAGGGGGGAATAGGTGCTGGGAGATGCCATGCTGGATGGGTGAAAGTCTGTTGGGGTGATGTCTGCAGGTTTGGACGATATGCTGCATGGGTGTGTTGGTGGTTGTGGTGGCTGTGGATGTGGTGACTGGGGTGGATATCTTCAGGTCTGCTATTGTGCTGATTGTGGGTAGGATAGGAGTTGAGGCTGAATCGGTAAATGTTGGTGTGGTATCTGCAGGAGTGTCTGGTGTAGTGTCTGTGAAGTGGGGTATTGGGGGGGTCTGTGCAGGTAGTGGATGTTGATGTGTCTGCAGGTGGGTGTTGTTTGTCTGCATGCCAGTGGTGGGTCTTGTGGTGCTTGTGTTTCTCCGCTGTAGCCTTGGATGTTGAGGTGGGTGCATGCTTGTCTGTGTGTGTGCTTTGGCTGGGTTTGGGAAGAGAGGTTTGGAATTGGGAAGAGGTAGGTGGAGGGGGCAAGGAAGACAAAGGGGACTGGCTGCCATCAGTGTGGAGGCCAGAGCCTGAAAAGATCTCTGTAGCTCAGCCAGTGCACCATGAATGCGCTCCAGGAACGCATTGCTCTGCTGGACTTGAGCTGTCAGTCCCTGGATGGCATTCACAATGGTGGACTGACCCATAGAGATGGACCTCACGAGGTCAATAGCCTCCCCACTGAAGGAAGCAGGGCTGACTGGGGCAGAGGTACCTGTGGTGAAGGAGATGTCTACCCTCCTGGGTGAACGGGCACAGACAAGTGGGTGGGGAGCTACGGGGAGGGAGGTGGTAGTAAGGGGGGTGGTGGACAAAGACGGTGATGGAGTGGTCCCAGATGGGTCTCCCACTGCCAGGGAGTTTTCACTGGACAAGGATTCCGATGATGATGGTGAAGATCCAGTCTCCCCTGTGGCATGCCCCTGGCCCTCCCTGGGACTGGGTCCCTCGCTGTCGTTGGTTGCAGCACTTCCGGTCCCGTGACCTGCAGCATCCCCACTTACCGATGCCTTGTCTCCTTTGCCTGCTGATGCTGAAGCACACAAAAAGAGAGAAGGAGGGAGAAAGTGTGAGAGGGAGAGAGAGGGTTAACACATACCTCACATACACACATTTAGACATGCACATCTGTATGAATACATCTCTGGTGTCAATACACATTGTACGTCATGTCATATGTCACTACTACCCACCCCTGTATGGCAAGCCTTACACCCACATCTAAGGCATTGGTGTACATGGCATTTACATTGCATATTGTGAAAGGCAAGGTCTGCCTAGGCACTTACCACCTTTAGTACTATCCCATTGGGTGCAAGGCCATATCCCCAGAAGTCTAGCACATTGAAATGCATGATGATTGCAATCATAACAAATCAAACACACAAATTAATGAATCCTTCTGTTGCAAACGTCACATACCCCATAGCTAGAAGATGAACATAATATGGAAATACAACTACCAAGTCATAAGTTAAGTCCTATACAGGCCATATCAGTGGTGGAACTGAAATGGCTGCCTCACATGGATTCAATACAGTACCAGTACTTGATGTCTATAGTCCCTGTGCAAAAATGAGAGTCACCCAGTTGCAAATACAGGTGAGCAATACAGATGGGTGTGGACTTTCACCTTAGAGCCACTAAGGCTCAAATGCTGATGGATGGACCAGGTCATACACAATGGGTAGGGTGAAACACAAGCTCACATCCATAGAAAAGGCAGGATAGAGTCACACATGTGCCAATGTAATTTGACCATCTCCACATGCAGACATGGAGAGGTTTTGATCCAGGAGATGTACAGCCACTGACAGCAAACCTTGAAAGCCACATCTACAACTAATAGTCAGTCCATGTCAACATCAGGACAGTGCACGCTCTACGGGCGACAAAAATGGAAAAACCCAGCCTTTATGCAAGAGCATAATTCATGCATTGTGTTTGTATGCAGTAAGTTAACCTTTTGCATTGCAGTCTTTAACCTTGAAAAACACTATTAATGATGTTTGCAATAATTGTTCTTTTGCAAGGTATTGCTGCAGGCTTACTGAGTGTGGTAGGGTGTGGTCCCTTTCTACGACCTTCTAGAAGCTTTCTCTGCAGAATGACTGGGTGTGGTTTGTGGGCTGGGCCAGACTCTATATAAGGGAGCCAGTCCAGCTCCACGTGCTCACTATTCAGAGGTCCCGGTACAGAGCAGCAGCAACTCCCTGAGCTCCTGTTCCGGAGGCCTACCTTGATGTTCCAGGCCTGCCCCGCATTATATTGGTGATCCTTGAACAGGGTGGTAAGGCGGAGGTCGGGCTGGGCCCCCGACCCCGTTCTCAAAGACTCTTGAGTTTTGGGCCTACTTGTGAAACTTTCAGAGTACGCGAATTATTGCTCTCTTGTAAAACTTGATGTTCAGATCGGCAACAGCTTGCGCGATCATTTCATGCCATTTGCATATTCTTGTTCGAATCGGCAGTGTGCGCAATTCATTTCCAGCATGTAAAACTTGGTGTTCAGATCGGCAACAGCTTGCGCGATCATTTCATGGCATTTGCATATTCTTTTTTTGAATCAGCAGTGTGTGCGATTCATTTCCCGCATGCAAAACTCGGTGTTCAGATCGACAACAGCTTGCGCGATCATTTCATGGCATTTGCATATTCTTGTTCGAATCAGAAGTGTGCGCGATTCATTTCCCACATGTAAAACTTGGTGTTCAGATCGGCAACAGCTTGCGCAATCATTTCATGGCATTTGCATATTCTTGTTAGAATCAACAGTGTGCGCGATTCATTTCCCGCATGTAAAACTTGATGTTCAGATCGGCAACAGCGTGAGCGATCATTTCATGGCATTTGCATATTCTTCCTAGAATCAACAGTGTGCGCGATTCATTTCCAGCATGTAAAATTTGATGTTCAGATTGGCAATAGTGTGCGTGATCATTTCATGGCAATAAAAACTTTGATGTGTAGTGTTTGTTGAAGTGCACACATTTATGCTGGGCTTTTGGATTTTCTGTGAAGATGATAAATTCAAAATGTGACATTCTTTGTGCATATTAAGGGCCTGATTCTAACTTTGGAGGACGGTGTTAAACCGTCCCAAAAGTGGCGGATATACCACCTACCGTATTACGAGTTCCATAGGATATAATGGACTCGTAATACGGTAGGTGGTATATCCGCCACTTTTGGGACGGTTTAACACCGTCCTCCAAAGTTAGAATCAGGCCCTAAGTCCCTAGTACAATTCCTATTTTTTTCCAGGGAATGTTTCAGATTGCCTTTTGGCCTCATGTAAAAATCCAATGTTTGTTCTGAAACATTATTCTAGAAGGTTCTTGTATTCCTAGACAGTATGTGACATTTCATGAAAAGCTCATATGAAACATTGTATTAACCATTCTTGATTTTTTTCCAGGTACCCAGAGTGCTTGAGGTCTAGTTATAGTCACTTCTTAGGTTATCCATAGTTACAGTATGAGAACTCTTAGAACCATAGTCTAGTGAAAATCACTGTGATAATATCTTGATATTGTGTTGTATAATCTTTTGCTTCCTGCAGGTCTCCTTCCCAGCTGTTCCCAACCTAATCCCCTTTTCCCCCACATTGGCTCTCTCAGGCTCTGTGATTTTTCTATCAGAGTTTTGGAGCTGTCTACAGGTGGACATGTTGGGAACGTGCGCAGGCCCCGAGGATCTGGTTTCCCTGACAGTCTGGGTGGGTATTACCCATATCCACTAGTCTACATGCACATTGCACAAACTACATTGTCATATAAACTACAGTGAGGCACCTAATACCATATAACCAGAGGCAAGTCCCAGGGTATAGTCAGTACTCTTCCCTTTGTGGCTGCTGTGCTGCCCCCAAATGCCCATCCACCTCAGGGTAGGCCCAGCCAAAATGCAGGCCATTAGGGGGGTCAGGGTCCAATGGGTACCCCTCCCTCATTGGGAGGACATCCCCAGCTGGGCCTCCAGGGTTTTCCGGGCCCAGCGTCTCAGGTCCTCCCACCGCTTGCGACAAGGGTCCTCACTTGCTTGTCGATAGCACACCAGGGGCCAGATGTAGGAAACTGTTTGCGACTCGCAAACGGCAAAATTTGCCGTTTGCGAGTCGCAAAACGCAGTTTCCTATGCAGAAATGCATTTTGCGAGTCGGAACCGACTCGCAAAATGCATTTCCGACTCGCAAATAGGAAGGGGTGTTCCCTTCCTATTTGCGACTCGCAGTGGGATGCAATACCATTGGTCGCAAATGGCATCGCAGTTACCATCCACTTCAAGTGGATGGTAACCCACTCGCAAATTGGAAGGGGTCCCCATGGGACCCCTTCCAGTTTGTGACTGGACCCACAAATATTTTTTCAGGGCAGGGAGTGGTCCAAGGGACCACTCCCTGCCCTGAAAAAATACCGAAACTAAAGGTTTCGTTTTTTTTTTAAGTGCAGCTCGTTTTCCTGTAAGGAAAACGGGCTACACTTAAAAAAAAAAAAACTGCTTTATTGATCAAGCAGTCACGAACATGGAGGTCTGCTCACGACAGCAGGCCTCCATGTTAGGGGGCAGCAATTTGCGACCCACCTCATGAATATTCATGAGGTGGGTCATTGCGACCCCATAGCGAGTCGCAATTGGTGTCTGAGACACCGTACTGCATAGCAATTTGCGACTTGCAAATTGCGAGTCGCAGGGACTCGCAATTTGCAAGTCGCAAATTGCCGTTTTGCTACATCTGGCCCCAGATCCCTTTCTCCTGATGGGTGTTCACCTGCATGGATGACACAGACAGAAGGAGAAAGTCATGTGCACTGGCACCATACCAACAGCAGTGGGCAATACACATCTGTCTCAGCAAAGACCCACAGATACCTACCCTCTCTGCTCACATGCCTTCACTTTGTGCACTCTGCATGAAAATACTCCCTCACCCGTTCACTTACATGATTCACTGTTGCACGCAACCCCTAGCACACATGACTATAGCATTGGACTCACCTGCTCCTCTGGTGCCCTCTACAGCTGTTCAAACAGGTGTAGGACCTCCTCCACAAGCTTCTCCAACTCTTCTGGGCTGAAGGCTGGGGACCTATGATCTGCAGGACGTGGCATGATGGCTCCCAGAAAAAGTACACAGCAGCTCAGGTCGTGGCGGTCCTGCTAGCAACAGTGTCAGGAGGCAAGTGAGTAAGGCTGCAGAAATGGTGGTCATGGCCACCACATACAGGACCATCTCCGCCAGCAGTCATCGCCATTGGCCCCAGTCCGCCATAGGCAGCAATGTTAACCAATGGCAAGTTGCACTGCAGCTGTGAGGGCCTTCCGACATGACGACATCCGCCGGTGGACTTAGGTCATTTCTAACTGCCCACTTTAGCAGGACAGGTGGCTGCAAATGATGGATGTCCCAAGATAAGTGTGCCACACACATCGCCCAAATGGCAGTGTAAGCATATGTTGTGGCATCCTGGTAACACAAAAAATTGTGGCAGTCATGACACAATGACGTGATGTGGCATTATAATAGATGATGACCATGGTCAGATACTCGGAGGCACGTAGGCGATTACACTATATTGGTATATTACATTATCCTTGGGGATTCCGACTCCCCCTCCCGCCATCCAGTTCCTGGCGGTTCTCCCGCCGGGAACCGGATGGCGGGAGGGGGAGTCACGGGGCCCCTGGGGGCCCCTGCAGTGCCCATGCCAACGGCATGGGCACTGCAGGGGCCCCCGTAAGAGGGCCCCAAAATGTATTTCACTGTCTGCCTTGCAGACAGTGAAATACGCGACGGGTGCAACAGCACCCGTCGCACCTTCCCACTCCGCCGGCTCTATTACGAGCCGGCATCCTCGTGGGAAGGAAGTTTTTCCCTGGGCTGGCGGGCGGTCTTTTGGAGACCGCCCGCCAGCCCAGGGAAAAACTCATAATACCCCGAGGGGTATTATGGAGGGCGGAATTCTGGCGGGCGGCCTCCGCCGCCCGCCGTAATCGTAATCAGGCCCTCTGTCTCCTAAGTTAAGCCTTGTCGCTCGTTGTCAAGGTGAACGACGATCTGGTGTTGTGATGCCATGGAATGTACCTTCCCCCGTAGGTCGTTCCACCTCTTCCTGATGTCCTCCCTTGTGCATGGATGGCTGCCTACTGAGGACCCTGTTGACTATTCTCTGCCACAACTCCATTTTCCGGGCAATCGAAGTTTGCTCGACCTGTGCTCCAGACAGTTGTGGCTCTATCCTGACAATTTCATCTACCATGACCCTCAACTCGTCATCTGTGAATCCTGGGTGCTTTTGTGGGGACATGGTAGGGGTTGTGTTGAGAGTGGGGGGCTGTGGTGTGTGTAAGGATGCAGTGTTGAGTGATTGAAGGGGTTGTGGGTGGTACGTTGTGAGTGTTGGACGCTTGTGGTGTTAGTGTGTGCTCGTTATGTGTGTATTGTGTTGGTAGTGCAGTTATGAGTTGTGTGCTGAGTGAGATGTGTATGTCTACCTATAGTGTTTATATGCTATATTAGTGTGTTTGCCTGCTCTCTGTATCTCTATATGTGGTATTAGTTGCAAAGGATTTTGGGGTGTGTAAAATAGAGCGGTGAGTAGGTGTGTCTGGTGTGTGTACGTGTGTCAGGTGTGGGGTATTCAAACTGTCCAATGTGGTGGTATGTTCTGACAGGTGTGTGTACTTAGAGCGGCGGTTCAGATCACCAACGTTTTTCCACCATTGAAGAATTGGTGTGGTGATTTGTGACCTATAATGTGGTGGGTGGAATTGTATCAGGCTGGCGGTGCTGGTGGTGGAACAGCCTCTTTCTCCCCCACACATTGGGAGGGGGCTCCTTGCCCTCAGGTTTTGGAGGGGGCTCCTTGCCCTCTGGTAGTTCTGGAGGGGGCTCCTTGTCCTCTGGTTCGGGAGGGGGCTCCTTGCCGACTGGTTCTGGAAGGGGCTCCTTGGCTTTAGTTTTGGGAGGGGTCTCCTTGGCCTTTGTTTTGGGAGGGGTCTCCTTGTCCTTTGTTTTGGGAGGGGTCTCCTTGTCCTTCATTTTGGGGGGCTCTCCTTCGCCTTTGTTTTGGGAGGGGTCTCCTTGGCCTTTTGTTTTGGGAGCGGTCTCCTTGACCTTTGCTTTTGGAAAAGGATCTATGGTTTTGGTTGTTTGTTTCGGAGGGTGTGCCACTTAAGCACTCAGTTTTGGGGGCGGAGGAGTGTCCTTGGGGCAGGGGTCCAGCGTCGCACTCATGTGCCCATTAGTGGCAGCTGGAGACTTTGGGGTGGAACAGTGTCAGACTGGGTGCTGGAGGTACTGGGCTGGGGGGATGGGACCTTCCTCTTATGGGCAGGACGAAGGGGAGGGAGAGGGAAGAGGTCAAGGGGGGAAAGGAAAAGCTTCTTAGGGCCAATGGGGAGGGATGTGGGAGAAGAGATGGGAGTGGAGGTAGAAGGAGTGGTTGTAGAAGGAGGAGGACTTGGTGCAGGTGCATGGACAGTGTGCATATGTGAGGTGGATGGCTGTTGGGGGTCTGAGTGCGAGCACTTGTGTGTCTTTGGAGGGGGCAGACAGGGTGGGGTACGGCAAACAGGACGTGTGGATGGATGTTGTGGTGGTGTCTGCAAGCGAGGTGGATGTGCTGCATGAGGTGGTGATGGTGGTGGTGGTGACTGCGCATGTGGTGAGTGAGGTGCATGCCTGCAGGTCTGCTGTTGTAGTGACTGTGGGCAAGGCTGTGCAGGTGGCATGTTCAGGGACTGTTGATGTAGTGCATGCAGGTGTGAGTGCAGATGTGACTGTGAGGGAGGAGGGGGAGACAGTGGAGACAGTGGATGATGTTGTGTATGCATCTGTGTTTTGGCTGTGTGAGTGCCAGTGGACTGAAGTGTGCTGCCTATGTTTGTCTGTGCGAGTCTTGTGTGATGTTTTGTGTGCATGCTTGTCGGAATGTGTGGGTGGGATGGTTTGGGGTGAGGAGACTGGGACTAGTAAGTGGTAGTTGGAGGGGGACAGAAGAAACAGGGACTCTGGCTGCTGTCAGTGAAGAGGCCAGAGCCTGAAATGATCTCTGTAGGACCACCAAGCCACTGTGAATGCCCTCCAGGAAGGCATTGCATTGCTACATCTGGGATGCCAGCCCCTGGATGGCATTCACAATGGTTGACTGCCCTACAGAGATGGATCTCAGGAGGTCAATAGCCTACTCACTGAGGGCAGCAGGGCTGCCTGGGGCAGGGCCTGAGGTGCCTGAGGTGAAGGAGATGCCCACCCTCCTGGGTGAGCGGGCAGGGGCAACTCGGAAGGGGGCTCCTAGGTGGGTGGTGCTGGTATGGGTGTGGCAGTATATCCTGTAGTTAGGGTGGTCCCAGAGCGGTCAGTCACCACCAGGGAGCTCCCACCAGAGGAGGAATCAGAGTGAGGGGTATCAGCTCCTGTCCCCACCATGGTGCTCCCCTTGCCCTCCGTTCCACTGATCCCCTCAGCGTCTGTGGACTCTGCCTCTTGGGTCCCTTGGGCTGCAGCTGCCTCACTCGCCAGTGCCCCTGCTCCTTTGCCAGATGATGATAAGGCACACATGGACAGGATGACAAAAAAAAGGGAGGGGGAAATAGAAAGGGACCACAGGGTAAATCCCAGAAACACCAGTACAGACGGCATGCACATCACTGCCACACACTGACACTGAGAATGGGCAGTGTGGACCACACTGGCATACCATTGGCCAAGTACTACAGCAGGTAGGAGCGAAACACTGCCATCTGCACACCAACTGGGACCAGCTAAACCCTGTCTGCCATGGAAAGCTAGCTACCTAGCTATCAAAAACATGCATTTCACCCAATTACCCTAAGCTGGACCACACAGCAATGTCTAAACTGGTTTATTGGGGCATCCACTGACTAGTAGCCTGCACCCAAATCCCATCCCAGGCAAGAGAGTTGGTTGTCTAACACACAGTACTCACCCGTTTGTGGCTGTTGTGATGCCCTCAATCCCCCATCCAACTCTGGGTAGGCCACCACCAGTATGCGTGCCACCAGGGGGGTCAGGTTCCGACGGGCACCCCTCCCTCGTTGGGAGGCCATCCCTAGCTGGGCCTCTGCGGTCTTCCGGGCCCAGCGTCTCAGGTCTTCCCACCGTTTCCTGCAGTGGGTGCTCTGCCTGCTATAGACTCCCAGGGTCCACACGTCCTTGGCAATGGCACACCACAACCCCTTCATCCGATGGGCGCTGACCTGTAGAAGAAACACAAACAGAGGGACACCATGAACCAGACAATCTAGCCTGTCATACATATGGCTTACAAACTGCATTTGCCCCTCATCTGGCAAACACATGACCTCTGCATTAACACTGCCACCAGCCATACTCCCCCAAATGACACACTGCCAGCACACACACACATCTCCATGCAGTCATTTTGCATGCAACGTACCCATGGTGTACTCACCTGTTGGTCTGGAGGCCCATTCACCTGACCATACAGGGGTAGGACCTCATCCATGAGCCTCTCCAACTCCTTCGACGTGAAGGCTGTGGCCCTTTCCCCTGTTGCACAGGGCATAGCAGGTTCCAGACACAGGTCACAGCAGGACACGCAGTAGAGATGTTGTCCTGTGGAAAGTCAGGAATCAAGTGAAGTGGTAGAAATAAAATGGCGGTCACGTCCGCGGCGGTGAACTCCGTCACCGCCGGCGTTGATCATCATTGGTTCCCAAACTCCATTCAGGGCCATGTTAGCCAATGAGGAATTGCACAACGGTGCAGACCCCCTCCCGTCATGAGGCAGATGCCGGCATAGTGAGGTCACTTCCACCTGTTCCTGCATAGCGGACAGGCGGTTGCCATTTTCTACTGCTAGTACACATGTACAGATTTAAAAGTGCGCCATTGTAGTCAAATGTACACATCCAGACAATTCCATTGTACAACATATAGGCTTGCTCTGTGTACACTGCTGTAGTGTGTTCATAGTTCCTGTTGTCACTCCCTTCTTACTTTTGGGTCCCTTAAGTACCAACCACTGCAGAGGAATAGGAGGAGGAGGCAAGCACCCGTGTACAGACCCCTTTCGGACTTGGCTACACCGGAGGACTGGAACATCATACTCACATGTCGTCTTGACAGGGCCACAAAATCACAGAGCTGTGTGCACAATAAGAGCCTGATCTGCTAGCTGCTATCCATTGCACAACAGTAATACCTTCTCTTGTGCAGGTACTCTCAGTGCTCCATTTCCTGGCAACAGGCTCTTTCCAGGTGACAGTAGGCTTGGCTGCAGGAATGTCCCAGCCAATGTTCTCTATTGTGCTTGCAAGGATTTTTGCAGCCTTGCTCAGACACATGTACATACATCACATTCCTCCAGGTAGATGACTTACCCACTGGGGAGGCTGGATTCTATGCAGTGGGACATATACCACATGTTATTGGGGCCATTGGTGGGAACCCATATCACCTTATTCCCCGCCCCCCAGGGCCAATGAATACGTGTACAGGAATCGGAAGAGTTTCCACTCACTCAATGTCCAGATGGTGTGCCTTGCTGACCAGTACATCTCCCACGTCACTGCCAAGTATCCTGGATCGGTGCATCATGCCTTTGTCCTGAGGAATAGCAGTGTCCCACAGCTCATGGGACAGCTAAAGAGGCACAGAGTGTGGCTTATAGGTGAGTCTGAGTCCCCACCCAATGTATGTCAGTGTATGCCTTCAGGAGTCATTCCCCATGTCATTGTGCAGGGCTAATGTGTGTCCCTCCATTTTTGCAGGTGATTCGGGCTACCCAAACCTATCCTGGATCCTGACCCCTGTTAGAAATCTGAGAACAGGGGCTGAAAATGAGTACAATGATGCACATGGGTGTACCAAGAGGATTGTTGAAAGGACCTTTGGTCTCCTGAAGGCCAGGTTCAGGTGCCTCCATCTGACAGGTGGATTCCTATTCTACTCCCCTGAGAAGGTCTGCAGGATTGTTGTTGTGTGCTGCATGTTGCACAACGTGGGCCTCAGACGCCATGTGCCCTATCTGCAGGAGGGGGGGTGACAATGCAGCTGTGGCAGTAGTGGACAGTGAGGACTGTGAGGAGATAGAAGACGAAGAAGATGTGGACAACAGGACACATATGATTCAGCAGTACTTCCAATGACACTCAGGTAAGACTGTTGAACTAAACATTTCTCCAACTCAGTGTTGTACTATGTGGCTGTAGCATAATGCCAGTCATTACCTTTGCACCCCACCTGACTGTCACCTATGCCTTCCATTATTGTAGATGTTGCTGTGGTTACACCAGTGTAATGCTGTGATGTGTACAGGCTGCTGAGACACATTTGTAGGACAGATCCATATTACAGGACATTTGCACAGGATCATGCAATTCATTGCAGTTCAATACATTGTGCATTACCTTCAGATAAAACACTGTTACTGAAGTTGTGTTCTAAGGTGTTTATTAGAAAGTGCAACAGAGTGGGGTGATGTTTGGGAAAAGTCCAGTGTAGTGGGCCAGTCTGTTTGTTGCACAGGTCCAGTGTTCAAGGGCCCATTGGAAGGGGAGCAATGGCAGCTCTAAGTGGACAAGGTGACACAGTGAGACACAAGGGGGACAATCAGGAGGGGCTAATTTCCTGTCAGTGGTCTTGGCAACTGTCTCTGGTGTCTGTCTGGGTCGCAGGGACTGTTTGCGGGGTGGTTCACCTTCTGCAGGGGGAGGGGTGCTGGTGGCCATGTGGATCCTGTGCAAGGGCCTCCTGTCCACTAGCTGCATCAGATGTGGAGGGCTGGTCAGTACACTGGCTAGTGGAAGGAGCCTGCTGGTGTGCTGTGTAGTCCCTCTAGATGTTGGCCATGTCACCCAGCACCCCTGCAATGGAGACCATGGTGGTATTCAGGGCCTGCTGTTCTTGTTTGATCTCCTGGTTGTGTTCCCCTTGCAGCTGCTGGCTCTCCTCCATGATGTCTAACATCTGACCCATCTTGTCCTGGGATTGTTGGTAAGCCCCCAGGACATTAGTGAGAGCCTCCTGGTCAGTCTGTTCCCTGGGCCTGTCCTCCCCCTGGCGCACAGCTGTCCTCTGACCATCCCTGTGCCTGTGTCCCCTGAATGGTGTGCCCACTTTCACTGGCCCCAGGACCCTCATTGTCTTGCCTGTGAGATGTGGACTGGGGTCCCTGTACAGGTGGGCACACTACTGATTGACGTGTCCTGGTGACAGAGGTCTGGGGACGTTGGATTGCTGCTGTGGTGTTGGATTCTGAGGAGGGGACTCTATAGTGGATTGGGTGTGGGATGGGCGGCCGACTGACCTGATGGGCCAGGGAGTTCATCCAGATCCAGAGCTCCGGAGTTGCTCTCATCACTGAGGGCATCTTCTGGTGGGGGACTGGGAAGCTGTGGCACCTCCTCGCCACTGACATTGGCTGGGACACCTGTGGGGATGTAATTGGTGTGTTATGCTACATGTCTGTGACATATTCTGAGCTCTAGCTTCCCCTATATTATTGCTATTGCCTTGCCACCTTTGGTTGTGCATGGTGATGGATTGTGGAATTGTTAGTTCTCAATGCTGTGCATGCATTTGTAGTGGGTGTCGTGCTGGGCTGAAAGGGTTGTGCATGCAGTGGGTATGACATGCAGGGCTTGACATATTATTTTGGTAATTGTGGTGGTGCACTGTGTGGGATGGAGTGGGTGACTGGTGTCAGGGTGAGGGATGGTGGTGGCATGCAGGTATGGGGGGGTGATAGGTAGTAAATGTTGGCTCACCAGTATCCAGTCCTTCAGTTACTCCAGTGAGTCCCTCAGGATGCAGGATAGCCAAGATTTGCTCCTCCCATGCTGTCAGCTGTGAGGGAGGAGGCGGGGGTCCATTGCCAGTCCTCCTGATGGCGAGCTGGTGCCTTGCTGCAATGGAACGCACCTTCCCCCGTAGGTCATTCCACCTCTTCCTTATGTCGTCCCTTGTGCGTGGATGTAGTCCCACGGCGTTCACTCTGTCCACAATCTTCTGCCATAGCTCCATCTTCCTGGCAATGGATATCTGCTGGACCTGTGCTCCAAACAGCTGTGGCTCTACTCTGACTATTTCCTCAACCAAGACTCGCAACTCCTCAGTGGTGAAACAGGGGTGCCTTTGTGGGGACATGGGTGTTGTGTGGTGTGTGTATGTTGTGCAGAGGGTGATGTGTGAAGTGGTGGGGTGTGTAGTGTGTGGTGCGTGTCGGATGAATTGGTAGTTGTGATATGTGTGTGCAGTCCTCTTTTGGATCAGCGTTGCAAAGTGTAGCCATCTTGTGAGGTTAGCAAAGGAGGGTGGGTGATTTGGGTGTGTGTTTTAAAGTGCTGTTGGTGGGTGTGTGTATTTGTGTCAGGTGTGTTTTTTTTTGTTCTGGCCAAAGTTGTAATGTTTTGTATTTGGGTGGCCATATTCATAGCGGCGGTGTTCACCACTAATGGTTTACCGCCGTTGAATGTCCGCTGTGGTGATTCATGGGTCATTATTTGGAGGGCATAGTATTGGTGGTGTAACGGTATGAGTGGCAGTACCGATAGTTTATCACGTTCAGAGGGTCTGGCGGATTTGTGGTTGCGGCTGTTTTCTGTCAGTTTTGTATGTATGTGTCATAATCTGGACGGATGGATGTCCGCCTCGGGCGGTATGCTGGAGGAAGTCAACACAGCGGTATTCGGTATTTACTGCCAAGGTCATAATGAGGGCTTGGGGCCAGATGTAGCAAATTTAAAATTTGCGAGGTGCAAAGTGCGAGTCCATGCGACTCGCACTTTGCACCTCGCAAATTGGTATGCAATACGGTGTCTCAGACACCGACTGCAACTCGCTATGGGGTCGCAATGACCCACCTCATGAATATTCATGAGGTGGATCGCAAATTGCGGCCCCATAGCGAGTATAGGCACTCGCAAACATGGAGGCCTGCTGTCGTCAGCAGACCTCCATGTTCGTGACTTCTTTTAAATAAAGCAGTTTTTTTTTTTTTTAAGTGTAGCCCGTTTTCCTTACAGGAAAACGAGCTGCACTTAAAAAAAAACGAAACCTTTAGTTTCGGTATTTTTTCAGGGCAGGGAGTGGTCCTCTGGACCACTCCCTGCCCTGAAAAAATATTTGTGGGTCCAGTCACAAACTGGAAGGGGTCCCATGGGGACCCCTTCCAATTTGCGAGTGGGTTACCATCCACTTGAAGTGGATGGTAACTGCGATGCCATTTGCGACCGCGTATGCGGTCGCAAATGGTATTGCATACCACTCAGACTCGCAAATAGGAAGGGAACACCCCTTCCTATTTGCGAGTCGGAAATGCATATTGCGAGTCGGTACCGACTCGCAATATGCATTTCTGCATAGCAAAGAGGCATTTGCACCTCGCAAACGGCGATTTTCGCCGTTTGCGACGTGCAAATACTTTGCTACATCTGGCCCCTAATTCTTTAAAAATTCAAATCTCTTGTTCGCCCTATACAATTTTATTCATTTAGCTGTCACATTAAAAAAAGATAGAAATATTTCCTATTTTTATAAATTGGTTTTGGATTTTTAAACTTTTCCTGTATTTCATGTTATTACTGTTAGGTGATACTTGAATGCGTAACACACTTTGGCCCTCATTACAACATTGGCGGTAAAAGCCGCTTACCGCCACGCAGAAGACTGCCAACACACCGCCGCGGCAGCGGAATTTCACCACGGTCATTATGACCCACAGCTCGGAATCTGCAAAAATTGAGACACCCACACAAGTCCGCCACACCAAAGGTCAGTGATAAACTGGCAATAACAAAACCTCCACCGTCACGCCAACAGAAATACGCCCACACTATCACGACCCACGAATCCACGCGGCGGTGTTTCAACCGTGGAATTCCATTGGCTGTACACACCGCCGCGCTCAAAATACACACACATTTACAAAACACTACCACATTGGACAATAGCTAGGAAGATGGAGCTATGCAAAGAATAGTGGACAGGGTCAACACAGTGGGACAGCACCCAAGAAATAGGGATGACATCAGGAAGAGGTGGAACGACCTACGGGGGAAGGTGCGTTCCGTGTTCTAAAGACACCACCTTGCGGTTCAGAGGACTGGCGGCGGACCCCCACCTCCTCCCCCACAACTAACAACATGGGAGGAGCAAGTCTTGGCTATTCTGCATCCTGAGGGCCTTGAAGGAGTAGCTGGAGGAATGGACTCTGGTAAGTCAAACCTTAACTACTATATCCCCCACCCTACCTGCATGCCATCACATACCCCCACCCTCACCCTCACCCCCATCACTCCAACTCCTCACAAATGTCCCAATATCACAAACCACACATCCCAACACCAAGCCCTGCATGCAACAACAAAGCATGGACACCCATCACCAATTCATGGCCACTGCACATACCCATACACCCCCCTAAACCATCATCACACAAGGTCCCACACAGGAATGCAAGCACTGGGGTACATGGTCACCCACCCATTGCTCTCCATGGTACACCCAGATGCAATAATCATACATTTACACCCCTGCAGGACCCCTACCCAACGTCACCGCACAGGAGGGTCCACACATGTCCACACCACCAACAGAAGAGGCCCACAGTGATGACAGCAGCTCTGTCCAACTGGATCTAGACGACCAGTCCGGCCCATCTGGGACCTCTGGACAGTCGGTTCCCATCACACTGGCACAGGCCACTACAGAGCTTGCCCCCTCTGGAAACACCAGCACAGCACCCACCCAGCGGGCCCATACCTCTGTCCCCAGGACACGTCAATCAGCAGTGTGTCCACCACTACAGGGAACCCAGGCTAACCCACCACCCCAACAACAACAGGAACCTGGGGACAGTGGGCACACCGTTCTGGGGACAGAGGCCCAGGGAAACAGGGGAACTGGGAGGGCTGCTGTGCGACAGGGGGAGGACAGGCCCAGGGAACCGACTCTCCACGAGGCCGTCTCCAACATCATGGGAACGTAACATCATTCCCAGGAGATGATGGCAACGGTACTGGCCAAGTTTCAGGAGACCCAGCGGCTGCAGGAGGAACAGTATTTGGGCTTCAGGGAGGAACCCAGATCCATCAATTCTGCCCTGGGCACCATCGTAGGGGTGCTGAAGGAAGTCCTCAACACCAGGAGGGACACTGTGGCACAACAAGGGGCCCCTGACACTAGCCTGGATGATGAACTGCCTACCACCTCTGCCGGCGCTAGTGGACAGGAGGCACCGCCACAGGACCACCACACCAGCACCCCACCCCCTGCAGAGGGAGAACTACCCCGCAAACGGTCCCTGAGATCCAGGACAAATACAGAGAACGATGCCAAGACCCCTGCCAAGTAATGAGACCGCCCTGAATGTCATCCTTTTGTCCCACCTTGTCACCCTGTCCATCCTCAAACTGCCCCAGCTCCACTTCCTATGCCCCTGTGGACAATGCACCTGTGGGACTAGTAGACTGGACTCTGCCATGGACATTCCGCCACCATCACCCCTCACCATTTTACAACCCCCTCCAATATTGAGCACTTAAATAAACACCCTTAAAGCACAAAACAATCTGGGGTCTGTCTGTGATTTCGAAATAGTGTATTAGCAATTACATTGACAAAATGCTCTTTCAATTGTAATGTCAACATACCTATGTCACACAGCTCTGGTCCATGAGGGTTCAAAGCAGATGTCACACAGTGGGACCCACATCTGTGAAATCGTAAGGGAAAGTGACAACTAAGTGACCATTCACTGGGTGAAAAGGACAGACAGTAGAGAGGTAGTATTGTTAAAGTACATGTAGTAGGCAGGTTTGTCATCTTACCTGTGTCTCACTGGAAGTATTGCAGGATCACAGAGTTCCTGTTGTCGATGTCCTCTTCTTCTGCTTCCTCGTCTTTGCTGTCCACAGGCTCCACAGCTGCCACAACACCTCCATATGGTCCCTCCTCCTGCAGAAAAGGCACCTGTCGTTGCAAAGCTAAGTTGTGAAGCATACAGCAGGCCACGATGATCTGGCACACCTTCTTTGGTGAGTAGAATAGGGAACCACCTGTCATATGGAGGCACCGGAACCTGGCCTTCAGGAGGCCGAAGGTCCGCTCTATAATCCTCCTAGTTCACCCATGTGCCTCATTGTAGCGTTCGACTGCCCTTGTCCTGGGATTCCTCACTGGGGTCAGTAGCCATGAGAGGTTGGGGTAGCCAGAGTCACCTGCAAATGGCGAGGGACAACTGTTAGAGACACACTAACCTGTAGGGATATCCCCAGACCCAGACAAATATTCCCACTGATTTGGTTCCAGGTGCTCACCTAATAGCCACACACGGTGCCTCTGGAGTTGCTCCATCACACAAGAAATGCTGCTATTCCACAGGATGTAAGCATCATGCACTGAGCCAGGGAATTTGGCATTAACATGGGAGATGTACCGGTTTGACAAACACATCATCTGCACATTCATCGCATGGTAACTCTTCCGGTTTCTGTACACCTGTTCACTCCTGCAGGGGGGGACCAAGGCCACATGTGTCCCATTAATGGCACCTATGATGTTGGGGATATGGTCAGGGCATAGAAGTCACCTTTCACTGTAGGCAAATCCTCCACCTGAGGGAAAACGATGTAGCTCCGAATGTGTTTCAGCAGGGCAGACAACACTCTGGACAACACGTTGGAAAACATAGGCTGGGACATCCCTGATGCTATGGCCACTGTAGTTTGAAAAGACCCACTTGCAAGGAAATGGAGTTCTGACAGCACCTTCACTTGAGGGGGGATTCCTGTGGGATGGCGGATAGGTGACATCAGGTCTGGCTCCAGCTGGGCACACAGTTCCAGGATTGTGGCACGATCAAGCCCGTAGGTGATGATTACATGTCTTTCCTCCATTGTCGACAGGTCCACCAGTGGTCTGTACACCGAAGGATGCCGCCATCTCCTCACATGTCCCAGCGGACGGTGCCTATGAAGGACAACAGCGAGCACAGAGTCAACCAACTCAAAGGTACGTAAACACAGCTTACTCAGAAAACCATTCATAACCCGAATTTTGCCTGTATGATTGTTGACGCAAGGCCTAGGTATGTGTGACGCAGTTAAAAATAAAGCCATGTGGGCCCCTGAAATGGCAGCTGCCTGACCTGTAAAGTGGCACAATGGGATGTGAGGTAACTGCGCAGGCGTTGTACACCGTCGCGGTAGGGGGTCAAAGACCGCGGTGCAATTCTGCATTGGTTTACATTGGACCCTATGGGTCCCAGGAGGCAATGACGATGTACGCCGGCGGTGACGGTATGCACTGCCGCGGACGTGACCGCCATTTTCTATCTGTTCAATCACTCGATACCTGGTCTTCGACAGGAGAGGACCTACACTGCAATTGCTGATGTGACGTCAGTCTGGAAGAGACAATGGCTCGTGCGTGTGGGGAAAGGGCCCCTGCCTTCAGCACGGAGGAGTTGGAGAAAGTCGTGGATGGGGTCACCCCCAGTACACACTACTCTACTGTCCTCAAGACAAACAGGTGAGTACACTGTGAGCATGCTGTATGGGCAATGCCTGTGTGGAGTGGTGTGGATGAAAGATAGGGGGAGGGGGGGTAATGATGCGTGCATGAAACAACGGTGAGTGCATGTGCCACATGGCAAGGATAGGGATGCGGGCCAATGACTGTGATGGTGCAGTTGGAAATAACTTCTATTTTTCCCCTGTACAATTCATGTAGGTCAGCGCCCACCAGAAGAAGGATATTTGGCGTGCTATCGCCAAGGACGTCCGGATCCTGGGGGTCTATCACAGACAGAGCACCCACTACCGGAAAAGATGGGAGGACATTCGCCGCTGGAGCAAGAAGACGACGGAGGCCCAGCTGGGGATGGCCTCCCAACGTGAGAGGGGTGTCCATCGCACCATGACCCCCCTGATGTTCAGGATCCTGGCGGTGGCGTACCCGGAGTTGGATGGGCACTTGAGGGCATCACAGCAGCAACAAGGGGGTGAGTACACTCTCATTCTGCTGATTCAGCGTGCAGTGTAGGTGTGTGGGTGGGGGAGGTGGGCTGTGGGTTTCCCTAGGCGAGGGCGAGTGTGCTAGTTAAGTCCCCTTTTTCAGGCAGACCTTGTGGCACCCCAACCCACCTGGGTACAGTGCCATCTACACCTAGTCAGGCTCCTGTGACATCCATGTGTGCAGATATCGGCCATAGCCTTGTAGGCCATGTCCCAGGGATTGAATAGTGGACCCCAAGTGCGCGGCGTAGTGCAGGGGGCTTCTGTGTCTGTCGTGTCCGCCAACGGTAGCGGTAATGCATGCACTCAACATGTCTTTCTTCTGTCTCCCCCCCCTTTTTGTGGTCTCCCTGTACATGTGTGCATTAGCATCATCAGGCGGAGGAGAAGTGGCACCGGAGCAGGAGGGAGCTTCGTCCCACATGGCCCTGGAGGGCAACACTACGGAGTCTGATTTCACCAGTGGGACGGAGGGCGAGGGGAGCTCCACGGCGGGGACAGGAGGTGACACCAGTGATACGGACTCGTCCTCTGATGGGAGCTCCCTTGTGGTGGCGGCCCCATCTGTGCCCCCCCATCTACAGGTACAGCCGCCACCCCCTCCAGCACCACCCTCCCTGCAGCCCCTCAGCCTTTGCCCTGTTCCCGCTCACCCAGGAGGGTGGGCATCTCCTTCGCCCCAGGCACCTCAGCCCCTGCCCCAGTCACCCCTTCTGCCCTCAGTGAGGAGGCTATTGACCTCCTCAGGTCCCTCACTGTTGGGCAGTCTACCATTTTGAATGCCATCCAGGGTGTAGAGAGGCAGTTGCAACAAACCAATGCATTCCTGGAGGGCATTCATTCTGGTCAGGCAGCCCTTCAGCGAGCTTTTCAGACTCTGGCCTCAGTACTGATGGCAGCCATTGTCCCTGTCTCTAGCCTCCCCCCTCCAACTTCCTCCACCCAGACCCAATCCCCTGTACCTCAGCCTACCCCAAGCACACCATCAGACCAGCATGCACACACCTCAACACAAAAAGGAAGCTCAGGCAAACATAAGCACTACACATCCCACAGGCACTCACGCAAGCATCACACACATGCAGACATAGCAACATCCACTGCCTCCACTGTTTCCCCCTCCTCCTCGTCTCCCTCCTCCCTCGCAGTCTCGTCTCCACTCACACCTGCATGCACTACATCTACAGCCACTACTTCCATCACCAGCACACCCACCACCACACCCCGTTCACGTGCAGTCACCACCCCCACTACCATTCACACATCCCCTGTGTCCTCTCCCAGTGTGTCTGTGACGCCACCTCCCTGGGTACACAAACGCAGGCACACACCCACCTAACAGCCATCCACCTCACGACAGCCTCCAGGGCATGCACCTTCACCCAAAGTCACCAAACGTACACCTCCTACAACCACAACCTCTTTCTCCACTCCCAAACTCCCTCCAGCTGCCCGTCCCAGTGTTCCTAAGAAACTTTTCCTGTCCACCCTTGACCTCTTTCCCTCACCTCCCCCACCCCGTCAGTCTCCTAGGGCCCGACTCTCCAGGTCCCAAACTAGCACCTCAGCCACAACATCGGCGGGACCAGTCGTGCCAGTAGTCACCGGATTCTGGAGTGCACCAGGCAGCAGGGCAGCCAATGTGGCAAGGAGCCACAGCACGGACAGTCCCCCACCTGTCAAGCATCAAAAGTTGGCCAGTGCCTGGCGGGAGAGGGGAAAGACAACAGCCGCCAAAGCCGTACCAGGGGTACAGGTGGGAGTGTGGAGTCAGCTGCGACACCTTCCAAGGTGGGGAAGGGGCACAAGAAACCCAGAAAGTCTGGGAAGATCAGCACGGCGGAGAAGACCGCCATCAGCCCCGCTGCCCAGGAGCCGGCCAGCAGCAGCCCCGCTGCCCCAGACAGGACCACCAGAATCAGCCCCGCTGTCCAGGAGGTGACCGCCAGCAGCCCCGCTGGCCCAGACAGGACCACCAGCAGCAGCCCCGCTGCCCAGGAGGCGACCGCCTGCAGCAGCCCCGCTGGCCTAGACAGGACCGCCAGCAGCAGCCCGCTGCCTCAGACAGGACCGCCAGCAGCAGCCCCGCGGCCCAGGAGGCGACCGCCAGCAGCCCTGCTGCCCCAGACAGAACTGCCAGCAGCAGCCCCGCTGCCCAGGAGGTGACCGCCAGCAGCCCCGCTGCCCAAGACAGGACCACCAGCAGCTGAAGCGCTGCCAAGGACACCGCCGCCACAATCACCGCTGCCAAGGACACCATCGCCACAAGCACTGCTGCAAAGGACACCGCCGCCACAAGCACCGCTGCCAAAGACACCGCAGCCACAAGGACCGCTGCCAAGGACACCGCCGCCACAAGCACCGCTGCCAAGGACACCGCCGCCACAAGCACCACTGCAAAAGACACCGCCGCCACAAGCACCGCTGCGAAGGACACCGCCGCCACAAGCACCGCTGCCAAAGACACCGCCGCCACAAGCACCGCAGGCCCATGAGCGCCAAAAGCACTGACGCTACTGAGGCCTCCACGAGCAGGATGAAGCACTCTGGGCACCAAGCCCCCTCCAGAACCAGTGGAGATTTACATCCACTACCTCTGTCCTTGGCAGGATAAAGCACTCTGGGCACCAAGCCCCCTCCAGAACCAGTGGAGATTTACATCCACTACCTCTGTCCTTGGCAGGATGAAGCCCTCTGGGCACTAAACCCCCTCCAGAACCAGTGGAGATTTACATCCACTACCTCTGTCGTTGGCAGGATGAAGCACTCTGGGCACCAAGCCCCCTCCAGAACTAGTGGAGACTGTTATCCACTTGAGAGACTGTGGCTTTGCACTCCCCAGGATATAGCAGTGGGCAACCCACCCACTCTAGAGACTTGTGAGACTGTAGCTTTGCACTCCCCAGGATTGAACAGTGGGCAAACCACCCACTGTAGAGACTTGAGAGACTGTGGCTTTGCACTCCCCAGGATTGAACAGTGGGCAAACCACCCACTGTAGAGACTTGAGAGACTGTGGCTTTGCACTCCCCAGGATTGAACAGTGGGAAAACCACCCACTGTAGAGACTTGAGAGACTGTGGCTTTGCACTCCCCAGGATTGAACAGTGGGCAAACCACCTACTGTTGAGACTTAAGAGACTGTGGCTTTGCACTCCCCAGGATATAGCAGTGGGCAACCCACCAACTGTAGAGACTTGTGAGTCTGTGGCTTTGCACTCCCCAGGATTGAACAGTGGGCATGGGGCCCCTCGTGTATTTGGCGTCGTGCACTCAACCGGCTGAGGTGCCCACCCTTTCCCTTCCCCCTGAGGTGCCTGTTTTATTTCTATCTGATGCCCCTGCAGTGTTCTCTCCGTCATGTTCGGGTATCTTGTGTGGGCCTCGCCCATGCAGTGTGGGCCCTGTGGTCCACGGACTTTAAGGGTGGAATACCTTTAACTAATATTCTTGGTGTATATATTTGTAAATAGTGTATGTATATTATTTGACTACTGAATTTTAATATATTACAATCGTTCACCTCATTTCCTTTTGTCTTTGCATTCTTCCGGGGGGGTTGGGGGTGTAACTGTAATGTATCATGCTGTATTAGTGTGTGTGTTGTCATGGGTGGGGGTGGGGGTGTTGCATGTTGTGTGTGTGTGTCACTGTTTTTTCCCTCCCCCGCCCCTGTGTCGTGGGTGCAGTACTCACTGTGGTCTTCGCCGCCGGCGTTTGTGCTCCTGGTAGAGGAGCAAGAAGATAAAGGCTGGTAAAATGTGGAGCTCTGGTTCCATGGCATCCTGGTTCCTCGTGGGGTGTGCAGAGGTGAGCGTTGTCCCTTCGAAGTCCTGTTTCCGAAGTGTTTTTGTTCACAGTGAATCCGCCCCGGAAAAGGTGGTGGATTGGTAGGTTGTGATACTGTGGGCGGTACATTGTCTCCCACCTGTCTGTTGGCGGCGACCGCCGCGCTTTTTGTTTGTACCGCCGTGGCGGTTGGAGTGTTAAAGTGGCTGTCTTTGTTGGCGGTTTCCGCCACGGTCGTAATTCCAGTTTTTTTTCTGCCTGCCTGTTGGCGGTCTTACCGCCGCTTTAACACCGACCGCCAGGGTTGTAATGACCACCTTTGTCTCCTAAGCTAAGCCTTGTTGCTCATTGCCAAGCTACCAAGGGTTGAGCTGGGTTTAATTTATTGAGGCCTAATATAGATAGATAAATACTTTATTAGACTTTCCAACAAGTCATAAAAGCAACACATAAAAAGCAAATCTTACATATAAAACATGTTTAAAATATAACAATAAATACAAGAGATTAAAATGCAGTGGCATATTAATTAATCAAGTGGTAGATGTTTAAATAGCCAGGTTCTCATGTTGCCAGTCCACCCAGAGACTTTCTTGCTGTTATTATAGAACATAAAAAATTTGCTAAAATTCCACAGATTTCAATAGAAGGTAACATCTGTAAATTCATATATGCGGTACAACACTGTCGCATCCTAGTAGATCTTAAAAAAGGCATTAACAAGCGCTTTCTCTGTTTTCCGTAAAATTTACAGAAAAGGACCACATGTATCGTACTTTGTACTGCCTTTGTGTCACAAGGGCATGCCCCTAAGGTTGCACTCCAATCATTCATAGTCGGAAAAGTTACTAAACGATGGAACGTGTCTAGCCTTAGTCTCGTGAGGACAAAACGATGCCGAGGTTTTACCACATTTTTTCCAAATAAGGCTGCATGCCCCGTGGTCAGAATCAATTGATTAGACATGACGCTGTTTTTTTGACTCTACTGTCCACCTCAGATCTTCCAAGTACTTCCAGGACAGGGATCTCAATTCCTTCTTAGTCAATCTCTCCAGTGATTCTGGGTTTGCGTAGTATTCTTTATGGCCCATGTTTCCAAAAAACGTCATGATGTACCTCAACCATGGGACTCTTAAAGAATAAGCTGATGCCATGCAGTCCTGTAAGACTGCCTTATTTAGGCCAGTATATTCTGAAGTCCAAATTTTCTGCCATAATAATAATGGCTATATTTTTATTAGATCGGCTAGGAAGGGGACCCCTAGTTCAGCGTGGCTGATGAATGATGAGGTGCAGTTTGTCACCATTAACAAGTGTCTCAAAAAGTCATTTTCCACCATTTGCAGCAGGTTACAGTTGGTATACCCCCATACGGCTGCTCCATACATGGAAGACGGGATGCATTTAGCTCTATAGACTTTTACCATTTTCTGTGGGGTAATCACCCCTAACCTTTTTGAGAAGATCTTCAGGGCCGCCGTTATCTTCGTGATCTGTAGTTTCTTAGTTTTCACACACTGTACCCAAGAGCCTTGTTTATTATAAAAGTTTTTGAGCGGTTAACAGTATGGCCCAAGTCTGTCATGAATGTTATACAGGTTGTTAGAAGTTTTTGGAGGGCTAATGGGGTCCGGGCCATAAGTACAGCATCGTCTGCGTAATGTAACGCCGGAATCGGGCGATGACCTATTTGAGGGAGATCTTTATATTTAGTTATTAGTTCTCGTTCTATATTATTTATATATATTGAGAACAGGAAGGGGGCTAATACACAGCCTTGACGTACTCCCCTGTGTATGCCGAAAGGCCTAGTACATTCTCCTCTTATCCCGTATCTCACCCACGCTCTACACCCTGAGTACAGTTCCCGTATGGACTGTATTATTGTCGGTTCTACCCCTATGCTACTTAGGATGTCCCATAATTTCTCATGTACCACGCAGTCAAATGCTGGAGATAGATCAATAAAGGCCAAATACAAATTGCCCCCTCTAATCTTTGTATATTTCCCAATTTCAATCCTTGTTCCACCGTACCTGTTCCTGTGCGGAAACCATACTGTAATTCAGTTAAGATATTGCTTTCCTCAGCCCAAGATTGCAATCTGTTCAAGATTACTCTCCCTGCAATTTTAGCTAATGTATCAAGTAGAGAGATAGGTCTATAGCAAGCTGGGTTGAGGCGATCGCCTTTTTTATATATAGGAACAATGATAGAATCTGACCACGATGGTAGGGGTCCTTGCCCACAGCAAGCCCTCAGTACCTGCGTCAATAGCGGGCCCCATACTTTTATGTTTGCCTTATATAAGTCTACTGGAACGCCATCAGGGCCTGGTGCTTTCCCTGCTTTGCTTGCGTTTATAGCTTCTACTACTTCTTCCAAGCTAAACTGAGGTGTTATAATTATGTGTGAATTTTTCTGAGTGGTGAGGCTCATTAAAGAATCTCTTGGTTCTATGTCGCCGGCCAGGCTATATATCTTGGAGAAATAAACAATCCAGTCCTCTTCTGTTATTGCAATTTCCATTCTGGGGACCTGTCTGGCTCCTAACATGGGGATATTTAGGGGGTCATTCCGACCCTGACGGTCCATGACCGCCAGGGCCGGGGACCACGGAAGCACCGCCAACAGGCTGGCGGTGCTTCCAGGGCCATTCTGACCGCGGCGGTAAAGCCGCGGTCAGAAAAGGGGAACCGGCGGTTTCCCGCCGGTTTTCCCCTGGCCCAGGGAATCCTCCATGGCGGCCGCCATGGGGATTCCGACCCCCTTCCCGCCACCCTGTTTCTGGCGGTTCTTACCGCCAGGAACAGGATGGCGGGAACGGGTGTCGTGGGGCCACTGGCATGGGCAGTGCAGGGGCCCCCTAACAGGGCCCCATGAAGATTTTCACTGTCTGCTTTGCAGACAGTGAAAATCGCGACGGGTGCAACTGCACCCGTCGCACCCCTGCAACTCCGCCGGCTCCATTCGGAGCCGGCTTCCTCGTTGCAGGGCCTTTCCCGCTGGGCCGGCGGGCGCCCTTTTGGTGGTCGCCCGCCGGCCCAGCGGGAAAGCCAGAATGGCATCCGCGGTCTCCTGACCGCGGAGCGGCCATTTGGCGGTGACCGCATGGCGGGCGGCGACCGCCGCCCGCCGTGGTCAGAATGACCACCTTATTGTTTTCCAGAAGAGGATATTATATTTTGTAGAACTGGCTTTATGCAAAGTTTCCCAAGTGTTTTCTTTCAAGGTGGATTTCCTTTTTTTGATGGGTGCCTTATATTCCTGCTTCCGTATACGTATCTCATTCAAGCATCTTGTTGTGGCACTTAAGGCCTTTTTTAGTCTTTTATGTGCTTTTATGCAGTCATGGTCGAACCAGGCCATTTTCCTTCTCTGTCCTGTTTTTCCCGTTTTGTTGGTAAGAGCTTCTTTCACACCTTGCGCTATCGTAGAAAAAGCACTTAGACATTTTCCTGGGTCTATATCATCGCTAAGGCAATCTGCAAAGGCTTGGTTATGATCACAGATTAACTTTTTCAATGTATCCTTTGGCTCTATTTGCAACCATCGCAATGAACATCCATTACGCAAGGCTAATTCAATATTGTTTGCCAAAACAGCATTATCCTCCTGTGCCAGTGTAGAGGAAGTTAATGAGACCTTTACACTCTGCGGGAAATGGTCCCTTATCGCAATGTCATGGGGTGTATATTTAGTAAGGTAATGTGCAAGGTGAGTGGACATTAGAACATAATCAATCACTGTATCCGCACCCCTTCCATTGAAAGTTGGTTTAAACTGTGGGTCATCAGAATACATTTCATTTACAAAGGCCAAATTGAATTTATGCACCAACATGTTCATCACGTCACCTTGCATATTATGTGTAAAATGTGGCCTCAGACCAGTGTCTTTCTCATCCCAGCCACACACCTTCACCGAGGTTTCTTTGCAGAGATGGACATTGAAGTCACCGCCCCATACAATGATGCTTTCCCGTCTAGATTTGGTGCAAATTTTCTCAAGCTCGTCTTCCAACTGTGTTAAAATAATAGGGACCTCTCCCGGTGATGCATTGTTATAAAAATTAATACCCACTAACTGGGTCTTCGGGTCCAGGTCACTCCCAATCACTTGGTAATGTACTCTTGAGATTTTCATATTTAAATTTGGTAGGGGGAGCTTATTTGAAATATATGTGCATAAACCCCCTTTAGACCTGCCATGTCCTGTGTGTACTGCTGGTGAATGATATGTTATATATCCATTTATATGGGTAGGATTTAAAAGCCACGTTTCCTGGAGACATAAAAAAGGAAAGTCTTCAATAAAATTCATCCAACGCACGTTACTAAGCGTATTGCTTAGACCTGCCACATTCCAATAAAGTAGGGCTATTTCCAATTTCTGCTGGTTCTGTCGCTGTGCATTTTTTTGTAATCAAGGGTGGTATACTACTGTGAGTTGTGTGAATTGATGTCAGAAGCGGTTCTCGCTGACTTATCTGCCCCCCTTCAGTATTCACTTCTAGTGCTATCTCATGACGTGATTCTTTCTTCAGCGGGCTGAGTCAATCTATATCTTCTAGTGTTGAGAGGGGTTGGAATCTGTTACAAGAGAGAATAGGATCAAGGCTAGGTAAGACTATTTTATGCAATGGACGTGCATTATTAGAAATGTGCCCCACAAAACTTTGATAAAAGAATCCCAAGGGTAATAGCAGAATACCTTGATGAGTAGCGTGCCTTGTTCCAAGTTCACGAATGACTCTCTCCACTAGTTCTGGGGATTTGAATGAGAGGACCACACAATCTCTTTCCAGTACTTTCTGACTACTACCTATCCACTTGATTCTCCGGACCATTTTTATATCATCAAAAAGGGGCCCCACCATTTCGGGATCCAAACGTGATCCTATCCAATTAAGAGACTTATTCCTCAGGGCTGTCCATGTTTCCCATTGCTGGTCAGCCACAGGTGGAACATTGGCCATGACCACTACATATGGTGTTGCCTCCGGGGGAAGATGTAAAAAGTCACTTGGTATATGCAAACGATCGGAGGGTCTTGTTCTTCTATATTGTTCCCCCCTGGATTTATCAGAGACCAGTTTGTCCTGTCTATAGTTGGGATACTGTTCAACGTTTTTGCATGTGTATATTTACTAGTTGGTGCTGATATTAACGGTAGTGGATTGCTCATAAGGTTTGGGGTTGGTTATGATTCAATAGGAGATTTTCTACTTTGTGTTACAGATTGTAAAATACTCGCAGGGTTTAAAATTGATGGTGGTACACTTGGGCCTTTCTTCGAAGGATGTAAGTCCTTAGGCTGTAGAGACTTCATGATTATAAGCCTGCCTCAAGGTTACTCTCAACCAATCTTAAGCGTTCTGAGAGGGAGACCAGTGAGGCCCCAATTGATGATTTCAAGGTATTTACTAATTTGTAGATGTTCACAAGGAGGCTTCGGGTTGTATCAGCTGATTTATTTAAAGTTTTCCTCCGGATTACTTTCTGTGGTGGCTGCCTTCCGGGGATAGTTACTAACTCTTTCTTTAGATTTTTATTGAAGGAATTATCTGCCCTCCCTGTTAAAGGTTTCCTTGGGCGCTTAGGAGAGGGTGAGAGATCATCCGGGACATAAATTAGGTCTGAGGTGTTTTGAATACACCCATTTATATTACATTCCTGATTCTTTCTTGTTTCCGCCTTAGTACCCCTGTTATTACAATGATTGGGGTCATCTTGTATCTCAACGTTCTTTAGTGGGCGAGTAGTATAATCGCTGGAAGTCAGCAATTTTTCTTCAACGTTAAAAATTTGCTTATCTATCACCCCCATAGCTCCTGAAATATATTTTAATATGGATGTACTATCTTTTGTATTGGGGGGGGGGGTCAGCGTTGAATGCTTTCTTTTGCCCATATTTTAAATGATGACAAACCAGTTCCCTATATGGGATTAGCACAAAAAGAGATATACAAATCAAATTATTAGGCCTAATATATATATGTATAGATACTGTAATAATTTCTTTCCATTTTAAAAATATTGGTTATTTATTACTATTAATTCCTTATCTTAGCACCTTATAACCCTACAAGTCTAGCAACACATAACTAAAATAATAAATATAACACAATTTGCATAAATTGATGATCAATTAAATGACTAATCAACAATTATGAATTAATTAATAATTACTTAATTAACTTCCCTCCCAACAACCCTAGATTCCCAGCAGCCCAAACCTAAAATATAACTAACATTATTACACATAGACATCATTATTAATCAATTAAATAATTAGACAATAATATTTTTTTTTCCTTAAATTACTACCCTAAACCCCAGAATCCTAACAACCAGCAACTAAAATATGAATAAATTTATCCAGTTTTACATAATTTATATAATTAATAATCATGCCAATAATTGATAATAAATCAAGATTTTATTAATTAATCATATTTATCTTCCCACCCTATAACACTAAAACACAGCAACCCACATCCCAACCTATAACTAAAATAAATAAGTAGCATATAATTTACATAATTAATAATCAATTAAATAATTAATTATAATAATGTTATAACAATAATAAAATGTTAAATGTAATTGTTCATTATTACCTAATTACCTTCACACTCTGTACCCCTACAAACACCAGCAACCCACACCTACATTTTGAGCAAAATAAATGATTATTACATATCTTACATTTTACTAAATCAAATAATTATTAATTAATATAAAAATGAATTGTTAATTAATTATTAGCTAATTAACTTCCCGCCCTATTTCCCTACCTACTCAGCAACCTGCATCTACAAGATAACTAAAATACATGGTTATTACATAATTAATAATCAACTAAAATTAATAAGAAATTAAAACAAATGTTAATTAATTATGACCTAATTAACTTCCCATCCTATACCCCTAAATTCATAGCAGCAAACACATAAAATATGATTATTTAAATTACCATTATATAATATACATTAATTAATATCAATCACATACTTACTTGAAAATTATTAATTAGTTAATAATTAATTATTACTTAATTACCTTCCCACTTATCCCTCTACGAACTCAACAACCCATTACACCACAATAAATTATTATTTACAACTACATTATAAATTCTAAATCACATAAAATTACAAACTAAATTTAAAAAAAAAAATAACAGTTATACAATCAATCATAAAACTTAAAATTAATAAATGAAATAAAACACATTAAAGTAATTAAAAATACAATTATTTCCAACTATATTATTGAAAATGATATTAACAACGATTTTTTTAAAGAAATATTACTTACCTGAAAAAAACATATTCTTGACAGGGATATTTCTGCATCACAATATTTTTCTATCACAATAGGATATTTATTTATTTTCAGATATTTCTGGGTTCTAAAATGTACAACTCAATATTTTGTCCAAATGCCAATTGGTTACATAGAACCAGATAAATGCCAATTGGATCCACCCATAACTGACAGAGGAGGAGCACATTGGGTGCACTGTTTAGAGGCATCCAGATAAATGACCATTGAACCCACTCAGAACCAAAAAGGAGTAGCAAATGGTGTGCACTGCCTACAAGCAGCCACATATATGCCTATTGGGTGAGCCCACAACCAACAGAGCAATATTAAATGTTTATAAAGAGATGTACCATAGGGAAAATTATTGGTATAAAGGTTATCCATTATCGGACTGCTGCTGGGTGGCACTTGAGGGCTGTTTATTTTAGACTAAGATCAATTAAACTTGTTTAAGTACCATTCTAGCACACCCATTGTTGTCTGTGTAACACTGCATATCAGAGTTCCTGTTACAATAATTAAATACCATCAGAAACGCTGCAGTTGCTTACCAAGGTGTGGACAATAAACTTATGGAGTGGAATATTCTAATAGCCTTATAGCGTACTTCTCACACCTGACATCATTAGTGTGGTTTTTCTCCTACGTTTTTCTGTTTAACCCTCCTGTTTTGCTGACTCTGTTAAACCTTTAAGCTAACCAGTGCTAAAGTGCTTGTGTTCTTTCCTTAAAACATGGTAGAATTGGCATATTGCATCCTTAAATAACTTTTAAGCCTCTAGGAAAATAGAACGTCATGTGCCGAGGGCTGTAAATTAAATGCTATTAGTGGGCCTGCTGTAGTGATTGTGCCACTCACTTAAGTAGTCCTTTAAACAAGTCTCAGGCCTGCCATTGCAGTGTGTGTGTGCACTTTTAAGCTGCCATTTTAACCTGATAAATAACCCATTGCAAGGCCTAAAACTTCCTTTTTAATACATATAAGTCACCCCTAGTGTAGGCCCTGGACAGCTGTGTGGTGCATTTCAAATATTGGATATGTGCTTTTACGTTTTATATGTCCTGGTAATTAAAAACTCTTAAATATGTTGTTAAATACTATAAGGCCTGCCTCTCCTATAGAATAACATGGGAGTTACCTTATTTCATTTAATGAGATATAACTTCCAAATGAGAAGAGGTTTATGCTTGGTGTTGTTGCAATTGTAATGAAAAATCTTCTCTTATGGTCAAGTTGAACCTTAAAATACAATTTTTGAAAATGCCATTTCTGGAAAGTTAGCACTTTCTTGCGTGAGTCATTTGGTGCATGCAGTCTGTCTATGGGTCACGTTACTGGGTGAGTTTATCAGTTGGGCTTTGTGTATTCTTCCTGACAGCCACACACTACAGAAAGATTAGGTGTGCCTGGATGGGCAATCACAGACAGGATGGGAGGACAGAGCTGAGCACAGCTCTTGAATAGGCTGTGTCCTTCCTCCACATACTCTCTGTAGTTAATCTGGAACAGGGGCACAGAAAGCAAAGGGAATCCTTAGAAGCTTCTTCCTCTTCAAAGGAGGCACCTGGCATAAATATTTGATCTCAGACACCAACTCTTCAGTACACTCCTGAACCTGTGGAGACTCTACCAGAAATAAGGGCTCCTCTGCTGTTAAAAGCACAGCCACTGTGCTGGACTGCCTAGCTGGACCACTGCCTTGCCGATTTGCTTCCATGCTGCCCTCCTGCCTGAGTCGGAGTGATGTGGACCTGCATCTGAGCCGAGGAATCCCAAAGTGGCTTCAGGGGCAAGTCTGCTTGCCTCCTGTTCAGAGCCACAGGGACATAACAGACTTCCAACCACCAGAACCCAGACCCAGCTGGAGGCAGCCCCTGACTCCCAAGTAGTATCCCTCAGGCCCTGGTTCCTTGGTGTGGCCTTACAGAGACTGATTTGAAGTTATTAGGCTTTGTGTGACTACAAATGTACCTGTTGGTCCCAAAACCTTGTCACTCGCACAGCCCGTCAACGCGAACCTCCATCAGTCTGACCTCTGATCAACAGCACTGACCACTCGCAGAGAACGCCAGAGCAAAGCCCCGGCCCTGATCATTTCTGACAACAACAGAATCTTCACACGACCGTGAGCACCGTTTGTGGTCCTATGCCTGCTTTCCCTGCTGCTCCTCGCTGTTCCCTCTACCACGAACTAGACTCTTTGTGCTGGACTGAAAAGGTAAATTTTCAGCAGGACTAACCTTATCTCTGTATCTGTATCTGTATCTCTGTATCTCCATTACAGTCATCCTGAACTTGTGAATTACTCCCAGTTCCACCCAATCAGA
The DNA here is from genome assembly GCF_031143425.1 of Pleurodeles waltl. Taxonomy (NCBI): domain Eukaryota; kingdom Metazoa; phylum Chordata; class Amphibia; order Caudata; family Salamandridae; genus Pleurodeles; species Pleurodeles waltl. Next base: position 1,136,626,960 of record NC_090440.1, on the reverse strand, counting down.
TTTCTGACAGTGCCGCTTTGAACTTTTTGGCGCTATTTTCAATTAAATCTTTTAAATTGCAGATCTTTGGTTCAATCAATTGGATTTTTGCCGTCTTAGTCTTCATTTATTTAATACATTTTGCTCTATTTTTCTAAATTGGTGTGGGGTTTTTCTTTTGTTGTGGTTTAACTTTTTTATTACTTTACACATTGCCTCTATGTTAAGTCAGATTGCTCTGTGCCAAGCTACCAGAAGGTGAGCACAGGTTAATTTGGAGTTTGCTTGTGCCTCACCCTGACAAGGATTGTTGTTGCTGCAAGAGTAGAGTTTCACCCCCATCAACCAATAACTCAATTTCTAACAGTACTGCAGTGGGCTCTACTGGTCGTTAAAATTCTGTTCCCTTCTTATAGGCCCTTGCCTTCGGCGTGGGCTTATAATGCTGGAGCAGGCTGTTATTAGCAGGTACAGCTTGCTACAGCAGGTTATAAAGTTATATTAGCACACTCTGCCCTCATGGGGTGGTTTGTTCTAATAGTGTTGTAGCCCACCATAGCTGGCTATTCCAGTTAATAAAGCCGTACTACGTTGCTATAGGCATTTGTCTTTAGTTTGGGATTCTACAACTAGAGTTGGCCTTTAATCTTGAGTATAGCCTAATTGGTGTGCTGTAAGGCTACATAAACATTAAGAGATAGACAAGGCAAACAGGATAAACCAAGAAAGGTAGTTCTCACAAAAAAGTTTGTTGATTTTGTGGATTTTTTTTCAGTTTTCATTTTTTTCTATAATTTTCTTTTTTTGGGAGACAAAAACAGGGCTTTACGACTTGGGTAAAAATATGTATTTTTTGCAAATGGCTCCATCATCAAATTAAAAAATAGAAACATTTACAAAATTGTAAAAAAGAAATACACAAAAAATAAACTGTTTGATATTCGTGTATTGCAGGGTAGTACTCCTTGGAGGGTTTAGAAGTCAATTTTTGTAGGTTCACTGGTTAATACATGTGCTTGTTTTGATATTGGGCAGCAATATTGAAATTGAGAGAAGGTTTTTGACTTCTCTAGTTGTTTTTAGTGGCAATCCAATTGTAGGAGGCAATAGGTCATGGTTATGATTTTTCCAGGATCTACATTTGATCATTTTCATTTTTTAAGGTTTTCGATCGAAGTGGTTCTTATGAATTTATTCTTCAATATTATTGTTACGTTGAGAAGTACTTCTTAGATCGTTTCGGAAGTCTTCTGCAGGTTCTGCTGGTCGATAGTACACCATGTCAGGTTTTGGGCAACTTTTCTACCAAGCATTTTTAATGCAAAAGGTCTCGCATTTGCTTGAGTTAGAGCTATTAGCGTTGTAAACTCCTAAATGGAATTTTCTTGCCACACAAATTAAAAGAAAAAAGAAATGCAGTGCGATCACACTATGTAAAATGCAGCGCGATCGTGCTGAAATTGAAAACGGAAAAACCGTGCACAATCGCGCTACAAAAACCTCAGCGCGATCGCGCTGCGTGGAAAATAAACAGATAAAGTAGTCTGGAAACCATACTGAAAACATTGAGCCTCGTATGTTTTCAGTAGTTTACCGGTGCTGTGTAGGTGGGCTAAACACCGGAAAAGGCATGACGTATGCATACCTTTCACAAATGAAAGCAAGTGGATTTTAAAAGGCAAGCCCACGAACCAATGAAAGTGACTGACGTGACATGGGCGTAGTTGGAAGCCCAAAGAGAGATTACTACAGAGGATGAAGTGCTTTGCGCTCGCCCCTAAGAAGTAGTGAATTTGTTAACTTTCCTTGCTGTTTCTTAGAACAGCCCGAAGTAGTTGACAGATGTTCTGCTTGGTTCCGAGTTTCATCAGTTACTAGATCAGGCTAGCGTGGAAGTATAGATGACGAGCGTGGTCTAATGCTAGCTTTGTTCTGCTTCTCCGTTTTGCTTGGGTGACATTTTATAGGGTTTGGACTCGTTGTATAGGTGAAGATACCAGAATTGTCCCAAAGAGATTGGTTGGGGCATGCATAAAAGATACGGTAGGAGTCCAACCTAGGTAGGAAGGTATTAGAGGGATAGAGAGAGGAAAAGTGGGAGTAAAGTTAGTGTGAGGGTTAAGGATTGAACTGTTAGCTGTGAATACACTCAAAAATTATATTGCTTTCATTAGTATAGACAGTTCCTGTTCCTTAATCTATTCCTATCACTATTTCGATTCCTCGAGCTGTATATATTCTTAATGCTTTTGTTAGACATTGGCCTATTTCCACTATTTAGCCTAGGCTTAACCTTCGCCTGTTCTTCGCCTATCCTTCTTTCAATTCATTAGATTGCTCTTATTCTTTTTTATTTTTCCTCTTCCTGTTCATTTTAATTTGTAAACTCGTTTTACCGTTATTATGCCTATCCATATTCCCATTTCTATTCCTCACCTTATTCATATTCCATCCTGTCTTCCTGATTGCAGAGCACATTTCAAGATGTAAGAACAATCATTCAAAGGCATCAGAAGGTCAAACATGAGGTATTTTTATTAGGGCCGGGTGGGATTCCCCAGTCAGACAGATTCATTACGCTATGCTGTGATCCCTGATTGCATTTGAAGGGGACTCACGGAGGTGGATTTAGTATTGACCCATTATCTGACATCGAATAATCCACCATTCCAGAGAATGAAAATGGAAAGTGCACGGATGACAAAACTGCAGCCTTTTCTCTCGCAGTTCTAGCCTCACTTTTTGCAGCGTGAAATTGAGTTTGGAGGAGCACTATTCTATGTATGCTGTGAGTTTTTCTCTTTATTTCCCAGGAGAAATGGTGTTATGTAAACCAAGTCCTGATGAGGGTGTTGAGCTGCTGCGTGATGCAAGAACCAGTGGGGTGATAATATTTTACGACCTTGAGATTATGGTATTCCTTCCGTCCTTATGCTTTGATATTTGTTGACTCCGGTATTTCATCCTGGTATTCTGATATTAAGTAATGCCTATGGCCTGCCCTATCCCACCCGCTCCCTGATCCTTTGACGTTCTGCTTTATACATGGCGATTATATTGTGCAATGTCCATGGGGACGCCATTTTCACCTTTCAGCCCTGTCATTTTACAGCCGGCGTTGGTGCTGTTACATTCAACCGTGCTGCTAGTTCTATTACATTCAGCAGCGCCACTGACTGCTGCTTTCAGCTCTGTCCATGGTGCTGTTAAAGGTGCTTCAGCCCTCAATGCCATTGAGCTCTATAATTTGCTCTGGTGCTGTTATATTTTCAGTTTGACGATCCTTTCGCTGGTGCTTCCATATCCGGCCATGCTTCGGGATCGGGTGTATTCTGCTCTGCCTGTGATGCTGCTGCTGCATTCAGTTCTGTCAAAGGTTCTGGTACATTGCGCTCCATCTTGGCTGCTGGAACATTAAGCCCCGGTTTTAATCGTACCATATTCAGCAGTTTCAATACTTTGACCTTTAAATTCAGCCCTGATTTCAGACCTTTTGTCGACAGTAACAGCCATTTCGCTGTAATATTTAGCCCTGTCTCTGGAATGTTTGCAGCTTGGTTCGTCTCGAGAGTATTTACATTCAGCTCTGTGTGCTACATCGGCGCAGATGCGGTTGTCTTTATATTCAGCCCTATTCCTAGTTCTCTTATATTGAGACATACTCTTTGTGCTTTCGTACTTCGCTCTGACACGTAAGTGCTGTATTCTGATCAGCCCAGGAGAGTGCAAAACCTTGTGCTTTCTTCCAGCACATTTTAGCACCGTTCTTAACTTGTACCGCTCATAAAGTTTCCACCGTTGTCCTCTTAATGATTTTCTATGTTTTACATGATACTTTTCACGCTAATTAAATCCAGCTACGATGAAAAATGCACACAGACTCCTTCTTTTCTGCCAGTTTACCTTTTTATGCGTTAGTCTGCACACAATAGAAAATGTATACAGATTGTGTTTCTGTTCAAGTTTTCTCTTCCCCAGACAGATTGTTGTAAAAGTCAGTTTTCGTCCAAATGTAGCAAGTGTTAAAACTGTGCAACCTTTGTAAAGCTGTAATGCTTTTTATAGAACTACGCAAAGTAACAAGAATCTAAGCAACTTCACAAACCCCAGACTCTCTTGCTGCTGCTGAATCCACCTCCTTCCCCAGGGCACTTTTATTCAGCTCTACATCCAGTGCTGTTTTATTCAGACCTGCCTGTTAAGGTCGAAATGACAGCGTGAGACGCAAACCCGAACCTCAGTGACGTTCAGTGGGTACAGGTGGTCCGACATGCCCCAGGACTTCTCTGAGATAATGCAGCTTGTAAGGCCATTCGTACTAATAGAAACATGAACTTTAAAACCTAGATTAAAGTCATACATCAACACACGATCCAGCTACTAAATATTTGTGTATAATATTTGGCACTGAATTATCTGTTACCCGGACCTCCTCCACTGGGATCGTGATCGTCGAGGAGACTTTCCCAACAACCGGGCAAATGCAAAATACAGGAGAGCAGGAGACAGCAACTGAGCAGGAAGGAAGCACGGCTGAAGGCGTACAAACAACCTGCTTAACTAGTCGGGACGGTAAGGGCCTTGAAATGTCTAACAAAACAAACCTGTACGGACGAGTGACAAACCAAGCAGTGGTGCAACACTTAACAGCGCACAAGTGCCAATGCTCAGCCACACTTGACTCCTTCTTGTGCAGGTGAGCTCAAGTTCACCTGTTAGTAAAGGTCAAATGTGCAGGACCTATTACTTGTGGGCCGAAGGCTGGACTGATAACCTAAGTCTAAGACACCATCTTCGTTGTATTCCGGAGTTTCCACATTCTCATTAGCACTTACTTTCAGTTAATCCTACAACTGTCCAAGGCCCATTTATTTTCGCCTCTGTCCTTAATGCGGTTGTTTTCACATCTAATCCTGGTGTTATAGTCACCTCTGTCCCTACATCTGCTGTACTCCCTTCTACCTCCAGTGCCCTCTGTCCCCACTTCTTATTTATTTTCTCATTATATCTTCTCCTGTTATTTTAATCTGTTTTCCTGGTGATTCATAAAAACCTCTGTCGCTTGTGATGTTTTATTCACATACTCTGTATCCGATGATATGGTATTGGCACGTCTTGCCGCCGCTTTTAAATTTACTCTGTCTTTTGTGCTGTTTTATTGACCTAGATATTCGGTGCTGTGATAGTCAGTTATTCAGTTCGCGCCATTTCCCCTGTATAGCGGTCTCTGTCTCCGGTATCACTGTATTTACCTCTGTTATCTTGTGTTGTTATTCTTAATGCGATCCCCGTAGTTCCACGTTTACCTCTGACTCTGGTGCTGTCTCCTCTGCTCCTTTTGCTATTTTATTAATTCCTGTTATCGCCATATTCAGCTCTGCTATGGTGCGGCTATATTTATCGCTCTTCCTTGTGCTGATATATTCAACTCTGTACCTGGTGTTTTTTCTATCTATTTCAAGTGTCGTTGCTGTTTTACGCAACACAGCACCTAGTGGTGTTATATTCTATTCTGCCCTCTTTTATGCACGTCTCCTTATAGTCCTGTTTCATTCAGCGGTGTCTCTGGTTCTCCTATACTCACACATTCCCTTGGTACTGTTCTGTTTGACTGCATCGCAACATCTCCATTCAGCTTTGTGGCTGGTGGACCTTACAGTCGGTTTTGTCATGGTGCTGATCTATTCAACTCAGTATCTAGTTAGATTATATTCAGCCCTATGTCTGAAGATACTATATTCTGCTCTGTTGTTGCTGCAGTTGCACGTATCACTCACCCTGGTGCTGTTTTATTGGGATCTGGTTTTGCTATCTTCAGCTCTGTCCTTGGAACGGTTCTGCACATCTTTGCCCTGGTGTGGTTAAACCGATCTTTCTCCCTGGAGCTGTCACATTCAGTTATTACTATCGGTGCTCAGTTGTATAGAACCCGTGTGCTTTTGTAGTTAAGTCTGTCCCTGCTCTTTTTGTCTTCAACTCTGTTCCTAAAGCAGTTCTAACTCCCTTTATCGACGGTGCACTTCCATTGACGTCTGTCTGGTGCAGTGGCGTAAGGAAACTTGAGGGGGCCCTGCTGCCCGTGCGCAGTGCACTGTGCGGAGGGCCCCCCTGGAGCTCGCACCTCCCCCTCCACTCCCCCGTGGGCCTTTGTTACGCCACTGATCTGGTGCTTTTATACATAGCTCTCACCCGCATTTGCGCTATTACGTTGTTTCTCTGGTGTGCACGCACATCTGACCCTCGTCATTTTTTATTCAAGTCTGAATCTAAAACTATTATATTAAACTCTGCCCTGGTTATTTAGCTCTGTCCCTGGTGCGCTGTACTGAGCCCCAGTGTTGTTGCTGTTATATTAATCGATGTTTCTGGTGCAATTATATCTAATCGATACCCTTTGCACCTTTCTATTTATCTCTGGACCTCCCCTAGTGCTCAGATGAAAGGCTACTTCCGCTCACCACTGGGCTAGTCAGTCATTCCTTTACCTGGTAGTGTCCTATTCACCTTCGGATATAGTGCTATGAAGTTTGGCTCTGTCCCCGGTGTAGTTAGAATCACGTTTGTCCCTCATACTCTTTTATTCACCTCTATGTCGTATGCTATCATGTCCTGCCCTGTCACTGGAACTCTAATCAGCTCTGTGCCTCTTCTACTGTTTCTTTTATGTTTAGGTGTGAACCTCCCATATTCAGGTCTGTATCAGTTGTGCTTATGTTCACGTTGATTCTGCTGCTGTTTTATTTACATCTGTTTCGAAATCTATTATATTAAACCTTGTCCCTGGTTTGGATATATTTACCTTTTTCAGCTCTCACGGTGTTGCTGTTACTTAATCATTATCTTATGTTGGCTATTTCAACCTATACTGTTAGTGCTGTTACATATAGCACTTAGCCTCCCCGGGTGACAGGCAAAAGGAAAGTTCGACTCAGCACTGAGATTCTTCACTAGTATTGATTACGTTCTTGACTAGAACATTGATACTCAAAGTACAGCTTTACATGCGACCTCAAAGTCAAAAGCAGCAGTGGGCTGAATCAGCGCTAACATTGAGCAAAAAATTAAATAAACAAGCAAGCATTTATGTAAAGGTTAACTGAAATTAAGGAAAGGAAGTAACTAGGTTAGCCTGCACTGTTTATCTTTAGAAACACCTTTATTTTTAAAGCAATATTGTAAAAATATGATTAAATCCAGTCAAAATTCAGAAAGCGTATTTCATTAACATATAAAACCATTCCACCTTCCTACATCATATTTTATCAGTGCCTCGAGAACTATTTTTTTTTAAAAGTAATAGTTTTTAAACATGAATTTACATTTGTTTTTTTTTCCCCACCCTGACAACTGCGTCATTGGTGAGCTAAGATGCATGTCAGCTGTTAAGTGCACCCTGTGGGTTGGGTTCCTGTTATACACAAACATTATTGTTTATTAAATCATACACAGGGGAAGGTTTTGCACATTCCACATCTTGAAGTCATGTATTTTGACATGCTTTTGTATGTGATATTGAAGAAAAAAAAGGGAAAGTGGAATAAAACAATTGCCTAGGATCACACAATTTGATAAAGTGGGGAAGCTGGGATTAATTCTAGTTTGCAGCTGTTATGTGTTTCGCTTCCAGTACACCCACTTTACCAGCTCCACTCCCTGGAACTTTCTCCTTCTGAGTGCCACATTGCTGAGCGTCACATCATAGACCAAAAATGTTGGCCCCCGGTAAACTGTTTGTGGGTACCCATGGACTAGAAGAACTGAAGACCTGAAACAGGTTAGTAGTTTATGTGAATGGAAAGGAGCCACACTTCTCTCTGTCCAAACTTTCAGTGAGTCTCCCTCCGAATTTGATGTTTTTCTGTCTTTACTGGTGATGGTGGTGGTTCTATCCAGAATACTTTGCTGCTCAGAAATATCAATTTATCCCGAGCTTTCATCTTCATCATTGACCTTAAGCTTGTCTTAAACTTTGCAATATGCCTGGCTGCTTTTTAGCTAGGGTCGCACTATAGAAACATTGAATAGGCACATACATACATGCATACATACATATATAATCATCTGCTCTTCTCTACAACATGTACAAGCATACAGATACAATGTTTAGAAGCAGAGCATCAGAAACGCAATAGCAAACCATGTTCCACTTTACTTCAGAAGCTCCCACCAATCTCGTAATAGTAGTTGTCATTCACCTGTCAATCAATTATGCAGATCTCATTAGACATTATTTGTCACATGGTCCTTTTAACCAGGCATTTTCTTGCCTCATGCTACAGTAAGTTAGGCAACCATTAGCAACTCTTTCCTCCAAGCCAGTCATTTGAAGTTAGAGGCCGCCATATATTGTTTAGATATATCCTCAGACAGCCTCTCCATTGTATATAACCAATTTCTGAAGCAACTAAGTAAGTTGACCAACCAAAGCTAAATAACACTTTGAGAAAACACAGTAACACCTGAAACATATAAGTTGTGAAATAGCTACTTAGCCCTCAAGTTGAGGCTTAAATAGAACCCAGCCATTCTTGATTCAGTTGTGTCCACGGTGCCCGTAGACCCAGTTCTATCAATAAGACTGCTTTACTGATCATACGAGCTGTATTATTCAGTTCTGTCCCAGAAACAGGGGCACAGGAAATCTAAGCAAATATTAGTATTCGAATTAAAGAATCTGCTTGGGAGATATATTCATTTAAAATTGGCATATGTATAAATCTGTGTTGATGCATATTAAGATACTAATTGAATGTAATTACAAATGTGCTACCAAACAAATCTACTCTCAAAATTACTCGGGTGTTAATAGCATACCAAAGGCACGTACATCTTTACCTATCGCTGTGGGACTCCTATGGCGGCCTGGCAACAAATGCATCTCTGTTAACCTTTTGTTTTAGATAAGCACGAGTATTAGTTTGGATATATGATGATTCTCCCTTATGTAACTGATACTAGGAATTTGTGTACCACCTCAAAGGTATATTTGGGGACAGGTCTTCGTGAAGGTGAGACTAAAACAATGTGTATGGATGCAAGCATGATTAATGAGAGAGGCTAGTGAGATACGTTTAGACACCCAATCAATGTTTTCAAAAGGAAATGTGCTAAAAATGTGTGGATTGTGGCGCAGATTTTGTCAGCGAGCATTGATGTGCAATGACTTGTTATTGCTAGTATTCTCAAGACACAGTTATGAAGAGCTCCAGTTTCCTGATACTATACCATTTGTTACCTACTCCCACACTTTACTGACGGGGACAAGCGGTCTTGGAACATTTGAGCATTTAAAATTACAATGTATTTGATTTAGGTTTCACTGTTTCTCTCAATAAAACCAGGGTATTTTATTTAGGCCTTGAAACGGATTGCAAGTGGCACTTTGACACAAAACTATGTTTTGTAAAGAAACATCTATAGTTGCTATGTTATTTCTACTTGTCAGTTCCCTACAAAAAGAATTCAGGCAGCGAAACTCAACTGCTCACATAAAAAGGAGGGTATGGAAAGAAGCTCAGGAAAAAAGAGGCAAGAAACGAAAAATAAAATGATAGAGTTCAATAATACAAGGGACTGTTTACTAGGCCTGAGAGGTAAACAAAGGAAAGTTGCTTCAGTTGCATATCAAATTACAGGATCAGAGCCTGTAGTAGAACATCTGTCTGAAACATTAATGGTTACTCCTCTGAGATTCAAATTTATTATAATAGTTGTCAACCATGCACAGTAGTCACATGTATGAAAATTATAAGGTGAAGATACATACTTACTTTAAATTGCTTTTTAAAAGAATCATAGCAGCTGTATCAAATGATCGCTGTAAAAAATTAATGGTATGAAAACTAGGTAGAGGGCTTTAATAATCATTACATCCAAAATGTTATAGAAATTATTTGCGGTACTGAGATAATAAAGGCATGCATGCAAGACCATATTATGTTAAATATTTCAAACAATCTCTTATATCATGTGTCAGGACCAGTGCTTAGTTTGTGAAAACTTGAGTGCCAGGGCCCAATGTATTACTCACTGGTCCTCTGCACCTAGCACAACCCACGCCACTTTTAACTGCACGTTTAAGATTACGTTTTATAATTTTTGAAGCATATTAAAAAGTTTAATGTTCCAATAATTCTTTTTTTTTAAATATGTACACACATTGCCACCACGTGGTGGTTTCTCATAAATATGTGCCAGTGTTTACAAATAATAGTGTGTGCGGAGCAGCGGAAAACACCAGCACAAATTAAGCACTAGTCAGGACAGAAAATGATTAACAGAAAATGATTAACTGAATTTTTGTGTCACAATTTATAACAAAACAAATCCGCATTCAAGAGGAGCAACAGTCAAAATGAACTGGTACAAATTTAGTCTAAGTAATGAAAAAGCACCTACGATACCATTTGGTATGAATTAGGGGTGATCTCTTAGACTTACATCTGTTCAAATTATCTATTTTTAATGTATCCAACTAATTGGGTTTTAAAAAGGAAAATTAAAATAGAAATTTGCAAAAAATAAATGTGCTTAATTACCATTTTAAACATGTTTTTAGTTTAAATTTTCAGTTTGCGGTAAGTTATCCTATGTCTTATTGGAATGGATCCAAGGGCATAATTAAAGATCTTGAGTTTCAGAATTAAAGGACTGTTATTGTTAAATTATAACGAACTTGAATGTAGTCTGAGCTGAAAGTGTAATTGATTAGCATGTCTAGCTCAAAAAGTACAACAAACATGTGAGTAGGATACTTTTCAACAAATAAAATCTTGCAAATGGTATACAAGTCATTGCTATGTGGATCATGTAACTGAGTTTCTTTAAATTGCTTTTGAAAAATAGAGCCATAGTATACATTGGTGACATGTTCTACAACATTGAGAATGTCTCAGGTTTGAAAAATATTTGATGCTGTTTCAGGTGTTGGGACAAACTAAAAATTAAGAATAAATACCAGCATATTCAGAGTGGCTGCAGCCATTTGTAGGACTGAGTAGAGCCAGTTTTAGCTGTCTGCTGAAACTCATTCAATGACAACAAAAAAACTTTAAAAACTACATTGTGAGGTGCTTTTGCTCAACCTGTTTGTTCATCGTCTTGACTACAAAAAGTTCAGTTGTCAGTAGCTGTGTTTTTCTACTTATGAAGTAGTTCCATTGCCCTTAAATTATAATGTTTTGTTAATACACAACTATTTATCGTATACAGCAAGGATGGACTATGCATGGGGTACTCCTTTGACAAATAAAGCAAATATGATTTTTATATGTTTAACTCTCCAACAAATTCAATGTGAATGGTTTTTACATTGCCAACACGCAGACAAATTAAATAGGTGTGGTATTTACATTGTGAACTCTGGAAAAACAAGAGGAAGGAATTTTACATCATGATCTCTATGACAAATGCAACAGGAAGGGGGCTGATATTGTGAAGCCCCTTAGAAATAAAATAGGAAGTGCTTTTAGAATGTGAGCTCCATGGCAAGCACATTAGGAAGGGGTTTACAATGTTTAACAGTGAAGATACCTTCTTACACAAACTTGTAGTTTATGATTGTTAGAACTGGGGTCTCTAGCTGGCAGTGGTTTGAACCCTGTCCAAGTAGGGACCCTCACTCTGGTCAGGGTAAGGAAGGGACACAGCTAAGATAACCTCTGCTCACCCTCTTGGTATCTTGGCACAAGTAGTCTGGCTTTTCTCAGAGGCAATGTGTAAAGTATTTGTACACGCACACAGTAACACAGCAAAAACACCACAACAGTTTTGAAAATTAGCCAATATTTATCTTAGTGAAACAAGACCAAAACAAAAAAAAAATCCAACATACACAAGTAAAGATATCCCTTTTTAAAGGATTCAATGAGTTTTAATTCATAGGAATCAACGGCTGTATTGTTTTAGCACAAAGTTCCTGGGATGCATCAAAAACAAAGATGATGCAGGCCGCAACAAAGTTGAGGTGTAGAAAAGCAAAGTGATGCATCAGTTTCTTATTGCGCAGGGGAGGTGATACGTTGATTCTTTTCTTGCAGGAGAGGTAATGCTTTGGTTCCTTATGGGCAGGGGTGGTGATGCGCCAATTCTTTCCTCGCAGGAAAGGCGATGCAGTGATTTCCAAACACGCAGCCTAGGTTCCTTACTGTGGTGCGGGGTAGATGAGAAATTGATGCCCTGGGAATGATGCAGGGAAACTCCAGATGTGCTGTGTTGATGGAGCCTTGGGGAAACAAGCACTGAGTCGATTCTGCAGCCACAAACAGGCACTGCATCAATTCTCTAGCCGCGGGGCAGGCGCTGCATCCATTTTTCAGCTGTGGTGCATTGGTGCATGGATGGCCTTCTTCACATCACCAGCTTCCAATTCCAAGGCTCCAGGGACTGGAGTTGGCACCACGTGGCAAGTCAAGACTCTCAGCAAAAGAGCCTAGTTACTGGCAGGTGAAGTCTTTGATATCCTGGAGATTTCCGAACAGGAGGCATGCTCAGTTCAAGCCCTTGGAGAACCTTGGAAAGCAGGATGTAGCAAGCAAAGCCCAGTCCTTTCACTCCCAGGACAGAAGCAGCAAGTGGCACGGCAGCACAACAAAGCAACAGGCAGAGTGACCGTCCTTGCTAAGGCATCCAACTCTTCTTCCAGGCAAAATATCCTCTGTCTGGAAGTGTTCTAAAGTTGTGGTCTCAGAGGTCCAGTACTTGTACTCATTTCTGCCTTTGAAGTAAGCAAACTTCAAAGGAAAGTCTTTGTAGTACACAAGACAATGCTTTTCCTACTCTGGCCTCAGACATACTGCAGGAGGTTGGAGACCTCTTTGTGTGTGGACAGGCACAGCCCATTCAGGTGCAAGTGTCAGATCCTCCCTCCACTCTAGCCCAGGAAGACCCATCAGGACATGCAGGGCACACCTCGGCTCCCTTTGTGTGACTATAAAATGAATACACAACCAGCCCAACTGTCATTCTGACCCAGATACGTATTCCGCAGACAGGCAGCAGCACAGAATGGTTAAGCAAGAAAATGCCTATTTTCTAAAAGTGGCATTTTCAAACTTAGAATTTAAAAAACAACTTCACCGAAAGATGTATTTTAAAATTTTGAGTTCAGAGACCCCAAATTCCTTATCTCTATCGACCCCAGTGGAAAATTACACCTGAAAGATATTTCAAGTCAATCGACATGTTACCCTATAGGAGAGATAGTCCTTGGAATAGTAAAACTGAAACCAGCAGCATTTCACTATCAAGACATGTAAAACACACAAGTACATATCCTACATTTTAGATACATAGCACCCTGCCCAGAGGGCTGCCTTGGGCCTAACGTAGGGGCAACTTACATTTAGTAAATGGGAAGGCTTGGGCCTGCAAGTGGGTGCACTTGCCAGATCGAAATGACAGTTTACAACTTCCCCCACAGACTCTGCAGTGGCAGGTCTGAGGCATGTGTACAGGGCTACTCATGTGTGTGTGGCACAATCAGTGCTTCAGGCCCCCTAGTAGCATTTGATTTACAGGTCCTGGGCATACATGGTGCACTATATTAGGGAGCTACTAGTAAATCAAATATGCCAATCATGGATAAACCAATCACCAATACAATTTAGACAGAGAACACTTGCACTTTAACACTGGTCAGCAGTGGTAAAGTGCCCAGAGCCCCAAAGCCAGCAAAAAGGAAATGCAGTACATTGTCAAAAACAGGAGGTCAGAGGCATGAAGTTTGGGGATAGCCCTGCAAAAAGGGGCCATTTCCAACCAGAATAGACTAGACAAGCCTGTTTGGATTTTGTATGTTTATTATTTTATTTTAGTATTTAGTTGTTTGTGAATAAATGTAATTTTTCTTTTTAAAACTGAAAGCACTGGCATGGCATGGATTTAATTTAGAGTTATTGTGTGCTTTGTGGGGTTCTCAGTTTCTACTACACACCTCTTCTTCAGTAAACCTTGGAATGTTGTGCCTTGCTACTAAGAGTTTCAAAGGGGTGCAGTTTGTGCTCAGTTTGGGTCCAACAGTAAAATTGTTCTATGTCTCTGTTTCAGCCACGATGTTGACTTTCTTCTTTACAGAGAATTGATTGGGCAGAACATTTGTTCGTACACTTACTAAGTAGTTCAGTTGCCCCTAAATGACAGGGGCATTGCATACCCTAAAGTTCTTTCAAAAACAGCATGAAGAGTCTTTTCATGTTTGTATGGTGTTACCATGTCACACATACAGGAGAGGTGAGGGGGTAACACTGTGAACTCTCTTACACATGTAATAGGAGAGGATGTTGCATTGTGAATTCCGAGACACATATAATGAGATATGGTTTTAAATTGTGAAATCCATGATTGACTCCATAGAAAGGGTTTACATGTTTTAACACTTAGAGATATTCTTACACAAATCTCTAGTTCAGACGGGATGAGGGCTTTCTTTTAATTGTGTACATTTATTTGTAGGTTTAAGTTAAGTTGACTGTGTGTGAATTAAAATACATTTTCTTTTTAAATGTAGAAACCATGACTGGCCTTTAATGTATTGTAATTATTTTTGTATTGCAAATGTCTGGATCACCATTTCACAACCCCTTCCTAAGAAAGACTTGGACTACAGTGTTCTGTACCCTGAGGTTCAAGTGATAAATGTATTTTGTTGGTTCTCGGTTTGGGTCCAATGGTAAGGTTGCTAGAGTGGTGAATCCACAAGTAGATTGCTCATCTTCCTCTTCTTTATGGGCATCTGATTGGGAAACAGTTGTACAACTGCTCATAACTGGTAGGAACATTGTTTATGCTGATCTCTTGTCAAATACATTGTGAAGGGGTTTTGCATGGTATTATCTTATGACAAATACAGTAGGAATGTTACATTGTAAACTCTCTTTGACAAATGCTAGGGAAAGGGGGTGTACATTTTGAACTTTCTGGCAATTATAATAAAAGGTTTTTTGTTTTATTATAATTTATTTGACAAACACAATAATAAGGTTTTTAGTTTTTTTTATTCGAGAGATTACAATTCATAGATCCCCAACTCATAAGAAACGACAGAAGTTTGTTTTCATATATTTGTTTGTAAAGTTATGTGTCAAATTTAGTTGGATGTCACTTACATTTATGTTTTGGTCTAGCTAGAGATAGCCTTTGCTGTCTTTCAGACCAAAGTAATCAATGGAAAGAGCTCTGAAAACAGTTTTGAGAGAAGGGCTTTAGTTCTGCACTATGTTGATCCCTCAACAGGTATTCAATCTTAAAGCATATGTGTTACTCTGTTCTTAAGTAGTTGCAATGCAGTGCATTGATGATGAAGTGCAATGGTATTGATTACATATATATGTTCCTCTGACTTCTCTAAATAAAACCACCTGCGAATATTATTGATTCTTGCTTACAATTTGTCAAAGAAGAAAGCATTTCATGCTCCCTGGAGTAGCAACAGCAGGGGCTGGCTGTATGATGAATAGCTTGCTAGAGTTTCCCTGCACTAAAGATGTTGCATTGTCATCTAAAGTGCAGATGGCAGGCACATCCTATTTGGATGTGAGGGGCATTTAAGATAGCCATGACAACAACATGACACACTGTTCATTTTAGGTGAGTAGATTACCCTCAAATTCTGGTTTACTAGGCAAGCCATGAGAGTCCCTGTCATGGCTGGCGACTGGGCAAAGTGGCAGGGCGGGGGGAATAAAACAAAAATAACAAAATATTTTTTATTTAAAAACTTACCTTAATTGTACTGCTGCACGGCCGTCCTCCGCTGCACTCCAGGTTCCAAGCACAGGCTCCCAGCCTGCCCTGCGGCCAATTATGACACTCCTCAGAGCAGTGTTATGATTGGCTGGAGCACCCTGCCCGGGTGCTCCAAGGCAGACTGGGAGCCTAGGCTTGCTCTCTCCAACCCGACAACACAGTGCTGGGTTGGAGAGAGCCCTTGTGCGCATGTGTGTTTGGTCGGCTCAAGGCAGCCGACCAAACATACATGTGCACTAACAGGAGTGCTCTGTTCACTCCCCTCACTGCACGTCAACCTCAGGACCCCCTTTAAAAATAAAATGAGAATAAACCTAATTTATTATCATTTTATTTTTAAAGGTTTGCAGCTGCTACTGCTGCTGACGGGGTGGTGGGGAGGGATTGATGCTGCTCCGCCATAGCAGAGGAGCGGCCCCTAGTCCGTGTCAGCCAGCACACCATCCACTCCTTACCCCCTTGTGATGGATCTGTTAAAGCGGTAAAGAAATCATTAGTTATTCCGTTTTAGACTAATAATAATTATAATTTCAGGTTTTTGAATATTTTGAAAGACTACCTAGGAGAGGGTTTTCACCTGCAACACTTTGCATGGCACTTAGGGCATGACTTAGAACTGGCACGTGCAGCCATTTCTTTGAAATTTCTCTGCGCTGCCTGTGGTGAAATTAACATTTTAAGAAAAAAAAACTCTTTCTTTGTCATCTTTTCCTACACCAGGAATAGTCTAATTGCACTGTTCCTCATCAGACTCGCCCCAACATACCCACCTGCTGTTTAGAAAAAGCGTGATCGCTATGTTTGTGTGTGAAAGCAGTCCTTATGTGCATAGACAAAATAAAGGAACTGTGGTTCGAAATGAAAAATATACACACGTTTTATGCAACAACAACTTTTTAGTGCGATCTTCAATACATCCAAAGGGTAAATAAGGTTAGTGACATTGCCGTTATTAGAAAATGACATAGTAGAAAGTTCATGTGACAAAGCGAACTGTCTATGAATAGTATGCATTATCATATATTAACATATGTTTTATTCAATGTATATTATTAGATTCAACATGATTAGACCGATGTGTGTCACATCACCCTATGATCAAAGGGTGAAATACTGAGCTAGCCAGGAATTTGTGTTTTTTTCTGCAAGCCACAAAATGTTTGTAGCCAGGACCTAAATCACCAAGCAACCAAGCCATTTTAATTGAACTGAATAATGCATCTTTTATCCACATTTGAGGAAAATGTCTGATTTGCTCACGCCTGGAGGATCTTCTATGTTTAACCTGCAGGTCCCTGAACAACCTTGCTGACATTAGATATGTTTTCGAGGGCTTTTACTTTTACATTATTTTGTGTTACCGTTCTTTGTTCTTGCTGCCAACAAATAAAAACTCCCCAAGTTCGGTTCTCTCCACCCACCAGTGGTCCCCCACTGAGATTCTGAAAGAAACACACCCCGCTCTTCCTCCCACCCGGCCTAAATTTCCCCTTGGTTTTGCTCCACTTCAAATAGTACTTTGTAAATTATTACGATCAAGTGCGACTTGTTGGATTCCTGTAAAAGCAGTTTCTCAAACTGGGTCAGAGCGTGGAGTGTCTTATTTCTGACAGGAAAGCTCATGAGCCGTGTCTACAGTCCCTCTTAATTTAGTGAATAAAACGGCATATGTGAATTACAAGGCTGTGCAATATTTAAGGAAACAAACATTGCTCTGCTCTGCTCCCAGCCTGGACGGGACAGTTCCAGTGAGTGCACAAGTGTTTTCATAACCTTTGCATAAACTGAATAAAGTGAGTGTTCACTCAAAACTCTCATGTAAAGAACGTGTTTCTGATTTGCACATATGTGAAGCTTTGTTTCACTGGAATAAATGTCTGCCTTACGTTTTTTCAAGAGACTTTATTGACTCCATCACAAACAGGTCGGGGTTTATACATCTCCCCTCCTGCCAACTCTTAAAAGCGTTCGATCAAGGCCCAGCTCAAACTAGGAAATGACCCCCAGCAAGGTGTAAGAGGATGGGAAGCTAGTAAAACCATGGATCAACGCTAGGCCTAGTCCTACATTCGAAGCCTGGTAACTGGGTATCCCATCATGTTAGGACTTGTGTCCTTTAGAGGAAGCCATGAATCTCCCAAAAGGGGCTCTCTCTAACAAGCTATAAAACACCAATGCCATTCTGTCTCCGCTTTAAACCTTTCAAAAACAATATTATAACTATTTAGTTTGGTCGTATAAGGTTAAATTGGGAATGCCAATTCCTCCCTTCTTCACCTGTTGATGTCCACGTTTGGTTGTGTCCCTTGACCTCTTCTATCCCTCTGTGAAGTCGATGTAAATATTCTGTAGGTGTATTAGATATTCTTCATCAACCTGGAGTGGCATGGCTTATTGTAGAACCATCATTTAACTAGTCACTATATGCCCTATCCATGATAGTGATTTGATTATGCCAGCAGTGTAGGCCTCTCTGCATTTCCTGCTCCATAGGCAGGAAGTTGGCCTTTGTGAGAAAATGCCACTTTTAGCGTGGTCACCACCATGTTTTTGCTGAACTTTATTCCTGTTTTTAAGACCCTGTAAACCATGACACTGCAGCCCAGTGTATGTACTATGTATCCTAAACATGTAGAAATTGGTATTTTAAATCTCCTACCCAGCCATAGTGTGTAGTGTAGAAACTATGGCTTTGGCATGGAAAGTAAAGTGTCACCTGTGGACTTCAGCCCTAATTGTGTCATCCTCTAATGTGACAAGGAAAACATGTTTTTGTCTTAGAATATTAAGCTCAGGGATAGTTTGCAGTAAGGCAAATGGAATGTGCTTTAAAACTGAAGATGGCTGCCCCCTGGAATCTTTCCCCATTGGTTATGGAGCACCTAGGAATCATCCCATCCACTGACTACAGAACTGTACAAAAATGGACTTCACCACTAGCTCATCAGAACACTTTATGGACCTGTGGAAGAACAGAAGATAGACTGTATATAATTTTTGACACTTGTAAGGAGACCTGAAGGGATGGACCTGCTCCCACTTTTACTCAGGACACAAAAAGGGACTCCAAGTGTCAGATGTCTAACCTACTGTGTGGCTACATGGACACAACAAGCTGCAAGAAACATTTCCTGCAGTGCACATCTGACCAGTTGCAACTAGATCTGGACCTGATGTGCTGGTGACCTGTGCTGGAGTGAAGTCTGACTTCTAAGTTCTGTTTCTGAGGTCCTGGGACCCTTTTCAGTTTCCAGTTGGACTTCTCCTACAAATCTACAAAAGCTGGGACTTAGAACAATTTTGTACTTCTAGACCTATGGGGCTGGTACAAAACACCAAAATCCACCCACCCAAAATGAGACTTCGCTGGTTAAGAAAATTAAGTTGGTCCTGCTTCGAACTGTTATCTGCTTGAAAAACCTGTTCAGTAGGCCCTTGAGGCTCACCATCTGACTTCAGTGAGATTCCTGAATGCATCCTGCAGCTTTTCCCCAGAGGAGGATTCTGATATCCAAAAAAAGAGTCTAAGTCCTAACAAATAAATTGTGACCACGTGAAGGCGCAAAAAGTATTCAACCAATGCAAAATCTTCCATTGGTGTAAAATGTTACTTTTCTTGACAAAACCAACAGCTGCACTAGAACCTTGTCCAACTGCTATACGAGTTCAAGAGGACTTTCTTAGATACAATCTGCAACTTTGCCCAGCTGAAGAATTTTAACATCCATTTCCGAGATTAAGACAGAAAGTAAAACCTTGTCCAAGACAAAGCTTCTTGGAATATCTGAGCCACACTCCATCACAGTTTACTTGAAATCGTGCCTAGATTCTGCTGACATGCAAACTGCACTTTCTATTGACCCTTTATTTTTTCTAACCACTTTTTCTCTTAAATCTTTAAAAAAATCCTAGTTCCTGTTCCTCTTGATGAACTTTTGATGTTTTGGTGTTGCTTTGCATATTACATTCTTCTCTAGTTTTATAAACTGGAGTGTAATGTTGATGATGTTATGTTTTTTAATATTTTAACTCATGGTACTTCTAAATGCGTTTTACATTTTCTGTAAGTTAACCTGCCTGCTCTGTACCATATTTACCAGGTATTGAACTCAGGTTTAAAAAGTTGAGACCTTTGTCTGGAACTAACAGGTTAGTGATTTTATTATTCTTGGTGGACTATCATCCACCCTAATTAAAAGTACACTTTTTTACAGCCTTGTATAACTTGACTCCTGAAACTATAAGCTATAACCAGAGATATTTTATTTATCCGAGGCACCATATAAAAAGCGAGTTGGCTGAATTCCAGCCTTCCTTGGAACATTTGTATGTAAGGCCTCAGATTTATGCATGTTGAATCTGAAGCCTGAGATGGAGCAGAATCCCTCAAGCTCTTTGAGAAGAGGATGCAGAAATCTGGTCATCTGCAAACAGAGTTAATTTAAATTTGTTTAACTCCCTTGATATCCAGTGCCCAATATCCACTGCCCTCCTCACAATCTGTGCAAATCGCTCTGGGTAAATGACAAACATTAGGTGGGAGAGGGTATTTGTGACTATTTGTGGCTTCTCTGTCATAATCTTTGAGGAGTTCCAGATGTTTATTCTTAAATTTGTGTCTTTTGCTGCATAGACAGCTACGGCCATATTTAAGAAATGGTAAGCCAAAAACCCTGGACCTCAAATGTTGGAGAGAAAGCTCCATCCAAATCCGTTGAATGATTTCTCTGTGTCTAAGGACAGCAGCAGTACACTTGCGTCTTTATTCATTGTTTCTACTAGTGATGGGTTTTTGAGGCTATTCCATGTTTGCTATTCTCCAGCTTGACTGATGCACTACTAAATGCCTCAGTTTTACGGCTGTGTAACCCCAGTCTACTCTTATGATACTTGGTTGAATGGATCGCCTGTGCCTTGGGCCCCATGGGACTGCTTGATGATTTTCCAGGAAGGATCAATTGGCCTGGAGGTCTCAGCAAAATCCTCAGTTTCCACTACTTTGTCCTGGCATTCCAGCGCCTTCTTACCGACTGGGTTAGCCAGTGGAGCTTTCTCCTCTGTAGGCTCCTTGACAAGACTCCTGAAGGGTACCAATCCTAGAGGCCCCACCTTCTAGACCTCCAGAATTCAACAAGTGACTCCTAATATGCTCAAGATTCTGTTGTGATGTTCTCAGTGATCCTTTTTAAAGTATCTCTCAGAATCACTTTATCGCACCAGCATCTTTGTGTTGCTCCAGTGCAAAGCTCATGACCCTTGGGGCCAGATTTACAAGGCCCTATCACCACTGGAGCATCATTTTTATTGACGCTCCGGTTGCGCTATGCACTGTGCTGAATTGACTTTTTGTGGTTTATTGCCACCTTGTAAATACGGTCCCTTCACATGCAGCACTTTGCGAGGAAGGGGCATGCAATGGATGTTGCTGTGGGCCTGCCTCAGCAACATCCATTGCATTTTGACGCTGCTCAAGATTTATGAGTTTTTGTAAACCTGAGGCTGCGCCAAAATCTAAGGCCACCCCAGGGGTGGCATTAGCATGGTGCAACGAGAAGAAATGCTTTCATTTCACCTAATTTTTTGCTCTTTCTCTGTGTGCTGAGTTCTGCAGCACACATAGAAAGAGCAAAAGGCCATGTGAAGATTGTTTTTGCACAGGTAGGTGTCCCTTCCTGCACAAAAACAATCTCACCTGCAGCACAGCCATCCCTGCACCATGGCGCAAGCGTGGCTGCTTTGGCACTTGGCAGCAAATTTAGTGCTAGCAGAGGGAGAGACACGGGTGCGCTGTATTGTTTCTTAATATGGTGCATTCCTGTGTTTTGAAAATGACGGAGCGAGGTGCTGCCAAATTTGGAACAGCATCGCGCTCCGTCATTTTCTTGTGTATCTAGGCCTTAGTGTCTTATAAGCTATACATACGAGCTAGAAGTAGGAGTGTGGGGATTGGGGGATTTGCAGCACACCAAAAATAACCATGCTGGAGTTAAGAAGGTGAATGCGCAATAAAGTTGCCTTTACATTTTATTTTATCTTGTCACATTTTCTGTGCATTCAAAGATAGGTCAAATGTGATGCTATGTCTTCAGACAAATTGCTGCTTATTTTGTTAACATGGAGATTGGTGTTTACGCTTCCGTCACTGACTGCAAAGTTAGAAAACTACCTGACAATCCTGTTGAGGTACAGGTAGTGTGATAAAAAAAGAATGTAGGATTTCAGCTTTTTTCAACACATCACATTTAAATATCTCTAAAGTATCTATACAAATATTTAAAAATACATCAGCAGTTAGGAAAGCACAAATGAATCACATTTTGTATTTCTGAACTGTAAAAGAAACAGGTATTATTGGTATCAAAACAAATCAAGACATTTTACATAGTGATGTGCAAATAGTAAACATTTGCAGAAAACCGATGTATAAACATTATAGTTTGTGTGCTATGCAGGTTTATCAGTAAACCTCCATGACAATGCAGATTTTGTGGCCATTCAGTGAGAAGTGTCCTGTCTGTTAATGAGGAATGAGGATGCATTGCCACACCATGCTTTAATAATATATCCACTATAGTGTGCCCCAAATTGCATCATCAGTTACATATCACATCCTTACCGCTCTACTGCTGAATGGACATGACTCGTTTGCTACACTGGTTCTTTGTGTGACGGTTGGATTTTTCACCGTCCCTACAACTTTAGTGATGTAACATTGATACCAGCACCCACACTCTGAACACGGTTCCAGCACCTCTGGCCGACATCTATAGGTCATATACCATAGCAGATATCTTCCTAGGAGATATTCTGTCCTTCTGCAGCTCTCTAGCTGTCGTTTTGAGGAAATTCCACAGTGGCAGCCACACTTCCCCTTCGTTTACCTTTCCTGCCAGCGTGTGCCTGATTGTGCTAGAGTTGAGGGTTAAACCTAAATTAAAAATGTAATGTAGGCAAATCATTACCAAAGGTCCATACAACCATGCTTTTACACATTTTGCATAAACACTTTGCATTACATGAAGACAATTATTTTTCAAAAGCAATCATTTTGCTTATCTGTCACAGAAAGCTCAAAGGGCCTGCTTCTGCCTGGAGGTTCCACCAAATGTCAGTAGTGAGCTTTTAACTCTTGCTGGTTCGTGACAGTTAGACACTTACAATGTACTCTACTGAAATAACGTAAATACCACCCAGAGTCAGGGAGTTTGGGTGTGCAGAATACAGAAATGTAAAATTGACAGCCTCTCTGTTCTGTACCCCTCCAGACCACTCAGTGTGGAGGAATCTCCTATGCTGGTAACTTAGAAAATCTCTTTCAGCCCTTGTGCCTGGTAGTCAAAAGCCTTGTACTTAGATTATGTTACTAAAAGTTGGGAGGAACTATTGATGTAATAAACATTATTTAGACGTTGCCAGGGGTTGCAGCTGCCATCTCTGGCTTGCCCCTTGTGACCCCTGGCACTGCCTTTTAGACCCCTGGTTCAGAGTCGGCAAAATCAGAGCCTAGAACACAAAGGTGACTCCGCATTCCTTCTTTTCTGTCCATTTTTCATCATACTAAAAGTGATTAATATTCAATTATTCGCTATTAGTGTAACGTAAAAAAAAACGGAACACACTTAGCTGGAACTCGTTCTTTGATGTTATGTTACACAATTTATGTTACACAATTTATAGAGCACATGGCTACCCTCGGGTTTCCCAGCGCTACTAAACCCTAACCACAGAAGGGATGAGAGTGATACGCAACAAGAAAGGAATAAAAACATGATAAGTAAAAATGGTTTTAAATGTATGTTGTGTGCTTGCTTGTGGGTAAGAGTGTGTTTATGTGAGAGTGCGTGTATGTGTGAGCATGTGTGTCTGTGTAAGCATGTACATATGTTTGAAAGTAAATGAGAATCAGTGACAGCTAGTGAGTGAGTCTGAGGCACAGATGTACTGTTCTTTGCCAGCAAGGCAACGCTCCACCAAAGTTACTATGCTGCCTTGTGTCAAATGAAGAGAGGCAAAATGTACCACATCTACTAAGATGTGACACACTTTTGCAATCCCTTGTGCAGGAGCCATGCACCAATGCCGACACCCTTGCATAGTAGTGCTTTCTCTGAAGTATAGGGTTTGTATTGGAAGTGGTCCAGTACAAATTGTGCTTTAAAGCTTTACTCACTTTCTATGTGTGCTGTACAATGCAGCACATATGCAAAGCTGGCAGAAAATCTTATGTCTCCTTGAGGCAGTTGTAATGAGGAGAAATGTTTTAATTTTTCCTCAATGCACCTGCGTCAAAGAGGCATAAGATTTTGGCACAAATTCCTGACTACAAAAGTTTGTAGATAGAGATTTGCATCAAAACCCATGGGTGATTGCTGGGACTTACTATGTCCTACTCATGGAATACTTCATTTGACATTATATAAGGCAAAGCAGCGCATAGAGTAAGTTTGCATTACTTTGGGATACTATCAAATCCTAATTGTGTTGGTGTTAGGAAACGCCACTTTTAGCATGTTCAGCCCCACCTCTTTGGACTGATGCTGCTGGTTTTTTGATTTGAGAGTGCACTGACGCCTGCTAACCAGACCTCAGTGTCAGTGTTTTAACCCTACTTAAATTGCATGTCAAATTGGATACACCCAATTGGCAAGGCCTGATTTATTTATTAGCCCCTGGTATATAGTGCGCAGGGTACCCAGGGCATGTAAATTGACTGTCCCCTCATGGCTGCATCACTGTTTGTACCAACCTTTGTGTGACAAGATACAAAATAGCTACCAGCTTGCCACTGCAGACTCGAAGGACAATGTTTTCATTTCCAGTTCCACTTTGCCATCTCAGCCAATGGCAAAGCTACCCTATCCCTTAACATGATACATGAATTCCAGGGAAGGCCTATGGAGTCCTATGGCATGGGGCTGTATTTTGTTAGGTCAGACATATGTTTTTTGATAGGTCTTAGCAGAACACTTCCAAATTGTTGTCTTGCTGTGGGTAAAGTTAGAAGCCTCATTGGCTAATATAGGATTACGGGGTGGCATCACAACCCCGCTATTGTTTGGCTGGCACTACCAAATAGGTTCATGTAAGGAATCAAATTAATCATGGCATTAAATGGGACCTAATGGCCACCATTAACGGTATGCCACTCTGTGCTCTGCTTGTTCAGTAGCCTTACAAAGGAACACACACACACAACAGCTTTCTGATCACCTGGAAAGATGTGTGAAGGCTCAAGAGCAAAGGCAGTGCCACAGTAGCGAGGTGTCACTTTTTCTGCCAGGATGGCCTCTTGGGGGTTAGCCAAAAAGGGCAAGCTGCCTTTGATTGGGTGCCGGGACCAACACCGCTGAGAAGGATGCCTTTTTTTCCTGTAGAGCGCATGGACACAGGGCCAGAAAGGGGAAACTCGCTCAAAACCGGTTTTACAGTGGGCATGTAGCTCAAAGCTAGTCACACCTCTAGGGTGGCCTACCAAGCTCCTGACGACTGAGGAAAAGCCATGCCATCTTAAAAACAGTGAGAATGTGGTGTTCTGGGATAGCCACATGAAACACATCACAGGAAATTTGTCACTAAGTAGTAGGGGACCCACCAGTAGTCTATTGGCTACTGACCACGTGGTCCTCTAAGGGCACTTTCCTGGGATAAATATGGTACCTCTTGCACCCTGATCCTTAGAGCATGCTGCAATTGGAGAAAGGATCAAAGAAAGAACTGCCCAGCTACCCCTGAGTTTGGACTGAGCCTACGGCTCCTGGCTTGGGAAAAAGTTGATTTCCAACATCCAACCACAGCAGTGATTCCAAAGATTAGTCCACTGATCTCCTGTAACCAGATCCAGATATACAATAGCTGAAGTTACCCAAGTTGCAAAGTTGGGAGCCGCTGCAGACGTTTTGCCGCTACCAGTCGCCTGGCACCCAAGACGATAAATCTGAGACAGCCAAAACCTGCAGCCATGTCTGCTGATTATGTGACTAGTACCCAGAACTAGATTCATCTTACCCAAGGAAAACAAGCCTGTACCAGCAGATTTCGCCCCAACAATGGTGCAGAGTGATCAGTAGCACAGCATCAGCTGGTCGGTTTACTCAATGTAGAGTACTTCGAGGAACATAACTTCTGTGGCCAAGTTTGCCCTTCCTCACACATGGACTGAAAAATCACCACACAGGCACCCCCATCGATCACATCACAAATGGAGCATCCTTTGGGCATCTTTTTGCCTGCATCCCTCGGCATCAGGACCACTTAATTGATGTCTATGGGAGTCATCCTGTAAGGTATGGATGTTGCCTTAAAAACACTCTGGTGGCTAGTTAACTGCCCAACGTTTCCTTACCTGCCCCCTAGACCTCTGTTCTGCTGGACTTGGTCACTCAGCTTGAGCCGGAGTTGCCAAACTATCTTTTCCAAACTTTGCAAAAAGTTTACACAGTTTTTGTTGGCCAATGCTTGTTTACGGTTGATATAAAAGTTATCCATTGCTTCTACAATCTGTATCTTCAGAAACGTCTAGTGGACATTGATGTTTAAGTTAAGGTCTCTAAAAACTTATAAAAATATAATTTATTTTCATAAATTGGTGTCTTGTTCTTTTCATGTTGTGCTGTTATATGCTTTACACATTGTTTCTTTGTTAAGCCTTACTGCTGGTAGCCACAGTTACCAAGGGTTGAGCCTAAAGTTAAGTAAACGTACCTAACTGGACGGTATTTGTGAGTGTACTGCATGATAAGGCCTCCCAGCCATATCATATAGTACACCCAAATCCTCACAGCTGAAACTAAGGACCAGATGTACAAAGAAATCTGTTTACGATTTCCTAATTGCGAATCTTTGCAATTCACAATTAGGAAATCACAAAAATCAATGTACTAATGTGTCTCAGACATATCTAGCAATTCCTAATGGGTGGCAAAATCACAGGGATGGTGGCCTACAGGGGTCAGCAGACCACCAAGTATGTGATTGTTTTTTAAAAACTGCAAGTTTTATTTTTAAATGCAGTTCATTTTCCTTTATGGAAAATGGGATATTTTAAAAACAAAAATGAAAAGTTTTCTTTTCATTGTTTAATAGTAGGCAGTTTGCACCCTTGAGGACCACTTCCCATTTGTGAATGGGTTACCACCAACTCAAAGTTGGTGGTAAAATGCAAATGTTTTGCAAACATATTTCTGTCACAAAACATTCATATAGCCCACTGTGAATCACTATTAGGAAGGTACGCCCTTAACAAATACCTCATATAAAACCTATTTTGGGATTTGGGAATAGGTTACTGAATGACAAAATAGGGTTTGTGCATCCCAAAATGGTTTTCAGTGGTCACAGAGAGCCTGATTCTGCGAATCGGATTGTTTGTGACCACTAAAAACTTTTTTACATGTTGCTCCTGAACCCAGCTTAACACTTTGTACCAGGTTTGTCTCATAAAAGTAATGTGAAACCATAGCAAAGCTAAGTAAACCTGGACCTGAGTGTCAGCAAAAGGCAGTGAGTGAGATTAAGGGCCAGATGTATTAAGCTCCTGATTTGCATTTCTTAATTAGCTAATTTTAAGAAATCCCGATTTTAAAAATGCAAAATGCGATGTATTGAAATTGGTCGGTAACAGCAATTTATTTAAAATTCGCAATCGCAATTTGCGCGTTCCAAATACCGAATTGTGCGAAAAATAGCGAATCTGTTTTTGGAAATCACAAATTGCGAAAACGGCAAACCGGAACAGGCTGATGACATCACAACCAGGAAGTAAATCAGCCCATGCTGTTTCCAGGAGCCACACCCACAGGAGCAGGCAGAGAGACACAGCCCAGCACCAGGGAGGCAGCTTTGTGAGCCAGCCAGGACCAAACAGCAACATGGCCAATGATGGGAACGTGAAGAAGAAAGGAGACAGGAAGCGCAAGCTCAAATTCAGTGAGCAGGAATTTGAGATGCTCACTGAGGAGCCGGTCAAGAACCACTACAAACGTTTTGGGAAGAACTCACTCCAGGTACCTGAAAGTGAGAAGAGGAAACTGTGGTCAGACATCCAGACCAAAATATGCGCAGTGGGTGTTGCTCAGCGCTCTGTTGCGGAGATACGCAAGCAATGGTATGACTTGCATTCATGTGCCAAAGAGAGGGTAGCGAGCAGGCTAAAGGAGGCAAGGAGCACCGGAGGAGGTCCACCCACCCAGACACTGTCCACAACAATGGAAGACATAGTGGAGTCCACACTGCTTCCTGAAGCTGTCAGTGGTGTCACTGACATTGACACCTCAGGGACACCCAGCACCAGCAAAGGTAAGGGCAGTAATGATGTGTATCCCCATATGTGCATGCACAAATGCCCCCCTAGAAAATAGCTATAAGCTCGATGAATTGTGATAAGTAGTCCATGCCACAGTTTACATACAACGCAACAATGCCTTATGGGAGTGGTAGTCCACACCCATTAAGTGCTAACACCACATATATAGCAAGTTAGTGTTCAGCCACATAGAGGAACAACACAAACGACTCATAGTGATACGATGTTAGTGTACATTTATTACTGTTGTGCAACATTTTGTGAAATATTCAAAAATGACATGCTGTACATTGTCGTTGTAGATGTAACGTGCCCTGCCGCTGCAGAAGGTGGAAATGTGGGGGATAGCGAAACACAGCCACAGTCTGACCCAAAACCAGTGAGTTCTTCATTATTACACCAACTAGACACAGGGCAAGGGTGTTACCTCTCCCAGAGAATAACCTGGACTCAGATGAAATGCCGGATGAAGTACCCACACCACCCCAGAGGCTAGATCCACAGGTAGACAGCAGTCCCTGCCCCAGCTTCAGTCAACTCCCATAAGGAGGCATCACAATGCAGGCAGACAGTGCACAGATGAAGGAGAAGGCCCATCAAACTTTGGTGGCCCTGATGCTTCCACGCTGAAAGTATAGCACCTGCAATGCAAACAAATGAGTTCAATGCACAGGCAGTTGGTGTCTCACAATGACAATATGGGAGTACTGCACAAGCAGTTGGATACACTCAATGAAAACATAGGTTCAATGCACAGGCAGTTGGAGTCTCTGAATGAAAACATGTGCAAGCTGCATGAAGGACAGCAAACAGCAGCTGAAAACACAAAGGAGATGACAAACCCCATTAGGGAACTCTGCGCTGAGATTCAGCAGGAGCGTGTCAGCCACCATAGGCACCATCACCAACTTATGGGAAGGTTTGATGGGTTCTGCAGATCGGTCAATCGGCTCGCTAGCTCAACTGCCTTGATATCACGACGTGCTCTGGGCATACAGGAGGAGATGGCACATTGCAGTCTGGACGTTGCACAGGGATTGGTGCAAATCACCAATGGTCTGTATGCAATGCAGACAGCACGTAGTGCTACAAATAGCGAACTGGGTGGCCGGGATAGTGAGGAACTCTCTAGCCTCAGTAATCTTACAGCCCCTGTGATGGATCCTAGGTGTCGCAGTACAAGACACAGTACTGTCTTTTAACCCGCTACAAGAGGTGCCAGTGAGGCCACTGAGCACTCAAGTGGAGTGCGTGGACATAGGAAGTAATATTGAGGGCTACAGATGGCGATTTTTGCAATTCGCACCATTTGCAAATGCAAAACAATTTGATATATCTGTCCCTTTGAGTGCATGAAAGTGAGTGAGAATTGATAAGAATGTGTTTAAGGGGAGTAAGAGAGTGAGTTTGAATGAGAGAATGAGTGTGAGTCAGTGAGTGAATGTCAGTGAGGATATGAGGTAATGCTTGCAGGTTTGGTATTGGTGTTGACATACTGAAGGTAATTATTGTGTTATAGAGGCATCCAGGGCAAAATACTGGTGCTGGCAATTAGCAGGAATTATAAGCATGATAGACATGTGAAAAACTCTGGCAGTGGCACAATGAGGTTAATTCTTTGCATCAATTTCACCAATGGTGAAATACTGCAACTGGCACACTCATGATAATTCATGGCATATAAGGCATCTGTGGGAAAATACTGTCATACTTGAGGACATTCTTGGCATGTGGACCCCATTGGCAAAATGCTGGTAGTAGCACAATGAAGGAAATTCTTGGCACACAGTGAACAACCTAGCATATATATGTGGGTTGCAACCATATTTCAACAAATTCATTTCATATTTTCTCAGGGAGAGAAACCCCTTAGAAGAGGTCTGGCTTACTTGCTTTGCTCGCTGATTACATATTACAATTCAGAGCTAGTATCATGCCCCAGCATTTTCAAAGAGCAAGCCAGCACCATAATGTAGGTGGTATTTATCTGTGTCATGCGGTTATACTAATCATGCAGATATTATGTCTATTGTGATGTTATGGTCATGTGACATTCCTTCCTGGAAAGAATCAGGGTCCAATTGTGGTGTTAGGGTTATGTGACATGCCTTCCTGGACACAATCAGGGTCAAGAATCATATGATGTGACTTTCTGTGATATTAAAATCAAAGGGTATGTGATGCGACTTCTGCTACCCATGGGATTTTGGCATATCAATGTCCCTGGTGAGTTAATGATATTGTCCAGGGTTGAGTTAATAATAGTGTACACAGGTTTTAATTAGGTTAAAAAAACTAGCCAAACATATAGCTAAAAAGTGGCTCACATTTGCAAATCAGAGCAGGTTTGAACTTGTGAAGAAATGCTGAATAGACGTTTTGCAAGGTATGGGAGACTGCACGAAGCTGTGCATGCCACAGTTAATCTTTGTGTTATAATTGGGGAAATCAACAGTAAAAACTATGCCATCAGACATAATACAGGTCTACAAACAAGCAGCAAAACGGTCCACACACTGACTTGTCAAAGGATGCCTTCTGGCATTGTCAGATTTCTTTATAGTTCAGATCGATCCTGACTGTATATTTGCAATGTATTGTGCAATAATATAACATTTGATTCTTGGTTAAGCCTCCCGAAAAGGTCTGCCTTAACTGCATAGTAGAGTTCGTGAATACTGAAATACCACAAAAACATGTATGTGGACATATGCACAGATGTATGCTGATGAGGCACAGGAAGAGAACATACAAAAAACCACTTAGAGAAGGCCATAACAGGAAAAAGAAACAATTTAAAAGGCTGATAAAAAAAGCCTTCAACAACTTCCTGAAAATGGCGTGAAAGACTTCTTCATTGATCTGTTGAGGAAGATGCCTTTGGCAACTAGTGAAAAAGGCAGATAGAAATAGCATTACCAGAGGAGCAAGTCTTCCGAGTTTTAGGAACATTTTGGAATAACAATTGCCAAGTTCCGTACGGAGGTGTATTTTTGAATTTATATTGCAAAAAGACAGGCTCATGTCTAAAAATACTCAGTGAGCCATATAGAGAGGTAATTAAAAAACGCCATGTTTTCGAACAGGAAACCAGTGGAGTTGAGCGAGGTGATGGCTGGCTCAAAGTCTTCTGTTGATACCTGGGGTAAATCTGGCGTCCATTCTGACCACAAACACTCGCATACACCACAGACACATGCTAATGAGTAAACCGGAAATGTTTCTTTTGTATAGAATATGCGATGACATAAGACACAAATAAACCCTACCTACTGTTATAGATGTTTCCAGTACAGGCTCTAAGAAATAAATGGCTATAAAGGTCAGTGAGCCTCGGCAAGTAAAATCCGTAGTCCTAACAAGAGATTCAAAATGAAAAATTGTAGCACTTACTGTCCTTGTTTGCAACACATTAAAACAGGTGCACCTTATTACATTAAATGCGTTGCCCCCAGATAATCTGAAAACTCGCAGTTGCCCTAGGGGCAGAGCATGTCTCAAAGGAGTGGCAGCCATCATTTACAGTGCAGATGGCACCTGCCTACACATCAAGGGGGGGGCAGAGATCCCCCTGCAGGTGGGTGCAAGGAGTGACTTGCACCCGTGTTAACGCTGAGTTTTTAATGAAATTATTAATGAATATTCATGTATTTTGAGTGTCGGATTTGCGTAGAAAATATAATAACGTAGGGAAACATAATGCACGCAGTTGAAGGTGCGCTCATGTGAGTGGCCGCAAATGTTCACAAAGTGTACTTATTAATGGCTTATTAATATGAAATGATGAGCTTATGTTTGAATAATGTAGTAATATGTCATATTAAGGGTTATGCAGTATGTAGTAGCTTTATTAATTGTAGGCCCTAACTTAGCGGAGGTCTTGGCCTAGTTGCATGGCCTCATGTCAAGTTGCATTTCTTAATCGACTTACAAAATGGATGCTTAGAGAATTAAATTGTGATTTTCCACTGTACTGACCAAATGCTCATAGCTAAAGTCTTTCTCATGAGAACTGCTTGCTAGGAGATGATGTACTAGCTAATGCAACATTGTTAACGTAATGTGTGTGAGACTGACTTTCTCAGGAGAGAATAATGACCATACTGACTGGAGTATAAGCTGCAACAATATTGTTACCTGACTAGCCGGATGAAGAGAACAGTACGAAAGGAACCATGTACTAGAAAAATTGTAGAATTGAAATTTTAGTTTTATTGGACAAAGTGTGAACATGCAATCCCTTGACCAATAGGGACTTGAGAAGTAGTTTTAGGAAATCTAACTTAGCCGGACTGCACTGAGGGAAGACAGCGCATTTGCCCATTTTCTATCTTTCCGAAAGGCCATTATTTTCTTGACCGTTTTGAGAAGAGACATGCTTAACTTTATTGCTTAAAGAAACTTTGCCTTTTTTGAACTTTGATGCTGAATCCTGACGATTAGCTGACCCACTGATGTCCTGGGGACAAAGACTGTCACAGCTTGCTGATCCAAACTGAGGCTAATGTTGTTTGCTATGCCTATTTGCTTTTGTTTCTAGATACCAACCGCTATTATGATAGAGCCCTAGTTAGATGTTTTTACAAATTTGTGTTGACTAAATTGTTTTGCATGAAGCCCAAACATGTTATCCTAATCTCGTGTTAGTTAGGGTCCTCACTAATGAAGTTCAATATAGGGAATAACACTTGATGTTTTTTCTTTGCTGAATCGAAATTTATGTTATTACGTTTGCGCAGTTATTTTTGCTATTAATTTTTACTGTAACTTGAGAATGTGTAGTTGCTCAAGCCTTGATTAGATTGTGATTCTTTTGCCGCTTTGGTCAGCCAATGTTGTTTCTGTATGTTTATCAATTGATTTTGAGATTAACCTACGTGACATTAGCTTTGTTAATATAGGGAGATAAAAAAAAATCTAACTTTTACATAAAGGTGTGGTTATTCATGACTGCAAGGTCATGATGTGTGACAATTACTGAATACTATTGATTACTAATGTTATTGATTGTTATTGATTATTGATCTGCCTGTATGGGATATATGGTGGGAAAACCTCAAAGCGAGTCAAAAGGTTAATCGACCTATTCGCGTCTCCTCGTAAGTTTACTTATTATGGTCCGACTCGCTAACAGAGATGGTAGCATCTTGATGGTTTGTCTTCTTGAGAGCCCATCATAGAGGCTCGGTACATGGTTTTGTCTTTCAAGAGCTCATCCTCACTGAAATTTAGATTTATTTTTTCAATGATACCAATTGGAGAGAAAATGTGCCCCTGAGTCCCTAAAAATGACTTTCCCAGAATCTTTGAGCTTGCCAATGATTGTTTGAGGATGGTCTCAGCATTCTAGTTATAGTGTAAATAAAGTAGGTTTTGCGCTTGCACAGCTTATGCAAATTGCAGGTGTATTGTGATGTTTGTGAGGGTTTAGGGAGTTTGTGTACTCCAAATGAAGTTGTAGAAGGAATGTGTGTACTCCGCAGTGTGAGAGTAGGGAAGTCGTTGAACTACACGTGTGTGGCACTAGGTGCTCAAAAATTGTCCACGTGGTAGCCAACGATTGTTTGAGGGTGTTCTCAGCGTTCTAGTGATAGTGTTAATAAAGTAGGTTTTGTGCTTGCAAAACTTATGCAAATTGCAGGTGAATTGTGATGTTTCTGAGAGTTTAGGGAGTTTGCATACTCCAAATTAAGTTGTAGAAGGAGTGTGTGTACTCTGCAGTGTGAGAGTAGGGAAATCGCAAACTTCACATGTGCTAAAAAATTATCCACGTGGTTGTTGATGTACGGACCCTGGGTGGCCTAAGACTCCGGAGTATATTGAAAAGGGTATGAGACACTTAGTTTTGCTGTAATTTGTCTGGTTTAATAGGTTGATCGGGCGTGGTTGACAAGTCAGAGTGTGAGTCAAAGTGAGTGAAATAATTTTTTGACTGAGATCTGGCGAGTCTTATGTGCACCAGGACAGACCCACTGATCAGTTGAGAGTGAAATTTGCAGGTGCAATTCAGGGATACTGAGAAAGAAGGTGTAGTTGTTAGAGCAAAACGCCATCAGTGAAAAATCTGTAAAGTTCCTGAATCAATTGTGTTGCCTTATCTGTAGTAAACAGACAAACAGGGTTTTGATTTTGTTTAGTTCTTGCAATAATTTTGCATTTGTTTCATGTGAATCTGCATTTAGGAGGACAAGCCGCAAGACTTTGTCAGCCGCAGTACGTGTGAGTGTGACATCATGGGAGCTGCGCTGGGATAGGTTGGTTAGTGAGAAGAGTCCGCATGGATTGGCAGCCATTCGTGAAGCTCAGTTGGTTGAGAAGGTGGGTGAAGAGAATTCTGGGATTAAAAGTCACTTCAAGAAATTACATTTTTCAAAACTTTAAAGAGTTCTTTAAGGGGAGATACCTACATTACAACTAGTATAGGGAATATTGCACCACCAGAAGGCACACCAGCTTACATTGTAATCAAAGAGAAGGGCACTGCGCCATGTCTTTGGCTTAAGCAATGTTGCAAAGTGACAGAGAAGGATGGGAGCCTAGTGCTTTTGGTAAATTAAACATTTAATTTAAGGAGTTTGGAGAATCTCAGGAGGGTGCTGTATGATCTGAATCCTCCTCCGAAACCAGAACAGTTCGAGACATTGGCAATCTGGGAGTTAGTAGCCAGACAACAACAGCAACAGAAATTTGAGAGGAGAACGAGAAAGGCAGAAAAGACACTAGCAGAGGCTAGGTGGGATCACGATCAGAGGTTTTGGATATCTGAGACTTTGCAGGGGATTAAATTGTTTCCTGTGATTACGCGGGACAGCAAGAGAGAAGGAAGGAAAGCTACCAGAAAGACTAACAGAAGCCCTTCAGAGAGTGGGGAGGCTAGAAAATCTTTGACATTGATGGAAGAGTGAGACGATGATGAGTTTATTTTGCAGTTACTGAGAAATCGTCTTCCATAGTATGCAGCACAAGAGAGTGGTCCGAGCACCTGTGTAAATGCTTCAGCTCCAACACAGGTTAACACAACAATAAATCTAGTACAGGTTAATCTGATTGTGACACAGAATCCGATGCAGGGTAGTCCTAATGTACCTACTACTCCAGTAGTCCAAAATCAGGTGCCACAGTCGAATGTCCAGAGAACTTGCCCTGATGTACCCATTGTGGAAACTGCCACAACCCTAATAGTGCCAACAGGACAGGCTTTCCCAAGACCAATATTGGTTCAGACAGAACCGAGTCCACTTTTACTGCCTCAAGTGCAGCCACAGCTAATGCCGAAATGCACTGTGCTAACAGGGACGCAGTCAGATATGCCTATACTGATGAACCAGAATGCGGGAATTACACAACCACAGAACTTGAGTGTCAGACCAAGTCCAGATGCTGTATCTGAACCAGTCACCATTGGTCCAATTGTACCTTTGTTTGCACAGGAGAACAACAGAGCATATGGACAGGGAGCCCTGAGTCAGAATTCAATGACAGGAGGACTCAATGAGAATGCTCGAGTAGTCTCTCCAGTGGGACAGACTTTTGAAGGAACAAGATCACTGTTAAAGCTTAGCCCATTCAGAGTTCCTCGGATACTGTGACAGGGTCGAACCTTAGTCAGAGCTTGAAATTACTGACACCGCAGACCCCGAATACAGTTGTGCAACAGGCGCCACAGGGACAGGCTAATAACATTTTGCTGCAAGGTTTGACAGCCCAGTAATTTACTGAATGGTTAGACAAGCTGAATACACAGCAGAGTGCTCTTAAGGAAGAGGAGTATTTGAATTATATTAGTGTAGGAATGGAAGTGGGGGTGCTCATTGACGGAACTATGGGTGTGAACAGACTAGAGTCCTACACAGAAGCAGAATTGAGATATCTGTGCCTGAAGATTACGACGGAAGTAAGCAATGTGCATCAAAAGCTAGCAGACCTCAAAGATAAGTACGGCATAGCAATAGAGAAAACAAAACATTTGAAAAGGAGTTACAGGTTAGACTTTGAAACTAAAGATTTTGAACACATGAGATCTGCCAGAATGAAGGCACACCTTAGGGAGTTACCTCAAAGTGCCCAGGCCTGGGGGGCATTAGACAAATGGGAAGGCAGATTGATAAAGAAAAGAGATAAGAGAAAAATGGATTCTGCAGAGCTAACTGCAAATGTGCAGCAGGGTAAGTATCCGGTGAAAATTTACCAATGAGAGAGATTCCAGGCGGTAATTTTATTCATGTCCCTTGGAGCAGAGGTGACATTCAAATGATTATCCCAGATTGAGAGAGAAACCAGTAGAATGGTACCAGCAGACAGACAGGTTCGCGAAACTTGCAAAGTGCCTTTGGGAAGACTTGAACACTTTATTAGAGGCAGTAGTCCAGGCTGATTTGTGGATGGAGTGCAAGAAGAGTGTAGATTGGCCGACAAAAAGAACCAGAGAGAGATCAGGGTACAGGTGCGCCTTCTCCCGAGGTAATGAAATATTATTACAAGGCGATTGAATTCCTCAAGACGAGAATTTCACCCAAAAACACTGATTGGCAGAGAATAAACAGGACAGCTCAGGAAGCAAAGGAGTCAATACATGTCTATTATGAAAGATTGTTGCAGGCGTTCAAGCATTACGGTGGTACAGAGACAAGTGAGCCGAAAGACATGATTCATTTTGTGTTCAGATTTGTGGAAGGATTGAGACCTGAAATTAGCTGGTTATCTAGATGATTAAGAGCGATTTGATTTGCTTTCAAGCAAAGCCAATTGATGAGGTGCTGCAGTATGCAAAGTACTGTAGTGACGAGATTGATTTGAAGCAGAGAAAGATGAAAGAAAAGGCAATGGTGATGCAGATTCAAGCCTCACAAACAGGGATGCAGGGAAATTTTCCACAAAAGCTGCAACAGCAGGGAAACCTGTTATTTCAAAATCAGATGAGAGGTAGCGGTCGCCGGAGGTAATATAAACTGCAGTCCAGACATGAGAACTGTAGTGGTTCAGAATGATGTGTAGGGAATGAAGAAATTGTTGCACTGTCAAACTTGGTGAGCGGTCGGACATTGGAAGCGGGAATGTCCGCTGCTGGTGCAGGAAGGTGTTGTTCAGCTAACAGGTGACATCAATTTGTTCCAAAACATGAGAGGACTGAGAATGAAAGGTCCTAATCCAAATTTTCAGAAAAATGTGAATCAAGTGCAAAATTTGCAACCCATGCAGCAGGTACAAATATCGCGTGTACATATGATACAGTTGCATCCAATGCAACAGCAGGTTCCAATGGTACCTAGACAGCAAATTCAAATACCTCAAGCCCAAATGGAACAGCAGCAGGTGATGCTTCCTCAACAGGTCACAGGTCCAACCAAAGTAATAACACAGTACACCAATTCCTGCTACACAGTGAGATGGGAATAAATGATGATTGGGTGAGTGAGAGTTCGGATGAGGAGGAATGTGTGCTTGCAGCTTCTTTAGAACTAGATTAGAGAGGTCCCTATGTGAAGGGGAAAAGGTCACAGAGTTTATTCTTAGTTCACACGGGAGCTACACGCTCTACATTAAGAAGTGCAGAAGTTCCCAATTTGCCCCTTTCAGGAAACACAGTCCAGAATGTCGGAGTAACAAATCAGTATTTGCCCAACCTAATTACAAATCCAGTACCGGTTAAGGTTGGCAACTTTCAAGGATTGCACATATTCATAGTCTGTGATTCAAGTCTGGTATTCCTAATGGGAAGAGACTTGGGTCCATATTTATACTTGTATTTTGTAAGTTTGCACCGATATTGCGTAAAAAAATGACACAAATGCAGAGCTAAAAAAGTATAAATAAGGGCCTTGCTTGTAAAACCAGGTGCTCGATTACTTGCTCAAATGATGGAATCGAGTTACAGACGGATAGTGATGATGAGGATGACCTATTTCCAGAGACAGAGTGTGAGACAATAATTGAGGAGTACCGTCATTTCTTTCCAGTGTTCACAGTGAAGGAGCTTCCTCCTGATTTACAGGGAACAGTTAAAGAGAAAGTGTGCATCTGACAGGAAAGGAAATAGGTCTGATAAAGGGAGCTGAGCCAGTTAAAGTTCCTATAAAACTAAAAGCAATTTTTCCTCAAATTCCCCAGTACCACATGCCACAGGATGTTCTTAAAAATGTTGCCCAGATAATTGCAGAATTTGTAAACCAAGGGGTTTTAAAAGAAGTGTTGAGCAGCCCAAGTAATTCACTGATAATGGGATTGAAAAGTCCCTGTGGGAAAGATCGAGCTGTCCAGGATTTGAGAAAAATAAATGACATTGTGAGTAAATGTTGCCCCTTGGTGCCAAATCATGCTGTGATAATGTTTCAGATTCTTTGTGATGCTGAATGGTTCACTGTCCTAGGCATGTCACAAGCCTTCTTTTTTGTGCCTCTCCATGAGGACAGCCAATTTTTCTTTTGTTTCAAATTTTTAGACCAAGTTTACTGTTGGCGTCAAATTCCTCTAGGATTTTCAGAGTCACCTTCTATATTCAATCAGATCTTGAAAAAGAATTTGGATTTATTGGTATTGCCTTTCCAATCGACCTTGGTACAATATATTGATGACTTGCTGATTGCGTCCAAAACAAGGGACGAGTGCAAGTATGACACGTTTGCCTTGCTGAACCATTTGGGAAAGAATGGCCATAAAGTGTCTCCACTTAAAATGCAGTACTGTCAGAAGGAAGTGAAATAGTTGGGTCACCAGATTTAGATGGGATCAAGGAAAAAATCCAGAGAAAGGGTCACAACGATATTGCAGATGAGTCCCCCAGCCACCCAGAGAGTTGTCAGGATGTTTTTAGGGATAGTAATTTACTGTTGTCAATGGATTCAGGATTTGTAGTAATTTCCAAGCCCTTGCAAAAGCTGACCCACAAGGAGGTCACGGATCCCATAGTCCCATAAACCAGTCTGTGTAAAGCTCCGGCTTTGGCTATGCCTGATTACACTAAGGTCCTCATTACAACATTGGCGGTAAAAGCCACTTACCACCGTGCAGAAGACCACGAACACACCGCCACGGCCGCGGAAATCCGCCACAGCTATTATGACCCACAGCACAGAATCCGCCAAAATTCAGACACCCACACAAGTCCGCCACACCAAAGGTCAGTGATAAACTGGCGAAAACAAAACCTCCACCGTCACGCCAACAGAAATACTCCCACATTATCACGACACACAAATCCATGCGGCGGTCTTTCAACTGCGGTATTCCATTGGCGCTACCACTGCCACGTTCAAAATACACACACATTTACAAAACACAGCCACATTGGACAATTCAAAATACACACACCTGATACACATACACACACCACTCCCACACACCCAATACAATATAAAACAGACACCCACATCCCCCACAAACCCCTACGACAAAAACACCGAAAGAAGGCCAGAGAGAGACACTACAAACTACTACCAAGCATCCACAGGCACACCAGACCATCACTCACATAACTTCCACGCACCTCACACAACACTCCACTACATATCAGCACACTTATCATGACACACCCCACCCCACACATCACCCACACCACCCCATGGCACGGCAAAGACACCTCAGGTTCTCGGAGGAGGAGCTCAGGGTCATGTTGGAGGAAATCGTCCGGGTAGAGCCACAGCTATTCGGATCACAGGTGCAGCACACTTCCATTGCTAGGAAGATGGAGCTATGGTGAAGAATATTGGACAGGGTCAATGCAGTGGGACAGCACCCAAGAAATCGGGATGACATCAGGAAGAGGTGGAACGACCTACGGGGGAAGGTGCGTTCGTGATCTCAAGACACCACCTTGCGGTTCAGCGGACTGGCGGCGGACCCCCACCTCCTCCCCCACAACTAACAACATGGGAGGAGCAGGTCTTGGCGATTCTGCATCCTGAGAGCCTCGCAGGAATAGATGGCGGAATGGACTCTGGTAAGTCAAATCTTAACTATTACATCCCCCACCCTACCTGCATGCCATCACATACCCCCACCCTCACCCTCACCCCCATCACTCCAACTCCTCACAAATGTTTCAACATCACAAACCACACATCCCAACACTAAGCCCTGCATGCAACACCAAAGCATGGACACCAATCACCAAAGCATGCCCACTGCACATACTCATACACCCCCCTAAACCATCATCACACAAGGTCCAACACAGGAATGCAAGCACTGGGGTACACGGTCACCCACCCATTGCACACCATGGCACACACAGATGTAATAAACATCCTTTCATACCCCTGCAGGACCCCTACCCAACGTCACCGGACAGGAGGGTCCACACATGTCCACACCACCAACAAAAGAGGCCCACAGTGATGACAGCAGCTCTGTCCAACTGGATCTAGATGACCAACCCGGCCCATCGGGGACCTCGGGACAGTCGGTTCCCATCACACAATTACAGGCCACTACAGAGCTTCCCCCCTCTGGAAACACCAGTACAGCACCCACCCAGCGGGCCCATACCTCTGTCCCCAGGACACGTCAATCAGCAGTGTGTCCACCACTACAGGGAACCCAGGCTAACCCACCACCCCAACAACAACAGGGACCTGGGGGCAGTGGTAGTGGGAACACGGTCCAGGGGACGGAGGCCCAGGAACACAGGGAAACTGGGAGGGCTGCTGTGCGACAGGGGGAGGACAGGCCCAGGGAACCCACTGTCCACGAGGCCCTCTCCTCCATCATGGGAGCCTACCACCACTCCCAGGAGACGATGGCAACGGTACTGGCCAAGTTTCAGGAGACCCAGCGCTTGCAGGAGGAACAGTATTTGGGCTTCAGGGAGGAACTCAGAACCATCAATTCCACCCTAGGCACCATCATAGGGGTGCTGAAGGAAGTACTCAACACCAGGAGGCACACTGTGGCACAACAAGGGGCCCCTGATACTAGCATGGACGATGACCTGCCCACCACCTCCGCCGGCGCTAGTGGACAGGAGGCACCGCCACAGGACCACCACACCAGCACCCCACCCACTGCAGAGGGAGAACCACCCCGCAAACCGTCCCTGAGATCCAGGACAAAGACAGAGAACGATGCCAAGACCCCCGCCAAGAAATGAGAC
Source organism: Pleurodeles waltl (assembly GCF_031143425.1). Lineage (NCBI taxonomy): Eukaryota > Metazoa > Chordata > Amphibia > Caudata > Salamandridae > Pleurodeles > Pleurodeles waltl. The sequence continues at coordinate 1,136,585,849 of NC_090440.1, read as the reverse complement.
CACCCTGAATGTCATCCTTTTGTCCCACCTTGTCACCCTGTCCATCCTCAAACTGCCCCAGCTCCACTTCCTATGCCCATTTGGGCAATGCACCTGTGAGACTAATAGACTGGACTCTGCCATGGACATTCCTCGACCATCACCCCTCACCATTTTACAACCCCCTCCAATATTGAGCACTTAAATAAACACCCTTGAAGCACAAAACAATCTGGAGTCAGTCTGTGATTTTGAAATAGTGTATTAGCAATTACAGTGCCAAAATGCTCTTTCAATTGTAATGTCAACATACCTATGTCACAACTCTCTAGTCCATGAGGAAACAAAGCAGATGTCACACAGTGGGACCCACATCTGTGAAATTGTAAGGGAAAGTGACAACTCAGTGACCATACACTGGGTGAAAATGACAGACAGTAGAGAGGTTGTAGTGTCAAAGTACATGTAATAGGCAGGTCTGTACCCTTACCTGTGTCTCACTGGAAATATTGCAGGATCACCGAGTTCCTGTCCATGTCCTCTTCTTCAGCTTCCTCGTCTTCACTGTCCACAGGCTCCACAGCTGCAACAACACCCCTATCTGGACCATCCTCCTGCAGAAAAGGCACCTGTCGTCGCAAAGCTAAGTTGTGAAGCATACAGCAGGCCACGATGATCTGGCACACCTTCTTTGGTGAGTAGAAGAGGGATCCACCTGTCATATGGAGGCACCTGATCCTGGCCTTTAGGTGGCCGAAGGTCCGTTCGATAATCCGCTGAGTTCGCCCATGGGCCTCAATGTAGCGTTCCTCTGCCCTTGTCCTGGGATTCCTCACTGGGGTCAGTAGCCATGACAGGTTGGGGTAAGCAGAGTCACCTGCAAATGGCGAGGGACAACTGTTAGACACACACTAACCTGTAGGGATAACCTCAGACCCAGACAACCATTCCCACTGTCTTGCTTCCAGGTGCTCACCTAATAGCCACACACGGCGCCTCTGGAGTTGACCCATCACACAAGGGATGCTGCTATTCCGCAGGATGTAGGAGTCATGCACTGAGCCAGGGAACTTGGCATTCACATGGGAGATATACTGGTCTGCCAAACACACGATCTGCACATTCATGGAATGATAACTCTTCTGGTTTCTGTACACCTGTTCACTCCTGCGGGGGGGACCAAAGCCACTTGTGTCCCATCAATGGCACCTATGATGTTGGGGATATGTCCCAGGGCATAGAAATCACCTTTCGCTGTAGGCAAATCCTCCACCTGAGGGAAAACAATGTAGCTCCGCATGTGTTTCAGCAGGGCAGACAACACTCTGGACAACACGTTGGAAAACATAGGCTGGGACATCACTGATGATATGGCCACTGTTGTTTGAAATGACCCACTTTCAAGGAAGTGGAGCACTGACAGCACCTGCACTTGAGGGGGGATTCCTGTGGGATGGCGGATAGCTGACATCAGGTCTGGCTCCAGCTGGGTACACAGTTCCTGGATTGTGGCACGGTCAAGCCTGTATGTGATGATTGCATGTCTCTCCTCCATTGTCGACAGGTCCACCAGCGGTCTTTACACCGGAGGATGCGGCCATCTCCTCACATGTCCCAGCGGACGGTGCCTATGAAGGACAAAAGCGAGCACAGAGTCAACCAACTCAGAGGTACATACCCACAGCTTACACAGAACGCGAATCCTAATCTGAAAAGTGGCATGTATGTGTGTTGAGTCTAGGCCTAGGTATGTGTGATGCAGTTATGTGGGCCCCTGAAATGGCGGCTGCCTGACCTCTAAAGTGGGACAATGGGATGTGAGGTAACTGCGCTGGCGTTGTACACCGCCGCGGTATGTGGTCGAAGCATTGGTTAACATTGGACCCTATGGGTCCCAGGAGCCAATGACGATGTACGCCGGCGGTGACGGTACGCACCGCCGTGGACGTGAGCGCCATCTTCTATCTGTTCAATCACTCGATACCTGATCTTCGACAGGAGAGGACCTACACTGCAAGTGCTGCTGTGACCTCAGTCTGGAAGAGACAATGGCTCATGTGTCTGGGGAAAGGGCCCCTGCCTTCACATCGGAGGAGCTGGAGAAACTCATGAACGGGGTCCCCCCCCAGTACACGCTACTCTACGGTCCTCCAGACAAACAGGTAAGTACACTGGGAGCATGCTGTATGGGCTATGCCTGTGTGGAGTGGGGTGGATGTAAGATGGGGGGGAGATTGCGGCGTGCATGAAACGACGGTGAGTGCATGTGCCACATGGCAAGGGTAGGGATGGGGGCCAATGACTGTGATGGTGCAGTTGGTAATATGTTTCTCTTCCCCCTGTACAATTCATGTGGGTCAGGACCCACCAGAAAAAGATATTTGGCGTGCCATCGCCAAGGACGTCTGGACCCTGGGGGTCTACCACTGACAGAGCACCCACTGATGGAAAAGATGGGAGGACATTCGCCGCTGGAGCAAGAAGACGACAGAGGCTCAGCTGGGAATGGCCTCCCACGTGGGAGGGGTGCCCGTCGCACCATAACCCTCTTGATGTTCAGGATCCTGGCGGTGGCGTACCCGGAGTTGGATGGGCGCTTGAGGGCATCACAGCAGCCACAAGGGGGTGAGTACACTCTCATCCTGCTGATTTTGCGTGCATTGGAGGTGTCTGGGTGGGGGAGGTGGGCTGTGGGTTTCCCTAGGCCAGGGCGAGTTTAGTAGGCAAAGTCCCTCCGTAAGGCAGGCCATGTGGCACCCCACCCCCCCTCTGTAGAGTGCCAAGTACACCTAGTCATGCCCCTGCGTCATCCATGTGTGCAGATGTCATCCATAGCCTTGTAGGCCATTTCCCAGGGATTTAACAGTGGAGCCCATGAGCGTGGCGTAGTGCAGGGGGCTTCTGTGTCTGTCGTGTCCTCCAACGGTAGCGGTAATGCATGCACTCAACATGTCTTTCTTCTGTCGTTCCCCCCCCTTTTTGTGGTCTCCCTGTTCTTGTGTGCATTAGCATCATCAGGCAGAGGAGCAGTGGCACCGGAGCACGAAGGAGCTGCATCCCACATGGCCCTGGAGCGCGAGACAACGGACTCGGAGTTCACCAGTGGGATGGAGGGCGAGGGGAGTTCCACGGCGGGGACAGGAGCTGACACCAGCGACACAAACTCATACTCTGATGGGAGCTCCCTTGTGGTGGCAGCAACATCTGTGCCCCCCTCATCTACAGGTACAGCCGCCACCCCCCCTACCAGCACCGCCCTCCCAGCAGCCCCTCAGCCTTTGCCTCTTGCCCCCTCACCCAGGAGGGTGGGCATCACCTTCGCCCCAGGCACCTCAGGCCCTGCCCCAGTCACCCCTGCTACCCTCAGTGAGGAGGCCATTAACCTCCTCAGGTCCCTCACTGTTGGGCAGTCTACCATTTTGAATGCCATCCAGGGTGTCAAAAGGCAGTTGCAACAAACCAATGCATTCCTGGAGGGCATTCATTCTGGTCAGGCAGCCCTTCAGCAAGCTTTTCAGACTCTGGCCTCAGCACTGATGGCATCCATTATCCCTGTATCTAGCCTCCCCCCTCCAACTTCCTCCACCCAGACCCAATCCCCTGTACCCCAGCCTATCCCAAGCAGACCTTCAGACCAGCATGCACACACATCAACACACACGGGAAGCTCAGGCAAACATAAGCACCACACATCCCACAGGCATTCACGCAAGCATCACACACATGCAGACACACTTGTCTCCTTCCTCCCTCCCAGTCTTGTCTACACTCACACGATGCACTACATCTACAGCCACTACTGCCATCACCAGCACACACACCACTACTACCCCTCACGTGCATTCGCCACCCCCACTACCATTCACACGTCCCCTGTGTCCTCTCCCAGTGTGTCTGTGACGCCACCTCCCAAGATACACAAACGCAGGCACACACCCACCCAACAGCCATCCACCTCACGACAGCCTCCAGCGCATGCACCTTCACCCAAAGTCACCAAACGAACACATCCTACAACCACAACCTCTTCCTCCACCCCCAAATTCCCTCCAGCTACCCGTCCCAGTGTCTCCCAAAAACTTTTCCTGTCCAACCTTGACCTCTTTCCCACACCTCCCCCATCCCGTCTGTCTCCTAGGGCCCGACTCTCCAGGTCCCAACCTCAGCCACAACATCTCCGGGACCAGTGGTGCCTGTAGTCACCGGAATCTGGAGTGCACCAGCCACCAGGGCAGCCAATGTGGCATGGAGCCACAGCACGGACAGTCCCCCACCTGTCAAGCATCAAAAGTTGGCCAGTGCCCGGCGGGAGAGGGGGAAGACTCCAGCCACCAAAGCCACTCCCATGGGTCCCGGTGGGAGTGTGGAGTCAGCTGCGACACCTTCCAAGGTGGGGAAGGGCCACAAGAAACCCGGCAAGTCTGGGAAGAGCAGCACAGCGGAGGAGACCGCCATCATCCCCGCTGCCCAGGAGGCCACCGCCATCATCCCCGCTGCCCAGGAGGCCACCGCCATCACCTGCCTTGCTGCCCCAGAGGCCACCGCCAGCACAAGCCCCGCAGGGCTAGAGAGGACTGCCAGCACAAGCCCCGCTGGGACAGAGAGGACCGCCAGCACAAGCCCCGCTGGGACAGAGAGGACCGCCAGCACAAGCCCCGCAGGGCTACAGAGGACCGCCAGCACAAGCCCCGCTGGGACAGAGAGGACCGGGAGCACAAGCCCCGCTGGGACAGAGAGGACCGCCAGCACAAGCCCCGCTGGGCTAGAGAGGACCGCCAGCAGCTGAGTCACTGCAAAGGAGCCCGCCGCCTCAAGCACCGCTGAACAGGGCACCGCCACCTCAAGCACCGCTGAACAGGGCACCGTTGCTACAAGCACTGCTGAACAGGTCACCGCCGCCTCAAGCACCGCTGAACAGGGCACCGCCGCAACAAGCACCGCTGAACAGGGCACCGCCTCCACAAGCACCGCTGGCCCATGAGCGCCAAGGGCACTGACGCTACTGAGTCCGTCACGAGCAGGATGAAGCACTCTGGGCACAGAGCCCCCTCCAGAACCAGTGGAGAGATACATCCACTACCTCTGTCCTTAGCAGGATGAAGCACTCTAGGCACCATGCCCCCTCCAGAACCAGTGGAGACTGTCATCCACTACCTCTGTCCTTGGCAGGATGAAGCACTCTGGGCACCATGCCCTCTCCAGAACCAGTGGAGACTGTAATCCACTTGAGAGACTGTGGCTTTGCACTCCCCAGGATGGAACAGTGGGCAACCCACCCACTGTATAGACTTGAGAGACTGTGGCTTTGCACTCCCCAGGATGGAACAGTGGGCAACCCACCCACTGTAGAGACTTGAGAGACTGTGGCTTTGCACTCCCCAGGATTGAACAGTGGGCAACCCACCCACTGTATAGACTTGAGAGACTGTGGCTTTGCACACCCCAGGATGGAACAGTGGGCAACCCACCCTCTGTATAGACTTGAGAGACTGTGGCTTTGCACTCCCCAGGATGGAACAGTGGGCAACCCAACCACTGTATAGACTTGAGAGACTGTGCCTTTGCACTCCCCAGGATTGAACAGTGGGTAACCCACCCACTGTATAGACTTGAGAGACTGTGGCTTTGCACTCCCCAGGATTGAACAGTGGGCATGTGGCCCTCTCGTGGATTTGGCGTTGTGCACTCAACCTGCTGAGCTGCCCCCCCCTTTCCCTCCCCCTGAGGTGCCTGTTTTCTTGCTCTCTGATGCCCCTGCAGTGTTCTCTCCGTCATGGTTGGGGATCTTGTGTGGGCCTCGCCCATACCGTGTGGGCCCAGTGTTCCACAGACTTCATTGGAGCACTACCTGGACTACTAAGCTTGGTGTATATTTTGTTTATGGTGTATATATATATATTTTTGCGTACTTGATTTTAATATATTACAATGGTTACACTCATTTCCTTTTGCCTTTGCATTCTTCTGGGGGTTTGGGGGGTGTAACTATAATGTATAAATATGTATTAGTGTGTGTGTTGTAGTGGGTGAGGGTGGGGGTGTTGCGTGTGTGTGTCTCTGTTTTTTCCATCCCCCCTCCCCTGTGTCGTAGGTGCAATACTCACCGTTGTCTTTGCCGCCGGCGTTCGTGCTCCTGGTAGAGGAGCAAGAAGATGAGGGCTGGCAGGATGTGCAGCTCTGGTTCCATGGCGTCCGGATTCCTCGTGGGGTGTGTTTTCCATTCGAAGTCCTGTTTCCGCCGTGTTTTTGTCCGCGGTGAATCCACCCCGGAACAGGTGGTGGATTGGTAGGTTGTGATACTGTGGGCGGTACTTTGTCTTCCGTCTGTCTGTTGGCAGTGACTGCCAAGCTGTTTGTCTGTACCGCCGTGGCGGTCGGAGTGTTAAAGTGGCTGTCTTTGTTGGCGGTTTCCGCCACGGTCGTAATTCCATTTTTTTTAACGCCGGCCTGTTGGCTTTAACACCGTCTGCCAGGGTTGTAATGACCACCTAAGTCCTTCACATTATTTTATCATGAGTGTGATGCATGTTCTTTGTCTGTCTTTACGCAGGTCCATGGAGGTGTAAACCGCCCAGTAGCATATTTTTCAACTACTTTGGATCTGGTTGCAGCAGCTTTACCAGGCTGTCTGCGTGCAGTTGCAACTGTTGGACAGAGCCTCACACAGTGTGAAGGCATTGTGTTGGGACACCCCTTAACTATCATGGTCCCTCATTCTATTGAAATACTACTTACAAATACAAACACCCAATACCTAACAGGTGCAAGATTGATCAGATATGAGACAAGTGCTTTTGGGTCACCAAATGTGTCATTAAAAAGATGTACAGTGCTGAACCTGGCAACTTTGCTTCCAAATGAAAATGTTAAAATTGAAAAGGTGGAAGACATTGAGCATGATTGTCTTGAAGCAACTGATTTGTGCATGAAACCAAGACCTGACATTAGGGACACCGATTGAAAGCAAATGACCAAATTATCTTTGTCGATGGTTCCTGTCTAAGAGACAATATGGGAACTCATAGAACAGGATATGCAGTGTGCACAATTTCTTGTATCCTTTAAGCGTCTTGGCTTCGAGGAGTATATTCTGCACAAGTAGCGGAACTGGTAGCCCTTACTAGAGCTGATTCTGCTCAGCTAAAAGTTACCATCTATATTGATAGCCATTATGGATTGGGGTAGTCCATGATTTTGGCCATTTGTGGTCACAAAGAGGCTTCATGACCTGTTCCGGTTCATCAGTGAGAAATGGTGAGAGAATTAAAGAATTGATACATGCTATCCAAATGCCTGAAAAGATTGCCGTGGTGAAGTGAAGTGCACATCTGAAATCACAAGATTTTGTGTCAATGGGGAATGGATCTGCAGATCAAGTCGCAAGGCTTTGTGCATTGAACTGTATATCATTCAAGGATAAGTGGGAACTGTTACCTGAAGAAGATGAAACTTGTCCAAATTTTGCACTGAATGCAATAGATATATTGGAAGAACTGAAAACAATGCAGAATAATGTTGACAATCAGGAAAAATGTTCATGGAGCAAAATGAAATGTGTACAGAGACATGACGAATTGTGGGTTTCAGAAGAGGGACAATTGGTTTTGCCAAACAGTCTGTTGTCGCAAATGGCCAGATACTATCATCGTCAAGCACATGTTGGGAGGGATGCCATGATTCATTTGTTTAAACATAATTTGTTCAATCCAAACTTTGGACATGTTGCTGAAACAGTTTGCTATTGTTGTGTCATTTTCCAGCAAATGTACGCGGGAAAAGGGACAGTGGTTTATTTGAGCCACATTGGAAGAGCAGGAGGTCCATTCAACAAAATGAAAATTGATTTTATTGAGCTGCCTGTGTGTGGAGGTTTGAGATATGCATTGGTGATTGTCTGCATCTTTAGTCACTGGATTGAAGCATACCATACACGAAGAAATGACAGTCTCACAGTAGCGAAACTACTACTTAGGAAACTGATACCACGTTTTTGGGTTTCCGATTTCTTTAGAATCAGATAGGGGAAGCCACTTCAACAATGAAGTAATCAAATTACTGTGTACAGCATTGATCATTGACCCGAAGTTGCATTGAAGTTACCACTCTGAAGCATCAGGACGAGTGGAACAGATGAATGGTACCTTGAAGTCAAGAGCTGCAAAGATGTGTGCGTGCACAAGTCTGAAATGGCCCGACGTACTGCCTTTAGTTCTGATGACAATGAGAAACACACCCAACAGGAAGACAGGATTGTCACCACACAAGATGCTCATGGGCAGAGCAATGAGGTTGCCAGTGGTGCTTACCAATGCGCTTGTAAGCATTACAGATTATATGGTGTTTGACTACTGCAAAGGTCGGGCTGATGTGGTTCACTCTTTCTTTCAGCAGGTAGAAGCCACCACACTGCCACTGAGCCATGACCCAGGGTACAACCTGAGAGCCGGTGAATGGGTTGTGGTCCAGAAACACGTGCAGAAGATGTGTTTGGAGCCTCGCTGGAAAGGACCGCTCCAGGTAGTTCTGGTTACTACCACAGCTGTGAAGTGCGCTGCAGTTCCAAACAGGATCCACGCCAGCCACATGAAAAAGGTGGCATGTCCTTTGGACACTGAAGGCGAGTTATTGAGAGTACCAACAACTACAACAAGGCAAGCCTCAGAGCCGAAAGGGGAAGAAAGAGGAACTGAGGCCGGATCTGAGCCAGTTGAGGATGGTTCAGTCACTCCTGTGAGAGACGAAGGAGAATACCTCCAGGAGGGTGACAGTGAGCCAATCTCAATCGAGGTAGCAGGAGAGTCTAGTCAGAGGGATGCTCTCCCAGAAGTAGACGATTTTGAGTGACAGACAGAGCAATTGCCAGACCCTGAGGGGGAAGGAGTTGAGGCAGATCAAAGCCAATGTGATCTAACTCCTCCTGAGCCTGTTGCAGGTCTGTAAAGAGAAAGTCCTGCTGAGAAAGAAGAAGTTACAAGTTCAACACTGAAAAGAGCATTGACCAAGGGTCCACAGAAAGGAGATAAGTGGCAGGAGTCACAAGCAAAGAGAAAGGAAGTAGTTAAGTAGATGTAACAAGTAAAGAGGATCTAAGTGAAGGAGAATTGAATGGAGATTGAAAGTTGAAAAGAAAGAGCATAGGAAGTCAAAGAAACGCAGGTCCTGAATGGGCGTATGCAACTACAAGTGGTTGGTTGTGCATAGTGAGGCATGAATGAGAGCTCTGGAGATGAGTCTGAAAGTTGTGTGGATTTCTCACGGTGCCTGTCAGGGTACCACAAAGGAGTTCATATTTTATGCACCTGAAATCCTTGGCCTTTCTGCAGAGCGCACAGAGTAATGAGCATATACGTGCCAACTGTAATTGTGGCAAAATGTGTGAAGGAGGTTCACAGCTGTTGCAATATTGACAGCAGCAAAGGATAATGAAATGCAGTGCTTAATGCTGAGTTTGCGTGTGTTGTGGGATGGTGAAGTGAGGAGATTAACAGCAGTACATGCAGAAGAAGAGAGTGGTAAAATGGTGTGAAAAGGAAAATGATGATGTGGGAGATATAAAATGGAGGATTTCAGAAATATGCGGGTAGAAAAAGGGAGTAAGTATCCAACAGAGTGAGAGACGGGAGAAGGAAAAGAAGTGAGGGGAAACAGAGACATTGAGACACTCTAAAGGCCACCTACCCCCCTCAGATTTTAGCAGTCTCATATTTTCAGAATTGAAAATTAAAATTATTCACAACAGAAGTATTGTTGTTAATCATATATGTGATATTGCTAACAAGCATTGGAAAAGTTGATAGGTCTTGCATGATTTAAGGCGTATGTCTCTTATCAAGTTATATATCAGAATGCATTAACCTTCAGCTCACAAAGAGGCACCCAAATACTGGCCAAATGGTATCTTTTGTACAGCACTGGATTTTGTGATGTTTTTGGACACATCCTTTGTTACATAGGCCAAGCCTCTTGGGAAGGATTCCTATTTACCCTTCTTTGCCACTGTCTCTTTCCAGGACACCCCACCTTTTTTCATTAGACTTAAAGCAGTGGCTCATTGGGGGGATTATCACCAATCTGATCGTTCCACAGCACTGGAGCGTCATGTCCCTCTCAGGCCTTATAAGTGTTGCATGTTGCTTGGTCACTTGAGACACAGTCCTTCAGCAACTGAAGTTGTTTCTTAAATTATGTGTTGCCTGCGGGGGCATCCGTTTCCTCTCTCTGAATCTCTTGTATATATAAGAAGTATCAGACATAGGATCTGCATGTACTTTTGCCATGTTCAAGTTGGGTCTTCAAAGCCCCCTGCATGACACCAACCACTTCCCTTAAGCCCTACCTCAGCTGTCACCTATCTGTTTCTCCAGTGTGACGTTCTGAAAGTGGGTCACAAGGCCAATGTCCATGATGGTTCAACATTTCCTCTGAAAATAGCAGCACAAGGAGGTACACTTTACTGACACCAGATGAGCATCCTATTGATTAGTTCTTATAGGGCTCCATGCTGTATCATTCCAAAGTGCAGTAAATAATGAATATTCTGATAATTGGGACATTTGGCGGCACCGTTATTGGGTGCACTGTTACTTGTTTGACCTTAGGAGTGGAACACATATGTCGACAGCATATTATACATGATTCTGAGATAGGTCACTCCAATTCTTTTTGTTATGAGCTTCTCTTAACAGCGACCAAGTAATAGTATCATATCTAAGACATCATGGCCCATATTTATACTTTTTGACGCAAAACTGCGCCAACGCAGTTTTGCGTCAAAAAAATTAGCGCTGGCTAATGCCATTCTGAAGCGCCATGCGGGCGCCGTATTTATTGAATGACGTTAGCCGGCGTTAGCCGCCGGCGCTGTCTGGTGTGCGTTAAAAAAAACTACGTACACCAGGCAGCGCCGGCGTAGGGGGAAAATGGCGTATGGGTGTCCAGAAATGGTGCAAGTCAGGCTGAGGCAAAAAAATGGCCACAACCCGATTTGCGCCATTTTTTTACGACGCCCATCCCCCATTGAAATGACTCCTGTCTTAGCAAAGACAGGAGTCATGCCCCCTTGCCCAATGGCCATGCCCAGGGGACTTCTGTCCCCTGGGCATGGTAATTGGGCATAGTGGCATGTAGGGGGGCACAAATCAGGCCCCCCTATGCCACAAAAAAAAAAAAAAAAAACTTACCTGGACTTACCTTAATGTCCCTGGGGTGGGTGCCTCCATCCTTGGGTGTCCTCCTGGGGTGGGCAAGGGTGGCAGGGGGTGTCCCTGGGGGCAGGGGAGGGCACCTCTGGGCTCATTCTGAGCCCACAGGTCCCTTAACGCCTGCCCTGACACAGGCGCTAAAATCCGGCGCAAATGCAGGTTTTTAAACCCGCCCACTCCCGGGCGTTATTTTTGCCCGGGAGTATAAATACGACGCATATGCATCGCAGTCATTTTTTAAGACGGGAACGCCTACCTTGCATATCATTAACGCAAGGAAGGTGTTCACGCAAAAAAATAACGCTAACTCCATGAACTTTGGCGCTAGACGCGTCTAACGCCAAAGTATAAATATGGAGTTAGTTTTGCGTCGAATTTGCGTAGAAAAAAACGACGCAAATTCGGTGCAAACGGAGTATAAATATGCCCCCATGTTTGTTGATATAGAATCTTCTATCATTGGTGGATGACACCTAGGTGCACATAAGCCAACCACTTGCCACTCTGCAGTATCAGGATTCTTCATGGGATTGAGCAACAGTTCTTCCCAATCACAGATATATCATGATTTGTTGCCCAGCAGAGAGATGTACATACCCTTCAGGGTCATGGTCATTAGCCCCTGTTTACACCACGTCATGTGCACAAGGAAAAGAAGCTCCAAACACAGCATGTCTGTCCACTTTTGAATCTATCTGGGCACTTGTGCACACACATAAGACCCATTCATATGTACACACACACACACATCCATACACACACTCCAGGCATACACATTTAACACACACACAAATTGACCTTTAATCTGCCCCCTACCTACAACCACCTTTGAATCAACAGACACTTTCTCTCACGTTTCACCATCCACATTCTTCCTCATCTACATATCCATCTATCCACACACATTCCGCTTTCAATAAAACAAATTCATGAGCATCCCTTGCACTTAACAGTCCCATGCACCAATGACACCACCATTCACAACCCTATCCATTTACTCATGTATCAATACAGCTATTCACCCCTCGAAACATAAAATAACATGACATGACATATGTAGTTATAAGCGCACGTTCACCTGTTCGGACAACTTGGTGATGAAATAACAGACATTTATACTCAACCATCCATAATTAACCATTTTACTTGCTCAACTATCCATTCCCTTACCAACCCACACAACCATATTGGAACATACGCACCAAATAGGCAAGTGTATTTGCACTGCTGCTGTAGATTGTGCTTCACTGAAACTTCCAGGGATTTACTTGTTCTGTGAAAGTTGAAAGATTATACTGCTGCTTAAATGTCAGGGAGGAAGCTCCCACTGCTGTTACCAGGCTCTACCTGTTCAATGAAGGAGGGAAGCTTACACTTCTGGCTGTGCTATACCAATTCCCAGAGAAATGGAAGCTAAGCATTGCTGATGCCCAACTGTACCTGTTGCATGAGCAATGCTGTATTGTACTTCTGTGAAGATGGAAAGCTTGTTATCTGAAGCACAGGTGTATCTGTTTTGTGAGAGAGGGAAACCTGCACTGCATCTGCTCGACTGTGCCTGTTCTGTGAGTAATGCTTGCACTGCTGTTGTATATTGTTCTTAGTCTGTGAGGGATGGAAGCTTGTTCTCTAGTGTTTCAAAAGCCTTAATTACACTCACTGTCAGTTGGTGCAATGGGGATGCATCTGGCTGAGGGCCGTAACCACAATTATGATCATCCATTGGGTGTCTTTGTCTTTTTTTAAGAGCTGCAGGAAAGGTCATAACCTTTTCCAAAGAAGAATACTCAACGATTTTGTGTATGTTCATGTTATGGAAGGAAGATGGTACTTAAATAACTAGTTGTATAAAACTGTGGGCCTTATTTATACTTTTTGGTGCAAAACTGCACTAACGCAGTTTTGCACCAAAAAGTTTTGCACCGGCTTGCACCATTTTTTAGCACCAGCTGGGCACCATATTTATGGAATGGTGCAAGCCGGTGCAAAGGGTAGGCTAGCTTAAAAACAAATGACATTAAGCAGGTTTGAGTCAAAATAAATGATTCTGACCAGATTAGCATCATTTTTTGACGCTAAGGGGCATATTTATACTCTGTTTGCACTGAATTAGCGTAATTTGTTTTTACTCTAATTCAGTGCAAAACTAACTCCATATTTATACTTTGGTGTGAGACCTGTCTAGTGCCAAATTTATGGAGTTAACGTCATTTTTGGGAAGTGGAAACCTACCTTGCCTTAATGAGATGCAAGGTAGGCGTTCCCGTCCAAAAAATGACTCTATGGCCTTAACGCCATATTTATACTCCCATGGAAAAATGGTGCAAGGGAGGGAGAAGGGGTCAAAAAATGCATCAAAGCTTGCTTTGCCCCATTTTTTAAAGCCTGGGTCAGGGCAGGCGTTAGGGGACCTGCGGGACTATTTCCATGGTGGAACACCATGGAATAAGCCCACAGGTGCCCTCCCCAGGCCCCAGGGGCACCCTCACCCACACCAGAGGGACTGCAGAGGATGGGGGGCCCCATCCCAGTAAGTACAGGTAAGATTGCATTTCATTTTTTTTTTTTTTAAGTGCCATGGGGCCCTGAAATGGGCCCCCATACATGGCTCAGGGTGCAATGGCCATGCCCAGGGGACCCCTGTCCTCTGTGCTGGCCATTGGGGTGGTGGGCATGACTCCTACCTTTTCTAAGGCAGGAGTCATGTGGCATGGTAGGTTTAGCACCATAATATGACGCTAATCTGGTTAGAGTCATTTTTTTTTACTCTAACCTGCCTAAAGTCATTTTTTGGTGCTAAACCCTCTTCTTCTATACTGCCAGCCCCACCCGACTAAAGTCTTTTTTTTTTACTCTAGCCTAAGCTTTGCACCGGCTTGCACCATTCCATAAATATGGTGCCCGGCTGGTGCACAGACATGGTGCAATCCGGTGCTAAACCTTTTGGTGCAAAACTGAGTTAGTGCAGTTTTGCAGCAAAAAGTATAAATAAGGGCCAATATTTTGTAAGCTTGCGCCACTTTTGCGCCAAAAAATGACGTTGATGCGGTGCAAAAAAAGTATAAATCAGGGCCTTGGTGCTAGATTGGTCTAGCACCAAAGTATAAATATGGAGTTAGATTTGCACCGAATTAGAGTAAAAAAAATTACGCTATTTCGGTGCAAACAGAGTATAAATATGCCGCAGAGTATAAATATGCCCCTAAATATGGCGTTAAGGCCATAGAGTCATTTTTTGCACAGGAACACCTACCTTGCATCTCATTAAGGCAAGATAGGTCTCCACTTTCAAAAAATTACTTTAACTCCATAAATTTGTCACTAGAGGGGTCTAGCACCAAAGTATAAATATGGAGTTAGTTTTGCACCGAAGTAGAGTAAAAAAAAATGGCACTAATTCGGTGCAAACAGTGTATAATTATGCCCCTGTGTGTTCTTTTTCATTAACACAGCAATTCAGCCTCTGCATTGAAAATATTTAGAAATAGTCTAGACTGCTCTAAAATACTTTTGACATATTCACATCCTGTAATTTCTGCTTTACATTATATTTTAAAGGAGAAAATAGTGGATTGGATATCTGACTTGACATGAAAATACTGACCAAACCAAAGGTCACAGTTTTAGTCTTCTTTTAATAGGCCGGATCGTCTATATTGCACGCAATGTTAAATCTCTCAATTGTAGTCTAATTAAGATATCTTAGCAGGAAAAGGCTTTTGTAATCCTTGCAATGACTTGCTTACAATATTTGTGGTATGCTGCTGGGCCTGGCTACTAAAAGGCCAGCTCTTGCCACTCATCCTAAGTCTGCTCTGCTGATGTTAGTTATGGGCTTATGCTAGCCTGCCCTCCTGTGCCTCTCTGCCCTACGGTGCTGAGAGGAGGAGCAAGACTAGAGTGGACCACACGTTCCGTATTATCTCACTGAGGCCCTACGTTGACTGGGCATATTTTTCCAACTTACTGAAAACTAATGTCTTCAACCTCTCCATTACCACCGTCCAGTGGCCACAGTCCACTCCATCCTTTTAAGTTCAGTGCCCCCTGTTGCTTATCCTAGACCCATAGACTCCCTAACAATATTTACTAAACTACACCGCTGATTATACACATATGTAACATTATACTCTTGCCTTGTAGTTTTATGTTAGTTTAGTTCTAATACATTCTTTTGTCGTGTTTTCTTTTTTCAGGTGTCCTTAATGACACTGCATTGCTTACTTATTGGCTCATTCAATGCCCAGAGGAGCTCTCTCATTCAGACCTTCTTCGGCCCATCTGACAGCACATCTGTGGTAGAGGTACCTGGTTAAACACACTATTGTAAAAGGCATTCCCAGAACATCTCTTGAGGCACCACCCAACTAACCATGCTGTATACCTCGAACTGCCTAACTATATGTGTCATCACCTTCAGAAAAGGCAGTGGTGGGAATATCCCCCAGTCCTCAATGCCACCATCAAGAGTTAATATGTCACCATATCAAGCATTGTACTTTCTGCTGTCAAATACAGCTCTGTTCATGATGCTGTTTTATTCAGCAGTGTTGATGTTATTATCTTCAGCTTTACCTTTGCTTACGTTTTGGACCATGTTGTCTAGGGTGTTTTCTTAGCAAATTATCTCCACTGAACTAAGATCTAATTTGACACACAACTGTCTGCAAGGCCTATAATGAGCTTTGGGTCAACCCCCTTCAACAATTGCATTATCTGGGCCAGCCTCTTTCAGCCAATTGCACGAGTACTGTGATTGGCCTTTTACTGTGGTGTCTTTGACAATGTATCTGTGGTGAAAAGAGAGAAAGGAATGAACTTGGTACATTTAAGCGGACACACATGGAAATTACTGCGGTGGTCAAAAGAAGGTTTTGAGAAAGCAATAAAAAAGTTTTGGAACCTATCATTAAAAGCAGCACAACCTCCAGTACAGCCGTAGTTTCTGTTACATTTTTTCTCCAAATGAACGGTTTATTTCCAGGGCACCTCATTTTATACATTTAAGACAGTCCAGTCTCAGGGACCTCTCATTTCTGGCAACTGCCAGGAGAAAACCTACCAGTTGGAATTGTCAGTTTGTGAACACAAAATAAATGCATGCTATTATATTTTATCTAAATTGCAGACGATGCAGTTATTTTTCTGCAACAGCTGTTTGATGTATCATTTCTGCCTTCTATGGAGTGTTTGGACTACAATGCATGAATAAAGATTTTACATCTAAAAGTACACTCGGCTATCCCACTTTTATCACAGTCAATTATTTTTCTTACATTGTATGATAAATATGCATGTTTAACTATTTTACATCTACAAATTACACTCAACTGTACCGCTTTTTGTCACAGTCAATTCTTTTTTTCATACTTGTGTACGAAAGCAATCTCTTTTTACATTAGCAGGCATTCTGGAATGCTTTTGTAATGAATAGTGTGAGCATATTTACGGTTAGTCATCCCACCATTGCCACACCAGAACCACAAATACCAAAGAAACCAATAATACTCAATACAGGCCCATGGACATCACCAATGTTCAGCCGCACCTATTTTACACCAGTACTGTTGGAACCGGACTGCACCCTACTTTGTGTACTGTTGTGTTCTACTGTCCAGAGTGCTTGACTTAGAGTATCCAGTATCCCAGTCTTTGACTTTGGTCCCAGCCTAATGCTAAGCTAGTGTGTGTGTGAAGTCCTCAGCCTTTTCCTTGACATGAGTGAAGTCCTGTGACCTGGAGGGGAGCCCCATGTATTGTCCTAATTTGCCTCTTAGTGGATTATCGTCCTTCTCATGGGTTCAGCATGCAGAGCCATGATGGCATTTGGCCTTGTTTTGTTAATGATTAGTTGTAACCAGACCTTTTTATCTGTGTCACTTCAGTGGAGTTTTGCTACCCAGTGTGTGTAAAGTTCTGTTTCTATGTGTTAACAAAGATACTTGCACTAATATCCCCAGTGTGTTTTACGCATTTACTTGTATGTGGCCCATAGGTGCATAGAGTGTGTGTATGAGTGAGCAAGGGCAGAGTAATGGAGGGGTGCAGTTTGCATTTGGAAGCACCTGGCCTGCTCCTATGCACAAGACTATGATTAGGTATGTTTTCCCAGACAGATAAATTGTATTGCTTCCATTCTTGAGTCGGAGTTAGAAGACCTAGACAATGAAGTGGGAGAAGAGGAGACAGGGATCCTTTACAGCTACTATTAGGTCCTCTTGCTTTTAGGGGCTGCTGCTTATTAGTCTTCCTGTACCACTGCCATTTGGTAACAAATGAGGGTGAAGGGAGAGATTGAAGTTCTGTTGATCAAGGTGAGAAGAGGTATTTAGGTGAGGCCAGCCGTTTGTCTCCTTCCTGAACACTATCATGGTGGATGTTTATAAGCTGGGTACAGAAAGTTCACAACTCTTTGCGCCTGTAAGCGGGTACTCCATTATGGAGACTGCCCTGATATGAGAAGCATTATTCTGCACCAAGGCTCTGGCTAGAAATCAGCCTGGAGAGGGAAAGAGACCCAACCCAAAGCAGTTAATAACTAGCAGATGGAGAATCCATGAGTTTTAACATAAAATAATATTGAAGGAAAATGTTATTCCAGTTGTCTGCACAGTGTATGATGTTCCACTTAGTGTAACAAATGATTCTGACATATTGAAGAACCATGGAAGAACAACATATTTGAGCCAGTGAATGCATCTGAGTAGGTTAGTGAAGTGGTTATTGCAAAAAAGGAGGAGTCAGATCAGTTTGTGTGTTGAACTTAGATCTTTATATACAAATATTCTGGTGGATTGTCACCCATACCAAAAGATCAAGAACTTTTGACACTAATGGGGGATTGCTAAATGTTTTAGCACCAGTGATTTGGAGGCTCCATTGTTAACGATCTTTATAACACCTTTTGGAATTCATAAATATTTGAGACTACATTTTAAGCTTAGCTTCTGCGGAGAGCATTTTTCAAAAAGTGATCTACTTTCTACCTGAGGGTGTTCTAGAGGTGTAGGCTTTTCAAAATGGCAATCTCATATTTGGTAGAGATGTTAGTGAACACAACCTTATTTTGAACAAAGTGGTGCTTATTCTTAAATAGCATAGAATGACTGTGTTGCAAGACAAATGTACATTTTAACCAACTTTATTGATTATCTAGGTCATAGGACCACAGCTTAAGGAATGACACCTGAGAAGGTTCGAGTTAAAATTTTAAAAGTTACTCCTTGTCCATTTAACAATGACCAGTAAAAATTGTTTATTGGTTGTAAGATGCTCCTTGTCCATTTAACAAAGACCAGTTAAAATTGTTTATAGATCCTGGTGAGTATTATTCATGTTTTGTTCAGGGTTATGCTACTATTACAGAACACTTAAAAAATGTTGAGAACAAAAAGTTTGTTTTGACCAAGAAAGAGCACAACATTTTTTAGAATATTAACATATTTTTGCCAAGCCTTCCTGCTTTGAAAACATTTAGGTCTGGTTATCAATGGACTTTTGCAGTTGGAAATGGCATAGGGGTTGTCCTGTGTCAGAGAGTGTGAGTGACCACAGAAATTCTATGAAGTTGGGACACTTAAAGAAGGTGAAGAAAGGTATAGCGCTATTGAAAGAGAAGCCCTCGCTTGTGTTTGGGACATTGAGAAAATTCAGACATAGATATATTGGAAATTTAGATGATGACTGTGCATCTGATAATGAATGTGTAATTGCTGTGCTGGATATGGTTAAATGTTGTCAGGGAAGCATTTCAGAAAAAAAGTGGCACAAGGCTTGTACAGAGGATTCTACCTCTTTACAAGTGTTGCAGTATATGCAAGTTGAGTGGCCATCTCTCAAGAATCTTGATGGTTATTTGTTGGATTGTATTCACATGTCTGCTTTTTTAACCTTGGAGAATATTTGATATTGTTGCTGGCTAGCAGATTTACAGCTGTTAATTGGTTGGAGAAGGGGGGACCACACATAGAGAGTGGAATTTGAGGTGTCATTGAATGGACAATGGCAGAGGAAAGTACAATTAGTCTGACCAAAGCTGATGAGAAACCTCAAGAGGATTTAGAAATGTATAAAATATTAGCATGTAATTTGATCTACCCACCTGGCAGCAGACATCCCCATGAAGGAGATAAAGGTTTATTTTCACTCACTAGGGAATACATGGGAGATGTTATTTTTGTCACATAATGGGGATCACATATTTATTATACTGACATGCAATACCCTGACAATACGTATGCTGTTGAAATCTACATGAACCACTGAGATTCTGTCATTCATATGTTAACAATTGTTGTAATGTTGAAATTAATAATAATATGGTTAAAAAACCTTGAAGAATGGTGTCTTGTTAAGAAGCTCAAAACATGTTCCACTATTTAGGCAGAACATTGATAAATCTTGCCCAAACGTGTCACTTAGGTGTCAAATCCATCAAGAAATGTTTAAGATAATTTGGTGGCCAGCCATGGATAAGCTTGTTGAAACCACAGTAAGCACATGCAAGAACTGTCTTTTGTTTAATAAACATTGGAAACTCGGGGATACTCCTTTACAATTGGTTCCTTTCCCTGAACCTGCATTGGTCAAATTAGTTTGAAGTTTTGTGAGGCCATTGATGCAGCTACCCAGACACGTGCTTTCTCTGATAATACGTACCGATTACTTCTCTAAATGAGTGTACTCTGGGTCTATATAAGAGATTAGCACGCAGGATACCACAGATTTTTTGTTGAGATTGTTGATCATTGAAGAACTATCTTCTGAGTTAGTTACTGATAATGGTGCACAAATGTTTTCATACAGGATGGAGAAGGTTTTTTTAAAAGATAGAATTATTAAACGTTATACTGTTGCATTATACATTCTACAAATCAATGAACTGTTGCAAGAGTTAACAACATGTTTTAAGAAGGGATATAGTGTGTTTTGACGTGTGGTATGGGATTTGTTAAATCTTTTAGAAAACAAAATTGCCTAAAATAATCCTTCATACAGTTCAACAGATATTTCTCCTTTTGTGTTGTTACGGGGAGGAAAAGCCAAAACTGGCTTAATTCCTGAATGGGTGGAAGAAAAATGTCAGTGTTACAGAGGACGTATTGTTTGAAAAAGTGTTATCCAAGGGCACAGAAAAGCAAAGGAAAAAGAAGAATTATTATGATGCTACGGATAAGTTGTGGTCTAAGAATCAGGGGGTTGGACCTTGGGTGATGATGAAAACTTGAAGCCAAGAAAGTCAACAACTGATTTCAATTTTACAGGGCCTTTTGGAATTCTTCAAGTTAGTTGCAGCTCTGTCAAATTGGATGATGGTGGATTGTGATCTAAGCATGATCTAGTAAGGTGGATGCACTTCAAAGGAGAATTATAGCAAGCAAGTTCCACATGCCGGCAGACTTGTTACACAATTGTGTTTGTGATTATACCCATGGCTGTAATTCTGGTGCAACAGTTAATTTGTTCTGGAATGCTCAGAATGTAATACCTATAAATAATTCTGAAGTTCTAGTGCATCCATAGAATGAATGTTTAGGTGAAAATGTGTTGCATGTTGGTAACCACATTGTTACTTGATGTGGTTTTGTCTCAAAGAAACCTTGAATAATTGTATGTTTAATATTTTTATCTTTTATTTTATGATAAATAGAAGGGACATGTAATCCATAGCTGTGTTTTCATTTTCTTTGCCGCACACTCACAAATGTTTTCATTTGAATATTCTTGTACATGTTGGTTGGCCTGTTCAGTGCCTGTGTTCTGATTCTGCATCTCTGACTATAGTCAGTTAGGTTCATGTACACAGGAAGCTGGTTATTCTCCTTATGTACTTTAGTTCACAAAATAAATACACAAATCTTTTAAGCACACAGCAGCTGTTGTACTTTTTTTCCACTGCAGAGTAATTTCAAAAGTTTTCTAGATTTTTCAAGTATCACTGGAGTCAGTTTGTTTGACAGGTTGCCCTGAGGGTTAGGGGACAGAAGTAAGCTCTTTTATTGGTCACTTTTTGATATATACCATCCCTATTTTGCTAGTCACTAACCTATTACTGACTCGCAAATAGAGTTTGCGGCTCGCTATTAAGAAGGGGCCTGCCAAGGGCATCCCTTCCTAATAGCGAGCCCCAGGAGGATGCGAGAATGTTTTGCGACCCGGTATGTGGTTGCTAAACATTCACAATTACCACCAACTTCAAGTTGGAGGTAAGCCATTTGCAAACAGAAGTGGTCCCCAAAGGACTCCTTCACCTTAGCAAATGGGAGGGCAAACATTTTTGAAGAACAGGAAGTGGTCCCATGGACCACTACCTCCTCTTAAAAAATTAAAAGAAAACTTTTCATTTTTGTTTTTGTAATGCATCCCATTTTCCATTAAGGAAAATGTGATGCATTACAAAATAAGTGTGCTTTATTTGAAAGTAATCACAGACATGGTGGTCTGTTGCCCCCAGCAGGCTACCATCTCTCTGATTGTAGCCATTCATGATGGGTCACAAATTGTGACCTGTGTCATCAATACTGATGAGGCAGGTCCATTGGTGACCCACTGTGAATCGCTAACAGTGTCAAACACACAATCATACATCTCAGTTTGCAAATAGAAAATCACTAATATTCACTATTAGGGAATGGCAAACATTAAACTTCATACATCTGGCCCTAAGTCACTGTGGCAACACAAATCAGAAAACCAGCACAGTTGCACTACAACTAACACACAGCCCTCTGAGCAATATTTGAGCAAGATGTTTCAGGTAACCATTAATACCATGAGGCATTACAAGAACACTAGACCTCAAGATATACATTTTAAAGACTTTTTTCAAAATTAAAATCCTAGTCCAGTGTACGCAATATGAATTGTAACAACAGTGCAGACCGATAAAATGCTAAATGCAATGTTAGCTAAAAGTGTGAATAAAAGGAACCACTCTAAAACAATTCCTGTTGTAAATTTATAACAACCCTGCTCTCATTCTGCTACTTCTGAATGCTAATCTAATTTTAGTACAGCAGGAAATAAAACCTATTTTGAGTTTCAAAGATTATACTCACCCTCATACATCTGTGAACAGCAATGCTTATATTCAATGAAATTGCAAGGCCTGCTATTCCTGTCTCAAGAGGCCAATCACCCTGATAAATCACTGAGTGAAGGCTAAGTGCCTTCAGTTGTAACCAGAGATATAAATCTGGAGGGCATATCCCAGTATCACCTGGTGGAAAGATTCCTTCTTCTACCCTTCACGTTGTGTGATTGTTTTTATAACCTTATTTTTATTGTTCTATTCTGCATAAACAGCTAGCAGAAAGTGGCCTGATGCGCTTGCACTAAATTTCATTTTGAGAGACCATGTTCTCTTCAATAACCACAGCATATGAGACACCCTCCAGAAACTCTTAGAAATCAATGACAAATGAATAAAGCAGTCAGTGTTTAGATAAAAAAAAAACTATTAATATAATAAGGTAAGCTTGATTATAAATTTCCAAACATAAGAATAGAAACTAAATATTTGTGAAACTAATCACACCTATCCACTTTTGATTGATTGGTTGGCTGCACATGTAACTCAAGCAAGATAATACCAAGAATAGAAAAGATACAATATACATAACATGGCATCACACTGTCCTGAGGAGGTAAAGATGGCTCTGGTCAAAGTTTGGAGCCCTGGCCCGGTGGACCAGTCTCCAGACATCCATGCAGACTTCACAGAACTCCCACAGCAATCTTTTCTGAATTCCACAACTTGGAGGGGCAGACCACTCCCTGATTTGGCAACACTTTGTCCAGGGTAAAAAGGGCTGCTCTTGCTGGTGCCTAGAGGCCTTGTCCAGAGGCCAGGCACTAGGCATTTCCATGGGCTTTACTGACTTCTCATTTGGGCTCTTTGAGATTGTCAGCTTGGAGGAGCACAAGACACTTCCCTGATCTTGTGGCACCCTACCATAGATATGGAAAGTTAATGTGATTGATGCATGGACTCCTGGCCCAGAGGGCCATGCTCCAGGCATCAAGGAAGACTTCACATTGCTCCCATTGCAGTTTTGTCTGAGCTCAATGCCCCAGAGGGGAGCAAGACTCCTTCCCTGTCTGGCAGCACTCTTCAGTAAGTATGGATGTTGACTGTGGGTAGAAGCTGGAGCCCTGGGGACCAAGCCTCGGGTATCTGTGTTGCTTCACAGACCACACATTAGTGTTTTTTTGTGTTGATCAGCCTAGAGCAGTTGTTGAGTGGGGCCCTTGACTAGAGAAAAGATTTCAAGCATTCACATGAGCTTCATAGAACTCCAACTGTGGCCTTGTCTGAGCCCAATGCCCCAATGCAATATATGGAATTTGACTCTGGCGAGTAGCTGGAGCCCAGGGGACCAGGCCTTAGGTATCTGTGTGGGCTTCACAGACCACACACTGCTGTTTTTTTAGTTGATCAGCCTAGAGCAGTTGATGAGTGGGGCTCTTGACTAGGGAACAAGATTCTAGGCATCCACATGGGCGTCACAGAACTCCAGCTGTGGCATTGTCTGAGCCCAGTGCCGCAAAGAAACACAGGACTTCTCCCTTGTGAGGTGGTACCCTGCCTTGGATAGGGAAGATTGCCCTGGTTGGAGCCTGGATCCAAGGCATGGGACACCAGACTATGTCACCCACATGGGCTTCAATGTCTCTGACTGGGTCTCGTTGGAGCAGATCACACCTTGTCCCTTAAGGGACTGTGAGACCAGTCATTAAAACCTGGATGCACAGCGTGCTATCTACCTTCCTGGGATTGGTTAGTCAAGCTATGTTAAGCTCCTCAACATCCTTTGGGCCTATCCAGGAAGCCATTTTTCTCAATTAATAAAGATTTATGGAACTTCGGTCAGCAGCAAGTTGGAGATAGACATGTATGCTGGCCCTCTAATTTTCTGAAATGTCAACCACTTACCAGATGGCCCTGGCTGGCTGCCGACCAATTGGCCCTGGTCATCCTCTGACTACACAGCAATGGGCAACAGTAGATCAGACAGCCCAGGCGCAGTGAAGTCCCTGACCAGAGTTCCCAGGCCTGTTGGCGCTAGTGACCAAAAGGCCCAATGCCACTTAGACAGGGGTCAGTTTGCTTCATACTATCTCTATTAGTACACTTCCTCAGGTCAGTGGACTATCCCTCAAACCAATAGTAGAGGGATGTGAGCATTTGAATCATGGAGGAAAAAGCTTGGCTCAGAGAAAGATTTTCAATAGATCACAGAGACAAAGCTTCTCTACTACTTATGAAACCCTGACCTAGAGAAATATATTGTCTATGAATAATTTAGCACCATCTGCCCCATGAACATACAGGTCACTAGGGGTGAAGGAAGCTACTCCAATCTGTTTGCACTCAACTCCTCAAGCTAGCAGTTGGACACACCCAGAGACTGGCTATCCCAGCTAAACTCTAATGTGGCATTGTTATGGTTTGAGGGAGTTTTGATTTAGAAACATTTGCTCATAATCAGACGGATGGTAGAATAGCCTCTTTAGCTTCTCAGCTATTTACATACACCAAATATCCGGATCTGTGAATCATCTTGCACCGTACAGCATTGCTATTGCAACAACATGTCCTTAGAGGGGTAAAACAAACTTGTGCCATCTAAACCCGACTCAGATTCCCTATGAGTGGATGAGCAATTCTTGCTTGGTAAATTCTGCTGCACAATGATAGGAAGAGCTGACATCAAAGGATTAGTAAACAATGGTGATATGAACGCTTGGACAAAACCAAGCTATCCTTTGTGGTAAACTCTGACATCTTCTGGTTGAAACACAAAAAGTCATATGGATCATGAGATCGATCATCTTACTAAAACTTAAGATCATGTGAGATTTTGACCTTCTACTTTTAGAGTTCTCTGTCCTTTGTGAATTCTCCTTAGGGCACCTTCGGTATCGTTTGACAGGCAGGTCACCCCAGTGAGACACAACTCCAGCCACTGTCCCTTCTGTGCTAGGTATTTAGAGCCAGAAGACTAAGCCCCATGGGGCTCACTGACCCACCACATCACTGGGTACATACAAGAAGAATAGTAGTATTTGGGCTTGAGGGACTGTAGGAGGCTGGCCTGTAGTGGATACCAAGGGGTACTTACACTCTGTGCCAGGTCCAGTTATCCCTTATTAGTGTAGAAGAGGTGTTTCTAGCAGCTTAGGCTGATAGAAGGTAGCTATAGCAGAGCAGCTTAGGCTGAACTAGGAGACATGCAAAGCTCCTACTGTAGCACTGGTGTCATATGCACAATATCATAAGAAAACACAATACACAGATATACTAAAAATAAAGGTACTTTATTTTTATGACAATATGCCAAAAGTATCTCAGTGAGTACCCTCAGTATGAAGATGCCAAATATACACAAGATATATCTACACAATACCAAAAATATGCAGTAATAGCAAAAGGAAGTAATGCAAGCAATGTAAAGTTGCAGTAGATTGCAATAGGAGCACATAGGTATAGGGGCAACACAAACCATATGCTCCAAAAGTGGAATGCGAACCACGAATCGACCCCAAACCTATGTGAGCTTGTAGAGGGTCACTGGGACTGTACAAAAAACAGTGAGGGTTAGAAAAATAGCCCACCCCAAGACCCTGAAAAGTAGGTGTAAAGTGCACCTATATTACCTAGAGAGCACAGAAGTCGTGATCGGGGAATTCTGCAAGGAAGACCAACACCAGCAATGCAACCAAAGTGGATTTCCAGACCTGAGTACCTGTGAAATAAGGGGGCCAAGTCCAAGAGTCGTGACAATCTCGAGAGAGGGCAGATGCCCAGGAAATGCCAGCTGAGGGTGCAAAGAAGCTGCCACCGGATGGTAGAAGCTGTGGATTCTGCAAGAACGAAGAGGACTAGGAACTTCCCCTTTGGAGGATGGATGTCCCACGTTGTGAAGAAGCTTGCAGAGGTGTTCACACACAGAAAGACCGCAAAAAAGCCTTGCTAGCTGCAAGGGTTTCGGTTAGGGTTTTTGGATGCTGCTGTGGCCCAGGAGGGACCAGAATGTCGCCACTTGGATGAGAAGACAGAGGGGGCGCCCAGCAAGTCAGGGAGTCCTCACAGAAGCAGGCAGCACCTGCAGAAGTACCGGAACAGGCACTTGGAAGAGGAGTGAACTGGAGTCCACCCGAAGTCAAAAAAGGGAGTCCCACGACGCCGGAGGACAACTCAGAAGGTTGTGCACTGCAGGTTAGAGTGTCGGGGACCCAGGCTTGGCTGTGCATGAAGGAAATCCTGGAAGAGTGCACAGGAGCCGGAGCAGCTGCAAATCACGCGGTGCACAGCAATGCCGTCTAGCGTGGGGAGGCAAGGACCTACCTCCACCAAACTTGGACTGAAGAGTCACTGGACTGTGGGAGTCACTTGGACAGAGTTGCTGAGTTCCAGGGACCACGCTTGTCGTGCTGAGAGGGGAACCAGAGGACCGTTGATGCAGTCTTTTGTTGCCTGCGGTTGCAAGGGGAAGATTCCGTCGACCCACAGGAGATTTCTTCAGAGCTCCTGGTGCAAGAAGGAGGCAGGCTACACCCAGAGCATGCACCACCAGGAAACAGGTGAGAAAGCCGGCAGGATGAAGTGATACAAGATTGCAGTAGTCGTCTTGGCTACTTTGTTGCGGTTTTGCAGGCATCCTGAGCAGTCAGCGGCCAATCCTTTGGCAGAAGGTGAAGAGAGAAGTGCAGAGGAACTCTGGTGAGCTCGTGCATTCGGTATCAGAAGAATTCCCCAATGCACAGACCCTAAATAGCCAGAAAAGGAGGTTTGGCTACCTAGGAAGGAGGATAGGCTAGTAACACAGTTAAGAGCCTATCAGAAGGAGTCTCTGATGTCACCTGATGGCACTGGCCACTCAGAGCAGTCCAGTGTGCCAGCAACACCTCTGTTTCCAAGATGGCAGAAGTCTGGAGCACACTGGAGGAGCTCTGGGCACCTCCCAGGGGAGGTGCAGGTCAGGGGAGTGGTCACTCCCCTTTCCTTTGTCCAGTTTCGCACCAGTGCAGGGCTGGGGGATCCCTGAACCGGTGTAGACTGGCTTATGCAGAGATGGGCACCATCTGTGCCCATCAAAGCATTTCCAGAGGCTGGGGGAGGCTACTCCTCCCCAGCCCTGACACCTTTTTCCAAAGGGAGAGGGTGTAACACCCTCTCTCTGAGGAAGTCCTTTGTTCTGCCTTCCTGGGCCAAGCCTGGCTGGACCCCAGGAGGGCAGAAACCTGTCTGAGGGGTTGGCAGCAGCAGCAGCTGCAGTGAAACCCCGGGAAAGGTAGTTTGGCAGTACCCGGGTCTGTGCTAGAGACTCGGGGATCATGGAATTGTCCCCCTAATGCCAGAATGGCATTGGGGTGACAATTCCATGATCCTAGACATATTACATGGCCATGTTCGGAGTTACCATTGTGACGCTGTACATAGGTAGTGACCTATGTACAGTGCACGCGTGTAATGGTGTCCCCGCACTCACAAAGTCCGGGGAATTTGCCCTGAACGATGGGGGGGCACGTTGGCTAGTGCCAGGGTGCCCACACACTAAGTAACTTTGCACCCAACCTTCACCAGGTGAAGGTTAGACATATAGGTGACTTATAAGTTACTTAAGTGCAGTGGTAAATGGCTGTGAAATAACGTGGATGTTATTTCACTCAGGCTGCACTAGCAGGCCTGTGTAAGAATTGTCAGATCTCCCTATGGGTGGCAAAAGAAATGCTGCAGCCCATAGGGATCTCCTGGAACCCCAATACCCTGGGTACCTTAGTACCACATACTAGGGAATTATAAGGGTGTTCCAGTATGCCAATGTGAATTGGTGAAATTGGTCACTAGCCTGTTAGTGACAATTTAGAAAGCAGAGAGAGCATAACCACTGAGGTTCTGGTTAGCAGAGCCTCAGTGAGACAGTTAGTCATCACACAGGGAACACATACAGGGCACACTTATGAGCACTGGGGTCCTGGCTGGCAGGGTCCCAGTGACACATACACTAAAACAACATATAGACAGTGAAATATGGGGGTAACATGCCAGGCAAGATTGTACTTTCCTACAGGGACAATGATTTATTCTACACCTTTTATGTCTTTTCCCAGAGCCAGACTTGAATCAAGCTCAACAGGGGCTTCTTTCCTTACTGATTCTGCTAGGCCAATTTTGCATTTCTGCTAGATAGTAACTGTAAATTATATTTCTGTAGCATGCACTACCCCTGATGAGGCACTGAAGTGCTTTGCAGCGAGCAGCATACTACTCCAGAACCCTAGGTTCAAAGTAAAAAGTTCGTAGGATAGTAAAAGTGACTTTTCTTCCTTCCTTGTAGATTAGTTTTGGTAAGAGTGTTAATTTAGTGCTCATTGAGATCTCATGCATTTACTGTAATTGTTTTTAAAACAGGTAGGTATGGTGGGAAACAAATGCATCCATTCAGACCTATCAACAATTTGCAATACAAGGCATTTAATTACCTAAAAAGAGACATAGTTACCCCCGCTATGTACCTATATCTCATTGCATTTTTCACATTCAAAGCACTGAGCAGATTTCACATCGATCAACACCCAGTTTCGGTCTTTGCGATGACTTGTTATAATTAAACAGTCAGGCTCCCCTGCACCCACCAGTTCAAAGTAATATGTTAGGTGCTGGTTAAGCCACAGTGCTTTCTTGCAACCCAAGGAGGGACACATGGAGATGTGACCACCACAGCAGGGGTGATCCATAGGAAGGGTTGTGCTCACATTCAGAGTTGCTGCTGCCCCACAAACTGAGGCCTTGTCCATTTGTGGCATGCACCCATCCCAATTTCACACCCTAGCATGGTCGAACCAACCCATAAAGCCAATCTTTTTGCTAAGGTTGTGAATCTGACTTGCATAATTTCCTGACTTATTCTGGTTCAACCTACCAAAATCTGTTCACCTTGGAGACCTGCAGCAGATATAAGTACAACCTGCTGCAGGATCTACACCATTGCCTCCAGACTTTGAAGGACTTGTGATAGCTCATTAGATGCTGGCAGAACTGCCATATCTTCCCAGGCTTAGACCACTTTCTTGGGGAAACCTCATTCCAAACTGCCATGCTCTTCACACAGAAAAGAGAACTATGCTTTAGGTCCCAGCTGCCTTCGCCAGTATCATTTACATTATAACACTGGAAACCCCAAGGAATCCCTTCTCTGCCAGCCTAGGTTCAAGGATCTCAACACAACTGCTTTTTGATTGCTGAAAATGTAAACTGCAAAAATATTGTCTATGAAATATTTTGGTCATAAATATTGATACTACACAGGTGAGTAAATATTTTCACAATTGTGTAAAATTAAAACATATTTCACTTTAAAACTTTATATGGATATATATATATATATCATTGTCACATCCTGCTCCGTAAGGGGCCACAGAGCCTGCAGGGCGGGCTGGGTTACTGGGGCAAAGCATCCCACAGAAAATATCTCCCAAACACGAACTGCCCAGGCACCAGTCCATGTTAAAATCCAAGCATTTAATAGCATTTCTGAGCAGCAAGACAAAAAATCCTGACGCGTTTCGGCAACAGCATGCCTTGTTCACAGGTAAGTAAGAGCAGGTGTGAGAGAGCCAGTGCTTTTCAAATACACAGTCATGTGACTTCAATAACCAAACTCCAACTCCCATAATGCACAGTTCCATATAAATAACTTCCTGAAATGGAGCGCTTAATTTCCATATAGCTGCAATAGCGTCACAGGCACTTCAGTTCACCATACAAATGTTCTTATGTGCATTAGGTAGCCATTACTTGACAGTCCACTTGCTTTTACATTAGCTGCCCAGCATGATAACAGCAATACAAGGAATACACGAAAAGTAAGAGGAGAGGCACACTGTCTCCCTATTATCCCTTACTCCCCTCCATCACAATATATTTCTCGGATAAATGCCTTGTTTGCATGAAGGTGAGTGGGTCGGGCCCCTTTCATAAAACTATCATTGTCACCTCCTGCTCCGTATGGGGCCACAGACCCTGCAGGGCGGCCTGGGTTAGTGGGGCGAAGCATCCCACAGAAAATATCTCCCAAACACGAAATGCCCAGGCACCAGTCCATGTTAAAATCCAAGCATTTAATAGCATTTCTGAGCAGCAAGACAAAAAATCCTGACACGTTTCGGCAACAGCATCCCTTGTTCACAGGTAAGTAAGAGCAGGTGTGAATAAGCCAGTGCTTTTTAAATACACAGTCATGTGACTTCAACAACCAAACTCCAACTCCCATAATGCACAGTTCCATATAAATAACTTCCTGAACTGGAGCGCTAAATTTCCATATAGCTGCAATAGCGTCCCCGGCACTTCAGTTCACCATACAAATGTTCATATGTGCATTAGGTAGCCATTACTTGATAGTCTACTTGCTTTTACAGTTGCTGCCCAGCATGATAACAGCAATACAAGGAATACATGAAAAGTAAGAGGAGAGGCACACTGTCTCCCTCCTATCCCTTACTCCCCTCCATCACAATATATTTCTCGGATAAATGCCTTGTTTGCATGAAGGTGAGTGGGTCGGGCCCCTTTCATAAAACTATCATTGTCATCTCCTGCTCCGTATGGGGCCACAGACCCTGCAGGGCGGCCTGGGTTACTGGGGCGAAGAATCCCACAGAAAATATCTCCCAAACACGAAATGCCCAGGCACCAGTCCATGTTAAAATCCAAGCATTTAATAGCATTTCTGAGCAGCAAGATAAAAAATCCTGACACGTTTCGGCAACAGCATCCCTTGTTCACAGGTAAGTAAGAGCAGGTGTGACTGAGCCACTGCTTTTTAAAAACACAGTCATGTGACTTCGATAACCAAACTCCAACTCCCATAATGCACAGTTCCATATAAATAACTTCCTGAACTGGAGCGCTTAATTTCCATATAGCTGCAATAGCGTCACAGGCACTTCAGTTCACCATACAAATGTTCTTATGTGCATTAGGTAGCCATTACTTGATAGTCCACTTGCTTTTACAGTTGCTGCTCAGCATAATACCAGCAATACAAGTAATACATGAAAAGTAAGAGGAGAGGCACACTGTCTCCCTCCTATCCCTTACTCTCCTCCATCACAATATATTTCTCGGATGAATGCCTTGTTTGCATGAAGGTGAGTGGGTCGGGCCCCTTCCATAAAACTATCATTGTCACCTCCTGCTCTGTAAGGGGCCACAGACCCTGCAGGGCGGCCTGGGTTACTGGGGCGAAGCATCCCACAGAACATATCTCCCAAACACGAAATGCCCAGGCACCAGTACATGTTAAAATCCAAGCATTTAATAGCATTTCTGAGCAGCAAGATAAAAAATCCTGACACGTTTCAGCAACAGCATCCCTTGTTCACAGGTAAGTAAGAGCAGGTGTGACTGAGCCACTGCTTTTTAAAAACACAGTCATGTGACTTCAATAACCAAACTCCAACTCCCATAATGCACAGTTCCATATAAATAACTTCCTGAACTGGAGCGCTTAATTTCCATATAGCTGCAATAGCGTCACAGGCACTTCAGTTCACCATACAAATGTTCTTATGTGCATTAGGTAGCCATTACTTGATAGTCCACTTGCTTTTACAGTTGCTGCTCAGCATGATAACAGTAATACAAGTAATACATAAAAAGTAAGAGGAGAGGCACACTGTCTCCCTCCTATCCCTTACTCCCCTCCATCACAATATATTTCTCGGATGAATGCCTTGTTTGCATGAAGGTGAGTGGGTCGGGCCCCTTCCATAAAACTATCATTGTCACCTCCTGCTCCGTATGGGGCCACAGACCCTGCAGGGCAGCCTGGGTTACTGGGGTGAAGCATCCCACAGAAAATATCTCCCAAACACGAAATGCCCAGGCACCAGTCAATGTTAAAATCCAAGCATTTAATAGCATTTCTGAGCAGCAAGACAAAAAATCCTGACGCGTTTCGGCAACAGCATGCCTTGTTCACATGTAAGTAAAAGCAGGTGTGAGTGAGCCAGTGCTCTTTAAATACACAGTCATGTGACTTCAATAACCAAACTCCAACTCCCATAATTCACAGTTCCATATAAATAACTTCCTGAACTGGAGCGCTTAATTTACATATAGCTGCAATAGCGTCACAGGCACTTCAGTTCACCATACAAATGTTCTTATGTGCATTAGGTAGCCATTACTTGATAGTCCACTTGCTTTTACAGTTGCTGCCCAGCATGATAACAGCAATACAAGGAATACATGAAAAGTAAGAGGAGAGGCACACTGTCTCCCTCCTATCCCTTACTCCCCTCCATCACAATATATTTCTCGGATAAATGCCTTGTTTGCATGAAGGTGATTGAGTCGGGTCCCTTCCATAAAAATATCATTGTCACCTCCTGCTCCGTAAGGGGCCACAGACCCTGCAGGTTGGCCTGGGTTACTGGGGCGAAGCATCCCACAGAAATATATATATATGTATATTTATTGCTATATACATATAATGTTTAATATTTACACTTAAATAAATAAATATATCAAAAAAAATATATAAATAAATTATTTTCAAAGTTTAACCTCATGAAATAAAATAAAAATATAAAATTACAATAAAAATAACTATAAAATAAAATCACCACAATGTTTAAAAAATAAAGAAAAAACCCAAATCAAATTAAAAACCTAACCAAAATTAGATAATACTAATAGAAAAAATTCAACAAAAAATAGAAAAAATTGAAATCTCATCAAAAGAAAGCAAACACATATTCAATTCTACATTCAAAGTAATAAACATAAAAATAAAAGCAAAAAATTAGGAAACAACACAAATTAAATTAAAAACCTAACCAAAATTAAATACTACTAATAGAACAAATTCAACAAAAAATAATAAAAATAGAAATCTCATCAAAGAAAGCAAATAAATATTAAATTCTACATCCAAAGAAATAAGCATTAAAAATGTCAAATAAATAGCAAGCAATTGAAGTCCATTAAAACAAAATGTAACTAAAAACATAAATACAACTAAAGTAACATTATAATTTCAACAAACAATTGTCAAAAAATGTTTGAATTTGGAAGGATAAATTGTACTACTTTCAATGAAAGCAACATTAGGGAAAGTGTTGAACTTTGGAAGGATCAAATTTATTATTCTCGTGCCAACCTAAGTAACAGCAGGTAAAGTGCAGGGCTGTGGACGGGACAGTTTACTCCCACTCCAACATAAGCCATAAAAAGCCTTGGACTTTGGAGGAGTCAGCATTACTATCTCCACTCCAATCTAAGCAACAGTAGGGAAAGCATTGGTCTTTGTAGGGTGGTTTGGGTCAATTTTATTACAATCACCATTCATTCAATAATCAAATAATTTACATAACTATAAGTCCAAAATAACCAATTCAATTAAAAAGTAAACAACAATTTTCACACATTACTTAGAGTACAAATAAATAATTTTCATAATTAATATTTTAATTAACTAAATAAATATAACAAAGTATTAAAAACATATTTAAGTGTGTTCCCAACCTACTCTTCTTCAAAACCAACACCCCAATAATAATCACAAAATATAAAAAAAAAATTAAACATAACACTTTTAATATAATAATCTTAGCAAAACAATAACGGACAAAATTACAACTAATTACCATTTTAATAACTTAAAATTGACAAAATTATAAAACATTGCAAATTAATGCAAATTGATATTACCTACGTCATGTATTTAGAAAACTATATTAATTACGTAAAACACAATTTTCTTACCTGCTATATTCTGTCCCAGGATATTCTGGCCATTACAATATTTTTTCAAGATATTTGTGTCAGTTGATTTTTTTAGAAAGTATTCATTTTGTGCACATTGTACACTGCAGCAGCTTTTCTATTCTTTGCAGCTTAAACCTGTGGCTCTCAGCACCAGCTCTGGCAGAATATGGTTATGACAAGAGGTGTGCAACATTTGTGTAATTTGCTGTTGTGTATTTTATGAGGAATGTCAGCAAAGGTACAGAAAATTATTCTTAATTACGTGTAGCTTAGCCTAGTTACACATAATTGCACAAAATGCAAATCCTCCATTTAGGACTTCCTTTTAGCATCAATTGTGTCGTTTCCTTAATTTCTGAACCCAGAGCACATTTTGTGCCAAAAAAACTAAAGTACAGCCACTTTCTCCTGTGTGTTGGCTGTAATATTTGTATAGTAACAGCACATAATTACTCAAATTGGTTTAATGATGTAATTATTGGGAATTTAGAGTAACAAACAGAAGGCAAAATTCAAGAACTCAAGTGAGGTACACCAGCGTAATTTAAATTTCACACAGACATTGCAGTTCATTTTGAGGATTATCTGATTTGGGACATGAGTTGTCTTGTTACACACTCATTAGATCATTCATACTTACATATCTATCCTGCTGTGTTTATCAACCAACATCTTTTCTGAGGGCTGATGAGTCTCGGCATGGGGGCCCACCCGGCACTAATATTCAATTTCAACTCCTGGTAGTCTGTTTTGCGACCCTGCCTGCTTGCCCAGGATGAAGGCTCACAAAAGGGCCCATGGGACAATGCTTGATGACAAGTGAAGAACTGGGCCTCGGGTCCCAGTATGGGTAGGCCAGAGCCCTGGTATCATTTTAGGAGAATAACCAGATCGAAAAAAATATTTTCCAGACACTCTTCATACTAATCAGGAAGAAGGTTACTAAGCTTTCTTTTAATCTATGTACCCTGGGTGTTAGAGGTGGATGTAAGAATAAAACTGAACGACCTCCTGGGTGTTGGCTTGAAAAGAAACTTCAAATGAGCCCTCATTAGGACTTACATAAATGTTTACCCATTTAGCCATGCCATTCAATTTAATTCCCTATTTCTCTGAACTAGATGGCCCACCTTAAAGGCTGGACATCTGGTTTTACCATGCATTTTAATGGGACATGTATGGAACATTCTGCTTCCACTGCAGAGACAGGTTGGACACCCTAAGTCAGTGGCTTGTGGTGAGTACTGTGTGCTAGGTCCAAGCTGCAAGCCAAAGCTCTCTCTAGGGTTCTGTAAGAGCTTTTTGCCACTAATGTCCCCAGAGATTCCCTGCCAGGTGTCTGCCTGGGTAGTTGAGCAGTTCATGCTGGAGTTCAAGCACAGGTCCTCTGCCCTGGGCCCTCTGAATCTCTGTTTGGATCCTACTAGGAGCTATCACCCCTACTGCACTTTGGGTCACTCCCATTGACTGTTGAACCATACCATTTATGATACCACAGGTTTGCAGATGGAGCTGAGGCCCAGGGGAACACACCTTGGGCCTGCTGGAGGTGCAGTTGAGAACTGTCAGAGCTTTTGACAAAGCCTGAACTGAGGAATCCTCTCGAGGCCTGTGGAATCCCAATCTCAGCACTTTGCAACACAACAGCCTAGAGAATGGAGTCCAGACCTGTAGGAATGCACCTCAGACCTGCCGGATCTTTGACTGTGGCCTATCAGAGCTTTCCACCTCATCCGGGGAGGGGAGCACTCCTCAACCTGTGTAACCTCTCCCTGGGCACATTGCAGCACCATGGGCTGGGGAATGGAGCAGAGATCCTGGGGAGTGCACCATGGGACTGCTGAAGCTCTGACTGAGACCCATCAGATCTTTCCACCTTATTGAAGAAGCATATCATCCTTAGAGCTGAAGAACCCAATCATGGACTCTTTATGACACCACTGGCCACTGACCAAAGCCAATGACTAATGGACTCCACTGTGCTCACTTCAGTATCTCTCAGTTTCTCACCTTCAGAGCTGTTCACTGCAGAGGGGCACTGTAGGTGCTGCAGGCCTTACTTATCCTCCCTCATCACATGTTTTTACTTGGTAGAGCAATCTGGTCAATCCAGTAGTTCCTGTAAGCCTACCTATGGTGATCCAGAAGAAGGTGCTAGACATTTGTGTTATCTGTGTACCCTGGAGGACAGGGAAGGACATTTAAGCAAATGTATCTGACCTCTGGCAACCTTGGCTTATTTTGAAGCTTCAAGTGAATCACTCATCTGGACTTGCAGAAGAGCTCAGCAATCTGGTAGGACCATTCGGTTCAACTTTTGCATACCTAGATGGCCAACCTAAAAGTCTGGACATATGATTGTTATGCATGCCTACAGACAAGAGGCATGCTTGAGATAGAGGGACACCCCTGGAAGGTGGCTGGAGCTTTGGCCCTGGAATCTAGCTGGGCGTTTGTCTGGGGTCTGGTTAGAGCTTTTTGTCTCAGAGGTGCCTGGGTGTCCCTGTGAGGCTTCTTGACAGCTGTCAAAAGAGCAACAGTCATCCTGGGCTGTCAAATAAAGCCCATGTCAAGGGCTCTATCCCAGCAGGCAGGGCCTCGTGAAGGAATGACTGGGCCAAGACTAGAGCTTTCAACCCTGCTGCATCCCAATCCTCCAGATTCCTGTTCTTTGCATTTTGTGACACCATATGCTTGAGGATGGACCCAGGAACAAAGCAACCACAGCCCAGACCATATCAGAGCTCTGACTGCTGTCTTTTGGGGCAGTAAAAATCTCTCAGGGCTTGTGAAGTTCCTACTCAACATTTTGAGATACCAGTCAGTGATAGATGTTTATTTTGGAAAAGAATTTCCATAAAAACATTGAGTCAGTTTAACAGCCACAATCAGAAGTCCTAATATACATATTAATTAATCATAACAAGGAAAAGTAGATTTTATTTCAGTTAATATTCCAGACTCAGGTGGTCATTCCGAGTTTGGCGGTCATTACCAAAGACCATCGTGCAAACGGCCACCGAAACACCATCATTAACGGCGGAGTGAAGACTGCCGCATTACGAGTAACCCATACAACACTGCCAAGGCAGCTGCACCACCACCACCACGATGTAGAGAATATACTGCCTGTCAAGTAACGAGTCACAAATCAGCATCGCGGATGCCAACACAGCGGCAATCCACTGGCAGCCCAAACCACTGCGGGAAAAAAAGGCACCACCACATTAACACTGCACCAGATTGGACAACACCAATACCCAACACCTGAGACACAAACAAACACCTGTCCACAGCACTACAAAAAACCCTCCCACACATACCTAGAACCCATTGCAACTAGAAACTGTGACAGAGCACGAGAAGAGCACACTGAAAGGAGGCACTGCACCTAGATGCCACAGACACCATCACAATGAGCACGCATCACACAACCCACCACTGCACACAAACACCACAGAGCACATGCACATACCACTACACAAATTCACAACTACAAACAGCACACCCAGAATTCTTGCACACCATTCACCCCCACCCACAGCACAACTACCATGGCACCACAAAAAAAAAGAAATTCACAGAAGAGGAGCTCAGGGTAATGGTGGAAGGAATTGTCAAAGCGGAACCACGACTGTTTGGAGCACAGGTCCAGCAGACATCCATAGCCCGTAAGAACGAATTCTAGGCAGAGGATAGTCAACAGGGTGAATGCAGTGGGGAACCATCCACGCACAAGGGAGGACATAAGGAAGAGGTGGGAATGACCTTAGGGGGAAGGTACAGGCCATGACTTCCAGGCATCAAGTAGCCATCATGAGGACTGGTGGAGTACCCCCACCACCTCCCCCAGAAATGTCACTGTGGGAGGAGATGGTTCTGGCCATAATACACCCAGAAGGGCTGACAGGAATAGCTACTGGACTGGACACTGGTAAGTCTTTTGTACTCACTGGCCACATGTCCCCGTGCACAGCATGTACCCCCACCACCCTCACACCCCCTTATACCACCCTAACATGCAAAAACCTACCATGGACCCTATAGCCACCCTTGCATGCGACAGCTCCCCACTGACACCATTCCCTCACAGCCCCACCTAGTGCATGTATGCAGCAAGTACCACAACTACCACAATGAAACACTCCCTACCCTTGCCTGACTGCTACCTCTAGATCACATCTCTGCAATTGCACATTAAACCATGTCACTTCCCATCACCAATAACTAGTAGGAATGCACATCAGTACATGGCAATGACAGTAGCAAGACAAATATTAAATGTAATCCAAAATAGGCCCATTGCAAATTTCCATTGATGGTAACACAAGCCGTGGACTTGTAACTGTCAATGCCATTACTGCCCTCAAAATTCAGTTAATGACAGCATACACCCTGTGTGTCACTGCTACAATAGTATCATCTGACACAATACCTCTAATATCACAGGCCTCCCAAGTACTGACACACAGCAGAGGAGCCCAGTGACAGAAAGCCCAGGCCTGGAGCTGGAACAATAGGGGGGGACTCCCCTGGAAGTCTAGATTTGGACAAGAAACCTGGTCCATCAGGCATGAGTGGTCAGTCCACCCCCACCAGCCTCCCCCTGCCCACAACTCAAACCACCTCCCCTGTGGCAGCCAGTGCACAGCAGAGCCCATGTTCCCATACCTGTGTCCCAAGGTCAAATCAATCATCAGTGTGCCCCACAGGACATGGGAAGGAGTCAACGGTGCAAACCCAAGACAATTACAGTCCTGGTGTCAGTCGGAGGGGGCACTGCACCAGGGGAACAGGCACAGGGGGCAAGGGCCAGTGGGAGGACAATCATGGACCCAGGAACGAGGCAGGTACAGGACATGACTGGCCAGGAGACTGTCTCCAGAGTCCTGGAAGCCTACCAGAAAACCCCAGACAAGATGGGCCAGATGCTCACAACATTGCAGGACACCCAAAGGCTGCACTGGGAATACCACGAGGAGACTAGGCAGCAGTGGCAGGCACACAGTGCCACCATGGCCTCTATACTAGGGGAGTTCAAGGATATTCTCCACCCAATAGCAGGCACCATCCAGGAGTCAGTCAACACCACTGCCCTCAACATCAGCACCTGCTACTGGAATGAAGGCCCACCAGGAAGGAGGACCCACAGGCCACCAGCACCCCTACCCCTGCAGCTGAGGAACCCCCCTGCAAAAGAGGTCGCCCATCCAGACATCCAGCAGGACCTCAGGCCAAGACTAATCCCCCCACCAGGAAGTGATCTCCCTTCTAAACTGTCACTATTGTGTGCCACTCTTAAATCCTGTTGGCTGTCCAACATCAAGGTCACATCTTTCCGAGGCAAATGGCTAAAGGACCTGTGAACCAAACAGCTGTACCACCCACTCTGATCATCACCTAGGGCATTATCCCACTCCTCAGGACTGTGATAGTCAACACTTAATAAACACAAGTTACCACAAGTCATGGTGTATCTCTCTTCCTTGTTTGTATTGGAAATTTTGTCACAGAACAACAAAATAATACACGTCTACACAACAATAATGTCAAAGTTACAGATGTAGTGGGGTACTCCAGCAGGTGTGTAAGTACATCCATATTGTTGTAACATCCACTGTCAACTATGCCAACTGGCAACTCAGCAAGCAGATTGCAAACAGAGATGTCATCTGAAGAGGGGAAAATAAATGGAATGAGGTACAATGTTGTAAGGAATGTAATTCACACTCATACATCAATAGCAGTTGCACACAAACACAGGATGAGTGTCCCAGGAGCTATGTTGCAACATATGTGAGGGTCTGCATAGGCATTCACACGCATGTGGGACAGGAAAGATGGAACATAGGTAACATCCTCTATTGTACACCTCCATTAGTAGTCAGGAACATGTACTTGCCACACAGCAGATGACAAATGCAGCATGACATGCCTACGCAGTAGGACAAGACTGATAAGTCTCCTAGCATATCCCCACACAGGCAGACTGAAGACCCTAAACCTTTAGTACAACTATAAGGCTGTACCGCAATGGCACCAGCATTCCACACATGTACTTAGCAGCTGTGCATTTCCACTACTTCTCATGGTAAGTCATCTACAAACATGTAAGGCTCTATTCCCCACACATACCTCGATGCATGAAAATACTGGCTACAGACTGGCTTCAGCAATTCATCTCCTTGTGCAGATGATATTCAATGCAGACATACCTGTACATCAATGAAAGTAGTGACAAATCATGTCAGTCCTGTTGTCATCTGCCTCATCCTCATCAGCCTCCCCCTCAGCATCAGAGTCACCAGCCACAAACAATGCTCCAGCATTAATGTCCCCCTCCTCCAAAAGTGGGATGTGCCTTCTGAGGGCCAGATTATGGAGCATGCAACATACAACAATGATCTTGCAGACTTTCCCTGGTTTGTACTGTTGGGCACCACCAGACACATGAAGACAACGCAATCTAGCTTTCAAGAGACCGAAGGTCCGCTCAATCACACGCCTCGTCCGTCCATGTGCCTCATTGTACCTGTTCTTCCCTAATGTAGTTGGATGTCTCACAGGTGTCAGGAGCCAGGGAAGGTATGAGTATCTGGTGTCACCTGTGTGGAAAATGGAACATGACCATAGGTAACAATGCTAGGAGGAGTGTTGACTGTGTTATGAGGGGTAAAAACGCCTGACATGGAGAGCAGTACATATACCTATGAGCCAGGCCCTTTCTCCCTGTAGCTGTGACATCATTGCATCGACACTGCTGTTCCTCAAGATGTAAGAATCATGTACTGATCCAGGGAATTTAACGTTCACATGTGTAATCTATACGTCTGCAAGACATACCACTTGTACATTGAGAGAATATGTACTCTTCCGGTTTCTGTAGACCTGTTTATTGATCCTCGGTGGTACCAAGGCAATGTGAGTCCCATCAATGTCCCCAATTACATGTGGGACATTTGATATGTTGTAGAAGGCTGCTTTTATAGTGGGAAATTCTTGAGGTAGTGGGAACCTAATATACCTGTGCACATGCTTGAGTGGGGCATCCAGCACATCCTGCAACACCTTACAGAACTGAGGCTGTGAAAACCCTGCAGCCAGTCCCACTGTGACCTGAAAAGAGCTACTCACCAGGAAATGCTGAACTGACAACACCTGGACTGTTGGAGGAATGGCATGGGGATTCCTCAAACCCGGCCGAAGGTCTGGCTTCAACTGGGTGACCAGTTTCTTTATGCACAAACGGTTTA
Source organism: Pleurodeles waltl (assembly GCF_031143425.1). Lineage (NCBI taxonomy): Eukaryota > Metazoa > Chordata > Amphibia > Caudata > Salamandridae > Pleurodeles > Pleurodeles waltl. Next base: position 1,136,544,636 of record NC_090440.1, on the reverse strand, counting down.
GTCGATAGGTCATGATGATGTGGCGCTCTTCCATGGTTTCAAGATCTACGAGTGGCCGGTAAATTGATGCATTCCTCACCACTTCATAGTGGTGATATCTGGGTGGGGACACAAACAACACTCTGCGAACCTCCAACAATGTAGGCTACCAAGTGTGAAACACGACAGTCATGAGGTTTTAGTCATGCAAGTTGCCTGTCATGTTGTGGGAATACACATTACTCCAACCTCCATTCCTAATCAGACGATTGCACATAATTCCTGTTGAAATGGACGTATAGAGGACATGTACACGTACACTTTCCATGTGTTCCACTATACTGATCATATATCCTGTCAAATGTTGTGACAAGTGTGGTAATGTCACCAGACACGCACTACATGTGTCAGTATCCACAATGTGTGACCTAATGTATGTATTTGTGATGACATGCAGGTGGTCACACTGTGTGAACTCAGGGCAGTAATTTCACAGACTAATGTGGCATCCGCGTGTCCAGCATGCATTGGACAGCTGGAAGTGACTTAGTTCTGCCGGCAGAAGTCGTAATGGCAGAGGGCGGTCTGAACCGCCGTGCAACTCCTCATTGGTTAACATTGATGTCTATAGGAGGCTGGGACCAATGACGATCACAGCCGGCGGTGACGGTCATGATCGCTGTAGTCATAACTGCCATTTTGTGTGGGACAGCTCATTTGACTCCTGGCATTTGGGCAAGACAGACCTCCTCTTTGTGTGCTGCTGTGTCCTGTATCTTGGAGCAACTATGGCATGCACTGCAGGAGAAAGGACCCCGGCCTTCTCAATGAAGGAACTAGAGAAACTGGTGGAAGACATCCTACCCCTGTATGGGCAGTTGTACAGTGCTCTAGGGCAACAAGTCAGTACAACATCCTTTGTCGGACATGTTGGGTGGTGTATAACGATGTATGTGTGTGCACATTGACTTGTCATGACTGATCAGGTGTGTAGAATGCACATGATATGTGTGAGATATTGTCAGTGTGCATGGTCCATGTTTGTTGTGTGTAGCCAAAGCTTACTGCTGTCTTGGTATTAGTTACATCATGTTCCCCCTTTTCTCAATGTTTCCCATGCAAGTCAGAGCCAACCAGAAGAAAGGATTATGGCGAGCCATCACCAAGGAAGTGCGGACCCTGGGGGGTCCATTGCCAGTGGAGAACCCACTGCAGGAAGTGGTGGAAGGACCTGCGACGCTGGGCCTGAAAGACCGCAGAGGTCCAGCTGGGGATGGCCTGCCAACATGGGAGGGGTGCACGTCGGACCCTGACCCCCATTATGGCCTGCATACTGGCAGTGGTGTACCCTGAGTTGGATGGGCACTTGAAGGCAGCACAGCAGCCACAAGGGGGTAAATGTTGACTGTCAGTTGACTACTGGATGGTTGTGCACTGTCACCCTCCTTTGACTTGGAAATAACATAGTCAGATGTGATTTAGGGAATGTACAGTCCTGGTTGTCACACCCATCAAGTAGGAGTGTGTGACGATCGCTATGTTGAGCCATGTAGCATAAGAAGTGGTGGTACTGTGACACACGTTCTCCTGTAGGTATGGATCTCTCAAGTATGCTATCATGTCACTGGCTGCATCCTCCATCTCTGCGTGTACTGTAGTAGTACGAGGTGGTCATATTGGCACTGTATATGGGTAGTGACAGGCATGTTATGTGAAGATTAAAATAGCTTCACTTCCTACATCAATTGACGTCTGTACCACATGTACTCCACACATTCCTGTCAGTTAGTTAGTGTCCTCAGTCCCTCTATGCTAAGATTTGTATCATCCTGTAATGGATGACATGTGTTTGGGTATGTTCATTTTGGCAGTTGATAGGCATGTAGTTGCCTTCATTCAGGTGTTTAGGCTGCAGAGTTGAGATGAGTTGGGACATCGCTTTGATGACTTTGGGGGTTATTCTAACTTTGGAGGAGTGTTAATCCGTCCCAAAAGTGACGGTAAAGTGACGGATATACCACCAGCCGTATTACGAGTTCCATAGGATATAATGGACTCGTAATACAGCTGGTGGTAAATCCGTCACTTTTCCGTCACTTTTGGGACGGATTAACACCTCCTCCAAAGTTAGAATAACCCCCTAAATTTGTAAATGATTGCTAAATGGTCTCTTGTTTCCCAGGCATGGACTGTTATCTGCATTCTTTGTATGTGAAGTGGATGTGTGGGTTCTTATCATTTCCTCCCTTTCTGTTTCTCCCACCCTCCTTTTCCCTCTCCTCCTTTGTCTACGTGTGCATTAGCATCATCCGGGCACGGCGAGTTGGGCTGCAGCAGCCCACGGGACCCCGGAGGCAGACACCAGTGAAGCCGAGGTGACCAGTGGGATGGAGGGCGTGGGGAGTACCATGGGGGAGACTGAAGCTACCAACACATCTGATTCAGATTCCTCCTTCGATGGTGGCTCCCTGGCAATGGCGGACCCTTCTGGGACCACAACAACACCATCCATGTCCGCCACCCCCCTTACTAGTACCGCCCTCCCTGTAGCACCCCACCCAGTTGCCCGTGCCCGCTCACCCAGGAAGGTGGGAGTCTCATTCACTGCAGGCACCTCTGCCCCAGTCAGCCCTGCTGCCCTCAATGAGGAGGTTGTTGACCTCCTGAGGTCCATCTCTGTGGGGCAGACAATGATCATAAATGCCATTCAGGGACTGGCATCCCAGATGCAGCAGACAAATCTGTTCCTGGAAGGCATTAACAGTGCCTTGTCTGGCCTCCAGAGATCATTTCAGGCTCTGGCCTCCTCGCTGACGACAGCCAGTGTCCCTTCGTCTTCCGTCCCCCCCTCCAGCTACCTGTTCCCAATCCACAACCCCTCTCCCTACACCCGTCCAAAGCACACCTACAGACCAGCAAACAACCACTACAACAGACAAGGTGCGCAAAGACAGTCATCAGCATCACAAACGTTCGCACAGGCATGCACACATACAACACACATCTGCAGACACAACAGACACTTCCCCCACCATCTCCTCCCTTGAAGTCACATCTCCACTCACACCTGCCAGCACTGCTTCATCACACACTTGTCCCACTACCATTCCTGTCATACCCTCAATCACCCCAATAGCAGACTCACAGACACACACCCCACACACATCCGCACTCACCACGACTACCGTCTCTGCCACCTGCAGCACATCCACCTCACTTGCACACACCACCACCAACATTCACTCACACATCTCCCATTCCCTCACCCTGCATCTCTGCCCCCTCCCAAAAAATGCATACATACCCACTCATTCAGCCACCACACATATACAGACATTGAACACACCAGCATCCACGTACAGCACATACACGTCAGACAAGCACTCCCTCTACCTCCACTCTCAACCCTCAATCATGTGACCGCCCAGTGTACCTAAGAAATCTTTCCTTGCCACCCTTGACCTCTTCCCTACTCCTCTCCCACCCCGTATTCCCCATAAACAGAGTGTCTCCCTGCCCCTCTCAGGCCCTTCCACCTCCCATTCCGTGGGTGCCCCCTCTGGTGTTTCCCCTGCTCCTCCACCCAGCAAGGATTCCAGCCCTCCCAGTGGCAAAGTCAGCCCTCCCAAGCCCAAACCGAAATGCGCCCCTTCCACATCCAAGCCTCCCTCACCACCCCCACACCCCTGAGGTGCCTGCCTGTCTCATTGCTGCCCCTATGACGTGGAGGCCTATTTGCAGTCAGGAGTCATATTGGGCCCATGTTTGATGGACAATGTGTCCTGCAGTTGTGGACATTGGACTTGCCATTGGCACATTTTGTATATATTTTCTTTCGTTTGTTGTTTAATACATCTGCCCACATTGCTGTGGTTGGCAAGATGTGATGCTTGTCCTAGTTTACTTTTATATGGTGGTGTGACATCTGTGTGCAGAGGTGTGTGAGGTCTGTGTGTGGATTGGGTTTGTGTAGTCACATGCACTGGGTAGATGGTTTGGGCCATGGGGATGTTGGGATGTGTGTGACTGCTTGTTTGTGTGATTGTATGGGGTGTTGTGTGCATCTGTGTGTATAGTGCTGCATGTGTGGATTTCCTTGTATGTTGGTTGTACGTGTTGTGTCACCTGCATCATTGTTTGGATGTGTGTTTGCAGCTATTGATTTGTGTCAATTCTACATGGAGTTCATGGTATGTGTGTATGTGTGGTGTTGCACAACACACCAGTCTATCCCAGCGTTGAGGTGTTTGTTGCCTAGTTGTCATTGTGTGGTTATGGAGTGTGTTGGTGGTGTTGGTGTGCTTTGTCCTGTATGTTTGGCATGTATCTGCTTGGCTTTGTGTGTGTATTGGGTACTTGGCATTGACGTATATTGTGTGTGCCTGTGTGTGGCCTTCGCTGTCTGTGTGAGCTATGTGTGTTTGGTGTGGGAGTGTACCACTGCCATTTCCTCCCCTCTGTGCTAGGTATACTTACGATTGTCATCTTCATTGTTGTTGGTGGTCCTGAAAGTGTATGGTGAGATACAACGCTGGGAAGACTAGCAGTTTGTTTGCCGTGGCGGCCACAACAGCATCTCTGTGCCTGGAGGTGGGTGTTTCCTTTTATACTTTCTGTTTCCCCCAGGGTTTACATGACAGCAATACTGCACAGGCTATCCTGGTGAACTGGTTACTTGGAATATGAAGGGCGGGACATAGGCCTCCGCCTGCATGAAGTTGGCTTCCGACGCCGGATGATGCTCATTGGTGCTGGTGGTGCTGGAGGTGGGTTGTCTGTGTTGCGTTGGGTTCACCGCCTTACTTGTTATATGGCGGTCTGCAACGCCACCCTGGCGACAGTCAACCTCAGCTGGCGTGGCCGTTCAGTTACCGCCAAACTCAGAATGACCACCTCAGTCTTTTCATTACAGCCTCCTTTAAAAACACAACCATAAAAGAACACATGCGTTCTGATGTTAACAATTGAAAAAACATAAGAGCTGGCCATGCCTGCCTAAAATATAGGCTCTCAAAAAGGGGAATTATACATTTGCCAGGTATATCACAATTTATATAGCAAAACAAAATAAAAATGAAGGTTATTTTATTTCAAAAAGGTATTACAACGAACAAGAGAAAGATTCTTCACCAGAGACTACCCTGTGAAAAAAACAAGCAATTGATGTATTAGCCCAACACAAAATCTAGTTAAAAGAAAATAATGATAACAAGTATTGACTAACATCAATTAGGGCTCAACAGAGATTAACAAACACTCAGTCAGGCTCTTTTTGCAATTCATGGGGCTCCCTGTTAGTTTTTCTATGAGCAAGAAAGTTAACCTTAGTCCAGGCTGGACCTGATTTTGTAAAAGAATCAGGAGCTCTACACCACTCAGGTTGCCCAAGGTCCTGAAATCCCACTCAGACATAAGTAAACAAGGCAATTTTTTTTACATGATCCAAAGAAAGGCAATCCCTCAAACATAGCCTGCTAAGTTCCAGATGTGGATTGTCCCAGATCGAAAGTCATTTTAAAAGAGGTTGGAGGGCAAAATATAACCTAAAGAAGCCTTCCCTACCCCTTCATGAACAATAAAGGAAACTTATAAATAGGTAGGGCCAACAAACATATGAGAAAGAGATTCTCTATCACTTGAAGACATGAACAGTCCACATATCCCCATAGCGCACTACCGTACAGGACTGTAGACCCATAGTTAGCATCATATATCTTCAGTAAAACCTGAATTTGTTTATTCCCGAGCCTGGAAGCAAAATCAAAAAGTGCTCCCCTGATCCTCCCAAAAAGCAATACTTTGGTCAAGATCATGGGAGACTAAAAATCTTTATGGTCGAACCGGATGACAACATATGAAAAGGAGGGGACCCTGGCAATTTTCACCAACCCAACAGGGTGCTTTCTACTCTTCATAGACTTAGAGCCACAAGAATAAAATGTGACATCCCAAGGTTTGTACATAAGTCATGAGAAGTCATAAAACTCACAAAGGAGTCCAATAAGTGTGAAAGGCCCATTGTAATTCTCACTAGAAGGACTGCATCATCTGTATAAAAGAGGACTGAAATGAATCTCTTCTCCAATTGTGGTAGGTCAAAACCTTCCCATAACAAATGGCCCTTATGGTGGTTGACATGCAATATGAATAAAAACTGAACCAAGATACAACCCTACCTAACCCCCAATTAATGGGAAAATAATCCAGACAATCCACATTCCCATTATATCTGGCAAATGCGGCCATATTCTGATGCAAATCAGCCAGGAAATTAACAATCTCAACATCATTTTCTAAGGAGATCATCAAAGGCCATACTTTATTCCTATTCACACTGTCAAATGCTGATGTGAGATCCATGAATGCCAAATGGAAACTGGACCATGGACCTTCAAAACCCCATCCTGGGCACTGTGTAACACCATGAGCTGGTAAGTTGAGCCCAAGGCCAGGGACCACACTCTGTGCTTGCCAGAGGTCTGACCAGATTCCCAGTCAGGGCTATCGGTCCCCCTGTCATGTGGAGCAGAAGCCTCCTTGTACATGAAGAAGAATATCCTGGCTATCTTGGGACACAAATGATCACTGACTGGCATCCCTGACCAGGGCCAGTCCCCAGGCCTACCACAGCTCTGACTGGGTCATGAGTCAGAGCATCCCACCCTGCCAAAGCCAGGGAGTATAGGCCGCACCTGATCAGAGGGATCTGAGCTCATAGTGCATTGCATATGAGAAAAATGAATGCAAGTCCTCATTGGGACTTTTAGGGCAGACTGGAATTCTGAGCTCTGAGTTCTTCCTATAAATCACATGTTCTTTAATAAGATAATGTTGGGGTGACAAATTCTGCGCATCCCAAAGTGTGATAAATGTTGCATAGGTGGAATTTCACACTCCTCTTGTGAGAAACTCTGTCTCGTCCTGGTAGTGTAATTTTGAGCCCATCCTTATTTTGTCTGTCATATTTAGACCTGTGCACTATGTGCTGTATTCATATGTTATATTCAATGGAACTTTTCAATTTAGCTTCATTTCTGTTAAGGTTATATGCACAGCACTTTCCCCTTCTGTAATACAGCGTTGTCTAATATACCAATACATTCAGTTGTCCCTGCTGCTTTCATATTTCAATCTTTCTCTGATTCTGGTATATGGAGCACTATCCTTGGTGCTGTTAAGAACAGATATGTCCCTAAGGCATTCACTTTATCTTTGTTCATTTTGCTGTTGTGGTTTTTGTTGTTTTGTTTTACTTCATCTCTTCCCAGATTCTGTTAAATTCACGTATCTCTTGATATTTGCAGATCATTCCATGGTAGTGATGTCTTTATCCTAAGGCTAGAGCTGTTATGATCAGTCTTTCCCATCATACTATAGTTCATTAATATCTCTGGTGCAATTGTTTTGTGAACGCCGACCTTCATCCTGCTATGATTCTGCCTTGTCCCTGGTCCGGTAATACTCAGCCTGCTACCTGATGATGGTATATTCAGCCCAATCTCTGCTCCACTTATGCTAGCTCTGACAGTGGTTTTGTTTCATTGAGCCCTAAGTCTAATGCGGTTATCTGAGTTTTGCCTCGTGCACTCGTATATTCAGACCAGCCTCTGGTCCTTTTATTCACTCTTTACCCCTGGTACTGTTATATTAGGCCAAACCATTTTGCATTTTGAATCAGCCCTCACCTCAGTGTTATTATATACAGTTGTCTCTTGAATGCATGCAATCTAGCACAGTAGCTTTTGCTGTTATATTCAGCACTGGGCCCACTGGTGTTTGCCCTACCCTGTGATATTATATTCAGATCTATCGCTGAAGATTCTATTCTAAGTTTGTTGCTTGACCTGTTATATTCAGCTTTGTCTCTTTTTAGGTCTCACCTGAGACACAACATGCACTGTCACTTGTGATATCTTTTGTTAACTTAAACTTTAAAGGGGCTTAGTGCCCGCCCATTACTTACCATTAAGTGGCTTCATCATCACTCTCATTTCCTTGCTTCTCATTGCTCAGTGAGTGCCAGTTTCACTTTCACAATTCATGTGTTTGTCTCTTCAATCAAGCATGGACCACATATTCATTGATGTCTTCATTAGTGCCCTTCCACTGATAGCACTCGGATTGAGGCACTTTAACACTGTAGCCACTGTCTCAGGGCCTGATTATGAGTTGGGCGGTTGAACTGCCACAACTCCATTACAGTGGTGGTGAGGCGGCTGTCAAGACCGCAGCCTCACCCCGTCGTATTACGATGTTTCCACTGGGCTGACCAGTGGAAATGTTGTATTATGGCGTTTCTGCCAGTCAGCCCGGTGGAAACAGTGCAATGGCATTGGCCCTTAGCTCCCTCAGGGAGCCAAGGCCAATTCTTTTGCAAACAGCACCCCCGGAATGCGCACTGTCTGCTATAGCAGACAGTGGGCAATCCAAGGGTGCTGAAAGGAAGGGCCTCTGCACTGCCTATGACATGGCCCTCCCCGTTGGCTCCAACACTGCCTTTCCACCAGTCTTTTTTTATGGAAAGGCTTCTAGAAAGCAAAGTCATGATCAGTACGGCACTGCCGAACTCAGCACCGATTTGGCTGACCTCGAATTTGACTGCTTCCAACCAATTGGGATCCCTGATCGCAGTTGACCTGGCAGTCTCCCAGCAGTTTGACCGCCAGGATCTTTATCTGGAAGTCGGACCGCCAGGACAGTGGACGACTAAACTCGTAATGAGGCCCTAAGAGTTTAAAAGCTTCATAGAGAAATTGTAGTGATGGACTTATTTAGGGCCTGATTCCGACTTTGGCGGGCGGCGGAGGCCGCCCGCCAAAGTCCCGCCGACAAATGACCGCACCGCGGTCAAAAGACCGTGGCGGCCATTCTTACATTTCCGCTGGGCCGGCGGGCGCTCTCCAAAAGAGCGCCCGCCGGCCCAGCGGAAATGCCCCTGCAACGAGGATGCCGGCTCCGAATGGAGCCGGCGGAGTTGCAGGGGTGCGACGGGTGCAGTGGCACCCGTCGCGTATTTCAGTGTCTGCATTGCAGACACTGAAATACTTTGTGGGGCCCTCTTACGGGGGCCCCTGCAGTGCCCATGCCATTGGCATGGGCACTGCAGGGTCCCCCAGGGGCCCCACGGCACCCCCTACCGCCATCCTGTTCCTGGCGGGAGACCCGCCAGGAACAGGATGGCGGTAGGGGGTGTCAGAATCCCCATGGCGGCGGAGCACGCTCCGCCGCCATGGAGGATTCTGTAGGGCAGTGGTAAACCGGCGGGAGACCGCCGGTTTACCCTTTCTGGCCGCGGCTGAACCGCCGCGGTCAGAATGCCCTTGGGAGCACCGCCAGCCTGTTGGCGGTGCTCCCGTGGTCGGTGACCCTGGCGGTCACCGGCCGCCAGGGTCAGAATGACCCCCTTAATGTTGAAAAGCACTTTGTTTATTTCCCAAATCCAATCTTTACCACAATGTTGCATTTATTTCCTCCAGAGCAATACTGTATTTACAGATTGGTTTAATGTATAAAACATTTTCTAAAAATTATATATTTTCATTAAAGCAGTTCATGCCATTGCATGTTTTTTCTGCTGTGCCTCCCATTTGAGCTAACACTCCAGCCACTGATTTCTTTAATATTTAAAAGCTTGGGGCAATACTGCAGAGGCGGACTTATAAGTTGTTTAATACATTTTGTTTGGTTTCCAAATGCAGTCTTTTCTACAACTAGTTCTGGCCCCGTGATATACCTCTGTAAAAAACTGTTTTTCCAGAGATTTTCATTTTTGATTTGTATTTTTGTATCATTTGAGAAGTAATTTAGCTTGGGAAGACATTGCTAATCTGGGCTGATTTTTTTCTGCATTACATTTTTTAAAATGGCTGATGTAGTGTAGTGTTGTAATATTTCAGGAACCATTAGCCCTATATACTTCATTTTGGTATGAAAACACAGGTTTTGGTGGTCAAGTAGTCTTACAGAGACAGAAAATAACTCCTCAGGGCAACCCAGATGCCATTTTCCAAAATGGCAGCTGTATAATGATGTGTTTTAGCCATCAGATTCATGATATATTTTAATATTGTTCTTGTTTCAAGTTTTCTGTTGATTCGAATTTGTAAACTTGAACGACGTAGGTGGTAGCAGAGGTCCTTTACCTCCTGATAAAGTGTTGCTAACTACAAAATCTGAGGACTCCTTCAACAAAGGAAAATGCCTCATATGCCAAACTAATCTAAAAGAAAAGCTAACATCAACTGCAGCTGGACAGAAGAGAGTTTGAGATGCTGCAGAAATACGTCAAGACGAAGTTCACAAAAACTGAAACAGATGGGTCAAGAGAATCAAATATTTTATCTTTGTAACAGCCAGTGCTACAAGTCGTATACAGTGGAAAAATACCTGGAAAAAAATTGTCAGTAAATAGCAGAAACCAGTAAATCACAATAAGAATCTGAGTCTTTTGTGAAAGCAGCGACAACCAAACCCAATGCTCATCCACTAGAAAATCGATGTCGACCCTTTTTCCACCTTCAACATCTGATCAGGAAACAGAGAATCTTCAATGTGTTATCTATGGTTTAGCCAAAAAGGGACAAAAGAATTGATGAAAGAACAAAGTACAGAGTATGTAAGTCTCAAAGGGCAAACGTGTTTTTTTCTGCAGCTAGTTTCTTCCAGGATGAAGTTTTCAGCCGAGTAGCTGATCTAAACAGCAAGGTAAATGTATTTGCAGTGGATTTGTAAGCCCACCAAACTGCATGTGTGCATACATACGAAAATGTGAATGTACAATGAGCTCCCAGCAGCAACGTAGCCACCAGCCTTCAGTTAAGTTTGCACTCTTTGAAAAAGCAAATGAAGTTTTAAAGCCACAGAAGTGAGATCAGGTACATAATGGTCAACATTTTGGAAACTGTATTGATCCATAATAATGAAATTAAGATTTTTCTGGTGTGAATGTACAATGACAGAATTCGTTTTTGCCAGTTTAACAAAACGAATGAGCCACTTATGGTGTTCTCAACTGATTTGACTCCTGAAGTTCTTGGTGACAAAATATGATCACATGGTGCAGTAAAATCAGTAGGAATCATTTAAAGAAACATACTAAAAGATTTAGATTTTGGACTTAATGACAAATTTTGTGATGCCTCAGGGCTCCGCAAATCATGGGAGTAAACAAGAATGTCTGATGTTGTCTAAACATTTAGTCCATCATTGTTTAATATCAGGAAAGCTAAACTGTTACAAACTAAAGTTTTTGAGTTCGGACAGATGCTGAATCTTTGATGATGACTTTGAGGATATAAGTGAAGAAGTAGAAGACAATCCCTTGAACCGATAGCCTTATGCTGTGCAAATGTACTGTCTTTTCCAATTCATGTTTTATGAAATACATCACGACAAGAAGAAAACTCCACTAAACATTATGATTGCCCAAGCAATGTATGACAAGTGCAAAAGTAGAGAGCTAATCCTTATTTGAATAGGACTGGTGTAGCAACAAGTTACGACACAGTACGGAGCAGGAACTTGTTAGCAGCACATGCTGTAAAATCTTGTGAATCCAACAGCACACACTTCCAAGTCGATTTACAAGGAAAACAGTTATAGTTGCTGCTCTTGATAATTTTGATTTTGAAGACAGCTCCTCTTTGTCTGGAACATTCAGCACACATGATACTGCCATGGTGTTTTTTCAAGACTGTACTGATGAAGTAGCTGCTGGTTGTGTCAGCTGCAAACTTAAACAAACAAAGCTGCAAATTTATAACCCAACTGCCTTGCCAACATGTTCAAAATCTCTACAAGCCATCAACATGTCGCAGTCTACAAGAAAGTTTCAAAGTGGTTGAGGACATGGATCTTCTTCTACTTGATGCTGCTGTCTGCAAAGCTGGTTTAAAGTAATTTATCATATTGTGTATTCAGTGGGGACTGAAGGATGAAGAAAATCCAGTTGCTCCATGGGCTGGGATTCATGCTCTGATCTCCCAGTCACCCTTCCACTAAAGAAGGATGGGTTTTTATCAGTAATACCATCTCCAGTCACAAACTATGCAATATTATACACAGCTCTAAAACATTTCCAAAATGTGCATGCTCAGCTTGAAGACCAGCCTATCCTGCCAATTTTCTATGATGAAGGTGTTTTCTGTATTGTAGATGACATGTTTATGTGCAATTGAGTAGAATTTGATGATCTTTATACAATGACGGGCATTTTCCACATGACAAAATTTGCGTTGCAATGTGCAGGAAGTTATCTCAGTGGATGTGGCATAGATGAGGCACTTATTGAGGCTGAAATCTTTGGAAGCAAAACTGTATAGTCAGTATTGAGCTGAACTCATTATGTTCATTTGTTACAAGGTATGTTTATCATATCTGATGCCATTGAAACATTGCGTTGGAATGCTTTACGGAACAAGAATGAAAAATTAGGTTTTCCATATTTAGTCTCAGAGGTGAACATAATGCAAAGACTGGAAATGTTCAATACACTCAGTTCAAAATCTGAAAACCAAGTTTGTAGAGTTTGTCAAAGAATGTGAAGAAAAATCAGAACTCTGCAAATACTGTGGAAATGGTTTGCTAATGATAACTGTAGTGAAAACGTCATATATGCTGATCGGGAAGGTGATTGGGAGCTGCATGTGAAGACTATTGTGTCACTAATTACTGTGTTTCACAAGTTTGATTGTATAAACTACCTGAAATATGGGTCCTTGAATTTGGAAAGAGTGAAGAAGCTAGAGGTTGAAAAAACATAGCTCTACAGACAATTCAACCAAAGACATGTTGTGGTGAAAGACATAGAGGGAAAATTCAATTCTGTGGTTCCAGATATGAAATTGGAACAGATGAACCAGAGATCTCAAAAAAGCTCCAAGGGAATTGAGGGTCAGACATGTAAAAGTGAATATGTTGCTCAATGGCAACTAGTTTACCAAGTATTCATTTGTATTTGCAATGTTTTTAGAGTGATGACAAATTTAGAATTAATAGACCATTGTGAAACTGTTCTTCACCACCAACTTGTGGTAAAGAGAGGAGAACGTTTAAATAAATATGTTGACAGCCTTCATTTCATGCAGCAGCAAGGAAACCCCTTTGAAATGACTGAGCCTGTGCGACTACACAACTGCATTTGAAATAATCACTAAAACTATACTTTTATGCTTTATTTGCCATAGAAACATAGAAAGAGTTTTTTTCTAACCAGCCACAACACAAGTTGAAAAACAACTACTTTGGCAAGCACACAGAGAGATGGATGTAGCAACAGAAGAGGTGTATTTATCATGGACATTCTGCCCGCATGGTATTCTTCCAACAAATGCTTAATTTGATGGAGAAGCTACAACCAAACCAGTGAAGTACAAACTCATACAAGAGCTCGAAAAAGAAACCTTTCACTTGAAGAATTTAATTTAAAAGAGATGTCCTCATTGAAAACTGCTATTGATGTGGACTATATGTCACAACTGTTCTACAGATTTCAAAATCAGTGTGCACTTGCAGGACTGCACATTGTATTTGACGTATTTGACAGTAATCTTGTACTATTTGTCAAAGAATTCGAGGGAATCAGATGAATGTATACAAGTGGCACAGTTAATCATGCCTGCATCAAAAAGTCGTCACCTATGCCCTTGCCACTTGATAAGTTCTGGTCATCAACATCGAACAAGATGAACTTGGAGATTTTAACTCACCAAAGCATTGCTGATGCATAAGTGAACACTGAGACCCTCTTCACGAGTCTGGCGGTCCCAGGACTGTCACACCTGATGCATCGCACATTGCCACTGGCTCGATTATGAGCCGACATCAATGTTGTAGGTAGTTTCCCACTGGCGCAGTAAAATGAAAGGTAATACCATTCTGTACATAACATACCATGGCATACAATCACAGAGCACACCATATCATGCTATGTAAAGACCAAACAAAGCTCTACCCTACCCTACCATACCACACCATTCCATATAGTACTGTACCATAACGTACTGTACCATACCATGCCAGACCATACTATTCTATACTATACCATACCATACTATAGAATGGTGAACCATACTATACACTGATCAGACATAATATACCATAGCAGACTGGACATAACATTCAATACTATAAAAACACAGCACATACCATACCATACTATAGATTTAAAGGGTATATCATACAATACCATATACCATACCATATTATACAGTGGCAACCCATACAATACCCTACCATACCACAGCACACCATACCATATGAACAATAATAAGTCATACATACCATGCCCTACATTGACAGGCCATACGATGCCATGAAATGACAGGCAGTACCACACCTTACTATATGACATAAGTTAAAAATAATATAGAAGCCAATAGATCATGCATAGAGAGGCTTATTGGCTTTGCCAAGGGCTCTATTTCGGAAACTGTTACAATGAGCAGTATGTCTATCACTTTTATCCTAGCTCTGTCCTTCGAGCTGTTATTTGAATCCCTGTCTTTGCAGCTTTTAGTCGAGTTCTCTTCTTGAGGTGTTATGTTCAAACCTGGCTCTGATGATTATATTCTAGCCTTTGCTTAAGTACTGTTAAATTCATCGTGTCTCTTTTTACAGAGCCATTTAACCGGTGTTATATTTTCGGCTTCTCAAAGTGTAGTAGTAGTTGCTCTGTGTCAACAGTCATAAAGCATTGTGCTTCCCTCTCAGACCTACAGTTGCCATGTATTTTGTTTACAATTCCTTGTTTCTTTATTTGCTGTCTTTTTTTATAGGATGCCATATAATTCCACACATAAGTCTTATTTTCTCTGCTTACTTTTTACCCTTCATGTTCCCTCCTGTGTTCATTGTTCGCTCTCGGATAGTTTTCATGTTTTGTGCATTGGTTTGGGCTGAACAGACTTGAGATCTGCCTTTTTTTCTCCTTCCACTTAGTACGTAGTAACTATGGGGAATTTGCCAGTATTCGAGTTCAACATTATCTCACTAGAAAAGGTGCACTCAGTGGATTGTGATGCCATACAACTGCAGTGGTTTGTGCAACTGGAAGAATGTGGGTGGACTGGCGACTTAATATGTGTTATACACGTGTATTGGATGGATGGACGGATTTTGGGTCTAAGCTTGTAGTTTGGGTGGACGCATGTCTCCATGGATGATGGCATGGTGAATTTTGTATAGTTGACTTTTGGGTGGATGGATTTTACACGGGCAGGTGAATAGACTTTGGCTAGCTGGATGGATTTTGGGTAAGTGCCCCGTGGCTGTGGATGGGTAGTAGGTCGACAGAAGGACCTAATCATATAGTTAACGTTTGACTGCTTGCCTTATGTGCAAAACAATACTATGGGTTTTATCTTTGCAGTAGAGTTGTACTGAGTTTGAATGTACTTGCAGTGCAAGCCAGGATCCATTTGCATGTAAATAAGAACGAAATTCTTTATTGCCTTTCCCAGAGTCACTGTTAAGTAAATGATCAATGGCTGCCAATTATTAGAAAATCATTCTCTCGATAAACGTCTGGCTGTAACAATCACTTTTAAACAGACATCAGGATTTCTTTGCAGTTCGTCGTGCCAGTTGTAGTGCGAATGCTGGGCCAGAAGCCATCCATATTTATGAGTTGAATACAGCAGACTGAATAATTGCGCATTAAAGCAACTTTTGTGCCCTTGTTTATAAAGCATTCTGAACATTGGTGCTAATAATTAGCAATAAAGGAAATAATATCACAGTCGTTTGATTTGTATAGTTCATAACTCCTCATTTGCAGTTCTTCGTGAAATTTAACTAGAGGCTGCGTTTTCCTATAATGATGAACCTATGAGGGATCCTGTGCACATCAAGTGCGTGATTGCAAATGTATTACAATGAGATGCCTGGTGCCAGACTTCTGTGAAGTTTAACAAGCGGCTAAGTGCAGAAGCCACATACAAAACTAATGTTCAGCACGTAATTGATGCAACGTGTTTGCTAAGCTGACGTGTTACGCAGGTATCCGATATAAAGTTTAGGTGTCGTAAATTATAATGGATAAATAAATAGGGAATACGGACCTTACTAACACGTTTCCGAACATTTTAGCATATCTATTGGTAAGTTAGATGCTTATTTTATAAAAATGTGCTGATGTTCTTAGTTTAAAACACCAATCAAACATTGTATCAAACATTGTAAGAAATTTGGGGTCAGATTTTTTGAAAAATGACGCTGCACCCCACTAACACCATCATGTGTGAGCCGTATTTAGTATACGGCACACCATGGCGGTAGTTAGGTAACTAGGGTCAATTTTTTTTTACGCTAGTTTGACGCTTTGCAGGATTAGCGTAAAAAATGTTGACACTAATCCTGCAAAGCACATTGAGACTAATTATAAATAATGATGTGCCTCCTTTTAATGCCTTCTCTGCGCAGGTGTTAAAAATGCAGCAGAAAAGTGTGCAAAGAAATCTTTTAGATTTCTTTGTACCATTTCTTTGCCCCCCCCTAATGGGGAAACACCCCCTCTGCATACATTATGCCTGGTGCAGGCATAATGTGGCTCAAGGGGTTACAAAGTGGCGCAATACATTCATTGTGCCTCTTTATAAATCTGGCACAGCGATTTTTGAAGCCTATTGTCAAAAAAATGACACTAATGTGGCCTAGAGCTTCTTAAATCTTGGCTTCGGTCTCTAGTTGGCAGAGGTTTGCATTCCCTCAAAGTACGCACCACAATCCAAGTCATGGGAAGTAAGATACACACTCGAACATACCTTGTAGAAACTGGTTTGAGGCCCTAGCTGAGGATGATGAAACTCCCAGAGTTCTTGACATAACTACAGATGACATTAACAATGAGGCAACATCTTGCACCCCAAAATGAGTACCCGTCTCCCTCTCAACGCATCCCGCCACTGAGCCTAGTAATGCCCTTATACTTCAGAGAATAGAAGAAGTTAGGTCCCTGGTCTTACAACTGGCCAAATGCTTCCGGGAGAACTTAGACTATGGATGCAAGTGCAACTTTAGAGATGAAGGGGCGAATATAGGCCACACAATGCCTGACCCAACACTATCAATCCAGCTTGCACAGGGGGGCCAGGCTACTGATCTTCAAAAGGAGAAGATACATCGGGCTGGCTCAGATGGGAACGCAATACGCTCTGAACCCAACATTACACAGGCAAACCAGCATAGTAAAAGACCACTAGATGAGGGGGATACTATGAGAAATCATAGTGCTATTAACACACTCCCCCCAGGGCCCTCAAACTATCTGCCACTAAAGAGCTGTAAACAGATCGATAATCTCCCACTCAGGAGGTTTTATCCCATACCTAATGCCAGCGACCTACTCGCTCCCAAATCCTCTTCTGGGTGTTTTAGTGCCCCTTCCTACCAGAGGTCTCCTCACGATCCAGTTATATTGTTAAAACCTCAATGCCTCAAACCTGGAACAAATACTCTCCTTTTAAAACAAGTCCCGAAATTGCCACCAGGACTCAGTGAGGAGCATGAGTCTAGGGTTAATAAAGTTATCCACTGGCAACGACACCAAAGAAATTGTTTATCGGTTATACGTTCGGATATCTGTAACACCAAGCGGTGGTGTCCTTCAGGGTCAATCCACAACGTAATTTCAATCGAGTTTTATGATAGATCCCTGGTAGAAAATCTTATTCTGTTCAATGACCGAACTCTCCATCTTATGGGAAAAAGAAGGGGTCACATCACCTTAGAGACAACACTGGAGATGGAAGGTCAGCCACAAAATTCTGGTTACTTATGTAACAATGTAACTAGTAATCAGTCCAGGCATGTCGACTCTATCCGGTCTAATCCAGTATGACTGGCAATAGCCCAGGGATCAACTCTTGGGACTAGTTTAGCGGAACCCAGTCGGATGATTTCTGATGGACTTACTGACACAGAGTTGATCCCTGAGAGGCCCAACCTACAGCTACTAAGCCCGGTCTTTGAGGAAAAAGGCATATCAATCATGACATGGAATTTAGCTGGCCTTGGGAGGAAATTAGACAATACTGACTGGTGCTCGTACATCAATACCCAAGACATATGTCTTTTTCAAGAAACATGGACTGAAGAGCCGATTAGCCTAGACGGGTTTCTTTCCTTTAATGTGGCTGCTCAACCCTCCTCAAAACTGACAGGTCGACCCAAAGGAGGACTTTTGATGTTAATAAATAAAACTGTAAGGGCACATATAAGATTTTAAAATTCGATAGCCCAGATCTGATGGGGCTACAAATTACATTTCAACAGAAATTTACCATAATTTTTGTTAATGTTTATGCTCGTTCGGTTTCGCGAGGGGTTGAGTCCCATGTTCTAAAACAGCTTCTTGATTTTTTAGACACCTTACAATCAACCTCCTACCTAATAATAGCCGGGGATGTAAATTGCACCTTTGAACCCTCTGTGATACTAACTGGTCTCACAGAGGATGAAGATCAAACATGGGGGATTGCACAGCTGACTAGTGACAATAATTGTATTAACTCTCGTGTAGCAATCCAACTGGCATCCCTTTGTCTGAAACATGGTCTCAGGGCATGTAATGGTCGCATGCCCTCTGACCTGGATACTGCACCCACTTTTAAACGTGGATCAATTACAAGTGTAATAGATTATTTTCTAGTAGATGTGAGACTGTGGCCCTTTCTGAATGACATGAAGGTGGATGCTAGAACCGAAAGCGACCATTATCCTCTGCTACTCTCTATGTCAGGTGATGTTTTTGGTAGGACCTTGAACAAGCAAACTACCTTGGTCCCAATTCCTACCATGAACATCACATCTACGAAGGTCAGGTGGCCAAAGATCCAGTCAAACCCTTATCTGCTACGCAAAATCTATCAGGCTTTTATAGATATTTTTGCTCCATATAATAACTATGATTCCAATGACATCCCCTTCTTATCCATACATGAAAATAAGATCATAAGATTACAACGTATATTCGATAGGAAGGTTGGGGCAAGACACCAAGGAGCTACTCATAGCTCATGGTTTGGCGAGTCCTGCCATACGGCCAAGAAAGGACTAAAAAGTGCCCTCTTGGAAGGAACCCATGGGGAATTATTAACAGCCAGACGTACTTACAAAGAATCCATTACCGGAGCAAAACAAATCTGGGAAGACACAACCTGTCAGGAATTGTTGAACGCTACCCAATCCAATAACAATAAATTGTTTTGGGAATTGTTAGGTAAGCGAGAGAAAGAGGGCAGGACTGGTGTGAGAAGCCACATACAGCCAGAAAAATGGGTCGAGCATTTTTCGGGCTTATATAAAAAAATTGAGACCCCCACAATTCTAGTTACAGAGGAAGTAGGCCAAGACTTTCACTCTACTTTTGATGAGCATCATGGACCATCCCCCCTTGTGGGGGGCTCAGAGGATAATAAGAGCTAAATCTGCTTTACTATTAAAGAAACAGCCAATGCTATTAGTTCATTAAAACTGGGGAAGGCTCCAGGTCCAGACAAAATTCCGGGGGATCTTTATTCGTCAGAACCAAAAGTCTGGACTTGGTACATTAATACACTCTCCAATAAAATTGCCAAAGGGGGGCAGATTCCCATGACATGGAAGGGTGCAGAAATTATCCCCATTCATAAAAAGGGTAACGTAAACCTCCCGACAAACTACAGACCAATCAGCTTAATTGATAACATCCAAAAAATATTTGCCAAGCAACTCCTAGGTAGATTAACTTATTGGGCTAAAGATCAGAACATTCTTTCCCCCCTTCAAGCTGGATTTCGACCAAGGACCAGTACAGTAGACCAGGTCTTTAGACTGGCCATTCTGTACTGGAAATATACAGCCCTGGCTAAACAACCATTATACATCGCCTTTGTTGTTCTGAGATCAGCATTTGATCTAGTCCCGAGAGAAAAATTGTGGGAGGTGCTACAAAAAATAGGGACTCCAGTTAATCTAATCCAACTTTTGAAGCGGTTGCATGAGGACACATATGCGCAGGTGAGATGGGGGAGCCTAGGCGAACTAACTGACAAAATCCCCATAAATAGGGGTGTTCGCCAGGGGTGTGTGTTGGCACCATTTTTATTCTCTATTTTTATCAATGAGGTTGTACAGGTTTAATGACGTGCCAGAATGATGCCCCCACCCTATGCGCCCAAAAAATACCAATCCTTCTTTTCGCTGACGACTCTCTTCTTATTTCTAAATCTCCCATGGGCCTCCAAACTCTTATTAATAGATTTAACTCCTTTTGTCGAGATTACGGCCTAGAGCTGAACCATAAAAAGACCAAATTAATGGCGTTCCGCTCAGGAGCGCAGAAGAAATGTACTATCCATTTAGAAGGAAACCTCTTGGATAAGGTTTCTTCCATTGATTATTTGGGTGTAAGGCTTTCCGATAATCTGAACTGGGCAGAACAGATCAATAAAAGTGTGGGTCGCCTGCAACATGGTGCGGCATCAATCCTGCGTTTCTATAGGGGTACGACAGCAAAAACTGTCTCCCTGGCAATTAAGATCTACATTGCTAGAGCACAGGGTGCCGCCGCTTACGGAGCAGAGGTCTGGGGTTTTTCTGACTGTAACAGGCTCACTATCAGTGAGAACGATTTTGCGAGGTCTTTGTGTGCCTGTCCTCCTAGTACTCCATTGATACCACTGTTTTTAGACCTGGGTTTGAGACGCATAGCCGATCTAATCATTTTAAGACCTTTAATTATATTGGATACGACTATGAATTAATCCTGAACTAGATGTTTACAAGACCTCACTCCACGACCTGTTAAAGCATTGACGTGCAGATGGGGTGCAAAAACAGATACAAGTACATGCCCAGTTTGCGGTGCAAAATCAGAAACGGTTGAACACTTCATGTTTTTTTGCCCTGCTTACTCCCTTCCTAGATCTAAGTGGATCCGCCACATTTGCCGCGAAATGGGGATAAGAGACTGTGCCTCTGCTTTGAGGATTTTAAAAAGCCACCATTCTACGGTTTTAATAATTGCTGTTAGTAAATATTTATTAGTTGCATGGCGAATACGTAATTCCATTGTAAGGACTGTGTTTTAATCCAGAGCCCCGCTTTTTACTCTTTTACTCTTATAAGAATTGTAGGAGGGGGGTTGAAATCATATGTGTATTATATGTTCTGAGGATTTTAATTGGACTATGTTTTTAGGAATCCATGCCTAATTTTATTATGTATTATTATTATTACTACTATTATTTTTTTTTTATTTTTTTTTATTCTTACTATTATTGTATATTCGCTTTGATGATCGATTGATCGAATAAAGCATATGTGTGTAAAATAATTTAAAAAAAAGATACACACTAAAAGTTTTTATTTGTGCTCACCCTCTGGTAGCTTGACACAGAGCAGTTAGGCTGAACTAAAGAGGCAATTTGTAAAGTATTTGTGCACACACACACAAAGTAACACAGTAAAAACACCACAAAAGGACTCCACACCAGTTTAAAAAAATTGCCAATAATTATCTGAGTCAAACAAGACCAAACCTCCCACATACCCAAGTTAAGTCATGAATTTTCAAAGATTAAATCAAAATGCAGTACTTACAAGTCAATATCTCCAACTGGGGATATCTGGTCGCGCTGGACCAGGGCAAATCTAGAGGTTCTGTCCGACCGCAATGGAGTGTGGGCCAGGTACAGGAGGCATGCAGACTTGCTGACACTACCTTGGATGCATTGATGAGCAGTGATGATGCATTGATCCAAGGAGGCGATACGTCCCGCTTGCAGGCAACGTGTCATTCCCTAATGCCATTCATGCGTCGATGTCCTGAAGAGATGAGTACTGTTCCCGATGTGTTGCTACTGTGTCGGCAAAGCTGGGGCTGCGTTGTAAGTCAGGGTTGTTGCATCCTGCATTTGGCGAATGGTGTCCATGGCTTTGGTGCAGACAGCAGCAAAGTGGCGTTTCTACAGTGGGATGCGTTGGTTCCAAGTGACGTTCCTGTGTTGTTACATGTGTCCTTGTGTTGAATCACCACACTCTCCTCCAAGTGCCAAGGACTAGATTGGGCACCACTTGGCAGAGCAGGACTCACTGAAGAGGAGCTGAGGTGCTGGTAGCAATATGTAGGTGAAGTCTTTGATATCCCTGAGACTTCAGAAACATGAGGCAAGCTCAGCCAGGCCCTTGGAGAAACTTAAGATTGCAGGATGTAGAGAGTTAAGTCCAGTCCCCCCACTTCCAGGCAAGAAGAAGCAGGCCAACACAGCAGAGCAGACAGCAAAATGTCAGTCCCTCCTGGCAGCCGAACAGTCCTTCTTCCTGGGAGAATGTACTCAGTCCAGAAGTATTCTGAGATTATAGGGTCAGAGGCCCAATACGTATACCCCAAATGTCCTTTGATGTAGGTGTAACTTAAAAATAATTCCCTTAAGTGCACAAGGATCTCTTTCAACCCAGCCCTGGCTTCAGAATACCAGCAGAGGGTAATCAGCCCTTTGTGTGAGAGCAGGACACAATCTATCAAGATGTAATTGTGAACTGCCTCCCCCTATCCCTGCCTAGGATGACTATCAGTATGTATATGAATGTAGATGTATTTCCTGTCACACCCACCCCTTCCTGTTTGTGGCTCTCTGGAGAGAATGCACAAATGTAGCTGCCACCTAAACCTAGACATATATTCAGAGACATGCTAAAGCACAGAATGGTTAAAGTAATAAAATTCCATCTTTCTAAAAGTGCCATTTTCAGACCTGTAATTGAAAACCAAACTTTACTAAAAGATGTATTTTTAAATTGTGAGTCCAGTAACATCAAACTCAATTTTTCTATCTTTTCCGAATTGGAAATTACACTTAGAAGATGTTCAAAGGTAACCCCAATGTTAGCCTATGGGAGAGATAGTCCTTGCAATAGTGAACAACTAAGTTAAGAGTTTTTCACTACCTAGACACGTTAAACCTAAAAGTACATGTCTAACTTTTTACTTACACTGCACCATGGCCCTTGGGGCTAGCCTTGGAACAGAGGGCCATGTGTGAAGCCATTGAACAGCTGCAAATCCTGCAGCTTACTAAATCACAGGGTTTGCAACTGCTAAATGGCTTTTTTGGAAACTACTAAACCCACTTTGGGGTTCAGTAACAGTATATTGAATCGCAAAATGTGTTTAGAAGGGCATACCAAATGACTATTTTGGAAGGGCCATATTTATGCCGTTCAAATGCAATTTGTTATGTTATGTATTTAGGTTTAAGTCCCTAGTAAAGGTCACTATATGTGCCCAGGGCCTGTGAATTAGATACTACTAGTGGGTCTGCAGTACTGATTGTTCCACCCACTATAGTAGCCTTTCAAACATTTCTCAGGCCTGCCACTGCAGAGAATGTGTGTGCAGTGTTAAACCTTGATTCCGACCTACATGTTAGTCAATCCTACAGTACCGGGCAGGGTGCCGTGTATAAATAAATTGGACATGTACTTTTAAGGTTAACATGTCGAGGTAGGGAAAAACTCTTACATTTGTTTTTCATTATTGCAAGGCCTATCTCTTCCAGAGGATAGCATTGGGATTACCTTAAAATCATAATTTAAGAGTAACTTCTGAATGGGAAAAATAGGAATATGGAGTTTGGTGTCCCTGGGCTTAGAATTGAAAATCACAACTTATGGTGAAAACTGATTTTAAACTGTAAGTCTTAAATTGGCACCTTTAGAAAGTTAGAATTTTCTTTCTTTCCCCATTCTGTGCTGTCTCTGAATACACATCTGGGGTTGTTGGCAGCTGGGCTTTGTCCATTCACTCTAGACAGTCAAACATAAAGGGAGCTTGGGTGTGACATTTGCATGCTGATGGATCTGCCTGTGCTAGATGGGTGTGAGGAGCCAACACTTACTTCTGAATAGGGCTGTGCCTCTCCTCATCTAAAGGGCTGCATAATAACCCTGTGTAGATTTTCTGGCGCCAGGGGTGCATGGCAGGGACCTTGTGGACTTCAAAGGTATGCCTGGAAGTTTCGCTCACCTTCCAGAATCAGGGTACCAAAGTATAAATACTGGACCCCAAACCCGACCAAGTCAGAGCTCTACTGGAACCAAGGACACTCTGCCAGGAAGAATGACTACTGTGCTGTCAGAAGTGACTGCCACTCAGCAACTGCATTGCTGTGTTGGCCTATTGCATGCTGTGCTGCAGGAGGGACTTCCACTTTGCTATTTGCTTTGCTGTGTTGTCCTGCTGCTTCTTGCCTGCAGCAAGAAGGACTGGACTTGTTCTCTACATCCTTGCACCCAAGAGTCTCCAATGGCTTGTTGGCTTGCCCCCAGTTTTTATGCCGACTCAGGGACATCCTCTGTTTCTGGTGGACTCTGCCACCTGTGATTCCAACCCTTGCCTCAGGTGCCCCTCCAGTCCTGGGCCTCAGAAGTAGGTTCTACGGCTAAAACCTGCAAAAAGTAGTGCATCACCCGAGTGCAGTAGAAAAAACAGCACATTGCATCCCCAATGGTGATGCAGCAACAGCCTGATGGCAGTGGATTCATAGACTGCACAGCATGATTAAAAAGCTCTGCACAGCCTGACAATGAAACATTGTTGTACACTTCCATGCAGCCAACAACACAGTGTGGTGAAAACATTGACATAGTGTGTCCTCGCCGTCAATGCATCGCTCCATCAAAGGTACTGTTTAGCGGATCCTGCTGAGGGTTCTGGAGCCGGTCTAAACTCCATCGCAGTAAGCATGAAGTTTGGATTTGCACTAGTCCCTCGCGACCTCAAGTAACTTTTGACAACTATTGATTTCTAAGCACTGTTGTCACATTTAATCTTAAAAAATTCATATCTCAACTTTTACTGATTGGTTGGTTGTTGTTTGTGTCTTGTTTTACTCAGATAAATATTCTCTATTGTTCTAAACTGATTTGGCTTCTTGTTCTGGTGTCTTTCACTGTGTTACTGTAATTAAATTTTGGCAAATACTTTACACAGTGCCTGACTGCTTTGTGCCAAGGTATCAGACGGGCAGCACAGGTTAATTTAGATTGTGTATCTGACTTACGCTGAATAGGATTGTGGATCACCTACTTGGATAGGGTGCATACCTCTGCCAAGTAGAGATGAAGTTTCTAACAGTAAGCAATACACAAGTTGTTCAAAATACATCCTGATTTGCGTAAAGAGGCACATAAATAGAAGAACTCTACCCCATTTTATTTGGATGAATGGTCAATAGCAGGTATCAAGTACTTAGATATAACAGTGGTTTATTACTTAAATAATTTAAACTGAACATAGGCTATGTTGACCCCAAAAGTGGAAATATCTACAACTCAAATATTTCACATTTGCAATGTTAGGCTCACCTCCCTATGAGCTACTCATCTCCACAGTCCGGATATATTTATTAGCCACATTTCATCACACAGCCACAATTTAGAACAGTAGTACCAGGAGTCAGTGGAATGATTATTAGTACATCCTGGTTCTACACCATGACAGTGAATATGCCTATAACAAGCTGGCAAGAAAATCTTTCCATAGAATTCGCTGTTGATGACTTATCCAGTCTCCTGCTTCATCATGGTGTAGGCCTCAGAGATACAAGGTTGAAGCTTCTCTACATCAAAAGCACTGATTCACAAGGAGACCACAAAGGTCAGGGCTGAACAATACCTCAAATTGCTGGAGATACATAATTGCAGAATTTTATCTAGTGAACAGCATTTGTCCTTGCCCATTATTTAGCCAGGTTTGGTCCCTGGTATTTAGTTCTATGGAAACATTCCGTGGTTATGGTTTTCAAGTAACAGCTATTCTGGTCATTTGACATAACATCTCTAAAATAATAGGAATAATTTCACCTTGGAGAAGGTGATTTGCATTATTAAAATCATCCAGTATGAGTAAACAGAAAACAACACTATCTCTGGTTATGAAAGGCTGACTTAAAGATATGATGTTAGCAGTAGGGCATGAAAGACTGATTTGTATAATCAATGATCAATTCAAGATTTGTAATAGAATTTAGAATCATTTTTCCCCTTTTCAGAGATAAATTGGAAACACCTCACAAGTATGCTAGACAGATAAATGGCTACTCTAACATGTTGGCAGAAATGGCTCAGTCATCATATATTAGATGAGTTTAAAGTGATAGGAAGGGATTCCCTTGAGGGAGTAGAAGATGTATAAACCTTCTGCCTATTGATATAGTAAAACTACCACTGGAAAAGGCCACCTTGCTCCCTACCAGATCACAACTGTATCAACCCTTAGTTTAATAGCTGAATGGTCAGAAGTACAGATAAACTGGGAATAATTACAACTGCTTGTTCCTGATTTTCACAGCAGCCAGAAGTGGAATCACAAGCTGCAGCCGCTGCAGCGAGAGCTCTACTGTCATAGGATGTATACTTGCTATTTGTATACAGGCTAGATGGTGCTACATAGGTCTAGTATGTATGCCCTTAAGGAGTGCATTGTTTCCATACCTCAGCAAAGGTGCCAGAACAATAGAGAAGCTTGTTATTGTAGTTGCATGACTACTTTCGAGTAGAGCTCATCTTACCCTACGCAGGTCATGCAAGCAGACGGTAAGGGGAAGAGAAGTCTTGAATGCAAGACTGGGAATGTGCACACTCCACAGTGCCACAGCAACGGAACTAACTGAAAAGCTTTTTGTCAGCCAATCCACAGCACAATGTGCATGTTACCTAGCTGAAGATGAAGCACAAGATTTTCTCAGCCAAACCCACAAAAGGGATTCCCATGCCCATTTGAAAGCCATTACACTTCGATACCATTAAAACATTATAACTTCATTCCAAGAAGGTTAAAAAAAGGATGAGTTATTTGAAGCACCCAGTAAATACTGCTATCCCGGCTCTTTCATCCAACACAGTTGACGGAGTCTTACTGAAAGCAGCAAGTGGCTAAAGAGGGATGACCTTATGCTCCACTCTATGTTTAGACTAAGAGCATCATGTTCAAACATTACATTCGCAAAAAGGTGTCACAAATTGTGAACTGACTTTTTGAGAATGCAGACTGATTTTGTACAAATATGCAAATTCACAAAAGACTGAATCATAGGTAGTTGCAGCATAACTTGCCTAATTATTATTCATTAAACAGGCTGCAACTTAAGGTGCACTATGATTGGTCAGCAGACCACCATGCCTGTTATTGTGTTTAAATAAGGAGTGGGCGGTAAACTCAGCTCTGCTGGTCGATGTCACTGAGCTCTGCCACTCCGCGCTCTGGTTGGAGCGCATAGTTGGGCAAAAACTCTGCCAAATACCATGTGGCAGAGCTTACAGCAACCACAGGAGGCATATACGTTTAGTGTCGAGAAACTGTGGTTGTGTACTAAGAAAGAGAACACCCTTGATAGGACTTCATCAGTGCTGGAGAACGGGTTACGTATGCAAAGAGAAAATATGAGGTTGTTATTAGTCAGTTTCTTCATTCTCTTAACAGGGGTGTTACGATTACTAGCCAGGCACGCATTTAAAGAAACAAACTCCGGCGCACTTTAGTGTTTTGCTCCAGGTCACTGATGTTATTTTCGGTGATGTATTTTTTCTCTGTTAATGGATTTGAACATGGTGGCAATGGTACAAATGTGACAGTATTCTCTTCGGCTTTTTGGCTGCAGATCTTCACTGGCTATTCCCCTACTCAAGGATATGGCGGCATCAGCTTGTTGGTGGGATCAGAGGCCCGTGTAGCTTCCCCAGGGTGTGGTTTAAGATGTGTGTTCGATCTGACCCTTTACACACAGGGAGGCTGCAAAGCTTTCAGTGCTAATGGCAGCTGGTGAGCAGTGTGCAAGGACAGACTCCATTCGCCTCTGGGTAGGAATGGGAGAGGAAGAGCCGCAATTAAACTGCGCTGATCTATGTTGCACCAGCAGCCGTGGGCATGGTGTGGATGTCATATGCAGTTGTGTTGATTTATCCGTTGAACTGCCAAGTACGACTCTCCTTTGCTTCCTTAATCTGTTGGCTTCTTTATTTATTTACATCCCAGTGTTCTCACACTGTATTGCCAGCCGTTTCAGTGTAGTATATTTTTATGGCACCACTGGTTTACGTCTTACCTCCAGACTATCTAATGACTACCCCTATGACACTGAGTTGCTGAATAGTGCTTCTATAATGGAGATTGTGTATTGTGTGCTGGCAATAAGGGCCCCAAGAACTGTATTTTATTGGGCTCTTGACCCTACACCACACTGTTAGCAGAGGACCTCTACATGCCAGCTGGCAGAGTTTTTCAACTGTTTACTGTCTGCAAATGGAAAGGCAGTTGCCTGTATCATTATGCAGCAGACGTTTGATGGCCATAGTGTGTGTGCCTGGGCAAGTGAGGTGCACTATTGCTATAAATCTTTCGTCATAATTTTTGCACTTCTGTGAAGATTTCATAAATGCAGCGCATGTCATGATGGGCAGGTTGCCGAACAGCATTGTGGTCACAAGCTGTCCACAGTGTTCCAGGGCTTCCTAGGTGTATCATAGTGGGAATCACAGGTCTGCAGACTACTGCCGTGCAAGGCACTGTGTTGATTCTCACACAGATGCTATCATCTGGGTCATCTCACTTGTAGTGGCATCACTTTCTCTCTCCACACTGGCAGTTGCTTCGATGTGTTGGTCATTTCAAGGATGTCAGGGCCAAGGCTGTGCCCAATATTTATTTCACAATGCAACTAGCATGTCCTGCCGCCCATCGTGGCTTGCCTTTTTGGGCCAGAAGTTCTTTGATGAGATCACTGGCAGCCAGGCAGTCCAAACCTTCCAATCCTCTCTGGCACTGGTGTTACGTCTCTGCCCCAGATGCACAAAGACTTCTCTTACACTGCTCTCTCTATTCCTGGTAGGTGTACCACAATGTCTGTGTCAGAAACTAGGGGCGGGAGGAACTCCCCTGAAGCTTGCAGTGTTTTTATGTAACTCAGCGGAATTCCACTGAGTAAAACCCATAGTTTAAATAAAGCAAGCCTTTTTTTGTTTTTTTAAATGCAGCCCAGATCCCTTAAAATGAGCTTTTCCCTGTTGTGACTCAGATATCACCCACTTTGAGGTGCTGATATATGATAAATGATTTGCGACTACAATTTCAGTCAGAAATCATTTATACATTCCTCTCCATCTTGTACATAGAGGGGGAGCCCCTTTCATGCTCACTCCTGTTTGCGATTCGGACAGAGGTGCAAAAGCCCATCTAGAAGAATTTTCGTAATCACAAAATGGCTTTCATACATATTTTGCAAATTGCAGAGTTTATGAGCACAGAAAGGCTTTGTACAAGAGGTCCATTGATTAATTGTGTGTGAGTGTAAACTGCAAGACTGGCAACCACATGTCTAACTAAGCTATCTATACAGTCCATGACTAATGTGGTCAATTTTAATA
The DNA here is from genome assembly GCF_031143425.1 of Pleurodeles waltl. Lineage (NCBI taxonomy): Eukaryota > Metazoa > Chordata > Amphibia > Caudata > Salamandridae > Pleurodeles > Pleurodeles waltl. Next base: position 1,136,515,257 of record NC_090440.1, on the reverse strand, counting down.
TGTTTACTCAAAAGGCAGATATTCTCACAGCCAAATTCTATTAAAACTATCACTAAGGCAACAAGTGCAAGCAAATTAGTAAATTGCTGTAACTGTTTGATGCAGCAAGATTCTACATTGCAAAGTATTTGTGAGAAAGTCATCCTTTTGCTCTGGTCACCCCCATTTTTTGACTGATACTGGTGGGCTCCACTAACCAGATCCAGGGTCACTCCTCTGTTTAAAAGGGAATATACAAATCACGCATAGTTACAATTGGCATGACAACCTACCTATGCGTTTTTAATATATGGTAGGGAATGTAGATTTAGAGACACAGCAGATTTAATCATGTCTGGGGAGGATGTCATGTGGGATTTCATCCCCCAAACTTCCGGGCGGCAACGGGGGGGGGCAGGACAATTGACATGCGCTATAAGTTTGCTGGGTATCCCACTGTGTGGGTGTGTATTGAGCTGTTTCCCTGTCAGCAAACTTGGTGTTTTGGTCGCTGTCACCCCCTTGTCAGGTTTTTGCTGACCTTAACATCATGTCTGGGGTGGGACAATGTTCCCCCAGAATTCCAGATGGGTAGGCGAGGCTGGACACTTGACACACTGTATAAGCGCGCTGGGAATCCCACTGCGCAGGGTATCCCTGGGTGCATGCCCGGTCAAAGACCAGGCCAAGAGTGGGCCTGTCTGTGCCCTTCTGTGGCCATGTGAGGCTTGCTGGTCCACCCCCTTTGACCCTGAGGTGTGAGGATTTGGCACAGTGTTTACGTACATAGCTCACAGATCACTATGGGTAAGAGAAAATCCATAGTCCCTGCTATACCTTGTGTAGCCAATAAGGGTTGACTTTTAGCAGGTTAAATTACCAGTTTTTCGAGGAATGCAATGCAGGTGATAAAAACAGAAAATGAAAGTGTGGAGGAGAGGTTGGAAGCCACAAAGTAAGCCCTAACATTGGCCACAGCCAAGACCTCTGTCCAGACTGACATCTTGCCCATTAGTGTGAGTGCAGAAAATATACCGGGTCACTTACATGGGGAGGTGCCCACGGAGACAGATAGACAGCAGACAACTAGTTGTACTAGGGGAAAGAACGGACTACCATTTTGTATTGCGACTCGCAATTTGAGAATTTGTGTGAATCGCAAATTGCGAGTTGTAATAAAAAATTTACAACAGTCTCTTCTACACTTAACGATTTACAGTGGGTCACAAATGGACCTGCCTCATCAACATTTATGAGGCAGGTCACATTTTGCGACCTGTTGTGAATGGCTACAATCACAGGGATGATGGCCTACTAGGGTAAGCAGACCGCCACATCTGTGATTTATTTTTTAATAAAGCATTTTTTGGGGTAATGCATCCCTTTTTCCTTTTAGAAAACAAAACTGAAAAGTTTTCTTTTCCTTTTTGAGGAGTAGGCATTGGTCCCTGGGACCACTGTATGCTCTTAAACAATGTTTGCACCCCCATTGGTAAGCACCAGCTTGTGATTGTTTTGTGACTGCATTTCTGGTCATAAAACAATCATAAATGTGCCTATGAGTCGCTATTAGGAAGGGACGCCGATGATACGTCCTTCATAATAGCGAGTCGCAAACCTATTTTGCGAGTTGGTAATAGGTTACCGATTTGCAAAATAGAGATGGCACATGCCAAACAGCCTTTTACCAGTCACAAACCACCCAATGGGCCGTTTGCAACTGGTCAAAGGTCTTCATACATCTGACCCGATGTGTGTATGAGGGGCCTTTGCAACTGGTTCAGGAGAGTGAGCCCCAGAACGGTAGAGATCCAACAGGGTCCCCACCAGCAAAGAAGCAGTAGAGCATGAAACAGCCCAAACCGGTACCAGGAAGCTGGCAGTAGCTGCAAGATGGCTAAATAAGACAGGCGAGATACTGGAGAAGAGGACTCATCTTGAAGGACATGACAAAGGACCGTCCCTGCAACACGCTTCAATTACTTCAAAGGACAAGGGTAACTTTGTCTGCTCGATTTAAAATGTACAAAGCATGTATTTTCCAAACTAATTAGCCCAATAGTTGCTGGTCTGAGCAGAATTGACTGAACTCCGAGAGATAATCAAGGTCAACTCACAGAACTAACTGTTAGATGTAGACCCACATGCACGAAGGAAAATCAACATTCTCATAGCATTATGGAAAAGAACCCCAAACAAAGAGATTGCTTAGGAGTTGCAATTGAGACAACAGCAGGAATATCAAATGGGGAAATTCAGAGCAAATCTCAAATTGCACTGCCACTGCTAAGCCTGCATTGCTTCCTCAAGTAGGCTTAGTACACCATTATCCACCATGCAGCTTGTCCTTCTACTTCCTCCAGAGGCTGCCCTGCTGGTGATCATCTTAAAAATGTTTACCAACCTCACGGCACAGTCAAATTCAAAGCCAGACCCAATTAAAGAACTAGGTTACACATTGGTTATGCACGTCTTTGGGGGATTTGAATAGTAACTTTGAATCACAAAATATTATGGTGCTGAGATTGTCATGGTTGGGCAATACAGGGAAGAGGGAGCAAGGCGACTGTGTTGTCATCAACTTATCAAATGCACAACTGGGTGGTAATATACTGCATAAGATATCTAGAGGGCCCAATCAAAATCGCTCCAGAAAAGCAGCACCATTGAGTTCTTCCAATGAGCCCAATTTTGTGGTACCATGTGGTTCTGAATTTATGAGACCAATACTGGGAAGATTCCAGATGGTGCCATTTGTTATAGCAACTCATGCTCACTTTTCAGCCCTAGCTGATATTGACTGACTGAGAAAAACTGATCATAGAGCTGTTACTGAATGTGGGTAAAAGCGAGCTGACACACATATATTAAGGCCCTTTGGATCAATAGGTAAATCGAGGTAAATAGTAAATCTAAGTTTCAAACCACTATGGTGTTAACTGGCACTGACGGGCTGCAGGGTGGTGATCAGACTGACTCATGTTCGTCAGGCAATAAATCTATTGTGCACCGGCTTGTTTTGTTATTTCCCTGACCAATGATGATTGATAAAATAAACCAGATTTCATTTAGAGCTCTGGTCAAACTACTACTACACTCCCTTAGGACACAATTAGTTCATCTTGGAATATTGCAGGGATTGCCCAGATGCTATTAGACCCAAAATGGGTAAACATGATAGGTTATTATCAGATAGTGAGCTTTAAGGAAACTGGTCATGCAGAAGTTTACATCTGAGTGGTTTTTATGCATTGACAACACCAGCATTGCCAGCTGCACATGTGACAATTTCATAGGGCAGCAACATGCTGATCAAAGTCAGGAGGCTACCACTATAACTTTGATCGGCATGATGCTGCCCTACCAAATAAAAAAAACTTGTTCTTAGACTCACCCCACTTTCAGATCCTTTGTCTAAATTTTGCCTCACACCCCACATTAATATTGATAAAATGTTATCTCAATAATTTTTGTGTGCAGCGACACATTGATTTGTGACTTCATTGGACACTGCACTAAATAAAGTCAAAGGAAGATTAAAGAGGGATTTTTATATAATTTGGGGTGGGGGTTTTAACTGCAGATTGTGCTAAATTTCTTGCAACTCTGTGTGTGGTTTGTGGGATATTGATCTAGAGGACCCCTTACACTGCACATAACATATGTGGCGATTCATTAAATAACGTATTGGTAAGACATAACCTCATACTTACAGCTGATCTACTGAAGGATACAATTAGTGAGCAAGTATCATTCAGGGGGAGCGGTAAGGACAGCCTAATTGATGATATTGCTGGTTGATTGGAGATGAGAGAGAAAATCTCTCATTTATCAAGTGTCTTTTGTGATGAAAGTGATCATAACTCACTAGTTCTTCATCTATGCCTGGGTCTAGTAGCTTCGATATATATACCTATGCCATTCCATCACTAGAATAAACAAAAAATAGGGGCATTAGACACAAGTGGACAGATGTGGATTCAAAATAGCAACATGTTTGGATGTTAATGCCAATCCACTGGACATACTGGAGGTGTACTTAGATTTATGTAGACAAACTTCTGAACTCCTAATAGCCCCCAAGGTACAACTCACAGTAAATATCTATAAATTGTTTGCTAGTCCTTGCTCCAAAGCACACAGTCTGTTAAAACGTGCCCTGAAGAGATCTCTCAGCGACTCAGAGGAAGTGTGGACATGTAGACAGTTGTACAAGGTTGTGAGTAGAGAAAGGAAAGATGCAGTATCAAGGAAAGGGTGGGTATACCTAGTGAGGGCCATTATCACCAAAGACATCATACATTCTGGAAAGTGGGAATCGCCCTGTATTTTGGTAATGGGCACAACACTAACATGGGCATTCCCCTTCAGTCCTCCATATGGGTATCATATTTTGCCAGGGCATTTGAAGCCCCACCATCATGAAGCCAGGGTAAGCAAGGTAAAGTCATCATCCCTGAAGTCATCATCCCTGCCCTAGAAAAGGATGAGTCATGGTCAGTTTATTTAGATGACGTTTTCCTTGTTGTGGCTAGATGCCCTAACAACAAAGCACCAACAAACCACCAGGCCTGGATGGAGTACTAATAGATCTTTTTAAGGGCAATATAGATCTGTGGGCCCCAATTTTGCTCAATGTCCTAAATAGTGTAATGTCCTGTGGTCCTCACAGGCCATAGTCAAATGCTATAACAGTGCCAATTTTTTAAAAGGGCGACAGAGGGGATCCTAAATGCTCACTTATAGATTTCACAGAAAAAGTGATGGGCAGGATATCGTTAGATCATCTAGAGAACTGGGCAACTGAGGAGGGCATTGTATCTTCTGTGCAATATGGATTTAGGCAAGGCCTGGGGACTATAGACTTGTGTCTGAACATTTAACTTATGTTTAATAAGTATGTATGGGTTACAGGTGTGTTCCTATATCATTCCTTCACTGACCTTAGCTCAGCTTTTGAAAAGCATTGATAGAGGGAATCTCTGGTCGAAGTTGCTGGATTTGGGAGTGGAGGCATGGTTAGTACACATCATGTGTTAATTGCATGAGGAGGTTGTTGGATGTGTCAGGTATAGCCCCAATGGTGAATGTATGTCTCCCATTAATGTTAGCAAGGGAGTTCAGCAAGGCTGCGTGCTTGCACCGTTCTTGTTCAGCCTATACATTAGTGACTTGGAGAAGCAACTATTGGAGCTAGTGGCTGATCCACCAAGGGTTGGGCCAAGAGACTTATATCTAGGACAGGGATCAGCCTGCAGAGATTGCAGGATGGGTTTGTGCAGTTTGTAAACTCTCTGTGGCTGCAAGCAAATGAATCAAAATAATTCACTATGGTCTGTGGCAGACCTAAAGCTAAGGTGAGAACCTTTCAGATACAAGACACTAGAATACAGACGGTCAATACCTTCACATATCTGGGTTATCCTTCCATAATAAATGTAATTGGAAACATCTTATCAAAATTAAACGTACTCACTTTGATCAAAACACTGCGTATATCTTTAAGTTTGTCAAGAATGACCTCTGGCAACCATCCTAAATATTTATATGGCTAGATGCATTGCGGCTTCCACTAATTGAGCAAGTATCTGGGGATTTCATGATCCAGCACCACTACAGTCCACCAAAAACATATTTTTATGTAAATTGTTACAAATACTGAGGTTTGTCGCCTCTTCTATCTGCCATGAAGAATTAGGGATTAGCCATTTGAGTGATAATGTTAAGTTAGCCTGACCATATTATGGCTGTCTACCTGGTCCCGACCCAAAACTGCACTTACCAAAGCTGTGATTAAGGATTGTCTGAGCCTGGATAAGGCCTGTAACATCCGGTGGTTGCAGTATGTGAAGGCAAACTTCACCAAATATGCCGGTAAGATCTCTTTGACAATCCGCAGACAATAACAAGGCAGATGAAACTCTGCCAATTAAAAATAATTATTGGCCAAATGGCAATGCTAAGAGAAGAGGGGAAGTATGGTAGCTGGCCAGTGAGGACATTTGCTATGTTGTTAACAGCCAATGATATAGAACCCTACTTACTTTCTATTCCTAGTGTACAGCAATTTTGTTTTCTAACGTTTCTCCTCAATACGGCCCATCTTTTGGTTTCTTATCCAGCATCGGCTCACTGTGATAGTGAACTTGTAGTCTACCCATGTGACTCGAATTCAGCCCAGTCAAAGTAACATTTGTTTCTTCTGTGACCTTCATAGCTGACCCAGAAAATCTATGGTTGGTCTTTTGGTCAGAACCTTAAACAGTAAACAGTGTAGGCCTGAACTACTGTACTTTCAATTGCTGCAAACTAAATTAGTATGTTATACAGTTTATAGATATATTGCAGTTTGAATTATGCTGAAGAAAATTGTAGGGAAATAACATGTTCTACAAGCATATTATTTAATGATATTTTACTGCAACTGCCTGAGATAGACAGGTTAATGCATACTTCTATTAAGGCAGGAAGGGGGTGGGTAGCCGAACTGGTCTTCAAAGAGGGAATGGCAGTTAGGGCAGGACACAGGCTGACCACCATTTCCTTCCACCTCACCCAGATAGAAGCCCCAGTAATTAGATTTGAAGAGGAGCTGGAGGGGGAGTGCTAAGGTTATGTAGTCATCCCAGTGGGACAGCTTAGCCAGATCTTAACCTCCATTTTGGAACTTGAAAGAATAGTGCTTTCAGGGATTGATTTTAACCATACTATGCAGGAAGTGGCACTCTGCACCCTATTGGTCAGGGGTACCCCTGTGCTTGCCAGCCCAGGAACACTGAATAAATATGGGAGATTTGCCCAGCAATTCAGATCCCTGCTTTAAACTACAAGGATAAGGAGGACTGCCCTGCTGGAACACAGGTCTGTACACCAAAGGACTGCACTCTGGATGACTGCACCTGCTGCACACTGAGGAACTACAACTATAATGACTTTGCCTGGCTTCAAAAGAGTGAAGGAATGGAGTCCATGGAAGTAACAAATTGAAAGAGCTTTAAATGCGTCATCTCCACCAAGAGGAACCCAGCTGACCACCTTTAACTGAACTTTTAAGAATTAGAACATCCCAAGGACCATCTCAGAGCATCTAGACTCTTGGATTGGTGTTGTCGACCACTGGAGACCCAAAGGAGGACTTCTGGAAGAAGATCCAGAAAAGTGGAAAAGTTTGGAACAACTTTGGAAAAAAGCTCCATTAGGTGACAGACCCGTTGACGAGAGTTAAGCCATCAATTTCAAACTGCAACCTGGCCTGAATTTCAGGTTCATATCACTTAAGCTGTGGAGCTTTTCCCTATCAATGAGACTTCCAGGAGTTGACCGGGGCCTTGCGCTTAACCAAACTGCCAATGTCGCATGAAATCCCTGTCTGACAAGGAGCTTTCCCAACTTCGAAAGAAAAAGCTCCAGAAATGTGACTCAATCAGAACGTAAAACCTTGACCGGACCCTACCTCTAAGTTTATCTAACCACGCTCCATCGAAGTTGGCCTGAAACTTTGACTTTACCCAGGTCAAGCACGACCAGATGTCCCAAGTGGCGCTTTTGGCTTTTAGGAACTAGAAAACATTTATTCTTTAAAAATTCATATCTCCAGTTCCCTACATTAGCTTTTCGTCACTTTGGTGTCATTTTAAAATCTTAAAGATAAAAATATTTCCTATTTTTGTAAATTGATGTGGGATTTTTCATGTGTGCTGTGTCTTATCTATGTAACATATTGATATTTTTAAATGCTCTCCTAAGTTAAGCCTGCCTGCCTGCTTGTTGTGCGCTACCTGGGTTTGAGAAATGGATTAATTTACTGAGATCTTGACTGGACTTTAATTTGTGATTGTAGCCTTGTTACTACGGGTGGGTATGTACCAACCTCTACTAATAAACCACCTTCCAACAGTGTAGTGCTCATGTTTAAACTACTTGTTTATGTTTACAGAAGGAAATGGGTGATTGTGCAAAGCTTGATTATTTGCAGTGCACTCTCTCATGTAAATTCTTCCCAGAAGCCATTAAGACAACTCGACCCCGTCTGCTCTTGCATACACATCTAATGGCCTTTTTCTATAACACCAGCCTTCTAATCTTAACCCAAGTTAGCACAGCCGTCCCCCCTACAGTCCTCTTTCCCTCTTTTCTGTAACGTTATATGCTTCATCATGTGAATTTAAAGCACTTTGCTTCCTTTATGTTGATGCACAAGTAACATCAGTATTCTCAATAATTAAGCAAATAGTATGTCATGATAATGATCACACTAAACATGAACAAATATTACTTATGTATGGCTGTCTTCAAATTCCATGGCCATTCTCCTGTCTAACATCAAACCACTGACAAGCTCCTCGTTATGATCTCAACAGCCTGCAAATTAAACCAAAGCGCAAGGTGACCAGTGATGCTGCATCTGCTACTGATGCAGCTCCTTTTTGTCATATGTGGTGACATTTTGGAGCTAGGCCTGGGTGAAATTTTATTTACGCTGGAGTAATCAGAGTAATTTGGAACTACTCTTCTGACATGAAATACTGAAAATTATTCAAATATGACCATTGACGTAATTTTGAGTAATTTGGGCGCAAGAAAGGCTACCCAAAAGGGGAAACAGCCTTTACCATGCAGCCGAAACTATGCAGTCCCTTTCCAACGCTGGCAAAACAACGAACACGTTGTTACCATATGTTCCTTTACCACGCACGTCATTACAACTACTTGCTTTATGGAAGGCATTGTTGAACTGGGGTTGGAACTTAAGACCAACACCTTGCCTACTGTTTGTGCAGACTGGAGTTGGACCATTAAATTATACTATTCCAAAGTCCAGCACTTCCGTAAGGTAAGTTGTTGTAACGACTTGCGTGGTAAAAGAATACATGGTAACTAAGCATTCCTTGTATTGCCCGCGTTGTAAAGGCATGTGTGCCAAACACATGCGTGGCTCCATCATACAACCACCCAAAACCAGAGGAACAGAGTACAAGTGGCTACTGACTGTTGTTCCTGTTTTGCTGCATTCATCACTATTTTCTTAGTGGAACATGCAGCATGACGTAGATGGACTGTGAGAAAAACCAAACATGGCCTTGCTAAAAACGGTACCACAATAGAGGGCACATAATTTAAGGGGTAAATTCTGTGGGACAAAAGACATGAAAAACTATAAAAACCTCTCATTGTAAGTGACCCCCCGGCCCTTTTCCTTGGGTACCTACCTGTGGGAGACTAAACCTATTTCTCTCCCATCAATGTAGTTTTCTCATAGTCCATTTTTAGCGAAGCATGCTTTTGAAAATCCTTAAAACCAGCACATATGAATCGGACTAATTTCCAGATATCAAGTAGAAATCACCAAATAAGCAAAAGGTCTTGTTCAGGAATGGGAAAGAGGGGCATGAGGTATTTTCTAGACCTAATACATATCACCAAGGGGTAGATGTATTTACTGTGTTTGAAAAATACTTCCTAGTCTGAGTTTAAAACTGGAAATTGAGCAAAACATAGGGAATTCGATGACTAATTTGCCCATTTAAATTGGACAAAATATTTTTCATGGTTTAGGAGATGTTGTCATCCTAGACCACTTTTTTGCTGGGGGAGGGGTCATTGAGTTACACTCACTTACGGGATAGGGTTTCCAAAAATGGCTGTTGATGAGATATGGTCGATTCCACCAACTTGAGAGTTTTGATTCTTAGTCCCTGATTTATACTTTTTTGCACTTCATTACCGTCATTTTTTTGACGCAAATTATATTTTGTAGGTTTGTGCCGCTTTTGTGTCAATAAACGACGGTAATGCGGTGCAAAAATAGGTAAATCAGGGACTATGTCCATATACTCTGGAAATCCGAAGTTGTTTTTTGACCCTCGATCACCTATAGTTGTTGACAAGATCTGCATCCGAGAGTAGGGATTTTTTCACTAAAGTTTATTGCTAGCAGCTGTCTAGTTTGTGATTCAGAGTTTTGAAGATTATCCACAACAGTAGTGCTATTGCTAGACTGAGTGAATTCATAATTATGAATTTATGGTTATGAATGTGACATATTTTTTGGTTTGTAAGATTTGGCAAAGTGTCCTTTTCATATTTGATAATCCTGGGTTAAACTAAGAGTTCTTTTCAGACAGTTTATTTGATGACTTCACCCTTTTTGAGGAAAGTGTGTCTAGAGTTTTTATAACATATTTGTGAAAATCCTGAATCATTTTGTCATGGTCGTTGCTGATATGAATAATTGGTTAGCCAATAACTCTAGAAGTCACTTTTACCAATCCTTGCATTTGACTTCCACACTAATTCTGTTGTGTTTAGTCCCACCAAATTATGAAAGGGTTGAACAGGTGATGATTTCAAATAACTTCATAAGGGCGTTCCAGCTTAATCATCCTAACAGAGTAGAATTTGGGTCTGACTTTTTAACTAATAGCTCAAGGCCAAATGGGATCATCTTACTATTAAAATGATCAGCAACACCCTCCACCTGATCAAACCATAGGTTGCAATCACCTAGAAAAGTTAGGCTTTTATGTTTCCAGGTCCAAGGTCCTAATTAGGCATGGGCAAGATTATGCTGGTGTAATTCACATCATGTCGGGGATTTCTGAAATGACATCATTGCAATACTGTGCAATTATCTGACATTTGCAAAATGCATCATTCTGTTGTTCCCACATGAAGAACAGAATGCATGGAACTTTTGTTCACGGTGCTTTTCGCATTTTACATTAAACTGTAGCTCAAAATGACAGATTTGCATTTCACATATATACACTTAATTTTGTGGAAAGTCTTCATTTACACAAATTTTGCAAACCAAAGCACCAGGCCATTCATACAACACTCTGCATGTTCCAACCCGAATTTCTTTGCCCTTTTTTTATCACAGTACTCCAGTAGTACCCATGGTGCAAGCTTCAGCCCAATTTACTGTGTATGGAGCAAGCTCTTCCTTGGGTAAACTTTCACCATATCACTTTACCACGGGACTGAAGCTCATGTATGGCTCTCACAACACTACTGCCTTACCTCACTGGAGGTTCACAAATATTTATTTTGATTTTTAATTGAATTCCAGAGGGGTTCCTATGCCCCTCACCACCCCTCGAAAGCGGGGATCAGGGTGTCCCTACCATACCTCCATATTATCATTTTTGTTTTGCTTGTTTTTCAGGACATGAGGGCTACGTTCCTGGGTCCTCTAATCCACGCTGCAACGTTTTTCCATGTCCCAGGTACCATTGTACGACAATCGCCGAAGGGAGAAAAAGCTTCCTCATACAATGAGATTCAAACATTTAAAAATGTTCAATGTTATGGGAGTCCCACAATATACAGTGGTTCAAATATCACTAACTTTTCCAAAAGAATAACCCCTTCATGACCACCTCAAGCTCCGTTTTAAATGCAAATTTCTTAACAACGTCTGAATGGAAGGATTAAAACCGGATACTGGAAAGCACGCTTTGTGAGTATAGTTTTAACTTTCTGTCAATTTTGGTGTAATTCTGTTCTGCAATTTTCGTTCTGTATCAGAAAAACCTATAGAAAATAAAAAGGGGCGGTCAATGTTTTGGGGCCCCCCACTCCTTTTCTTGGCCCCACTTGAATCTGATCAAAACTTTTCCACGACTGAGTGAACTTTTTTTTTCATGCAGATTCGCAGAACTGAGCCAAAGTTATGGAATTAAAAATGCCTTTCATACGGAAAGTCAGACATTACTCTGATTGCACTGGTTCTACTTGCAATATATCCAAGACTTTGCTAAACTTGGAAAATCCAAGAAGAAATCACAAAATGCTTCCTTATCCATATAGCAAAAAATCTGGATATCTATCCCAATGCAGACCCAATAAGAGCCTCTCCTCTGCTTCATAAAGAATGTAACTTCTCTCCTCTTCAGTGAACGCACATCCAGGAATAACGGCTATGCTAATAAAAATAACTCTTTAAATTACAAGCAAGTCTTAGTTGCCTTGATTGTGTAGCCCCTTTAGTTTTTATAGTTAAATTCATGCTCCCTCGAAAGTTATTGGAATAGATAGACATTGAAGATGTAGAGTAGTCATCGCAGGAGAAGTACAGTAATTATCCAAAAAGAAAGATTTCAGCTAGAATTTCCCAACTTTGGGGCCTCAGCCACATTCCAAGGCGAAATTTCAGGATAACCATTTCAGTACATTGTGTGTAAATTTACATCATGCGGCTATCTGGAAAACCTGGAACGAACTTATCCTACCTAGACCTATGTACCAGCATGTAAAGTTTTTCCTTCACAACTGAAGTGAAGATTTTTTTCAAAATGTTGCAACTTCTTAATGTATGTCAAGTTTGTGAAATGTAAACTGGGAGAAAAGACGTTTTCAAAGCCGAATTTTGTCGAAATTAATCTCAGCAAAGACATCCATGAAGAGAAAGAATTCTTTCACAGAAGCGTTTTTGTGGAAATATACTTCTATAAAATTGTTCTCTGAAAGAATATTTATTCACAAGTTTTTGTTAAGGTCTAAAATCGTTGTTTGTGAAATTTACATTACCCTCCCCCATTCAGAGGAACAATCCAGATCTGTCGTAATTTAAAGTGGACTTTAAAGTATGGTGTTTCGCAGCAATTTCTGGCCGATTTTCCATGTAGGAGGCCTGCTGTAGTTGCTTCATGAAGTTATGATTACGAAAGTAGAGAGAGCGTGGGATCTTGTTACCGAGTCTACAGAACATATTCTATTTGGCCATGTTGCCATTTTATTTCAGAGGTGTTCTGGAAAAAGAAATCTTTTCAACTTAAATGAACTTTGAAGACAACTTGGGGGTCATTCCGACCCTGGCGGTGAAAACCGCCAGGGCCGCGAATGACGGAAGCACCGCCAACAGGCTGGCGGTGCTTCCTGGCCCATTCTGACCGCGGCGGTAAAGCCACGGTCAGAAAACCGGGTCCGGCGGATTCCCGCCGGATTTCCCCCGGCTGGGCGAATCCGCCAGGGCAGCGCTGCAAGCAGCGCTGCCCTGGGGATTCTGACACCCTTCCCGCCAGCCTGTTTCTGGCGGTTTTCACCGCCAGGAACAGGCTGGCGGGAACGGGTGTCCTGGTGCCCCTCGGGGCCCCTGCACTGCCCATGCCACAGGCATGCACTGCAGGGTGTCCTGGTGCCCCTGGGGGCCCCTGCACTGCCCATGCCACAGGCATGGGCAGTGCAGGGGGCCCCTAACAGGGCCCCAGCATGCTTTTCACTGTCTGCTTAGCAGACAGTGAAAAGCGCGACGGGTGCAACTGCACCCGTCGCACACCTGCAACACCGCCGGCTCCATTCGGAGCCGGCTTCAGTGTTGCAGGCCGCCTTCCCGCTGGGCCGGCGGGCGCTAACAATGTTAGCGCCCGCCGGCCCAGCGGGAAAGTCGGAATGGCCCCAGCGGTCTTTCGACCGCGGAGCGGCCATATGGCGGTTCCCGCTTGGCGGGCTGCGACCGCCGCCCGCCAGAGTAGGAATGAGGGCCCTTGTGTCTTATTCTCGAACCTTTTTTATGTATCTCAGTGAAACTTACGCGTGGAAAATGATCACACACAGCATTCGTTTTTTACCTAGCTAAGGTAGTGCTAGCTGGGCCTTGCATACGGAGATGAAACAAGTGCAGATTCTCTGCTAAATATGCAGGCATTCAAAAACTTCTGATTGACAACTGACTGTGGGAATAGGTTTTTTTCTTGAGTTTTTCAGGTGGCGATGAGAGAACTGCAATGCACATGGGGCACATTCACCAGTATTTGATATCCTTTTACCGTATTCCTCTGCACTTCCAATGAACTAGATGCAAGAGACGTAGTAAGCATGGAGAAGTAAACAGACCATTTCCAGCTTTCAAGCGTGTGGGAAAGTGAACCACTCTATTGTTCTTTATATGGAGACGAGGAATACCACTGTATGGTCGCATCAGTCCTGATTTTAACTGAGGATTGTGTCTTGTTTAAGGAAACTGTATCGGGTGATACATCGGGTGATACATACACTGGTACAGAAGGTACAAATGTTTTTCCCCCACACAGTCTATTAAAATGAATTTTGAATGACTGCACTGATGTCTATGGTATGCCCAAAAACATGCGGTAGTACTGTACATGGATGCTAAACATGCATTTGACACTGTCAAATGGGCATTTCATTGGGTGGTGTTAGAACAATAGGTTTTAATTCTGATGTTTGTTTCACACATAACGCTACTACATAACAGCTCAAGGGCTTGTGTAACAGCATCTCCCGCTCTCTCTGCTGATGTTTGCCTTGTAATGGAATTCTTCTCTTATAGTATCTTGAATAATGTACTGATAACTGGATTAAAGTGGAACAATGAGTGGAAAGAATGAATCTACTAACACAGAGACAAAGTGATTTTAAGACCCATATTTATGAAATGTTTGTGCCGCCTTGCGTTGTTTTTTTAATGCTAAAGTGGCACAAACATAACTCCATATTTATATTTTGATGCTAGACCCATCAAAATTCAGGGTTAGCGACATTTTAAGGTAGCGCCAATCCACCTTGCGTCCCATTGCGATGCAAGGTGGGAGTTCCTTACCAAAAAATGACACTAGCCTCCTAGCCATATTTACCTACCGACACAAAAACAACCCAAACCAAGGAAACGGACCTAAAAAAATGGCGCTAAGTCCGATTAGCATCAACTTTTAACACCTGGTCAGACCAGGCGTTAAAAACAGGCCCACAAACCACTACTCAAGGAAAACTCACAGCAAGAGCATTTGAAACATCCAGGAGAACATGGAAGTTGTGCTGGTCCAGCTTAATCAAACTCTGCAGACGTTAGCGAAGACAGCAGGTCCCTCCACCACCACCACAGCAACCCCAAACACCACCACAGCAGCCACAAAGGCAGGGCAGAAGGTGGGAGAGGATCTTCAGATAGCGCACAACCATCCTTGTCCTCAGGAAACAAGATGTGATCAGGATGTACAAACTGAACCGGGAGTCCATTGCACGCCTGCTGCACCATATTGTGTCGCACATCACAGCTAGAGTGCAAACACCCACTATCATTCCACCTATGACCAAACTCCTCACTGTCCTCCAAATGCTGGTGTCTGGATCTTTTTAGATAGAGGGTGCACCAGTGGCTGCTCTGTCCCAGCCATTCTTCTCGGTCTTCTTACCTAAGGTCCTGGATGCTATCATACACCTCACACCCCACCACATCTGCTTCCCAAACACCCAGCATTTGCACAGGAGACCAAGCAAGGTTTCAATCAAATTGTTGAGTTTCTGCATGTGCTGGGTGCAATGGACTGTAACCATGTGCAACTGGTGTCATCTGCAGCAAAGGAACACCTATATAGGAATCACAAGCACACACATTCAATCAATTTGCAGGCCATTGTGGACCACCGTGGGCTCGTCACCAACATCCTTCCTAAATATCCCGGCAGCGTCTATGATGCATACATATTTTTCCATTGCACCATCAACGAGCGGTTCCAGGATGGCCAATATGGCAATCGTCTACTCATAGGTAAACCACCATACCAGTCATAACACACACAACATAACAGCCATCTAGGACAAACAAGACAAACACCACACTAAATACACACGGGCAGGGGTACATAGATGTACAGGCAACAACACATATCCAGCATGCCACACTACACCGCATGCATTGCACTTCACTTGCACCCACATGTACATAACACAGTCACATCCTGACTGGCACACCATGTGTGGACAGGTGGAGCCAAGTTCCCTTTGCATACAGCAGCTGCTCACAAACCACTACAAGTGTCCACAGGTTGACACCTAAATGCAGATCACACACACATTGCACCAAACAAAGAATGGCCCAGGCATGTCAATGGCATAGGCCATGGTCATTTTAAGAAAGTCACACATAGGCATAGTCCCACGTAAATCATGGTGTTCAAGCCTCTGGCAGAACCTAAATCAAATGCCAGGTGCCATAACCAACTACATATCATCTACACATACCTGACATACCTGTAGTGTAGTAGGATTCAGTAGGAGTATAGAGGACATACCTGACCTAACAATCACAGTACTAAAGGACCCATGTGAAAAATATATGTGCCCCCTCCCAAAGTCTGCACTGTGCATGTGTAGAAAGTGTCTGTGAGAAATCATGTAATGGAAGCTAAGAGATACTACTGCATCAAACTACATCATCCTACTAATGTGTGATACACACCCTTATACACTTGATGGCTGCCACAAGCATCATCTGCCACAAAGGGTCACAAATTGTCACACTACATGCGTAGTGCCACATGATAACATGGACGGCACAGTCTTGCTTTGTAGGGCAACTATGGTGTCTCAACATCTGACACCATTGTGGTGCAAGGAGGTAGTAGGTTCCATCTAACAATAGAAAACTGCTTCAAATATGGACTACACAACACATTTTCCTAATTTATACCCATCATTTTGGGATCAATATTAAAATTCCCAGGGCCTTGAGCCACTACCCAAGACTGTCATGTCCATCAACACAGTCCATAAAAACTATTTCACACACAAGAACAGGAACATACACTATACCACAAGCAAGTCTGAGTCACCACTCCAACTAAAACTAACAACTGCCATGGTATGTTCCAAACCACTATCGAGCTTTACTAATACATCTTCGGTCTTTCCTTTGCAGCTGATCATGGGTAGGGCATACATCCTTGGGTTATGACTCCATTTGCCAATCCCACAACGGTGGAAGAACAGGCCTAGAATGAAGGGCACAGGAAAACACGCACTGGGGTGGGGAGGACATTTGGGCTTCTGAAATTAAGGTTCAGGTGCCTGGCCCTAACAGGAGGAAGCCTCTTGTATGTTCCACTGCTCGAATGCAAAATCATACTGGCATGTGCAATCCTCCACAACATCTGTGTCAGAACAAATGTCCCCTGGGATGACTAGGTTGGTGTCCCCAATGAGGAGGATGATGACGATAAAGCAGAATATTTGTAGGGGGAACAACAGAACACTTCTGTAAGAGTTTGCAGGAGACTCCACATTGTAGAGAACTTCTATACATAGTCACTGGACTAACAACATCACATTGTAAATAGCACAAATAAAATTCTTTGTACCCGATTCTCCTTGGTCTACTCATTCTCCACTACACATATCATTAAAATGTGACTCAAACCTCAGGGAGGAGGTAAGAAACACAAAGGTGACAAGTATGGTAGCAACATCGTTTGTGATGTAAGAGGGTCTACTGCCTCCATTTCACATATCAGTAACATGCAATTCACAGGCTTAGATCCATTCACCACTACATTTATTGTGCCGTCAAGTGGGCAAAGTGCTAATACCTAGCCCATTCACCACAACAACACCATGCCTCACAGGATGCATGTAAGGGGGGGACACATAAGGTAGGAGCTGTCAACAAATGGATATTAAGTAATGTTTGAACAGAACACTGTCACAACTCATGGTGATTGCAGCTTTGCCTGTACGGTACATGTGTGCCAACTTTGGATATCATAGGTAACTTTGGACCTTCAGTAAATGTCTACGGATCTAAAAATTTAATGGGACAATTCACCACCAAATATTTGTCTGGGTTAAATGTAGGCAGAGTGTCTTCTACTCACTATGTTCATGAGCTGCACACTTGTCACACAAATCTTTTGTCTTGACACATGCCTAGAGCAAATCCAGATAAACACATGAGACTGATGTACGGGTGTATGTCCTAGGTAGCAATGGGTTTGTCAGTATCAACAATGCTTGACATGTGTCAGCATGTTTACCTAGTATGCTCTGTATAGCAACATTACACAACACATAGCAATACACACCACTCATTGTCACTCAGATGACAGAACAAGTGCATGGTAGCAACAGTAACAATTTATTCCATACATGTTTTTGGCTCCAACATTGCAATCAGGTGTGGGGTGTGCTACTATGTCCAGCATTGCTCAATAATGTCAGAGACACAGCATCAAACTGAGTAGGAGTAGATCTAGCCATACATGTTGCATTTGGCTACTGAAATGTACACCACTGAGATGATTTCACACCTCAACATCATTCAGTCATGGTAAGAGTTACCTAGGTTGTGGCATGTTGGAAGACATGCATACCCATGTTCAATGGAGGATGTGGATGGACAGCTTAGAGACACCTACAGATACTTGCAAATGCAACATGGGAGGTCACCTGGAGACAACACAAATGCAGTGGCAGGTGTAATGTCATATGTGTGCGTGGCACTCATTATATCTCACATATACTGTCAATAGAACCATAACTATCAAGTAGCCAGTAGTAGGAGATGTGTACATCTACAAATTATACAAGTCACATGTTGCATCCTGTCCATGTATGACCAAACAATATTGCTGTAGAAGATGTGTGCAAAGTGTAAGCAGCCTAAAGAAAGGGAGCAATGTAGGAAACAATACATGCCTTTCGAGTAATGCAGGAAAAAATGGAGAAGGGACACACATAGACCAATACTGACTGTATAACACATCAATGTCTACATGTCAACATTTAACATATATACAGAGAGGGTCGCCAGGTCAGTACATACCCCAGACATCCTGGCCACTAGCATATCCTGGTATCTGCCCACCGCATGCCACTATGACCTGGCACGTTTCCAATATTGAAGTTACTACATATATACAGCCCCTAAACAATCTGCCCATGGAAAAAACTAAGGACATCAAATAATGAGACATGTCCTAAATGTGCAAGCACCCAGAGCTCTGCACATGAGAGGGGAAGGCTGACATCAATTACTGCTGAGCAAAATGTGATATCCTGGTCTGTATGATCACAATTGTGCATGTGTCTGTCTTCTGGGAAGTGTGCATAGTTCTGCTGAGTAGCAATCATAACAAGTTTAGATCTCCGCTAAATAAACCCATCACCACTGCTCTGGCTACATTAAGATATGACATTTTCTAGGGCCTGATGCATGTGCACAGGGGGCTGGGTAAACTGGGGCACCATTAACCTGCTCCTTCACATGCAACCATGAGTTTGTGTTGTGATGCTAACAAACATGATGTCGACAAATGTGAGTGC
This sequence comes from Pleurodeles waltl, assembly GCF_031143425.1. Classification (NCBI taxonomy): domain Eukaryota; kingdom Metazoa; phylum Chordata; class Amphibia; order Caudata; family Salamandridae; genus Pleurodeles; species Pleurodeles waltl. Next base: position 1,136,496,219 of record NC_090440.1, on the reverse strand, counting down.
CAAGTTGGAGGCATGCACACATATACCACATATCTCAGCGCACATGTACCACTATAATGGCTCAGGCACAGAAATGTGTTTGGATTCTGAACAAAAGGCAACAAAAATAAGGGCATAGGCATCACAAGTTCAGTGACTGAAAGAAATTACCTTCACATGTGTTCTGACATACGGAAACATAGGTGGCACTGAAGTGACTACACATGCGTTTGTAAAATGCCAACATGTGTCCATGCAGAAAGATAGTAATCTGATGTTTCACCACTGTGATAATATTTTACAGAAATGACACTACACATATCTTTACACACACACGGCATATACCAACCTTCACTAACACATGTGTACATAACATATCCTGCAACTAAGATGCATGGGGAACCAAATGGCACATGTGTAGCAGAAAAACATGAAGTAATACAACTCAGAGTGGGCACACATGCACACACAAATTGCCTGGGGTAACGTGATGTCAATGCAGTCCTACTTCACTGAATATTCTGAGCACAAACTGTCATGGTTGTCACATGCCTTATAATGTGTTGGATATAGGCTATCATATATATTGTGTTGTAGGTATGTGTACATTTCTATCTCAGACATAACAATGTAGTCCACCCACAAATTAGTATTCATACACATATGTACACATGCACATGTATGTAGACACAGTGTAGCTACATATGCACATGTGCACAAAGTATGAGTAATCACATGCAGCAGACTCATAGATAAACCTATGGGTTCGACATACCAATGTCATTGTTATGACATTACTGGATAGTCACGCACATGTAGCCATACCACATATAAAACATTGTAGCACAGCCCATGTGACATGTTAAGTAAATCAGGGTGCTCTCAAGGCCTACAATGCAAAAATCCACGCAATACCGAAATGCATAAAAAAAATTACGCAAACTCATTAAATCCACACTGTAACGTAAGTAAAATTATGCTTGGGCCCTAAGCGGCAATCACATGTCTGCAAGCAATTTCACGCAGAAGGTGAAAAAATTGACGCATGACCGTCATGTGTCAAAAAAACGAAACGTGATGCACAGGCCCAGGAAGTGATGAAACATGACATCCTGCATGCAAACATGGTACAGTGAGTTCACTTTCACTTCACAGTCTTATTGTCTGTGACTGTGTGAGGTTGTGTGGAGCTGGTGCTGTAGGAGTTTTGGAGTGTTTTGAGTGTTTATTGTGTTGTATTCTGTAGGCATTGTGTTTTATATGTCTTTAAACTTGTCTTTTGTACTGGAAGTGTACTGTTTTTGTCTCTGTATTGTAGGGTGTTTGTCTGTGGTAGTATAGTTGGTGGAGTAGTTGGGTTAGTTGGATTAGTTGTTAGAAACTTATTTTTTTTGGGGTGAACTGCATTTGCAGTCCAGTATGTCTGGGAAAGGGAAGATGGCAAGGATGTCGGCCGATGAGCTGGGGGATTTTATATGGCTAGTTCAGCACTACCTCCCCATGATGCTGGAACTGGTGGGCCGTATCTTTCTAGGCTACCCCACAGAGGCAAGGAGGCTGCTTTGGGGCAAGGTGCTCCACCACCTAACACAAATCTTTGGGTCAGGAAGGAACGATCACCAACGTAAGCACCACTGGGCAGACCTCATTACAAGGGAGCAAGATCTGCTGGATCATCTGGGCATAGAGATTGGTGGAGCAGTTGGTAAGTCTCCATTTCCCATACAAAGTCTTTTTTTGCATGTGCCTGACAGTTGCAGATATGGTTAAGTACTGCAAATAATGCTTGTGGATCTGGACATGTCGTATGCTACCTGCAGGAAGAGCTCCAGCGCCACCTTAGGCCTGCAATTTAAATGTACAATAACGAAGCTGATGTAGAGCAAATGTACCATTTTCCCTTCACAACCATTACAAAGTATTGTGATGCATGCATAGGGCAACACGGTATTGAGCAGCACCAAATGAGGGGGTCCCAAGACCTGTTTGGGATGCAAATATATAAGCCACTGGGAAAAATGAAAAATACCTAAATTCCATTTTTCATGCACTCTGAACGGCTACTGAGAGCAGGTGTGCTATGGGGGAATATAAATGTATGTGATGGGCCCCCATGTACTAAGCAATAGCCGTGAAGATCTGTTGCAACTCCTGCTGAGTACATCATTTACCCACCCATAAATAGATGCAGTTGGACACAACCTGCATCATGCTGCGCCTTAATTCTCATTAGGCGCATACATGGCGAGGGAAAGGGGTGCACTGGGGCCACAAGCACTGTATTGTTGCAATTGGTGCTGCACCACTGTTGTTCTATCAGCCCTTTTGTGTCATTGGCCAAGCCCATGTAAGGGAGCTTGACCATTCACTGGGTCCAGGCTACTAGCACATCCCTCTTCCTGTACATTGTGTATCACACGCACCCTATGCTATGTCTTTTACCACACACACACATGTGCTGAGTCAGTTCCAGAGGCCTTCCGCTTCTCACTGACATTATGGGACTGCACTGCATCTGCTCCATCACTGGCACAATACTCAGTAACCTGCACCAAGAAATGCATCCTTGGACCACAGAGCAAGTTTGTTTGTTTTGAGGCATATGTCTATTTCCATGTTCTTATCCCTTACTAGACAAATATTGGCATACCATGCCAACAATGGCTGGCGACACACTATGGGCAATACATCCATGATTTCAATCAGTCAATGTGCAGTTAGGTACAACTATTTTCACATGAGTAAACCCCATAGCATTATTGATTGTGTTTGTACCTTGTGATGGCACATACATATTACTTACTTTACTGTAGGATGTATCACAGCATTCGTCAACACTTTGGAATACCCACACAACCTCTGGGCAGTAGTATGTCAGTTTGCTGTTACAATGAGGTAGATGTCTACAACATCTGGGGCAGGCTCAAATGCTATGGGTGTCAAAATGGGACAGCCGCTGCAATGACCATCGCACGCCGCTCAGATGCAGTATACACTATCAAGGAGTCCCATATGGTCATGGAGGAGTAGAGCTAACAGACACCTGCATGACAATGCCATGTATTAATGGTGCATTGAGAAGCACCACAGGAGTGTCAGGGACAGTGATGATTTGTAGGTGCGTGGGTCTACATTATCTGAGACTATGTGTGATTGACTGATCATAGGTATTTGTCAGTTGCTCTGATCTAACACTAGGATGACTTTCTCACTCAGCCTAACAAGTTGACAGTGAACAATGACATCCCTTACTGATATGTACAAATTACACTAAGCAATGTTTTCCATTCATGTCTTACAGGTGGACTTCCACCCTACACTGTAGGTGAGGGTGCCCAATTTGAAGACCCCGATGCAACCAGTAAGTTTCATCTTGTGTGACATGTGTGCTACTCCAGGGTTAGCTGTGAGTCAGTCTGAAATGTTGAAAGATGGTTTTGCCTGACCAATGTTATGATACAATTGAAGACTAGATGGAAAGTTGTGCAATGAGAATGGTTTGCTTGTAGCTCAAGGGGCAACGTGTGCTGACATGGAATTGTATGTAAAGGAACTGTAATGGCTGGCCACTTATTCTTTAATGTCTACCATGATAGGTCTCAGGGCAGCCATTTATGTATATAGTAAGCCTGTTGACATTCATTTTGTCACAGCACCTTTGTCAGCACTGTGTGCGACACATAGCTTACACTTACTGACAAGACGGTACAAATGTGGGTTATGTCTGCAGAGGTGTCTAGGTGGCTTATGTAGGAGACACATGAACCAGAGGTGCTTCAGTACCCTTCAGATATAATGAGGCAGTAGTACTGCTAGGGGCCATATTGTGCTGCGTAAGAGTCAGTAGTGTACACAATTAGTAGACAACTCAGCTCCAGATGGTTGTAGGCAAAGTCTATGGTTCTTCCCACACCAGATCTTTACAGTTTTCACAACATGGTCCTGCATCCATGATATTTGGGAGTGATGTAGGTCACATCACATATGCATACAATGTGAGTGCTCTGTGCGTACCTGGTACTTTGATGATGTCTGACATGCATGTGCAAATAATGTAAAATGTATCAGGATACTGTTGCAGCACCCAATGCAGTGCCAAACTCACTTTTGGCCTAAGGGCACTCATATAGCCACTATGTATTTGCCATTTAACACAAGTAGCACAAAATAGCACAGGGTAGGGGGCTTCAGTTATGTAATATGTTGACAACTTGGATGTGCAGCTCAGGCTTTGGCCAGACTTTCTGGGGACATTGTATCAGTGGTACATGTGGGCATATCATGGGCAATGGCGTGCCCCCTGGGAAAAAGTATGCTCAGGCCATGTCTTACACAAGGACACATGAACGATGATTTACCAAACCTTAGAGTAGCCGGTGGGGAGTTACCAGACCCCCTGTCATATGGCCCCCACCTTGCATCCATGATGAGTGGGCAGTCCTTGATGTTTCATCAGGGGTGTCAAGGTGATGGATTGCATGCACAACCCCCCTCATGCACAGGGACACAGGAAATCCAGACTTGTTGGGGCACGTGATCATCACAAATTTGATGACACAAATGTTGATTATGAACAAGTTTGTGCAATCAGCTCTGGGACCTGTTCGTTCACAATAGATTGCCCTCATCCCAGTGACATGTATATGATACTGTTTATGGCTGTTAGGAAATAGTCATAGATGAGGAGTAAGTCATTGTTGAGGAATGTGTGGTGGACTGTATGTGTTATCTGCAGTTGCAGTGTACATAATATGTCTGTATAACCTCCACCCAATGCTGATACTGATGCTTGCTTTTCCTCCTATTTCAGCTGCCAATATGACACAAGACCAGAGGCGCGCTTTCCACAAGATGGCCAACGCTGCCACCACATAATGGAGGGTGAAACAGTATACTGCCAAATTGGAAGGAGGTTCCACAGTGAGAAGGCATCAGGGGAATAGAGTGCGTTTGCACATGGTGGACCTCCACAGCAACCACAGCCACACAAGGACACTGGAGCTAAATCATCAGGAGTGCAAGGGGGCACAGCTGAACCGAGGTCCTCCACTTCAGCTGTACCAGTCATGACCCAGGCACCAGTTCAACCACATGCTGCAGTTGTTGCTAGCCAGTTTGAATAAGACATAAGACGGGACATGGCCCAAATTTTAGCCAGACTTAAAAAATTGGAGGAGGAAAGTGCTGATAACAGGAGGATGTTGCGACACACCAAGAAGAAAATAAAGAAAAGCAGGAAATTAACTTATTGTGTTCTACAACCTCCCAGTTTCTTCCCCTTCTTTTTACTGTTTTACATAGTTTTAGATTGGGTTTTAGATGGGTAGTGTTAGGGTAGTGTAGGGTAGGCATAGGTTAGGTTAAGTTAGTGGGAGAGTGGGTGTTTCTACTTTTTTATTGTTGGGGTTTGAGTGGGGGGTCATGTTGGGGTATTTGTGTATAAAACCTTTTTTGAAAAAAAGATTACAAATAAAAAAATAGCAAAAATATATTTATTTGTTTAGGCCATAGGTTAGGTTAGTACATGTGTAGTCATAGTTTATGTTGTCCTACATGTATCTTGTCTCTTAAGTGGGTGGGAGGGGCAATGTTTAGAGTGTGGTGTTACATGTGTAAGATACGTTTAGAATAGGTTAGATAGGTGTAGTTCTAATGTTAAGTTTAGTAAGTATAGGTTAATTTAGCATAGGGTAGGTTTTAGGTAATATTTTGGTATATGGTTTTACAATTAATCCTGTTTATCTTAGCCTGAGTGTCTGGGGCTTCTCATGAGTGCACTGGCAAAGCTGGGGGAATGGCCTAGGGTATGCTTACCGTCTTGATTTCCCAGGTTTACCATGTGCATCCCCTATGACCAGGGAGATGTTTGAATGGCTGCTACATACCATCTACTAGTGCATACATTTGCCATCCAGTGTTCCAGCCATTCAAAATGTGTATGTATACTTTATCTTGGACAGGTAAATATGATACTTCACCTCTCATTGTTGGCAAGTGTGGTACATCTGACAAGAGGCAAATTTGGAACTGTATCCTGCAACACTGACAGGTGGCTATCACTGATAAGGTTAGCTTTTCCTGTACCACACAAATAAGTTGTACTGGTACTTTCATGTGAGTAAACTACTATTCAATTGGTTCAGAGCCATACATGCTGTATGTCTACTTCAAAGGATATCAGTTCAAAATCATATGGTATACTCAGTAAGTTGGTTGTAGCCAACAACACTATCATTCAACTTTCTCATGTTAGGATCCTAGTGTGTGGCTTATTGTCTGACAGTCATGCACTCATGTAGTGATATTCTGTACACATTGACATGGATTGACACAATTCTATCTTTTAGCTGAGTAGATGGATCACAGAAAACGTGAAAATGCTACGTGTGTACAAGGTGCTTTATTTACAGGTGCAATTGTAAATTCCGATGTCTATACAATATCCATTTCACAGACCCCATAAGTGAATGTTAGCCATTTAGCACAATCTGAGTCCAGGGTTGAAGGACCTGTCATGAGACATGGTTAGTAGTGTACATTAGTGAGAAGTTCAAAAATTGCCAATTGGTATGAAAGAGACAATTACAGCACATAGCAGACAATTCAACAGTGATTATGTGAAGAGGGCACATTTCCTACTGTCACAAAATTGGCATGATCGTAAGCCCAGGACTAAGGAGAAACTGTCCATGTGGCACAGACTAGCGCTATCGGGTGCTTTTCCTTGTGAATGTTATTCCTTCCACATCTTCATCCTCTGATGTGTGTGGTGCCTCCTGTGCCATGGCTGATGCTGTTGTAGAGGTACAGGGGGGCACACACACTTCAGGGGATAGAGATGTGGAGTCAAATGTCCTGGCAGCTGTCATTTGTGGCAACACATAAGGCATCACTGCAGCAAGGAATAATTGCTGATTTTTCAGCAACATCACTGTGGTAGGCAGCCATGTTTTTCCCTGAGGGAGGCCACTTCCTGCTGTATGGACTCCAGGGTATTCTGCATGCTGCTCTCAGTTAGGGAGGGCATTTGTTGTAGCTTCTGCTTCATGGCAGCAGCTATGTCGTCCAGAGATCCCTGGAGTCCAGGTAGCGGGAGTGGGTGCCTTTGATGGTACCTGAGTTGTCCTTATTTGTACTGAAGCACATCCACACTCACTCTGGGCTGCCTGCCATGGTCTCCATCTCCACCCGCACCTGCTTGGCCAGCTCCCATTGGACTCCTAACACTGTCCTCTGAAAGCTGATCTCTGGTTCCTCAGCGTTCAGGGCTGTATGAGTACTGGCTGGTAGCGTGTGTTGGTGGCTGGGTGGTTCATGTTGAGACCCCGCAAAACTGTGTGTCCTCCCTGCAACTAGAGGTAGTGTATGGAGTGATCCTAGAACATCCTGGAGAAGCTGTTCATTGATGGTTGGCAGCTGGTCATCAATGTCATCTGCAAAATCCAGAACAGGCTGGGCAGCAGGAGGTAAGCCTTAATCCTCTGCGATGAGATAGTGTAAAATCAATATTCAAATGTATTGGCTGTTGACATTGGACATTATGTATTTGCCACTGGAGGCTCAGTGACATGCCACTGACCCAAGGTTGTGGTTGTACTTATGTGTAGCATTGTGCATCACACATAGGTCAAGCTCTTTAGCAACAGAAAATGATGGAGCGCGACTCTGCACCAAAAGTGGCAGCGCCCCAGTGTCATTTTCACAATGCAGTGATGCGCTGTGTTTAATTGTATACAGCACACCCTTGTGTTGTCCCCTGCCCTGTCGCTAAATTGAGCTGCCTATTACCAACACAAGTATCCTTGCAGCATCATGCAAGGATGTCTTCATTGTAAGGTTTGATTGTTTAGGAAGGTGTCCCTTTCTGCACATACCCAATCACTAATGACGAATTGGCACTTCTGCCTGTGCCGCGCAGCACAGGCAGAAGTGCCAAAATGTAATTTTTTAATGATTTTTTTATGTGCAGTAAGTGACAACTTCCTGCACATTGACAATCATGTCTGGCATTTTGCTCTATCTATGCTTGCTGCAGAATGCAGCACACATGGAAAAAGCAAAAAACGAGGAGGAATAAAAGTATACCTCCTTGTTGCACTTTGTTAATGCCACCCCTAGGGTGGCATTAGATTCTGGTGCTGCCTCAGGTTTATGAAAACGCATTAATCTGATGCAGCTTCAATGTGCAATGTGTGTGCTATGGCATGCCCACAGCAACACCCATTGCACGCCCCTTCCACACAAAGGGCTGTGTGAAGGGGCCATATTTACAGGGTGGCATTAAGAGACAAAAAGTAGTGGTTTAACTCAACTTTGTAAATTCAGTACAGGCATTGCGCCACCGGAGCGTCCCGAAACGTGATGCTTCGGTGGTACTAGGGGCTCATTAATATTCCCCTAGGTATTTTGGGGCATATGTTAGTGCCCCAAGTGCCACCTGAGTGTCACTTTTGGTGAGGCTCAGGTGGCTCAATGCCCTGCCCCAAAAGTACTAGGTTGCATGAATCCACTTTTTGTGCATTGATGCCACCTTGTATATATGGACCCTTCACATCCAGCACTTTGCATGGAAGGTGTGTGCAATGGGTGTTGCGCTGGGTGTACCACAGCAACACCCATTGTGTTTTGACACTGCCTCAGATTTTGGACTATTTGTATACCGGATGCTGGGCCAATATCTGACACCAGCCCAGAAGTGGGTTTAGCATGGCAACATCTAGGAGTAATGCTTTACATTTTTAATGGATTTTTTTGCTTTTACTATGTGTGATGCATTCTGCTGCACACAAATAAGAGCAAATCACACATTTAGTTTGTTGTTGTGCAGGACAGCTTTTCTTTCTACACATAAACACTCTCCCCCTCAACGCTGCCATCCTTGCACTATGGTGCAAGGATGGCTGCATTGGTACACAACTTCAAAACTCCATTTGCGCAGGGGCTACACAGGGGTGTGCTTTTTTCTTATGTGTATGGCACATCCCTGCATTTTGAGAATGACGGTGTGTGATGCTGCCTAATTTTGCACAGCAGCACACACCATCATTTTCTGTTTGAACTAGCCCTCTATCTTGTGAAATGGTGAGATTGCAGCCACATGTACAGCTGCACACATGATGTTCACATACATGCACACTGTGTTGTATGCATTTTATTTTGTGGCCATTCCCATATGAAGCATATGGTTGTGTGTGAGTTGTTGTGGGTTCACCCTGTATGGGTTATGTTCCACAGGTTGCAAGCTTTAGGGAGGATTTTCTCTCATTTGGCATGGCTCAGGGCAGCTGCAAGATGTGATGTAATACACTTCAGCAATTTAGATATGCAGTGATGTGCCATATTCAGTTGAATATAGTACAGCCCTGCAAATCCCCCTGCGCCTGCACAGATCTGTGCTCCCTGCATCAACACAGGCATTGTGGCAGCATGATGATGGGTTGCCTGCCTTTAAGTGATAATTTGTTCATGTGCAGGGAGGTGTCCCTTCCTACACATGCTACACATGTACAAGCTATTTTTGCTGAGATGGCATTTCACTGTTTGCTGCAAGATGCAGCACACATGAGTAAAGGCAATGCGACATTGAGGGAGGGGAGCATTTTGGCCAGAGACACCACCCTGACACCACCTCTGGAGTGGCAGTGACTTCCGTCCTAGTCTCTGATGTCTACGTTGTGTTGGTACATGGGATTTGACTATATGCAATGGTTGTTGTAATGGCGCAGACACACTATTTGAACGTGCCTGCCAGGCAATGTGGTGCATATTTACATGGTGGAATATAGCCATAGTGAGCGGCCTATGTTGATGCTGTGTATATGTTGAAGTGCATTGCACAACCAAAGCGTCAGTACATGTGTGGCTTGGGTGGGTATGGTGCATCTTGATTTAGGGCCTTTGTGTCCCAATGCAATCCGTTAGCATACATTGAGTGTGTTCTATGTGCCTCCCCCTTCTGGCGTTAGTGGAGTTCCAGATATCCTCCCCAACTTACCCTGCATTTGTGGTGGTTGCCGGTAGTCTGCGCTGTCCTGCGATTCCAGTGACCAGCTCCTCCAGGATGACCGCTGCAACCATCTCTTCCAGCTCATCCAGGTCCTCCTTTGGTGGGGGACTTCCACCTCCAGTCTGCAGAGCTACCATACGATCCTGGCAAGTTTCTCCTTAGTCCTGTGCTTGTAATCGTGCCAGTGGTTCTTGACCTCAGCGACAGTCCTCTTCAACACTGCAACGCTGTTGATTTTGTCCACTATTGCCTGCCATATTTTGTCTCTATTACCAACTGGCAATTTGGAGGTGACAAAGAGCTGGTGTTGGTGCTTCGTTACCTCTCTGACCAGGATGTCATGCACCTCCTCACTAAAGCGACACTTATGCTTTCTCTTCTCCTTGTGACTTTTCTGGACCCTCCTGGCTAGTACTTGGGTGTTGGGGGTCTCCCTGGGGTCTCTCCTGGCCCGATGATTCCTTCTTCTCTTGCAATTGCACTCTTTCCTGCTTGTGTGTTTTGTTTTGACACTAATTCAGTGTAAAAATGGAGCTAACCCTTTTGCGATATGTTTACATGCCGCAAAACGGTATATCACTACTTTTGCAGCATTAGCATAATTTTTCCTAACAGCATGTTGCAGATGTTAGTGTCTTTTTTTCACTCTAACCATTCATTAGCAGCATCCTACATCATTTCATAAGTATGGCACATAGATGGCGCTAAGGAATGATGCTAGCGCAGTTGTGAGTCATTTTTCAGAAATATGCCCCTAAATATAGCTGATGCAGAGAGCCTGACTGATAGGCTTAGCTAAGTTTTCAGAATATACCAGCAGTACTCTGGCTTTAGCATTAACTGGGCAAAATGTATTCCATATCCTCTTGTAGACATGTTGCATATCATGTTATGGCATCTCAATAAGCTTTTAAAAACCTGGGGATGTATGTATACAGGGATAGGGATGCAACCAAAGATGTTAATTTACTCCTGGCGATGAGATGCTTCAAAGAAGATGTAAAGCTCTTTAGGACATTGACTATGCAATTGCTGGACCATTCCATGCAGTGAAAGCTGATGGTCCACCCACACTACCTATATGTTTTTCAGACTGCACCTTTCTGGATACCAGTAGAATTCTTCAATAAGTTAGATTATGCCTTATGAGCATTACTCTAGAACTGGATACATCTATAATGGGTTTGAAAATATTAAAGAAGGGTGTTTATGATGTTGGCAGTGTGTTTTCAGGCATGATATAATACTAGTGGGTATCACAGCTGGCATTGGTGAATGATTTTGTATTCTAATCTTTACAGGAACCATATCTGGTGTCAGACAGACACGCCATTGAGTTGGTACCTGAGATTAGCAAAGGAGAAAATATATATAGTTAAGTATTTGGTTGGCTCTGCCCATCCACTACAACTGTGATCCATTCCTGGAAGCCTGCGGTTAAGACGCTGTGTTTGCACAAATCTGTTACACATGAACTCTCGTTGTTGGAGACTGAACTCAGTAAAGAGCTGTCGGGACATAGGTGCATTCCATAGCAGTGACCTGATAGGCATACAAGCAGGGGAATGTATGGGTTACTGAGGACATTACATCCTTTGATGTAGTATGTAGTGCATTCACCCTCGAAGATACTCAGATATTCCAACACTTGACTTGATTTGGAGAAACTCTGTTTGACTACAGGAGATGTGTAATATCTCATCCTTAGAGAATAGGAGTCTACTGGAACCATGGGTTACAAAACATAATGCTTATACAACTTTGGGTAGCTCTAAGGAACAATGAAGGATTGATTTTGGAATATGGAGCAAGGGGCAATGGGAGAATGCTCTTCAAGAGCCCCAGAGAAGTTATAAATAGGTAAGAGTTCCAGTTGATAAGCTGAAAAGTTTCATCATATCAAATTATTCATGGTCCAGACTTAAGTCCTTTGGTAGAGAATCAGATGAGCAGTGTATGAGAATGCATGGAGCCTTCTTTCATATTATGTGGCAATTTTCCCTGCTCAATGTGTCTTGGAGCAGAGTGGTGGCTAGCATGGCTGAAGTGTAGTACTTTCTAGGACCAGTGGCAGCTAAAATGACTTCCCCCAGTTGATAGACTTTTCTGATCTATGATTGGTGGTGACGCAAGGACTTGTGTTATGGCAGATGCAAGGTGACGCTACCGGCTGAAAGCTTTGGCCCGTGATGCTTGTGCAGCCCCCTGGGGCAGAGAGGGCCAAGGAACGTCTGCCTTCAAGACACTCCTGACGCTCGGCCCAGGGAAAAGGCAAGTCTGCTCCTCCTGCACTGTCACAGACAACAATGTACCAGTATACGACGGTGGCCTCTGATGCTTCAAGGGCAGTGCGCAACCTTGAGCAGCCTAACCTGGCCAGGATCCTGCAGGCTATCTAGAACTCTCAGGAGGCAGTGGAAATGAAAAATGAGGAGGTGAATTTCTCTCACCTACACCAGGATCTCACAAACATTGCTGCCCTATTCACTGCGGCGGAGGGTTGAATATCCTCAGGAGAGGACGAGGAGCAAACCCTTAAACAGCAGTTCTACAAGCTACTAATGGAGAGAGAGGTACTAGAGGGGCTCGCTGAAAATGCAGAAACCAGGTAGCACAGTACAAACCTTTGGTTGGTTCGCAGTACTGGAGGGGCTCAAAGGCCCCAAACACTGAGCACTGGGTGTGATCCTTGTTTGAAGTGGAAGGTGTATCCAGGTTCTTAGCTCAGAGGCCTCCCTTGAGGCCCCGACGTGCCCACTCATCACCTGGATTCTGAACCACTGTGATCAGAACACCATCCTCTGTGAGGCCAGAGGGGGACTGGACCTTTCTTTTCAGGCTTTATGAATACTGACTTTTACCAACTACCCACGGATGGTTCAACAGTGTTAATGCTCCTATGATGAAGTCAAGCAGAAGCTCTGCACTCTCAACCTTCAGTATCTGCTTCTTTTTCTGGCTAAACTGAAGGTGATTTACATCTCTAATACATACTTCTTCGAGTCTCCGGAACAGTCCTGGGAAAGGGTGGCTGACAGGCCTGTGCTCTGGTGCACAGATGAGGTTTGCGCCTCTATTCCAGCAGCCGTGGTGGGTGCTGCTTTCCCTTTTTCGACCGCTTTCAGGAAGAAAAAGGCATGATTCCCATAGTCATTCCCAAAAAAGATTAACCGTTGGATAATTGCGCCTCATACAGGCCCATATCATTCATTAATTCAGGGATCAAGGTTTTGACAAAGGTCCTTGATAATAATCAGTTTCAATTGGACTTGCCATTCTTGGTCTGCCCTGATCAGTGTGGCTTCATGCCGGCCCGAAGCATGCAGCATTGCATCCAAAAGCTTCCACTGGCTCTGTCCCAGACACACCGCCTCCACCACCTGATAACCCTGCTCCTGAGAAGCCCTTTGACATGCTCAACTGGTCCATCTTGAGAATGGTCTTGGCATGCACAGGGCTTGGCCACTATCTCCTCAGGCTAATCATGGGCCTGTATTCTCAGCCATTGGCACAGGTTCACATAAATGGGTCGGTCTTTTCTCCCTTCTGGTTGGGGATCCTGTTTTTCTTCCCTCATCTTTGCCCTTGCTATTGTGCAGCTTGTGTGGCTCTTCCACTGTGATGCTAGGGTGCAGGGATGGTCTTGGATGACAGTCTGCAGTGGCATATAGCACTCTACGCAGAGATGTTCTGCTCTTCTTGGCTAACCAGAAGTTCTCTAGGCTCAGATGTCTAGAACTTCTGAGCATATGTGATCAACGCCACAAAATTGATATTACTCACGGTATGAGGCGATTCAAGTGTCTGCTCTTGGCAAACTATGATTCCTATATGTTACCTGACCTTTAGGAATCAAGGTATCTATATTTCTCTGCTTCCTGAGTTGTCATGGGCCCTTAACCTGGCTCCCTTTGTGGGTAAAATGAAGAAGAACCTTCAAAGTTGGGGTAGATTACCACTCTATGTCCTCCAACATGTGTCTGTCTTCAAAATGATGATGATCTCTTGTTCCCTTTAGCTCTTTCAAAATGTTCCCCTCCCTGTACCTATCCAATGGTTCACATCCCTTGACTCCATCATCTGGTCTTCCTTTGGGATGGGGCCCGGCCCCATATCACCCTTGATAGTTGCCGCCAGTCACCTTATGATGGGAGCATGGGAATGGCCACCTCCAAAGTTACTACATTGCCTCCCATCTGATTGTGGTGAACAACTGGTTTAAAGGGGGTGAGTGACTGGATATACAGGGCTGAGTTAGCCCTGCTGGAACTTTACTGAATCATGGGCACCCTGTACAGCACTTTGATTCTGTGGGCCCTCTGAGACAGTACACATGCTGTCTTCTTGAGCTGGAGAGTGGTGCTCTACCTTACTGGCTGGGATGGTAGATTGATATGCATGACTCCTGTCTGGCTGAGCACCAGGTTACATCACTTAACAGGCCTGATTGGGTTTGAAAAATGTGATAAGATAGGTATTTATAAGCTCAGGGACATCTGGGCCAGGGCCAGTTTTCGGTCATACCTAGCCCTACAAGAGCACTATAAATTTTCTAATTCTCATTTTCATAAGTAACTGCAGCTCCAGCATGCTCTGGAGGACAACCTCTCCTTAGACGCTGTATTCCCAAACTTTAGCCCGCCGGAGGCTAAGATGCTCACTGGCAAGCCTACCTGTGGTGCTATCTCTTAGGTCTACCATTCTCTGGTCATTAACTTCCCTGACCTTTATGCGAGACTCAGACAGACATGGGTTAGGGAACTAGATGACACTGGCTGGAGGGAAGCTCGGATGGCCCCACAAGAACTAGACATCTCCACATGCTTTAGGGTGATCCAACTCAGCTATTTTCATTTAACCTATATGAACCGCCAGTGGCTCCACAAGTCAGTAGGATTTTGCAAGCCCACTGCTTTCACTGCTTGGTGAAATATGCTGATTTTCTTCATGTGGTTTGTCCTGCCTTGTATTGGTCCCATACTGGCAGGAGATAGAACAAGAACACTCATCAGTCCTTGACTTGCCTGTGGATCTTTCCCTGACAGTGGACCTCCTAGGTTTAAGGGAGGACCTGGGGGATTGAGAGTGGAATGTACCTTTGTGGGGTGGCCACCATGGTCGCTAAGAGAAACATTGCTTGTGGGTGGAATTTCAGGAACCCTCCTCATTGGCTGTTTGATGGGTGATATTGAATTGGTGTGCCCATTGCCTGAGGATGTCCATAGAAACATGGGAAGATTGGGAGCAAATGGTGAGACTTTCAATGTTTGGGTTAATGAATGATAGTGTTAAATCTGGGTATTTGGAGGGCAGTCTGCGACAGGGCTGGTTTAACTGTATTGATGTTCGTGTTTTATGAACAAAAAGTAATAGAAACTGGTAATAAAAATAGTGTGGGAGAGAAATCTTTAGTAACATACAACAATAATTCCAAGGGAATTAAGAAACTTTCAAAACAACTTGATCCCTATATATGTTTTGGAATTGTAGGCTATTGGCCATTGAAGCATAAATTGTAGGATTGTTTGTGATACGATACAAAAGATCTGGGAAGAAATTAGGGAAACGTTGCACCTTATAACCCAAGCTCATGTTCTAAATTCATATAATACAATAATCGCCGGATGTTTCCCTGAAAATAATGTATTCAAATCAGAAAACATAATCATTAGTACTACAAATTAGAACAATTGCCAAGACAACAGCACTAAAACCTGAATGTCCTGATTTAAACTATCAATTGAGGATTGGCTTGGAGACTGTGTGAAACGAGCTGCCTTAGAACAAATTGATTTTAGGAAACTGAACCCTAGGCTTTGTGAATGCATTAATCTATGTTTGACTAGGTGAACCCAGTACTGACCAAAACTGAAAAAGATGATAGGAAGGCAATTTTCTGATTTTATTTTGTTACCAAAACCACTTGCGATATTTCAAATATGAATTCCTCACTGATCTTGTTTTGCATGTGGATTAACTAGAAAACACCTTGAGCTATCTCCTTTCTGACTGCATCACTTTTATATAGAAAGCTATACAGTTGATCACAAAACATTTGATTGGGAGCACCTCTTTCTGTAAATTAGAGGCATTTATTTTATTTTATTTGGGTAATATGTTTTTTTAGTAGTTACCAGTGACTTTTTTCTGGTACGCAGCCATGCCGTCTTAAAATGTCAAATCTGTCCCATTCTGGTAATGATTTTGCCATTGGCATTCTAATCGGCCTAACCTACTCTTAGTCGCACCTTTAGCTGATGTGAACCGATGAGCTGATTTCTCTCTGCTCTTAATCTGTTGCATAATAAGTGGTATATGTCTTTAAAAATGCAGCATTCATCCTGTTCGTACATAACAAGTTAATATTCTCAGCTAACTCTAGGAGGCAAGTATTGCCCTTGTCTAATCTATGCCATTGACCCAATACTTTAGTGTGAACTTTACTTATTTTTTCCAGTTTTGAGATCAATCAGGAAAATTGAATCTTCGAGTGGTCAGACCAAGAACAAAGTTGGACTGTAATTTTTTTAAACATGATTTCTAAGCCCCCACCAAATCTGATGTATGTCACATTTCTTGAGTGGGTAGATGAATATGTGGCTAAAAATAGGCAAAGTCATCAAGTCCTTAAATTCATTATTGATGAGCCCAATAGCGGAACTTTCAGATTATAACTAATTATAAATGGTTTATCAATAGGAAATAAACCAACTCATAAAATTGCATAGGTTATTCCAGCACACATTGTGAGGAATGTAATGTTAGGAGAATTGGTTTGGCGGTATTTTTAAGCTCCAACCTGGATAACTGAAGTTTAAAATATTTTATGGGACAAACGTGAAATAAGAATAGAGAATTATAATTGTTTATATTGGCTGCCCTCTACCACATCTTTTGGGCTCTGTTGTATTACAATTAGGCATTTATTATCATCTGCTTCCAGCAAATCCGAGATTCCATTAGGCAGGTTTCTATCGACAGTACTTCCAAATTTCCATTATGAAGCAGGGTACAAATGTCAAGTTTGTTTCGATAAAGATAATGTATTAATATAAGCTACAGATATCTTTTTCTCATGGTGGCTACTCTCCAAGTAGTACTTTGGTAATAGTTAAAAGTTTTGGAGTATTTAAAATACTATTTTGTACTTACTTAATGTTAATTTGGCTAGATATGTGGTCTGAGAAAGTAGCCTCTTTCTAGCATGGTTACCCCCACTTTTGGCCTGTTTGTGAGTGTGTGTCAGTGTGTTTTTACTGTGTCACTGGGATCCTGATAACTAGGACCCCAGTGCTCATAGATAAAAACCTATATGTCAGTGTGTTTTGCCTGTTTCACTGGGATCCTGCTAACCAGGACCCCAGTGCTCATAGTTTGTGGGCTAATGTATGAGCTGTGAGGCTCTGCTAACCAGAACCTCAGTGCTTATGCTCTCTCTGCTTTTAAATTTGTCACTGTAGGCTAGTGACTTCATTTACCAATTTCAATTGGCACAGTGGACCCCCCTTATAAGCCCTAGTATATGGTACCTTGGTACACAGGGCATTGGGGTTCCAGGAGATCCTTATGGGCTGCAGCATTTCTTTTGCCACCCATAAGGAGTGCAGACAAACCCTTCCACAGGACTGGCACTGCAGCCTGCTTGAAATAGCGCACACAATATTTCACAGCCATTTACACTGCACTTAAGTAACTTATAAGTCACCAATATGTCTAACCTTCATTTAATGAAGGCTAAGTGCAAAGTTACTAAGTGTGAGGGCACCCTTGCACTAGCAAAGGTGCCCCCACATAGTTCAGGGCCAATTCCTGGAACTTTGTGTGTGCGGGGACGCCATTACAAGCATACACTACATGTAGGTCAATACCTATATATAGCTTCACAATGGTAACTTCCAATATGGCCATGTAAGGGGTCTAGGATCATGGAATTGTCCCCCCATTCCAAATATGGTATCAGGAGCTAATTCCATGCATCCTGGGGGCTCCACTATGGACTTCCCAGAACTGCCAAAGCAGCTCTCCGATCCTTGCACTGCAGCTACAGCTGCTGCCACCTCACAGACAGGGTTCTGCCCTCCTGGGGCCTGAGCAGCTCAGTCCCTGGAATGCAGAAGAAAGCATTTCCTTTGGGAGGAGGGTGTTACACCCTCTCCCCTTGGAAATAGGTGAAACAGGCTGGGGAGGGGTAGCCTCACCCAGCCTCTGGAAATGCTTTGAAGGGCTCAGATGGTGCCCTCCTTGCATAAGCCAGTCTACACCAGTTCAGGGGACCCCTTGTCCCTGCTCTGGCACAAAAGTGGACGCAAAACACAATTTTGCTGAAACCAAGGCTTGTTGGAGGAATCCAGTGCCAAAACTCACCTGCATCCAACTTCACAACGTGGGACATCCAGTGCATCATGCAGGAACCCGCTGACAACTTTCTAGGGTGCAATTCTGCAATCTTCTTCCAACCGGGGACTCTTCTTTTGCATCCTCTTCTGGGTTGGCAGGGGCTCCTGTCCTTCCTGGAACTTCTTTCAACTTCTGGACTAGGTCTCCTTCCTTTATAGGTCTTCAGGTCCAGGAATTCACCATTTGTTGTTTGCAGACTTGGTTGGTGCTTGCAATAATTCCAATCACAAGGTGTAGTGTGTTGTAAGGAAACTTACAGTACTTTACTCCTGCTTTTCATGGCTCTGGGCTGGGGTAATTTACTTACCTTTTGTGTATTCTTACTTTCCCAGCAATTCTGCACACATTACACTTTTCTAGGTGGGAATTGTGATTCGCATTCCACTTTCTTAGTATATGGTTTGTGTTGCCCCTAGACCTATTTTCTCCCATTGCATTCTATAGGGTTTCCTACTGTTTGCATTGTTCTATGACTATTTACATGTCTAATTTTGTTGTCTAGTGTATACACTGTGTGTAATACTTACCTCCAGAAGGAGTATTGCCTCTAAGATATTTTTGGTACTGTGTCACCCAAATAAACTACCTTTATTTTTGGTAACACTGGGTATTGTTTTCACTTGTGTATAAGTACGGTGTAACTATAAGTGATATTGCAGGAGCTTTGCATGTCTCCTAGTTCAGCCTAAGCTGCTCTGCTATAGCTACCTCTATCAGCCTAAGCTGCTAGAACACTACTACATTTCACTGATAAGGGACAACTGGACCTGGTATAAGGTGTAAGTACCCAAGGTACCACTAAAAACCAGGCCAGCCTCCTACATGTGGTGATTTGGTTGTCTAAAATTCTTCTGCTTTTTAGACAAGTATTTACTAATTCCGTCATGGGTGGCTGCCTCTGGGCCCATCTAGGCATGGGCTGGTGTGGATGAGCTTACCTCTGAGTAACAGTTGCCTTGATGGGTTAGTAGGTTGGTGCCTGGCAGGATCTACCCATATTGTCATCCTTGTCACTGCACTACAGATGTAACAGCTGGAGTGGAGATTGTTGACTTTGGTGTCACCTATTTACATGGGCATTAAGCTCCCTGTAGGAGCAGAATATGAGATGTCAAAAATAGAGTTCTAGGCAATCACAATATGGGAGTAGCCATCATAATATAACCTCAACACAGCTCCATTCCAATTAACATCCCTTCTTCCCAAAACGCAATAGCACCTTCTGACACAATCAAATATGTCATCCTTCCTACAATTCCTGATAAGACTGTCGTCCCCAATCCAAATTCTATTTAATCAGGAATAAATGGTGATGCCCAAATCAACATTACATGCATTAGAGTTTGACAAACGGTAGCCTGCAAAACTCGGAGATCCACAAGAGAAATGTATTTGAAATGCGGTTTGTGCTTGAGGGCAGTGCTTTAAATGGGCCGGTACTCTCCGGTACTGAGTACCGGCACTTTTTTATTTTGATAGGGAGAGTACCGGCATATCTCAAGAAAAACGTAATACTTTTAATTGGAGAGTACCGGCACTTCTGGGAAACAAGCAGGTACTCTGGTACAGAGTACCTGCACTTCTATTTTTCCATTTAAAGCACTGCTTGAGGGTACTTAAGATCTGGACATATTTAATTTCAATATTCTGTGCTAATGTGTAGAGACAAGCTCTTTTCAGGAATGTTTGTGGCTCCTCAACCTTTCATCTCCTCTAATAGATTTTGGCCCGCATTTAAGAAAAGTGGCACTGCATCCAATGCAGCACCACTTTTCTTACACCCCTTAGTACCCACCTAATGCCACCATGTGTGTGCTGTATTTAATATACAGCACACCATGGTGCAGTGTGGGCACAATAGCATGAAAATGTTGGTGCTAATCCTGCAGAGTACATAGGGGCCCAATGAAGACAGTCTATGCCCCCTTTTAACGCCTGGTCTGGGTAGGCTCTACATGCCTCTAAAAGTGGTGCAGTGGATTCTCTGGGATTCCATTGCACAATTTTTGCGGTTCCACTAATGGGGGAATGCCCCCTTGCATGCATTATGCCTGGCACAGGCACAATGTGGTGCAAGGTATAAATATGGCACTGCGAATTTGGCCTCATTGGGCCACATTAGCGTCATAAAAAATTACACTGATGTGGTGCCAGGAGGTGATAGGCCCTCTTAAATCTGGGCATTTATTTTGATTGCCATTTTCAGGACTTTAGCTTCCATCCCCTTGTGGGCATAATTTTCTAGGAGATCATTCATAGCAATAACTGAAAAGTCTGACTTGGGAAGGATGCTGGGAGGCTGTTCTGTATGTTGTTGTATGTTGTGTGGATAGTTGCCCTTTTCTGTTTATTCTAGTACCCCCTTTAGTTCTGAGTTGGTCCTGTGCCACCTCAATATGTTTACTTTCTCTAGCTATTTCCTTAAATGTTCAATTTATAACCCAGTTTATGGGACCCTTAATCCTCAGAGACCCAGACTCCTCAAATTGCAGAGCTGGTTTTTCATTGGGAGATTGGGCAGAACATCAGTGTGTTCCCCTTTGTGTGGTTACCACTCCATAACATATTCTCTGAAGCACAGGAGGATGGCAGCCGGTTACTACTTTTAGGGTGCCTATGTGCATCCAATGGAGTTCTGTACGGAACTCTCTCCTTGTTTAATTAAGTCCAGTTTTGCAACAGACGAGGTCCTCTTCCATTTTTTATTAATTCTAATGCTGACAACTGTTACACAGCATCATTGCTGCTGCAACACTTTGTGACTATTAGTGTACATGTGTGAAGCTAAGGTATGTTGACAAATGTGTACTTTTCATGTGTGTGTGTGTGTGTGAAGTTATAAGGAGTCGTGATCATTGTTTTACAGCTAAGTTAGGGTGACCTGTAGAAGAGTGGCATAATTTGTCATAAATTATAAATCGATTTTGCATAAAAGAGGGTGAGTGCTGCCTACAAAGGACAATCCCCTCGCTTCTTCTTCCTGGTCTTACCTTTTGTCTCAAGAAAGTCTGTAGGGAATCCACATTGAATCCCACCAGAAGTGTAGTGTCCCTAGAGGGTTAAACATGAGCTCGCTCATATGTAGGGAGAGGTTCCTGATATTCCACTCTCCCCCAGCTAAGGGGAAGGGACCTATGCTTGCTTGGATGGAACTTTAAAGTTGTAGAAATGCATTTGCTGTGAACAGTACTAGACATATACCAACCTTCATCCTTTGTGACCATAATCTCAAGTTGCAGTTTTGCTCACTTATCTGATTCTAGACTTCGACCAGCATGGAAATCTTGATATTAAAGTTGTACCCAGAGTGGTGCCTGTGTGCTCGTGCCTGGAAATGCTCCAAGACACCGCTGAAGCGCTGCGTGACTCCTCTGCTGCTGCTGAGCCGATTGTCCAACATGGAAGGGTGAGTCAAACACGAAGGAGTGCTGCACCCCCACCGAATGTACACCTCCCCATGAAATGGTAGAAAAATGTTCATTTAACCTCACTGGATATCGATGTTTTGTGACAATCTCCTGAGCCCAGTTGACCTGGCACCAACAATTTATCCCAATGATGACCCCTGCCTGTATACCTGGTACAGTGGTGAGACAGCCTGGAGAACACCCCCCTTTTGCACCATCTTTTAGAATGTGTATACCCTTGTTTAGGCCTGTCTTGTGGAGCACAGTGGTCCAGCACTTCGTTGCCTAGACAGTTTTCTTTTCTCATGAACCATTGTCATCCCCTTGGAGTCTCATGAGTTCGTGTGTAGTTGCCCCAGTGTGCCCGTTAGCACACCCAGGTTGCTTGGCGTTCTCCTTCTTCCCTGTGTTTGACCTTCACTATATTGTCTTCGTGCTTTGCAGGTGCTTGTAATACTTTGCAGCTAGTATATTTGTACTTGTAGGACAATAATGTTTGTGAACATGCTCGTTTGCTAGCACTTATAAGTAACTTACAGAGATACAAAGAATTATGTTGAGGCAGGAGAGCTTGCTCATTCTCAAGTTTAATTAACAGCGACCATACATATCGAAGTCTGTGAACTTGACAGAATTCATACCTTATCAGTAGTGCATTGTAATGGTGCTTTGTCTTTTCTCTTTCCATTTGTACAGTAACTTGTTTGAGGTTTATGAGCTTTAGAGATGATAAACCATAGAGTTTCGTGAACCACATAGTTTTGTATGCCTCGGTTGCTATTTAGCTTGAAGTCCCAATTTTACTAATGTGTTATGTTTTTGTTCTGCTTGCAGTCCAGTGGCCCCACTGTAGATTGCCACTGACACAGTGAATCCACTTGCGCCTAGTGCCATTAGTGCATGTTGAGAATTATGTCTGGTTTGTGTGCTTTTCATTTAGTTTGAACATTTTATACGGTGCAGGCCCCGCTATGAGATACTAGTAAATGGTGATGGGCTTGGGAGTTTCTGGGTCCGTTGTGATTACGAATAATGCAGAAAACCCGTGGGCCAAAACATTTCCCCTCAGGTGGTTTGGTTGCTCTAAGCAGCCGAAATATATTGGGTGAAAATACAGCCAATATTAAAAAGGATCATGGGAATCAAAGGCAGTAAATGTGAGACTGCTGGTACTTTCCCATTTGTTTGTGGAGCCCCGGGTCCCAACTCATAGTGGTGAGATTTTTCCTACCCACACAGTAAATTTACTGACCAGTAACAGCAACCCAGGAAGCATGGATTTGTGGTCCTAATAACAGGCCACTCATTATGAGGGACTGAATATATTGTGTATGCGCCTTTAAGCATTGGATATGCGCAGCCCTTTAGAGGATACTGATAATTCATTGTTGGTTGGATTTCTGCATTTTACTTTGCATTGACTCACCCCAGCGACCTCCTTTGAGTTAAACCTTAAACTGCATACTCAATTCAAGGCAGTGAGTCAAGGACAATTAAGTGATTTCCACTTACTCTTGTGTACTCTATTCCTTGAGTACTGGCTACTAAAGGGACCCTTAGCCATCTCACATTTAGAAATCCAGGGACCTCTGTAATGATCCACTTCCAGGAACCTGTCCTGTAACATTACTTGACATCCACTAATAAGATTTTTCCCTCTCGTAGGTTCTTTATTGAATAGGCTGGTCAGCTGGAAGTGAAATAAGTCTTGATCAGGGTGGTCCTTAGGCCTGAAACAACCCTTGCTTCGCCTATGTGGTCCTTGATACGAGGACATGAAAGATGTGTATTAACTTTTCTCACTGTAAAGTTAGTACAAGAGTTATTGACCAAGCTCGGTTTGCGCAGATTTCTGAAGTTATCATGAATTTACATTGTAACATTGCCACTAGAAGAAACTTTCTTAGGGAAGGGCACCCCGAGACGTTTTGTGGTATAAACGAGAATCATCCATGCTGGATTAGCACTCCCAGAACTGTTCAGGTAAACAGGCCTGCTTCATTAGGGAGGGAACGTGACTGCCATGCGAGCAGGAGGCAGGAGTGGCTCGCTGCACCCATGCAAATCACAATCCATCGCCTCCCCTGAACCTCTCTTGCTTTTGTACATTTCATTTTTAAATCATCCTTCACTATTTTACATTGTTTTCGAAGGTAACTGGCATGGAAGAGCTGAGAAGGTTGCAGTTCTGCTGGCTGATGACTGCAATACTGGGTTAGGTTAATTTTTACCATTAATTCTAACCATGCCCGATGCCTGCGATTGTAAACAGAACATTGAAAATCAAAAGCATGGCTATGTTTTCCTGACGTTTCCCTATTTTTTTGTTTTTAGAGGGACAACGTATTCATTTTGATAAATTTAACCATTTTTAAGGCAAAGGGATTATTAGTAGAACAGTTGTGTTATTTATTTGGCAGCAACATAAACCTCAACACTGCAGTTTATTGTGCTGTTGAACAAATTGTGGAGACCCTTCAGTTGCGTCATCAGGTGGCCAGCACAATATATACATATATTCTCACTTAAAAAAACAAAGGTTACAGGGACGTTATAGTTAGGCTCACATTTGAACTATTCAAAACCATAGAAATTAATGTGTTAAAGTTATCTGAAGTAACTATAACTCTTGCCCTGAGGTAACTGTCACTTACAGCCCTGCCATGCACAGTTTATTCATCAACAATTTCACTGCATATATTACATTTATATTATCAACAATGTTATCAAAGATGTCATGAGTGCTGTAATTTGTGGGGTAATTACCAGTGCATGACAAGGACACAATTTATAGTTACCTTAGGGCACAAGATATAGTTACTTTAGAGAATTCGAACTATTACAGGTGAATTTCTATTGTTCTGTATGTTTAAAATGTGAGTCTAACTATAACCTCCCTGTAACCTTTGTATTTTTTAAGTGAACTTCTATGTTTTTTTAAATTCTATGTCCGAACTATAATGTCCTTGTAACCTTTGTTTTTTTCAGTGACTTTCTATGTTTTTTTAAAGTAAAGTAATTTTCATTAATATACAATAATCCAACTTCCAATGCGCACAGCCTATGGTCGTGCACAGCGGCGGTTCGCTGCACGGCCTGGCCTGGCCACATTCAAAAAGTGACATACCCCTGGGACCTGGACCACTCGGTGGGTTCACTGAAACAATCGAAGGAGAGTGCACTTTTTTATGTTCTTGAGTTTTCGGCAGATCTGCCATGTGTCCCAATGAAACATTTTTAAAAAATGCTTTTCTGCTGTGATGGGGTTCCACTACAGCTGAGGGGTCAAGGTGTCCCTAGCCTGGCACCTTTTTTTTTTATTCAATCTTTTTTTCCCAGACTTGATAGCCAATCAGATCTCAGCATGAGATTGGGAGGGTTTGCAGAGCCTACGAGTCCCTATTTATACTAATTTGTTTTTTCTTCAGTTTCTCAAAAACTACGGAACAGATTTAAACCAAATAACAAAACTGTCACTTTCTGGACCAAGAGCGACCTTTCTGCCAAATATTGTGTAATTCCATTCAGTGGTTCAGACGATATTCCTTTTAGGTTCTGCATTTACTCACACAAAACCAGAGAAATTCAGCAGCCATAGTTATAGTAATTTCAACTAACTATAACTTGCACCCTAAGGTAACTATAACTTGAGTGCCCGCCATGCACAGTTATCTGATCATAAATTTTACTGCAGGTGTTACAGTGACATTATGAATGATGTTATCAAAGATGTTATGAGTGCTGTAATTAGTAGGGTAATTAGCAATGCATGGCAAGGGCGCGAGTTACACACACATATATATAACATTAGCATTATATATACGTATAAAACATTATTAAGTCTTGGGAGGTGGTGGTCCCCAGGGCATAAAAATGCCTCCACGTGCCCCCCCTCCATTATTTTCATATGCTCCCGGGACCTGGCCCACCTGGGGGCTTTAGTTAAACAAGCACAGGATCCCCGCTTGTTGTTTTAAATTTTTGCCACAAATTTGCAGTCATTTTTCCTGGGGGGGCCTTTTGGGACCCTAGCATCAGAGATTAGTGATCACGGTGTCCCTAGCCTATTTATCTTTTTTTCTGGAAGTTTAACCAGGAAGTGTTGGTAGCCATCTTGGGACTTTTTTTTCTGGGACTTGTGTCTTACAACAGCTGCCAACACTTCCGCGTTGAAGTGTTGGCAGCCAATCAGATCTCTGCACAAGCTCGTTATTATTAGCAAATCTTTCCCGCCTATAGATATCTATATTTCCTTGTCTTTTATTATCTGAAAACATACTGAACAGATTTACACCAAACCACAAAAAAGCTGTTTTCTGGTCCAAAGGCAATCTTTGTGACAAATTTGGTGTAATTCCATTCCGCAAGTCCGGGCTGTATACATGGAGCCTGCATACGCACTGTGTTTATTAATGATGGCAATGGCACACTTTTTAAAGACTGTAGTTTATGCCCTTATGTATTATCTATGTTGCTTAGGCCAGGCTGGGGATGTGATTGTTAATGGCTTGTTCAGAGTATAATTAAATATGTTTAGCTTAGCT
The DNA here is from genome assembly GCF_031143425.1 of Pleurodeles waltl. NCBI lineage: Eukaryota > Metazoa > Chordata > Amphibia > Caudata > Salamandridae > Pleurodeles > Pleurodeles waltl. Next base: position 1,136,469,886 of record NC_090440.1, on the reverse strand, counting down.
CCCAAGTGCTCCATATGACACATGACACTCTCGACCAGTCTGTACACTTTTTAGTCGGTTACCCTTTGCATCCTGGCAGTTTTGAGTTGATACATATAACGTAAATTAAAGACCCTGACCATAAAATGTAATGGGCTAAAAGCAGGACAAACTCTATTTGATCAAATAACCATACATTTCCTCTGTTTTGTCTTTGTGTCTATTGCCATGCAGCCTGATGTATTGGAGCGTTGAGCTACACATCAAAGAATAATTGTTTAGAAGTGAACATAAATATTGGCCTATGTATTAAATCGAATCTCAACCAACTGTATTAAATTGTGCATGAAATTATACCCCCCCATGGAGATTTTTCAACTACCTTGTCAGGGGTAGTAAGCACTATATAAATACAATTACAGTGTTGAAGATAAAAAGAAAAAAGTATGGGGTGCAGCACAAATTAATTTTAGCCACTGATAATTACTGTGGACTCCTTTCTTGGCTAGCTTTTTTAATTTTTTGGGTTCACAAAGCAACAACAGACAGGGGCCGACCTTATGTAAATTATTTTTGGTCCTTCTCCACTACTAATAGTCATATCCAAACTGCTAGGCCAGTCCAACCGCAAAATTCTTTCCGCTTTTTTAGGCCTCATCAGAGATGCAGTTTCAGTTCTGGAACACTGGAAGCATGTGATTGGGCTAGTTGGAGTAACAATTGGCCTCTGGTTTGGGTAGCATTGTGGGAACTTCATTGCTCAGCAAGACGATCGTCCTCTATAACGGCCCGTTCGGGCAAACAGGCCATTGTGAAAACTTTGTGAATGGAGTCACTTACGAGCTACCACCTTAAACCCTCCACATCTGCCAACATCCAAACACAATATCTGCAGAGATATTCTACTCACGCACCACAAACAAACCTTATACAGATTTCAATGTGTCAAAACCACTACAAAACCCCACAAACCACACCTATACACCCTTCTACCAACTAAAACACTATAACACCTTTATTCTCACACAAAACACAACTCTGTCTTATACCACTAACACATCCACACATCACCAGCACAACAAAAAGTCACATTATACATAACTTTAATGCATCCAGGCACACACTCCTTGTTTATACAAAACACCAGCTCTATCCTCTACCTGCTCATAACAGACCCTTTTTTAACATGACAAAACCTATACTCAGCCTTCCATCACACCATCCACCAAAACCCTCCTTCTTTTTATACCTTACACACAATATAATCCTTACTCTCCACTGCACCACGCATATTACCTCTCCCAGTGATCAAATCTAACACACTCATAACTCCTGTTCATCCCCTCTTACACACCATAGACCCTTCTTCAAAACACATCACCACCCCTATACCATTCAAATACCACTCACCAGCATTACTTCACATACAAATCCTTCACAGAAAACTACATCAATGTCTCCTCTCACTACTCCACAAAAACAGAAGAAAACAAAACACACACCAGCACATGAAAATCACACACACATTCATAATACTTTCCATCACACCCACTCCCACCCTTATGGCTACACAAATAATACAAACCCTGAACCAACTTTACTCCAAAATTCTCTATCTTCACCAACATCCACCACAAGCACCCAGACACTGCAATATTCATTCACCCGCCTCCACCCATTGCTCAATTTATAGTCATAGAATATGAACCACATGTTCCACCACACCTCTAACCCATACTTCTTCCACCTTAAACTTCCATAGAAGGTTGTGAGGCCCTCATCATCAGATGTAACCCTACACCAACATCCTCCTGTAACTTCTTCCTCCTTTACAGACCACCACCTTGCAACTCAACACTTCCAGACACATTTCTAGGCACAGTTTCAAACCTTATAGCACTATACTCCAACCTACATATTCTTGGGGGCCTAAATATTTGGTTTGATGAAACCCAATATGCCCCATCCAAAAGCTATCATCACTGGCATAGTCACATTGAACCTACATCAGATCATACACAATCCCACACACTTCGCTGGACACATCCTAGATGTCATTTTTGCAAACCCATAACTAGTTACTGGTCAAAACATCACACCAGCCACATGGTCAGACCACCATTTGGTGGCTTTCCAACATGAAACAAATCTATCCACCCAAGATCACCTTACATACATCTGTTAACGCGTCCCACCTCTTATAATTTAACGTATGGGAACTCGTTTTAGGCCAATGAACCTTTTGACCCTGATTGGAGACACCTTAAGACGAGATATCTATTCAGCATTTCAAACAATAGATCAATAACCTCATCAATATTCACAATAACAGATCAATAGCTAATCAATAAAGTTCAATAAAGATCAAACACACCATGACCTTTCAGCCATGAATAACCACACAACTTTAGTAAGATTTAAGATATTTATTCCCTATTTATTACACTCTACTAGCAAGTTTATTAGTCTCAATACCAGTAAACACATCAACAATGTTACAATATGGCAACTTGAATAAGGCTTTATCAAAGCAAAAATCATGAACATTAGAACAAAGCACAAAGTCACCATGAATTAACTTTAGCAGAGTATCATTAGCACATTATTCAACAAAGCATAGATTCAGTCATTTGTCTATTTGCATCCGTCATTAGTGATCTCCTTAACTAACCTCAAATTAGCATCAGCATGTTGGGCTTCATGCAAAAAATTTAGTAACACAAATTTATAAAACATCTAAGCTATGGCCTCTATCAAAAGAGCTGTTGGTACCTAGAAAGAAAAGGCAAACAGACAATTACAATTTCATTATCATATAGTTACTCTCCGTAATGGGTCAGCATACAGAGTCAGTCTTTGTCCTCAGGACATTAGTCGATTTGCCATCAGCCAGGACAGGACAGCAAAGTCTCAAGCAAGACAGGGCAGTAGGGTCTTCCCTCATAAGGAGGAGGGATAAGTATCAGGCAAGACAAGAAAGGTGAGAATGGTTTAAAGTATCATACAGCAAAGTCTTAAGACAGAATGTCAGAGTAACAGCAAAGACGTCCCTATAACGGCTCATTAAAAGGGCGCGTAGTGGCTCGGGAAAAGTGACATAGAATGTCTAGGTAATAGCACACAGTGACTCGCAATGGCTGATTTCTCCTCGTGACATGTCGTTATATCAAATCCGGCTAACAAGCTTCTATTTTCCAATTGGGCAATATTTGGTGTATCATTATCTCTGCCCAATGGTCTATTGATCACCTTACTAGAATTTTCTCTTAAAACAGTTCTCATGTAGTTTATTGGCTCCTGTAATTGACGTCTTCAACGGGTAGAATGTCAGGTAGGAAAAGTTACACTCGTCGCTCCAGTCAGTAGTTCCATTGTCTTTACCAGTTCAGGCAACCTTGCACCTGTTGCGAATTACACTGTTGCATTCGACAAGAATGTCTCCTTGAGCAAGTCGGGTCTCATGAGAAAGAATTTACTACTGTTACACACACATCTCTAGCTTCTGGAAAAGTACAGTTTCATGTCCTTCAGTAAAACAGCACATTGCACGTTAGAAAAACACATTTAATATGAGACCAGGCAGCTAGGCCCAGACTCTTGCTAACTAAGGCCTAGTGATTAATCTAGCAAAACCTTAACATATAACTCTTAATGCTAATATAAAATCATACATGAGTGCACTATTTACTCATAATTAGTCAATTTCATTAATCATCGTATACATTGGTGGCCACTCCCCATGGGCACATTTCAAACGTGCACATTGGTAACACATTAATACATTTTCTATGCAACTTCATTATACATTAATTTGCAAGCATTTCATGTTGATATTAATTATAAAAGCTACACTCCAACACATCCACCTATTGACCATGGAACAAAATCAAATTTGGAATACTTAGAAACATAATTATCCATCAACACAGATCTAGACACAATAAATTATGTTCATCAACTTTAAATGGCTACAGGAAGCTCTTGATATCCTGATATCACTCAGAAAAACTAAACAGGACAAAAGAAAACAAGGACCTTGGAGGAATACAGAACTACAAAAGATAAAACAACAAATCAAAAGGACAGAACACAAACAGCATTCAAGACAAACTTCATCTACACAAACTTAACACAATATACGAATCATCAATCAAAAAAGCTAAAAAAAAAGGTACTACTCAGGCAGAATTCAAATGATATTTCTCCAAATAATATTTTTTTTAAATTCTCAACAATTTTCAAAAACCTAAATGCATCAAAGGAAGTCATCCTAACAACCAAACCTTCACAGACAAACTGGCACATCATTAAACAACCAAGACTGACACATTGGACTCCTATTTAAAACAAAGAAAAGCCACCAGCACCAACCCGCTTTCCAAAAATCCTCTCCAGGAGTAAGCCATCCAAGACTCCGCACTTCGTAAAACAAATATCACAAAGTGAATTTATGGATCTGGTCAAATCAAGTAGGCCTTCCGGCAGCCCTTCAGTTCTTGTCCACCACACATCTTCAAGAACATTCTTTTATCTACCTCTGCTGTCAATAATTCTTTAACTACAAGAATCTTTCCTGAAGATCTTAAAAAGACATACAAATGCAATTATTAAAGAAAACAAACCTGGACCTGCATGGCCCAACCAACAACAGACCAATTACAAATTGACCTTTCCTATGCAAACTGAAAGAAAGAGCAGCATTCGCCCAGATGTCACATATCACTGAAGGATCAAATCCTAAGTTCAAAACAGAACAAATGTCATTAGTACTCCCCCTTTCTCATCCAAACACTCCTTCACAAAAGCAGGGGTCCCTCAAAGCTCAATCATCACACCCATGCTTTTCAACATCTACATGAAGTCGTTACTGGCAATAATCAATGAATTTCAACTCACACGCTACAACTATGAAGATGACACATAAATACTCCTTAAACTAGAAAGCCCCAAAGATATGGGAAACTCACAAATATTCAGTTGCCCCAGAGTCGTTGATCAGTGGATGTCATGGAGCCATCTCAAACTGAATGCTTCCAAAATGAAAACACTCACATGCGGTAATTGGAAAAATTATGACCCACTCTCTGCCTGGCCTGATGATTTTGAACCACTTCCAAAAGTATCTAAGGAAGTTAGAAACCTTGGAATTACCATGGAGTCCAAGTTAATGATAAATGCCTAAGTGAACAAATTAGCAAGATCAAGCTTCATCACCATGAAAAGTCTGTGACGCATCTTCCCCCACCTCGGTTTTCCACACAAAGTCCAGGGTACTTACTATCTCTCTTGTACTGTCTAAACTGGATTACGGCAAAGACCTCTACCATGGATCATCTCAATCTACTATGAAAAAAAAACTACAATGCATTCAGAACTCGGCTGTCAGACTACTACTACATGTAAAGCGACAAGCCCACATCTCTCCTGCCTTAAGGGCCCTACATTGGTTACCGGTTGCCATAAGATCCACTTTCAAGCTGGTTTGTAGCACCCACACATCAATACATGGAACAGGACCGCTTTTTATCAGGAATAAAGTCATCAAATGCATTCAACAAAGAAACCTCCGCTCAAGACTGGCACCCCACCATACAAGAAAAAGGAAATAGGTGGTACATCTTTCTCTGTTTAAGCAGTCAAACTACTGAATTAATTACCCCCAAATCCAGGGGTAACTATCTTATCTTCAGAAGACCACTCAAGAGTTGGCTCTTTCCTACATAACCAACATACTCAAACAGCAACGAACTGCAAATCCCTGGTATGTAAACATTCATAATTTGATTATATGTAAATAGCTAGATATGTGTTTTTCTGTGTACAAATATATAAAAGCTATTTTTTCTGAAAATATGTGCACACTCTTTAGGCCTGTTTAACAAAGGTGCATATTACATACGATTAAATGTATACATGTGTGTATGTGTATATGTATGTATGTATATGTGTATGTATGTGTGTCTATATATATATATAAATATTTTTGTATGTTATTCTAAGCTTAACATATTCACAGGTCATTGCATAGTTTCTATATAAGTTGTTTGATTAGATGCTTATGGGTCTCTGATTTTATCCATCACGATAAGTAAATAGTATCTTAATTACTTACCTACAAGCCTTCTACTATTGAAATATTGAGGAAAGATCAAATAATGTATAAAAGTACACAAATAAATTACATTCAAATACTGCAACACGTAAAAGTCTCTGTTTTTACGATACAACTTTAAATCTCAATATTTTATATTCCTTGCGCTTATATTCCCTTACTATGTATTTGTGTGTATATATTTATTACTGTAGTCCTACTGTACAAGAGACAACAAAAGAAAAAAATACTCTCTTGAAAGCATTGGTCTGTTTCTCCATTACCCTATACCTCTATCAATCTATCCTCTATCTCCACTGTTGGATTCATCCCAAACCCATTTTACTACTATGATCTCTAAAATAACCCTTCCTATACTCTTCTCTCCTCTTAGCCCTCCTGGCTCCACCCAAACTTCAGATTACTACTATGATATCCCAAACAACCCCACTAAATTCTCCCTCATGTATTTCTCCTTTGACTCATCCCAAACCTCATTGTACTACTGCGGTCTCACTAATTTCTTTTTACAGACTCTTCTCCTGCATCTCTCTTTTTCTCATCCCAAAACTCATGTTACTACTATGATTTCCCAATTAACATTTCTGAATTCTTATCTCTTTTCTCTCTCCATTATTCTATTCAATCCAAATAACAGACTCACACGTCCACCTCTCAAATTTACTCATACCTCCCTATACTAATAATAATATTATACTCATATGTCCCTATACTAATCTACCACTAATCCTTTGGGTTCAGATTAGCATGCTGCTCACCAAAAAGTGTTTTTATGCCTTGTCAGTGGTAGTAAGCACTAAATAAATACAATTATAATTAAAATATATTTATCCCATTAACAACAGTCTCTCAAGTGGGTCTAAGGGGGTGCAAAAGTCTTATTCTACCATCAAAATTTGGCAAGATCCATAATTTTGTATTTCAATCATATTGCGTATTGTGTTCAATTAACTGAAACTCAATTTAATTTTCATATTTTTTTCTGGAAGAAAATAAATCAGAAGTACAGCTTTGGATTTGGCAATATAGTTTGCTGAACAAAAAGGTTAAAATCAATTGACATTTATTTTGCCATTAAAAAAACAATTGTTTCTGACTTTTCTCCTGCAGCCTAAGAAGAAATAGGCAATTTTAAAAACACAAGAATGTTTCCAATAGAACAACTTGGTGTGTATATAGAAATGAGGCATAACTCTTCAACAATGCAACATAATAATTTTTTTCACATATATGTTTTAATTTGGTTCATCCCTCTGCTGTGGCCTAGATAGCAGACATATCATGCACTGATTTTTAAACATTCACCTTTCTTTCTTTTCCATCAATCTCAGGAATGTTGATGAGCTCCTTAAATACAATAAGCAACATAGTTACTCTAGCATCTGGGATATTGTACACAACACTGCTACTGCCCAGGTCCACTTTCTGGTGTTTCTTGAAAAGTGTTCAGCCATTACACATGGCAGAGCTCACTAGTACATCCACGTGCTCTCATCTGTTCATTGGTTGCAAGCAAGTAGGCTTTCTCAACCTTAAGTTGCAGCCTGTTGTTATCGAAGTAGTAGGTAGCTTTTTTAATGTAAATGACATTCTACTGCTGCTTGGCATAATTTGTGTCTGTGTGAGGGACATGCACTCATGAACTCATCCAGGCACATTATACTGTAGTGTCAGTTGTTCACTGTTCCTAGGAATGGGTCTTTACATCAAAGTAAACAGCAATGACATCTGGTGTGGTTCTTCATAGGCACCTGACCTTCCAGGTGCAAGTTGTGTCCTGTAATTGCCAGTGGATCAGGAACGTCCCGCAGTATCTGGTGATGAAGATAGAGTGCTCTCTCTGGTAATTTCTTACAATACTGTTATGCCAAATGGAGCAGCTGGGGATATGACCTTCAGGTTAGCTGAATGTCACTGGCATATTGATGATAAGAAATGCTAAGGTCTTTGATGATATCAAGAGTTCGGAGCGCAAACAGATCCCTGGAGGAGTCTTTCTAGTACAGGAACCAGGTGTGAGACATAACTAGATAATTTCACCATTTATACATTATCTGCAAGTTAATGTTTAAATACATCGAGAACTTTGCCTTGAAAGCGAAGGCAAAGTGTGTAGAATGTTGACATCATGGTGGACAGGTTGAAAGCCATAACTCTAGTAATATCAACAGGGAGGAATTGCCACTGTCCAAGATATACAGTGCATCATCAACAGCTTTCAAGATTGCTGTTTGGTGCTGCAACCTGCTTGGAATGTTATTTCTGCTTACATTTAAAAACAGCAATAAAACTTTAGGAAGCTTCCCGCTAGACACAGAAAATGAGGGTGTGTCATAATGTGTCAAGCTATATCCTGCACTATTGAAAGCCTCTTTGTTTGTCAGATACTGCTCCTCCTCAGGTTGTCTCTATCATAACTAAACAAATGGTTTACAACGTGTGTCTTTTAGTTTACAAACATCTATTTTTTCAAACGTAAGCCTTCGGTGAGTTTACAGGTGAACCTCCCTCTGGCTCTCGTTCGTCACCTGTTTATATTCTCAAGTGTACTTTGTAGCTCTTCCTGGACAAACATTTAGTGGCCCTTAATAAGGGATTATCGCCTTCAAAGTTCAGTGTTAATGGAGAACAATGCGCACAAATGTCTATATCCTGTTTCCGTAGAAAACCTGCAAAATCCAGACTGGACTCATATACCCCCTAGCAAGACGATGACTGAATCCTGGCGCCTTTATTGCAAACTCGTGCCACAGCTAATTCCTAATTTTCTTTACCATGAATATTGATATTCTCATTAAAATCCATGTGGCTCCTGAATCATGCTTGATCTCAAAATGTTTATGAGAGTGCTTAAACTACAGCAAACGTCCATCTTGTGAGACTTGGAAGGTGGATGTGGTATGTTTAAAACATTCGTACGATGACTGCAGGTTAACTTCATTCTGTGCTCTTGGTGTATCTTATTCAGAGTGCTGCTTCCAACAACATTAGTTCTGTTTCTAATACATTTCATGTCGCTTGAACTTTTGATTGCACTCGTGGTCCCATGTTGAGCATATTGTTTGTGGCTATCACTACTCAGCCCTTCATTGTTTCAGTTCTGACACGTGCATGTTATTATCTAAAAGATAACAGAGTAAAATAAGCTATTGATGTCAGATTGCTTATTGGTGAAGATGAATATTTATTTGGTTTTCATCACTTAAGTATTTTGCGAAGTGAAACAACAAAATCGGATTCTCCATAAAGGCATTAATCGACCTTTTGCATCCAAAACATTTCCCAACGTGTGTTGCAATTTTTATAATCAAGGCTTCTGATTTCTGACTTTTTAATTGTGGAATCACTTCGTGCTGCCAGTTAACTTTTTTTTATCAAGTGTACAAAAGAACCATCAAACAAATTATTGTACATGTGATCACAATTGTTATTAAAATGAAAAAGTAGCGCTGGTATTAGCCACTTCCATTGGTAATGGGGATTGGATGTCTATTTCTTGCACCACTGGCAACAGTAACTTGTTTTCAATGTCTTTCATTGTGCACCTTGATGCCTCAGATTTTTCTAAAAAAAAACAGCATTTGGTTGTTTAAACATGTTTGACCTGGCCCCATTTCGTAGGGTTATCCCCAATATTTCTGCCTCCTTCTTTCTATTTTTTCAGACCAGTTGTTGGCTTTAGGCATCTGGGCACATTACCACTGCTAACCAGTGCTAAAGTGCATATGCTCCCTGTGTAAATTGTATGGTTGATTGGTTTATCCATGATTGGCATATTTGATTTAATAGTAGGACCCTAGTAAAGTGCACTCGAGGTGCCAGGGTCTGTAAATCAAATGCTACTAGTGGACCTGCAGCACTGGTTGTACCACCCACATGAGTAGCCCTGTAAACATGGCTCATACCTGCCACTGTGGTGTCTGTGTGTTTAGTCTTGTACTGCCAATTCAACCTTGCAAGTGTACCATCTTGTATCCAAAATTGACAACAGAAAAACCTACTGAGATGCCGCACCTTCCTATAGTATAGAGTATTGTCACAGTGCTCAAAACATTCAAAACATGCCTTTTGTCAAACATGTGTTCTGGGCCAAGAAAACTTGCACCAACAAACTATGACTAGAAAGAGAACGAAGCACACTACTAAATAATTTACTAATATCAATAGATTGTGTACATGGATCCTTAAATTGTGTAGGAGAATAGTAGAGGTAAATCTAATTATTCAATTGTGATATCAATGGTGTTGGATGATTCCCAGACTATAGTAATAAATTGTCAAAAATGTTTTATTGCTAATGATACCAATGTATTCTCAAAACATATATACGGGTAGTTAGAAACAAGACAATAAAATAAACCAAAAACAAACCAAAATATAAACATACATAACAGAAATTATTGAACCACACATCACAAAAAGTTCAATCAAGAGCAGTTTGTCTCAAAAGTGATCATAGTCAGTACACCCAAATCCAAATATTCCATGGAACGAGTGTACAATGTCCACTTGTTGACTTGGGACAATAGAAGTTCTTGCCATCCAATACGAAAAGTGATTGTACAGTCCAGACCAGATTCAGCCTGTCATCCAATACGAAAAATGATTGCACACTCCAAACCGGATTCAGCCGACACGTGTTTCGTCCTATAAAGGACTTTATCAAGGCTGAAATAACAAATCATATAGGGCCAGATGTAGCAACCCTTTTGCGAGTCGCAAACGGCAAAAATCGCCGTTTGCGACTCGCAAACGTGGGTTTGCTATTAACAAATGCATATTGCGAGTCGTTACCGACTCGCAATATGCATTTGCGACTCGCAAATAGGAAGGGGTGTTCCCTTCCTATTTGCGAGTCGGAGTGGTATGCAACTCCATTTGCGACCGCGTACGCGGTCGCAAATGGAGTCGCAGTTACCATCCACTTGAAGTGGATGGTAACCCACTCGCAAACGGGAAGGGGTCCCCATGGGACCCCTTCCACTTTGTGACTGGACCCCATATTATTTTTTCAGGGCAGGGAGTGGTCCAAGGGACCACTCCCTGCCCTGAAAAATCCGAAACTAAAGGTTTCGGTTTTTTTTTGTAGTGCAGCTCGTTTAAAACGTGTCCTACTTCTATGTTTATGCACTTTAAAAAGAGGAACCTCTGATTAAGTCCGTTTGCCGATGTTGATTAAGGAGGACGGTTCTCGCGGTGCGGCCATCACTCACAAGGTAGGAAGTATACCTACAATAGCTTAAGGGATGGGATACATTAAATATATATATATCCACATAACATTGGATAAGTTAACAACTTTTGGCTAATTTGTAGCATTCATGATATTCCTACTACGGAGGAGGAGCTATTGATGTATTTCCCATATATTAGTGAACTTTGTCGTCCTTTTTCTCTTCCGATTTGTTTTAGATAAAACAAGTGTTTGGACTTTCAAACTATTTCTGGGAGGCACTGTTCGCATTGCGAATTCAAAGTATTCTTATTTTGAAAGGTTTCCATTGGAGATAATCTAGCACAGGTTGGTCGAATCTTTGGAACTATTAGCCTATGCTATTTTGGTTGCTTCTATTTGGACATGGTACAGTCACTATGTTGTTTTTCAGATACAATTTGATGCTGTACTCAATCGGCTAACCATAGTCGGAACAGTTTCTCTTCCAACATAGAAAGATAAGGTACTATATTATACATCTCGCTCTCACAATTTAGGTGTCAACTAGTACATAATATACACATTCAATTACTAACCATCGTTTAAATTCTGGCCTTTTTGGGACTCTGTTTCTTTCACTTTTCTCATCAAATTACGATTACTAACTTGCATGGACACAATGTGTTTGCTGCTTCTCTCCTTGGGTTAATTGGACCCTAATATGTAGATTTTGTTACTAAATGACACTCATTTGGGAAGATTTAGTAGGTTGGTTTCTGTTTGTTCACTGTCTGTTTAGACTTTATGCGATGATTGTGGTATTTTGGTGAATTGGCTTATTATTTACATATTTTCCACTTTTGATATTGTACACTTTATTTAGTGATTTGCATGAAGACATATCATGTGATTTGTTTTTAGGTTTTGATTTGAGTAATGATAGGAAAGATAAGTTATAATAAGGGACTATATGATTTGTTTTTTCAGCCTTGATAAAGTCCTTTATAGGACGAAACACGTGTCGGCTGAATCAGGTTTGGAGTGTGCAATAATTTTTAGTATTGGATGACAGGCTGAATCTGGTCTGGACTGTAAAATCACTTTTCGCATTGGATGGCAAGAACTTCTATTGTCCCAAGTCAACAAGTGGACATTGTACACTCGTTCCATGGAATATTTGGATTTGGGTGTACTGACTATGATCACTTTTGAGACAAACTGCTCTTGATTGAATTTTTTATGATGTGTGGTTCAATAATTTCTGTTATGTATGTTTATATTTTGGGTTGTCTTTGGTTTATTTTATTGTCTTGTTTCTAACTACCCGTATATATGTTTTGAGAATACATTGGTATCATTAGCATGAAAACATTTTTGACAATTTATTACTATAGTCTGAGAATCATCCAACACCATTGATATCACAATTGAATAATTAGATTTACCTCTACTATTCTCCTACACAATTTAAGGATCCATGTACACAATCTATTGATATTAGTAAATTATTTAGTAGTGTGCTCTGTTCTCTTTCTAGTCAAAGTGTACCATCTTGCTAGGCCCAAAGCATCCCTTTTTATACATGTAAGGCATCCCTAAGGTAGTCCCTAGGTAGCCCAATGGGAAGGGTGCAGAGTATGTTAAATGTGGGACATGTACTGATGTGTTTTACATGTCCCAATAGTGAGATAGTGCCAAATTCAGTTTTCAATGTGAAAGGCCTATCTCTTTCCTAGGTTAATATAGGGGCTGCCCTTTAAATAGTCTTAAAGTGCAGATTTCCTTTGAGAGAAGATAGAAATATGGAGTTTGGTGCCCCTGAACTCACAATATAAAATTATATCTTTTGATAAAGTTGGTTTTTAGATTGTCAGTTTGAAAGTGACACTTTTAGAAAGTGAGCATTTTTTTGCTTAAACCGTTCTGTGCCTCTGCTTGCTTGCGTATTCCAAGTCTGGGTCAGACTGACAGTTGGGCTGTTGTAAATTCCTTCTAGACATTGAGACAAAGGGAGCTAGGGTGTTGCCTGCATATCCTAATGAGCCCTCTGAGCTAGAGTGGAGGCAGGAGTGGTCACTTACACCCAAATAGGCTGTGCATCTAACAATGTATTCTCCAAACCCCTATTGTGTGTCTAGGGCCTGGCCTGGGCAAGGCAGGATCTTGTTAACAACAGAGACTTTCCTTTGAAGTTTGCCTACTTCAAAGGCAGAAAGGGGTATAAGTAGTGGACCCAAACCCCTATAATTTAGATGGCCAGCAGCCAGACCCTGTGATCTACTGCCTATAAGAATCCAACCCAGTGCCACGCATTACCTTTGGCCATGCAAAACGGGGGTTGGCCACACGACCGGGATGCGGATAGGCCCTGCAGCCTACCCCCTATAAGCACCCAAACCTCTGCCACGCACTGCTGTTGGCCCAACTCTACTGTCAAAACCCCATTAAGCAGTAAACCGAGTGCCACACAAAGCCTTGGCAAAGAAAAGAGAAGGGAGCAGGGAGGAATACTCTAACACCCAGGCATACTCCTGGGTTCCACCTGTGACCACGCCAGGGCAAAATGTAAATTATTGCTGCGAAATGCCAGCAGATTCGCGAATCATTGGCAACATTTTTAAAAAAAGAACAAGTGCGGTCTCCCACTCTTATTTTCAGCAAAGTCCCTGGGTGGGCCAGGTTCCTGAGGCATGTGTGTTTTAAAAAAAATAAAGGAGGGGGTGCAGGCCCCCCCCCCCCCATCTAGGGATCTTTTGAGCACCAGGAACCACCACCTCCCTACAGATTTATTCTTATGAAGGAGGGGCGCCACACAGACCCCCCTCCTTTGGGTTCTTTTGGCCCTGGAGACCACCACTTCCCCAGTGTTTTAATTGAAAAAAAGAGCAGGCTGTGTGGACCTCCCTCCTATGGCATAAATGTGCCCCGGGGACCACCACCTCCCCTGCGCTTAATAAACATTGATGCAGGGGTTCCTCAAGAGGTTGTTGAAAATGGTAACAAAATGGGAATATTTCCCTTAAAACTTGCCAAAGTGCTATTTCTATTTACATGGAAGTAAAAGAAAATGATACTCCATTGTAGGTGGCCTGTCCTTTATTAAACCTTATATATCTTCTTTATTCAGTTCATTTGTGACAATCAATCTGATTAAAATTTATAAAAAAACTCAGACGTACGTGGCATAGACAGCAGTTTTGTACAAAATCTTGTAAGCTAATAGAGCAATGATATTACTCAATTACATAGTGCTTACAGGATCTTCTGATCCCCTAAGCATGTGACTCACGTTACACCGGTGTTACACAATTAGGACCCAGGATTACTGTCTCATGCTGGATCTATGCCTGGAAGACATAGGACTCCTGTGAGGGATCACAAGGGAGAAAGTTACTCTCTTGTAGGACAAAGGAGGGGACATGTCACTGTTTATTGTTGGGTGTCATTTTCGTCATCTGGGACCGGGTGCGCTGTTCTCTGATGTATTTGCAGCTGGTTCTGAAAACCACAATGTCACCACTCACTGGATATGTGGCAGACAAGTGCTGTCAAAAATCTGCCACCTTGTCAGGAAGAAAAAGTCAAAAGTGGAAAGACCTCGGGGCATATTTATACTCCGTTTGCGCCGAATTTGCGTCGTTTTTTCGACGCAAATTCGACGCAAAACTAACTCCATATTTATACTTTGGCGTTAGACGCGTCTAGCGCCAAAGTTCATGGAGTTAGCGTAATTTTTTTGCGTGAACACCTTCCTTGCGTTAATGATATGCAAGGTAGGCGTTCCCGTCTTAAAAAATGACTCCGATGCATATGCGTCGTATTTATACTCCCGGGCAAAAATGACGCCCGGGAGTGGGCGGGTCTAAAAAACCTGCATTAGCGCCGGATTTTAGCGCCTGGGTCAGGGCAGGCGTTAAGGGTCCTGTGGGCTCAGAATGAGCCCAGAGGTGCCCTCCCCTGCCGCCAGGGACACCCCCTGCCACCCTTGCCCACCCCAGGAGGACACCCAAGGATGGAGGGACCCACTCCAGGGACATTAAGGTAAGTTCAGGTAAGTATTTTTTGGTAATTTTTTTTGTGGCATAGGGGGGCCTGATTTGTGCGCCCCTACATGCCACTATGCCCAATGACCATGCCCAGGGGACATAAGTCCCCTGGGCATGGCCATTGGGCAAGGGGGCATGACTCCTGTCTTTGCTAAGACAGGAGTCATTTCAATGGGGGTTGGGCGTCGTAAAAAAATGGCGCAAATCGGGTTGAGGCGATTTTTTTGCCTCAGCCTGACTTGCACCATTTGTGGACGCCCATACGCCATTTTCCCCCTACGCCGGCGCTGCCTGGTGTACGTCGTTTTTTTTAACGCACACCAGACAGCGCCGGCGGCTAACACCGGCTAACGTCATTGAATAAATACGGCACCCGCATGGCGCTTCAGAATGGCGTTAGCCAGCGCTAAATTTTTTGCCGCAAAACTGCGTTAGCGCAGTTTTGCGTCAAAAAGTATAAATATGGCCCCTCATTCCTAAACGAAGAGTTCAAAGTAATGAGAAAACCAGCAATCCAGAATCAGACAATGGAATTTTTCAGGAGTGAGGAGTCAGGATCAGCATGTGGAGGGAGCAAAGAAACATGCAAAGTAATTATGCAATGTTGAGATGAATCCACCAACAAGACTAAAACCTTAATATTGCAAAAGAACAGGAAAAGGAAATAACATCGAACATAACACTACATGAAACAAAGAATTGAGAAAAACAGAAAAAAAGGAAAAGAAAACAGCCATGCTGTAAAAGGAAAACAAACAGGAATGTAAACCTGAAATGGACCAGCTGCGGAAGAGCTGTAAAAACAGTGCTGCATTTCAAAAGGTAGAATGCTATTTTGGAGCTATAGGACCACATAGCAGCAGCTGGGAACCCAGGAGCACAAGGGAAGGCAGCCCCAGTGGAGTGAAACTTGCAGGCCCTCAGCTGCGGTCTTCATTTGGCTTTTCCTCAGAACCATGGGTTCTCAGACACACAGGTGGCCTAGACACCACAGTTGCAACAGTATACATCCCTCCCGAGGCCCCAGCCTTGTCAGGGAAGACCAGAAAAAATTGACTGAACAATCTAGGGAAATAGACTAAATTGGTATGAACCCAAGAATGCTCATTAGCAGGATAGTCTCTCCAGTGAATGAAGAACAATAAGTGCCCAATAAAAATCAAAGAATCGCAGAACTCAATGACTTTGGACTCTGATTCTCATTCAGGAGAGGGAGGACAACCCATCCGCCCAACTCTAAATCAGGACTTAAGTCTCTATATTGTTAAGTTCTTGCTGTCATATACCCAGTCTTCTTAAATTAGTAGGAACTGTATAATACCTGTAGCTAAAGTAGCACTGCACCAGCAGAAAAAAATTAAACTGTGGTAACCACAATAAACTTTTGGATGAATCTGGGTGTCTGATCATAGGAGCTTGGATGTAAGCCTTCTTGAGACTGAGAAAGACCTTTGAGCTTTAAGAGCCCAATAAAAACCTTTAGTTAGATTTTCCTTCTTTGAAGTGGCAAATATATGGCTGCTCATATCAACAAAGTTTCTATGAACTGTCTATAAACTCTGGGTCCCCTCAGTGGACTTAGGAGTCATCCAGCCCATGATGGAAGTGATCTTAGGAGGCTCCATAGATAATCCACTCTCAGTGAGGTGATACCCCAAATACTTCACTTCTCTTCTTTCAAACTTGCTCTTCTCTGCTTTACGGGATGGATGATTTCCCCTGAGATGTATGAGCATGGAATGAACACATACTAAATGTTCAGGAAGGGAAGCAGAGAAGATCACAATGTTGTCCGGGTACATGACAAGAAGCTGGTTTAAGACTTCAAAGAATTAGCTAATAATAAATCTATGTAAAACTTGGGATGTGGCTTGCAAGGCCAAGATGGCAGACGCATTATAGCGAGTTTCCACAAACCTACCCACAAACCTACCCCGTTATCCACCAATTATCCTCACTGACATTGCTCCGCTCTGCCTAATGTAACTTGCGCAGCACTTGGACATTTAGAGGCAGCACCGAGCAACTGACCTGGCCTATTGCAGCGTGGAAGGGTGCAGTGCTCTGGAGCTGCAGACGGGCCTTGCTGCACTACATAAGTGAAGAGCAGCATAGACACTGAGGGTCCTCTGCCACTTAGAGATAGGTCCTCTAAAACTGGGGAAGACTTCCTGTGGCGGAGGATCTTCTTTGCTCTGGTGAGACACTTCCTGACCCTTGGAGGAGTGATGACGTCTGCCTCTGGTGGAGAAGCAGACTGAGGACGCATCTAAAGAGCCTGAAACGCCGGCCAACCTAGCGGCCCAACCTGGAGTGCTGGATTAACCCCAGGTGAAGGGGGAGACTGCCATGCTGATACAGTGCAGCCCACCTGGGACAGATGTTTGGACTTTGCCTGTGCTAGTGGGGGGGGGGGTGGCCACTCTGCGTGACTTGCACCAATAGATACCACACCTGGTTGTCCTTGAGCGGCGTACTATCTACATCTTGCAGTGCGGCCCGTTTGAGGTAGATAGTAAGCCCTGCATCTTGGCTGTGCAGGCCCATTGTTTCTGCGCCCCGTAAGACTTAGGCACTGAGGCGGGGATGACGGTGGGCACAAGACACCTGTAAGGTCTATGTTCAGATGGCCTGCATAGTACTGCTCCCATCTATATGTTCAACACTGTCACCTCAAGTCTGTATTGCTCTTCTTTGGCTATTGACATTTGCCAGTACATTTAAGGTCCCATCTCATACTGTGGCTGTGTAACTTCATTAGACTACACCTGCACTGAATGGACTGTGGAGTGTAGCAGCCCTTCTTTATGGTGAAGGGCAATAAATGCACCTGGTGCAGCTGGTCCCCTCTTTGGCCCTCAGAGCTCACATTGATGACTTCCCTTCCCTGGGCCCTGTGTCTCCTCCTCTTTCATCCATTCACCATCAACTTGTGACCTTCCTGATAACTGATCTTTCCTTGTTGTATTGGGCTGCTCATGCTGCGGTGTCCCAGGGATACCTAGACACCTGCAAGTGGGCCCTGACAAGAGTGGAACATATCTACTATACTAGATGACTGCTGCATTGCCACAGGGCATCTATGTTCAACTACAAAGGGCACGCCCTTGTGTCCATCAATGGCAACCACTGCAACAACCAAAGATCTGCGCCGCCTGGACTGCCTGGATCACTCCCTGTCACATGATCATAAGTTAGACACAGTGTTGGAGGCGATTCAGCACACTAGTACCTCCCTAGAGCCAAAATAGATAATGCGGCCACGGACCTCACATTACTACATGCGGACCACCGCAAACTCACAGATAAGGTAGACATGGTGGAACAGATCCTTGCAGACCTACAACTGAAATCCCAAAAATTGGAATCCTCCCTACAGAAGTTATTGAAGCACATCCAATCTCTGGAGGGACGGGCTGAAGATGCAGAGGAAATATCGAGGAGGAATAATGTTCACGTTGTGGGCATTACAGGGGGTGGTGAGGGGCAAGACATAGTCGCTTATATTGAGAAATAGCTACGAGACATACTCCCCCCCGGACACCTTGTCACAGTTATTCACTAGTGATCTGTTGCACAGTGTTCAGCTCAGGTTCCACCCATTGGTGCCCTGCTTGATTCATTATCGAGACAGAGGCCCTATCCTCCACAAAACCAGGAAACTTACCGAGATCAAAGTAGATAATGCCTGCATTATGTTTTCTCCACATTAAACAATTGTGGTGCAGCACTAACAGAACTTCTTTCTTGTTGTGAAACAGCACCTTCCTGGTTTGGATTTATGTGTTTCGCTTCTCTTTCCGGCATTGCCGGCCTGGTTGCAGACAGAACCACATATTTCTTTGATTCCCGTAGGATGCCTGGGCATGGCTGGAGGCATCTGGAATCCAGGAATCCCGAATGTTGTAGTGAGACACTGAAGCTGCTAGCACCTCATCTGTGGGACCACTCATTCCAGCCTCCAAGGCTACCTCGACATGGGGCAGATGACTGCAGAGCACCGACAAGCAATACAACAGGCTGCTACAATCGCTGAAGTGCAGCACTCCAGTCCTGACGATGAATCACCTTAGTCCACAAATCTTCCCATTTAACATTCTGATGGCACATGTGGGCTTTAAAAACATACTGTACATTTAATATTGATTGCCATCATTGTACATGAACATTTTATTGTGCTGGCATATGCTGTTTTTCATCACTCAGGGTTACCTTAGCCATAATAGTTACATCTTCTTCCAACCTACCCGGACACCCCTACTGTCCTCTTAACGTACACTGTTTTTTCCTAGTTTGGGTGGACACTGTGTTTGTGCACTGATCTTGTGGTATTCTCAGTTCTTATTTTTTTCAGATATGTTTTTACCATTTACATTCTTACAAATCCCCCCATGGTTAACTACTGTTACCTCTATCTCAGACATAATGACACACACTAACGTGATAACCTGGAATGTCCGCGGTGTCCATACCCCTGTGCCCCGCTATGCTATCTATTTCTATCTTAATTGCCAATCCACACATATTGCATTGCTTCATGAATCCCACTTGATGCTTCTGAAGGCCACTAGTCTGCAGCTATGATGGTGTGGACAGATCTTTACAACTGACTTCTCCTACTACGCCCAGGGGCACTGATATGGATCCGGCCGGGAGCCCCCATTGTGGCAGAGGATGTGGTGATGGACCCAGAGAGTCACATTGGTGGTCATTACAGCCGCCCGCCAAGCTGTAACCGCCGGGCGGCCGCCAATGCAGCCGCACTCCTGCAGTGCCCATTTGGACATCCCCGCTGGGCCGGCGGGCGGAAACCAAGTTTCCGCCCGCCGGCCCAGCGGGAATGTGGGCCGCAACATGGGAGCCGGCTCCAAATGGAGCCAGCGGTGTTGCGGCCGTGCAACGGGTGCAGTTGCACCCGTCGCGCTTTTCACTGTCTGCATAGCAGACAGTAAAAAGCTGCATGGGGTCCTGTCAGGGGGCCCCTGCACTGCCCATGCCGCATGCCCCACGACTCCCCGTACCGCCAGTCTTTTCCTGGCGGTTCATACCGCCAGAAAAGGCTGCCGGTCGGGGACTCGTAATCCCCTGGGCAGCTGCCCAGGCGGATTATAACAGCCGGGGCAAATCTGGCGGAATACCGCCGGCCCTGACGGTGCTACCGGGGAGCTTCCGCCGTGGTCGTAATGGGCCAGGAAGCACCGCCAGCCTGTTGGCGGTGCTTCCGTCATTTTAGCCCTGGCGGTCTCGTACCGCCATGGTCAAAATTACCCCCTATGTCTTTGTGTAAGGCTGACTACATGGGCATCATATACTTCTACGCAACCTATATGCCCTGAACACTGATAAAGCATCATTCCTGCGTACGTTGCTGTGGGTCCTCTCCCACTAGAACGGCCTCCCTTGGTTTCTGGGGGTTAACTTCAACAGTGTTAGACATTGACCTGGACCATTCATTCCCTCCCCTGCCCAGCACAGCTGCGACCTGAAACGCACAGACACTTAGGGGTATATTTACAAGAAAGTGGCGCATCATACATGTATGATGCAGCACTTTTCTTGCACCCCCTACAGGCACCTAACAACACCATGGTTGCGCCATATTTACAATACGGTGCACCATGGTGGTCATTTCCACAATAGCATCAAAATGTTTGACGCTATTGTGGTGCTTTGCTACACTAGCAATAAAAAAATTGATGCTAGTGCAGCAAAGCACAAGGAGGCCCATTGAACATAATGGGTGCATCATATTAATGCCTGCTCTGAGCAGGCATAAAAAATGACGCAAAAAAAAGGTGCAGTGAAATCTTGTAGATTTGACTGTGCCATTACTTAGGGCCTCCCAGCACCGGTACGCCCATCTTGCATTCATTATGCCAGGCGCAGGCATAATGTGACACACGGGGTTTCAAAGTGGTGCATTGCAAGCATTGCGCCACTTTGTAAATATGGCCCGTTGAAAATGCCTAACTAAAGCCACACTAGCATAAAAAAAATGACACTAATGTGTAGCAAGGAGGCGCAAGGGGCTTGTAAATATACCCCTTAGAGACTAGCTGCAGAACTGGTATCTCACAGACATGTGGCGCTTGCACAATGCCACTGCCAAGGTGCACTCCTTTTATTCAGCACCACATCTCATACATGTTACGATAGTTAGATTGGTCAGCACACTGGACCTCACCCCAGCTGTCATACATATTGAATACCTGGGCCACATCCAATCTGATCATAATCCTCAACATGTCGAACTCACATGGGACAAAGGGGCTCCCCCTATTCCTACTTGGCATTTACAACTTGCAGCATTGGAAGATCCATCTTTAGTTCTTCTGTCAGCTCAGCCATTAATGATTATTTTGCACTCACTGTTGGCACTGTAGACACAAGATCAACAGAATGGGACGCACTCAAGGTGACACTATGTGACCCCTGTTTAGGACTTAATTGGAACTTGCATCAATTCCTGGACAGGGACATATCAATTATTGAGAGTGATCTTCTACATCTCGAAACAGAGACATGCATGACTAACACAGCAGATCTCTGCTGTCCTAAATGCAGCATGAACACGTCACTTCTAGAAAGGCTAGGCTGCCCTAACTATACTGTCCACTCATCTAAGACACACGCCACAGCTTAGCAAGCTGGCTCTCTACTTGCATAGTTGATATGGCAGGACCAACCAAGTTGACCCACAATATCTGCTGCTGGCACCCTACTTTACACACAACGCGAGTGTCACGGATTTCTGGTCTCTCAATGCACCTCATTATATCACTCCAAAAGATATTGCCTCCTTCCTGAACACCAGGAACTTTCTTTGCATTACGGAGGATCAGCGGACAGAGCTAGACGCTCCTATAATGCCTTTTGAGATACAGGAGACTATTCATGCCCTTGCCACCGGGAGGACCCAGGCCCCCATGGCTTACCTGCAGAATTTTATAAAGCTTATGCCCTACTCCTAACACCCTGCATGCACTCAGTATATGAGGAGGCTCTGCAGACCGTTCACCTTTCTGACTCCCTCCATGAAGCGTGCCTTATTTTGCTACCTAATTCAGACAAAGTTCCCAAACCCCTGGACTCGTACAGGCCGCTAGCCTTACTTAACTCTGAATATAAAATTTTGGTGAAAATTCTAGCAGATTGACCTGCATCTTAGTCCCTACAATATGGGTTTGTTCCAGCTCGCACCACCTCCCTCAACTTAAGGCGGTTCTTTTGCGTTCTCAAATGTGCCCAGCCTCCATAGCCTTGTTCAGGTTGCTTGGTTTTAAACTTGGAAAAGGATTTAGTGGACTGTGTATAGGCAGGCATTAGGGGACCTGTAGGCATATTTCCATGGTCAGAGACCATGGAAGGAGCCCACAGGTGCCCTTCCCTGGCCTCAGGGACAACCCCACCCACACCAGAGGGACACCATAGGTAAGTCCCGGTAAGTATTTTTTTTTTCACGCTCGGGGGCTCTGATTGGGGCCCCGTGCATGGCGCTGGCCCCAATTGCCATGTCCAGGGAACATTCATCCCCTGGGCATGGCCATTAGTATGGTGGGCATGGCTCCTGTCTTTACTAAGACAGGAGCCATGTGCATGGGGGTTGTGCACCAGAAAATGGCACTACACTGCTTAGAAGCATTTTTTTGCCTCTAAACAGTGAAGCGCCATAATTCGGTGCACAAGCTCTGGTTTCCCCTACTTCTCCCCCACCCTAACAGGGCATTAGCGCCGTCTAGTGCCATTCCATAAATATAGCGCCTGGCTGGTATCTTGTAATGGCGCTAGCTGGCGCTATACTTTTTCACGCAAAACTGCACTAACGCAGTTTTGCGTGCCAAAGTATAAATATGGGCCCAGGTGTCTTTTTCAGAAGCCTTACAGTCAGGTCTCTCAAACATCTTCCTAACGTTTGCGTAGAAATTGCCATGATTGTTGAGACAATAGTCTTCAGATAAGGAAGTTGACCGAGCCAGATCTGCACTATGACAGGAATAAAGCAAATACCCCATATCGGAGGTGACAGAGGAAAACTGTATAGGCAGAAAGGTAAAACAAACCACAAGACAATACAAAAACTCATTTAATTTTGAAGGCTCTGAAGAATACTTAGAAGTCGAAGGACTGATGGCAGGAAGGTTACACAACCTCAAATGGATTGCTTAATGAAGAACAGCATTCTCTCTCCTTAAGTGGTCAAATTCGAGGATTTGGTGCTGAATGACAGCACCCAAGTATACATAGGCTCCATGCTGGAAACAGTCAGAAATTATTGTATCACAACCGGTTCAGTTCTGGATGCTTATCCATAATCCAGATCCTCTGTCCGATATAGGGGCGGCTGTTTAAGGAAGCCATAATGTCACCACATACAGGCGGAAGACAATGTACCGCCCACCCTATCATGAGAGCCCAATCTGCCAGCTTTTCCGGGGCGGTACAAATGACATCAAAAGTATGGCGGAAACAGTACAATGAAGGGGAACCACTCACCTTCCGACACTCCACGAAGAACCAGGACGCCATGGAGCCTGAATTGCAGAGCCTCCCCATGTTGGTGTATCTTCTCATACACCAGGAAGTAGAAAGAAGACGGCGACAACGGTGAGTACTGCACCTAGCACACAGGGGAGGGAGGGGAGGAAAAGAGAGTGACACACACACGTGGCACGCAACACCCCATCCCCCATCCACAACACCATACACACTAACACATCCAACAACATTACCGATACACCGAGTCACCCCCTGGGAGGATGCAAGGACAATAGGAAATGAGTTTAAACTGTGTGATATTGGAACATTCAGATAAAGCAATAGAATTTTAAATAATCAGTATATACAGCATTTTACATTATGTACACAAGGCCGCACACTGTCCCTTGTAAATGTCCGTGGACCAGTGGTCCCAATAATGACACATGACACCTGCCTCAAAATGGAGAGAACACTGTAGGGGCATCAAGTCGAAAAAACACAGGCACCTCAGCCGCAAGATGGTACGACACCATTGCTCCTCGAGGGGGCTCCATGCCCACTGCCTGGTCCTGGGGAGTGCAAAGCCACAGTCTCTCAAGTCTCTCAAGTGGGTGGTTTGCCCACTGCCTGGTCCTGGGGAGTGCCAAGCCACAGTCTCTCAAGTCTCTCAAGTGGGTGGTTTGCCCACTGCTTGGTCCTGGGGAGTGCAAAGCTACAGTCTCTCAAGTTGGTGGTTTGCCCTCTGCCTGGTCCTGGGGAGTGCAAAGCCACAGTCTCTCAAGTCTCTCAAGTGGGTGGTTTGCACACTGCCTGGTCCTGGGGAGTGCAAAGCCACAGTCTCTCAAGTCTCTCAAGTGGGTGGTTTGCCCACTGCTTGGTCCTGGGGAGTGTAAAGCCACAGTCTCTCAAGTCTCTCAAGTGGGTGGTTTGCCCACTGCCTGGTCCTGGGGAGTGCAAAGCCACAGCCTCTCAAGTGGATGGCTTCTTCCACTGGTTCTAGAGGGGGCTATGTGCCCAGTCTGCTTCATCTTGCCAAGGATAGGGGGAGTGGATGCATTTCTCCACTAGTTCTGGAGGGGGCATTGTGCCCAGTGATGCTGCACCTGGGGTGTGGCAGTCCACATTCTCTCACCAGGGTGTCTGAGCCACAGGATGTGCATGGAACAGGTAGCACAATACTCCATGGAGGCAGAGCCACACTCTATCCTGTGGCGACTTAGGCTGCAAACTGCTGGTAGTGCCACTGTTGGTGGTGGTGCCTCATGTGGTGTGTCCAGGGTCCAGGACGGTACCTGCAGCCTCGGGCGACTGCCCACTGGTGATGCTGCTGATGTCCGGTGTAGTGGCACTGGCTGGGCACATGGCAGTGCAGATGGTGGTGCAGGTGGCGATGGCTGCGGTGGAGATGCTGCTGGTGCTGTCCCTGGTGCAGGTATCTGTAGTGGTGGAAGGAGACATCAGACCGTCTCCGGCAGCCTCGGACAGCTGACCCTTGGGGAGGATGCTGCAGACTGACGTGGCAGCGGTGGTGTAGGTGGCGGTGCAACTGGTGGTGCATGTGGCGGTCACTGCGGAGGTGTGACCGTGACACAAGTCGTTGCCATCTCTAGGGAAATGGTGGTCACCAGCCCCTCACCAGGAGGCTTCGTGCACTGAGGTGACTTGGCCTTTGTCTTGTGTCCCTTCCCCACCTAGGTAGTCGCTGCTGGGACCTTGGCACTGTCCTCTTTGTGTTTGGATGAGGCCTTGCTGGGTGGGTGGTGCCACTTTCCCCTGCTGCATGCCGGCCCCTTCTTGACCTTGGCAGGTGGCGGAATCGGGTGGTCCTTCCCATCTGTAGGTGGCATACTGGCAGCTCTGACGGGTGCCCCTTCGATCCTCCCAGACTTGCAGGGACCACAGTGGATGCAGATTTGGTGGCTGAGGTGCTAGGCTGGGATCTAGACATCCTGGCCTTAGTGGAAGGCCAGGGGGAGGTGCAGGGAAGAGGTTAATATTAGCTAGGAAAAGTTTTTTGACACACTGGGACAGGAAGATGGAGGGGGTGTGGAAGTGAAGGAAGAGGTAGTGGTTGTAGGAGGTGTATGTATGCTGAGTTTGGGTGAAGGTGCATGGGCTGGAGGCTGCTGTGAGGTGGATGGCTGTTAAGTGGGTGTGTGCCTCCATTTGTGTACTTTGGGAGGAGGGCTCACAGACACACTGGGTGAGGACACAGGGGACGTGTGAATGGTTGTGGGGGTGGTGATTGCTTGTGAGCGGTGTGTTGTGATGGGCGTGCTGGAGATGGAGGCAGTGGTTGATGATGTAGTGCATGCAGGTGTGAATGGAGATGATACTGGGAGGGAGGTGGAGGATGTGGAGGAGAGGCACAGTGGAGGAAGTGGATGTTGGTATGTGTGCATAGGTATGGTGCTTATGTGAGTGCCTTTGTGATGATGTGTGGTGCTTATGTTTTCCTGAGCCACTTTTGTGTGGTGATGTGTGTGCATGCTGGTCTGAAGGTGTGCTTGGGATAGGCTGAGGTAGAGGGGATTGGGTCTGGGTGGAGGAAGTTGGAGGTGGGAGGCTGGACACGGACAATGGCTGCCATCAGTGCTGAGGCCAGAGCATGAAATGCTCTCTGTTGGGCCGCCACGCCAGAATGAATGCCCTCCAGGTAGGCATTTGTTTGTTGCAAATGCCTCTCGACACCCTGGATGGCATTCAGAATGGTTGACTGCCCAACAGTGAGGGATCTCAGGAGGTCAATAGCCTCCTCACTGAGGGCAGCAGGATTGACTGGGGCAGGGCCTGAGGTGCCTGGGGAGAAGGAGATGCCCACCCTCCTGGGTGAGCGGGCACGGGAAACACGCTGAGGGGTTGCTGGGAAGGTGGTGCTGGTAGGGGGGTGGCAGCTGTACCTGTTGTTGGGGTGGGCACAGAGGTGTCAGCCACCACCAGGGAGCTTCCATCAGAGGATGAGTCGCTGTCACAGGTATCCCCTCCTGTCCCCGTCGTGGAGCTCCCCTCACCCTCCGTCCCACTGGTGCCTTCACCCTCATGGGCCATGTGGGATGCAGCTCCCTCCATCGCCGGTGCCTCAGCTCCTCTGCCAGATGATGCTAATGCACACAAGGGCAGGGTGACAAAACAAGAAGGGGGGGAAAGACAGAGGACACACATGGTCAATGCCAGCAACACCACTACCGTTGGCGGACACAACACACACTGAGCTGCCCTATGCACTAGACCTTGCCCAACCACTCACAATGGTAGTCACCAGCCCATGGGGTATAATGCCTAACGGCAGCACCTGCACACCTGACATCCACAGGACCCTGCACACTAGTAGTTGGCCAATTATACCATTGGGGAAGGAGTGCTTCTGAGCCCGCAAACAAGGGACTTACCCTGGCATGATCGCCCTGGCCTAGGGGCGCCCACAGCCCACATCCCCCACCCAACTAGTTCCTAAAGCGCGCAAAGTCAGCTTTCTGAAACTGTACTCACCCCCTTCTGGCTGCTGTGATGCCCTCAAGCACCCAACCAACTCCGGATAGGCCACTGCCAGGATGTGGAACATCAGGGGAGTCATGGTGCAATGGGCACCCCTTCCACGTTGGGAGGCCAGCCCCAGCTGGGCCTCTGCCATCTTCTTGCTCCAGTGGCGCAGGTCCTCCATCTCTTGCGGCAGTAGGTGCTCTGCCTGTGATAGACCCCCAGGGTCCGCACCTCCTTGGCGATGACACGCCAAATACCCTTCTTCTGGTGGGCACTGACCTAGAGGGTAAATAGAGCAGAAAAATTGAATTACTCACCCGTCCGGACTGTCATACTCATTGCCCACCAGTTCCCATCCATGCCATGATGCACATACACTGCAGCACTCAGGCCATGCCCCAAAATGTGGCTTACATCCACACCACTCCAAACAGGCATTGCCCATGCATCATGCTTACAGTGTACTCACCTGTTTGTCTGGAGGACCGTAGAGTAGCGTGTACTGGGGAGGACACCATCCACCAGTTTGTCCAACTCCTCTGCAGTGAAGGTTGGGGCCCTTTCCCCAGACACTGTAGCCATTGTCGCTTCCAGACTCAGGTCACAGCAGCACTTGCATTGTAGGTCCTCTCCTGTTGATGGTCAGGCATCAAGTGAGTGAATGGGTAGAAAATGGCGGTGACATCCGTGGCGGGGCGTACCGTCACTGCCGGCGTACATCACCATTGGCTCCTAGGACCCATAGGGCCCAATGATAACCAATGCGGAGTTGCGCAGCGGTCTTTGACCGCCTACTGCGATACTGCACAATGCCAGCGCAGTTACCTCATTTCCCCTTGTCCCTCCTCACAAGTAAGACAGCCGCCATTTCAGGGGAGCACATGGCATGGCACCTAACTGCATCACAACACATATTGGCACATATACTGACTCACGATTTAACACACGGCTTCTGTAACATTAGTTCAGACCCAGTTGTGCTATCAATGTGGTAAATGACCTTCTGCTCACCATTCTCCTCCAAAGGCTACGCAAATGAGATGGCGGCATCCTCTGGTGTACAGACCCCTGGTGGACCTGTCGACAATGGAAGTCAGACACATCATAATCACATACAGACTTGATTGTGCCACAATCCAAGAACTGTGTGCCCAATTGGAGCCAGACCTGATGTCAGCTATCCGCCAGCCCACAGGTATCCCCACTCTTGTGCAGGTCCTGTCAGTGCTCCATTTCCTGGCAAGTGGCTCCTTCCAAACTACAGTGACCATGGCATCAGGGATGTCTCAGCCAATGCTCTCAAATGTGTTGAGCAGTGTGTTGTCTGCCCTGCTGAAACATATGCGCAGCTACATCGTGTTCCCCCAGGTGGAGGATTTGGCCACAGTGAAAGCTGACTTCTATGCCCTAAGACATATCCCCAACATCATTGGTGCCATTGATGGTACCCATGTAGCATTTCACCCCCCCCCCCGGGGAGAAATGAACAAGTGTACATAAATAGAAAAAGCTACCATTCAATGAATGTGCAAATGGTGTGTTTGGTGGACCAGTACATCTCCCATGTGAAAGCCAAGTATCCTGGCTCTGTGCATGACACCTATATCTTGTGCAATAGCTTTATCCCTTATGTGATGGGCCAACTCCAGAGGTACCGGGTGTGGCTAATATGTGAGCCAAGGGTCCCCACAAAGTGTGAGTAGTGTCTGGGTATGGGGTTGGCCCTAAGGGTTAGTGTGTGTCTCACAATTGTCCGTCGATATTTGCAGGTGACTCTGGTTACCCCAACCTGTCATGGCTACTGACCCCAGTGAGGAATCCCAGGACAAGGGCAGAGGAATGCTACGATGTGGCACATGGACGAACTAGGTGGATTATTAAGAAGAAATTCAGCCTCCTGAAAGCGAGATTCCAGTGCCTCCTTCTGACAGGTGGCTCCCTGTACTACTCACCGCTGAAAGTGTGCCAGATCATTGTGGCATGCTGTATGTTGCACAACCTGGCATTGAGAAGCCAGGTGCCTTTTCTGCTGGAGGATGAGCCTGGTGATGGTCTAGTGGCAGCGGTGGAGCCTGTGGACAGTAAGGAAGAGAAGGCAGAGGAAGAAGATGTTGACAACAGGACAAACATCACCCTGCAGTAGTTCCAGTGACACACAGGTAAGAGACTGTAACTCCTCTTCACATATCAGTTTACTTTAGGACATCGTACATGGCAGCCTCCTAACCTCTGTCTATGGACACTGACTGTTCCCTTTGGATTTCCTTTTTTCAAATCTGTGTACCCCATTCTGCCTTCTGCTATGTGTACTGCTGCCCAACAACTGTCATACATTGATATGAGTAAACGAACATATACCTTGCAATGCTTTGCTAATGTTGTACTAATACATTTGTGAATCATTAGACTGACTCCAGATTGGTATTTGATTAGAGGGTTTTTATTTAGGTGCTAATGAGTATAGGGGTGTGTGCAAGGGGCTGGGGTGATGGTGGAGGAAGGTCCATGGTAGAGTCCAGTCTCTTTGCATCACAGGTGCATTGTCCAAGGTGGCATAGGAAGTGGAGCAATGTCAGTTCAAGGTGGACAGGGAAACAGAGTGGGACAGAAGGGTGACAATCAGGCAGGTCCTATTTCCTGGCGGGGGTCTTGGCAATGTTCTCTGTCTTCTGCCTGGATCGCAGGGACCATTTGCGGGGTGGTTCTCTTTCTGCAGTGGGTAGAATGCTGGTGGCCTGTTGGTCCTGTGGCGGTGCCTCCTGTCCACTAGCGCCGGCGGAGGTGGAAGGCTGTTCCTTGGTTTGGCTAGTGTCAGGGGCCCTTTGTTGAGCCACTGCCTCCCTCATGGTCTTACCCATATCAGACAGCACCCCTGCTATGGTGACCAGGATGGTGTAGATTTTGGTGAGGTCATCCCTGATCCCCATGTACTGTCCCTCCTGCAGCCGCTGGGTCTCCTGAAACCTGGCCAGTACCATGCCCATGGTCTCCTGGGAATGGTGGTATGCTCCGATGATGTTGGAGAGTGCCTCCTGGAGAGTGGTTCCCTGGGCCTGTCCTCCCCCTGTCGCACAGCAGTCCTCCCAGCTTCCCTGTTGTCCTGTGCCTCTGTCCCCTGAACCGTGTGCCCACTGCCACTGACCACAGGTCCCTGATCGTCCTGGGTTAGTGGGATTGCCTGGGGTCCCTGTAGTGGTGGACACACTGCTGATGAGGGTAGGGGTAGGAGTTAGTGACGGCATGCAGGTAAGGTGGGGGGGATACAGTAGTAAAAAGTTGACTTAACACAGGCCATTCCTGCTACTCCTGCGAGGCCCTCAGGATGCATGATTGCCAAGACTTGCTCCTCCCATGTTGTTAGTTGTGGGCGAGGAGATGGGGGTCCACCACCAGTCCTCTGTATAGCAATCTGGTGTCATGATACCACGGAACGCACCTTCCCCCTTAGGTCGTTCCATCTCTTCCAGATGTCATCCCTGGTTCTTGGATGCTGTCCCACGGTGTTGCCCCTGTCCACTATTCTCCGGCATATCTCCATCTTCCTTGCAATGGACGTCTGCTGCACCTGTGGCCCAAATAGCTGTGGCTCTACCCGGATGATTTCCTCCACCATGACCCTTAGCTTCTCCTCAGAAAACCTGAGGTGTCTTTGAGGTGCCATGATGTAGTGTGAGTGATTTGTGTGAGGTGATGTGTGGGGTTATGTGTTGTGATGTATTATGTGTTGTGCGTTGATGGTGTATGAATGATGGTGTTCTGTGCCTCTCAGAGAAGGTGTGCTCTTTGCTTTTCTCTCTGTGCTTGTTCTATTTTTTTAGTTGAAAGGGTTGTGGGTAATGTGGGTGGTGTTTTATAGTGGTATGAGTGTGCGGGTGTGGTATGTGTATGTGTGCCAGGTGTGTGTAGTTTGAATTGTCCAATGTGGTGTGGTTTCGTAAGTGTGTGTGCATTTTGAGCGTGGCAGTGTGTACCGCCAATGCGTTGATTCGTGGGTCGTGATACTGTGTGTGTGTTCCAGATGGCATGATGGTGTGGGGGTTGCTATCGCTAGTTTATCACTGACCTGTGTCAGGTCATAATACCCGTGGTGGTTTACCGCTGTGGTCACGGTATGTTGGCGCCTGTAAGCACGGCGGTAGGTGGCATTTACCTCCAAGGTTGTAATGAGGGCCTAAGTCTTCAAGAGACTGAAGGAAATTATGAATTCAGAATCTTGTAGCTGAATTTTTCAGGAGTGAGGAGTCATGATAAGCAAGTGGAGGTAGAGAGGATACAAGCGAATGAAC
Organism: Pleurodeles waltl; assembly: GCF_031143425.1. Lineage (NCBI taxonomy): Eukaryota > Metazoa > Chordata > Amphibia > Caudata > Salamandridae > Pleurodeles > Pleurodeles waltl. The sequence continues at coordinate 1,136,438,350 of NC_090440.1, read as the reverse complement.
ATAGATTTGTTGTAATGCACCCTCTAACCAGACTGAAGCTTTATATAGTAAAAGAACAAAATTACATCAAAAATCACACAACAGGAAATGCAAAGCATTGGAGAAACCAGAAAGGACTCAAGAAAGAAACAGCCATAATGAAAAAGGGAAATAAACAGAAATGAAAGGCTAAACAAGATTAGCAGCAGAGCAGCTTTAAAAAGGAGCTGCAAACTCTTTGGCAGGAGACTGCTATTTTTGAGCTGAAGGGGCAAGGAGCAGTAGCTATGAGTCCAGGAGCACGATGGAAGGCAGCCCCAGGTGAGTGAAACTCACAGTGCTGAGCTACCGGCTTCATGGTGAATTTCCTGAGATCTCGTAACCATTAGCAGTATGCAAGGTACAGCGGTCCTGAGGTGCTCAGGCGGCTGAGATATCATGGTTGCAACATTCACTAAGAGGCAACAATATGTTCCATTGCTTCCAGGTCTACCTAGTATGTCTCTTTTTCATTCTACTGGAGCACTCGTGGAGCTCTTCTTCCCACCTCGGGTTCAAAAACTGCATGCGCTCTGGTGAGACGCCTTAACTTATCCCACTTACCCTAGAGGTCGACCAGATCTTTGGAGTCAGTGTGGAATGTGGTAGTCTGATTAATTTAACACTGATCAATACCATGTGAAACATAAACAAATTTAAACACCATAACCAAAAAAAACCTCCAAACTAAATACATTTTCAAAGCTTTATTAAAACCACAAAGTCAATACAACATAAATGGTGTGCAAAAGAAAGTTATAAACATACATGAAAACCATAGGCTGACTAAAATGTCTAAAGAGATTAAGCTCGCTAGACATCAATGCTATTAAACACTAAAAGAGAATAACACTAATTAAAAAAACTATAATATGCACATCAAAATCAGAGTTCAAAGCAGATAATGGTGACATCAGCAAATCATCAAAATTCTATTAATAACCATCAGTTTTCAGGGTTAGGCCATCCTTATCTCTAATGTGAATTTGTACTTGGATGTGTAGGAACAGACTAACACATTCAGGCAAAACAAAAGAAGAGACAAAAATAATTTGGAAAAATCATCTAACTAGGGTAACTCGCTATAAAAATACACTGGTGTAATCATCGTAGCTGAAAAGGAAACAAGAAACCATATTAAAGACGATACCTCTCCTCATGGGACAGCAGACAGGAAAGATTTGTCAAGACAGAGCATTCATTGGTTGTTAGCATCTGTAGACAGCAGCATCAAGGGCAGTGCAGAACACAAGCTGCACGTAGGGCAGATCAGCTGTTCGGAGGTTTTTTGGCATATTAGTACTTAACAGCATAAGTAAATGAAATAAAAGGAAGGATGACTTTCAATTCTTCAGAAGACATCTAAATGTTATAGGGATTCAGGAGAAGAGAGCAGCACCACATCAAGGGTCATCAGTAAGCTTCGACTGGCTTGACTGACTAAAAGTTTCAAAAGTCTCTCCCAACCTAAATTGTCCACCAGTTTCTGATTGGTTGTCTATATGGACTCATCTTGCTCAAATTAACCAATTTCCAATAGAAACCGCTGACACCATCAAGTTTGCAAATATTCCTGATTTTCTCAGGGAAGAAGCAAAGACATCTCAATGAATTCATACAGTCCCCCCAAATTATGACACTTTTTCGTCGATTGCAACAACAATATACTTCTTTCCCCCAGCTCACAGGATGATTCTAACAGTTCTCATGTGAAAATTAATAAGGCTTCCTGTCTTGTTCGACAGCTAGAACACAACATGTTCTCTGTCATTAATTCAATAGAACATTCACCAACACATCAGCAACCTTGGAATTAATCCAGGTCAAAGGAAACATAAAGAATTAGTACTTTTCCATTACTGCTGCAAAAATGAATCTTCAGGCCCAGTCTAGATAAGAAAGCCTAAATACATATTAATAAAATTACCACATATAATCCTTTGATTTCTACTATTTTCTAGGAATAATACTTTTAATATTAATTCATGTCAATAGTTCACTCAAATATAAATACCCAATATCTTTCATGGTAAAAACACAATGTTCAATATGTATGGAGGTCACATTGTCCGCCATAATTCAATTGTACATATTTTTAAATTTTGTGTTGATTTCTCTGTTAGGCTTTTAAATGAAGGTTTATAAATCACAATATTCTACTTCTATACTATTAAAGTATTAGTAAAATCTGATCTCTATCAGTCCCTCCTCTGACGGAAATTTGTGCTGTCACAAAAGGACATTTCATTTGCAACGAGACAACTCAACGTATTGTATTATGATAATGCATAGGTCTAGATCTGTGGTAATTTTCAATTCTCTTCATGGTCTTGTGATATCTGTTTCTCACATTCTCCATTTCAATCTCTTCCCTCCTCTGTTTATTCTTTGCTCTTTGCCTCTTCCAGAAATTGTAAGTCTTGTAAAACCCAAGTGCACAAATTATGCACACTGTCACAATCAATAAAGGTTTCAGGATCATTCTCACAAATCCATTTCCTAAATGAACAACCATGGTCCCACTTTAAAGAATCTTTAACCTACTGTTTCCCAAATATTTGCCTGTTTCAGGTCATTCTAGTCATTTTTCAGACTCGTCAGATTAGAAAGGTATCTCCTTATCTCTTTACTGTTGTCAGGTATGTACGTGCAACAATGTTGCATTTTTAAAACTCGACAGACTCCGCCTTTGCTAAAAGGACATCTAATGCAAGGCCATTCTGCAAAACCATTTATCTTAGCACAACCATTCCCTATCCACGAGGAGCATTGCACCAACAAAATCATTTGATTTCTTCTATGCAATGGTTGATAATTTCCTTATCTTCATGTCATTTAGTATCAAACCTACTAATGGAATAAAAGCTCTAAAAAGATCACTGGTAATTTTTGAACTACTTGCTACTCTTTAATCCCCATTTTAGATTTCTCTTTCTCTGCTTGTTTGTCAAGATTGTCCACTTTATCAGAAAAAAGCACTCCTAAATAGCATGTGCCATACAAACGTTTTGGTAACCTGTAATAAGCGTTCTTCCCACACATATAATATACACCAGGAACCTCTGGGTCTTGTCCATTTAAATAAAATCCCATACATTCTTAAACAAAAACACATGTCTGCTTTAACTAGTTCCTACAAACGTATTGTCAGTTTTCGATTGTGGCCTACATATACAAAGCTTCACTACATGTTGTCAATCTAAAGCTAAGCATCCTTGTGTTGCAGGCATGTTATGAGCTGATTTCCTTTTGTGTTCATGTGGAATTATGCCCTTATCTATCTTTTCTTTCATTGCTTTCCTTCTGTCATCAACTTGATTAATGAACACTTTCTCTACTTGTGTGAGGATGCATGTTAGGTTGTTCTGATGCGTGTATGTTTTGCCAAACGGTAATGTAGGTTCAAAGAACCCACCTACAATATCTATATTCTTAGCCTTTGCAATACTGCTCAAATGCTGGTTAATGGGAACAACAGAGAAAATGAGGTCAAAGTTTGAATAATAATACTCAATGTACTATTGATTGTACAAACCTGTTAACAGTAAGCTGCAACTAATGCCATAAATCAATGGTAAGCTGTGATATGTGATCCCTTCTTGTACTGATGAAGTTATCTGTGAGCACATGTAAAAATCATGCACATTCGACATACTCAGACTATAATAAACATTGGAAGACAAATCTCCCTTTGCGTTGTCTAAATGAAGTAATCCCTCATCCTTATGAAATTTATCTGCTTAGACAGTGTTATTCCCTGCACTGGAGTTGTTGTGCTTTGCATAATTTCTTTCACAGAAATACTCATTCCTGCAATCAATAAAATGCACACAATCATACAAGTGAAGAGTATTTGCGGATTGACAGACTTTTCCTTTTTGTTCTCCTCACAGCACAAATTTAGTCTTCAGTTTCATCCAATACTTCAACTGCTTCTGTTATAGTTGGGGAGTTTATCAGCAACAAGGTCAGGTGCAGATGCAAGCCATTGATCTCCTTTCACTGTTCTCTTTTTGGGTGTGACTGGACTCACTACGTTTGTGGTGTTGGCAGGGGTCAGTTCACTTTAACTTTGCTCTCCTTCATCTTTATCTACATTTGGAATGCTTGTATTTTTCACCATGTTGCACAAGTTCTGCTTCAGCCACTTGTTCAGTCCTCACAGCTTGGCCAATCTGAATCCCTTATTTGTCTGCATTCATTATTAAGAGATCATACCCTGTATCTTCAAGTAAAACATGTAACTTTGCTTGTGTGGCTTGCACAAGTCCATTTTGGAAGACCACCACAATTCCCAGCTGTTGTCGTCATCAAGATAAATGACTTGATACTGTCCTTTCCACCTTGGTACTGGGCAAGTCTTCCTCACATGTTTCTTGATAAGTGCCCACTCACCAGCCTCAAACAGTTTGGAGCACACCTGCCTAACATCCCAGCAAGTAATCAGCCCCATTGCATCATGGTAAATGTAGTTTCCTCAAAAAACGAACTCTGTTACTTTTAAATATTTCACCTCTAAATAGGTGCAGCCTTTGCTGTGCATCTCTGGACACATATGTGTTTCTGGGTTAATCCCTTCTTCAGCAGAGAACAAATAAAGCACATTTGCGGGGTGCTGGAAATGCTGCCATTAATCATCTGGTTTCAATACCTCTTCACTGGCATGCTGGTGCCTGCTCCAGAGCTCGTCAGCCCAGTGGCTCAAGGGATCCTTTTTAAAGTCACAAACAGTTTGGAGCACACCTGCCTAACATCCCAGCAAGTAATCAGCCCCATTGCATCATGGTAAATGTAGTTTCCTCAAAAAACGAACTCTGTTACTTTTAAATATTTCACCTCTAAATAGGTGCAGCCTTTGCTGTGCATCTCTGGACACATATGTGTTTCTGGGTTAATCCCTTCTTCAGCAGAGAACAAATAAAGCACATTTGCGGGGTGCTGGAAATGCTGCCATTAATCATCTGGTTTCAATACCTCTTCACTGGCATGCTGGTGCCTGCTCCAGAGCTCGTCAGCCCAGTGGCTCAAGGGAGCCTTTTTAAAGTCACAAACAGTTTGGAGCACACCTGCCTAACATCCCAGCAAGTAATCAGCCCCATTGCATCATGGTAAATGTAGTTTCCTCAAAAAACGAACTCTGTTACTTTTCAATATTTCACCTCTAAATAGGTGCAGCCTTTGCTGTGCATCTCTGGACACATATGTGTTTCTGGGTTAATCCCTTCTTCAGCAGAGAACAAATAAAGCACATTTGCGGGGTGCTGGAAATGCTGCCATTAATCATCTGGTTTCAATACCTCTTCACTGGCATGCTGGTGCCTGCTCCAGAGCTCGCCAGCCTTCAAGCTGTACACTGTTCTTGAGCTGTTTGAACTGTTGTTGCTTCAACCTGAGGAGATAAAGAGTGAACCACATCAGCCAGACCTTTGTAATAATCTAGCACTAAGGCATCTGTTATGCTCACATGTGCATTGGTAGGTACTGCTGGTAATCTCATTGCACGCCCCATAGGGATTTCAAGCGGCGAAAAGCCTGTCTTCCTGTCAAGGGTGCTACACATGCTCATCAGGACAAGTGGTATGCATCAGGCCACATTAACGATGTAGATTACCAAACCTTTGCCAATTGAGTTCAGTGTTCCATGCATTTGTTCCACCAATCCCGAAGCCTCTGGTCTGTAACTGCAGTGCAAGTTTTGCTCAATGTTCAATGCTGCACACAATTCTATTATCTCATTATTAAAATGTGTTCCTCTATCTGATTCCAAGGAAATCAGGAAGCCAAACCTAAGTATCAGTTCACTGAGCAGCAGCTTTGCTACAGTAGGACTGTCAGTCCTGCATGTTGGATAATCTTCCATCCAATGTGAAAACACACACACAATTACCAGCACTTACTTCAATCCATTACAGGCAGGCATTTCAACAAAATCAAGTTGCATTCTGTTAAATGGACCTCCAGATCTGCCCATATGGTTCAAATTAACCACAGTGCATTTTTCTACATTCATTTGTTGACATCTAACACGTCTGTGACATACTGCTTCTGCAATTAACCCAAATCTAGGGTTGTACCATGTCTGTTTAAATGTGTGGATCATTGCGCCTCTAGCAAGATGAACTTGACCAGGATAATATTTAGCCATAGAACCTCTCTGATGCCATAACTGCCTGACGTTGTATCCCACACTAAATCTATCTGTGAATATTGTCACATTGAGCTGCTCAGATACACTGCATGCTCTTGTTATGGCAACCAATTCAGCTACTTGGGCAGAAATGACTCCTTCAAACCATGAAGCTTTGCCTACTCCTTAGATGGTGCAGACTGCATAACCAGCTCTCAGAGTACCCTTATAGTCTCTTAAACAGGAACCATAAACAAATACAACTTGATCATTCTTCTCTAAAGGAGTATACCGAATATCAGGCCTGTGTTTGGTGCAGATTTCAGTGACATCGAGGCAGTCATGTTCCGTTTCATTAATTTCATTTGGATCATCAACATTAACAGGTAAGAACGTAGCAAGATTTAAAGATGAGCACCTTTTGATAGACACACTGGAAAAGCCAAGAATTAATAACAGTTAAGATGGGCAGTAGTAAAATATTGGGTTTTGGTTCAGGTCAAAAGGACCTCAACCGAATGTGGGACATAAACAGTTAAAGGGTGTCCCATCACAAGGCCTTTGCATTAACCAAGGCTTACACCAGTGGCAGCCACATTCTTTAAACAGCAGGGAAAAGCTGCAGTGAGAGGACCCAATGTGGTTGAAAAATATGCCCTAGGTCTGTTCGTTCCTCCATGCAACTTCGTCAAAACAGAGAGAGCACAACCATCACGTTCATGACAAAGCAGTGAAAAGCTTTTTGTGTAATCAGGCATTCCCAAAGCCGGAGCTCTGCACAAACTCTCTCTCAACTCAGTGAAAGCTTTCATGCATTCTTTCTCAAATGTGACTGGGTCAGTAACTTCTTTGTGTGTTAACTTCTGCTCTGGTGTGGAAACTACTGAAAAATAGGGGATCCATTGGCAACAGTAGCTCACCATGCCCAAAATATTCTGAACATCTCTCTGTGTAACTGGGGTATTCATCTGCATAATAGTCACTTTCCTTGCACCTTTCTCAATCTGATGACCCAAATAATTTATTTCCTTTTGGCAATATTGTAATTTGTGTGGGAAACCTTACTTCAGTTTTCACCCAAATGATTCAACAATGCTTTGGTATCTTGACTACAGGCTTCAGATGTATTGGATGCAGCCATCAAATCATTAAATTATTGTACTAAAGTGGACTGAAGTGGCATGATTAAGGACTCCAAGTTCTTTTTCAGGATCTGATTAAAAATAGACAGTGATTCTGACAATCCCTGTGGAGTATGGCACTACGAATACACACGGTTGACAAATTTAAATGAGAAGAGAAACTGACTATCTTCAGGTAAGGGCACTGGGAAAAAGACTTGGGACAAATCAATAACAGAAAACCACTCAGCTTTAAATAGAATTTGCAATAAAATTACCTCTGGATTTGGTACCACGGGACAACATAATACCCCAATTTCGTTCACCTTTCTCAAAGCCTGGACTGGTATTTTTCACTTGGCTTATTCAATCCCATAATTGGAGAATTACAAGGGCTACCCATCACTTCTTTTAGAACTCCCTGCTCAACAAAGTCTGTAATTTTTTGAGTAATTCCCTCAATTACTCCTGGAGTCATGTTATGCCGTGACATTCTGGGAAAGACTGCTTTTGGCTTTATAGTCACTTTGATTGGTTCAACACCTCATAGGAGTCTAATATCTTTTCCAGAGATATCACAAACTCTCAAAATTACTGTGGCCTGTAATTCAACAGGCATGTCTCTGTCTGTTATAATAGGAAATAATAAAATGAGAGGATCCATCTCATCAATTTGACTTGAAGTTTCATCATCACTATTTGTTTGAATTCCTATCCCTTCATGAGAACAAGTGATGGTGCATTTCAATTTGCATAGTAAATCTCTTCCTAATAGACTCACAGGACGTGAATTGCAGACTACAAATTAGTGTAAATTCACAAAGGTTCCTATTTTAACCGGGGTGTACTCCATAATGGAGTTCACTAAATACTGATTTGCTACTCCTACTACTTGAAATGTCCTTCCAGAAAGAGGCACATTAGGGACTTCTGCAGATCTGACAGTGGAATGTGTTGCTCTAGCGTCAACCAGAAATAAACCATCATGACCCATAACATTTGCTTTCACAGAAGGACCATGCTGATCTACCTTCAGTGAGACATCCAACACAAATTCTTACTCTTCTGAACTCTCACTGAGACACTCTTCACTCACTTCATCATCACTGAAATCCATCAATGGGTACTGTGTGATTATTTGATTTACATTTTCATTGGCTCTTTGGTTTACGTTCTGCCAAGGAACCATCACCTGTTGCTGTGTCATTGGAGCTTGTGGAATCTGCATTTGCTGTGGGCCTGAATTTGCTGATGGGGAAATTGTACTTATTGTTGGGGAACTTGCATTTGTACTGCTCCTGTAGGAACATTCATATTTTGATTTTGGAGCCTTTGAACTCTTTGATATTGAAATTGACTGTTGTTAGCCACCTGCGCAACATCACCATTTTGCACCAAATTCTTTACACTATTAAAGGGATACTCCTGTTGCCAGTGTCCGACGTTGCATGGCAAGGAAGCATTCTCTTCATGTTCTGGACATCACCCACATTAACATTCTGATCTACTCGAATTCCACGACCTATACCTCTATACTGAGGCACTATATTGCCCTGCTGTTGTATTCCCTGTATTCCTCCTGTGTTCACCATTACTTGCGATCCCTGCATACCTGCTGCTAGGGCAGATTTAATTTGCCTCACCATTGACTTCTCCTTTAATCTTTTCTGTTTCAACTCAATTTCATCACTGCAGTATTTTACGTACTGCAGTACTTCATCAATCGGTTTACCCTGCCAGAAGATCAAATTATTCTGAATCATATTGCTAATTTCAGGCTTCAATACTTGAACAAATCTAAACACAAAATTAATCATATCTCTTTTTTCAATAATCTCTGTACCGCTGTATTGTTGAATGCTCGCAACAATCTCTCATAATAAGCATGAACAGACTCTTTTGACTCCTGAGCTGTCCTATCAATTTTCTGTCAATCAACATCTTGAGGGGAAACTCTATTTTTAACAAATTCAATTACCTTATAATAACTTTTCATCACATCTTCAGACGGCGCACCTGTTACTGTATCCCTTGGTGGCTCACGTGTTGGCCAATCACACTCCACTTATATTCAACCCACAAATCTGCTGGAACCAGGATTTCAAAGAAAGTGTTCCCACAAACACTTTGCAAGCTTAATAAACCTTTCTATTTGTTGGTACCATTCCACTGGCTTTACTCTTAACTTCGGGTAATCATTAGTAAATTACAATATGTCAGTTCTACTCCATGGGACATGGACAAACTTTCCTCCTGGAATTTCTCTCATTGGCATAATTTTTACAGTTCTCTCATCCTGCTGTACACCATTAGAAGATGTAGCCGGCTTTTTATTCTGATCTTTTTTCATTGCCCATCTGCCTTTCCATTTATCCAATGCTCCCCAATGTTTGGATTCTCAGAATCAATTAGTTAATGTGAATTTTCATACCACGTGATCTCATGTTTTCAATGTCTCTAGAATTGAATTCTAATCTGCAACTTTTTTTAACTGTTTGGATTTACTCATCACAATTTCATATTTTTCAGCCAAATCAACTAATTACCCATAGATCTGTCCTGCACGATGCGTAACATCCTTGCACATAAAGCACAATTCATTTTCATTGTAAGAATCCAATTTGTCCAATTCAAGTGTTCCCTCAATCATTTCATTCAATTCCAATTTCAGTCTAGCCATATTCTATATCTTTTCTTCCTCTGATGTATTTCTCAAAACTGATATTCCACTTAGACTGTCCAACCATTCAGTTAATTGCTGAGCTGTCAATCCTTGTAAACTAGCATTATTACTACTATCTCGAGGTATAAGCCGTAGTATATTACATGGAGCTCTCATAACTCACTCCTGAACCAGCACAGATGAACCTATTGAGCATTGGGGACATGTCATATCAATCAGTGGACCTACTTTATCACATCTCTGATTAGAACCAGGAGAATTCATAGGGGTCATGGCTGGCATAGTAGTGCTCAGTCTCTCCATGTCTGCATTAGTTCCAAAAGAAGAATGTGCTGCTGATGCTGAATTTAGAATCTGTGGATCACTCTCATTATTACCCTGGGCATACAACGGTACAACTGTACCTATTGTTACTGGAACTGTCAATGCATCTGGTCACGACAAATTCATTTGATTTGGTGGGAAAATTAGTCCTGTACCTTGATCAGTTAATACTGTACCAAAAGTCTGACTTGACTGATTTGGGACAACATTCTTTGGAGTTGTTAATGGGAAATACATGGACATTATCTGGCTTTGATTCACAATTTGTGCAGGTGTCTTTACATTAGGCGTAGACTCAAATTGAGTCATTCCTGGATTCTGAATTGGCTGTGGAATAACTAGAATAGTGACATTCAGGGCTGTATTAACAATTGAAATTGTCGGATAAACTGCTGGCACCTGTCATACTGTAGCAGTAGGTACATATGGAACTATTTGAACTTGGCTTTGCGCAACTGGAGTAGTGACTATACTTGGGGCTACATTCTGATTTACTGATTCAACTGCATTGTGCGGTGGGGATGATTCTGCAAAAGGGGAGTTATAAATTCAACATCTAATCACTTTTAGTGGCTGTTGCCCTCTTGTGTTCATCTATCTTCTGCTTTAGATCTTCTGCAGGTTTCTTTTTGGCTTTAGATCTAACACTTGCATCACCTTCCCGTGTTATTACTGGGAATAATTTCAGTGCATGTAATGTATCTGTCATCCACATTCTCATTTCATCATCCCATCTAGCTTCTGCCAATGTTTTTCTGATTTCCTCATTCTCCTTTCAAATTTCTGAGTTTCTTTTTGCCTCGCAACTAATTCCCAAATGGCAAGAGCTTCAAATTGTGCAGGTCTAGGAAGGTGTTTCAATTCATACAACCCCCTCCTCAGATTCTCTAATACCCTTAAATTGAAAGTTCTGTAACAGGGAAAAACCAAGGTACCTTCCTTCTCAGTTATTTTACAGCACAGATTTACCCAAAGACATGCTGAAACTCCTCTTTCCTCCAATACTTCAAATGCTGGTGTACCCTCAGGTGGAGTAGGCTCACCCTCTATGTCTCAAATAACAACATCTCCTCTCAACGCACTCCTTAAAGCTTTGAATTGAATTCACACACAAATTCTACAAAACCAGGAAGTACTTTCAATCCCACAATCCTTTTCATGAGCTGCCCTTAATCTACAGAGGTGCAGTCTTGTCTACCAATCCGTGTGTGGCTTTTTTCACAACCAATCCTAGCGGGGACCAAATTGCACCACACGCAGCTGCGACTCACGTCAAGGCCATCTCATACACCTCAAACCCTTTGAAAGGTGGACGCTTACACTTCCTACTGTGGCTTTCGCACATGCGCAAGTAAGATTTGACCCGCAAATCTTACTCTGGTTGATTCGGATTCTCCCTTTGCACTCAGGATTCACCTAATACCAAAAACTCACACATGCAAGAAATCTACTGGTATTGTCGACATTGCTCAATCGACCAACACCTCACTGCACACAAGAAATTAGCCAAGTACCTGTGCAGGAAAGGACACATTCCTGCACAAAAAACAGTCAATCTCCTCAAGGCAGACACTCTTGCACTGTGGTGCAAGGGTTCCTTCGTTGGCACTGGCAGCTAATTTAGCTTCCTGCACATAAACATTAATTGATGGCCTTTTGCACTCATGCAACACACATGGAAAAAGCAAAAACGAGGAGGAATAAAAGTATTCCTCCTTGTTGCGCCATGCTAACGCCACCCCTGGGGTGGCGTTAGTTTTTGGTGCTGCAACATATTTATGGCTTCTTGTAAATCTGGGGCAGCATCAAAAGCAATGGGCGTTATGGTGGAACGCCCACAGCAACACCCATTGCACGCCCCTCTGACGCAGCAAACTGTGTCAAAGGGGGTCCATAGCTATAAGGTGGCATTAAGCCACAAAAAGTGGATTAACGCCACTTTGTAAATGTGGCGCACTGCACAGTGCCAACGAGCATCATAAAAAGTGATGCTCCGGTGGTGCTAGGGCCTTGTAATTCTGGCCCATAGTGCAATCTGCATCTCTTAGGGCCTGATCTACAAGAAAGCAGTGCATCGGTCCTGATGCGCCACTTTTCTTGTGCTGCCCCTGCCCCACCTAACAACACCATGGTTGCGTCATATTTACAATACGTGCACCATGGTGCTCGTTTCCACAATAGCGTCATAATTTATGACGCTATTGTGGCACTTTGCTGGATTAGCACCATAAATTATGGTGTTAGTGCAGCAAAGCAATAGGAGGGCCCATAGGCTACTATGGGCTCATCACTTTGATGCTTGTCCACGAGGCGGTGTTAAAAATGGTGAAAAAATGTTGCAGTGAAATCTTTTAGATTTCAGTGAGCCATTTATTTCGGCCTCCCTGTGTGGGCACGCCCCCTTGCGTACATTATACCTGGTGCAAGTATAATGTGGCGCAAGGGGTTACAAAGTGGCGCAATGTTAGCATTGCACCACTTTGTAAATATGGTGAAGGAGAAAGGCTTCCTTAATGCCACAATAGCGTAATAACATGATGCTAGTGTGGCACTAAGAGGCTCTAGGCCTTGTAAATCTGACTCTTAAAGTAATACCTTCTAAGTAGCTGGATTAATTTTTTTGTATACTGACAAATAAAATTTACAAATGAACTTGAAATGTAATAATGACTACTCTGAAGCCTCCCCTCATGAGCAGAGGTAAGTTGATTCTTTCTAAGCAAAGCACAAAAGATGGGGTATAGTACCAGTGCTAAACCTAGACTGAAGAGATCTTTTCACTGACTAAATGTACACACTAGACAGGGGTTTACTCCTGTATTAGTTTTCAAGATACCATATTGCCTTATTGATGATTTGGCTAATTCATTGGCCTTTGCAGTTAAAACAGAGTAGCTGTATGCAGGTATAAGGACAAACGGCATGGTTGAAATATATATACAAGAAAAGACAGCAAACAATAAGCATATACTCAGTGTTGTTCATTGGGCATAGTATAATACAAAATTCAAAGAGGGAGGTGGCTTTGAGCTGTCTGTTCAAGGCATTATAAGAGGGTCTAGTTCTGGTAATAGGAGGAATGGAATCCCATACTATCAGGTGGCTTCCAGGGAAGGATACCTGCAGTGTCGTTGTCTTCTTGAACATTGGTCTTTCCTGGAGGAAGATCAGCATTTCAAAGCAAGTGAGAGCCCCATTGATAGTCAGTTTCAGAGATAATGTTGGGAGTCTTTATGAATTGATTTGTGTACCACATGTGCAGGAGTGCCGCCACACACGTCAGAGGGAGGGGGGGACAGGATGGTGGGGGATAAATACAAAAAAAAAACAAAGATACCTTTTCCGGAGCTGCTGGCCGCCTAGCGGTCCTCTTCTGATGGTGTCCCAGCAGTCCTGGGACACCAGCACTGGCTCCCCAAACAATCCTGGCACTGTTCTCATGCTATACCAAACATGACAGCATTGTCAGGATTGGTCTGAGTGGTTACGTCTGCCACTCAGATACTGCATTGGAGTCTGTGCAGTTTCTCCAACCCAGCTGTGTAACACAGCCAGTTTGGAGAAACCTAAGTGCGCGTGTCAGTTTGGCTGGTCAAAGACAGCCAGCAAAACTAACATGTGCACTTAGTGCACTCCACTCCTCCTCCGCCCTTGTACCTTTCATGGCCCAGCCCCATCCCTCTCTTCACACCCTGGCTCAGCTGATCTAACAGCTAAAAAAGAAAGCAAAATATGGTTTTATTTCTCAGCTGCTGGCTCTTAGCCAGCAGGGCGACTCTCCTCCGCTATTGCTGAGAAACTGCTTCGTCACACATGCCAATTTGAATCTCTTCTGGCCACAATGAGGAGCCAGTCGGGTTTCATAGGTGGGCTGCTTGTACTTTTAAGGGTTAAGATGAAATGTGAGGAAACCATCTAAAATTGAGATTTCGTAGTCCAGTATGAAGAGGTATAGAGTTTCAACCACAGTTTGAAGTCTTGAAGCGAAGGTAGGTGCTTCATTTCCCTGAGGAGGCCAATTTGGTAATGTGCAAGGGTGCTAATGTGAGCCTGAAGGTTCAGGTTTTGTGTCTTAGAAGCAGCCTAAGGGTTCAACTGTTGACCATGGGTTAATATTAAATTTAATGGGAGTATTGTGATGATCCTGTCCTTGACTGGAGTGGAATAGTTTGAATTCAAGAGTAGCAGGAAATCCATTTTCAGGGAATTAAGTTTCAGGTGTTGTAAGGACATCTAAACTGGAAGGGTTTTTTATGGTATTCAATAAGTTTCAGTGGTATATCTAGATACACACTTCTGAATTTAGTTAAAAAACTAACTCTCTTCATTGCTGCCTACCAAGAGCTGCTTCCATGACACACACAGCAGAAATAAAATACAGCATCTCCTGTAGTTACTGCTGATATTCCCATCTCTAGCATTCTCATGAGTCATTTCAAGAAAGGGGAGAGCATTTTACAGTGTGTCACTTAATCACTAATACCAAGGCTGTGTAGTCCTGAATTCCCTGCCCCTTTAGCACACTTTTGGAGGTTTCTGCTTTCTTCCTTGTTGGTGGTTTTTATGTCCTTCTCTTCCTCCTTCTTTCCCATTTGTGTTTTTCCATCTCTTGTTCTAAGAAAATGTCCGATGAGGAAAATTGTCCCCAAAATAAGTGCCTGTGGCCCCTCCAGTCAACACCGGCTCAAATTAAGCACTATAACAATGAACGGTATACACAATCTGGGCAGTGCAAAGGTATTGCACTGTCAAGATCAGAATTGGCCTAGTGCTCAAAGTACGAGCAGAGCTCGCAGTCCGTAGAGCCGTGAAAAGCTTGTTGTGTACTCCTGATTGTCTGCTTCATACCGAGAAGAGATGCTGGAGCAGATGTGATCCCTGGATTTCAATGCTTTTTAGGAATAAAGGGAGCAAAACCTTTCACCAACACAATGTAAAAGCACACTGTCAATTTTTATTTAATTCCAGATATGCTTCATTGGAGAGTTCAATTTTTGGTGACTGGGCAGCATACAGATAGGGACATTGGAATTATGCAGCATGAGAGGGCCTAATTATGTAACACGGTTGACTAAACTATGTGGCATAAAATGGCAAATAATGCTACATACTGTAGGACAATGTCTGATAGTAATTGTAAGAAATTAGGTTGTTGGTTGACTGAGGTATGACCCCTGGTCAGGCAGCAACCATAATCCTAGTCAGAGTAAGTGCCAGTCAAACCCTAATGTAACCTGTGCTCACCAACTGGTAGCTTGGCACAGAGCAGTCCGGCTTAACTTAGAGGCAGTGTGTCAAGTATTTATGCAACATTTCAACCAGTAAAAATAGTGAAAACACCACACAGAAAAGGTTCCACAAAGTGAAATAAGACTGAAATGACAAAAATCTAATAAGTAGATCTGGAGATACTGAATTTCAAAAATAGAGCCAAGAAGCAAAAAGTGCTAGCGGGATATGGATATCTGGTCGTGCTGGACCAGGACAAAGCCAGAAGTTCAGGTGGACTGTGCTGGAGTACAGGCTGGCAAAAGGGACCCAGGTAGGCCTGCTGAAGCAAAGTACCTTAAATCCTGGTTGTGGAGAGTTTGGTGGATCTCTGTCAAAGATATGCCACACAGCCGAGGTGATGTGTGAGGTCCTGTTGCATCAACATCAGGAATCCTGTCACTGGGTTTGTGATTCGAAGGCTGGTGTTGAGGATGCGTTGCGCAATCGGGACAATGTGTCAGATTCGATGAACCGTTAAGATGTGATGCAGAGTTTTGGTGTCATCTTAAAGGCAGCTTCAATGGGAAATGCGAGCTGCTTGCACTGGGAAAAGCTTTGCACAGTAGCGGTTCCAAGGCCGATGCATTTAATCCAAGATGCTTCAGCAATACAAGTCTTTTGTGACGGGTCCAATCCAGGCAACAGCGGCGATTTGACAGTTCTGATCGTGGGTGCATCGGCTCTGCTCATGGATGCGTCTCTCATCAGCGGATGCATCTGTTCTGCTTAGAAAACACCTCAGGCCCACTTCCAAGGGTCCAGGCCTGGAGGGGCACCACCTCGCAGTGCAGACTCACAAATGGCAGTGCACAGGTGCAGAGGTAGGGTGCTTAGAAGTCTTTTATGTCTCTGAAGCTTCAGATCAGGAGGACTGCCAACTAGCCCTTGGAATCACTCTGGGTTCTGGGTTCAAGTGATGCAGATCTATTCCTTCTCCCTCAGGCATAGGGTAGAAAGCTGCAGGTCAACACAGCAAAGTAGGAGTCCAGCAGAATGGAAGTCTTTCAGCAGCAAAGCAGTCAATCTTCCTGGCAGAGTATTCACAGGTCCAGAAGTGTATTGAAGTGGTGTTGACTGAGGTCCAGTTTTATACCCAGTGGTGCCTTTGAATTGGGGGAGATCTCAAAGACTGGCCCTTGAAATGTACAGAGGCCCTGTCCTTCCTGGCCCAGCTCCAGACTCACTACAGGGGGGTATGCAACTCTTTGTGTGAGGACAGAACTTAGCCTATTTAGGTCAAAGTGAGTCTGGGTCCAGCTCCTCTCTATCATGCTGTCAGGATGACCCATCAAGTCACACCTAAGCTCCCATTGTGTGTGGCCATCTAGAGGGAATGCACAAAGCCTAGGTGTATGTGCTCAAAGACAGGTAGCAGGCACCAATTGTCTAAAGTTAGAAAATGCCCACTTTCAAAAAAGTGGTATTTTCAGAGTTGCAATTTAAAAACCAAATTCCCCATAAATCAAGATTTTAAACCGTGATTCCAGAGACACCAAACTTGAAAAAGTCTATTTCTTCACAGTTGGGAATTACACATATAAAATGTAATACGATAATCCCAATGCTATCCTATGGGAGACATAGGCCTTACAGTAGTGAAAAAGCACTTTGGGAGTTTTTCACTGCCAGGACATGTAAAATGTAAAAGCACATATCCTGCCTTTTAAATACATTGTACCTTGCCCGCTGGGCCGAGGGCCTAACTTTTTTTTTTTAAATATCTTTTATTGCTTATTTAACCCTAAACGGTGTACAAACCCCATTAAACAACGAACTCCCCCCTCCCTCCAACAGCACATTCAATAACTGTATGTATAGTGTGTTCGACAGTTCTCTGTAAACCATCAGTACATCCACAACGTGCAACATTCTATGTGAAAAATGTGGGGGACTATTCAGATTCAAAATCCGAGGTAATGTTTTCTGCATCGGACATGGGGGAGACAGGTGCTTTCAGATTTTCCAGTATTATATTCCACTGCATAACATCGTTTCTCGGTCTTTGTCCATGGAGAGACTCTTTCAACCTCCGCCCATTTCTCCAAAGTGTTTTGCCATCTAACCACTTGCGGGCCCTTTGGATCTTTCCAGTGCGAGGTTATTTCTCTCCTGGCTAGTATCAGAGCCAGATCGATGAACCGGTTTGAAATTGAAATTAGAGTATTAAATGCCTCATCTTCAAGTGATTCTGCCCTCAGAAGCCATGTGGGAACCAAGGGCCTCTCCCCACTTCAGGTCAGCGTGAGCAGCAAGGGGTTATGGTCCGAAATGGTGCGGCCAAGGTAGTTAACCGTCACCACCTCAGTCTGCACATCAGGCAATGCCAAAAAAGTGTCAAGCCGAACGTGCAAGTCATGTACTGTCGAGTAATATGAGTAATCTCTATTGTGGGGGTTGAGTTTTCACCAGCAATCTAATAATTGCTAATGACACTGCCAATTTGCAAATAGTGATGCTGTTTTACGGATCGTGGATTGCGACAGTGGTGGGTGTGATCTATCCAGATCAACATTAGCTATACAATTAAAATCGCCACCAACCAATGAGGAGCCGGCAAGGATCGTGCCTGTTTCTAGTGACAACCGATCCAGGAATAAACCCTGATTCCGATTTGGAGCGTAGACTCCGCCAATGGTGACTTCTCTTCCCTCTAATCTACCTGAAATCACTAAATATCTTCCCTCTCTGTCTTTTAGGGAATGTAGTGCCTGAAAAGGCACTCCAGGGCGGCTCCATACTAGCACCCCCCTTGCAAACGCCAAGCAGTGGCGAAGATTTGGCCTCTACATCTTTTTTTCAGAGCCTCAACCTCCTTCTCTAAGAGGTGCGTCTCTTGTAAGAGAGCCACGTGCACCCCTCTCCGCTCAAGACAATTGTAGACTTTGTATCTTTTGGACATGTTATTGAGACCTCTAATATTCCAAGTGAGTATTTTATATTTTGTGGCCATGACCTAGGTTGGTAAATGGAGACGACAATTATATGTAGTCCTAATGCAACCCTTGGATGCATGGTTACAGAGCAACGTACTAAAAGGAGAACCACCAAGATCATTATTTAGTTGTGCTCGTTGTACCCCTATAACTAAATAAACTAACAGAACTCCCAACTCCCCTCCTCAGGACCGGTACCTACAACTCTCCCCGTCCAAACCATTATAACAATCTTAATTAGTGTCCTATAGGTGAGGGTGTGCCAGAAACCGAGAGTCAGTGCCCCTGGCCATTCCCTGGGCCCAGTAAAGTGGGATTGGCAGCTCAGGTTGAAGTACATAAAGAGTCAGCTAGGCAGGTGTTTCAAATGATTCTGCATGAGTCATCTAAAAGGAAGAAATCATAGTCAGAGTCAAACACGCAGATCATTCAGATCATTCCAACGAGGTCAGATAAGCTCATCCGCTGTTCTCGGGGTTACCGGTGGCAAGCTGATAAGGGTATCTCGAGATGAAATTGAAGAACGGTCACAGCTTGAATCAACATCCGACACAATGCCGGTGGTCCGTAACATATAAGGTTCCCATCCCTTCAAGGCCGCTGCAGTGTCCAGAGCGTCCCTCATCTCCCTGAGTGACAGCTGTTTTGAGGGGACCCCCTCTGTGTTTTTTTTTGTAGATCTGCTGCGTTTCCTCCCAGGGGTACAGAAGGTACGGTTGCAGTGATCTTGTATGGTGATGTTCAGGGATTCCAGCCACTCCACCGCTAATTGAGGTGTTAGAAAGAAGTGGGTCTTGCCATCATATTCCACTTGAAGCTTGGCCGGGAAGAGCATTGCATATTTTATGCCACTCTCTCGCAGGATATGCTTAACTTCCGTGAAGGATGCCCTTTGCACCTCGTCTCCCTGGTAAAATCGGGAAATATCATGATTCTCTGGCCATCTAGCAGAACTTCACCTCGCAGGCGTGATTGCGATAGTATGTGGTCCCTATCTTTGTAGTGTAACAACTTAGCGACTATTGGTCGAGGTCTGTTTACCGGTGGGGGGATTCTGCTGGGCACTCTGTGGGCTCTCTCTATAGCGAAGAAGCCAATAAGCCCTCGGGGGCTACTGCGTCCCTTGACCATTGTTCCAGAAACGATTCCATACTAACTGCGGATGATTCTGCCCCCTCCGGGACCCCCACCAGTCTAAGGTTACTTCTTCGGGCACAATTCTCAGCATACTCTGCCCTCGACTCCAGCGTTTTGACTCTAGACGTTAGGTCCATTAGTTCAGATGTTGAGGCTTTCTGCGCTGTGGAGATAATTGCAAGAGTGCTTCCATGCGTCCCCATTGTTTCTTTCAGTTTACGGTGGTCATCTCGTAACAGAGAAAGGTCCATTGCAAGGTTATCAATTTTATGTTCCAGTGCCTCGCGGGATTCCTTAATAGCATGTAATACTGTATCCAGAGTTGTTTTGTGCTGTACTCGACCAGTTTGTTTGTCTGTGGCCGAGGAGTGGGGAAGGTGTGTGGCAGTCAAGGAATCTACTGTTGGCAGTTCTTCAAATTTTTTAGGTTTGACCATTGTGAGAGCAGAGCCGCTCACAGCCTGCGGAGGAGGCCGTCCAAAGGATTTAGATGTATCTCTATCAAATGTCGCCTCCTGATTCGTGCCTTGCTTGGTCTCAGTTCCCGCAGCCACTCAGGAGGATCCCATACATTCAGCTGCAGCGCTGTGGAGTCTGTGCTTTCTGACCCACCGTTTGCGGTAAAGAACTGGCTATCGGAAGAGCGCCAAGGATACGAGTGGAGGGGCTGAAAAGCTGTGGAGTATCAGGTCAGCAGCCAAGGAGCCCCAAATGATGTTCAGGCAACCAATGTTGAGAATGCCTTTTTTTAAATGTATTTGGCCTCCCTCCGAGCGGGGTGAGAAATTCGGAAGTCTATACCCCGGGACGGCGCGGGCCAGGGAGGGTCACGCCGGCCCGGGCCCCAAAGGCTGAGGACACTTGTTAATTTCAGCTCCCGACCGGGACGGAGGCGCCCACAACCATTTCAGTTCCTTATTGTGTTGAGGCTCCTTTGCGGGAGAGCCGCCTCTCACCTTCGCGCACTGTCAGGCGCTCCTTCCCTCTCCTCCCAAGGCCGCGCTGCCCACGGCCCACCAGCGTTCAGCGATTCACTGCCTCACTCCCGCTCGGAGTGTGAGTCCGTAATCCTCCAGAGGCACCCCATCGGCCGGTGCAATGATCTTTTCTGCCTCAAAACGCTCTGTGCGCCCGCAGCTGCGGAGCACCGATGCCGAGGACTCAGCGCTCGGCCACGGCCGCCATTTTTAATCTCAGTGGCAGGGCACTCAGGGTGATTGCCGTCTGGGCGCTCCCCGGAGTCGTCAAGTGGCGGTCCCTCCCGGATCCAGCAGCTCTCCGACAGCCTGCCCGTAGTTTTTAGAGATTTCCGAGCCTTTTTGAATAAGGATTTATGTGCTGGGCCCAGTTCATGGCCCGGGAGCGTCGCACTAAATGTGCAGCTCCTTCGGTCGCAGGCCACGTCCCCCCGAGAGCCTAGCTTAGCAGTGATTATAAGTATAAAAATGGAAGGTTCAGGCCTGGAAAAAGGGTTATTTTGCCATGTAGACATAGCACTGTAAAAATGCACACACAAGGCTCTGCAATGGCAGGCCTGAGACATGGTTAAGGAGCTACCTAAGTAAATCGCACAATCAGCATTACAAGCCCATTAGTAGCATTTAATTTACAGGCCCTGGGTACACATAGTGCCACTCTTCTAGGGACTTATAATGCCCATTGTGAATAAGCCAATATTATCATGTGTAGGGAATAAAGCACGAGCACTTTAGCACTGGTTAGCAGTGGTAAAGTGCACAGAGCCCTAATGTCAGCAAAAACAAGGTCAGAAAGGAGGAGGAGGTAGGCAAAAAGTTGGTGGGAAGACCACCCTAAAGCTGTCAGGTTTAACAGTAATACATTATTATTTTGTCATTTTTATACTTGTTAACACTATCTGGGAAATTGTTGCACCTCATTAGTACCAGTTTAACACCCAAAAATAGCAAGAAGCAACAGAAAGGAGACCAGTCAACCTTTGCAAAGGGCCTTTCCCTGAACGGGAACATGTGCTGCTGCTTTTTTATTAACCTTTGAACCGTATGAGCTCTAAACACATTTTCAGATCCATAAATATCTGAAAAACACTGAGACCAGTTCAGCCTGAGCACCTATGGGAAGAGCATCATCTACTTTGCAGGCAGCAGCAGCAGAGTGTGCGCTTGAGTGCAGCCTTACACATGCAGTGACTCAAAGGTGAGAATCACAGCAGACAGCTGCAGACTACCCTGAAACAAGTGGACAGACCCAGAAGACTATTTCGGCAAGATACAAGGTCAATCTCTAACGCTTAAAGGGAACGTGTGTCAGGATATTCAATGCCAATGCAATATGAATCTTATGAGCATGCAGTCACTGTGCTCGCCTCTTGTTTCTAATAATGACTGAGTTTAATAAAAAGATAAAGATTCATCACACAATGTATGAAGTGTACTGTAATCTGACGAGTGTGAAGTGGTGATTTCACATTTACAATGACCTAACACAAAATCCAGTAACAAGATTGTTATTGCGACTGGCACAATCTAGACAGCAGCAAGAGTCCCAGACCAAAAATAGTATGATTGAAGCCCACTAGCACTACTTGAGAAATGGCAATATAGAAGGCCATACTGCCGAACCATACTGCAAGTAACAAAAATAACATTAATCAACTGCTGAAAATCCTCCCTAGACATGATCCAATTCTGTGATAGTCTGACCCACATCTTGGGGCAATCTTGGACCTTATCATTGACAAGAGTAATACCATCCAACTGGAATCTATCCTCCCTTATGACTGGACAGATCACCACTGTATCACTTTCTTCATCACAGAATCAGTGAGAACAAAAAAGGCTTATTTAAAGTAACCCAAACAATGGAAAAGGGGCATGCAAAGTACAAACCTGAACAATCTGATATCCCTCAGCAATAACATCTTACTATCTCCCTTGGATACAGCGGATATGCATGAGCTCACAGCCCACCACAATAATTCCATGTTGAACATTCTAGACTTGACAGCACCCTTACAATTAAAAATAAAGACTACCAAAGTGTCCAAAACATGGTTCAATGGCAGCTTAAATGAAGAAACACTAAGCAAAGACTAGCTGAACGATCGTGGAGATTCTCACTGACCATTCAACATCTTATACACTTGAGATCTTTGAGGAGCATTTACAACAAAAGTATCAGAAACTCAAAAGCAAGCTTCTTTAGAAACCAATTAGATAAAGCTAGAAATAATACAAAAATACTGTTTGAATTGGACAAGCTACAGTCCTATTGGCAGCCCAACCCTTCCCCTACAGGTTCCAATCCACAGCTAAACTGTGAGGGAGCAACACCCTTCTAAATCCTAAAATTGGCACCACCCTGCCCCAGATTGTTGAGTCTCCATGTCTCTCAGTTTACAATGCTTCATGGAGCATACTCAAAACCCTTGATTAAAGGACCATTCTCAAAATCCTTACAGCACTTAGGGCCAGATGTATCAAACGGTTTTACCCATTCTATGTCTATGGGAAAATGTGTTCGTACATATGGCCCTTAAACTCTCAAATCACTTTAGCAACCCTCTACCAGCGAATGTCTTCGGTGAAATTAAAATGTCCCTAATCATCTTAGGACCAAGATAGTTAATGCCTAGCTACTTTATGGAGCGATCTCTGACTGCCTTAAAGCTTGGCAAGTTACTCCTATTTTTAAAAATCCCACAGTAGATCAAGCAGAATTAAACAATTTCCAACCAATCTCTAATATTCCACCCTGGTGAAGCTCCTTGAGAAATGTGTCCATGAACAACTATACAACCATATTGAACAACTCAGTTTCTTAGATCAGTTCCAATCTGGCTTCTGTTAGGGCCACAGTACTGAATTGGCGCTCATGCACATAGTTGATGATGCTTTTAAAATGTTGGATCAGAACTAATCCTGCCTTTTTCTCCTTCTTGAGCTCTCATCAGCCTTTGATACTGTCAAACATAACAGCCTCCTAGACCTACTCAAACATAGGATGGGGCTGTTGGGGTCCGTTATTAACTGGCTCACTTTTTTTCTCCACAACAGATCTCAAAGATATTAGGTCTTTCAAGACAACCTTACAAAACACCCAAAACTGGCTGACCTGTTACCACTTCAAACTAAATGCTCTCAAAACAGAATTCCTCCTAATTGCCCCACCCAAAAACTCACCAGACATAGCAGAATGGATAAGACAACTAACAACTCTTAACTTCTGGCCACACATTATAGATTCAACCAGGTTTCTGAGAATAACGCATGACAAGAACCTGAACATGCAGGACCACATCCGCTCTGCTACCAAAGGAGCGAACTTCCACATGAACAACTTAAAAAAAATTCAACCCTTCTTACCCCACAATGACTTAAAGTCAGCTGTGCAAACAACAGTGATTCCCAGGAAGGACTATCGAAGTGCAACCCTCTGCGGTCTACTCAGATCTAAGCTGGCGCTACTAAGGGCCTCTATGAATTCTGCTGTAAGGCTCATCAAAGGATGTAAAAGAAACAATCACATCACTCCAGACCTGAAATGTCTGGAACACCCTACTCCCTGAAATCAGACTATACCCATCAATTGCCTCATTAAAAAAAAAAAAGTTAAAATGAAACTGATGAACAGGCTTCTGACTTAGAAATCACAAACTCTACTCTGAAAAATGATTTGTCCCTTAGTCTGCCACGCTTGTCTATCTTTCGCATGTTATTTTCTTGTTTCTGGATTGTTGGCTTTTTGTCTGTCTTGAACCCTGCGGCGGTCTTGCTTGTGAATTCCGTTAAAACTTATTGCATCCTTGATGATGTTATTGTTTATTCTACCTATCTCCTTGAACTTTGTAAAGCACTTTGATACCCGTAAGGGTCATGTTTGCACAATATCAAACTTTATAAATAAATAAAATATATAAATAGACACAAGTAGTTTGTGCCAGACTGATACACACAAATGGCCCCTCTTCACTTTAAGATGTGTAGACGATGATCTACCAAGATGGACATATGAATGAATGGTGCTCCCTCCTTCAAATTATCCAAAAATGTAGAACAATCACTGCTTAGTTACACACAACAACTTTAAAATTGCCTCAAATTTGAAGACTAAGCAGTGATCAATGCCACAAAAGGTGACTGGAAAAAAACAGATAAAAACTGTGAACTATTAGGTCTTTACAGCAGTAAAGACTCCCCGAGCAGCGATGCTAGCTACATACATGATAGAAATGACCAGTCTAAAAGCAAAACCTGACACCGTATGACTTGAAACTTCTGATGCAACCTCTCATGGCAAGGCAATAGGGACCTTGTGTAAACTTGATTCCAGAGAAGAGGAATGAGTGGAAAAGGCCTATTTTGCCTTTGTGGATATTGTGATGTTAGTGCTCTCATCCACAAGTTAATCAAGGGGTTGCTCACTAGCAAAAAGATTATCTGTGAAAGGAGAATAGTTAGATAGTGCTATCCTGCTTGTGTTGAAATTGACAAATTACTATGCAATCTTTACCGAATTGAAACAAAAACCTACAGGCCTTAACGCTGTTTAGATTAATATAGTATTTGC
This sequence comes from Pleurodeles waltl, assembly GCF_031143425.1. Taxonomy (NCBI): domain Eukaryota; kingdom Metazoa; phylum Chordata; class Amphibia; order Caudata; family Salamandridae; genus Pleurodeles; species Pleurodeles waltl. The sequence continues at coordinate 1,136,413,189 of NC_090440.1, read as the reverse complement.
ATCCCTGAGTGTGTAGACACTTGCCATCAGTTATGTATGTCTGCTCCAGATCAAGCTGTGCAGCGGCAGTTCAACACTAGACTAAAAGTTATTTGCTGAATCAACTTTCCAGGTGTTTAGGTTCTATCGGTCTTTTATGCTGGAATACAGGAAAATGGCTACTAAAAGGTAAACATCTTGCTCATAGGTAAACAACTACAATCAGGGACGTAGCTTAGTCAATAAGTTAGGGGGCCTGTGAGTCTGAGATTTTCCCAACAAGCAACATGGTATACCCAATTTAGGATAGGGTGGGCTGGTGCCTCTGGACAGTGGTAATGGACAGAGTTAAGGACATTAGAAGGACATTATTTTCCAGTTATTTGGAAAAATAAGACCGGTCTGTGTAGGGTGACAGTGAGATAATCTGGACTGTGTTCCCCACTCTAGTCCAGTGTCTCCTCACAACAATGTTTGGCAAAGTGGCAAAGGAGAGCAGACTAGCATAAACCCACAGCTAAAGTCAGCAGACTAAGGATGAGTGGCAAGAGCTCAGCTTTTAGTAGCCCAGAACCAGCAGCGGATTATGTTTGGAAGAAGAGAGGAATAAGGTAGAGCAGTCCAGGTTAAATCTGAAAAGAAAATAGAAGAACCAGCAGACTACCTAGCAATATGTAATTTTGTAAGGCACCTAAACCCCAAGGAAATAAATGTTTAAAATTATCTGAAACATAAATCTTTGTACACTATAGTGAATTGTACAGCAAAGAACCAGTGATATGCCTTTTTCTTTTTCCCTTCTATGTAAAAATATAGGTTTTGTGTCACTAAATGAAAGGTATGAAGGTTATATGTGTGGATTTGTGCAATTTGTTTTGTTCTACTGGGATGTACAGCTGTCCATTGATCGGTTATAAGTGCTTTTTACAGTTTGAGCTACCTTTCCTAATTAAGCAGCTTTGTTGCCAATTTAAGTGTCTCTATATGTAGTAGGTATAATCTAATTTTGTCACAATGGATATCTCAGTAAATGATTAGGGGTGGGATTCGGGCCACTGAATTGGCAACATTTCAAGCATTTTGTGTTAGTTTTAGCAAGGAGTTCTGGCCAAATTCTGCCAATCACCACATGGATGAATTTTTCTCCCACAAGACTCCCCAGTATGTAAGCTGGATAGCATAAGTGAAATGTGGCATCCCCTAGTACGATTTTCTAATGTGGATGGTCACCAGTGTTCTGAGAGGTTGCAGTCCGAGGGCTGCCTTTCGAGAAGATTTGCTGCCGCTTGAATAGATTTCCTACTTGAGCAGCAGGAAAATCAACTTTAGTGGCCTTGCACTCATGCAATGCATGGTGCAGTTCGTGCTGATTTTTCAGCACTGCTTTTGCTACCTGTTCTAAATTGCACCAAGAGTAGTGTGAGCTACATATTTTCTGCGCATTGGCAGAATTCCGTGGGATTTTGCAAAATTTGTTTGTAACTCTGCGAGTTCCGTCCATCATCATTAATGCTACAATGTGATTTGTCAGTATAACTAGAAAGGATGTTCTACTGAGTCAGCAAATATTTAGGCAACTGTATGATTTTGATTGGTATTATACATACGATAGTGAGAGGAATTCTGTCTAATGTGTACTGTTGTTCTAGGATGATGTGTTAGTGTGGCTTGGTATGGATGCCTTATTTATCAAGCAAAAACTGAATTATCTTATAGCTGATTGATTGCACCAGGAGTTTCTCTCCTTACCCACTGGCATTGACAAGACACCACAACTTGATGTCTTGAGGAGAGATAATGATAGAAAGGGTATGTGGAACTGAGCTGAGGCCGAAAGAAGATGGAGGACAACGAGTCCAAATCAACACACACACCAGTACCACTAACACCTGATCAGAAGGTAGACAGAAAAGGAAGGGATGAAGTGGAGGCAAATATGACAAAAGCTGTCGCATGCTGAGCTATCCTCATAAGACTTCAACTGAGATCTCACATTACATGCAGTTCTCTTTTGTGTTTACTTCAACCATCAAAGCTATTTTAACCTCATTAGTGCGGGTGTTGGCCATTGGCCGACACCCATGCTACCTCCCTGGTGCGGGTCACCAGCAGTGGCCGACACCAGGGAGGGGGTTAAAAAATCCTCCGGTGCGTCGCACCAAAGGGTATTTTTTTTTAAATACATGTGGGAGTAAACGGAGGAGCTTCTGTGTCTCCCCCTTCCTCAAACAGTTTCCCTGGCCCTCAATCGTAGCGCAGCTGCAATCAAGGGCCAGGAAACCCCACTAGACACTGGGGAATTCACTTCGGGGGGTCGGCCCCTCTGGAAACGGGCCTGACCCCTCTCCTCGGGGACATATTTTTCATATTAAAAATAAATAAATAAGGTTACTGGGGAGGAGGGCAATCGCACCCCCTGAGGGGTTACATTTTTTTTAAAAACTACATATATTTTTTTAATGAAATTGACAGGGGGTCGCCCGTGAGCAGGGAGACCCCCTGTGCGGGCAACTGTTTTTTTAATAGTTGTATGGTTTCTCTGGGGCCCCTATGGCCCCTGGGGAAACTATACAGCTATAAAAAAATATATGTATATATATATATATATATAAGGATATACATATTGTCAGAAGGTTACCCATTAAATCAAACTTCGACTGGAGCTGATGCCTTTTACCCAACTTCCTTCAACAGATGCGTGCTCAGACTTTATTGATGATCTGAACCCTGGATCCACTAGGGGGAAAGGGGAAAGGCAACAGAAAAAAAGAGACTGCCTCCAGATCCAATTCCAGCCTGTGTTTCCCACTTGAAGATACGGTTTTCAGAGTGTGTCTCTGAAAACCTGCACCTTTCTTCTTAGTGGGATTTCTTTAAAGAAGGACCTGCAGTCGGGTGATAAGAGCATAGATAAGTACATTCCTAATGTGAATTCAACTGTTCAGCCATTCACAATCACCCAATTCTATTGTTCTCCTAACCTGGATCTTTTGAGAGACTAGCCTCTCTCTAAGAGAACAATGTTAACTTAATATCTTCTTTTCTCCGGGAGTCAAAGGTTTCCAAGGTTCCCTGGAGAACAGTTCAAAAGTTCACAAAAATACAAACTACTAATGTCTTTTACAGGAAACAAAACTCATTCCCAAGGTTCAGCTTTCTCAATAACAGTCTCTAGCAATTAGTCTGAGCACTGAGGTTTGTTTCTAAGACTGACAAGTCTGCAAAGCAAAGAGTTCTTGAATATATATGTACATATATAAATATTGGCAAGTCTGGAAATCATCCAAAAGGATACCTTAATGCAGTTGTTTGAACTTCTGTTTAGCCAAAACTAATTCTCCTCAGAAAGACGAAGCCAGTTGTTGGAAGAAGGAAAAAAAATCAGCTTCTTCAAAAGGGAAAAAGTAGCTAGTTTGCACACTGTAACAAGATAAAGAATTAATTACTCAAAACTGGAAGAATTCTCTATGAAACTAAGCGCCTCAGGAACGCTGCTCATTCTCCTCAGGTTGACAGTTGAAGAGCAGGGCTCTTCCCTCAACCGCAGCTTCAGCACGAGATTAAGGTAGAAACACTAGAGCTCTGACCTCACAAGGATTTGCAGCCACCATGTTGAGTAGCAGTTAAACCTGAAGAAGCTAGTTCTAAGAACAGCCTCCGCAAGAGCCACCGGGAGTGAGGACACCACTGTAACCAACGTGGGTACAAGGAAAAGGGGAATCGTTTTTGCTGAGGGAAGAACTTAACAAAGCTGGCAATAGTTTTCCTGACACATATCAATATAGATAGCAATATCTATAAATAGAAATCTATATCTATATATCTATATATAGTTATGTGTGTATATATATATAAATATTTATATAGAGAGAGAGATCGATCACTTTTGTCAACGTGTGTGTGGTTTCCTTGGGGGCTGCGATCGGCCCCACATCCACTTATAAAAGTGATCTCTTTACATATATATATATATATATATATATATATATATATATATATAATATATATATATATATAGATAGATAGGTAGATAGATAGATAGATAGATATAGATATATATATGTTATCTATCTATCTATCTATCTATCTATCTATCTATCTATATATATATATATACAGTATATGTATATATATGTTAATATATATATTCGCCACCAGTTCTTTTGCAGTTGAGGCTTGTGTCTGCAAAGCAATGCAACTGACGCATTTTAACTGTAGCTTTTAGGCAGCAATAAAATATTCAAGTAACTCTTGTGATTATGTTTCTGCTACAAAAGGATCTGACTTTTGTCTAGTTGTAGGTTTGATGCTATAAAGTAACGCAGAAGGTTTTCATGCCTACTGCAAAAATCAAATCTGTATTTTATGTAAATTACTGAGTGGATTAGTAAAGCCAGCCATTACCTGCCCTATAATATAAATAAAATTTATGTGGGGGGGTTATGGAGAGATGAAGGGCACTTTTTGCTTGGTGGAAGTGAGGGAATCCGAGTAGGAGGTCATGGGAATGGGAGCACCAATAATGATTTTTGGACTGGGCGCCAGAGGCGCTAAAGACTGTGACAATTGGTATGTGACAAGGTGAAGTAATAGTGTGTCTTTTTTGTTTTTTGGGTGTCTTGAGAGAGCGTGCTGATTGAGGAATGAAGCGAAGGTAAGGTGACTGACCTTTACTGTTGCACACATCACACACACCCACAAGCAATTTTGTGACTGTCTACATAGGCTAGTGTTTTAGAGCAAGAGTTTAGCCAGTAGCAGAGATGGTGTCTCGTTGGATGACTGTTGCTCAAGCCCTAACTCGGGTAATAGAGGACAGCTCTGACATAGGATCAGAGACTGAGTCAGCAGATACTGAGACGGCATCTGAGGGATAGGACAATGGCTCAGACTCTGGGAGTGATTTTTCCGACAATTCCTCTTCCAGTGATTCTGAGGGAGGTGATGAGGACAGTCCTTAGTAAGCACAATCTTTGTTGTGGAACAATAGCGGGTTAGCCCAACCCAGAGAGCAGAAGCATGTGGCGGCAAACACAGAGAGAGTGCTCTCTTGGGAGCTCCCCAATTTGAATCAGCCCCAAATTCCACCACCCAAACTGTATTGTGGAGACATCAAGATTATCTATCACAAAATAAACTGTTTTTTTAAGGCAGGCACCTGCGTTTTTGGTCCCGGTCTTGGCAGCCATATAGGGAAACCTACCAAATCCAGACATTTCAAGAAACTAGACATCCATGGGAGTCCACTGAGGTGTGACTTGTGTGGATTCCCTAAAGTTTTCTTACTCAGAATACCCTACAAAGGTTAAATGTTGAATTAAAAACTCTATTGTTCGTGCATTTCTGTCAATCAAACTACAGGAATATGCTGGGATCCACACAATTCCTATCACCCAGTGTTTCCCCACCTGTTCTGATAAAAACGCTACCCCACTTAAGTGCTTGGACTTTTGCCTGTGCCAGGAATGGATCAAACCAAGGTCAACACTTGCCCTAATGTAAGGACTAACATTGACAGTTGTGTGATCCATTCCTGACAGTGGGACTAGGCCTACCCACACAAGTGAGGTGCCATTTTTATCGGGAGTCTTGGGGGAATGCTGGGTGGAGGAAATGTGTGGCTTCTCTCAGATTCCAGAACTTTCCATCACCGAAATGTTAGGAAGAAGTGTTTTTTTGGCAATATTTTGAGGTTTGCAAACGATTCTGGGAAACATAACCTGCTGAAAGCCCCACAAATAACCCCATTATGAATTCCCCTAGATGTCTAGTTTTGAAAAATGTATAGGTTTGCTAGGTTTCCCTCGGTGCCAGCTGAGCTAGAGGCCAAAGACCACAGCTAGGCACTTTGAAAAAAACACACCAGTTTTCTTTTGGAAAATGTGATGTGTCCATGTTGTGTTTTGGGGCATTTCCTGTCGCAGGCACTAGGCCTGCCCACATAAGAGAGGTACCATTTTTTCATCGGGATAATTGGGGGAATGTTGGGTGGAATGAAGTGTGTGGCTCCTCTCAGATTACAGAACTTTGCTGCACCAAAATCTGAGGGGAAAGTGTTTTTTTGCCACGTTTTGAGGTTTGCAAAGGATTCTGGGTAACAGAACCTGGCGAGAGCCTCACAAGTCACCCCATCCTGGATTTCCCTAGGTGTCTAGTTTAAAAAATGAACAGGTTTGCTAGGTTTCCCTAGGCTGAGCTAGAGGCCAAAATCCACAGCTATGCACTTTCCAAAAAACACATCAGATTTCAATGTAAAAATGTGATGTGTCCATGATGCGTTTCCTGTCGAGGGCGTTAGGCCTACTCACACAAGTGAGGTGCAATTTTTATCAGGAGATTTGGGGAAACACAGAATAGAAGAACAAGTGTTATTGCTCCTTGTCTTTTTCTACATGTTTTTCCTTCCAAATGTAAGACAGTGTGTAAAAAAGAAGTCTATTCAAGAAATGACCTGCAATTCACATGAATTCACCCCAGAATTCAAAGATGTGCAAATAACCACTGCTTCTCAACACCTAATCTTGTGCCCATTCTGGAAATACAAAGGTTTCCTTGATACCTATTTGTGACTCTTTATATTTCACCAAAATTGTTGTATACCCAGTGTACAATAAAAACCCATTGCAAGGTGCAGCTCATTTATTGGCTCTGGGTACCTAGGCTTTTTGATGAACCTACAAGCCATATATACCCCTGCAACCAAACATGCCCAGCAGACATAACAATACATTGCTTTAAAAAATCTGCCATAGCTGGAAAAATTTATAGAAGAAAACGTGGACAGAATTATTATTATTTTTTTTAACCTCAATTTCAATATTTTTTTATTTTAGCTGTTACTTTCTGTAGGAAAGCCTTAAAGGATATACGCAAATGACCCCTTGCTGAATTCAGAAGTTTATCTGCTTTTCAGAAATGTTTAGCTGTCCAGGATCCACCATCGGTTTAATTTCCATTTCTGTCACTAACTGGAAGGAGGCTGAAAGTACAAAAAATAGTAAAAATAGGATATGTCCCACTAAAATGCCAAAATTGTGTTGAAAAATTTGATTTTCTGATTCAAGACTGCCTGATCCTGAAAACTGGGAATATTGTGATTTTAGTACCACAAATCCTTTGTTGAAGCCATTTTCAGGGAAAAAACACATGCTTTCTTCTGCAACCTGTTTTCCCCTTTTCTGGAAAAAAAAAATGTTTTAGCTGTATTTTGGCCAATTTCTTAGTCTCCTCCAGGGGAACCCACAAACTCTGGGTACCTTTAGAATTACTAGGATGTTGAAAAAAAAGGACGCAAAGTTGGCATAGATAGCTTATGTGGACAAAACTTTATGAAGGCCTATGCATGAACTACCCCAAATAACCAAAAAGGGCTCAGCACTGGGCGGGGAGAGGAAGGCCCAGCAGCTAAGGGGTTAAGAGGACTAAAGCTCTGACCACTGATTTGGCCAATATTTACCTGCCAAGGCACGTCCTGCAATTCATCACAATCCAGTATTTCCCCCCTTTTAAATATAACATAAAGTAGCACATACAAAATGAAAACATGTAAAAAGTATTTGAGAGCTGTCTAGAAGATTCCTAAATATGAGACAGATTTTCTGGAAAAAGAATACACAGAGTTTTGCACAACCTGTTGTTTAAGTACTATCATCTCCTGGCCCTACTATATCATCAACATGCACATATAAATTGAGTATTCTTCTTTGAGAAAGATTGTGCCCTTTCTCGCAACTTTAAAAATGCTCAATTGATGCGATTATGGCCGTTTGAACTCAAAGCCAGATGCACCCGTACGGTGCCAAAAGACAGTGAATGTAATTAATGTTTCTGAATCATGAAAAAACAAGCTTTCCTCCCTAAAGTATAGGTACCACTCACCAGAAGCAACGAAGCATCACTCACAGAGTAGGCACAGCTGGGCTTAGCAATGCAAGTTTCCCTCTCTCGGTGCATCAGTTGTCACACTTTCCATCTTTACAGACGAAGTACACCACAGCATCCTTTAAACAGGTACACCTGGGCATCAGCAGTGCAAGCTTCCATTCCTCCTGCAGGAGGTACAGAATGGGCAGAAGTGCGAGTTCCGGTCTTCGTTGAACAGATATAACATGGTAACAACAGTGGAAGCTTTCCTTCCTGACACTTGAGCAGCAGTACAGGCTTCCTACTGACACAGAGCAGGCAAAACCCAGGAAATTTCAGTGCAGCACAGTCTGCCGCAGCAGTGCAAACACCCTTGCCTATTTGAAGCGTATGGTTCAGTATGGTTTTGTGGATTGATAAGTAACTGGCTAGTGCAGCAGGCAAAACTAAGGGGGTCATTACAACATTGGCGGTAAAAGGCGCTTACCGCCATGCAGAAAACCGCCAATACACCGCCGCGGCCGCAGAATTCCGCCACAGCTATTATGACCCACATCTCGGAATCCGCCGAAATTCAGACACCCACACAAGTCCACCACACCAAAGGTCAGTGTTAAACTGGCGAAAACAAAACCTCCACCTCCAAGCCAACAGAAACACGCCCATGCTATTACGACCAACGAATCCACGCGGCAGTCTTTCAACCGCGGTATTCCATTGGCGGTACACACCGCCGCGCTCAAAATACACACACATCTCCAAAACACCGCCACATTGGACAATTCCAAATACACACACCTGATACACATACAAACACCACTCCCACACACCCAATACAATATAAAACACACACCCATATCACCCACAAACCCCTATGACCAAAAATCAGACACGAAGGCCAGAGAGATAGCACAGATTAGACAATCCCACCACACAGAGGCACACAACATCATCACCCACACTACTTCCACGCACAAAACACCACACACCACCACACATCACCACACTCATCAACACATACACCACCCCACACATCACCCACACCACCCCATGTCACGCCAAAGACACACCCGCTTTTCTGAGGAGGAGCTCCGGGTCATGGTGGAGGAAATCCTACGGGTAGAGCCACAGCTATTTGGCTCACAGGTGCAGCACACATCCATAGCCAGGAAGATGGAGCTGTGGTGCAGAATAATGGACAGGGTCAATGCTTTGGGACAGCATCCAAGAAATCGGGAGGACATCAGGAAGAGGTGGAACGACCTACGGGGGAAGGTGCGTTCCGTGGTCTCCAGGCACAACATTGCGGTTCAGCGGACTAGCGGCGGACCCCCACCTCCTCCCCCACAACTAACAACATGGGAGGAGCAAGTCTTGACCATCATGCATCCAGAGGGCCTCGGAGGAGTCGGTGGAGGAATGGACACTGGTAAGTCAATTCTTAACTTTCATATCCCCCACTCTACCTGCATGCTATCACACACCCCCACCCTCACCCCCTCCCCTATCACTCCAAATCCTCACTAATGTACTCATAACACAAACCACACATACCAACACCAAGCCCTGCATGACACAACTAAGCATGGACACCCATCACTAAAGCATGCTCACTGCACATACCCAGAACACCCCCCCAACCATCATCACACAAGCCCCTACACAGGAATGCTTACACTGGGGTACACGGTGAGCCACCAATTGGACCCCATGACACACACACATGCAATAATCATGCCCTTATGCCCCTGCAGGATCACGAAGGACCTTCACCATCCCGGAGGGTCCAGACAACTCCACTCCACCCACAGAAGAGGCCCACAGTGACGATAGCAGCTCTGCCCTACTGGATCCTGATGACCAGCCCAGACCATCGTGGGCCTCGGGACAGTCGGTTCCCCTTGCACAGGCACAGCCCAACACTGACCTTCCACCCTCTGGTAACACCAGCACAGCACCCACCCAGCGGGCCCAAACCTCCGTACCCAGGACAGGTCAATCAGCAGTGTGTCCACCACTACAGGGAACCCAGGAAAACCCACCACCCCAACAACAACAGGGACCTGGGGGCAGTGGTTGTGGGCAAACGGTCCAGAGGACGGAGGCACAGGCACACAGGGGAACTGGGAGGGCTGCTGTGCGACAGGGGGCAGACAGGCCAAGGGAAATCAATCTCCACGAGGCCCTCTCCTCCATCATGGGAGCATACCACCACTCCCAGGAGACAATGGCGACGGTCCTGGTCAGGTTTCAGGAGACCCAGCGCCTGCGGGAGGACCAGTATTTGGGGTTCAGGGAGGAGCACAGGACCATCAGCTCCACCCTGGGCACCATCGTAGGGGTGCTGAAGGACATGCAGAAGACCTTGAGGGACACCGTGGCACTCCAAGGGGCCCCTGACACTAGCCAGAACGATGAACTTCCCACCACCTCCTCCGGCGCTAGTGGACAGGACGCCCCGCCACAGGACCACCACACCAGCACCCCACCCCTGCAGACGGACAACCACCACGCAAGCGGGCCCTGAGATCCAGGAACAGAACAGAGCAAGATGACAAAACCCCCGCCAGGAAATGAGATCACCCTGATTGTCCTCCCACTGTCCCACTTTGTTACCCTGTCCATACTTAAACTGCCCCAGCTCCACTTCCTATGCCCAGATGGGCAGTGTACCTGTGAGACTAATAGACTGGACTCTGCCATGGACATTCCTCCACCATCACCCCTCACCATTTTACAACCCCCCTCCATTTTTGAGCACTTCAATAAACACCCTTGAACCACAAAACAATCTGGAGTAAGTCTATGATTTGGTAATATGTATTATCAATGACAGTGTCAAAATGCGTTTCTACTTGTAAAGGCAACATACCTATGTCACACATCACAAGTCCTTGAAGGATGCATGCAGATGACACACGTTGGTAACCACACCTGTGAAACCGTAATGGAAAGGAACAACTCAGTTACCAAATAATGCTATGAAATTACACACAGGATAGAGGAAGACGTGTGACAGTGAATGTAATGGGAAAAAATAAAATTTTCTCACCTGTGTGTCACTGGAAATATTGCTGTATGACTGACTCCCTGTTGTCGTTGTCTTCTTCCTCAGCTTCCTCCTCATCACTGTCCACAGGCTCCACAGTCTCCACAGATGCCACAACACCGTCATCTGGACCATCCTACTGCAGAAAAGGCACCTGGTGTGAAGCATCGAGCAAGAGATGATGATCTGGCACACCTTCTTCGGTGAGTAGAATATGGAACCACCTGTCATATGGAGGCACCGGAACCTGGCCTTCAGGAGGCCGAAGGTGCGTTCGATCACCCTCCTAGTCCGCCCATGGGCCTCATTGTACCGTTCCTCTGCCCTGGTCCTGGGATTCCTTACTGGGGTCAGCAGCCATGATAGGTTTGGGTAACCAGAGTCACCTGCAAATACTGAGGGACAACATTTAGCCACACACTATCCTATATGGCCCACACCATAGGCATACACCAACATATAATGGGTGGGAACCAGGGCTCACCCATTAGCCACACACTGTGCCTCTGTAGTTGGGCCATCACATTTGAGATGCTGCTATTCCTCAGGATAAAGGCATCCTGCACCAACCCTGGATACTTAGCACTGACGTGGGATATGTACTGGTCCGCCAAGCACACCATCTGCACATTCATGGAGTGGAAGTTCTTACGATTCCTGAACACCTGTTCTTTCTGGCGGGGTGAGACAAATCTAATATGTGTTCCGTGAATCACCCCAATTATATTGGGGATATGTTCCATTACATAAAAAACGGCATTCACAGTGCCCAAATCCTCACCCTTGGGAAATACAATGTAGCTGAAAATGTGTTTCATCAGGGCAGACAAGACTCTTGTCAGCACTTTTGAGATCATTGGCTGTGACAATCCTGCTGCCAAGTTCACTGTCACTTGGAATGAACCAGTTGCCAGGAAATGGAGAACTGATGGCACTTGCACAAGAGGGGGGATCCCAGTGAGGTGACGGATATCAGATATCAGATCAGGCTCCAATTGGGCACACAGCTCTGTGATTGTGGCCCTGTCCTGTCTATGGGTGAAGATAATGTGCCTGTCCTCCAGTGTAGCCAAGTCCACCAGGGGTCTGTACACAGGAGCATGTCTTCATCTCCTATTCTTTTGCAGCGGTAAGTATTTAAGGGACAAAAGAGTAAGGAGGCCATCACAAACTGAACAATAGAGCCACAACAGTAGTCCACAATTTGTAAACATGTAATGGGACAGTGCAATTTGTCTAGTATATACCTATTTATCCTGTGACACCTGAAATGGCGTCCACCTGTCCTGTGTGGAGGGACAGGTGGAAATGAGGTAATGCAGCTGATGTTGTGCGCCATGGCGGTAGGCGGTCAGGTACCGCCGTGCAACTCCTCATTGGTTATTATTGGGCCCTATTGGGTACAGTGGCCAATGGTGATCTAAGCCGGCGGTGACGGTATGCACCGCCGCGGACGTGACTGCCATTTTCTATCGTGTTCCTCACTTGTTTCCTGATCTTCCATAGGAGAGGGCCTACACTGCATGTGCTGCTGTGACCTGTGTCTGGAACCTACCATGGCCTGTGTGACTGGGGAAAGGGCCCTAGCCTTCACTTCGGAGGAGTTGGAGAGGCTAGTAGATGGGGTCCTACCTCAGTACAGACTGCTGTATGGGCCTCCAGACCAACTGGTGAGTACACTGTGGACACAATGCATGTGGCATGAATGCATGTAGTTGTGTGGGAAGGCATCATGTCAGGGGGGAGGGATGTCCTCTTGGCTGGGTACACGTTGTGTTCTGGGCTATGTGTGTGCCAATGGTGATGGAAAAGGGTATGGTGGACCATTCGTGTTACTGGCTGGACTGTTTGTCTAATGGTGTTTTCCTGTCTGTATAGCCTCTGCAGGTCAGCACCCATCAAAAGAAGGGAATACAGTGTGCCATCGCCAAAGATGTGTGGGCCCTGGGGATCTATGGCAGGCGGAGCACCCACTGTCGGAAACAGTGGGAGGAACTGAGACATTGGGCACGGTTGACAGCGGATGCCAAGCTGTGGATGGCCTCCCAATGAGGAAGGGGTGCCCGTCAGACCCTGACCGCCCTGATGGCTTGCATACTGTCATTGGCCTATCCTGACCTGGAGGGGCGCTTGAGGGCATCACAGCAGCCACAAGGGTGTGAGTACAGTGGCTACCATCGGGTGGTGGTTGTGTGTCAGTGGGTGACCCTAGGCCAAGCCAGACATAGCAGCGTAGGTCCTCTGGTGGCTAAGGGTCTGAAGGGGAAATACTGCCTACCTAGCTTGTTAGCATCCACTACTGGTCAGGGCTTCGTGGGTCCCAGGTGTGCTGCAGTTGGCGTTGTGTGCTCCTCCTCATGTCTTGGTGGCTAGCAATATCACTGGTAGTGCAATGTATAGTGCGTATGCCTGTAGCCTGTGTGTGAGGGTGATGTGTACGCGAGCGGTGGTGTTGGTGCAGTCATTGACCCAGTGTATCCTTTGTCTCTCTCCCCCCTTTCTTGTTTTGTCATCCTGTCCTTATGTGCATTAGCATCATCTGGTGGAGGAGCAGAGTCACCAGCGACCGAGGGAGCTGCATCCCACAGGACCCTGGAGGCAGAGTCCACCGACGCTGAGGGTACCAGTGGAAAAGAGGACGAGGGGAGCACCATGGTGGAAACTGGAGGGGACAAAACAGACTCTGGTACCTCCTCCTTTGGGAGCTCCCTGGTGGTGGCGGACACTTCTGTGACCACCCAGCTACAGGTACAGCCACCACCCCCATACTAGCACTGCCCTCCCAGCAGCCACTCAGCCAGTTGCCTGTGCCCACTCATCCAGGAGGGTGGGCATCTCCTTCGCCCCAGACACCTGAGGCCCTGCCCCAGTGAGCCCTGCTGTCCTGTGTGAGGAGGCTATTAACCTCCTGAGATCCATCTCTGTAGGGCAAACAAACTTTTTGAATGCCATTCAGGTGCTGGCAGCCCAGATGCAGCAATCTAATGCATTCCTGAAGGGCATTCACTGTGGATTGGCGGCCCAACAGAGATCGATACAGGCTCTGGCCTCCTCTCTGATGTCAGCTATTGTCCCTGTTTCTACCGTCCCCCCTCCAACTTCCACTTCCCAGTCCCATTATCCTCAACCCCAACCCACCCCAAGCACACAGGCAGACAAGCATGCACACAAGACAACACCCAAGAGTGTAACAGGCAAACACAAGCACCACATGCACATGTCCCCTGTGTCCTCTCCCACCGTGGCTGTCCCCCCCCTAATGTATACAAACACAAGCACTCAGACACCCAACAGCCATCCACTTGACAATAGCATACAACCCATGCACCTGCACCCAAATCCAGCAGGCAAACACCTCCAACAACCACTCCCTCATCCTCCACTCCCATTACTTCTCCCTCTTCCCGCCCCAATGTCTCTAAAAGCTTTTCCTTTCCCTGATTGACCTCTTCCGTACCCCCCAGTTTCAGAATCACCTACTCCTTGCGGAAAGGATACTAGGCCACAAATACTGAAGGGGAAGGAGCCTGCACCAGCCACCAAGAAGGGAAAGGAGTCTGCGCAAGCTCCTAAGAGAGGGGAAGGAGCCTGCACCAGCCACCAACAAGGGGAAGGAGCCTGCACCAGCAGCTGTCACAGAGCCCACCGCCAGCCGTGGTTGTGCAGCCATCAGAGAATGCAGGGGCTGAGCATGAGCCTCCCACAACCACCACCTCAGTGCAGCCATCGGAGGGTGCAGGGGCGGAGCAAGAGCCTCCTACAACCACCACCACAGTGCAGCCATTAGAGGGTGCAGGGGCTGAGCAGGTGCCCCCACAACCACCACCACCATAGTGCAGTGACTGGAGGGTGCAGGGCCTGAGCAGGAGCCTCCCACAACCACCACCACTGTGCAGCCACTGGAGGGTGCAGGGGCTGAGCAGGAGCCTCCCACAACCACCACTACCACAGTGCAGCCATCGGAGGGTGCAGGGGCTGAGCAGGAGCCTCCCACAACGACCACCTCAGTGCAGCCATCAACCCTGGCGGACACCATATAGTCAAGCCTTCATGGGCTGCTGTGCGACCTGCCCCCACCAGAACCAGTGGATATTCACCCACCTGAGAGACTGTGGCCTTGCACTCCCCAGGACAAAGCACAAGGCATGGTACCCTCTCCAGCACCAGTGGGCAAGTCACTCATCTGAGAGACTGTAGCCTTGCACTCCCCAGGACCAAGCACAGGGCTTGTTGCCCCCTCCAGAACCAGTGGGCAAGTCAGCCACCTGAGAGACTGTGGCTTTGCACTCCCCAGGACAAAGCACAGGGCATGTTGCTCCCTCCAGAACCAGCGGGCAAGTCACCCACCTGAGAGACTGTGGCCTTGCACTCCCCAGGACAAAACACAGGGCATGTTGCTCCCTCCATAACCAGTAGGCAAGTCACCCACCTGAGAGACTGTGGCCTTGCACTCCCCAGGACAAAGCACAGGGCATGTTGCTCCCTCCAGAATCAGTGGGGAAGACACACACCTGAGAGACTGTGGCCTTGCACTCCCCAGGACCAAGCACAGGGCATGTTGTCCCCTCCAGAACCAGTGGGCAAGTCACCCACCTGAGAGACTGTGGCCTTGCACTCCCCAGGACAGAGCACAGGGCGTGTTGCCCCCTCCAGAACCATTTGTCTTGTTTCCGCATCCGGCTGAGGTGCTCTCTCCTCCCCCTTAGGTGCCTGCCTATTTGCCAACTGATGCCCCTGCAGTGTTCTCTCCGTATTAGTGCAGGGATCGAGTGGGGCCTTGGACTTTGCCCAGTGGCCTTGTGGCTGCTGTGAACTATTGACGGGGCAGTATCCCTTTTTTGTACATTTGTAAATATCTTTAGCATTGCCACATAGACTTATGATTTTTTATGTTGATTTTTTTACAATCACTGTAGTCAATTCCTGTTGTCCTTGCATTATTTTGCCGATTATCATGGACAAATTTATTTTCTTGTGCAGTTGGTTGTGTGTATGGTGTGTATGTGTGTGGGATGTGTGTTGTGAGTGTGTGTGTCACTCTCATTTGCCCTCCCCCTGTGTACTTGGTGGCTGTACTCACCGTCTTCATCTTTGCTGGCATTGGTGTTTGTGGTGGAGCATGACGTAGAAATGCATCGGGGAAACATGCAGTTTGGGTGCTGCCTCTGACGCTGGGGAAGGACTTCAGCTCCCGGCTTGCCCTGGACTCCCTGCTGACCTGGACTCTCTGCTGCTATTAATTGACGCGCCCCTCGCGGGACACGTGTGCTGCCTCTGACGCCGGGGAAGGACTTCAGCTCCCGGCTTGCCTTGGACTCCCTGCTGCTATTTAATTGACGGGCCCCTCGCGGGACGCGTGTGCTCCCTCTGACGCCAGGGAAGGACTTCAGCTCCCGGCTTGCCCTGGAATCCCTGCTGCAATTACTTGACGCGCCCCTCGTGATCAAGGCCAGGACGGGCCTAATTTCTTTGCAGAGGATTCAACCAACAAGTAAGAGCTGTTTTTTTTTATATTCTGGGCTGCCTTACATTACCCTTGATTCCATGGGAAAGAGGAAGGCTGCTGATTTACCAGTGCCCCTGAATGACACCAAAAAACAACAAAAGCGCCCCAGGAAACTAGTTAACTCGGCTATAGGATGTGCCCCAAATCTCTTGATGAGATAGACCTGCTTTTTGAGGAAGTGGAGGCCATCTTGAATAGCGAAATGGATACCAAGGGAGCCCTGCCCTCAAAGAAGGCTTTGTCACAACCTAGGAGGATCCAAGAGTTTTTTAATAAAAAGAAGAAGAGGGGTCAAACCTCTGACTCTGTTATTCAGGTTGATAGAGGAGGGAATTTGTCTAACCTAAACAATACCATTCATCCTCCTTCCCAGGGAATTGTGGGTAGTGCTACTACTTTTTTGCCTAGACAGGGGGTTTCCCAAGTAGAAGATGCAATAAGCATACCGTTTCCACTGAGCCCTGAGATAAGGCTGGTTCCCAAAATACCTTGTAGAAATCGGTTTGGGCCCCTGACTGAGGAGGGCGATTTACATTTAGTTCATGAACATCCTAAGGTTGAGCCAGATATTGAGGATGCCATTTTATTGAACACTTCTATCACCACCATTGGTTCGGAGCAACCTGTTAGTGAAGCCAGTGTGTCCCTTATCTTGCAGAAAGTTGACGAAGTTAGGAGCCTGGTATTGCAGTTAGCAAATGTTTTGCAGAGGAAAATGATGTTTCAATGTGGATGTAAATGCCAACAGGTAGGGGTGATTGGAAAGGGAGGAATTAAGACGGTTGAATCAATCCCATCCACCACTACTGTACATGGTGGATCAGCCAATCCCCCCCCATAGTAAGGGGATTTATATGGCTGATACAGAGGTCAACCAATTATACCCCGTAGATTATCCTACAAGTGAGCGGTTGGGTTCCAACAGTTTTTCTACGAATGGGGCCTCCATGGAAAATTGTGCTGCCAATATTGTTAGCCCTGCTGTCCCTCCGAGCAGTCAAATACTTAGGAGATGCAAAACTATTACTAAATCAGTAGGCAAGGGGGTCGGTACCTCCTTTGATGCTAACTTAGGCATTAAGTGCGGGAATAACACCTTTTTTCTGAACTATGTCCCGAAGTTGCCACCAGGGGCTGTTGAGGATCATGAGTCACGGATCAATAAGGTTACCCACTGGTTACGTTTCCGACAGAATTGCCTTTCGTTTATACTTTCGGACATTTCCAAAGCAAAGAGATGGTGCCCTTTGGGGTTGAACTATGATGTAATTTCAATCGAGTTTTTTGATAAGTCATTGGTGGACCAACTTATTGCTTTTGAATTACGTACTCGTCAGTATAGGGGGCCAGAAAAGGGAGGTATTACCCTAGTGTTGGATTTAGATGGTGTAAGCTTGGCTCCTATAAATGGTCAGTTGGTTCACAATATTAAGAGGGATCCCCTGGAGGCTGTTGGGATCACGCGGTCCACATCTGTATGACTGGTTACAGCTCAGGAAGCACCTTCAAGGGATAGTCTAGAGGAGTCACATATGAATGGACCTGTTGGGACCACTACAATTGAGATGATCTCAGAGGATGTTAGTCCCCAGACATATGGAATTGTGCCAGATAACAGTGGCCTATCAATAATGACTTGGAATTTGGCGGGTCTTGCGAGGAAATTGGATGATTTACATATTTAGATTGGTCCACATATATAAACACCCAAGATATATGTTTCTTCCAGGAAACTTGGGCTGAGGATAGAATTGACATTGATGGTTTTCTTTCTTTCAACACTCCTGCCCAATCATCAGCGAAGGCGACAGTTCACGCAAAAGGGGGGCTTTTAATCCTTCTAAACAAAAAACTGCAATGTGATTTTAAGATTTTAAAATTTGATTGTGTTGATTTGATTGGGCTGCAAATTTCGTTTCAACAGAGTCTTAATGTAATTTTCAATAATGTCTATGCCCGATCTGTCCCACGAGGATCCGAGTCTCAGACCTTAACTTTGCTATCTGATTTTTTAGATACTTTACAGGCAACATTTAACCTAATTATAGCTGGGGATGTAAATTGCACTTTCGAACCATCCATGTTGCTTAGCGGTCTAACAGCGGAGGAGGATGAATTATGGGGAATTGCACAGCTGAATAGCGATCGTTTTTTGTCCACTGTCCACACTCCCATGTGGCGGTACAGTTGGCTTCCCCATGTTTAAAGTATGGCCTTAGGGCCTGCAGTGGTCGCATGTCTTCTGATATAAACATTGCACCTACATTTAAACGAGGTACAACGACAAGTGTTATTGATTATTTTTTAGTGGATGTGAGACTATGGCCCCTGCTGAGGGATATGAGGGTGGACCTGAGATGTGAGAGTGATCACTATCCTTTGCTTCTCTCCCTCTCTGGGGATGCCTTTGAAAGAACCTTGAATATGCAATATACAATGGTTCCCTCTCCTATCTTGATTAATTTATCTAGGAAGGTTGGGTGGCCTAAGGTGATGTTGAATCCTTATCTGTTACGCAAGATCTATCAAACGTTTATAGACAATCTGGCAGCTTATGAAGACCACAATTCTGCTGATATTCCACTCCTTTGTATACATGAAACCATGATTGTGAAATTGCAAAGTATTTTTTGCAAAATGTTGGGGTAAGATCGCGAGATGGGTTCCTGGCAAATAATAGATGATTTGATGATCCATGTTCTAGGGCTAAGTCTGGGTTGAAAAAAGCCATTTCGAATGGGATTCTGGGGTCAATACAACAGGCTAGAAGCACTTACAAGGAGACTGTTTTATGAGCAAAGAAATCTTGGGAAGACTCCATTTGGCAGGAATTGTTGGACGCCACGAAATCCAATAATAATACATAGTTCTGGGAATTGCTGTCTAAACAAGAAAAAGGGGGTAGGAACAACATAAGGAGCCATATTCAACCTGAAAGCTGGGTGGAACACTTTTCTTGCCTCTATGATAGAATTGATATTTCTGTGGTCCCTGGTACTTACGATGTGGGACAAGACCCCCCCCATCTCTGTTAGACGTGAACCTTGTAACCACTCCCATAGGCGGGGGTCCATATGACTCTGAGGACCATATTTGTTTTTCCATAGAAGAAACTGCTGATGCAATTTATTCTTTAAAACCTGGTAAAGCTCCAGAACCGGATAAAATCCTAGGTGATTTTTATAGATCTGAGGCAGTTATATGGACCTGGTACATTAATACACTTTCAAATAAAATTGCTGAAGGGGGACAGATTCCTACTACAATGAAGGGTGCTGAAATAATTTCTATTTATAAAAAGGGTAATGCAAATCTCCCAATAAACTATAAACCGATTAGTCTCATAGATAATCTACAAAAGATCTTTACGAAACAACTCACAGGAAGACTAACGAGTTGGGTTATTGATCATCAGATTCTTTCCCCCCTCCAGACAGGGTTCTGACCTAGAATTAGCACAGTGGGTCAGGTTTTTAGGTTGGCTGTTTTACATTGGAAATATGTAATTCTTGCAAAGGAACCCTTATATGTTGTTTTTGTAGATCTGCGATCAGCTTTCGATTTGGTCCCAAGTGAGAAGTTATGGGAAGTGTTAAATAGAATAGGGGCACCAGTTAGCATAATTCAAATACTAAAGCGTTTGCATGAAGATACTTATGCGCAAGTGAGATGGGGCAATCAAGGTGAATTGACTGACAAAATCCCCATAAATAGGGACATTCGCCAGGGTTGTGCGTTGGCCCCTCTTTTGTTTTCTCTCTTCATCAATGAGGTGGTGCAGGTCTTGATGGCATGCCAGAATGATGCTCCCACTTTGAATGCTCAGAAAAAACCTATCCTTCTTTTTGCAGATGATTCACTTCTCATCTCAAAGACCCCTATTGGCCTTCAAATCCTTGTCGATAGATTTAATCTATTTTGTCAGAATCAGGGTTTAAAGCTGAACTTCAAGAAAATGAAACTGATGGTTCTTGGTTCTGGACCGCGGAAGAAATGCACTATTAGTTTAGATGGCGATCCCTTGGATAAGGTTAGCTCAATTGATTACTTGGGTGTGAGGCTCACAGACAAATTACACTGGGAAGAACAGGTTAGCAAAAGTGTTGGACTTCTGCAGCATAGCGCAGCATCTATACTGCGCTTTTATAGGAGTACAATGGTCAAACCTGTATCCCCAGCAATTAAGATATATGTGGCTAAGGCGCAGGGAGCTGCTGTCTATGGTACAGAGGAATGGGGTTTCTTTGACAGCAATAGGCTAACCACTGGTGAAAATAGCTTTGCAAGGGCCTTATGTGCGTTCCCTCCCAGCACCCCATTGATTCCATTGTTCTTTGATTTGGGACTTAAACGAATAGCTGATTTAATCATCCTAAGACCCCTATTATATTGGGTAAGGCTATGGACTGTTCCCGAATTGGATGTATATAAGACTTCACTTCTTGAACTGTTAAAGTGTCCAAACTCTGCTTCCATCCCATGGGTTAAACATGTATCTAGTTGGCTTTTTACCTTGGGTCTAGGTGATTTTTGGGAGAATCCCTACAAACTTGAGAAATCTCACACAAAAGTATTGAAGTGTGTATATTGGTCTTATGTTCGAAATGACTTTATTAGCCGTATATCCCATGGACGCTTAACCAATCTTGTTATTGATTTTAAATGGTACCCACAGTTTGAACCGTACCTAGATATAATACCTGACATACTAGGCAAGGGACTATGGGCCAGATGTAAGTAGGGAAAAATTAGCGAGTCAGAAATTGCGAGTCGGTACGACTCGCAATTTCCGACTCGCTAAATGTAATGCAAGAAGAAAATGCGACTTCAATTTGCGACTCGCAAATGAAGTCGCACCACAGATAGCGAGTCCGCTGTTTGCGATGTCACTTTTTGCGACCGCGCTAAAAACGGACACGATATTTGCGAGTGGGTGTCGCAAATTGCGATTGTGCTGCAAATTGAATGCAGATGCTGCAGAACACTCTGGCAAACACTTCCTGGCACATGATGATGACATCACAGCCAGGAAGTTTACAAATACACCTGGGAGGAGGGAGGACCACACCAGTTTAAACAGCAGAACTGCAAACTGAAAGAACAGCAGCTGCCATGGCAGAGACACCAAGGAAGCGGAAACTCAAGTTTGCTGAGAAAGAGCTGGAGGTGTTGACTGAGGAGTGTTGTCAGCACCATGACCAACTGTTTGGAAGGGCAGCCCTCACCGTGCCAGAGGTGGAGAAAAAAAGACTATGGATGGACATCCAAGAAAAAGTGAACTCCCTGGGTGTCAGCCACCGGAGCATCGAAGAACTCAAAAATAGGTGGTATGACCTGCGCTCCCGGACCAAGGAGAGGGTGGCAGAGCGGCTCCGGGAGATGAGGGGCACTGGAGGGGGACCATCCACATTACCACCACCCGCACCCCTGGAGGAAAGGGTAGAGGAGACCCTTGAGCCTGAGACAGTATGCGGGATGGGAGAGCTGGACACATCTGAGCCAGGACCATCAACCGGTGAGTACCATGAGACATGCATGCACCCTCATCAATGCCATACCCCCACCCACCTTGTACACAGGAGCATGCACAACCAAAATAGCTCCATTTCAGATCAGCAATCACCAGAATGGTGCATTATGGGCAATGTAGTCAAGTAGGCAGTTTATAGGCAACAGTTTATTAGGAAGATGACAACAGATAGTAGATACTGACAGTGTGTTCCCTATGTCCCACAGGTCTCCCACAAGACACACCCACCAGCCAAAGCAGCCAGGGGCCACTGGTCAGCCAACAGCCAACAGAGGGTTCAGGACCAGCCACCACTGCGACCTGCACCACCAACACCAACACCCTGTCCCCTCATGAGACACCAGTTGGCATACTGGTGTGTGATCCTGCTCCAGGTCCCAGCCACAGCGCCAGGGTAGACGTAACAGAGCCTCCACTGCATCGCAGGCAACGTGGATATTTATCATCACAGCGGCAGGCAGAGTCAGGGGACGCCTCCATGTCACGTGCTGAGGCCGCACTCCTACGGGGTCAGCGCCTGCAAACACAAGAGATCAGGAGGATTACAGTGGCATTGCGGCGCATGGAGCGCAATCAAGGCAACAGCATGCAGCTAGTGCATACAGAGTTGCAACAAATAAATACACACATGGGCGACCTTGCACTCTCCATGCGTCAACTTGTGGCTGGACTCCTCACGCAGACAGAGGGTGCATGGCGTAGGGACAGGCAGCTACTAAACCGCCTAGACAGAATGTCAGCATCCATAGTAAGGCTGGCCGTGAACACTACTGGTCTTTCTAGGTGCACGGTCAGCCTCCAAGTGGACATGGGCCACTTTGCCAGTGACGTGGCACACGGACTGGGCCGTCTCAGCCATGCTGTTGACTTATTGGAGGCACGGCAGGTGGCCAGGGGCGCGGGCGACACGCCGCAAGGTAGCAGGGAGGGCTCCACCGTCAAGAGTGTGTCTGCCAGTGACACCAGGGAGCTGCGCAGTGGAAGCGCAAGGCAGAGCACTGCTGACCCCCCCAAGTACCAGCCATGCTGGACGAGGCCGGCATAGGGTTTGAGCTCCACACTGTCCTGGGGTTGGGGCACATGAAGTAAATGTGTCCCATGCCAGGTGGACTTTGACAGCCCCTGAACTGTTCACAATGTATATAGTTTTTTGTTTGCACTAATTAAATCACTTGTTCTTTCCACCTCACACCTGGACTCTTTGTGTGTGACATTAGTGAGTGTGGTGACAGTTAGCACGTACCTTCCAAAGTATTGGTTTGCAATGTGTTCCCGTCTCAGCCTGCCTTGATTTGCGATGCTTCTATCCCCATGATGGCGATGTGGTAGCTCTTGCTCTTCATATTCCGAATCAGGGTCTTCAGGGGTGAGAGGCAGCCCACGTCTGGTGGCAATGTTGTGCAGTATAGCGCATGTGAAAACGATCTTGAAAGCTGTAATTGGGGTATACTGGAGGGCACCTCCACTTCTGTGGAAACATCTGAATCTTGCTTTCAGCAGTCCAAAGGTCCGTTCAATGATATTCCTGGTCCTCTTATGTGCACTGTTGTATCGCCTCTCTGTCTCATTGCTGGGTGTTAAGTACGGGGTAAGTATCCATGGTCATAGTGCATATGCACTGTCACCTGTTTGGCAAAACATGTAAAATGTTAGCTGGGCATGGATGGTTTCCACATTGACCTGTGTGTATGTCTGTAAGGTGTATTCAGCTATACCTAGGAGGTATCCGTCTCCAAACTCCCCACGTTCTAGTCGTTGGTGTATCCCACTGTGCCTAAAAATGTAGGAGTCATGAGTACTCCCTGGAAATTTGGCAACCATGTCAGTGATAACATAATGGGCGTCACATACCACCTGGATGTTGAGTGAGTGGGTACACTTCCTATTGCGGAACAGATATTCCAGGTTTGCAGGAGGGCATATTTGTATATGTGTCCCGTCTACACACCCTATGACATGGGGGAAGTTGGCAATCCTGTAGAATTCCAACTTGGTGCTGTTGATTTCTGCCTCATTCCTGGGTAGGTATATGTATCTGGACATGTGTGTGAGTAAGGCGTCTAGGAATGCCCTAAAGAACTGTGAGAGTGCACTTTGGGATACCTCACCTGCCACAGCAATGACCCCCTGATAGCTACCCGAGGCCAAGAGGTGCAGTGAGTAGAGCACTTGCACATGCGTAGGGATGGCGCAGCCGCGCACAGTCTGGCGTTGTAGCTGTGGTTTGAGTAATTCTATTAAATCTAGTATAGCTGCAATGCTGAGTCGATATTTGTCATAAATCTCCTCCTCTGTTTGTTGGAAAAGTGTCTGCCTGGTTCTGTATATCTTCTCCTGTCTCTGGCTCCTCCTCCTCCTCTGCTGTGCGGCGTGGGCTCTCCTCCTCATTCCTATCACATATATCTCCGCCATCTTGAGTAACCCAGATGCCTTCTGGGTCTCCTTTTATACTTTGGTACTGGTTACCACCTGCTCTGAGTTAGTGGTAAATTGGAAGTGCAAAATGGGCTTTTTGCGACTTGTCGCAATTTGCGAGTTGCTATTGCATATAGTTTGCGACTTGCAAATTGCGACTTCCTATTTGCGAGTCGCAAAATGAGGTCGCAAATTTTGAAAGTCGGTAACGGCTCGCGTCGTTTTTTGCGAGTCGGAAATGGGATTTTTGCATCCCATTTCTGATTTTGCGGGGTCGCAAATTGCAATTTGGGCCATTTGTGACTCGCAAAAGTTTCCTACATCTGGCCCTATATGCCAGATTTAGCTTTGGGTCATTGCCATTGAAGTCTTTGATGAGTAGATGGGGATCTAATGCCACAACTGATATATGTCCCGTGTGAGGTGTTACCCCCGAAACAGTTGAACTTTTAGGGCCAGATGCACGAAAGGATTTTACCCATTCTGTGTCTATGGAAAAAAAAGTTTTCGGACATATGACCCTTAATGTTTTTTTGCCCTGCTTATTCATCTCCTAGGTCCAAATGGATCCACAAAATTTGTCGGGAAATGAAAATAAGAAAATGTGATTCAGCCTTGAGGGTTTTAAAAAGTCATTGTTCAAATGTATTAATGTATGCCGTTAGTAAGTTTTTAGTGGCAGCATGGCGTGTATGTAACTTTTATGTAAGTAATGAATTTTAAGGAAGACTGGATGGGACCTTTTGACTGGGCACATGAGTTTTAAACTATTGTCAGATATTGGTTTTAATGGGATTGTATCAATTCGTATTTTATGACGATATTTATTGTCTGTATTGCTTTGATGGTCTGTTGATCGAATACAGCTTATGTTGATGATGATGATGCAGTTTGGGTTCTATGGCGGCGTGGTTGTTCCCTGTGTCTCCAATGGTAAGTCCTTTCACTTCTGTGATGTGTTTCCGCCAGGGTTTTGACGGCGTTGGTACTGCCCCGGAAAAGGTGTCAGATTGAAGGGTCAAATATGGTGGGTGGTACTTTGTCTTTTGCTTGGCTATAGGCCGCTATCACCGTGGTGCCTGTTGTTTTCGCCCTGGCAGTCGGTGTGGTACATTGGCTGTCTTTCAGAGATATCACCGCCATGGGCACAATTTGGTGGTAGTTGCCACAGCCTGTTGGTGGTATTACAGCCACTTTATCACCCACCGCCAGGGTTGTGATGAAGGCCTATTTGTGCTCAGGGCCTGTGAATTAAATGGTACTAGGAGACCTGAAGCACTCATTGTACCACCTACTACAGTCACCTCTCAAATATGTCTCAGGCCTGCCACTGCTCTACCAAAGACACAGACTAAATTTTCTGAAAAAAATCAAACCTCCACTGCACCCTGTCGAAGTAGGAACCACAATCCTAGTCAGGACGAGTCAGATGCACAACCCAAATTAACCTGTGTTCGCCCTCTAGTAACTTGGCACAGAGCAGTCAGACTTAACTTAAAAGGTAAGGTGCAAAGCACTTGTGCAACACTTCAAACAGTAACAGCAAAAATGCAACCCAAACAAATTTCAACCCAGGTGGGAAAAATAGGCCTGCCACTGCAGAGCCTGTGTGTGCAGTTTTAAACTGCAATTTCGACCTGGCAACTGCACCCACATAAGCAAAACTATATGGGCACTCCAAATTTGCCCAAATTAACCTTTTCTAAAGTGTATGTTTATACAATGATGATGTCTGTGAAACTGTTCATGGAGTGGTCCATTGGAACATTCAGTGCTAAAGACTAACTTTTCTGGAAAATAAACAAACATCCAAAGGGCTTGGTGCCAGTGCACTGCCTAAGAGTACAATCTGTCTCTATTTGTCGTAGCTTCAAAGATGAACAATCAACAAAAATTTGTAACAATATTTTTTTACTGTAATATTTATTCTTGGAATCCAATTTCAGATGTGCATAAACAAACCCAATACAATATAAACCACAATTCTAACAATACATATACAATTATTGCTGGTCTTGCGAGACATATATCATGGTGAGTTTCTTGTTTTTTCCTTTAATCCAAAGCCTGTCATAGGACCCAATGCATTTCGGGACCAAAGCTTCCCTTCTCCAGGGGTAACTAGAAATGAGAAAAGGAAAAAAAGTTTTGGGAAACAAGAAGAAAGTTTGAAAAACAAGAAGGGATGTTTATTGTATTATCTAAAATCCAGAAAACATTGTTTGTGAGTAACCACACCTTAATCCACCAATCAATACTATGATGTTCTGGCTGTGAACAGTGCCTAGAACAATGTCATCTAGCATCATTAACTTTTACTGTCATGCTTAGTGGAGCAAGACTTTCAGCAAGCAAAGTCCAGGTGCTGTTTTTAGATCGGTGAGAAGTATTTAATGTCCCTGAGACCTCAGAACTGGAGGCAAACGAGTCCTTGGAGTCACTTTGGTTCTGGGATTTAGAGATGGAGGTCCAGTTCTTCTCATTCCCAGGCAAGAGGGAAGCAGGCAGCAAGTCAGCTCATCAATGCAGGAGTCTAGCTAAGTAGCAGTTCAGCAGAATGGCAGTCATTGTAGCAGCACAGCAGTCCTTTTGCCTCGCAGAGTATCCACTGGTCCAGAAGTGTACTCAGTTGGTGGTGTCAGTGGTCCAGTACTTACACCCAGTTCAAAGAAGGGTCTTTGAAGTGCCAGAGGTGCTCCTCTCCTGCCCTGGCTCCTGACTCAGCACAGGGGGTGCATCTCTTTGTGTGTGGCAGGACACTGCCTTTCAGTTGCAAGTGTCAGTCCCTCCCACCCATCCTGCCCACCATGGTCCATCAGGATGTTGATGGCTTATCAGTCACACCTAATCTCACTTTGTGTGTCACTGTTTAGAGGAAATACACAAGCCCAGTTGTCACTCCACCCCAGATATGTATTGGAGAGTAGGCACACAATGCCTAAAGTAAGAAAATGCCATCTTTCTAAAAGTAGCATTTTCAGAATTGCAGTTTAAAATCCGACTTCACTATAAATTGTGATTTTAGCTTGTGAGTCAAGAGCCACCAAACTTGACAAACCTATCTCATCTAGATAGGGAATTGCACTTGTAAAATGTAATAAAATAATCCCAATGTTATCCAATGGGAGAGATAGTCCTTGCAGTACAGAAAAACTAATTTGGGAGTTTTTCACTACCAGAGCATGTAAAAATTAAAAGTACATGTCCTTTTAAATACATGGCACCCTATCCTGTGTGTCAGATAGGGCCTACCTTAGGGGTGATGTATATGTATTATAAAGGGAAAGTTTAGACTTGGCAAGAGATTTATCTTGCCAGGTTGAAGTGGCAGTGTAAATTGCACAAATAGTCCTGCAATGGCAGGCTTGAGACATAGGTAAGGGGCTACTTAAGTGGGTGGCACAATCAGTGCTGCAGGTCCACTAGCAGCATTTAATTTACAGGCCTGGGCACATGTAGGGCACTTAACTAGGGACTTATAGGTAAATTAAATATGTCAATTGGGTATACCAGTGTTACCATGTTCTAGGGGAAAGAGCACAAGCACTATAGCACTGGTTAGCAGTGTTAAAGTGCGAAGCCAGTAAAAGCGAGTTCAGAAAATGGAGTGAGATAGGTAAAATGTTGGCAGAAAGACCAACTTAAGGCTTTGAGGTCTAACAAGCATGCTCTTGGCCATTCCAGCGCGTTCCATTCATCTTTTTATGTTACTCTGCTATCCCAGGTGCCGTCTTAGAGGTGGGCGAGACACTGAAAGCTCAAGCTAGGTGCCTGGCTGTGGCTCATCATAAAGCCCTTTTAGAATCTCAAGCCCAAAATAAGCTGAGCTTTAATGTTGCATCTGCTTTCCCGCACATTCAAATATCTTGCAGCAAGAAAACGGTTGAGAGAAAGAAATAACCATTCAGAAACTGTACTGAAAAATATGAAACCTGCTTGAACAAGTTGTGTGATCCTAGGCAAATATTTCTTCTCAATGAGCCTCTTTTGTCTTCATTATCACATGAGAGTACTTTCAAGTGCATGAATTCAGGATTTGCTCTGTATAAAAATCTCTTCAATTTGATTTAACAGACCATAATGTTGTTCCATCTATAATAAGAATCTAGGACAAATTTAGGGTTCACATGGCATCTAACTTGTCTCTGATTTCCTTAATGTCATTGATGTCGGGGAGGGGAGGTAGTATAAATATATATATATATATATATATATATAAATTGATGTTTCACAACTATCACTTTTATTAATTGCTTCTTAAAGTAGTGGTATAATCGGAAGATCTACGATTAAAGGTGTAAGAAATGCATTTTTGTTCATTTTGCAGCGATGCTCTCTTATGTTTACGTGATATTTGTGCATGATTTTGATGCCAAATATGTTTGCACTGTGCACCGGCTCTTAGAAACAAACCAGACTATTGGCTCGGTTCTCCATGCTAATATGTTGGCTCGCCCACCTCTACCCACTCTGCAGCACAGCGGCTTCATATCATGCTAAAGTCGGTCAATCCAACTGCAAATGCAAAGCCAAACCACAACTGAGAATGTATTAGGGAGTTGTCGCACCCCATGCACCCCATCTGAGGATATGCCGCTGGGCAGAGGACAAGTAAGTACCAAAGGCGGCAGAGGGGTACGGGGTAGCGAAAATATTGAGTGATGATGAGCTTTGAGTCAATATTTACTAGGCCTCCAGCAAGTAGTGACTATCAAACCAGAGAAGGAAGTAGAACAGTTACTTTAATGTTAATCCCCCATACAGTGATGAAAGAAGAGTATAGCTAGAAAAACAAGATGTCGAAACTTGTTGAATTGAAGACTCGAAATAAAAGCAGGAATTTAGTAGCACAAGGAATGTACTCAAGTGGAAGGAACATCGGCACTAGCACCTTCTCTGATCCGACAGAAATACTGCATTCTGAACTGTCCTCACAGTAGAACGTACCTACAGAGGGAGGGGAAGAAAGGGGCGAGCACAGGAAAGAAATATAATCCTAGATACCATAACACAGCACAGAGTATGCAACACTACATAAACATAATGGCAATATTGTCCAATCAGTACATAATGAGCTAGTGCCCCTTCTATCATTCTATGAAAAAGGTCTCCATTGTGGGCACTGGACATATTCATACCTGATAATTACAATACAGTTCTTAAACCCAGGGCCTCTGTTTCTGACCTATATCATGATTATCACAATATGTTATCTGTAAATGTTATTGTTCATGAAGCATGGAATTAGCCTAGTGCAACCCGAAAGAGAAAAGGCAGAGCTCACTGCCATGTGTTGACGAAATCTGGAGCTCACAAACTGCTACTATACGCAAGCGCTGTTGGAAATAAACACTATTGTTAAACAACAATTGTATTACCTTTTCAATAAAATGTGATACTTTTTTTAATAGTTTTAAATGATTTCTCTGTCAGCAACACTATATTATTGGAAATAGCAAATTAATGTAATAACAAGCGTTTACAATGCAACGGGTCTCGTGTTTGCTCAATGTAGTGTCCTGCTGGACACGTTCTAGTGTTTGGCCAGCCTCTCTGCTGAGGGCTGGCCTCCCACCTACACCCCACACCCACCCAACACAGGCGTCACCGGTCAGGTGACCCTGGCAATAAAAAGGGCCGGGCGCACGTGCCCAGGGCCAGTTCTCCCGACCATGCCACGGTGTCTGTGTGATTTATTCTAGTAGCATGAGGGCCCAGGGCCCCAACACTACATTGGCGACGAGGCGGGTCTGACCCACCCTAGCGGTAATTGAGCCTGAGTGACGAGGACAGCACCAACGACGTGCCTGCTAACCCCACCAGGCATGAGGTGAGCCGGGGGTACAAGGAAAGAACCACCCCATCAGTGCGTACTTTCCCCTCGACAGACTGCCGCTGCTGAAAAGGATGAAAGCGCAATGCAGCCCCAGCCCGAATAGCACTTGGGAGGAAGGTAAAGGCTGTGCTGCTGCCCCTCCCCGCATTTGCCCAAGGCCGCCCCCGTGTCGAGTGAAGCGCGGCCGCAGCATGTGGGAAGGCTGCCGGGCCCGCGCAATGTGCACATACGGTGCTGTCGTGCATTTTGAAATATAGATAAGGACACCAAGCAATGGCCGGGGCCGGGGCCAGCCGCCCCTACCCCCAAGAAAGTAATGCGGCCGCCGCGTGTGCCACACTGCTGCGGCCGAGAGTGAAGGACATGGTGCGATCGTGCACCAAGAACAAATGAAAAGGCACTGGGGCCGCTTCCCCCCTCTGTTTTCAAGTAATGGTGCTGTTGCGCACCGAGAAAGTAAATGGTGGAGAAAAAGAAAAGCGGCCGGGCCGGTCGCCCCTGCCCCACCTTCAAGAGAGAACTGCCAGGACTGCTGCTGGCGCGAGGAATCACAGAAAATGCCCAGGGCCGCCCCCCCTTCCCAGCAGTAACGAAGGCAAGAGGTGCTCCCACGCGCCATAAAAGAAGAAAGCAAAAGTGTCCAGGGCCACTCTCCCACCCCAGAAATGCCGGCAACGCGGCCCCCAGCATGAGAAATCTGGTGCGGCCGCGCACCAGATAAAAGCGCATAAGAAAGAAAAATGCTACCATTGTGAAGCATGGTGCTGGCATGCACCAAAGCCAAAAGATAAAAGAAAATGCCGCGTGGTCTGAGAGCACATCGGTGCAGACACGCACCGAAAACAAATTGAAATACATGGTGCAGACACGCACCAAGTACTAGGCAATTGCCGAGGGTCGCCCCACCTCCCCTTTTAAGGAAAACGTGTGGAATAAAGCATCGGTGCAGACACGCACCGAAAAGAAATTGAATTACATGGTGCATACACGCACCAAAGCAGAGAAATGCTGTTGTACAGCCCCCACAAACTTCAATTTGGTGGAAGGAAGAGGAGGGCAGAGCCCCCACCCCCCTCGCTGAACCTCATGCTGTCTGTCTGCTGCCTGCATCTGCAAATGAGGCTGAGCAGAAAAGGGACATGTTAAAAAAAAAAAGGAAAGAAGAAAGAGACGTGTAGAAATAAGAAAAAGGGCACTTACCTACAGATCTGGAAACCTGCAAAAGCCCCCACCAGCCTGAAGACCTCCTCAGCAGCATGGTTTCACCGGCATCTGCCTCAAAACAAACGAGGCCGGTAGGAGGAAGACTGTCTTTCAAGTTGAAAAAAAGAAGTGCACTACTGGCATCCAGTGGCCAAAATCGGTACTGCACCCTTTTCTATTTTAAAGTGAAAAAAAAAACAGCTTTATCAAAAGAAAGTCTACAGCAACACCCAAGAGAGTGACTGCACAAGAATAACAGCGCGCTTGCGGAGCAAAATGGCGCAGAAGACGGAAACAGCACACAAGATGACAACGACGCAAACAACGCTGCACGGGGACAGAGAGGACTGCAGCTGTCCCAGCTAAGCTGCAACGGCGAGAAATGAACACAAGTGCCAAGTGAGGCACGAGGAGAGCGCGCATGGACTGCGCAGCCCCTGGCGGGCGTCCGCTGCCACCGCAGAAAGAGAGAACGCCACATGCCCCACAAGTGGTGGACATCACCGCAGGACAAGAAAGGTACATGCCAGGCGTTACCATAGGACGCCCAGAAAAAGAGACTATGACCCTCATTCTGACCTTGGCGGTCTTTTCGCAAGACCGCTGAGTTACCGCCGCGGTGAAGACCGCCGACCGCGGCGGTGTGCCGCTGTGCGCATTCTGACCGCTGGGAGCGTTCCGCCGGAAAACCGCCAGCAGCCACACTGGCGGTCGGCGGGAAAGTGGAGACTGGTCAACCTCCACCGCCACGCCAGCAGAACACCGCCCACAGAATTACGACCCACATTTCCGTGTGGCGGTCTTCTGTTGGCGGTCTTCTGTTGGCGGTCACGTCCCTATGGCTCCCGTCGCCTCCCGGAGGACCAACGCACAAGGTACGTTGATCGTCCGTGAGGGGAGGGGGTGGGGGGGTGTTGTGTGATGTGGGCGTGCATGGGGGTGTGCGTGTGAGTGTGTAGAGGGGGTGTGTGAGTGCGTGTATGCGGGCGGGGGGTGCTGCTGTGTCTATGGGTAATGTGTGCTGTTCGGCAGGTGCGCATGTCGGCATGTATGTGTGCGGGTATGTGTCCCCGTTGTGTATGTGTGTGTAGGGGGTGTGTATATGTGCATGTTGGGGGTGTGTGCATGTCGGGGTACATGTATGTGCATGTCGGGGTGGGGGTGGGGAGGGGGTTCGTACCACCTCTGGGGGGTGGCAGGGGGGTGGAGGGTGTGGGGGGAGGACTCGGGTGGGTAGTGGGGGGTGGGGGAGACCCCTATCAGTGCCAGGGAAGGAATTCCCTGGCCCCGATAGTGCTTACCGCCATGGTTCGCACGGCGGTTCCCGCCCGCAAGAAACCGCGGTGGTAGGCAGGGTCATAATACCCTTGGCGGTCTTGGGTCGACCGCCGGGCCGGAGTGCGCAAACTCCAGCCCCGCGGTCATGACCGCCGCGGCGGTCGGAGTGGAGAAGTAGCGGTCGGTCGCGGCGGGGACCGCCGCGGTCAGAATGCCATTTTTAATACCGCCGGTCTGTTCGCGGTCCGACCGCCGTCTCTCCGCCGACCGCCAGGGTCAGAATGAGGGCCTATGTCACATGCGCAGAGAGCTGCGCCAGAGAACGTGACGACTAAGACAACGCCCGCGAAATTGGAGAGAGCACCCGAGATCATGACGTAACGCGCAGGACAAGAGGCCGTGCCAGCCGGCTTTTCAGCAACACAAGACGGCCACCATTGGCCCATCACACAGAAGGTCATCAGAAGCGACCAACCCTGCAAAGCACACGCAGGTTCAAGCAAGACCCAGTGCCAAGAAAGCACTGTGCCCTCAAGTGAAGAGGAAGCGGAAAAGAAAGTGACCCTATGTCACTGCCCTGCAACGGGCCAGTGACTCAGCAAGGAGTGTCCTCCCCCACACTGCCTCAAGACGGAGTCAGCAGAGACTCGCAACAGGCAAGAGGAGAGTCGCACAAGGAGTGTCCTCCCCCACACTGCCTCAAGACTGAGTCGGCAGTGACTCACAACAGGCAAGAGGAGAGTCGCACAAGGAGTGTCCTCCCCAACACTGCCTCAAGACGGAGTCGGCAGTGGCTCGCAACAGGCAAGAGGAGAGTCGCACACCCCAAGTGGCACGATGCCACCCAGCAACACTGAGAAATGCCTAGTCCTTGGACAGGACAGGACCTTCTAAAGGTCCACACAACAAAGGAGAAGAAAGCGTAGCGCAGCACCACGCTATGAAGAAGGAAGAAAGAAGATTGTGTGACATCACCTGTCACACTGCAACACCTGACGACCACAGAAGAACAAGAATAGAAGATCAACAGGGTGGAGAGTTGGAGGACTCATACAACAAAGAAAGAGTGCACCCACAGACAAGACCGCCACAGGGGTGCGGGGACGTCACTGGAGACAGCTCAGCGAGAGTACCAAACGTAAGACGCCATGCGCGAACCGCGTACTTGCCCCACGCTTCACAGTGTGACCGTCCAAGCCACCTGTCACCGGCTGCTTAAAGCAGATGGCATCACTGCCAGCATCTGCACATGAGGAAAAGAAAGACTGCACTAGCTATGGCGAAGTCCCTCCAATCACCCTCACTCCAGCAACATCACTTGTCGTCCAGGTCTCCGAATGGCAAGCACCATCATTGCCATGTGCATCACGGTATCCATCAAAGGAGCAGTTAAACAACCAGACTGGAGTCCTACACCTCTGCGTTAATGCTCTGAAGAACCAGTCAACCAATGACCAACTGCTCGCCCTGTCTGTATCCTGCTCTCGGTGACAAGAGCAAGTCGTGACCTAGACCCATCTACCCCTGTAAGTGCACGAGCGACCAGGCAGTGGCTCCTAGGAGGTCTTGCAGCTGCCCTATGTGGCACACAAGCAGCCCCAGCGCAGACCACAAGCAGTCCCGTGACAACTCAGACAAGGGGCCTCTCAAGCTTGAGAGAGGACTGGACATTACCCCACCGATGAAGTCAAAGAGACAGACAGGGCTGTGCAATGGAGGCTCCCAACAGGTCACAGCACACCAAGACTGTCTTCCGTGAATTAACATGACACCAACTAGACACCCTCCTGGCAACGTGATAGACAATTGCCCTGAGTCCATCTGAGAGCCCGCATGCACTTGATCCATGTCGGTAAGCGCCCTGACCACGGAACATCCACCCTTGTGGTTGCACGAATGATTTGTCCATGGCTCCTGTCGGAGAGCCTGCAGCGGCCGGCAGATGGCCCACACGCAGCCCAGCACAGTCCATGCCAGGCAAACCCATCGAAAGGGCCTCGAGGAAGTTCCATAGTGAAGAATCCAAAACCGAGAGGTGGTTGAGGAAATTCGATTTTTAATACGATCGTATCGACCCGCCATTTTGTGGCCCGCCGCCATTTTATGTTGCCTTCACTCAGGCAGCACAGCGAACGAAGTCCATTCTGCCTTTTCTGCTTATTCTGCAACATGGTGTTCAAAACAGCCTTCTGCCTCTATCTTTACAAGGCTGGTATTAAGGTCTGACCGAGTACACTAATCCCTGTCTGGTTTTCTAATCCTTGTTTCAACTATCTGTAGGCTCACACTATTCTCCGCCGATCTTATCTTATCGTCTGGCCTTCGCTGTCCTTTGCTAGTATTCTCTCATTTCACAACTGTCCTCCAAACGCACACAAACTTATCACACCACATGCAACTTCGTTGTGGATCGGTTAATGAATTAGTTCAAGGGAGGGGTGACAAACACAGCTGGAGGGGAGGCAACCTTAAGTCACTTGATACTTTGTTTTCCAATTCCTTCTATTGGTGCTGTCTTGTTTTCCGACATTTCTATTGGCTCTGTTCTATCTTTACATTATTCTTACTGGCTCCTTTCTATGTGTTCTGGGATTGTATGTAGTTAATAAATGGTTTTTATACGGTATATAAGATTGTGCGCCACAAAGTAAAGTGGCAGTCTCCTGAGAACATACCTTGTGTACTTCTTGGACAACTGTACTAGCTGCAGCTAATAAAATCTGATCTTTTACGCCTGACAGAGTGTCCCGTGTCTCTGTTAGTTGAGGCAGGTGAATCCAAGGAGATTTCAGGCGTACCCTGCGCCGCCAGGCCCATAAGGTTCTGGTTCTTCAACTGGCGCCCAACGTGGGGCGGCTTCAGCGGTACCGGTTCTGCCTGAAGGTCGTGAGGAACCCCGCAAGAAAATTCTGGAGGAATCGCGAGCCACGTCAAGCGACCCCTGTATGTCGAAGTGGTCCGAAGGTCTTTTTCAGCGCGGTTACTCCTTCCTGACGGCTACTGACGACTGCTGCCCTGACTGCCGCCCTGCCTTGGCCCTTTCTTTGATGATGTATGGTAAAGCGAGACGATAGACGGGCCTCTGTTGGTGTAAGAAGACATCCTTAGTTAAGTATTTGGTGGGTCGCGCCCACAAATTTTGGTCTTTGTTTTGTCCTTAGATTTGGCCATTGCAGTGGCCAAAGCCGAGGGGTAAGTGCATTTGTGCTGTGTAAACTGAAAGTTTTACCCCCTTGATGTTTGTGAACAGCCAGTAAAAATCGTGAGATGTCTGGTCTGACTAAGTTTGGAAAACTTTGTTGCTTTGGTTGTAATAGGGACTCCCAGCTTGAGGACTCCTGTCCGATTCCTTCGGTTGGAACTCCCACATATGAGCTCTATTCTAAACATGGTGTTGGTCCTATTGCCTTTAATAAGACATGGACCCGATATACAAAGAAAGATGGTGTTTTAAAATGGCCAGAAAATGGTAGTTTCGAAACTGATGTGCTAGATAATTTAGAAGCAACGTTATTTAAAAGAAAAGCCCGGCCGGCAATGTTTGACTCTTTTCGCCTTTGGCGTAAGGAAGCCAAACAGAGAGAAATTAAACAAGCGAAACGAGATAGGAAAACACAGGGAATGGCGATTATACAGGCTGCTCAGCAATTCAAAGATGATGAAATAGATAATGCAATGGAAATTTCAGACAGACAGCATCGAATGGCAATAGATAAATGCTATCCGACGTTGCCTATCTCTTCCCTTGATAAAAGAAAAGATTTTGAGGAAGATTCCTTAATGTCCCACTTATTGAAATTGCCTCCGCCCTATGTACAAGGTGCTAATGCACCCCCGATGTTACAGCCTGTTCAGCCGCCAGTTGTGCTTCCGCCTGCTCCAGCTTTTCCACACTTGCCTCCTCAAGTATTGCCTATGCCAGCTTTGCCTTTAACTCCTTTGCCTTCTGCTCCTTTGGCAATTCCTAATGCTCCTTTAGTTAATTCACCTAATACCTTGTCCCCTATCCTTATGTCAAATTCTCCATCTACGCGTAAGCGATTTACCGATACTGTGTCTGGTCTCTTATCACCTTTCTTTGAAGCTTTAAACGTGTCTCCAGCTTTTTCTCGAAGACAGTCTCGTAGTCAATTCCCAGACTCCGAAGAGCGAGAAAAATTGGACTCACTTGCTTGTAGATGGATCAAGAAGGGTCCCCAATATAGTACGTCTGATATTATGTCCACCTTTCTGCAATGGAATGCACCTACGCAGAGATATGTTTTTAAAGTTATGTGCGATACTCTCGCTAAAGAATGGGAGGATATGAATTTGGGTTCGGTCCCACAGGATCTGTTAGATGTTCAGGCTGACTTTGACAAAGGACTTATTGTGGGTCCTAAGGTTGAAAACGCTGTCAGAACACTTATTTCTTTCAGATCCCTATTGTTCTCACAGACTTTTCCTGATTCTGATCCTTCAGTTAGGACGGCACTGAAAAACTATCCCATGAGAGAGGTTTCTCCAATATGGAAGGAAGAAGTTGCAGCAGCAGGTGCTAATCCAGCTATTCCTGCGCATTTTCAGCGCATATGGATACATGTCCCCTGGAAAAGGTCTGAAGTTTTAGCACTTAAACAGTCACTACCAGATCCACGCAAAAATCCTGCTGGTTACTATAAAGAGTTGTCGCAAACAGTTGATGCATGTACTATGAATCTAGCAGATATTGACATGTTGATGGGAAATGTAGTTCCACAGACAATATGGGCTAAAATTCGTAGAGAGGATCACGCTCAAGAATTAGGCGGCGATTGGAACGCTATTATTGCCGCAGATAGAGGTCAAGTAGGTGGTGCAAAGCCCGATGCTTTGATCTCAGAACTCCCTGGTAGGATTATTACATTAATGAAAACAATGATGCCTGCTTTGAGAGTTAATTGGGATAAGCTAGCAGCATGTAAACAAAAGAAAGATGAAAGTGTTTCCGATTTCTTTACCCGATTCGAGGAGACATTCATTGATCACAGTGGTCAAGATATGGCTACAGAAGGGGGACAGCGATTATTTGTGGATAAGTTCGTATATAACTTGCTTCCTGAACTATCACACAAGCTAAAAGACTCCGAGAGTTCATGGGCAGTTTCTTCTTCCGCCCAGATATTGGCTACTGCACAATATTATGAAAATAGAGACAAAGAAGAAAGGGAAAAACAAGAGAAAAAGACGAAAGAATTAAAAACTAAAGTTCTCTTGCAACAGGCTTATCCTCCTCGTTATGTTCAGCCTCAGTTTCAACAGCCTCCGCAGTTTCAGAGGTTGTATCAAAAGCCTGAACCATTCATTCCAAGACCTTTGCTAGGTCCCAATCAATGTGCTTATTGTAGGGAGGAAGGTCATTTTAAGAACAATTGTCCGGCATTGTTGCAGCGTAATGGAGCAACATCTGCTTCACGAGGTCGTGGTGGTCTTCAGTCAGCAAATAGAGGTAGAGGTCGAGGTGTGTTAACCCAAGAGCAGCGTTCCTTTGTTCCTCCAAATTCCGGAAATTACTTTGACCAGCAAAATGTTAGGTCTACACAGTATTACAGTGAGGATCAGTATATTGAAGGAGGGAATGAAAGTCTTCATTTTGAATAGGACAGCCATGGACAAAGTAAGGGGGTTACGTCAATTCCAGTGGATCAGAATGGACCTTATGTTAATGTCACTACAATGGGTGTTTCAGAGCCATTTCTTTTAGATACTGGTGCCATGAGAAGCTCTATCATTCATTCTAAACTCCCTGGCGCACCTTTGTCTGGCTTAACGAATGTATCTGTAGGATTTTCTGGCGCCCCTGTTCGCAATCCAGTTTCTTGCCCTTTGCCTGTTTCAATAGGCCCTTATGATTTAGAAGCTCCGCTTCTTCTGACGAATGGTTGTGGTGAAAATCTGTTGGGTTTAGATCTATTAAAAAGAATG
Source organism: Pleurodeles waltl (assembly GCF_031143425.1). NCBI lineage: Eukaryota > Metazoa > Chordata > Amphibia > Caudata > Salamandridae > Pleurodeles > Pleurodeles waltl. The sequence continues at coordinate 1,136,374,587 of NC_090440.1, read as the reverse complement.
CATGCTACGATATATTGTTCACCTTCTGGTGTATACCTCACTCTAGGACAGAAAATGACTAGTCCAATGTACTTATCAAAAGATCAATTCCCACCTGAATTGCTTTCTCTTCCCGAAACGCTTTGGGCTACGGGTCCGAATGACGTTGGTTGTCTTGAGATCCCACCTTATGTTGTTACTCTTAAGCCCAATGCTGAAATGCCACGTATTCCGCAATACAGAATCTCTACTGAAGGTGAGAAAGCACTTCTGGAAATTGTCCATGATTTGATTCAGAAGGGTGTGGTTGAGGAAACGAGAGGAAATACATGTAACAGTCCTGTTCTTCCGGTTCTTAAACGCACTGATCCTTCTCAGCCTCCTGTTTATCGTTTTGTAATTGATCTTCGGGAGGTAAACAAGATTGTCGTACCGCAGTTTCCTGTAGTCCCAGATATCACTGCTCTGTTGACGATGATACCTTCTACAGCGACTTGGTTTTCAGTTATTGATCTAAAGAATGCTTTCTTTAGTATTCCCATCGCCGAAGAGAGTAGAGATATTTTTGGTTTTTCCCTCGGAGGCCGAAGCTTCCGGTTTAAACGCGCACCTCAAGGTTATTGTGAAAGTCCCTCTATTTACAGTCAAGCTCTAAAATGTCATCTTGATGCCTTTTCCTTACCGTCCGGTGCCGCTCTCATTCAGTACATGGATGACTTATTAGTTGCCGCTGATTCAGAGGAGATTTGCAAAAACGTGACCGTTGCACTGTTGCGTCATTTGTTTGATCTGAATCACAAGGTTTCTCCTTCTAAATTACAATATGTCTGTCGCGAGGTGACTTATTTGGGTCATCTCTTGTCAAAGGAGGGACGACGATTGACCCCCGAACGAATTCAGGCAATTGCACAAATGTCAGTGCCATCCACACAAAGAGAGGTACGTGCTTTTTTGGGCATTACTTCTTATTGTAGACAGTGGATTCCGAGTTTCTCTTTATTGGCTAAACCGCTGTTGGCGCTAACTTTAAAAGATACGCCTCAGCCTCTTCCGTGGACTGACGAATGTCAGAAGAGTTTTACTGATTTGCGTATTGCTTTGTGTTCTGCTCCTGTATTGGGTACTCCTGATTACAGTAAGCCCTTTACGCTCTATGTCCACGAAAGAGAGGGTTGTGCATTGTCAGTCTTAACGCAGCGTTTTGGAGACCAACAGCGACCATGCGCATATTTCTCAGCTACGTTAGATCCAGTAGCTAAAGCATTGCCTAGTTGTCTTAAGGCGACAGCGGCAGCAGCAATTTCTATTCGACAGTCTGCTGGAGTAGTGCTAGATAATACTCTCATTGTTATGGTGCCACATGCAGTGGATATTTTACTAAATAGGACAAAAACGCAGCATCTTACGAGTGCTCGGTTGTCCGGATATGAGCTGACGCTTTTGGCTAGTCACATACACATCAAACGATGTAATACCCTGAATCCAGCTACTTTGTTGCCTCTTCCAGAAGAGAGAGATGTCTCTGAACAGCATGATTGTTTTCTCCGTACTGAAGAAGAGACTAAGGGTAGAATTGACCTAAAAGACACGCCATTAGTGAATCCAGATGGAACACTATGGGTAGATGGTTCTTGTTTCAAGCTCCCGAATGGAGATACAGTTTCAGCCTACGCTATTACTACTTTGCATACGATTGTGGAGACAGCACGCATTAGACATAATTCAGCTCAGGCAGCTGAATTGATAGCCTTAACTAGAGCGTGTGTGTTATCCGAAGGAAAAAGAGTAAACGTGTACACTGATAGCCAATACGCTTTTGGTGTAGCGTTTAACTTTGGGCGTTTATGGAAGGAAAGAGGATTCTTTACTTCCCATGGTACTAAGATACAACATGGTCAATTAGTGACTGAACTTCTTGAGTCACTTACAATGCCTACTCAGATAGCGATCGTGAAGTGTAGTGCACACAAAAAGATTGTGGACGATGTTGGTCGAGGAAATGCATTTGCAGATGAGGTAGCGAAAAAGACAGCCAGAGACAACACAAGTCGAATGTATGTTGCAGGTCCCGCAAACTGCGTAAGAGAAAAGGGAATGTGTGAAGATACAGTAGAGAGTGTGAAATCAATTCAAGGAGAGGCTACGGAGAATGAGTTGAGAAAGTGGAAGGAAAGTACAGGAATGTTAGATGAGATGGGATGTTGGGTTGAATTATCAGAACATCAACGTTGGCTGTTACCAGATGCTTATGTACTACCTGTAGTTACTATGGCACATGGTCCAGCTCACCTAAGTGCAAAAGGAATATGTAAACTTCTGGCTCCAGTGTGGCAAAATGAGGGGATCCCAAAGTGTGCAAATAATGTAGTAAAACATTGTATTGTTTGCTTGATGTACAATCCGGGAAAGGGAACCCCAACTCCAGCAGGTCATTTTGCTCCTCCAACATATCCATTTGAGGTGTTGCAGATCGATTATATTCACATGGAACGATGCAACAACCTCAAATATGTTCTGGTGGTAGTATGTGCTTTTTCTAGATGGGTAGAAGCCTACCCTCTGAAGGACAATACTGCTTTATCAACTGCCAAAATACTTTTGAAAGAATTCTTCCCTAGGTTTGGTTTGCCGCGCATTGTCTGGAGTGACAATGGGAGCGAATTTGTGGGTCAAGTCATGCAAAAAGTTTGTGCAGGTCTTGGCATAAAACAGAAGTTCCACGCGGCGAATCACCCACAGTCGGCTGGTTTAGTAGAATGCTACAATGGAACCTTGAAGCTTAAAATTGCTAAGGTGCAAGCTAGCACAGGACTTAATTGGCCTGATGCTTTACCATTGGCTCTTCTGTCCACCAGAACAGCAGTACACTCTCGTTTGGGGCTTAGCCCTTACGAAGTGATATTTGGTCGCCCAGCTAATGTATGGGGAGTTCCTCGCCCTAAGAAATACTCAGACTTGCCATACCCGATGTTGATTGACTACTTGCATGACCTTACAACTAAATTGCGTGTTCTTCATCAACAGGTTCAGAGTGCTCTACCAGAGGCTTCCACAGACCCAGGTCATTCCATCCGACCAGGTGACTGGGTCTGCACGAAAAATTTCCAACGACAGAGAAATTTGGAGCCCAGATGGAGAGAGCCACGTCTGGTTCTTTTGACCACAAGAACAGCAGTTAAAGTCGAAGGAAAGAAAAACTGGGTGCATGCCGTGCACTGCAAGAAAGTGCCTTTGCCCTTGCCTTTCGATCAGTGGGTCCGTAGAGGCATCAGTGACTCTGAAAGTGAGAAAGTTCCGCAATTTGTACCATTCAGTGATGCGCGTCTAATTGGAACACTTTCTGAGAAAGAGGACGACGACATCCTTCAAGAAGCAATACCATCGCATCGTCGCTTGAACACGACAAATCCAGGAACATTGTTTCAAAACCAGACTGCCTCTGGACAGGAACGCTATAATTTGAGACCAAGACCAAAGAACTTGTAAATTTCTCTCCTATGTAGTACTCTATCCCGGTTGCAGGGTCACGGTAGGAGTCTTAGTTACGACCTGAGTAAGTGGCAATAGGCCTGCAGGACCTCACAGTGTCATAGGACGGTAGATAATCGTGACTACAGTGATTGAGGAAGATTGCCGTGAGCATCCACTTAGAAAGATGGAGGCTACATTAGATAAAAGAGAAAGTAAAAATTTAAAGAATAATTGTAAAGAAATATATAGTCGTTGTAGTATTGCTCTATGCGTCATTATATTGTCGTGTATTATTTTGGCATCTGTAAACTGGATCATTATTACTCTGCAGCAAAAAGTTGTCTCTTCTCCTACCTCTACATCTTCTTCTACTATCTCTCCGCACCTATTTCACACTCTTCCCCAGCATGAACTCATCAGAAGAACTGAATACTTTAACAATTCCTTCGTCCAGTTGTTACATCAACATCAGTTAGTGATCAATACAACTGACTGTTGGGTGTGTGGACTCATACCACATACGGTAGAAAAAGGAATGCCATATTTAGTTCTTCCATTCTCCTATGAAGGTTCCGCTTGGGCTTATTTTGTCATTTTCAATAATGCATATCAAAGTAAAATTAAACAACCTGTCAGTTCACATAGTGTTGGTTCAGATTTCAGTCATAGTTTATTGATAAAGGGAATGGTAGCTATGGCTAAAATCATGGAAAAAAGTGAAGCTTCCATAGATGAAAGAAAAGCATATACCAATTGGAACATAACTAATTACATTTCCAGCCTCAATGATAAGGTTGAGCAAGGAAAATCTCCTCCGATACGGGTCATACCCCAACAAGGAAATTTCTGTCTGCAAATAAATGGTAGAACTCCAAACACCGGACAAAGAGAAAGTTTATGTTCCCATACATATGTTTATTCAGCCCTGAATTCACCGCCGTTAGTACCATCTCAAGGTACATACTTCGTTTGCCACGATAGGGCTTATACATGGTTGCCAGCTAATTTCTCTGGTACTTGTTATATAGCCTTTCTTCTTCCCCCTACATACACCGCTCCTGCGAACCATCATAAAAATAGATATGGCAGAGGGATTGTGGATTCGAAAGACACAGCAGGACAAGAGGGAGGAGATTTCCTCAAAGGATTTCTTCCCTTCTGGGGTCCAATGGCCAACAGCAGAAATATAAGGCAATTGGTTCGTGTCGTAGAAACCACCATAGACATCACTGTAGGAGCTTTAAGTAACATTACAGCTGAACTACAGGCTGATCGTCTTATGACCTTGCAGAACCGTGTTGCCTTAGACTTTGTTCTTGCGGACCGTGGTGGAGTATGCAAATTGATCGGATCAAGTTGCTGTATTTTCATACCTAATGATGCTCCGACAGTATACCAAGCTATCTCTAAGTTACACATAATCTCCGAGTCGATTCATCAGGACGAAGGAGATTGGTCCTTTTCAGAGTGGTTTTGGGAATTACTGTCCAAATGGGGTTGGAAGGTATTGACATTCTTTGGAGTAATTTTAGCTTTTATATTCTCTTGTTGTCTTTGTATGCACTGCGGTCCTGCCATCTGCAACCTATGTGCTACTGCATGTATTCCCAAACCCAAGTCACAAAGAGCAGAGAATATCAAAATGATGGTACAGCAACAGCTTGATGACCTCATGGCCATAGACATCGACTCAGATTAACATGAGTTTGTGTATCTTGCCTGAGTTCTGGCAAAAGGAGGGTCTGAGGAAATTCGATTTTTAATACGATCGTATCGACCCGCCATTTTGTGGCCCGCCGCCATTTTATGTTGCCTTCACTCAGGCAGCACAGCGAACGAAGTCCATTCTGCCTTTTCTGCTTATTCTGCAACATGGTGTTCAAAACAGCCTTCTGCCTCTATCTTTACAAGGCTGGTATTAAGGTCTGACCGAGTACACTAATCCCTGTCTGGTTTTCTAATCCTTGTTTCAACTATCTGTAGGCTCACACTATTCTCCGCCGATCTTATCTTATCGTCTGGCCTTCGCTGTCCTTTGCTAGTATTCTCTCATTTCACAACTGTCCTCCAAACGCACACAAACTTATCACACCACATGCAACTTCGTTGTGGATCGGTTAATGAATTAGTTCAAGGGAGGGGTGACAAACACAGCTGGAGGGGAGGCAACCTTAAGTCACTTGATACTTTGTTTTCCAATTCCTTCTATTGGTGCTGTCTTGTTTTCCGACATTTCTATTGGCTCTGTTCTATCTTTACATTATTCTTACTGGCTCCTTTCTATGTGTTCTGGGAGTGTATGTAGTTAATAAATGGTTTTTATACGGTATATAAGATTGTGCGCCACAAAGTAAAGTGGCAGTCTCCTGAGAACATACCTTGTGTACTTCTTGGACAACTGTACTAGCTGCAGCTAATAAAATCTGATCTTTTACGCCTGACAGAGTGTCCCGTGTCTCTGTTAGTTGAGGCAGGTGAATCCAAGGAGATTTCAGGCGTACCCTGCGCCGCCAGGCCCATAAGGTTCTGGTTCTTCATGGTCTGGAACCAGCTCTGCCATCAGAGGGTCAGAACATACAAAGGCTTCAGTGGAGGACCTCACGCCATCACAGATGTCATCCGTCTTCAAGGGATTGGCCTTCGTGAAGCCAGGATGTCTCGGCAAGCAGATTCACAGTAGACTCCACCAACGCTCGTGATGCACCCAATTCGAATGACGCACCCAATTCAAATGATACGCCCTATTTGAACAAATTGAACTGTAAACACCAACAGCCTCGCCACGAGTGCCCACAGGACTGAAGCACGGTGCATCTGTGGACACTTGTCCAACCATCTGACTGTCAGAGTCCGGATTTCTTCCACACTGTGTTCGTGCCCGGCTGTGACTGGTTAAATCATGAACTCATGCAGAAGGATCCGGGTGCTCCCAGCTGCACTTGCCCACGGTAATCCTGCGGCCTGCCTTCTTGAGGCCGAGAGACTGATGGTGGTGTTTTTTGTTACTCTGTTTTTCTCTTTCAGGTTGGACTTTGTTTTGTTCCTTAAAGTTTTGGAGGAATGTAGTGTCCTGCTGGACACGTTCTAGTGTTTGGCCAGCCTCTCTGCTGAGGGCTGGCCTCCCACCTACACCCCACACCCACCCAACACAGGCGTCACCGGTCAGGTGACCCTGGCAATAAAAAGGGCCGGGCGCACGTGCCCAGGGCCAGTTCTCCCGACCATGCCACGGTGTCTGTGTGATTTATTCTAGTAGCATGAGGGCCCAGGGCCCCAACACTACACTCATGTTAGAGCTGATCGCGTTGTAAACTCCTAACCCGACTTTTCACCTATCGGGCAAAAGTGCATTTATGTACATAACCCGAAAAAGTGAAATCAAGTATGTAAAGCGCTGGACTTCTGCCATGCGAGATCGGGCTCGTAAATTAGAGAAAAAAAAGTCCACGAGCCCGATGGAAAACAGCGAGCCTCGCATGTTTTCTGTACTTGGTCACTGCGCTCGAGGAGGGCTAGTCACCAGAAAAGGCTTGACATAAGCGTGCCTTCGACTAATGAAAACAAGCAGATTTTATTAGGGAAGCCCACGAACCAATAAAAAACACTGACGTGAAGTTGACAGTGCTCCGAGCCCTTTTCTAAATAAAAAAGAGTCTTGCTGCGATACGCATGCGCAAGCGCATGCAACGCAGGCTCGACCCTAAAAAACCAAGGATGTGGCATAACTCAGAGCAGCTGAATCTGGAGCTGGGGAATCAGGTTCAAGTCTCGGCATCGGCTCAACACCCTGTGATTCTGTGCAAATCATTTAATGTCCCGCACCTACTCAAAAAATTTAATGTGCCCATGTGTAACATAACTGGTGCTCATGTAAAGCGCTCCAATATCTTTGGGCCGAGTTAGCGCTATATAAAAACTCAAAAAAATACTGTCACAGGTACCTGCAAGGGAAAGGGTTGGCCACAGAGACAATGTGCAACTGTCCAAGAAAACCCAAGGTCACATGGCCCAGAAAGGTCTCTTAATCTGGCTTGATTGAAAGGCAACTGGTGCTGGACTTCCCAAATACACAGCAGGTCAAACGGAGCAATGAGGAAAGAAATACAAATATTAACCGATGATGCAGAGAGGTGCTCGCCTCCATCTCAACTACAGTTTATGGGCCAAGCTAAAGGGCAGATCATCTCCGTGATCGGTGTGCGGTTTGAGGGGACTGACTGGATGTTCATGAACTTTGGATTCAACAAGGTCGAATTCACAGCCTCCTACCTCCATTTTATGGTGAAAGATAAATAAGCCACAAGTCTCTTTCAGGCTCTGTGTAGGTGCAAGACTTCCATTCAGGGGAAGAACAGCAGAGCTTCAGGAGGGCATTGACTTAGCCCCAGCCAGGAGGAAGTGTGCACTATTCAGGCTCCACTCCCTGGGGATAGATCAGCAATGATGGGTCTATGCATATCCAAGTTCAAAATGTGTTCAGCGAGCTACTTATAGGGCAACTTTATTTATGTAAATAAAAGTGGGCATTTTCAGCATTCCGATGTCCAATCAGCTTAAAACCTTTGTTACAATTCAAAGGGACTAACCAATTAGGCTGCGGTCAGTTTTCCCTCCTCAGAGAGGAGTCTGGGATAGCTTAGGACAGGAGCTTCAGGTAAACAGTTCTTTGGTGAGCTGTTACTATCTTTTCATCTAGATTACTGTAAACACAGAAAGAACAGGAAGAAGTGATCTGAGTGTTAATTTCCTCTGGGTATCAGTTATCATCCATTTAGCAGAATTAATTTGAACATTATGGCAAATGCTAATGAATATACTTTGGTATGCCTCATTTAAGCATACGAGAGATGCCTGTAATCCGTTATCATAATGCATGAACACTAAAATATGCAATGGGTGGCACCAGTGTTAGCTATCTGACAATGTTATTGTGCGTTGCTTTTAATTCAAAATTATAAAGGGTCACTGTCTCCCAGATCCTCAGCACTTCAGCCCACACCAGCAGGCCACTAGATATATCGCTGGGGGTGCCATGAACTGACTGTCACTAGGGATGTTCAAGAGGTGTGAGCATGCGACCCTCACAGAACAAATAGTTTTAGAGATCAATGAGGGGTTCTTCTATCAGGGCTCATTTAAGAGTAACCCTGAGTAGCCAAAATGTGCAATTTCAGAGGGTGTCGAGGTATTAGCTCCCCTCAAAGTATCACCGAAAAATATAAAGCACAGGGGAACGTCAGACGGCAAGGAATAGAAACATAGAGGAGATTCCAGCTGCACTGGCACTTTCATCTTTATAATGCATAAAAAGAAGATTACTTACTACTATTCTTATTACGTAATGCAATCCTCAATAATCTGGGTCTGTCCTTCTTCATCACAGGTGTGGTGAGTCCTAAAGATAAACAATTCAATTGCACACCTTACATTACTATACCATTTTTCCTCAAACAAAACCCCGCCCTCGTTTCCTTCAAGCCATAACTTCCCACTGGTTCTCAGCACTTCTTGGAGATAGCAGAACAGACGGTGGAGAGGACCAGAGGACTGAGTAGGAAGACCTGACATGGAATATGAAGATTACCATTAAGTAATCATGACCTTACCACCTTGTTATCTTCACTCATGACAATCCCAATGTGAGGATGTGCCAAGCAGTCACATGAACATTCAGATGACAACCCATAAGGAAACCATAGGTCTGTGTGTCCATGAAGTTTATTTACAAACATCCTCGCAATGTACATTGCATAGAAGCCACTCAACAAATGCAGCAAACCTAAGATCAACTTATAACGCTTGACGTGACGTCAGATTTTGCACCCATAGCAGCAGGATAAACTTCTGACATATAGGAAGTATTGTGGGCAAGAGGGGAATTATATCTGTGAAGGAGGATTGGGAGGGAGGAATGGAATTTTAAAGGAAAAAAGAAAAATGGGTTTTAAAAGAGTACAAGTGGATTGCCTATCTGTCTGCAGTGCGGGAATTCACCATACGTGATAGGACCCTGATGACAAAGGCTGATAAGGTGCTAATGGTATACATGTTTTTAGTTCCCATGAGCAAAGTTGTTGCACATGAAGGCATCCCATTAGATGATTATGATAATCTACCTACAGCGTTATAAGACAAAATTGTTTGAATTATGCTCTGAATTCTCCTCAGTTTAATATACATCCTTAATGTGCTGCTTACTGCATTTGAGTAGGGGGTACAAGTGTGTTAACTGCAAAGCAGGACATTGCAACAAAGATATATGATATAGCCAAATGAATTGTTTGTGCAGTTATTAAATATGAAATATTTGGTCATCCAATTCAGTAGGAGATAGACCATTATGTTGCAGAGGATGGATTACGCCTGTCTAAGATTTAGAGATGTGTTAGTTATAGGCATTGTGCATCTAAATTGCATGTGCTCATTGTGCTGTACCAATCAGTATACCTATGGATACACACATATTCAATTAAGAGTTCAGGCTGATTCATGTAGCCGATGTTATATGGATTACTGATCCAGAAGGTAGGCCTGATTAACTACTGCAAATTAATAGTTCATGTAAATTTCTGGGTGATTGTTCAAGGGCTCTTTTATTTAGGAACATAAATAATGATAACAAATAAGGACAATTACAGCATTTCATTGAGGAAAATCTGAGGTAAACATCGGATTTTCTTTACTTTTCTTCTATAAATGTTCAGACCCGATTACACTTCCTATCCTTAAAAGAATCCATTCCTTTTTTATCCAGAAATCCTCCCTTACACTCTGCATACACTTAACACTGAGTAATGTCTCATAACATTCACATTTAGCATCCAATTTTTAATAATCCTGTTATTATTAATGCTATATTTTTGGCACCCAAAGGTTTTAGCATTTAACATTCTGTGTCAATTTAATGCAGTGTTGTGATGTAGTCTAAATTGTGGTACTGTCACTCATGTCACAAAAGTCGTCAAAAGTCAAATTTTGACATTCTATGCCTTACGTTAATCAAAGTATTAATGGTTAAATGTAGAAATTGCACTAAAACGTTTTATTCATGTACATTCATTTACACTGTAGAGTTTGATATAGGTGATATTTGAATGAAATCACGTAGTCACAAGATTTAAATCATATAATATTATAATCTAGGCCTTAGACTAACAGCCTGCATTGAAACAATATTGAATTTCTAATGATTAATAAAAAATATGTCTACAAAAATTAAAGTAACATTCAATGAGGTGCATTGACAATGTTTCTTCTTGTTTAAGATGAATGTAACCTGTACATAATCAAAGAATCATTAACATTGAATTCATCAGTTTGCATATTAAAGTGGGTTTATGAAAATGCATTGATTGAATGTATTGCTTTAATTCACTTGTGTTAGCTTAAGTGAGGCCTGCAGTTAGTAATTTGTGACTATGCAGGAAATGTTGATTTATTGTTTCATAAACTGAGCTTTCTTTTATACATTGTTCTCATGAGAAGACTGGACTTTGGTAATAGGCCTATTGTTTAGACACAGAGAGAATGTATCTTGTTGTCCTTGCGAGCAGAACATTGTGGAACATGGACTGCCATTGAATACAATTGTTTCAAACTTGTGTGGATTCACACAGATGGAAGATGTTCCCATTAACAGACCAGGGAATGGAATTTGATGTTGCAATCTGGAGTCACGTGATCGATTTCTATTAGATGATGCCCTTTCAACATAATGTGGACTGCTTTTTGGAGCAAATCAAATTGTTATATGAACATTCATTTAGCATCAGTTAGTTGGACTCTGAGCACTGCTTCAGATTCCCCTGATGCTAGCAGATGCCAGAATTTTGCTGATGAAGAATTCTGAATGTTGAGCCCCTTAAAGAAGTATCCTTCTCTCTGTACCTAGCCCTTGTGAAATGTCCCTTTGAGATTTTGAGATTTGTCTCACCCATTTCAGAAGCAGGGAATGGATAACGTTCATTTGCACTGCAACACTTCTTCAAAAGCATTGTCCACAATTAAAAAAGTACTTTGGTCCTGAGCAGGAGCATAAATCTACTTTTGAAGGAAAAACACTGTCAGTTTGCTTTGAATCATGAAATGCACATGATGCACTAAAGCTCGTCTGCAGTTATATAATTGTAACAGATTTAAAAATATAACTGAAGGAACAGACTGGATGGTCTTCAGATAGAGAGCTGTTTATTATGATGGGAAAAAGGGGGCCTGTAAACTTTCATGAAAACTATGTGAAATTGCAGGCAAATTCACAAATGTGATGCAAAATTACATGAAGTTTCACAAAAAGAATTTTCACCATGATATCTTGTGTGGATATTGAATGCGGGTAATGCCCAGCAATTAAAAGTCTAGCAAAATTTAAGCAAGGGGAATGGTTTGAGCAGAAAAATGTCACCCATGTGTAAAACCTTGTTCAATGTTGTGTAAAATGTCACACTTTTCAAATTTGCAGAAATGTACAGTTTTATATCATGCAAAAATTGTGCGTTTTGCAAATTTTACTGGTGTCATCAAAATTTCACAAAGGTATACTGTTAGAAATGGGGTCTTTGGTTGACAATCAGGTTACCCCCTGTTCAAGCAAGGTCCCTCACTCTAGTCAGGGTTAAAGAGAATCCCCCTCAGCTAACCCCTGCTTACCCCCTTGGTAGTTAGGGAGAGCAGTAGGCTTAACTTCAGAGTGCTAGGTGTAAAGTATTTGTATCAACAAACACAGTAACTTAATGAAGACACTACAAAATGACACAACACCAGTTTAGAATAATAGGAAATATTTATCTAAACAAAACAAGACCAAAATGACAAAAATCCGACATACACAAGTCAAGTTATGAATTTTGAAAGATTAAACTCAAAAATAGCGCTTAGAAACACAAAATGATTCGATGAGGTGTTAACACGGCGTCGTGACGGAGTCATTGCCAAGAAGCTGACACCAAAGGTGCCGGACATGGAGTTGCGTAGACCCCCAAGTACAGTACCTTTGGTGAAGAGTGAAAACAAGTCGATGCGTGAAGTCAGGGATCGCGGCGTCTTTGCGAAAAGTTGAATCCGCGCACTTCGAGCGGCGTCGGTCACGACGTGGTGCGGCGACTTCCACGTAGTCATGGACTTCAGCGGGCCGCTGCTGCGTCGGGCCTGCGAAGGTCATTGCGTTTCAGCGAAGATCACAGAGTCGGTTGTAGGTGGCGTCACCTTATTCAGCAGTGGCGTCGGTCCGAAGTCATCCGAAGTCGATTTCCTTGGATTTCCACCAGCTTTCCTTTCAAGTGACCACTCCTCTCCTCCCTCCTAGCACAGATGGCTCATCAGGAAATGCAGACTGCACCCCAGCTCCTTTTGTGTCACTGTCTAGTGTGAGGTGCAACCAGCCCAACTGTCAAACTGACCTAGACAGGGAATCCACAAACAGGCAGAGTCACAGAAATGGTATAAGCAAGAAAATGCTCACCTTCTAAAAGTCGCATTTTCAACCACACAATCTTAAAATCAACTTTACTAAAAGATGTATTTTTAAATTGTGAGCTCAGAGACCCCAAACTCCACATGTCCATCCGCTCCCAAAGGGAATCTACACTTTAATCAGATTTAAAGGTAGCCCCCATGTTAACCAATGAGAGGGACAGGCCTTGCAACAGTGAAAAACGAATTTAGCAATATTTCACTGTCAGGACATATAAAACACATTACTAAGGGGGTGATTCTGAGTCTGGCGGGCGGCGGAGGCCGCCCGCCAGACTTCCCCCACCAAAATACCGCTCCGCGGTCGAAAGACCGCTGAGGGTATTTTGGGATTTGCCCTGGGCTGGCGGGCGACCGCCAAAAGGCCTCCCGCCAGCCCAGGGCAAATCATCCTTCCCACGAGGACGCCGGCTCAGAATTGAGCCGGCGGAGTGGGAAGGTGCGACGGGTGCAGTGGCACCCGTCGCGTATTTCAGTGTCTGCATAGCAGACACTGAAATACAAAGTGGGGCCCTCTTACGGGGCCCCTGCAGTGCCCATGCCATTGGCATGGGCACTGCAGGGGCCCCCAGGGGCCCTGTGGCACCCCCTACCGCCATCCTGTTCCTGGCGGGAGACCCGCCAGGAACAGGATGGCGGTAGGGGGTTTCAGAATCCCCATGGCGGCGGAGCGCGCTCCGCCGCCATGGAGGATTCACAAGGGCAGCGGAAAACCGGCGGGAGACCGCCGGTATTCCGCATCTGACCGCGGCCGAACCGCCGCGGTCAGAATGCCCTGCGGGGCACCGCCGGCCTGTCGGCGGTGCTCCCGCCGACCCTGGCCCGCCGGGGTCAGAATGACCCCCTATATGTCCTACCTTAACCATACACTGCACCCTGCCCTTGGGGCTACCTAAAGTCTATCTTAGGGGTGCCTTACATGTAAGAAAAGGGAAGATTTAGGCCTGGCAAGTGGGTACACTTGCCAAGTCGAATTTACAGTTAAAACTGCACACACAGACACTGCAGTGGCAGGTCTGAGACATGATTACAGAGCTACTTATAGGGGTGGCACAACCAGTGCTGCAGGCCCACTAGTAGCATTTGATTTACAGGCCCTGGCACCTCTAATGCACCTTACTAGGGACTTACTAGTAAATCAGATATGCCAATCATGGATAAACCAATCAACCATACAATTTACAGAGAGAGCATATGCACTTTAGCACTGGTTAGCAGTGGTAAAGGGCTCAGAGTTCCACAGCCAACAGCAACAGGTCAGAAGAAATAAGAGGCAGGAGGCAAAACGTTTTGGGATGACCCTGCATAAGCAAAAAAGTCCAACATATACATAATAGTTGATTTTACAGAGAAGCACCTTCAAATCCTTCCTCCAGACAAAAAGATTAGGGTGTTCACTCATGAGATTTGGATAGGGAACAGAATTCCTGTCTGTGTTATATAAAACCAGTCCTTATATGTTTATAACTCAGACCTTGCCTGCAGTGTGGCACAGCGGTTTAAAGAGAAAAATAATTGACCAGCCCCATTCAGGTTGTTTTACTAGAAATGGGTAAGTACATATACTCTTTAAAAAATGCTGGTTGGACACTGTCCCACCATCATTGCTAATTACCATAGTTCAGCATTTACAAAGGGGAGAACACATTTTATTTACTTCATTATTTACTAACAGCTTATATAGCACTTGATCGCTCAGTAAGGATGTGGGTGCTTCACAGGCAAATCACTCTTCTGCAAATTGGTCTAAAGATTGAAAACCAAAATACAATGTTATTATGAATTGGCAGAAGTTAGTTTTATCAGAAGTGTACTGTCAACTTGGTATCAGCTACTGTGGTACTGTGTTAGATAAATTTTGAATAACTGGGTTTTTGAGTATTTATGAAATGACTATACTGAGGGTAGAGCGGTTCAGTGTTAGATACATTTTGAATGGTTGAGTTTTCATGTGTTTACTGAATAAACGTACTTGGATATAGTGTGGTTAGCTGTCCGAGAGTCCTAGAAAAGAGGGGTTGCACCTGAGAAGGACTACTGCTGAAATCTGGGCTTTCCAGTTGAAGTATGTTCTGGCTTCTGAGTACCCTCTTGCCGCCACACAGTTTGAGGAACTTGGTTATGTGAGGTGGAGATTTTAGATCTCATGCTGTCCAGGTGAGGCATCTGGTTTTGAATCTGATTCTTGCCTCAATTAGAAGCAAGTGTACAATAATGAGAGTGGGTAGATGTGACTCTGTATTCTGGTGGAAGATAAAGGTTTTGTTGCATAGTGAAGGGTTGCTTTTGGAGTATTAAATAGTGATTGTATTAGACGAGCCAGAACAACATAACCAAACACTAAACAGGACAGGACGACTGCATGAGTAGCTATTTTTAAAAGATTGGAGAGCGGAGATTTTTTGACAGTTATTAGATGAAAGTTGACTGCCTTAATGACTTTATGCATGGAATCATACTCATGTGTAGATGAAAAGTAAAACAAGGGACATTAAAACTGGAAGACAGTGAAGGTGATACATTTGCAATCTATGTGGATTTTGTGTTTCAGTGAGAGTAAAATGAACCTAGGTTTTAGGAGATTTAATTTTAAAGAAGCACTCCATCCAGGACTGAATGTTTAGAAGTATTATGCATACTGTAAAGATGTCTTGCTATGAGGACATTTTAAGTAGGTGTTTTCTGTCTGCCTTCAGATGAATGGTGATATTACTTATTTCACTTATTTTAATCATGGGTTTTAAATACAGATTTAAAAGTGTGACAAACCAAGATAATGCCTTCTCTCACCCACCATGTAAGTGCGACATGTTCTGAGACTTTGCAGCTGATCTCACTGCTTGTGAACTATTGGAGAAGGTGCAAACCAGTCAAGTATCTTAATAAGCATGCAGTGGACCATCAGAGAGATGATCATGGACTCTGTTATCAAATGCTGCCGAAACAAGGTGCCAACATTCACCTCCAACATGTCCCCTGAGCATGGCCATTGGGCACAGTGGCATGGAGGGGGGCCCAAATTAGGCCCCCATGCCACTTCCAAAAAATAAAAAAATCATACTTACCTCAACTTACCTGTACTTACCTGTGAGGGGTCCCCCCTTCCATTGGGGTCCTCCAGGGGTGGGCGAGGGTGGCAGGGGTTGTCCCTGGGAGCAGGGAAGGGCACCTCTGGACTGCTTCCATGGTCAGAGACCATGGAAGTGAGCCCACAGGTCCCTTAGCGCTTGCCCTCACTCAGGCGTTAAAAAGCAGCACACACCAGGCTGTGCTCCGTTTTTTAAGGCCCATTTCCTCCTGTGCGTCAAAATGACGTGGGAGTATAAATAAGGCGCACAGGCCTTTGCGTCATTTTTTGGACGGAAACGCCTACCTTGCATGTCATTAATGTAATGCGGTTTCCCGCAACCAAAAAATGACGCACACAGAGGATTTTTGACATCTTCGGGGTCGGGCGTCATAGTTTAAATATGGAGCAAGGTTTGCACCGAATTTGCGTCAAAAATCTTGACCCACATTCGGCGCAAACAGATTACAAATATGCCCCAAAGTTCAGATTGGGCACTGTTCCTTCTGCATCTTTTAAAAGTGCGTGGTTGGTTCCTGAATTTGTAATCAAGTTAAGTTGTGTCTGTGAGAAATCTGAGTAAACAGAGGAGCGCCCTTTATATTTATTTTTTGCCTAATCTATCAGAGACCCAAATTAAGACGGGTCAAACCCCTTTGTCTGGCTTTGGGAATTAGATATACCAGGTTGTTACAAGAATTTGCAATTCTGATATTAGTACTAGTCTGGTATTCTGCAACAAGCCTGGTATTTCAGAGCAAAGGTATTAAGACCACCCTGATGAATTCCTGTTCTCACTATGTTTATTGTATACTTTTGTGAAATAGATGAATTTGCTAGTGTTTTTTAAGATAGATTTTGTTTTACAACTTTTTAAGGCATGCGAAAAGAAATGTTATCTATTTTTTGTGCATGAAGGATATGTCCCAGAATTGGCAATAAGATAAATACGTTACTAGTTCTTTGGTGAACCATGTTGACTAGGGATTGTCGTTGTTGTTCTAACCACAGGGATGTGAATGTAACCACTGCAGGCATTAGTATTTTGTCATATGTGCTTCGCGTGGTATTTATGTTATATTTAAGTAAGCTCTGCGAAAGCAGTTGAGGACCATTTCTTAAGTGCTCAGCTTGTTATGATTTTAAGGTCTGTTTTACCTGTATTTTGGAATGGTTTGTTCATTGTCAGGGTTTTGGAAGTTAATAGGAGGTGATGACACCAGTCAACTGCAAAGGGAGTATTGAGGTTATTCCTCAGAGGTTCAGAGATTTTGAGGTCAAACATTCAGCCTTTATTTTAAGTTGGTAACGATAAGTGTTACCAAAGATCATAGCTTTGCACAATCAAGATCATATGTTTAAAAGAGTTGAAGTTCTTGTTGCCCCCAGTCAATATTAAAGCCATCTAGAAATGCATTGTGTGGTAATGTAAATTGGTTTGTAGAAACATATTTCGGAACTTTGTTCTTCGAACTTTTTCTCCATTTTAGGTGTATGAAAAATGGTTTGTAGGAAATGGGTGTACATGGGTCTCAAGGATTGTATACTGTGATGTCTTTCTAGTTTCCTTGTTGCTTGCTTGAGAAAAGAATGACTTATCCCAGCAGCCACAGTGCCACCATGCACTTTAAAAACTCATGACAAAATTGACAATTGTTTCTTTAAGAGGGTCCCTTTGAGGAATTAAAAAAGCCAAAAAGACAGATAATAGCTTGGCAATATCAGCAGTTCTTGATCGAAGATGATGAATGTTGCAGGAGTTGATAAGTGAGGTGTCAGCAACAGCCCCACAGATAGGCATTCAGGTGAGAAAATCCACTAAGAAATACTGCTGCACAAAGGGAGCAAAATTCATATACAAGTAATGTGATGCATTACTGTCTGAACCAAGCCTCCTTATATATGGTCTAAGCAGGCATTGACAACCATGAAAATAAGATTGCAACAATCTTGGATTCGAAAACCTTGACCACGAAAGCTGGAGAAATGATTTAAGGCTATTCAAACCCACTTCTTCAAGGGATTAGCCTTTCCCCTAAATGGCAAACACAAGAGGCAGAACCTTGTGATTGACATCTTTCTTTTCCTTCTTGTTTGTGCAGTTTGCTACCTGCTGATCCTTCGGCCTTCACTCCGCTCTACACACAAAACCTTCCAGGCTGTCACAGTTGCAGGAACACCAATGATGATAGAGCAGAATAGGAACAATCATCTTATTATGCCCAGAAGATTAGGACCAAAGACGCACTACATTCCTTGCAGTAGATATGAGGCTAAAAGGGCCTTGCTGTTGCAACCTCGAGTGAGTCACTTTCCCAGGATCAATAGTGGTGGACATTACACTAGCAACCTTGAGGCATTTTAAGAAAAGGAATACATGTGTCATGGTTTGTGAAAATGTAATAAAGAGATTTTAAATAAGAGAAAATATTCCCTCACATTTAGACCGTCTTTTATGATGACTGAACAGCTTTGGTTCCTCCGTAGGAGCGGAGGAGCATCGCCCCCCATACTGCTGCAGAAAGTGTGAAAAATAAAATGGTAATAAAACGATTTTATTACAATTTTATTTTTCACTCCCTGACAAATGGAGTATCAGTGCACTGCGGGCTAGTGCGTCGTTGTTGCTGATTGGCAGCAATGAGAAGTGGCCACTTCAGTTTGGAGTGCGCATGTAGGTTTGACCGGCTATCTTACAATGGCCAGCCCACCAAGCACAATTCAAACCTCTCCAACCCAGATGTCTTATTCAGCAGGGTTAGAGAGCAGGTACAGGCCTCCAGTGCCTTTCAGAAAGCTGAGCCAGCCTGCTCCAGTTGCTTCACTTATGCTGATTAACATTGGTAAAAGCATGAGAATAGTGTCTGGACTGGATAAAGTAGTTGGCTGTGGAACCTATCAATGGAAGAAGTCTGGAGCCAGGGTCTGGAGAACATCGAGGACATGCTGCAGGATAAGGTAAGTAAAACTTTCATTTTTTTCTTTTGTAAATGCTTATTTTAATGCATGTATGTAGCCCCCACTATTTTTGTATGTCACCAACCACCACTCTGATTGAATAATCTGGGGGATGCAATGAATCCATGATAACTTGTGAGTATGCATTGAGTGTGCATGCCTACTTTTTTTATATGATGAGCATCCCGGTGTCTGCATGATGAGCATATGAAGATCTTGAGTTATGGGGCATGTATTTCAGGTAAGTGAGTAAGTGAAGTTTATGAGATTGTGAAGTTGATGCACATTTGATATAGATGACATTGGTTCTGTTGCTGGATTAAGGATGATAAGGTGAGTGGAAAACCACTTGTATTTAGAGGTGTGCAGTGAATTATACAACTTAGGGGTTTAGCTTGAGAATCAGAGTACTATGCCAATGCTGATTCCCTCCATCCTAAGAAAGGCTCAAAACATTTTGAAAACCAGACTACTTGCCTTCATCCTTGTGTGATGTTGGCTCATCATCTCTGATGACCCAAGTGGGATGTCAGGTTGTTCATAGAAACCTGGGACACCTAGTGACCTTCTTATGGTGACACATTGAACGCTCAGTTCTGGCACCCACAGGAGGACTGACACTTGAAATATCTTGGCCCTCCGTTTGGTTCCTCCAGCTTGATTTTCCCTTTACATTCCAATACCTTTCACAATGGAAGTCATAGGCTGTAGAGACCTAATAGCAAGAAAAACCTTTGACTGCCGTATGTGGTTTCTGTGATACTGTGCTTTCGATGTTCCCTCGTGGACTTGGCATACCAGAAGCCCATGATCAGTGGAACACAGAAATACTTTGACTGCTTTCACACTTTTCGAGATACAGGGTCACTAAAATCCAAGTTACTGAGTCAGTAGGCCCAACTTCTACATTTGTGCCAAGGGATGCTTGGGAGTGATAGTGGGATCTTGAAATACATTGCTGACCCTTAGATGAAAATAACCAATCCATCACCATCTCTGAATTTCAAAGTCAAAGGCTCTAACTTGGCTCTTTGACAAACTCTGAGATTGAAGTCAAGTTTATGATAGACTGACATCTCACCCCTTGCTGCTCCATTCCCCAATGAATTGTGCCTGAAATCCATGGATGAAGTGTAGTGACTACTATTTGGTGGGGGGGAGGTGAGTCTGATACTTCCCAACAAGCATCACAACATAGCTTATTAATTAGTAATTGTGGTGGGCTTTGGCAGGGTTTGTGGAGGGTGATGAAATGGAAATTAGTTTGGAGTTTAGAAAATAAGGAATATATTTGGCAGCACTGATGTATAGTTAGAACTATCCAGTGGCAAAATAAATTCCCACACTCCTTATTAATCACATGATACAAAGCCCAGTTGAAAAATGAACAAATGCTAGACAGTACAAAAAGCCAAACACATGACACAATGGTACTATGGCACACTTACAAAGTGGCACAATGAAATGTCACATTCACACATCGTAAACCAAACCTTTGCCTGCAAGGTGGTATTGTGCGGCTGTTGTACTGCCTTGTGTGTGTGGCTCGGGCCATTGAATTGTGTATTTGTTGCTGGGTTATTTAAAGTGGGTTTTAATTTTAAAAATGGCCAATGCAAGGTCACAGGTCAAACAATTGTGCAAGTCATTTATGGGATCCAAATGTGTACCACCTAAAACCGCATAGGAATAAAAGACACTCCAAGGAGCACACTCAGATCGTTCCTCTCAGGCAAAGAACAATCTGTGGGGGTCATTCTGACCCTGGCGGTCCATGACTGCCAGGGCCAACGACCACGGAAGCACCGCCAACAGGCTGACGGTGCTTCCTGGCCAATTCTGACCGCAGCGGTAAAGCCGCGGTCAGAAAAGGGAAACCGGCGGTTTCCCGCTGGTTTTCCCCTGGCCAAAGGAATCCTCCATTGCGGCGCTGCTTGCCATGGGGATTCCGACCCCCTTCCCGCCAGTCTGTTCCTGGCGGTTTACACCGCCAGGAAGAGGATGGCGGGAACGGGTGTCGTGGGGCCCCTGGGGGCCCCTGCACTGCCCATGCCACTGGCATGGGCAGTGCAGGGGCCCCCTAACAGGGCCCCATTAAGATTTTCAGTGTCTGCTTGGCAGACACTGAAAATCGCGACGGGTGCAACTGCACCCGCCGCACCCCAGCAAATCCGCCGGCTCCATTCGGAGCCGGCTTCATCTTTGCTGGGGCTTTCCCGCTGGGCCAGCGGGAAAGTTAGAATGGTCCCTGCGGTCATTTGACCGCGGGGCGGTGTTTGGGCTGTTCCCGCCCGGCGGGCGACACCCGCCGGGGTCGGAATGACCCGCTGTATCTTTTAATGGATTCATTTCTACCCTCTTCTCCTTACCTCGTGGTGTCCGGTAAGGATCATCATTATGTCCAGCACGCTTTAACCCCTTCTGTGCCTTGGACGAGATGATCTCGTCCAAGGCTACAGTTCCCCTGTGCCTTGGACGAGATCATCTCGTCCTAGGCACAGGGGAACTTGGGGGCGCGCTAGCGCGCCCCCCGTGCACCCCCCTTCCCCCCCCAAGTCGGGATGGAAGGGGAAGACCTTCCCCTTCCACCCCCGACCCCCCCCCACCCCCCCGTGACGTCAGCGCGCGATGGCGCGCTGATTTGTCACAGGGGCCTCCCTAGTTGCGCTGGAAGCTCTGCTTCCAGCGCGATTGAAAAAGAAATGCAAAAGCATTTCTTTTTCAATCACTTGGGAGGCCCGGAGGGGCTTCAAAGGGAAGGAAAAGTATTTCCTTCCCTTTGAAGTCCCTCAGAGGGTTTCAAAAGCCAGATTGCTTGCAATCCGGCTTTTGAAACCCCACTAGACACCAGGGATTTTTTTATTTTTTATTGAAACACACAAAAGGGAGCGACCCCTTGGGCAAGGGTCGCTCCCAGGGGGGGCATTTTTTTGAGAAGGCCTTTTCTGCCCCCACCAGGGGGGGCAGAAACCTCTAGGCGCCAGGGCAAATTTTTTTTTTGTGTTTTTTTTTGTTGTTGTTTCTTTTTTTAGAGATGGGGAGCGACCCATCAGGCAAGGGTCGCTCCCCTGGGGGGCAAATTGTATATAGACCATTTCTGCCCCCCTGGGGGCAGATTGGCCGATTTTAGGTCAATCTGCCCCCAAGGGGGCAGAAACCACTAGGCACCGGGGATTTGTTTTTTGGCGCCAATGTCACGCAGGGGGAGCGACCCCGTAGGCAAGGGTCGCTCCCGGGGGGGGTGGGGGCTGGGGGGGGAATTTATTTTAGGCCATTTCTGCCCCCCCTGGGGGCAGATCGGCCTATTAATAGGCCGAACTGCCTCCAGGGGGGGCAGAACCCTCAGGGCACCAGGGCAAATTATTTTGTTGTGTTTTTTTTTTTGTTTGTTTGTTTTTTTCGAGATGGGGAGTGACCCATCAGGCAAGGGTCGCTCCCCTGGGGGGCAAATTGTATTTAGGCCATTTCTGCCCCCCTTGGGGGCAGATTGCCAGATTTTAGGTCACTGTGCCCCAAGGGGGCAGAAACCAATAGGCACCTGGGATTTGATTTTTGGCGCCAATGTCACGCAGGGGGAGCGACCCCGTAGGCAAGGGTCGCTCCCGGGGGGGGGGGGGGGCCTGGGGGGGGCAAATTTATTTTAGGCCATTTCTGCCCCCCCTGGGGGCAGATCGGCCTATTAATAGGCCGAACTGCCTCCAGGGGGGGCAGAACCCTCTAGGCACCAGGGAATTTTTTTTTGTTGTGTTGTTTTTTTTTTGTTTGTTTGTTTTTTTCGAGATGGGGAGCGACCCATCAGGCAAGGGTAGCTCCCCTGGGGGCAAATTGTATTTAGACCATTTCTGCCCCCCTAGCGGCAGATTGGCCAATTTTAGGTCAATCTGCCCCCAAGGGGGCAGAAACCACTAGGCACCGGGGATTTGTTGTTTGGCGCCAATGTCACGCAGGGGGAGCGACCCCGTACGCAAGGGTCGCTCCCGGGGGGGGTGGGGGCTGGGGGGGGGAATAATTTATTTTAGGCCATTTCTGCCCCCCCTGGGGGCAGATCGGCCTATTATTAGGCCGAACTGCCCCCAGGGGGGGGCAGAACCCTCAGGGCACCAGGGCAAATTTTTTTGTAGTGTTTTTTTTTCTTTTTTTTTCGAGATGGGGAGCGACCCATCAGGCAAGGGTCGCTCCCCTGGGGGGCAAATTGTATTGAGGCCATTTCTGCCCCCCTTGGGGGCAGATTGGCCGATTTTAGGTCAATCTGCCCCCAAGGGGACAGAAACCACTAGGCACCTGGGATTTGTTTTTTGGGGCCAATGTCACGCAGGGGGAGCGACCCTGTAGCCAAGGGTCGCTCCCTGGGGGGGGGGTGGGAGGGGGGAATTTATTTTAGGCCATTTCGGCCCCCCCGGGGGGTAGATCGGCCTATTATTAGGCCGAACTGCCCCCAGGGGGGGGGCAGAACCCTCTAGGCGCCAGGGCAATTTTTTTTTGTGTGTTTTTTTTTTTTTGTTGTTTCTTTTTTTAGAGATGGGGAGCGACCCATCAGGCAAGGGTCGCTCCCCTTGGGGGCAGATTGGCCGATTTTAGGTCAATCTGCCCCCAAGGGGACAGAAACCACTAGGCACCTGGGATTTGTTTTTTGGGGCCAATGTCACGCAGGGGGAGCGACCCCGTAGGCAAGGGTCGCTCCCGGGGGGGGTGGGGCTGGGGGGGGCAATTTTATTTTAGGCCTTTTCTGCCCCCGGGGGGGGGCAGAAACCTCTAGGCGCCAGGGCAATTTTTTTTTTGTGTGTTTTTTTAGAGATGGGGAGCGACCCATCAGGCAAGGGTCGCTCCCCTGGGGGGCAAATTGTATTAAGACCATTTCTGCCCCCCTGGGGGCAGATTGGCCGATTTTAGGTCAATCTGCCCCCAAGGGGGCAGAAACCACTAGGCACCGGGGATTTGTTTTTTGGCGCCAATGTCACGCAGGGGGAGCGACCCCGTAGGCAAGGGTCGCTCCCGGGGGAGGTGGGGGCTGGGGGGGGGCAAATTTATTTTAGGCCATTTCTGCCCCCCCTGGGGGCAGATCGGCCTATTATTAGGCCGAACTGCCCCCAGGGGGGGGGCAGAACCCTCAGGGCACCAGGGCAAATTTTTTTGTTGTGTTTTTTTTTTTGTTTGTTTGTTTTTTTCGAGATGGGGAGCGACCCATCAGGCAAGGGTCGCTCCCCTGGGGGGCAAATTGTATTTAGGCCATTTCTGCCCCCCTTGGGGGCAGATTGGCCGATTTTAGGTCAATCTGCCCCCAAGGGGGCAGAAACCACTAGGCACCGGGGATTTGTTTTTTGGCGCCAATGTCACGCAGGGGGAGCGACCCCGTAGGCAAGGGTCGCTCCCGGGGGGAGGGGGGGTGGGGGCTGGGGGGGGCAAATTTATTTTAGGCCATTTCTGCCCCCCGTGGGGGCAGATCGGCCTATTATTAGGCCGAACTGCCCCCAGGGGGGGCAGAACCCTCTAGGCACCAGGGCACATTTTTTTGTTGTGTTTTTTTTTTTGTTTGTTTGTTTTTTTCGAGATGGGGAGCGACCCATCAGGCAAGGGTCGCTCCCCTGGGGGGCAAGTTGTATTTAGGCCATTTCTGCCCCCCTTGGGGGCAGATTGGCCGATTTTAGGTCAATCTGCCCCCAAGGGGGCAGAAACCACTAGGCACCGGGGATTTGTTTTTTGGCGCCAATGTCACGCAGGGGGAGCGACCCCGTAGGCAAGGATCGCTCCCGGGGGAGGTGGGGGCTGGGGGGGGACACATTTATTTTAGGCCATTTCTGCCCCCCTGGGGGCAGATCGGCCTATTATTAGGCCGAACTGCCCCCGGGGGGGGGGCAGAACCCTCAGGGCACCAGGGCAAATTTTTTTGTTGTGTTTTTTTTTTTGTTTGTTTGTTTTTTTCGAGATGGGGAGCGACCCATCAGGCAAGGGTCGCTCCCCTGGGGGGCAAATTGTATTTAGGCCATTTCTGCCCCCCTTGGGGGCAGATTGGCCGATTTTAGGTCAATCTGCCCCCAAGGGGGCAGAAACCACTAGGCACCGGGGATTTGTTTTTTGGCGCCAATGTCACGCAGGGGGAGCGACCCCGTAGGCAAGGGTCGCTCCGGGGGGGGGGGCAAATTTATTTTAGGCCATTTCTGCCCCCAGGGGGGGGCAGAACCCTCAGGGCACCAGGGCAAATTTTTTTGTTGTGTTTTTTTTTTTGTTTGTTTGTTTTTTTCGAGATGGGGAGCGACCCATCAGGCAAGGGTCGCTCCCCTGGGGGGCAAATTGTATTTAGGCCATTTCTGCCCCCCTTGGGGGCAGATTGGCCGATTTTAGGTCAATCTGCCCCCAAGGGGGCAGAAACCACTAGGCACCGGGGATTTGTTTTTTGGCACCAATGTGACGCAGGGGGAGCGACCCCGTAGGCAAGGGTCGCTCCCGGGGGGGGTGGGGGCTGGGGGGGGGCAAATTTATTTTAGGCCATTTCTGCCCCCCCCCTTCCCGGGGCCGGCTGAGCTAGAGGCCAAACTCCACAGGTAGGCACTTTGCAAAAAACACCTCTGTTTTCTGTGAAAAAATATGTTCTGTCCACGTTGTGTTTTGGGCCATTTCCTTTCGTGGGCGCTAGGCCTACCCACAGAAGTGAGGTACCATTTTTATTGAGAGACTTAGGGGAACGCTGGGTGCAAGGAAATTTGTGGCTCCTATCAGATTCCAGAACTTTCTGCCACAGAAATGTGAGGAACATGTGTTTTTTTAGCCACATTTTGAGGTTTGCAAAGGATTCTGGGTAACAGAACCTGGTCCGAGCCCCGCAAGTTACCCCTCCTTGGATTCCCCTAGGTCTCTAGTTTTCAGAAATGCACAGGTTTGCTAAGTTTCCCTAGGTGCCGGCTGAGCTAGAGGCCAAAATCTACAGGTAGGCACTTTGCAAAAAACACCTCTGTTTTTTTCCAAAATTTAGGATGTGTCCACGTTGCGCTTTGGGGTGTTTCCTGTCGCCGGCGCTAGGCCTACCCACGCAAGTGAGGTATCATTTTTATCGGGAGACTTGGGGGAACGCTGGGTGGAAGGAAATTTGTAGCTCCTCTCAGATTCCAGAACTTTCTGCCACAGAAATGTGAGGAACATGTGTTTTTTTAGCCAAATTTTGAGGTTTGCAAAGGATTCTGGGTAACAGAACCTGGTCCGAGCCCCGCAAGTCACCCCTCCTTGGATTCCCCTAGGTCTTTAGTTTTCCGAAATGCACAGGTTTGGTAGGTTTCCCTAGGTGCCGGCTGAGCTAGAGGCCAAAATCTACAGGTAGGCACTTCGCAAAAAACACCTCTGTTTTTTTCCAAAATTTAGGATGTGTCCACGTTGCGCTTTGGGGTGTTTCCTGTCGCCGGCGCTAGGCCTTCCCACGCAAGTGAGGTATCATTTTTATCGGGAGACTTGGGGGAACATAGATTAGCAAAACAAGTGCTATTGCCCCTTGTCTTTCTCTACATTTTTTCCTTCCAAATATAGGAGAGTGTGTAAAAAAGACATCTATTTGAGAAATTCCCTATAATTCACATGCTTGTATGGTTACCCCGGAATTCAGAGATGTGCAAATAACCACTGCTCCTCAGCACCTTATCTTGTGCCCTTTTTGGAAATGCAAAGGTTTTCTTGATAGCAATTTTTTACTCTTTATATTTCAGCAAATGAATTGCTGTATACCCGGTATAGAATGAAAACGCACGTCAGGGTGCAGCTCATTTATTGGCTCTGGGTTCCTTGCGTTCTTGATGAACCTACAAGCCCTATATATCCCCGCAACCAGAGGAGTCCAGCAGACGTAACGGTATATTGCTTTCGATAATCTGACATTGCAGGGAAAAGTTACAGAGTAAAACGTAGAGAAACATTTATGTTTTTTTCACCTCAATTTCAATATTTTTCTTTTTCAGTTGTTATTTTCTGTAGGAAACCCTTGTATGATCTACACAAATGACCCCTTGCTGAATTCAGAATTTTGTCTACTTTTCAGAAATGGTTAGGTTTCTGGGATCCAGCATTGGTTTCATGCCCATTCCTGTCACTGACTGGAAAGAGGCTGAAAGCACAAAAAATTGCAAAAATGGGGTATGCCCCAGTAAAATGCCACAATTGTGTTGAAAAATTGGGTTTTCTGATTCAAGTCTGCCTGTTCCTGAAAGCTAGGAAGCTGCTGAGTTTAGCACTGCAAACCCTTTGTTGATGCCATTTTCAGGGGGATATCCACAAGCCTTCTTCTGCAGCCACTTTTTCAATTTTTTTTGAAAAAAACGAAATTTTCACTGTATTTTGGCCAATTTCTTGGCCTCCTTCAAGGGAACCCACAAAGTCTGGGTACCTCTAGAATCCCTAGGATGTTGGAAATAAAGGACGCAAATTTGGCTTGGTTAGCTTATGTGGACAAAAAGTTATGAGGGCCTAAGCGCGAACAGCCCCAAATAGGCAAAAAAAGGCCTGGCACAGGAGGGGGAAAAGGCCTGGCAGCGAAGGGGTTAAAGTGTATGTTACACCCGTTTCCAGCCTGATTAGATCCTTTGGTTTCTCCTTGGTGTCATATTCCGATGACTCGGAAATCAATGTTTAAATCTCTAGTGATTTTCATGACGCAACCATCAGATTCTACAACTGCATGGAAGAAGTAGGGAGATGGATGAAGCAAACCTGCCTGAATTAAACTCAGGCAAGGCATTTTTGGTAATGGCCCCTCCTTCTGGTCTCCTATATGGTGGCCACAAAATCTGGGTATACTTCTCCTGTCAAGAAGATCAGAAACCTGTGTTTTTTTTAATGAAAGACTGATGCTCAGAGCCCAGGTGAATGTGCTCACCTCATCCTCATTCAACACCTTATATAATCAAAAATAATTTTCCTTTTATTCCCCACGAACTCCAGTGATCAATGCTCTGGTGCTGTCAGAAATTGATTACTGCAAAGTCCTCTATCTTGACAAGCAACAGCAGCTGCTGAACAGGCTTCAACCCCTGCAGAATGCAGCAGCTCCTATGCTCCTAGTGATCCCAAAGCTTCAGTCAGCTTCACAGGCCCTACATCTACTTCACTGGCTGTCCATCAGAAAAGACTTTACTTTTAAAACCCTCTGTATTGCCCACAGAGTCTTTCTGAATATTCCAGAAAGAGCCTTCAGTTTAAACTGACCAACTGAGGAGGCAGGCATTTTATTAGCTGTACCATTAAGCTAAGGAACAACCCTCCACTATATGTAAAACCGAGAACACCTTACTTCACTTTAGGAAAGACCTTAAAACTTGGCTTTTTACAAATTAATCTCAGCCTGATTTTGTAACTTAATTTTTCACAGCATTATACGTCATATGTCTCCTCAGTGTCATGGCACCATATGGCATTCCCATGCTTTACAAAATTAACATTAAAACTACTGGGGCAAACTTAATGAAACTCAGTAAGTAAAAATATCACCTTATCTCTAATGCCCACATCCTTCTGCCACTATCCACTGTAGAGAAGCTAGTTATTGAGACAGATTTTCAGTTCTACTTGATATTCACATTTGATGAATCTGCAAGCAGGAAAGCACACTGTTCTCTTGTCTGAGCCGATCCTGTTTATGACCTTTCCACATCCAGGGTTGGAATCTTGTGAGAGGGTGGAACGACGATCATTTGTTGATGCAGTGAAGCAAGCTCATCAAACAAACAAAAGGTGATGGGAGAAAGGCTTGCAATTTGTCAAACCACTGGCAATTGCAAGGGGTAGCATTCAAACCCATTGCTATTTTGCTCACATTGCCACCTCAGTTTGGACGCAAATCAGTTTTGACACTGGTCTATTAGGTACAGTCAAGCCGAGGCCAGGTCCAGCCTAAACCAGAACACAAGCAAACTAAGACTGGTTTCAACCTGATTGGGGATCATCAGCTAGGTGTAGCTTGGTTCTAGTGGCACAGTAAGCACAGAACCCACAAAGCCCCAGACAGAGCTGCTACTCTGGATCTCATCACCTGAACTTTTTTGGATCACTGTCATACTGCACTGGACCATCGAATCACCTACACTATTATCACTGTCTTTTAATCACCTGAAGTCTTCAAAGATGCAGTGGCATACATTCTTTGACTCTTCACTTGGTAATTCACATTTGGAATGCTTCAGTCAAACCCCAGCATTCAGCCAATTCCAAGTCACTCAGATTTACCCTTCATACCAACCTCATCTTCAAGTACCATGCTGCCAGGAAAACCAAGACAGCTTAGTATCAGATCTCTCTACTTAAAAAGTGAGACTGTTGAACCACAAAAGCTCCCACCTCTTGTAACTCTCTGCACCCATGAAGCCAGGGCTGGAGAATACAAAAGAAAAAGTAAAACAAAGCAACATGCCTTCTCCATCAATGCACTCAGGATCTAGAGCAATATCCATCAGGAAGGATATCCATCAGGACGGTCCATCCCTGCTCATATTTAGAAAATAGTTAAAGATACACCAATTCTAAGAACACTATGGTCCTGATTTAGAGTTTGGTGGGATGGGTTACTCCATTACAAATGTGATAGATATTCTACCATACTGTAATGTCCATAGGATATAATGGCATTGTAACAAGGCAGACAGGACATCTGTTATGTTTGTGATGGAGTAACCCCATCCGCAAAACTCTAAATCAGGCCATAAATCATGTAACAGTCCACTTCTTTCAGCTAGCAAACTGGATTGCACTGCTGATGCCAATGCAGTCAATCCAGACACACATGCATACACACACTAACACACACTCAGGCACTCACAGATGCTCATATACACATTTCTTACTGCTACTATCCAGTAGTAACTCACATGGAGTGTTGTCAACTGTCTCCTGACTTTTACCATCTACTGCTATTCTAGAAATTATGGACATGCAAGCACGTACCAACAAACAAAAAAACCCTTCAAGAAAACGCCACTCATTTGATTACTAAAAAAACGAATAGTTTAGCCAATGTGTCAGACATTGTGACTGTCAGAAATGGGGTATTTGGTTGACAGTCAGGTTACCCACTGTCCAAGCAAGGACGCTCACTCTACTTTGGGTAAAGAAGCATCACCCTCAGCTAAACACCGCTCACCCCCTTGGTAGCTTGGCACAGGCAGGCAGGCTTAACTCCAGAAGCAATGTGTAAAGTATTTGTACCAAGACACACAATAACTCAGTAAAAAAACTACAAAATTACACAACATAGGTTTAGAAAAATAGATAATATTTATCTAAGCAAAACAAGACCAAAACAATAAAAATCCGACACACACAAGTCAAGTTATGGATTTTAAAAAGAATAAAAGTCTTAATCCTTAGAAAACAGTGAGAACGCTGTTATTGAACAAAAGTACCTGGGTAGTGTCAAAATAAAGCCGCACAGGAGATCGTGCATGAAAAAAAGGGCAACGATGCATCGATTTCTCACTTGCAAGTGAGACCGTGCGTTGTTTCTCCTCCGATCAGAACGGCGTGCGTAGTTTCTTCTCTCCCGCAAAAGACCGATGCGTCGATCCCGGATAGGCACCTCTGGTCCGGGCAGGCTTTGCATTGATTTTCCACGCCCAGCAATGTTGCAGTGAAATTGGTCGCACGGTGTCAAGAAACCGTGCTGTGTGGGTGCTTGTGTCGTTAACAGCAGCCTCTGCGGGTGTTTTGTGTTGTTTCTTCAGCTGCGATGTGTCGATCTCCCAGCCGCGATGCAGGTGGAGCATCGATTCTAACCACGCGGCTGGCAGAGCAGGATTTAGCAGCCGTGAAGCGGGTGGTGCATCAAAAGTTTCCCCGCCTGGCGGTCTTTGCGTGGATTTCTGTCCTTTTCCACCAGCTGCACCTTTCAAGGGGCCAGAGACAGGTTAGGGCACCACTTGGCAGGCAGGGCTCTCAGCAGTAAGCCCAAGTGCTGACAGAGAGAAGTCTTTGTTGTCCCTGAGACTTCCACAACAGGAGGCAAGCCCAGATCAAGACCTTGGAGATTCTTCAGCAGTGGGAAGTCACACAAAAGTCAGTCTTTGTCCTCTCTCAGGTAGAAGTAGCTACTGCAGGCTAAGTCAGCAAAGCACAGTCACAGGCAACGGTGCACTACTCCTCCTCCAGCTTCCAGCTCTTCTCCTTGGCAGACGTTCCTCTTGGTTCCAGAAGTAATCTAATTGTCAGGGGTTTTGGATGCCCTTCTCATACCCCTTTCTGCCTTTGCCTCAGCTAATCCCCGCTCACCCTCTTGGTTGCTTGGCACGAGCAGGCAGGCTTACCTTCAGAAGCAATTGGTAAAGTATTTGTACCAAAACACAGAGTAACTCAGTAAAAACACTACAACATGACACAAGACAAGTTTAGAAAAATAAATAATATTGATCTAGGCAAAACAAGACCAAAACAATAAAAATCTGACATACACAAGTCAAGTTATGAATTTTAAAAAGTATAAGAGTCTTAATCCTTAGAAAACAGTGAAAACACTGTCATTGCACAAAAGTACCTGGGTAGCATCAGACTAAAGCTGCACGGGCAAGTGTAAGTCGAAAAAGGCCAGCGATGTGTCAATTTCTCACTCGCAAGCGAGACCGTGCGTCATTCCTCTTCTGGTCGGATCGGTGTGCATCGTTTCTTCTCTCCCGCAAGAGAGCGATGCGTCGATCCCGGATGGGCACCTAGGGTCCAAGCAGGCTTTGCATTGATTTTCCATCCCCAGCGATGTTGCATTGAAATCCGGTCGCACAGTGTCAAGAAATCCCACACTGTGGGGGCTTGTGTTCCTAACAGCAGCCGCTGCGGGTGTTGCGCGTCGTTTATCCTGCCGCATTGCGTCAATCTCCCAGCCGCGATGCAGGTGGAGTGTTGACTTTAGCTACGAGGCCGGCGGCGTGTCATTTAGTAGCCGCGAAACTGGTGGTGCATCAAAAGTTTCCCCGCACGGCAGTCTTTGTGTGGATTTCTGTCCTTTTCCACCAGCTGCACCTTTCAAGGGCCCAGAGACAGGTTATGGCACCACTTGGCAGACAGGACTCCTAGCAGAAAGCCCAAGTTGTGGCAGAGAGAATTCTTTGTT
This sequence comes from Pleurodeles waltl, assembly GCF_031143425.1. Classification (NCBI taxonomy): domain Eukaryota; kingdom Metazoa; phylum Chordata; class Amphibia; order Caudata; family Salamandridae; genus Pleurodeles; species Pleurodeles waltl. The sequence continues at coordinate 1,136,342,581 of NC_090440.1, read as the reverse complement.
ATCCCTGTGACTTTAACAACAGGAGGCAAGCCCAGCTCAAGCCCTTGGAGATTCTTCACCAGTGGGAACTCAGCCTTTGTCCTCTTTCAGGTAGAAGCAGCTACTGCAGGACAACCCAGCAAAACACAGTCACAGTAAAAGGGGCAGTACTCCTACCCCATCTTCCACCTCTTCTCCTTGACAGAGGTTCCTCTTGGTTCCAGAAGTAATCTGATTTTCAGGGGGTTTGGGTGCTCTTCTTATACCCCTTTCTGCCTCTGAAGTAGTCCTACTTCAAAGAGAAGTTTCTGTTGTTTTCAGGATACTGCCTTGCCCAGGCCAGGTCCCAGACACACACCAGAGGGTTGGAGCCTGCATTGTGTGAGGGCAGGCATAGCCCTTTCAGGTGTAAGTGACCACTCCTCCCCTCCCTGTCAGCACAGATGGCTCATCAGGATATGCAGGCTACACCCCAGCTCCCTTTGTGTCACTGTCTAGAGAGAGGTGCAAACAGCCCAACTGTCAAACTGACCCAGACAGGGAATCCACAAACAGGCAGAGTCACAGAATGGTATAAGCAAAGAAATGCCTACTTTCTAAAAGTGCCATTTTCAAACACACAATCTAAAAACAAACTTTACTAAAAGATGTATTTTTAAATTGTGAGCTCAGAGACCCTAATCTTCAGATTTCTATCTGCTTCCAAAAGGAATCTGACTTAAATAATATTTAGAGGCTGTCCCCATGTAAACCTATGAGAGACATAGGCCTTACAACAGTGAAAAACGAATTTGGCAGTATTTCACTGTTAGGACATATAAAACAAAAAGTACATGTCCCACCTTATACATACACTGCACCCTGCCCATGGGGCTGCCTAGGGCCTACCTTAGGGGTGCCTTACATGTATAAAAAGGGACGGTCTAGGCCTGGCAAGTGGGTACACTTGCCAAGCCGAATTGGCAGTTCAAAACTGCACACACAGACACTGCAGCGGCAGGTCTGAGTCATGTTTACGGGGCTACTTATGTGGGTGGCAGAACCAGTGCTGCAGCCCACTAGTAGCATTTGAATTACAGGCCCTGGGCTCCTCTAGTGCACTGTACTAGGGACTTACTAGTAAATCAAATATGCCAATCATGGAAAGCCAATTACACATATATTTTACAAAGGAGTACTTGCACTATAGCACTGGATAGCAGTGGTAAAGTGCCCAGAGTATCAAAGACAGCAAAAACAGAGTCCAGCACACACCAACAACCTGGGCACAGAGGCAAAAAGTTAGGGGAGACCACGCCATGGATGCCAAGTTTAACAGTGACGCACACAGATACTCATACTCACACATACAGACACATATTCTTGTGCACAGTAACACACATATTCACACAGACATACAAGAGTTGGGTGAGATACTTGAGGTTGGAGCCCAAAGCCTAACTCTACTCAGCTTAAGTTTCTCTTGGACCTTCAAGCCCAGAACAGCCGAACGTTCATGCGACTTCTGCCCAGACATATCCTCTTGCGCTTCAATTTAAAGACAAAGCATCATTATTTGATGTAACATGAAAGAGAGACAGATATATGTGTCTATTGACTGAATTGCCCAATGTAAAGCCAGAAACCCTGGGATCAATGTTGGCTTCTCCGCTTAATAAAGTTGTGTGATCATAGGCAAATATTTTATTTTACGGTGCCTTTTTAAAATTATTATATAAGTGAACACGTTGAAATATCTAAGAATATGTGTGCTTTAAAACATCTCTTGTGTTTTATTTAATAGAGTATAACGTTGCTTCTTCTATAATAAGAATCTAGGCCCCATATATGGGTCTTATGACATTTTTCATGCATCTTAGTTTGGTAATCCTATTGCCATCCGAAAGTAATAAATGTTTCTAAGTTCTTGCTTAAAAACTATTACTTTTAATCTGTGGTTAAAATGGAAAAATAGAACTAGAGGTACTCTTCAGCTGAGTACCTGCTTGTTTATGAGACGTGCCGGACGTTACTCACCAATTAAAAGAATTTTGTTTTTCTTAAGAAGTGCAGGTAGTCTCCCACTCAAAATAAAAAAGTGCCAGTCCTCAGTACCAGACAGCGCTGCTTTTAATAAATGCTTCTCAACACTGGGATATAATCGGAGGCACTAAGGTGAAACGATTTCGCATATAAAAAAAAAAAACACACTTTTTTCAATGAACTCTATCATTTTATTATATAATGCCCGCTGCATGAGTGATAGCTCTAACATTTTAACGGCTGGAGCACGGGCTACTAGAGACAAGCCTAACCATTTCCTTGGCTTTCCTTATTGTTGGCTTGCCACCCTAGAACACACACTTAGAACACATAACATGTATATTTGTGAATGCGAAAGTTCACCCCTTAAAGTATATTGTCACTGAACAACAGGTTTACTGTTACCTGGATCAATGGTATTGATTTTATCGACCTACGAAGGATGAAAGTCTGAGTAGATTCACTGTGCTTCGAACCTGTAAGCATAAGGTTAAACACAAATTCCTCTGCATTTATGCATATTTATGTGGACACACAATTGTATGTGGGAAGCCCCGTGTAGATACTCAATTGAACACACACACATATATTCACATTGATGCCCACACTGGTAAACTTAGGCATGCACACATACACAAACACTCACAGTCAACATTCAAAACATTAACGGAGCAGCAGCTTCCCTCCTCATCACCCCCTCCCCAAATCAAGCCCTACCAGGCAGGCCCCACACCTTTTAACGGCATGGGTAAATTCAGAGATGCAGACTGATTGATGGATTGGCTGAAAGAATGACGGACCAGATCACCCTGCTCAAAGACGCTTTAGATCACTGCCTACTATGGCATGCTACCTGATTAACAATAAATATTGGGGTACCGAGGGTGTTTCACCCTACAATCCCCCCCATCAAGATACGCCCCTGCTAAAAACGTACACACAACAGTTACTGGGAAGACTGGAGCACTTAGCAAAAAATATAAGAACAGAGACCCCTTAGAGACTAATATTTCAGAATAATTTTGTTCTGATTAATGACATTGTCATTTTAGCCATAAAATACAGGTTTTCAAATTGTAACCTTATTTTACTTCTCTGATTTCCTAAGTGTATGTGTCAGAAATGTACTACTCAATGAATATTTACATCATTAAGTGTGAAATAAGAATTGTGCTGCTTCGTATTACAACCCGAGCACCCAGACACCTCCTAAAGTAAATGTTAACTTCACAACCACAAGGACAACTAAGAGATGAAGGAGTACTTTTATCTTTGCACATAGAAGTATATAGGGCTCTTAGCCAGCCAGGATAATAACAGTATCAGACACTTAGGTTGCCTAGGACTCTCTTATCCCCATGTCCTAGAGAAGGGCCCTGCCACATGAGGAGCCTGTTCCTCCCACCACAGTACCTGCACCTGTGCCCCTTCCATTCTTCCACGGAGGTGATGGTCTTTTACACCAGCAGGAGAGGATGGCAAGGGCAAGGCCAACATCACTACATCGAAGAAGATTCTAATTACCTCCAGTGTGTTTCTACCATTCACTCTGTGGACTATTTCATGGACACCTTTAGCTTTTCTGAGGACAGTTTTATTTTGGACATTTGGCTCCAAATTGCTTTTGGCTCTACTAGCATATTTCTATACACAATGATAGACTATACACTTTTTTTGTTCCTTTAATCTTTTTTGATTCGCCTTTCTGTTTTTTTGTGTCATGCTAATAAATGGTATGGGCACAGACTACAAGACTCTGTGGCCTTTCATTTGTCTTGTCTGTCTTCCACCATCATGATGTCAAATCTTTTGAACATTAATTTCACAAAAAAATGTAGAAATGACAAAATGTAAAATGTTATCCTATTTATTCAAAGAAAACAAACTCAAATCAGATTGCATTTGGAACTTACATATGCTGGCAACAAGTCCTTGAAGAAATGAAATCTGGGTTTCAATAACTGCAATAGTCTGTGCCATTCAGGGCTATACGCTCCACAACCTTCACACCATGGAGGAAAGTAATATGCAAAGGGATGAAATTAAATAGGCAAACTACAACTGATGCATGGACCCCGTTGGAGCCATACATCCTGCCCTCACAATAGGAATTCTCAATAAAGCCCATGTAGACACATCAAGACAGTAATAACATTTGAGACCACATGACCATTACAGAACACTGTGGCAGTATCTGGTACAATGACACATTCACCATTCAGTGGTATGCTAACAAAAAAAAAATATTTGTCCATCCCAAGTGGGTGTCTATCCCAGGATCAACACATGTTTACTTTGTACTTTCAAACAGCAACACATCACTGCAAATGTCACAATTTTGAAATGTCTAAATTAAGGTGACATGACGAAGGACCCTAAAACAGAATAACAAGAGAAAATTGATTTGATCACATATTAAATCTAACTCAAATGACAAGTTATGAGAGACCACCAGCACAGTTAATCTCTGTCAATGACCACAGTGTTCAATGTAGGGAAACTCTGATCCACTAACATTAGTCTTGGACTTTCCTGCACTGACCATTCCAAACAAATTACCATAGCAGACTGATATGTTCTCTATGTCAAAAGTTGTTCTGACATTGGAGGTTACACAATGGAGATACAATTTGTGCGGTGGATGGAACAAACCTGTTTTCAGGCCCTATCACAGGTGAAACTGAACCTATAGTTCTGAAAGATCATCTAAGACACAAAGAAAAGATATCTTTCAATCTTGTAGATGCTCCTCAATTTATGCCGGTCTTGGGCTCACTGTGGCTCACAGAACACAACCCTGAAATTAATTGGGAAAAGAGGACTGTCCACTTGAATTCAATCTACTGTCGGAAGCATTGTTATGGTCCTCAAGAGATAAGTAGTGCACCATCTCCTGCTCAAGTTTTAGCTACTAAATCCAATGTGGTTTGTGCTCTGGAAAAGGTCCTTAATCCCAGAATACAAAGAATTGTCTGCAGTGTTTGACCAAGCAGAGGCAGAGAAGCTACATCCCCACAGAACTTATGATTGCAGGATCGAACTTGAGCCAGGTGCGAATCTACCTTGCAGTAGAATCTACGCCCTTACTGAAAAGGAGAACAAGTTCCTAAAAGAATATTTGGGAAATATTTGGCAAACGGTTTTATGCATCCTTCGCAATCCCCAGTCTCTTCCCCCCTTTTTTCTTCCCAAAGAAAAAGAATGACAAGTTAAGAACCTGTATCGATTATAGAGAGTTAAATCAAGTTACGGTGAAGAATCGATATCCCTGCCCTTGATTTCAGTACTGCTAGATCAGGTAAAAGATGTAAAAATCTACACAAAACTAGATCTTTGCAGAGTGTACCATTTAAATCGAGTTGCTAAGGGAGACGAATGGAAAACGACATTCCGCACCTGGTTTGGTCTATACGGGTACAAAGTGATGCCTTATGGGCTATGTAATGCGCCGGCCGCTTTCCAGCACTTGGTGAGCTTCAGCCTCTTCCCATTGCACCATATCCCTGGCACACAATAACTATGGATTTGATTGTAGATTTAGCTTCAAGTAGAGGTTTTGACACAATCCTAGGTTTTGTGGACACCTTTTCTAAAATGAGTCATTTCATCCCTCTGAAGAAGGTTCCTAGAGCCTCTCAGTTAGCAGAGTTATTTTCACAGCACATAGTGAGAGCTCATGACATTCCGGTGGTTGTAATCTCAGATCGAGGTCCCCAATTTGTTCCCCAATTCTGGAGGGCCATTATGAAACAACTTGGAATAGATTCACGTTATTCTACTAGTTATCATCCGGAAATGGATGGACAGACAGAAAGAGTTATCCAGGAGATAGAGCAGTACCTACGCTTATCTCTTCTGGACCAAGATTATGATTGGCCAGATTTAATTTGGACAACAGAATGTGTGTACAGCAATGCTATTCATGCCTCCACAGTTTATTCTCCTTTCTATTTGAACTCTGGTAGACACCCAAAGATTATCTTAGGAAGATCAGGTGGCTCGGTCCCAGTTGCTAATGAGTTTAGTAAGAAAATACAAGACTTACCAATCCGCTAGAGAACATTTGTCCAAGTCCAAGGACTCTTACAAGAGGCATGCTGACAAAAAGAGAAGAGACAATCCTGGTTATTGCAAGGGTGAGAAGGTCTGGCTATCCACTCAACATTTACATTTAAGAGGGAACAAAACTATTCTAGCCTAGATATGTAGGACCCTTTCAAATAAATAAAATTGTAAATCCAGTAACAGTCAACAACCACCCCTCCAGATCTTATTCAAGTAGATTTGCATTTAGAATATGAAGTGACTAAAATTTTAGACTCAAAGTTTAAAAAAGGAACCTTATATTACCTCATTGATTGGAAAGGTTTTGGCCCAAAAAAAAGGTCCTGGGAAGCCTTCCAAAATGTGCATGCTCCAAGGCTGAAAAAGCAATTTCACAACACTTTCCCCAACAAACCACCTGGTTGAGAGAGTTCTTTGGAGAGCGGTACTGTCAGGAAACCTATGGCCAGTGTTGTTAAGTTCTTCCCTCAGCTAAAATGGTTGCCCTTTTCCTTGAACCCACGTTGGTTGCAACGGCGTCCTCACTCCCAGTGGCTCTTGTGGAGGCTGTTCTTAGAACTAGCTTCTTCAGGTTTAACGGCCACTCAAGGTGGTGGCCGTAACTCTTTGTGAGGTCAGCGCTCTAATGTTTATACCGTAGTCCCGTGCTGAAGCTTCTCTCCAGCTGTTTCTCTCTGGGAGTTGTGCACTTCCACCGTCATCCTGAGAAGAATGAGCAACGTTCCTGAGGCGCTTCGTTTCATAGAGAATTCTTCCAGTTTTGAGTGATTCATTCTTTTTCTTGTTACAGTGTGCACACCAGCTACTTTTTCCCTTCTGGAGATGCTGAATTTCTGCCTTCTTCCAACAACTGGCTTTCTGAGGAGAATTTGTTTTGGCTTAACAGAACTTCAAGCAACTGCAGTAAGGAATCCTTTTGTATGATTTCAAGACTTGGGTGAATGTGAATGGCTGAAAAGTTGAATGTGCAGTAGGAATGTACTGTGCTCTTATCACCCGACTGCAGGTCCTTCCTTTAAAGAAATCCCAAGACGAAGAAAGGTGCAGGTTACAGAACCACACAATGAATCTTCAAGTGGGAAACACAGGTTGGAACTGGATCTGGAGGCGGTCTCTCTTTTTCTATTCCCATTCCCCTTCCCCCCTAGCGGATGCAGGGTTCAGATAATCAGTAAAGTCTGAGCACACATCTGTTGGAGGGATTTGAGTAAAAGGCATCTGCTCCTGTGGAAGTTTGATTTAATGGGTAATCTTCTGACACACTCAGGTGAAGAAGTGGTCAATCATATCTTGAAATAAGTCAACTCCTTCTTCACCACTGTCATCTTCATTGGGCATTTCAAAATCCTCACTGGGGCTTATCGTGGTGCCTTCCTCTGCAATTACAAGGCGATGTTATGGAAAATACAGTAGGCAACCATGATTTGGCACACTTTATCGGGTGAGCAGAGGAAGGCTATGCCATTCTTGTCCAGGCACCTAATTCATGCCTTCAGGAGCCTGAAAGCACTCTCCAATGGCCTTGGTGTTCTTCTGCAGGCCTCACTGGGGCCAATACAACAGTCGGTTAGGATAGACTGAGTCTCCTACATGGAAGCAACACATCAACAGATGTCTCACATTTCAAGCCATTGTCGCTTCCTAAACTAGGACTCAGGCAAAATATCATAAAGTCATATTGTACTTACCAACAAGCAAGGCCGTCTCCGGTCCAAGTTTGTGACAGCTGCATGGGTATGTTGCTTTTCTGTAGTACGAATGAATCATGTTTTGACCCAGGGAAATCGGGCACACACACTTCAGATGTATAAGTCTGGGAAGCAGAAAACTTGCACATTGATGGAATGTAAGTTATTCTGATTGTGGTAGACCTGTTCACTTGCATGTGGTGGCACGCATGCAATATGCATGCCATCTATTGCTCCAACCACATGTGGTGGTCCACCCAAAGTATACAATTCTCCCCTCACAGTGGCTAAATCCTGTGGACGTGGGAACTGGATGTAGCTGTTGATATGTTTCATCTAGGAAGCAAGGACTTCCTGTAGAACTTCATTGAATTTAGCTGGGAAATGCCCTCAGGTACTGCCACAGTGTATTGAAAAGTGCCAGTGGCAACAAAATGCAGTGCTGCCATTAGGTTCAATATTGGTGTTATGGCTGTTGGGTTCATATTGTGAGGCAGGAGATCAGGTTCCAATTGCTGACACAAATCCAGAACAGTTTGCCTATTTAGTCAAAATTTCTTGATGACATCCCTTTCCTTCATGGTGGCAAGGCCTGGAAAGGGACGAAACACCGCAGACCATCACCTCTACCAATGGCTGAGTTCAGACATCTGTTCATGTATGGAAATGAAAGTATCAGCTGAAATGATCACACCATACTTTTAATGTCAACACACATCTGAATTCTTGGCAATAGTAGAAACATAATTGGGTAATACATATACACACATTAACATCACATTTCTGGTCCTCAAAAATTATTTCCAATTCTTTTTTTTCATTAAGTGCAAATAATACCTTTGAAATTTATTATTTGCACATATTTTTTTTTTAAATACCTCCAACAGAGGTAGTACTTCCCCCACAGCACTAATCACAGTTCACATTTTATTGTGTCATATCTTGACAAGTACAGTGTTGTTCAGATCTGACATTTAGAAATGCACTAGCCTCCATTTTGACTGCTGATGCTGCACTAACAATTGAAAAATGCTCAGTTTCACAACCTAAAACTGCAGGTGCCTGACCTTGCCATCATCACATTGGCTACCAGATGGCTGTCGGCAGAAGTTGAACGGGTAGCATGTGGTACCCTCCACAACAGTCCTTGCCATAGGCTAACGTGTGTAACGGCTATGCGCAAAAGCCAATGGCTGTGTCTGTCTCTGTCACCGATCACGTCTGCTGTGTACTTGTATGCTGCATTGAGAAAAAACCTCCCTTGCCTCCTAACACTGCAGCCAATAAGACCTTCTCGATTTTTTGCTTCTGTTACCTGGAAACCGGAATACTGGGCAAAGCAGCTGACAAGGTCCCTGCGTTCAGCACGGAGGAGGTTGAGTTTCTTGCCAGGGCGGTCCTGTACCTGTACAGCTAGCTCTATGGGACCCCACAGGAACAGGTACATGTCTGATTTGGGAATGTCTGACTGAATAAACTCTTCCTTTTTGATTCACAGTCCACTTTGTTCCCTTTTGTTAAAGGGGAATGTGTTGTGATTTGAGCTGACAGAATGATGTGTCAGGGACAGACTGTTTTTTACCTCTGTCTGAAATGTCTGTGCATGGCAGTTTTAAGTCACCCGAAAGAAGAAGCTGTAAACACAAATCCTGTTTCATCACACAAACTGCAGGCCACTGACTACCAGTGGGCAGTATACAGTGTACCATTAGTATGACTGACAACATACAGCCAATGTTGAAATGATAGTGATGTTGAGGGGAAAATGTATAGGGTCTGTAGTTGCCTGATGCTGTACTGTCTAGTGGGATTCCAGCACATAATGTGCATTTGGCTGCTCTGTATTGTTTAAACCTGCCATGGAGCCACATATAGGTAAATTTGGTTTAGGTGCAGCAAATTCAGATGACACACTGGCTCCCTATCATCCATTCCAGTCTGTCTCATTCCAACACACACTTGTTCTGACATCCCACAAATCCTTGCTCTCACTGATACATAGCAGCCCTTCTATTTTTCTCTTAGCCACTGTATGTGATGTAGACCATAGGTTCTGACTCATGGGAGTTTAGACAGGAAGCCATTGTAGCTGTGTGTGAGATCAAGTGCAAGGATTGTACAGGTGGTTTGGTCAGAAGTAGCGCACAATGATTGTGAGTAATCAGGAGTGGCTCTCACAATAGGATATGTTACATAGCTTCTTCAAAGATGATGTTTAGGCCTGATTAGGTAACATGAAGAGCTACCACATATTGATGGTGCTCATGAGATCACCTCAAATCAGTATTTCCTTGCTACTTTTAATATTTTGTAATTACTGTTTGTTGAATGTATGTGGGAATATTCAAAATGTAATGTCACAGCAGTACTGCAAATAGAAATATCCAAATTTATTTTCTTGTTCTTTCCTGTCATCCAGATCAAAGAAGGTGTTGCACCTGGGGGTCCACAGCGGCACAGCCTGTACTGTAGGAAGACGTGGAAGGGCCTGCGTGGTACGACGTGGAGGTCTGCTGAGGACTAAGTCGGGCAGTCATCCCAGGTATCCAGGTGGGTGCAGGGCACCCTGACCGCCCTAATGACCTGCATCCTTTTTAGTGGCTTACCCAGAGCTTGATGGGCAGTTGAGGGCCAAACAGCAGCAACAAGGGGGTAAGTCATTGTCTGTAGATATTGCTGTGTTTTAACATGTTTACTTTACAGCTATGTTGCATGCCATCAACATTGAGATTGACACACATACAAAGCCCATGAGGATTTTTGGAAATGTAAGTTGATCAGACATTTTCAGATGCTGTGTGAGGTGTATTGCTTTATGCTGAAGGTCCCCAAAGATTCCTCCTTACAAGGCAAGTACTGTTGTGGGCAGACACATGGCTGCATGCAAAAAAAGGGATTCCAGCACTTTCTCAATGACATGGGAGACAGTTGCACAAAACATGCCCCATGTCATGAATGGGTCAAGTGGGATGGTATGTCACCCATTTTTTTTAGATCATGTAGGCCTTATTACTGATGACTAAAATGCAGCTGATATACCAGAGTTGACATTGGTTTAGTTGGTGCTATGACAATATGAGAATATGCATCTGCAACAAATGTATTGGAATTCTGTGTGCAGTGGAATCATTCCTTATCTGAATCATGTCTGAAAGCAGTTTGTGCAGCAAACTTTTAGTACGTTAATGTCGACAGTAGCAGGTCGTCCTTAGTCCTTCACAAATGTGCAAGTAAGCCAGTCTGTGATAACTAACATGAATTTGTCATCCAAACTATATTGATTGCAACAGACAGAAATATGTCCTCATTGGTGAGAAAGCAGTACATCCCACAGACAACATTTTGGTGTCCTTAGTTCTGTCCAGAAGAGAAATTGATGATGGAGAGAAATGTGATACTGAAAGAGAAATTTACATATGGAAGGTTACATCACATAAATGTTGTACTGTCCCGTCTTGAGCTGTCAATTTCCATCCCAACACCTTGCCCTTTGGGAAATGTGAATCAATTTTAGCTATGTACTGCATTAGTTCAGAGATGTCTCGATGCCTACATGTTTACTCATGCAGTTGGAACCCTTTGCCATGGAATAAACTACAAGTGTATAAGTGACAAAGGCATATGTGATATGGGAGCTGGGATGGAGGATTACTGAACGTAGTGCAAATGTTGTGTGATGTACATTGATGTCCAATTGTGTCCTCACAGATACTCTAAAACATTTGTATTTGTGTTTTCAGCATCAACTGGACAAGGCGAAAGTGACAGCAGCCACATTGGTGGGGATGAAGCTGGCCACTGGGGATCAGGTGTGAACACCACCGACACGAGGGACAAAGTGGCTCGGAGGATGAGGGGACTGGCCAGGAGGCCACAAGTGAGTCAACATTTTCCTTGGAGGCCTCCAATGAACGCCAGTCCCTTGTGGGAGTGGACCCTGAAGCGACTGTTACACCTGTGTGTTTGTCTATCCCCTCCCCATTCTAATTTCCACCCTCCTTTTTCCTCATCCCCAGTTGGCCGTAGCCGCCTCCCTTAATGGGTGCCATCACCTTTGCTGCAGCACCTCTGGCCCTGCCCCGGTGTCCTAGCCTGCGCTCAGTCAGGAGGCTTTTTACAGACAATTGTTGTAGGCCAGACCGCACTTCTGAATGCCATCCAGGGGCTGGCTGGCCCGAATGCCCAGATGCTGACTTTCCTGAATGGCTTTGAAGTTGCCCTGTCTGGCCTACAGTGGTCATCCAAGCTGTGGCCTCCTCAATGACTGCATTCTCCCACCCACCCCAACATCGTGCCCACACTCCCACCCCTTTCCTAGCCCAAATCCCTCAACCCAGCCCTATCCACAGCACAAGCAAACATATGCACACACCCACTTCAATATCCACAAACAGCACATTGTCACACTGACACAGCAAAAAACAGAAACACAGACACACACACCTAGGAACCAGACACCCCATCACTGCCACCAGCATACACACAGACACAACACCCACCACTACACCCATACCCCCCACACACTTCCAATACACCCCCAGTCTGCACACCAACCACTACAGCAACATCTACAGACACCACCAGCACAACCACAATCAGTGCACACAGCACCATACAAGCACCCACACACACCACAGACACACCACCAGTCAGCACACCCACCACTTCAGGAACACCCACAGACACCACCAGCACACCCTCAATCAGTGTACCCACCATGATACAAACATCCACACACACCGCAGGCACTGCCCCAGTCAGGGCACCCACCACCACACACCCGTAGACACCACAGTAACAGACACCACAACACACACATTTATACACACATTCACTAAACCCAAACACCCACCCTCACCCACCCAACAAACAATCAATAAGAGGCACAAATCAAAATATACAGCACATACACTAGATCCTCAGACACCTATACTTTGAATAGACAAATGTACAACTGTCAGAGCCACGTTCACTTCCTCCCAACCCAAATACCCTCCCACTCAAACTGTCTGTTTCCCTAAGGAGGATTTCTGTTTTTTGACTGCAAAATACATGTGTGTTTATTTTGACATGATGTGTCAATGGTATGCACATATGCATCTGGCACTTTACAATTAAATGGAATCTTAATTGAGAACTTGTGGCATATTGCACACACCAAGGGGACATGTGACACTCATACATCTCTACCATGTTTGTAGTTTACCAGTGAAATTAGTAGTATATTCTGTGTACACCCACCTGTAGCATGTTGTAGTGTTAATTGCTACATTAACATGGGATTCTTTTGTTTTGATTGGGTACATTGTTTCAGTTGATTCTATCAATATTTTGGGGACAATATTGCACACAACTGTGAGGAAACATTTTTATTTGTGATTGTTCAGACTTTTGTGTAGGTGTCCAATGCCATGAAGGCAGTTTGTCCCATATTGGTGGGTGCTACTTATATCTCGAGTCTGTTCTGATACATTTTGTAACTACAACATTACACACTTAAGCATTTCAGAGCATTATGGTGGTGTTGGCACAAATTATTGACCCATGCACAAAACCAGTACTACTGTGAGGCTACAACTCTGAGGATAACAGGAATACCTGTGACTTACCTTCTATTCTGGCAATGACAGGGTGTTTCCATCTTAGATATGGCCCAGGAGCAATGACAGGAAAGGTAGCAGTGGGTTCATGGCAGCAGGAAATGTGGAAAGAGTTAAAAAGGTGAGTTTCATAGTTATATAACTCCCAATCCGCCAACTCAGGTGTGGCATTTCAGCTGCCACAGTTCCATTGGCTGAAATGCAGATTGTGAATGGCTCAGCAGTAAAAGCGGTTATCATCCTGCCATCACCCATTTTTCCCTATGGCGCTGTCGACACAGATGAAGTTTCTTGGTGGTGACAGCACATCGTCAGCTGTCTTTCATCTATGCTCCCGCTGACATCTTAATAGGGCAGTGGATTTACAGTTGAAAAGTTGACTGTGAAACCATTACCCTTAGTCCTTTTTGATGATTATTGTATTAGATGTCCACAGCCTTCCAGAAGTAGGCTACCCCTTCTGTGAGTGGTCCATTTACTTCAGTGGTAAGCTCGAATAAGAGAGGAATTTATTCAGTGCCCGGTGGTGTCTATTAAACCTTCACAGGAGCTGTAGCAGCACATGGCCAATTCACACAGCCCTTCTCCGAGACACTGGAGAGATCTGAAATCATTCTCAGTAATGCATTTGTACCAGAGCAGAATCAAGATAGAAAACGTAAAACAGTCTCAACATTGTGGCGTACTCCATGGTTAAACCTTAGGCAGGAAAATTGAATTTTAAGTAGATTTATAAGATTGCAGTCACTGCAAATGTTTCACTAAGCTAATAGAGTTCCAAAGCACAATAATATAGTTGTAAGCTGCAAACCTGTAGTGGATTAAAATGTTAGTAGCAGAGATTGACGATCAGGCTGACACATACCTCTATTTTACCTTCATCTTGCCCCGGCAGAGTTTTTGCACAGAAGCAAGAATTTCTCACCAGTGAAGCCACTTCTGCTAGTTGTCAGAGCAGTCCAACTGTCTCCTCCAACTGGTAAACTGCCTTTTCCCCACTCACCTGAGGCAGGACCTCCTCCAGCTTTAAAATCTATTACCCTCCCTCTTCACATGGACAGACCCAACAATGACTCACACTTGCTGTTTTTCATCACCCCTGCACGCTAGCCTCCATCAGCCACCTTTGGTGCTAACATCCTGAAATGTTTTCCTGAAAGACAACATGAGAGAAAGGATGAGAGAGGGAGCAGAGAGTGAGAGAGAGATAATCTTAACCATTACAGCATATAATAACTTATTCATCTACATATCAAGACTCATACCTGGATCTTTGTATCTGGGAGCCCTCCATATATTAGTGATAAACTATGTACAACACTGTAGCTTTCGTGCCAAAAACCTGGGAACTCTGATACAGTAGTAGCCCAGTTTAGGGACATAATAAATCTCAGTTCATGTATGTACAGCAGCAGTACTATTCTACCTTCTGGTTGGCCATGCCTTAGAAAATGTGAAGTACATAGTCTACCTTCACATTCACCACTGGATCAAGTGGGTCTCAGTCTCCAGGGTGAGGTATCTGATCTTCGCCTTACTTTAGAATGGGAGTACCCCTAACTCCCTAATGCATCCTGTAATTCAAACTCTCACTCCCTAGGTTTCAGTTAGTATAGCAGTGAGGCAATTACTGAAATGAATCACTGTGAAGGATTGAAGCCCCTTTGTCCTTCACAGTTCTGTTGCTACGGTCACGTCTGTGTTTGTTGTAGGATAAAGTATGGCTTGAGACCTGGTGCTTTGCAAGGTTTGGGGGAGTCATACTCCCTCAAGGCAGATATTGAGGTCCTTCCATAGCCCTATTTCACTCATCCATATAGCTGTCCCTATAGTGGTAGCACCAGTGCATTGCTCACTTACCAGTTCAATGGCACTCTGCTTCTAAGTGACACTCCTCCATTTATGTGTCTGCCACTGGCTGCAGAAATGCCTTGAGACCAAGAGGGCCCCAGCAGAAATGTTTGACAGTAGCTGAAGGTAGCCTAGTACTTATGCATTGAGCTGTTGTGTCGCAAATGCCTTGGCCCATCTTTTGAGGCATGGACACTTCCAAGAGGAATCACCAGCGGATCTTAGTGCCTAAGCCACTTCTTGCCCTGCTAATAATCTAACTAATGTTAGCTCTAGCTGAACCTTTCTCTCTTCTGGCACACAGAGCCCTTCTCCTGCAACCACACAACTAGTCAGTGACTAGTAAGCCTGTCATACCAAATTAAGTCCATACTGAGAAGACACACTCTGTCACTGAAGGAGATGGTGATCTCTTTCCTGTCATCCTAGCACACTAAGGGCCTGATTACAACCTTGGCGGAGGGGATTACTCTGTCCCAAAAGTGAAGGATATCCCATCCGCCGTTTTACAAGTTCCATAGGATACAATGGAACTTGTAATACAGTGGGTGTGATATCCGTCACGTTTGGGACGGAGTAATCTCCTCCACCAAGGTCATAATCAGGCTCTAATTGTGACCATGGTCATCCTGGGAAAGAAAACAGACCCAAGCATCAAAACAAAAGAGGCCCCTGTCGATGACCTACATTTGCAAATAGGTCAGTTTTGAAATTGTAAAAACAAGCTTTATAAGTGTTCCGCAAGGTATGGTAGACTGCATGCATTTGTGCTTGATAAAGGCATTGTTTGTCATAATATCAGGGAAATAAACAGTAAAAGCCGCCCACCAGACCATAAAACAGGCACACAAATCTCACAAAAAGCAGGCCCATACACTGATCTGACATTCCCTCATACCAGATTAAGTCCATGCATACTGAGTGGACACTCTCTGTCCCTGAAGGAGATAGTGATGTCTTTCCGATCATCTGGGCACACTAAGTTTGACCACGGTCGAACTGGGAAAGAAAATAGACCTAGGCATCAAAATAAAAGAGTTCCTCACTAATGAATCAGATGGCTATAAAATTGGGCTACATTTGCAAATAGGTCTGTTTTGAAATTGTAAAAACAAGCTTTATGAGTGGTTTGCAAGAGATGGGGGACTGCATGCATTTGTGCATGATACAGGCAATGTTTGTGATAATATCAGGCAAATCAACAGTAAGAAACACTGCACCAAACCATAAAACAGGCACACAAATCTCACAAAAAACAGGTGCACACACTGGCCTGACAGACCAGCACATCAGGCACTGTCTGATTGCCCTGGAGGCCAGTCCAATGCTGACTGTATCATCGATTACCGGGCTAGGAGGGACACTTCATCAGCCACACACATTTATGGACTACAGAATCACATATTAGGCTCCTATTGAAGTTGCAGAAGGTTTAAGGTATATGCACAGCACAAGTCAGTGGTACACACAGGTAGATGGTGTCTACATCCTCTTTTCACAGGGTGAATGCCTTCTACCCTGCCAAGAATTTGAGCCCCACTGAAATATACTGAATTTGTGAACACACTCAGTAATGCTTGCACATTCTCTGCCTTCCTTCCAGCAACATGCAGGCAGCAAGGGGGCTTTGTTATTTAAAATTCCATATGGGTTTAAAACTATAGACAAATTTAAGCTGCCTTTAGGCCTCCTTTTGTTTGAGCATCCTGGCTGGGAGCTATCTGAAGTCTCACCCCTAGATGCAAATGCAATGGAGGGAAACCAAAGGCACTCAGCTTGTTATCACTTTTCAGATACTTCAGAGAGGCATGCTTTTGCCTTTGTTCAGTCCCTGTGTATGTGTTGTAAGAATATCCGAAGTGTCGATCTGTACCACTATTTTGTTTTCATTCTTTTACAGTGCTGCTCATTCCAATGCAGCGTGTCAGAGCACTTTACACAACACATGCACATTATATGACAATAGACCATGGGTCAGATGTATGAAACTTTTTTCCACTCGCAAACGGTGCGAATTGCAAAATTCGGCCGTTTGTGAATGCAAAAACGTGGTCTGCGATGCATGAAAGGCATTCGCAGACCAAAAATAAGAAATCACAAAAATTGTGATTTTTTGCGTTGTGACCTGGTTTTGAAAGTCGCATTTTGCGATTCGATAATTTTAATATGAAATTGCGAGGCGCAAATTGCGATTCACAAAATCCAAGTCGCAAATTGATGCATCAAAAAATCGCAAATTGCAATTTTTTGCAGAATGGCTTTTTGCACATGCAAAATACCACTAAGTGAAACCAGGTGGTAACCAGGTGCAACCTATATAAAGAGGCCCATAATTACTCAGACTCTTTTCCACAATGGCTGCACTCTATGTCATGGCGAGGAGGATGAGGATCTTGGCAGGTTTGAGGAGAGGGAGGAGGAGACAGGAGCGCATTTTTAGAGTTCGCATTACACTTTTTAACTTGACAGAGAAGGAAATATATGAGAGGTATAGGTTGAACTCAGCCATGATACTTGATCTGATAGCTGAGCTACAACCCATACTGCAGCGCAGAACACTAAGGACTCACAGCATACCCACCCATGTGCAGGTATTATGCTCGCTCCACCTACTCGCCTCAGGGAGCTATCAAGGGGTCATAACAGCAGCTGGAGGGGTATCACAGAGTACCCTCTCTAGATTTTTCAATGCATTTATCAACGCTATGCTGAGCAGGATACATCAGTACATCAGATTCCCCCACACCCCACAGGATATACAGCAGACAAAAATGGATTTTTACCAGATAGCACAGTTCCCCCACGTCCTAGGTGCCATAGATGGGACACATGTGGTAATCTGCCCACCATCAGCCACAGAGTATGTGTACCGCAACCGTAAATACCAACACTAAATGAATATACAGGTGATTTGCAATGCCTCCTACATCATTACTGATCTTGTGGCCAAGTACCCAGGGAGCACACATGATTAATACATCTTTCGCCATAGCGGCATTCACACAAGACTGCTAGCTGGGGAGTTTGGAGAAGGATATCTACTAGGTATTGTCCCTCTATACAATGGCGCATTGATGGCGTGCTGATGTCAGATGGCTGAGCTACTCATCATTCCAGGAGACAGTGCCTACGCAGTGCGCACTTACATGATGACTCCCTACCTCAATACTGCAACACCTGCTGAACTGACATACAATGCAGCACACAGGGCGACCCGCAACGTGGTGGAGCGCACATTTGGACTGCTGAAGAGTCGCTACCAGTGCCTCCACAAAAGCAGAGGGGCACTACAGTACAGCCGAGAGACCACATGTAGAACAGTGGCTACTTGTGCAATTTTGCACAATATAGCTACCACCAGGAGCATATCAGTAGAAATATGTGAATCTGAATCTGATGAGGATGTTGATCCAATACCACCCCTACAGCCAGCAGACAGGACCAGTGCAGCAGAGGTAAGGCAAAGGCGTGCTGACATCACACACAACCATTTCAAATGTAAGTATGAATAACACAACTGCACTGACAAATGTACCTGTAGTGGAGTAAATTTATTACCTTAATGTCAGGTAATGTTAGTCCAACGAATAGCAAAAGAATAGAGTTAAAAATACTAAAAACAATAGAAGTTCAGAGTAATGCACTATTACGTCATAGTGAACTCATTACCCCTCTGGCCGCTACAGTTACTTTTTGCGGCCACGCACACCACTGGGGTGCCCAGTTGCCTCACTGGCACCTCGATTGTCCGCCTCAGTGGCAGTGCTGTGCCTGGCACTGCGCTGTCTGGTGTGCATTGCAGGTGCAGCTAGACTGCTGAGGCTGGAAGTGTCCTCTGTGTCCCCCAGTGCAAGCTCACTTGTTGTGGCTGACCTCTGCCCCATGATGTTATCAATCACATTTGTGATTTGGACAAGTCTGTTAGCCACATCCCTGTTGCTGTGTGCTGCCTCCACCTGTGCAGCCACTGCATGATGTGCAATCAGTGAGGTTAAAGTAGCTACCCTGTTGACAGAGCGACAGAAGCCCCCAAACATGTTCATGAATCTGCGCTCCTGTCTGCGGTGGCTCACCCTGTTATGACACAGCTCCTGGCATAGTTCCCGCACAGCAGAAGTGAGCTCTCTTGTGTCCTGTGATGCCTGCACCTGTCCCTCATGCAGCAGTTCTATATTCACATTCAGGCACTCAAGCTGGCGATGCAGGCCCCCCATGTTGGCGTTATGTTGCTGCATTTGTTTGTGTAAGCCAGTTATTCTTTTGTTCTGTAGGTGCTGCTGCTGCAACATAGCTGCTTCCAGACCACCAAAGAAGGAGGGACCCTCTCCTGCCTCAGTCACCTGTGCACCAGCATTTGTCGCCATCCTGCTAGGTGCTGTGTTTTGCTGCATCTGGGGGCGCCTGCCAGTTGGGGATGGTGTAATTGGCCCTTCCTGCTGCTCATCCGAGTCCTGACTGAGCTCTGGCAGTGGCAGTGCCCTGGGCCTGCGTCGGAGTGGCACAATGGTGAGAGACCCACTTGTGTTTGAGTCAGAGGCTGGATGGGTGTCAGTCTCACCTACGCTGGCTGATGCTGTGGCTGCTAGGCCTGGCCCACCTGTAACGACAATATGCAGCATGTCAGTTATGTTTGTTGCAAGTAAGGGCACACAATGGTAATAAAGGTACAGGTACTTCTCTTCACTGTGTTGTGGGTGTTGTGTTCCTCTGGGTGTTGCTCTACTTAATTACATTGTACGTGCTACTTTCAGCTCTGGGTTGTGGACTGCCACTCCCATAATGCATTGATGTGCTGCTACTAAGATGTGGAATGGACTACTTCTCACAATATTTATCATTACTTGCTCATTCATAAGGGGCTTTTGGGCATACACTTATGGGGTTACAATTCATTATTGCACTTACCTTGGCTGGAACTTGGGGTGCCGGAGGTGTCTATCTCTGTGACCCCAGTCACAGCTTCAGGGAGGAGTGTCGACACCACTAGGTCCTCTAATTGGGTGGATGGTGCCTCTGTGGGTGGACCGCCTACTGTGCCCCTGGCCTCCTGCAGTCTTCTTGCCACCCTCTCCTTCGCACTGGACCGCAGGTCATACCACCTCTTCTTTATCTCGTTGAACGAGCGCTGTGCCACTCCAATAGCGCAGATTTTGGTTTGTATATCTGCCCAGAGTCTCCTTTTCTCACTCTCCAGCACCTGGAGTGAGCTTTTACCAAAAAGGCGGTCATGGCTCCTGACCACCTCCTCTGTCAGCACCTCCAGCTCTTGCTCGCTGAATTTGAGCTTCCTCTTTCTCTCTCCCTTCTCCTTTCCTTGGGCTGAGGTGTCCATCCTTGTTCAGGTGTGCTGCCTCCTTCAGAGCGTTACTCAGTGTGGCTGGGCTGCTCTCTCTGATTGCTGGTTTGGGTGTGGCACCTGAAACTGCCTGGGATGACTCACTTCCTGCTTGTGATGTCATCAGGCTCCTCCAGGTGTGCTGTCTCGAAATTTCTCGCAATTTGCGATTTTCAATTACCGAATCGCAATTTTCAAAAATGCAAATTGCGATTCGGTAAATCGCCCTCGCAAACCACAAATAGTGATTTTTATGAAATCGCTAATTCCGATTCGCAATTATGTTACATGGCATATTGCGACTCGTAAATAGCGATTTCGTAAAAATCGCTATTTGCGACTCGCAAGGCCATTTCTTCATACATATTGCCCCATATGTGTGTAAATCAATGTACAAGATGTGTTACATAAGACAGTGAGGGTTACAAGGTGTATGAGTCACATGTCCTTCATAGCTCACTGTGCTATATTAGAAGGATTACAATTTATGAACTGCAAATAACAAAAGGATCTCTGTGTTAAAAGCAGTAACCCACTTACCTATCTACATAAAAGAAAAATCTCTTATCAGCATGTTACATGATGTGCGTTGCAGGAGACATATCAATCTGTGTTGCTTTGATTCAAAATTGGGACTAGTCAAGACACAGATCTCTCTGGCACATGTGTTAACCTCCAGAGTTATTTTAACAATATTATTAATCCGTGAGATGTACTGGGCACACAAATATCTCTGCAGCTGGTGCTTTAAACCCATCATTTAAAAATGCAGAATTTACAACCAATTAGCAGAACATATTTACTGCCACGTTTCTCCTTGTTGCCATTTTGTGCCCTTTGTGGTAGTGATAACAAAAATAAATGTATAAGTTGAGGCCCAGATTTTGCAATGGGTTGTGTCACTTTTTTGGCACAACCCTGACACAAATTCTTGTTTGTTATATATTGCAATGCCATCAAAATTACTCATGATATACCTGCTAAACGTATGTGTGAGGTCTTAAGATATGATGTATGAGGTCTTAAGCTCTGATGTCACTTATTGTGATGTCACTTCCTCTAAGGTCATGGTGCCACTTTCTGGAATGCCACATGCAATGTCATGCTCTGTGGTGTTAGGTGACATGATGTCATGCGCCATGATGTCACTTGCATACTGCCTAACTAACTTGGTTACTCTCCCCACTTCTTTTTTGAGGACTTGTGTCCAGAGCATGTTTATCATCCCACCAAAAACAGTCAGATATCTTCACACCTTCCAAGACAACATAGTCTCTCACCAACCACTTCAGAACTCACAAACATTCTACACAAAGTGCCTCTTTACCTCTTCTGATTCATGACAGTGGGGGCAGCAATACTGTACTCAAGACAGAAAGCCACTTTCAGTTTACTTCTTTGCATCCCAAACATAAGCACTAAAGAACAGAAACCAATTTCATTTGGAAACAGGGTTGTTGCACTCTAAGGGCCGAATTTACAAGAAAGTGGCCCATCACTAGTGATGCGCCACTTTTCTTGCGGCCCCTTTCGGCCCCTAACGCCACCATGATAGTGTTGTATTTACAATATGGTGCAACATGACACATGTTAGGGAGAATAGCATAATTTTTTTGAGGGTATTGTAATGCTATACTGGATTAGCGTTAAAAAAAATGACAATAATCCATTATAGTATTAAGAGGCCCTTTGAAATCAATGGGAGCCTCATTTTAACACCTGCTTCAAGGAGGTGTTAAAAATGACCATTGCATCATTTTTAGTGACCCTCTAACGAGGGAACACCCCCTTTGCATACATCATGCATATATGAAGCATGCTGTGGCACAAAGGGCCTATAAAGTGGCACCATCTTGTAAATATGACGCTATGGTAGTGGCCCCTAGTGTTACATTGTGGCAGTAGGTGGTGCAAGGGCCTTGTAAATCTGGACCTGAGTTACATTGGGAAAGTGTTCCACTCGTCCTCAGTGCAGTCTTTCCACCCTCAATTAGAAGGCTTGCGGGATCCGCATCTCGTGTAGCGCGGGCATGCTGCTGTCAGCATGACCCAGTGATATTAATATTTCATACTGTTCCATTATTGCAATGGGAGGCTGCAAATGCCGCTTTGAATAAACAAGGAATTCTTCTTTCTCTGCAGAGGTTAAATCCAATACAGGCATTTCTGTGGCTGAATACTATTTTGTAATATCTGCCACGGCGCGCGAGGGTCAGCAGCTGAGCCGAGCAGATTAGGTCTATCCTCGCAGAAGCTGTTGTCGATTTGCACAAAGAAGGAGAAAGTGAAGCAACGAGAAAAGAACACAAACAACGAGCACATGCATCATCTCTTTAATAATGCAGGAACACGTTGACATGTTGACAGGGAGCAAGGGATAGCTTGGGAAATTTGAGCCTGCTTTCTCGTTGTCATTAACTGGGTTACTTTAAATTATGAATTGCAAGGGTGTTTTTTCTTTCAGTTTGGCAGCTCGGCTCTAAAGGAAAGGTCAGGTGTAGCTGTGTAATCACTCTGAGGTAGGAGCGTATTCCAATAAAAGAAGAGTCTTCCTTGCCATCCTGCGTAGGAAGAGACGATTTTTATTGAACCAACGACGAATTAGGCCGAATTTGGCTGAATTGCACAGGTGCCCCAAAATGTGAATCACCTACAATTTCTCTGCAAAGTGTCACCGAAGAAAATTAAAAAAACGAGATTTTTGACCAAAGTAAGTAGGTAATCGGAAACACATCACAGTGGAACACTGAACACGTAGAAGTGAGTACTAAAAGAGCCAATAACCCTTTCGCTGCCAGGCCTTTTCCCCCTCCTGTGCTGAGCCTTTTTTTGGCTATTTGGGGCAGTTCGCGCTTAGGCCCTCATAGCTTTTTGTTCACATAAGCTACCCACGCCAAATTTGCGTCCTTTTGTTTCAACATTCAAGGGATTCTAGAGGTACCCAGACTTTGTGGGTTTCCAAGAAGGAGGCCAAGAAATTAGCCAAAATACAGTGAAAATTTAGTTTTTTTCAAAAAATGGGAAAAAGGGGCTGCAGAAGAAGGCTTGTGTTTTTTCCCCTGAAAATGGCATCAACAAAGGGTTTGCGGTGCTAAAATCACCAGCTTCCCAGCTTTCAGGAACAGGCAGACTTGAATCAGAAAACCCAATTTTTCAACACAATTTTGACATTTTACTGGGACATACCCAATTTTTACAATTTTTTGTGCTTTCAGCCTCCTTCCAGTCAGTGACAGACATGGGCGTGAAACCAATGCTGGATCCCAGAAACCGAAACATTTCTGAAAAGTAGACAAAATTCTGAATTCAGCAAGGGGTAATTTGTGTAGATCCTACAAGGGTTTCCTACAGAAAATAACAACTGAAAAAAAGAAATATTGAAATTGAGGTGAAAAAAACAGCAGTTTTTCTCTACGTTTTGCTCTGTAACTTTTTCCTGCAATGTCAGATTTTTTAAAGCAATATACCGTTACTTCTGCTGGACTCTTCTGGTTGCGGGGATATATAGGGCTTGTAGGTTCATCAAGAACTCTAGGTACCCAGAGCCAATAAA
This sequence comes from Pleurodeles waltl, assembly GCF_031143425.1. Classification (NCBI taxonomy): domain Eukaryota; kingdom Metazoa; phylum Chordata; class Amphibia; order Caudata; family Salamandridae; genus Pleurodeles; species Pleurodeles waltl. The sequence continues at coordinate 1,136,318,488 of NC_090440.1, read as the reverse complement.
TGACCTGCAGTGGATTTTCATTCTATAACAGGTATACAGCAATTCATTTGCTGAAATATAAAGAGTAAAAAATAGCTATCAAGAAAACCTTTGTATTTCCAAAATGGGCACAGGATAAGGTGTTGAGGAGCAGTGGATATTTGCACATCTCTGAATTCCGGGGTGCCCATACTAGCATGTGAATTACAGGGCATTTCTCAAATAGATGGCTTTTTTACACACTCTCTTATATTTGGAAGGAAAAAATGTAGAGAAAGACAAGGGGCAATAACACCTGTTTTGCTATTCTATGTTCCCCCAAGTCTCCTGATAAAAAATGGTACCTCACTTCTGTGGGTAGGCCTAGCGCCCACAAAAGGAAATGGCCCAAAACACAACGTGGACACATCCCATTTTTTGACTGAAAACAGAGGTGTTTTTTGCAAAGTGCCTACCTGTAGATTTTGGGCAGGGGGCGCGCACCACGGCATAGCGCGCCCCCAATACAGGTGCGGGCCGGATCGGACCGGTTTCGGCCAGCAGCCCAACTGTGGCTGCAGCGAAAATTTTTGAAAATCGCGCTCACCCCGAGGGGTGAGCCGATTGGCTGAAAGGGGTGTGGTGGGGGCTCCCAGGTAATCAGCAGGGGCAGCCAAGTTAGTTAAAAGGGGGACTAAAGTCCCTCTAGGGTCAGGTTGTTTTCTTGACCCTGGGGCTGCCCCTGACGATCGACGCTCTCCTCCAGAGGACTGGAGGAATTCTTTTGCTCATTTTTTCCCTGGACTCCGGCCTGCCACAAGACGCCCTTGTGCTGCCTTGACCTTTGCTGCCCTTGGCCTTGTCTTCACCTCTCTCTGGCCTGGGGCATGGCAGCTGGCTGGGAGACACCAGCTAGGTGATTTAAAGGTCTGCCTTGACCTTTTTTTGCAACCGGCTCTTGCTGCTTTGCCCTGGTGTTGGGGCCCTGGGACCAGGAGAGGCATCACAGACAAGGTAGGGAGTGGTGGGGGTCCTGGTAGTATTCTGGGGTGTTCTCGGCTGGTTCTTTTTTGGGTTAAGAGGTGGTGCTTTCCTCAGGGGCTGCAGGGGCAAGAAGCAATCAGAATAAGTTTTGTCTTTCATGCTGTTTTTTATACTGCGCAATTTTCTTTGTATAATTTTAGGCCAGTAGATGGCAGTATTGCTTTAATAGTAATTCCAGAGCCTATGCTGTAATTTGTTATTGCCTACCTAAAATATTTATAGTATAATTGTTTACTAATTTTTCGTTTTGCCTGTTTGTGAACCTTTCTTGACTTTGCCTATTTAGTGGTATTTTTCCTCCGCCCGTTTTCATAAGTATTGTTATCATTTGTGTGTTGTGGCAGCTGGGTGGTTTTAGGGTAATCTTTAGGCATGCCACCAAAACAGGTAAAGCGTAAATTGGATGTAGAGGCAGTTATGGGGCGCTTAGACGCTATGGACCGGGTGCTCGCTCTCATGCAACCAGCTCTCATGTCACTGGCGCAAAAGGGGGCTGAGGGCAATCCGGTGGGTGGTGAGACTCCTGAATTAGAGATAGATTCTGCGCCAGATCAGGGGGGGCGCCCAAGGCGAGCTGGGGTCCCTCCAAAATCAGCATTCCCCCCGGTTCCTAAGAGGGCTAGGAAAGTGGCACCCAAACTTGGGGGGAAAAAATCAGCTCCCAAGAGGACACTCACTGAGGGGACACAGGATCCCAACATGGGACAGGCAGACACGCAACCAGAGGTTGCCATCACGGGAGCAGTGGCAGGTACACCCTTGGGTGGAGCAGTTTCGGTCAGCGAGCGTGAACCGGGAGGGGACCTGGTTAGTGGATTAGCAAAATTGCTGCCCTGGCTGGCGAAGTTAGGCAATGCCCCACAGATTGATTTGGCAAGTGAGGGGTCAGCATTGGCCACGTTAAAGGGCTTAGCAATGGGTGTTGGCGCAAATCTGCAAGGGGCCACCACAGGAACACAAGAACCCCCGAGGGCCACAGCCACCACATCGCACGAGCCTACATCCTCCATTGCCCTGCCAGCAGTTGTGGGCACCACTACCAGTACATCTCCACCAGAGAAACAAGGTGAGAGTGCTACCCAACCAGGCGGGACACATGATCAAGTACTTTCCCCTAGGGATCAGCTGGGACCTCATATATCTAGTGAGTTAAGGGCAAAAATTCACAAGGGTACATTTGTGGATATTTTTGAGCTAACAGTAGTGAAGCCGGCTGATGAGGAAATTAAGGACATTAAGGATTGCTCTCACAAATGGAAGAAACCAAAGGTAGATGAGACCATTATAAATTGGATAAAAGGTTTCACCATTTATCAGTCCATTTTACTGGAAAAATTTCCTGAGCTAGGTCCTCAAACTGCATATTATTTGAATAAAATAGTAGGTGCGCATGAGGAGTTTGGAGGAACCAGTTGGAAGGATTATGACAAAGCGTTCAGGTTGAAAAAAGCATCAAACCCTTCTATGTGCTGGGATCAGACCGATGTTAATGCATGGTTGCGCTGTATGATGCTGAAGAAACCAGAAGCCAATGTCCAGTCTCTTTTTCAAGGGCCCACGCCCAACAAGGATTCAAAAGGGGCGTGTTGGGCTTTCAACAAAAGAGCATGTTCTAGGCCACAGGGTTCTTGCAAATTCAAGCACAATTGCTCCTTTTGCGGTGCGGCAGGGCATCCTGAGTTCAAATGTTTCAAGAAATCCAAAGAAAAGGTTGGGCAAAAATGAGGATAATGTTTTCTTGGTCCCAGGGGCCCCTTCACCTGTGTCTATCTTGGCTATGAACCCTTGGCTTAATTTATATGCACGGCGCGATGCTTCAAAATTGTTGTATGAAGGTTTCCGCGATGGTTTTAGGATCCCAGCGGCAGGGGTGCAAGGCCCAAGATTTTGTAGAAATCAGCAGTCTTTAGACATTGCACAGGAGGTAGCTGAACGCAAGATATTGAAGGAATTGGGTTTAAATAGGATTGCTGGGCCATTTGACAGCCCCCCATTAAAGGATTTTGTCTGTTCCCCCCTGGGTTTGGTTCCCAAGAAGGATCCTGGGGAATTTCGTTTAATACACATCTTTCCGCCCCTCGCGGAGCCTCTGTAAATGACGCAATCGATCCAGCCCTCTGCTCAGTCAAGTATGCATCTATTGATGGCGCCTTGACTTTATTGAGGAAACTGGGTCAAGGGTCTCTCATGGCAAAAGCAGATATAGAATCAGCCTTCAGACTCTTGCCTGTTCACCCTGATGATTATCATCTGCTGGGCTTCCAATTCAGAGGGAAGTTCTATTATGACAAATGCATGCCTATGGGTTGTTCAGTTTCCTGCGCTTATTTCGAGCAATTTAGCACGTTTTTAGAGTGGGTTTTTACACAAGTTTCAGGGTCACCTAATGTCATTCATTATCTAGATGACTTCTTGTTCCTTGGACCAAGCGGGTCTGATAGGTGTGCTAAGTCTTTGACTGCATTTAAGTCTCTGATGGATAAATTCGGCATCCCTTTAGCTCAGGAAAAAACAACAGGTCCAACCACATCCTTGGTATTTCTGGGCATTGAAATAGATTCAGTGAGAGGGGAGTGCAGATTGCCCCAGGATAAAGTCATGGCTTTCAGAGCATCCTTAGAAACCTGTTTGGCAGCCAAAAAAGTCACCCTGCATCAGTTACAGATATTGGTGGGTCAACTTAATTTTGCCTTGCGGATCATTCCAATGGGGCGCCCTTTCTCGCGCTCTATCGCTCAGTCTATGTCTGGCTTAAAAGAGAAGCACCATAGGATGCGGTTGTCTGCTGAAGTAAGGCAGGATCTAAGGATTTGGTTGGCTTTCCTCCAGGATTTCAATGGGTCAGTGGTATGGCCAGCCCCTCGGCGGTCCAATCAGGAAATCGGTTTATTTACTGACTCAGCGGGTAGTAGTGGTTTCAGGGCCATTTTAGGTACCAGGTGGTGTGCTCAGGCCTGGCCTCACGCTTGGGAGTCATCCGGGTTAGTTAAGAACATCACCTTCCTTGAGTTATTTCCCATAGTGGTTGCACTACACATATGGGTGGATCATCTTCGCAATCAATCTGTGGTTTTTTGGTCTGACAACATGGCAGTGGTACAAAGCATTAACTTTCAACATGCAAAGTGCAGAAGGGTGTTAAGACTGTTGAAGGAGTTAGTGTTGATCTGTTTGCAGAATAACATTCTTTTTCAGGCAAAACATGTACCAGGAATTTTTAATAACGCAGCTGATGCATTGTCTCGTTTCAAGTTACAGGATTTTCGGCAGTTTCACCCAGGGGCCGAGTTGGAACCCACATATTTCCCGGGACAGCTGTGGAATCTTGGAACTCACCCTTGGCGGATCTAGTGGCAGCCAGCCTAGCACCAAAAACAAGAAGGGCATATGAGAATGCATTTCATAGATATATAACTCACACATCTGCCGACCCCTTGGCGCAGCCTGGTTCCTTGAGTAGTTGGTTGGGATTTCTTGAGCTTTTGCGAAGGCAGGGAAAATCTGCTGCGAGTGCCAGACGTCACATCTCAGCTGTAGCCTTTTTTACCAAACTAGTGGGCGGGGCTGACCATTCTCGATCTTTTCTTATCAGACAGGCACTCAAGGGATGGGAAAGGTTGGAAGGGTCGATCCCTGACCAGCGGCGCCCCATTGACGTGGACAAGCTGGTAAAGATCTTGGGGGCCCTGACTGGGATCTGTGACTCAGATTTTGAGTCCACTCTATTCTCAGCAGCTTTCGCGCTTGCCTTTTACGGAGCCTTTCGAATCTCAGAGCTTGTGGCCAGGTCTAAGCAGGACATTCACGGCGGAATGTTGGTGTCTCATGCTTTCTGGAAAGGGGGGGATTTGGTAATTACTATGCCACGGTCCAAGACAGACCAGGCAGGAAGGGGTGAACAGTTAATACTGGGGAGGGCTGGTGACTTCAGTGGTTGCCCAGTACGTGCAGTTAACAAGTACCTGCAGATTCGTCCCCAGGTTTCTTCCACCTCTTTATTAGTCCATGCATCTGGGGTACCACTTACTAGGTATCAGTTTTCCCAAGTATTGCAGAAAGCCTTACTGGCAATTGGCATGCATGGCAAATTTACTGCCCATTCCTTTAGGATAGGGGCAGCAACATCGGCAGCAGGGGCAGGGCTCAATACAGAGACGGTAAAAGGGTTTGGGAGGTGGAAGTCAGATTGCTATAAACGCTATGTACGCCTCCATATGATCTAGGAACACCTTTTTGACACACGTCAATGACCTCATGTGTAACGGTTTTTCTTTCTGTTCTCAGGATCTCTCAGTTTACCATTGGGCACATGGCTCCCGCCAGTGTTTGGGTTATTGGGCATTCCTTTGTGCGTCGGGTGCGGCCATTCTTCAACTTGTATCGCAGTCGGGCACAGGATGCAGGTCTCCGGTTTCTTTGCATAGCGAGAGGGGGTCTGCGCCTTGACGGTCTTCGCCAGCTCATCGAGGAGGTTCTGCGACGGCGGCTGCCGCCGCCAGCGCTCATCATCCTTCACGTGGGAGGCAACGATCTGGCAACAATCGGGAGGAGATCAGTTTTTGAGGACTTAATGGTCGAGATCTCCTGGTTAGCAAAGCGGTGTCCAGGGGCTGTCATTGCATGGTCCCATATAATTCCTAGGCTGATTTGGAGGTCGGGGCGCTCAGCGAAGGCCCTTAATGAATCAGCCAGACGGCTGAACAGCCGCATGAAACGGCTTTTGAACACATCAGCGCTAAGGACTGTTGGGCATGGGTGCCTACAAGAGGAGGCAATGTTTCATGAAGATGGAGTTCACCTGTCAGATGGTGGTCATACTGTGTTTGTTGAGAACCTGATAGCATTTTCAATACAGTGTCTCTCTCAGAACTGAGCTTATTGTCCTCAGGGGGAGGCCTGGTTGGTCGGGAAACCAACCAGGCCTGTGTTTGGGAAGGAGTCATGTTTTGGCACAAAACAGGTGGATAACCTTGGCATCAAGAATACTAGTGCAGGCGAACTCAAGACGGTATCATGAGCTTGTTGGCTCAAACCAGGGTGGCGGTGCTGTGGGTTTAGGAAAGGGGCTTGGGACGACCGCTACCGCGAATGTCCATAGCTCCCCCCACGGTACTCCATTACATGGCCCTGGAATTTTTTAATTTGGGGGGATGAGACTGCGCCAGGGGACCAAGGTATGGCCCGGTTGCCCAGTATCATTCCCATTGGGTGCCAGGGGGGATCCCTTGCTTAGGGTTGGCTCTGGCATGGTTGGATTGGGGGACAGTTTTCATGCTGGCCCGCGCCCCCTCTATCTTGAGGGGGCAGGTGAGTCTCGCCTTGTGAAGCGTAATTGGTTTTGGGGGAAACACGGCCCCCAGTTTACAGACGATGCCACAGGTGCCTGGTGGGTGGACAACCATGACTCCTTTTTAAGATTTGAGATGTATATTGTAAATAATTATGGAAATTTAAGGATGAAAAGAAATACTGTACATATGATGATATTTTTATGTCGTGTTTATATGGTTGTGAATAAATACGGCCTGAGAATTGTTATATTCTCTATCGCAGGAAGGTTTCAGTCTGCTTTGTTTACTGTGAACATAAAGTATGTTGCTCCAAGTAGTGGATCATAGAGGGAAAACCAGTGTGAACTGTTTTTGTTTGTGGGTATCGATGCGGTCCCCCACCTGTGGGCAGGGGGCGCGCACCACGGCATAGCGCGCCCCCAATACAGGTGCGGGCCGGATCGGACCGGTTTCGGCCGGCAGCCCAACTGTGGCTGCCGCGAAAATTTTTGAAAATCGCGCTCACCCCGAGGGGTGAGCCGATTGGCTGAAGGGGGTGTGGTGGGGGCTCCCAGGTAATCAGCAGGGGCAGCCCGAGTTAGTTAAAAGGGGGACTAAAGTCCCTCTAGGGTCAGGTTGTTTTCTTGACCCTGGGGCTGCCCCTGACGATCGACGCTCTCCTCCAGAGGACTGGAGGAATTCTTTCCCGCCCACCCATCCCCAAAGAATAGCAGGATTAGGAAGACCTTAGGAGGGAAGGAGTCATGTTTTGGCACAAAACAGGTGGATAACCTTGGCATCAAGAATACTAGTGCAGTCGAACTCAAGACGGTATCATGAGCTTGTTGGCTCAAACCAGGGTGGCGGTGCTGTGGGTTTAGGAAAGGGGCTTGGGACGACCGCTACCGCGAATGTCCATAGCTCCCCCCACGGTACTCCATTACATGGCCCTGGAATTTTTTAATTTGGGGGGATGAGACTGCGCCAGGGGACCAAGGTATGGCCCGGTTGCCCAGTATCATTCCCATTGGGTGCCAGGGGGGATCCCTTGCTTAGGGTTGGCTCTGGCATGGTTGGATTGGGGGACAGTTTTCATGCTGGCCCGCGCCCCCTCTATCTTGAGGGGGCAGGTGAGTCTCGCCTTGTGAAGCGTAATTGGTTTTGGGGGAAACACGGCCCCCAGTTTACAGACGATGCCACAGGTGCCTGGTGGGTGGACAACCATGACTCCTTTTTAAGATTTGAGATGTATATTGTAAATAATTATGGAAATTTAAGGATGAAAAGAAATACTGTACATATGATGATATTTTTATGTCGTGTTTATATGGTTGTGAATAAATACGGCCTGAGAATTGTTATATTCTCCATCGCAGGAAGGTTTCAGTCTGCTTTGTTTACTGTGAACATAAAGTATGTTGCTCCAAGTAGTGGATCATAGAGGGAAAACCAGTGTGAACTGTTTTTGTTTGTGGGTATCGATGCGGTCCCCCACCTGTGGTCCCTAGCTCAGCCTGCACCTAGGAAAACCTACCAAACCTGTGCATTTTTGAAAACTAAAGACCTAGGGGAATCCAGGATGGGGTAACTTGTGGGGCTCTAACCAGGTTCTGTTACCCAGAATCCTTTGCAAACCTCAAAATTTGGCTAGAAAAACACATTTTCCTCACATTTCGGTGACAGAAAGTTCTGGAATCTGAGAGGAGACACAAATTTCCTTCCAACCAGCGTTTCCCCAAGTCTCCCGATAAAAATGATATCTCACTTGTGTGGGTAGGCCTAGCGCCCGCGACAGGAAATGCCCCAAAAAACAATGTGGAAACATCCCATTTTTTGACAGAAAACAGAGGTGTTTTTTGCAAAGTGCCTACCTGTAGATTTTGGCCTCTAGCTCAGCCGGCATCTAGGCGAAACCTACCAAACCTGTGCATTTTTTAAAACTAGAGGCCTACGGGAATCCAAGATGGGGTGACTTGTGGGGCTCTGACCAGGTTCTGTTACCCAAAATCCTTTGCAAACCTCAAAATATGGCTAAAAAAACACATTTTCCTCACATTTCGGTGACAGAAAGTTCTGGAATCTGAGAGGAGCCCCAAATTTCCTTCCACCCAGCGTTCCCCCAAGTCTCCCGATAAAAATGGTACCTCATTTGTGTGGTTAGGCCTAGCGCCCACGAAAGGAAATGGCCCAAAACACAACGTGGACACATCCCATTTTTTGACAGAAGACAGAGGTGTTTTTTGCAAAGTGCCTACCTGTAGATTTTGGCTTCTAGCTCAGCCGGCACCTAGGGAAACCTACCAAACCTGTGCATTTTTTTAAACTAGAGACCTAGGGGAATCCAGGATGGGCTGACCTGTGGGGCTCTAACTAGGTTCTGTTACCCAGAATCCTTTGCAAACCTCAACATTTGGCTAAAAAAACACATTTTCCTCACATTTTGGTGACAGAAAGTTCTGGAATCTGAGAGGAGACACAAATTTCCTTCCACCCAGCGTTCCCCCAAGTCTCCCGATAAAAATGCCCCAAAACACAACATGGACACATCCCATTTTTTGACAGAAAACAGAGGTGTTTTTTGCAAAGTGCCTACCTGTGGATTTTGGCCTCTAACTCAGCTGGCACCTAGGGAAACCTACCAAACCTGTGCATTTTTGAAAACTAAAGACCTAGGGGAATCCAAGATGGAGGTGACCTGTGGGGCTCTGACCAGGTTCTGTTACCCAGAATCCTTTGCAAACCTCAAAATGTGGCTAAAAAAACACATTTTCCTCACATTTCGGTGACAGAAAGTTCTGGAATCTGAGAGGAGCCCCAAATTTCCTTCCACCCAGCGTTCCCCCAAGTCTCCCGATAAAAATGGTACCTCACTTGTGTGGTTAGGCCTAGCGCACACGAAAGGAAATGGCCCAAAACACAACGTGGACACATCCCATTTTTTGACAGAAAACAGAGGTGTTTTTTGCAAAGTGCCTACCTGTAGATTTTGGCTTCTAGCTCAGCCGGCACCTAGGGAAACCTACCAAACCTGTGCATTTGTGAAAACTAGAGACCTAGGGGAATCCAGGATGAGGTGACCTGTGGGGCTCTAACTAGGTTCTGTTACCCAGAATCCTTTGCAAACCTCAACATTTGGCTAAAAAAACACATTTTCCTCACATTTTGGTGACAGAAAGTACTGGAATCTGAGAGGAGACACAAATTTCCTTCCGCCCAGCGTTCCCCCAAGTCTCCCGATAAAAATGCCCCAAAACACAACATGGACACATCCCATTTTTTGACAGAAAACAGAGGTGTTTTTTGCAAAGTGTCTACCTGTGGATTTTGGCCTCTAGCTCCGCCGGCACCTAGGGAAACCTAGGTGCCTTTTTGTGCAATTTTGTCCATTTTTGTGCATTTTTGAAAACTAAAGACCTAGTGGAATCCAAGATGGGGGTGACCTGTGGGGCTCTGACCAGGTTCTGTTACCCAGAATCCTTTGCAAACCTCAAAATTTGGCTAAAAAAACAAATTTTCCTCATATTTCGGTGACAGAAAGTTCTGGAATCTGAGAGGAGCCACAAATTTCCTTCCACCCAGCGTACCCCCAAGTCTCCCGATAAAAATGGTACCTCACTTGTGTGGGTAGGCCTAGTGCTCACGAAAGGAAATGTCCCAAAACACAACGTGGACACATCACATTTTTTCACAGAAAACAGTGCCTACCTGTGGATTTTGGCCTCTAGCTCAACCGGCACCTATGGAAACCTAGCAAACCAGCGCATTTTTGAAATCTAGACACCTAGGGGAATCCAAGATGAGGTGACTTGTGGGGCTCTGACCAGGTTCTGTTACCCAGAATCCTTTGCAAACCTCAAAATTTGGCCAAAAAAACACTTTTTCCTCTCATTTCGGTGACAGAAAGTTCTGGAATCTAAGAGGAGCCACAAATGTCCTTCCACCCAGCGTTCCCCCAAGTCTCCTGATAAAAATGGTACCTCACTTGTGTGGGTAGGCCTAGTGCCCACAAAAGGAAATGGCCCAAAACACAACGTGGACACATCACATTTTTTCACAGAAAACAGAGGTGTTTTTTGCAAAGTGCCTACCTGTGGATTTTGGCCTCTAGCTCAGCCGGCCCCAGGTGGGGCAGAAATGGCCTAAAATAAATTTGCCCCCCCAACCCCCTGGGGAGCGACCCTTGCCTACGGGGTCGCCCCTGCGTGACATTGGCGCAAAAAAAAAGATCCCCGGTGCCTAGTGGGGGGCAGATTGACCTAAGATCGGCCGATTTGCCCAAAGGGGGGCAGAAATGGTCTAAATACAATTTGCGACCCTTGCCTAATGGGTCGCTCCCCAGCTCTAAAAAAACAAACAAACAAAAAAAAAATACAATTTTTTTTTTTTGCCCTGGCGCCTAGAGGTATCTGCCCCCCCTTGGGGCCGGTCGGCCTAATAACAATAGGTGAAATGGCCTAAAATAAATGTACCCCCCCGGGGAGCGACCCTTGCCTACAGGGTTGCTCCCCTTGCGTGATGGCACAAAAAAAAGATCCCTGGTGCCTAGTGGTTTCTGCCCCCCTTGGGGGCAGATTGACCTAAAATCGGCCGATCAGCCCCCAAAGCAGGCAGAAATGGCCTAAAATACAATTTGCCCCTCCAGGGGAGCGACCCTTGCCTAAGGAGTCTCTCCCCATCTGTAAAACAACAACAACAACAAAAAATCCCCAGTGCCTAGTGGTTTCTGCCCCCCTTGGGGGCAGATCAGCCTAATTAAAATAGGCTGCTGTGTCCCCCAGGAGGGCAGAAATGGCCTAAAATAAATTTGCCCCCCAGGGGAACGACCCATGCCTAAGGGGTCGCTCCCCTTACGTGAAATTCACGAACAAAAAAAAAACTCCCTGGTGTCTAGTGGTTTCTGTCCCCCTTGGGGGCAGATTGGCCTCATAAAAATAGGCCAATCTGCCCCCAAGGGGGGCAGAAATGGCCGAAATATAATTTGCCCCCTATTGGAGTGACCCTTTCCTAAGGGGTCACTCCCCCCCTCTAAAAGAAAAAAGAAAACAAAAACAAAACAAAACAATTGGCCCTGGTGCCTAGAGGTTTCTGCCCCATCGGCCTAATAATAGGCCGATCTGCCCCCAGGTGGGGCAGAAAAGGCCTTAAAAAAATGCCCCCCCCCAGGAGCGACCCTTGCCCAAGGGGTCGCTCCCTCATGCCACTTTCAAAATCCCTTGTATCTAGTGGGCGTTTCAAAAGCCGGATTGTTTTGCAATCAGGCTTTTGAAACGCAGAGAGAGACTTCAAAGGGAAGGAAATAACTTTCCTTCCCTTTGAAGCCTCTCTCGGCCTCCCCCACGTGATCAGAAGAGAAATACAAAGCATTTCTCCTCCGATCGCGCTGGAAGCTGAGCTTCCAGCGCGATGGGAGGAGGCCCTGTGACAATCAGCGCGCAATCGCACACTGACGTCACGGGGGGTGTCGGGGGTGGAAGGGGAAGGGCTTCCCCTTCCATCCCTGCCTTGGGGGGGTACCCCACAGAGGGAGCGCTAGCGCTCCCTCTGGGCTCTGTGCCCAGGACATAATGGTTACGTCCTGGGCACAGCAGCACCGTGCCTCAGGACGTAACCATTGCGTCCTGGGCAGAGAAGGGGATAAATAAGTTTGTCGTGTGTACCGGATGTGAGCACGGTGTACACATTTCGAAGCAGCTTTTCTAACGCAGACAAAAGCAGCTAAAAATGTATAATACAGAAAAAGAGTTGCTTTATTTTTTTGCAACATTCGTTTTTATTAACCCCATCGCTGCCAGGCCTTTTCCCCCTCCTGTGCCAGGCCTTTTTTTGGCTATTTGGGGCAGTTCGCGCTTAGGCCCTCATAACATTTTGCCCACATAAGCTAGCCACGCCAAATTTGTGTCCTTTTTTTCCAACATCCTAGGGATTCCTGAGGTACCCAGACTTTGTGGGTTCCCCTGAAGGAGGCAAGGAAAGTAGCCAAAATACAGTGAAAAAAAAATGTATTTAAAAAAATTGGAAAAAGTGGCTGCAGAAGAAGGCTTGTGGTTTTTTCCCTGAAAATGGCATCAACAAAGGGTTTGCGGTACTAAAATTACCAGCTTCCCAGCTTTCAGGAACAGGCAGACTTGAATCAGAAAACCCAATTTTTCAACACAAATTTGGCATTTTACTGGGACATACCCCATTTTTACGATTTTTTGTGCTTTTAGCCTCCTTCCAGGCATTGACAGAAATGGGCGTGAAACCAATGCTGGATCCATTCTGAATTCAGCAAGGGGTAATTTGTGTAGATCCTACAAGGGTTTCCTACAGAAAATAACAACTAAAAAAAAGAATATTGAAATTGAGGTGAAAAAAACAGCAATTTATCTCTACATTTTACTCTGTAACTTTTTCCTGCAATGTCAGATTTTTTAAAGCAATATACTGTTACGTCTGCTGGACTCTTCTGGTTGCGGGGATATATAGGGCTTGTAGGTTCATCAAGAACCCTAGGTACCCAGAGCCAATAAATGAGCTGCACCCTGCAGTGGGTTTTCATTCTATACCGGGTATACAGCAATTCATTTGCTGAAATATAAAGAGTGAAAAATAGCTATCAAGAAAACCTTTGTATTTCAAAAATGGGCACAAGATAAGGTGTTGAGGAGCAGTAGTTATTTGCACATCTCCGAATTCTGGGGTGCCCATACTAGCATGTGAATTACAGGGCATTTCTCAAATAGACGTCTTTTTTACACACTCTCTTATATTTGGAAGGAACAAATGTAGAGAAAGACAAGGGGCACTAACACTTGTTTTGCTATTCTATGTTCCCCCAAGTCTCCCGATAAAAATGATACCTCACTTGTGTGGGTAGGCCTAGCGCCCACGACAGGAAATGCCCCAAAACACAACATGGACACATCACAATTTTTGACAGAAAAAAGAGGTGTTTTTTGCAAAGTGCCTACCTGTAGATTTTGGCCTCTAGCTCAGCCAGCACCTAGGGAAACCTACCAAACCTGTGCATTTTTTAAAACTAGAGACCTAGGGGAATCCAGGATGCGGTGACTTGTGGGGCTCTGACCAGGTTCTGTTACCTAGAATCCTTTGCAAACCTCAAAATTTGGCTAAAAAAACACGTTTTCCTCACATTTCGGTGACAGAAAGTTCTGGAATCTGAGAGGAGCCCCAAATTTCCTTCCACCCAGCGTTCCCCCAAGTCTCCCGATAAAAATGGTACCTCACTTGTGTGGTTAGGCCTAGCACCCACAAAAGGAAATGGCCCAAAGCACAACGTGGACACATCCCATTTTTTTACAGAAAACAGAGGTGTTTTTTGCAAAGTGCCTACCTGTAGATTTTGGCTTCTAGCTCAGCCGGCACCTAGGGAAACCTACCAAACCTGTGCATTTTTGAAAACTAGAGACCTATGGGAATCCAGGATGGGGTGACTTGTGGGGCTCTGACTAGGTTCTGTTACCCAGAATCCTTTACAAACCTCAAATTATGGCCAAAAAAACACATTTTCCTCACATTTTGGTGACAGAAAGTTCTGGAATCTGAGAGGAGACACAAATTTCCATCCACCCAGCGTTCCCCCAAGTGTCCCGATAAAAATGCCCCAAAACAAAACATGGACACATCCAATTATTTGACAGAAAACAGAGGTGTTTTTTGCAAAGTGCCTACCTGTAGATTTTGGCCTCTAGCTCAGCCGGCACCTAGGAAAACCTACCAAACCTGTACATTTTTTAAAACTAGAGACCTAGGGGAATCCAAGATGCGGTGACTTGTGGGGCTCTGACCAGGTTCTGTTACCCAGAATCCTTTGCAAACTTCAAAATTTGGCTAAAAAAACACATTTTCCTCACATTTCGGTGACAGAAAGTTCTGGAATCTTAGAGGAGCCACAAATTTCCTTCCACCCAGCTTTCCCCCAAGTCTCCCGATAAAAATGATACCTCACTTGTGTGGGTAGGCCTAGTGCCCACGAAATTAATTGGGCCAAAACACAACGTGGACACATCACATTTTTTCACAGAAAACAGAGGTGTTTTTTACAAAGTGCCTACCTGTGGATTTTGGCCTCTAGCTCAGTCAGCCCCGGGGGGGCAGAAATGGCCTAAATAAAATATGCTTCTCCAGCCCCCCTGGGAGCGACCCTTGCCTACGGGGTCGCTCCCCTTGCGTGACATTGGGGCGAAAAAAAAATCCCCGGCGCGTAGTGGTTTCTGCCCCCTTGGGGGCAGATTGACCTAAAATCGGCCGATCTGACCCAAAGGGGGGCAAAAATGGTCTAAATACAATTTGCCCCCCAGGGGAGTGACCCTTGCCTAATGGGTTGCTCCCCATCTCTAAAAAAACAAACAAACAAAAATAAAAAACACAAAAGTTTTTTTGCCCTGGCGCCTAGAGGTTTCTGCCCCCCCTGGGGGAAGATCGGCCTAATAACAATAGGCCGATCTGCCCTCAGGGGGGGCAGAAATAACCTAAAATAAATTTGAACCCCCACCCCCCCAACCCCTCCCCCGGGAGCAACCCTTGCCTACGGGGTCACTCACCCTGCGTGACATTGGCGCAAAAAAATAATCCCCGGTGCCTAGTGGTTTCTGCCCCCCTTGGGGGCAGATTGACCTAAAATCGGGCGATCTGCCACCAAGGGGGGCAGAAATGGTCTAAATACAATTTGCCGCCCAGGGGAGCGACCCTTGCCTAATGGGTCGCTCCCCATCTCTAAAAAAACAAACAAAAAAAAAAAAAACACAAACAAAAAACCCACAAAAAAAAAAATTGCCCTGGCGCCTAGAGGTTTCTGCCCCCCTGGGGGTAGATCGGCATAATAACAATAGGCCGATCTTCCCCCCAGGGGGGGCAGAAATGGCCTAAAATAAATTTGCCCCCAGGGGAGCAACCCTTGCCTAAGGGGTCCCTCCCCTTGCGTGAAATTCACGTAAAAAAACAAAAACTCCCTGGTGTCTAGTGGTTTCTGTCCCCCTTGGGGACAGATTGGCCTCATAAAAATAGGCCAATCTGCCCCCAAGGGGGGCAGAAATGGCCTAAATATAATTTGCCCCCTAGAGGAGCGACCCTTTCCTAAGGGGTCGCTCCCCACCTGTAAAAAAAAAAAAAAAAAAAAAAAAAAAAAGAAAAGGTCCCTGGTGCCTAGAGGTTTCTGCCCCCGGGGGAGGGGCAGAAAATGCCTTCCAAAAAAAGCCCCCCCCCCGGGAGCGACCCTTGCCCAAGGGGTCGCTCCCTTATGCCAATTTAAAAAAAAAAAAAAAATCCCTGGTGTCTAGTGGGCGTTTCAAAAGCCGGATTGCTTGCAATCCGGCTTTTGAAATGCTCAGAGAGACTTCAAAGGGAAGGAAATTCCTTTCCTTCCCTTTGAAGCCTCTCTGGCCTCCTCCACGTGATCGAAAAAGAAATGCCAAGCTGAGCTTCCAGCGTGATGGAGGATGCCCTCTGTGATTGTCAGCACGTGATGCGCACTGACGTCACGGGGTGGGGGAGTCGGGGTTGGAAGGGGACGGGCTTCCCCTTCCATCCACGACTGGGGGGTGGGTGGGGAGCCTCTGGGGGAGCGCTAGCGCTCCCCACAGTTCCTGGGTGCAGGACGAGATCACCTCGTCCAAGGCACCGTAGGGGTTAAGATGCTTTGCCAGCACTAGCTATATTGTTAGATGACTGCTAGACGACTGATTATAAACATGGTGGCCATCTTGGAATGGTAAACCAATAATGGAGTATGTAGAATACTGTCCAAGATGGCAACATTGTTTATAAAGAGTCAGTGAGCAGCACAAGAGCACTGGGAAGCGAACTTTGACACAAAATTGGAAAATTGATGCTACAGAAAATTAAGCTACCAGGTTAGGTCTTGACGATAGACAGCTACAATGGTAGGGTACCCCTGACCTTTATGCCCCCTGGCCTTCGCTCTCTCTTCCCCTGGTGAATCATTAGTGGTGCTCCCCATAATGTTCTATGTCTCAAGGTTCTTGTGTGAAGTACTGCTACTCTGGCCATGTAATGTGTTCTTTCTCAGGTTCTTCCTGGTTAAATACTGATTGTCGGCTCTTCCATATTGAGTTGGGTTCCTTCCTGAGGACGTGTTTGACATCTATTTTCATTAAAACCTATTAAATCATTTTTATAGCTGTTTAAAGTACTACCAAAGTATTTTCATTGCAACTTGATGCACATTTTAAATATACAGCCATTTTGTATTCAGTGTTGTATATTGCACGTTTAGCCTGACTGTTCAAGTAAGCATAGTCATTCTTAGGATCGAGCGCGCAAAGCTCCCTGTCCCTGTTGTACTCTCTCTCTGGGCTTTTACCCATGCCCATGTCACGCCCATCAGTTTCGTTGGTTCGTGGGCTTGCCTTTTAAAATTCGCTTGATTTCATTAGTTAAAGGCATGCATACGTCATGCCTTTTCGGGTGCTTAGCCCTCCTCAATCGCACCTGTAAACTACTGAAAACATGTGAGGCTCCATGGTTTTTTATACGGTTTCTGGACTACTTTTTCTCTTTATTTCGTAGGCAGCGTGATCTCGCTGGGCAGTAGTCGAGCGCTTTGCATGACATCGACCCTTTTTAATGGATAATTCTGCTTTTGCTGGTTACATGGTAATTGCAGTTTTGCCAGTTACATGGATTATTGCACTTTTGCCAAGACATTTCACTGACAGCGAACATCTGTTTCCTTTTGTGTGTCTGCTTCACGCTCATGGTGGCCGTTGGATAGCATATGTGAAACTGTTTTACTTTTCATTCTCAGTTTATATGGCAAGAAAAGTCCAGTTAGGAGTTTACAACACTGATAGCTTTAACTCGAGCAAACGCAAGACCCATTGCATTGCAAATGCTTGTTGAAGTTGGTACAGCCAAGCAGAAACTAGAGATTAAATGAAGTCAGATTTTCTACTGTTCCTCTCCAAACGTATTTTCTTCTCAAGAACTTTTCAATTTCTTCCCAGTAGATGAGTTAAGCACCTGCTCATTGCTGTTTATCTTGAGGTTTGGTTTTAGCTTGGGTTCTTTGCTCAGCATACTGCATTGAAGAAAATGTATAAGAGTAGTGCAACAATGTACTGAATTTAGCATCATGTTCTTTAGCGGGTTAGACTGCAAAGCGTTGGTTCATTGAAATTGTGAATTGCACTTAAACTATTTTTACTGCTTGCTATATTTTCGCAATAAATATGGGTCAGACTTTGACAAGCTTTTTTGGAGTGTCTGTTTTCTTCCACAGAACCTGGTGCCTTGTGTACGGGAAAACACATACACTAAGAAAAAACGGGACAAGCATTGTACTGAACTCCAAAGGACAGCCCCAGGTGCCAGTGGTAAGAAACCTATTTCTCCATGAGCAGTGCAGTGGAGCACTGCTCAGCACTGGACTGGTGGTTTGGCCAGACAGTGAAAGCACTCTGAACTAAATTTAAGATGAACGCTGACCATGTTCACTATGTATTGCTTTGCTCTTAGCAAATAATATTTGGTGGTGTGCTACAAGGGTGCACCAAAGTGTCTCTATTTGGATAGATAGGAATGGGAGGAGTCCTATAGCAACAAATGGAGGTGTATAATCCACAGTATTAAAGAGGTAGGCTCTAAAATTAGCGTGTACCCAGGGATAGGCAGGAGTGCTAGGAAACAAAGCACAGACCCTTGAAGGATGAATGTACTTTAGAAAGAGTCTCTCTGATCCACTCACACTGGCCACTTCGCTGGCGCCTCTGGGTGTATAACCGATTGGCCAAACTTAAGTGGACCTTTGAGTGTGAATCAACAATTCATCCATCCCTTCATGAGATCAATTAAAGAAAACACGAAGGGACCCCTTACTCTACCTTCTGTAGCCAACCCACTCACTCTATGGCATGAGCAGAGGTATCTTCTTGTTTTCAGTGTATGAAAGGAGATGTTGCGGGGCAAAAAGATCTAAACATAACAACCCCCTGCTGAGAGGGACTTCTGCCCATGCTTAGTACCACCATTACGGCAAATGTCTAGGCACATTCCTGAAACAGTGACTGAGACTCACTAACAGGGATGACAAGAAGCCCATTCCTGATGATGGTGTTCTTACCTAGATCATTTCATTGTTTCAATAATTGAAAAAATACATTAAAGAAACCTAGAAATACGATTGATGTTGAAAAATAGCCTGTGTTTCTTAAATGATACTAAGAAGCAAGCAAACACTAACATGAATCCGAAGTCCATGATATGAAACAGGCTCAAGAGAAACTGAAATACCAAGGAAGAAAGTCAAAGTTTGCGTTCCTATTGCCTCCCCTTTTCCATATTTATTTGATAATATCTCTGAAACAGAAGAAACAGAGATGGAGTCCAATAACCCCGGGGATGAGGATTTACTAGATATTTTCTTTATTTTGGCTGATGATGCTGGGGCTGTGAGAGTGGATGGACATGGAAATGAGGAAATGCCAGAGGGACCACTGGTGATTATAGCACATGAGGTAACCAGCAAGCAAGTTCTGTGATGTGAGTGTACAACAATATAGAGTTAAAGGGGCGCGCGCAAGGAACTAGACAAGATGCATGGTTACCTATGATGAAAAGTCTGGAGCAAGACTGCTGCCCACCCCACTGGGTGTATGGATCACCGTGAGTGCTGGCCCACTACTACCCAAGACAGCTTAAGATGAACTGGTGAATGAATGGTTAGAATTAAGATTAGGAGAAAGAGGGCCAAGGGGTTTCCTCACCCTAGCAACACAGATTATAAAGATGTCTCTTTGCCACCCACAGACACCCTCTTTTCCCTAAAAGACTACCTGGTCCCAAGGGTAGAATCACTGTTCAGGTTCCCCAGACTCTTCTGATTTAAGGAGTACTAAAAGAACATTTCCCCAACATTCAATAAAATGCTTCAAAGTTCCAGGAAATGCTGCAAAGTGTATTTGAAGTGTGCAAACCTAACATGGCTGACAAGAATCAACTGTTGCATCTGGAGGTGCTTAGTGAAGTAAGAAACAGATTGGTTGAGAAGGAAGAGTGAACAAGACAGGATCTGAAGAACGATGGGGCCCAGTGTGCGGAGAAGGTTGCATTGCTGAATGTGGGTGCAGATGTATTCCCAGTAAAGACAGATTGGATAAGATTGTTATTTTGTAAGCAAAATAAATAAGAGTTACCATTAGGTTGCTTAGATAGGCTCAAAGATGTGTTTGGGAAGTATTCTGGCATTCCCAATCCAACTGAGAAGACCCGGGAAGCTGTAGGAGGTGCTGCTTTTGTGCAGAGCTTGTCACCAAATGTGAAAAATCTATTAATGGCTTTTTCTCCTAGATGGCAAACTAAAATGCTCGCTGAACTAGTAACAGTTGTGAATCATTGTTTTGCTTTGCAGGATGACAAGAATTATCCTGTAGAATCTAAATTGATACCTTTGAAATAACAGAATATGTACCAGAGTGTGAAGGGAAAGGCCTGGGATCTTACTCAAGGGGAGATTAAGGAGGAGGATAAAGTGGATGGCAAGCAGGAAGCGGAAACAGGGTAGGTAGGGGAGTGACTCAGAAGTGGGGGGATCGTTTTTGCCTGCAGGCAGTTGGGGCATTAGAAGAGAGATTCCTAATTTTATTTCAAGTGTAGCCTATTCTACTGACCCACCTAAATTTAATCAGACTTCATGAAATACATATTCTAAATACTACAATAACCTGAGAGGTGCTTACTGTTCCATGAATTCCCTGATTTCTGTAAATTAGGGCATGCTCTAAAAAGCAGTGAATTCCCTTCACTGCCTCTCTTTGGTTTGTTCATAGACACAGTCGGTATTTCGAATCAATGAGTGCCACGCAACATGTTTCCATGCAAGCCAGACCTCACCAGCTACACTATCGGGCTGTGATACTTTGTGAAAATTGTCATGTACTGCAATGATGGAGATGAGTTTTGTAAAGACACTCTCTTAGTGAGTAGAAAGTATACTTTATTGGTAGAAACAACTCAAGCGTGGCGCTCCCTCACTGGCCAGCAAGCTAATGAATGTTATGGAATTCCAACACCAAAGGCATCATATAGAATAAAACATTGAACAACAACATTCTTAACCTTGGGGAAACCAACCGAAGCTTAAAGGCATAATTAACAGTGAGCTTGTTACTTGATATGCTTTGTGCTCTATAACTCAAGTTGCTGAGCTAGTTGCGTTGAACAGAGCTCGTCTTTTTGTTGAGAAAAATAGCTGTATACACAGACTCAAAAAGTGTTTTCCTACTTTTTCTTGTACGAAAATGAGAAATGATTTATATATTTAAAAAAACTTGAAAACTTGCAGAAATCTATACTTTTGCTACTTTGAATTTTAGTGTGCTGTTCACCATAATTCTCATGATGAAGTTCTCTTGCTGATTTTGTGACTGCTCTATTTGAAAAGAACAAACCTGCTTTGTATGTTGTACAGGCCTATCTATTACCTGTTCCTTCAAGGAGAGGTCTTTGTTACAGAATCAAGCTTCCGAAAGTGAAAAACAACACTAGATCAAGCAGAATTATGCATGGAACCGGGAAGGAGGAGGGAGATAAAACTGAGGGCATGTGGTTGCCCCAAAAATTACTGCTCCACTAACATGTGCAGTTATATCATGAAACTCTCTGTGCCAGAAGGAATGGTGCGATTAGTGCTCCAAAAGTCCACTGGTATGCTTCCTTTTTTCCATCTATTGCCCAGAAAAATTGCCAGTTCTGCACCATCTGTCAATCACAAAATATTGGTAAAGACATCTCCGCTGCTCATCTGCCTTCTTGAAGCCCCTTTGTCTGCCACCAAATGGACTTTACCCAAATACCTTAATATGCCTCCCATTGTTATGAACCTGTGGTTGCATGTTTTTGTGGTATTTGGAAACATATCCATGAGCAAATGGCTGGGTCAAAACTGAGGCACGTTGGTGTTAGAGATAACAAAGGACTGGAATGAGGCCAAGTAATTAACAGTGACTGAGATTAATTCAAGCATTTCACCCAATACTTTTTTGTATATAACTGTAGCTAAGTGCTTATTTAAGGGACTTTGTTTCAAGCTTTGGGGTCCTGAGTCGCCTCTTGAGCAACTCAGGAACAAACTTCCTTTCAGCAATAGTGCAGGACACTTGCAGAGCTATAGGGATCAAACAACACATTGACTATGCTTCTCACTCGGAATCAGCAGGATAGGGGTACGGTTAAGTTTAAGATAGAACAAATATATTGTGAAATGGTCACGATCGGCCACCTTGCATTCAGCTTTGTGAACAATCAGGGCTATTCAAACTAGAGGAGTTAAATAAAGGCCCTACTAAATAGGTAGGGGGCTCCCTATGATGTTGCCTTCAAACCTGCCTGCCTGAGCTGCTAAACTAGACATGCAACTAAATGTTGAAGCCGTTCTCCAGTACAGCAGAAAATGTACAGTTGGTACAGTTTACAATATAAGTCAAACAATAAATCTTTCTTCCTGCTGGATTTGCACCACTTGTCTGGTGAAGTCTTGGGGTGAGGGAATATGTCTTTGATCAGAGTGCCCCTCAGCAAAAATGAGTTTTGCTTTAACCTGTTCTAACAATGGTATAGCCTGCCCTAGTGTTCAAGCACCTCTCCTGAATATATAATTCTGAGGAACTTTACATTCTCACAAGTTAATACTTGGCTGACAGTATACGTCTTGCTTATTTAGAGCATGGAAACTTTTGTGAACATCAAGAGCCCACTAATTGGAGCATCTTTTTGGCACAAAGAGAGCGTGATAGCATGATGGAAACTATGGCTGACAATGTCAGCCCCTTGGAACAGCACTTCGATACTGGCTAGTTATTTCATAAACGTAGTTAGCAAAAGACATATATATGCCCATTTCACTTGTGGCAAGAAAGTCTATCCATGGTTGCCCGGAGACTGGGCTGGAGTCTGTTATGCTGGCTATATTAGCCCTGACATCAGACACTCTGCAGAGCATCGCTTCACGGGTCTGCAGAGATGCTGTGAGGTGTGACATATGAGCAGAGCCTTCTCCATTTTGTTTCTCACTTTATTATAGGGCAGGCTACATTAAAAACAAGACACAATGCCAACATAGTAAAAAAAAACACCAATGCCACAGACATCTCATTAGGCCTAATAAAAGACCAGCTAGACACCCAGAAAAAAACATTATTTTGCAGAGTAAAATGGCCATGAATTATGTCCTTGTGGCCAAAGGAGGTGGGTGCCATGGTAGGGCCAAAATCTTGCACACACGCACTTAACCATTTCCTCAATATTGAACTGATAGATCATATCAAGAGTAGCATGAAGTAAATGCACAAAACTAAAAGCAGGCTAGAAGTTAACAGGTATGCCAGATTGTGTGGGATATTTAGATTATTTGGGAAATGGGGAATGACAATTCTGGAAACAGCAGTAGCAGTACTTCATTTTAATTAGGTAAACCCAGCTGATGCATCACGAAAACATGCTTGCAGAAATTAAGATGTTCCCCATTTGTATCTGCTTGGTATTGCTGATACGTTTTGGAAGGTGGAGGAGGGTCCTGCAATTGACTCAGGCTACTAAAGCACTGGGCTATGTCCCATAGCGCGGAACCTTGAGAGCTATGAGGGGGGACTTCGAGTCCCTGAAATCTATTTATTGCACTGCTGCTGTGACGAGGGGAAGGAGGGCCCTGCATTCGAATCACTCTACTAAAACGCTGGGCCATCACCAGTAGCACGGGCCGCGTCTGGGTGACCATGGTGGGCCCATCCTGTGCCTGTCAGCGCCAGGAAGAGGCAGGGCCATTCCCCTTGGCCCTATGGAAGGATATCCTCAGACTAGTAATACACATTTTATATTGCTTAGAAGTGTGACAGTGTATTATAACATTGATATTGTGTTATACACTGCACGTTAGCAAGCTGTGCACTCTGAGCCCCAAAAACTTCTAGTTTGGATGTGTTGGGATCTTTGTGCAGCCTGGAATTCGGTTGGCTTTCCCCTCTTCCCTGTGGCTTGGGGATTTTTGCTAAAGAGCCTGAGAAGAACTTCTTTAGAGGGTATTATTTGGTTTGCTCATTAGATTATTCGTTGCGCTCAGTTTTTCTACCTAGCAATTTAACTGAAAGGGCTGCCATCGTACGTATCTTCTGCAGAAAATACTCAGAATGGGCAAGAGGAAAGGGAAGACACAGAGTGGCGTGGACAAACACCCAAGAACAAAATGTTGTCTTACTTAAATAATGCAGTGGAGGCACTTACAGAGGAAATTCCTTGTTCGTAGGAGCAAATCACTCAAAAGCGATGGGTAACGGATTCCCTCACCATACTGGAGGAACCCAACCCTAGTTATTGCTTTCCTTATTGTCTTCACAAACCTTAAAACCATCTGCTATTGAGGAGGCTTCAGGGATATCTGCCACTAACACCTTATATGCCTTAAAAGCATCATGGATATTAACTATATCTGGTGGCATGGGCGGGGGCTAGGCCAAAAAGCAAAAGGGGGGGGTCTTTATAATATCTGGCTGTCAAGAATAATAAACCTTGTGGTCCCAAAATGGGTTCTCAGGCATTACCACCTACTGAGAGCACCTCACAGGAATTCCTCCTGAAAATGGAAAGTAGGATTCTAACTCTAATCAACATACTCAGTCAAAGAATCGCTAACCTGACAGGCGACAGTGGGGACTCTTGGCCTGCCTTTGGGGGCCTTGCATGAACAGATACAAACAATGGTGTTAAAGTATTCTCCTATAGGATCCCTTTATCTTGGTTCTTGTGTTTCTTCAGTAACAACCCGGAAGGCGAGTAATAATCTGCCGTATTCTTCAGACCATCCTGGGAAGCTTAGATCGGTAGTTAATAACACTCTGTTTTGTAGTTGTCCCCCACCTTCTCCAATGATTGTACAGGTGAAAGATAACACAGCCTCTTTAGGGAGGGAGAAGGGAAATTCCCCCTGGTTACCCAGACTGGAAATAAGGAGTCACATGGTCCTAAAAAGTTAATAACTCTTTAGCCCCCATCCACAGCAATGTCACCATTCAGCTTCCCCCAGCTTGTGACCCACATGTTTTGGTTTTGGCCAACGTCACCTCATTAAAGCATTCAGAAAGAAATTCATATGTACAACCTAAAAATATGGTGGTACATTGGCTAGTGGAGAAGTTTCTCAACTTAGTGAGGCAGCAGATGTTTAATGAAATCTTAATGATTAGAAGGGTGGGCTGGATTGGGAACACCTTAAAGATGCAGGAAGGGGATTGCATTGCAGGTAATTGTTTTAACTCAAATAGGGTTGGTTCCATGCTAAATGCATCTTTGCCCAAAGCAATCCCCCCAAGTAAAATTATGTTGCTACCTCTCGTTTTTTTATATAAACCATTGAGGGAAGGGAGGGGCCTTTGGGGGGGAACGGATTTTTTTTTATAGTGGAGGGCCTGTTTCTGTTGTAGGCTACTCCCTGAGTCACTGGATACCCCTAAGTAACAGGTTTGAGCCGCTCACTGGACTGAATGAGCAAGATTGACTGAACGATTGTAGCAACTCCACTACTCCTGACGGTATCAATAGCACAATGAGGGAGCTTAAAGTTGTAAGCTGAAATATAGCAGGGGAGTAGGAAAAATTGAGAGATCCTGATTGGCTTAAGGTACTTCATTTCCATGATATTATTAATCTGCAGGAAACATGGGATTCCAAAAGAGAGCTAAACCTAGATGGATATGTGTCCTTTAGCATAAATGGGATCACATCTCTGAGTGAGAGAGAGAGATGATGTTTAGTTACTCTGGTCAAATTAAGTTTGGATTGCAAATAAAAAATGATTACCTCAGATTCTTCTTTTTTTTCTTTGAAATACATTTTTAATATTCTTTGTATAAATGTGTAGAATGCCATTCATGGGAAAGATACTGTTTATGTATTAGAGGAGCTTGCTAAGATCCTAAATGCTTTTATTACTTTCATACCTCTTAGTACACAGCAATAATGATAATGAGGGATTTTAATCCCGACCTATGCTGTAACTGTTTTTTGTTTGATTCCATGGATACTGAGGGGGGCAAAACAGACCAGGTACATATTAAACATACTGTTCAAGGGGATTTTTGGAATGATATGGCTGCAGACTTAAATTTGATTAACCTGCTTAGTAAAAGCGCTTTAAAGCGAGTGGGTGCGGTCCCAACATTTAAAGGCCCAGGGTACAGCTCCACCATTGACTACATTTTTGTGTCTGAGAGCTTCTTTTCTACCTTGTCCAGTTTTGCTACAGAATGATCTGTTTATAGTGATCACAATCCCCTGATCACCATCCTTTTATGGGAAAGGGAGCAGACAGAAACTGAGTTCTATTTGAGGTCTGAGCCAGGTCCAAATGTAAGGGCAGAGACTTAAAGGGGAAAAGATTGTCTCAGAGAACTTTAATGCTGGCATGGTGCAGCATTGCCAGGAAGATTTCAATATTTGTTTAGATCCAATAGCTTCTGACGATAACATCCTTAAAGGGGTCAACATTATTTGCTGCTATATTAAACTTGTCCCCACCAGGCTAGTAAAAATTGAACAGCCTTTGCTCTGTAGATGGTTTGAAAAGAAATGTACAAAGACCAGAAAGGAGCTCTTGATGGCCTTGAAAAAATGTCCAAGGGTAGGGGAGGAGATTAGAATGTGTCGGCAAGAGTGAAAAGCAGCATTAGGGGACAGGAAGCTTCAGTTAAGGAATGATCTTTGGGAGGATCCAGTGATGGCAAGTAATTTGAAGGATAGCACCTCGTTTTGGAGCATCTTAAACCAACCCTTCTTTAGAGCAGGCCAGCTTTCTGATCAGGCAGCTACTGTTTCTGTGCAGGCCTTGGTGGATCATTTTTCAGCTCTTTACGAAAGTGCTTGTTCTGTGTCCTATACCCAGCTGGGGTTAACAAGCTCATATTTAGCTGGGAAGAAATAAAAGATGCCATTATTTCTTTTACGCTGAGCAAGTCTCCAGGGGCCAATGGGGTCCCAGATGACTTATTGAAAACTTTTGTTGAATTGTGTGCCCCATTTAAAACCCTTCATGTTAATGTGGCCATTTGTGGTTCATTCCCTGAGTCCCTGTGTACAAAAAAGGGCCTAGAAGTGATCTGGCCTGTTACAGGCCAATTTCTCTCATAGACATTCAAGCTAAATGCATTAGGTGAGTCATTTTAGAGAGACCGTCTAGTTGGGCTAGTGAGAAAAAAGTTTTATCTTAGCTGCAGTATGGATTTAGGCCTAGAAGAGGAACGATAGAGCAGAATCTAAATGTGTATCCTTTGATTTCTAAATGTACCAAGGACTGAAGGGACTAAGGGGCATATTTAGAAGCCTCTAGTGCGCACCTTGCACCACATTAGCGTCATTTATTTTACACTAATGTGACCCAACGAGGCCAAAATACTCGCACCACATTTACCAAGTGGTGCAATGCATGCATTGTGCCACTTTGTAACCCTTTGCACTACATTATGCCTGCACCAGGCATAATGTATGCAAAGGGGGCATTCCCCTGTTGTGGGGGGGGACAAATGGCGCAAGGAAATCTAACAGATTTTCTTGCGTCATTTTTTATGGCACTTTTAATGCCTGCTCACAGCAGGCTTTAAAAGGGGGGTTCAATTATTTATAATTTCCATTATTTACAATAGCGTCATGAAAAATGACGCTATTGCCCCCTACCCTGTGCCATGGTGCACCGTATTTCAAATATGGTGCACACATGGTGGTGGTAGGGGGCGGTACAGGGTTTATGATTAAAAGTGTAGGTGGGATTGAGCCTTATCATCTTTGGGATTTTTCAATTTACCATCGCCACTTCTTAACCTATTTTAGATTGACTATATTTCATCAGCTTTTGTTTAGGACTTGGCATAAATTATGTGAATTACCACCTTGCATATCTGACGGTATTTCAGTGTGTAATACACTGCACATTGTGCTCATGTGCCCTAGGTTTGCTTCTCTTCATTTCAAGTATATAAGGCCCCTTTTATTGTCCTCCAACCACAGACAAGTTAGGCTTGTGTTACTATATGGACAGTTTGGGTAGGTTTCTGGCTGGGGTTTTTAGTGCTAGTTTTCAGGGTCTCTGTATCGTCTAAGGATGTAGGCTGTATCCTTGTAAGGATGTTTGCACAGCTCACTTATGCACTTTTCACTTCTATATTGAATGTTTAAAGTACTGTGATTCTGAGGAGCACAATGTGGACTTTGCTCATTGAGGCAATCATGCCAGATGTATATTTATTCAGTGTATCCTATTTTTATTGTGTATACGTGCATGATTTTTTAAAAGAACCTTAAATAACATTTATCTAGTACTAATATGTTTTGTTCAGAGTCCTCTCATGTAGCTGTTTTTTTAGCTAAGTGCTCATACCCAGACTTGCATTAGGCCTCCCTTCTGAGACTGAATCCTTTTTTGACCTTACCAAAAACATGCTTACTGTAGCAAGTCATGCAATATACACCTAGTTTACCAGTGTATCATTGGCTTGTAAGACCATATTTATAATAAGGTACAGCCTAATGAGTTGGCTGAAAAAGACGTGATAAAGGTCACCTCAAGGCAATGAAGCCAGTTAACAGAACCCATACAATTGATGGGGCAGCATTAACGTACAGCAAGAATGTGGAATGTGCGACACTAACTCTCTGTGTAGTGGTCTGCCCATGATTTGTTGGAGGGAAATTATCATATATAATTCTGCTTCATATGATTCTCAGTGGCCAGTGTTCTTGCCACATGATCCTGCAAAATAAATAACATAAGCTAAGCTTTTTTCCCTCTGTGTAGCACCTTCCCCATCCCTGGAGCATGCAAATATATTATGCAACATACTGGAGCTGAGGTTGAGCATGTCTTTATTCTCCAATATCCCTTAACACTCTACGCATTACATCAAACTTCCCAGAACCATACCCTCACACCTCCCCTGCATATCATGTAGTTCCTGTTCAGAGTCCACCCAGAACCACAAAGGTCCTAGTGGGTATAGAATCAATGTGCTACACTCTGTTTTTGTCTGGCAGGGGGGACATACAATGCTCCTGTGCTGGAACTTAGTTTACATTTCCGCCCCTACACCCCTCTCCACCCACCTCTACCTCACACAGAGGCTGCAGGACAGAGTTGCTACCTACTCAGAGCATGTGTTTAATATATAAAATAAACCGCATGGAACTGTGATATCCGTATGTGTTTTTTTTTTTAAACTGGTAAGTCTGGTCAAACATAATAACTGGCACAGTATTGTTATTTTCACGTACAGATTTGGCACCCTTTTAGTTCTGCACAACTCGTAACCAGCCCCTTTGTGTTCTTGAGGAAAGAAGAAAGCTCCAATTTGTTTATGAAGTTGTGTCCTCTGCTCAGCCACCCACGTCCAGATGTGCTTCTCTCTACTTTTGCTTGTGCAGGTGACCCTGTATTTGCTCCTGTATTTGCTCTTCTCACTTGGGAGGTATTTTCATCGCAGAATGAGCATATACTTTTTTATAAACCATAAGTTCAATGTCATCAGCAGCAAACCATTTGAGATTCATTTTTACAGATGTGTGTTGACTTGAATTGCATGATCAGGCATATGTATTTTAATTTCATTATCTATTGTCAAACGTCAGGATAGTACCAGTGCCTTAACCAGGCGCTCTTAGGATCAATAAAGATTTTGGGCAGGAGATTCAGGTATATGTTCTGGATTTGGCTATTGGAACAATTATAACTCTGTAGTGTATGAATAATCTGGAAGACTAATATGTCAAACACATGGTGGATTAACAGTCAATATGTATTAAAGGACTCAAAACAAAAGTCCTTTCAACTCGGCCTCTCTAATGATTTGTGTGCCTCCTTCACTAGTTCTGATAGCTACAAATGATTTAATTACTTACCAGTAATCCTCATTAATCCGAATACCCTGTTTCTTGTACCAGTAGTTACACATATGATGTGTTGCACCTCTGCTTAGACCCACGTGCCCTACCAAATAAAAAGATTCTTTGTGCAAGCCTCCTCCCCCTCCAATCACCCTTTCCCATAGCTGGGTATAAAGGGCCATGGAGCCCAGAAGACATCCTGTATATCCTCAAGCTCAAAAAAACAAGGGAACAGGTTGTGATCTGGGAAGGAAGGGGAAGGGAGGGACGTAGGTATTGGTACGAGAACCATGGTATTCTGAGTAATGAGGATTATCTGTAAGTAATGAAATCATTACCTCCTCAACCCTATTTCTCGTCCCAAAACTTACACATATGAGGAGATACCAAAGCCAACTCAGAACAACCTGGTCCCCACAAAACAGATGCCACAAACTCCGGATACTGCCAAAAGAAACTTTATTGTACCAGAAGGCATCATATACGAGACTAAGATGGTCAATGAGATACAGAAGTCAAAACTGTAGACCCAAAGATAAGGAGTCTCGAACATCCAAACTGTAATGGGACACAAAGGTGGACGGTGTAGCCTAAGTAGCAGCATGAGAAATGTCCAAAAAAGAAACCCCCTGAGCCTCCGCCCAGGAAGCTGACATGCCCTGTGTAGAATGACCCTGTGCACCATCAGGCAGACATTCTGAGAGGCATGAGCCAAGGAAATCAAAGATCAATTTCAGAGACTCAAAGTGGGTGTAGAAGCTTTCATGCCATGATGAAGCACGCCAAAGTTCACAAAGAGGGCCTCACATTGATGAAAGGATATGGTGTGAGAGAGTTAGATGGATACAGCCTACAACACATCCAAGCTGTACAAGGCAACCTCCTCAGGAGTAGCAGGATCTGGAAAAAATGGAGGCAACTTTATCTCCTGGTGATGGTGAAAAGAGGAGACAACTTTGGGAAGGAAGGTCTGACCTAAGCAAAGAACCAGCCAGCCGGAAAACACCTGTATATAGGGAGGCCGGAAGGACAAAGACCCCAGCTCACTCAACCTCTTGGCCCGAAGTAATGGCCACCAGAAAAAACGTTTTCAATGAAAGAAACTTCAAATCCACTGTGCCCAAAGGCTCAAATGGAGGAGATTGAAGAGCCCTGAGAAACAGAAGCAGGTCCCAGGGAGGAACGACAGAAGAACCTGAGGATTCAGCAAGAAAAACATTTAAGGGGACAGGAACCCAAAGGAAGGAGTTCAGGTAAACAAAAAAGCAAACAAATAGCCTGAATGGCAGCCCATTGGACCCTGAAGGTGGAAACAGCCAAACCCTTCTGGAAAACATCCTGAAGGAACTGAAGGATCGAAGAGGCAGGACAAGAAGCTGGATCCAAAGAAATTACCCCTACACCACTGGACAAAGGAAAACCAGTGAAAAGCGTAAGCCTTCCTGGTGGAACATTTCCAAGAGTTCTGAATGGAAACAGCCACAGGAGATGAAAGACCCTAGGGCATCAAACCCCTCCTTTCAAGAGCCAAACTGCTAGACACATCTGGCGGCAAGTGGGTGGGAGAGGAATGGGCATCCAGAGAGGACAAGGATGGACTTGGAAAACCCACTCTGGCGCAGCTACCATCAGACGCAACAGAGGAAACCAACTCATCCAAGGCCAAAAGGGGCTCCAGAATGAGGAAAACTGACTCCCTCCAAATCCTGCCCAGGAGCCGGGGAAGAAGAGGTAAGGGATGAAAGGCATACAGAAGCACCTAGGGCCAAGGGTGGGACAATGCATTGAGCCCCCAACATCCCTGTTCTGGGAATCTGGACAAAAACTGGGGAAGGAGAGAATTACCCCTGGATGCAAACATGTGGACCGAAAGAGTGCTGAACCGTTGGCAAATCTGGATGAAAATACCTGGGACTAGATAGAATTCGAGGGAAGAAGGAAAACGTGAGTTAAGCTGTCAGCCTGAACATTGTCCTTCCCCGAATATAAGTGGCTGAAAGAGAGAGAAGGTGAGACTCTGCCCAACACCCCACCTAAAACGCAAAAGAGGCCAGAGCCCGAGACCCTGTCAGGGACTGCTTGTTGACATAGGACTTGCCTACTGTGTTGTCTGTCAGCACTAATACCACCTGTATCCTGTGATATTGGTTAATTTCGAGTGATTTCAACCTCAATGTATTCCATAATCCAAGTGAGCAACGCATACAAACAGTAGCAGCAGTGCCAAGACAATTGATTCCACCGAATATAAAGAAAGATAAGATTGGGGAGAAATTAATAAAGACATGTGAGACCGCTGGTCTATTCATGCTAAATAGTCGGAATCCGACTGATATTCCCCCTGCATGGACAAGATCCTACGGAAAGGCGGTATCACATCTAGATTACGTACTGGTTAATCTTTCACTGTATAAGCATGTGAGCGAATTAAGAATTGTGGACCGTGCAGAAAGTGATCATAAACCACAGATAATTAAGATCCTATCCACAGTGTGTAAGCCGGAGAAAGTGGTAGGCCTTAAGGGAGAGATTGGCACTGAAAATCTTATGAAATTAAAATGGTCATCCAATTCTATCAAAAGTCAATCTGACGAGGCACTGCCCGAATTGGAGGCCATGGTCATGGGAACCACAAATTTGATAACGGTCTAGGAGGCCTTCACTAACGATCTTACAAGCATAGGCCCCTCAAAAAAAACAAAAAACGGAGGACAGCTGGGATATCATAATGGCATATATATGCAAGCGCAGTCCGCATAAGGAAAGCGGTTGTATGTAGGCTGTTGAGGCAATTGCGAAAATCTCCAGAGCATGGAACATTATTAAGTACCCTCCGGGAGCAAAGGAAGCTCCTTAAAAAGGAAATATAGTCCTTCAAAAATCTCCATCAGGAAATAGTATGGGCCAAACTGCACTACACATCAGGATTATCAGACTCAGAACGTTTTTGAAAATTTATTAACTCTATTGAAAAAGGTCCAAAAGTAGTCCACAACGCTAATATAACCAAGGAAGCCTGGGTTAATCACTTGAAGTCACATTTTAGGGAAATCTCCACCAGAGCAGTTGAGCCATCTGAGTGAGAGAAGGATACCCAGGATTTTGACAACTTGAACACCTTGGTAATTACTGCATCAGAGATAACAAAGATCATTGGGAGATCGCGATCTCACTGTATGCCTGGCCCCAACGGACTACCACAAGCACTGTTTAAACAGTCAACAAAAAGATGGGCGGATTTCCTGGATGCAATGTTTTACCACGTCTTCTCAACCGGAATCGTCCCAGCAAGTTGGAAGAGCTCAATAATTCACCCCATATATAAGGGAGGGAAGGCAGCCTCTCCAAGCAATTACAGATTAATTGCCCTCCTAGGTGTGGACCTTAAATACTTTTCTATATGTTTGTTGCAGCATTTAGAGTCATAGGCAGTAGATAATTGCATACTTCCCATAAATCAAGCTGGTTTTATTAAGAACAAGAGTAAAATAACAAATCTCATGGCAGTGGGTCTGATCATCAATAGAGCAAAGGCAACAGGGACCCCATTATAATTGTGCTTTGTTGACATTAAAGCAGCTTTTTATACCCTGTTGCAAACTGTGGACAACATTACAGCAATGGGGGATGCCCTCAACTATTTTAAATGCTATTAGATGACTTTACTCCGATACATAAGTGAAGGTTAAACTTGTGAATTGCTTTTATCTATCTGGGGCAGTTAAAACAACAGTTTTTTTTAAAACAAGGCTCTGTTTTAGCGCCACTTCTCTTCAATCTTTATATTGCAGATCTTTCCACAATGCTAAATAGCCAATCTGCCCATCCACCCACCCTTGGTGGTCATCAACTATCTAACCTGCTATATGTGGATGACCTGATGTTGCTTAGCAACGCCAGAATAGGTATGCAAAAATTGATGTATAAGCTAGAAGGGTATACAAAAACAAATGATTTGAAAATAAACCAGAGTAAAACAAAAATGATTGTCCTCAACCATAGACCCTCTAACCAACGTAAGTGGTATTTAAACGATAAGATACTAGAGGAAGTGGCCTCCTACAGGTTCTTAGGGGTTGCAATAGATTCAAGAGGCAATTATGCGTGTCATAGGGAAGTGATTAAAAACAAAGTGCAAGCACTCATTCACGCCTTTGGAATCCTAGCAAGGACCATCCGTGGGCATACCCTTAAACCGCTAACAGCAGTAATGAGAGCAAAATTCCTACCAACTTATTCAGGATTCTGGAAGTGAGTTTATGGTCCAACGGTATGTGGGGAGGCTGTTCCAGGTTTTTGCTGCAAGGTGACAGAAGAAGTGTCCTCCACTTCTGCTTCGGGTAGATGCGGGAAGTATGGGTAAGTGAAAAGAAGTCAGAGAGTAGTCTTCTAGGTGGTTGGTGGAAGTTCAGGCGGTGGTTAATGTACGTGGGTCCTTGGTTGTGTAGAGGCTTGTGTGCATGGATCAGCACTTTGAATTGGCATCTCTCCTGTATGGGGAGCCAGTGGAGTTACCTGAGGTGGGCTGTGATGTGGATTCGCCATGGAAGGATCAGGATGAGTCAGGCTGCGACGTTCTGTATGGTCTGAAGTCTCCCTAGGAGGTGCGTGGCGATTCGTACATCGAAGGCATATCTGTAGTCCAGTCAGCTGGTGATGAGGACTTGTGTCACTGTGTATCTCGTCTATAGAGGCAGCCACTTGAAGATCTTAGACAGCATTTGAAAATTGAGGAAGCAGGTAGAGGAGATGGCGTAGATCTGTGATTTCAAGGTGAGTTTGTTGTCAAAGATGATTCCATGGTTTCTGGCATGGTCGGAGTGAGTGGGTGTAATACCTAGGACTGATGGCCACCAGGGGTAGTTCGATATGTTGCTGCTGTTGCCAAAGATCAGAACTTCCATTTTGTCTGTGTTCAGCTGCAGGCACTTATTCTTCATCCAGTCAGTGACACTTGTCATGTATCTGTGGAAGTTGGTGCTGGTGATGGAGGGGTCGTCGGTGAGTGAGAGGATGAGTTGGGTGTGGTCTGCGTGGAAAATGATTTTGAGACTGGGATCTGACGATGTTGGCCATCGGGGTTATATATACATTGAAGAACTGGGGTTGAGGTATGGGCCCTGGGGGACACAACAGGTGATCTCCTTCGATTCAGAGGGGAGAGGTAGGAAGTGGATCCTCTGGGTTCTTCTGGTGAGGAAGAAGGTGATCCACCTGAGCCTCTCCACTTGGATGCCATTTTGGTGGAGTCTTTTGATCAGCATGTGGCGTGATACGGTATTGAAGACTGCAGAGAGATCGAGGAATATCAAAGATACTGTTTCTCCTTGGTTAAAGAGGGTTTGCATGTCATTGATGGCTGTGATCAGGGCAGTTTCGGTGCTGTGATTGCTGGGGAAGCTGATTGGGAGATGTCAAGTAGCTGGTTCTGCTCCAGGTATGTCATGAGTTGCTTGTTGATGATCTTTTCCAGTACCTTCTCTGAGAATTGGGAGCCGGGACTTTGGCTGCAAATTATTGGGATCGCTGGGATGGGCGGAGGGTTTTTTGAGTAGTGGTTTGACTTTGGCGTATTTCCAGGCATCGGGTAATGCTGCAGTGGTGATAGAGGTGTTGAGCAGGGTGTATCAATTGGATTTTTGTCATTTTTAGTTTCCACATTGTTTAGTCATCCCATACCGTTGTCTATTTC
This sequence comes from Pleurodeles waltl, assembly GCF_031143425.1. Lineage (NCBI taxonomy): Eukaryota > Metazoa > Chordata > Amphibia > Caudata > Salamandridae > Pleurodeles > Pleurodeles waltl. Next base: position 1,136,283,649 of record NC_090440.1, on the reverse strand, counting down.
TTTGTATTTAAAATTTTTTCCAAAGGTACATTTCCACAAACTAAACAAAAGGAGATTCATGTTTATTGACACCACTAAAACTGCAGTTGAGAAGCATGCCTGCAGTGAAAGAAATGTTTGGCTTGGCTTCAAATGTTTATCAAAGGGGCAGTAGCTCTACTATTTCAACATCAAAATCTTAAACACATCCCCTTCCTCCAAGTCCCTTGTGCTAGTAGATTCATTTTGCTTCATGGCCAGCATTGGTCTATAGAGATGCTGGTTGATTCATACAGTCATTTTCATGATCTAATTGAACATATCCATCCCAAGGGAGTGATCTGCCCACATTTGACCTCAGATGAGATATACTATCCGATCTGGCCTGCATGCTAACTTCATACAAAAATCATGTCAATTGTGGGTGATGGTTCCTGCTTGAGACAGATTTTGAAAATGTATTAGTTGTGTCTATTTCTCAGGCATATGAAAGTAAAACGGACCTGCCCAGCTCTTGCATGGCCCTCAAAGGCATCCTGCTCTCTTAGAATAAAACATCATAGCTTGGTAGACCAGTACTTCTGGATCACCTAAGCACTCAGGGGTTTATTTACAAGTTGCTTGTGCCACCAGTGCATCACTTTTTGTGGCGCACCAGGAGCACATGCTGCAAGCCCATATCTACAAAGCTATGCAAATCCACTTTGCATGGATTTTCACGCCTTGTAGAAATGGAGTAAGGCAAGTTGCTGTGTTGCCTTACTTTGCTTCAAAGAGCCATTACATTGTTGTTGCAGTGGGTGTTCGCACGCAACACCCATGGATTTTGACACATTCCCAGATTTACAAGATTTTGTAAACCTGGGAATGCATCAAAAGCCCACACCTCCCTAGGAGAGGCGTAAGGGAAAACAACAAGGAGAAATATCCATATTTCTCCTCGTTTTTCCTCTTTCTATGTGTGCCGCATTGTTCAGTACACATAGTAAGAGGAAATTGTTTCCACCGATTGTTTTTGTGCAGGGAGGTGTCCCTTCGTACACAAAACAATCCTTCCTACAAACAGAGAGCCTTGTACCATGGTGCACGGGGGCCTGCAGTGGCTCATGGCAGCAAATTGTGCACCATTGCGGGGGGAAAGGACAGGGATGTGCCGTATTTTTTATAGATACAGCACAATAATGCCCTTTTCTTTTGACACAGGGCAGCGCCACAAGAATCCTTGCAGACTGACCTGTGCCAAAAACTTGTAAATGAGGCCCTGACTCTTCTTCAGGGCTAAGTAAAGTGAAGTTGTTAGCAGATTTTCTTACATTTTGCCACAAGCTGCTAGATGACTCTCTTCATGCCTGCTTCTTCTGGTGTATCACAATTCTTACAAAATCAACTTTCAGCTGGACCGCAAAGTGAATTGTGAGATACTACCACAGAACCATAGCTATCTTGCACAGTTATGATAGCCAACATTAAAAATATCATATAGCTCTTTGCAAGCAAAATGCAGATATAAGAATTGCTTTGTGGATGCAATTATTTCTTTCTTTGATTGCAACAAAGAAGGTTGTTAAAATGGCCTGCCACCATTTTCATCTTTGTGCCATTGAAGACTATGGGGTATATGGTTCAAAGAGGCAGTCTCACATCTGAAAGTCTAGCCTACCACTTGCGCATGTCAATCATGTTCTTCTTGTAGTGGCAAATACTGGTCTCCCAATTCATGTAAAAAAGCATTATCCTCTCAACAGATGCTTCATTTTGTCCTTTACTGATACCCTTTACTTATTATCATTACACAGTTGTTTCCTGTTCTGTTGAAATGGTTTTCTAATGTCATACCACCTCGATTACACTTATGCTTTTGAGTCACACTCTTAGCTCTGCATTCATCAACTAACATTCCTGTTTTTGAGTGATCTTTTCTGCTTTAAACTCCTGGACTTCCACATTCTGTTTTCAAATCTGCCTTCACTGGTCTTTAGTGGTACTCTTGTCTCAAAGCCCATAGCCGATCCCATTTTTTTCTTGAGTGGTATTTGCAGCTACGAACCCAGGAGTGACCATTCTTGTTCTTAAGTGATATTTCCTTCCATAGTCATGCTAACTGACTCCTTTTGGTCATTAGCGGTGCCCTTACTCTGATTACCAAGACTGCCTCACCCTCTTCTTGAGTAATATGGTTAAGTCAAAGCCCTTTGATTACATTCTTCTGTTCTTGAGTTTTATCCTACATTCTAAATCTCCGAAAAGCCTTCCATATCTAAGTTGTAAACACCTGGGCTGTCTCCTCCTGTTCGTGGGTGGTATTTGAAGACTTAAATCAACAGACTGTGTACATCCTGTTTATGAATTTGGAAGAAGTGTTGGGCGTGGCTCAATGGGGAAAGAGAGGATTCTTGGATCCAATTAGATGAATTCAGGCTATTTAAATCTGCTTTCCTGAGACAGCCTTTCTATTGGATTCAAAACCAAGCACCATGGGGCACATTTATAGGGCCCTAGCGCCACCTTGCGCCACATTAACGTCATTGTTTTTTACTTTATTGTGGCCCAACAAGGCCAAAATCCCAGCGTCTTATTTACAGTGTGGCAAAATGCATGCATTGCGCCACCCTGTAACCCTTTGTGCTATATTATGCCTGTGCAAGGAATAATGTATAAAAAGGCGGTGTTCCCCCATTAGGGGAGCCAGAAAAATGGCATAAGGAAATCTATGAGATTTCCTTACACCATTGTTTATGGCACTTTTAACGCCTACTCAAGAGCAGGCGTTACAAGGGGCCTTCTATTCTTTAGAATGGGTCCCTATGTACTCTGCAGGAGTAGATCCAATATTTTGGCACTGATCCTGCAGAGTACATCAATAGCGTCATGAATAATGACGCTATTGCCCTCTACCCTGTGCCATGGTGGCCGTATTTGAAATACAGAGTATACATGGTGGCGGTATGGGGGTGCTAAGGGACACAGGGAAAGTGTCACTGCACTCCGTGCAATGCCATTTTCCGTAAATCTGCCCCCAAGTACACTCCTTTGTCATCTAAACCACAAGGTAGCTGAGCAATCCTAGGCTTACACAGGGAGACGGAGTGGGCTAGAAACTCAGCACTAGATTTACTAGAAAATGACAAAGCTTGGTGCTGCGCCACATTTGGCAGCGCGTGTGGTCCATCATTTTCAAACCGCAGGAATGTGCTGTATTTAATAGAATAAGGTGCTTCCCTGTGTTTCCCCCTGTGCCTGGCTAAATTTGCTGCCAAGCGCCAATGCAGGCACCCTTGCGCCATAGTGCAAGGATGGCAGCATTGAGGAGGAGATTGTTTTTGTGTAGAAGGGAACACCTTTCTGCACAAAAACAATCTTAAATGGTGATTTGCTCTTTCTATGTGTGCTGCAGAATGCAGCACACATAGAAAGAGCAAAAAAGGAGGAGAAATGAAAGCATTTCTCCTTGTTGTGCCAATCTAACTACAACCCTAGGGTGGCATTAGATTTTGGCGCTGCCTCAGGTTTACGAAATATCGTAAATCTGAGGCAGTGTCAAAATGCAATGGGTGTTTCTGTGGCACTCCCACAACAACACCCATTGCACGCCCCTTCCAAGCAAAGTGCTTCGTGTGAAGGGGCCGTATCTACAAGGTGGCTTTAAGCCACAAAAAGTGGCTTAAAGCCACCTGGTAAATACGGCGCAGGGCATTGCGCCACCGAAGCATCACAAAAAGTGGGGCTCCAGAGGAGATAGTGCCTTTTGAATCTGGCCCTCAGACTTTTAATAACTCAATGCCTGGGATGTGCTTTGACTGAAGTAAACAACAATATTTTAATCTCCACACCCAACAAATAATACTGCACACAAACAATAGTATCAGATTAAACATTATGGAATAGCTAAAGGATTAATATTGGGGTACAGTTATACAGAAAAACTTAGGTGACGAAGGGCTTGAATACGACTGTGGCGGAGGGGATTACTCCATCACAAACTTGATGGATATCCAACACAGTATAACAAGGTCCATCATGCCCTTTGGAACTTGTAATACGGCAGACGGCATATCCATCATGTTTGTGATCGAGTAATCCCCTCCAGCAAGGTCGTAATCAGGCCCTAAAGCAGGAATGTCCCCTGCATGTAGTATTTGCCCCAGAGGCATTTTAAGACACCCACACATCTTCAGTGGAGTCTTGTAATAACATCTCAACCTCTGTAATTGCTTTGTTGTGGGAAACAGCCACCTGTGGCTTTATGGAGGTCCTCACCTAGTCCTCACACTTGTGCACTGCACTTCACATACCCTTTGGGGAAGCCAATGAATAGAGAAGTTATGTGAAGTAACTCACTGAGTGTGTGGAGAAATAAGGCAGTGTCAAGCTGACCACTACCTAAAACAGGGCTGTGCAGCTCACTCAGAGAGTAGTGCAATCTTCAGGGATTGGGAATGACACCTTATGGCACAGTTTAGGGGGCAGGAAGATGGCATATTATTGTGGAGTAAAGTTGTCACTAAGGCTTTGGTAATGAGTCTGTATGAACAGCACAGTACAGGACAGTGAAGGTGACTGTACCAGGCTATTGTTATTCATCATTACCGTGGACTTTGCTACTGCTCAGGCACTGACAATAATATGCAGTGCCTCTCTAGATGCATCTCCTTCTCTGAAACTTTGCTGCCAGGGCGGCCCCCTCTGCTATGGTGGAGGAGCGTCCTGGTGATGAAAGCAGAAAATTCCCTTTTTATTTGTTATCCCTTTATTTTTCCACATTCGTAGGGTGGGGCCAGTCTCCTCCATGTCAAAAAGTGAATCAGGAGTGGTAGTGTGCTTTTAAGTGAGCATGTCAATTTGGCCTTCTGTGCGAAGCTGGCCAAACTGACATGCACACTTTGAACTCTCCATCAGGTTGTGTTGCATAGCCAGGGGGAGACCAAGCTCCGTGTCCCACTCCCTCTTTGAGAAACATTTCTGCCTGCTCACACCAATCCTGGCACCTTTTTCATGCTGCCTAACAGCATGAAAGAAGCACTGGGATATGTTGGGGAGGGATGTAGAAGACGAGAGGCTGCTGGAGCAGGGGAACACGGAGGCGGCAGGTAAGTTTATTTATTTTTGTATTGCTCCTCCATGCCCCCCACTCCACGTGCTAACCCCCGCCCCCCACCCCTTCATGCCAACAGCCGCTACTGCGGTAACTCATGAGTATAACTTATAACGTTTTTTTTACATTGGTGTGCACCACTGCGTGTGGCACAGTCTCATTATTTCATAAATCAGAACAAGTCCTCACTACGAAACTGGATAACCGAAGACCATGGAAGGTGTCCCTACATCATGCATGTTCTAATGAGACCTTGATATGATACCAAGGCTTGAAACATCGTCGACAGATTGCATAAACAAACTGATGTTTTTCTTAAATTGAGTTTAAGTATAGGATAAAATACTGTTTTTTTAAGGAAATATTTCATTATTGGTCTTTAAATACACAATTTTAGTTGTCTGACACTGTCATACTGTCGTTCTCTCGTATTTTGTTCTCATCACCTTGGAAACACTGCACTATTTTTTGGAATTGTTCATTTATTTTTAAAAATATTGCTCTGTGAAACATTATATGTTGACATACATTAAAAATTTACTTGGATAAGAGATTGTAGTATGACGGTCATGTGGTAATGCAAAGCATTGGTTGACTATAGTGGCTTCACTATAAAATTAATTAATATGTTAAATGAGGCGTGTGAAAATCATTGTCAAATGAAATAATTATATATCGAGGTTAGCAGATGTATATGGTTTATTCCTGTTGTAAGAATATAATTCAGAGAAGGAGTTACTGTGTAATACACTCGCAAAACTGTCTTGAGTCCACTGAGGCTCATTTGTAAAAGCTTTAGCTCAACTCTGGTAAGCTGTGAACTTGAGCAGCAAGACATAAACAAAGGAACTAGTGTAAAGCATTTAGAAGCCCCAAACAATGAAATCACAAAGTCATGCTAAACAAAATATTTCAGACACCAATTTAAAAAAATAGATCATATTTGAATGAATTTTTTGACACTCAGATGAGCCAAATTGACTGGAGGGATCTGGAGACACAGATTTAAAGTAAAAAGTTAATCTCAGTTTTTTTTGTCCAAATGGCAAACAATCATTGGTAACCGTAAAGTTTAGAAACTTTTGAAAAGTTGAAATGAGTTTTGTTTGGCTAATCCAGCCCGAGTGGGGTGACCATTTCCAACAAGAAGCAGTCAGGTGAACCAGTAACAAGTATTTGGATAGCAACCTGGCCACCAAAGCAGTCTAAGATTCAGTCCACGCTTTACATCATGAACAGTGACTTCCATGGAGTGATCCTGATGCTGGTTATGCAAGATGCTAAGGATACTGAAAGATACTCTGGGTGCTGTGTGGTTGACGAAGGTGTCCTTGTAGTTATTCCTTGGTCCACAGGTAAGGTGGGGTGGCTTTGGCTATTGAGGTAGATGTCCCTCATATCCTCTTTGAGCCAGTAAATGGCCAGCTGAGCTGCCAATCTCTGTACACAGCAGGTCTAAAGGTATCCTTTGGTGAAGGCTGGTGTTCGTCTTTGGAGACCAATCTGGACTCAGATGGCACACCTTGGTCCAGCAGATGTGGGTGCAGCTTTTGGCAATTGAGGATTGGTCTTTTGGGTTGCCTTTCGGCAGTCCGTGGTGATTCAATGAAGGTGGCAATTGACTTATCAACAGGGACTACTTCAGATTTGATGACGCTGATGCTGGTTCCAGGGGGTCAGCCAGCTGACTTTTGGAGCTACTGCTTTGATCTTGGGCTCAGGAGTGACTTTTCCATGAGCCAGGAGCCACAGACACCTTCCTTTCTTTGCTAGCCCAAGGTGCAGCAGGTGCAGTCCAGCAGTCGGTGCAGCCTCTCTAGTCAGATCCAGGGGTCATCAGGTTATTCCTTCATCCATCCTTTCTCCATTTCAATTGTGATTTGAAGTTTAGGGTGCCGAGGGTGCCATAATTATGCCCAAAAAATGCCCCGGGGGATGATGCAGTCACTACCCAATGGGCTACTAGGATCCCTCTCATCCTGTGACAACTTCAGGCTATGTGTAGAATCTTGTAATACCAGAGTGCACTATTATGCCCACTCTCAAAAGGGATGAACCCCTCCTTGGATCTCTGGAGCTTGATAGCCCACCCTAGAGGTGTGGCTACCTGTGGGCCGCACACCCATGGGAAAACCAGTTTGGCCACTGGTTCCCCTCTCTGTCTCTGCTACCAGCCTTTTTACCTCAATAAAGGGGCAGCACTAGATGAGGGTGAAAGCCATTTGCCCAACAAATGTTATGTTATGTTAGCTGGATTTATATAGCACATGGCTTCCAAAAGGCCTCCCAGTGCTGAAACCAGAAGCCAAAGACTAGGCGGGAAAGACAACAGATCTAAAACAGCCAAGTCTTAAGTGCTTTGCGAAAAGCTGGTTCATGGCTGATAAGTCTAATCCTGAGAGGAAAGGAGTTCCACAGCTTCGAGCCCAAATAGGTCATTGTGGAACCACCTCATCGGGTTTTTCTGAATTTAGGGATTGTTGCAAGAGCGGTGGTTGCCGACCTAAGGTCTATGATGGGCTTGTAAAATGTCGCTAGGGTCTTAAGCAGAGGGGGGGCCCTATTATGTAGTGATCTGTGGATCACACACAAAGATTTAAATTGAATACGTTGTTCCACTGGGAGCCAATAGAGCGATGCAAGGGCCGGTTTATCTGAAGCATGCCTGGGGATGTCCAATAAAAGGCGAGCCGCAGCATTCTGGACTACCTGCAGTTTCTTTGTTACATATTTTGGTGAGCCAAGGAATAGGCTGTTGCCATAATCTAGATGAGACAGGATGCCCTTCTCCCACCTCCGTCTCACCCAGACTACCCCACACCCAAGCATTAGGAAGAGGTCACCCACCCCCCTGAGATTAGGCCACTCTCGGCCAGAATCACACTTAGTCGAGGTCCCTGGGAAATAGCTGGGACGTTAGGGAACAATCAATCAATCAATCAATCAATCATAGTATTTATAAAGCGCGCTATGTACCCGTTAGGGTTTCGAGGCGCTGAGGTGGGGGGGGGTGGAGAGGCTGTTTAGCGGTCGAAGAGCCAGGTCTTGAGGAGCCTTCTGAATGTGACAGGAGAAAGGTCCTTTAGTGAGCTTCGGGGATGCCCGGAAGCATTCAGTGGAGGGCCCGGGGTTGAGGGCGCGGAGCTCTTCGGCCGAGAAGTGGGCGCGGGAGGCGCGAGGACCAGGGGGGTTGGCGCTGGGCGCGGTCCAGGCGCGGACGGGCGCAGACGGGCTTGCCTCTGGCGCGCCTCCGGCGCGCCAGCGGCGCGGACGCGCAGCGCCAGCCATTAAGAAGGGAGGGGGGAGGGAGGAGCAGCTGGGAGGCGGGAGGCGGGAGGGAGCGGCAAATGGGGGAGCGAGGGGGGCGGGGCCGCAGGGAAGCAGCGGCTGGGGTCGAGGAGCGCACAAGGGGCGAAAGGCACAGAAATCGGGCAAAAACAGTCACAAATGCAGGAAAAAACACAATATGGACACAATACTGGCACTAAATACGATCGGGCCTTATTTGAAGGCAGATGACAAAGAAAAGGGGCCACCACTCAGGAAATTCACCCACAGGATGCCAAGCAGGACTATCTGAGGACAATAGTTTGTTTGATTAAAGGATTCTGTAACCTGAAGGCCAGCAAGAGGCCACGACAAGAAGGGGTTGTGCAGTCTCTTTACCCACTTTTGACCGCTCTTGAGCATTCCTTCAGCCTAGTCATTTACTCTCTTCACCCAGGCCTGTCACGGCAATACTACCTGGCACACACAGTTGTGTGGGGGGCTGGGTGAGGAGAGTGCAGGTAGGTCACCACTCGGAGAGCCCAAAAAGAATGATTTCTGAATAGAGGGAATATAGCAGGGAAGCCTCTCTGAAGGTAGAGGCACCCCATCAGGTCCACGTCGATCAAAGTAGCAACCAGGCAATCCAAGTACAACGTTTGGTGCGCAATGATCCGAGTCACTTCAAATAATTCCTTCTTCACACACAACAATGAGTTGCAAATACCTTGCCTCACTCCAAGTGAGGTACAAAGCCCAGTGCGTTTTGATAAAGGTCGCACCAGACGATTTCGGTCACACACAACGATAAGTTGTGATTTCTGTAACTCCCTGGAAATGAGGCACGATACCCGTTGTTCCTTGATACAGGTCACAATTGATGTTTCTGGTCACACAAACAGGTACAAATTCAGGAGAGCCGCATGAGGTACAATGAGGTACTACTACAGTTATGCCCAAACCTCCAAGGGTGGCAACCTGTGAATCAGACACCGCACACAATGAGCATGTAGTCAGCATGACTCACGAGGGAGATGCAATGCGACTGATGAAGCAGGGCAGGTGCGGTCCTGCAATCTGTGATTCTGCTCACCACCAACATGATTCTTATGTGTGCTCAGGCTCCTCAATGAAGAGGCCACACTACTGATATGAGGCAAAACATTTAGGGCTCTGCTCCAGGCAATCGGTCTCCAGGCACTATTCTTAGTTTCACACTCACTCCACGCTATCAGTTGAAGAACAGCAGATGATGCAGGCACGTTGGAAGGTACCGCTCTCCAGGTGTCACGAGCAGGTGGTGTACGCCCCATACAGTAGCAGGCAGTCTGCCCAGGCCAGCCACGACTGAGGAAGGGTGCACAGACCCTTCTGAGGGCAGCAATCCTCCTTGTGCACAACAGATTCCTCTGGCAGGGTGTCATGGTCCTGCTGAAGTATGGCACCAGTAGTTATACTGTAGTTTGCTTTTCAAGTTGGGGTGATTCTAAGGTTCTTCTTTGAACTACAGATGTCTCCCCTAAATTTAGTCTTGTATACCATGGGTTTATGGTATGAAGATCTTAACATTTCAGTCAGTCAAAGAACTTTATTTCGGCTACAAGAGCCACAAAAGCACAGCAACAATAAATAATGACATAGAATTAAATAAAATATGTGTATAAAATATGTACAATACATGTATATGAATAAAATAAGAAAATTAAATAGAAATAAGAGTTTGAATAAAAATAAAGATTGAATGTGCTCCCGGGGTGAGTCTAACATTTCTGTTAACACCATTATATTGGTAAAATCTTCCCTCTGACAATCCAGCTTGCCCCAAGGAATTTGGCAACATCAATCACTAACATAGGTCAAATATCTGATCTAAGAATTTGAAGAGCTAAGTCGGACCTGCGCACTCCCAGCTGTCTACAAGCCAGGGTCAACCATTTAATGCGTGGAGCAGTGTATGCAGGGCAGACAAATAGGAAGTGGGGGAGGCTTTCAATGGGTGCTTTACAAGCTGGGCAGATTGTTGTTTCGTCATGAGACCTGCGACTAGTGAATAGTCTCAATGGCAGGGTGCCAATACGGAACTGGAAATACAACTTCCTCTCTCTTGGCACTGTGATTATGTCCCTGAAAGCCTTGTATTTGCGCATCTCTTTTAGGTTAGTGAAGTCACATGATAGTGTAGATTGAAGAGCAACCCTCGTGTCTTCAGAGTCTACCATGTGCCAATACAGTTTTTTAAGATCAATTTTGGAAGGAAATGAAGTAGTGGTTGGGGAATCCCACAGTTCTCTGAGCCCAAGCGAATAAAGTAATCCCTTGATGTGTCTAAGCCAAGGGATACTATGTGAATGGTCAGCTTCTAGGATGAACTGTAGGGCTGTAGTAAACGAGGCGAGCTCCGAGGTGGCGCCGCCAATACAAGAGGGGGTGTGGACTGGCTTTGTGGTCAATGCGTTTCATGCCTAGGTCTTTAAAAAGAGGGAACAGTGGAGTACTCAACGGGAGGGACACTAGATTCCGTAAGAAGGTATTTCAAGACACCTTTATTTTTTGGGCTTTGGCATAGCTCCAGAGTTCAGCCCCATAAAGGGCTGAGCTTACTGCCTTGGTTTCATATATCGGGATCGCTGGCCATATTGGTTAGGTATGTGAAGGGTTAAAGTCCTTTATTAAGACCCCCGTTGTTTGCTTTAGCTTGAGTGCTTGCTTTGCAATATGGGAATTCAAAAGCATTTTTTCTGTTAGCATTATGCCCAGGTAGCTAAAAGTGTCAACCTTTTCAAGTGGAGTTCCCTCAAGAGTGAACTTTCCTCTAAATGATCTGTGTGGATTGAGTGTCATCAATTTAGTTTTAGAGGCACTGATTTCAAGTCCCCTTGTGGAGCAAAATTCCTCAAAACAGGTGAGGAGTTTACGTAATCCACTTGGGGTCTTGGATATCAGCAATGTATTGTCTGCGAAGAGCAGAACCAGAATTTTCTGTGTCCCTAATGATGGTGCATCAGCCTCCAGTCTAAGTAAAGAGGGGACAACATCATTGATGTACAGGGAGAACACGGTGGGGGCAAGGACACACCCTTGCCGCACACCCCTTGACACCTGAATTCTGTCAGTTAACTGCCCCCTATCGTCCCACCTGACACATGCATAATTACCCTTGTGGAGCCAAGTTAGTAAAACAAGAATGTGCTCAGGTCTTCCCATTAGGGTAAGAACTATCCACAGCTTGTTACGGGGTACTAAATCGAATGCGGATTTCAAGTCCGTAAAAGCAACGTACAAGTTCCCTTTGCCAGTAAAAACGTTTTTCCAATATAAGAGCAGGAACCTAAGGGCTTGCTCAATGGTAGATTTTTTTTGCCAAAACCTGCCTGGAGGGGACTAAGAATATTGCGTTCTTCCATCCAGTCTTGAATTTTACCCAGAAGGCAATGACAGAACACTTTCTGCACACAGTCTATTAGGCTAATAGGCCTATACTTGCTGGGAAGGCTCTGTCGCCCTTTTTAAAAATGGGGACAATGATGTTACCCTTCCAAGACTCAGGGATTGGTGCCCCAGATGCTATTGCATTCGCTATGATGGTTATGTATCTTGACCAGATAGCTATATCGGTTAAGAATAGATCTGCTGGGACACCATCCGCACCAGGTGCCCTGCCGCGCTTTATGGTGCCTAAAGAGTATGCTAAGTCCGCTTGGGAAAATAGTTGTAACACTGGAGGGGTAGGTGTGAGAGTGATAGATGAGCAAGTGTCCTTCTGTCGAGTGGTAGAACTATCATGGTTCTAAGAATATAACCCACTGAAGTGATCTACCCAGTCCTTTGGTGCGATGTTAGTTGTAATGTGCAGATCGCTGTTTGCAGGGCCGCGCACTGCCAGGGATCAAAATGATCATTGATTTTACTTGATTTTACTTGAACAGCAACTTGGAAGCACCTTTTGATGGGTGGGATATCCAGGGCAGGGTTAGCCCATGCCTGGTCCTCCTCGTAAGTGGACCCAAGATCATCCCAGTCAAGAGGATCAAATGTGATGTTAAAGTCACCTGCCACAATGATTTTGTACTGTCGGGGACAGTTTGGCAGAAAAGTCTCCAGGGTGGAGAGGGTTTTTGAACCCCCCCCCCAGCCCCTCTGGCATAGATGTTAAATAAAATCACAACTTCATCAGCCCCGAATGATAGTCGAAGACCTAGAAGATTGGGGGAGTCAATAGGTGGCTGTACTGTGTGGCAATTTAGTGACGTTCCGGTCCAGATGGCTAGAGCCCCAGAGGGCCTCCCTCTGGTGCTGGTCATTGCAGGAATATAAAAGTTGGAGTAGCCAGTTCGAAAAAGTGGATCAGTTGACCATGTCTCTTGAAAGAGACATTTGTCATGCTCATCAATAAAGGAAGTGAAGGACGGGAGGTGAAGGATAGATCTCAGGCCTGCCACATTCCACAAGGAAATTTGTACCCTGGTGGTTGAGTGGACAACCCTGTCCACTGACGTATTTGAGGATTTGGTTGCCAAGGGTGGGCTTAGCAAGTGAGGTCGCTTAGAAGGAGAGGTGTCATCCTCACTGTTGTCCAGTTGATGCAGATTTCAGTTATAGTAAGCATCTACAGGACCTGACCTGGTCCTAGGTGTAGTATTCTCATACTTTGCTATCTGTGATGAGTGTGAGTAACAGGGGGACGAATGTGCAGTGTTGTCACGGCCGTGCAATAGATCAGAGGTGGACTGGTGGGGTCTGTATGGCGGAAGATCGTCGGTGCTTGCAGGGGCAATGCTGAGGGCTACAGCCAGACCGGGACAGTTGTTTCTTGTAAGTCAGGGGGAAGCTCAACGTGTATTTCAAGTGATACTCTAAGTCAATCATTCTCGCTAAGAGCAGATGGTTTGCCTGATGAGCAATGGATGGGGCGGGCCATACAATGTGCAGGTGAGCTAGGATATTTAAACTGAATAAGGGATTGCTCTGGAACACTTGTCCTTGCCTCTAGGGCCACCAGGTTGTCCACCATACTCCTATCCCTGAATGTCAACTGTAAAATGTCAAAGTGTGTGCCAGGGTTGGGCCTTCTTACTGCATCAATTATGTCCTCGCGAATTACAGGGTAACAGCCCCTTACATGGCGAATCCACATTAATTGCCTTGTTTCTAAAAGAATCTCCCCCTTCTCTAGGTGGCAATGGGTGTAGCTTAGGAACATTTACCATTAGAACAGTCCTTGTGGATTGGAGTCGGTCAATGATGGGTTTGGCTGTGTATTTAGGGACAATATTGCTTGTAGGTTTTGTAATTGGATAGCAGGCATCTGGTGCATTCCCTGCACTTAAACTAATGTGGGAGGTGGACTGGTCAGATTCCTTTATCTTGGCATTGACTAAGAATTGGTCAGCACAACCATTTGCTTGCGCTGTGGGCAAGTTCATTGTGGTACCTAAGTGGTATGGTGTTGGATTGCAATAATGATTTATGGAACTCGTTGTGTCTGGACTAATTAACTACCGCAATTAAGGAATTAACCATAGACTTTAATTCTGACACCTTCCTTTTTAGATCTTGTATGCATAGCATGTGTTGTGCATTTGACTGGACTGAGTGCTTATTTACATCTACATCTACTAACTCACCCACACTGGTGCATTGATCTGGGTCATTCTGAGAGTCTAGGATGTTTAGTAGGGAACGGATGCGGTTAATGCACTGGATAGGGTCACTGGGATTAGCTGATGGCTTATCCGCCGATACTGGGGAGGCGTGGCTGATGACATCCCTACCCCCCCACCGGCCTGTGGAGGTTATGGCCTGTTGGCCGGGCTTTACAAATATGTCAGCAATTTTCTTATGACCAATGCCCTTCCTGGCAGGCAAGCAATCTCCCCCAATTCAGGTGGGGCTGATGTCCGGGGGGAGGGAGTTTGCTTTTCTGCTTTGGTGCTTTTTGACACCACCCCTGCCCTACCCTCTATTCCCTTCCTTTTGCCCATATGTTTATAGTTAATGGATAGCTGCTCAATATACTCCTGCAAGAAGGTACAGTAGTGGCAATAGTCAATGGCGCCTATTTAAAGAAAAATGTTAGGGAGGTGGCCCAGCCCAGCTTCCTCCGGGCTACGACAGGCGTGAACGGGCCTGCCCTTGGCCGGGGCTTAGCCCGGGAGAGTCCTGCGCCAAGAAGTGCTCTCAGGCGCTATATAGCGCTCGTTGGTTTGATCAAGTAGCTGCAGGTGCTCCCAAGATGGCTGCCTCCTGGGGGCCACAAATCTGTCTGGGATATATAGTCCCTCAGAGTATCTGGCGCGTCTCACGCCACAAAGTGCCTCCACGCGCTATACAGCGCTCGTTGGTGTGATCAAGTGGATACAGGTGCTCACAAGATGGGTGCATCCTGGGGCCATAAAGCAGTCTGGGATATCTAGTCCCTCAGAGTTCCTGGCGCGTCCCCTGCCACAAAGTGCCCCAACAAATAAAGTACTAAGACGTAATTGAGCCCTCTGTGTCTCCCATGAATAATCCTCTTTTTCCGTATCTTTAGCGCCATGTAAAAAGCAACACTCCCACCCTGTACCTAATGCTCACCTCCCCGGGGTCTTAACGTTTAGTGGGGCCATGATCTGGCTCCGAGAGGCCAAGTGTCAATCCTCTTCCTCAATCTATTCTTCCAGGCCTTCGAATGGTAGAGGTCTGTCACTCCAGTTGCATGCCTATCGTGTTATAGCTGTCGCTGGGGGAAGCACAGCTATGCTCCCTCAACCTCTACTGGAGCAAGGCAGAAAGGCACACAGCAGACTTTAGAGCAGAGAAATGCCCACTTTCCAAAAGTGGCATTTCTCAACTACTGATTACAAAACCACCCTCACCATAAGAAGGGGTTTATCACTACAGAGCCAATGATAGGAAACATCATGAGACTGCTCCACTGCAATCCACTTTTGTAGTTGAGAGTGATTTCACTCATTCCCCCATGTTAACTAATGAAGCAAGCGACCCTCAGATGTAGCGAGAACACACGTGGGTTTTCTTCACCAATTTCAGAAACCCTCTTGATGTAAGGGCACACAATGCACTGAAATGGCAGCCTCAGTACATGTTTGAAAATACCATTCTACAAGCGTGCATGCACTGGCCTGCAATGGCAGGCTCAGCACATATTTGAAAATACCATTGTGCAAGCGTGCACGCAGTGCTCTGTAACGGCAGGCTCAGCACATGTTTGAAAATATCATCGTGCAAGCGCGCAGGCACTGGTGTGCAATGGTAGGCTCAGCATATGTGTGAAAAAACTATCATGTCAGCGCTCATGCACTAGCCCCTAATGGGAGGCTCAGCACGTTTTTGAAAACACCATTGTGCAAGCGGGCATGCACTGGCTTGCAATGGCAGGCTTAGCACATGTTTGAAAATACCATTGTGCAAACACACATACACTGGCCTGAAATGGCAGGCTCAGCACACACAAGTTAGTGGCACTGCCTACCATATGTAGGAAGGGCTCACACACTTTCACTTTGTACTTACAGTGGAAACCCTTATCCCACTTAAAAGACAATCAGAAAGCCCATGGAAAGAGCCGATCTCCTAGGTAGGAAAAACCAATGTGGGGGCTCTCTATTACCAGGGCATGGAACAAACCCTGTGTAACTGCACTACCTTCCACCTACCACCCGCTCCGCTCTACGGGTAGTGTAAGGCTCACTCAGGTTTGGCCAAGGAGCGAGAAATGCCACTCTAAGAGCAAGCGCAACTGCACCTCCTCAGGCCTGCAATGGTATGCCTGATTCATGCTTGAGAGCCGATTCTGGTGTGTGGCACACAGTGCAGTATCCCACTAGTAGCTAGCGCCGTGCCTTTTTACAGGGCACACCTGGGTACAGCACCTCAACCAATTACATAAGTGCCTCTTCCTGGCATGTGTAGGAAGGGCATGCACACTTTCCCACTGAAGTACAATGGGAAAGTGCCCAGAGTCCTAAGGCCACGCAAAAAGAGCCTGCAAAAAAACTGGGAGGAAAAGACAAAAAGTTTCAGGGTAATATCCTAAGAAGGGCCTTGTCCAACAGGCTACTAACTTTCCCACAGCAAAATGATAATTTGAAAGTGTTGCTGTTAGGACATCTTAAAAGTATATGTCGTACTTAACAATATACAGCTCCCTGCCTTAGGGCCCTATAGGCTTTTATTAGGGGAGACTTATGTATACTTTCAATAGGTGTGTAGGCTTTGACATTGGTTTAAGTGTCAAAGTTGAACTAGTAGTTCCCTATACGCCCACAGCAACACCCATTGCATGCCCCTTCCACTCAAAGTGCTACGTGTGAAGGGGCCATATTTACAAGGTGGCGTTAAGCCACAAAAAGTGGCTTAATGCCACATTGTAAAGACAGCGCAGGGCATAGCGCCAACATAGTATCTCGTAAAATTACACTCCGGTGGTGCTAGGGGCTCACAAATATGCCTCACAGTTTTTAAAACATGCATGTGGTTACAAAATGACACGACCCAGTGCCTACGGCCTTGTGCTTCTATTTTTATTTCTTTTTGTATTTAAATAATTTCTTCATGATGCACATCATCAAGAAAAGGCATTCCCAGAGCTAAAATGTCTCCAAGGCGAGACCTACTGACTTTGCTATTGTGTTTGTTTTTTTTTTAAGTATTGCTGTAAGTTCAGAAGTGCATCTTGTTGTGTGGTGTCCTACTTCAAATAATATTTTACTCTGACTCAAAGGAGTACATCCCATCTAAGAAGCACAACACTGGGTCCTGCTGGTGTTTGACGCCCCTAATTCTGAAGAGTGGCACCATCTTTTTGCTTCCCATTGACGATTTATGAGGCGTCCACTGCCTCCTACGGAGCAGCCTATAGTCAGAGGGTAGCGAGCGCATTACCAGCCGCATTCCCTCCCTGCGCATCCCTGCTAATTGCCCTGAGAATCACCAGAACTCTTTTGCTCATTTAAGCCATTCCGAAATGCACATTTTTATGAGAGCATTATCAGGCTTATCATATTCTCCGACGCCTATTATGGAAATGAGCCACTCACTGTGTCAGACAGCGAATGTGCGGCAGGAGATAAGATGTGCCGGAGAGTTTTTTTTCACTGTTTGACTTTCAGAGGAAATCTGTAGAATTGGGCGATCCGGTTGAATCTGTGTGATGGGGACGTGTGATGTGTGTTGAATCTGGAGTACAAGGGAATTGTTTGTGCGCTGGGCTCCGTTCGGACGTGAGGGTTGAGTCAAGGTGGAATGGCACACTGGAAATCAGAGAAATATCCTCACAGGCCAGGGACTATGATAGACGCGTAGGACTCGGCACAGTGAGAAAAATGTCAGGCGTCTAACTTGTGACAGAAACTGCCCCAGCCTTACTCGCCTTTCTGATGCATTTACCGGCAACTTCCTGGATCTCCTGCACTGGTTGACCAAGTCAGACTTTTATATTTTTATTTGTCTATCGATATACCTGCATCTGTACGGTATAAGACAATTGGAGGTGCAGAATACCAGGTATTATGAAGTTTTACATCGGTATGTCCCGTTTATTGGTTAATATGTTCCTCTCTAAGACCACTGTGAGAAAGGCACCTAAAATTCCTAAACATCCACTTATACATTTTCCAAAAACTCTCCTCTTTGTGTGGGTTGAAAGTCCTACACGTTAGAAAAAAAAAAGCACTATGGCAGGGACTTTCAGTCAACAACAAACTGAATTCTGGGAGATTGTCTTACTTTACTTTAATTGAACCCTTTTGACTAAACACATAGATCACAATAATTTTGTTTCCCGTGCAACAGATCATATTCATTTGATAAAAAAAAAGCCTAGCACCAGAAATATTGGGCCGACATTGAGCTATTGGATCACTCAAGTCATGGTAAACGTCCCTCAAAGAGGTGAGAATTTGTCATTTTGTGCTCTGTCTCTTTTCTTGGCACTTATCCTACAGATTCTTTGATACTATGTGTTTTTACCTTTGAATACTGCCATCTACATTTGTAATCAGGGGCTAAGTCCAGGTGCGTTAGACCTGAACTGTAGATAGAACTTTCTCTTTTAGTTATGATTTGGGCACGTCAGCGCTGAAAGGGAACATTGATGATGCAGGCTTTCAGTGAGCTGATCATGTGACTCAACCACACAGTTTTCGTGGCTGTGAATGCTTTGTTTATAAGCACTAACCATGGTTCTTATTATGGCAGTCATGGAAGGTGCCCCAGGCACTTTGAGTCGTGGCCTACACAGTTAAGTCATCATTTGGGTTAGCATAATGCCGTTGGTGAGAGGGGACTCCAGGATCTTAGAATCTGGGTGGGCTTCCAAGATGCATTCTTCTCAGTAATACTGCTTCACGGGGCTACCCAGTTTCTGAGTGCAGTGTCTGTCGGTAGAATTAGGGAATGAAGGGCCACTAATGGCCCACATTACAAGAGAATATCCAGGGCATCACGGTACGATGTAGCTCTGGGAGGGAGCCTTTTGAAGCCACCACAAATATATAATAGAATAGCAAGGTTTTCTCATGGGAAAGGTGAACTATAAGCCACCAGGCAGGCAGGGAGTGAGACAGTAATATCTCCACAGAGACACGAAGCCCCACTGTCTAATAAGGCATTTTGGATGAAGTGAGGAGAGACAGAACCCCTGGGATTATGAGAATGAGTACACTGACAGGAGAATGTGACTCAGGATCTCACCTTAGCCAGGCAAGAGAGAAGATAGAATTCACATATAATGGATCTATGTCAGGGGCCAAATGCACACGTGTGACTTATGGGTTTAATGGAAAGTTTAAGGCCTTTGAAAGCTCGTACAGACGGAATGTAGGCCTCTGGAGGTAATTTGAACAATGCAAACTCCCACTCTGCCTCAGGAGAGTGGTTAAGTTCAGACACATTGAGACATTGTAGGAGGCTGGCCTGGTTTGTAGTGGGTACCATGGGTACTTACACCTTATACCAGGTCCAGTCATCCCTTATCAGTGAAATGTAGTAGTGTTCTAGCAGCTTAGGCTGACAGAGGTAGCTATAGCAGAGCAGATTAGGCTGAACTAGGAGACATGCAAAGCTCCTGCAATACCACTATAGTTACACAGTACTAATACACAAATAAAGACAATACTCAATGTTACCAAAAATAAAGGTAGTTTATTTGGGTGACACAGTACCAAACATATCTTAGAGACAATACCCCTTCTGGAGGTAAGTATTATACATAAAATATACACTAGACACCAAAATAAGGTAAGTAATTAGACATAGGATAGTGAAAACAATAGGAAATGCTATAGAATGCAATGGGAGAATATAGGTCTAGGGGCAAAACAAACCACAAACTAAGAAAGTGTAATGCGAATCACCAGCTCCCCCCTTGACAAGTGTAGTGTGTGCAGAATCGCTGGGAAAGTAGGAATACAGTAAAGGTAAGTAAATTACCCCACCCCAGAGCCCAGAAAAGCAGGAGTAAAGTACTGCAGGTTTCCTTAGGACATACTACACCTTGTGATTGGGATTATTGCAAGAACCAACCAAGTCTGCAAACAACAAAGAGTGGATTCCTTGACCTGAAGATCTGCAAAGGAAGGAGACCAAGTCCAGAAGCCGAAAGAAGTTCCAGGAAGAACAGGAGCCCCTGCCAACCCAGAAGAGGATGCAAAAGAAGAGTCCCTGGTTGGACTATGACTGCAGAAATGCACCATAGGAAGATGCCAGCAGGTTCCTGCATGATGCAAAGGATGTCCCACGTCGTGAAGTTGAATGCAGGCGAGTTTTGGCACTGGATTCCTCCAAAAATCTTTGGTTCTGGCAAAGTCACATTTTGGGTCAACTCGGTGCTATCTGGACCCAGGAGGGACCTGGGGGCCTCAACTCTGTGTGAGGAGGAATAGGGGGCTCTCAGCACTTTAGGGAACCCTCAAAGCACCAGATAGCCCCACAGGAGTCCCAGGACATGGGGACAAAGTAGGTGCAAAATGTGCTTGGTGCAGCACTACAAAGGAAGGTCCCACTCTGCCGGAGAACAACTCAGCGAGTTGAGCATCGCAGGATAGAGTGGTGGGGACCTGGGCCAGGATGTGCATAAAGGAATTTAGCAAATAGTGCACAAGGCCTCAAGAGGTGAAAAAGATGCGGTGCATAGGGGTACTGTCATTCTGGAGGAAGACAAGGTCTTACCTCCTCCAAATTGCGACAGCAGGACCTCAGGACAGTCTGTGTCAATGGGGTCTGCCCTCTGTGTTCCAAGGAGCATGCACATCGCCAGGAGAGGAGTCCAAGAGAATCAGTCATCGACATAGAAGGTGCCTGCATGAGAAGGGGAGTGACTCCGTCATTCCACTGGAGATTTCTTCGGTCCTTCTGGTGCAGGGTGAAGAAGGGCGTCCTCAGGGCATGCACACCGTTCAAACTGTTGCAGTTGTTGGCTGGAGCTGGAGTTGAAAAGGAAAAGTATCCCTTGTGGATAATTTGTTGCTGTTACAGCGGTTCTTGGAGCAGGCTGCAGTTGATCTGAGGTCAGAGGGTGAAGTAGTAGTTGCAGAGGATTCCTGCTGGAAACTTGCAAGTAGAATCGGAAGAGAACCATTAGAAGAGACCCTAAATCGCCCTGAGAGGGGGATTGGCTACCTTATCAGGTATGGACCTATCAGGAGAGGTCTCTGATGTCACCTGCTGGCACTGGCCACTCAGAGGCCTCAAGAGTGCCCCCTCACCTTGAAAAGCAAGGTGGCTGATGTCTGGGACACACTGGAGGAGCTCTGGGCACCACCCCTAGGGTTGTAATGGACAGGGGAGTGGTCACTCCCCTTTCCTTTGTCCAGTTTTGCACCAGAGCAGGGACAAGGGGTCCCTGAACTGGTGTAGACAGGTTTACGCAAGGAAGGCACCATCTGTGCCCTTAAAAGTATTTCCAGAGCCTGGGGGAGGATACCCCTCCCCAGCCTGTAACACCTATTTCCAAAGGGAGAGGGTGTAACACCCTGCTCCCAAAGGAAATGCTTTGTTCTGCCTTCCTTGGACTGAGCTGCTCAGACCCCAGGAGGGCAGAACCCTGTCTGTGAGGTGGCAGCAGCTGTAGCTGCATTGCAAGCTTCAGAGAGCTGGTTTGGCAGCACTGAAGGTCTATGGTGGAGCCCCCAGGATGCATGGAATTGGCTCCCCAATACCAGATTTGGATAGGGGGGACAATTCCATGATCTTAGACACCTTACATGGCCATCTTCGAAGTCACAATTGTGAAGCTACATATAGGTATTGACCTATATATAGTGCACGTGTGTAATGGTGTCCCCGCACTCACAAAGTCCCGGGAATTGGCCCTGAACTATGTGGGGGCACCTTTACTAGTGCAAGGGTGCCCTTACACTTAGTAATTGTGCACCTAACCTTCAGCAAGTGAAGGTTAGACATGTAGGTGACTTGTAAGTTACATAAGTGCAGTGAAAATGGCTGTGAAATAATGTGTGCACTATTTCACGCAGGCTGCAGAGGCAGTCCTGTGAAATGGTTTGTCTGAGCTCCTTATGGGTGGCAAAAGAAATGCTGCATCCCATAAGGGTCTCCTGGAACCCCAATGCCCTGGGTAATTAGGTACCATATACTAGGGACTTATAAGGGGGCTCTAGTGTGCCAATTGAAATTGGTAAATGAAGTCACTAGCCTATAGTAACAAATTTAATAGCAGAGAGAACATAAGCACTGAGGTTCTGGTTATCAGAGCTTCAGTGACACAGTTAAGCACTACTGACAACACACACATTAGGCCTCAAACTATGAGCACAGGGGTCCTGGTTAGCAGGATCTCAGTGAGACAGGCAAAACACGCTGACATATAGGTTTTTATCTATGAACACTGGGGGCCTGGCTAGCAGGATCCCAGTGACACAGTAAGAACACACTGACACACACTCACAAACTGGCCAAAAGTGGGGGTAACCATGCTAGAAAGAGACTACTTTCTCACGGACATCATTTCATGGGGAGAGTAAGAAAGGGTTTCAGTTGCCTCCAGGCCATGTTAAAACAATCTGAATATCCTCCAGCTATAATTAAACAACAGAAACGAATTGTGAGAGAACTTTTGGCTGCTAATTAGTCATGAGACAGGACCCTTGAATGCAATGCAAGAGGCTTTGACAATTGTGGCCTCTGTAAAATATTGAAACTTCTGGGTCCTTGTAAATATGGTGTGGTTGAAAAATATAAGCATATAGGTCATCATTACGAGTTTCACAGTACTGGAGTAACAGTAAAATGGATTTTGATTTTACCATTACTGTGTGGTAAATCCACACCAGTACCATGCAATTACAAGTAAAACACCATGGAATTAGAAATTACAATGATCTCTCATAATCCACCTGCACAGCAGTGACATCACTGAATTTCCCATCATGTATCTGGACAGGAAGTGACATGATTGGTTTTCCCGCCAAAACCAATTTTAAAAGAAGCAGCTGCGCAAGAAGACTTCATTTCTACCACCCATCAACACAGGAAGTAATATAATTGAATCTCCCATCATTCACCTACACAAGAAGTGACATCACTGAATTGACCATCATCCATCTGGACAGGAAGTGACATTACTGCTTTCATGCCAAATGTGTCTTCAAGAGAAGAAGCCAAGCAAGAAGACTTAATTTCCCACTACCCGTTTGCACAGGAGATGACATAAGCGCACCAAGGACTCCTCTCCGTCCCAGGATCTACTTAATGACAGCTGCAACATGGACATGCAGTGGGAGCACCGCTGGAACATCAAAGGTGCACCAAAGGCAAGCCCATCTACGCCCATCCGTACCTGGACCACACCCAGCTTCAGGAATCCTGGTTGATCACTGCTCAGCGATACTCGCAGCACTCCTTAGGTCACTAAACCCTAGACTGTTTCCCCAACTGCTGTTGAGCCCACCTCACCATGGTAGGAACTTTCACCTGAACCTATTGCGAGTTCTGCAGCAGCCTTCCACACTGACCAATACTAACACCACCCTCAACACCTCTTCCCAACACACACACACCACACAAAAATCAACAAGGCATACACTCTCACCCTACACCACACTCCACAGCAAATCCACATGTCAACACCCCCTCTCATGCATGTTCCCCAATACATGATCATTCAGCAAGCACACAACCGAAATGTGGGACCTTCTGAACAGCGACACGTCTGACATCCTCTTCATCACAGAGACCTGGCTCAACTCCTCATCTCTCAACATCATTACGGCAATCCCAGTAGGCTACAAGATCACTCAAAAGGACCGCATTCACAAGCCAGAAGGAGGACTCGCTTTCATCTACAAGAAATACATCAAATTCCCAACATCCACAGAGAAAGCCACCCCATTCATGGAACACCTGCACTTCAAGGTGGAAATCTCAGAAACATTCATCCTGAATGGAACCCTCCCCTACTAACTACCTGGATCATGAACTAGCTTTACTAAACTCATCACCAACTTTTGTCACTCTGCTCACTATTGACTCCAGAGCCTACATTCTTCTCTGTGACCTAAAATTTCAGCTGAAAATCCAAAACAATCCCTGCTCCACACCACTCCTCGAAAGCCTCCACAAGATTGGCTTCACCCAGCTCGGCACACAACCAAAACACACAGGAGGACACACACTAGTGCCCATCTTCACCACAAGTGACATCATCAAATGTAACTCATCCACACAGCTCACATGAATCTACAATTCCATTATCCACTTATAAAACAACACACTTCAAGCCAACACCCCTGCCAAGTTTAGCACTCCAAGGTGCAGCTGGGGCAAAATCACAGAACCAGACTGGCCCAGCACCCTCAGCACTGATCAGCCTAGCACACAGACAACCTCGACAAGGACATCAAGAGTTTTAACAACTGGATCAAGATGCTTATGGACTCCCTCGCATCCATCAAACCCAAGAAACATAGTAGATCTAACAAGTAGGCCAAATGGTGCACAGAAGACCTCAGAAACACCAAATGACACTGTAAACAGCTAGAAAGGAAATGGAGAGTCAGCCACAACACCACAGAGAGAACTACCTACAAGGCTTCACTCAAAGGCTATCACCAGCAAATTAGAGACACCAAGAAAGAAGCATTAGTAGGCCGCACCAAAGGAAGCACACTAAGCTGCAAGAAGATGTTCTTAATCATCAAGGAATTTAATCACTTTTAGCCACTGTCAACAACATTGCTGCCTCCCAACAACTCTGCAACAACCTACCCAACTACTTCCACAACAAAAACTCAAATATCTACAGCCACTTTGTATACCAGCCCAACCTCAGAAAACTTATTGCTAACCCATCCCCCACCAACCAAGGTGGCCAAATGGATAACCCTCACCAGAAACGACACAGTGGCAATCATGCGGACCATCCACTCAGGGGCCCCAATGGAACCATGCCCGCACCACATCTACAACCTGGGAACATCACCAATCAGACCACCCTCACTCACATAATCAGCACCTCCATCATATCTGCCATTTTCCTGGATGAATGAAAACTTTGAGAAATCAACACCCTTCTCAAGGAGCCCGCGGCTGACCCAATTCAAAGGAGTATCTTCCTACTCCCCTATCCAACCAAAGTGATTAAGAAGACCATTAACAAGCAACTCACAACCCACTTCGAACTTCACCATCTTCTGCACAATACATAATCAGGGCCATTGGAATTGTGCAATTGTGCAGCAATTTGCGCACATTTATAGATTTGTCATCTGTCATCTGCTGCATATTCTGCAGATTTGTTCTGCTTTGCTTCAAACTAAGAGGAAAACGATGCCAAGGAATGCAGCACACTAGTTTGAGTAATGAGTTTATTAAGGCACTTCCCAGATATCAAATAAAAGCACATGAAAATATAAACATGCACATTTAACTTGAATTCAGTAAAACACATGTAAATGCCAAAATACTCACAGCAATTAAACAATGACAGGCATAAAAATTGCAAAGCATCAAAAATTAATATATACATTGAACGAACAGCCAAGCTAGATAATTAAGAATAAAAATGCATCACCATGGGAGTTGAAATCTTCATCCTTGGCCAGCATCATCAAGCCAAGGAACCCTGCATTGCTGAGGCAGGAGGCTTTCCCAACATGGCCTGTTTCCTGAACTGTGCATCCACGTTCAGGTGAGCTCCTTCTGCCTCATTGCCAAGCTCCCCCACCTCATATACCTTAATAAAAGATTTTATTAACACCTCTCCCTGTAAGTAAGTTATGAAATTCAAATGCTGGCTGTACTCAGTCTGCGTCGAAAACACACAAAGGAACAGATCCTGCCCTGATGCGTATTCCTGAGACAAAGCTGTACCTTTCTCTTTTGAAAACATTCTCACCCTGGTACACTCTTATCACCTCCGCATCATCCACCATATGTTCTCTGCTCTAGTGAGAAGAGTGAAAACACATTCAGTGTAGATAACAAGTATTGTGGAAAAATACCTGCGCCATCGCTGTGACAGCATCTGAAGCTAAGCACAAAATGGAGTCAGTGGTCAAGATGGAGTCGGTGGTCCAATACAAATATCATGACAATATTTTACTCAAAAAATGTGTTTCTAGTTCAAACGGTTCAAAAGTTACTAAAAATGCAATGAAGAGTGTTGCAACGCCTTGGAAGGCCCTTTGCAAAACTGGGTTTGTCACCTTTCTGTTGCTTTTTAGTATATTTGGCTGTTAAACTGTTACTTATGATATGCAAGTAATGCCCAGGTAGGGTTACCAAGTTTAAAAATGAAGAGCGAATGAAGTAATACTGTTACAAAATGTGGCACATTATGCCACTTAATGTGCCTTTGCTTGCTGCATGATTTAATCAACCCTGCTGCATAATTTGGTCTTCTCCTGCCGTAGAATTCAAGAGTCCCTGCACATAATCAGGATTCAGGAAAAACCACAGCACCGAAGCAGCACTCATCGTGCCCACCAATGACATTCAAAACATCCTAGAATAAGGAGAAATAGCAGCCCTCATTTTGTGCGACATCTCCGCAGCCTTCAACTCTGTCTCACAGAACACCCTCATCAGAACACTCCATGATATTGTCAAACAAGGATCCACTCTTAAATTGATCTGTTCCTTCCTCATAAGATGAACAAAAAGGTCAGTCTGCCACCATTCACATCAGAGACCAAGAAACTGACATGTGTTGTCCCCCAGGGATCGTCCCTCAGCCCCGCTCTTTTCCACATTTATATGACACTGCTCGCCAACATCATCTGTCATCTCCTATGCTGATGACGGCCTACTGATCCTCTCCCTGACTGACATGACAAACACCAACAAACACCACCAGAACCAATTTGACCAATTGCATGACCATGGTAGCAGACTGGATGCAAACCAACTGCCTGAAGCTCAACTCCAACCAGACTGAAGTAATGATGTTCAGCAACAAGACCTCCTCATGGGATTCGGCTTCTGAAAGTGAAACGGTAGGGTTCAAGAAACAAAAACATCACCTTCTCCACAAATGTGTACCTTGTCATTCTAAAAAATGTGGGTGAGAATCAGCTATTTTCCTTCTAGCCTTCTGCCATTTTAAAGTACCAGAAAGGCAGCTCTCTCCATAAGGGTAAGCAATGTCCTTATTGACTACACTATCCCTTGAGACTCACTCGTAATGAACACACCAAGACGCATATTTGAGAACCCCTAGCGTAACTGGAGCGTCACTTTTCGTGACGCTCCGGTGGCGCAATGCCCTGCACCTTATTTATAAGGTGGAGTTATGCAACTTTTTGTGGCTTAACACCACCTTGAAAATATGGCCCCTTCACATGCAGCAATTTGCATGCCACAGCAATACCCATTGCATTTTGATGCTGCCTCAGATTTACGAATTTTTGTAAACCTGAGGCAGCACCAAAATTGTTAGCAATGCACAACAAGGAGAAATGCTTTCCTTTCTCCTCGTTTTTTCTCTTTCTATGTGTGCTGCATTCTGCAGCACTGAGAGAAAGCACAAATCGCCATTTAAGATTGAAACAATCTCTCCGTCAATGCAGCCATCCTCGCACTGTGGTGCAAGGGTCACTGCTTGGTGCATGGCAGCAAATTTAGCGTCAGCACAGGGGGAAACACAGGGGTGCACCGTAGTCTACTAAATAGGGTGCATCCCTGCATTTTGAAAATGCCAGTGCGAGAAGCTGCCAAATTTGGCACAGAATTGCGCACCATTATTTTCTGATAAATCTGACCACAATTGTTTTCCAAGTATACCAAATGGTGAAAATGTTTCGAGAGTAGGTGCTCACCAAAGTATGAAATTGTGTACCACCAGGAACCAGGGTAAATCAAGGGGGAGCACACTGCCAAACACTCTTCTACTTTTCAGTAATTTATAACGTTGCAAACTGCATCTAACATAGTGTTAAATGAGAATAGGGGGTGACTTGCTGCCAGTGTGCTTCCCACTCCCATGTGGTTGACAAGCCTCTGCAGGATGCACTTACATGCTTTTGAGTGGTGCTTTACCTGGAATACAAGGTGCAGCACTTCAGTGATCCCCAACAAACATTCTACTTAGTGCTACCTATGGACAAGAGCTAAAAAACATGTATGTCACTGGTAGTATCAGCAGCACTGGTGGCAAACATTCTTCTACTTGTGATTAGTTTAAAAACACCATGAACTACACCTACAAGAATGCTATAAGATAACAGATGCAGACTTGCTGCCACCCTTATCTGTTGATTACTTAGCTTCTCCAGGAGTCCTTTTAACTTATGAGCCACCCTGGGATCCACTTTTGAAGTGATATACTGTTGAACTACAAGCATCACTTCAAGCACTCCAGTCGACCTGCTAGTACTGAATACAGGGAAGACTTGAGGGCATGGTGCTCCCCCTCCCTTGACACATGTGAATCCCTTAGCCAAATTAACCAAAAAGCTTGGACACACGTCAAGCCCAGAGTATGAAGCGATCCGACCTTACTGGAGATGAAAGGCTCAAAACACTGTGAGGATTGGTGCTAAGCAACGTCTGTTCCACAGATGCCCACCTCTAAACATGGCTGCAGTATAGAGAATCATAAAGTAAACTAAACAACTTATGAACTGTGTTGTCTATTGGCAGGAAAACCCTACTGCCAGAAAAAAAAACTGAGCACAGTAGACTTTATGAGTTCGGGATCACAGGAACCACAAAAACCCACTGATTTTGTCACCTAAAATCTTATGGTCCTGAATAACAGAGAGGCCTATATTGAGTTGAAAGCAAACTAAGAGCAATTTTATTATGAGTACTGAACACCGACGGAGCTTAATAATGTTGTGCACCAATCCGCAGAACACACCCGCGCAACAGCTGTTCCTATAATGAATTAATTAGATTAAACATTAAGGTGAAACAGCTGGTGGATGCTTGCTCTCCTGGTTTGTACACTGCATTATGAACCAATCTGTCTATACATAACAGGGAATAAAGGAACGCTGAAGTGGACCTGCTAGGAAACACTTTTCAGACTGTCTTGCACAGGTCCCTTTTCATGCAGAGCATTGATTCGATCAACACAGCACTCTGCAAGCCTAGCTTCCAGCTTAACAAACACACGTCCTCTATATTTCTATACAATGGGGATAGATCTTGTGATGTTGGTTTATTGGGATCAAAGGTCGTCCATTGATCAGGAGCATGGCACTTGCATAACATGCGGCTACAGTGAGAGAGTTAATGGGAACCCAGCAGCCCTGTCCTAAAAATCTAGCACTGACTGAATTCCATGCGCGCGACCTGGGGTTATCTATGAGCTTCCAATGCTTACTCCGAGACAATAAGCATAGATGAGTTTGCAACAAAACTGAACATAGGACAGCTTTAATGTATTTATGTCTTTGTCCTTAATATTAAGTGAGCCCATCCGCCAAATTTTATATGTATACACGTAATTTAAACTCATATTTAAGAGATACCGGAGACCTGTTGGAACATCTGGAGGGTATCCCCTGGCAGAACACTTACAAACTTATAACAATGGATGTGGTTTCACTTTATACAAATGTTGAGCACCAGATAGGGATACAGGCATGCAAATTCTTTCTAAGTCAAAGAAATATCCAGTTTTTCCAACACATCGACATGCTGGTGGAAATGATCAATCTATGCTTAATCAACAATTTATTTCTTTTCAATCAACAACTATACCTACAAGCTAAGGATACAGCTGTGGGTTTTTCTTTCTCTCCAAATTTTGTAAACGTAACAATGGGTTGGTTTGAACAACAAATTGCTTGAGCGGCAGAAAATGAAAAAAATAATAAGTTGGCTCAGGTTCATAGATTACTTATTTCTAATTTGGGATGGTACAGAGGTGGAATTCAAGGAATAATTTATGATATTGAACAATAATACAGCAAAATTGAGTTTTACATGTGAAATAGATGCCATACGAGTAACATTTCTGCATACAGAAATTTACATCAAAGAAGGTTTAATACACACAACATTACATAGGAAAGCCACAGCAACAAATTCTATTTTGCATGCAAATAGTTTCCACCCACCCAATACAAAATGGAACATCCCCTATGGTGAATTCCTTTGAATAAAAGAAATTTGCTCACAACCTGGTGAATATGAGAAACATCTGAAGGCTTCGAAAGAAAGATTTATAGCTAGAAAATATCCAAAGAAATGTATTATGATGGCAAAGCAACGTATCAATCAGGTTGCAAGAATGGAATTAATTCACAATGTTGGGTCTTTACCTAAAAGGGAACCAGATAACCAGATAAGTTTTATTACTACATATTCTAAAAGTGCTACAGAAATTCGAAAAATGTTGGCAAAACATTGGCCAATATTACAAATAGATCCAACAGTCAGTGAAATCATGGGGGATGAACCTAAATTGAATTTAAGGGACAAAGTGACGAGAAGTCATTTTAGTTTTCAAAAGAAAAACTGGCTGCAAAGATCAGGCTTTTGGAAGAGTGGCAATTGTAAAGCATGCAAAATTGGCAAAAATACAAAAGAATATTCTATTGGCAATGGAGGTGTGAAACAAATTCGACAACACATCACTTGCAAGAGTCGGTTCACCGTCTACATTATTGAATGCCCCTGTGGTCTGAAATATGTAGGGAGCACCACATGTGAAACAAGAAAACTGATTTTAGAACATATGCGGGCTACTATAAATGTGGACAGAAGCTACACAACGTCAAGACATATGGAGCAGGCACAGTAGTAAATAGGAACTAATGATGTATTATGCAATTGATCAAGTTCCCACAAATAAACGGGGAGGTGATATAGAAAAGTAGTTGCATCAGCTTGAATCAAGACATATTTTAGAGATTCGTTCATTGACCCCTTTAGGGCTGAACCAGGATGAGGAGTTATTTGTACATTTATAATGAAAGGTTTTAACTTGGGTGAATTGAACGCAATTGACCATACATATGAATGAACATTATGCATCTCAATATTGTACATCCTTATGGCTTTTTTTAGTTTAATGTTTGCTGATTCCTAAAATGTACTCAGTGTTTTGAGAATGCTTGCACACTTAGGTGGGTGAGCATGAATATAATTGTGAGATTTGTTAATTCCAGTCTTGCAATTAATACTGGTAAAGAAAGGTATCGGCCATAAACACAATGTAAAGTTTGTTAACAAATTGCATTCACACCTTGGTAACAAAGAAATCTCAGAATTTAGTGAAAGTGTCTTACAATCAAGAATATCAATACGAGATAAAAGTAAAAATATACTTGAAATAGTTAAGTAATCAGTAACATAAAAGACTACTTTACCCATAATTCATCATAAATGTGAAACAGTCATGGTTGGTAAATTCAAATAAAATAGAGTAATAATTTCTTTATTGATGGAAATAAGGAAGTTAGAAGTTATGAACAAGGTAGAAATGAGAGTTTGAATACATTTGCTGTTGTTAATAACGCTCTTTCTTTACATACATAAACACTGAGAAGGGCACAACAGGAAATGCCTGTGAGGAAGGTCGGAAAGATCGAAACGCATCGGGCCGTTTTGTAACTTTTGTGAATTAAACTGAGCTCAGCATTACAGCATTAGATAAAGTTACATCTTTGGAGTGCGTTTTTTCCTTTTGGAAGTTAAGGAAATCCTCAGAGATAATAATGGGTGTCCTACCGTTAAACCAGCTCCACTGCGTAAAGTAAGTGTGCCAGAACACGCCAACACAGAACAACATTGTTTGGATTGGATATATATATATATATATACATTATACATATACATTGTTTGGATTGGAGATATATATATATATATATATATATATATATATATATATATATGTTATAACACGCCCTTAGCATTGAGAACTG
This sequence comes from Pleurodeles waltl, assembly GCF_031143425.1. NCBI lineage: Eukaryota > Metazoa > Chordata > Amphibia > Caudata > Salamandridae > Pleurodeles > Pleurodeles waltl. Next base: position 1,136,251,981 of record NC_090440.1, on the reverse strand, counting down.
CACACTTGTGGTTGAAAGCATGGCTAATCTTTACCCAATGCTTTCTTTGCTTTTTTGATGCAAAGTAGTTTCACACTCTAGTCCCTTATTCTGTGGTTAAAGTGTGTGGCACTCACTATAAATGTGGGCAGTGGGCCACTGATTTAAGCTTTGACGAAGCATGCTTGCAACGAGCAAGGCAATTACCGATCCTACGAAGCAGATTGCTTGGCTTTGGCATGCACCGAGCCTTCTCACTCGTTTGGCAGAGGGCTGAGCTCCAGGATATTTTTCTTTGTGGGGGCGGATGGTGCATACTCTTTCTGGATAAGATCATGGTTCAGTTCGCAGTTCTTAACAACGTTTGGGACAAGCGTATCAAACTGTAGCTGAGTTTCTCCAGCACCTGACAAAAGCTGTATAAATGGATGCCTTTCATAACATGTCTGCAGTAGTAATGACAATCTAAGCTGTCACTTAGCAAGTGTAAACCTTCCTAAGAATGGTATTCGTGGCCCCACTCACTGTGAGGAAGCATTGCTGTGGATGCCTTTTTTAACCTATTCCTCAAATGCGGGTATCACCCGTCAGCTCACTGTTGTGGGTAAGGACTTGTCAAGTTAGGGTTCCCCAGTGGCTGTATCACGGTTCTTTCTAAAGTCTATGAACTTCTGCAGCATTATTTTGCATGACAGCTCATTGCAGGTGTTCTAGAAAGACCCCCCTCACCTTAGCCTGGAGTGCATGAAAAGCAGAAGCACCTTTTGCACCAGGGTTCACATTTGTAAGTTGCTACCTATTTGTATTATGCAGGTGCGTCTCTTCTGAGGCACATGTTCAGTGATACGAGCCATAGCCAGTTAGGCTGTCCAGTGGGCGTAAACTTGGTGGGTTCTGCACTTTCCAAAGAGAGCATAATGGGATTGCTAAACCTATGGTAGTTGATAGGAAGGCACAGGAACGATGATGGCAGTCTGGGATCAGCTGTCAGGCTGATACCAAACAGGAAACTCCCAACACTGTCCTTACTTCGTAGGACCTTCAGCTGAGCTAAGTGAGAGCTGAAAACTCTTGTATCTGGCTTCAAAAGCCAACACTCCTTGTTGCTCGAGGGAGAGGTAGAAGGATTGTTTATGTGAATGAAGGGATACCTTCCTGCTCATAAACAATCATGCCCTGCAAAGCAGGCACCCTTGCACAATTGTGCAAGGGTGCCTGCGTCTGTGATAGGCAGCTAATTTTAGCTCCAGAAAAAAACAGAGGTGCGCCGTATTGTATTGCACATTCTTGCGTTTCTGAAGTGAAGTAGTGCGATGCTGGCAAATTTGGCACAGCAACAGCTGCTCCACTTCTTAGTAAATGAGACCCTTGGTCTTGCCTAGGAGTGAACCATGACACTTGGGGCCTCATTTACAAAGCCCTAGTGGCACACTGCAATACAGAGCGTCATTTTATTTGACACTCCAGTGGTGCAGTGCACCAGCCAATATTTACCATGCCGCGCAAAGCCACCTGCCTGCCTTTTCATGGTCTTGTAAATATGGATCCCTTTCACGCATAACACTAAGTGAAAAGAGCATTTTATGGGTGTTGCTTGCGGTGTTCCCACGCAACACCCATGGAACCGGGAGGAATCTGACACATTATATTTACAAGCCTGGGAATGCATCAGATTCCTACAACACCTCAGGGGGTGGCATAAGAATGATGGAACTGGGAAAAATATCTTTATTTTTCCCTGTTTTTCCTCTTTCTATGTGTACTTCATTCTGCAGAACACACAGAAAGAGGAAAACACCTCTTGTGATTGTTTTTGTGCATGAAGGTGTCCCTGCACAAAAACAATCATCCCTGCAATGCAGGCATCCTTGCACAATGGTGGAAGGGTGCCTGCCTTGGCGCTAGGCAGCAATTTGTGTGCAGCGCAGGGGAAGAGGAGAGAAATGTGTTGCCCTTTCCCTTGCTGTGCAACCCTATGCCGTGGGCCTCGTAAATGAGGCCCTTAGTCAACCCTTCTTTTGTTAGCCCCCCTTGGTGTACTATGGTCTGGTTCTAATCTCAGCACCTACATGCCCTCAGAAGTCTGCTGACAGGTAACAAATATCACAGTCACTTACTCATTCATGGCAATATGTGGAGTGAGTGTGCAATCACCCTCTGATTGGCCAAACTTCTCTTTAAACTCCAGGGTCAGGACCAATCCATTGGCTAGTTTCTCAATTGGAAAACCCAAAACACGCAGATTATAGCACGTTCCACACTCCAGCATTAGTCATTTGCATTCTTTTAATACACAAAGCCTCTATGTTTATGGGCAAAAGGCAATTGAGTTATAGCTCTGAGGTGCAGAATCCGGAGGATTTCCAGCACCATTCAGTAAGTGCCATCTAAACTGAAAACTTTCCCCTGTCCCTGATTAGGGCACTGCCGAGTTCTCCAGACACAACAGCTTTCCTTTTTCAGGTGACATTGCCACTGGAAGTTTCCAGTCAGCCACACAAACTCTACCACAAGAGAGATCCTGCGGTAAAGCCTTTGCTGGGAGGACTGTCAGAACTGACTCCAGCGGTCGAGACAGTGGCGTTGAAGGTGTGGGGTGGGTCAGGGAGCAAGCCCATGGCGTACTATTCTCTGATGACTAACCTAGATCAGCTGAGCACAGAAGAAATGCATGGGAGGTAGGGGCACCCGGTTGTATGCGGCGGGGGCTACCAGGTCTGTAAATAAACTCATCACCTTCACTGAGGTGACTGAGAAGAAAAAGAACATTATAAGCTAGATGGGTACAACTCCTCCCAGCACCGATCTAAAGCGTGTCAGAGTCCAGGGGCAACAGAGAAGAGGGACATGAGTCTTAGGGGACAATTATAAGTCAGTGAGGATGAAAATAAGCGTGGCTACAAGAAAGACTTCCACATAAAATGGGCACCATACAGTCAGAGAGGCTGCTCGTCAGACCCAAGCTGTTTTTTTATCAAGGTCTTATCTTTTCCACGGGGTGGATGGGAGTAGAATCCTGAGGAACCTTCCAAATTTCCGACTGGCCTTCTCTGAATAAATTTTTTTTTTTATTTTGGTTTGACAACTGGAAAATACTCATCTGGATATGTCATAATATTCACTGCACTCAAGGACGAGACCACAATCAATACATTCGTGAACAGTATCACTCCGGTGGCCACTGGAAAGGATGCAAAACCTATTTGTAAAAATGCTTCGGCTGACATATTCAAATAGGTACAGTTGTGTTGTGGGGATCTGAGAATGGTACCTGAAAGTCTCAGTTGCTATTCCGATAGTTAACCTTTCTGCTCCATCGCAAAGATGATGACTGCATTTTGTTGTTTCATTTCACTACTGAATTGTAGTTATTTTGATTCATATCAGTGCATTTGGTATGATAACTAATCAGGCTGAAAACCTGCTTAGCTTAAAATCCAACATGTTCCTTTTCAACAGAGCCAACTCAGCCTTTCATCCTTCCACATTTGATAAATGGTTAATAACACTTGGAAATTCAATATAACACTTGGAAAGTCAGTACTTCCATAACAATCAGATTGGCAGTGGTGCCCTAAATAAATAGTTGTTTATGTATTACTGTAAGTTGCATATTTTTCCATGAGCAGAAGAACAAGCATAAACGTTCCAGACTTGCCTTCTGCTTGAGGATTTGGTTGTCCAATGGCATTGTAGTGCTTTAAAAGGGGCAATGACTTTAACTAGTGTGTTTCTCGGTTGTGTTTCTTTTGATTAATTTGGATGTTGTACTCTGATGTAGCATGGGGGGGACAAATCTGGTTCATGCCAAGGCAAGAACACTTGAGCTAGTATGGACTTTTAGAATTGCATGGACAGTTTACTCCAGTTTAATGTGCAGAAACCGCACTACATTCCCTGTACCTTTCAGTGAAATTCTTTTCATGGAAGCTCCTTGTCAAGCAGTTTTCCTGTTATCATCTTCTCCTGTAGGTTTTCCTGTTGGATAGTTCCCTGGCATCTTTCTGTCGTTTCTCTTTACTGCTGGACGTTTAGTGGCAGATTGAGTTCCCCTGTTTAGATAGGTTTATTGCTTGATCACTGCTGCAGAGTCATCTTTGTATTTCCATGATAATTCGGTACTGCTCAGACTCCTGTGTTCTAGAGGGTGTTGGCACGCTCTTGGGGGTCTTCTTCCTGCCTTGGGTTCAGAAACCACAAGCATTCTGGTGAGACACCATCACTATTCCCACCACTAGATGTTGACTAGATCTATGGACTCAGTGAGGAGCGTAAAAGTCAGATTCATTCAATCACAAATCGATTACATAAACCGTTAACAATTCTGAAGACCATGAACAATTTAAACACTAAGGCCCTCATTCTGACCCTGGCGGTTTCAAACCGCCAGGGTGGAGGGCAGAGGAAGCACCGCCAACAGGCTGGCGGTGCTTCCTGGGTCATTCTGACCGCGGCGGTAAAGCCGCGGTCAGAAAAGGGGAACCGGCGGTTTCCCACCGGTTTTCCCCTGGCCCAGGGACTCCTCTATGGCGGCGCTGCTTGCAGCGCCGCCATGGGGATTCTGACCCCCTTCCCGCCAGCCTCTTCCTGGCGGTTTACACCGCCAGGAAGAGGCTGGCGGGAACGGGTGTCGTGGGGCCCCTGGGGGCCTCTGCACTGCCCATGCCACTGGCATGGGGAGTGCAGGGGCCCCCTAACAGGGCCCCACAAAGATTTTCAGTGTCTGTTTTGCAGACACTGAAAATCGCGACGGGTGCCACTGCACCCGTCGCACCCCTGCAGATGTTTTGGAGATCGCCCGCCGGCCCAGCGGGAAAGTTGTAATGACCCCCTCGGTCATTTGACCGCGGTGCGGTCTTTTGGAGGTTTCCGCCCGGCGGGCGGCGCCCGCCGCCCGCCGGGGTCGGAATGACTCCCTAAATCATACTCCAGACTGAATAAAGTTTCAAAGCTTTATTACAATCCCCAAATAAATGTCACGTATAGGGTGTTTGGCTGACCAAAACGTCTAAAGAGATTTAGCCTACCAAACATCAATACTGTTAAACACTCCAAAAAAATAATGTAAATTAGTAAAACTACAATATGCAGATTTACGATTTCAACGGAAATGATGGTGACATCAGTAAATCATCAAAATTCAGTTATAATATTCGAATTTCAAGGCTAGGCCATCCTTAGAATTAACACAAATTTGGTCTTGCATGTGGGGCAACTGGCTAACACATGCGGAAAAAAAGAAGGAAAGACAAAAATAATTTAGAAGAATCTTCTACATAGGACAACAAAAATATGCTGGTTGTTGGACCTGGCTTTTTGACAGGGACATCCCCAAACTTTTTGCCTCCTTCCTCCTATTTTTTTTCTGACCTGTTGTTGTTGGCTTTTGACCTCTGAGCACTTTACCACTGCTAACCAGTGCTAAAGTGCATATGCTCTCTGTGTAAATTGTACTATTGATTGGTTTATCCATGATTGACTATTTAATTTACCTGTAAGTCCCTAGTAGAGTGCACTACATGTGCCTGGGGCATGTAGATTAAATGCTACTAGTGGGCCTGCAGCACTGGTTGTGCCACCCACCTCAGTAGCCGCTTAACCTTGTCTCAGGCCTGCCATTGCAAGGCCTGTGTGTGCAGTTTCACTGCCACTTCGACTTGGCATTTAAAAGTACTTGCCAAGCCTAGAACTCCCCTTTTTTTCTACATATAAGTCATCCCTAATGTGTGCCCTAGGTAACCCCTAGAGCAGGGTGCTGTGTAGGTAAAAGGCAGGGCATGTACCTGTGTAGTTATATGTCCTGGTAGTGTAAAACTCCTAAATTCGTTTTTACACTACTGTGAGGCCTGCTCCCTTCATAGGCTAACATTGGGGCTGCCCTCATACACTGTTGAAGTGGCAGCTGCTGATCTGAAAGGAGCAGGAAGGTCATATTTAGTATGGCCAGAATGGTAATACAAAATCCTGCTGACTGGTGAAGTCGGATTTAATATTACTATTCTAGAAATGCCACTTTTAGAAAGTGAGCATTTCTTTGCACTAAAATCTTGTTGTGCCCTTCAATCCACGTCTGGCTAGGTTTAGTTGACAGCTCCTTGTGCATTCACTCAGACACACCCCAAACACAGGGTACTCAGCCTCACTTGCATACATCTGCATTTTGAATGGGTCTTCCTGGGCTGGGAGGGTGGAGGGCCTGCCCTCACACAAAGGACTGCCACACCCCCTACTGGGACTCTGGCAGACAGGATTGAGCTGAAAGGGAACTTGGTGCATTTCTTAGAGACTCTTTGAAATCACCCCCACTTCAAAGGCACAACTTAGTATAAAACAGGGCCTCTGCCCTACCTCATCAGACACTTGCTGGAGAAGAAACCGGAACCAGAAACTACATCCTGCCAAGAAGAACTGCCTGGCTGCTCAAAGGACTCACCTGTCTGCTTTCTCCAAAGGACTGCTGTCTTGCTGTTGCCCTGCTGCCTTGCTGAACTCTTGTCTGGCTGTGAAAGTGCTCTCCAAGGGCTTGGATAGAGCTTGCCTCCTGTTCCTTGAAGTCTCAGGACCAAAAAGACTTCTGCCTTTCACGTGGACGCTCCGTGCGCCGAAAATTTCGACGCACAGCTTGTTTCGCGGCGAGAAAAACGCCGCACACCGACGCTGATCAACGCGACGCCCTCGGGACGATCGAGACTTCGACGCACAACCTCGCAAGGACAAAGCCGCCCGACTTCCAAGGAGAAATCGACGCGACGCCTACCGTGAGTGCGAAACTTTGACGCACGGCCTCGCAAGGACAACGCCGCCCGACTTCCAAGGAGAAATCGACGCGACGCCTGCCGTGAGACCAAAATTTCGACGCACGGCCTCGCAAGGACAACGCCGCCCGACTTCCAAGGAGAAATCGACGCGACGCCTACCGTGAGATCGAAACTTCGACGCGCAGCCCCGCAGAACGACGCGCAGCCGGAAAATAAGCAGGAGAATCCACGCACAGACCCGGGACATCTGGTAATCCCCGCGATCCACAAAAAGAGACTGTCTGCGCGCCGGAAAACGACGCCCGACTTCCCCGCGTGGAAAAGAACGACGCAAGTCTGTGTGTGCTGAGGAGAAATCGACGCACACACCCCTTTTTCCACGCATCTCTTCTCCTGTGGCCCTCTGAGGAGATTTCCCACCAGAAACCAGGTACTCTGTGCTTGAAAGACACTTTATTGCTTTTTAAAAGACTTAAAGACACTTAATATCACTTTTCAGTGATATCTTTACAAATTCGTATTGCAACTTTGATCGTTTTGACCTACAAGTACCCAGATAAATATTCTATATTTTTCTAAACACTGTGTGGTGTATTTTTGTGGTGTTATACTATGGTGTTGTATGATTTATTGCACAAATGCTTTACACATTGCCTTCTAAGTTAAGCCTGACTGCTCGTGCCAAGCTACCGGAGGGTGAGCACAGGCTGATTTTGGATTGTGTGTGACTTACCCTGACTAGAGTGAGGGTTCTTGCTTGGACAGAGGGCAACCTAACTGCCAACCAAAAACCCCATTTCTAACATTGGTGATCAGCGGTGAGGATAGGACTTGTGTTTGTGCAGTGACATACAGTAGCTAAGTATTTCACTACCTACCCACAGTTGAAGGTCAACTTGATTTTTTATCTCTTTTTTGACTTTTGGTCTCTGATGTCCTCCTGGATATACTATTGATATTTTGGACTTTGGATTTTGGTTTTTGCTGGTAAGATCCTATCAGAATGGGATCGCTTACCTACTTATTCTTTTTGCCTACTGACCACCTCACTAAGGCTGACCTAAGGAAGCTTTACAGAGAATGTGGCCTTCCTGTAGCAAAGAGATCTACTAAAGCAGAGATGCTACATGCCTACATAGTCTGGGAGGAAGACAGATGGGCAGAGAGAGAGGCAGCAAGAAACCAAATGACTAAGTACCCCTCAGAGGAGGAGGAGGACGACTCAGATGAGGAAAGAGACCCAGTGAAAAAAGAATGGCTCATGGCTCAAGCACGGTGGATGGAAGAGCTAGATGAGTTTATTGAAAGGGCTGAGGCAGCAAGTCTCTTAGCCCTGGAAGAAGAAAAGATGGCAGCTCAAGAGCTGAGCTGTAAAGAGCTGAAACTGGAGGCCGGAAGGGCTGAGTCCAGTTCAGATGGTGGCAGCAAAAATCTTGCATCTAGTACTGCTGAAGAAGGGCACAAGCCCAGAGATGTGGTACCCAACTTGAAGAAGAGAGTTGACACACCCCAGGCGGTTCAAGGGTATGAGGTAGTTCCCGTTATGCACAGGGTCCCTGAGAAGGATTGGGGAACTGGCACAGGGAGTCATATTCCTACTGGGGGGAGGGACACTTTACTGACTCTAGCAGAGAGTGACAGAGAAAAGGGTTCCCCCCTGGTGGACGTCCTGGATATAGAGTGTAGAGACATCCCAGAAGAGTTTGGGTTGAGTGTCAGGGACAGACAGATACTGTCTCACCAGTCTCAGGAGGGTGAAGTAGAGTGCTTTTCCAAGGTTGAGTTACTGGGTGGTTGGGTGAAGGGTACTGTGGTTAATACATGTGAAGGGCAGAGTGATGTAATTGCTGGAGAGCATATGTCTGGTCCTTATTTTCCAGAGCTACGCCAACACCAGGTGGAGTGTGAGTTCTCTGACCCCAGGGAACTTACAGTGGAGGCAGACTTTTGGGTGAGTACCAGAGAGTCTGAAGAGGCATTTGGGGGTGCTCCTGAAGGGAGTGGTCTAGGTGGTTCCCGACCAAGTGAGGTGGGAGAGGATTGTAGTGTCCCAGGTAGGTCTCAGAGCCTAACCTGTACCGTAGGGCTACCTTTTGAGGGAAGCCCCGCAGTGTCAGAAGAACTTGGGGGGATGACTGTAGACAGCATCCCAACAGTTCTGGTGTCTGGCAGTACCACTCCTAGTGAGGGGGTGCAGAAGTCCAGACATAGGGTTGAGAGGGGGTGGCCGACCCCAGTGGAGGATCTTGAAAGTCAGGGGTCAGCTCTGAGAGCAGAGCCCCCCAGGAATGACCCAGGTGAAACCGTTTCTGGTTTGGGGGAAACCCAGACTCTGCCGGATGGGCAGAGGTCGGGAGACCTGCGCCAACCAGACTCTTGTGTGGCCCTTGGGGACGGCGTGTCCCTTGTGGGGGGTGAGAGTGCCCCCCAGGAAGTCCTGGCATGCCAGGCAAAGATTCAACCTCAGGGTGGTGACTCTGGGTTGGATAACCGGGTTCAGAGGTTAAACTTTGACCTGGTGGGGGGTAGATGTGCCCCCCAGAAAGTCCTGGAATGCCAGCAATGGTTCAACCTCAGGGTGGTGACTCTGGGTTGGCTTACCAGGTGAAGAGGTCAAACTCTGACCGGGTGGGAGGTAGGTGTGCCTCCCAAGAAGTCCTGCTGTGCCAGGCAATTGTCCAACCTCAGGGTGTTGACTCTGGGTTGGATGGTCAGGTTCAGAGGTTAAACTCTGACCTGGTGGGGGGTAGGTGTGCCCCCCAGAAAGTCCTGGGGTGCCAGGCAATTGCCCAACCTCAGGGTGGTGACTCTGGGTTGGCTAACCAGGTTCAGAGGTCAAACTCTGACCTGGTGGGGGGTAGGTGTGCCCCCCAGAAAGTCCTGGTATACCAGGCAATGGTTCAACCTCAGGGTGGTGACCCTGGGTTGGAGAACCAGGCTCAGAGGTTAAACTCTGACCTGGTGGGAGGTAGGTGTGCCTCCCTGAAAGTCCTGGCCTGCCAGGCAATGGTTCAACCTCAGGGTGGTGACTCTGGGTTGGATATCCCGGTTCAAAGGTTAACCTCTGACCTGGTGGGGGGTAGGTGTGCCCCCCAGAAAGCCCTGGTGTACCAGGCAGTTGTCCAACCTCAGGATGGTGACCCTAGGTTGGAGAACCAGGTTCAGAGGTTAAACTCTGACCTGGTGGAGGGTCAGTGTGCCCTCCAGGAAGTCCTGGCATGCCAGGCGATTGTTCAACTTCAGGGTGGTGACTCTGAGTTGAATGGCCCAGTTCAGAGGTTAAACTCTGACCTGGTGGAGGGTCAGTGTGCCCTCCAGAAAGTCCTGGCGTGCCAGGCAATTGTTCAACCTCAGGGCGGTGACTCTGGGTTGGATACCCAGGTTCAGAGGTTAAACTCTGACCTGGTGGGAGGTAGGTGTGCCTCCCAAGAAGCCCTGCTGTGCCAGGCAATTGTCCAACCTCAGGGTGTTGATTCTGGGTTGGATGACCAGGTTCAGAGGTTAAACTCTGACCTGGTGGGGGGTAGGTGTGCCCCCCAGAAAGTCCTGGCATGCCAGGCAATTGCCCAACCTCAGGGTGGTGACCCTGGGTTGGGGAACCAGGCTCAGAGGTTAAACTCTGACCTGGTGGGAGGTAGGTGTGCCTCCCAGAAAGTCCTGGTGCGCCAGGCAATTGTTCAACTTCAGGGTGGTGACTCTGAGTTGAATGGTCAGGTGCAGAGGTTAAACTCTGACCTGGTGGAGGGTCAGTGTGCCCTCCAGGAAGTCCTGGTGTGCCAGGCAATTGTTCAACTTCAGGGTGGTGACTCTGAGTTGAATGGTCAGGTGCAGAGGTTAAACTCTGACCTGGTGGAGGGTCAGGGTGCCCTCCAGGAAGTCCTGGCGTGCCAGGCAATTGTTCAACTTCAGGGTGGTGACTCTGAGTTGAATGGGCAGGTGCAGAGGTTAAACTCTGACCTGGTGGGGGGTAGGTGTGCCTCCCAGGAAGTCCTGGTTTGCCAGGCAGTGATCCAGTCTGAGGGTACAGACCCTGGGCTGGAAGACCAGGTTCAGGGTGTCCCCCCGGACCTGGAGGGAGGGGCTACTGATAACAGTGCCCCTACCATGTTGTCTTCTGAGGAGGCCACTCCTAGTTGGAGGGTGCTAGACCCCAGAAGGGAGGGCAGGGGGAGGGAAGCCTCACCCCGGGCCCTAGTCCAACCTGAAGGTACAGGCCCCAGGTTGGAGGGCCAGTGGCAGGTTAACAGCCCTGCACTGGTGGAGGAATGGTACAGGGTGACTTCTGTAAGCACCCTGACCATGTTGGACCCTGGGGGTACCGCTCCAGGAGGGAGGGTACAAAGCCCCAGAGGGGAGGACCAGGTTCAGGCTGTCATCCCTGACCTGGTGGAAGGGAGAGTGGTTAAAGGGTGCCCAGCACCTGGGGCTACCGCCCCCCACTCTCCACAGCCACAGTGGTTGGAGAGCTTTGAGAGGCCTGGGGCCTGGCTCTCATCCCTGGCAGCTGTCAGTAATCACTGTGGCTTGCTGTCCGGGTGGACAGAGTTATCCCTGGGGAGGGGACAAGTGTCACACCCCAGGGGTAGAGTGGGCAACACCACTATGTTGGTCATGGTGGTACTATCCTGCTCCTGGGATACATCTGTGAGCAAAGTAAGGTTAGGTGCTACACAGATGGGATCCGCAGGAAAGGAGAAAGGTTCCCCATGGATGGGCTTAGTGGGCCCTGAGAGTATGGACAGAGGGATCCAATGGGAGTCAGGAAGGCGAAGAACTGGAGCATGCCCCTGCTGTTGTGGGCCTGGGTCCTTGTTCTGTCGCCTCAAACAGGGAAGTACATCAGGATAGTGATTGTTCTCCCCTGGCTTTAGGCTGGTGGGGGGTCATGTTGGACCTGGCTTTTTGACAGGGACATCCCCAAACTTTTTGCCTCCTTCCTCCTATTTTTTTCTGACCTGTTGTTGTTGGCTTTTGACCTCTGAGCACTTTACCACTGCTAACCAGTGCTAAAGTGCATATGCTCTCTGTGTAAATTGTACTATTGATTGGTTTATCCATGATTGACTATTTAATTTACCTGTAAGTCCCTAGTAGAGTGCACTACATGTGCCTGGGGCATGTAGATTAAATGCTACTAGTGGGCCTGCAGCACTGGTTGTGCCACCCACCTCAGTAGCCCCTTAACCTTGTCTCAGGCCTGCCATTGCAAGGCCTGTGTGTGCAGTTTCACTGCCACTTCGACTTGGCATTTAAAAGTACTTGCCAAGCCTAGAACTCCCCTTTTTTTCTACATATAAGTCATCCCTAATGTGTGCCCTAGGTAACCCCTAGAGCAGGGTGCTGTGTAGGTAAAAGGCAGGACATGTACCTGTGTAGTTATATGTCCTGGTAGTGTAAAACTCCTAAATTCGTTTTTACACTACTGTGAGGCCTGCTCCCTTCATAGGCTAACATTGGGGCTGCCCTCATACACTGTTGAAGTGGCAGCTGCTGATCTGAAAGGAGCAGGAAGGTCATATTTAGTATGGCCAGAATGGTAATACAAAATCCTGCTGACTGGTGAAGTCGGATTTAATATTACTATTCTAGAAATGCCACTTTTAGAAAGTGAGCATTTCTTTGCACTAAAATCTTGTTGTGCCCTTCAATCCACGTCTGGCTAGGTTTAGTTGACAGCTCCTTGTGCATTCACTCAGACACACCCCAAACACAGGGTACTCAGCCTCACTTGCATACATCTGCATTTTGAATGGGTCTTCCTGGGCTGGGAGGGTGGAGGGCCTGCCCTCACACAAAGGACTGCCACACCCCCTACTGGGACTCTGGCAGACAGGATTGAGCTGAAAGGGAACTTGGTGCATTTCTTAGAGACTCTTTGAAATCACCCCCACTTCAAAGGCACAACTTAGTATAAAACAGGGCCTCTGCCCTACCTCATCAGACACTTGCTGGAGAAGAAACCGGAACCAGAAACTACATCCTGCCAAGAAGAACTGCCTGGCTGCTCAAAGGACTCACCTGTCTGCTTTCTCCAAAGGACTGCTGTCTTGCTGTTGCCCTGCTGCCTTGCTGAACTCTTGTCTGGCTGTGAAAGTGCTCTCCAAGGGCTTGGATAGAGCTTGCCTCCTGTTCCTTGAAGTCTCAGGACCAAAAAGACTTCTGCCTTTCACGTGGACGCTCCGTGCGCCGAAAATTTCGACGCACAGCTTGTTTCGCGGCGAGAAAAACGCCGCACACCGACGCTGATCAACGCGACGCCCTCGGGACGATCGAGACTTCGACGCACAACCTCGCAAGGACAAAGCCGCCCGACTTCCAAGGAGAAATCGACGCGACGCCTACCGTGAGTGCGAAACTTTGACGCACGGCCTCGCAAGGACAACGCCGCCCGACTTCCAAGGAGAAATCGACGCGACGCCTGCCGTGAGACCAAAATTTCGACGCACGGCCTCGCAAGGACAACGCCGCCCGACTTCCAAGGAGAAATCGACGCGACGCCTACCGTGAGATCGAAACTTCGACGCGCAGCCCCGCAGAACGACGCGCAGCCGGAAAATAAGCAGGAGAATCCACGCACAGACCCGGGACATCTGGTAATCCCCGCGATCCACAAAAAGAGACTGTCTGCGCGCCGGAAAACGACGCCCGACTTCCCCGCGTGGAAAAGAACGACGCAAGTCTGTGTGTGCTGAGGAGAAATCGACGCACACACCCCTTTTTCCACGCATCTCTTCTCCTGTGGCCCTCTGAGGAGATTTCCCACCAGAAACCAGGTACTCTGTGCTTGAAAGACACTTTATTGCTTTTTAAAAGACTTAAAGACACTTAATATCACTTTTCAGTGATATCTTTACAAATTCGTATTGCAACTTTGATCGTTTTGACCTACAAGTACCCAGATAAATATTCTATATTTTTCTAAACACTGTGTGGTGTATTTTTGTGGTGTTATACTATGGTGTTGTATGATTTATTGCACAAATGCTTTACACATTGCCTTCTAAGTTAAGCCTGACTGCTCGTGCCAAGCTACCGGAGGGTGAGCACAGGCTGATTTTGGATTGTGTGTGACTTACCCTGACTAGAGTGAGGGTTCTTGCTTGGACAGAGGGCAACCTAACTGCCAACCAAAAACCCCATTTCTAACACTGGTGTAATTATCTAAACTGAAAAGGAAAAAAAGAAACAAGAAACAAGAACACACCTCTCCTCATTGGACAGCAGACAGGAAAGTTTTGTCAAACAAAATGGTCATCTTCTCATGACATCAGCAGACAGCAGCATCAGGACAATGCAGAACAGGGGCTGCACATAGGACAAGTCACCAGTTCAGAATTAGTTGGGCATATTAGTACTGAACAGCATAAACAAATGAATCAAGACTAGAAGAAACTCATAATTCAAAGATTAATATGGCAGACGACTTTGAGAGTGACAGGAGGTGGAGCTGTATGGCACCTCGCCATACATTAGCAAACTCGGACAGACTGTGGCAGACTCTCTCAAAGTTTAACAGTTTATCACAAATTAGAAATATCTGTGGGCCTTTCGATTGGTCTTTCAGGTGGGCTCATCTTACTCACAAGATCCAGCATCCAATGGTAGCCGCTGACACCATCATTTGCAACTATTCTGGATTTTCTCAGAGAAATACATGGCCATCTAAATGAGTTTATACAGTTCCACCAAAATATTACATTTTCTATTTGTTTGTTACTTCCGGATCCTTTCTCTTGATAGACAGAATGGATTAAACATTTCTCACATGGAAATTATAAGCTTCCTGTCTTGTTCGACCGTTAGAACTAATATGGTTGCATAGTTAACACTGAAACATGTTCTTCGTCTTCAGAGCAATACGGCCTTCAACATCACATCAGCAACCTAGGGAAAGAATTCAGGTCAGAGGGAAACAGAATAAACAAGTAATTTTCCTCTACTGCTGCAAAATAAATCTTAAACCAGGGTAAAAACCCTAAATATACATTAATACTATTAATACCCTTATGAAACCTATTGCGCATCTTACAATTGAAATCAAATAAGCAAAGCTAATTATTTAATTGCAAACATTAACTACGACATATTAGAACAGTTTAAACATGCATTTATTTTTTTGCACACATGTAACTCCTGTTTGTAAATTCCATTTGTATCAGTATAAGTATAATTAATTTATGTTCAATTAATACTCATAATATACTTAATTTCTACTTTTTCTTCTCAGTGATAATACTTTCAACATTAATTTATATCAGTAATTCACTCAAAAGAAATACGCAATGTCTTCATGTTAAAAAGTGATGTCAAAATACAAATGGCAGCCATATTGTCCACCATAACACAAACATGCACATTTTTCATTTCCATGTTAATTTCTATGTCAGGCCTTTAAATTGAAGGTTTCTAAGTCACCATATGCTAACTTCAATGCCACTAAAGTATTAGTAAAATTTTATCTCTCTCAAAGGGCAGTGGCTATAAAGGTGTGTTTAATGTCTAGGCCTGCATTTGAGACAGTGTTAGCGTCTCGCCAGACTATTGTTTTTTCCAAAAAATACAGATAATGTACATGCATGCAGGGGCTTGTGGTCATCGGGCTTAGTCCACAGGACTGTTAAAAATTGTCATTCAAATTTTTCTTCCTCCCACCACAGCCTATAGCATTGGATAATGGGTCAGTCCACTTTACCCTTGGTGCCATTCACTTTGAATGATTGCACAAAGCCTATGCGCATTAATCACATCCGCCTAAAAGTAGCTCCTTTCTTTTCAGTTACAAAGCTTGTTCAAAGTGTTTTTTTTTACTTTTATTTTTTGTATTAACTTTAAACACTGTTTATTTTGCCTGCACTCCTTCATAAATATTAGGTTCTAAAGTATTTAATGACGTAATAGTCTATGTGCCTTCAATGTGAGTGCTTGACTACATGGCTATTTATTATTGTCTATTTTATAAATAATAATGATAAAATGCATGCATAACTGAAATTAATGTTATTTAAATAACCTCAATAGAAAAGCAGCTGATTACTATTTTTTTTATTTAATATGTTTAAACTTTTGGATTTTTATTGCAAGCAGAAAGCCACCATCATGTGACAGCATATTCTTTTTTTTCCCTCTTCATTTTTAGTTATGGAATGTGTTTCCTAAAAAATGTAATGAACAAAAAAACAATCATTCCAGCTTGCCAAGGGCAGATCTACGCTCATTTCTGTAAGGTATAGTTTGTGTGCCTTGTGTACTCTGCCCCTGCCCCTGCCAGTTTCGGACACTGAGTTACAAGCATGAAATTATAAATGCCTCCTTGCTGCTTTGAGGTGCTACGCAGCTGTTCTGGATCAAAACCCAATTCCCCAGCTCTGCTTTGCCTGTTGATCACTAGAGCTGCCTGGAAAGGGGTGATACTTTATGGAGATGTGAGCATATTTCCTCTAGAGGAAATATGCTCACATCTACATAATGTATCACCCCTTTCCAGGCAGCTCTAGTGATCAAAGAGGCATTTATAATTTCATGTCTGTAACTCAGTGGTCGAAACTGTAAAGGGCAGGGGTAGAATACACAAAGCACCCAATGGTTGCAGTTTTCATTCTTGGGTAAGCTGGGAGCTGCTGTCAGGCTCTTCAAACAGACGGTTTTGGCAGGCAAGCTGTGCTATCACTGTGCACTATTTTAAGCTGCTCTGTTTGTGCCGTCTCTATCCAGACTTAAAACAGCTGCGGCTGGACGCCTAAGTGAAACAGCGAAAGTTCAGTTCACATTACATTGATTAATCCTCAAAAGCCATCCCCAAGTTCCCATCACTTGCAGCATCATTTGGACTACTGAGGCTCCTGAGTAACTTAGTGGAGCAGAGTTGGGGAGTTATAAAATGACGGGAGAGCTCCTTCGAGATATGCTGCTTATTAAGGTTGTGGGTACTCTGCAGTTATGAATCTATGGAGGACTACAAAAACATATTTTTTTATGAAGGCTTTGACTTCCCGGTAATTCAGTTTTTTGTAGGCATTTTGCACTTAGTACTAGGAAAATAATGCTTTCATGTGGAAATTTGTTGCCTCTAGGTACTCTTAGATAGTACAACATTTCCAAAGGAAATGAACTTTTTGGTATGCTTTTCACTTTGGCAGCATTTGACGAATCCTCACAAAACTTTACAAAAGGACAGTCTCGTCCTTCTCAGCTCCTTCCTAGAAAGCTTCAGGAAGATTGGTCAAAAACATTGCCTCCCAATCCAATTTTCCACATGAAAAGTGAACAGCGATACAGCAAAAAATGCTGAACTGAATTACAGCAAATTTGGCAGAAAGCTAGATCTTGGTCCACAATGCGTGCATTTTGTGATTGGGTGTATATATAACATTGCAGAGCTGTCAAATCTAAAGGTAAGACCTGTCTGGCTCCCATCTCATCAACAAAGATATGATGGCAACCATGTTAGGACTCAGGAACTTAGTCTCCCCTTCCTGAAAATAAGTTAAAAAAACATATTAGTGGGTAGGGTACTCCCCCTGGGGCCAAAAACTGTTTTTATTATGGGACAGTAGATCTGCAATACAACAAAAAGGGGGTGTATTCCTGCCCTTTACAGTAATAATTCCCCAGAGTTTCCAGGTTTGGGATGGTTGAATAATTATTGATTTTTTGGGGAGGAGAACATGTGGCCCTCCCTCCCGGAGCCTTCGTAAAGGCCTTGAGTAGTCCATTTCCTGGGATGATTGAATAACTATGAAGAGGGGCTGGCTGCCCCACAACCTAAGCCTTTGTAAAAGCCTCAGGGATCCCATTCCCCGGGGCCGAATTAATACTTGTGGGAGGGGAGAATCTGCCCCACTCCTGAAGCCTTTTGAATGCCCTGGGGACCTCATCCCCCAGAGCCGGTAAATTGTTTATAGGCAGGAGGCATGCAGAACACCTACGTGATAGTTTTAAGCCCCTGGGGGCCCCTTTCCTGGGGCCGAATTGCTTTTTACAATGGGCTAGGTGGCCTGTGGGCCCCCCTTCCTTGAGTCAGTGAAAAACCTCAATATCCTCATACCTGGGCCAATTTAGAAATTTAGGGAAGGTGGAGGTGCAACCCCAGCTCCCCAAGCTTCAGGGGGGCTTTGGGGGGGCCCAAATCCACAGGGCTCGATCTAAAGGCATGTCCCAGAGACATCATCATCCCTGAGATACTGCTGTTTCCTGCCTGGAAGGGTATGGGCATTCCGTTCCCACATTCCTCAGGGCAGGGAACACAACTTTGCTCTGCGTGGGTGGGTGGGTAAGAGTACCAAAAAGAGCACCCGGGACACCACAAATAAAGTAGTAGCCGGCTCTCGCTGGCACCTACAACTAGTGCTTGCTGGGGAGCTGGGTCTCCTCCTGTGGTCCCCAACTACTGACATGTTGTGGGTGTCCCGTGTGGGCACCAGGGCGCCCACAGTAAAATAATTGATGGCTTCTAGCGGCATGGCTGGAGAGCCGGAAGGGGTCTTGGGAGGCTTGGGGCTTCCCTCGCACCCCCAACATTAAAAAAAAGGTGCAAGTGCCCCAGGTGGGCATAAGGGTGCCCAAAAAAGTCTTAAAAACGAAAAAATAAAAGGAATAATAAAAGAGTGGCAGGAATCTCTCATTTAGCATCACTACTCTAGACAAGAAGCACCTCACAATGCCCTGCAAGGTTATGTTGTGTATATTTTGTATCCTAGTGGTGCTCTTAGAAGGGGAAAGGGCACCGCCATGCGGTGTTTAATGTTGAGGGTGGCTGCAGGGAATTTAGCAGCACCTCAATAACATCAAACAATCATAGTAAGCTACCTGGTTCATTGAATCCATGACCGCTGGAGATCTTACCAGATATTTTTTAAAGCAGTCTGACTTAAAGCTATATGCTCTTCAGCTAGAATGCACAAACCCCTTGTAGTGGGTTCTAGGATTCCAGTTTGTGGTCAGATACATTTTTAAAAACAGACTCAAAAACATGGGGATTTGATTTTTTAATGAGGCTTTATGAAGAAAAAAAAATGTCCCTGTCATTTTTATTAACAAAGCCAATAAGCCACCTTTTTATATTTTGGTGCTCTAGCACTTTGACAAAGTCAGTAGTATTACCTCACCTAAAATTAAACCCTTTATATTGTTCTATCACAGTCAGCCATGAGCACTCACAATTGCTTGTTCACAGAGCTTGGCTTCTGGCAAACCCTGCACCCCATCCCACACACATCTGAAGGTTGTGAACTGTGGGGGTAGAGCGTCCAGGGAAGGTTGGGCACAAGGCCTGACCTTGTGCCCTGAAGTAACTATAATTCACACCTCATCATGCACTGCTAATTACCTCATATATTACATCCCTTTATGCCATGTTCTATGACATCATTGATAATCTCACCGCAACATCTGAAATTACATCATTGATAACAACACTGTGCATAGCGGGGAAGTGCATTATAGTTATTTTAGTGCATAAATTATAGTTACTTGAGATAACTATAAATGATGAATTTCAGTGGTTTTGTTTTAGCTGCCTTTTATACCTAACTATAAAGTCCCTTTCATCTTTTTTTCCAGTGTGTGTGTGTATATATATATATATATATATATATATATATATATATATAGATATATATACATATATGCAAAAAAGAATAGAGAACTTTGGGTAGTTCCCAAACTTAGGTGGAGAGCATCTCCAGTAAGGAGCACTCTGCAACACCAGCAACACTCTAGATTTTCTCACCTCAAATGTCTGTTTATCTAGCAAAGGTTTTAAACATAGGATCAGCACAGTGTTATCCACACTGAGCTAGATAAGGGCAAAATCCTTTACCATTTGTACAGAAAAGTCTTTAAGCATAGGTTTGACACAGTGCCAACCTTGCCGAGCTGTAAAATGGCAAAAGCCATTTACCACTCCAAAGCTGTAATACAGTGCCGGGAGTGGTAAATGGCTTTTGTCATTTTACAGCTTGGCAAGGTTGACACTGTGTCAAACCTATGTCCTTATCTAGCTTGGCAAGGATAGCACTGTGCGGATCCTATGCTTATAGACTTTGCTAGATAAATAGACATTTGAGGTGAGAAAATCTAGAGTGTCGCTGGTGGTGCAGAGTGCTCCTTACTGGAGCTGCTCTTTACCTAAACTTGGGAACTACCCAGAGTTCTCTATTCTTTTTTGCATAATTTATGTGTCATTCTAACCCTGAAAGTGATTTGTTTTGACTTATACTGGGTGCTCCCTTGTGTCTGGACAAAGCTAAACCTTTCTGATGAGCACTAAGGAGAGCGAAACACATGTCAGGGACTGCTTTTAATCATTCCAAGTTGGCTTGGATGGTATTTTACCAGTCCAAAGCTGTAATACTGTGCCTGAAGTGGTAAATGGCTTTTGTCATTTTACAGCTCGACAAGGTTGACACTGTGTCAAACCTATGCTTCAAGACTTCGCTGTACAAATGGCAAAAGACTTTGGCCCATATTTATATTTTTTTAGCACCTCATTTGCACTGCTTTTTGATGCAAAAGCGGCGCAAACTTACAAAATGCAATTGTATTTTGTAAGTTTGCGCTGCTTTTGCGTCAAGAAGTGGAGCAAATGAGTCGCTAAAAAAGTATAAATATGGGCCTTTGCCCTTATCTAGCTCGGCATGGATAGCACTGTGCTGATCCTATACTTAAAGTTTTTTCTAGATAAACAGACATTTGAGGTGAGCAAATCTAGAGTGTCATTGGTGTTGCAGAGTGCTCCTTACTGGAGCAGCTCTCCACCTAAGCTTGGGAACTACCCAGAGTTCTCTATTCTTTTTTGCATAATTTATGCGTCACTCTAACCCTGAAAGGGATTTGTTTTGACATATATATGTATATATATATATATATATATATATATATATATATATATATATATATGTATATATATATATATTATGTGAGGTTGAAACTCCTCTCGTGACTTCTGCTGATGTAGCAATAAATTTGGATTAAAAAACAGACCAATCCAGAGTGGTACATTTCTCTGCACGGAAGGAGGGTGAGGATATATATATATATATATATATATATATATATATATATATATATATATATATATATATATATTCACTAAAAGACCAAAGGTCATAGGGATGTTATAATCAGGTTCAGATTTTACACACATAAAACCATAGAAAATCAGCTTTCATAGTTATCTCAGTAAACTATAACTCATGCCCTAAGGTAATTATAACTCGGTCCCTTGCCATGCACAGTTTTATAATCAATAATTTTATTGCAAATGTTCCAGTGATGTTATCAATGATGTCATAGAAGATGCCATGCCTGATGCAATAGGTGGGTTAATTAGAAGTGGACGTCGAAAGTGCGCGTTATAGTTTCAATACATGCTGTCAACCTGCTGCATGAAGCCAAACCCACACTGCGCACAGACTTTGGCCGTGTGTGACAGGAGGTTGGCCGCAGGGCCTTGCATGTGACCAAGCCTGTGGCCAACCCCACACACGCATCCAACCCCCATGCTGTGCATAACCTTCAGCCATGCACAGCGGGGGTTGGCCGCAGGGTTTACAGCCAAAACCCAGTTTGCAGTCAACCTCATGCTGTGGATGTGTGAGTGGGTGTATGGTTGTGTGGGTGTGTAAGTGGGTGTGTGAGTGATGAGTGGGTGTGTGAGTGCTTGTGTGAGGGACTGTGTGGGTCTGTGAGTGGTTGTGTGAGTGGTTTTGTGGGTCTATGAGTGGGTGTGCGAGTGGTTGTATGGATGTGTGAGTGATTGTGTGGGTGTGCAAGAGGGTGTGTGAGTGTGGTAGTGTGTGTGTGGGTTTGTGAGTGGGTGTGGTAATGGTTTTGTGGGTCTGTGAGTGGGTATGTGAGTGGTTGTATGGGTGTGTTAGTGGGTGTGTGAGTGGTTGTATGGGTGTATAAGTTGGCATGACAGTGGGTGTGTGAGTGGGTATGTGAGTGGATGTGTGAGTGTATAAGGGGTGTGTGAATGTGTGAGTGGGTGTGTTAGTGGTTGTGTGTGTCTGTGACTGGGTGTGGTAGTTGTTTTGTGTGTCTGTGAGTGGCTGTGTGAGTGTGTGAATGGGTGTTCACATAGGTGTGTGAGTGGGTATGTGAGTGGCAGTGAGTGGGTGTATATGTTTTTTTAATTGGGGTCTGTATCTGCGCTTCCCTCACAGATTCACACGGAGAGCCACAGTGAGTGTTGCAGTAGGTCCAGGGATCCTTGTGCTCCCCAAAGAAACATTTTTGGGCAATTTCTTGCCCATGAGGGGCCACTCGCAGATCCCTGCATCAGCCCCATGGAGTCAGGGTACCTCTACCCTGACCATTCTATCACTTTTGACTTTTGTTTCCCCCTCACAGGACTGAGTCCCGATACAGAAAATGGCAGCTGCAACTTTTCTCTCAGGTTGCAGCTAGCCAATCACGGCATTGCTGTTGGTAGATGGATCTGCGGATCCATGTCTCTAGATACACATACATATTTTTTCTTTAATAACTCTAAAACTACTGAACAGATTTATACCAAATTACAAAAAGCCCTCTTTCTGAACCAAAACCTAGCTTTCTGCTAAATTTGGTGTACTTCCTTTCAGTGGTTTGGGCTGTAGTTGTGCCTAAAATCCCTATGGGAAATTACATGGCGAAAGCATGATTTTACTCTTTCCCCTTTTACTCGGCCCCTGCTTGACGAATCATCCCAAAACCTTTCAGACAGCAGCTGAAGTGAGTGGCAAACTAGTTTTAACATTTTTCATGAAGATTCACCAAACGGCACCGAAGTTTGTTTTTCCTATGGAAACTAGGGGCCAGATGTAGCAAGCAGTTTTGCCCATTCTGTGTCTATGGGAAAATGTGTTCGTACATATGGCCCTAGGTAACTAGGTACTAAGTATATTTACCTACAGGTGTGAATATATATATATATATATATATATATATGTGTGTGTGTCACTCAATCAATAAAACTTTATTTGGTCACATTTGACCATAAAAGCATAAAACAAAAATGGCCACACATAATTTAAAACAGAAATAACACACCAAAGCCCTGATTTATACTTTTTAGCGTAAAACTGAATCAACTCAGTTTTGCACCAAAAAGTTTAGCACCGACCGGCTTGCACCATATCTGTGCACCAGCCGAGCACCATATTTATGGAATGGGCAGAACAGAATAAAGTGTAAAGTGCTCTCAGGTGTACAATTATCACAAAGACATTTCAATAGTGTTTTAAACCAAGTTCTCGAGATGGGAAAAGCACATAAAAATAACTATATTTAACCTAAATAAAGTCAAATAAAACCTGTGCTGAGGATTTTCAAAGAAAACAAAATATTCCTCGACCTCCTTCAAGGGACCCTGGTCTATATAATCCCTCACCGTCTGCATATTAACCACTCTTGGCAGTCTCTGGTCTTGCAGATGCTCCTTAAAGAATATTTTTGCCCTTTCTCTAAAGGCTGGGATAACTAAAGCAAGATTTGTAAACAAATCACCCAACCCTCTTTTGTTTAGTGATTGTTTTATATAATTCAACCAGGGAATCCTTTCTATTCTGTCCAAGGTTACACAATCTGCCAAGACAGCTCTTGTAAACGCAAGTTCGGGTGTTAGCCAGATCTTATTATAGGCACCATCTGAACCATATCTCCAAGAAATACAAGCCAAGCTCCTGATGGACAACATATGAAGTTATGGTGGGTGAGATTTGCAAGATACAAAAAATGAAGTGATTTTCCATCACTTGGGGACAACTAAGTTTTATATGGCACCACATCCCTGCCCCATAGAGCCCAACCAAGACACATTTGTTTTTATACAAAAGTAGCAATTCTTCCATCCGTTTGGCTCCTAACCTGGCTGAAAAATAAATAATTGCTCCCATGGCACCCTGCAACTGAGTTTTCCTGATTTTTTGTAAAAGAGCCCATGTTAGGGGCATATCAAAAGGGATACCAAGGTAATTAAAATTTAGAGGTCTATTTATCGTGACCCCCTCCACTACATGTGTTCTTGACTTCGTTTTTTTATGACCCATGATCATTGTAAAGGACTTGGTGAAGTTAACTTTAAGATCTATGGCCCATATTTATACTCCCATTGTGCCGGATTAGCGTCATTTTTTTTTACACTAATCCAGCACAAACTGAACACCATATTTATATTTTGACGCTAGCCCTGTTTAGCGTCAAAATATCAGAGTGTGCATCATTTTTGGGATGCGTGAAACTGCCTTGTATCAATGAGATGCAAGGTAGGCGTTCCCGTCCAAAAAAATGACTCAAACACCCGTACGCCATATTTATCCAACCGGGCAAAAATGACGCACGGATGGGAGGCAGAGCCGGAAAATGACGCTAATTCCGATTTGCGTCAAATTTTAACACCTGGGTCAGGGCAGGCATTAAAATGGGGCAAACACACCACTACTTAAGGAAAACTCACACAAGCAACATCATTGTTCAAAAAGGACGACATGGAAGTGCTACTCATGCAGCATGCCAGAAGACGCAGAGCACAGGACCAACAGCAGCAGCTACCACCACACCAACGTGGACTCCAAAGGCAATGCAGAAGGCAGGAGAGGCTATTCAGGACCAGGACAAACCTCCTGGGCCTCAGGGAACATGATATCATCCAGAGGTACAGACTCAACTGGCAAGCCATACAGCAGCTGCTGCACCAAATTGAGCCACAGATAGAAGCCAGCTTGCAGACACCCCACATTATTCCACCGGAGACCAAGCTGCTAGCTGTCCTGCACATGTTGGCAAGTGGCTCATTTCAAACTACTGGTGCCCTGGTTGCCGGGATCTCACAGCCCTATTCTCCACCTTCCTTCCTAAGGTAATTGATGCCATCTCTTCCTCACACCCTGCCACAACAGCTTCCCCAACACACAGCAGAAGCAGCAGGAGACCAAACAAGGTTTTTATCAAATCAATGGCTTCCCGCACGTGCTTGGTGCCATTGGCTGCACACATGTCGGGATTGTGCCACCTGCTGCAACTGAGCACCTATACCGCAACAAAAAGCACACACACCCCATTAATGTGCAGGCCATTGTTGATCATCAGGGATTGTTCATAAACATCATGGCAAAGTATCCTGGGAGTGTACATGATTCCTTCATCTCCCGCCACAGCACCATCAATCAGCACTTCCAGGATGGACGATATGGCAATGGCCTTCTTGTCGGTAACGCCAGAAACCTAGTAATTTACAGACAGCACAGCAACCCTGTAGGACACACAAGACATACACCACTACATTGACATGTGGCCAGGAAGACACTGAGGTGTGACACTGGTAGACATGTTTGATATCCTGACCCAATGGGACCCACACGTAGGGACAAATTATGGCTGCAAATAACCATAGATGCCACTCTAGAGCCACAAGGGACCAATTTAAAGCCACACAGTGACAATGACATGGCCTGGCAGAACAACTTGGAAGATGAACCATTCAATATCACATAAGGCCACAGCAATACGTTGTGTGCAAGGGGTGTGTAATGTGTGTTGCTGCAGGTCAAACACCATGAGACACATAGCATGATGACACTGACTCAAATGAAAGTGACATGGGATTGTTGAGGCCGTACCAACATCCCACATCACCCCTGGGGTGACATTGCCAGCTAAAAATAAGGAAGTGAGCTGTGCAACGAAAAAAGGTTGAAGTGACACTAATGCAAAGTGCACACTGCTAAACATACTGAATGAGACAATTCCCCATATGCATAACAGATGTACAGGGAGATGGACCTTCCTACACTAAAACCTTCACTCCCACAACCAAGTTAGCCAGCTCACCTGGAACACGTTCAGTAGTGTAGGTGCACGGTTGCACATGAGCCAAGTGGGCGAGGGAACAAAAACAGGTTTGCATAAAACTAGTCACACATGGGATAATTGTGCATTGTCAATACTGAACACTTCAGTGCTGCCAACTTATGGAGATGTGTTGTGCATTGTCACCTAGGCAAATCAAAGGCCCTCACTGTTGCATTTCACCTTCAATTACATATGTCTCATTGGATGGGATGTCCAGGCCATTTAGTGCAACCATGTTACCACCACAGTGGAATCTATTGTGTGTGTGGAAGTATCATGTCACCTCCAGTGATTGCACATGGACACATCTTTCTCACTACATAACACATGGGAGATACACACTGAACTGCAATTTTCTAAATATACCAGATATCAGGTCAGTTAGCCAAACACCAGTTTTGCTAGTCAACCAACCTAATGCAGAAAGAACCTCACAAAAGCCTGGGATCCCACTCAATACCACAAACACATATGAGTCACAGACGACACAAGATAACAACTGCCATGCAAAGTGACATTCCTGGTGCAACCAACAACAAAATACTTACCCCCATTTTCTCTTTCAGCTGATCAGGGTTACGGGATCCAGCCATGGATCATGACCTCATTTGCCAACCCAAGCACAGCAGCAGAGCATGCCTATAATGAGGCACATTGTAGGACATGCACCATAGTTGAATGGACTTTTGGCATCCTGAAGTCCAGATTCAGGTGCCTGGACATCAAGGGAGGCAGCCTCCTATAGTCCCCAGATATGGTCTGCAAGATCATTTTGACCTGTGCCATCCTGCACAACATTTGTGTTAGGTGTTACATTCCCCTATATGAACCTGAACAACAACTGCCTAAAGAGGAGGAGGAGGAGGATGTTGTCTGGGAAAACGAGGGGGAACATCCTAACACAACTGCAGGAATGTGTCACAGACAACAGATAGTACACATTTTTTTCCAACTATAGTCACTATCACCACTTTGTTATGATATGGAATTAAACACCTCACTTCATCACTCAATCATGCTCTGGGTAATTATTTATGCATCACATGATCCCTAGGAATCCTAATTAGAGCATTGCAGAAAAACTAATTTGAATACTTCAGGTGCCACATCACATTTGATGGGTATGAATGTACAGCAAACATCACACACAATTTTTAAGAAATACATCCTGTCTATTTCACATTTGAAGGGCAATTTCATAGGACCACAGCTATGAGACACATCCACGTTACCAACATGGTCCATTGCAGCATATGACATCCAACTAAGACACCATCAATCATAAGGTAAAACAGTGCATCATACACGAGGCAGTGGATGTGCAATTGCATTGATAACAGGAATGTATGACCAGACCCTTGACAGCAGTAAGTGTGACATCAGCTATCTCTGCAAAGAGCATGTGTGCCAAGAAGTGCATCAAACCTGAAAATGGATAGCACAAGTGCCCCAGGTATGACAAGCATTGCTCACAAGACATGGCCTGCGCAGTCCACCCCAGGTCATAAGTCCGGTCACTGCCATGTTTGAAGTCTCTGCCCACCCTTCTCTAGGGGGCGCTGTAAATGGACTATCTGTACCCTGGGAATCATCATCTACACTCACCCAGACTCCCATTCTGACTCCTGTGTGATTCCCTCTTCAGTATGGCATGCCATAGTTCTAGTTCATCAGTCTGCATGGACTTCAGGTCCCATAATGCACTGCCTGGTAGTCAGTAAGACCTGTAATCTGCTGTCCATTGCTTCCCATGTGAAAGGTCCAGTTGGCCCCTTATACTGGATTATCAACTCCAGGACTTGTGAGAGACTGAAGCTGCACACACCTGTGAGGACTCTCATGCAGCCCAGCCATTTGACTCTGCCCTGCCTTGCTGCTGCCTGGAACTGCTTAGAAGCTGTCATTTCCTGAATCTCCTTGTTGTGCATTGGAGTACAATTCATTTGTGTACCAGAGCCCTGGTGGGATTGTGTAACAGTGCAGGGTATACCAGAAACTTCTCTTTGTTTCCACAATGTTGTTCCTGCTTGTTCCAGTCAGACTCTGCTCACTGTGTATTTGCCTTGTTCATGCTTGTTCCTGACAGAGCCTGCATCCTGTTAGCCATACTGGTTCCAGTCTTTGCATTAACCAGAGACGTTCCCTGTGGCTACATTTGCCTCATGGTAGGTTTCCATGCCCTCTGTTTCCTCTTGGGGTATTGTGTCCGGTAGGTCTGCGATCAGTCCTCAAATGTATAGAATAGTTTAATTTGTTTTCTCATCTTATTTTGTTCTGGGACATGTTTTCAAAGGGGCGAATCCAGCCCCCATCCCATGTCTGGTTTTGCATGTATTTATTAGTGCCAAATAGTGACAGTGTGCTATGGCTGCATGCCTGGATTTGGTACTGTGCCTTCAGCCCAACAAACAAGGGCTGCTAATGTGTACGTAAGGACAATACATATTTGTGCCCACACGGTCCAGACACAGATTCACTTCTGCCGCCACCTTTCAATGGGGCTTGCGTGGTGACTAGCTGTGAGATTAATCAGCACAGAGGCACTGATGTTTCCTGTTGCGGTGGGAATTTTAGAGCCCTACCCTGTGTACAAATATAGTGATGAAACCTGCCTGTTTTTCTATTACTGATCCATAACTTATTTGACCACACCAAGGTTGCTCTGTCGTCAGCCTTCTGAAATTTCTGCTGTACCATAGCTGCCCTATCCCCTTGTATGCCGTTACCTGATTTTTGGCTTTAGGTCAAATCTGTTTCGAAAGATATTCGGTTAATTCAAGGGTTGGCTCAACAGACTCTTGACTAGACCTGCACATAACTGTTACACCATAGAGGCGGATACTGGCACAGGGTACACATGGCCACACACTTGAACTCAACCCTTTTGTGCAATGAACCACTGGAAATATCTGAACACATGCAGCATGGTCTGCTGGTCCACCACAGCCACAGGAGAAACATAGGTCATTTACATTAGTCAAACTGTGGTGTACATAACAATGTTATGATTGTATTTGAGACTCTGTGTCACAAACACTGTACCTACCTAGCATATACAAATGCCTGACTCATGGGTAGTATACACACAAGTGACCATGAAGTGGTAGCCAACATTTCATGAGATGTGAGGGGTAATATATCTGACATAGCCCTCATCAGCCGTCGTTGATCTTTCCTGTTTATAGTTAGTCATGGGAAATGTACTGTCCCCAATGTCAAGCAAGTACACACAGCATAAGAGGCAACAGATATTACAAACACATATCATGACTGATGTACCTCATTGATTGGAATCTGATGGTTATACCCATTTGTAACTCATTCATACATGAACATTACGCCAAATGTTTTGCATGCCGTTCCCACAGAGGCACACAAATAATTTTAACAGACAATTCACACACAAAACACACAGGCCTTGATTCATTTATTAGTAGCGTAGCCCTGCTGTCCTCTATTGATGCAACACCTGCGAAAACTTGAAAAATCCAATATAATTTCCAAAGTTTGTGCTGCTGTTCCGTCAGTTAAGAGAGCTAATCCTGCACAACAACAAGAGTATTATGGGCCGCAGTAGTATGGTCTCCCACATGTGCCCAAACACTGGAACACACACTGCAGTTCATACCATCCTATCTTTGTCTAGTTATAGGCTGCATGCATGATAAAATTAGAAAAATGCTGCAAACACAGTTTAAGACAGAATTTTTTACACAAACATGTAAAAAATTATGCATATGCATCAAAAAATTATGCATATGCGTTGAAAATGATGCACATGTGTTCAAAAATCACACTCACGCACATTATACATCAAATGGGCCCTAGCGTTAATTCCACCAGCGCACCCCAGGCATGCGGATATCCATTGAAAATGTATTGATCCATGAATGCGTGGGATTTTAACGTATATGCATCAAAAAATATTGACGCAAGCCCCGTAAACGGCAAAAAAATGTATGCGCAAGACAAAAAACAGGCCGCAAATGAGACAGGAAGTGATGTAATAGGAAATCCTGTTTGCAGAAATGGTACAGTGAGTGTACTTTCACTTCCACTTTGCTGTTTGTGATTATTCTAGACTGTGTGGCTGTGTTTTGGATTGTCTCTCCATGAATATTGTGATTTTGTCTCCTGTGTGCTCTTTATATTGTCTTTTGGTGTTTGGTAAGTGTCTTTTGTATCATGTGTGAGTGTATTTGTGTCATTAATTGTATTTAGATTTGTCTTTGTACTGTTGGGAGTCTGTTTGTGGGTAGTATTAGTTGGGGTAGTTTTGGGCTGTCTTTGGGTTAGATAAGTTTCCTTTTTCTACCTCCTTTCCCTGTTTTTGCCTCTTTACTTTTGATTTATTGTTTTGGTTTGATGTCGGGAAGCCTACAGCTGGGGTGCATGGGTGAGGAGGAGCTAGGGGCATTTGTGTGGCTGGTGTGCCACTTCCTCCCCCTGATGTTGGAGGCTGGGGGCCGTGTGATACAAGGGTATCACAGGGAGGCAAGACTGCTGAGGTGGGCAAAGGTGCTGTTCCACCTGAGGTGCATTTTCAACACCCAATGCAATGATCAGCAGCTGAAGCATCGCTGGGCTGACCTGGCGGCCCGAGAGCAGGACCTGCTGGACCACCTGGGTGTGGTGATTGGTGGCCCTGTTGGTGAGTACCAAATTGACTAATGTCTACAGTACAATACTCTGGATAAACAGTTGCAGATGTTGTGTCATGCTGCATGCAATGTTTGTGGGCATGTGGAATGCAAGTTGAATAAACTGTGAGTGTACCAGGAATAGGATGTATTTCACATAGTAATACATGGAAACAATGTAGTCCACAGTTTTGTGGAACCATGTCCGAACAGTATTCAGGGCCATACGTACCAAGCTTTTCATAACCTTCACTATTATGTTAGGCCCATTTTTCTACTTTGTTTGCACTGCATTTGCGTAATTTCTGGACGCAAAAGTAGCGCACACTTGCTACATTCAAATATATTTTGCTAATTTGCAAAGCTGTTGCATCAACAAATGAAGCAAATGCGACAGAAAATAAATGACTCATCTGGGCCTAAGTTCACTGTTTCTGTGTGTTTACGTCTGGACAAATAATCATTCACATGGCCAAACCTAAATGGGCCATTATGCTACCAGATTCCATTACCACAAAACAGGGTCATCTTGTGGCATTTCGGAGTAGACTTTGAAATCCTATCATTGAGTAGCAGGGCTCAACAACATTTTTTGCTTGGGCACAATTGCTGGGACTTAGCTAGTGCAGTTACCATCTGTGTTACTTTGGTGCCAACCCATTTTCTAAAGTGAAAGGGTCAGCATGGGATCCCTGCTCTTTGTGAATGCATGGTCACAAACTATTTTTGAGCATGATGTTGTGCAAGGGACCACTGACTGCTTCCATGATACTATTTTAGTGAAGAAATAGGTTGTTAAATTACTTTCGGTACATCCCTGCTGAAATATAGCAGCATTTCTACAAATGTAAACTTCTCAGTATGAAGGCAGTCACAGACATGGTGGTCTGCTGAGTTCAGCAGGCCAGCATTCCTGTGAGTGCCACCATTCCCAAGGTGTTTTTTCAAATAGAGAGCTACCTCATCATGATTGCAGAAGTAGGTCATTTGCTACCCCATTTTTCATTAGCGAACAGTGTCAGTTTGGGTGTACTACCTCTGATCACCCAACTTGCTAATTTTAAGTTGAAGAATCTGGCAATGTGTGATTCACAATACCTGATATAGGTACACATGGCCCAGAGTGACACATTTCAGGTGCAATGACTACACCTGTGCCCATGCATTCTGTCAACGATGATCAACTAAGACACTGTCAGCATACATCATTTTGCTGTTTTGAAACAGAAAAGTGGCCAAACCATGTTCAGCGTAACATTGTAATCAATTAACACACAGGATCCCTGCCATCATGTTGTCATAGGGGCATATACGGCTTAGGGTACACTGTCAATGTGGCATATGTAACCTATATACAACACTGGCACATCTATTATGGACCACTGAAAGGACAATAATTCATGAAAGCAAATCAACCCACATGTCCATCACACAGTTTCTCATTGTCCCTTGATGCACAAGCCACAATGTCTGGGTCACTGGTATTGCAGTGCATCAGGAATGTGGCAATGCATGTGTCTCCCAAATACAAAACATGAAATGGAGTACCATCTGGAATGTATCATCCACAAAATTGAGGTATCATGTTTGGCACCACATGATTGTTAGGGCCAGTGTATGTGTGCATATGTGTGTGTATCACTCACTGGAGTGACTGTCAATGCATGTTTGCAGTGGTATGTCTGTTGGGGTGTCTACATGCCTGGTGTGCAGCTCTATCATATAAAATGTCACACACAGTGATTTGTTGTTCCAACTTTTGTGCAGTGAGCAGACATTGAGCACATATCACCCTTCCATGTTTTACTGGTGGACCAGCCCCCTACACCATAGGGGAAGTGGCTCGATTTGAGGACCCAGACGTATCCATTAAGTGTGAAAATGTTTGTACTGTGTTGTGTTTGCAGCTGTTGTGTGATTGACTCCTTTGTGGTGGACTCATTGCAAGATATGATGAGCTGGCACATGATCTGATATGTGACAGGAGGTTGACATAGTGTTCCATGGAAGAGTTAAACATTCACTGGCAGAGAGTCATATATTGGGATTCGAGTGCTGCGCAATAGGCATGGGCAGATGAACAAGGTGATTTGTAGCCACATGTATGCCAAAAATTGATTTGGCCAGTGTCATAATTTAGTCAGCAAGTCATACCCTAATTCACACAAAACAGTGATGCATCAATTTTACACACAAACTTGCGCAACCCTGTTAAGTAATGAACATGTAGGACTGTATGGGTGACTGTCCCACAACATCTAGCTCCACATGTTGTACTCCATTTATGCGGCACATGAGTGATATGTCATAGGCGTGCATGCAGGTCAAGGCCAGATGGGTGCTTGCATCAATGTGGTTGATTTAGGAAATGTGTCAGTGAGATCTGATGTTGCTGGTTGTCCACAAATAGAAACATGAATATAGATGTGATTGTCCAATGGTTGGCTCAGTCCTAGTTGGTAGGACTCCTTACCTGTGGTACACTGACTAAAACCATGTACGGCTGGAAAAAACGTGGTGGTTGTCCTTGATGTATGAAAATATGTATTGCATGCCCATCCCCCCTGAGGCACAGGGTTAAGGGGAGAAAATTTATATAGCTAGGTGTGCTGGTCACAGTGTAGATGCAAGACATGTAATTCAAGCATTCATGTGTGCCAAACTACGATGCCCCCTTATGATTACCAACTGCTTACCATCCTGCCAGTTCCATATACAAATCACAGGTCTTGTGTGCTTTGAATTTGACCAGAAGATAGGGATTAGTTGGCCTGTCACATGTTGAGCACTTGCAGCATTTGTTATGTGACCAATAGCACTACATATATGCACAGATCAGTTAATTAAGTACACACCTTGTTGTGCATTGCTGTGCTGTTAGATAGTTGATGGGTAGGCTGTGTTGGCATGTCATTCCTCAGGGACATTCTATCATCTGTACTGTGATTTGGACTGCATGTGCTATTTGTGAGGAAGTGTTAGATTATCATCTGTACATGTATCTCACAATGATGTTACTAATGTTTGTCTGTCTCTATTTTTACAGCTGCCTACATGAATGCACAGGAAATCCGTGAATTGCAGTGGTGGGCAGTGCGGTACAGACACATCCTCGATGTGGAGGCTGGGTACCGTATGATGGCTAGGCGGTATCGTCACGAGCGAGCCACAGGGGCATGGAGGGCTTTTAGCCAAGGGGGGCCAGCATTGGCCACAACAACCGCCACTACACCAACTCCAAGCACAGTGGGCATTGGGATGATAGCCACTCCAGCTGGTCCCTCGACCTCATCAGCACAAGGCCCAACAGCAGCACCATCTGCACCACCACCTCCAACCCCGGCACCAGCACCTGCAACATCAAGTGCTACTCAGACCATCACAGCTGGAGTAATGGACATGGCAGCTTTCCGCAACCTCCAATGTGACATGCAACGTATGTTGCGGCGCATGGACAGTCTACAGCAGGAGATGGCCCACAACAACAGGAGACTGCGATCAATACAAAAAATACTGAGGAGGGGAAATCTTTGAGTTGATTGTTCCTCACCCCTAATTCCGTCCCCTTCCTCCTCTTTCCTCATACTGTTTTTAGTGGCTTTAGGGGGCTTAGTGATAGGTGAAAGTAGGCTGTTAGTTTAGTTAGGATAAGTGGGTTGGGGAGTTATATTATTACATGTTGGTTTGTGGGTGGGTGGGTGGTGGTTGATGCTGGGGTTTATGTGTATTTGAAAATAATATACAAATAAAATACAAAAATAGTATATTTTTTTAGGATTAGTTAGTATTTGTTTAGGTTAGTATATGTTGTCCTACAAGTGTCCCGTCATATAAGGGGGGTGAGGGGTTGATGTTTACAGTGTTTTGTTACATGTGGTAAGTAAGTTTAGCTTAGGATAGTTTGGGCCAGTTGTGGGTAATGTATAGTTAGGATAGGTTAGGTTAGTTTAGGTGTTTGACAAAGTTTAAGTTTCCTTTCATACATGTGTAATAAAGTTTGATGTGCTCCTTTACAGTATGTGTCATATGCTTGGGGATAAGGGCCTTTGCATGAGTGTACAGTGTCAAATTTGTGTTTGCTTGTGTGTTCCATCCTGCATCCACATTCCATTCTTGACATGGTAATTCCCACTTCCAAATGAGCTGTCACATTGGCAGCTACAACAAAGCTACTTATCTATGCATCTGCCATCCATTGGACCCACCACTCAAGGTAACTATGGTTCCCAATGTATTGTGAAGGTTGGTGTGATTTTAAATCTGTCACCGTTTGAGTCCTGTGTTGGAATCTTGGTCACTGTGGGATGTCTGCCTGCAGCCTGATGTTCATGTGAACTCTGATAAACTGAGTGTTGTCATAATTATATGAAGTTCAGTATACATAAATCACACCTATGATTTATTACATTGTACTCCCAGGTGATGTTATTGTCCAAACACTTGTACACATCCATTCCTGCTGTATGGTGTGGGTATGGGATTAAAGTTTAGAGTCATATGTCACATACATAATCATTGTTTTGTAGGGGATGTGGGCAACATTGAGTTTCATCTTGTACATACATTGGGACTGACATATACATTTCTACACAGCATTATACTGTTTGTGATGCTTTAACTTCAGAAATAAGCCAAAGGCAGCACAGATGATGATAAAATCCAGACCATTGTGCATAGATATTAGCCCACATTCTTTCTACAATATTAGATTGACATTCTGTGGCCAAAGACATGGTACATGCATCACAAATCTCCTGCACAGTTGATGTGTCACATTACACAGAGAGAAAGTGGTTGTGTAGGTGCTGTTTATTTTAAAGTGCTATAGTGCAATATTTACATAGTCCAGGATTGTAAGTCCATTAGCGTGACGCCTTTGATTGTGACACAATACAAGTGCAATGGTGAGGGACATGTCATTGGACATGCTGTGATGGAGTGTCATTCAGTGCAGAGGAACATGAATTGCCAATTAGGTAGTGAGAGACAATTGCAGGCCATAGTGGTAAGGTAAGCAGTGTGTTGGAGAACAGTGCATGTTGCCAACAGTAGCAACACTGGCATATTATCAAGCACAGGTCATAGGAAAATTACTGCCCAAGTGGCATGGACTGGTGCTACCGAGTACTCCTACGGCTGAAGGTGAACTGTTCCACGTCTTCATCTTCTGATGTGTGTGTGTAGTCTCCTCTGCCCTTGGTGGTGGTGGGTTTGAGGGGGCAACACACACATCAGTGTTTGAAGAAGTGGACTCTGAATTTCCGGTAGCTGCCAACTGTGCTGCTATTAAGGGCATAACTGCAGCAAGGAGGAGCTGCTGGTTATTGAGTATAGCAGCTACATCTCTGTGGTAGGCAGCCAGGTCGGCCCTGAGGAGGTCATGATTGTAGTCATGCACGCAGTGAAATGTTTGGGATGCCAGGTGTTGTGGCAACTCCCTAGCTGCTGTGGTGAAGTCCCTCACACACTGTTGTAGTCCTTGCAGTAGGGATTGTTGGACTTGCATGGCTGCTGACTGTTCTGCGGATGTCATCATGCACATGCGCATCCCCTCAAGTCTGGCTGCCATATTTTGCATCCCCACCCGCACCTCCTTGGCCAGCTCCCGCTGTACTCCCACTGTTGTCCTCTCAAAGGTGGTTCCAGTGTCATCAGAGTCCTCAGCTGTGTGTGAGCTGTATACACATATACATTGCTGAGACCTAGCACATACCATGTATTGCATTGGCATGACACGATACAGGTGTCAGCATTGGTAGTGTGTCATGTTGATGTTTGGCAATGTGTGCTACATTGGATTGCAGTGATGGGCCTGGAAGTGTTCCATTTCCTCTTATGACTGTGCGGGTGTGTTTCACTAGCTATACACATATGTCCTCCCCCTCAATGCTGTTGTCTTAGCAGTATGACAGTTGAGATGTAGCAAGGTGGCATTGCAGCCAATGTAA
Organism: Pleurodeles waltl; assembly: GCF_031143425.1. Lineage (NCBI taxonomy): Eukaryota > Metazoa > Chordata > Amphibia > Caudata > Salamandridae > Pleurodeles > Pleurodeles waltl. The sequence goes on along the minus strand of NC_090440.1, from coordinate 1,136,215,825 downwards.
CACAGGCACGGGGTAGACCCTGGATTGGCCAGCATGAGTATGACATTATTGCTGTGTACTTATTATGTAAGTAACAATACATGATGTGTATTGTGCCCATAGACATGAGCATTTGACAGGATTTGCACTTTGTTAGGAATTGGAGGAGATTGATCACGTCGTCATCCTGAACCCTCTATTTTGGTTGTGTTTGTTCCATGGGCACCTAACTGCCATTTCCTACTTGACCAGCACACGCAGCACAGGTGGTAGTGGCAAATGTTGTCAATGGAAAATGCAGCTTGAGTAAATGGCCTGAGACTGGGCATTGTCCCCTAGTTCATGTACTGACAATACCAGCTGTCCTGTGACAGCAGCCCAGTTTTACCTTCTACCCTACCCTCGTTGACTGGCTTTGCCTTTCCAGCAGCCTTGGCATGGCGGAGTACCCCCATGCAAAGGTTGTTGGTGTTGTGTTGTGCTGTGCCCATGGATTCCCCTGCACAGCCCATGCACCTGTGCCATGCACCTTTGCCCTTTCCACTGCCTGATTTCCATGGCAGACTTACATTGTGTAGTTGGTATGTACCTCCCCCTGCTTGCAGATAACATTTAGGCATTTTTGTCCCCCATGCAACTTACCCTGCATATGTGTTGTTTCCTGGTAGTCTTCGCTGTCCTGCGATTCCTGTGATGATCTCCTCTGGGATGACGGCTGCCACCATTTCCTTCATCTCGTCCAGGGCCTCCTGCGGTGCTGGACTCCCACCTCCAGTCTGCCGCGCTGCCTTCCTGTTTCTTCCCATTTTTTCCTTTGTCCTGTGCTTGCAGTCATGCCAGCATTTCTTGCACTCCATGACAGTTCTCCGTGCCTCTGCCACACTGTTTATCTTGTTGTCAATTTGTTGCCAATTTGCCTCTCTCCTCTCTATTGGCAATTTTGAGGTGATGAAAAGTTGATGCTGGTGCCCCGTCACCACTCTGACCAGTATTTCATGCTCCTCTGCAGTGAAACAACACTTCCTTTTCTTCATGTCTCTCCACTGGGTCTTGTCTGTGTCCTCCTGGCTGGTTCCTGGTAGATTGGGGTCTCGCTGGGGTCTCTCCTGGCTTCTGGGATCCATTTTGGGGCTCCTTAGCACTGTTTGCTGCGTTTGCACCGCTTTTTGACGCTAGTGTGGTGGAAAATGGCGCATATCCGGTTTGCGACGGCGCAAACTGGATTAGAGTCATATTCCCCGCGTTAACGTCGTTTTGCTTTATGACGCAGCGCAATGGTTAGAGTGAAAAAAAATGACTCTAACCCCTGCTTTGCGCCACCGTGCGTCAAAGTCTAAATTTGATGCACAGGTGGCGCTAAGAAATGGCCTTAGCCCCCTTTAACTTTTTTGACGCAAAACTGCGTTTGCGCAGTTTGCATCAAAAAGTATAAATATGGGCCTAAGTTTTCCATGAAAGACATAAACAATTCCAATAACCTCTGGAGACCATTTGCTGTTTGGGCAATAAGAACCGTGTCATCTGCACACAGGAGACACGGAATCAGACAGCCCCAATCATCGGCAGATCTACACCATTTGTGGATAAAAATACATCCAGCTCATTTATATATAATAAAAAGAGAAACAGGGCCAATACACACCCTGTCGGACCCTTCTATTTGTCCTAACTGAGTCAGTACATTGCCCTTTCTTCCCAAACCGAATTTACTACTGTTCAAGTACAATCTCTTCAGTGTATCAATTAAAGCCACACTCCCCCCATTGACTCCAACTTTATCCACAACTTCGACCTACTAACAGTATCAAATACACTGGAGAGGTTCATAAATCCTAAATGCAGAGCATCACCCCTGGCACCAACATACTTCCCTACCAGGAGGGTTAAATTCAAGAATTACTCCACCATATCTACTCTTGGGCGAAAACCATACTGTACTGGAGTAAGAATATTCTGCTTTTCTGCCCAGAACTGTAGCTGTGTTAGCAGAACTCGGCCCAGAACTTTGGATGTAGTATCCGGTAAGGATGTTGGTCTATAAGAGGACGGGTCAGTTTTATTTCCTTTTTTGAAAATAGGAACTACCACTGCCTCTTGCCGAGAGGAGGGCAAAGGTTCGCATATCACTGCCTTCACAACATTTGTTAGCAAAGGGCCCCATAGTTCAATATTAGTGTTAAACAAATCCATGGAGACACCATCTGGGCATGACGCTTTGTTAGAAGAAGCCATTCTAATAGCCACTATTACCTTCTTGTAGTCTATAGAGCTGCTTAATGCCACCCTTAGGGTCTGATCAATGTTACAACCATCTACTACATCCACATCCAGCATATCCTGGACATCAACCTGGCTAAAAAAATTGTATAATGTGCCACCCATACTTCTGCTGGATTAAAACATTCAATCCCCTTTGACTCGTGTTTCATAAAAAAAAAGGTTAATTAATGACTTTCCAGAAAAAATTCCTGATCTCCCGCTTTCATGGCTCTCTCTAGTTCTTCCCAGGCCGCTTTCTGAATATCTGCCTTACTTGCAGCCAAAGTATCCTTATAAGCCTTCATAGCCTGTTTCACCTCACCCTTATCCCTTGGCACCGCTTTAAGGGCTTGGCAAAGGACCTGAGGAGCCACCCTGCAGGCCTTATCGAACCAGGCACTATTTTCAGCCGTCCCCTTTTTTATATCCAATAACTCTGACATCTTGCCACAGATAGAGGAGAAGCCCTTAATAATTGCAGATGGGTCAGCTTCTGGATTAAGACAGACGGCAAGAGCCACTTCTTCCTCCTGTACCAAATTCTGTAAATACTCCTCCACCTTCATTTTATCCCATTTCCTCTTCAATCCTCCCATACCTGAAATAGTCAGAATGCCTTTAGATCTACATTGGGCTCTATCATAACTTAGTTCCACTTGCACTTCCAGGGCGCTATGACTACTAACACAATTTGTCCAGATAGCAAAATATTTCAGTTGCAGCATTATTTCCATTGAGACAATAATATGGTCGATGGTGCTAGGTTTGCTTTGGCCATGGAAGGTTGTAGGTGTTGCACTTGGACTAAAATAGAGATCTGAGGCAAATACCAAATGATGTTTCCTAAGCATCTTATTTAACACCTCCCCATATGCATTATGCTGAAAATGTGTAATTGGATTACCCTCAGGGTTAGTCAACCCGCAAACGGGTGTCTTACAAAATATTTAAAACTTTGAGTTAAAGTCTCCTAGCCATAATAACATTGGCTGGAAGTTTAGGTTGGTGAATACCTTTTCCAAAACCTCTTCCACCACCTCCGATAAGGTATAATGACGGATATTATAATAATAATTCACAATACCAAAATCCCGAAGGCTTTAGATGTCACTTGAAGAACATGAAACCAACTGGAGGTGTAGAGATGTGACACTGTGATGCCGGGCAGACTAACCAAAAATAGAATAGCTAGACTCCTTTTTTGCACAACCCATGGGTGATGCTACCACAGGGGAGCAATAGGAGTGATAACCATCCATGTGAATAGCAGAGACTGCCCATGTTTCCTGTAATAAGATCACATCATATTCCTTTAAAAATGCCAACCAACCTGGGTTATCCAATTTAGACCCCACCCCTGCAGTATTCCAAGATACAATGCTTATAGCACTTCTTAACCCCCTTACTTTACTCTCACCTGATTTATCTTCTACCCATGGGGAGACCAGGGCCCCTTCCCCCCTTCACCCATTGAATTATTCTTCTCCCCCTTATTCTTGCTAGACTGAATCTCAGGCCCAAACTGTCAATCCACGCTACCCAGTCCCATAAGTGATGCAAATTGATTTTGAGTGGTAAAGTAAGGCCCCCGTGAATGCATTTACCCCTTAATTTTAATCAGAGATGATAATGGGTATGGCCTAATCAAAGGCTTATAGAAAAAGCCCAAGGGGAAAGCCTGAATACCATTAGCCTCATCTTGTGTAAGTGTGAGGGCATTTAGTAATGTTACAACTGTTTTTGATGATTTAAAATTTACCACCACACACTCTAGTCCTGGCTACGTGGGGAGTATCAAATGTAGCCTTGTCACAAGGATAATATCCTCAAAGAGCTCTTCACCCCACCCTGAATTTTTCCTTAACCAATAAACCACCTTTAATTTCAGGTCTAAGACCTGTTCATCCTTCCCTGCAGATAAGGAAGGCACATTTCTCAGCACTGCAACATCTGGGGTACAGGCCGGGGCAGAAAGAAATGGTTCTTCGGATTAATATCTACCACTCTGAGGACTCTGTCCTTGTCTGAGGACCCCCCCCGACTCCTTTAAACTTGTATCACTATTGCTTAAACAGTTACCATTCAACAAAGAATTTTTGCCTACCCTTTGACTTCCACTTTTTCCTAACTCAGTATTAGGGGAGATAGACGCGCTATTACCAGATGGCACTATCAATCCGTTCCTCACTATCCTCTAGTGTTGCCTTAATCCTCTCTAACTGGCTACAGATATTTTCATTAAACAGTTTCAATTTAGGATCCAAACTACTTAAAAAGTCTGTACACCACTTTTTAAACAGGGGACTAGATAAGTACTCTCCCCCTGTGACAGACCAGCCCCACTTGTGTCCAAAATCTGCTTTGCTTTACAGTTCCCCTTCTCAATCATAGATTGCTTCTTCACTCTCGAACATTCCTGAATCTCCTTCCTTTTCCTTTTAGCTGTCAAAGTGTTCATATTGCCCACCTCGATAACATCGATGAAATCCAGCTGTGTCTCTGCAATGACACACAGATTATCTACTCCTCTAGGACTGAGGGGCTTCATTACTGCCTCAGTATTTGTATTTTCAGGGGGTTGTTGTGAATGGGACTCTTCTGAATTCATTATTATTTTTGACCCTGGTGACCCGCCAATGACTCCTGTTGTACTCTGTCAATTCAATCTTCCACTAGGTCAATTTCTGCGTGTATTACACCCATTACAGTGGTAAGATAGGACGTAATAGTTGAGGTTACCTGGGAGTTTTTTGCAATGTCCCCTTTACCTGAACCTGTCTTGTGCTACCCTATGACCACTTATCCAATCAGGAAACAGGGTATAGAAACAAAACGTTGTGACTGAGGGGCAGACCACGAGGGGTGGCCCAGCCCAGTCTCATCTGGCCGCGGATGGGCATAGACGGGCCCGCTCTTGGCCCAGTCTTCATCTGGGCACGCACCTAGTCGCATGCCATGAAGACACAGTGAAAACTGTAAGCGCCTCAGGGAACAAATATTATATATATATATATATATATATATATATATATATATATATATATATATATATATATATATATATATATATACACATATATATATATTTATATATAAATATATACACATATCATCCTAAATCCCTGCTAATTACTGACTGCTACCGCCATCGGGGTTAGTGCTCAGCCACGGGCGCAGGACCCGTAATTATCCCAAAACTATCCTTTCACTCGTCTCACGAAAGGAAAAGCCGGCACTCCAGACTTCTTTTGTCCAATCGATTTATTCTTATTTCAACATACGCTGCACAATTTCGGCTGACGTTTTTCAACTGTGTCGGTCTTACTCATAGCCCATAATTCAATACCCAAGCTCTACCGCCTGTAGAAACTATATCCTGCAGTTTAATAATCATGAAAAAAGTACTATTGACATTATCCCATAACAACAACCAAATACATTATTTTAGCATGCCCTATCAAATACATCATCATCCTATTTCTGACAACCAGAAAAAACCCTCAATTCCATATTTCTAAATTGTTATAATTAAAATAAATGTAATCTTCAGTTTTACCTTTGTATAGTTGTCCAATTACAATAATTTACCATTCAGTGCCGAGTGGCATTTCTCTTCCTTAAGGCATGATATTTTACTAATTTAATTTACAATGAGTAATACTATCTTGTTCAGTTTTTATCAACTACATAAATAAATAAAAAAACATAAATATATGGCACCAGAGCGATACGGGCATAATCATACAGCAATACTTGTGTACCCAACCAATTAATTAAACTAAGAACCCACATTGTGATAACCATACATCCATAATCAATGTTCCACCATTGATAACATCAACAATCCAAATACCATTATTTTTTGCTCTTAACCCACATGTACAAAAACCTCTTCAACCTGGTTCAATCCCATGGAAATCTGCTGTTTAATCTGATTATATATTCTGATTTCATCTTCCTGAGAATGCGTTCCATGTCTCCTAGTCTTGGTGACAGCAACACCCTGTTGATTCCAAAGAAAGACATGCAATCAATTTTTCCATCAAGTACCTGTCTGCAGAGTCACGTTACCGGAGAATTTACATCATTCTTTTTGATGGCATGCCAATGCTCTAGAATGCGCTTTTTAACAGGAAAAATTGTGCTGCACACATACCACAGTTTACACAGACAAGAGATTACATATATCGTGAAGTCTAAATTATAATTAATAAATTTATCAATCCTAATTTCTTCCCCTGTGGGTAAATTATATGTTTTATGATTAGTACTGTATTTACAGGCCTTATAATTGGTACATCTATAAAAAAAAACTTTCAGTTTACCAAAAAACAAATTCTCCTTCTTATTTGTGTAACTGTGTACCAAAATATCCCGTAATTAACTATTTTTCCTATATGTAATCCTAGGATAAGAGCTCACCAAGGGTCCTATCACCGTTTCTGCTTTTATCATATGACAATATTGTTTCATGATCTTCATCACTTTATCTGAATCTGAATTTAAAGTGGTAATGCATCTCACTGTGTTATCTTCTCTTTCCTGTTTCTTCGGGATCAGGAGACTATCTCGTTGTATCCTGGCAACCTTACTGCAGGCTTCTTTGATAACTTTGACAGGATATCCTCTAGATCTAAATCTTGCCACCATATTCCTCTGTTCTTTTTCAAAGATCTGACTCGTACTACAGTTCCTTTTCGCTCTAAGTAGCTCCCCATAAGGGATACTCCATTTCAGTCTTGGTGGGTGATGACTTTTCGCATATAAGATGCTATTACCAGCCGTACTCTTTCTAAAAAGACTGGTATGTACAGTTTCCCCTTCCACTGTCACTAAAAGATCCAAAAATTCCATAACAAATTTGTCAAATTTGTATGTGAAATTTAAATTGAGGTCATTTCTTGGTAACCACCCCAACAAATCTCGTAATACATTCTCAAGACCATCCCAAATAAGAAATAAATCATCAATGTATCTTGTCCAAAGGATTACATATTTCATCTATCCTTCATTTTCTTCTGACATCACATATTGGGTCTCCCACCAACCCATAAACAGACATGCAAAACTTGGAGCAAAGCAACTTACCATCACTGTCCCCATAGTCTGTCTAAACCATTTATCCTCATATAAAAATAGTTAGTCTCCAAACAGAATCTTAGCATCTTTAAAAGCATTTTAGAATGCTCATATAGACTTAATGGTTTCTCTCTAGAAAAATCCTCACAGGCCTTAATACCTAATTCATGTTTGATACTAGTGTATAGGGACACCACATCAATGGTTACCATAATGTAATTAGATTTCCAGGGATATCTTGAATTTTTGTAATAAATACAATATGAGGCAAGACTTAATACATGAGGGCACAAGAAGTAATCCAAATAAATAGAGGTATTCTCTAAGAGACTATCACTTGCTGACACTATCAGCCACCCTGGTGGGTTTATATTATCCTTGTGAATCTGTGGTAAGATATAGAAACAAGATGCTACTGGGTTCTTAACCCCTTCGCTGCCAGTCCTTTTGCCCCTCCTGTGCCGAGTCTTTTTTTGGCTATTTGGAGCAGTTCGCACTTAGGCCCTCATAACGTTTTGTTCACATAAGCTACCCACGCCAAATTTGCGTCCTTTTTTTCCAACATCCTAGGGATTCTAGAGGTACCCAGACTTTGTGGGTTCCCCAGAAGGAGGCCAAGAAATTAGCCGAAATACAGTGAAAATTTCGTTTTTTTCAAAAAAATGGGAACAAAGGGCTGCAGAAGAAGGCTTGCGTTTTTTTCCCTGAAAAGGGCATCAACAAAGCGTTTGTGGTGCTAAAATCCCCAGCTTCCCAGCTTTCAGGAAAAGGCAGACTTGAATCAGAAAACCCAATTTTTCAACACAATTTTGGCATTTTACTGGGACATACCCCATTTTTACGATTTTTTGTGCTTTCAGCCTCCTTCCAGTCAGTGACAGAAATGGGCATGAAACCAACGCTGGATCCCAGAAACCGCAACATTTCTGAAAAGTAGACAAAATTCTGAATTCAGCAAGGGGTAATTTGTGTAGATCCTACAAGGGTTTCCTACAGAAAATAACAACTGAAACGAAAAATATTGAAATTGAGGTGAAAAAAACATCAATTTTTCTCTACGTTTTACTCTGTAACTTTTTCCTGCAATGTCAGATTTTCGAAAGCAATATACTGTTACGTCTGCTGGACTCTTCTGGTTGCGGGGATATATAGGGCTTGTAGGTTCATCAAGAACTCTAGGGCCCGTATTTATACTTTTTTTGCGCCGCATTTGCGTCGTTTTTTGACGCAAAAACGGCGCAAACTTGCAAAATGCCATTGTATTTTGTAGGTTTGCACCGTTTTGCGTCAAAAAGCGGTGCAAATGCGGCGATAAAAAAAGTATAAATACGGGCCTAGGTACCCAGAGCCAATAAATGACCCGCACCCTGCAGTGGTTTTTCATTCTATGCCGGGTATACAGCAATTCATTTGCTGAAATATAAAGAGTAAAAAATAGCTATCAAGAAAACCTTTGTATTTCCAAAATGGGCACAAGATAAGGTGTTGAGAAGCAGTGGTCATTTGCACATCTCTGAATTCCGGGGTGCTCATACTAGCATGTGAATTACAGGGCATTTCTCAAATAGACGTCTTTTTTACACACTGTCTTACATTTGGAAGGGAAAAATGTAGAGAAAGACAAGGGCAATGACACTTGTTTCGCTATTCTATGTTCCCCCAAGTCTCCCGATAAAAATGATACCTCATTTGTGTGGGTAGGCCTAGCGCCCGCGACAGGATATGCCCCAAAACACAACGTGGACACATCACAGAAAACAGAGCTGTTTTTAGCAAAGTGCCTACCTGTAGATTTTGGCCTCTAGCTCAGCCGGTAGCTAGGGAAACCTACCAAACCTGTGCATTTTTGAAAACTAGAGACCTAGGGGAATCCAAGATGGGGTGACTTGTGGGGCTCTGACCAGGTTCTGTTACCCAAAATCCTTTGCAAACCTCAAATTTTGGCTAAAAAAAACACATTTTCCTCACATTTCGGTGACAGAAAGGTCTGGAATATGAGAGGAGCCACAAATTTCCTTCCACCCAGCGCTCCCCCAAGTCTTCCGATAAAAATGGTACCTCACTTGTGTGGGTAGGCCTAGCGCCCGCGACAGGATATGCCCCAAAACACAATGTGGACACATCACAGAAAACAGAGCTGTTTTTAGCAAAGTGCCTACCTGTAGATTTTGGCCTCTAGCTCAGCCGGAACCTAGGGAAACCTACCAAACTTGTGCATTTATGAAAACTAGAGACCTAGGGGAATCCAAGATGGGGTGACTTGTGTGGCTCGGACCAGGTTTTGTTACCCAGAATCCTTTGCAAACCTCAAAATTTGGCTAAAAAAACACATGTTCCTCACATTTCTGTGGCAGAAAGTTCTGGAATCTGAGAGGAGCCACAAATTTCCTTCCAACCAGCGTTCCCCCAAGTCTCCCGATAAAAATGATACCTCACTTGTGTGGGTAGGCCTAGCACCCGCGACAGGAAACGCCCCAAAGCGCAACGTGGACACATCCAAATTTTTTAAAGAAAACAGAGATTTTTTTGCAAAGTGCCTACCTGTAGATTTTGGCCTCTAGCTCAGCTGGCACCTAGGGAAATCTACCAAACCTGTGCATTTCTGAAAACTAGAGACCTAGGGGAATCCAAGATGGGGTGACTTGTGTGGCTCGGACCAGGTTCTGTTACCCAGAATCCTTTACAAACCTCAAAATTTGGCTAAAAAAACACATGTTCCTCAAATTTCTGTGGCAGAAAGTTCTGGAATCTGAGAGGAGCCACAAATTTCCTTCCACCCAGCGTTCCCCAAAGTCTCCAGATAAAAATGATACCTCACTTGTGTGGGTAGGCCTAGCGCCCGCGACAGGAAACGCCCCAAAGCGCAACGTGGACACATCCAAATTTTTGAAAGAAAACAGAGGTGTTTTTTGCAAAGTGCCTACCTGTAGATTTTGGCCTCTAGCTCAGCCGGCACCTAGAGAAACCTACCAAACCTGTGCATTTCTGAAAACTAGAGACCTAGGGGAATCCAAGATGGGGTGACTTGTGTGGCTCGGACCAGGTTCTGTTACCCAGAATCCTTTGCAAACCTCAAAATTTGGCTAAAAAAACACATGTTCCTCACATTTCTGTGGCAGAAAGATCTGGAATCTGAGAGGAGCCACAAATTTCCTTCCACTCAGCGTTCCCCCAAGTCTCCCGATAAAAATGATACCTCACTTGTGTGGGTAGGCCTAGCGGCCACGACAGGATGCACACCAAAACTCAACGTGGACACATCCCATTTTTTGAAAGAAAACAGAGCTGTTTTTTGCAAAGTGCCTACCTGTAGATTTTGTTCTCTAGCTCAGCCGGCACCTAGGGAAACCTACCAAACCTGTGCATTTCTGAAAACTAGAGACCTAGGGGAATCCAAGATGGGGTGACTTGTGTGGCACGGACCAGGTTCTGTTACCCAGAATCCTTTGCAAACCTCAAAATTTGGCTAAAAAACACATGTTCCTCACATTTCTGTGGCAGAAAGTTCTGGAATCTGAGAGGAGCCACAAATTTCCTTCCACCCAGCGCTCCCTCAAGTCTCCCGATAAAAATGGTACCTCATTTGTGTGGGTAGGCCTAGCGCCCGCGACAGGATATGCCCCAAAACACAACGTGGACACATCACAGAAAACAGAGCTGTTTTTAGCAAAGTGCCTACCTGTAGATTTTGGCCTCTAGCTCAGCCGGCACCTAGGGAAACCTACCAAAGCTGTGCATTTCTGAAAACTAGAGACCTAGGGGAATCCAAGATGGGGTGACTTGTGTGGCTCGGACCAGGTTCTGTTACCCAGAATCCTTTGCAAACCTCAAAATTTGGCTAAAAAAACACATGTTCCTCACATTTATGTGGCAGAAAGTTCTGGAATCTGAGAGGAGCCACAAATGTATTTCCACTCAGCGTTCCCCCAAGTCTCCCGATAAAAATGATACCTCACTTGTGTGGGTAGGCCTAGTGGCCACGACAGGAGGCACACCAAAACGCAACGTGGACACATCCCATTTTTTGAAAGAAAACAGAGCTGTTTTTTGCAAAGTGCCTACCTGTAGATTTCGTTCTCTAGCTCAGCCGGCACCTAGGGAAACCTACCAAACCTGTGCATTTCTGAAAACTAGAGACCTAGGGGAATCCAAGATGGTGTGACTTGTGTGGCTCGGACCAGGTTCTGTTATACAGAATCCTTTGCAAACCTCAAAATTTGGCTAAAAAAACACATGTTCCTCACATTTCTGTGGCAGAAAGTTCTGGAATCTGAGAGGAGCCACAAATTTCCTTCCACCCAGCGCTCCCTCAAGTCTCCCGATAAAAATGGTACCTCATTTGTGTGGGTAGGCCTAGCGCCCGCGACAGGATATGCCCCAAAACACAACGTGGACACATCACAGAAAACAGAGCTGTTTTTAGCAAAGTGCCTACCTGTAGATTTTGGCCTCTAGCTCAGCCGGCACCTAGGGAAACCTACCAAAGCTGTGCATTTCTGAAAACTAGAGACCTAGGGGAATCCAAGATGGGGTGACTTGTGTGGCTTGGACCACGTTCTGTTACCCAGAATCCTTTGCAAACCTCAAACTTTGGCTAAAAAAACACATGTTCCTCACATTTCTGTGGCAGAAAGTTCTGGAATATGAGAGGAGCCACAAATTTCCTTCCACGCAGCGTTCCCCCAAGTCTCCCGATAAAAATGATACCTCACTTGTGTGGGTAGGCCTAGCGCTCGCGACAGGAAATGGCCCAAAACACAACGTGGACACATCAAATTTTTTCATAGAAAACAGTGCCTACCTGTGGATTTTGGCCTCTAGCTCAGCCGGCACCTGGGGAAACCTAGCAAACCAGCGCATTTTTGAAAACTAGAAACCCAGGGGAATCTAAGATGGGGTGACTTGCGGGGCTCTGACCAGGTTATGTTACCCAGAATCCTTTGCAAACATCAAAATTTGGCCAAAAAACACTTTTACCTCTCATTTCGGTGACAGAAAGTTCTGGAATCTGAGAGGTGCCACAAATTTCCTTCCACCCAGCGTTTCCCTAAGTCTCTCGATAAAAATGGTACCTCACTTGTGTGGGTAGGCCTAGCACCCACGAAAGGAAATGGCTCAAAACACAACGTGGACACAACATATTTTTTCACAGAAAACAGAGGTGTTTTTTGCAAAGTGCCTACCTGTGGATTTTGGCCTCTAGCTCAGCCGGCCCGGGGGGGGGGGGCAGAAATGCCCTAAAATAAATTTGACCCCCCCCCAAAACCCCCCTGTCCGGGAGCGACCCTTGCCTACGGGGTCACTCCCCCTACATGACATTGGCGCCAAAAAACAAATCCCCGGTGCCTAGTGGTTTCTGCCCCCTTGGGGGCAGATTGACCTAAAATCGGCCTTGGGGACAGAAATGGTCTAAATACAATTTGCCTCCCAGGGGAGCGACCCTTGCCTGATGGGTCGCTCCCCATCTCTAAAAAAACAAACAAACAAAAAAAAAATCCACAAAAAAATAAATTGCCCTGGCGCCTAGAGGTTTCTGCCCCCCCCTGGGGGCAGAAATGGCCTAAAATAAATTTGCCCCCCCAACCCCCACCCCTCCCCCCTGGAGCGACCCTTGCCTACGGGGTCGCTCCCCCTGCGTGACATTGGCACCAAAAAACAAATCCCCGGTGCCTAGTGGTTTCTGCCCCCTCCCCTGGGGGCAGATTGACCTAAAATCGACCTGGTCTAAATACAATTTGCCCCCCAGTGGAGTGACCCTTGCCTCATGGGTCGCTCCCCATCTCTAAAAAAACTAACAAAAAAAAAAAAATACACAAAAAAATATTGCCCTGCCGCCTAGAGGTTTCTGCCCCCCCTGGGGGCAGATCGGCCTAATACCAATACCAATAGGCCGATCTGCCCCCAGGGGGGGCAGAGATGGCCTAAAATACATTTGCCCCGCCACCCCCCTCCCGGGGAGCGACCCTTGCCTACAAGGTCGCTCCCCTTGCATGACGGCGCAAAAAAAAGATCCCTGGTGCCTAGTGGTTTCTGCCCCCCTTGGGGGCAGATTGACCTAAAATCAGCAAATCTGCCCCCAAAGCGGGCAGAAATGGCCTAAATACAATTTGCCCCTCCAGGGGAGCGACCCTTGTCCAAGGGGTCGCTCCCCACCTGTAAAACAAAAAAAAAAAAAATCTCTGGTGCCTAGTGGTTTAGATCAACTTTGTTGATAAAACAAATAATTCTTACCGTGGAGGGTAAGGGATATACTTCCCCCTTGGGGCCTCAAAACGTCTTGTTATTTGTAATCTTAGTATCAGCAGTTTGTGTCATACATCAAAGTATAAAAACATATTACAACCTCAAACAAAAATCAGCACTTTGTACCATGAATATATAACATGCCTTATTTAAATGTCACAAACGAGGCAGTTATGCAAACTAATCCAGTCCATAATTTATGTGAAGGGGAAAACTCAATTACCACGACAAAAGATCCTAAATAAGGCCTGAAAATAGAGTCCAAATTAATGATGCCCTTTAGCACAAAATATTTATTACAATCTGGATATAAGTTATCAACATCCTATGGCTACCTAGTGGCGTTTCTCCTAAAGCCACTGAGACCAAATCTTAAATGCAAAAATAAGACATGGGAGGCATGAATTGAATCCACATGAAGACACTTCATGATGCGACAATAATGTGCAAGCCAATTGGGACAACAGGCTGGAATAATGCTATAATCAAGGCTGAAAAACATGTTGTGCACCCTAAAGCCCAGTGGGAAATGGAGAAACAAGTTGCCAAAAAAAGAAAGGAGAAAAGAAAATGCAAATACATACTATCTCAAAATCATCACAAATAAAATTTACACAGAAGGCAAGATGAAAATTATCAGCTGTTCAAGTTATCAGTCAAAATGTAAGAACAATCACAGATCAGTAGCAATGTTCATCTGGATATGTGCATTAATCATCAATATGAATGTCCAGTTCTTCTTCCCAATTGAGGCCACCAGGGTCTTAGTGCCGAACAAGAGTATATACCCGGATTCCAGCTTTCATAGGGTGGGTTCTCTGTCGCCCCCCTCACACATTCTTCAAGACCCTGTCAGTAACAAAAAATGAGACCTCATCAGGGCTGGATGCATGCATAAGATGGCAATGTCTAGCCACAGGCTAAAGTGCGCCCTTGTTCTTTATGGCCCGTAAATGTTTGAGGAACCTTTTCTTCACCGGGAAAATAGTGCTCCCTACATATTGCAGGCCACACGTACATACAAAGACATAGACAACAAAATCACTGTTACAATTCATGTTTTTTTCAAGTTTTAACTCCCTGTTGGAAGGATGTATATGTTCCTGTTAGGACCGTGGGCGCAGGCTTTGCATTTCCTGCGGTGGAAAAAAACCTAGTTGTTCCCTCAGCCAAGATCCTGAAGTCACCTGTTTACCTGCCTGATAACTATGTACCAGCATGTTTTTTAGTGACTCACTTTTTCTATAAGTGATCTGGGGATGGGGTCCTACTAAGGTCCCTATGGTGAGGTCTGATTTAATGAGATGCCAATGTTTTTTCATAATCGTATTGATAGAATGTGATTCACTGTAAAATGTAGTAATTAGTCTCACTTTCATGTCAGTTGTCTCACTTTTCATGGGTATTAGTAAATTGTCCCTATTGATATCTGCAACCTTGGTGATAGCTGCCTTGTATACTTTATTAGGTTAACTCCTGGATCTAAATCTACCAATCATTCTTCTTTTCTCAATCTCAAAAGCCTTGCCAGTGTTGCAATTTCTTTTTGCTCTGAGCAGTTCCCCATAGTGGATGCTGCATTTGATCCTTAGAACGTGGTGATGGTGAGCATGTAGGATACTGTTACCAGCAGTGGCTTTCCTAAAGAAGCTAGTTTGTATGTTACCTCCCTCTACAGTAACAAGTACATCTAAAACGTCCATTGTGATATTGTGTGTCCTACTGGTGAACTTAAGGTTCAAATCATTATCTCCAAGTCAGGAATGCATTCAGCTTCTCTTGTGAGCCATCCCAAATCATAGCAATAACAATATCATTGATGTACATTGTCCACAAAGCCACGTTGCAGGTCCATCCTTCATTGACATCAATCCATATGTGCTGTGACTCCCACCACCCCATAAAAATACAGGCATAGCTGGGAGCAAAGCAGCTGCCCATTGCAAACAGAAAATAGTTGTTGTCAAGACAGACTTGTAACATATCTAATAACAATATGGTATGATCATGGAGAGAAAGAGATTTGTCTGTAAAGAAGTACCTGCATGCTTTCAGGCCTAACTTGTGTTTGATACATGCATATAAAGTCACAATATCAATTAGGACCAAAATATATGTAGTTTGCAAAGTAATTTCTTGTATCTTGGTTATGAAATCCATGTTGTCCCTACAATAGGATGGTAGGCTTAGAACATAAGGATGTGAAAAGTGATCTAATTAGATAGATGTGTTTTCAAGTAGGCTATTATTGGCAGAAATATCAGGCCTACCAGTTTGTGGATTTTAGGTAACATGTAGAAACTTGGTGCCACAGGTTTCTTAACTAAAAGGAATTGGACGTCCTCAAGAATAAGTGAGTTTCACTCATGCCAGCTAGCGAGCATGGAAAGATATATGGCAACAGTCTGACCATACGCTTTACTATTTGATCTAGCATAGCTGCCTGAGATATCCAGTTGTGTCCTAGCTTTGGCTTTATATTAATTGATGTCACACAGTACAACATTGGCCCAGTTATCAGTGAGTTTGATCACAAAAGAGGAATTCTTTCTAAGGAAATCAAGGGCCTCCCACTGTCCCTTAATCAGATTCTCAGCAAAATGGTTCTCCCCTTGCTGCCACAATTTCATAAGGTCGTGTGTTACTACTTCATGAAAGGTGTTGATATTATCATAAGGGGTATTAGGGTTACATTTAAATTTAGGTTTGAAATCATTCCCACTCATTGTATCAACCTTTCTTCCCAAATTGCACAGCAACTCTCTCTCTCTGATTCCCAGACTTTAGTGCCCAGTTCACATGCCCTTAATGTCGCTACCTCTTCAATGTTACTAATGGATAAAATGTCCGAGGTAGAATCAGTCTCTACATTTGTGAAAGTGTCACTCCCAAAAGTCGCTGTTCCTTTTTGTTGTTTAAAGATTTTAAGCAACTTTAATTTTCTGATAAACAGAAAAATGTCAATGCGAGAAGGACAAAAATCAAAGTTCGCAGTAGGGCAAAATTATTGACCTAATTCTAGTAAGGACTGTTCATCATGAGTAAGTTCATGAGAACACAGATTTACAACTGCAAGAAGGTTCTCACCCATTATTTGTTTCTCTTAAATTGCAGTGTGTTCTTCCCATGCTGGCATATTGTTTCTTTTCTGCAGAGCCTCCCCTCTGGGATTTCCCCCTGTTTCACTGCCACCTCCTCTTCCTTTTGGCATTTTTTCCCGGGACCCAAACCCTGCCTTAAAAATGGTATTCCTCAAGTGCAGTTGAAGGAGATGTGTTGGAAGTGGATGCAACCTGCTGGTCATCAATATCCGAGAAGATATCTGAGCAGGATTCAGAAGTTACAAGCTCTTGTCTCAGGGAGTTGGTCTGCCTGAATACTTTCCTAACTGTCTTGTACTTCCCTCCAAAAGTAAGAATGCACCCTGTTTCATAATCAATCTTGTCCCTTAAAAAAGTTCTTTTTTTGTCTTGATTTTCTCCTCATATTTGTTAGCCTGGGCTCCATCTCTTTCAGAAAAGACTGAGGGCCTGATTACTACTTTGGCGGAGGGGGATAATCCGTCCCAAATGTGACGGATTTTCCACCCACCGTGTTACAAGTCCATTATATCCTATGGAGCTTGTAATACAGTGGGTGGGATATCCGTCACATTTGGGACGGATTAACCCCCTCCGCCAAAGTTGTAATGAGGCCCTGAGTTTCCTATTGCGCAGAATGTTTCTCCAGTAGGTCCTTCGGCTGCTTAAGCTCCTACTCAATGTTATTCAGTTCAATTACAGCATATTTTGATAGTAGCCCAAGCATGTTCTTGCAGGTGCCTGCCATCAAAAGGGATTGTTCCTCTAGCAGGTTTGGGTGTGGTTTCTGATTAGTAGGTGTGATTAGGATGCGTAAGCTTCTTGGCACTAATCCTACTTCTATATTGTTGTCCGACTGGTCTAGAGAAACATTAAATAAAAATAAATAAAATAAAATCTATAAATAAAATTCAAATTAGAAATAATTTAAAGTAGAAAATAATAATAATGAATAAATTATAGGAAAATAAAAATAATTGTAAAAAGTATATATAGATATATAAAAATAACATACATTTATTCTCTTGTAAGCTTTTCTTTGTCTACCCATCTCCCCAAGTCATGTCTCTATCAATCTATCCTCCATCCCCACTCTGACTCATCCCAAACCCATTCTACTACTTTCATCTCTAAAATAACCCTGCCTAAGCTCTTCTCTCCTTTTCCACATCTAGCTCACCCCAAACCTCAGTTTACTACCATGATCTCCCAAACGACCCTTCTAAATTATCCCTCATTTACCTCACCTTTGACTCATCCAAAACCCCTCCTGATACTATGATTTCCCTAAACCTTTCCACAGACTCTTCCCTTCTCTATCTCTCCTTTACTCACCCCAAGCCTCATCCTATTACTATTAACTCCCAATTAACACTTCTGGATTCTTTCCTCCTCTATCCATCCATTACTCTTGTCAATCCAACTAACAAACACACATACCCTCTGCTCAAATTAACTCATAATAATACTAAAACTGTACTGATATTTCCCTATACTAATCCACCACTAATTTCACTTGGGTACCAGAGTACCATGCTGCTTGCCGAGAACAATTTATTTCTCTTTTTTGTTCTAGTTCTAAGATTTTGCTTCCATTGCTGTGGCTCATTGCGGTTTTGGCAGTGGTTGACCTGCGGTTTGTGTAGTTGCATGTTTTAGGTAAGTAAATTTACTCCAAAGGACTATTGTTGCCATGCATGAATGGCATGTTTGTAGGTGGTGTACTAAATGCAGGATTGTGTGTGAAATTGTTCTTAGATTTGTGCACAATGATATTGGTGTTGTCTTATGTCTAATTTGCTTTTCTTTTTTCTTTTTAGTGGGATATCATTGGTGATTGCTGTTTCTGTGCAGAGAAGTTGCTGGTGAGTCTAGCTTTTTCAAGCAAGTGAGTGGTATAGTTTTAGAATACATACCTCTTTGTGATAAAGCCACACTTTGTTTCTTACTTATTTTAGACAGTGCTGGTTGTTGTTGGCGCATTTGTCAAGTTACTTTTCTTAGAAAGGATCATGGCTAGCCGCATGGTGACCACTCAGCAGGTTGTTAGTATGCTTTTTGAGTCATCTTCTGATCATGATTATGAGACGACACTGCTTCTGAGACAGAGGAGGAAGAGAGAGATTTTGGCAGTGAATTTTCTGCCCGAGAGGAGTCTTCTGATGAAGAAGCCACTCTCAGTGCAGAAGAAGGACCTGTTTAGAGGAGGACACTGATGTGCCAATGGTGCAGCAGCCAGTGGCTGAAAGGCTTCCCATTGGAAGACCTGACACCTGGGTTGCCCCAAACATGGAGCAGCTACAGTTACCTGCCTTTACTGGTCTTCCAGGGTGTAGAGTAAATACAGAAAACATTTTGCCTGTCAATTTCTTTGAGTTGTTTATGGACGATGTATTTTTGGAAGAGATTGTTGAGCAGATTAATTTGTATGTGGTGGGTATTGAGGGACAGCACTGCCAGACTTAGGCCTCAGTCTAGAGATACCCAATGGATTCCCACAAATCTGGAAGAGATGAAAAAGTTCTTGGGTTTGACTTTTTTGATTGGGATGATAAGGAAACCGTCACTGGCTTCTTACTGGTCTACTAGTCCCTTGATGACAGCGACTATATTTCCTGCAACCATGACTCATAATCGGTATTTGCTTCTTCTTCGGATGCTGCATTTTGTTGCCAATGCTTTAGCCTTGCCCCGAGATCACCCTGATTGTGGCCATCGTTTTGAGATTAGACCTTTCCTTGAACATTTTGTAGATAGGTTTTCAGAGGTCGATGTTCCAGGCAAATAAATAAGTGTGTTCGAGTGTTTGGTCCTGTTCAAGGGTCGTTTGGTTTTTAGGCAGTGCATTCCTAGCAAGAGAGCATGGTATGGAATTAAATTGTATATGTTGTCTGAAAGTAGTACAGGATATGGTCTGGGTCTACACTGGTAGGGATTCCAGTATTTACCCCTCTGGTTGTCCGCCCATTTTTGGAGTTAGTGAGAAAATTGTGTGGGAACTTGGTAGACGACTGTTTAACAAAGGTCACCATTTGTATGTAGATAACTCATACACTAGAGTTCAGTGGTTCAAGGAATTGTTCAGAGTGGACACTGTTGCTTGTGGCACAGTCCACTCTAACCAGAAAGGCTATCCAAGGGAGCTTGTCTGTAAAACACTTGAGAGGGGACAGTGCAGTGACTTGCGGAATGATGAGCTGCTAGCTCTGAAATTTGTAGACAGGAGGGATGTGTACATGCTAACTACCATCCATGATTAGAGTACTTCACCTGTGGCTGTTTGGGGTCAAGTTGCTGAAATGCGCAAACCTGTGTGCATTTTAGATTACAAAAATCACGTAGGTGGTGTTGATAGTGTAGATCAGAGGTTAGAACTCTACACTGCTGTTCGTAAGTCTCATGTGTGGTTTAAAAAGTTGGTTATTCATTTGTTTAATCTACCAACGTTTAATGCTTTTATTGTTTTTAAGGATTGTTCCCATGAGTCAAGGATGGAATTTGTTAAATTCCAGGAGTCAGTGATAGAGAGCCTTATTATGGTGGACCATGCTAGAGATCCTAGAGTAGCAGTTGTTGAGAATGTGGCTAGATTGAAAGATGGACAGTTTCCTGATCAGATTCCTCCCACTCCCAAAAAAGACTCTCCCGCTAAGAAATGAAGAGTCTGTGCCCAAAGAGGTATCCGGAGAGAGAGACGGATGTACTGCCCGGACTGTCATTCAAAGCCTGGGCTGTGTGTGGCTGGCTGTTTCCAGAGTTACCACACACAGAAGAATTACTGGGAACTACCGTTAGCATAAACTGCCGTTTTATATTTTCATATGTTAAGTTTCACTGTTGGCATTACTGTCATGTATTCAGTTAGAGCTTTTGTGTTTGCAGTTTTGTACTTATTTATAATTAGTTAGTGGTTTCTTTGTTGTTTAAAAACTGAAAAAGTGGTGGCAGATTGCCTGGAGTGGCGCTTGGCTAGCGGTGTGTGTGGAGTGGTGCTTGGCAGGTGAAGTGCGTGTAGTGGCGCTTGGCAGGCGGTGTGTGTGGGTGCCGCTTGGATGGCGGTGTGCGTGGGGTAGCGCTTGGCTGGCACTGTGCGTGGAGTGGTGCTTGGCTGGCAGTGTGCGTGGAGTGGCGCTTGGCTGGCTGTGTGCTTGGAGTGGCACTTGGCTGGTGCTGTGCGTGGAGTGGTACTTGGCTGGCAGTGTGCGTGGAGTGGCGCTTGGCTGGCGGTGTGCGTGGAGTGGCGCTTGGCTGGCAGCCAAACGCCACTCCACACATTCCCATCACTTGGTGTGAGTGCTGTATCAGGCATGTGGGCGTATGAAAGTGATGGGCCCTTGAGTGGCGCTGTCTGTCGATGCGAGTGTTGTAATGTGCTGGTCCCGTGGCTGGCAGCGTGAATAGTCTTATGCATGTCATGTAGGAAAGGTGTGTGAATGGACTGTAAAGCGGTTGGTGCCTTGTCGCGGCTTTACAGCTCACAAGCTGTGAGTCATTGGTTCAGTTCTTTGGCCTTTCAGTTATTAACAGTGCATTTCATTTTTGTGAAGTCTCTAGTTAATAAAGTTTGATCTACTGAACCATCACTCACCCTTGAGCCAAATCCAACCAGTATGGGTGGTAAAAATGACAAAATCCACTCCGCCGTAATTAGGTGTTGCAGCACACCCGTGACACGCTCAGTCTCCCAAGTAAAATGATACCTCACTTGTGTGGTTACCCAAAGCAGAGTCAGCCTAAACATGTATAAAAGAAAAATATGTGCTCATCATCTCGCTGTGCTATCCCCTCAATCTCTACATGTTTTTGGCCTTTTTCTGTTGCAGGCACCTGGGCCACTCACACAAGTGATGTACCATTTTTATCGAGAGACTTGGGGAAATGCTGGGTGGAAGGAAATTTGTGGCTCCTCTCAGATTCCAGAACTTTCTGTCACCAAAAAGTGTTGTTTTTTTGGCCAAATTTTGAGGTTTGCAAAGGATTCTGGGTAACAGAACCTAGTGAAAACCCCACAAGTCACCCCATCTTGGATTCCCCTAGGTGTCTAGTTTTCACAAATGCACAGGTTTGGTAGGTTTCCCAAGGTGCAGACTGAGCTAGAGGCCAAAATCCACAGCTAGGCAATTTGCAAAAAACATTTCTGTTGTCCTTGGGAAAATGTGATGTGTCCACGTTGTGTTTTGGGGCATTTCTTGTTGTGGGCACTAGGCCTACACACACAAGTGAGGGACAATTTTTATAAGGAGGCTTGGGGGAACCCTGGGTGGAAGGAAATTTGTGGCTCCTCTCAGATTACTGAACTTTTTGTCACTGAAATGTGAGGAAAAAGTGTTTTTTGCTAAATTTTGAGGTTTGCAAAGGATTCTGAGTAACAGATCCTGGTGAGATCCCCACAAGTCACCCCATCTTGGATTCCCCTAGGTGTCTAGTTTTCACAAATGCACAGGTTTGGTAGGTTTCCCAAGGTGCAGACTGAGCTAGAGGCCAAAATCCACAGCTAGGCAATTTGCAAAAAACATTTCTGTTGTCCTTGGGAAAATGTGATGTGTCCACGTTGTGTTCTGGGGCATTTCTTGTTGTGGGCACTAGGCCTACACACACAAGTGAGGGACAATTTTTATAAGGAGGCTTGGGGGAACCCTGGGTGGAAGGAAATTTGTGGCTCCTCTCAGATTACTGAACTTTTTGTCACTGAAATGTGAGGAAAAAGTGTTTTTTGCTAAATTTTGAGGTTTGCAAAGGATTCTGAGTAACAGATCCTGGTGAGATCCCCACAAGTCACCCCATCTTAGATTCCCTAGGTGTCTAGTTTTAAAAAATGCACACGTTTGGTAGGTTTCCCCAGGTGGCGGCTGGTCTAGAGGCCAAAATCCACAGCTAATAACGTTGCAAAAAACAGCTCTGTTTTGTTTGGGAAAATGTGATGTGTCCACGTTGTTTTTTGGGGCATTTCCTGTTGGCGGCACTAGGCCTACCCACACAAGTGAGGTACCATTTTTAGTTGGGAGACTTGGGGGAACGCTGGGTGGAAGGAAATTTGTAGCTCCTCTCAGATTCCAGAAATTTATGTCACAGAAATTTAAGAAAAATTGTTTTTTTGCCAAATTTTATTTTGAGATTTGCAAAGGATTGTGGGTAACGGAACCTGGTGAGAGTCCCACAAGTCACCCCATCTTGGAATACCCTAGGTGTATAGTTTTAAAAAATGCACGGGTTTGGTAGGTTTCCCCAGGTGACGGCTGAGCTAGAGATCAAAATCCGCAGCTAAACACTTTCCAAAAAACACGTCCGTTTTCAATGTAAAAATGTGATATGTCCATGTTGCGTTTCCTGTCAGGGACATTAGGCCTACCCATGCATGTGAGGTACCATTTTTATTGGGAGACTTGGGGGAAGACTGAATAGCAGAACAAGTGTTATTGCCCCTTGTCTTTCTCTACGTTTTTCCCTTCCAAATGTAATACAGTGTGTTAAAAATACATCTATTTGAGAAATTCCCTGTAATTCACATGCTAGTATGGGCAACACAGAATTCAGAGATGTGTAAATAACCACTGCTTCTCAAGACGTTATCTTGTGCCTATTTTGGAAATTCAAAGGTTTCCTTGATACCTATTTTTCACTCTTTATATTTCACTAAATGAATTACTGTATACCAGGTATACAATGAAAATTAATTGCAAGGTGCAGCTCCTTTATTGGCTCTGGATACCTAGGGTTCTTGATGAACCTACAAGCCCAACATAGCCCCGCAACCAGAATAGTCCAGCAGACGTAACGGTATGTTACCTTTGAAAATCTGACATTGTAGGAAAAAGTTACAGAGTAAAACATGGAGTAAAATTGCTCTTTTTTCACCTCAATTTCAATATCTTTTTATTTCAGCTGTTATTTTCTGTAGGGAAACGAAGGAGGATGTATTCAAATGACCCCTTGGTGAATTCAGAATTTTGTCTACTTTTCAGAAATTGGGTTCACACTCATTTCTGTCACTAACTGGAAGGAGGCTAAAAGTACAATAAATAGTAAAAATGGGGTATGTCCCAGTAAAATGCCAAAATTGTGTTGACAAATGTGTTTTTTTTATTCAGGTCTGCCTGTTCCTGAAAACTGGGAAGATGAGATGGTGATTTTAGCACCATAAACGCTTTGTTGTTGCCATTTTCAGGGGAAAAACAACAAGCCTTCTTCTGCAGCCCTTTTCCTATTTTTTTTTTAAAACTAAGTTTTTGATGTATTTTGGCTACTTTCTTGGTCTTTTCCAGGGGAACCCACAAACTCTGGGTACCTCTAGAATCCCTAGGATTTTACAAAAAAAGGACACAGGTTTGGCGTGGATAGCTTATGTGGACAAAAAATTATGAGGGCCTAAGCGTGAACTGCACCAACTACCAAAAAAAAGGCCTGGCACCTGAGGTGGAAAAGGCCTTGCAGTGAAGGGGCTAATGGAGAGCTTTGGGCACCAGCACGTTTTTATTTACAAACTAAGCACTGGGCCTAAGGTAACTATAACTCAGGCCCCCGCCATGCACAGTTCTCTGATCAATAATTTTACTGCTGATGTTACATTGATATTATCAATGATGTTATCGAAGGTGTCATGAGTGTTGCAATTTGTGGGGTAATTAGCAGTGCATCGCGAGGGTATGAGTTATAGTTACCATGCTCCTAACTATAACTATCTAAAGCTCGATTTATAATTACTTGAGCTAACCATAACAATAACTGCTGAATTTCTATTGTTTTGTGAAACTATACAGTCCCCGTTACCTTTTGCTTTTTTAGGTGAATTTCTATTTTTTTAATTCTATTTCCTAATTATAATATCCCTGTAACCTTTGTTTTTTTTCAGTGAAATTCTATGTTTTTTTTAACGTAAAATAATTTTAATGACTATATTTTGATGCAGCCACCACTGTGCACGGCCTTGGGCTGTAAGCAGCAGGGGTTGCCTGAATGGCCTGACTTGTGGACAGACAATGCGGCCAACCTGCTGGAACTACCCTACCCCGCGCTGTTAGAAATGTGATCTTTGGTTGGCAGTCCGGTTACCCGTTGTCCACGCAAGGACCCTCACTCTAGTCAGGGTAAGACACACACAAATCAAATTATCCTGTGCCCACCCTCTGGTAGCTTGGCACTGAGCAGTCAGGCTTAACTTAGAAGGCAATGTGTAAAGTATTTGTGCAATAAATCATGCAATGACACAGTATAGTACCACAAAAATACACCACACAGTGTTTAGAAAAATATATAGTATTTATCTGATAAGATGCAGGTCAAAACAATCAAAAGGCAATAAGCACACATTGAGATATAACTGTAAGAATGATTTAAAGTGTCTTTAGTCTCTTTAAAACAATAAGGGGGTCATTACAACATTGGTGGCAAAAGCCGTTTACCGCCGTGCAGAAGACCGCCAACACAATGCCACGGCAGCGGAATTCCGCCACGGTCATTATGACCCACTGCTCGGAATCCGCCAAAATTCAGACACCCACACAAGTCCGCCACACCAAAGGTCAGTGATAAACTGGTGATAACAAAACCTCCACCGACACGCCAACAGGAATACACCCACACTATCACGACCCACGAATCCACACGGCGGTCTTTCAACCACGGTATTCCATTGGCGGTACACACAGCCGCGCTCAAAATACACACACATTTACAAAACACTACCAGATTGGACAATTCCAAATACACACACCTGATACACATACACACACCACTCCCACACACCCAATACAATATATAACACACACCCACATCACCCACAAACCCATATGACAAAATTACTGAGAGAAGGCCAGAGAGAGACACTACAAACAACTAACAAGCATCCACAGGCACACAATACCATCACCCACATAACTTCCACGCACCTCACACAACACACCACTCAATATCACCCCACTTATCACTACACACCACCCCACACATCACCCACACCACCCCATGGCACGGCAAAGACACCCCAGGTTCTCTGAGGGTCATGGTGGAGGAAATCGTCCGGGTAGAGCCACAGCTATTCGGATCACAGGTGCAGCACACCTCCATAGCTAGGAAGATGGAGCTATGGTGCAGAATAGTGGACAAGGTCAATGCAGTGGGACAGCACCCAAGAAATAGGGATGACATCAGGAAGAGGTTGAACGATCTACAGGGGAAGGTGCGTTCCGTGGTCTCAAGACACTACGTTGCGGTACAGAGGACTGGTGGCGGACGCCCACCTCCTCCCCCACAACTAACAACATGGGAGGAGCGAGTCTTGGCGATTCTGCATCCTGAGGGCCTCGCAGGAGTAGATGGAGGAATGGACTCTGGTAAATCAAATCTTAACTATTACATCCCCCACCCTACTTGCATGCTATCACATACCCCCACCCTCACCCTCAACCCCATCACTCCAACTCCTCACAAATGTCCCAACATCACAAACCACACATCCTAACACCAAGCCCTGCATGCAACAACAAAGCATGGACACCCATCACCAAAGCATGGCCACTGCACATACCCATATACCCCCCTAAACCACCATCACACAAGGACCCACACAGGAATGCAAGCACTGGGGTACAGGGTCACCCACCCATTGCACACCATGGCACACACAGATGTAATAAACATCCTTTTATACCCTGCAGGACCCCTACCCAACGTCACTGGACAGGAGGGTCCACACATGTCCACACCACCCACAGAAGAGGCCCACAGTGATGACAGCAGCTCTGTCCAACTGGATCTAGATGACTAGCCCGGCCCATTTGGGACCTCAGGACAGTCAGTTCACCTCACACAGTCACAGGCCACCACAGAGCTTCCCCCCTCTGGAAACACCAGCACAGCACCCACCCAGCAGGCCCATACCTCTGTCCCCAGGACACGTCAATCAGCAATGTGTCCACCACTACAGGAAACCCAGGCTAACCCAGGCAAACCCACCACCCCAACAACAACAGGGACCTGGGGGAAATGGCAGTGGGCACACGGTCCAGGGGACGGAGGCCCAGGAACACAGGGGAACTGGGAGGGCTGCTGTGCGACAGGGGGAGGACAGGCGAAGGGAACCCACTCTCCACGAGGCCCTCTCCAACATCATGGGAGCCTACCACCATTCCCAGGAGACGATGGCAACGGTACTGGCCAAGTTTCAGGAGACCCAGCGCCTGCAGGAGGAACAGTATTTGGGCTTCAGGGAGGAACTCAGATCCATCAATTCCACCCTGGGCACCATCGTAGGGGTGCTGAAGGAAGTCCTCAACACCAGGAGGGACACTGTGGCACAACAAGGGGCCCCTGACACTAGCCTGGACGATGAACTGCCCACCACCTCCGCCGGCTCTAGTGGACAGGAGGCACCGCCACAGGACTACCGCACCAGCAGCCCACCCCCTGCAGAGGGAGAACCACCCCGCAAACGGTCCCTGAGATCCAGGACAAAGACAGAGAACTATGCCAAGGCCCCCGCCAAGAAATGAGACCACCCTGAATGTCATCCTTCTGTCCCACCTTGTCTCCCTGTCCATCCTCAAACTGCCCAAGCTCCACTTCCTATGCCCATTTGGGCAATGCACCTGTGAGACTAATAGACTGGACTCTGACATGGACATTCCTCCACCATCAGCCCTCTCCATTTTACAACCCCCTCCAATATTGAGCACTGAAATAAACACCCTTAAAGCACAAAACAATCTGGAGTCTGTCTGTGATTTCGAAATAGTTTATTAGCAATTGCAGTGACAAAATGCTCTTACAATTGTAATGTCAACATACCTATGTCACACAGCTCTAGTTCAAGAGGAAACAAAGCAGATGTCACACAGTGGGACCCACATCTGTGAAATCTTAAAGGAAAGTGACAACTCAGTCACCATACACTGGGTGAAAACGACAGACAGTAGAGAGGTAGTAGTGTTAAAGTACATGTAGTAGGCAGGTTTGTATTCTTACCTGTGTCTCACTGGAAGTATTGCAGGATAACCGAGTTCCTGTTGTCGATGTCTTCTTCTTCTGCTTCCTCGTCTTTGCTGTCCACAGGCTCCACAGCTGCCACAACACCTCCATGTGGACCATCCTCCTGAAGAAAAGGCACCTGGTGTCACAAAGCTAAGTTGTGAAGCATACAGCAGGCCACGATGATTTGGCACACCTTCTTTGGTGAGTAGAATAGGGAACCACCTGTCATATGGAGGCACCGGAACCTGGCCTTCAGGAGGCCGAAGGTCCGCTCTATAATCCTCCTAGTTCGCCCATGGGCCTCATTGTAGCGTTCCTCTGCCCTTGTCCTTGGATTCCTCACTGGGGTCAGTAGCCATGACAGGTTGGGGGTAACCAGAGTCACCTGCAAATGGCGAGGGCAACTGTTAGACACACACTAACCTGTAGGGATATCCCCAGACCCAGACAACCATTCCCACTGACTTGCTTCCAGGTGCTCACGTAATAGCCACACATGGTGACTCTGGAGTTGACCCATCAAATAAGGAATGCTGCTATTCCGCAGGATGTAAGCGTCATGCACTGAGCCAGGGAATTTGGCATTGACATGGGAGATGTACTGGTCTGCCAAACACACCATCTGCACATTCATGGAATGAGAACTCTTCCGGTTTCTGTACACCTGTTCACTCCTGCGGGGGAGGCAAAGCCACATGTGTCCCATCAATGGCACCTATGATGTTGGGGATATGTCCCAGGGCATAGAATTCACCTTTCACTGTAGGCAAATCCTCCACCTGAGGGAAAACGATGTAGCTCCGCATGTGTTTCAGCAGGACAGACAACACTCTGGACAACACGTTGGAAAACATAGGCTGGTACATCCCTGATGCTATGGCCACTGTTGTTTGAAATGACCCACTTGCAAGGAAATGGAGTACTGACAGCACCTGCACTAGAGGGGGGATTCCTGTGGGATGGCGGATAGCTGACATCAGGTCTGGCTCCAGCTGGGCACACAGTTCCAGGATTGTGGCACAATCAAGCCTGTAGGTGATTATCACATGTCTTTCCTCCATTGTCGACAGGTCCACCAGCGGACTGTACACCGGAGGATGCCGCCATCTCCTCACATTTCCCAGCGGACGGTGCCAATGAAGGACAACAGCGAGCACAGAGTCAACCAACTCAGAGGTACGTACCCACAGCTTACATAGAACAAGAATCATAATCCGAAATTTGGCCTGTATGAGTGTTGAGGCAAGGCCTAGGTATGTGTGACGCAGTTAAAAATTAAGCCATGTGGGTCCCTGAAATGGTGGCTGCCTGACCTGTAAAGTGGGACAATGGGATGTGAGGTAACTGCGCTGGCGTTGTACACCGTCACGGTAGGCAGTCGAAGACCGCGGCTCAATTCTGCATTGGTTAACATTGGACCCTATGGGTCCCAGGAGCCAATGACGATGTACGCCGGAGGTGACGGTGCGCACCGCCGCGGACGTGACCGCCATTTTCTATCTGTTCAATCACTCGTTACCTGATCTTCGACAGGAGAGGACCTACACTGCAAGTGCTGCTGTGACCTCGGTCTGGAAGAGACAATGGCTCATGCGTCTGGGGAAAGGGCCCCTGCCTTCACATCGGAGGAGTTGGAGAAACTTGTGGATGGGGTCCCCCCCCCCAGTACACGCTACTCTACGGTCCTCCAGACAAACAGGTAAGTACACTGGGAGCATGCTGTATGGGCTATGCCTGTGTGGAGTGGGGTGGATGTAAGATGGGGAGGGAGGTGATTGAGGCGTGCATGAAACGACGGTGAGTGCATGTGCCACATAGCAAGGGTAGGGATGGGGGCCAATGACTGTGACGGTGCAGTTGGTAATAACTTTTCTTTTTCCCCTGTACAATTCATGTAGGTCAACGCCCACCAGAAGAAGGATATATGGCGTGCCATCACCAAGGACGTCCGCACCCTGGGGGTCTACCACAGAAGGAGCACCCACTGCCGTAAGAGATGGGAGGACATTCGCTGCTGGAGCAAGAAGACGGCGGAGGCCCAGCTGGGGATGGCCTCCCAACGTGGAAGGGGTGCCCATCGCACCATGACCCCCCTGATGTTCAGGATCCTGGCGGGGCGTACCCGGAGTTGGATGGGCGCTTGAGGGCATCACAGCAGCCACAAGGGGGTGAGTACACTCTCATTCTGCTGATTTTGCGCGCAGTGGAGGTGTCTGGGTGGGGGAGGTGGGCTGTGGGTTTCCCTAGGCCAGGGCGACTGTGCTAGTTAGGTCCCCTTGTTCTGGCAGACCCTGTGGCACCCCACCTCACCTGTGTACAGTGCCAAGTACACCTAGTCAGGCTCCTGTGACATCCATGTGTGCAGATGTCGGCCATAGCCTTGTAGGCCATGTCCCAGGGATTGAACAGTGGACCCCAAGTGCGCGGCGTAGTGCAGGGGGCTTCTGTGTCTGTCGTGTGTGCCAACGGTAGCGGTAATGCATGCACTCAACATGTCTTTCTTCTGTCGTTCCCCCCCTTTTTCTGGTCTTCCTGTTCTTGTGTGCATTAGTATCATCAGGCGGAGGAGCAGTGGCACCGGAGCAGGAGGAAGCTGCATCCCACATGGCCCTGGAGGGCGACACTAGGGACTCGGATTTCACCAGTGGGATGGAGGGCGAGGGGAGCTCCACGGCAGGGACAGGAGCTGACACCAGTGATGCGGACTCGTCCTCTGATGGGAGCTCCCTTGTGGTGGCGGCCACATCTGTGCCCCCCGCATCTACAGGTACACCCGCCACCCCCCCTTCCAGCACTGCCCTCCCAGCAGCCCCTCAGCCTTTGCCCCGTGCCCGTTCACCCAGGAGGGTGGGCATCACCTTCGCCCCAGGCACCTTAGGCCCTGCCCCAGTCACCCCTGCTGCCCTCAGTGAGGAGGCCATTGACCTCCTCAGGTCCCTCACTGTTGGGCAGTCTACCATTTTGAATGCCATCGAGGGTGTAGAAAGGCAGTTGCAACAAACAAATGCACTCCTGGAGGGCATTCATTCTGGTCAGGCGGCCCTTCAGCGAGCTTTTCAGACTCTGGCCTCAGCACTGATGGCAGCTATTGTCCCTGTCTCTAGCCTCCCCCCTCCAACTTCCTCCACCCAGACCCAATCCCCTCTACCTCAGCCTATCCCAAGCACACCTTCAGACCAGCATGCACACACATCAACACACAAGGGAAGCTCAGGCAAACATAAGCACCACACATCCCACAGGCACTCACGCAAGCATCACACACATGCAGACACACCAACATCCACTGCCTCCACTGTGTCCCCCTCCTCCTCGTCTCCCTCCTCCCTCCCAGTCTCATCTCCACTCACACCTGCATGCACTACATCTACAGCCACTACTTCCATCACCAGCACACCCACCACCACACCCAACTCACGTGCAGTCACCACCCCACTACCATTCACACATCCCCTGTGTCCTCTCCCAGTGTGTCTGTGACGCCACCTCCCAAGATACACAAACGCAGCCACACACCCACCCAACAGCCATCCACCTCACGACAGCCTACAGCGCATGCACCTTCACCCAAAGTCACCAAACGAACACCTCCTACAACCACAACCTCTTCCTCCACTCCCAACCCCCCTCCAGCTACCCGTCCTAGTGTTCCCAAAAAACTTTTCCTGTCCACCCTTGACCTCTTTCCCTCATCTCCCTCAACTCCCCCACCCCGTCAGTCTCCTAGGGACCGACTCTCCAGGTCCCAACCTAGCACCTCAGCCACAACATTTATGGGACCAGTGGTGCCTGTAGTCACCGGAATCTGGAGTGCACCGGGTAGCAGGGCAGCCAGTGTGGCACGGAGCCATAGCACGGACAGTCCCCCACCTGTCAAGCATCAAAAGTTGGCCAGTGCCCGGCGGGAGAGGGGGAAGACTCCAGCCACCAAAGCCGCTCCCAGGGGTACAGGTGGGAGTGTGGATTCAGCTGCGACACCTTCCAAGGTGGGGAAGGGGCACAAGAAACTCAGCAAGTCTGGGAAGAGCAGCACGGCAGAGAAGATCGCCATCATCCCCGCTGCCCAGGAGGCCACTGCCATCATCCCCACTGCCCAGGAGGCCACCGCCAGCACCAGCCCTGCTGCCCAGGAGGCCACTGCCATCATCCCGCTGCCCAGGAGGCCACCGCCAGCACCAGCCCTGCTGCCCAGGACAGGACCGCCAGCACCAGCCCAGCTGCCCAGGACAGGACCACCAGCACCAGCCCAGCTGCCCAGGACAGGACCGCCAGCACCAGCCCCGCTGGGCCATAAAGGACCGCCAGCCCCAGCCCCGCTGGGCCATAAGGGACTGCCAGCCCCAGCCCCGCTGGGCCATAAAGGACCGCCAGCACCAGCCCCGCTGGGCCCGATAGGAGCGCCAGCAGCTGAGTCACTGCCAAGGACCCCGCCGCCACAAGCACCACTGAACAGGACACTGCCCCCACAAGCACCGCTGAACAGGACACTGCCGCCACAAGCACCACTGCCAAGGACACCGCCGCCACAAGCACCGCTGAACAGGACACTGCCGCCACAAGCACCGCTGAACAGGACACTGCCGCCACAAGCACCACTGCCAAGGACACCGCCGCAACAAGCATCGCTGGCCCATGAGCGCCAAGGGCACTGACGCTGAGTCTGTCACGAGCAGGATGAAGCTCTCTGGGCACAAGGCCCCCTCCAGAACCAGTGGGGATTCACATCCACTCACTAGTCCTTGGCAGGATGAAGCACTCTGGGCACAAAGCCCCCTCCAGAACCAGTGGAGTATCACATCCACTACATCAGTCCTTGGCAGGATGAAGCACTCTGGGCATCAGGCCCCCTCCAGAACCAGTGGAGATTCACATCCACTACCTCAGTCCTTGGCAGGATGAAGCACTCTGGGCACAAGGCCCCCTCCAGAACCAGTGGAGAGATACATCCACTACCTCTGTCCTTGGCAGGATGAAGCACTCTTAGCACAAGGCCCCCTCCAGAACCAGTGGAGAGATACATCCACTACCTCTGTCCTTGGCAGGATGAAGCACTCTGGGCACAAGGCCCCCTCCAGAACCAGTGGAGACTGTTATCCACTTGAGAGACTGTGGCTTTGCACTCCCCAGGATTGTTCAGTGGGCAACCCACCCACTTGGGAGACTTGAGAGACTGTGGCTTTGCACTCCCCAGGATTGAACAGTGGGCAACCCACCCACTGTAGAGACTTGAGAGACTGTGGCTTTGCACTCCCCAGGATTGAACAGTGGACAACCCACCCACTGTAGAGACTTGAGAGACTGTGGCTTTGCACTCCCCAGGATTGAACAGTGGGCAACCTACCCACTGTAGAGACTTGAGGGACTGTGGCTTTGCACTCCCCAGGATTGAACAGTGGGCATGTGGCCCCCGCCTAGATTTGGCGCAGTGCACTCAACCGGCTGAGGTGCCCCCCCTTTCCCTTCCCCCTGAGGTGCCTGTTTTATTGCTATCTGATGATCCTGCAGTGTTCTCTCCGTCATGTTCGGGGATTGATGCTGTGTGGGTCCAGTGTTCAACGAACTTCAATGGAGCACTACCTGGACTACTATTCTTGGTGTATATATTTGTTGATAGTGTATATATATTTTTACGTACTGGATTTTAATATATTACAATGGTTACACTAATTTCCTTTTGTCTTTGCATTCTTCCGGGGGGCTTGGGGAGTGTAACTGTAATGTATCATGATGTATTAGTGCGTGTGTTGTAGTGGGTGAGGGTGGGGGTGGGGGTGTTGCGTGTGTGTGTCCCTGTTTTTTCCCTCCCCCCTCCTGTGTCGTAGGTGCAGTACTCCCCATGGTCTTCGCCGCCGGCGTTCGTGCTCCTGGTAGAGGAGCAAGAAGATAAGGGCTGGCAGGAGCTGGAGCTCAGGTTCCATGGCATCCGGATTCCTAGTGGGGTATGTAGAGGTGAGCGTTTTCCCTTCAAAATCCTGTCTCTGCCGTGTTTTTGTTCGCTGGGAATCCGCCCCGGAAAAGGTGGCGGATTGGTAGGTTGTGATACTGTGGCCAGTACATTGTCCTCCGCCTGTCTGTTGGCGGTGACCGCCGCGCTCTTTGTACCACCGTGGCGGTCAGAGTGTTAAAGTGGCTGTCTATGTTGGTGGTTTCTGCCATGGTCGTGATTCCATTTTTTTTTTTTACGCCGGCCTGATGGCGGTCTTACCGCCGCTTTAACACCGACCGCCAGGGTTGTAATGACCACCTAAATGTCTCTTGCAAGCACAAAGTACCTGGTTTGCGTTAGAAATCTCTGCAAGGGACCGCGGGCGATGTGTAGAAAACAGGGAGGTGTGCGTCGCTTTCGCCCCTTCTCACACAGGCTTCTGTTGTTATTTTTCACGCAGGGGAAGAATTTGCGTCGATTTCCAGCATAAGGACTTGGATCCCCTTCGGGTTGCGGGGTTTTCGGACGCCCCGGGGATGATGCATGGAATCCTGGGCTTGTGGAGCAAACTCACAGGCACTGCGTCGATCAGAATGGTGATGCGTGGAAATTTCTACCGCACAGTAGGTGCTGCATCAATTCCTCTCTGGAAGTCGGGCTGCGTCATTCCAAGTCGGCTGTGCATTGATCCAGTGGGCCATGCGTTGAAGTTCTGATCGGTACGTTGCATTGATCTTCTCGTTGCGAAGTCGGGCTTCATCGTTCTGGTTCGGCGTGCAGTGAACTTGTCACCGTGATGCCGGCTGTGAATTGTTTTTAGCAGGTTGTGCATCAGATTTTTGCCACACAAGGAGTCCAGTTGCAGGAGTGAAGTATTTTTGGTCCTGAAACTTCAAGGAACAGGAGGCAAGCTCTATCGAAGCCCATGGAGAGCACTTCTCAGCACAGCCAGAGAGCAGCAAAGCAGCAGGGCAACAGCAAGGCAGCAGTCCCTCTCAGAAAAGCAGTCCAGGTGAGTTCTTTGGGCAGCCAGGCAGTTCCTCTTGGCAGGTCTGGTTCAGGGATTCTTCACCAGCAGGTTTCTTGTTCCAGAAATGTTTGTGAGGTAGAGTGTCTACCCCAAGAAGTGTCTAAAGTCTGTGGTTTGGGTGCTCTTATACCCATTTTGGCCTTTGAAGTAGGCTTACTTCAAAGGAAAGCCTCACTTGTTTGTGAAATCCTGCCTTGCCCAGGCAAGGCCTCAGACACACACCAGGGGGTTGGAGACTACATTGTGTGAGGGCAGGCACAACCCTTTCAGCTGTGGGTGGCCACTCCTCCCCTCCCTCCTAGCACAGATGGCTCATCCGGATATGCAGGCTCCACCCCAGCCCCCTTTGGGTCACTGTGTAGAGACAGGTGTAAACAGCCCAAATGTCAAACTAACCCAGACAGGGAATCCACAAACAGTCAGAGTCACAGTATGGTTCAAGCAAGAAAATGGCCACCTTCTAAAAGTGGCATTTTCAAATGCACAATCTTAAAACCAACTTTACTAGAAGATGTATTTTTAAACTGTGAGTTCAGAGATCCCAAACTCCACATGTTTATGCTTTAATCATGTTTAAAGGCAGCCCCCAGGTTAACCTATGAGAGAGATAGGCCTTGCAATAGTGAAAACCGAATTTGGCAGTATTTCACTGTCAGGACGTATAAAACACATTAGTATATGTCCTACCTTAACCATACACTGCACCCTGCCCATGGGGGTACCTTGGGCCTAGCTTAGGGGTGTCTTATATGTAGGAAAAGGGAAGGGTTAGGCCTGGCAAGTGGGTATACTTGCCAAGTCGAATTTACAGTTTAAAACTGCACACACAGACACTGCAGTGGCAGGTCTGAGACATGATTGCAGAGCTACGTATGTGGGTGGCACAACCAGTGCTGCATGCTCACTTAGTAGCATTTGATTTACAGGCCCTGGGCACATCTAGTGCACTTTACTAGGGATTTACTAGTAAATCAAATATGCCAATCATGGATAAAACAATCAACAGTACAATTTACACTGAGAGCATATGCACTATAGCACTGGTTAGCAGTGGTAAAGTGCCCAGAGTGCTAATGCCAACAAAAACAGGTCAGGAAAAATAGGAGGAAGGAGGCAAAAAGTTTAGGGATGGCCCTGCAAAAGGGGCCAGGTCCAACACGCGCCATGCACAGTCGGCGGCCAACCCCCTATAATCACCCAACCTTTCACCATGCATGGCCTTTGGCCGTGCGCAGCTGAGGTTGGCTGCAGCCAGGCCATGAGGCCAAACCCTATAACCACCCAACCCCACATGCATAGGTCTGTGAGTGGGTGCATGAGTTTCTGAGTTCATCTATGAATGAATTAATAAGTGTCTGAATGAGTCCGTGAATGCTTTTTTTTTAAACATTTTCAATGTTATTCGCAAATTCGTTACAACGTTACATTAGGGTCACACTGACAGTGGCAATGCCCTTGCAAATTTTGCACTTGGGGAAAAAAAAACTCTTTTGTGACAGAATCTACCCATCTGTGGTCTCTCCAAGACCCCTATATTACAGACATGGGATCAGGTTACATCTTACTTGACCACTTATGCAACTGCTGTGCAAATATAAACAATGACCAAAGTTACAGCACTGCAATATATTATAACAAGGTCCATGGGGGAGATTGGAGACAACTCAGATTTGTCGGTATTGAGTCAGTATGAAAAAAATCTAAGAGGCGGGGACAGGGTGACATCCCTTAGAAAACTGGAATCTAAATTTATTTTAGAGATGGGATCTTTAATCCCGACAGAGATAAACGTGGATGAAGAACTCCATGTGCACCTTGAGTGATTTTGAGCAATGAGGCAGCCAGACCATATATATTAATCTGGGCTGTAATACCTTTATTTTGGTGGGGGGAAAGGAATTGTTTATAAAGTGATTTTTCTTCTCTCAATGAGTAATGAGGCTGATTACTGTGGCTTATGGTTATATTTTCAAGTTTTCTTTTAGGATGGTGATGGATTTTTCACAAGCGAATTGTGAGAAGAATTGGGTTATTGATTCAATTTATTCATGACTCAATGTTTTGGCGGTTGTAGAATTGTTTTGCCTAAGAAATGTGCTGCCTCAGCAACGGGAATGCTAAAAGGAACAGTGTTTGTTGTTATTAGGCTACTTTAGCCAGGATTGTTTTTTGATTAATTTTTGAAAAATAACCCTTTTTTGGCTGCAAAATTATTAAGAAACTGCCATTTACAGCATGAATTTTGGGCTGCTTTGACCCCTGAAAGATACTTAGATCATACAGAAGTTATGAATTGTAGCCGCTCAATTTCTGAGGACTACCTGGATCGATTGTAAAAGATAAAGAATTAAAATCACAATAACCGATTTTCATTTCATTTTATTTTATCTCACTTTATTTGTGATTTTGCCTCTTATGATAACCCCTTCTGTGCCGCGGACGTAGTAGTTACGTCCTGCGGCCCAGTGCTCCTGTGCTCCTGTGCTGAGGACGTAACCATTACGTCCTCGGCACGGAGCCCAGAGGGAGCGCTAGCGCTCCCTCCGTGGGGTTCCCCCCCACCCCCCGAAGGCGGGGATGGAAGGGGAAGACCTTCCACTTCCAACCCTGCCCCCCCACCCCTCCCCCCTGTAATGACGTCAGCACGCGATTGTACGCTGACATCATTACCCACTGCCAGTCGCACTGGAATCCATTTGCTTCCAGTGGGAAGAAAGGAGAAACAGGTGAGTTTCTCCTCCGGCAGGTGGGGGGTTTGGGACAAAGAGGCACCGGGGGAAAGGAAAGGCTTTTCCCTTCCCCCGGTGTCTCTTTGAGCATTCCAGCTGCCCGATCGCATTGCGATCGGGCAGCAGGAATGCCCACTAGACGCCAGGGTTTTTTAATTTTTTTTATTTCTAAAATGTTTTTAGCGTTTGGGAGCAGCCCCTTGGGCAAGGGTCGCTCCCATTTGGGGGCATGTTTATGCTGCCCATTTCTGCCCCCCTTTGGGGCAGATCGGCTTATTATTTTTAGGTCGATCTGCCCCCAAGGGGGGCAGAAACCAATAGAACGCCAGGGATTTTTTTATATGTTTATTTATGTAGGGGGGCATCTCCTTGGGCAAGGGGCACCCCCCAAGGAGGGCATTGAACTGTTGGCCATTTCTGCCCCCCTTGGGGGCAGATGGGCCTATTGTTTTTTAGGCCCATCTGCCCCCAAGCAGAAGGCACATAGACACCAGGGATAGTGTGTGTGTGTGTGTGTGTTAGTGGAGGGGGGGCGGCCCCTTGGGCAAGGGTCGCTCCCATTTGGGGGCATATTTATGCTGCCCATTTCTGCCCCCCTTTGGGGCAGATTGGCCTATTATTTTTAGGCCGATCTGCCCCCAAGGGGGGCAGAATCCACTAGACGCCAGGGATTTTTCTTTTTTTGTATAAAATGTTTACGTGTTTGGGAGCGGCCCCTTGGGCAAGGGTCACTCCCTTTTGGGGGCATGTTTATTGTGGCCATTTATGCCCCCTTTGGGGGCAGAATCCACTAGACGCCAGGGATTTCTTTTCTTTTTTTGTTGTATAAAATGTTCACGTGTTTGGGAGCGGCCCCTTGGGCAAAGGTCGCTCCCTTTTGGGGGCATGTTTATTGTGGCCATTTCTGACCCCCTTGGGGGCAGATCGGCCTATCATTTTTAGGCCGATCTGCCCCCAAGGGGGGCAGAATCCACTAGACGCCATTTAAAAAAAAAAAAATTATTTACTGTGAAATGTTTTGCGTTGGCGAGCGGCCCCTTGGGCAAGGGTCCCTGCCATTTGGGGGCATGTTTCTTGTGGCCATTTCTGCCCCCCTTGGGGGAAGATCAGCCTATTATTTTTAGGCTCATCTGCCCCCAAGGGGGGCAGAAACCAATAGAACGCCAGGGATTTTTGTATATGTTTATTTATGTAGGGGGGCATCCCCTTGGGCAAGGGGCACCCCCCAAGGGGGGAATTGAACTGTTGGCCATTTCTGCCCCCCTTGGGGGCAGATGGGCCTATTGTTTTTTAGGCCCATCTGCCCCCGAGGGGGGTAGAAGGCACATAGACACCAGGGATAGTGTGTGTGTGTGTGTGTGTTAGTGGAGGGGGGGCGGCCCCTTGGGCAAGGGTCGCCCCCCCTTTGGGGGCACGTGTACCAAGGCCATTTCTGCCCCTCTTGGAGACAGATCAGCCTATGGTTTTTAGGCTGATCTGCCCCCAAGGGGGGCAGAAACCACTAGAACAGGGATTTTTTTAAATATGTTTATTTATGTGGGGGCGTCCCCTTGGGCAAGGGGCGCCCCCCCCCAAGGGGGGCATTGAAGTGCTGCCCATTTCTGCCCCCCTTGGGGGCAGATGGGCCTATTTTTTTTAGGCCCATCTGCCCCCAAGGGGGGCAGAAGCCACATAGGCACCAGGGATAGTGTGTGTGTGGTTTGGTTTTTGTTTTGGGGTGGGCCCTTGGGCAAGGGTCGCTCCCCCTGGGGACACGCTACTAAAGGTATTTTTTGCCCTCCTTGGGGCAGATAGGCCTATTTTTTAGTAAGCCCATCTGCCCCTATGGCAGAATCCACTTAGGCACCAACTTCTAAATGCTTGATGGTGGGATGTTTGTCAACCGACGAAGTATTTGCATTTGTGATAATTTTTTTCCTCCTTTTTGTTCTAGTTCAAAGCTTTTGCTTTCTTTGCTGTGGCTCCTTGCGGTTTTGGCAGTGGTTGACCTGCGGTTTGCATAGTTGCATGTTTTAGGTAAGTAAAAACAATTTACTCCAAAGGAGTATTGTTGCCATGCATGAATGACAATTTTGTAGGTGGTGTACTAAATGCAGGTTTGTGTAAAATTGTCCTTAGATTTGTGCACAATGATATTTGTGTTGTCTTATTTCTAATTTGCTTTTCTTTCTTTCTTTTTAGTGGGATATCATTGGTGATTGCTGTGTCTGTGCAGAGTAGTTGCTGGTGATTCAAGCTTTTTCAGGCAAGTGAGCGGTATAGTTTTTGAGTTTATAACTCTTACTAATAAAGCTACACTTTATTACTTATCTTACACAGTGCTGGTTGTTGGTGGTGCATTTGTCCAGTTAATTTTCGTGGGAAAGATCATGGCTAGCCGCAGGATGACCGCTCAGCAGGTGGTTGGTATGCTTTTTGAGTCATTGTCTGATCATGATTATGAGATGGACTCTGCATCTGAGGCAGAGGAGGAAGTGAGGGATTCTGGCAGTGAAGTTTCTGTCGGAGAGGAATCTTCTGATGAGGAAGCCACACTCAGTGCAGATGAAGGGCCTGTTTCAGAGGAGGACACTGATGTGTCATTAGTGCAGCAACCTGGGGCTGAAAGGTTTCCCGTTAGAAGACCTGAACTCTGGGTTGCCCCAAACATGGAGCAGCCAGAGTTGCCTGCCTTTACTGGTCTCCCGGGGTGTAGAGTCAATACTGAGAACTTTTTGCCTGTCAATTTCTTTGAGTTATTTGTGGATGATGTGTTTTTGGAAGAGATTGTTGAGCAGACTAATTTGTATGCGGAGCAGTATTTGAGGGACAACGCTGCTAGACTTAGGCCGCACTCTAGAGCTGCCCAGTGGATTCCCACAAATTTGGAGGAGATGAAAAGGTTTTTAGGTTTGACTCTTTTGATGGGGTTAATAAGGAAGCCGTCACTGGCTTCTTATTGGTCTACTAGTCCCTTGATGGCAACAGCTATATTTCCTGCAACAATGAATCATAATCGGTATTTGCTTCTTCTTAGGATGCTGTATTTTATTGACAATGCATTTGCCTTGCCACAAGATCACCCTGATTCTGACCCTCTTTTTAAGATTAGGCCTGTCCTTGATCATTTTGTAGATCGGTTTTCAGAGGTCTATGTTCCAGGCAAAGAAATAGCTGTGGACGAGTCTTTGGTCCTCTTCAAGGGTTGTTTGGTTTTTAGGCAGTACATACCTAGCAAGAGGGCACGATGTGGAATTAAATTGTATATGCTGTCTGAAAGTAGTACTGGATATGTGTATAATTTCCATGTCTACACTGGTAGGGATTCCAGTATTGACCCCCCTGGTTGTCCTCCCACTTTTGGAGTTACTGAGAAAAATGTGTGGGAACTTGGTAGACGACTGTTCAACAAAGGTCACCATTTGTATGTAGATAACTTTTACACTGGAGTGCAGTTGTTCAAGGAATTGTTTAGAGTGGACACTGTTGCTTGTGGCACAATTCGTTGTAACCGAAAGGCTATCCAAGGGAGCTTGTCTGTAAAAAACTTCAGCGGGGACAGTGCAGTGCCTTGCAGAATGATGAGCTGCTAGCTTTCAAGTTTTCAGACAGGAGGGATGTATACATACTAAGTACCATCCATGATGAGAGTACTTCCCCCGTGACTGTTTGTGGCCAGGTTGCTGAAGTGCGCAAACCTGTGTGCATTTTAGATTATAATAAGCACATGGGAGGTGTAGATAGAGTTGATCAAAGGTTGGAACCTTATACTGCTATTCGTAAGTCTTACGTTTGGTATAAGAAGTTAGCAATTCACCTCTTCCACTTAGCAACTTTTAATGCTTTTATTGTGTTTAAAGATAGGTCTCCAGAGTCAAAGTTGACATTTGTGAAATTTCAGGCGTCAGTGATAGAGAGCCTTATTTGGTGGAACAGGCCAGAGTTCCTAGAGAAGCAGTGGTGGAGGATGTGGCTAGATTGAAAGATCGCTTTTTGCTGAGCACATTCTTCCCACACCCAAAAAAGACTTTCCAGCTAAGAAATGTAGAGTGTGTTTTCAAAGAGGTATCCGGAGGGAGACTCAAATGTACTGCCCAAATTGTCCTTTAAAGCCTGGACTGTGTGTGGGTAGTTGTTTTAAGAATTACCACACCCAGAAGAATTACTGGGAACAACCATGAGTGTAAACTCATGTCTGTTTTGTATTTTCATGTGATCAGTTTCATGGTTAGCATTTCTGTCATGTACTTAGAGCGTTTGTGTTTGTAGTTTTGTAATTATCTCTAATTAGTTAGGGGTTTCTTTGTTTAAAAAAAAAAAAAGTGATGCCATTGTGTGTGGAGTGGGGCTTGGCTGAGGGTGTACATAGTGTACATATTGACTTGCTGTTGGCTACTGCAACACACTGCCAGCCAAACACCAGTCCACACGCTCCCATCAGCTGGTGTGATTGTTGTATCTGGCAAGTGGGTGTATGTAAGTGATGGGCCCTTGAGTGGCGCTGTCTGTCGATGCGAGTGTTGTAATGTGCCGGGCCCATGGCTGGCGGCGTGAATGGTCTTGTGCATGTCATGTTTGAAAGGTGTGTGAATGGACTGTAAAGCGGTTGGTGCCTTGCCGTGGCTTTACAGCTCACGAGCTATGAGTCATTGGTTCCGTTTTTTGGCATTTCAGTTATTAACAGTGCATTTCATTTTTGTGAAATCTCTTGTTAATAAAATTTGATCCACTGAACCATCTCTCACCCTCGTGCCAAATCCAACCAGTATGTGTGGTAAAAATGACAAAACCTGCTCCGCTGTAATCAGGCATCGCAGCACACCTGTGACACGCTAGGTGCCTTGGGTGGGACCCCGATGATGAAGCATGGCACCAACTTGGTTGGTGGGTGAGGGGTCTTTTTCACATAACCTAAGTGCGTTTCTTTTCACAATATTAGTGTTTGGCACATCACAGACGTATGTGGACACATCAAAATGATATATTACAAAACTACCTGTGTTTGGGGGGGAGGGGGCACCTATGTTTTTGGTCCTGTGTGCGGCCTTCATCTAGGGAAACCTACCAAACACAGACAATTTTTAAAACTAGACACCCCAAGGAGTCCAGGGAGGTGTGGCTTGCGTGGATCACCCAACATTTTCTTACCCAGACTCCTCTACAAACCTCAAAATTTGCTTAAAAAAGCATATTTTCCTGACTTTCCTTTGTACAATCACCGCCACAGCACAAAATTCCTACTCCCCAGCGTTCCCCTCAGTCTCCCAAGTAAAATGACACCTAACTTGTGTGGGTCCCCAAAGCAGAGTCAGCATAAAGATGTATAAAAGAAGAATATGTCCTTATCAACTCGCCGTGCAATCCCCTCTATCTCTACAGGTTTTTGGCCTTATTCTGTTGCAGGCACCTGGCCCAACAACACAAGTGAGGTATCATTTTTATCGGGAGACTTGGGGGAACGCTGGGTGGAAGGAAATTTGTGGCTCCTCTCAGATTCCAGAACTTTCTGTCACCGAAATGTGAGGAAAATTTGTTTTTTTAGCCAAATGTTGAGGT
This sequence comes from Pleurodeles waltl, assembly GCF_031143425.1. NCBI lineage: Eukaryota > Metazoa > Chordata > Amphibia > Caudata > Salamandridae > Pleurodeles > Pleurodeles waltl. Next base: position 1,136,173,003 of record NC_090440.1, on the reverse strand, counting down.
TTGCAAAGGATTCTGGGTAACAGAACCTGGTCAGAGCCCCACAAGTCACCCTATATTGGATTCCCCTAGGTCTCTAGTTTTCAAAAATGCACAGGTTTGGTAGGTTTCCCTAGGTGCCGGCTGAGCTAGAGGCCAAAATCTACAGGTAGGTACTTTGCAAAAAACACCTCTGTTTTCTGTCAAAAAATGGGATGTGTCCACGTTGTGTTTTGGGGCATTTCCTGTTGCGGGCGCTAGGCCTACTCACACAAGTGAGGTATCATTTTTATCGGGAGACTTGGGGGAACATAGAATAGCAAAACAAGTGTTATTGCCCCTTGTCTTTCTCTACATTTTTTCCTTCCAAATGTAAGAGAGTGTGTAAAAAAGACGTCTATTTGAGAAATGCCCTGTAATCCACATGCTAGTATGGGCACCCCGGAATTCAGAGATGTGCAAATAACCACTGCTCCTCAACACCTTATCTTTGCCCATTTTGGAAATACAAAGGTTTTCTTGATAGCTATTTTTATATATATATTTCAGCAAATGAATTGCTGTGTACCCGGTATAGAAGCTCATTTATTGGCTCTGGGTACCTAGAGTTCTTGATGAACCTACAACCCTATATATCCCCGCAACCAGAAGAGTCCAGCAGACGTAACGGAATATTGCTTTCAAAAATCTGACATTGCAGGAAAAAGTTACAGAGTAAAACGTAGAGAAATAGTTTTTTTCAGTTGTTATTTTCTGTAGGAAACCCTTGTAGGATCTACACAAATTACCCCTTGCTGAATTCAGAATTTTGTCTACTTTTCAGAAATGTTTCGGTTTCTGGGATCCAGCAATGGTTTCATGCCCATTTCTGTCATGACTTGAAGGAGGCTGAAAGCACAAAAAATCGTACAAATGGGGTATGTCCCAGTAAAATGCCAAAATTGTGTTGAAAAATTGGGTTTTCTGATTCAAGTCTGCCTGTTCCTGAAAGCTGGAAAGCTGGTGATTTTAGAACCGCAAACCCTTTGTTGATGCCATTTTCAGGGAAAAAAACACAAGCCTTCTTCTGCAGACCCTTTTTCCCATTTTTTTGAAAAAAACTAAATTTTCACTGTATTTTGGCTAATTTCTTGCCCTCCTTCTCGGGAACCCACAAAGTCTGGGTACCTCTAGAATCCCTAGGATGTTGGAAAAAAAGGATGCAAATTTGGCGTGGGTAGTTTATGTGAACAAAAAGTTATGAGGGCCTAAGCGCGAACCTCCCCAAATAGCCAAAAAAAGGCTCGGCACAGGAGGGGGAAAAGGCCTGGCAGCGAAGGGGATAATGGTGAAATTTGTGGAATATTAGTATGTTTTCACTTTTTATTCCATTGAATACTTTCATGTTGCTATGAATTGCTTGTGTAATGGCCATCCGGGTCATGTGATCAAGAATGTGTTGATAGAAACGCGTTCTCTGGTGTTGGAAGAAGGCATTCGACTGAAAACGCTGGCTAGAGTATCTCATCATTCTGCTTGAAGAAAGCTTTGAGATGAAACAAAGTTGGTATGTTGTGCGGCGACGGCCGCTGATGAGCATCTGCCCGCATGGAAAGGCATCTATCATGTCACAGTGAGTGAAGATATATATATACATATATATAGAGAGAGATATATATGTATACATATTTATATATACATATATATATATATATATATATATATATATATATATATATATATATATATATATATAGATATATGTGGGTGTCAGTTATTACCATTGTTGAGTGAGCAGAAAGGCCATGACTTTTTAGAGATGAGGCCTTGCGCGGGTAATGGCCTCCCCCACTTTTATGATAGTAATAAATATCATATTATTCTCTGCATGCCTGACATCACGAGCAAGAATTCTGCAGCAGATTTATGAAAATGTCATGCAGCACAGCATGCAAGTCACCTTGCTGCGTGGCGCTACACGGCATGACAGGAAAAGGTCTGGAATGCGCCTCACTTCCTGGCTTTTACCTGCACTAGCGCCAATTCAGGCTTGTTTGCATCATGGTAAAAGTTTGCTTTGCCTTGTAAGCAGGATTGTTTTGTGCAGGAAGGGACACCTTCCTGCACTTCCTGCACAAAAACAATCCCCTAAGGCATTTCTCTCTTTCTATGTACGCTGCAGAATGCAACATACACAGAAAGAGCAGTTTTGGCACATTCCCCGGTCTACCACGTATGGTAAATCTGAGAATGCGTCCAAATCCATTGGTAACTATAGAGATGAATGGCAGCTTTAGGTGATACATGTAAATGGGAATTAATTTTGTTAAAGTACCTGGGTGTCAAATGTATATAAATCATCAAGTAAGACAGACCAGAAACTGTTATTTATGTCAAAGTTTTTATTCTAAAAATGTCAATAAAAAAGTTAACAGGAGGATACATATTCCATATAAAAGTTTCTTCGAAAAATAATTTTGTCCTTTGCATTTCACTAAAAGCAGCCAGATTTCACCATATTGACAGTGCTTGTACATCCATTATTTATGCCAATAAATAATTTCTGAATAAAATTGATTGGCAACAATTCTAAAGCACACACTTCATTGATTAAAATAATGCGACAGAAAAATAGAAATTTGGAGGAGAGACGAATAGAGAGATAAGTCAGAGGTAAGTGATGTGTATGTAAAAGTGAGACACAGAAATTTGTACAGATAAGATGAGGAAAGAGAGAAGAGATTTTAATCTCTCTAACATCTCTATTAAGGATACTATAAACAGTGTTGTATGTCCCCAGTGGCATGGATAATATTCAGAGCTGCGAAAATTAATTGTGCCTTTCGTGCTGTTATATTCCTTTACCCAGGAGAGGCAGAAGATTACAAGAGAGCCTGCGGGGGCGGTCCTGCGCATGCCTTTGTTTTTAACTTTAGAAGTTGGAAATGCGTTGAAGCTCCCCAGCACAATCTGATCACTGCAATGGCACACGATCCTTCCTCAAATAAGGCTCCACTTTATGTTCTTTGATAAAGGCCAATGGGCGAACAATCAGGGGCTGCCATGTGAAGATAAAAAAATACCCAACAAAGAACAACACCTTACAAATGCATCTCATTACTATGCCTCAACTTGAAACCAGCAATTCAAGTCAGGCGTGTATGAACCTGATGCCATGGAAGGGGGTGAAGAACATTTTATTTTCACCTGTGCTCAGGCTTCCTAGAATTGGGCATGGGCCCTAAAAATACAAAAGCTCCCAATAAGCAAAGCCAAATCCAAGCACCTTACCTGAGCCAGCATTTCAAGGGCAGGGCCGCTTATTGTAACTCTGAGAATGAGTAAAAATCCATGGGTGACTATAGAGACGAATGGCAGCTTTAGATGATACATGTAAATGGGAAATATTTTTGTTAAGGTACATGGGAGTCAGCATTTCAAGGGCAGGGCCGCTTACAATGTAGTATATACTTCCCTTACAAATATATACATACACCCAAAAATAATCAAAATACATGAAGATGTAACCTATTAATTGAAAACGACGTTACTGTTCATGATTTGAACTATAACAAAATTCCTTATTTCGGTATGATAAAATCAGAATCTGTATGATTATACCTTTCCCAGGACCTCGGAACATCACCAAACATCAGGACTCCCAAAGTACCTCATAAAGAGCGTTCAAGTATTTCATCCAGGAGCCAGTCTATACTGAACCACAAGCAAAACCACATCAAAGCAGGTGTAAAAGGCCTTTCTCTGGCTTCTGCTTGAAGCAAGGCTCAAGATGTGGAAGCTCTGCATGAACCAGAAAGCTGACTTAGGAAGGGACAATTGCATACAACTAAAAATGTACGTTTCACGGCTCCAAACCTCATAACCCAATGCACCATCAAATGGCTGAAAAATAGAGGTGGAACCCAGGAGACAACAACCCTAAACTTTGTATTGCTGTTAAAACCCAAAACACGTGCTTCAGAAAACCACTATAAAATGAGCTCTTCAAATTTGCCTAAAACTAACCACACTTATTAATCATGTCGTACATTCCATTTTGACTCCAACATCGCTTTGACTTATGATCCTGATAGAGCTCACAATTTAGTGATGTCCCTCGTGTCACAAAGGTCATCACGACATGACGGTTTAAGTTTCTGAAAGTAAAAGAATGAAAAACTAATGTAGAAAGCTGCACTGGCGTGCAATTTAAACGTGGGTGCCTTTTGAATTAAATCACGTTAGAAGGATAAAACTTGTTAGAATATAATTTAGACTCTAGACTAACAGTGCATAGATAAAAAATATTTAATTTTTTGTGATTTTCAAATGATTAATGAGTTTTACAAATATGTATAAAGTGAGAGAACTGCAGTTCTCTATTGAACATAATGATATGCAGTAACAAACCATTTCCATTTATATGAAATGCATTATTCATATTGATGAAATATTATTAACAATGGATTTTATAAGTTGCACATAACGTGCTTGTTAAAATGTACTTGTTAGAAATGGGGTCTTTGGTTGACAGTCAGGTTACCCCCCGTTCAAGCAAGGACCCTCACTCTAGTCAGGGTAAAAGAGAATCATCCTCAGCTAACCCCTGCTTACCCCCTTGGTAGCTTGGCAGAGCAGTAGGCTTAACTTCAGAGTGCTAGGTGTAAAGTATTTGTACCAACACACACAGTAACTTAATGAAAACACTACAAAATGACGCAACACATGTTTAGAAAAATAGGAAATATATATCTAAACAAAACAAGACCAAAACGACAAACCTCCGACATACACAAGTCAAGTTATGAATTTTTAAAGATTAAACTCAAAAATAGCGCTTAGAAACAAAAAAATGCTTCGATGAGGTGTTAACAAGGCGTCGTGACGGAGTCGTTCCCAACAAGCCGACACCACCGGCGCCGAACACGGAGTCGCGTAGACCCCCAAGTACAGTACCTTTGGTGAAGAGTGAAAACAAGTCGATGCGCGAAGTCGGGGATCGCGGCGTCTGTGCGAAGCGTTGAATACGCACACTTCGAGCGGCGTCGGTCACGACGTGGTGCGGCGACTTCCATGGAGTTCAGCGAGGCTGCAGCGGCGTCGAGCCTGCGAAGAGCGTCCCGTTCCAGCGAAGGTCACGGCATCGGGTGCAGGCGGTGTCACCGGATTCAGCAGCGGCGTCGGTCCGAAGTCGTCCGAAGTCGATTCCTTGGATATCCACCAGCTGTCCTTTCAAGGGCCCAGGGACTTGATAGGGCACCACTTGTCAGAGCAGGAGTCTCTCCAGAGACTCCAGGTGCTGGCAGAGAGAAGTCTGTGCTGTCCCTGAGACTTCAAACAACAGGAGGCATGCTCTAAATCAAGCCCTTGGAGATTTCTTCACAAGATGGAAGGCACACAAAGTCCAGTCTTTGCCCTCTTACTCTGGCAGAAGCAGCACTGCAGGAAAGCTCCACAAAGCACAGTCACAGGCAGGGCAGCACTTCTTCCTCAGCTATTCAGCTCTTCTCCAGACAGAGGTTCCTCTTGGTTCCAGAAGTGTTTCTAAAGTCTGTGGTTTTGGGTGCCCTTCTTATACCCAATTTCTCCTTTGAAGTAGGCCTACTTCAAAGTAAAGTCTCTTTTGAATGTGAAATCCTACCTTTCCCAGGCCAGGCCCCAGACACTCACCAGGGGGTCGGAGACTGCATTGTGTGAGGACAGGCACAGCCCTTTCAGGTGTAAGTGACCACTCCTCCCCTCCCTCCTAGCATAGATGGCTCATCAGGAAATGCAGACTACACCCCAGCTCCTTTTGTGTCACTGTCTAGTGTGAGGTGCAATCAGCCCAACTGTCAAACTGACCCAGACAGGGAATCCACAAACAGGCAGAGTCACAGAAATGGTATAAGCAAGAAAATGCTCACTTTCTAAAAGTGGCATTTTCAAACGCACAATCTTAAAATCCACTTTACTAAAAGATGTATTTTTAAATTGTGAGCTCGGAGACCCCAAACTCCACATGTCCATCCGCTCCCAAAGGGAATCTACACTTTAATCAGATTTAAAGGTATCCCCCATGTTAACCTACGAGAGGGACAGGCCTTGCAACAGTGAAAAACGAATTTAGCAATATTTCACTGTCAGGACATATAAAACACATTACTATGGCCCTCATTACAACATTGGCGGTAAAAGCCGCTTACCGCCGTGCAGAAGACCGCCAACACACCGCGGTGGCGGCGGAATTCCGCCACAGCTAATGTTACCCACATCTCGGAATCCTCCAAAATTCAGACACCCACAGAAGTCCGCCACACCAAAGGTCAGTGATAAACTGGCGAAAACAAAACTGACACCGTCACGCCAACAGAAATACGCCCACACTATCACGACACACGAATCCACGCGGCGGTCTTTCAACCGCGGTATTCCATTGGCGGTACACACCGCCGCGCTCAAAATACACACTCTCTTACAAAACACAGCCACATTGGACAAATCGAAATAGACACACCTGATACACACACCACTCCCACACATCCAATACAATATAAAACACACATCCACATCACCCACAAACCCCCACGACAAAAAATACCGAAAGAAGGCCAGAGAGAGACACCACCAGCAAGAACTACAGCATCCACAGGCACACAACACCATCACCCACACAACTTCCACGCACCTCACACAACACACCACTACATATCACCACACTTATCACCACACACACCACCCCACACATCACCTACACCACCCCATGGCACGGCAAAGACACCCCAGGTTCCCGGACGAGGAGCTCAGGGTCATGGTGGAGGAAATCATCCGGGCAGAGCCAAAGCTATTTGGATCCCAGGTGCAGCACACCTCCATTGCAAGGAAGATGGAGCTATGGCAAAGAATAGTGGACAGGGTCAACGCAGTGGGACAACACCCAAGAAATAGGGAGGACATCAGGAAGAGGTGGAACGACCTACGGGGGAAGGTGCGTTCGGTGGTCTCAAGACACCACAAGGTGGTTCAGCGGACTGGCGGCGGACCCCCACCACCTCCCCCAGAACTGAGAACATGGGAGGAGCAGGTCTTGGCGATTCTGCATCCTGAGGGCCTTGCAGGAGTCGGTGGAGGAATGGACTCTGGTAAGTCAAATCTTAACTATTACATCCCCCACCCTACCTGCATGCCATCACATACCCCCACCCTCGCCCTCACCCCTATCACTCCAACTCCTCACAAATGTACCAATATCACAAACCACACATCCCAACACCAAGCCCTGCATGCAACAACAATGCATGGACACACATCACTAAAGCATGCCCACTGCACATACCCATACACCCCCCTAAACAATCATCACACAAGCTCACACACAGGAATGCCAGCACTGGGGTACACGGTCACCCACCAATTGCACACCATGACACACACAGATGCAATAATCATGCCTTTCCACCCTTTCCGGGCCACTACCCAACGTCACCAGACAGGAGGGTCCAGAAATGTCCACTCCACCCACAGAAGAGGCCCACAGTGATGACAGCACCTCTGTCCACCTGGATCTAGATGACCAGCCCGGACCATCGGGGGCCTCGGACAGTTGGTTCCCCTCGCACAGGCACAGGTCTCCACAGACCTTCCCACCTCAGGAAACACCAGCACAGCACCCACCCAGCGGGCCCATACCTTCGTCCCCAGGACACGACAATCAGCTGTGTGTCCACCACTACAGGGAACCCAGGATAACCCACCACCCCAACAACAACAGGGACCTGGGGGCAGTGGCAGTGGGCACACAGTCCAGGGGACGGAGGCCCAGGAACACAGGGGAACTGGGAGGGCTGCTGTGCAACAGGGGGCGGACAGGCCAAGGGAACCCACTCTCCACGAGGCCCTCTCCTCCGTCATGGGAGTATACCACCACTCCCAGGAGACGATGGCAACGGTGCTGGACAAGTTTCAGGAGACCCAGCGGATGCAGGAGGAACAGTATTTAGGCTTCAGGGAGGAACTCAGAACCATCAGCTCCACCCTGGGCACCATCGTAGGGGTGCTGAAGGAACTACTCAACACCATGAGGGACACTGTGGCACTACAAGGGGCCCCTGACACTAGCATGGACGATGAACTGCCCACCACCTCCGCCGGCTCTAGTGGACAGGAGGCACCGCCACAGGACCACCGCACCAGCACCCCACCCCCTGCAGACGGAGAACCACCCCGCAAACGGTCCCTGAGATCCAGGAACAAGACAGAGCACGATGCCAAGACCCCCGCCAAGAAATGAGACCACCCTGATTGTCATCCCACTGTCCCACTTTGTCACCCTGTCCATATTGAAATAGCCCCAGCTCCACTTCCTATGCCCATATGGGCAATGCACCTGTGAGACTAATAGACTGGACTCTGCCATGGACACTCCTCCACCATCACCCCTCACCATTTAACTTCCCCCTCCAATATTTTGCTTCTAAATAAACAAACCTAAAGCACCCAAAGATCTGGAGTCTGTCTGTGATTTCGAAATAGTGTATTTGCAATTACAGTGACAAAAGTTGCTTGAAATAGTAATGTCAACATACCTATGTCACACAGCTCTAGTCCATGAGGAATCTAAGCAGATGACACACAGTGGGACCCACACCTGTGAAACCGTAAGGGAAAGTGACAACTCAGTGACCATTCACTGGGTGAAAACGACAGACATGATAGAGATAGAAGTGTAAAAGTACATGCAGTAGTCAGGAATGTATTCTCACCTGTGTTTCACTGGAAATATTGCTGGATCACTGAGTCCCTGTTCTGCATGTCTTCTTCCTCTGCTTCCTCCTCCTCACTGTCCACAGGCTCCACAGCTGCCACAACACCGCCATCTGGACCATCCTCCTGCAGAAAAGGCACCTGTCGTCACAAAGCCAAGTTGTGAAGCATACAGCAGGCCACGATGATCTGGCACACCTTCTTTGGTGAGTAGCATAGGGATCCACCTGTCATATGCAGACTCCTGAACCTGGCCTTCAGGAGCCCGAAGGTCCGCTCGATCACCCTCCTAGTTTGCCCATGGGCCTCATTGTAGCGTTCCTCTGCCCTTGTCCTGTGATTCCTCACTGGGGTCAGTAGCCATGACAGGTTGGGGTAACCAGAGTCAACTAATAGCCACACACGGTGCCTCTGGAGTTGACCCATCACATAAGGGATGCTGCTATTCCGCAGGATGTAGGCTTCATGCACTGAGCCAGGGAACATGGCATTCACATGGGAGATGTACTGGTCTGCCAAACATACCATCTGTACATTCATGAAATAATAACTCTTCTGGTTCCTGGACACCTGTTCTCTCCTGTGGGGGGGGACCAATGCCACATGGGTCCCATCAATGGCACCTATGATGTTGGGGATATGTCCAAGGGCATAGAAGTCACCTTTCACTGTAGGCAAATCCTCCACCTGAGGGAAAACGATGTAGCTCCGCATGTGTTTCAGCAGGGCAGACAACACTCTGGACAATACGTTGGAAAACATAGGCTGGGACATCCCTGATGCCATGGCCACAGTTGTTTGAAAAGACCCACTTGCAAGGAAATGGAGCACTGATAGCACCTGCACTTGAGGGGGGATTCCTATGGGATGGCGGATTGCTGACATCATGTCAGGCTCCAACTGTGTACACAGTTCCTGGATTGTGGCACAGTCAAACCTATAGGTGATAATGAAATTCCTTTCCTCCATTGTCGACAGGTCAACCAGCGGTCGGTACACCGGAGGATTCCGCCATCTCCTCACATGTCCCAGCGGACGGTGCCTATGAAGGACAACAGCGAGCACAGAGGCAAACAACTCAGAGGTATGTACCCACAGTCTACACAGAACACCATTCATACACAAAATGTGGCCTGTATGTGTGTTGAGACTAGGCCTAGGTATGTGTGACGCAGTTGGTACTTAGGCCATGTGGGCCCCTGAAATGGCGGCTACCTGACCTGTAAAGTGGGACAATGGGATGTGAGGTAACTGCGCTGGCGTTGTACACTGTCGCGGTAGGCGGTCGAAGACCGCGGCGCAATGCTGAATTGGTTAACATTGGACCCTATGGGTCCCAGGAGCCAATGACGATGAACGCCGGCAGTGATGGTACGCACTGCCGCGGACGTGACCGCCGCAGACGTGACCGCCATTTTCTATCTGTTGATTCACTCGATACCTGATCTTCGACAGGAGAGGACCTACACTGCAAGTGCTGCTGTGACCTCGGTCTGGAAGAGACAATGGCTCGTGCATCTGGGGAAAGGGCCCCTGCCTTCACATCAGAGGAGTTGGAGAAGCTCGTCGATGGGGTCCTACCCCAGTACACGCTACTGTACGGTCCTCCAGACCAACAGGTAAGTACACAGGGAGCATGTTGTATGGGCTATGCCTGTGTGGAGAGGTCTGGTTGAAAGAAGGAAGGGGGCAGAGTTCTGCGTGAATGAAAGACGGTGGGTGCATGTGCCACATGGCAAGGGTACAGATGGGGGCCACTCACTTTGACGGCGCAGTTGGTAATGACTTCTCTTCTTCCCCTGTACATTTCATGAAGGTCAGCGCCCACCAGAAGAAGGATATTTGACGTGCCATCGCCAAGGACGTCCGGACCCTGGGGGTCCATCACATACGGAGCACCCACTGCTGTAAAAGATGGGAGGACATTCTACGCTGGAGCAAGAAGACGGCGGAGGCTCAGCTGGGGATGTCCTCCCAACGTGGGAGGGGTGCCCGTCGAACCATGACCCCCCTGATGTTCAGGATCCTGGCGGTCGCCTACCCTGATTTGGATGGGTGCTTGAGGGCATCACAGCAGACACAAGGGGGTGAGTACACTCTCATTCAGCTGACTTTGCGTGCAGTGGTGGTGTCTGGGTGGGGGAGGAGGGCTATGGGTTTCCCTAGGCCAGGGCGAGTTCCGTAGGCTAGGCCCCTCCATAAGGCATGGCCCTGTGGCCCCCCACCCCACCTCTGTAGAGTGCCAAGTACAGCTATTCATGCCCCTGTGTCATCTATGTGTGCAGATGTCGTCCATAGCCTTGTAGGCCATTTCCCAGGAATTGCACTGTAGAGCCCAACAGCGTGACGTAGTGCAGGGAGCTTCTGTGTCTGTCTTGTCCGCCAACGGTAGCGGCAATCCATGCACTCAACATGTCTTTCTTCTGTTTCCCACCCCCCTTTTTTGTGGTCTCCCTGTTCTTGTGTGCATTAGCATCATCAGGCGGAGGAGCAGTGGCACCGGAGCACGAGGGAGCTACATCCCACATGGCCATGGAGGGCCACACTACGGACTCCAGTGGGACGGAGGATGAGGGGAGCACCAGGGCGGGGACAGGAGCTGAAACCAGCGACACGGACTCGTCCTCCGATGGGAGCTCCCTTGTGGTGAAACATCTGCGCCCCCGCACCTACAGGTACAGCCGCCATCCCCCCTACCAGCACCGCCCTCCCAGCAGCCCCTGAGCCTTCGCCCGTGCCCGCTCACCCATGAGGGTGGGCATCACCTTCGCCCCAGGCACCTCAGCCCCTGCCCCAGTCAGCCCTGCTGCCCTCAGTGAGGAGGACTTTGACCTCCTCAGGTCCCTCACTGTTGGGCAGTCTACCATTTTGAATGCGATCCACGGTGTAGAAAGGCAGTTGCAAAAAAACAATGCATTCCTGGAGGGCATTCATTCTGGTCAGGCGGCCCTTCAGCGAGCCTTTCAAACTCTGGCCTCAGCACTGATGGCAGCCATTGTCCCTGTGTCTAGCCCCCCCCCTCCAACTTCCTCCACCAAGACCCAATCCCCTGTACCTCTGCCCATCCCAAGCACACCATCAGACCAGCCTACACACACCTCACCACACAAGGGAAGCTCAGGCAAACATAAGCACCACACATCCCACAGGCACTCACGCAAACATCACACACATACAGACACACCAACATCCACTGCCTCCACTGTGTCCCCCTCCTCCTCGTCTCCCTCCTCCCTCCCAGTCTCGTCTACACTCACACCTGCATGCACTACCTCTACAGCCACTACGTCCTGCACCAGCACACCCACCACCACACCCCGCTCACGTGTGGTCACCACCCCCACTACCATACACACGTCCCCTGTGTCCTCTCCCAGTGTGTCTGTGACGCCCCCTCCGAAGATACACAAATGCAGGCACACACCCACCCAACAGCCATCCACTCACGACAGCCTCCAGCGCATGCACCTGCACCCAAAGCCACAAAACGTACACCTCCTACAACCACCACCTCTTCCTCCACTCCCAAACCCCCTCCAGCTACCCGTCCCAGTGTGTCCAACAACTTTTCCAGGCCAGCCTTAACCTATTTCCCAGCCCCACCCCCACCCGACCAACTCATAGGTCCCGAACTTGCACCTCAGCCACAACATCTCCAGGACCAGTGGTGCCTGTGGTCACAGGTTTGTGGAGTGCACCGGCCACCAGGCCAGCCAGTGTGGCACGGAGCCACAGCACAGCCAGTCCCCCCCCTGTGAAGCACCAGAAGTTGGCCAGTGCCCGGCGGGAGAGGGGGAAGACTCCAGCCACCCAAGCCGCTCCCAGGGGTCCCGGTGGGAGTGTGTACTCAGCTGTGACTCCTCCCAAGGCAGGGAAAGGCCACAAGAAACCCGGCAAGTCTGGGAGGAGCAGCACGGCGGAGAAGACCGCCATCATCCCCGCTGCCCAGGAGGGCCCCTCCAGCCCCATCCTCGCTGCCCAGGAGGCCAGCGCCAGCCCCATCCTCGCTGCACAGGATGGCCAAGCCAGCCACAGCCCAGCTGCCCAGGAGGGCCCCGCCAGCCCCATCCTCGCTGCACAGGAGGACCCCGCAAGCCACAGCCCAGCTGCCCAGGAGGGCCCCGCCAGCCCCATCCTAGCTGCACAGGAGGACCCCGTCAGCCACAGCCCAGCTGCCCAATGAAGGACCACCAGCCACAGCCCACCTGGGCAATGAAGGACCGCCAACTCAGGCACCGCTGAACAGGGCACCGCCAGGTCAAGCACCGCTGAACAGGGCACCGCCAGGTCAAGCACCGCTGAACAGGGCACCGCCAAGCTCGAGCACCGCTGAACAGGGCACCGCCAACTCAAGCACCACTGAACAGGGCACCGCCAAGCTCTAGCATCGCTGAACAGGGCACCGCCAACTCAAGCACCGCTGAATAGGGCACCGCCAGGCTCTAGCACTGCTGAACAGGGCACCGCCAGGTCAAGCACCGCTGAACAGGGCACCGCCAAGCTCGAGCACCGCTGAACAGGGCACCGCCAGGTCAAGCACCGCTGAACAGGGCCCCGCCAAGCTCGAGCACCGCTGAACAGGGCACCACCAGGTCAAGCACCGCTGAACAGGGCACCGCCTAGCTCGAGCACCACTGAACAGGGCACCGCCAACTCAAGCACCGCTGAACAGGGCACCGCCAGGCTCAAGCACCGCTGAACAGGACACCGCCAACTCATGCACCGCTGAACAGGGCACCGCCAAGTCAAGCAACGCTGAACAGGGCACCGCCAAGCTCGAGCACAGCTGAACAGGGCACCGCCAGGTCAAGCACCGCTGAACAGGGCACCGCCAAGCTCGAGCACCGCTGAACAGGGCACCGCCAACTCAAGCACCGCTGAACAGGGCACCGCCAACTCAAGCACCGCTGAACAGAGCACCGCCAGGCTCTAGCACCGCTGAACAGGGCACCGCCAGGTCAAGCACCGCTGAACAGGGCACCGCCAAGCTCGAGCACCGCTGAACAGGGCACCGCCAAGCTCGAGCACCGCTGAACAGGGCACCGCCAGGCTCAAGCACCGCTGAACAGGACACCGCCAACTCAAGCACCGCTAGCCCATGAGCGGCAGGGGCACCGACGCAACTGTGACCGTCACGGGGTGAGTGATGCACTCTGGGCACCAGTCCCCCTCCAGAACCAGTGGAGACATGCATCCACTACATCTGTCCTTGCCAGGATGAAGCACTCTGGGCACCAGTCCCCCTCCAGAACCAGTGGAGACATGCATCCACTACCTCAATCCTTCACAGGATGAAGCACTCTGGGCACCAGTCCCCCTCCAGAACCAGTGGAGACATGCATCCACTACCTCTGTCCTTGCCAGGATGAAGCACTCTGGGCACCAGTCCCCCTCCAGAACCAGTGGAGACATGCATCCACTACCTCTGTCCTTGCCAGGATGAAGCACTCTGGGCACCACTCCCCCTCCAGAACCAGTGGAGACATGCATCCACTACCTCAATCCTTCACAGGATGAAGCACTCTGGGCACCAGTCCCCCTCCAGAACCAGTGGAGACATGCATCCACTACCTTTGTCCTTGCCAAGATGAAGTACTCTGGGCACCAGTCCCCCTCCAGAACAAGTGGAGACATGCATCCACTACCTCTGTCCTTGCCAGGATGAAGCACTCTGGGCACCAGTCCCCCTCCAGAAACAGTGGAGACATGCATCCACTACCTCAATCCTTCAGAGGATGAAGCACTCTGGGCACCAGTCCCCCTCCAGAACCAGTGAAGACATGCATCCACTACCTCTGTCCTTGCCAGGATGAAGCACTCTGGGCACCAGTCCCCCTCCAGAACCACTGGAGAAAGGCATCTACCTGAGAGACTGTGGCTCTGCACTCCCCAGGATTGAACAGTGGGCAAACCACCCACTGTATGGACTTGTGAGACTGTGGCTTTGCACTCCCCAGGATTGAACAGTGGGAAAACCACCCACTGTATGGACTTGAGAGACTGTGGCTTTGCACTCCCCAGGATACATCATTGGGCATTGAGCCCCCTCGTGCATCTGGCGTCATGCACTCATCCGGCTGAGGTGCCCCCCTTCCCTTCCCCCTGAGGTGCCTGTTGTATTTCTATCTGATGCCCCTGCAGTGTTCTCTCTGTTTTGATCTGGTATCGTGTGTGGGCCTCGCCCATGCATTTTAGGCCCAGTGGTCCACGGACTATGAATGGTGCAATACCTGGACTACTATTCTTGGTGTATATTTTGTAAATAGTGTTTATATGTACATATTTGCGTACTGCCTTTTAATATATTCCAATGGTTACACTCATTTCCTTTTGTCTTTGCATTCTTCCAGGGGGGTTGGGGGGTGTTACTATAATGTATAGATATGCATTAGTGTGTGTGTTGTAGTGGGTGAGGGTGGGGGTGTTGTGTGTTGCGTGTCCCTGTTTTTTCCCTCCCCTGTGTCGTAGTTGCAGTACTCACCGTGGTCTTTGCCGCCGGCGTTGGTGCTCCTGGTACAGGAGCAGGAAGAATATCGCGGGAAGGATTTAGAGTTCTGGGTCCATGGTGTCGTCGTTCCTCGTGGAGTGTGTAGAGGTGAGCGTTTTCCCTTAAAAAAAACCTGTTTCCGCCATGTTTTTATCCGGTAGGTTGTGATACTGTGGGCGGTACTTTGTCTTCCGTCTGTCTGTTGGTGGTGACCGCCAAGCTGTTTGTCTGTACCGCCATGGCGGTCGGAGTGTTAGAGTGGCTGTCTTTGTTGGCGGTTTCCGCCACGGTCAAAATTCCATTTTTTTTACCTCCGGCCTGTTGGCGATCTTACCGCTGCTTTAACACCGACCGCCAGGGTTGTAATGACCACCTATATGTCCTACCTTAACCATACACTGCACCCTGCCCTTGGGGCTACCTAGGGCCTACCTTAGGGGTGGCCTTACATGTAAGAAAAGGGAAGGTTTAGGCCTGGCAAGTGGGTACACTTGCCAAGTCGAATTTACAGTGCACATTTACACACACAGACACTGCAGTGGCAGGTCTGAGACATGATTACAGTGTTACTTGAGTGGGTGGCACAACCAGTGCTGCAGGCCCACTAGTAACATTTGATTTACAGGCCCTGGGCACCTCTAGTGCACTTTACTAGGGACTTAACAGTAAAACAAATATGCCAATCATGGAGAACCAATTACATACACATTTTAAACAGGAGCACTTGCACTTTAGCACTGGTTAGCAGTGGTAAAGTGCCCAGAGTAATAAAAATAGCAAAATCAGAATCCAACACACATCAATAACCTGGGGAACGGAGGCAAAAAGTTAAGGGAGACCACGCCAAGGATGAAAAGTCTAACAGTACTTATTTAAAGCATTTTATATGTTCTCTTCCATTAGTATGAGTGAAGCCTGTTGAAGCTTGTAATTTGTGATTGTAGTATAAGTGCTGATTCACTTCCTAATATGAACTTTCTGCTAGGTTATGTTCTCATAAGAACTTTAGCTCATTGGTAATAGATTATATTGTTTAATTATAGAGAGAATGTAGCTTAGTGTCCTTGACGGAAGAACAGTGTGAGACATGGACTAGTTTTGTATACAATTGTTTCAAACGGGCGCCGAGTCACACGTATGGAAGATGTTACCATGACAGACCTGGGAAGAAATTGGACTGTTTCAATTTGGAGTCATACGATTATTTCCCATTTGATTATGTCTATTCAATGTGACATGAGGTGATACCTTTGTTGAATCAGAATGGTTTGTGAATTTTAAAATACTGATGGACATCTCAAATTTTAGCAGTCCCGAGCAGATTCTTGCCTTCACCAGATGCTATCCTAATGCTTGCTGATCCTGATAATTTTGCTGATGAAGATTCCCTGAATGCTGTACCCTTGGGGAGGTATCTTCCTCTCTGCCATTTGCCCTTACCTTTGAAATGTCCTTTCAGGTTTTGAAATCCTTTTATTTTTCCCATTCAGAAGACTCTTGACCAAGCTTCTGAGATGCTGACGCTTTCTTTCTTTTTTTATTTGTCTTTTCCCAAGCTTAGTTAGTGATCTGCAGCCTGAGATGATCTTTTTCCACATTATATTTGTCATTTTTATGCATTTTGTATTTTACATTTATGTGTTTCTCACTACACATGTATTTTCCTGATTTGGTTAGCTGTAAGATTGACCCGTGCCCATCCAAAGATTATTGCTGAATTTGAATTGACTAATGATTGTGGACTCTGAGCAACTCATTATTTCAGTGTCTCAGATATTGTTATTGATGTCATGCATTATTCTTCTTGAAAGCTTAGTTTTATTAGTGTTAGTTTGCCTGAATCTATTTCGACGCCTCGGGCAACCCTTATTGAATATGAATCTTTATAACTTGGTTTTGCATGCTGTCTACAGGGCTTTGAGCTGCTTGTGTTTGTAACAAACCTATTATCTTTATTCCTGATTGGAGATTTCTTTAGATGTCCACATTGGTCATTGTGTTTAAATTGTTTGAGTTGGTACTGAAATTTTGTTGATGGTTCTACCACACTACTTACCGGGTCAAAAGGTCAGTTGACCTCAGTGAGCATTTGATTCCTGCAAAGGATAAAAAATGCTACAACAATCCCATGTATCTTAGACCTTGAACAATATGAATCAAATGCAAGGAAACATGCCACATTAAGCAAAATCTCCAAATAAATGATCACATAAATAATATATACCTTAATAGAGGATTGAATGAATGGAACTCATGAATGAATTAAGCCAAAGTTGTCTCATGCTACTGATCAGTGACAAACATGACATTCAACAGCCCTGCCTAGGAAGATACCATAAAAGACCACAGAACAAATTTACCTCATTCAGAAAAGATAGGAGATGTACTGTTCAATCATCCAGTAAAGAGAGGAATGCCCCACAACCTTCGCTAAATCCACACAGAAAATCCTAAAATACCTGATCTATTTACAGTGAAATGTCCTACACTAGATAATCTTATCAGCAGAGAGCTGTCCCAAAATAACAGACAGTTTTATAAAGAAATCTCCTAAGATACCTGAAATGAGAATTCAGGTTCTTAGGTTCTGTCCCTAGGGCAATCAGTTGTATCAGTAGGGGCATGTCACACCTTGCCCTCCAGGACCCCTCTTCTGCAGATGCTCAAAGTGTTGTCCAAATACCCCTGTAAGCACTTTACTTACAGGATAGCGAGATGGAACTGCCCAAGGCAGTAACCAACAGGTCATTTATTCTACCTGGCATTTTTCCCTTGAGTTTTCACCATTGGAGTCTGTTTTTTATAGCCTGGACCAGTCTTTGTGCCTCTGAAACTTTCCCCAGCTCCCCGAGGTTAATTCAAGCAGGCACTGTGAGGCTTTAAGAGAGCGAGAAAGAGAGGGAGAGAGGGGAAAAATTAGAGCGAAAGCAATTAGAATGGTACCGGAGAGAGAGGAGAGACGGAGAGAGAGGGAATGGATGGTTTGAAACAGAGAGTGCACAAGAATAAAAAGGGAGCAGGGCTGGTCTGTGCATTTTTGCCTGGGCTGCTTTTGGTTCCCCCTTTTGGCCCTGGTCCAAGGCTGAATCCAGGAGGTGCTATGGGCTGTAAACTCAAAGGACAATAAATTACTTCATTCCTCATATACCTAAATCAAATCAATTTTATATTTAAAGTTACAGTGGGAACAGCAGTTTGGCATATCTCTTAAGGTGGCCAAACAAGAATAATCAGGGTGCAAATCTGCTATTCTAAACATTAGTCATAAGGGGTAACTAAATCCATTAATAATGTCTTTTTCTTTTATCAGTGATTTTCTATGCAACAATTTAGGGGCATATTTACACTCTGTTTGATGCTGAATTAGAGTAATTTTTTTACGCTAATTCAGTGCAAACCCCTCACCATATTTATATTTTGACGCTAGACACGTCTAGCCTCAAAATATTGGTGTGAACGTCATTTTTCAGACGTGTGAAACCTCCTTGCGTCAATGAGATTCAAGGTAGGCGTTCCTGTCCAAAAAATGACTCAAACACCCTTGCGCAGTATTAAACCACCTGGCCAAAATTACGCACGGGTTGGAGGAGGACCCAAAAAATGACGTTAACTCTGATTTGCTTCAAAATGTAATGCCTGGGTCAGGGCAGGCATTAAAATGAGACAAACATACCACTACTTAAGGAGAACACACAAAAGCAACATTACAACTTACAGGAAAAAATGGAGGAGATACCGACATAGCTTGCTAGACGGCACAGAGGACAGCAACAACTCTTGCACTCACCACCACGGCAATACAGCCCACAAAGAAATGCAGAAGGCAGGAGAGGGTCTTCAGAACCAGGACAACCCTCCCTGGCCTGAGGGACCTGGACATTATTAGGACCTACAGACTCAACTGGCAAGCCATACTACATCTGCTGCACCACACTGAGCCACAAATTGCTGCCAGCCTGCAGACCCCACACAACATACCACCAATGACAATGCTGCTCGCTGTCCTGCACACGCTGGCAAGTGGTTCCTTCTAAACAACGGTTGCTGGTGTGTCATAGCTGTCGTTCTCTGCATTCCTGCCAAAGGTGTTAGACTCAATCATCTCCCTGCCACCCTGCCACATCATCTTCCCCAACACCCAGAAAAAGCATCAGGAGAACAAACAGGGGTTCTATCAAATCCATGGCTTTCCGTATGTGCTTGGTGCCATTGACTGCACCCATGTGTGGCTCATACTACCTACCGCAACAGAGCACTTATATCGGAATCGCAAGCACACGCATTCCATTAATGTGCAGCGCATAGTGGACCACCGCAGAATATTCATGAACATTTTGGCCAAGTATCCTGGGAGTGTCCATGACGCCTACATATTCCGGCACAGCAGGATCAATGAACAATTCCAGGATGGAAAATTTGGAAATGGCCTACTTGTAGGTAAGTCAAAAAATCTAGTAATGTACACACAACACACCAACCATGTTGAACACACAAGACATACACCACTACGGTAACATATGGCCAGGGTAACACACATGTTCAGGTGATAACACATATGCACCATGCTGCAGTACAGCATAATCATTGCACAACACTAATACATATACCCACATGTATGTAACACACCCATAACTTGACAGACACACCAGAGGAAGGACAGGTGCAGACATGTACCCTTTGATAACAGCAGAACTACACAGACTACTTCAAGTGCCCTCAGGTTTCCCACTATGTACACATCACACACACTGCACCAAACGAAGAATAGTACAGACATGTCAAAGGCATACACCATGCCCATGTCATGTAACTTCCAAAGAGGCACAAATGCTTCAAGTCATGCTGTGCAAGTCACTGCCAGAACAAATATCAAACACCACACAACTTGCGCCTATATCAACTACATCACATCAACACATACCTAACTTACCTGTAGTGTGCAGAGATATCTGTCTGAAGCATTGTCTCACACACATAGGAATACAAGATCAATGCCCATCACACACCATGTGCCAGATGTGTGAGAAGTAGTACCACACCTACTGTAGTGCAACCTCACATGCTACACTCACTGATTCACAACACCATCATGTCTGTACCAGAAACAAGTAATGGCCTAACAAGGGGCAGAGACACAGTCAGACAGTGCAGATCATGGATGTCATAGTGGGATCCAGTAGGAGAAAACAAGGCATCACTGACCTCATATGCACTGTGCCAAGGGATAAATTTGTTAAGAAGCTGAGCTCCATCCCATAGCCTGCACTGTGCATGTGTCGACAGTATAAATGCACATTAATGTATTGGAAGATAGAAGAGACACTGGTAGTTATGTTGATCATCCTGTGACAATGGAATACACACCCTTGGTCACGTCATGGCTGACACAAACATTAGCTGCCACTCTGGAACACCAAGGGACTAATGTAATAGCCCACAGTTCCATAGTCATGGCCTGCACTGTATGTACATCTTGGCAGATGACCATTTCATTTTGACTTGAAGCCACATTGTAAATTGGCCACCCTTCCCTGCTGTATGTAGAGTCGAAGGGGTGTGCAATGTTTCTCGCTGCAGGTCTATCACCACAAAATACATAGCATGATGATGCAGACTCACATGTAGCTGTCCCCTAAAACCTGAGGAAGTACCAACAACAAATACCACCCCAGGGGTGCTGTATGCAGGTTGCAAAAAGGAAGGAGACTGTGCTATGAACTCAGATGAATGTGGCACAAATGCATGCTGCACACTGCTGTACACACAGAAATAGCCAATTGGCCATCAAAAAAGCATATGTACAGGGCAGTGAATCGTCCTCCACAGATACATCCACCTCCACAAAGCAGCTAGCCAAGTACCCTGGTGCAGGGTAGGTAGTGTTGGTGCACGGCTGCACATGAGCACCTGGCACAGGGGACAACAAAGTGTTGTCAAGTAACATGTCACACATGGGGCATTCTTGTATAGTCGAAATGTTGCAGGACAGTGCAGCCAATTTTGGAGACATGTAGTGCATTCTCACTAACCAATTTCAAAGGCCCTAAGTGTCACACCTCATCTGCAATGACACATGTCAAAAGGGATGGGATATCCAGGCTCTGTAGTGCTACCATGTTGCAACTACATCTGACCCCATTGTGTTGTGAGGATGTGTCATGCCCCCTCTACTGATAGCACACTGATACAAAGGTGCACTAAACAACGCATGGTACATACATAATGACTATTAGCGTGGAATCCAAATCATATGTTCCAGGTCCTTGACCCAACCACAAGATTGTCATGTCCAACAACCTACTGCTGAGGAAAGATTGCATAAGGATAGTAACTCACACCAAACCACAAATACATATGAGCCACAACTAGCTCTTAATATCAACTGCCATGCTACATGACATACCTGTTGCAAGCCCTAACAACAAATTACTCCTAAATCTTTTGCAGGGGATCAGGGTTATGGCATACAGCCATGGATAATGACCCCATTTCCCAACCCAAGCACAGCAGCAGAGGATGCATATTATGAGGGACATCGGAGGACATGGACTATTGTGGAGATGACCTTTGGCATCCTGAAGTCCAGATTCAGGTGCCTGGACATCACAGGAGGCATCCTCCTAAATGCCCCACACATCATCTGCAAGATAATCTTGACCTGTACCATCCTGCACAACATATGTGTGCAGATGAATGTCCCCTTATGTGAGCAGGTAGATGACCTGCCTGAGGAAGAGGAGGAGGATGGTGGAAAAGAAAATCAGGGGGAACAGCACAACACAGCTGCTGGGATACACCACATACTACATATTGTTGAAAACTTCTTCACTCAATGATCACGTAACTCACCTTGTAGATTTTGTCAATAAACACCTCACTTATTCACACAATCCGTCTTTGGTGTCTTCAATCTCTTAAACATATACTTTAGGATTATGAGTCTAACCTCAGGGAGCATGTCACAAACACTAATCTGAAGAGTACTGTAGCCACATCACATGTGAAGTGTAAGAGTGAACTGCTACCATCACACACATCACAATTAGCCTCATCACTTGAATGTGACAACTGAAGGACACAGTCTATGGACCACAACATATTAATGACATCCACTTTGCCAACATGTACAACAATAGCTCATCACACACAACAATAACATGTCCAAATACGAGGTAAACAAGGGGCCCACACATGAGACAGTGGATGTTAAAATATGGTGAGACCGTAATGTCTGAACAGACCACTAACACAACTCAGAGTGAGAGTTGCAATGGCTGCATGAAGCATGTGTGACAAGGGGGGGGCATCATTGGTGACAATGCTCAATAGATTAACCCAGGTATGACAAGCAATGGGAGAAATGGAGCCTGTGCAGTACAACCATGGAAATCAATCCTGCCACTTCCATGGGGTCCAATCCTGTCACAGGGTACACATCTGTGGAATGCACATCAGAATGGATAAGAACATATGCAGCTAGGGCTGCAGGGCCACCACAAATTAATTTTTATTAGAATGCAAAATGTTATGATTTTCAACTGTCTGTCGTGTTCAATACATGATATAGTTGGAATGTAGGCAGAGTGCGCCAATCACAGTATGTTCCAAATATGTACACATGTCAGAAATATGCGTAGTCCACACACAAGCCATCCATATACACAAGATCAACATATGGAGACATTTGTCATGTAACATTTGCCAGATTGCATTCATCAGCCATCATCAACAATACCTGAGCTGTGTATGTCGTCTGAAATGTGATGCTCTGTAAGACAACTGCACACAGCACATAAGTGAACGCAATTCACAATCACATACCATGACTCTTGCATAGTATTGACTGCCATACATATGTGGATACACTGTTGTCACACATACATACATATGCATGATGTGTATATATTTGCATGCTGTTGATTCTCTAACACACACATTGGTGTAACAGACCAATCACACACAATTCACATTGTTCAATGGACTGCCTCATGTGGTATACACAAAATGCCATACTGCAGCCCAGTCCATTCAATTTTTATGTTGATACAGGGTGCATCCATTGACAATTGACAAAATCACACAATCAGGACTAGAGTAAAAAAAAAAGAAGCAAATGCGTTGAAAACATCCGCAAATGCAAAGTACATGAGCCATGGGCCCTTAGCGTGATTTCCGCCTTCGCACTTATCACAATGCTGATTACTGTTAAATCAACGCATAAAGGTAATGCATCAATATAAAAAGATGCTCGTAAGTAATGGGTCAGAAATACTCACTCAAATATCAGATGAGGCAAAAAAAGACATGCATTACAGAAAACGTGACGCAAGGGCACAGAAGTGACGTAATAGGATATCCCGTTTACAGGCATCGTACAGTGGGTGTACTTCCACTTTCTCTTTACAGTCTGTACCTCTTTTGACTGTGTGGTTGTGTCTTGGAGTTGATGCTGTCTTATTGCTCTTTTTTGTATCTTGTGGTGTACCTCCTGTTGTGCTTTCTGTTGTAGTTGATTGTTTTTGTCCCAGTATCTGTGAATGTGTGTGTTATATGTATTTTACCTTCTACCTGTGCTGTGGGGTGTCTGTCTGGGTTAGTTGTACAGGTGAGTTAGTTGGGATTGTTATTTTTTGGGTGTTAAGTTTCCTTTCCTTACTTTTGTTTATTACTACTTTATTTCTCATTTTCAACCTGTACCCCTGTTGAATGTCTGGCAGGGGGAGATTGACTAGAATGGGGGAGGAGGAGCTGGGATGCTTTGTGTGGCTGGGAGCGCACTACCTCCCATTAATGTTGGAGGTGGGTGGCCGTGTGATACAGGGCTACCAGACGGAGGAGAGGTAGCTGCGGTGGGGCAAGGTGCTCCACCACCTGAAGAGGATGTACCACAGCAGTCGCCATGAACACCAGCTCAATTATCGCTGGGTTGATCTGGTGGCCAGGGAGCAGGATCTTCTGGACCATCTTGGTGTGGTGATTGATGGCCCTGTTGGTGAGTCTCTCATTGGCAAACTAATTTCTGTTCACCGCACTTTAATGACAGTAGTAGATGTGTTGGCATGCTGCATGGAATGCTTGTGGACAGGTTGCATGCAACCAGAATGAAGTGCCACTGTGCAAGTATAGATATGGGGTTCACACATTCTACCATTTTACCAATGCAAGTCAGATGTTAGGTGAGTCATGCACAACCATCACTAAGTCACACATTTCAGTGGCCATGGCAACATCTGTGCCCCAGCATTGTGTCATGTGTGATAAGCCAAGACTCGGCCAGCATAACATATGTAAGTGGATTGTGATAACAAAATAGGCCAATCCATGTATGGCGCAACATTGTCAGTTTTTCACATACATCATTCCTTCTATTATGTTTCTAAAGGGGCAAACCCACCTTAGGGGGCACTGGCAATGGGGCATTTGATACCATCAGCCAACTGTGACACATCAGCCATGAATTACTCAATGCATGAAAATTGCAGACTAAAAATGTAGCCGCTCGTCCTACACAAAGTGCCTCTGTGTGCCATGCAGGACAAGCCAGAATACCTGAGTCAGTTGTCATGCAGAGCACAAGGGTAGTGTCATGTATCTGTCACCCAACTCCCCCTCATTCCATGGATTCCATCTTCTACAGATTGGCCACATATGGTTGTTGCAGGGTGTAGAACTACAGGTGTCTCAGGCCCAGTGTGAGAGTGCAGATGTGTGGCTCTCACTCACCTGAGTGTCAGTCTCAATAGAGTGTGCAGTTGTGTGCCTGTTGCACTGTCCACAACCTGGAAAATTACCTCACTCCTCTGAAATAGTACACACTGCAATATGTTGTCCACTAGTAGTGACAGTGATATGATACTAACCATGGTTTTCCATCCATATATTTCAGGTGGACCTGCCGCTACATCATAGGCGAAGTGGCAAGATTTGAAGACCCAGATGAATCCAGTAAGTGTGATTTTGTCTGTCCTGTGTTGTGTTTAAGTGTTTTGTGTGAGTGAGTCATGAGTGTTGCACCCAATTCTAGAAGTGATGAGCTGGAAAATGATCAGAAATAAAAGTAGGCTGGATGGTGACACTCTGTCACATCTAAGTGGTTTCCCATGTACGCGCAGAGAGTCAGATCTTGTGAGGCTTGTGGAGCTCAATGGGCAGTATTGTGTAAATAAGATGATGACAAGCCACTTGTAGGCCCATATGTGAGTTAGATGTGCACCGCTGTGAAAATAATGGCACTGGAACACACTGTCATTCTCACAATACAGTGACGCACCATTTTGAAGACAAATTGGTGCATCCCTGTATTGTAATGTACATGAAGGACTGGGTTGGCAATTGTCCCCCAGCATGGTGCCACTAATTTTGTCCTCCACTTACGTGGAATATAATAGGCGTGCATGCAGGTCAAGTCCAATCGTGTGCTGGCATGCTCATGGGTGTGTGAGGATAGTATTGGCCGATCAGGTATTGATGGGCATCTACCCCTGGACAGATTAATGTAGATGTGATATTTGTCATTACCTAACATATGGTCCACTCCCTGACACCATGTATGAGTGGGCATGCTTTGGTGGATGACCTGGACAGTTGAGATGATGATCTGCATGGCCATACTCCCTGAGGTACAGGGGGTGGGAAAACCACATTTGTAGGTAGATGTGACGCTCACAGTGTAGGTGGCAGTCATTTCGATCAGGCTTGCATGTGTACCTGTCAAACTGAACCCTTATGGTTACCAACTGCATCCCATACTCCCAATGACAGATACAAGTTTCTGGTGATGCATGTTTGGAAATTTGACACAGATAATGAGGAATAGTGGCCCTGATCAATGTGAAGTTGACGCTGCCTTTACATTGTCACACATGGTACCAAATCTATGCAGATCTAATTTAGTTTGTTTCATAATCTTGTTGTGGGTGGCTATGGTGTCAAGGAAATGGTGCTAAGGCATCATTGTTGTTTCATCTATCGGGGCCATTGTATTATCCGTAATGTGAGTAGGAGTGCATGTGCAAATCGATGAAGATTGTAAGCTAATTGTCTGTACATAACCCACACAGTGCTGACACTGATGGTTGCCTGTCTTATTTTAACAGCTGCCAACATGAATAACGACCAACTCCGTGCCTTTCAGAAGAGAGCAGTGTGCTATCGGCACATATTGGGAGTACAATCTGGGTTCAGGATGATGGCACACTGCTATCGCTCAGAGCAATCCACTGGTGAGTGGGGGGCATTCAGCCCAGGGTGACCCACTCTGCCGACACAGGGTGGACCAAGCACAGCTGCCAACATCATTATTGCTCCAGCTGCTGCACCCTCTACTTCTGTCCCACAGCCAACCACACCTGCTTCCATGGACATGAGTGCCATCCCAGACTTACAGAGGGATGTGACACAGGTTCACAATAAGTTGGACTCTATAGAAAAGGAGGTGGCTAAGAACATGAAGACCCTCAAGTACATTAAGAGGAAACTCAAAAGGGCCAACCTCTGAATGGCATGATGGCACTCTTCCCAAGTTCAGTCCCCTCCCTCCTAATTTTTTCTAGGTTTTTATTGGATATTAGGGGTTTAGTTGTAGGTTAGAATAGGTTAGTGTGTTAGTTAGGATAAGTAGGTTTGGGGTGGGTTTTCTACTTTTTACGTTTTACTGTGTGGGTAGGTATGGGAGGCTTTTATGTGTTTATAAAAAAAGTATATATAAAAATCTAAATTTGTTTAGTAATAGTTAGTAAATGTGTAGTTTAGTTTATGTTGTCCTGCATGTGCCTTGTGATATAAGAGGGGTGGGGTGTGAATGTTTAGAGTGTGTCGTTAAATGTGCTAGGTAAAGTGTAGCATAGAGTAGTTCTGGTCTGTTGTGGGTTATGCATAGTTAGGATAGGTTAGGTTAGGATAAGTGTTCATAATTATTTTTAGCTTTTTTACTATCAAAATAAATAATTTTGGGTACTCCCTTACTTCATGTGTCAGATGCCTGGGTCTCAGGGTCTTCCCATGGGTGTGCAGTGAAAATTGTGTGTTGTCCTAGGGACTCCGTCTTGCATCCAGATCCCTCTCTTGACATGTTCATCACCTTCTTATGACTGAGCTGTCACATTGGCAGCCACAACACATCTACTTATCTGTGCATCTGCCATCCAATGTACCCACCACTCAAGGGGACTACGTTGACCATGTGTAGGACAGATAGGTGTGGTAGTTCAGCTGTCATTGTATGGATTTTGTATAGGAATGTTGGGCACTGTGGGACTTTTGACAACAGCCTACATTTCATTCTTATCCTGCTAAACTGACCAGTGGCAATTATAGATGAGGTTGAGTCCTGTTTCATACCAAAGTGTTCTACTGGTACTCCTAGCTGACAATATTGCCAGAGAACTGTTTCACAGCCATTCCTGCTATATGCAGTGGGTGTAGCATACATGTGTTCAACATGTTTCACATACTCAGTGAATTGCTTGTAGGGGATGAGACCAGCATTGACTTACATCATGTAGGTATCATGTGCATAGATATGTGCCCGCATATTCATGCACTCTTGTACTGACACTCTGTGACTTGAGACATGTTACACACATTACAAATCCTAGGCATAGTAGATGTGTCACAACACACAAAAACATGCTAGCTAGTTGCGTAGGTGGTGTTTAATAACAAGTGTAATAGTGCAATATTTACAATGTCCAGGTCTGTGACCCCATTCTTGGAATCCATCCAATTGTGACACATCACTAGTCCAGGGTTGAGGGACATGTCATGGGACATGTTTGGGTAAAGTGTATTTCAATGTAGGGGAACATAAATTGGCAATTGAAGAGTTAGAGTCAATTGCAGTCCATAGCAGAAAGGTCAACAGTGTGTTGAAGAAGAGTGCATATCTGCAGCAGTGCTAACACTGGCATGATGTCAAGCACAGGACAAAGGAAAACACTGCCCATGTGGAATGGGCTGGTGCTGCCAGGAATTCCTAAAGGTGAAGATGATCTGTTCCACATCTTCATCCTCCGATGTGTGTGGTGCCTCCTCTACCCTTGATGGTGGTAGTGGGGAGGAAGAGGGGGCCACACACACTTTAGTGGTTGGAGATGTGGACTCCCAATTCCTGGCAGCTGTCATCTGTGGCAGTACATATGGCATAACTGCAGCAAGGAGGAGCTGCTGATTTTTAAGTATAGCTGTAACATCCCTATGGTGAGCAGCCATGTCTGCCCTAGGGGAGACCACTTACCGGTGCATGGAGTCCATTTTGTCCTTAAGCACGCTGATGCCAGTGTTGGAGGGCAGCTGTTGTGGCCTCTCCTTCATGGCAGCAGCTATGTCCCTCAGACACTCCTGGACTCCATGCATTGAGGAGTTTGTGCTTTGGTTGGCTGCAGTCTGTTCTGTTACCGTGACCATGCACGTCCGCATCCCCTCAAGGCTGGCTCCCATAGTTTGTATCCCCACCTGCACCTCCTTGGCCCTCTCCCGCTTGACTCCTATCACTTTCCTCTCAAAGCTGGTGCCTGGGTCCTCAGAGTCCTCTGCTGTGTCGGTGCTGGCAGATCGTACTCTTAGGGTGCTAAGTGGGGCCTGAGGAATGTCTGCTACATCAATATTCCTCCTTGAGACTGGAGGTGGTGTCTGGAGGTTTACACGGACATCTTGGGGGGTCTCTTGGCTGATAGTTGCCAGCTGGTCATCCAGGTCATCAGGGTACTCCAGGACAGGCAGATCCACAGGAGAGCCATCATCCTCTTCAATGAGATGGTGTAAAATCAGCCTATCTGTGTTGTGGCAGTTGACAAGTCACGTCACTGACTTGATATTTGAGGCTCATTGCCATATTAGGGCCATATTTATGTGAAAGTGGTGCAGCGCGGTGCTGTGCGAAAATAGTCAGCTGCATCACTTTGGTAACACAAGGATGCGCTGTATGTAATTGAATATGGGGCACCCCTGTGTTGTCCCCCGCACTGGTGCAAGATGCAGCTGCCAGTGTCAATGCAGGCATCCTTGCACCATCATGCAAGGATGTATGTGTTGAGGGGCGTGACTGTTTATGTGCGTGAAGGTGTCCCCTCCTGCACATTAACAATCATTAATGGCACTTTGGCACTTCTGTGTGAGCTGTTGAATGCAGCACACACAGAGGAGCCAAAGCGTCATTTACATATGACTGTTTATGTGCAGGAAGGAACATCTTCCCCACATAATCAATCATTTCTGGCATTTTGCTCTTCTTATGCATGCTGCAGAATCCAGCACACATTGGAAAGGCAGAAAAGGAGGAGGTATAAATGCATTCCTCCTCGTTGCACCCTGCTAATAGACCCCTGGGGCTGCCGTTAGAGTTTTGGCCCTGCCTCAAGATGACAAAATTCCATTTATCCGAGGCAGCATCAAAATGTAATGGGTGTTGCTGTGGCACGCCTGCAGCAACACCCATTGCACCACCTTCCACGCACAGTGATGATCAGGAGGGTCTGTATTTACAAGGTGACATTAAGCCACAAAAAGTGGGTTAGCGCCACCTTGTCAATACGGCCCAGTGCTTAGCGCCACAGGAGCATCACTAAAAGTGACGTTCCTGTGGCGCTAGGGGCCTATGATGCGCCCTTTAGTTCCAAAGGATTGTTCCAGTACATCATAGCTGCAGTCTACAGCTCTATGCCCCACATGCATGTCACATGAATGGAAGCCCAGTTGGCACAATTGGCTGCGTCATATCTTCTAAGTGTGTTGTCTATCCTTTTTGTGGCTTGATGCTGTCTTTTCATGTTCTACCCTGCCTTTGCATCTATTTACATGGTGAGGCCTTGCAATGGGTTTTGCTGCGCTCATGCCACAGCACCACACATGGCAATTTTCACCTGTCACATTTTCACCTGTCATATTTTGTTTCACATACACCCATGCTGTGCTCTGTCCTCTTGTTGCCATTGATGGCTCCTCATGTTTTCATTTGTATTTGTGTGCTACATTGCATGGCACTCATGGACCTGGCAGAGTGTAGCGGTGTAACCCCCATGAAATGGTTGTTGGTGATGTGGTGTGGTGTGGCCCTGGGTGCCCCTGCACAGCTCATGCACTTGGCATGGGCAGTGCAGGGGGTCCCATACCCTGTCCCTTTCCACTGCCTGACTTGCAGGGCTGAGTCCTGTTACACTCAATGCAGGCCAAAACTGGCACTGACTGCGCTGAAACAACACTTCCTCTTTTCTTCCCCCTCCCCTGGGTCTTGGCTGTGTCCTCTTGGCTGGTTTCTTTTTGAATGGGGTCTCCCTGAGGTCTCTCCTGGCTTCCGGGATCCATTTTGGGGCTCCTTTGCATTGTTTCCTCCATTAGGGTCTGTTTTTGAAGCTATTACGGGCAAAAATGGAGCATTTCCGTTTTGCAATGTGTTTACATGTCTTAAACCAGATTAGAGTAATTTTTCATCCACTAACATCATTTGCCTTACGACAAGGCGCAATGGTTAATGTCGGAAAAAAATTACTCTAAACAATTTTTAGCTCCACCCAGTGTCATAGTATAAAAATGGCGCTAGTCAGCGCTAACCTTTTTGATGCAAAACTGCGTTAGTGCAGTTTTGCTTCAAAAAGTATAGATCAGGCACTAAGGTGGTCATTCCAAGTTTGGCGTGCGGCGGTTGCCGCCCACCAAACTTACGCCGCCACTGGCCGCTCCGCGGTCAAAAGACTGCGGGGGCCATTCAGATTTTCCCGCTGGGCCGGCGAGCGCCCGCCAAGGGAGCGCCCGCCGGCCCAGCAGGAAAGGCCCTGCAACACAGAAGCCGGCTCCGAATGGAGCCGGCGGTGTTGCAGGGTTGCGACGGGTGCAGTTGCACCCGTCGCGATTTTCACTGTCTGCTATGCAGACAGTGAAAATCATGCTGGGGCCCTGTTAGGGGGCCCCTGCACTGCCCATGCCAGTGGCATGGGCAGTGCAGGGGCCCCCAGGGGCCCCATGACACCCGTTCCCGCCATCCTGTTCCTGGCGGTAAAAACCGCCAGAAACAGGCTGGCGGGAAGGGGGTCGGAATCCCCATGGCGGCGCTGCTTGCAGCGCCGCCATGGAGGTTCAGCCCAGCCAGGGGAAATCCGGCGGGAAAACGCCGGATCCCCTTTTCTGACTGCGGCTTTACCGCGCGGTCAGAATGGGCAGGAAAGCACCGCCAGCCTGTTGGCGGTGCTTTCCGTCGTTCACGGCCCTGGCGGGTTTTACCACCAGGGTCGGAATGACCCCCTAAGTGTCCACTAGCCATAGCATGGGAACTCAGTAACAATGCATGTCAGATGCCATTTGTGGGGCCAAAGGGCAGGCAGGGGCCACTGGGCACTACCTGGGTCATTTGCCACTTGTGTCTTGGGTCTTTCCTACCATCGCTCTGCAACCTCTGCCTAGTCCAATCCTTTACACACTTAACTACCCGGGTAGCACGGACGAGAGGTCACAGGCTTCTCAAGGTGGTGGAGGGTGGGGGGTGGGTCAAGTGCTCAGAGCTGAATAGTCAGACAATAGTCACAATGATAAAGTGGCCAGCCCAATACCTACCTTTCAGAAAAAGAAAGTGCTTTTAATGTCGAGCAAAACTCATTACTACACAATTTATTCATTCCAATATACAGGGCTGTTGTAAATTAAACTGATTATGAGGTGCTACACTACTTTTCCCTCCCCTCTAACCATCTTTCCTTCCTCTGGGTTCGGGAATGCTACGGTCACAGTCCTGCTTTCTAAGCTGTAAACAGGGATTATGTTCATGCGCATATTGCTTAGAGTTCTTAAGAATTTTGGATGTGCAATTCAATTTAAAGTCTTAGGATGGCTTTTTGTACCCAACGCAATCAAGCAAGTGCAGCTGTCTTACCTGTATGCTTCTCAGTATCCCTCACCATCAGGCGCAGCTAGGAGCCTCAGCTAACTGTTGCTACTGGGCAGGCCTCAGGCTATGCAGCAGGAGCGTTCCTGCCTGTGCAGGCAACAGTTGTACCTAGGACAATCTCTGATGGACTTGGGTCAGTCAGGCAGCGATGGCGCACATTGACCCTTCTACATCAACTGTGACCTGGTGCTCTACCTGTCGTGGTTGCGGCCTACAGTCCAAGTCCTCCCTCAGATCTAGGGGTAATTGCACTTACAAAGCCAATGTAGGGGTTTCTACTTCGGCAGAACTGGAACTTTCTTGCTGGAGGCAACCCCTGTCACTTCGGGCATCAGCAGGTTTCAAACGTTCCTTATTATGATTGTAGCATGCTCCCAACCTGGAAAACGTGTGCACCGTACATAACGAGCATGCAATTCCACATGGATGATATATGGTTCTGAAGCATGCTTTGTGATACTAAACTCTGGTTAGGAATGGCACACATGGCCTATTTTACAGACATGAGGAATCACACGCAATTAATAATAGACTCTTTAGGGTGGGGTATGCATAAATGGAGAGCAGGGTGCATATGTAGAGAATTGTAGGCTTGGGAAACCGGGGGTCAGCAGTGGCAGTGCATGACAGGTAAGGTGGGGTAGGCTGGCACTCCCGCTGTCATAAGATGGTCAAAAAAGCGGTTGCCAGATGTTTTTCGGCCGATGAGATTGGGGGCTGCAGGATGCAATCACAAAAGACTAGCCTATCAATCCAGGCTTGGGTTGTAGGGGAGTGTCTAGTGCCCCATTGAAGTGCTCTGTCACGCTTAGCTTGCAATAATGCAATGGTGGTGAGACAAATGCCCTCCTTTAGGGATGTTCTACTCATAACCCAACAATGAAACCAATGGATCAGGGGTAAGATCCAAGTCTATAATTTGGGTCAATAGGGCAGAGACAGCCCACTGGTAGGGTGCAATACGGGTGCATGTCCGTGATAGATGGGCAAAGTCGGCCTTGGGATTGTGTCATTTGGGGCAGACTGAGAATTCCTAGGGGTCTAGGCATACTAGGAAGCTAGGCGTGATTTATGCTCTGTGCAAAACCATGTAATGCATCAGTTTGTGGTTGTAGAGAGCCACCCAGATTCTCTGTTACTTTGTTGCTGGCAAGGGTCACGAGGGTGGCCACGTCAGTAAAGTTATAAAATAAACAAGGGGCTGTGCAATGGCAGTTCTCCCCGTATTCAGCAACCAGCATGTGCTTGTCTCTTTGTGCTGCGAGGCCCGAAGGCCCATTTACACTGGCGACGAGGACGGTGAAACACACTGGGAAGGAAAATATTTTGCCAAGTGGTTCCCAAGTGTGTGCACACATCAGCGGCCCCTCAACCAGCATCGCTGCTACGTGCGCACGGCGTGCCCGGCGGCAGACCTGTGTGAGGCCTATACAGGTAGAAGCAGACGGCCATGGCGCCTCACCTACATGAGCTCCTTCCCGGTTTGACACGTGTCGGTGAGCCATTGCGTCCGACGCTGCGTCACCTTCACAAAGCAGGCGGGGAAGCCTGTGCCGCGTCTCCGGCTTGAAAGCCGGTTCAGATTGGAAGGCCCCAGAGGGTGTCCATTGGAGTGCCTGCTGGGATCCGGCCGGCACGTGCAACGGGGGACAAGGAAGGTGTGCCGTTCCCACGGGAACAAGAAAAAATGAACACCTGCAAATTACTACTGTGCATTCAGCGCACTGACAGCAGGACAGGAGCTACAACCACCATCACAGGACCAGAAATACTGCTTTCAGCCCAACTCCTGTCCCAAACACATCATTTGAAGGTGAGCCTGCTCACTTATAAGGATATATATTCGATAGGCTCAGGACTGCATGGCAAAGAGTTGAGACTGTATCAGGCACAGCAGAATGAGTGCCCCACAGCAGGCACACGATGAGCCACCAGCTCCTGTCACCCCCAGTGCCACTCCTCGGTAGCGGTGCTACCCCCCTTCAGCCAATTAATAGACCCGGCAACAGCAGCACCACGGTGGCGCCTGTGGTTAGGGCGTTTGGACAATTATTTTTGCGCCACAAGAGTGACGGATGGGGCGGTACGCAGGTCACTGATGCTCCTTATGGGAGGTGACGAACTCCATGAACTCTTTGACTAGCTTCCCGACACGGGTGACAGGACGGATTATGATGCAGCGGTGGCAGCACTCAACAAGCACTTTGACCCTCAACTAAACCCTGATTATGAGCGTTTAAAACTGCGGCAGGCTCAGCAGATGGATGTTGAGTCAGTGGATATGTTCTACGCCTGCCTGCGAAAGCTCGCCAGCACGTGCGTGGGCCTAAACCAACATGAGGAGATTAGAGCCCAGATCATCCAGGGGTGCTGGTCCAACATGCTCCGGCAGTTAATCATGCGTTGACCAGGTATATCCCTGGATGAAATCCTAATCCTAGCACGTTCCCACAAGCTGTCCGCTGTCGTGCTGATGCCATGGGCGCGGTGAGAGGACAATCCCTGTCAGCAACATCAGCAGCGCGCCCGACCTCAGTGAAGGAGGAACAGGTGGACGTCATCCAGCCTCGGCAACCAGCCGTTCGTCGGACGCCCGTCTTGAGACCGGGAGAAGGGACATGTGCCAGCTGTGGCCATGAGAACAAGTCGTTGGGTGGATGCCCGTCATGGGGGAAAGCATGCAACAAGTGCGGCAAAAACAATCATTTTGCCAAAATGTGCAGGACGGGAAGAGGCAAACAGTGGGATCCCAAAGGTAAAGAAGCCACGCTAAAGATGGTAAGCACAGCAGACAACGCACCTCGAGGACAGATGGCCGCCAAAATGCCAATCTATGAAGAAGCCGAGGAAGACATATTCGTTATCTCATTCACAGGATGGAGGCAGCAGAAGAGGCGACCACCCCCCATGAGCACAGTATGGATAAATGGCACCCCGCGATGGTGCTCATCAACACAGGGGCGTCGGCCAATGTAATGGACGATGCCATGTATCGACAAATATCTCCTACACCATGCCTGACTCTGAGTAGTACCAAAATCTCTACCTACGGCGGACGTGACCCACTTCCTCTGCAAGGCACAATCGAGGTATCGGTAATCAACGGACAATTATCGACAGATGCAAAATTCTACGTGGTCAAATGAGACCCTGGCACTCTGCTGGGATGCCACACAGCGGAAGACTTGGACCTGGTCTTTTTCGCTCGTCAGGCATATGAATCGCAGGCTGAATCCATTCTCAGCGAGTTTCCGCAGCTCTTTGCAGGACTGGGAGGACTCAGAGGCAAGCGAGTTAAATTGCACGTCGACCCTGAGGTAATGCCAGTTGCGCTCAGACACCGTCGTGTGCCCTTTTCATCTAAGGCCAGCGGTGGAGCAGGAACTCCAACTGCTGGAAGATCAAGGGGTGATTGAAAAAGTTGATGGGCCCACCCCATGGGTTTCACCGTTAGTGATCGCGCCTAAGTCTAAGCAGCCAGGGGCCATACGCCTCTGTGTGGAAATGCGTCTCCCCAATCGAGCCATCCTGAGAGAGCGCCACATCACACCCACTATGGACAATATAATAGCGGATCTCAATGGCGCACAGTGGTTTTCAAAGTTGGACCTAAACCCTGGCTACCACCAGCTAGAGCTAGAACTGGACAGCAGAAATATCACTACCTTCTCATCCCATGTGGGGCTGCGGCGTTACAAAAGACTGAGCTTTGGGGTGTCCTCAGCAGTGGAGGTGTTTCAAAATGCCACCCAGGAAACACTGTCAGGACTATCCTGAGTCATTAATCTGAGTGATGATATCCTAATCTACTCCGAGACACGTGAGGAGCACCGCATCCGCCTGAGAGCCACATTGCAGAAACTCGCGGACGTGGGTCTCACACTGCACAAACAAAAGTGTGCATTCTACCAGTCCTCCATTGAGTTTTTCAGATATATCTTATCGAAGGAAGGTCTACAAGTGGACCCGCGAAAAGCTGACACCATCCGGCAAGCCCGGACACCCCACAATGTCATTGAAGTCCAAAGCTTTTTGGGGATGGCTACATACTGTGGCTGATTCATACCTCAGCTAGCCACAATGGCAG
Organism: Pleurodeles waltl; assembly: GCF_031143425.1. Lineage (NCBI taxonomy): Eukaryota > Metazoa > Chordata > Amphibia > Caudata > Salamandridae > Pleurodeles > Pleurodeles waltl. The sequence goes on along the minus strand of NC_090440.1, from coordinate 1,136,136,859 downwards.
AACCACTCAGACAGCTCACCAAGACGCATCATCTGTGGGAATGGAGTCCTACTGCCGAGAAAGCATTCCAGGAGGTGAAGGTGGCGCTGCTCAACAAATCGACCATGGCGTACTTCAACCCCTGGAAGCAGACAGAGGTCGTGGTGGATGCTAGTCCGGTGGGGCTGGGTGCAGTCCTGTTGCAGGAACAGCGTCATCAGGAGTGGGCCCCAGTGGCATATGCTGACAGGGCCTTGTCGGCAGTAGATGCCCGTTATACCCAGATTAAAAGGGAAGCGTTGGTGATCCGATGGGTGTGCAAGCACTTCCATCTGTATCTCTATGGACAGGATTTCCAAGCGGTGACAGATCACTAGCCATTGGTCTCCCTATTTGCAGGACCATGAGCCTGGCTCCGCCAAGGATCGAGCGCTGGGCTGTCCTGCTCCAACCTTATCAGTTCAAAGTCATCTACAGGCCTAGCGTGAACAACCCGGCTGATTATTTTTCCAGGCACCCCTCCACAAGCACACTCAATGACTCCCTAGAAGGGGATGAGGAGAGCACCGAGAATTTTGTGAGTATGGTGGTACAGTCAGCCTGCCCAGTGGCTCTGACAGTGACGGACACTGCGGAGGTGGCTGAAACCGATCAGGTGCTAATTCGAGTCGAGAAAGTGTTCAGCAGGAGGCAGTGGAAACATTTCCTAGGGGAGGCAAAGACAACTGACCCAGAAGAAAAGGCGGCCATGCAAGGAATGTGGAGGGTAAGGGACGAGCTATCAGTGAGCAGTGAGGGTCTTGTCCTACGAGGGCGAAGAATAGTACTGCCTCGCTGTTTGTGGAATCGAGTGGTAGAACTCGCTCATCAGGGCCACCAGGGAGGTGCCAAGACAAAGGCGCGGCTCAGAGCCAAGGTGTGGTTACCAGGCATGGATGCAAAGGTAGACGTTCTGGTTGGGAGTTGCCACTCGTGTATAATCACCTCCGTTGAGCCGCCTGTTTGTCCAAGAGTCACTGAACCTCCCAGCCGGAAATCCTGGTCAAAACCGATGGAAGACTAACAGCACTCATGATTGATTCCTACACCAAGTTTCCCGTCAGAGCTGGTGGCATCCACCTCTTTTGAAAATGTAAAACCAGTGCTGGACAAAACCTTTACGGTGTTTGGGCTTCCTGACGAGATCAGAACAGACAACGGGCCCCCTTTTCAGGGACAAGAGTTTAAATCGTACCTTGACAAACTCGCTATACGTCACCGCAAATTCATGCCATACTGGCCCCAGGCTAATGGGGATGTAGACCGGTTCATGAGGACCACCAACAGGGCGCTGAGAATTAGGGTGAACCGAAGGGAAGATGGAGAACACTGCCTGCACCAGTTCCTCAGAGCTTATCAGCAGACACCCCACGAGCTGCACCCCAGTGGCACTGATGTTCAAAACAGCCCGACAAGACTGCATTCCGGCAGACCCCCACTGGGAATCTCCGGAACTGGACGTAGAGGCCACACAACGACGCTGGCAGACAACGAATCAAAGAGCGAATGTGGGGAGGAGAACCAGTCATTGTGGTCTTCAGGTGGGTGATCGGGTGGTCATGAAAAATCGACGATCCGGAGGAACATTTCAGACACCATGGGAGGTAATTGCGGTCCGAGGGGCCACCATGGTGATTGCCCGCCAGGGTGAACGACGAGTGACAAGAAACGCATCACATTTCAAACAAGCTGGTGTCGAGCCCGAATTCGAAGAGTAGGAAGAGGAAGAAGAGGGTGCGTGGCACCAGAAGGTGGAGCAGATGGACCGGGCGACATCCAAGTGGCGCTGCCTCATTCGGAGGCAAATCGGCCAGGCGAAATGAATGACGAGGTGTCGACTGGTTGGAGTGAGAAGTATCATCTCCGACCCAACCCTGCACCCAGTCTGTGAGGAGACTAGTGCAATACAGGAGTTTGTTTTGTTGTTAGAGTTCATTCTTTTGTGTGTTTTCTTTCATTTCTCACTCTCCGTTTCTCTTATTAAAACATGGGAGGTATGTAGAGAGCCACCCGGACTCTCCGTTACTTTGTTGCTGGCAAGGGTCACGAGGGTGGCCACATCAGTAAAGTTATAAAATAAACGAGGGGCTGCGCAATGGCAGTTCTCCCCATATACAGCAACCAGTGTGTGCGTGTCTCTTTGTGCTGTGAGGCCCGAAGACCCATTTACAGTGGTGACGATTGTGTGAGACAAGATGTGCTTGAGTGCAACAAGCCAATCATATTTTGTCAGTAAGCAAGCATCCCAGATTAGCCTCCTGGGAGCTGTGGAGTTTCTCATCATTGGGGGCTAAGGTGGGAAATACTCTTGTGATAGAGTTTGGCGGTCAGCTGCCTGTCATCATTAGCAATCAGTAAAGTTGGGGGGAGAATTCATCCTGAGCTAAGGGATACATTGGGATAGCGGCCCGAAGTGCACTCAGGATGCGCCACATAATGAAGCGGTCTATATGCGTGGCTTCGGGAAGGTGGGTCTCGTCAGTTAATTCTAACATGTGACCCGCAGGGAAAAGATCCCCAAAGGAGAGCAGTATATGTTGTGTGAGAGTACGCTGTACTAGTTGTTCACAAGTAATCGGTAGCCAGGGATTGGACTCCAGCAGCTACAATTATGAATAGAAGAGGTCACCCCCCCAGGAACTGTAAAACCTTCCTCCATGCCCAATTAGTGGTGGACAAAAGCTGAATGTCTGTAGGGTCCAATGGAAGACCAGCGACACCAAATCTACCCGGCTCCTACGGTAATACCAGAGTAGCCCAGCTAACACGTGGGCACCGAATGGCCTAGATAAGTTTCAGGAGAAGTCTCCGCAGTGTAGTAAAAATAATTTGTAAGCGGAATGGGTATGTTTAAGAAAAGGTATTACAAATGGGATAGGATTACCATTTTCATGATGGTGATACAGCCAGCCATAGAAAGTGGGAGACAAATCCAATAGTCCATCTAGGAGGTCAATTTGTCTACGGCCAGGCCATAATTATTTCTCATTTCTCGCTTCTTATCTCGGTAAAGCAGTACAGCTAGATATTTAAAGGGGCCTATACACCAAGTCAGGGGGAATTCACTTTGGAAAGGGGCAGTGGCATCTGTGAGAGGAAACAAGTCTGATTTGGACCAGTTGATGTGGAGGGTGGAGAGCACCCCAAAGTGGATTATTTTGTGAATAATGGGTGGTAGGTTGTCTGACGGTTCTCACGCAAATAACAGAAAGTCATCGGAATATAAGGAGCGAAGTAGTGGGCCAGATTTAAATTGCAATCCACGATGCGTGTGTTTTTCTTGGAGATGTCTTACCAAGGGATCCATTGCAATGATGAAGAGCAGAGTGGACAGGGGGCAGCCCTGTCGGGTTCCTCCCCTTACGGCAAATAGAGCTGTCAAAAAGTTGATTCGAATTTGGGCCGTTGGTTGGGAATACAAAAGCTTGATCAGGGAAATAAAATTATGAGGCATGTCTAACTAAAGGAGCATGGCTTGTAAAAAGGGCCGTTCTAATGAATCAAAGGCCTTCTCAGCATTAAGTAAGGCTACAACTGCTGAGGTATCTGGGGAAATCCAGTAGGGAATGAGAAGACTGTGCATAAATTCAGGGATGTGGAGCAGAGGGACAAATCCCAACTGCTTTGGGAAATAATCTGTTCCATCAGGAGGGAAAGACGATTCAAAAGGATCTTCGCCAGTATCTTATTATTGAAATTAAGTAGCGATAGGGGCTGATATGAGCCACAGTGGTGAAGGTCCTTACTGAGTTTTAGCAGTAGGGCAATGATTGCTATCTCAAGAGATTCTGCTTACATGGCAAGCAGATGAGGGGAAAGACGGTGCTTGAATTATTTAAAGAATGTCCCAGTACATCCAGCCAACCAGGGGGCTTTTAATCTGTCATATGAATCAATAGGTTGTATGATTTCCACGCAAGATATGGGTTCACAGAGGAATTGTTGTTGAGTCCCGGTGAGCCAAACCATAGAACCTCCTTTAAATATGAGGAAGGATTGGTGTTTGTCATCCGTCAAGTGGATGGAATAGAGTTGTGTGTAATAATGAAGCAGGGCAGTCAAAATTAATTTGTTATCGGTCCCACGTGTACCATCAGGTAAATGGCGATCAGGGATATATGAAGAGCCTCTAAGGGGCCGAAGCAACATGGCCAATGTGTTCCCTAGACGCTTGCCCCCCCAGGGCCATGAGCTCTGGTGTATTTCCCCAAGAAATTGACTTCATGTTCTGCCAAGACCCTGTATTCAGCTAAAAGAGAGGTGTGTTTACGTGTTTGTGGTGCACTGTGTTGCTGAGCAGCAAGTTTGCCAAATTCACCAGTTCCCTCTCCACATGGACTAGGCTATTACAGATATTGTGCAGAACCTTGGTCAGCTTTGATATGCACAGGCCTCGAATGTAAGCCATAAAGGCTTCCCAAACAGTGGCTTGGGAAGGGAACTGAGCCCACATTAAGAGTAAAATATTCTACTATCTTTGAGCGCAATTCAGAATGGAAGAGGTTGTCATGCAGCGCCATTGCTGGGAAGCACCATTGGCTCTCTAGAGCACCATCAAATGGTAGCTGGAAAGACAATTGCACATTGAAGGGGTCAGAAAGTGTGCAGGCTAAATGGAAAACATCACCCAACCATGTGAATAATGTAGTGGATACTAGCCAATAGTCAATGCAGGACTATATATTGTGCGGCATAAAGTGATACATGTATACTGGGGCGGAGGCATGTAGCAAGTGCCAGGGGTCACAGAGGAGATATGTGCTGCACAAGTCTCAAAGGATTTGTACTGATCTTAGCTTGTTTGCAGGTGCTGTTGCGGTGGTAACTAACAGGAGGTCAATAAGGAGGTTAAGGTCACCACCTAGCACAACATAGTCGTACTCTAGTTGACCCAGGTGTGTCATGAGTGTATGGAAAAAAGTCAGAAGTGTCCACATTGGGGGCATACATATAGGCCAACACCAGCCTGTGTCCCGCCAAAGACCCCGGGTTGAAACATATGTACCTCCGTCATCTAGGAGGATGGATGTAGGGTGCAAAGGAAGGCTCTTGTGAATTAAAGTACAGACCCTTCGAGAGTACATACTATAGCAAGAAAAGTAGTGATGCGGTCCCCGTGTGAAAGCAAACAATTGGGACCCTCCTGGAGAGAGGTGTTTCTCCTGTAGGAAGGCCACTTGCACACCATGTCTGGATAAGTAATATAGAAGTTGTTTGCTTTTGCGTTGGTTGTTGGGGCCCCGTCTGTTCCAGGAAAGAAATGTGATGTCCACAATTGGGATGCTATGAACTCGTGGTGTACCTATTGGGCGATACCTGTTGTGGATGACAAGAGTATGTGTGCACCATAAACTGCAACATGAGGATAACAAAGTGAAGGACAACTGAAATAGAACTAACCCAGTACCCTTCTCTCACCAACCCCACCCACCCAGGCAAAAACAAGCCCTGCAACTCCCAGGAACAAAAATTCCAAGACAAAAAAAGAAGGAAAGTCACCATCTTTGTGTGTGCCACAAGGAGGTGGCAATGCCTCGGCAGAATCCGGCTCATGCAGTCTGACCAAATTGATAGTTCTCAGTGCTCGGACCAGTGGATGAAGGTGGTTAAATGTGATCCAGAGCAGCTAATGTGGCTGGAAAAGGGAGTCGAATTAATGTAGTCATTTCCCCAGTGAGACTTTACACAAAATCCAGGGCATGGAGCAAAATTATTTTGGGGCGTAAGGTTCACCACTTGTTGTGGATTGAGTCTATGGTTGAGAGTGCTCAGGAATCCTATGTTGTGGGGAAGACTGATCCCACATGCACTGTTGTGTCAAAGAAGCGGGTCTTGCCATGGTCATCAACTCGAAGACAAGCTGGGTTTAGCAATTCCATACCATAAGGCCAAGCACCGCAGTGCAGCTTTGGCATCTACAAACTTCAAAGGGCCTCCTGGACCACCATGGTTAAGTCTAGAGATATGGAAATCATAGAGCCCTGCTATTGTAGGGAGCTGCGTTCTCAGGCAAGCCTGAGCGGGATGTCCTGATCAGGGGAAATCAGGAGTCTGGCTAGAATCGGTCTTGGTGAGGAGCCAGGATGGGGGCGGGGACCCAAGCATCGGTGGACCCTTTTGACCACAAAGGTAGAAGTAAAGTTTTGGCGATTGATCAAATTAGACAAATGTTCCACAAAGAGATCGAGGCAGCCAGTGTTGGTGGACTCCGCCACTCCTAGAATGCGAATATTGTTGCGGTGACCGCGAGCATCTAGGTCCTCATTTTTAATATCCACTGATTTGAGCAGGTGTTTCAATATGTCCAAACGCTTAGTTGTTGACAATGCGCCGTTCTCCAAGCTAGATACGCATTCCTCCGCCGTTTCAAGTCCAGTGCGATGGCAATCCAACCGTTCCCCCATGTGATTAAGGCAGCCAGCCAATGTGTCAAATCTGTTATCAATTGCACAAAAGCTTGCATGAAGGTCTGCCTTAATGGCATCAGTACCAAACAACTGAGCAACATCAAAGTCCGCAGCAGCTCCCAGTTCTATCATGGGCAAAGGACCAGATGTGTCAGTAAGCATTGTGTTTGTGTTCTCGTGAGTCAGTGCGCAACATGGCTGAACAACAAGCAATCGTGCGGCAACAGTGCTGGGTAGCAGGTAGTATTTGGAGTGTTTGAAGTGGCTCCCTACAATAATGAGGGTATTGCAAATTGTGAAGCACAATTAGAGTACTAGCTACAGCCATCAAACAGGCAATGATGTGTGAGAGGGCTATTTTAATGGGTCAGTCAGTAGAGGATGGCAACATTTCAAAGCCTCCAGGCTCTCAGGCACAGTCCAGCAACTAGGGTGTTGGCCCGGTCACAGGCAGGGCCAGCCAGAGCACAGGAGGCTTCCCACCAAGCGCAACCCCACGGGATCACCACCAGACACATCCCCTGCCTCAGCAGGGCCAGCCTGCCAGATGCACAGTGCGGCATAGGGAGACCAGCAATGGTGAGCGTGAGGCAGAGTGCCAGGCAGTCAGCAGACCAGACAACTGGAGCAGGGGTCTGCTCCAGTTGTAGTCCAGGTGGGGGGTGCCACAGTCCTCGGGAGGCATTGAGAAGCGTGGCAGCACAGGTCGCAGGTTGCAAGGCAGGTACTGGAAAGAGCCACAAGTATTGAAGGGTCTTATCCCAGTGGACCGCGTATGGAGAGCTGTTGGTCACAGCAGGTGGCTCCAAGTGCAGAGTGGGAGAAACACAATGGGGCAGGTAGGAGGCAGCATGGTCTATGCACCATGGAGTCTGCCACACAGCCACCAGGATCGCTGGGACAGGAGGAGCCATAGCACAACAGGCCTGTTTAGGCCATATGGGAGGGTGACAGGTGGTGCGGTTTCGATCCAGGGGTGTAGTCCAGCTACAAGGGTGTGCACACCACACTCCACCCAGCATCCCCAGGCACCGAGGGGTACCAGAAGTCAGAGGGATGCAGGCAGCCAGCAAGGCCCAGTGGCCTTAGGCCTCAGGCTCACCCACAGCCCTTGTTGATGCAGGGCCTCCAAGGCAAGCTAGTCCGCATATTGTCTGGTGGTGGTGCATTGACCAGGGGAGAGGTTGCGGCTCCCAATCCACAACCATCCGGCAGGCAACGTTTTTGTCAGAGTGTATATGTATCCTGAATCAGTAAGGATGTTGATTTGGGTCGATTAGAGGAGAGACCTGGGTCCACTGCACTGGACCTTCAATGCTGCACAACCAGTTTGGTTGCCGGCTTGGCCAACCCCTGGTCAAACTATAATTCATAGAACAGGGTATGCTGCCCTTATCACTTCACATGATGAACCTGAACAGGAACACTAGTCCACTCTTCACATTACAATCATGCTTGGTGTGTCCCTTCAATCACAGGACAGGTCCTGGACCACAAAGTGGCAGAGCAGGACTAGGCCACTGCAAACACACTAGATTAGCATGACATTAGGATAAAGGTAAAAGTCAGGATGCCCCATTTACATGCAATCGGTCACTTAGGTCAGGAGAACATGCCCATACAACATCCATTCTGATGCCACTGCCCCATTAAAGACATAGGCCCTCACTTCGGCGGTCTATTTTGTAGACCACTGAAGTCACACCTGCCACTTGACTGGCAGTGTTGGTGGTCTTCAGACCGCCATAGTATGGCTGCTGGCTGCTCTCTGCCACTATATGGCCGGGAAGCTGCCAGCAGCCATACTGGCGGTCGGCGGCCTAGTGAAGCTTGCTCTGTTGCCACCGCCACGTCACCACAACACCTCCCGCTGCATTACAACATTGTAGACGGCGTGGCGGTGATGTGTTGGCAGGGCGCTGGAGGTGGAGCAAGCGCCATGGACCCCGTTCCCTCCCGGACAACCACCAGGTAAGGTGATCAACCGACAGAGTGGGGGGTTGAGTGTTGTGTGCATGAATAGGGGAGTGTGTGTGCGAATGGAGGGGGTGGGGTGGTGTTGTGTACGTTTGTGTGCGTGTGTGTGCAAGTGTCTATGTGCTTGTGTGAATGCATTTCTGCAGGGGTGGGGGGATTATGGTTGCATTTATGCGGGGGTGGTGGGGTGTCGTGGCCGTGTGTGCATGTGTGTGTGAATGAGTGAGCATGGATGTGTGCATGTATGTATGCAAGTGTGGTGTGTGCGTGCGTGGATGGGGGTCAGAACGGGGATTGGGGAAGGAGGCTTCAGAGCAGGGACCGGGGGGAGGGGGAATCGCTGCTTGGGGGGGTTTGGGGGCCCCTGATGGGGTCAGGGGGTTGGGGACTCCTACATGGAGGGGGGGTTGGGGAGTCCTGTTGTGGCGACAGGTATGAGTATTCCTTGTGCCAGTATCCTCACCACCAGGGATTTCATGGCGGGGCTGCCACCACGGAATCTCTCATGGTAAGGATACTCACAATACCGCAGGTGGTGTTAGGTGGACTGCCGGATTGAAGATGGTCAACCTTCGGCCAGGCGGTCCCACAACCCTGGTGGTACAGGTGGTGAACAGGCTGCGATACAGCCATTTTACTAGCAATGTCATTATTTGGCGGCCCTGCACTGCCACGTTGCCGGCGGTCTGACCGCGACCGCAGGAGTGTCGGTGCAGGACTGACAAGGTCATAATGACCACCATAATGGTTTAATGTAAGCTCTTCACCAGCAAAAGGTGTAGACCTACAAGCTTGTTTCCGTTCCAGGGAAGACCTGGCTTGGCAGTTCGAGCTGGACTGTTCTCTTGAGGAACAGGGTCAAGACAGATTTGCATATAGCTGAGTCCAAACTGGAGTGGCATGGTGAGCAAAAGAACGATGGATTAAACCCAGATCTGTGACTGGGGGTGAGTGGTTGCATTGTTCAGCACTCCGTCCATCATCCTTTTGTGTTGCTAAAGTTGCCCTAAGTGGGAAGGGTATGCCCAGACGTGGGTCCAGTGCTCACTGTGCCACTGGATTCAAGCTAGCCTGGATGATAAAGGGTGAAACCCTGAAACCAATCCCAGAATGCTTGTTTCCAGGCCAGGAAAGATCTGGCTTGGCAGTTCGGGCTGGACTGTTCCCTTGAGGAACAGGGTCAAGACTGATTTGTATATAACTGAGTCCAAACTGGGGTGGCATGATGAGCAAAAGAACAATGGATTAAACCCAGATCTGTGACTGGGGGTGAGTAGGTGCATTGTTCAGCACTCTGTCCATCATCCTTATTTGTTGCTAAAGTTGCCCTAAGTGGGAAGGGTATGCCCAGACGTGAGTCCTGTGCTGACTGTGACACTGGATTCAAGCTGGCCTGCCTGTTGAAGGGTAAAACCCTGAAACCTGTCCCAGGATGCTTGTTTCTGGTCCAGGGAAGATCTGGCTTGGCAGTTCGGGCTGGACTGTACCCTTGAGGAACAGGGTCACGACTGATTTGCATATAGCTGAGTCCAAACTGGGGTGGCATGGTGAGCAAAATATCAATGGATTAAACCGAGATCTGTGACTGGGGGTGAGTGGTTGAATTGTTCAGCACTCCGTCCATCATACTTCTGTGTTGCTAAAGTTGCCCTAAGTGGGAAGGGTATGCCCAGACGTGGGTCCTGTGCTCACTGTGGCACTGGATTCAAGCTAGCCTGGCTAATGAAGGGTGAAACCCGCCCCAGGATGCTTGTTTCTGGTCCAGGGAAGACCTGGCTTGACATTTGGGGCTGGACTGTTCCCTTGAGTAACAGGGTCAAGACTGATTTGCATATAGCTGGGTCCAAACTGGGGTGGCATGTTGAGCAAAAGAACAATGGATTAAACCCAGATCTGTGACTGGGGGTGAGTGGTTGCATGGTTCAGCAATCCGTCCATCATCCTTTTGTGTTGCTAAAGTTTCCCTAAGTGGGAAGGGTATGCCCAGACGTGGGTCCTGTGCTCACTGTGCCACTGGATTCAAGCTAGGCTGCCTGATGAAGGGTGAAACCCTGAAACCGGTCCCAGGATGCCTGTTTCCGGTCCAGGGAAGACCTGGCTTGGCATTTCGGGCTGGACTGTTCCCTTGAGGAACAGGGTCAAGACTGATTTGCATATAGCTGAGTCCAAACTGGTGTGGCATGGTGAGCAAAAGAACGATGGATTAAACCCAGATGTGTGACTGGGGGTGAATGGTTGCATTTTTCAGCACTCCGTCCATCATCCTTTTGTGTTGCTAAAGTTTCCATAAGTGGGAAGGGTATGCCCAGACGTGGGTCCCGTGCTCACTGTGCCACTGGATTCAAGCTAGCCTGGCTGATGAAGGGTGAAACCCTGAAACCAGTCCCAGGATGTTTGTTTCCGGTCCAGGGAAGACCTGGCTTGGCAGTTCGGGTTGGACTGTTCCCTTGAGGAACAGGGTCAAAACTGATTTGCAAATAGCTGAGCCCAAACTGGGGTGGCATGGTGAGCAAAAGAACGATGGATTAAACACAGATCTGCGACTGGGGGTGAGTGGTTGCATTGTTCAGCACTCCGTCCATCATCCTTTTGTGTTGCTAAAGACGTACAAGCTTTGACAAGTTATTCACAGCATACAAGCATAGCCTACTTCCTTTAGCATAGCAGTGCCTCTCCTGTGAGAGCTAAATTATTATTTAGGCAGACCTAAAAAGGTGAAATAAACACAAAGTCTCCCTTTGGACCACTGACATCAAATAGGCCCAACCTAAAAATGTATCACGAGTCCTCTTTGGACATTGTGCAGACTTAGGCCCATATTTATACTTTTTGACACAAACCAGCGCAAAACATTTACCGCTGGCTAACGCCATTCCTACGTGCCATGCGGGCGCCATATTTAAGGATTGATGTTAGCCGGCACTGCGGGCTGGTCAGAGTAAAAAACCAGGTAGCGCCAAATTAGGCCCGCCTATGCCACTTAAAAAAAAAATAATAATACTTACCTGAACTTACTTGTACTTACGTGGGATAGGTCCCCCCATTGATGGGGTGTCCTCCAGGGGTGGGCAAGGGTGGCAGGGGGTGTCCCTGGGGGAAGGGAAGGGCACCACTGGACTGCTGTCAGAGACCATGGAAGTGAGCCCACAGGTCGCTTAACGCCTGCCCTCACCCAGGCATTAAAAAACAGCGCACATCAGACTGTGCACCGTTTTTTGAGGCCCACCCCCTCCTGTGCGTCAAAATGACGCGAGAGTATAAATAAGGCGCACAGGCCTTAAAGTCATTTTTTGGGCAGGAATGCCTACCTTGCATGTCATTAACGCAAGGCAGTTTCCCGCATCCCAAAAATTACGCACACAGGAATGTTGACGTCCGCGGGGTCGGGCGTCATAGTATAAATATGGTGCACGGTTTGCGCTGAATGTGCGTCAAAATGTTTGACGCACATTCGGCACAAACGGAGTATAAATATGCCCCTTCATTTTCAGTATTGAAGCACAAAGCCTCCATCTCACAGTCTTGTTATCTTTTTCCTGGTTGTTCAGCAACCAAGATGCTTCTGGTAAAAAAGAAAGTAACATGCAGCCTTTTCATGTGCCCACACCTTTTCTTTTCAGACATGTTTTAGGCCACTCCCACCTTTCGCAGCATATGTTACATTTCCCTTGCATGCCCCTGCTCCTTGTAGGGGCACCCAAAGCAATTTTTGAACAGTTCAGTTTTGCTACTCAAGGCGTGCTGTCCATGTAACTTCCCTGGCCCACACAGCACTTTCCTCCAGGTGCGATGCAAACAATGTGACATTCTCACTCTTCTTTGCATTCACTTTTATGACGACTACGCCCGACGGGAAGGGAGGACAGCACTTCAGTGATACGGCAGACCTTTACTTTCAACTACTTATGTAATGGTGAGGCCTGGGTGGATTATTTGGGTAGGGGAAGTGACAGTACTGGTCCTGCTTGTGGCATGATGGTGTGCACAGGGCCTACTTCAACAAATGGGCCTACTAGAACAGCACAAGATTGTACTTTAAAATTTCCACTTCTGACCAACTTCCTGCGGTCAATCTTTCAGTGCACCAAATCGTGCTAAGGCTTATGTGGTATGTTAGATCATCTGACCTTAATAAGTAAACTTACAAGGTGACGCGAATAGGTCGACGAACCTTTAGACTCGCATTTAAGATGTTTCCACCATAACTCCAGTACATGTAGATCAATAATTAATCCATAACATCAACAATCAATGATATTCAATAGCATTAGTAATCAATTTGAGTCAGTAATTTTCACACACCATGACTTTTCAGTCATGAATAACCACACCTTAATTAAAAGTTAGAATATTTATTTCCCTATATTAACAATGCTAATATCATGTAAGAGAATCTCAAAATCAAATGATACTCATACAGAAACATCCCTGGCTGTCCAAAATGGCAAAAGAAATGTTATCTAATCAAAGCTTCAGCCACTTCACATTCTAAAGTTACAGTGCAATTTGATTAACAAGAACTATTGCGCAAACTATATCATATACACTTAAGTTCAGCAAAGGAAAGACATCAAACGTTACTTCATTTAGTGAACTTCATTAGTGAGGAATCCTATCTAACACCAGATTAGCATCAGCATGTTGGGCTTCATGCAAAATAATTAGTAAACACAAATTTGGAAAACATCTAACTATGGCTCTATCAAAATAGTGCGGTTGGTACCTAGAAAGAAAAAGCAAATAGTCTTAAAAAACACATCAGTAATAATATACCTCTCCTCAAATGGATCGGCAAGCTAAGATAGCCTTCATCATCAGGACATCAGTTTGGTCACCAATGCATCAGAATTCAGCATCAAAGTTCAGAAAGTCTTTAAGTATTAAAGTTATGCTCATCTCTTGTCAAGGAAGAAATGACCTTTCAGCAAGAAAGAAAATGGGCAAATGCGCTGTCTTCCATAAGTGCAGTCCAACTGAGTCAGAGATCCTAAAACTACTTCCCAAGTCCCTATTGGTCAAAGCATCGCATGTTCACACTTTGTCCAATAAAACTAAAACATCAAGTCTATAGTTTCTACTAGTACTCAGTTCACATGCCACTGATTGGCTCCTCTTGTAATGTCCTCATCATCCGGCTCGTCAGATAACAATATTGTTGCAGCTTGTGCTCCAGGCAGTGTCTCCATTGTTCTTCTCCTTAGAAAGTCAGTCTTACACATTTCGCTTATATTGTTACATTTAGAAAATACAACATCTTCTAGCAAATGGCTCTCATGAGAAAGACTTTTAACTACGAGCACATTTGGTCAGCACAGTGGAAAATCACAACTTAGTTCTCTAAGCAAAAGTTATATTAATCGGTTTAGAAATGCAGCTTGACATGAGGCCATGCAACTAGTCCAAGACCTCCGCTAAGTTTAGGCTACAATTAATAAAGCTAATACATAATGCATAACCCTCAATATGATGTATTACTACATTAATCAAACATAAGCTTCATTTTTTCATATTAATAAGCCATTAATAAGTATACTACGTGAACACTGGAGGCCACTCACATGGACACATTCTCAAATGCGTGCAACATTTTTCTCTATATTATTACATTTTCTACGAAAATCCATTACTCAGAATACATGAATGCTCATTAATAATTTATATTAAAACACCTGCTTTAGCAATCTCTCCTCTGATGACTAAATGTGTCATCACACTAAACTATCACTCACAAATTTTTGCATCAGCTAAAATTCTGTCTTTTCAACCCCTGCAAATCCTTGCTCCCTTTTCTTTTCTTCCATCCTCTGATTATTCTTTGTCTTTTCTGATTGTATTCTTAGACACAATTTACATATTCCCCATATTCTAGTTAGGCAAAGTATGATAATTAATATGCCCTGTATAATTTTCAATAAGATTCCTTTCCCAATGTGGCTGAGTTAATTTCCCATTGAAGCAAAACCTTTACCAACTTTCTCCCAAACACCTGGTTCTTTCAATTCCCTCAAATCAGCACTTCCATTAGTTAGGTTAGTAAGTAAGCTTCTAATTTCTTTACTATTATCAGGAATGAACGAACAACAATGCATAGAGTTAAGCATTCTACAAACTCCACCATCCTTTGCTAAAAGAATGTCTAAAGCAAGGTGATTCTGAGGAGTCATAGCTCTTTCAGCAGCTAATTCAGTATCTATCAGGAGTATGGCTCCTGAAAAGTTTGTCAACATGTGATCTACAATAGTAGACAACTTTAGAATCTTTATCGAATTCAGAACAACTCCCACTGAAGGAATTATTGCTCCAAATATATCTCCCACTATACCAGAAGGAGACTCTCTCCTCTGTCTCACATGATGTAATTCAGTCAGCTATTCCTAAATAACATGTCCCATACCATCCTCTTGGAAGATGGTAATAGGCATTAGGACCACAGATGTAATATATCCCAGGAATCCCCGGATCCTGTCCTTTCAACATAAATGTGCATTTACTCTGAAACAAAAACACATGTCTACATTTACTCGTTCCCACAAATAAAGTGCCAGCACTGGATTTAGGTCTATATATACAAAGTTTCCCTACATGTTGCGCATCTAGAGATAATTTCCCTTGTGTTTTAATTACACTATAAGCATAATCATTCTTGTAAGTCCTCTTCTCTGAGCCTTTTTCTAACTTCTCCTTCAATGCCTTTCTCCTGTCATTTGTGTGATCTAAGAAGCTCTTCCCTAAAGGTGTAAGCAAACATGTTAGATTGTTGCACTGTTCATAAGCTGTGCCAAATGTTAATGTAGGTTCAAAGAAGCCTCTAACTAATACTATGTAATTATCCTTACCTACTCTACTCAAATACCTAATTATAGAGACAAATGAAAACACAACATTTTAGTTGGAGTAGAAATACTGGAATCGTGTTAGTAACAAACTACAACTCATCCCATAAGTGAGAAGAAAACTGTGATAAATAACTCTTTCTTCGACTGATGAAGGAATCTGCGTACACACATAACAATTCTTCGCATCCATCATTTCAGCATAGTCACTCAGCAAACAATAGAAGACATTAGAAGAAAGTTCTCCTTGGGCATTAGTACCCTCCTGCAAATACTTCTCATCTAACCTAAACTTCTCTATTGCCGTTAGTGCAGTAGTTGTTTCAAAAGCAGAAGTATGGTTGGCATCACTCTTATCAAGAACAGTCATTTCCACAATTGATACCATAAACAATATCCCACATACTATCACCAAACCAATGCTCATGTATTTACAGCACTTGTTTTCCTACAATGCTGGCTAATGTCACTCATGATCTGTAAAGAATCAGAAAGCAGAAGAGAAATTTAGAAAAACTGCAGCAAAATCAAAAACAAAACACAAGAACCTTCTTTCAGCAGTTATGTACAACTCTCAGTCTTTCTTCCAGGATCCTTGTCAAAATTGGTAAGCAGCTTATCAAAATCAGGTTTTTAAAAAGTCAAATCAGGTTATCAAAGTCCTTTCTGGTTACTTTCAACAGTCTTTTCTCTAAAATTTTCTCAGATTGTTTTAACAGTTCAGTTCATCTGCTTCCTTCAGGTGCCAAAATATTGACCTGGAATGTCTCTATCAAGGCAAAAAGACAAACATTCTTGCTGCCATTCACTTGTAGTTGCATACGCCCATTCAGGACCTGCGTGTCTTTGACTTGTTATTCTCTTTCTTTTCAACTTTTGATCACCATTCAACTCTCCTTCACTTAGATCTTCTCTCCTTGTTGTATCTACTTCTTCTTCAATTGTTGTTTCAACAACTACTTACTTTCTCTTTGCTTGTGACTCCAGCCACTTATCTCCTTTCAGTGGACCCTTGGTCAATGTTCTTTTCAGTGTTGAACTTGAAACATCTTCTTGTTCTATGGTGTCTTCTCTTGATGGACCTGCAACTGGTTCAGGAGGAGTCAGATCATAGTGACTTTGATCCAGGTCAACTCCTTCCCCATTAGGGTCTGGCAATTGCTCTGTTTGTCTCTCAAAATCGCCTGCTTCCAGGAAAGCTTCAACTAGGCTCTCCCGCTGCCTCAATTGAGGTACGCTCTCCGTCACCCTCCTGGAGGTCTTTCCCTTCGTCTCTCACAGGAGTCACTGAACCGTCCTCAATGGGCTCAGGTCCGGTTTCAGTTCCCCTTTGTTCTCCTTCTGGCCCTGAGACTTGTTTTGCTGTTGTTGGTACTTTCAATAACTCGGCTCCCTCATCAATTGGGCATAACATTTTCTTTGTGTGACTGTCATGGTCCGGTTTGGAACTCCAGCGCACTTTACAGCTGTGGTAGTTGTCAGAACCACCTGGAAAGGACCCTTCCAACAAGGTTCCAAACACATTTTCCTCATGTGTTTCAGGACCACAACCCAGTCACCGGCCCTCCGATTGTGCCCTGGGTAATGGATTGGTGGCAGTGTGGTGGCTTCCATCTGCTGAGAGAAAGAGCGAACCACATCAGCCAGACCTTTGCAGTAGTCCAACACCATATCATATATAATGTTGACAAGTGCAGTTGCAGGCACCGCTGGCAACCTCATGGCTTTGCCCATAAGGATCTCATGCGGCGTCAATCCTGTCTTCCTGTTGGGCGTATTTCTCATTGTCATCAGAACTAAAGGCAGTGCGTTGGGCCATTTCAGATTTGTGGACGCACACATCTTTGCAACTCTAGACTTCAAAGTACCATTCATTTGTTCCACTAGTCCTGATCCTTCAGGGCGGTAACTACAATGCAACTTCTGCTCTATGTTCAATGCTGCACACAGTAATTTGATTACTTCATTGTTGAAGTGACTTCCCCTATCTGATTGTAAAGAGATCGGAAACCCGAAACGTGGTATCAATTCCCTAAGAAATATTTTCGCTACTGTGAGACTGTCATTTCTTCATGTAGGGTAAGCTTCAATCCAGTGACTACAAATGCAGACAATCACCAACACATATCTCAAACCTCCACACACAGGCATCAATAAGAGCCATCTGTATTCTGCTGAATGGACCTCCTGCTCTTCCAATGTGGTTGAGATTAACCACTGTCTCTTTCCCCGCGTTCATTTGTTGGCAAATGACACAATGGTAAACTGCTTCAGCAACTTGTCTAAATCTTGGGTTGAACCAATCGTGCTTGAACAAACGAATCATGGCATCCCTCCCAACATGTGCTTGACCATGATAATACCTAGCCATTTGAGACAACAAGCTATTAGGCAAAACTAATTGACCCTCTTCTGAAACCCACAATTCATCTTGTCGCTGTACACATTTCATTTTGCTCCATGAACATTTCTCCTCCCTGTTAACATTATTCTGTAACATTTTTAATTCCTCCAACATGTCAATTACTTTTAAACTTGGACATGTTTCATCTTCGAGTAACAGTTCCCACTTATCTTTGAACGATATACAGTTCAATGCGCAAAATCTTGCGCCTTGATCCACATATCCATTCCCCAGTGACACAAAGTCCTGAGACTTCAGATGTGCACTGCATTTCACCACGGCAATCTTTTCAGGCATTTGAATAGCATGCAACAAATCTTTAAATCTCTCACCACTCCTCACTGGTGAACCAGAAGAGGTCATGAAACCTTTTTGTGACCACAATTGGCCAAACTCATGGACTATTCCAAATCCATACTGGCTATCCGTATAGATGGTAACCTTCAGTTGTGCAGAAACATGGCACGCTCTAGTGAGGGCTACCAGTTCCACTACTTGGTCACAATACACTCTTCGAAGCCAAGAAACCTTCAGAATCCCAGTAATTGTGCACAAGGCATATCCTGCTCTCAGTGTCCCTGTATTGTCTCTTAGACAAGAACCATCAACAAAGATAATTTGGTCACTCTCTTCCAATTGAGTGTCTCTAATGTCAGGTCTCGGTTTTGTGCAGAAGTCAGTTACTTCAAGACAATCATGCTCAATGTCTTCCAACTTTTCAATTTCAACATTTTCATTAGGAAGTAAGGTTGCCAGGTTCAGCACTATACATCTTTTCAACAACACATTTGGTGACCCTAGAATACTTGTTTCATATCTGGTCAATCTCGCACCAGTCAAATATTAGGTTTTCATCTTTGTAAGTAGGATCTCAATAGCATGAGGGACCATTATAGTCAAGGGATATCCCATCACAATGCCCTCACACTGTGTAAGGCTTTGTCCAACTGCTGCAACTGTATGCAAACAACCTGATAAGGCTGCTGCAACTGGCTCCAAAGTAGCTGAAAAATATGCTACTTGGCGGTTCACACCTTCATAGACCTGCGTCAAAACAGACAGAGAACATGCATCACGTTCATGACAAAACAATGTGAAAGGTTTCGTGTAGTCAGGCATACCCAAAGCCGGAGCCTTGCACAGACTCTCTCTCAATTCAGTAAAGGTTTTCATTCCAGCCTGATCTAACACTATGGGATCAGTGACTTCCTTATGAGTCCGCTTCTGCAGTGGTCTTGAAATGACTGAAACATTGGGAATCCATTGGCGGCAGTAGCCCACCATCCCTAGAAACATCCTAACATCTCTCTGTGTGGTCGGGGGATTCATCTGCAATGTGGTTGTAACCTTTTCTCTGGATATCTTTCTCGATCCCGTCTCAATCTGATGACTGATGACCCAATTATTTCACTTCTTTCTGACAGTATTGCAATTTAAGCGGGGACACTTTATGACCATTCTTTCCCAAATGGTTCAGCAAAGCAATTGTATCATACTTCAACTCGTCCCTTGTTCTGGACGCAATCAGCAAGTCATCAATGTACTGTACCAAGGTTGATTGGAAAGGCAATGCCAACGACTCCAAATTCTTTTTAAAGATCTGATGGAATATGGTAGGTGACTCTGAAAACCCTTAAGGAATTCAACACCAACAGTAAACGTGTTCCAAAAATTTGAAACAAAAGAGAAATTGTCTGTCCTCATGAAGAGGCACAGAAAATAAGGCTTGCAACAAGTCAATGACAGTGAACCATTCAGCATCACATGGAATCTGAAACATTATCACAGCTGGATTTGTCACCAAGGGACAACATTTGACCACAATGTCATTTACTTTTCTCAGATCCTGGACAATTCAAACTTTCCCACAGGGCTTTTTCAAACCCATTGTCAGTGAATTACATGGGCTGCTCAATACTTCCTTCAAAACCCCTTGTTTTACAAACTCTGCAATTATTTGGGCAACCTTTATAAGAACATCTTGCTTGTGGCATCTGGTACTGGGGAATTTGAGGAAAAATAGCATTTGGCTTCACAGTAACTTTAACTGACTCAACTCCCTTTATCAGACCTATCTCTTTTCCTGTCAGATCCTGCACCTTCTCCTTAATTGTTCCTTGTAAATCTGGATGAAGCTCTTTCACTGTGAATACTGGAAAAAAATCAATCAGAGGGTATTCCTCATTTATTGTCCCACATTCTGTCTCTGGGGCTTGGTCATCTTTATCATCGCTATTCGCCTGAATCTCAATTCCATCATTTGAACAAGTAATCTTGCATCGTGTTTTATACAGCAACTCTCTTCCCAGTAGGGATACTGGACTTCAATCACAGACTACAAATTTGTGCAATCCCTGGAAGTTGCAAATTTTAACCTAAACTGGTTCTGTGATCGGGTTAGTCAAATACTGATTTGCTACCACTACAGTCTGAACTGTCATACCTGAAAGGGGCAAGTTTGAAACCTCAACTGATCTCACTATAGAACGTGTAGCTTCTGTGTCAACCAAGAATGAAATTCTGTGACCCACAACTTTTCCTTTCACATAGGGACCTCGCTGATCTACTTCCAAGGAGGTTGCAAGCACACATGGATCCTCATCTGAACTTTCACTCATCCAATCATTGTTTATTCCATTCTAATTGTGCAGCGGGAATTGGCGTAATGTGTTATTACTTTGGCTAAGCTTCTGACCTGTGACCTGTTGAGAAAGCATAATTTGCTGCTGTTCCATTGGGGCTTGAGGTATTTCAATTTGCTGTCTAGGTACCATGGGAACCTGCTGCTGCATTGGCTGAAACTGTGTCATTTGTGTATGTGGCATTTGCACCTGCACTTGATTCGTATTATTTTGAAAATTTGGGTTAGGACCTCTCATTCTCGATTTTCTCAAGTTCTGGAATGAATTTACATCATTAGTTTGCTGAACAACACCTTCCTGCACCAACATCGGACACTCCCATTTCCAATGTCCGACGGCTCCGCAAGCGTGACAAGGCAATAATTTCTTTATCCCCTGCACATCATTCTGAACTACTACAGTAGCCAAGTCAGGACCTCAATTCATATTACCTCCGCGACCTCTACCTCTCATCTGGGGGCTGAAACACCATGTTTCCCTGCTGCTGCTGTGGTAGCTGTTGTGGAAAATTTCCTTGCATGCCTGTATGAGCAGCTTTAATCTGCATCACCATTGTCTTTTCTTTGAGCTTTCTCTGCTTCAACTCAATTTCATCACTAGAGTATTTTGCATACTGCAACACCTCATCGATCGGCTTTGCTTACCAGCAAATCAAATGACTCTTAATCATCTGGTTAATTTCAGGTCTCAATCCTTCCACTAATTTGAACACAAAATGAATCATGTCTTTCGCCTCAATTGTCTCTGTACTACTGTAATGCTTGAACGCTTGTATCAATCTCTCAAAGTATGCATGTATCGACTCCTTTGCTTCCTGAGCTGTCCTGTCATTTCTCTGCCAATCAATATTCTTGGGTGAAATTCTCATTTTCAAAAATTCAATCACCTTATAGTAATATTTCATTGCCGCAGGAGACAGTGCACCCGCAATTTTATCTCTCTCTGGTTCTCTTGTTGGCCAGTCTATACTCCTCTTACACTCTAGCCACAGATCAGCTGGGACCACTATCTCTAAAATGGTGTTCAAATCCTCCCACAGGCACTTTACAAGTTTTACAAACAAATCTGTCTGCTGGTACCACACTACTGGCTTCTCCCTCAATTTTGGATAATCATTTGTAAATGATAGAATATCACTTCTGTTCCAAGGACATGAACAAAATTCCCTCCTGGAATCTCTCTCATTGGTAAAATCTTCACTGGATCTTGACCTTGCTGCACATTTGCAGACAGCTCCACAGAATCCCTTTTCCTTTTGTCTCTTTCCTTTACCCATGTGCCTTCCCATTTGTCTAATGCTCCCCAAGTCTGTGCACTCTGAAGTAAGGGCTAAGGTGTGCCTTCATTTGGGCAGATCTCATGAGTTCAAAATCTTTAGTCTCAAAATCTAATCAGTAACTCCTTTTTAAATGTTTATTTTCTCTATTTCTATGCTGTACTTTTCTGCCAAGTCTGCTAGCTTCTGATGCACATTGCTCACTTCCCTTGTAATCTTCGAGCACAAATATCTCAACTCTGCTTCTGTGTAGGATTCTAACCTGTTCACACCCAGTGTCCCCTCAATGAGCTCACCCCCTTCCATGCTTATCCTAGCGTAATTCAAATACTCCTCTCCCTTAGGAGCACTCTGCGGGGTAATCAGCTTGTCTAACCATTCAGTCAACTGCTGAGCAGTCAAACCTTGCAATGAGATGTTGCTGGCTTGGACAGGCGGTACCTGCTGTGCAATTGCATTTGGGGTCTGTGGTGTTAGCAATTTCAAGCTCTGGCTAATGTTTTACACTGTAATAGTATCTGGAAGTACTCCGAATGGACTATGGTCCAGCAATAATCTTGATCCGTCAAAAGTCTGTCCCACAGAAGAAACTACTTGAGTGTTTTTGTTATGTCCTCCCCCATTGCATTTTGTGTCTTGACACCCTGTTCACATACACTGGGTTTCTTCTGTGCAAATAAGGGTACGGCCAGACCAACAGTAATAGGTAGAGATCTAGGTCCTCATTAGAACCCTGGCGGTCGGTGATACAGCAGCGGTAATACCGCCAACAGGCTGGCGGTAAAATAAAAATGGAATGATGACCACTGCGGAAACCGCCAACACAGACAGCCACTTTAACACACCGACCGCCACGGCGGTAGCAACAAGCACCGCAGCAGTAACCGCCAACAGCCAGGCAGACGACAATGTACCGCCCACACTATTACAACAGGCCTATCAGCCACCTTTTCCGGGGCGGTACCAATGCCATCAAAAGCACGGCAGAAACAGTACACTGAAGGGAAATTACTCACCTCTGGACAATCAGGGAACAACCACGACGCCATGGAGCCTGAACTACAGGTGTTACCCATGCTGGTCTACCTCCTACTACACCAGGAATACCAACACCGGCGAAGACGACCACGGTGAGTGCCGCCCCTAGCACACAGGGGTGGGGGGAGGAAAAAGAGAGTGACACACACACGCAACACCCCCACCCCCAACACCATACACACAAACAGATGCAGTAACATTACATATGCACCCTGTACCCCTCAGGAATAATGCAAGGACAAAAGGAAGTGAATGAAGTGATTGTAATAAGTTAAAGTAACAGTTATACGTCTGCAAAAATAAACACAGAATATACAGAATATACAGAATATACAGAATATACAGAATACACAGAATATACAGAATATACAGAAATACAAATGGAGGGACACTGCCCAGCCGATAATGTCCGGGGGCAACAGGGCCATATCACATAGGCCAAGGACCCAGTTGACTCCTGCCTCAATACAGAGAGAACACTGCTGGGGGATCAGGTCGAAAATACACAGGCACCTCAGGGGGAAGGGGAAGGGTGGGCACCTCATCCGGAAGATGGTACAATGCCCTCTGCGATGTCCTGGGGAGTGCAAGGCCACAGTCTCCCAAGTGGGTGGTTTGCCCACATGCCCTGGAGGGGGCAACACGCCCTGTGCTTGGTCCTGGGGAATGCAAGGACACAGTCTCTCAAGTGAGTGATTTGCCCACTGCTTGGTCCTGGGGAGTGCAAGGTCACAGTCTCTCTAGTGGGTCGTTTGCCCACATGCTCTAGAGGGGGCAACATGTCCTGTACTTGGTCCTGGGGAGTGCCATGCCACAGTCTCTCAAGTAGTGTGATTTGCCCACTGCTTGGTCCTGGGGAATGCAAGGCCACAGTCTCTCTATTGGGTGGTTTCCCCACTGCTTGGTCCTGGGGAGTGCAATACCACGGTCTCTCTAGTGGGTGGTTTGCCCACTGCTTGGTGCTGGGGAGTGCAAGGCCACAGTCTCTCCAGTGGGTGGTTTGCCCACTGCTTGGTCATGGGGAGTGCACGGCCACAGCCTCTCACCTGGGTGGCTTCTTCCACTGGTTCTGGAGGGGGCTTTGTGCCCAGTGTGCTTCATCCTGGCAAGGAGGGTGAGAGTGGATTCCTTCTTCCACTGGTTCTGGAGGGGGCTTTGTGCCCAGTGAGCTTCATCCTGGCAAGGAGGGGGTGAGTGGATGCAGTCTTCCACTGGTTCTGGAGGGGGCTTGGTGCCCGGTGATGCAGAAATTGGGGAGTGCAAGGTCACAGTCCCTCACCTGGGTGTCAGACCCACGAGATTTGTAGTGGGCAGGATGCATGACACTCCATGGAGGCAGGACTACAGTCCACCCGCCGCCGGCGACGGCTGCATAGTGGTGGTAGTGCTGGTGGCGGTGCTGGCAGTCGAAGGGGGGGCTCCAGCCCTTCCCCTGCAGCCTCAGATGGCTGCCCACTGGGGCTGCTGCTGCCGGCAGTGGTGCTGACAGTGGTGCAGGTGGGGGTGCTGGTGGCGGTGCTGGCAGTGGTTGGGGGAGGTTCTGGCCTGAATTGAAGGACGGGGGGAGGGGAAGGGAAGAGGTCAAGGGTGGAGAGGAAAAGCTTTTTAGGGACACCGAGGCGGGAAGAGGGTAAACGGTTTGGGAGTGGAGGAAGAGGGAGTGGTCGTTGGAGGTGTCTGTCTGCTGTGTTTGGGTGCAGGTGCATGGGCTGGATGCTGTTTTGAGGTGGATGGCTGTTGGGTGTCTAAGTGCTTGCGTTTGTGTACTTTGGGAGGAGGGGGCACAGACACAGTGGGAGAGGACACAGGGGACGTGTGCATGGATGAGGGGGTGGTGACTGCCAGTGAGGGGTATGTAGTGATAGGTGTGATGGTGATAGTGGTAGTGGATGAGGATGTAGTGCATGCAGGTGTGAGTGGAGACGCAACTGGGAGGGAGGTGGACGAGGAGGAGGAGAGGGACACAGTGGAAGCAGTGGATGTTAGCATGTCTGATTCTGGATGGTGCTTGTGTGAGTGCCTGTGTGATGATGTGTGGTGCTTGTATTTGCCTGAGCCACTCCTGTTGTTGTCTTGGGTGCATGCTGGTCTGATGGTGTGCTTGGGATAGGCTGGGGTTGAGGGGAATGGGACTGGGTAGAGGAAGTTGGAGGGGGGAGGCTAGAGACATGGACAATGGCTGCCATCAGGGAGGAGGCCAGAGCATGGAATGATCTTGGTTGGGCCACCACGCCAGAGTGAATGCCCTCCAGGAATGCTTTTATTGCAAATGCCCTGCAAGCCCCTGGATGGCATTCACTATGGTTGACTACCCAACAGAGATGGATCGCAGGAGGTCAATAACTCCTCACTTTCTGGGTGAGCGGGGGAGGGGCTGCTGGGAGGGCGGTGCTGGTACGGGTTGGCGGCTGTACCTGTACTTGGGGTGGGCACAGAGGTGCCCGCCACCACCAGGGAGCTTCCATCGGAGGAGGTATCACTGTCAGAACTGTCCCCTCCAGACTCTGCCATGGTCCTCCCCTCACCCTCCATCCCACTGGTGCCCTCACCGTCGGTGGATTTGGCCTCATGGGCCCTGTGGGATGCAGCTCCCTCCGTCACTGGTGCCTCTGCTCCTCCACCAGATGATGCTAATGCACATAAGGACAGGGTGACAAAACAAAAAGGGGGGAAGAGACAGAGGATTCACTTGGTGAATGCCAGCAACAACACCACAGTTGGCGTGCACAACACACAAGGAACAGTCCTATGCACTATGCGATGCACTAGCAGTCACAATGCTAGTCACCAGACCATGGAGAATAATGCCTAACGCCAATAGCAGCATACCTGAGACCCATAGAACCCTGCCCAGTAGTAGATACCCACTAGCATGTTTGGGGGTGGAGCGCAACAGTCCCTGAGCAACATGGAACCTACCCTGCAATGTTCGCACTGGTCTAGGGGCACCCACAAGCCCACATCCCCCACCCAGGTAACACCCCACCACGCGCAATTTGCAGAATTGGAAACTGTACTCATCCCCTTGTGGTAGCTGTGATGCCTTAAAGCGCCCATCCAACTCCG
Organism: Pleurodeles waltl; assembly: GCF_031143425.1. Classification (NCBI taxonomy): domain Eukaryota; kingdom Metazoa; phylum Chordata; class Amphibia; order Caudata; family Salamandridae; genus Pleurodeles; species Pleurodeles waltl. Next base: position 1,136,111,198 of record NC_090440.1, on the reverse strand, counting down.
GATAGTCCACCGCCAGTATGTGGATGTAGGAAAGTACCACCTTGCCTGGCATGTTACCCCCATTTTTCATTCTATATATGTTGTTTTAGTTGTATGTGTCACTGGGACCCTGCCAGCCAGGGCCCCAGTGCTCATAAGTGTGCCCTGAATGTGTTACCTGTGTTATGACTAACTGTCTCACTGAGGCTCTGCTATCCAGAACCTCAGTGGTTATGCTCTCTCATTTCTTTCCAAATTATCACTAACAGGCTAGTGACCAATTTCACCAATTTACATTGGCATACTGGAACACCCTTATAATTCCCTAGTATATGGTACTGAGGTACCCAGGGTATTGGGGTTCCAGGAGATCCCTATGGGCTGCAGCATTTCTTTTGCCACCCATAGGGAGCTCTGACAATTCTTACACAGGCCTGCCACTGCAGCCTGAGTGAAATAACGTCCACGTTATTTCACAGCCATTTACCACTGCACTTAAGTAACTCATAGGTCACCTATATGTCTAACCTTTACCTGGTAAAGGTTGGGTGCTAAGTTACTTAGGGGGTCATTCTGACCCTGGCGGTAAAAGGCACATACCGCCGGTCAGAAGTCCGCCATTCTACCGCCGCGGAAAACCGCCATGGTCATTCTGACCCACAACTTCAAAACCGCCAAAAACCCGACATCCACGGAAGGCCGCCTCATCAGCGGTCAGCGATAAACTGGAGATGACCAAACCTCCACCGTCACGCCAACACGAACAAGCCCATGCCATTACGACCCACGAATCCACGTGGCGGTCTTTCAACCGCGGTATTCCATTGGCGGTACACACCGCTGCGGTCAAAATACACACACCTTTACAAAACACAGCCACATTGGACAATTCGAAATACACACACCTGATACACATACACACACGTCACCCACACATCCAATCAACTATAAAACACACACCCACATCACCCACAAACCCCCACTACTAGAAATTCGGAGAGAAGGCGAGAGAGAGAGAGAGAGAGAGAGAGAGAGAGAGAGAGAGCATAGCTAACGCAAACCCCAACACACAGAGGAACACAACATCATCACCCACACCACATCCACGCACAAAACACCACACACCACCACACACACCACACTCATCACCACAAACACCACCCCACACCACCCCATGGCACCCCAAAGACACCCCAGGTTCTCGGACCAAGAACTCAGGGTAATGGTGGAGGAAATAATCAGGGTAGAGCCCCAGCTATTCGGCACACAGGTGCAGCACACCACAATAGCCAGGAAGGAGGAGCTATGGCAAAGGATCGTCGACAGGGTCAACGCTGTGGGACAGCATCCCAGAAACCGGGAAGACATCCGAAAGTGGTGGAACGACCTACGGGGGAAGGTGCGGTCGATGGTGTCAAGACACAACATCGCTGTGCAGAAGACTAGCGGCGGACCCCCACCCACTCCACCCGAATTCACATCATGGGAGCAAGAGGTCTTGAACATCCTGCATCCTGCGGGCTTCGCTGGAGTAGGCGGAGGAATGGACTCTGGTAAGTCTAATCCCAAATACTTCACCCCCCCCAACCACCAGCATGCCAACCCGCACCCCCACCCTCACCCACAACCCCCCAGCACACTTCCACCCTGCCAATGTCTCACCAGCACAACCCACCCAACACAACCCCAATCCTTGAATGCCAACACAAACCATGGACACCCACCACCCGAGCATTACCACTGCACAGACCCAACCCTCCCCCTCAAACCACCCTCACAACTCCTCCCACAAGGGAATGCCAGCACTGGGGGACAAGGGCACCCACAAATCGCACGCCATGGCACACACAGAAGCAATAACCATACTCTTTTACCCCTGCAGGGCCCGAACGCCAACACACCGGCCAGGAGGGTCCAGATTTGTCCATCCCGCCCCCAGAACAGGCCCCCAGTGATGACAGCAGCTCTGTCGACCTGGAACCTGATGACCAGCCTGGACCATCGGGGACCTCTGGACAGTCGGTTCCCCACACATAGACACAGGCCGCAGCAGACCCAACCCCCTCTGGGAATACCAGCACAGCTCCCACCCAGCGGGCCCATGCCACTGTCTCCAGGACACGTCAATCAGCGGTGTGTCCGCCACTACAGGGCACCCAGGCTGACCCACCACCCCAACAACAACAGGGACCTGGGGGCAGTGGTAGTGGGCACACCGTCCAGGGGACAGAGGCCCGGGGAAACAGGGCAACTGGGAGGGCTGCTGTGCCAGAGGGGGTTGACCGGCCCAGGGAACCCACTCTCCAAGAGGCCCTCACCACCATCATGGGAGCATACCACCGCTCCCAGGAGACGATGGCGACGGTACTGGCCAGGTTCCAGGAGATCCAGGCACAGCAGGAGGAACGGTACATGGGGTTCAGAGAAGAACTCCGGCACATCGGGACCGCAATGGGGACCATCGTCCTGGCGCTCAACCAGATAGTCACCACATTGCGGGACCATGTGGCACCCCAAAGGGCCCCTCTCACCAGCCCGGACGACGAACAGCCTACCACCTCCGCCGGCGCAAGTGGACAGGAGGCCCCCACACCCCGACAGGCCACCAGAACCCCACCTCCTGCTGAAGATCAACCACCCCGCAAGCGGAACCTGAGATCACACAAGAAGACAGAGTAGGATGCCAAGACCCCCGCCAGCCTAAGATACCCCCTGATGTCATCCCACTGTCCCACATTGGCACCCTGTCCAACCTTGAACTGCCCCTGCTCCATCCTTCCACAGGCATATGGACATCGCACCTGTGCTACTGAGAACTGGACTCTGCCATGGACATGACTCCACCCCCACCCATCACCGTTTTACTATCACGGACCTATACGCAGCACTTAAAATAAATCACCAATTGCACTTCAAATGTCAGGAGTCTGCTTGTATTCTTTACAAATGTATTACACATAACGGTGCAATAATGTTCTTTTACATTGTGATGACAACATACCAGTGTCAAGAAGCATTAGACCATGGGCAAACAAAGCAGAAGTCACGCTGTGGGTCATACAGCTCTGAAAAGGGAAGGGAAAGTCAAGAATCAGTTAAAAGGAACTGGGGGCAAACACAGAAAGTAGAGATGCAGGAGGCCAGAAGTAAATGTAAAATGGCGTGGGTGATTCTTACCTGGGTGCTACTGAAAATACTGTTGGATAACTGTGTCCCTGTTGTCCGTGTCGTCCCCGTCGTCTTCCTCTTCTTCACTCTCCACAGGCTCCACAGCTGCTACAACACCACCATCTGGACCATCCTCCTGCAGGAAAGGCACCTGGCGTCGCAATGCAAGATTGTGAAGCATACAGCAGGCCACGACGATATGACACACCTTCTTTGGTAAGTACATGAGGGATCCCCCTGTCATATGCAGGCACCTAAATCTGGCCTTCAGGACCCCGAAGGTCCTTTCTATGATCCTCCTAGTTCGCCCATGGGCCTCATTGTACCGTTCCTCTGCCCTGGTCCGGGGATTCCACACTGGGGTCAATAGCCAAGGCAGGTTGGGGTAACCAGAGTCACCTATTAGCCACACACGGTGTCTCTGTAGCTGTTCCATCACATAAGGAATGCTGCTTTTTCGCATGACATACGCGTCATGCACTGACCCAGGGAACTTGGCATTTACATGGGAGATGTACTGGTTAGCCAAACAGACCACCTGGACATTCATCGAATGGTAACTTTTTCTATTTCTGTACACCTGCTCATTGTCTTTTGGGGGTACTAAAGCCACATGGGTCCCATCAATGGCACCAATGATGTTGGGGATATGTCCAAGGGCATAGAAATCACCCTTCACAGTGGCCAAATCAGCCTCCTCAGGGAAAACAATGTATCTCCGCATGTATTTCATCAGGGCAGACAACACTCTGGACAAAACCTTAGAAAACATAGGCTGAGACATCCCTGATGACATGGCCACTGTTGTCTGAAAAGAGCCACTAGCCAAAAAATGGAGTACTGACAGAACCTGCACCAGAGGGGGAATCCCTGTGGGTTGGCGGATGGGGGACATCAGGTCTGGCTCCAGCTGGGCACTCAGTTCATTTATAGTGGCTCGGTCAAGTCGGTATCGAAGTATAATATGTCGTTCTTCCATTGTCGACAGGTCCACCAGCGGTCGGTACACGGGAGGATTCATCCTTCTCCTCGCAAGTCCCAGCGGACGGTGGCTAGGAAGGACAACATGAGCACAGAGTCAAGCAACCCTCAGGTTCGTTCCCACAGCATGCACATTACACGATTCGCTATGCATTGAATGGCTTGTATGAGTGGCAATGCAAGGCCTAGGCCTGTGTGACGCAGTAGAAATCAGGCCATGTGGGCCCTTGAAATGGCGGCTGCCTGACCTGTGAAGTGTGACAGTGGGATGTGAGGTCACTGCGCTGGCGTGGCTCACCGTGGCGGTAGGCGGTCGAAGACCGCGGGGCAAAGCAGCATTGGTTAACATTGAACCCTATGGGTCTCAGGAGCCAATGACGATGTGCGCCGGCGGTCGCGGTACGCACCGCCACGGTACGCACCGCCGCGGGCATGACCGCCATTTTCGATCTGCTTAATCACTCGAGACCTGATCATCCACAGGAGAGGACCTATACTGCAAGTGCTGCTGTGACCTCGGTCTGGAAGAGACAATGGCTGCTGCGACTGGGGAAAGGGCCCCTGCCTTCACTTCAGAAGAGTTGGAGAAACTTGTGGACGGGGTCCTACCCCAGTATGCGCTACTCTACGGTCCTCCAGACCAACAGGTAAGTACACTGGGTGAACGTTGAATGGGCTATGCCTGGGTCGTGTATGGTGGATGTAAGATGGTGGGGTGGGGAGCGAATGAGGAGTGCAAGGCACGACAGATGAGAGCATGTGCCACATGGCAGGGTTGGGGGGGGGGCAATCACATCTAACATCCAGAAAAATGTTGAAAATTCCTTTACCACCCCGTACATGTCAAATAGGTCAGCGCCCATCAGAAAGTCGACATTTGGCGTGCCATCGCCAAGGAAGTCCGGGCCCTGGGGGTCCACACAAGACGGGGCACCCACTGCCGAAAGAGGTGGGAGGACATCCGCCGTGGGACCAGGAAGACCGCTGAGTCACTGCTGGGGATGGCCTCCCAACGTAGGAGGGGTGCCAGTCGTACCTTGACCCCCCTGATGTCCCGGATCCTGGCGGTGGCCTACCCCGAATTGGATTGGCGCGTGAGGACATCACAGCAGACACAAGGGGGTGAGTACCAGCACATACTGCTATCTTTACGCGCAGTGGAGGTGTCTGGGTGGGGGAGGAGGGCTGTGGGTGACATTAGGCCAGGGCGCTTTCTGTAGTGTAGTCCCCTCCTTTAGGCATGGCCCGGTGCCCCCGCCCCCACCTCTGTAGGGTGCCAAGTACAGCAATCCATGATCCTGCATCACCCATGTGCGCATATGTTGTCCAAAGACCTGTTGGCCTAGTAACAAGTACTGAGTAGTGTACCACAATTGCGCGGCGTAGTGCTGGAGGCTCCTGTGTCTGTCGTCTCCGCCAACGGTGTTGACAATGCATGCACTCAACTTGTTTTTATTTCTCCCCCCACCCTTTTTCTTTGTCTTCTTGTGCATGTGTGCATTAGCATCATCAGGCGGAGGAGAATTGGCATCGGAGCACGAGGGAGCTGCAACTCACAAGGCCCCGGTGGGCCATGGTACAGACACCGAGGTCACCAGTGACACAAAGGGCGAGGGGAGCACCACAACGGGGACCCGTGGTGACACCAGCGACACCGACACGTCCTCGGAAGGGAGCTCCCTAGCGGTGGCGGCAACATCCGGGCCCCCCGCCTCTACAGGTACAGCCGCCACCCAGCGCACCAGCTCCGCCCTCCCAGCAGCCCCTCAGCCTTCGCTCCGTGCCCGCTCGCCCAAGAAGTCGGGCATCTCCTTCGCCCCAGGCACCTCAGGCCCTGCCCCCGTTACCCCTGCTGCCCTCAGTGCGGAGGTCATTGACCTCCTCAGGACGCTCATTGTTGGGCAGTCTACCCTTTTGAATGCCATCCAGGGGGTAGAGAGGGAGGTGCATCGGAGCAATGCATACCTGGAGGGCATTCATTCGGGTCAGGCTGCCCATCAACGATCGTTCAATGCTCTGGCCTCAGCACTGACGGCAGCCATTGTCCCTGTTTCCAGCCTCCCTCTTCTATCTGCCTCCACCCTGTCTCTGTCTCCTGTTCCTCAGCCTATCCCATCCACACCATCAGACCAGCCTGCACACACCTCAACACCCAAGGGCAGCTCATCCAGACATAAGCACCACAGATCACACAAGCATTCACCCAAGCAACACCAAGATGCAGACATGCCAACAGTCACTACCACCCCTGTGTCCCCCACCTCCTCGTCTCCCTCCTCCCTCCCTGTGACATCTCCACTCACACCTGCATGCACACCACCATCAGCCAGTACTTCCATCACCAGCACACCCTCCAGTACAGTCCGCCCACGTGCAGTCACCACCCCCACTGCCATTTACACGTCCCCTGTGTCCTCTCCCACTGTGTCTGTCACCCCCTCTTCCAAGACACACAAACGCAGGCAGCCACCCACCCAACAGCCAACCACCTCACGACAGCCTACGTCACAAGCACCTGCACCCAAAGACAGCACACCTGACTCTCCTACAACCACATCCTCTTCCTCCACTCCCATACCCACTACACCTACCCTTTACATTGGTCCTAAAAAACTTTACCTCTCCAAACTTAACCTCTTTGCCCCACCTGACCCACCCCCTCCATCTGCTAAGAGTCCCAAGAGCACCTCAGCCACCACCAGCCCTGCTTCAAGTGTCACCGTTGTGCAGGGGTTTTGGAGTCCACCCTTCCCCAGCACAGATACATCGGCCAGCAGCAAGGGAACAGCCAGCCCCCCCCCTGGGAAGAGGACCCGTAAAATCAGGGGCCGCCGCGAGAAGACTGACACGGCTGCCCCCAAGGAGCGAAGTCCTGGGCCCTCACCTGCCACAACATCCAGGGGAGGCAAGGGCCAGAGAGCCGCATCGAAGGAGGGCAAGGGCAGCAGGGCGGAGAGGTCAGCCAGCAGGGGCGCGGACCAGGAGGGCCCCACAAGCCCCATCCCGGGTGTGAGGGAGGACACCCACGGGCCCAGGACTCCGTCACAGAAGGGTCCAGCAACTGCACGGTCGGAGGGCGACTAAACAGGGAGTCCTGGCCAGGTCTGGCTCCCTTGGATGACTGGACAAGCACCGCTGAAGAGGGCCACGCCGTGCAGAGAGGCACTGCTGAAGAGGGCCCCGCCGTGCAGAAAGACACCGCTGAAGAGGGCCCCGCCGTGCAGAAAGACACCGCTGAAGAGGGCCCCGCCGTGCAGAAAGACACCGCTGAAGACGGCCCCGCCGTGCAGAGAGGCACCGCTGAAGAGGGCCCGTCGTGCACAAAGACACCGCTGAAGAGGGCCCCGCCGTGCAGTAAGACACCGCTGAAGAGGTCCCCGCCGTGCAGAAAGACACCGCTGAAGAGGGCCCCGCCGTGCAGAGAGGCACCGCTAAAGAGAGCCCCGCCCTGCAGAAAGACACCGCTGAAGAGGGCCCCGCCGTGCAGTAAGACACCGCTGAAGAGGGTCCCGCCGTGCAGTAAGACACCGCTGAAGAGGGCCCCGCCGTGCAGAGTGGCACCGCTGAAGAGAGCCCTGCCGTGTAGAAAGACACCGCTGAAGAGGGCCCCGCCGTGCAGAGAGGCACTGCTGAAGAGAGCCCTGCCGTGCAGAAAGACACCGATCCTCTGGGCCCTTCCTGTCAAGCACCGCTCCGCTGGGCCCCGCCGTCTCAAGCACCGCTCCGCCTGGCCCCGCCGTCTCAAGCACCGCTCCGCTGGGCCCTTCCTGTCAAGCACAGCTCCGCTGGGCCCCGCCGTCTCAAGCACCGCTCCGCTGGGCCCCGCCGTCTCAAGCACCACTCCGCTGGGCCCTTCCTGTCAAGCACCGCTCTGCTGGGCCCTGCAATCTCAAGCACCGCTCCGCTGGGCCCTTCCTGTCAAGCACCGCTCCGCTGGGCCCTTCCTGTCAAGCACCGCTCGCTGGGCCCCGCCGTCTCAAGCACCGCTCCGCTGGGCCCTTCCTGTCAAGCACCGCTCCACTGGGCCCCGCCGTCTCAAGCACCGCTGGCCCATTGGCAGTCCCGGTTCTGTGTCGGGCAGGCCTTCACGCCGCACTCTGCCCACCATGGCTCCTCCATGACCAGTGGTCTCTGTAATCCACCTGATGGACTGTGGCTTTGCACTCCCCAGGATGGCACGGTGGGCAACCCACCCACTGTAGAGACTTGTGAGACTGTGGCTTTGCACTCCCCAGGATGGCACGGTGGGCAACCCACCCACTGTAGAGACTTGTGAGACTGTGGCTTTGCACTCCCCAGGATGGCACAGTGGGCATGGTGGAGCCTTCGTGGATCTGGCGTCGTGGACTCATGTGGCTGAGGTGCCCCCCCTTCCCTTCCCCCTGAGGTGCCTGTTGTTTTGTCATCTGATGCCCCAGCAGTGTTCTCTCCAACGGACTCAGGTCTCCTGTGTGGGCTTTGCCCATGTGTTGATCCACTTTGGCACACGGACAGTGGAAATTTAGGTGACTGTGCAGGACTTATTGCCTATGTATATCGGTTTCGTTATTTTCTTACTTGTTTTTTTACTATTCATATTGCTATTTTACCATGACTTCAAAGAACCTCTTATATACATAAATGTTGTTTCTCACTTTAATTATGTCTTTGCATTATTCCGGGGGGTTTGGGTGGTGTCACTGTGACTTGGTGCTCTGCATTGGTGTGTAGATAGTTGGGGGGGGGGTCGCATATGTGTGTGCCCGTAAGCTTTCCTCCTCCCCCCTCCCCTGTGTCGTAGGTGCAGTACTCACCGTTGTCGTCTGCGCCGGCGTTCGTACTCGTGGTAGATGAGCAGGTAGACAATAGCCGGTAGGATGTGTAATTCGGGCTCCATGCTGTCCTCCTTCCTCGTGGAGTGTGTATAGGTGAGCGTTTTCCCATTCGTAGTCTGTTTCCGCCATGTTTTTATCGGCGGGGCTCCCGCCCCGGAAAAGGTGGCGGATTGGTGGGTCGTGATAGGGTGGGCGGTACATTGTCTGCCGCCTGGCTGTTGGCGGTGACCGCCGAGCTGTTTGTCTGTCCCACCGTGGCGGTCGGAGTGTTAAAGTGGCGGGCTGTGTTGGCGGTTCCCGCCAGGGTCAGAATACCTTTTTTTTGACCGCCTGCCTGTTGGCGGGTTGGCCGCCGCTTTATCACCGGCCGCCAGGGTCAGAATGACCCCCTTAGTGTGTGGGCACCCTGGCACTAGCCAAGGTGCCCCCACATTGTTCAGGGCAAATTCCCCGGACTTTGTGAGTGCGGGGACACCATTACACGCGTGCACTACACATAGGTCAATACCTATGTGTAGCTTGACAATGGTAACTCAGAATATGGCCATGTAACATGTCTATGATCATGGAATTGCCCCCTCTATGCCATCCTGGCATTGCTGGCACAATCCCATGATCCCACAGGTCTGTAGCACAGACCCGGGTACTGCCAAACTGCCTTTTCAGGGGTTTCACTGCTGCTGCTGCTGCTGCCAACCCCTCAGACAGGTTTCTGCCCTCCTGGGGTCCAGCCAGGCTTGGCCCAGGATGGCAGAACAAAGGACTTCCTCAGAGAGAGGGTGTTACACCCTCTCCCTTTGGAAAAAGGTGTTAAGGCAGGGGAGGAGTAGCCTCCCCAGCCTCTGGAAATGTTTTCATGGGCACAGATGGTGCCCATTTCTGCATAAGCCAGTCTACACCGGTTCAGGGACCCCTCAGCCCTGCTCTGGCGCGAAACTGGACAAAGGAAAGGGGAGTGACCACTCCCATGACCTGCACCTCCGCTGGGAGGTGCCCAGAGCTCCTCCAGTGTGCTCCAGACCTCTGCCATCTTGGAAACAGAGGTGCTGCTGGCACACTGGACTGCTCTGAGTGGCCAGGGCCAGCAGGTGACGTCAGAGACTCCTTCTGATAGGCTCCTTCAGGTGTTGCTAGCCTATCTTCTCTCCTTAGTAGCCAAACCCTCTTTTCTGGCTATTTAGGGTCTCTGCTTTGGGGATTTCCTTAGATAACGAATGCAAGAGCTCATCCGAGTTCCTCTGCATCTCTCTCTTCACCTTCTGCCAAGGAATCGACTGCTGACCGCGCTGGAAGCCTGCAAAACTGCAACAAAGTAGCGAAGACGACTACTGCAACTCTGTAACGCTGATCCTGCCGCCTTCTCGACTGTTTTCCTGGTGGTGCATGCTGTGGGGGTAGTCTGCCTCCTCTCTGCACTAGAAGCTCTGAAGAAATCTCCCGTGGGTCGACGGAATCTTCCCCCTGCAACCGCAGGCACCAAAGAACTGCATCACCGGTCCTCTGGGTCTCCTCTCAGCATGACGAGCGAGGTCCCTTGAATCCAGCAACTCTGTCCAAGTGACTCCCAAAGTCCAGTGACTCTTCAGTCCAAGTTTGGTGGAGGTAAGTCCTTGCCTCCCCACGCCAGACTGCATTGCTGGAAACCGCGTGTTTTGCAGCTACTCCAGCTCCTGTGCACTTTCCGAGGGAATCCTTTGTGCACAGCCAAACCTGGGTCCACGGCACTCTAACCTGCATTGCATGACCTCCTGAGTTGTCCTCCGGCGGCGTGGGACTCCTTTGTGCAACTTCGGGTGAGCACCATTTCACTCCACTTTGTAGTGCCAGTTCTGGCACTTCTGTGGGTGCTGCCTGCTTCTGAGAGGGCTCCTTGTCTTGCTGGGCGCCCCCTCTGTCCTTTGACGCAATTGGCGATATCCTGATCCCTCCTGGACCACAGCAGCACCCAAAAACCCCAACTACAAGCTTTGCAGCTAGCAAGGCTTGTTTATGGTCTTTCCACAGGAAAGCACTTCTGCACGACTCTCCAGGGCGTGGGACATCCATCCTCCAAAGGGGAAGTTTCTAGCCCTTGTTGTTCATGCAGAATCCTCAGCTTCTAGTGTCCAGTAGCAGCTTCTTTGCACCCACAGCTGGCATTTCCTGGGCATCTGCCCACTCTCGACTTGATCGTGACTTTTGGACTTGGTCTCCTTGTTCCACAAGTACCCTCGTCTGGAAATCCATCGTTGTTGCATTGCTGGTTTTGTTCTTTCCTGCAGAATTCCCCTATCACGACTTCTGTGCTCTTTGGGGAACTTTAGTGCACTTTCCACTCACTTTTCAGGGTCTTGGGGTGGGCTATTTTTAACCCTCACTGTTTTCTTACAGTCCTAGCGACCCTCTACAAGGTCGCATAGGTTTGGGGTCCATTTGTGGTTCGCATTCCACTTTTGGAGTATATGGTTTGTGTTGCCCCTATCCCTATGTGTCCCCATTGCATCCTATTGTAACTATACATTGTTTGCACTGTTTTCTAATACTATACTGCATATTTTTGGTATTGTGTACATATATCTTGTGTATATTTGCTATCCTCATACTGAGGGTACTCACTGAGATACTTTGGCATATTGTCATAAAAATAAAGTACCTTTATTTTTAGTATATCTGTGTATTGTGTTTTCTTATCAGATTGTGCATATGACACTAGTGGTACTGTAGGAGCTTCACTCGTCTCCTAGTTCAGCCTAAGCTGCTCTGCTAAGCTACCATTATCTATCAGCCTAAGATGCTAGACACCCTATACACTAATAAGGGATACCTGGGCCTGGTGCAAGGTGTAAGTACCCCTTGGTACTCACTATAAGCCAGTCCAGCCTCCTACAGTGGAACATCAGGGGGGTCAGGGATCGACGGGCACCCCTTCCTTATTGGGAGGCCAACCCCAGCTGGGCCTCCACCATCTTCCTTGCCCAGCGTCTCACGTCCTCCCACCGTTTGGGACAGTGGGTGCTCCACCTGTCATAGACCCCCAGGGTCCCCACATCCTTGGCGATGGCACACCATATGCTCTTTTTCTGATAGGCCTGACCTGCAGACAAATAAACATAGAAAAAAGGTATCAGTCATACCGTCCGGCCTGTTACACCAATGGCCCACCATATCCCTCTCATCCCCTTACGCACATACAGTGACCACCATACATGCAGCACTCTGCCCAGGACCCCTCAACCAGCCCCCCCTTACACGGGCCTTCACACACAGCACTCCATGCATTCATGTCCCTTGCATCGTGCACACAGTGTACTCACCTGTTGGTCTGGAGGCCCATAAAGCAATCGGTACTGGGGTAGGACCCATCCACCAGTCTTTCCAACTCCTCCGAAGTGAAGGCTGGGGCCCTTTCCCCAGAGACTCGAGCCATGGTCGCTTCCAGACACAGGTCACAGCAGCACTTGCAGTGTAGGTCTTCTTCTGTTGAAGGTCAGGCAGCAAGTGAGTGAACAGATAGAAAATGGCGGTCACGTCCGCAGCGGTGCGTACCGTCACCGCCGACGTACATCACCGTTGGCTACTGGAACCCATAGAGCCCAATGATAACCAATGAGGAGTTGCACGGCAGTTCTCGACCGCCTCCTGCAACGGCGCACAACATCAGCGGAATTACCTCATTTCCACCTGTCCCTCCACACAGGACAGCCGTCCGCCATTTCAGGGGGGGAAGGCCATGGCATATAACTGCATCACAGCAGACATAAGCACATTTAGGGACTACACGTAAACATACTGTTTATGTCACAACATACAATGCATTTTACTCTGAGGATATATTTGAAAATGACCAGCTGCTCACGGTTTTGCCCTCCAGATTACAACCGCTGAGGATGATTAGGAGATGGAGACATCCCCTGTGTACAGGCCCCTGGTGGACTTGGCAACAATGGAGGACAGGCACAGTATCCTCACCTACAGGCTTGATAGGGCCACAATCCACGATTTGTGTGCCCAATTGGAGCCAGACCTGATTTCAGCTATCCGTCAGCCCACTGGGATACCCACCCTTGTGTAAGTCCTATCAGTGCTACATTTCTTGGCAAGTGGCTCCTTCCAAGCGACAGTGGCCATGCCAGCAGGGATGTCACAGCCAATGTTCTCAAACGTGCTGACCAGAGTGTTGTCTGCCCTGATGAAACACATGGCCAGCTACATCGTTTTCCCCCAGGTGGAGGATTTTGCCACAGTGAAGGCTGACTTCTATGCAATGGGACGTATCCCCAACATCATTAGGGCAATTGATGGTACACATATTGCCTTTGTCCCCCCCTGGATAAATGAACAGGTGTTCAGAAATCGAAAGAGCTTTCATTCTATGAATGTGCAGATAGTGTGCCTTGCGGACCAGTACATTTACCATGTGAATGCAAAGTATCCTGGGTCTGTGCATGATGCCTTTACCCTGAGGACTAGCAACATCCCATATGTGATGGCTCAACTCCAGAGGCACCCAGTGTCTGTTGGTATATGGGTGTGGGGTTGGCCCTAAGGGTGAGTGTGTGGCTAACAGGTATCACTCGATACTTACAGGTGACTCTGGCTACCCCTACCTCTCATGGCTACTTACCCCAGTGAGGAATGCTATGACAAGGGCAGAGGAACGTTACAATGAGGCACATGGGCGTACAAGAAGAATTATTGAGTGCACCTTTGGCTTCCTGAAGGCCAGGTTCAGGTGCCTCCATCTGACAGGTGGATCCCTGTGCTACTCACCAAAGAAGGTGTACCAGATCATCATGGCATGATGCATGTTGCACAACCTAGCCTTGAGACGCCAGGTGCCTTTTCTGCAGGAGGATTGGGCTGGAGATGGGCGTGTGGCAGCTGTGGAGCCTGTGGACAGTGACAAAGAGGAGGCAGTGGAGGAGGATGTGGACAACAGAACAACTATCATACGACAGTACTTTCAGTGACAAACAGGTAAGACACTGTAAATTTACCTTCCATTGCAGTTGTGTGTAGTGATTTTTCTGTAGGCCGGCTGCTGTTCCCACTACTATGGCCACTTACTGTACCCTTTGACATGTCTATTCACAGATCTTTTTGCCCTACTCTGGCTCCTGGTGTATTCATTGCAGCACATTACAGGTCAGACCTATGTATACATAACTGTACAGTCTAATTGCAATGTCTACAGATTGTTAAACAAATACATCCTTAAATGACAAACACCATACTTGCATTTTTTAAGAGGGTGTTTATTTCAGTGCTGAGAAGTAAATGGGGATGTGCAATGGGCTGGGGTGATGATGGACATCAGGACCAAAGTCGACAAAGGCGAGACCGTTGCACTCATCCTCCTAGACCTCTCCGCAGCCTTTGACACTGTCTGCCACCACACACTCCACACACGCCTCCACAACATAGGAATTTGCCACAAAGCCTTAGACTGGCTCATCTCCTTCCTCACCGACCGGACCCAGAGAGTCCGCCTTCCACCTTTCCACTCCACCGCTACCAAGATCATCTGCGGAGTCCCCCAAGGGTCCTCCCTCAGCCTCACACCACACGGAATCACTATCCTCTCCAACACAGATGACATCCAATTCATCCTCTCCCTCACCCGCAACCCCACCACTGCCAAAACCAACCTACACACTGCTCTCCTCGACACCGCCAACTGGATGACAACTAACCACCTCAAGCTTAACTCCAACAAAACCGAGATCATCATCTTCGGCCCCAACAAAACTATATGGGACGACTCCTGGTGGCCCACCGCCCTAGGCCCCACCCCCGCAAACCACGCACGCAACCTCGGCATCATCCTGGACCCCTCTCTCTCCATGACACAACAAATCAATGCACTCACCTCCTTCTGCTTCCACACACTCCACACTCTAAAAAAATCCTTCAAATGGATTCCCCCAGAGACCAGGAAGACAGTCACCCATGCACTCATCAGCAGCAGACCTGACTACGGTAACGCCCTCTACGCCGGCACCACACTCAAACTCAAACTCAAACGCAAACTCCAGAGAATCTAGAACACAGGTGCACGCCTCGTCCTTGGCCTCCCCCGCCACAAACGAATCTCACCACACCTCAAATCTCTTCACTGGCTCCCCATAGACAAGAGAATCACTTTCAAGATCCTCATCCACGCACACAAATCCCTCCACAACACCGGCCCGACCTACCTCAATGAAAGAGTGAACTTCCACACTCCCACCCGCAACCTCCGATCAGCCGACGTCGCACTAGCTACAGTCCCCTGAATCCATCGAACCACCACAGGAGGCAGAGCCTTCTTCTACCTTACCCCCACAACCTGGAACTCCCTCCCCACCAACCTCCGCAAAACCACAGACCTCCTACTCTTCAGAAAAAACCTCAAGACGTGGCTGTTCGAACAGTACTCCCCCCCCACTAGCGCCTTGAGACCCTCACGGGTGAGTAGCGCGCTCTATAAAAAAATTTGATTGATTGATTGATTGATGGAGGAATGTCCAGGATAGAGTTCAGTCTATTTGTATCACACATGCATTGTCCAAGGGGGCATAGGAAGGGGAGCAATGACAGTTCAAGGTGGACAGGCTGACAGAGTAGGACACAAGGGTGACAATCAGGAGAGTCTTATTTCCTGGCGGGGGTCTTGGCAATGTTCTCTGGCTTCTGCCTGGATCACAGGGACTGTTTGCATGGTGGTTCTCCTTCTCCAGGAGGGTGGGGTGCTGGTGGCTTGTTGTTCCTGTGGCGGAGCCTCCTCTCCACTAGTGTTGGCAGAGGTGGAGGGATGTTCATTGGTGTGGCTAGTGTCAGGGGCCCATTGGTGTGCCACTGCCTGCCTTATGGTGTTGGCCATGTCAGCCAGCACCCCTGCAATGGTGACCAGGGTGGTGTGAATGTCCCTCAGGTCCTCCCTGATCCCCAGGTATTGTCCGTCCCGCAGCCGCTGGTTTTCCTGTAACTTGGCCAGTATCTGGCCCATCGTCTCCTGGGAATGGTGGTATGCTCCCAGGATGTTGGTGAGTGCCTCGTGGAGGGTCGGTTTCCTGGTCCTGTCCTCCACCTGTTGCACAGCAGTCCTCCCAGCTTCCCTGTTGTCCTGTGCCTCTGTCCCCTGAACCGTGTGCCCACTGACCCCAGGTCCCTGATCGTCCTGTGTTTGTGGGGTGTCCTGGGGTCCATGTAATGGTGGATACAATGATGAATGACGTGTCCTGGGGACAGAGGTATGGGCCCACTGGGTGGGTGCTGTGTTGGTGTTTCCTGAGGGGGGAGACTCTGTGGTGGTATGGGACTGTGGCTGGGTAACCGACTGTCCGGAGGACCCTGATGGGCCAGGTTGGTCATCAGGATCCAGGCGTACAGAGCTGCTGTCATCACTGTGAGACTCTTCTGAGGGGGGACTGGATGTTGTTAGCAACTCCTCTCCGGTGATGTTGTGTGGGGGACCTGCAGGGATGTAAATGCAGTGTTATAGTTTCTACGTGTGTCATCTTGTGCATGGGTATGTTGCCCTCTATGGTTGATATTGCCATGGCAGATTAGCCTTAGTGAGAGTTGTTATTTGGTGGGCTAGGTGATTGTCTCTAGTGTGCATACAGTGGTGATGGTTGTCCATGCAGGTCTGTGATGGGTGTCCGTGCATTGGTGGGGCATGCAGGGCTTGGCATTGGGATGATTGGGTTGTGATGGTGGGGTGTATGTGAGGTGGTGGAGTAATGGCGGTGAGAGTAGGGGTGGGGGCATGCAGGTAGGGGGGATGAAAGTAGTAAAGAGTTGACTTACCAGAGTCCAGTCCTCCTGCTACTCCTGCCAGGCCCCGAGAATGCAGTATTGTCAAGACTTGCTCCTCCCATGTTGTTAGTTGTGTGGAGGAGGTGGGGGTCCACCGCCAGTCCTCTGTACAGCTATCTGGTGTCTTGCAACTATGGATCGCACCTTCCCTGTAGGTCGTTCCACCTCTTCCTGATGTCATCCCTTATTCTTGGGTGCTGTCCATGATCCTCTGCCATAGCTCCATCTTCCTAGCATCGGATGTCTGCTACACCTGTGATCCGAATAGCTGTGGCTCTACCTGTATGATTTCCTCCACCATGACCCTTATCGCCTCCTCAGAGAACCTGGGGTGTCGTTGTGGTGCCATGGGTGGTGAAGTGTGTGTTGTGTGTGAGGGTGTGTGGGGTGATGTTTTGGGGTGTGTGCTGTGAGGTGCGTGGATGGTGTAGGGGTGATGGTGTTCTGTGGCTCTGGGTCTGTGGGTGCTCTTGGTGTCTCTCTCTCTCTTAGTTGTAATTTTTTTGGGAGTCGTAAAGGGTTGTGGGTAGTGTGTGTGTGTGTTTTATATTGGTTTGGGTGTTTGGGTGTGGTGTGTGTAGTTTGTTTTGTCCAATGTAGTGTTGTTTTGTATGTGTGTGTGTATTTTGAGCGCGGCGGTATGTACCGCCAATTGTTTCTGCTGTTGAATGTCCGCTGCGGTGAATCGTGGGTCATAATGCTGTGGGCGTAGTTCTGTTGGCGTAACGGTGTGGGTTTTGGTACCGCCATTTTATCACTGACCTTTGGGCTGGTGGTCTTGTGTTTGTGTCTGTATAGTGACAGATTTCTATGTGTGGGTCATAATATGGGTAGCGGTATACCGTCGCGGTCATGGTATGTTGGCGGCAGTCAGCATGACGTTAAGCGGGACTTACCGCCAATGTCATAATGGGGGCCATAGTATCTGGAGTTGTTCTAGTACTTGAGTTCTGTGGGAGAGTGACTCCTATGTTCTGATTCATCATTAAAGACATACCTGACTGTGTCCCCATTACCGGAGTGAATCTCGGCATGACTTGTGGCTGCACTGGGGCAGTAAAAGTGCAGTTTGTTCTGTTTGAACCAACATCAATCTCGGGAAAACCTGTTTCATAGGCACCATTAAATTTGTAGCCATTTCCATAATGGATACATCAGGGTAAATTCTCTGGACCTATGGCGATTGCACCTGATTTTGTACCACTGGAGTAGTAGGCGCGTTAAGACTACACTGCATCATACTCTGTGCCAGGCTAGTATTAACCTGCACCAGACTCACTGTATCATTAACCTGTGTCAGAGCTGAAGGATCAGCACTGGTGCTCGGACCACTCTTGTGTGCTGCATATGGTGGTGGACGATTTCTCAATAACTGTAAAATAAATTCATCATCATCTGATTCTTCCTCCACTGTTGAAGTCTTTTTAGCCTCCCTACTTTCGGATGGGCTTCTGTTAATCTTTCTAGTAGTTTCCTTTTCTTCCTTCTCATTGTCCTGCATATTCGCTGGAAACAACTTAATTCCATGCAAAGTCTCATTTCTCCAGATTATCTGAATGCTGTCCCACCTAGCCTCTGTTAATGTATTTTCTGCCTTTCTCATTCTTCTCTCTAATTTTTGTTGTTGTTGCTGTCTGGCTACTAGCTCCCAGATCGCTAATGCCTCAAACTGTGCTGGTCTCGGAAGGGGCTTCGATTCATATAGCATCATTCTTACATGCTCTAAAACCCTCAAGTTGAAAGTTCCATTTGTAAGAAATGCTAAGCTCCCATCCTTCTTTGTCGCTTTGCACCATTGCTTTAGCCAAAGACATGGCACAACACCCTTCTCTTCCATTACAATGTAAGCTGGTGTACCTTCTGATGGTGTAGCCTCGCCTATAGTCATTGTAATGTACGTATCTCCCTTTAAAGCACGCTTTAAAGCTTTGAAAAATGTCATCTTTTCGACCTTTTTGATATTCAAATCAAATCAGGATGTGACTTTTAATCCCAGAATTCTCTTCACCCACCTTCTCGACCAATTGTGCCTGACGGACGGCTGCTAATCCGTGCGTGACCTTTCTTACTAACCGACCTATCCCAGAGTGGCTCCAATGACGTCACACTCACACGTACTGCAGCTGACAAAGTCTTGCGACTTGTCCTCCCAAACTTCGATTTACACAAAACTAATGCCAAAATTGTGAGCACTTACCCAAAATTAAAAAACAAATCTGATGGTGTACTGCAGGAAAGGTAACACAATCGCTTCAGAAACTTTACAGATTTTTCACTGATGGCTCTTCCCGCTCTTACAGCTAAGCCTTCTTTCTCAGTTTCCCTGACTCACAAATAAAATTCGACCCACATTTACTCTCAACTGATCAGTGGGTCTGTCCTGGTGCACAGAGGACTCACCTGATCTCAGTCGAAATTCTCTTTCACTCACTTTTACTCACACTCTGACTTGTTGACCGCGCCCGATCGACCTATTAAACCAGACAAATTACAACATAAAACCAAGTTTCATATACAGTTTTCAATATAATCCGGAGTCTTAGACCACGCAGGGTCCGTACATCAACAACCAGGTGGACAATTGTTGAGCACAAAGTGCCACACACATGTGAAGTTTGACGACTTCCTTATTCTCACACTGCGGAGTACGCACACTCCTTCTACAACTTCATTTGAAGCACGCAAACTCCCTAAACTCTCACAAACATCACAATTCACCTGCAATTTGCACAAGCTGTGCAAGCGCAAAACCTACTTTATTCACTCTATCACTAGAATGCCAAGAACATCCTCAAACAACCATTGGCAGGCTCCGAGATTCTCGGAAATTCATTTCAGGACTTAGGGAAACATTTTCTCTCCAATTTGTATCATTCAAAAATAAATCCAAATCTCAGTAATAATGAACTCTCAAACACCAAATCATCAAGCTACTACCATCTCTGTTGATCTTTATGTCTTCCTGCTACCGTCTCCATCAACACTTATGATAGTTCATTAAGGAGACAGGCCATGTAGCTATTTCTTTCTCTATGAACCTCTTAAGGAGACGAACCTGTCCCATACATTTATGATGGGCTCTTAAGGAGACTAACCCGTACCAGACATCTATGATGGGCTCATAAGGAGATGAACCATCATCTGCTACCATCTCTGTTAGTGCGTCTGACCTTAATAAGTAAACTTACAGGGGGACGCGAATAGTCGTTGAACCTTTTGACTCGCATTTAAGTTGTTCCCACCATAACTCCATCAATAATCAATAATTAATCAATGACATCAACAATCAATGATAATCAATAGCACTAGTAATCAATTTGAGTCAGTAATTTTCACACTTCATGACTTTTCAGTCATGAATAACCACACCTTTATTAAAAGTTAGAATATGTATTTCCCTATATTAACAATGCTAATGTCATGTAAGGTTATCTCAAAATACATGGTACTCATATAGAAATATCCCTGGCTATCCAAAACGGCAAAAGAAAAGTAATCTAATCAAAGCTTGAGCCACTTCATATTCTAAAGTTGCAGTGCAATTTAATTAACAAGAACTATTGCGCAAACTAAATCACATACATTTAAGTTCAGCAAAGGAAAGACATCAAACGTTACTTCATATAGTGAACTTCATTAGTGAGGAATCCTATCTAACACCAGATTAGCATCAGCATGTTGGGCTTCATGCAAAATAATTAGTAAACCCAAATTTGGAAAACATCTAACTATGGCTCTATCAAAATAGTGCAGTTGGTACCTAGAAAGAAAAAGCAAATAGTCTTAAGAAGCACATCAGTAATAATATACCTCTCCTCAAATGGTTCGGCAAGCTAAGATAGTCTTCGTCATCAGGACATCAGTTTGCTCACCAAGGCATCAGGATTCAGCATCAAAGTTCAGAAAATGCAAAGTCTTCAAGCATTAAAGTTAAGCACGTCTCTTGTCAAGACGCTCAAGGAAGTAATGACCTTTCGGCAAGAAAGAAAATGGGAAAATGCGCTGTCTTCCATCAGTGCAGTCCGACTAAGTTAGATATCCTAAAACTATTTCCCAAGTCCCTATTGGTCAAAGGATCGCATGTTCACACTTTGTCCAATAAAACTAAAACATCAAATTTATAGTTTCTACTAGTACTCGGTTCACATGTCGCTGATTGGCTCCTCTTGTAATGTCTTCATCATCAGGCTCGTCAGGTTACAATATTGTTGCAGCATGTACTCCAGTCAGTGCCTCCATTGTTCTTCTCCTGAGAAAGTCAGTCTTACACACATTACATTTATATTGTTACATTTAGCAAATAGAACATCTTCTAGCAATCAGTTCTCATGAGAAAGACTTTTAGCTACAAGCACATTTTGGTCAACACAGTGGAAAATCACAACTTAATTCTCTAAGCAACCGTTTTATTAATCGGTTTAGAAATACAGCTTGACATGAGGCCGTGCAACCAGGCCAAGACCGCCACTAAATTAAGACCTACAATTAATAATGCTGCTGCATAAAGCATAACCCTCAATATGATGTATTACTACATTAATCAAACATAAACTCAATGTTTCATATTAATATTCCATTAATAAGTATACTTCGTGAACATTGGCGGCCACTCACTGGGACACATACTCAAATGCGTGCAACATTTTTCTCTAATTTATTACATTTTCTACGCAAATCCATTACTCAGAATACATGAATGCTCATTAATAATTTTTATTAAAACACCTGCTTTAGCAGTATCAGCGGGTATGCAGTGCATCAAGGCTCCATCTAGAAGCATAGAAAATGCAGCAGATGAGTGTCTATTCCAATTTATGGTATCTATATTTTAGGTCTGAAGATGTACACTTCTGGGGGCCTCCTTCAGCTACCTGTACCACAAACAGGACTTCCTGGTCCAAAAACCAAGGACTTCTAGAGCCCCTAAGAGACTGCACCACTCTGGTCTCCTCCTGGAAACAGCTGATTCATTGTAAGTGCTCTGAACCTGTCCTCTTCCCAAGACCTGGTGATCTTCTCACCAAGGACATTCCAGCTCTTCAGTATTGCACTACTGATCCTCGTGCAGAACAAATTTGGATCCTGCCCTCCCCAGTCACCCAGTTGTTCTGCCTCTTACAGTTTCACTGTGTGCAAATTTACAGTGCCCGCTTTTGTAGTCACAAAGGCAGGTGTGGTGTGAAACGGAGTGGTCAGTGCCCATTTCTTCATGCCACTTCAGCAGGTTAACTGTCCACTAGGCCCGGAGGGTAATCGGGGAGCTTCTTGCCATCATTCACTGGCGATAGAGAGAGTCCTCAAGTTTCCATTAAAATAAGATAGAAGTAAGGGTAATCCTAGGGGTTATTATGATATGGAACAACAGCAGAGCAGGCCAATCCTCTTTTTTTCCAATGCTTCTTTTCAGGCATAAGAAGCGAGGTGGAAAGATTTGGGACTCGCGAGTCATACCATATCATTTCTATCTGCAACCACACAGACCTCTTGCCTTGAAAAATTCAAAGATGACTCCAGCTGAATACCCGAAAAAGAAGTGCACAGAAATAATAGTTATTAGTTGGTCATTCCCAAAACGTTATCTAAATGGAAATTGCTGTTTGCAGCTATGAAAATTCACAACTCTGAACCCTTCATACAGCAGGAGAATCTTAAACACCCAAGAATGGGCCCACTGTTCACTGGGGCATTTGACCTGCCAGGTGGAGGGGACTGCAACTAATTCCATTCAGCTGGGGAGCTCAAAGGGCAAATTTTACTAATGGTGTTAAGTGTTCTACATTGTACAATTTCTTTTGTCTTGGACTTAGCTACTCTGAGGTATGGACAACACTTTCTTGTAGCCATTGTCTCCTAGCTCAGTCAGTCAAAAGAACTTTATTTCAGCTACAAGAGCCACAAAAACACAGCAGCAATAAATGATTACACAGGATCAAATAAAATGTGTGTATAAAATGTACAATACATATATATGAATAAAATAATAAAACTAAATAGGAATAAGAGCTTAAATGAAAATTAAGATTGAATGCGCTCCCGGGATGAGTCTAACATTCTTGCTAACATTTATATTGGTAAAAATTTCCCTCTGACAATCCAGCTTGTCCCGAGGAATTTGGCAACAGCAATCACTAGCATAGGTCGAGTGTCTGATCTAAGAATTCAAAGAGCTAAGTCGGACCTGCGAACTCCCAGCAGTCTACAAGCCGGGTTCAACCATTTCTTGCGCGGAGCAGTGTATGCAGGGCAGACAAATAGGAGGTGGGGGAGGTTTTCAATGGGTGCTTTACAAGCTGGGCAGATTATTGTTTCGTCATGTGACCAGCGACTAGTGAATAGTCTTAATGGCAGGGTGCCAATACAGAACTGGAAGTACAGCTTCCTCTCTCTTGGCACCGTGATTATGTCCCAGAAAGCCTCATATTTGCACGTCTCTTTTAGGTTGGTGAAGTCACATGATAGTGTAGAGTAAAGAGCGACCCTCGTGTCTTCAGAGTCTACCATGTGCCAATTCAGTTTTTAAGATCACTTTTGGAAGGAAACGAAGTAGTGGTTGGGGAATCCCACAAGTAAAGTAACCCCTTGATGTGTCTAAGCCAGGGGATACTATGGGAATGGTCAGCTTCTAGGATGACATGCAGGGCTGTAGTGAAGGAAGCGAGCTCCGGGGTGGGACAAAGGTGCCGCCAATACAAGAGGGGGCGTAGGCGGGCTTTGTGGTCAATGAGTTTCATGCCTAGGTCTTTAAAGAGAGGAAACAGTGGAGTACTCGACGGGAGGGACACTAGATTCCGTAAGAAATTATTTTCAGACAACTTTATTTCTTGGGCTTTGGCATAGCCCCAGAGTTCAGCCCCATAAAGGGCTGAGCTTACTGCCTTGGTTTCATATATCCGGATCGCGGGGCGTAATGGTTTGGTATATGAAAGGTTAAAGTCCTTTATTAAGACCCCCATTGTTTGCTTTAGCTTGAGTGCTTTCTTAGCAGTATGAGAATTCCAAAGCATTTTTTCCGTTAGCATTATGCCCAGGTAACTAAAAGTGTCAACCTTTTCAAGTGGAGTTCCCTCAAGAGTGAACTTTCCTCTAAATGATCTGTGTGGATTGAGTGTCATCAGGTTTGTTTTAGAGGCATTGATTTCAAGTCCCCTTGTGGAGCAAAATTCCTCAAAACACGCGAGGAGTTTATGTAATCCACTTGGGGTCTTGGCTATCAGCAATGTATCGTCTGGAAGAGCAGAACCGTAATTTTCTGTGTGCCTAATGATGGTGCATCAGCCTCCAGTCTAAGTAAAGAGGTGACAATATCATTTATATACAGGGAGAACAGCGTGGGGGTAAGGACACACCATCGCCACACACCCCTTGACACCTGAATTCTGTCGGTTAACTGTCCCCTATCGTCCCACCTGACACGTGCATAATTAATTACCCTTGTGGAGTCGAGTTAGTAAAACAAGAATGTGCTCAGGGATTCCCATTAGGGAAAGAACTTCCCACAGCTTGTTATGGGGTACTAAATCGAATGCAGATTTCAAGTCCACAAAAGCAACGTACAAGTTCCCTTTGCCAATACAAATGGTTTTCCAGTATAAGAGCAGGAACCTAAGGGCTTGCTCAATGGTAGATATTTTTTTGCGAAAACCTGCCTGGAGGGGACTAAGAAAATCGTGTTCTTCCATCCAGTCTTGAATTTTACCCAGAAGGCGATGACAGAACACTTTCTGCACACAGTCTATTAGGCTAATAGGCCTATAATTGCTGGGGAGGCTTCTGTCCCCCTTTTTAAAAATGGGGATAATGATGGCCCCCCTTCAGGACTCAGGGATTGGTGCCCCAGATGCTATTGCATTCGCTATGATGATGATATATCTTGACCAGAAAGCTATATCGTATAAGAATAGGTCTGCTTGGACACCATCTGCACCAGGCACCCTACCCAGCTTTAGGGAGCCTAAAGAGTATGCGATGTCCGCTTGAGAAAATAGTTGCAACACTGGAGGGGTAGGTGTGAGAGTGATAGATGAGCAAGAGTCTTTCTGTCGAGCGGTAGAACTATCATGGTTGTAAGAATATAACCCACTGAAGTGATCTACCCAGTCCTTTGGTGCGATATTAGTTGTGATGTGCAGATCGCTGTTTGCAGGTCCGTGCGCTGACAGGGACCAAAATGTGCTGCAGTTCCTCTCTTGTGCAGCATCACTATGTGCAACCCACCACTTCTCGTCTTGTTCACGTTTAGCTTTGTTAATGGCAGATTTGTAAGACTTTCTGGCTAAGCTAATTGCTTTTACATCCTTGGATTTGATAGCTTAGATTAAGTGCTTGCTTGAGGAGCGACACTCTTTATTAAACCAGCGATGCCTACCCTTAAGCTTCTTACTATCAGGGGCTGCATCAGCTGAGAAGAGGGCCGCGATACCCTTGAAACATGTAATGTGAGTTATGCTTACTTCCTCATTTGTGTATATAGAACCCCCCTCTAGGCCCGTCAATGCGGTCCTTAAGGTGTCACTGGCAGCGTCAATGAGTGTTGGTCGAGCCAGAACCTGGTTCCACTTTAGGTGGCGTTTATCATTGACCAAACCAATCCCGTTAGGTGCTTTAGCTGAGTTGTTAATTATGGGCAGGTGGCTGCTCAAAGCTAACAAGTGGGCTGAAAGATGATTATGGTCACTTTCTGATCTCTCAACAACCATCATGTCAATCACCAAAGGCCATAATCTTACATTGACTAGACAGTAGTCGATTCTACTGGTATGGTTAACTTTGTTGTACGTGTGACAGCCCTTTACATCTGATTTGGTCCTACCATTTAGTGCCCTAAGTCCAAATTCCATGGTCAATGATTTTACTTGAACAGCAACTTGAGACCACC
Organism: Pleurodeles waltl; assembly: GCF_031143425.1. NCBI lineage: Eukaryota > Metazoa > Chordata > Amphibia > Caudata > Salamandridae > Pleurodeles > Pleurodeles waltl. The sequence goes on along the minus strand of NC_090440.1, from coordinate 1,136,085,602 downwards.
TTTTGATGGGCGAGATATCCAGGGCAGGGATAGACCATGCCTGGTCCTCCTCGTGATTGGACCCAAGATCCTCCCAGTCGAGAGGTTCAAATGTGACGTTAAAGTCGCCTACCACAATAATTTTGTAATGTCGGGGACAGTTTTGCAGAAAAGTCTCCAGGGTGGAGGGTTTTTGGAAACCCGCCCCCGACCCCTCTGGCATAGATGTTAAATAAAATCACAACTGGATCAGCCCCGAATGATAGTCGAAGACCTAGCAGATCGGGGGAATCAATAGATAGCTGTACTATGCGGCAGTTTAGTGATGTTCTGGTCCAGATGGCTAGAACCCCAGAGGGCCTCCCCCTGGTGCTGGCCAGAGCAGGAATATAAAAATTGGAGTAGCCAGTTCGAAAGAGTGGATCGTTGACCATGTCACTTGAAAAAGACATATGTCGTGCTCATCCATAAAGGAGGTGAAGGACGGGAGGTGAAGGATAGATCTCAGGCCTGCCACATTCCACAAGACGATTCGTACCCCGGTGGTTGAATGGACAGCCCTGTCCACTGATGTATTTGAGGATTTGTTTGCCAAGGGTGGGTTTAGCAAGTGAGGTTGCTTAGAAGGAGAGGGGTCATCCTCACTGTTATCCAGTTGATGCAGATTTGAGTTATGATAAGCATCTGCGGGACCTGCCCTGTTCCTAGGTGCGGTATTCTCATACTTTGCTGTCTGTAATGAGTTTGAATCACAGGGGAAAGAATGTGCAATGTTGTCATGGCCGTGCAATAGATCACAGGTGGACTGGTGGGATCTGTACAGAGAAAAATCATGAGTGCTTGCAGGGGCAATATTGGGGGCTACAGCCATACCGTGGACAGTTGTTTCATGTAAGTCAGGGGGAAGCTCAACGTGTAATTCAAGTGATACTGCAAGTCAATCATTCTCGCTAAGAGCAGATGATTTGCCTGATGGGTAATGGATGGGGCGGGCGATAACATGTGCAGGCGTACTAGGATATTTGAACTGGATACAGGATTGCTCTGGAGCACTTGTCCTTGTATCTAGGGCCACCAGGTTGTCCACTATACTCCTATCCCTGAATGTCAGCTGTAAAATGTCAAAGTGTGTGCCAGGGTCGGGCCTTCTTAGTGCATCAATTATATCCTGGCGGATTACAGAGTAACAGCCTCTTACATGGCGAATCCAATGAATTCCCTTATTTCTAATATGATCTCCCCCTCATCTGGGTGCCAATGGGTGTAGCTTAGGGACATTTACCATTAGAACAGTCCTTGTGTATTGGAGTCGGTGAATGATGGGTTTAGCTGTGTATTTAGGGACAATATTGCTTGTAAGTGTTGTAATTGGATAGCAGGCATCCGGTGCATTCTCTGCGCTTAAACTAATGTGGGGGGTGGGCTGGTCCGATTCCTTTAACTTGGTATTGGCTAAGAATTGGTCACAACAACCATTTGCTTGCGTTGTGGGCAATTTCATCGTGGTATCTAAGTGGTATGATGTTGGATTACACTAATGATTTATGGAACTCGTTGTGTCTGGAGAAATGAACTGCTTAACTACTGCAATTAAGGCATTAACCACAGACTTAAATTCTGACACCTCCCTTTTTAGGGTTGAGCCTGAGTCGCATGCGTTTGCGCACGCGTTTCACTAGCGAGACGCTTTAGGAATTAATGAGGGCTCGGAGCCCCGTCCACGTCACGTCAGTGTCTTTCATTGGTTCGTGGGCTTGCCTGTTTGAATCTGCTTGATTTCATTTGTGGAAGGCACGCATATGTCATGCCATTTCCGGTGGTTAGCCCTCCTCGAGCTTATCGACCAAGTACAGAAAACATACGAGGCTCGCTGTTTTCCGTCCGGTTCGTGGACTAATTTTTCTCTATTTTCGTAGCGCGATCTCACTTGGCAGAAGTCGAGTGCTTTGCATAATATCGACCCTGTTACACAGTTAATTGCACTTTTTCTGGTTACGTACATGGTTTATGTGGCAAGAAAAGTCCGGTTAGGAGTTTACAACGTTATTAGCTCTAACACGAGCAAACGCGAGACCTGTTGCATTGCAAATGCTTGTTAGATCTTGTATGCATAGCATGTGCTGTGCATTTGACTGGACTGGGTGCTTATTTACATCTACATCTACTAACCCACTCACCCTGGTGCATTGCTCTGAGTCGTCCTGAGAGTGTAGGATGTTTGTTAGGAGGGTAAAGCGTTATTGCACTGAATAGGGTCGCTGGGGTTAGCTGAAGGCTTATCCGCCGATATTGGGGAGGCGTGGCTGATGACATCCCTGCCCTCCCCCTGGCCTGTGGAGGTTATGGCCTGTTAGCCGCGCTTTACAAGTATGTCTGCAATTTTCTTATGGCCAGCATCCTTCCTAACAGACGAGCACTCTCCCCCAGTGCCGGCGGGGCTGCTTCCCGCGGGGAGTTTAAAATTCCTTCACATTCATCAAGAAGGTTGTCAATTCTGTCCATAACACAGTTGTTGACTGCATGCTTCTGTCTTTTCCACTTGGTTTTTGACACCACCCCTGCCCCACCCTCTATTGCCTTCCTTTTGCCCATTTGCTTATAGTTAATGGATAGCTGCTCAGTAATGGACCTGTAAGAAGATACAGTAGTGGCAATAGTCAATGGTGCCTATTTAAAGAAAATGTTAGGGAGGTGGCCCAGCCTCCTCCGGGCTACGACGGGCATGGACGGGCCCGCCCTAGGCCTGGGCTTTGCCCGGGCGCGTCCCCCGCCGCGAAGTGCCCCAAGTGAAGTATAAGAATCGAGAATGGTCGGGATCTGCTACAGAGGTACTTGTGAGCAGATGCAGGCGGAATGGTCAACAGACTTTCACATTCATCTAGGGTGACCACCTGGCATTGAAGCAAATTCTGGACAGGACTGTAAAAAACTCAGGACAAAGGGTCAAAATTCAGGACAAAAATTCAGGACAAAGGGTCAAAATTCAGGACAGAAATTCAAGAACAACCGTCGGTTTTACAGACACACGCAAGAGAGGCCATGCCTCACTATTTTTTCAGTGCATTTATTTACTGTTTTTTAACATAACACTATTTATTAACTGTGGTCTTTTTGTGATTGCCTCCTGCTATGCCACACTCAGGTGTCACATTACGTCCTTGTTCAGTAGCGTAGGCCAGTCACCAAGGCCATCACCCCTACCCAAATCTGATTCTTTCTTGAAGAGAAAGTAACAGCAACATTTTGATTATGTTTCTGAACATTTTAAAACCCCTGGCAAACAGTTTGGGAAACATTAAAGTAATAAACCTTATGTTAGTTTAAACAAATTTAACAAAACCATCTGGCTTACCCCAACCGCCCATGGACTTTCAACCTAATTGTTTTTTAAAGAGTCAGGGCAGACGGTGTGTGTGACAGTCTCACACTTAATGTCAGGATGTGAGGTACCCAAAACATGTCTGTAGTCTCACAGCACTAGACTGTATATCTGGGACTACATTTATCTCAGAAATGGGATCTCAGACTGCCAATCAAAGATAATAAAAGAGGAGGATGAAATTGAGATCAAATGGGAGATCCACGGCAAGTTATTCAAAGGGTTGTTGCTCAGAATTGGATAGATAAGGAAGAGAAGAACAAGGTGGGACAATTCCTAAAATCAGACAAGATGGATCCATCAAGACTATCAGAAGGTATTGGGTACCTAGGGAGTTGTCTCTGCACACAGGAGAGAAAAAGAAGAGCCACTGTCAAGTGGTTGAAGAAGCAACACCCATCCACCTTGGCAAACTCTTCTGGTGCAATGGTCTGCTATTCGTGCTGTGAAGTGTGAGCAGGGGCCAGACCCCTTGCAATGTTGTGCAAGGCAATTGCCCGCTTTGTCCATGTCTTTAAATGGTTTTGAGATTGAGCAAAAGCCAAACTAGTGATCTGGGTTATCCCTAAGTGTCAAGTACACATAGAATCTTCAAGATATTTGGGACGTAAATTGCACAAACAAACTGTAAAAAAAAATCAAAATATAATTTGTGTTACTTTAACGTATGGCACTGTTTTCCCCTTTATATAGAATTAGATCTCAGATTGAACTGGGAGCCAGTTACCTTTCGATACCTAGTGATTAATATTTACCATTCTTCCACTGATTTCCAGGATTGAAATCTCAACAGAGCATCACGGTCCATCCAAGCCCAGTTTGCTTTTAGGTCTTCTTTTCTGCTTTCTGTAGTGAGCCAAGTGGCACTGGTGAAGATGGTGTGCTACCCCAATGATAGTATTATTTTGCAAACCTTCTTCTGCTCGTCCTTCATTCCTTCTTCAGCTATGCCACACATCTGATTTGGTTGCTGCGGCGCCATCGGGTAGCTCTTTCCACTATAAAGCTACCTGTGACTGGGGGTGGATTAGGCCTTCTGCACTTGGAACGCTATTATTCAGCTGCACAGGTCCAATGGGTGGCTCGCTGGCTTTCTGCCCACCTCCCTGCATGAGATGGGGTTTATTAGTAAAGACTTTTAAGGAGGGCTTAATGCACTGCTCATTGTTTCCTACTGACCAATCTATAGATCACCATCTGGGGTTATCATGCACAGCTTTCTCTTGCCTTGCTGGAACCTGTAAACTCACTGACACGAAGAAACCCTGTGCTCCTGCACTACCTTTGCTAAGCCTTCCCACTCGCACAGGACGGATGTGCTCAGAGCAACTCCATCAGTGGCATGCTGCAGGTATCTTAAAATTGGGGGATTTGTTTCTGGATGACGAGCTACTAAATTTCCAAACCCTTATGGCAGACTACCATCTTCACCCAGGTCAACTCCTTACTTACGGCCACCTTAAATATTCATTAAAGCCCTATTTCATGTCTGCCACCTAGCACTGACCCTACATGAGGTGTGCCAGAAGGTCTACAACATAGGAACTGGTGGCAAACTGATAGAATGGATGTGCAGACCTTTGCTGCAACATGGAAACCACTCCAGGTCTTCTCGTCATACTACCTAGGTGATTGATTTGGCCAAACCTCTGCAAGGTACGGACTGGAGTAAAATACTGGACTTTCCCCACAATGTATCCCACGGCTGTCACTTTAAGCACATTCAAAGTGCTTCCTTGGGAATGCACTCTGCCCATTGCTTGCCATTGGCCTTGTGGTTCGTAACTCACATTTTGTTGCTTTCAATTTGCTGGCTTTATTTGTTTTAGGCTATGCAGCTTGAGTTCATTCCTTCCCTTGCGCAAACCTTATTTACAGTATCCTTCCGAGTGCTCCCTTTCGGTAAACAGGCCTGTAAATCTTGTTCTTATCTCATCACATTTGATGTGCACTCAAAGAACAAAGTCAAATGTCAGGCTCTGATTTCTGTGGGAACTTAGTGTTTACTCTTCTTTCTCTGACTTCAAGGTGAGAGGATTTATGTGACAATCTAGCTGGATACTGGGGTTAGAAAAGAGTTTTTTCTATCACATGACAACATTTAAATAAACTTCAGAATATATCAGAATTAGGAGTACAAATGAAGCACATTTTTGTTAATCCTTAACTGTGCTGGAAACAAATACCTTTATATGATTAAAACAAATCATTGCATTAGGTGATGTAATTTCCACACATCATCGTCTGTGCAGAGTATAGTTTGATTTGAAAAACTGTACGTCTGTGCAAATGTAATGATCATTTCAATAAAAAATGTGTTGTCTGAAATGGCAGTGTGTTACTACACTCCACTCTGCACCACTCCACACCACTGCACCCTACTCTGTATCACTCCACTTTACGCCACTCCATGCCACTGCACTGCACTCTTCTCCATTCTGAACCACTCCACATTTTGCCACTGCACTCTGCTACTTCACACTATGCCTCTCTACTCTACTCTGTACCACTCTACTCTATGCCAATGCACTTTCCGCCTCTCTACACCACTGCACTCTGCTCCTCTGCACGCCATACCACTCCAGTCTAGGCAACACCAATCTAGTTCGCACAACTCCACTCTATGTCACTCTGCAACACTGCACTATATGCCACTGCACTCTAAGCTAATACACTCTATGCTAGTGCACTTTGCTCTGTAACACTCAACTCAATGCCCCTGCACTCTACATCAATACACTGTACGTCACTTTAATCTATCTTTTATATATCTTTAATCTATATAGCATCTCTGCATTCTATGCCATGGCACTCTACACCACTTTACTCTATGCCATCACACTCTATACCACTCTTTGCAACTCCATTCTACCCTGCACCTCTCCAAGCCACTTCACTCTACTGTGAAACAATCTACTTTACGCCACACTGCACTCTGTGCCACTGCATTCTATGGCACTGCACTCTACCCTGAACCTCTCCACTCTATGCAACTGCACTCTACTCTGAAACAATCTATTCTACGCCACTGTACTCTATGCCACTCTGACCAGTGCACTCTAGTTCAATACACTCTACACCACTGCACGCTGACACTTTACTCTGCAACACTTCACTGGCCTCTACTATACTCGACACCACTCTACTCTGTACTATTACATTCTGCACCAATACACTCTATTCCACTGCACTCTATGCTACTCTACTCTGCCCCATGTCACTCTATGCCACTGCACTCTGTCAGTGCACCCTAAACAGCTGCACTGTATGTCACTGCCCTCTACTCTGCACCACTGTACTCTGCCACTGCTCTCTGTGCCACTCTACTCCACTTTACATCACTGCACTGACACTCTACTCTGCAACATTGCACTCTCCGCCACTGTACTGTACACCAATCTACTCTGTACTTCTGCATTCTACGCCACTGCAATCTACGCCACTACACTCTATGCCACTGCAATCCACGCCACTGCAATCTATGTCACTACACTCTATGCCACTACACTCTATGCCACTCCACTCTACGCAACTGCACTCTACAACACTATACTCTACTCTGCACTGCACCACTCTACACTGCACTCTCTGCCACTCGAGTCTATTCTGCACTCTATGCCACTGTACCACTCTGCACTACTGCACTCTCTGCAACTCTACTCCACTTCACTCTATGCCACTCTATTCTGTCCCACGCCACTCCATGCCACTGCACTCTAAACCACTGCACTGTACGCCAGTGCACTCTAAACAACTGCACTGTACCCCCCTGCATTGTACTCTGCACCACTGGGCTCTACGCCACTGCTCATAGCCACTCTACTCCACTCCACACCACTATGCCACTAACTTTTAGCCATGTTGAACCGCAGCCACTCTGGTGCATAACATGGCTAAAACACATTGGCAAAGCCAATAACTCTTACGTAAACAAGACCTATTGGCTTTGCCAATGTTTGTTAGTGGTATGAGGTACAGAGGTTCCAGAAAGGACTGTGAATGTGTAAGTCCTCATTTTAAATATGTATTCGATGCCTCATCAGGGGTAGTAAGCGCTATATAAATACAATTACATCCTAATATAGGCTGCTACAAAATGCGCAAATACAGTTCAGTTAAATAAAAAAAAGTGCTTCTCAAATACAGATGTGAATAATATAAAACATTTTAGTATTAGGTATAAAATGTATTACAGTCCATTAAAACCACACACTCTACAGCTTACCATTACAGTACCTATCTAAAAGAAAATATATTTGCCATCAGAAAGCTTCAAGCGACTCCTTTGATTAAAGTCAATGCAGGTTTTCAAGCCCCTTTACATTTTCAGATTTACCAGTTATCCACATTTGCATTTCTTTAGGGAAGGAGACACCCTGGCAAGAAGGCCTTTTCTTATCTGTCTGCCCCTCCCTCAGAACACAGGAGGCCCTTCATTCCAGCTGGGGAAACTGATCTGCTGGTAATTTCACCCTGCCTTCGTTGTCCTTTAGGTGAAAGGCTGAAATTACGGACAAATGCTGTCCGTGAAGACTTTCATCACGGACAACAGACAGCAGGGCAAAATTACGGGCAGTCCGTGAAATTTACGGACGGGTGGACACCCTACATTCATCCTACACAACATGCCTGTTAATATATGCGCAACACACAACATGCTCAGTCGTTCACCTAGGCGGATCATATTTTTAAAAGGTGAGCACTGGAGGTTGCCGATGGAAATCCATTTATATGGTATTTTACCATCAGTGAGACTCCACTGGGGAGTTTCACCCCACTAGCACTGGGGAGTTTCACTCCACTAGCAAAGATTCAGACTTGACAAGCTGGTGTGATGGTTAGTTTTTATACATTTTTTATTGCACATGACGCAAAAAGAAGAAAAAAAATAAGCCACAACCTTTTTAATCATTCACTTATGCAGCGTTTTATTAGTGTTTCTTTTCAAAATAAGAACCATTTCATGTATCTTATTATTAACATGTGTGAAGGAGACAAAAAATAAATCAGCTCTCTAATCATAGGCAGCTAGAATGTTAGTGTCACTTTGTAACACAAGTTTTAAACAAACATTTGAAATGCAATAGATCTCGCATTTGCGAGAGTTAGAGCTCTTGACTTTGCAAATGCCACTGTCGTTTACCTAGGTGTTTTGGTTTGGAGGGGTGTGCATGTATGTGGTGTGGAATGGAATTATGTGGGCTGTATTGGAATTGTTAATTGGGGAATTGAGTGGGGTGGAGTATATTTGTGTAGTGGAATTACGTGACGTGGTGAATTATAGAAGCCTTTTACGCACTTATGACTGTTGTGGTTGCAACATCATGCCTGATGAAAGCCTGGGGGAGTGGAGGTACTGAGGAGTCCTCAGGTTTTTCGGGTGAGTGGTGCAGTCCAGAAATTAGGGGAAGTATGGACTGGTTAAAGGGGGTGGTTATTTTTAGGATCATAGCATAGGGGAAGGTTTCCTCTCTCTGCCTTCTCTGTACACCTCACAGGTCTGTGTCCTTATTGAACAGAAAGTGCTCATAAGTGTTACCTGACGTTTTTTGCTCAGATCTGCCAAGAGCACGTGACCCTATTCAAACATTCCACTGTTTGTGCTCCAATCAAGGTTTGGCTCGAAGACTGATACATTGATAAACTGTTTAAAAGTGCCTAATAAAAGTAAAGAAGACCTCACGTGGGTTATGCTGTTGTACTGAAAATTCTGGACCCGTGTTATAAACATCGTCGTATCACAACGATTTTGGTATCAGCAGACCGAGAATGATTAGAATAGTATGCACAAGCATTGTATTCATATTCGGGTGACGAAATCCCCCGAATATCAGAGTTTGCGTCCTGAACCCTCGGGTTCCATTTAAACGACAGCCATTTTGTGATTGCCCTCACATAGGCCAATGACTAATGCCGAAAATGAGTCTGAAGGACACCTACATCTTTGCTGACTCCTCTGTGACCTGGGCAAGCTGACTCCACTGCCTGAAGCCAAACCTGTTCGGCCAGTTTCTTTCCCAGTGGCCGAATGAGATTAGTATCAAGGCACAACACATCATAAAACCTTTCATCACACACAAACCTTGCCTAATCTTACACGCACCTGTCCCTGTTTCTTTCTTTATGACTTGCTTTACAAGGAGGAGGTGCCTGTTTATATTGGGGTCCGTCGATATCTGATGAAAGTACTGAGCCTTGCCGGGTAATTGATTGAGGGCTGGACAAACTGAAATATGGGCTTGTCATCATAACCCTGCTATTTCTTTGTAGTGAAAATATGTGAATGGTCAACTGTAAAATAAGGGATGTTTGCCTAAAGCATAAAATTTTGTATAAAAGAGAAGGTTAGCTTTGCAAGGAGAGCAGTCTCCTGAGAATATACACCGTGTTGTACTTCTAGGATACCTGTTACTGGCTGCAGCCAATAAACAAGATCTTTGACTTCACCAAGAAGACTCTGTGTTTCTGTAGTCTGAAACAGGAAGGACTCGAGGTCTTAGGGTGTGTTCCCTGGCACCACTGGGTTCTGAAAAACCCAGTACTTCAATGCCGTGAAGAATTACCCGGTGTTGCGAAGAGAAACAAAACACACGTGGAGCTATTCCATTGTATTCTCGGGAACTTGTTTCTACTGTCAGATGTTAATCACTGCTGTTAAAAATGTTATACATTTTTGGGGTAAATTAGAGACACATTTTCGATAACCATGAATACTGTTTTAAGCAAGGTGCGGTCACGTGATTCTAATAAATGATCGACATGACATGAGTCTGAGGTGGCTCACACGAGGGGTTGCAATCCCCTCACGGAGAGCCTTGTTCGGGGATGTCTTATGTACCCTACTCTCCAGCTGTGCTAACAGTAGGGTTAAGTACAGGGTAACCACAACTTAGAAAATGTATTACTTCCTGTATTCCACGAGTCCTTGCAGTGAGTGCTGGCCTCGTCACCGCAACAACGTTCTTTGTATTTTATTTATAACACAGGAAGACAGATGTGTTATAGTAGAACGTGGTGTTGCAATGCAGCCGCTCCGTGCAGTGTACACAATGACGGGAGTTGAGGGGAGACAAGCAAGTACAGGTCTGAGTTGCATGACAGGCACTGGATGCCTTCATTGAACGAACACACACACAGGATGCTGGTTAAGTTATAAAGGCCCGTATTTATACTTTTTTTGTGCTGCATTTGCGTCGTTTTTTGACGCAAAAACGGCGCAAACTTGCAAAATGCCATTGTATTTTGTAGGTTTGCGCCGTTTTGCGTCAAAAAGCGGCGCAAATGCGGCGCTAAAAAAAGTATAAATACGGGCCAAAGTGCCTCGCTGATTGCTGGTGGTGTGGGGAGGGACGTTCTTGAGCTCGAAGAGGTGGGCGGAGATTGTCAAGCTGTTGGCTTTTAGATTTCCACAGTGGTCATCATGAATGCAAAAATACCTATACTTCAGAAGTAGTTGACTTTAGAGACTGAAAACTGCATACATGGCTGTTAAGCGGGCTTTTAAATAAAAAAAATACACTGACAAGCTTAGCAAATGTTCAGCCTTTCCACTGGCTGCGTTTATTAATTAGCTCAAAGGAAGGCATTTTCCTGAGCCTGGCCTAACATTTCTCCAAGTTATGTGCGCATAAAGTTTGTTTTGCCCTCAATAATTGGAAAAAATGACATTGTGTGAACTACTCCTGTCTGCGGACTTTGGCACAAGGAAATTGCCACAGGAAAATATACGATTTGTTTTCTTACGTTGTAGAGGTGGACATTTATAGAAGCTTCCTAGATTTTGGTACACTTGCTTTGGCAACTTTCTTGTGCCTGTAAACTGAAAACATTTTACTACCTTCTGTTGTTCAAACATCTGAACAGAAATTGGAAAATAAGGCTGGAAAAGTATTTTCTTTTTATCAGAATGGAAAGTCTTGCTTGCCTGCATTTCAAAAAAGATCTTAATGAAGTTAACAATAGCAGAGCACCCCAAGAAGATGTATGGCCCTAATAAAGGAGATAAGCAATGCCCTGTGTGTGATGTAGTGAGTGCTGACAGGGAGGGGCCCTGGAGAGAGAGACTTGAAATGTGAGGCTAAGCAAGTTTCACATCATTGCTTCTAAGTTTAGCTACATGATACCAGAAAGGGCATATTGTGGCTTTCCTGAGGGTGTTTCTTTTGTAAAATAATCTTATTTTAGGAGCCAGATGTAAACAAGGACAGTACTGGAATAAAGCCAAAGCAAATGTCAGGGACATGGGAGGAGGTGAAAGGAACGGAACGCTGCACTAAAACACAGGCAGCTACCTCCTGGATGGAGGCCAGCTATCTCAAGCACATCTCGGACAAGACAGAGACCCTCCTGATCGGCTCCAACCTTCTGCTTAGAACGACACCTGGTGGCCCACCACTCTGGGTAAAGCCCCCACCCCCACTGACCATGTGTGCAACCTGGGCATCATTCTGGACTCCTCTCTATTGATGACCAGCCAAGTTACTGCTGTCTCATCATCAAGCTTCCACAGTCTCTGTCTCCTGTGGAAGACCTTCAAATGGCTTCCCCCAGACACAAGGAAGAAAGTCACCCATGCACCCATCACCAGCAAACTATACTAGGGCAATGCACTCTATGCCGGCACCACCAAGAAACTTCAATCTAGACTACAAAGAGTCCAGAATGCAACAACTAGACTCCCTGGAATCCCCGTCACAGCCATATCTCCTCCCGCCTTAGAGACCTACACTGGCTCCCGGTCAACAAGCACATCACATACAAACTCCTGATCCACACCTTCAAGGCACTGCACAACAGAGGGCCAGCATACCTCAACCACCACCTAACCTTCTACGTACCCAACAGAAGTCTCTGCTCCTCGCAGCTCGCCCTTGTAGCCATCTTGAAGATCCAGAAAAGAATAGCAGGAGGAAGATCCTTCTCTTACATAGCAGCCCAGACATGGAACACACTTCCCCTAAAGCTCAGGCAGACCACATCACTGAAGCAGTTCAGAAAGGACCTCAAGACCTGGCTCTTCGACTAAGTAGCGCAACTAAATTCAGTGCCTTGAGACCCTATGGGTGATTAGCCACGATTTACAAATCTGTGATTGTTTGATTAATTGAAACATCCACAGTGAAAAGGCAGCATCAAAGAAATGCTAAAGTAGTCCGTCACAGCAACAGATAAAGAAACCAAAGAGGAATTATACAGTAGTTGGTCACTGCTCTGAAACAGTAAAAGGAGGGAGAAACAGGCAGAACTGACCACCAACAAGCAAGAATTTTTAAAGGATACTGCAACAAACAAATGAAATTAATTTAAGCCATTAGAAGTATACTAAAGGTATACAGGAGGTCAAACACTTATGCATAACCTAAAAAGAGTTGTAAATAAATCCACATTTATTTGAGCACTCAAAGTGCCGAGTAAATATATAACCAGTGTTTAATGGGGATCCAAAAATACATATAAAAGCAAACTTTGTACCGCTTTGCCACTAAGGAGTAAGGACCAATATTTAGACAGAAGTGAACATGCACATTTTTTGTGCTGTCACTCAAAGGGAAGTGAACCCCCTGCCCCGTGCTGCATACTGTGGTGGGCAGAAGAAAAATATGAAAGAAAGACCAGTGGCTAAAGCCTGTTGCCCAAAAGACCCTCTAAGAATATAAACTATATATGACTTTTTGGGAAATCAATTGTTTGGCAAAACACTTAGGGGCCTATTTAAGTAAAGTGACACTGCACCTAGTGCAGTACCACTTTCCTTGTGCCCCTTAGCGCCCCCTACCGCCATCATGTGGGCGCCATATCTAAGATATGGCGCACCATGGCGCAGGGTATGGGGCAATTTTTATTCACACTATTGATTTTCTCTGCAGGAGTAGCACCAAAATATTGGTGCTACTCCTGCAGAGTACATAGGGGCCAATTATAAATAATAGAAGACCCCTTTTAATGCCTGCTGTGAGCAGGCATTAACAGTGGCGTAAAAAATGACGCAGGAAATCTGTTTGCTTTCCTTGCGCCATTTTTTTGGACCCCCTAACGGGCGAATACCCCCCTTTGCATATATTAGGGGCACAAAGGGTTACAAAGTGGCGCAATGCATGCATAGCACCACTTTGTAAATATGGCGCAAGGATTTTGGTCTCGTTGGGCAACATTAGCGTAAAAAAATGACAATAATGTGGTGCAACGTGGCGCTAGGGGCTTATAAATATGCTCCTCAATTCCTTCTTAAAAGCCAGCCCTAAAAGCTATAGGTCCATAATTAAAAATAAATGCTTTTTCTTCTTGTGTAGAACAGTGGCGGTTAGTGAAATATTTAACTAGAAGGACGTAAAACAAACACTAAATATATTGAAAAAAAGTTAAACTTACCTTACACTGCCGGCAGCATGTTCAGAAGCACGTCCTCGCTGTTGCTAGCTCCGGAGCGGACTACTGTCACACCGCAAGATCCCACAGCCACCTCCATTAGCCCAATCAAGATGCTGCTCTCATGCTGTTAAGCAGCATGAGTGAAGCACCTTAATTTGATAGAGGGGCTGCCTCAGTGCTCTGAAAAGCACTGGAGGCCTGTGCCTGCTCTCAAACCCGGCTGCCTAAAACAGCCTGGTTGCAGTAGTTTGAACTGTGCATGTTGGTTTGGCCGTACCAAGGTAGCTGGCCAAACCCACATGCGCACTTCTCACTACTGTCAATCATTGGCAGCAGTGATGCACTGTCCCCATCCTGCCCTCGCGCTCGGTTTTCCTGACAGAAAGCAACAAAAAATAAAATGATAATTTATTACCATTTTATTTTTGACACTTTCTGCACAGAAGTGTGGGGGGTTGACACTCCTCTGCTCCTAGGGGGGAACCGCTGCTGACGTAGAACCTACAGGCCTCACATCTGGCATGTCCACAGTAAAATATACTACAATACCTGGTGTATCAATAGAGGAATGTCCCAAAATGTTCCATAAACAAGACTGCCAAACACTAATTATTAAAAAAGTAATGTAACATCTCAAATCCAGAAGCAAAACCTCAATCATGCGCAGAGTTTTAAAACATTAGTGTTTCTTTGGTGTATGATTGGAAGTACATGTTCTTTCACAAGCCTAACAACCCAACAATAGATGATTGATCAGTAGGGGAACCGAAGATACTCCAAATGGAACGCTCACTTTAAATATTTACTAGAAAGGCACTGCCACAAATGACAAAATGAAAAGAAACTTCAGTAACTGACACTGTAACAAAAGTGAAGTCTATCAATATCTTTAGTATCAATTTGAATGTTCGGTTCAGGTCTAGTGAACAAGAAGCAGTGCCTGGTTAGCTTGTTTGAGTGAGACCACTTCAGTCATTGGCTTGATTGGGTGTCATTCATGATGCTTCTCTGATGGTGTTTTTTTAGATGGAAATTACATTAGTGGTTGTTTAAAAAGTGGTTAGTTGTTCGCTGTTCACTCTGCTGCCAGCATCATGGAGTTTGTACAGAGCATTTAGTTATTTTTTTCCACATTTGGCGTTATAACAAAGAAGTAGTCAATAATTCTGATCACTGCTCCATTTCAACCCACAATATTTGCAGTAGTTTGCTTTTGGCACACATGGAGAGAAGTTTGAGTGCCCTTACACCAAGTTCCACAAGATCGGACAAGGCATAGAACATTCCCAGCAGGTAGGTATGAGAACCGCCATGTGTCTGTGGATTAGCCCCCTGCTCAAGGGTAAGGGGGCTAAAAGGAGGACAGAAGTCCTAAAAATTGTGCTAAGACTAATTAAAATGTGTAAATTATTATGATGGTAGAGGAAGTGACATCACAAACAGTAATTTCATCCACTTATAATGGGGAAGGGGCCTATTTTAAAATATCAAGTTAATAAAATTATGTAAGATATAAATAACAAGTTTTCCACATTTTAGCATGTTATTGAGCTCAGAAATAACTGAAACAGACACTATCTTTTGTTTTTTTTACAAAGCTATGGATCTCTGGATTATATTTTAAACCGCAGTGATGGAGAAAACAAGATCTGCTTAGTGGATGTTTTAAACAGTCAAACTTGCCTTCATACATGTTTGCTTTCTGCTGGTTAATTTGTCAAGCATCAAAGCACAAAATCACTGCACATTTGCATTTCTTTAGGTGATGGAAGGGTAAACAATGTGACTTTCACTCTTAGTTCTCCGATCAGACATTCAAAGATAACCCCTAACTGGGCGTCTCGCAAAATAAAGGGGCAATGCCAGGGAGTGTTTAAGAAAACCTGAGTCCAGGTTACACCTGCACAGTGTTTGTAAATGCAAGCAGCTGCAGTGTTGGTGCACAAGGTAATGTAGCATCTTCCCCAGCCAGGTACCCACTGAAATACTAGGCCGCACAGGGATCTGTAACTCATACATCTTTATCCCTCTGCATGTTCCTGTAAACCCCCAACATTCCAAAGCAAACTTTCATAAATTCTATTCTAGCGATTAAGTCAGACACTGATACAGAACCGTTGGGGAACCATAAAGGTTCCATTCTCATCATGGAAGACACTACATCCCCCCTCTGTTAAATGAAAAAGTGCAAATTTTAAGAAATCATTAGACCGACACTAAGGGGGTTATTCTAACTTTGGAGGAGTGTTAATCCGTCCCAAAAGTGACGGTAAAGTGACGGATATACCACCAGCCGTATTACGAGTTCCATAGGATATAATGGACTCGTAATACGGCTGGTGGTAAATCCGTCACTTTACCGTCACTTTTGGGACGGATTAACACCTCCTCCAAAGTTAGAATAACCCCCTAAATCTATATATACAGAAAAATGTACACCTATATCTCTTAAATTAATCTTCTTGGCGCTTTGATCTGTCTACTCGATCTGATTACTGGAATCAGTAATAGTTACTGTGTTTTCACAATCAGGCCTTCTTTCACCATCTTGAGCTGAAGATCGATGAAACACAGGCTTGAAGTAAGAAGAGTCTCTGGTAAGGGACTCCCCAGGGTGGTGGGCAGCCACCATGTGTCCTTTGGTAGACACTACTTGAAACGGTTCAGCATCATAAGGAGCATCATATTTTATTTTCAGAAGTTGTTGAGTGATCACTAAATCTTCCTTTTGAAGCGAGAGGTCTTTCACATATCGCCTTTTGTCTGTATACATTTTCATTTTCTGATTTTAAACCAAGTCCCTCATATGAATTCAGTTTTGATTAGTATTACTTTGTGTGGTCCATTGGGGTATCTTGGTTGCTACTGCTCTCCCATTCATCAAAGTTGCAGGACTTTCACCTGTGGTCAAGTGGGGTGTTGAACGATAAGCTTGTATAGTAGAGTTCAGCACTGTTTTTAAATTGAGCTTTTCAAGTGTTGCAAACAGCACCACTTTCTTTAGCATAACCATAAAATGCTTAACAAGTCAATTGGTCTGTGACCAAAAGGGTATGGTCTTTTGATGTTTCACATTCAGATGCTCCAGAAATTCCTTAAATTATTTGCTATTAAAGGATACACCATTGTCCGACTTCACAATGGGTGGCAAACCCCAGGTTGCAAATATGCCTTCAAGTTTCATTGATGGCAACTTTCTCTCATGCATGTTTGGGGAGATCTGACATATTTAGCTTTTGCTGAGTGACTTCTCTTGACAGGCAACTGCATGTGTGACAGACTTTGAACTCCCTTTCAACTCTTTCATATAGAAACCAAACACGGTCTCAAAGAGCTCTCTTTGTAGCAACAATACCACAATGTCCTTTGTGAGCCACCTATATCACTTTTTTGTTGTAAACTCTCTGGAATCAGGATCCTCAATCCTTGCAGAATAACTCCTTCCTAAATTATGGATAATTCATCCTTGACATTCTTGTACTTTTGATATTCGCCATCATTACTTGTTGGTCGACTGTGTTTGTTCCAAAACTGATGTGTAATTATGTCTTTTAATTTAAAATGTCATTATCATGACTCATAGCAGTGACGATTTGGGCTAATGATACAGCAGCTGGTGTATTTGACTAAAATGAAATTGATGTAGTCCTCAGCCGTTTTTTGAAGGTGTAGTCTGACCTTGAATAGGCACTTTCAAAAAGTAGTCAGCAGAATTTTGATCCTTCTCAGGTTGGTGCAGCGTATGTATAATTGTGCTCTTGCAATCATAGTCCCCATCCTTCAATTTGAGGGGACGTCTTGGCCATTGGATTGCCAAATATAGTCAGCAAGGCTTGATGATCAGTCACCAGCGTAAAAGGTTTTCCATACAGTAATATATGGAAATGTTTGCAAGGACAAACTATATCTAAACTTTCCCTTTTTGGGCTGTGAATAAACATGTTCTGTCTGAGATAAGATTCAACTAGCATAGTCCAGAATGTGTCTCCTTGTATGTGGGCGTTGTTAGAAATGGGGTCCTTGGTTGGCAGTCAGGTTTCCCCCTGTTCAAGCAAGGACCCTCACCCTAGTCAGGGTAAGTCACACGCAATCCAAATTATCCTGTGCCCACCCTCTGGTAGCGTGGCACTGAGCAGTCAGGCTCAACTTAGAAGGCAATGTGTAAAGTATTTGTGCAATAAATCATGGAATGACAAAGTGAAAACACCACAAAGATACACCACACAGGTTTAGAAAAATATAGAATATTTATCTGAGTAGATTAAGGTCAAAATTATCAAGATTTGATAATTACAAGATGAGATATCACTTTGGTAATGATAAATAGAGTCTTTTAGTTCTTAAAAACAACAATGGTCTCTTGCGAGTGCAAAGTACCTAGTTTGTATCTAAATTATCCAGACGGCCTGCAGAGGAGAAGATGCATGGAAAACAGGGAGGTGTGCGTCGGTTTCTCCGGGCGCACACAGACAATGCGCCAATGCTTTTCCAAGCAGCAAGGGCTTTACTTCGATTTCCGGGGCGCAGACTTGGATCATCTTAAGGTTGCAGGGTATTTGGACACCCCAGGGACGATGCAGCAAAATCTTGGGTGTACAGGACGGAGTCACAGAAGCTGCGTCGATCTGGTGGGCGATGCAGGGAAATTTCTGTTGCACTGCAGGCGCTGCGTCGATTCTTCTCGCAAGAAGTTGGGCTCCATCGTTCTGACTTGATGATGCATCGATCCGGTGGGCTGTGTGTCGAAGTTCTGGTCTCAACACTGGCGCTGCGTTGATGTCCACTCGGGGAGCCGGGCTGCATAGTTCTGGTGCGGCGATGCCGTGATTTTCCCACTGCAGGGCAGGCAGAGCATCAATTCTGGCAGGCTGTCCATGGATATTTGCCGCACAATGAGTCCTTTGCAGAGATGAAGTCTTTTTGTCCCTGAAACTTCAGGAAACATGAAGGAAGCTCAATCCGAGCCCTTGGAGAGCACTTTTCAGAAGAGCCAGAGAGCAGCAAGGCAGCAGGGCAACAGCAAGGCAGCAGTCCTCTACAGCAAAGCAGGCAGGTGAGTCCTTTGGCAGCCAGGAAGCCTCTCTTACCAGGTTGCAGGTTCAGGTTCAAAGTTCCTTTCCTAGTAGGTATCTTGTCAAGAAGTGTCTGAGTTGGTAGGGTCATGGACCCGGTTTAAATACCCAAATATGCATTTGAAGTGGGGGAGACTTCAAAGAGTGGCTTAGAAGTGCACAAGGTCCCCTTTCAGTTCCATCCTGTCTGCCAGGGTCCCAGTAGGGGGTTTCACAGTCCATTGTGTGAGGGCAGCCACTGTCAATTGAAATGTAAGTGTCAGGTCCTCCACCCTACCAGCCCAGGAAGACCCATTCAATATGCAAATGTGTGCAGGTGTGACTGAGCATCCTGTGTTTGGGGTTGTCTGCATGAAATGCACAATGAAGCTGTCAACTAACCTAGCCAGACATGGATTGTAAGGCATAGAAGGATTTAAGTGCAGAGAAATGCTCACTTTATAAAAGTGGCAGTTCTAAAAATAGTAACATTAAATCCAACTTCACCAGTCAGCAGGATTTTGTATTACAATTTTGGCCATAATAATATGACCCTGTTACTCAGACAGTATAAAAAGGTAGCCCTAATGTTAGCCTACGAAAGGAGCAGGCCTCACAACAGTGAAAAACTAATTTAGGAGCTTTACACCACCAGGACCCATAAACTATACATGTATATGTCCTGCCTTTTATCTACATAGCACCCTGCCCTATGGGTTAGCTAGGGCCTTCCTTATGGATGACCTCTATGTAGAAAAGGGGGAGTTTAAGGGTTGGCAAGTACTCCTCAACTAGGAGGTGCCTCCACAGTCCGCGTGGACAGTTTGGCTGAGGTGGGTCGTTGGGACCCTGCTCTTACCGGCAGGATGGGGTGTGGGGGAGGGAAGAGGTCAAGTTGGGCAAGGAAAAGCTTCTTAGGGACGGTGGGGTGGGAAGAGGGAGGAGGGATGTGTCAGGATACTTCAATTCGATTTCCTCAGAAGCAGAAGATAACTCCTCAGTCCCGACCCGAGCTACTCACAACGAATATTAATCCTTCGTGCTGAGTACCCCGGAGGGGTAAAGGGGAATGGGATGGTAGAGAGACTGCCACAGAGATGATGAACGCCAGTACTCAGTCTGCCTCTTCACATCTAAGATTGGATACAGCACCTGCAAGAGTCACAGTCACAATTACTAGGGACATACAACATCAGTTTTTCACTTTCTACTCTCAACACTTAATTCTCTTTAATTCTATTATTTCTTCACTCGCCCTGAGTTCTCTGTAGCCTTGCTTCTCTCTATAAATGATAGCTCTTCTTAAAAAATGCTTATTACTGATTCTGGAAGAACTTCTCAACCTTTGTTAGAGATTGGTTTTATGTTGCTATAAATATATATATAGTTGGTGATAATGCGTTCTTCAAATCAGCTGATGTTATTTAATTTCTCCTGTCTTATTGTGACTTCTGTCAATACTTGTATTTGTAAATGCTTGTTTATTAAAGTCCCTTCCTCCTTTCTTACTTCGACAATTGTTGATAACTTGTATTTGTAAATGCTTGTTTATTACAGTTAGTTTCTCCTTCCTTACTTCGACATCTGTCGATAACTTGTAGTTGTAAATGCTTGTTTATTTAAGTTTGTTTCTCTTTTAAACTCTATTTTGGTTTATTACCATTGAATTTGTAAATGCTTATTTTTTTAACAGTTCGTTTCTCCTTTAAACTTGGCCTTTGTTTATAACCTTGACATTTGTAGATAATTGCTCTTTTAAAGTTCGTTTTTTCTTTGACTTTAATATCTTAAACAAGAACCTTGTAAACATAAGGTTAATTCATACATTAACTCTGTAGCCTTGCCGACTTCCACGGGAACGGTCTACTATCAAACTCTTCGAATAAACCTTGACAATATTTATCCGTTTTCTGTAATATAATCTTCAAATGTAATTTTACCTCACAGGAGTTTCTGCTCTGAAGCGCGCTCTCTCTCCACACAGCTGATTCCTGTCAGACCTCAGTTGAAGTGCAAGGCTTCCAGCTGGAGAGCTCGTAACCTAGCAACCAACCGATTGCAAGACTAGAACTGTAACTAACCTTCAGGACTCACAGCGGCCATCTTGGATCTTCTCTCCTTGATTCTTCCTTTGAAATAAGCACAAGATTACTCTGCAAACCTTCTTCCAGTTTAGGCTTTGCTGTCTCCACTGAGGATATCTCTTTGCTTTTCTCATGCACTTCTTTGATTTGACTTGGCAAGTTTGTGTGGTCATGACAGGATGGGAGTGGAGGTTGAGGGAGTGGTTGTTAGAGATGTATGTCTGCTGGACTTGGGTGCAGGTGCATGGGTAGTGTGCATCTGTGAGGTGGATGGCTGTTGGGTGTCTGAGTGCTTGTGTTTGTGTCCTTTAGGAGTGGGGGACAGACAGGGTGGGAGAGGACACAGGGGACGCATGCATGGATGTTGTGGAGGTGTCTGCTAGTGAGGTGTGTGCTGCTTGGAGTGGTGATGCTGGTGGTGGATGTTGATGCAGTGCATGCAGGTCTGAGTGTGGATGTGACTATGAGGGAGGTGGAGGAGGAAGAAGGGGGGACAGTGGAGGCAGTGGATGTAGCTGTGTGTGCTACTGTCTGGTGTTTGCGTGAGTGCTTGTGGGCTGAAGTGTGGTGCCTGTGTTTGACTGTGCTACTCTTGTGTGATGTCCTGTGTGCATGGTCGTCTGTATGTGTCCATGGGATGGGTTGGGGTTCAGGATACTGGGATTGGGAAGTTGTAGTTGGAGGGGGACAGTAGGAACAGGGACAATGGCTGCCATCAGAGAGGACAGAGCCTGAATTGATCTCTGTTGGGCCGCCAATCCACTGTAGATGCCCTCCAGGAATGCATTGCATTGCTGCATCTGGGATGCCAGCCCCTGGATGGCATTCACAATGGTTGACTGCCCTACAGAGATGGATCTCAGGAGGTCAATAGTCTCCTCAGTAAAGGCAGCGGGCCTGACTGGGGCAGGGCCTGAGGTGCCTGGGGCAAAGGAGATACCCACCCTCCTGGGTGAGCGGGCACAGGCAACTCGCTGAGGGGCTACTGAGAGGGCGGTGCTGGTACGGGGTTTGGCGGCTGTACCTGCAGCTGGGGTGGTCACAGAGGTGTACACCACCACCAGGGAGCTTCCATCGGAGGAGGTATCCGAGTCGGTGTTGTCACATCCTGTCCCCGTCGTGGTGCTCCCCTCGCCCTTTGTCCCACTGGTTCCCTCTGCGTCGGTGGACTCTGCCTCCTGGTTCCTGTGGGATGCAGCTCCCTCTGTCACCGGTGCCTCTGCTTCTCTGCCAGATTACGCTAATTCACATATGGTCAGGATGGACAGGATGACAGAAGAAAAAAGGGGAAGAGAGAGAAAGGGAGCACTAATTACTGCACCAACACCACAGAAGGCATACACAGTATTGTCAGATATAGGAATCAGGATTTAGCACTATGCATTGCACTGCCAAACAATTGGCTATATGCCACAGCAAGATGAGGGCCAACCACCGCCAACTGCACTCCTCCTGTCACCCACTAAGCCCTGTCTGACATGGAATGCAACCTGGCTAGGTTACCTTGTTTTCCCTTTCAACTATTACCCTTGCGCTGGATCACGCTGCAATGTCTGGCCTGGCATTAAGGGGCACCCACTCACTGACACCCACCACCCGGATCCTATGCCACCTACAAATTAGTGTTGTAATGGCCACTGTACTCACCCCCTTGTGACTGCTGTGATGCCCTCAAGCACCCATCGAGCTCTGGGTAGGCCACCGCCAGGATGTGGGCTATCAGGGGGTCAGGATCCGATGGACACCCCTTCCTCATTGAGAGGACAGCCCCAGCTGGGCCTCCGCTGTCTTCCGTGCCCAGCGTCTCAGGTCCTCTGACTGTTTCTGACAGTGGGTGATCTACCTGCAATAGACCCCCAGGGTCCGCATATCCTTGGCGATGGCACGCCATAATCCCTTCTTTTGATGGTTGCTGTCCTGCAGAGGCGATACAGACGGGAGGACACCATTATACAGACAATCCAGCCTGTCACACATATGGCCCACCAATCCCGGTTCCATCACCATTGGCACACACATCGCCCAGCGCACACCATGTACATCACCACATGACATTCCCCCCTGATGACATGATGCTTGCACACACATCTCAATGCATCCTTCCCACATGCATTGTGCCCAAGGTATACTCATCTGTTGGTCTGGAGGCCTATACAGCAGTCCGTACTGGGGTCGGACCCCATCCCCCAATCGTTCCAACTCCTCCGTAGTGAAGGCAGGGGCCCTTTCCCTGGTCACACGGGCCATGGTAGGTTCCAGACACAGGTCACAGCAGCACACACAGTGTAGGTGTTCTCCTGTTGAAGGTCAGGAAACAAGTGAGGATTCAGATAGAAAATGGCGGTCACGGTTGTGGCAGTGTACACCGTCACGATCGGCGCAGATCCCCATTGGTCACTGTACTCCATAGAGCCCCATATTATCCAATGAGGAATTTCACACGTGCAAGACGCCTTACGTCACAACACCCAACTTTGGCGGAATTCCCTCACTTCCATCTGTCCCTATATACACAACAGGCAGACACCATTTCTTGGTGGTGGACAACGATCAGATTAACCTTGACTGCATCACTGACTAGATTTGCACATACCTTGCCATTCCCACTGTGCCATCACATAAATGCACTATATGCACTGAGGTGGTGGTTCCATTGTTCAAATTATGACAGCCTACTCACTCTTGTGTCCCTTCGATACCTACCACTGCGGATGAATGGGAGGAGAAGATGAACCCCGTGTACAGACCCCTTGTGGACTTGGCTACACTGGAGGACAGGCACATTATACTGATTATAGACTGGAAAGGGCCAAAATCACAGAGCTGTGTCCCCAATTGGAGCCTGACCTGATATCAGCCATCTGTCATCCCACTGGGATCCTCCCCTCTTGTGCAAGTGCTATCAGTGCTCCATTTCCTGGCAACTGGTTCTTTCCAAGTGGCAGTGGGCTTGGTAGCTGGAATGTCACAGCCAATGTTTTCAATCGTGCTGGCAAGGGTTTTGTCTGCCCCGGTGAAACACACGTGCAGCTCCATCGCTTTCCCCCAGGTGGAAGATTTTGCCACTGTGAAGGAAGGATTCTATGCAATGGGGGATATCCCCAATATTATTGGGGCGATTGACGGTACACATGTTGTGTTTGTGCCCCCCGCCAGAATGAACAGGTGTTCAGGAATCATAAGAGTTTCCACTCACTGAATGTGGGTGGACCAGTACATCTCCCACGTCACTGCCAAGTATCCTGGGTCGGTGCATGATGCCTTTGTCCTGAGGAATAGCAGCATCCCAAAAGTGAAGGGCCAACTACAGAGGCACAGGGTGTGGCTAATAGGTGAGCCAGAGTCCCCACCCACTGTACGTTAGTGTATGCCTTCAGGTGTTATCCCCATAGGATTGTGTAAGGCTAAATGTTGTCCCTCAATACTTGCAAGTGACTCTGGTTACCCAAACCTATCGTGGCTCCTGACCCCTGTGAGGAATGCCAATACAGGGGCTGAGTACCGTTATAATGAGGCACATGGATGAACCAGAAGAATAATCGAGCAAAGCTTCAGGCTCCTGAAGGCCAGGTTCAGGTGCCCCCATCTGACAGGTAGTGTGCTACTCACCCAAAGGTCTGCCAGTTAGTAGTGGCATGCTGTATGTTGCACAACCTGGCCCTCAGACGACATGTGCTTTTTCTGCAGGAGGAGGGGACTGGAGATGCCCTTGTGGCAGCAGTGGACCCTGAGGACAGTGAGGATGAGGAGTCAGGGGATGAGGATGAGGAAAACAGAACATCAGTTATATGTCAATATTTCCAATGACACACAGGTGAGACAGTGGAACTGACAATTACTGTGACTATCGATGTTTTCTGTGTGGCTGTAGCATGATAGCATTCACTTCCTTTGCATCTCAACTTACTGTCACCTATGCCTTCTCATTTTCCAGATGTTGTTGATATGGCAACAATGTCCTGATGTGATCTCTACAGACAGTTACAGGTCATTATTTGCATGCTATCACAGTATTCAGATCATTTGCACTAGATGTGACTGTTCCCACAAATGCACATTTTCAACTCATAAAACAGTGTCAGTCAAATTGTGTTCAAGGGTGTTTATTGTAGTGCAAATAAGTGACTGAAAAGTGCAATGGAATGGGGTGATGTTGGAGGAAAGTCTAGGGTAATGTTCCAGTCGTTTTGTAGCACAGCTCCAGTGTCCATGGGACCGTAGGAAGGGGAGCAAAGGCTATTCAAAGTAGACAAGGTGACAGGGTGGGACACAAGGGGGACAATCAGGAGAGTCTCATTTGCTGGCGGTGGTATTGGTCTTGGCAAGTGTCTCTGGCTTCTGTCTGGGTTGCAGGGAACGTTTGCGGGGTGGTTCACCTTCTGTAGGGGAAGGGGTGCTAGTGGCCTGTGGGTCCTGTGGCGGGGCCTCCTGTCCACTAGCTGCAGCGGATGTGGTGGGCTAGTCAATAGACTGGCTAGTGTTAGGGGCCCTCTGCTGTGAAGTCCATTCTCTCATTATGTTGGCCATGTCTGCCAGCACCCCTGCTATGGAGATCATGGTGGGGCTGAGGGTCTCCCTGGTCTCCTGATGGTGTTCTTCCTGCAGCCTCTTATTCTCCTGCATGTTGTTCAGGATCTGGCCCATTGTGTCCTGGGGTTGTTGGTAGGCCCCCAGGACATTAGTGAGTGCCTCCTGGAGAGTCTGCCCCCGGCGCACAGCAGTCATCCCAGTGTCCCTGTTGCCCTGTGCCCCTGTCCTATGAACGGTGTCCCCACTGCCACTGACCCCAGGTCCCTGATTGTCTTGGGGGTGAGGTGTGGACTAGGGTCCCTGTACAGATAGGTACACCGCTGATTGACGTATCCTGGGGACAGAGGTGTGGGGACGCTGAGTAGGTACTGTGGGTTGGATACTGATGGGGGAGGCTCTGTGGTGGACTATGTGTGGGGTGAGGTGACCGACTGACCAGTGGTCCCTAATGGGCCAGGTTGTTGATCCAGATCCTAAAGTCCAGAGTTACTGTCATCACTGTGGCATCTTCTATTGGGGGACTGGATAGTCGTGGCACCTCTTCTCCACTGACATTGGCTGGGTCACCTGTGGGGATGTATTGTGCTTCATGCCTGTGACATATTGTACATCTCTATCTTCCCCTCTATCGTTGCTGTTGCCCTGCCACCTTTGAATGTGTATGTTGATGTATTGTGGGATTGTTAGTACCCCTATGGTGTGCATGCTTTGGTGATGGGTGTCCATGCAGGACTAGGAGGGCTGTCCATGCATTGATATGGCTTGCAGGGCTTGGCATTGGGGTTAGTCATCTGCATTGGTGCAGTGTGTGGGATGGAGTGGAGTGATGGGAGTGAGGGTGAGGGTGTGAGATCGCATGCAGGTATGGGGAGTGATAAAGTGTTAAATTTTGACTTACCAGTTTCCAGTCCTCCGGCTACTCCAGTGAGACCCTCTGGATGCAGTAATGCCAAGACTTGCGCCTCCCATGCTGTAAACTGGGGGTGAAGGGGTGGGGGTCCACCCCCAGTCCTCTGTATGGCGAGCTGGTGCCATGCTGCCACAGAATGTACCTTCCGTCGTAGGCCGTTCCACCTCTTCCTGATGTCGTCCATTGTTCTTGGATGCTATACCCATGCCGTTCACCTTGTCCATGATTCTCCGCCATAGCTCCATCTTCCTGGCAGTGCATATCTGCTGTACCTGTGCTCCAAAGAGCTGTGGCTCTACACTGACTATTTCCTCCACCATGACCCGCAACTCCTCAACTGTGAAACAGGGGTGCCTTTGTGGGGCCATGGGTGTTGTGTGGTGTGTTTAAGTGTGTGGCTGATGAATAGTGTGATTGGGTGTGCGTAGTGGAGTGCGTGAGGGATGTATGGGTGTGTGTAGTGGTCGCAGTGGCCTTAATGTCTGTCTGGTGGCAATGATTTGTATTCGTAGGGGTTGTGGGTAATGTGGGTGTGTGTTTTATAGTGGTGTGAGTGGGTGTGTGTGGTGTGTGTATGGGTGTCAGGTGGGTGTTGTTTGAACTGGCCAATGTTGTGTAGTTTAATATTTGGGTGTCCATTCTGAGTGCTGCGGTGTGTACGGCCAATGGTTTACCGCTGTTGAATTTCTGCTGTGGTGATTCGTGGGTCATGATGTGGTGGGCGTTGTTTTGTTGGCGTTACTGTATGGGTTTTGGTACTGACAGTTTACCACTGACCTTTGGGCTGGCGGATTTGTGTATGTGGCAGTATTCTGTTGGTTTGGGGTGTGTGTGTGTCATAATATGGCGAATGGATATCTGCCACAGCGATGGTATGTTGGCGGCCGTCACATGGCGGTAAGTGGGATTTACCACCAATGTCATAATGAGGGCCTAAGTCTCTTGTCTCTAAACAAACAACACATTTAGCAAAAGTTGTACTATTTTGCAGTTTTCTTCTAGTTCCAACTGATGATAACCTTTATTCAAATCAAGTCGAGAAAAGATTTTGATACCATTTAATTGCACAATCTTGTCTGTAATGTGCAGCCCTGGATGTTACTCTCATTCAATTGCTTTGTTTGCTTGCCTCATGTCAAAGCTTATGCGCACAGCTCCTTCGTGGTCCTTTTTAGGCACTGCTGCTACTATGGGAGAAACCCATGCCATTGGACCAGTGGAACATTCAACAATATCATGCTTAAGCAATGATTTGAGTTATTTTTGAACAGCTTCTTGTAAATGAAAAACAACTCATCTATGTCTCTGAGGAAAAGAGCAGACATCCTGATTAATATGAGGTTTTACTTTCATAGTCCTCAACTTTCCGAAATGGTGAAACTGAAGGGAATTTACTTACTATCTCGTGAAGATATTCATGTTGTAATTCACTGAAATCAGTCCCCTTTCAGCAGCCATGTTGAAACTGAGTAAACAGGCACTTGATGCTGTACCTTGAAGTACATGTCTTGGTGCTTGAACTTTGTTTTCTTATGTTTTGTTGTTGCCTTAAATGAACCTTTACCCTTCATGGGTGTCTATGCAGCCCAAGTGTATATTTTGGTCTTTGAGGACATGAGCAACATTAACAGAGACATTTCTTTGTACTTTTTGTCAGGCATTATGTTTATCGAAGCACCACTATTCACAATGATGAAAAGTATTGAACATCCATTTATTTTCAATGCAATTTTTGGACAGTGTTTGTATGATTTTGTTATGTTTACATGTCAACTTTTCTTTGACTAACTTTTCTCCTCACAGGTAACCAGTCCGACATGTGCACTTTTCTCTCAGGTAAACATTGACATGGCATAATCACTTTTTTCATTTTCACTCATTATTTAGGCTGAAAAACTGTTATATGATGATTTAGATGATTGACTTAGTTTTGTATCTATTTGCCTTAACTGATGTCGCCACTTGGCCTTGTGAGCATGTGTCAAAGGTTGCTTCTGGAACATTCTAGCGGCTGTTTTGTCTTCATTTCATGACACACTTACTTTTTCCTTTGCTCTGCACATCATCACAAAATGGTTCTTTTTACCACGGCCTTTGCATATTTGACCAATGGCAGACAATTTCTTTCGTGTGGAAACGCAAATCCAAATCTGAAACACAACTTGTTTTTGTGTTTGAGCATCACTTTGTGTCCTTCAGGCTTTTGTCTCGAATTACTTTTCACACTCAAGATTAACTCGCTTTGGGCACCTCCGGCCTCATTGTCTCACAGCACATTCCTAAGCTCTGGCAGCCATCCACACTCACTCAAGACTAAGAGTTTCTTTCAGCATTTGTTGTCTGAATAAATTGGACAAGCATACATCAATTACTCTGGGCCTCATGGTTTCTTCATCATTAAATTAATTTAACTTAATGTTTCAGTATGTCAGATCTATACACAAATTCATCACTTTTTTCACCAACTTTCCCATGTTCTTGACTGAAAACATGTTATTTATATTCGACATTTGGTACTGGATTGAACTTGAGATTCAACACATTCTTAATCTGATGAGATGTGACTTCTTCAGCATTTCTCAGCATTTACTTTATGCATTTTATCACATCATCACAAACAAGATTTTTTAGATATTTTATAATCTTCCTGTTATCATTTTCTTCAAGTGTACCAATGAACTCTTCAGAGATCTCTATCCATGCAGTCCATCTAGTACCAATATTTAGCTTTTTAGCAGTGTCAAATGGCGGTGGTGGTTTGAGGAAGGCGGCAGCAGTGTAAACCTGTGTGGAACTCACTGACATTGAGAGTAGTTCTTTCTCAGGCCAATATGACTGGAAATCAGGATCTGTTCCATTCATGCGCTGGTCCTGTTATGGACCAGCCCCAGGGTCCTCCTTGATGGGCTCCATCGGCAGAACAGCCTTCTGCTGAGTTTCTGACTGCTGGAAATATGGACAGCTCCTTTAGCACAACCCCTATGCTTCTTCTTGGGCCCTGCGTTGGCCTTAATGCAGTGACTCTGATTCGCAGGCTTGCTAAGTCTCACCTTATTCGTTGCATACTTCAGTTTATATTGTTTTACACCTGTTTGATCTGTCTTTAGAGCTATTTGATATTTGACAATTGTTTTTAATGTCTCTTTGTAAACCTGGTTGAATCCACCTTCAGCATTAACGTGCCATATATTGTATAACTTTATTTTGCGTGGCAGCTCAGTACCTTTTTGTATGATCTCGGTCGTAGTTTCTTGACCAACGATGCATAGACTTTTCTATGAAGCTCTCTTTCAATTCACATGCTTGACATTGGCTGGAATTGTGCTTTGACTCTACATACACCACCTGTCAACTTGGCACTTCGATGAAGGCACACGTCGCATGTACAAGCAGTTTGCTTGGACCTAGACAAACTATCTAGGACAGCATTGTCTTCTTTGGGTTGTTTATCCCGTATCTCATTGCCAGCTGTAGGGGTTTTCCCAGCCTGGTATCCACTGAATCGCTAGAACTGAATGAGTAGGCCACACACGGAGCTGTAACTTAAATGTTTTTATTCCTCTGTGTGTACTTGTGACCTCCCAAGATTCTAAAGCAAACTTTCATTCATTCTGTTTTAGCGATTAAGTAACGCACTGATACAGAGTCCTCAGGGAGTCATAAAGGTTTCGTTCAAATCATGCAGGACACTACAAGTAACACCTCTCTGCCTTCTTTAGTCTCTAGTAAGTGGAATGGTGCCCTTTTTCTAAAACATAGTGCAGGGCTCTCCTCATCTGGACCCTCACCAACTTGTGCCCTGGCTTGCAACCATTGCCTTGCTGTTTTTTAGGACTGTAGCATTAACAATGTTCCCCTGACTTGAGCCCCACCCCTCATATGCACGCCTCACTACCTCTATAGCTCCACTTACCCTTAAGGCAGTGATATTCTGAATTTAAAGTATAACATGAGAGTTGTCCCAGTTTAATACCCGATGACAGTTTCTCATGTTAGTAGAGGTGGGTTGCAGAAGTGTCTATGAGGGAGTCTCCATTGGCTGCAAAGTTTGGCTGGTCCCAATGTGGGGCTGCTGATGCTCTCCATGTGGATAATTCTGTGACCGACCTTCCACCTCAAGTTGCAGGGCTCATTTAACAAATGAGAATGGCCTGGGTAATGGTTTACAGAACTTGCTGAAAGAGGTTACTTCTGTGTAGATGTGGCCCAAGTTTTTATTCAGATGGGAGTTTGTAATTGTTTGCACTGCTCACACTTGCAGATTGCTTAAATCCTGCCTCTGGCCGCATTTTCTATGATACAAATTTTTTTTGTCTTTTTGCAGGTGGAAAAAACTCCTTGTCAATAGTGATAATGCTTTTGGTGGGGGTGGGATGTACCTGTAAATGTCTTGGCCCGCCTCTTCCCTCACCACTGGTGACTGCCTGTCAGCAAAAACAAACAAACACTGTTCTCTGTGGGTAAAGCAAGATTGTTTACAATTCAGCTTTTACTAACACTTGTATCCCATAAGAGTATTTGTTTTTTCAAGGTTGCTGTGTTTCTGTAGTTTCTGTCATGCAACATATGACTTTTGAATAGTACACACTGTAAAAAGAGTTGCCTCTATTTTGCTGTTTGAGTTCAGCTTGTGGGTGGATGACTATTAGGAGCTGTGGAGTTCAGACCAAATGCAGTTTAAATTTCTCAACGGGCCTGTCACTGAGTCACAAAGGGGTTCAGAATACATGCTCCTCCAATTCTTGGTCTCTCTGCAGAGCGCACAGAGCAATGGTCTGGTGTGCCAGTTGTGATTGTGATTACATACAAAAGTGTGTGAAGGAGGGCAAAAGCTACCAAAATAATGAAAGGGTGAAAGTTGAAAAGTGCAGTATTTACAGGTGAATGAGATGTGCTGTGTATGAGGGTAGTGAAGTGAAGTAGATGCATGAAAGCATGTGCAGGAGAGAGAAAAAAGGGAGTGTTGAAGAGGAAAGAGATGAGCATGAGAAATGCAGGTTGTTTCAGAAAGATATGAGGAGAATAAAAGCAAAAGTGTCTAGCCAAGAGACTGCAGAAGAGTGTGCTGGGAAGAGGAGAACAGGAGTGAGTGAGACACTCTGAAGACCACTGCCCCTGTCACAGGAAATATATATACCATGAGATCTGTTTTAGGCTCTGCTAAGATATACAAATATGGATTTACTTCAGTACCTCAAAAACTACTGAACAGATTTACAACAAAAAACAAAAAGGATGATCTTCAGACCAAAAGCTACCTTTTTGACAAATTTGGGGTAATGCTGTCTAGCAGTTTGAGCTGCATTCGTGTCAAAAAAGCCTACAGGAATGAACTTGGGAAATGCACTTTTTTGCATCCCCCTTTTTCTCATCCCCTGCTTGACTGATCATCCCAAAACTTCCCATGTATACAAAACCATAGAAATGTACCTGTTATAGTTAGAGTTATCTTAAGTAACTATAACTCGTGCCCTAAGGTAACTATGACTCATGCCCCCACCAAGCACAGTTTTTGCATTAAAAATGTTACTGCAAAAATTACACTGAAATGATCAAAGATGATATCAATGATTTCATGAGGGGAGTAATTTGTGGTGTAATTAGCAGTGCATGGCGAGGGCACGAGTTATAGCTCCCTTAGTGCATGAGTTATAGCTACTTGAGATAACTCAAACTAAAACAGGTGAATTTCTATGGTTTTGTATGCTCGAAATGTGAGCCTAACTATAATGACCCCATAACCTCTGGTTTTATAAGTTAATTTCTATTTTTTTTAAAATTTATTTCCTAACTATAACTTTCCTGTAACCTTTGTTTTTTCAGTGAATTTTCATGATTTTTTTAACATTAAGTAATTTTTATTACTATATCTTCATTCAACCACCGCCACGCATGACCCTTGGCCGTGCCCGGCAGTGGTTGTTGGCCAGTCCCTGTGTCCAAGCCCCCTAACCACCCAACCCCACACTGCGCAAGTCTTTTGGCCATGCACAGCAGGAGTTGGTCGCAGGTCCACATGGTGAAGTGAAGCCATTTTAGTGATGATTGTGTGCACATTATTTTACCAAGTAGGCCTGCTGCCCGTGCTCTTTAGCCTAGTAACATTTCACTTTATTTCATTTAATTCTTTTAGAAACTACCATATTCATGGTAATGTTTTATTTTCCTTTATTTTGCTGTTCCTTCACTTAGGAAAGCATTTACTTTTCTTAGCACAACATTCTTTGACTCTGTGATTTCTTCCAGGCTGCGACGAGATAGGAAGGCCAGCACAAGTGGTACACCACGTCTCTAACATTTCATAGAAACACACATATGTTTTAACATGGTGACACTTTTCTCAGAACGCTAGCTGTTTTATTATAAAACCATCTCTCTGTCTCCTGCATGTTAGAGGGAGGTCCCAGCCAGATGATCACTACAGCATGCTGTCTGACTTTGTTACAGCTGCTCGCTGAAGCTACCAGTTACCTGCACTATATGAGGATGGTGTCTCAACAGACGACAGGCTCCTTCACTACTGTCATACTCAGGTATGGGGGATGATGTCTTCCCAGGGGAACCCTGAATGGTGGATTAGGGCTTATCCTGCTGTGCTCTAAAATTGAACATTAGTGGCGTAGGTAGGAATCAAATATTTTGTATAGGGACAGTGTGGTGGGACTTTTATTGTGTTTCACATTTCCTGTCACCATTCTGCTTCTAGCATGTTTCATCATCCTCATTATTGCATTTCATGTTATTTTATCTAGGATGTAGTTGATTCAGTAAATCCTATTGAACCATTCCCTGCTTCTGGTTGTTCTTGCATGTGTGAGACAAATGTAACTGAGAGAAAAGGATGAGATCTGATCCACCACGATTTCCCCGAGAAGTCACAATGTCATGCGCCTGGTTTGCACAGATCACCCCTGCTCTTGGGCATAGGTGAGGCTTTGCTGACTGGCCGGAAATGGATTAGGCTGACAGTTGTCACAGGGTGTTGGATCGAACATAGATCCCCATAATTCAGGTGATGCTGCCACCCAAATCGTGCAGCCTCATTGGTAAAATGAGAGCCAACATGACAGTGGCCCCCTCTCCTGGCCTATTTTGGCCCCGGGGACCCCATCTCCCATGGTCCTGTGTTAACATATGTAATTTTTGGGGGGAACAGGGGCTGTGTGCCCCCCCCACCAGGGCCGATCTTGGATCTGAGGACTCCATCCCCTGGGACCCAGCCTTCTAAAATGTGTTTTTTTCTTTGGAGAGAGAGGAGCCAATTTCAGCCCCAGGGACTCTATCCCCTGGGGCCCAGCATTAATATATTTGTTCTTTTTGGGGAGGGGGGCCACATGGCCCCCACTCCCTGGGTCGATCTTGGCCCCGGGAACCCCATCCCTCAGGGCCCAACCTTCTAAAATTGTTTTTTTGGGTAGGAAAGGCCACACAGCTCCTCTCCGCTCACTTATTTCAGCCCCAGGGACCCTACCCCAGGCAGATCACGGCCCTGGGGACCCCATCCCTGGGGTCTGGCATAAGCATTTTATTTTTTGGGAGTGAGAGGAGGGCAGTGTGGTCCCCTCCCCATGCCCATCTCGGCCCTTGGAACCCCATCCCCCAGGGCCGGATCATGTCACCTAGGTTCCCCCAGGGCAACTGTTAGGGACCGCGGGGCAAGCATGAAGACTCCCATGGTCCCAGCCCACTCCCTGCCTCCTGCAGGAGCAGGCATTGCTGTCAGACAGGGAGCTGTTAAAGATGCAGCTTCCTGTCTGGGAGAGCAATAGTTTCCTTTGTGTTTCCAGCATGTGAGAGCTGTTTGACAGTTCTCACTTGCTGGAACTGGAGTGTTTGCTCTGACTTGGTGGGAGCTGTCACCCGGGATATAGCAGGATCTGGTCCTGGGGATGGAAGTCCCCAGGGCCATTATTGGCTCCATGAGGGGGTGCTGCATGCTCCCGACATTTAGCCCCCAGGAGGTGGTGGTCCCCGGGTTGGAGTCCGAAATGGACCCCCAATCTTATTTACATTTAGCCCTGGGGAGGTGGCAGTCCCCAGGGCTGCGGGAGGCCAGGCACACCCTCTGCTTTTAATTGGGTATTAGCTTAGAAGAGGCAGTGGTTCCTTAGACTGCGAGGCGATCCCACATTTCATAGGACATTAGCGCTGGGGAGGTGGCGATCCTTGGGGCTGCGAGGGGGGCCAGGTGTTCCCCCGCATTTCATCACACATTAGCTCCGGGAAGTCCCTGGGGCTGCGGGGGCCAGGCAGCTCTCCTGCAATTCTGCAATTCATCACACATTAGCCCCAAGGAGGTGGTCCCCGGGGCTCTGAGCAGGCCAGGCAGCTACCACAAAATGTAATTGGACATTTGCCCCGGGTGGCGGCAGTCCCTGGGGATGCAGGAGGCCTGCCCCACCCCCATTCAAAATGTCAATGTATTTTTTTCTTTGACTGCTACCCAGATTACCCAGGATCAATCTGTACCTTGGCACTGATGGGGTTATACAAGACACACATTATTTTATTTTGTATCTCCCCATACTATGTGTTGCCTGATATGAGCAACTTTGTGTTATACATTAGAGCACTATGCTATATTGTGGCGTTTATAATGAATTTGGCAAAATATTCGCAACTCAATGATCAATTCAGTATGTCAGAAATATGTAACATTAGGATTGAATGTAAGCTTTCCTGCTAATTGTAAAAAATTAATCATATGCTAAATAAGATATGTTTTGTATCTTAGAATGATGAACTAATATGAGTGAACATGTTAAAAGATGGCATCCGCCTTTGTGTTGTGTCGATTTCACCATTCCGTTGTTCGTTTAGATGGCCCCTTAACTTGTGATACTATATAAGATATGTAAAAATGGCACCCATTTTCGGGAGCAAGGTTGTAAGGTGACAAATTGCCTCTTCTTTGCATTACAGAGACGAGACCTGCTAAATATAAAAGTGTTTCACCCTCGTAGGTGCAGCCAGTGCTGGAGGTGTTCCAGGCATTTCTTTCTTACTGAAAAGACCAGCATGGCTTCAGCTTGTCTAATTACAGGCACCTGATTAGTCTCTTTAAATACTGGTCCGCCCCAGTGGACCTCTCAAGTGAGCAGTGCATGCTGGTTGTGGTGGTCCGGCAATTTTTTCATTTTGCCCCAAGTGGGTTGCTGGAGCCAAACGAAATAATGAACCCAGGTGCAAAACCTTTGTAGGCGAATCCAAAGTAAAATTGTCAGATTTGCTGTGAATAACCCAACCTGATTGCTCTTATGTGACAATCCATTTTTAGTCACACAGACCTGTTTCGATGTGCAGTGGTGCTGCCTTCCCGGCTGGACAGGCCGGTTAATTATCAAAAACGAAGTTGTCCTCATGTGAAAGCGCACTCCCAACAGGTTATATAAACGGGAAGAAAAAGCAAAGCCAGCAACTCACAGTGAATTCCTTAAGCAGTTTCATTATTCCAGGCCTTAAGTTATAAAATCATCTCTGGACACATGTTTCAAGGTCAATCCTTTCTTCAGCAGAGAAAAATATAAAAGTGTTTCACCCTCGTAGGTGCAGCCAGTGCTGGAGGTGTTCCAGGCATTTCTTTCTTACTGAAAAGACCAGCATGGCTTCAGCTTGTCTAATTACAGGCACCTGATTAGTCTCTTTAAATACTGGTCCGCCCCAGTGGGCCTCTCAAGTTTTCTCTGCTGAAGAAAGGATTGACCTTGAAACACGTGTCCAGAGATGATTTTATAACTTAAGGCCTGGAATAATGAAACTGCTTAAAGAATTCACTGTGAGTTGCTGGCTTTGCTTTTTCTTCCCGTTTATATAACCTGTTGGGAGTGCGCTTTCACATGAGGACTACTTCGTTTTTGATATATATATATATATATATATATATATATATATATATATATATATATTGTTAGACCTGACAGCCTTAGGGTGGTCAGCCTCAACTTTTTACCTGCCTCCCTCCACTTTTGACACTGTTTTTGCTGGTTTTAGGACTCTGTGCACTTTACCACTGCCAACTGTGCTAAAGTGCAAATGCTCTCTCTCTTAAAACATGGTGACATTGGCTCATACCCAATTGGCATACTTAATTTGCATGTAAGTCCATAGTGAAGTGCAATGCATGTGCCCAGGGCCTGTAAATGCTACTAGTGGACCTGCAGGTCTGATTGTGCCACCCACATAACTAGTCCCATAACCATGTCTCAGGCCTGGCATTGCAAGGCCTGTGTGTGCAGTTTCACTGCCACTTCGAGTTGGCATTTAAAAGTACTTGCCAAGCCTGACACTCACCTTTTTCTACATATGTCACCCCCAAAGAAGGCCCTAGATAACCCACAGGGCCGGGTGCTATGTAGGTAAAAGACAGGACATATACCTGTGTATTTTTTATGTCCTGATATAGGAAAACCCCTAAATTTGTTTTCCAGTGCTATGAGGCCTGCTCCTTTCATAGGCTAACATTAAGGCTACCCTCATAGACTGTTTGAGTGGTAGGTTCTGATCAGAAAGGGGTAGACAGGTCATATTTAGTATGGCCAGGATGGTAATACAAAATCCTGCTGACTGGCGAGGTTGGATTTTATATTACTATTTAAGAAATGCCACTTTTAGAAAGTGAGCATTTCTCTGCAATTAAAATCCTTCTGTGCCTTACAGCCTGTCTCCAATCCACGTCTGGGCTGGGCTGGTTGACAGCTTCCTTGTACATTTCACCCAGACAAACACAAACACAGGATGCTCAGTCACACCTGCACACATCTGCAAACTGAATGGGTCTTCCTGGGCTGGAAGGGTGGAGGGCCTGACACTTACATTTCAAAGGACAGTGGCCTGCCCTCACACAATGGACTGTTGTACTGAAAGGGGACCTTGTGCACTTCAAAACAACTCTTTGAAGTCTCCCCCACTTCAAATGCTCTGTTGGGTATATGAACTGGGTCCCTGACCCTACCACCTTAGACACTTCCTGGGACAGACACTCTGAACCAGATACTGCAAGCTGCCAAGAGGAGCTGCCTAGCTGCCCAAAGGATTTACCTGGACTGCTTTGCTGTGAAGGACTGCTGCCTTGCTGTTGCTCTGCTGCCTTTCTGACCTCTGGCTCTGCTGAGAACTGCTCTCCAAGGGCTTGGATTGAGCATGCATCCTGTTTACTAAAGTCTCAGGACCAAAAAGACTTCACCTCTGCAAAGAAACTCCTTGTGTGGCGAAAATCGACGGACAGCCTGCAGGAATTGATGCACAGCCTGTCTAGCAGTAAAGGAATCATTGCATCGCTTACCTGGAATGATGCAGCCTGGCTCAATGAGAGGAGATCTTCATAGCGCCAGCGTTGCAAGCGTAACTTTGACGCACAGCCCAGTGGATCGACGCATCACCAAGCCGGAATGAGGCAGCCTGACATCCTATGGGAGGAATCGGCGCAGCGCCTGCCACACAACAGAAACTCCAATGTATCAGCCACCGGATCGATGCAGCACCTGTGACTTCATCCTACATACCCAGAATTTTTCATGCATCGTCCCTGTGCATCAAAACACCCAGTATAGCAAAGAGGATTCAAGCCTGCATGCTGGAATTCAACGCAAAGCCCTTGCCGCGTGGAAAAGAATCAACACATCGTCTGTGTGCACCCTGAAATCCGATGCACACCATTCGTTCTCCATGTATCTCCTCCTGTGCGGTCCCTGTGTGTATAATTTTGACGCATACCAAGTACTTTTTGCTTGCAAGAGACAATTGTTGCTTTTAAGAACTTACAACTCTTATTATTACCAGACTGATATTTCAACTTGTGATTATCAAATCTTGATAGTTTTGATCTTAATTTATTCAGATAAATATCTCATATTATTTTTAACTGTGCGGTGTATTTTTGTGGTGTTTTCACTGTTACTCCACAATTTATTTCACAAATACTTTACACATTGCCTTCTAAATTAAGCCAGACTGCTCAGTGCCAATCTACCAGAGGGTGGGCACAGGATAATTTGGATTGTGTG
Organism: Pleurodeles waltl; assembly: GCF_031143425.1. Lineage (NCBI taxonomy): Eukaryota > Metazoa > Chordata > Amphibia > Caudata > Salamandridae > Pleurodeles > Pleurodeles waltl. Next base: position 1,136,047,299 of record NC_090440.1, on the reverse strand, counting down.
TGGCTTACCCTGACTAGGATTGCGGTCCCTACTTGAACAAGGGTATATACCTCTGCCAACTAGAGACCCCAGTTCTAACATATATATATATAGATAGGATCTGGCCTGGCATTTTGGGCTGGATTGTTCTCATTGGAGCAGGGTCAAGGCTGATTTCCATATGGCTGGCCTGTCGTGCCAAATAATTATGCACTTAGATGCAGCCCTCTGTAATTACTAGTGGCTGAAATTAAGCAAGCTTTCTTTCTGTCACTTTTTTGTATATTCTAGTGTGATGCCCTAAGTGGGATGGGTATGCCTAGACATGGGTACCGTGCACACTGTGCCACTGGAATGAATCTATACCCAACTGATGAGTCTTATTATGGGCAAAGCCATTCTTAGGTTGCTTGTGTTCTGGTTCAGGGAGTACCTGGTCTGGCAGTTTGAGCTGGACTGCTCCCACTGGACAGGGTCAAAATTGATTTGCATATGGATGGGTCCAAACTGAGGTGACGTGGTGTGCAAAAAATTATGGATTTATATGTGGCTGGAATAGTTACCAGTGACTGAGAATATTTCAAGCAGTTCAGCCACTGCTTTTTTGTATACTTCAGTTTGGCCCATAAGGTACCGATGATCAAGGTTCTCCTATACTGACACTGCAGTACTAACATTGTTTATTTGTTTTATCCATGTGGACAATGGCAACAAGAATGAAACAAACCTTGTCTATTTGCCAATTTTGCTTGGGCAAAGGACCAATTTCTCCTACATGCATGGCCAGAACATTTTTGTCCACAGAGCAAGCTCCATTTTTTGTCACACACTCAGTTGAGATACTGTTCTAATACTAGTGGTTCACAGCTTTGTTTGCCCAGTCTCTGAAGCTCTACTACTGTTTAGCTGACTTTTCCAGCCTGACTCCTCAAGTTTTCTTCTTCTGGACCCTGTGAACTTACCGCCTTTGCTCAATGCGGCTGCTAGAGCTGCTTATGGTGACAAGCCAGTGAAGAAGGCTGTAGGCCTGATTGGTCCATTAGGAAATGTTATGTCAGATGCCGCAGGTCTGAACAGTTCATTATAAAAATTTACAGCAAAGGAAGTAAGCTTGACCTATTTATTGTAAAAAGCATATATTAAAGCCAATAGGCCCTTAAGATTAATTATTATTACATAAAATCTGTTAACAAATATTTTGTTATATGGAATCTTATAGACTATTGTTGTTGGTGTTGGTCACCCCTTTAACAAACTCTGTGTTTAGGAGATTTGCACTTTGATGATGTTATTAAGGTTGTATATTGTTTCACAGATGCAATTTTGTACATATTTATAATTTTACAAATGTATGCTTGATGGTTGCTTGCATTGTGGGAAAAGTCATGGTTTATTCAGTAGGCCTGAGTTGGTTATTGTTGCATCCTCCCCAGCCTGGGTACCCGCCAATGACCAGGCCACCGGAGCTGAATATTACAGGCCTTTGTTCTTCTTCGTGTAACTGTGTATTCAACATTACAAACCAAACTTTCATTGCATTCCACTCTAACACCTGAGTCACACTTCTATGGAGTCTGTTTGGAGCCAAAAAGGTTCTGTCATAAAACTCACAAGACTACAGTTATGGTCACAAGCCAGTGGTAAAGGCTATATGCATGATTGGTTCATTCGGAAAAGGTATCACAGATACCATGATCTATTCATTATGAACAAAGACAGTAATCTAGGAATATTTATTGTGAAGAAAATGTGTTAAAGTCAAGAGGCCTATAAGGGTGGATTTTTATTACATTATGTAAAAGCCCATAGGCTAGTATTTTTTTACATAGAAGTTCAGAGCTTACCTTAGTCAGCAAGGATTATGGTATTGGTTACCCCATCTTACAAATCATAGAGATGGAATAATTGTATGGTGATAATCCCTTCCAGACCTTCTTAGTAGATCTCCATAGGTTTAGTTGTCTGTCATTCTATTGTAATAACCATAAAATTCATATACTTGCATGTATTCAAATACATGCAGCTAGACTTTGGGTCAGCTCTATTCTGTCATTGATACATTTGAGTGTCATACACATTCTGCTTTGCCTGTGACAGCAAACAGAGTGGGGCAATGGGTCTGTTCACTTCAGCCACTAGCTACACTGCCCTCTATTAGCATTTTGTCTAATAACATATGCACATCCTTTGTACAAGATGGCCACAGCACACAGAATGTAAAGTTCAATAGTGTGGCAGGGATAAGTATCCCTGATAGTATGTTGTTGAAGTGAAAAAGTTGAATGGAGTCTCAGGTCTTGTTTGCAGATGGTGTCTTTATTTGTAGAAGCTAGAAATCATTATGCCATCAACGAGATACAGCCAATACGTGTTTCGTCACACAGGTGACTTCATCAAGGCTTCTAGGAGTGGGCCTATTGATAGTATGGCTGAGTGGGGTCATGGACACGTAACATATGCACATCCGTCTGAAAATAAACGTGCTTCAGTGCCAGGCTTGTGGGCCAGAACATTAAGGGCATATTTAAGAGCCCCGAACGCCATTCCAATGCCAAATTTGCGTCATTTTTTCAGGCTAATGTGGCATTAGAAGGCCAAAAACACTGCGCCATATTTACAAAGTGCAGCAATGCATGCATTGAGCCACTTTGTAACCCTTTGCGCTACATTATGCCTGCGCCGGCTATAATATATGCAAAGTGGGTGTTCCCCATTGGGGGGGGCAAAAAAATGGTGCAATGAAATCTAACAGATTTCTTTGCGTCATTTTTTTCTGGCACTTTTAACGCCTGCTCAGAGCAGGCGTTAAAAGGAGGCTTCCACAATTGGTTACAATGGGCCTCTGGAAGCTTTGCAAGATTAGCGTCAACATTTTTTACGCTAATCCTGCAAAGTGCCAGACTAGTGTGAAAAATTCTGAAGCTAGTCCCCTAACTACTGCCATGATGCACTGTATTTTAAATATGGCGCACACATGGTCGCATTAGGGGGGCGCTAAAGGGTGCAAGAAAAGGGGCACTGAATTATCATTCCAAGATGAGTGACACATTTAGAAGCATTGTGTCGGCCATCGTGGCAGGGGGGGCTCCTCCATTAGGATGGAGTATCGTCTTCCCCCTCCCCACCAGCAGCGGCAGCTGCAAAACTTTTGCCAAAAAATGATAATAAACGGTGTTTATTATCGGTTTTTGGTAAAAGGGGTGGGGCTACAGGCTGTGACGAGCACTGAGGGGGAGTGCACAACACTCCGCCTCAGTGCGCATGTATGCTTGGCCGGCCATCGCGGGCCAGCCAAACACACATGCGCAGTAGGCTCTCTCCAGCTCAGCAACACAGTTTCCGGGCTGGAGAGAGCATGCACAGGCTCCCAGTCTGCCTGGGAGCACCCTGGCTGAGTGCTCCCAGCCAATCCTGATGCTGCTTGGAGCAGCGTGAGGATTGGCCGCAGGGCAGGCTGGAAGCCTGTGCCTGCAGCCAGCAGAGGAGCGGATGGAGAGATGCAGCGGCGGCAATGGCGGTAAGTGTTTTTTTAAAGTTAATTTAATTTTTATTTCCCCCCTGCACCCCCGCACCACCCGCTCCTTCTGCTTGCCGCAAGCTGTGACTGCATCCTGGATTATCCATAATGCTATTCCAAGATTGGAGCCCTAAATTGACTAAAAGTCCACCTAAGGATAGCATTGTGGGATGTATTGCTGTTTTCTTGTTTCAACATGTTGCTTCTAAACACAGCGGTCATGTTGGAACTACAAAAACTGATGCAGAATGTGCAGTACACTTCCAAAATGCCTGTTTGCTATTATGTTTAATTTTATATTTACTTTTATGTTTTTGTAAGCAGACACCATATGTAGATAGCAGCATAATTTGTTTCTACATTTTGTTATTTATCTTAAATATGCCTGTTGAGTTTATGCATGTGTTTTAATGTGAACGTGTACGTGGGTGAATGCAATGAGTAGTCATTGGGTAGGTGACTGAACGTATCAGTGTACGGGTTATTGAGAGAGTGAATGCATGAGTATTTATTGAGTCCCTAAACTTAAAAAATGAATGAAGAGACACTTTCACCTTTTAAGCCAGACCTACTGGCTTTGCCAGTACTTGTCCATATTTATTACAGGGAAAGAAATGCTACTAATGATTTATCTGGAGATAGTGTTCTTGTTATTTGAGAACGATTCACTGAGGAAAGTCCATAAATACTAGACATACAGGGATATATTTAGCATTACTGTGTCATTTTAAATGGCCAAATAATTTCCTCCATATTTTATCTATTGAGAAATAAGAACTGCAACACCTGATAAAGAAAGAGCTCTGACAATGAAACATTTATCTACAGTGGATTACTCTTTAATTTTTGAAGCATCTAGCTAGTTTATTATTGTAATCCCTGATAAATGTGTATCTTCAAAAAGCCCAAATCGCATGTTCTTTACTAAGTTAAGTGGAATGTATGACACTTCCAATGCTTATCACAAAATGTCTAGGCCCTTTAATCTGCACTGTATGAGATTTGCTTACTGAAACATTTGAACAACACATGCACAATCTGCCCTGACAGCTCATTAAGCCCTTTACCAGCAATTGTGAGTTAGCAGAATCTCTCCACTTATGTAATTGCACACTTGATTCCAAGCAATCCATATATATATTGATGGAACACAGCCAGGGCTGCGGCGATTAATTGGACAGCAGTTCATAAGGAATGTATCGAGGTAGTTCTTTCCAGGCGTTGCATGGAGATTTGTACCAGAAATTACGAGCGTCCCTCGCCTGTAATGCCGGCAAACTCAGTGGGAAAAATATTTATGCAAACATCAGAAAAGGGTGAATAAATTTGCGTGCTAATATGAATTTTTCCTGAAGTGACAATGTGTGCCTGCAGAGGAAGGTGTCTCGGGTGTTGGGGTGGTGATGTTGATGGTTGTCCAGATAGTAGGGGCAAGGCTGGCTTTAAGGAGGTGCGACCAGTGCGGCCTCACTGGGCGCTGACCTAGAGGAGGGGTACTGACCGCAGGCAGCGGGAGAGCGCTGTGTTTATCAATAATTTGCTTGCCAGGTTTCGGGCAGCAATAAAAATGTGAAGAAGACTATTGTGATTAATGTTCTTGCTAGAGCGAGAGATTGGAGGTTTGTCTATCTGCATTTTTGACTCATCATAATGTAGGGCAGAGGGTTAATATGTCTGCTGCAAATAATTTATCTGTATTTTATGTGGATTGCTGAATGGATTAGTAAAGCCAGTCCTTACCAGCGCCTTGAAACAAATGAAATGTATGTGCAAGAGGTGCTATGGAAAGATGAGGGGCACTTGTTGGATGGCAGTGAGGGCATCCCAGGGGGAGGTCATTTGGTGGGATGGGGCCAAAAAAGATGTTAAAGGCTGGTTTAACTAATCCACTGAGCTATTGATCTTTGCAGCAGGCATATTAACCCTCCTCACTACTTTATGGTGAGTCAACACTGCCAATAGACAGAACTCTGATCTCTAGCGGGTACATTAATCACAGGAGCTATTTTGACATTTTAATTGCTGCCTGGAAGCTGAATGTACACCTGCAGCAGATGCTTATAAATCGTAAATTATGCTAAACACGGCAACCCCTCCCCCCTCACCCCTTGAGGCCAGTGACTCCTTCAGGTCAGTGTCCAGTGCGGCCGCACCACCCTAAAGCCGATCCTGATCATCACTTAGAAATGAGTCATCCCATGGATTAGTTTTTTGTCATCTGGTACTTCACCCAAACGGGCCCATCTTTTTCCTGTCCTCATTCCTTCTCCTCTTTCACTGTTCCCCTTTCCTTCTTTCAGTTTCTCCTTCCCTACAATCTCCTTCCCTCCTTCCTTTCTTTTCTCCTCTCTCCAACTCGCATTGGGTCTTCGCTCATCTCCCCGAGGGACATACCTGACTGACTTTGTCAGTTGGTTCATAAATGGCGTCATCGAAGTGTACTCAACGCATTTGGATTATTGAAGGCGGTTTCAGCTTTAATTTTTAAACAAGATACGAGTTTGTTGACTATCAGGAATCCAGCAGTACGTCCTGGGGCCAAAGGGCTTTGAGCCAGCAGGGATGGCGGGAGAGATTATCGTAGAGTACCTCCTACGATCCAAATATTTTGCCGCCTGCTGCGGACTTCACATTATATACAGGCTTGTACAACTGAAATCTCTGACACTTGAAGTGGGCTGGGGGGAGGAGTGGGGCAGGGTCCAGGTGTCTCTACTTTGTCCCCACTTGTTCAGATCCTTTGAGGTCTTAATATCAAGTACAGCAAACAGCTTAAAAAACAATACTGCTGGGCCGGGGGCCCTCAATGAAAGGAGGCACCGAGGGAAACGAGGGACATCACGCAGCCCTCAAAAGGCCCAAGGTCGACCTGCTGAGGTCTTGTCTGCTGAATGACCTCTCCGGCCCCTACAAGTGCTATTTGCATCCGAAGGGATCTCTAATGTTATAACACAGGGTAAATTGTAATGTCAAGTTGTACCACTAGATGAGCTTTAAAGCTGCATGTCGCTGTGACATGCCCATCTAAATAGCAGACTTTGACAGAACAACAGATCTGATAAAGCTTAACATGGTGAAGATGCATTGTTGATTATCAAAGTGTGAGATTGTAACACCAACTGGCTGTTTGTAAATAAAACCCACAGGGTCCGTTTACATCCAGGAAGCGAACACAGTATAAAATTGCTAAATAGAGGCGATGTGAAACATATTTAGGAAAGTAACATTATTTTAGGTGGCTGGATGCAACATGGCAGCATGGCCAAAGTCTGTTTAGGGCAATACGCTCTTTCCAAATTATGGGGCAGATGAATAAGGCATTTTTATAGTTGCATGTGGTCCGATTCGGAGACTGTAACAGTTAAAATGCTTTTTGCAATGTAATAAACCAATTTTAGGAGTTAGTAACTTGTCATGAATCCTAAATAGATCTGGGCGTAAATATGATTCAGGATCCCGGCGCTACGCCTATAACACGGAATTCCTACTAAATTCCGCCATGTGGTGTGTACCGGAATTATCTTTTTTCTAGCACCTGCAAGACTTGTTGTAGCATGTGCAAGGCTTGTTTTAGCACACCCTGGTAAGCACGATAAGATCTGCAGGCAGCTAGTAGGCACACGCAAGATTTGCTGGCTGTTGGCACAGCTTCTGGCTTTTTCGTGATGCTGGCAAGCACACGCTGCCATTGCTGCTTCTCAATTAGATTTTCTACTTGAGAAGCAGCTAAATCTACTCGATATGGTGTTCTACTCCAACAGACCATTCAGGTTGGTTTTTTTAGTTCGAAAAGCATTTTTTTACTTTTTTTCAATAGGAAGGAAGTGACCCAGAGAGACTAACTTCCCCTTCCTGTCCAGTAGGCTCCTCCCAGTGCTTTGTCCATTTCTTGGTCACTTTCCATTTGGATTTTGAGGTGGAAGGATCACTATCTCTGTCTGCAATTGCTGCTGCATATGTACCATTGGATTTTAATTATTTGAAGGACTTTGATTTTGTTATATCACAAGAATGTTGCTTGTTTGATAGAGAGCATACACCAGAAATGTATTTGTACTTTTATTCAAGTTTTAAATTTCATTGTGGTGGGTAGCCCAGAGTTTCAGTTGGGGTCTAGTCATTATTTTGCATTTAATTTTTTATATTTTGTAAAGGAAAAATGTTGCACAGTTCAGTCCATTTTCTCTGTGTTTGTTAAATTTGCACTATTCATTTTTTTTACTATGTGGATTCGCCTGCCCATGGACCATCCAGCCAGTACTAGCGTGGGTACATAAAACAACTGTTTCTTGGGTATGTTGTTTTGAAAACATCATTTGGGCCACGGATGGCATTGGATTGAACTGAAAATATGTTTTTTGTTAGTATTTTACATTTTGTATCAGTAAAAAGTGTATGTTGGTGGGGTAATATTTGATGCCTTGGGAGAGTGTGTGTTTTTCTAAACTTCTTATAGCTCACTTAATTTTAGTTTTTGGCATTGCTGAATTAATGGTAGTGTTTTTTTCATTGTTACCATTCTTCCTTTGTCTAGCCAGCGTGTGTTTGCCATAGGCTACCATTTGCCTTACTTTGTTCTTCATGCCATGTGGCGATGGGCCATTGTGTGTTTTCCATGTCCATAGGTGTAGGAATGTCCTCCTTTTTGCCCTGGTCACCTCCAAACTTTTTGGACAGATACTGGTGGTTACTGACTCTTGGCTGTGCCCTGCGTTCTGCGTACTGCTTACCCGTCTAGGGCCAGTGCTTTGTGTAAAGTGGATATGCAAATTAGGCTAATTAAAAGTGGTAAAATTAACCTACCTATAAGTCCCTAATATATGGTAGGGCATGTAGGTTTAGGGAACCCAGCATAGGTAGCACTGCTGAGGTGTCCAGTGCCATTTTAAAGGCAGGCCTGCCTTGCTGGCTGCTTTTAAACTAAAGTTACATCCAAATTCGACTTTGGAATTAAAAGTACTTCCCAAGTCTTAAACTACCTTATTTTTACATACGTCACCCCTAAGGTGTGCCCTATGTGTCCCTAGGGTTGGGTGCCATGAAATTATAAGCAGGGACCTTTTAAAAATAGTTGTATAAGCCCTGGTGAGGAAAACAGCCAAATTTGTTTTCCCCTCATTGTGGTGAATAGCCTCCATGGGCTAGGTTGGGGAGACTTTATTTTAATTTATAAAGTCCCCTTACGTGTCAGATACCTCAAGTTTGGTATCAAATTAATTGTTATAATATATCCCACAACTTACAATTGTTGGATTTAACATAACTTGTTCAGGTAAAGAGTTTTAAATTCTACCTAAAAAGTTGCCAACTTCAGCTTTATAGTGCTCTGATCTGATTGGCCAGCCTCTGGCAGCCTGGCCCGGCTGTCTTGATGAGGTGTGAAGTAGCCTGGGCTGAACACAAAGAGAAGTACCTGGGGGAGGTAAACTTCCCTCAGCAGATGGAGAAGCAGGAGGGGGGGCTGCCAAACTAGTTTTCAAGTGCCCGGAAGGACATTTGGAGCAACCCAGCACCTCCCTCACATTCCGCATCCCCTTGTTTAGATTAGGGGAGGGCAGGATAGGGGTGTGTTTATGAATTTTAACCACACCAGTGGGTGGGCTCAGTCAGACCTAACCTTCAAAAATCACTTTCAGCCATGATGGATTTTTGAAGAATGTTGCTCCCTGGGATTGATTTTTGCCACACTTCCCAGGAAGTGGTCATCACAGGAGACAGGACCCTGCACCTGATTGGAGAACCGGAATCCCTCAGTTTTTCACCCAGGAGCAAGGATAAAACTGGCAGACCCGCACCTACCCTTGAGATCCTTACAAGGAACAACTACAGGAGAAGATGGACTGCCCTGCTGGACCTCTGACTTGCACCTGGACACTGCACTCTGGAGGACTGCACCAGTTGCACACTTGTGCTTCACCACAAGAAGGACTTTGCCTGGCTTCCACTGGTTCAAAGAGGGACTCCCTGTTTGCTGCAGGTGAAAAATTGCTAACCAGTGTCCCCTGCACCAACTCCTGAAGAAACTAACCAGCTGACCACTGTCCAGTGGCCAATTTGGAGTTTGTGCCAGGTGCATTCTGGGAGTTGTAGTCAGCACCCTCAAGGAGCATCTCAGAGCTTCTGGAACCTTGGGGTGAGCTGTGAACCTCAAAAGAACATCTGAGAGAAAATCCAGAAGTCTGGAGAAGTTTGGAGAACTTTTGGAAAAAAGCTCCATAAAGGGACCAACCCGCCACAGCAAATCTAGCCGGCTTGCATCAACCACGACCTGGCCTGACTTGCAGGTTTGTCCCGGTGAAGAAAATCTCCAAAAAAGTCTGAATGTAGAAAGTTGACCAGGGCCTCCCAGGAAGTGTATCCGAAGAGGGCTCCAAGGATGTTGGATCAAGATTCAGGTTTGCCATTGTTTGACAATGTGTCTTGCGGCCAGTTGGTGTAGGCAGTCAGTGTGCTTTTGCCATAGGCCTCCATGTGTTCTTTGTTGTCCATGCTTCTTTGTTTGTTGTTGTTTGACCATGTGGCTGTGCTTTTGCCATAGGTCTGCACGTGTGCTTTTGCCATAGGCCTGCATGTGTTCTTTCTTGTCTAATGCTTTCTTGCTTGCTGTTGTTGTTTGACCATGTGGCCGGTGGCCATTTTATTTAGGCAGTCATTGTGCTTTTGTCATAGGCCTGCATGTGTTCTTTGTTACGTAATGCCTCCTTGCTTGCTGTTATTGTTGTTGTTTGTCCATGTGGCCAGCGGCCATTTTGTGCTGTCAGACAGTGTGCTTTTTCTATAGGTCTGAATGTGTTATTTTTTGTTGTCCATGCCTCCTTGCTTGTTGTTTGACCATGTGGCCGGTGGCCATTTTGTAGAGGCAGTTAGAGTACCTTTGCCATAGACCTACATGTGTTCTTTGTTGTGATCATGCCTCCTTCCTTGTTGTTGGTTCACCATGTGGCTGGTGGCCTGTTGTGCAGTCAGCCAATGTAATCTTTTGTTCCAGTTTTTAAAGCCATATTAATAGAAGAAGGCTGTGCCTTTTTGTTTTTGTTCATATTTTTTGCTTCATCCGATATCAGTTTAAAATGCTTGAGGCCCTTTTAGTATATGTATAAACAGTGTTTAAAATTATCTGAATTTTTTTTTATTTTTCACCTGCACTTCCTTGTCTCCAAAATGCAATAGGTTCATCATACTCCTCTAGTACACCAGCATTTTTTTTTTATTTTTATTTTTTTATTTTACCTTTTTATTTTTTTTATTTTATTTTACATTTTGCCTCCATTCACTCTCTGCCTGACATAGGTGCCTGCCACACACCAGCATTATTTTTTTTAAGATTCTCAATACTCTTTTTCCCTTGGGCCCCTCTGCTTGCCATAGGTGCACAGTCGCACACACCAGCATTAATTGTTTACGGATTATTCCATTTTCCCCTGAACCACCGTGCTTGCCAAAGGCGCACACTAGCATTTATTTTTTAAGGATTGTTTCACTCTACCCTAGACTCCCTGCCTGACACAGGCAGGATTATTCCATTTGCCCCAGATCCCACGCCTGCCATCGATGCACATCAGCACTAATTTTTTAAGGATTATTCCATTTTCCCCTGGGCCCCCTGACTACAACATGTGTCACCTTGATACACATAAAGGAAACAGTTACATTTCTATGATATCCTGATTGAAAATGAAATATTTTTGTTTTGGGGGTGTGGTTTGACTTTGGAATGGATACACTTAACACACTTAATTATGTTGTCTGTACTATGAATAATTTAAAAAGTGCCAGGTTTCACTAAATGTTTTTCTTGCTTGTTTGCTTTTAGGTGCACAAGAGACATCACCCACAGACCTAGTACTGCCAGACAGAAGGTTGGCACAAAGTGATGTGACTACAGGTGGTGAGTCCTCCAGTCTCTTTCGCTTGTGCAGTTAAGTTCTACTGCCAACTGACAGATCTTAAAGATGACACCAAAGAAAGGTGCTGCCAAGAAAGTGGCCTGTGAGGAGGGGAAGAAGAAACAGATTTCCACCACTGGCTTATCGCCCCAAACCTTTTTCAGGAAGCGTGTGCCTGCCTCGCAGTCCTCTGACCAGCAAGTTGGGAGCATCACTCGTGCCTCAACTGCACCACCCTAACATAAGCCGAAAGCCATGTCTCTCAGCGAGGCAGTCATGCTGATAAGCAGTGAGTTTGAAATGGAGTTGTCTCAGCCTCAAACTAGTACCCAATCATCACAGAAAACTGAACAAAGTGGACAATAGGAGCCAGAGCCAGAAATTGTAGTTCTTCTTAAAGTAGGAGCAGAACAGTAAGTTGAGCTTCCTGCTGAGCAAGATGTTCCTCTTTTAGAATCATCAGCTCCCTGGTCTCCAGCAAAAAAATGGAAGGGTACTCCAACATTTCCTCAAGCCTCCCTTCTGATAATCTGGACATGGAATGTTCTGAGATCCACCACGAGAGACAAGTATACATTGCAATATGCTCCTTTTGCCATGTGAGTGTTCATCAAGGTAAGCCTGGTTCACATTATGGTACTCAAGGCCAAACGACCCATATGAAAAAACATCACTTAATCCGATGGAAAGGGCACCGTAAAACATTACTGTAGGTGGTGGTGGTCATGAGAAATGGGACTCAGCTCTAATCATGGCGGGAAATCAAGGTGGTGAACAAGAAGAAGGTGACAGCTTTATGCAAAGCAGCCCTATCCCAGTACTGCACCAGTATCACACTCCTGAGAAACCTCAAAATGGCATAAGAGTCAGATGTAGACACCACAGCATACAGTGACTACCCCAAGATGCACATTGAGTCTACCACCTCTTAGTTCTCCGAACTAGCCCGTTGTTGAACCTGCAACAGTGGCGCCAGAAAAGAAAAAGATCCAGGCTACCATTATGGGCATGTTTAGGCAGGAGAGGCCCTATGAATGCAAGCACCCAATGGCACATTTGTACAATGGGAAGCTGGATAAAATGTTAGAGCTGGGCCTTCTCCCTTTCTCTTTTGTGGAAGGAGTGGGATTTTTAGAATTTGTGGTGGCCATCTGTCTAAAATGGAAGGTTCCCAGTTGGACCTATTTTGCCAGAGATGCTGTTACAGTGTTTCATCATGATGTGCTACAATTGGGTGGTCAAGCTGTGTAGCAGAATGCTGTTCACACTATTCACCTGATGATAGACATGTAGGCTGGTTATCAAGCAAATGATTGCATGTGTAGGCAACAGCTATCCACAGTCACAGCACTAAAGAAACTTTTAAGGGTGTTTGGGGCATGCAACAGTAGCCCTGTTTGCCAAGGAGAAATTCCATATGCCTGCAAACATTTTGGAAGACTTTAACAGCAAGGTGTTTGAATGGCTGTGACCCGGAATTCTTACAATTGGATTTGTTGCCACAGACAAAGGCAGTAATATAGTCAAGGCCATAGCAGACAGTGGCTATTTCAGGGTCCTGTGTTTTGCACATTTCATCAACCTGATTGTATATGACTTTCTAAAAAAAAAGAAGGCATATTAAGCAACATAGTGACCAGCTGAATAAGAATCTGCATTTATTTCAGCCATTCCTTTAAAGCCCAGTAGCAGTTGAGGATCATTCAGAATGCTAATAAGGCACCTGTTAAAACCCTCATTTAGGAGGTGCCAACACATTGCAACTCGACGTATTACATGTTGCAACACCTGTTTGAGCAGTACAATCTGATCAATTACTATGTCATTCAAAGTGGAGGGCATTCAATTGGGAAAAGCATGACCATGGATGTGGACAAAAGGAGCCTAGTCAAATGTCTGATACAGATGCCACTTTCTTTTGGGGTTTGCACATTGGAAGTCGGCAAAAAGGACAGTACGATAAGCCAAACTAGCTTGTTATTGGATCTGCTACAGGACCAATTAAAAAAGGTGTTGCAAAGGTTTGCAGTGTGTGAACAGCAAAAGAGACGGACATGAGTCTCCCCTTACAATACCAGTGCACAACCAAGATCCTAAATGTGTTAACAATAAAAATAAAACCCACCCTCTCCACCAACAACAGGCCCACCTCTCTCCCCAAACAAATCACCCCGTCCCCAACTAATGTCCAAAATGTTCAAAGAAAACAGAAAAGTCCAATGCTATGTTCCCTTCTCAATTCCCAGCACTCTCCACCCACAACAAGGCCCTCCCACCAAAACAAAAACAAAATAAAACAAAGGGCATCAGAGGGCAAAGGCTTGCCAACTGCTAGCAAAGGCTTGCCACCTCCTGGCAAAGCAGCGCCAGCTCTCACAGCACACAGCATTGGAAACGGTCTTGGAAGGGGGGGGTGCAGTGGAGGAATGGAGGGGTCCCAGCTGGTAATATTGTGGCCAGGATGGAGGCCCTGGCAGCTAGCTGGAGGTACTGAGGCAGGAGTAGGTGCCTCCGCCTCCTCCTTCTTTAGATCTACCAACCGGGATATTCAGCCCTGATGGCTTCCAACTATTACTATCTCATGCCAAGATGGTGATGGTGGTGGACCATCATGGGCAGCTATATCAAGAAAGAAAAAAAGACAAATTATAAATAATGTTCAGTGCAAACACTTTTTTATAAAGTGGCATATAGCAGTACTTTTCTGACCCCCTAGGACCAGTGGAATTTTTGATGTGGTCAGTCACAGGGCCAGGTTTTCCCCACACATATGCCTCTTATAAACACACTGAGTGGTTGCAAGGAATTGAGCCAGAATACCACCAGTTTAAAACTAATGGCCTCATTAAGAGGCTGGCAGTCCAAGGGCAGTCCGATTGCCACATTACAACCCTGAAGGGCGGACCCACCAGAGGACAGCCCTCCCTGCCAGGAACATGGTTCTTGATGGGGTGACGGCGGTCGGAGTTCTACTCAGCCAGGGCAGCACTGAACTCAGCCCTGCCTGGCTGATTACAACTCAGCTTTCCGCTAGCCTTTATGGAAAGGCTGGTGGAAAGCCAGTGCCGGGGGCCACAGGTTGGCCCCTGCACAGCCCATTCCCATGGTATGGGTAGTACGGGCCCTCTTGCCAAGCACCATTGGAATTTTCATTGCAGTCAGTGAGCATTCTGATGGTGCTGGGGGCTGTTCCACGGCTTTGGCCTTGGCTCCATGTGGAGCCGAGACCAATGCTGCTACACAGTTTTCACTGGGCTGACTGGCGGAAACCTTTGTTTCCACCAGTCAACCTAGTGGACATCTTGTAATGGGTCTGGTGGGGTGACTGCCAGCTCCTCTGCGGGTTCCTCACTGCGAGTCTGTTGGTCGGCTTGTCCAACCGCCAGACTGGCAGAGAGGCCCCAAGTGTTTTTTTTCTTTTAAAGGATTTCCTGGTAAAAAATAGCTAAACAGACACTTTGTGTATAAAAAGTAGGACAACAATGGTAGCACCTCTCATAAATGAGTAAGGCATTATGCACTGTGCAGCACAAGTATTCTTGTTCTGCTAAATAAATGAAGGCATGCAAACATGTTTGGTACTTTGCTACTCTCTACAGTCTGCAGATGGGATAGCTATAACGGACAATTTATTATCTTACCTTAATTCCAATGGACCTGCTCTTCTCCTATTGCCTTCCGATTCTACCCTTACTCCACAGAGGCAGATGAAAATAATAATACTATGCCACCCATGTTATGCATAAAACGTGGATAAACCTGTCTGCAGTTAAGTAGACAGTGGGACAAATGCTGAATTGCTGTACTGGCAAAAAAAGGATATAGATTTTATGTGGCACACTCATCACAAAGTATCCCATCCACCAAGCTCTAAAACAGGCACTTAGTCCCACTTTACTCACTGGCTCTGCCCCCCACCACAAATAATTTTCAATAAGTACCTTCCCTTTGCAGAAAGGAAACTTACTCTACTGTGGGAAAGTTAGAGGGATTATGGTAGGTTTCACTATTGAATAGTGGGGTGTCACTGATCACCATGTGCTAAACTTTGGCTTAGTCAGTCACTGTAGTTGATGAATGACAAAAGGGAAAAATTTAACATGCATAAATCCGTACTGGAAACCATGAAATATATTTATGTGAATCACTTTGCCTGATAAATGTGGCACATGCCAAAGAATGGATGTTTTTGTTTCTTTTGGTAGATGGGGATGGAACTTCAGAAAAAATTGAGGAGTGAAGTACAAGGAGGTGACTGTGTGGGCACTGGGAAACACACCTTGTTTTTGGTTTTTAATGCATTGAAAACTTTGTAAATGCCAAATTAACTGAAACCGTCACCTTTGCACAGCCAACACTGCAGTGCTGAATTGAACATTGCTGCAGTTAGGTCACAGGTGGAGAAATGCTATGGGGAGAGAGGTGATGAATGATGATAGGTGGGATTGTTGCCTTGTCAATACGCAAGCAATGTGACTTGCCACCAAGCATCTCTGCCTCTGCTGGGACTCCCCCTCGAATTTCCCCTCCGCAGCATCTGGTGCACTGGCACTGCTGCTAGCATGGAGAGGAGTCCGCACTATTACATTTTTTTGCTTTGTTTATTTCTTTATACTGTCACCTTTTCGTCTACTCCTCTATATAAAGTTTGCTAAATTCTTGTTGTCCCTGCATTATCCTTAGTTTATATTTCATGTTCTGTAGCTGACTTCCTCCTGTCTGTAGTACTGTAGTACTCTGTAGCTTTCTTCTGCTTTGATAGTAAGCTTTCCCTCTCCCCCTATGTATCTTGGCAGAAGTGGGCTACAATTACCAGGACTGAACACACAGTGGTTTCAGAACACAGTGAGAGATGCAAGAGCACCCAGGGAAGCCGTGCTCAAAGAAAATGTGAGTTGTACTGTCTCCCTCTGTGGCTGCGGTCAATGCTACAAGCAATTTTTGCCTGTGAATTGTACAGCTGAGCTCATGTTGAGTGTAGCACAAAAGATTAAAGACTGATCTCCAACCCACTGCAACACCAGGGTTAAGACCCTGAGTAAACTGTGATTCATTGCACATCTGCCATGTGGGGAAATATAAACTGCACCTAACCTTATTCATGCTTCTACCATACTTTTGCTAGCGGCAGTTCCAGCTAGGTTCAGTTGGGTTGGAGAGTCAGGTAGAGGGAATAAGTGATGTACTCCATGTACAGAATCATGGTCTGGGGTACCACCTAGTATGCTGGATTGAATTGTGTAGTATTGAGTACTGCTGCTTAACTAAAACATAATTTCTTTTTTCAAAATACAAGCACTGGGTTGGACATTCAGGTTATTGTGTCTTTTGTTTGATTGTTGAGTTCTGAGCTAGTGCACTCCACATTCCCTCAGTGAGAAGCAGGCCATAGCAGGCTGCATCCCAGGACTTCAGTGGCAAACAACCGCAACCACTATGTTTGGGGCCCGGTAGTCCCTGTCTGCCCTATGGCGCCCTGAACAGGTTGTGACACATGTTAAAATATGTCTTCATCTCATTTGTTATCTGGCTTATTTTACACAAAGTCCATCATCCTTATCAATGGCTTATACACCACCCATGTTTCCTGCTGTTTGGGCAAAGGCTTGAGCTACAGCAATTTATAAAACTATCAGCAAACTACTGTAGATACTGTTTGATTCTATGAACGTTTCAGCTGTTGTAACTGTGTCACTTCTAGCAATTCCCTTATGTTTATCCTAGGTAGCTCTAAACATTGATGCTTTCAGCCCATCAGTGTGATCAATTAGCTGTTCAGTGGCCAGCTCCTTGGCATTTATTCATTTGCTGATATTCAGCACTGGTTGATAGAATTAAATCTATATACGTTGTTAATGGATCAATGACAGGCATCCTTCATTGTCTTTGTGAATATAAACCATTGATCGACCTTGGTCTTTAAAGCTGTTGGACACTAACTATTCAATAAACTTTGTCCTTGACATTTGCCAGTTTCAAACATTGCCCTCTGTTAAGTACTGATATTTTAATGAACCAACTGCCCCTATCCTTTATTATGTTCAATTAAATAAAACATTGGACTTTCCTTTGGAAAAAACATGCCCACAAAATCAAAAATGGCAAACACATTTCACACAATGAAATATGCTATTAGTAGTAGTGGTGATTTTTAAAGGCCTGCTTCAGCCATTCTGGGAAACGAAACCACGGTGCCGTGGAAAGCATGCATTGCTTCCTTCAGAAGCTGTATTCAGTGGTGCATCTGCTGCTGAATTCTCTTTTCTAGTGAGTTCGATTGACCCTTTAGAAATATGTTATGTTCTTGGCCATGCAAGACCTTGTCTGTACACACAACATTGTAATTCAGTACAGATGCCACATGGGGTGACATACTGTTGGCACCTTTTGGGAGTGAGTTGGCTTCCCCAATAAGTCATCTTTGGTTGGTATTGGACCTGCCGAAAATGACAACCTCGTTGTGGATGAGGAAGTGCAACCAAGAGTGCAACTTTGACCGGAAGAGGCCATGGTCAACTTTCACTTTTGTAGAACTATACCAGCTTACCACACTGACGAGCATGAGTTTAAGGAGAGCTGGGAAAGGTATTGGTATGCTGAATGTTCAATCAGGAAAAGTTGTGAGTAAAAGGAAAATGAGAAAGCAGAGGGCAGTGGAAGCATAGTAGCAGAAAAAGGGACTAAGGGCTATAGCAAGTAGAGTAAGGGCATTACATTATGGAAAACTGTGGATTACCAGAGGAGGAGAAGACAAGAGGAACGCTATCGTACTCTTTAGAGACCGGTAATATGGTGTGAATTTTATATTTATATATTTATATCCATGTTTAATCAAATCATTCCAAAACATTCATTAATTCATTAGGAAAGAAATGCAATAGAAATACGGTGCGGTGTATAGCAGCATCAAACACCAGTCAACTGATGCAACTGCATAAATAATATTTTACCAAAGCTTAAAAAGAACACAAACCTTTTGGAAAACAATTGTCAATGCTATCCAGCAACTGAAGTAGATATATAAACATTAGTGCAATATAGTATGCGATTCACTAACCTTCAGAAACAGGGTAAAATACCAGAAGAATAGAAATACAACTGGCCCAGGTCAAGGGTAAATAACATAATAACGTGCGGTTATAGAGATCAGGCTTTGCGTGTACTGGGAGCTCCTGTGCAAACAGAGGCAATGTTATCAGGACATTGCAGAGGGCGAATAGCAGCTAAAACGGATGTTAAAAGTGGGTAAAAAAACGACAGTATTTGTGCAAACACAGCAATTCAAAGTAGCAAACGGCAGAGGGGTAGCCAAGGAGAGCGTATGGTCTGCGTCCTTGTTAATTTCGTCCTTAATCATTTTGTTATTCACGTTTTAAAAGTCCGGTTTAACATAATATAAAGCTGCCAATGGAGGAAGCGGTAAACGACTCCCTTCTTTGTTCTCCTAAAGCGCTCAACGCGCAACTGAGACATTTTAGTCTGTTAGCAATCAGCATCTGCCGGGCTGAAATTCACACAGCCCATATGCTTGTGAGGACATTACAAAAGCAACACAATAGTATCTGGTACAGGACTCTATGCCCCGATGACGGGCAGGTTAAATTAATCCCGGGCACAGCAGACTGGAGCCCTCTAATGCCTGGGACTGGAGCCACAGCACCCTCTTCTTTTACATCTCGTCACAGGGTGGGGCGGGGGTCACCAAGCCTCCCTCACACCACCCTATGGCGAGCTCTGAAAGTGTGTGGTTAATGCAAAAGGCTGCGTTGGAGTAGGCTGCGATCTGCACAAATTGTCACCCTATGTCGCAACATGTGTTTCAGATATTTGCCTTCTACTTTAAATGAGCTAAACTTTCCATATCTCTGGAGAAACAGAGGGGGAACTCTGTCAGCCACTATGGGTATATGCGGTAGAAAGACCGAGCCAAGCCAACGAATGTAGTGTTAGTGAAATTAGTATTGCTGTAAAGTGTGCTTGTTTGCCGAGTGTCGGCTATTAATGCTAACAGTGAATGTATGAATGTGTGAAATTTGCATGGGTATTTCTTTTATGATGTTGTGCCTTATCCTGTGGCCTTCTGTTCGGCTTCGCCTTCTATTGCGCACTAAAGTGTACTTAGGGGTTCGTGTGCGCCAACCCCACACCTTAAATGAATTGAAATCAGCTTTAATTCTATAAAATGTAAATAAAATAGCTCCGGGCAGCAGGCAATGCTATTGGTAGCTTTAGCAGACTAGAAATGAGCAGGAAGGGGCAAATAAGTGTATGCATTTAAACATACAAAAGGAGCAAAACGATTAGGTACTCTGCCACGTCCTTCGTACTAGCAGAACTATTTACATTTTTGTGGATATGAGGAAAGAAGGTGAACAAGGGAGCTAAAACTAAAATAAAACAGGCTTGTGGCTTACAAACGGTGTGTGGACAAGGTGCCTTGCAATAGGTAAAAGGGTACACGGATGTGCCGTGGATGCACTTATGTATTTTACCTGCTGTTGACAAATAAAGAGGAAAAAGCCGTGCTCGAGCTGGTTGATTCGAGGTTTGAGAAAATAATTCAGGAGAATGTGGTTAATGGAGTAGTTTCCATGAGATTTGTTTTAGTTAAGGACTGGCAAAAAACTGTTACACACTACTTTGGAGTTCTAGGCAGCCATGCCAAAAGGTGCATTATTCCACTGAGCTGTTTTGCCTAGATTTCATCCCAGATGTCAGAGAGTAAACAATACCCACTTTAAACTGAATGAGTGGTTCAGAGGCACAATTAGGGGGTCACTTTGACCCCGGCGGGTGGCTATAATGTGGCGGTAGTACCGCAACAGCCTGGCGGTACTTACCGCAACATTATGACCATGTCGGTCCCGTGACAATAATATCGCCGGTACAGCCAGGTTGTCGCCAGCACCGCCGGGTTGCCGCCAGCCTGTAGCCTGGCGGTCCCGGTGGTCCCGACGGTTGTAATCCGCCAGGGCAGCGTTGCAAGCAGCACTGCTCTGGGGATTACGAGTCACCATCCGCCAGCCTGTTTATGGCAACAAACACTGCCATAGAGAGGCTGGCGGTATGGGTGACTCGGGGGGGGGGGGCTGGGGCCCCATTGTGCATTCCACTGCCCGAGTTACGGGCAGTGGAAAGCGCGACGGGTGCTGCTGCACCTGACGCACTTCAACATTGCCCCCAGCTCCATTATGAGCCGGCTTCAATATTGTGGTGACTTTTCCGCTGGGTCAGCGGAAATGTCATAATGTGGTGCCAAAAATAGTGACAGGACTGGCGGTATGTTGGCGCCCGCGGCTTCGGCGGTCTTTTCAAAAGACCGCCGAAGTCGTAATGAGGTCCTTAGTCTCTAATCTAGCCATACTTAAATAATCAACTGTTACTGAATAATATATTTGTCAGAAATTGGGTTGATTAGTCAAACATCAACCACAATCCTAGTAAGAATATCAGCAAACCCTAAATTAACCTGTGCTCACCCTCTGGTAGCTTGGCACAGAGCAATCAGACTTAACTTAGAGGCAGTGTGTAAAGTATTTGTGCAACCCTTCAAATGGTGAAACAGTGGAAACACCACACAAAATGAATACACACCAATTTAGAAAAATAGAGTATGATTTAATAAATAAATCAAGAACAAAACAACAAAAACCCAATAAATAGAACTTAAGTTATGATTTTTTAAATATTCAACTGTATAATATTGCCTAGAAGTAAGAAGAAACAAGCAGGAATATCTGGTCACATCAGACTGGGGCACAGTCAAAAGTTAAGGCTGACTGCGATGGAGTGCGGGTCAGATACAGGGACGCAGGCAGGCCTGCTGAACAAAAGTACCAGCCACAGAGACCCAGTTGGGCCCACTGAAGAAAAGTACCATAAATCCCAGTTACTGAGCAATGCGTCAGTTCCTAACCATTCAGTAGAGGCGATGCATCACTTTTTCCCTCAGAACTGCAGCGAGGCGTCGGTTCTGAGATGCGGTGAAACTGTGGTATGAGCCACTATTGCATCAACGTTGAGGAGCTGAGGTGCAGTCAAGGCGATGCATCTGATCCGATGAGCGACAAGGGTGCGCTGAAGGATTTTGTCTTTGTCGTTGAGGCTACAATCGACAGGGATGTGAGGACCTTGAGTCGAGAAAAGCGCTGCAGTGCTGGTTCCAATGGTGATGCACTGGTGTTGAGATGTGAGTTACAGTGGCAATCCAATCCTGGTTGCGTCAGTTCCTATCAACGCAGAAAAAGTGAGGCATCGATTTTCTCCATGCATCAGAGGTGATGCATCATTTTTGCTTCCACAGCAGTAGATGTGTTGATTCTGCTGGAACAAGCACCTTACGCCCACTTCCAAGGGTCGAGGATTGTGGTGGCACTTTTTGGTGGGTGAGACTCACAGATGGTAGAGTCCAGGTGCAGGTGCAGGGTGATTGCAGGTCTATTATGTCCCTGACACTTTGGATCAGGAGGCTAGCCGACTAGCCCTTGGAGACATTATGGGTTCAAGTGATGCAGGTCCAGTCCTCCTCAACCAGGAAGGGAGGCAGAAGGAAGCAGAACAGCAGAAAAAGGTCCAGCAAAGTAGCAGTCTAGCAGAGTGGCAGTCCTTCAGCAGCACAGTAATCCTTCTTCCTGGCAGAGTATTCACAGGTCTTGAAGTGTACTGAGTTGGTGTGTCAGAGGTCCAGTACGTTTACCTAGCTGGGCCTTTGAAGTGGGGGAGTCTTCAAAGACAGGCTTTTGAAGTGCACAGAGATCCTGCCCTTCCAGCCGTGGCTCCAGACTCACTACAGGGATTATGCAGCCCTTTATTTGGGGAAGGACACAACCTATTCAGGTGTAAGTAAGGCTGGGTCCAGTTCCTCCCTCTCATACTCACAAGATGGCCCATGAAGTCATACATACGCTCCCATTGTGTGTGGATGTCCAGAGAAAATACACAGAGTCCAGGTGTCACCCACCCAGCAAGTGCTCAGAGAAAGGCAGCAGGAGCCAAATGGTCAGTAAATGCACACTTTCAAAAAGTGGCATTTTCACAATTACAATCGAAAATCTGACTTCAGCATAGGTTGTGATTTGAAATTGTGATTCCAGAGACAACAACCCCAATAAATGTATCTCTTCCAGATTGTGAACTACATGTAAGATGTAATAAGGTAATTCCAATGTTATTCTACGGGAGAGATAGTCCTTGCTGTAATGAAAAATGATTTTGGGCGTTTTTCACTACCAGGAACTGTAAAACTTAAAATCACACACATGGCACCCTGCCCTCTGGGTTGTCCAAGGCCTACCTTAGGGGGGACTTATATCTATAAAAAATGAAGGTTCTGCTGTGTCAGAAGGGTTTCTTTGCCAGGTCAACATGTGTAGGTAAATGCCTCTTTTGGCATGGTTACCCCCTAACCTTTTGCCTTTTGTTGATGCTAGTTATGATTGAAAGTGTGCTAGGACCCTGCCAACCAAGCCCCAGCCCAGTGTTCTTTCCCTAAACTGTACCTTTGTCTCCACAATTGGCACAGCCCTGGCACACAAATAAGTCCCTTGTAAATGGTACCCATGGTACCAAGGGCCCTGTGGCCAAGGAAGGTCTCTAAGGGCTGCAGCATGTGTTTTGCCACCCTGGGGACCCCTCACTCAGCACATGCACACTGTCTCACAGCTTGTGTGTGCTGGTGGGGAGAAAAAGACTAAGTCGACATGACACTCCCCTCAGAGTGCCATGTCTAAAACCCACTGCCTATGGCATAGGTAAGTCACCCCTCTAGCAGGCCTTACAGCCCTAAGGCGCGGTGCACTATACCACAGATGACGTCATAGTTGCATGAGCACTATGTCCCTACAGTGTCTAAGCCAATTTTTAGACATTGTAAGTGCAGGGTGGCCATAAAGAGTATATGGTATGGGAGTTTGTCAAACACAAACTCCACAGTTCCATAATGGCTACATTGAATACTGGCAAGTTTGGTATCAAACTTCTCAGCACAATAAATCCACACTGATGCCAGTGTGGGATTTATTGAAAAATGCACACAGAGGGTGTCTTAGAGATGCCCCCTGTGCACCAGTCCAACTACTAGTGCCAGGCTGACCAGTTTCTGCCAGCCTGCCACATCCAGACAGGTTTCTGGCCACATGGGGTGAGTGTTTTTGTCACTCTGTGTCCAGTAACAAAGCCTGTATTGGGTGGAGGTGCTTCACACCTCCCCCTGCAGGAACTGTAACACCTGGCGGTGAGCCTCAAAGGCTCAAGCCTGGTGTTACAGCACCCCAGGGCACTCCAGGTAGTGGAGATGCCCGCCCCCGGACGCAGCCCACACTTCTGGCAGCAAGTCCGGATGAGATAATAAGAAAAACAAGGAGGAGTCACCCTCCAGCCAGGACAGCCCCTAAGGTGTCCTAAGATGAAGTGACCCCTGCCTTAGGAAATCCTCCATCTTGCTTTGGAGGATTCCCCCCAATAGGATTAGGGATGTGCCCCCCTCCCCACAGGGAGGAGGCACAAAGAGGGTATAGCCACCCTCGAGGACAGTAGCCATTGGCTACTGCCCCCCAGACCTAAACACACCCCTAAATACACTGAATCCAGGAAAACAGATTCCTAACGACATACAACAAGAAGAAGGACTGCTGATCTGAAAGCCCCACGGAGACGACAACTGACTTGGCCCCAGCCCTACAGTTACGCATCCAGCGAGACCAGTGACCTCTGAGGACTCAGAGGACTGCCCTTCAACCAAAGGACCAAGAAACTCCTGTGGTCAGCGGCTCTGTCCAAACAGCAACAAAGAAACCATCTTTAAAGGGACTCCAGCCTCACTCCAGAAGCGTGAGTCCCCAAAACTCTGCACCCGACGCCCCCGGCTTGTGTCCAGAAAAACCAACTCTGCAGACAGGAGCCCAGGTGACTCCTACGATGTGGACACCCTGAGGCGACCTCCCTGCACCCCCACAGCGATGCCTGCAGAGGTAATCCAGAGGCTACCCCTCACCGCGACTGCCAGGTAACAAAGGAACCTGACGCCTGGAAGAAGCACTGCACCCGCAGCCCCCAGGCCAGAGAGAAACCAATTACCAGTGCAGGAGTGACCAGCAGGCGGCCCTCATCCTTGCCTAGTCTGTGGCTGGCCTGAGAACGCCCCCTGTGCTCTGCCTGCATCACCAAAGTGACCCCCGGGTCTCTCCATTGATTTCAATATAAAATCCCGACACCTACTTTGCACACTGCACCCAGCTGCCCCTGTGTTGCTGAGGGTGTATTTTGTGTGCCTGTTTGTGACCCCCCAGTGCCCTACAAAACCCCCCTGGTCTGCTCCCCGAGGACGCAGGTACTTACCTGCTTGCAGACTGGAACCGGAGCACCCATGGTCTCCTTAGGCGCCTATGCTATTTGGGCCCTACTTTGACCTCTGCACCTGACCAGCCCTGTGTTGCTGGTGCTGAGTGTTTGAGATTGACTTGAACCCCCAACGGTGGGCTTCCCATTCCTTGGAGACTGAACTTGTAAGTGCTTTACTTACCTGAAAAACTAACCATTACTTACCTCCCCCAGGAACTGTTGATTTTTGCAGTGTCCACTTTTAAAATAGCTATTTGCCATTTTTGCCAAAACTGTGCACATTACTGTTTTAATTCAAAGTTCCATATTTACCTATGCCAAGTACCTTACAATTTATGTACTTACTTGAATTCTGAATCTTGCGGTTCTAAAATAAAGAAAATAATATGTTTCTATATAAAAGGCTATTGCCTGGAGTTAAGTCTTTGAGTGTGTGTTCTTATTTATTGCCTGTGTGTGTGCAACAAATGCTTAAAACTACCCTCTGATAAGCCTACTGCCCGACCACACTACCATGAAATAGAGCATTAGTATTATCTAATTTTGTCTCTATCAACCTCTAAGGGGAACCCTTGGACTCTGTGCACACTATCTCTCATTTTGAGATGGTATATAGAGAGACAAATTCCTACAACATGGCAGTGTAATACTGCACATACATTGTCTTCAGTGGCAGGCCTCAGACATGGTTAAGGGCTTCTTAAGTGGGCGGCACAATCAGTGCTGCAGACCCACAGTAAAATTTGAGTTACATGCCCTGGGTCCATGTAATGCAATTTACAAGGGATGTATAAGTAAAAGAAATATGTCAATTGGGGATAAGCCAATGCTATCATGTTTAGGGGAAAAAGCGCAAGTACCACAGTGTCCAAAAGCCAGCAAAAACGAATTCAGTAAAAAAAAGGAGGAGGAAGGAAAATTGTTTGGGGATGACCCTGCAGAAAGGGCCCGGTCCAAAAATATTTAATCAGCACTTAATCACTTAAAGAGTACAGGCAACATCGGAAGATATGCTTAAAATCTCTGGGTTCCCATGGTGTTAAGATGGTCGCAGAAACACTTCTACGAAAGAAATCCACAAACCGAAGTGGAAAAATAGCACCAGGATCAAACCTTGTGCTCCAACAGTGTTAGCATGTTGGTTGATGCATTTGGTAGTACAGAATTGTTCAGAGTATCCGAGCACTTTGGGCACTGTAGTGGAAATGCAAAATGTGTTTGTTTTGGCTTAATGTGCTATTAATGTGCTATTCGAACACAATGCCTGATATATAGAGTTATCTATACATGTATTCAGCAATTTTGCAAAATCCCTTCATGTTCTGGGAAAGGAGGCAGGGATATTAGTTAATTATAATACTTTTCAGCTACATCGGTTATACCTGTGCCTTAAATTTAGGGTATATAGTTGATTGTGGCCTGACAATGGTATAGTACACACAAGACTGCCCTATCCCATATATTTGAGAGGTTATTAAAATGTGTTACACACTACAAAGCTTTATCAGTGCCACTGCAGCAAGAGGGCAGTGCTGAAGAAAGAGCTCTGAACGGTACAGAATTGCCTTTTAATCCCACCGCATTTTAAGCAAATTCTTTATCAAGATGCGCTGTAAAATGCACCATTTTGTCCTCTGTTTTTCAGAATTTACTCTGGCTAGAATCTTCCCAAATTCTCACTGAGGCAGTCAAAATTGCTCGCTCAGTCCAAGCTGGATACGATTTTATGTCCCACCACTTTCAACTTTCACCAGCAGTAAAAAGGTGACAATGAGTAAAATGCACCCGTGTAGCGGAAAAATACCAGCGCTATTCACATCAGGTTCTACTAAAACTCGCATCTGAAATGCACAATCGGAGAAGGAGCAAACCTCATAGCCAATGTAGAGCAAGCAGATCTGGTACTGGTAAGGTATTACTTTGAAAAGAACGTATCAAAAATGAACAAGTCAATAACTGTCTAAGCCATTTGTGGGTGTGAGAGAAAAGTTGGCCATGAATTTAGGGGATGCAGAGTACCGTATATACTGGTATGGGAGAAGGTGAACTGCCAGGTGAGTGAATGAGAGTTGCTGCCGCTAGAGAGAACAGCTAGTGGTGTGATGAAGATCTGCAGGCAGTGCCTAATTTGTAAATAAAAATGTGCCAGTGCCAAAAGCCCTCCTCTTAAACAAGCGGCTGCTGCAATTCAATTTTGGAACACTAAATACTGAGGCGGCGCAATCCTGAAGCCATCTCAGGCCTCTTCAATTCATATAAAGTCACCTCCTGCCCCCTCAGTTCACTCTGGCAGCTTTCTATTTCCTCCCTTTGTGACGTTTTTTCGTTTTCCTCTTCCTCCGTCTTTCCAATACGTGTCTTTTGCTAGCAGCAAATGCTTGAGGCAGAAGAATAAGCCCCGGCCCTCAAAAATAAGTACCGGTGCTCAGCACCGGAAACAACAAGCACAAATTAAGCACTGTCTGCAGGAAGGGAAATGAAATGGGCGAGGATGTGAAGGGGGTGGTGCTTATGGAAGGGACTTGAACTTTCTAGGTGACAAGGGAGAGCTGCCAGGAGAAACGAAAGCAGTAGTGGGAATAGGGAAGGTGGGAATGTAGATGTAGAACGACGTTGGCAAGGAAGGGTGCAGATGGACAGGGACGGAGAGCCACTGAGGCAAAGGAGAGCTGCAGCTGAAGGGAAGAGATCTGGTGAATGCGATAAGGAATCCATCTTGGGAAGTAAGAGGGCAATTGCTTAGGGGATGAGAAGAGTTGTTGAAAGAGGGCGACGAAGCTGTTTAGTGAGTAAAATAGAGGTGCAGTGGGAGATAATTAGATCTGCTCAGCTAGGCATGCGGAGATGCTTGAGGAAAAAGTAAGAGCTGCAGAAGGGACTTGGGGGAGGGCAAAGCCTGCCAGTGGAAACACAGGGAGTTGCCTAGAGGTGGAAAGAGAGCACCTGAGGCTTGCAGGAAGATTTGTTGAGACAGGGGAGATTAGCTGCTGAAGGAATACTGTAATCTGCAGAGGGAGGAAAGGAAATCTGATATGGGTGTGTAAAACGTATGTAGATAGCACGATTGAGAGGCAGTAATGAATGACAATGGGACCTATTGAGGAGAAAAAATATGTGGACGTAAAAAGACTGTAGTAAAAGAAGGCTACTCAGCAGGAGAAGGGCTGCTGCATTTAAAGATGGGTGCAGAAGGAAAAGGGCAGACAAGGGGAACTTTACATCAATGGGAAAAAGAGCTCCTGAGGGGTGAACAGTGAACTGCTGAGGGGCAGAAGGAGGATCTGTTTTGTGAGCCGGTTGCTGCAGACAGCAAGGAAAGTTGCTGATGAACAGGAGAGCTACTGATGGAGGTAACGGAAGCTGCTTCTCTACTTAAAGGGAGCAGCCAATCAATGAGAGTAAATGTTGCATCGCGGGGACCAGTGGAGCCGCCTGGTCGGGTCGCTGCGGGGGCCGTGGTCCATTTTACGGGCTGCGGGGCCCGCCGTGCCCCTTTTTTCCGGCCTCGTGCTGTCCTCCCTGAGGTGGTGGGGACGGGAGCCCAGACTTGGGCTTCAGTTCTCGCCACGCATTTTGCACAGAGCGCAGATTATAATGGAGGACCCTCGGGGCCCTCCCCTCCGCCTTCCACTCACCTGGTTTCCACTCCTTGGCTTTCACCTTCTTCTCTTCTTTGGAAAGCCATTTTGTCCTGTTTCTCCCAGCATACCTTTCTCTTCTTTGGTTCCCTGCATGCACCTGCTTCCCTTCTTACTGTGTTTTTTTCCTATCTAGCCTATCACCCCTTCCCAATCCAAGATGGCTGTTTTTCATCTTCCTGTTTGTCACTTCCTGTCTAGAGGTATTTAAGGGCACTGAATTCTCTTCTCTTTGCGTTGCAACACTTCTCCGGTAGTGGTCATGCTCCAGCTGGTCTTCTTTTTGGAATCCAGTTTTGGCTCCTGTTTTTTCCTGTTCTTCCTGCGTTTTTCCTGCCATCAAGATTCTGATTTTCCTTGTGTCCTCCTTTTCTTCCAGGGAGTTCTCGTCTGGAGGTTTTTTCCCTATGGGGTTTTTCCTTTGGGACTCCTTCTGGAGGGCACGGACTGCAGTGGTGTGTAACTGTCAACAGCACCATTGCTACCGGAAGGGGTCGCCCCTACCTTGACCAGAGCCGGACCTGCAAGAACTGAGGCCGCACGCCATCTCCTTCTGGCCTGTACGGTAAACCAAAGACAAAACCTGACAGTAAAACTGCCGAAGAAGTGTGCCTGCAAGCATAAGGGAAGGAGGGCTGATGATGGAGGGAGGCCGGAAAATGATTAGGACGAAACGCTAACTGCTAAGAGAAGAACTTTGAGCTGCTGGAAGTGATGTAGATAGGTGTGAAAGGGTGTACAGAGAGCAAGGAGATCAGTGGTGTAACAAAACTGGAGTGGGCCCCCCTGCAAAGAACATGGAGGGGGCCTGTTAGAAATGGGGTCTCTAGTTGGCAGAGGTATATACCCTTGTTCAAGTAGGGACCACAATCCTAGTCAGGATAAATCACACACAATCCAAATTATCCTGTGCCCACCCTCCGGTAGCTGGACACTGAGCAGTTAGGCTAAACTTGGAAGGCAATGTGTAAAGGATGTGTGCAATAAATCATGCAATAACACAGTAAGAGCACCACAAAAAGACACCTCACAGGTTTAGAAAAATGTAGGATATTTTTCTGATTAAGTAAGGTCAAAACGATCAAGATTTGGTAATCACAAATTGAAATATCTCTATTGTAATGATAAGAAAAGTCTTTGACTCTTAAAAGCAACAATTGTCTCTTTCAAGCACAAAGTACCTGGTTTGCATCAAAATTACACACATGAGGACCACAGAGGTGGAGATGCATGGAGAAAGGTAAGTGTGTGTCGTATTTCCGGGTGCACACAGACGATGCGTTGATTCTTTTCCACATGGCAAGGGACTTGCGTTGAATTCCAGCACGCAGGCTTGAATCCTTTTTGCGATGCAGGGTGTTTTGATGCTCAGGGATGATGCATGGAAATCCTGGGGGTGCAGGGTGATGTCACAGGTGCTGCGTCGATCTGGTGGGTGATGCGGTGAGATTTCTGTTGCATGGCAGGCGTTGCGTCAATTCATCTCGCAGGAAATTGGGCTGCGTCATTCCGTTTCGGCGATGCTCCAATGCAATGGGCTGTGTGTCCAAGTTCTGGTCGCAACGCTGGCGCTGCATCGATCTGCACTCAGGGAACCGAGCTGTGTCATTCCGCTTCATTGATTCAGTGATTATTTCACCGCTAGGCAGGCTGTGCGTTGATTCCGGCAGGCTGTGCATCGATTTTCGCCACAAAAGGAGTTTCTTTGCAGAGATGAAGTCTTTTTGGCCCTGAGACTTCGGGAAACAGGAGGCAAGCTCAATCCAAGCCCATGGATAGCACTTCTCAGCAGAGCTAGAGGCCAGCAAGGCAGCAAGACAACAGCAAGGCAACAGTCCTTTACAGCAAAGCAGTCCAGGCAGCTTCTCTTGGCAGGTTGCAGGTTCTGGTGCAAAGTGTCTGTCCCAAAAAAGTTGGTAGGGTCAGGGACCCAGTTTATATACCCAAGCGTGCTTTCGAAGTGGGAGACACTTTCAAAGAGTGGTTTTGAAGTGCACAAGGACCCCTTTCAGTACAATCCTGTCTGCCTGGGTCCCAGTAGGGGGGTTGGCAGTCCATTGTGTGAGGGCAGGACACATAGGTATATGTCCTGCTTTTTATCTACACAGCACCCTGCTGTATGGGTTACCTAGGGCCTACCTCAGGGGTGACATATGTAGAAAAAAATGAATTTCAGGCTTTTAAATGGCAAGTCGAAGTGGCAGTAAAACTGCACACACAGACCTTGCATTGGCAGGACTGAGACATGGTTAAGGGGCTACTGATGTGCGTGGCACAATCAGTGCGGCAGACCAACTAGTAGCATTTAATTTACAGGCCCTGGGCACATGCAGTTCACTTTACTAGGGACTGACAAGTAAATTAAATATGTTGATTTAGTAGGAACCAATGTCACCATGTTTTAAGGGCGAGAGCATATGCACTTGAGCACTGGTTAGCAGTGGTAAAGTGCGCAGAGTCCTGAAACCAGCAAAAACAGCGTCAAAAAGTGGAGGGAGGCAGGCAAAAAGTTGGGGGTGACCACCCTAAGGCTGTCAGGTCAAACAGGGCCCCTGTCTGGACTCACTGACGCCAGGAACTGTGCAGAGGGGGCCCCCTAGGGCTCAGGTCCTCCGTGCACCGCAGGGGCTGCAGGACCCTTTGTTACGCCACTTGAGGGAATGTGATGTTAACACACTTGTAATACAAAGAGACATGATAGACAGTGTCAGTAGCATTTCATATAACCTCAGAAAGACTTAGCAGAGTTTAAACATTCTGTACCTTTGCTATAATTCTGTTTTGCTGAACTTAGTTCACAAAGGGCCTGATTACAGCTTTGGAGGAGGGTGTTAATCCGTCCCAAATGTGACGGATATCCTGCCCACCGTATTATGAGTTCCATAGGATATAATAGACTCGTAATACGGCGGGTGGTATATCTGTCACATTTGGGGCCGATTAGCACCCTCCACCAAAGTTGTAATCAGGCCCAAAATGTTTTTCCATAAGCCTAGATGTGCCTGGACGCGGTAATTAGGACCATCATATTCAGATGATGCCATGTACATCTTAATAATTTTGGGGGCCCTGGGCCAAGAATACTTTGGAGGCCCTTGTTCATAACAGTATTTAATTAATGATCCAATTCCAGCTCTTTCATGGCCTCTTTGGCCGGATCACTGAGTGCACAGGCACACTCGTCCACATTCGAAATGTGCTTACATGAAATATTCAGGGATAGTGGTGTGTGCTTTAAATATTGTAACAGGGCAGCAGCTCACTAATAGTACCTCAAATAATCTCTGTGACACTCTCCCATGACTCATATGTGAGGTCTTGATTTGATCTTAAAGCAACTTTTTTTATGGATGTTGCACGTAACATAAACAAAATTGGGCAGATTTAAGAAAAATGGGGCTGAACCCAGTGCAATGTCACTTAATTTGCACCCCTTAGCGCCCCACTACCACCACCATGTGTGCGCAGTATTTAAAATATGGCACAGGGTAGGCCGCAATAGCATCAGAATTTTTGACGCTATTGATGTACTGTTCAGGGATAGCGCAAACATTTGGGCGCTAACCCTAAAGAGTACTTAGGGGGCCAATATAAATAATGATGTGCCGCCTTTCAACGCCTGCTCAAAGCAGGCATTAAAAAATGCTTTAAAAAGTGACGCAAAGAAATCTTTTAGATTTCTTTTCGCCAATTTTTTCGGCCCACCTAACGGGGAAAAGCACCCCGCTGCATACATTATGCCTGGCGCAGGCATAATGTGGTGCAAGGGGTTACAAAGTGGCATTTGTAAATCTGACGTGGCGTTTTTGACATAATTTCGACACATTAGCATAAAAAAATTATGCTAATGTGGCGATAATATAGCACAAGGGGCTCTTAAATCTGTCCCACACCGAAAATAAATCAAAGGAAAACTGTATTTAAAACAAACTGTTTCAACGTCATCAATGCAAGAATCTGGAGTACAGAACTGGTTCTGTCAGGGGTCCCCCTGAAAGACTGGGGCCCTGGGCGAGAGCCCACATTGCCCATGTCTTAAAATGTCTTTGGATATAAGCGGCAGCAATGGTGATCTGAGGAAAGTAAAGATGGGGAGGCCCTGGCAAGAGGCAAGATCAAGGATATGGCTCGATAAACATAGGAGCATATTTATACTCTGTTTGCACAGAATTAGCTTAATTTTTTTACTCTAATTCAGTGCAAAACTTACTCCATATTTATACTTTGGCGCTAGACCCGTCTAGCGCCAAATTTATGAAGTTAAAGTTATTTTTTGGAAGTGGAAACCTACCTTGCCTTAATGAGATGCAAGGTAGGTGTTCCAGTGCAAAAAATGACTCTATGCCTTAACGCCATATTTATACTCCCGTGCAAAAATGGTGTACGGGAGGGAGGAGAGGTAAAAAAATAGTGCAACGCTTGCTTTGCCCCATTTTTTTACGTCTGGGCCAGGGCAGGCATTGGGGGACCTGTGGGGCTCTTTCCCTATTTCCATGGTGGACCACCATGGAATAAGCCCAGAGGTGCCCTCCCCAGGCACCAGGGACTCACCCGCACACCAGAGGGACTGTAGAGGATGGGGGACCCCATCCCAGGGAAGTACACGTAAGTATTGCATTTTATTTTTTAAAGTGTCATAGGGGGCCCTGAAATGGGTCCCCCTACATGGCACTGGGTGCAATGGCCATGCCCAGGGGACCCTGGTCCCCTGTGCTGGCAATTGGGCTGGTGGGCATGACACCTGTCTTTTCTGAGAGGGGAGTCATGTGGTATGGATGGTTTTGCATCAGAAAATGACTCTAGTCAGGTTAGAGCCGTTTTTGTTTTACTCTAACCTGCCTAACGTCATTTTTTGGTGCGAAACCCCCTTCTTCCATAGCGCCAGCCCCACCCGACTAATGTCACTTTTTTTTACGCTAGCCCACTCTTTGTACTGGCTTGCACCATTCCATAAATATGGTGCCTGGCTGGAGCACAGAAATCGTGCAAGCCGGTGCTAAACTTTTTGGTGCAAAACTGCATTAGTGCAGTTTTGCACCAAAAAGTATAAACAGGGCCATATGTGGCAGAGCAGTCAGAATCAGGCCTGGCAGTGGTGTGGAACAGGAGCTGCTTTGCATGAAAGGAGGTGTGAGGGAAAACAGGCGATCATGGAATGGTGGGCATGTAAATGCGAGTATCAGGGTGGCCAGAGACAATCTTACAAGCAGAGGGGCACCAAAACCCACATGCAGAAATTATTTTAAACAATGTCTTGCGGCCCCTGCGACCAAGCCTGGCTCCCCCTTTCAAATGCACAAAAGACGTATACTGAGGCAGGGGGCCCTCTGATGTAGCTATCAAAAGCTCTAAAAAAAGCAGCATAACACCACAACCCTATGGGAACTCTGCCCCAACCCCTCTCTCGCTTGCAGTGACCGGAGCCACCGGACCCTCCAATAAAGATTTCCATCACATGAATCAGATCCAATACCCTTCTCGCAGAACTGCAGGCTTGCATAGTCGCATTCACAATATCACTGCCATCAAGGTAGGGGAGCCTAAAGGCTTGCCTTATTATTAGTGGTAGCTGCCACTAAATAGGGATGGCGGGACGGACGGGGCAGGGGGAGGCGTTAAATTTTTTTAAAAAACACTTACCTTCTTTGGGAGACGCGGTTCATCTCCCCTCCGTCCTTGTCCTCTTCCCGGCTGCACACAGGCTCCCAGCCAATCACAACACTGCTGTCACCAGCATGACAGCAGCGTTGTGATTGCTCGGAGAGGCATGCCTTGGTGCTCAGATTGGGAGTGGGAGCCTGTGCATGTTCTCCACTGGGCTGTGCAATACAGCCGGGAAGAGAACAGGCAAAGTGCATATGTCTGTTTGGCTGGGCCAACACGGCCAGCCAAGCAGACATGCGCACTTTATGGTGCAAATACCACTCCTCCAGCCCTCCTCAGCCCAGCCCCCCCCCTTACTTTCAGGAAAAATAAAATGATAACATAGCGTTATAATCACTTTTTTTTTCCTTTTGCTAAACTCCAGTGAAGCGTCGCTCCCCCGCCTTAGCGGAGGAGCCTCCGCTGCGTATTATGGCTGAGGCTCGTGATGGCTCAAGTGAGTCATGCAGTGCAAGCATCCTCGGGCCCGGCCAAGTCCTTGAATAGAAGCAGCTCCCACCGCACCGCAAAGACTTGAAGAAAGAAGGTAAAATACAACAACTCAATAGTGAAGCTGAGCGACTAGACTACTAGTTGTAATAGTCATCTTCTCACCCTCTCCCACTGACTAATCTGAGATGGACCTGCAGCTTTGGTGGCAGGAACAGATCCCAGTGTCCAGGTTCCACCGGCCACCGCATGTGCAGTTTACACTGAATGTCCATGACAATACAGCCACTCCAAACCACACTATTTTCCACTCTGAGGCTAAAAACCACACAGCTGTGCAGCACGCAGCCTGCACCATGTAATTTAAATGGTGAGGAACAAGAGTAACTTTAAAATGAGGTCCCAGACCCCAGTCCTTGTTAGTGACTGTACTGTGTGCTGAGGGGGCCACTGGCGCGCACAGGCTGCGGGGGCTTATGTAACGCATCAGAAGGATATGCTTTTTGAAGGGAGGACCAGTTTTGTGGCAGGTCAGGACACATGCTCACGAGGGAATGTGAGTTGCAGGACAGGTGTTGAATGATGAATGGATATTGACTGTGAGAGGGAAAGATTGAGACCTCCAAGGGGAACATAAAAGCTGCTTCTGAAGAGGTAAATTAAAACTGAAGGAGAAAATGAAGTTTGCTTTTGAAGGGAGTATGCTTCGGACGGAGGGGACGGATGTAAACCGCTGGTGGGCTGATGTTTGTGGTGCTGTGTTTAACTGATGAAGGAACCCTACTGCAGGAGAGATAGAAAGCTGTTGGTCAACGTAGATGTCTGCTGAGAGATGGAAGAGAATTTGCTGAAGGAACTGAAAGATGTGGGCGGAGGATTGCTGAGGAGGGATGGAAGGGCAGCTTCCGATGGAGTCGAGAGAGCTGTGGATGAAAGGAAAAAAGATGGTGAGGGCTGCTGAGAGTAGGACTGAAAGCTGAAGGAACTTTGAATAACTACTGGAAGAGGAGACTTGTTGAGGAAGGACAGATAAAGTTGTTGAGCGAGGGAAGTAGGGTTGCGTAGGGAGAGAGGGAAAGGTGTGCTGCTTTCTGATTACTGCTGAGAGAAGGATGCGATGTGCAGATCAAACAAGGTAGGGGTGGGGAAATGCTGCACATATTTCTTTTTTCTGATTCCCGTAATGGAAGGTTTACTAATACAACATTCTGAATCCACCGCTGCTTCGATAAAGTGTGCATAATTCATGAGTAATTATTCTGTAAAAATCATAAATCTGAGTGATGTGACAGCGCTGACGTGATGTATGTGGGTAATTATCTGATTTATAAATTGGCTCCTGGTCCCCAAAGACCCTCATTAGACGAGCTGGTAGTCCCCAGGGCTTTCTAATAAGCAGGATCTTTCGATAATGAACTGTAGACAGCAGAGAGACCTCTGTAGCTCTGTTTCCTAAGTGCACTGAATGCAGGCCCAGGGACTGGACTCCGACCTGTGACATTTATGTTTTTTTCTCCCGTCATTGCTGAAGCTTTCTCAGAGACGCCTGAATATTTGACAAGTGTGGCACGGTGACACCTCTGGCTCGTAATAAAAGAGGCACGACATACTTGTTGTTCCATCAACTGTCGGCTTCTCCCAGTGCTTCGTGTAGGCCTGTGGTTGAGGGTGGTGGGCAATGGCACGCATGTGGGGACTAAACCATATTTTCTATCAACAGACCTTGTCCAAGAGCAAGTGAGAGAAAGGCAGAAATGGTAGAAAGTAGGACGAAGAGAAAAATAGTAAAACAGTGATATAGGGAGAAAACAGTGAAGAAAATCGATCTGCAAAAGAGAGATAAAGAGGCAGGAGGCGTGGGGGTGGCGAAGAAGGAAGCATGAGGTTGAATCAAGACTAACCGGCCTTATATTCGTTCGCCCCGACATGTAATGCATTACACATTAAGCACTGGCTTAATTAATGCTCTCGCTGAGCACAATTTGCTGAAGAGCTGAGGTTCATAAGAACAGGAGATGAGTGAACATTTCGAAAGGAAAGATTTGGTATTGGTGACACGTTGTGACAATTTTTCGTTGTGCTTAAAAACTATAATAAAGCATATTGCATACACATATCTGAAGGGTGGTTTCCGTGTTAAGTTTGAGCATGGTGATTTCCAATTTATAGTTAGCCATAGCTAAGGAATGTTCACGTTAAATTGGTCATATTGAATGCCATATTTAACCAATTTCTCCTAAAGTCGAAATTGTGTGTTTGGCTGCTTTTGGTTATCTCAGTCTTTATTCTGCTTTCAGGAGCCAAACTAAATGCAATAGTTTGAACAGCTTAGAAGCCTTAGCTTTAAACTTCCTTTTTGATGCTATGATTGATAGTCATGCTGGCCTTGAGTAGCAGTTTTACTTTTTAGATTATTAGAAGTCTGCCCAGCAACTTTTTCTCCGGGCTTCCTACATCCTCAGAATAGCAATTGATATGCCTGTGTCTGTCATTGCTCTTGCTGTAAGTGCCTCTAATTCACCCCCAGATACTGTTGAAGCCTCGTAATATCTTACTATAACGGTTACAGGTCCTAGCCAGGGACATCTTAAGGATTTTGGAGACTTGGGGCCAAATGTATTTTGGGGGCTCCTGTTCGGAATAGCTTTGAATTTATGATCCAATTTTAGCTCTTGCATGCTCTCTTTGGGGAGGTCACTGAAAGTGTGCTGGAACACTTGTCTAAATTCTAAATGGGTTTACATCTGATATTCAGGGATAGTTATGTGCATTTTCAATAATGTTACACAGCAGCAGCTCACTAATATTACAGCAAATACTATATGGAACATCTTCCCATTTCTCATATGTGAGGTCCTGGTTTAATCTAAAAGACATTTTTTTATGGATGTGACATGAAACAGAAACACAACATTTCTTTGCAAAATGTCTGTAATAGACTTCCCTACATCACCCACATTAAAAATAAATTAAAGGGAAACAGTATTTAAACCAATCTGTTTAAGAATAATTCAAGAACATTAGGGCAAGGCTCTCTGCTAAACAGAGCTGGCTCTATCAGCCACCCTCTCCCGAGAGGCTGGGGCCCTGGTCCAGAGTCCACTTTGCCCATGCCATGAAATGTCTCTGGTCCTAGAAACAATGCCATTTATGTTTCCAATAAAACAAAAATTGAGCTAATCCAATCCACAGGATCTTTATCTACAGGGAAATTGACCTATTAACATGATCAAATTTGAGTGTTGTATATTTAGTTGATATCAGAGCGGCAGCCGATATTTTCCTGGCCCACTAACGTCAGTTTATCCCTTACTTGCATATCCATGTGCTGAGAATGTGGTATAACAGTATCTACTATGCTCTATTTATTGCTTGTAAAGAGACAAATATCTATTTGTCATTGGCATCACTGCTTAATGTGAGCCAGTGATTGCAGGTGGGGCCTACCAGGCACTAATTGTTTTAGGATCCAGCACTTTTTTTTACTCAACAGACTTGGATGCAAAGCAAGAAAGAGAAAAATACAAGTGGAGAAAAGGAAGAGGAGGATAAACACAGAAACACAGTGTCAGAGAGAGAAAGTAAGGATGGAAAAGGACCTCCAAGAGTGCAATAAAAGGACAGAGAGAGTATGGTGTTATACAGACTAGACAGCCTTAGTCCTCTGCAATTCTGACATTTGTCGGGGTTGGTAACACGCATCTGAAAAAATCTTTGGGCATGAGCACTTATTATTTCACAAATTATTCACTGATTGACATACATACATGTAAAATTCTGTAGGGGCCTTGGTCTGAAGACATGGACTCTGCCTCTACACAGTTTCTAGTAATCAATTGGTTGACAACGGTCTAAGATTCTGATGTCTCTGGACTTAACTACACCTTATCCTGTCCTTAACTTGCACAGACTACTTTGGTCTTGTAAGTACTTAATGGTAACCGCTTGTATACATCTGTGAGTCTAGTAATAGTAGTGGGTTGGGTCTCTGCTGTTAAACCTGCAGTCTTGCAAACTCAGCCCGACTGGAGGTAGACAAGTTTCACTGATCAGGCGGGTTCATGAAATGTATTCATCTATTACCAAGCACAGACCGTCTTGATCAGTGTAACTCTTCTTCCTGACTGGAACATCTAAAAGGCTTCCACATGTCCTTTTGCTCTGTGATGTTTGTTCCTTCATTTGAATTGCACATAGAGCACAGCTACAAACAGACAATAGTCAAGTCCTCCCAGATCTTCTTAAATCATCCCTACTGGGCGCATGTAACTGCTGATCATGTTTTATCTTAATCTTAATTCTGTTAGTTTCGCTTGCCCATAATTAGCCTCTGTCTCCTGTGACTCCCTAGTTCCAAACTCTCTATTTTTATTTGCTTTTATTACTTCGTAGCCTCTGCCTCTTCCTCATTCTATTGCCCTTTTTTACCTTGGTCCAACAGATGTTTGTCCTCACTTCCTGCATTATTCTTGAAAAACTGTCAGGCAGATTCACACAAAGCTTTTATATTCGCTCATGCAGACAGCACCTAGATACATGTGAGTTGAAATATCCCACATGGAATAATCTCTATTGTCCCTGTAGCTTCCGCACCCTGACCATTTCTTTTCCTTCACTTTTTGTTCCCATACTATTGGTCTGTCACTCTTTTATTCTGAGACGGAGATTGTGTCTTCCTTCCCTTTATCCGCCATCCCGGATGGTACCAGGCTGCTGGCCATCTCCTTTGTTGTTTTCAGCGGGAGATCTCTAGCCTTGTCCTTCTGTGTTGCTGTTGCAGAGGCCAGTGTCCTACCCATGCCCTTTTTGATCTGGGGAGGGTGGATTAAGCAATATTCTATCAAGTCCTTCCTAGAGGATGATGGCTCTGCCATTTCACCTCATTCGTCATGCCCAAGAGGTTGCACATTTGCCTTTCTTTCCATTTGGTACAGTTGTAGGGAGTGTGTTGCAGAAGATCTACTGTTATTGCTTGGAGGGCAGACAGGGTTATATATTTCCTTTACCTCTGCAATTTCCAGGTTTGAAAACGCTGCTTAGACCCTTTTCTCCCAATGTGACTTGTTTTTTTTTCCCTATCTTTTAGTTGAGGGGACTGTTCCCCTACCTACATTTTTTCTAATAGAGCCCTCCTATTCCTTTTCTGTGGGTCTTCTAGCACTCTTTTGTTCTCCATATCTGGCCGACCCCTCCACCTCACTGGAGCTCTCAGGTTTCCCTGGAGCGTTCATGTGTAGCTCATTCAGTCTTTTTTTTTTTACTTTTTATTGAATCCCAGAATGCTTTATACAGAACAATATCAAGTGATCATAAAGAATAACATACCAGGCACACCCACTTCCTTATCATTTTTGTATGCACTTAGAATCCAGATTGTGTAATAGATGTTTCTTAGTCTTGTAATCTAGTTATATGGTCTAAACATTCACAGGCCCATTATTATCTGATAGCTGCTCTTCATTTCAACAATATTCTATACCTCCATTTTTGCATTATTCGCATAGGTGTCAAGGTTCTTAGGAACAAATGGTGATCCTTCCATTTCTAAACGGGCACTGGCGGATATGGACCCCCGATAATGCTGAATTGGTGTTTTTTTCAATATTTCACCCACTGATGTTGTTCATAAATCCCTTCAAATTCACTCCAGCAAGATTTCAATTGCAGCATTCCAGCATCATATGTTCACATGTGCCTAATGTAGCCTGGCACCTATTATAATTAGGAATGGCTTCCAGAAACCAGCTGTGTAATTCAAATGGTTTTAGCAGCTGAAAGTATGAAAAGTATGAGTGTCTCACATTTGCATCTCTTCACAAACTGTGTACCTTCTCAGAAATTTGCAAAGGTCCTCTCTAATGAGGTCTATACCTGTGTGCTCATATTTCTCTAATGCCTTCTCTAATTCAGCCTCTCCTGGAGTAACTAATTCCTTATATCAAGAGACAATTGTTTTTGGCCTAAAAGGGCAAATAAGCAATTTTAGTTTTTTACCTTATATCTCCCTGCAGAGAATCAGGTAGCATCAGACCAATTCGGGAGTTGCAGAAGAAACCTTTCAGTGCTTGTGGTTGCATAATTTCAGAAATAAATCGTACGTCCATGTCTCTCAATAAGTCTGGATCTGCAAGCCATCTTAAATAGGCCAAAGCATCAGACAGTAATACTTACATTTTGGCAGGGGCCAATCCATAGAAAACAAGGCTTTGCACATCCATGTTGTTCTCAACCAGCAATGGTTGCCTGGCCTAATAAATGTATTATTAATTAAATTTAATGAGGAAAAGACTCATGGCTAACTTGAAACATGAAGAGGCCCTGCAAGAAGATCATTATTTAAATACATTAACTTTTCCTGTAAGCGTGGAAGGCAAGGGATTCAATGTTTTCAGATGCTTTAGTCTTCCAGTAGGTAGTGGTTCAAAATCCGACTATTATAACTTAGATGATTCCTTATTTAACCTGGAAACCAGATATTTTTTGCTGAATGATTAGTAATGGTTCTTGGGTCTACTGTTAACATTCATACATCTACCCAAACATTAATCCTGCCATCTTGCCTTGATATTATAATACCTCAGAGAACTAACTCTCTGACAATCTTCTGTGCACCTTGCATATTTTTACTTTTGCAGGCATATTTAAGACCATATCATCAGAGTACAATTTAATCTTAGAAATGTCTTGTTTTCATCTACAGAACTCATTTTTCCTGAATCATTCCAGAGAAACCACAAATCTAAAGCCTTTTTGATAGTTAGAAAAGTAATCAAACTGCCTACCATCCCGGTAAGTAAGAGATTATTTCTTATGGGAAATGGGTTTAAGTGAATAGGGTTCTACCTGGTATGAATCCCATCTGATCCTTTGCCAAAATGGTTTCCATGACCAATGACAACCTGATAACATAGATTTCACCATTGGTATAGTGAAGCATGATTTATCTGAATGAGTCACATTTACTTGGGTCCTTCCCTGCCTCACGAAAGATGCAGTGTCTTCTTGAAAAGATCCTCGATCCAAAATGCCCCACCGGATCAGATAGCACATGCTCATACTGTTTCAGTATATATGGAATTGCGCTTCTGATGGTTTTAAAAAACTTGTTGCTGAAACCATCTTTCTGGAATGTAATTGTTTACTAGCCTCGTTCATCATTTAATCTATATTTCAAGATGTTCTGAAGAATATCTGTGATAGGGTCTGCATTTTCTTGTAGTGAATCAGATAGCATTAGCCAAGGTTCTTCAGAGTTTCTTGTAAAACTTCCAAAGGTGTCTGCCACATTTTAATATCCTTCTACTGCTTATACTCAGTCTAATTCTATAATGGGTTTAATCCTAGAAGCTCTACTCTTAATTTACCAAGTCAGCAACGTCCTAAACTTGCTACTTTCTTTGTATAAGTTCTGATTATATCAGGCAAGGCTTATTAGCTGTTATTTTTCATAGAAGAGCTTAATTTCACTGTGTAATTTATTTTCCTCCCTCAACGATGAGGCTTCTTTTAACACTTATGTTCTATTTTTATTTATTTTTGCTTTCATGTGCAGGAGTTTGAGATGAAAAGTCCACATAGTGCTGTCTGGTTTATTCTAAATCTATATGACAGATTTCTGGAGTTTCTCCTGGAACTCTTTATTATGTTCAATCACTGCTATATTGAATTTCCACATTCTCAATTCCTATTTTGATGGGACTGCACCTTTGATAAATTTTAATCTTAAGTGTTTATGGCCAGAGAAGTTTAATAGGGTTTTAATATTATAATAGACAGCTTTTTTGACACCAAAAAGATGCTAATCCAGCATATATGAAGTACCTTCAGCTTCTATAAGTACAATCAATTTGCCCTACAATTTCCTCCAAATATCTTTAAGACTAAAAGATTGGAACCGCTCCTGAGCCTTAACCAGAACTCTTTACCTGCATACTTTCACCCAGTTCCACATGCCTTAGCTGTCTAGAAGTAATAGGGTAAGGTTGGATACTCACTCACATTTAAATCCATGAGAGCTACCGGACCGCCTGTAAGTGTACCACTGTATAACCCCAAGATTGATACTCTGCCTTTAGTTTGAATGCTACATATCAACACCTTCCACCCTGATCGGAATCCATTTTTAGCACCTTTAGCCATTTTAGAACTCTGAAGAGTATTACTATGACTTGCAGTGTCGCAATAGCACATGAAACATATCCTTCCTGTACCCAGTTATATCTTAAAGACAAATAAGTGTTTCTTTTACTATTCTTGCGATAGGGGTTTATTTTATCTTAACCATTTGTAGTTGGCCATTTTCCAAACATAAAATAAATTGAGATACATTTCCTCTTGCTAGTAATTTCATTTACATTGAACGTTGTAATTTTTATTGTGCCTCCCCTGTTGCTATTGTTTATTATTGAAGAGAGAGGATACAACCTGATCTTTATAGTCCTGCCTTCTGGGACATTTTAGGGTCGAGTGAGCAAAGCGCCCTGTCCCTTGTGCAATCTCTCTGTGGGCTTTTAACCATGCGTATGTTATGCCCAACAGTTTGGTTGGTTCTTGGGCTTGTCTTTTAAAATTCTCTTGATTTAATTAGTGAAAGGCATGCATACGTCATGTCTTTTCTGTTGTTTAGCCTGCCTCGGGCGCCCTGGCCAACTACTGAAAACCTACGAGGCTCCATGTTTTTGGTACGGTTTCTGGACTACTTTTTCTATTTATTTCTTAGGCAGCACAATCTCGCTGGGCAGTAGTTAAGCGATTTGCATGACATCGACCCTATTACATGGATATTTGCACTTTTGCCGGTAACATGGATAATTGCACTTTTGCCGATACATCTCACTACAAGAGAACTTCTGTTTCCTTTTGTGTGTCTACCTTGCACTCATGGCAGCCAGCGGCTCGCTTATGTGAAGCTGTTTTACATTTCATTTTCAGTTTATGGGGCAAGAAAAGCCCGGTTACGAGTTTACAACGCTAACAGCTATAACTCGAGCAAACGCAAGACCCATTGCATTGCAAATACTCGTTGTTATTTTGTCCCTATTATGACACTCATTTTCCCTTCTTTCTCATTCCCACTGCCAAGTTTAGGACTCCCCCAACCAACCATCCTTTCTAGGGTGAGGGCACTGCTGGCTATGTGTCCCCCATATGTAGCCCTGGTTGCAATGCTAGGAATCTCTAATGTAAAATTGTGGACGATCACAGCACTCTACCTTGCCCCCTGCAGACACATGTGCCTGTCCCCACCCTTGTCTGCTACGATTTCATTCCACCTTAAATGTATTCAAATATTTCTGTTTTATACCTTTTTTTAACATTGATATGTTATTTCTTGTAATTGATTATCTCTCTTATTCCTTATATATGTTACATATATTAGAAGTCCTCCTTGGTAATATTTTCACTTTTCTTTGTATGTTTCCAGACAAACAGATAAGGCCTGCTGGAGGTGGGAGGAAGTACATGTTTATGTTCTAGGCTATATTCAGTTATTTTATTGCAAAATCTTTCCTCTTTCTAATTTTTATCAGACCTTATCTGTTTTATGGGCCTTTGTAATTATATTGAATGACCCCCCCTTATT
Source organism: Pleurodeles waltl (assembly GCF_031143425.1). Lineage (NCBI taxonomy): Eukaryota > Metazoa > Chordata > Amphibia > Caudata > Salamandridae > Pleurodeles > Pleurodeles waltl. The sequence goes on along the minus strand of NC_090440.1, from coordinate 1,136,003,265 downwards.
GATTTTCAAATTCCATAAGAGCACAATTGTAGCCAAGACACATAGGGCCTCATTCTGCTTCATGGGCAATTCTGACCGCGGCAGTAAAGCCGCGGTCAGAAAAGGGCAACCGGCGGTTTCCCGCTGGTTTACCCCTGCCCCAAAGAATCGTCCATGGCGGCGCTGCTCGCAGCACCGCCATGGGGATTACGACCCCCTTCCCGCCATCCTGGTCCTGGTGGTAAAAACCGCCAGGAACAGGATGGTGGGAACGGGTTTCGTGGGGCCCCTGGGGGCCCCTGCTTTGCCCATGCCACAGGCCTGGGCAGTGGCATGGGCAGTGCAGGGGCCCTCTAACAGGGCCCCATAATGATTTTCAGTGTCTGCCTAGCAGACACTGAAAATCGCGACAGGTGCCACTGCCCCCGTCGCACCCCTTCAACTCCGCCGGCTCCATTCGGATCCGGCTTCATTGTTGAAGGGGCTTTCCCGCTGGGCCGGCGGGCGGCCTTCTGGCGGTCGTCCGCCGGCCCAGCAGGAAAGTCAGAATGACCGCGGTACGGTCTTCTGGCGGTTCCCGCCAGGCGGGCGGCTTCCGCCGCCCGCCGGGGTCCGAATGAGGCCCATAGTAGTTACAATACCACAACATTGACTGCATTTCACTTAGATTTTTCACTGTATGAAAATGCATAGACGTTAGTCGCTTCATTTTTTCTCCTGTACCTCAGCCAATATTTTCTGTTTCAACAGAGGATCTTGAAAAAAACATGATCACTGTTTGTGGTTTTTCTCCAGGCTTCGAAAGGGCTGGGGAAAGAGACTCATTGATGGGATTGCATGCAGATGGTGAGTGTTTTTTTTTATGGTGCTCTCTGGAGTCCCAGTTTGTGTTGCTGAAGTATATTCCTGCAGGTATGAGAGGGGAGTGGAAGGTGTTAGTCCTCTCTCAGTGTTTCCAGGATGGTGTTTCTTCTGTCATTTAAAGTTCTACTGGGCTCCTTAATTCAATTCCAATATTGTTGATAGCTGGTGGATCTGTTAGTGTTCCTATGGTGTTGTTTGACTCAAATGTTGATGTCCCTTGGATTTTTCCTCCACGTTTTGCTAGTTCTCTTTCCTCTTTAACCCTGTTCCAGGTCTATAGGGGTATCTGCTGTAGCATCTTTGGGCTTCCCAACAAGGTTCTTCCTGATCTTTGTATCTGTCTTCATCTTTATCAATATCTTCTTGACCCCCTTCCTTCTAATTTCCAGTTTCTTCCTCCTCTCTTTTTCCCATTTTCCAGTATTATTGCCTTGGCACACTCCTTTTTAATGTATGTGAGGAGCTCACCCAGTGTTCCTTTTTGCTTTACACATCTTCTGCGACCCCTTTCTACCCTTTCCTTATTACACAATTGTTTGGTTAAAGCCAATGCAGTTGCAGCTGGCTTTCCCCTCTTTGCTTCTTCCAACTATACGGTAGGTCCATGGGGAACTTAATATCCCCTCAGTGTCCCTCTTTCAATTAGGCAGTTATGCAAACAGGCTTAAGTAAATCTGCTTGTATAAGACCTTTGCGTGTATAAGTACCAACTTTTCTTATTGAGTGCCGTCCTTTTCACACCTTCCTAGCTCCCTCTACTTTCTTGCATTGAGTAGAAAAGCTTTCTAAGTTCAACATACTGATTGTTCAAGGCTTGCAATAATATCAATTATTTCCTTTTTTTTTAAACCAGATTCACACTCAAGCTTAAAGTTCTTTGGATTACCAGGTGGTGGAACTCTGCCGTTTTTAGCCAGTATCCAATGACTAATTTGTAAAGGAATAAGTACTGAAGTGCTGGAGCCCAAAGTTTTTTTTCTGAAGGCATTGCAGGCTCTACCGAATGGAGGGATGCCAAATACCAAGGTTGTATAATCTTGATTCCATACCATGCCTCTTTCATCCACCATCCGACACTCCCTCCCCCTTTTTCACCTTTGCACTTTCTTATTCACTCCTTCTTCCTCCCTGCACCACTGCTTCTCAGTGTTTCTGTTAGTCTTTCTTTCCCTCTGTTCTATTTTTCTCTTTCTTGCTCTGTGCCAAAGTCTGAGGATCAATAATATTCTTCATCCACAAAAATGAGTGCTGGTGAGCCCCACATGAAAGGATCAACACAAATTAGGTTTTAACAGTATCCACGCCCTGGTCTTCTTTTCTTGCGAAACCTTCAGCTTTCTGGTGCTTGCTTTTTTCAACTTAGAGTCAGGCCACGTGTGTTACCTGTTGCATTTTCTCTGTGTTCTTCATTGTTTCCTTCCTCCACACCACCCCCACCATGAACATACTTTTCCATTTTCGCTGCTCGCTCCTTCCTTTCTTCCACCATAGCGTCCAAGAACTAGAAAGCGGCCCAGTTGTCCAGCAAAAAGTAGCATCATTTGCAGGACCACAGTCCTCTGTTCTTCAGGAATGTAGGCTTCACAGTAAGCCTCTTCAGTTAGCAAAGTCGGGGTATAACTCTGATGTTTTCTGTGTGAGTCAAGTAGCTTAGGTTTCTTCCAGCTATCTGGCATTGCTCCTGCCCCTCCCTTTTTCTTCCATAGAACTACAAAAACACAAGGTAAAGCAAGAATTGGGAAAGGACGAGCAATGCGTGCATGTTTGCATGGATCTGGAAATCTTAAGACCTCTGACTCAAGGACTGTGACAGTTGTTGCTGGAGTGTCCTCCCATTGGCCACCCTTTAATTTCTTGCTGCTTTTGTTTCTCACCAAACCAAACGGTCAAATGAAGGACCCTAAGGGCTTCTGCTGTTTTGACTATTGTCAACAACTTGCTCCTTTCAGCCAACACTATTATTTGTTCAAAAGTGTTTGTTTCAGCTACCTCTGTGTGTTTTACTGTGGACTTTCTGTGTTTCAGGCAGCCTGGCCTCTTTTAAAGTGGTATTTGTTTGAAATTTGTTTTTGCAGTGACTGTGTGAATTGCCTTGCTAGTTTGTGGCACCCCTCACTCCCCCCCTTTTTTCTCTCCAAAGTAAAAAGGCTACATACATCTTGCAGAGTGTGTTTTTAGGAGACTGTTTTAATCTGTTTGTGTGATTTAAATTGTGCTTAAAAACTGTCTGCCCCCCTGTATTTTTGCCTTTAAAAAAGCCCAATTTTAGAGTGTGCGCCCAGCACTATTGCAGTGTTTGTTTCTTAAACAATCTCCCTCTTACCTGGAAAGTAGACTCTGCTAGCTTGGAAGTGTGGATTCAGCCTGTCTGTATCCAAGGAGATTCTGAATAGAGCAGCAGTTGCCTTTCCCCCTGACCACAGGGACTGGAGTTCAGTTAACTTGTTCCTTATATAAGTTCCTATTGGTTGTTGCTTATGCTGTTGTGATAGGTTGTTGGGAGATGGTCTTTCATTGGTTGCTGGCTCCAGGGCTGCAGTTATGATTGGTGGATAGGGCTGGGAATCTGATTGGCTGTTGGCTCTAGGGCTGAGATTCTGATTGGCTGTTGGTTCTAGAGCTGTGATTGGTGGATAGGGCTGAGATTCTGATTGGCTGTTGGTTCTAGGGCTGTGATTGGTGGATAGGGCTGAGATCCTGATTGGTTGCTGGTTTTAGGGCTGGGGCTGTGATTGGTGGTCAGGAATAGGGCTATGATTGGTGATTAGGGCTGTGTCTCGCATTAGTTGTTTGAATCAGGGCTTGAAATTGGATTGGCCAGGGTTAGGACCAGCTTCTTATTGTCCAGTAGAACTATAAAAGGCTAGGACTCAGGGCGTCTCAGCCCGGGCGTCGAGGCAAAGGGCGGAGAGGACAAGGGCAGTTGTCTGCCTAGCAGACACTGAAAATCGCGACGGGTGCCACTGCCCCCGTCGCACCCCTTCAACTCCGCCGGCTCCATTCGGAGCCGGCTTCATTGTTGAAGGGGCTTTCCCGCTGGGCCGGCGGGCGGCCTTCTGGCGGTCGTCCGCCGGCCCAGCGGGAAAGTCAGAATGACCGCCGCGGTCATTTGACCGCGGTACGGTCTTCTGGCGGTTCCCGCCAGGCGGGCGGCTTCCGCCGCCCGCCGGGGTCCGAATGAGGCCCATAGTAGTTACAATACCACAACATTGACTGCATTTCACTTAGATTTTTCACTGTATGAAAATGCATAGACGTTAGTCGCTTCATTTTTTCTCCTGTACCTCAGCCAATATTTTCTGTTTCAACAGAGGATCTTGAAAAAAACATGATCACTGTTTGTGGTTTTTCTCCAGGCTTCGAAAGGGCTGGGGAAAGAGACTCATTGATGGGATTGTGTGCAGATGGAGAGTGTTTTTTTTTATGGTGCTCTCTGGAGTCCCAGTTTGTGTTGCTGAAGTATATTCCTGCAGGTATGAGAGGGGAGTGGAAGGTGTTAGTCCTCTCTCAGTGTTTCCAGGATGGTGTTTCTTCTGTCATTTAAAGTTCTACTGGGCTCCTTAATTCAATTCCAATATTGTTGATAGCTGGTGGATCTGTTAGTGTTCCTATGGTGTTGTTTGACTCAAATGTTGATGTCCCTTGGATTTTTCCTCCACGTTTTGCTAGTTCTCTTTCCTCTTTACCCCTGTTCCATGTCTATTGGGGTATCTGCTGTAGCATCTTTGGGCTTCCCAACAAGGTTCTTCCTGATCTTTGTATCTGTCTTCATCTTTATCAATATCTTCTTGACCCCCTTCCTTCTAATTTCCAGTTTCTTCCTCCTCTCCTTTTCCCATTTTCCAGTATTATTGCCTTGGCACACTCCTTTTTAATGTATGTGAGGAGCTCACCCAGTGTTCCTTTTTGCTTTACACGTCTTCTGCGACCCCTTTCTACCCTTTCCTTATTACACAATTGTTTGGTTAAAGCCAATGCAGTTGCAGCTGGCTTTCCCCTCTTTGCTTCTTCCAACTATACGGTAGGTCCATGGGGAACTTAATTTCCCCTCAGTGTCCCTCTTTCAATTAGGCAGTTATGCAAACAGGCTTAAGTAAATCTGCTTGTATAAGACCTTTGCGTGTATAAGTACCAACTTTTCTTATTGAGTGCCGTCCTTTTCACACCTTCCTAGCTCCCTCTACTTTCTTGCATTGAGTAGAAAAGCTTTCTAAGTTCAACATACTGATTGTTCAAGGCTTGCAATAATATAAATTATTTCCTTTTTTTTTAAACCAGATTCACACTCAAGCTTAAAGTTCTTTGGATTACCAGGTGGTGGAACTCTGACGTTTTTAGCCAGTATCCAATGACTAATTTGTAAAGGAATAAGTACTGAAGTGCTGGAGCCCAAAGTTTTTTTTCTGAAGGCATTGCAGGCTCTACCGAATGGAGGGATGCCAAATACCAAGGTTGTAAAATCTTGATTCCATACCATGCCTCTTTCATCCACCATCCGACACTCCCTCCCCCTTTTTCACTTTTGCACTTTCTTATTCACTCCTTCTTCCTCCCTGCACCACTGCTTCTCAGTGTTTCTGTTAGTCTTTCTTTCCCTCTGTTCTATTTTTCTCTTTCTTGCTCTGTGCCAAAGTCTGAGGATCAATAATATTCTTCATCCACAAAAATGAGTGCTGGTGAGCCCCACATGAAAGGATCAACACAAATTAGGTTTTAACAGTATCCACGCCCTGGTCTTCTTTTCTTGCCAAACCTTCAGCTTTCTGGTGCTTGCTTTTTTCAACTTAGAGTCAGGCCACGTGTGTTACCTGTTGCATTTTCTCTGTGTTCTTCATTGTTTCCTTCCTCCACACCACCCCCACCATGAACATACTTTTCCAATTTCGCTGCTCGCTCCTTCCTTTCTTCCACCATCGCGTCCAAGAACTAGAAAGCGGCCCAGTTGTCCAGCAAAAAGTAGCATCATTTGCAGGACCACAGTCCTCTGTTCTTCAGGAATGTAGGCTTCACAGTAAGCCTCTTCAGTTAGCAAAGTCGGGGTATAACTCTGATGTTTTCTGTGTGAGTCAAGTAGCTTAGGTTTCTTCCAGCTATCTGGCATTGCTCCTGCCCCTCCCTTTTTCTTCCATAGAACTACAAAAACACAAGGTAAAGCAAGAATTGGGAAAGGACGAGAAATGCGTGCATGTTTGCATGGATCTGGAAATCTTGAGACCTCTGACTCAAGGACTGTGACAGTTGTTGCCGGAGTGTCCTCCCATTGGCCACCCTTTAATTCCTTGCTGCTTTTGTTTCTCACCAAACCAAACGGTCAAATGAAGGACCCTAAGGGCTTCTGCTGTTTTGACTATTGTCAACAACTTGCTCCTTTCAGCCAACACTATTATTTGTTCAAAAGTGTTTGTTTCAGCTACCTCTGTGTGTTTTACTGTGGACTTTCTGTGTTTCAGGCAGCCTGGCCTCTTTTAAAGTGGTATTTGTTTGAAATTTGTTTTTGCAGTGACTGTGTGAATTGCCTTGCTAGTTTGTGGCACCCCTCACTCCCCCCCTTTTTTCTCTCCAAAGTAAAAAGGCTACATACATCTTGCAGAGTGTGTTTTTAGGAGACTGTTTTAATCTGTTTGTGTGATTTAAATTGTGCTTAAAAACTGTCTGCCCCCCTGTATTTTTGCCTTTATAAAAGCCCAATTTTAGAGTGTGCGCCCAGCACTATTGCAGTGTTTGTTTCTTAAACAATCTCCCTCTTACCTGGAAAGTAGACTCTGCTAGCTTGGAAGTGTGGATTCAGCCTGTCTGTATCCAAGGAGATTCTGAATAGAGCAGCAGTTGCCTTTCCCCCTGACCACAGGGACTGGAGTTCAGTTAACTTGTTCCTTATATAAGTTCCTATTGGTTGTTGCTTACGCTGTTGTGATAGGTTGTTGGGAGATGGTATTTCATTGGTTGCTGGCTCCAGGGCTGCAGTTATGATTGGTGGATAGGGCTGGGAATCTGATTGGCTGTTGGCTCTAGGGCTGAGATTCTGATTGGCTGTTGGTTCTAGAGCTGTGATTGGTGGATAGGGCTGATATTCTGATTGGCTGTTGGTTCTAGGGCTGTGATTGGTGGATAGGGCTGAGATCCTGATTGGTTGCTGGTTTTAGGGCTGGGGCTGTGATTGGTGGTCAGGAATAGGGCTATGATCGGTGATTAGGGCTGTGTCTCCCATTAGTTGTTTGAATCAGGGCTTGAAATTGGATTGGCCAGGGTTAGGACCAGCTTCTTATTGTCCAGTAGAGCTATAAAAGGCTAGGACTCAGGGCGTCTCAGCCCGGGCGTCGAGGCAAAGGGCGGAGAGGACAAGGGCAGTTGTCTGTTTGGGCCTGTTCAGGACAGGTAGGGACTAGGGCCAGAAATGCTGCCCAATTCACATTTGACCATGAATGCTTTCAGCCCCTACACATCCCTCAAGATGCAAACACATATTCTACAAAGACATCCAAATCATTCATCACAAACTGACCACAGACAGATTGCATTGCCCCATCACCCAACACAATACCCTATATACAACACATATACACATACCTCCCACAACTACTACAGTCAAACACCTTAATTCTCACAGCAAACACTACTCTGTCCACTCCCACTAACACAACCTGCCTCACCCACACAATACAAAACTACAACATACATTTCTCTCAGTTTCAGTCTCCCAGATACATACTCTCTGCTCATACTAACCAACAACACTATCCGCTGTTTGCTCCACACAGACCACCTGTCATCATAACAATGCCCAAACCCTGCCTTCAAACACATCATCTACAAACACTCTTCCCCTCTCTTCACCAATTACACACAACCATACAATCCTCACATTTCACTCCACCACACATATTACCTCTTCCGGTCATCACAACTAATACTAACTCCCCTGACACACACCCATCACCTCTTACACACCTCATACATTCATCTCTAAAACACATCAATACCCCATCTAACAGTCAAATTCCACTTAGCAGCACTAACTCACATACAAATCCCTCACCAAAACAACTACACCAATATCCCCTCTCATTATTCCACAAAAACAATACCAACCACAAACATCAGCACATCAAAGCAACACAAACTTACATTACACTCATCGTCATACCCACTCCCACCCCCAGGACTACACAAAGAATATAAATTCCATCCTATCTCCACCCCTACACCCCCACTCTTCACAAACACCTACCACAAGCACCCCAACCCAGCAACTTTCAATCACTCGCCTCTCCTCCATTGCACAATTTAGAGCCTTACATCATGATCCACATGCTCCTCCACCACCCCTAACCCATACTCCATCCACACTAAACAAACGCAAACAAAATAAAAAACATGACACTCATAGAAACCTCACGTCCCCTTGTCTGTTACATAATAAAACTACCCTACAAAAAACAGTACACTCCTCATGGCTCTCTCAGCCACCAAGTCCACCACCCACACACACAGATCCAACAAAATGCCTCCTTAACCTGCTGGAAGAGGAACACTATGTTGAAAAGCAAGACTATTGTGAGCTTCAAACAGTTATCACAACTAGCAACATTCCAGCATCAAGCTCACATTACACTACTTACCCTTCTACTAAACAAAACAACACTATCACTAACACACCTTTTCTAAACTGCCAGCTCATAAATGCTCGTCGCTCTAAAAAAACAAGCACCACATCTACGACCTGCTCCCAGACACACAACCTGACTTACTATTCATAACTAAATCCCGGTTGGGAGATGACATGGCACCAGTGTTGCACGAAGCCGTTCCTCCGGGCTATCAAACCATCACTCAAAACCGTATAGGCAAGAGAGGAGGTGGACTAGCTATTATATTCAAAAAGGCAATGAACCTCAGTAAAACAGACAACATCTCCATACAAGGTTGTGAAGCCCTCCTTACCTGATGCCACCCTACTCCAACTTCCTCCTGTAACCTTCTCCTCCTTTACAGACCTCCACCTAACAACTCCACTTTCCCAGATGCTTTTCTAGACACAGTCTCAAACCTTCTTACACTATACTCCAATCTATGCATTCTTGGAGATCTAAACATTTGGTTTGACAAACCCAATATGCCCCATCCAAAAGCTATCACCACTGGTCTACTCGCATTGAACCTACATCAGATTAAACACAATCCCACACACATCGCTGGTCACATCCTAGATGTCATTTTTGCTAAGCCTGAACTAGTTACTATTCATAGCATCACACCAATCACCTGGTCAGACCACCATACGATAACTTTCCGACATACAACTCCACAAATCAACACGTCCCACAACTACTTACATACATACACCTATCGACCATGGAGCAAACGCAATTTGGATCACTTAGAAACACAACTAACAGCAAACACAGATCTAGATACAATTAATTCTGTACCAAAACTTTATGAGTGGCTACAGGAAGCTTTTGATGTCCTAATACCACTCAGAAAAACTAAACACAACAAAAGAAAACCAACACCTTGGAGAAACACAGAACTTAAAAAGATAAAGCAACAAATCAGAAAGTTGCAGCGGACCTGGCTCAAAACAAACAACAGTCAAGACAAACTGCAGCTACACAAACTTAACAGGATATACAAATCATCAATCAAAAAAGCTAAAAAAAGATACTACTCAGACAGAATTCAAAATGCTCAATCTACAACCAAGGAATATTATAAAATACTCAATGAATTTCGAAAACCTACATGCATGGAAGGAAGTCATCCCACTACTCAAGATTTCACAAACAAATTGGCAACTCACTACACAACCAAGGCAGACACATTGGACTCCTATTTAAAACAGAAGAAAACCATCAGCACCAACCCCTTTCCTAAAATACCCTTTAAGAATAAACCAACCCAACCTCTACAGTCCTTCAAACAAATATCCCAGGATGAATTTATGGATTTGGTCAAAGCAAGCAGACCTTCTGGTTGCCCTTCTGACCCTTGCCCACCACAAATCTTCAAAAACATTCTTCTATCTACTTCTGCTTCCACACCTGTAAGAATAATCATCAACAACTCTTTAACTTCAGGAACTTTTCCTGTAGACCTGAAAAAGGCATACATACGACCTTTATTAAAGAAAACAAACCTAGACCTGCAAGACCCCAACAACTACAGACCAATCACAAATGGATCTTTCCTGGGCAAATTGATAGAAAGAGCAGCATTCGCCCAGATGTCACAATTCATTGAAGACAATTCTATACTTTCAGACTTCCACACTGGATTCCGCCCAGGAAGAAGCACTGAATCGGCACTCATGGCAATCTGGGACGATCTTAAAAACACAGTCGACCGAAATGGAGTTGCTGCACTACTTCTCTTGGACCTCTGAGCTGCCTTTGATACGGTTGACCATGACACCCTAACTCAAAGACTCCACAAAGCTGGCATACAAGGGATTGCTCTCGACTGGATTACTTCCTATCTTCAAAAAAGATCGAATATCATCCACTCACCCCCCTTCTCGTCCGAACCCTACCTCACAAAAGCAGGGGTCCCCCAAGGGTCAATCATCTCACCTTTGCTTTTCAACATCTACATGATATCTTTACCAGAACTGATCAATGATTTCCATCTCACATTCTACAACTATGCAGATGACACACAAATACTACTTAAATTAGAATGCCCCAAAAACATTGAAAACTCACAAATCTTCAGTTGCCTCAGAGCCGTTGATCAGTGGATGACCTGGAGCCATCTCAAACTAAATACCTCCAAAACAGAAATACTCATATGTGGTGACTGGAAAAATTATGACCCTCTGTGCGTCTGGCCTGACGATCTCGGACCACCTCCTCAATTATTCAAAGAAGTTAAAAACCTAGGAATCACCATGGATTCCAAGTTAACTATGAATGCCCAAGTAGACATATTAGCACGCACAAGCTTCATCACCTTGAAGACTTTACGACGCATCTTCCCCCACCTCGGATTTCCACACAAGGAGCAAGCTACTATCTCGCTTGTACTATCCAAACTGGATTATGCCAATATCCTCTACCATGGATCATCTCTATCTGTTATGAAAAACCTACAACATATCCAGAATTCCGCAGCCAGGCTACTATTACATATAAAGCCGCAAGCCCATATCTCCCCTGCCTTGAGAGCACTAGACTGGTTACCCGTTGCCAGAAGATGCACTTTCAAGCTGCTTTGTATCACCCACAAAGCTATACATGGAACAGGACCGCTTTTTATCAGAAAGAAAATTACCAAATATATCCAACAAAGAACCGTCCGCTCAAGATTGGCACCCCGCCTTAGAACACCACCATACAAGAAAAAGACTATAGGTGGTACATCCTTCTCCGTCCAAGCAGCCAAACTATGGAATTCATTACCCCCAACTATAAGAGCCACAGATAACTTTCTTGTCTTCAGAAAACTACTCAAGAGTTGGCTCTTTCCTTCATAACCACCTTATTCAAACAACTATGAACTGCATATGCCTATGTTGATAAATATTTTTTTCAGATTATATGTATATTTCCATTTATTTATAGTTTCTTTAGAAAATACGTATTGCTACTATGTCACAACAATAAAATACACACACACTCTTTAAACCTGTTTGACTAAGTATTTTTTTACCCATGGTTCTAATTATGTATTGTGTGTGCATATGTGTGTGTATTTGTGTGTATGTGTGTGTGTATATATATATATGTATGTATGTGTATATGTTGTTTCTGTGCTTGGCATGTTCGTGGATCATTGCATGGCTCCTGGGTGGGTTGTTATACTAGATATCTATAATTTCCTGTTCTCATCTTATCATACTTATCTACTCATCATCATATGTCATGTCTCTATCAAACTATCCTCCATTCTCACTCTGACTCATCCCAAATCCCTTCTACTACTTTCATCTCCTAAATATCTCTGCCTAAGCTCTTCCCTCCGCTTCCACATCTAACTCACCAAACCTCACTCTACTACTGTGACCTGCCACACAACCCTACTAAATTCTTCTGCATTTATCTCACCCTGCTACTATGCTCTCCCTAACCCTTCCACATACTCTTCCCCCTCCGCCCCCCTTTACTCAACCCAAGCCTCTGGTTTGAGTAAATGAAGGATATACTCCCAATTAACACTTCTGGATTTCTTTCCTCCTCCACCCCTCCATTACTCCAGTCAATCTAACTAACAAACTCTCATATCCGCGGCTCAAATTAACTCAAAATAATACTAAAACTGTACTCATTATTTAACAATACTAATCCATCACTAATTCTTGTTGGGTTCCAGAGTAGCGTGCTACTCATCGAAAAGCGCTTCGACGCCTCGTCAGGGGTAGTAAGCGCTATATAAATACGATTACAATACAATGTTTCTGCCCATGAAAGACAGGAGTCCTCATTGGCAGGCAGGCAGGCAGCCAATTGAGCACATTGCTCCCCATTGTTTTGGTAGAGGCCCTTCCTCTTCTCATTGGCCCGAGTTAAATACACAGATAGGGAGCGCTCAAGGACGTGGCTTCAGGGAGGATCTTTGGGGTATTACACCCCTCTACAAAATGTATTCTGTAGTGAATAGTTAGGTAAAAGGGATTTCTGTTGGGCATAGTGAGGTGTCTGTCAGGTTTCATCTGGGATTGTCACATAGACACAGACAAAACACACACTCCCTTTCTTGTCTGTTTTGAAGGTCAGTATTGTGTTTGAGTACGCCCAACCTCACTGCTTCTTAAGCCTCCCTCATGCCTTGCTTCTCATATAGGGGCATATTTATACTCCGTTTGCGCCGAAATTGCGTCGTTTTTTTTGACGCAATTTCAACGCAAAACTAACTCCATATTTATACTTTGGCGTTAGACGCGTCTAGCGCCAAAGTCCATGGAGTTAGCGTCATTTTTTAGCGTGGACACCTACTTTGCGTTAATTATATGCAAGGTAGGCGTTCCCGTCTAAAAAATCGACTCCGAGGCATGTGCGTGGGATTTATACTCCCGGGCAAAAATCACGCCCGGGAGTGGGCGGGTCCAAAAAAATGACGTACGGCCGCTTTTGCGCCGTTTTTTAGCGCCTGCAAAAGGCAGGCATTAAGGGACCTGGGGGCTCTGAAGGAGCCCAGAGGTGCCCCCCCCATGCCCCCAGGGACACCCCCTGTCACCCATGCCCACCCCAGGAGGACACCCAAGGCTGGAGGGACCCATCCCAGGGACATTTAGGTAAGTTCAGGTAAGTCTTTTTAAAAAAAAAAATTGTGGCATAGGGGGGCCTGATTTGTGCCCCCCTACATGCCACTATGCCCAATGACCATGCCCAGGGGACAGAAGTCCCCTGGGCATGGCCATTGGGCAAGGGGGCATGACTCCTGTCTTTATTAAGATAGGAGTCATTTCAATGGGGGATGGGCGTCGTAAAAAAATGGAGCAAATCGGATTGTGGTGATTTTTTTGCCTCAGCCTGACTTGCACCATTTGTGGACGCCCATACGCCATTTTCCCCCTACGCCGGCGCTGCCTGGTGTACGTCGTTTTTTTTAATGCACACCAGACAGCGCCGGCGGCTAACGCCGGCTAACGTCATTGAATAAATACGGCGCCCGCATGGCGCTTCAGAATGGCGTTAGCCGGCGCTAATTTTTTTGACGCAAAACTGCGTTGCCGCAGTTTTGCGTCAAAAAGTATAAATATGGGCCATAATGTATTTTTACAAGATAGTCCAGCGTGATTATTGGGGAATCTGAAGTTCACCCCTCCCCGATCTTAATGACCAAGCTATGCACCTGGGAGGGCCTTACACCTTTTACTTTTTTGCTCCTCTTCACCTGTTCTGGTCCGTTTGTGTCAAATCACCGAGTTGCTGTGCGCCCTGCTGCTGCAAGCATGCTAAGCGATGGTAACTTCAAAGTGAAAATGCTTTTAGATAACTGTGAAAACTGGTAATTAACTTGCGCAGACTCGAGTTTTAAAGATTTTCTTTAAAAAAACATACACTTGCCCATCACGAAGGGTGAAGGCCGGGTGATGTCTATTCGAATAATGCAAGGGGACAAATTAATCTAAAAGGCACGTGGCACCACATTATTTACCCTTTCAATTTTCATGAAATGATTCTCTGCTCTTGATACGTCCATCCCCTTTTCTTCCCTTAATTTCCTCCTTGTTTCTAATCTTCTCTGCTCTCTGTTCGTCATCTTCTCTTCACTGCCTCCCTCCTCCTCTCAACCCACAAAGCCTTGTTCTGCTCTTTCCTATTTACATTAGATGTGGAATGTAAATGCTTTATTGAAATCATTTTCACCTCCTGCTAATATCCACTTAGGCTGATGGAATCTCAGATCTGCAGTAAATGCTGAGCACTGCCCTAGAATTATATTTCAGAATAACTGAAACAAGTGGAAGATTTAGGCTCACTGCTCCATTGTGCTTGACACTCCTACCTGAATTTCTGAGCAAGGGCCCTGAGCGAGAAAAGGCTGAAAAGGTGATATGTGGGCATACGACCTGAGTGGAAATCTCAGTTGACCAGTTACAAATGATCTCTACTCAGCCTTTGTTTCAGGCGTATAGTTTTGTGTACATGGATTGAACGGCTATGCAGGGAATTACATTTTATTTTAGTTGATTCTGATAACGCGTCAGAGCCTTGATAAGTAAACTTACAAGGAGACACGTCTGGGCCAATGAACCTTTTGACCGCGTTTGGGGACTTCCCAGGACGAGATATCCTTAGGCATCACAATCAATAAATCAATAACTCTATCAATATGTACAAAACTAATCAAATAAAGCTAATCAATATCATTTAACATAGATCAATACAACGAACGTAACATGACCTTTCAGCCATGAAAAACCACAACAAATCAAGTAAGAGTTAAGATATTTATTCCCTATTAGTTAGTTCTAATATCATGTTTGTTCGTCTCAACAATAGCAAACACATCAAAACTACTATAATGGCAACTCGAGCAAAACTTTATCAAAGCATAGATCATGAACATTAGAACAAAGCACAACACTAACCTAAGTCAACTTTAGCAGAGTATCATTAGTACATTATTCAACAGAGCAATAATTCAGTCATTTGTCTATTTGCATCCGGTATTAGTGAACTCCTTAACTAACCTCAAATTAGCATCAGCATGTTGGGCTTCATGCAAAACAATTTGCCAACATGAATATGGAAAACATCTAACTATGGTCTCTATAAAAAGAGCAGTTGGTACCTAGAAAGAAAATGCAAACAGACAATTACAATTTATCATCAGATAGTTACCCATCCGAATGAGTCAGCAAGCGGCGTCAGTCTTCGTCCTCAGGACATCAGTCGATTCTCCATCAGCCAGGATAAAACATGTAATTCTCAGTAGGGCATAGCAAGAAAAGACTCTTCCCTCATAAGGAGGAGAAGTGCATAACAGGCAAGGGGTAGAATGAGGAAGGTTTAAAGTATCAGACAGCCAAAGGCAAAGTCTCTCAGAATGGCAATGAATGGCTTCAGGAGTGGCAAAGTAATGGCTGATTTCTCCTTGGGTCACGTCGTTATATCAAAGTTGTTGAACAAGTCTCTAATTTCCCATTGGGCAATATGTGGTGCATCGTTATCTCTGTCCAATAATCCGTCACACACCTTATTAGAATTTTCACCTAAGACAGTTCTCTTGCAGTTGATTGGTTCCTGTGATTGACGTCTTAATCTGGTGGAATGTCAGGTAAGAAAAGTTACACTTGTCGCTCCAGTCAGTAGTTCCATTGTCTTCTCCTAGTCTAGGCAACCTTGCACCTGTTGCGAATTACACTGTTGCATTCGGCAAGAATGTCTCCTTGAGCAAGTCGGGTCCCATGAGAAAGAATTTACTACGGCTACACACATATCTCTAACTTCTGGAAAAGTACAGCCTCGTGTCCTTCAGGAAAGCAGTACATTGCACTTTAGAAAACACAATTAATATGAGACCAGGCAGCTAGGCACAGACCCTTGCTAACTAAGGCCTAATGAGTAATTTAGCATAACCCTGATACATAACTCTTAATGCTAATACAAAGTCATACATTAGTACATTGTTATTTCATTATTAGTCAGTTTCATTAGTCATTGTATACATTGGTGCCGTCACAAAGCCAGGATGTGCAACATACAGCATGCCACGAAGATCTGGCACACCTTCTTCGGTGAGTAGTATAGGGAGCCACCTGTTAAATGGAGGCACAGGAACCTGGCCTTCAGGAGGCCGAACATCCGCTCTATAATCCTCATAGTTCGCCCATGTGCCTCATTGTAGCGTTCCTTTGCCCTTGCCCTGGGATTCCTCACTGGGGTCAGTAGCCATGACAGGTTGGGGTAACTAGAGTCACCTGCAAATATCGTGGGCCAACTGTTAGACACACACTAACCCTTAGGGACTCTCCCATATCCAGACACCTAATCAAACTGTGGGGACTTTGGGTCACCTATTAGCCACACACGGTGCTTCTGGAGTTGGCCCATCACATAAGGGATGCTGCTATTCCTCAAAATGTAAGCGTCATGCACTGAGCCAGGATACTTGGCATTCATAAGGGAGATGTACTGGTCTGCCAAACACACCATCTGCACATTCTTGGAATGGTAGCTTTTGCACTTTCTGTACACCTATTCATTCCTGCGGGGTGGGACAAATGCCACATGTGTACCATCAATGGCACCAATGATGTTGGGGATATGTCCCAGGGCATAGAAGTCTCCTTTCACTGTGGGCAAATCCTCCACCTGGGGGAAAACGATGTAGCTACGCCTATTGTTATTGTTCCCTCTAGTCAATTTTAACAGTATAATTCACCAATCCCACATAACTGCACTCACCCACCTGCAAAAATCTTTAATAAAAGATCTCCAGTAAAGAGCCCCTTCGAGGGGCCCATCAGGCATTGCAGCGCCGGCCTGACGATGGGACAAAGCCCAATGATGAAGCATGTCACCAAACGGTGAGTTTGGGCTCTTGTTCCTGATTTTGGATTACCACAGAGACCTGTTGATCTTTCCCAGACCAGGACTTGATCTTCTTAACTTTAAACACTCCTTTGTCTGAAGCCTCTCGAATTGCTGTGTATGTATATGGAGGAATATTTAAGTAAAGTGGTGCAAAATACTGGCACTACTCCTGCTGAGTACATAGGGGCCCATTACAAATAATGGAAGCCACCTTTGAACGCCTGCTCTGAGCAGGCATTAAAAGTACCGTAAAAAAGGATGCAAGGAAATCTGTTAGATTTCTTTGCACCATTTTTTGGCCCCCTTAACTGGGGAACATCCCCTTTACCTTTACATGCAGCTGGATCTTTAAAAAAAACTTACTTCTCTTTAACTCTAACCACTCCTGGACCCTCAAAAACTTTTCTCTCTCTTTACCTCTCTCTGTCCCAGAACCCTAAACACCCCTTATTTCACTTTGACTATATCATCCCCTAAACCCTAAAAATCCCTTACCTCACTTTACCTCTACATGTCCCTAAACCCCCAAACACCTTACCTTCCTTTATTTCTACCTTCCATTTCCCTTACCCATTCCACAGCCCTTACCCATTCCCTAACCCATAAATTCAATTTTTTAATAACTTAATATTTAAGTGATTTAAATAAAATATGTTCCTGTGTGGTAAAGTACAGCAGGGTAAAGTACCAGAAAGGATTCTGTGTGGTACTTAATTGTGAGGTAACATTGTGTAGGGTGAGCACCTTGGGTAAAGACTGCATACCCTGCTTACAAGTGAAGTGCAATTAGCAAAATGAACAAATGGTCAAGTTTGAGTCAGTCAAATCACCCAGTCTCTGAACAGAATGTGTGCTTTGAGAACTTTTTCATCAGAAGCAATGAACATGTCACACAATTTGGGACACATGTAGCATTTATAAATCGTAAAAGATGGTTGAGGCATCAACTGTTGAGTATTTCTTTCAGCATTCATATAACAATATTTATCCAATACAAGTGAAGCTGTTCTACAGAAAGTGGATGTGCTGTCAAAACAAGCAAACAAAAATGAATGAACAAAAGAGTGAATGAATGAAATGCATATTCATAAATTACAGTGATTACCCAATTTAGGGTGCCCTAGCGCAAGAACATGGATAAAATGAACAGATATTGATTGAAAAGCCACATTTGATTGTTTTTTTCTTGAAAGCCATATAATTGGTTTCTGATATGATCATGAGTTGGAACCCATTCCAATTCTAAGTTGAGCGATTGTAAAATTATCTACTGCCAAGGTCAACATTTTCTATTCTGGGAATGGACAATAAACAGGCAGATAAATATAAATATTGTGAAAGGACAAATAAGAATTATATTAGCCCCAAAGTCCAGAGGTACTAAGACAGAAAGAACCTTGTGACAGTTATACAAAGCCTTGAATATAATTATGTTTTGCACTAAAAGCCATTGCAGAGCATGAAATTGGCTGGGTATAGAATGACACTGAGGGATGCCTAACAGCAATCTTGTAGCATAATTTTGAAGGAGTTGCAATCTTTTAAGTAAAGTGGAGGGTAGTCCACTGTACAGAAAATTATAGTAGTCCAGACAACACATGATCACTGTCAGGACTGCTGTCCTGCGCTGTTCCATTGGAGGAAAATGTTGGACTTTATGCAATAGTCAAAGATAAGAATAATAGTAGCAAGTGACTTCATGTATAGGTGTTACAAAGGTCAGATTCCAGTCATTTATCATTCCTGAGGAAGAGGGGTTTTCCATATCCCAGTATTCAGATCTAAACACTAAATAACCACCCCCACTGGTTGTATGAACAAGGAGAAATAAGGTGCAAGCATCTACATACATGCGTAGCAATAATTATTAGACCATCACTGCAGTCAATAAAGAGAATTAGTGCAACTTAAAGGGTTTACATTTTATATCTTTTAGTTGTTCATCATTTATTCATTAAGTATTAATATTTTTAATTCAGCATTAAAAGTTAATAGAATCCACCAATTGATATTTGATTATAAAACAGAATACAATATTTGTCAAAATGACAGTTTATATTGTAATATCACAGCAAGTGTGTTCCATACAGGACAATTCCCTATTCTTAACTAAATTGAAATAATGTGAGAAAAAGGTGTTAATTCAGATAACCATAAAGAGTACTGTTGAGAGATTCAATGTGTAATCATACGCCTATGCATAATAAGCTGGAAAGTATTCTCAGCTCAAAGGTATAAGCAGATCATTTCCAAAATCTAAGTTAAGATTGCCTTTCATAAATAAAGGTATCAGAAGCTCAAAGGCAAGTCCCCAGGGCAGTCAGGGATGGAATTCTTACTCTACTCTAGTCATGGGGACAAGACTGCTGGTTTTGGCGGCAGCACCACCACATGTGGAGGACTGAGTCTATCCCACACTGTCTAGCAGCTGTTGGCCTAACACTTTCTACTAGCAAACAGCACCTCACCCAAACTCAAAAGTAAAGATGATTTGTGGCTGCCTGACACATGACATTCAGACCCCTCAAGGAAGACATAGTAGAACAAATCCTACCCCTTTCTCTCTGTCACACTAGTCTCATACATGCAAAGACAAATGAAAGCAGGATTTGGTTCAATACATTTATTGAAGCAACTGTGGGGGTGATTCTGACCCCGGCGGTCTTAGACCGCCGGGGCCAGGGTCGGCGGGAGCACCGCCGACAGGCCGGCGGTGCCCCGCAGGGCATTCTGACCGCGGCGGTAAAGCCGCGGTCAGACCGGCAACACTGGCGGGCTCCCGCCAGTGTACCGCTGCCCTGTTGAATCCTCCAAGGCGGCGCAGCTAGCTGCGCCGCCGAGGGGATTCCGACCCCCCCTACCGCCATCCAGTTCCCGGCGGTCCGCCCGCCGGGAACCGGATGGCGGTAGGGGGGGTCGCGGGGCCCCTGGGGGCCCCTGCAGTGCCCATGCCAATGGCATGGGCACTGCAGGGGCCCCCGTAAGAGGGCCCCTACAAGTATTTCACTGTCTGCTTGGCAGACAGTGAAATACGCGACGGGTGCAAATGCACCTGTCGCACCTTCCCACTCCGCCGGCTCGATTACGAGCCGGCATCCTTGTGGGAAGGGAGTTTTTCCCTGGGCTGGCGGGCGGTCTTTTGGAGACCGCCCGCCAGCCCAGGGAAAAACTCATAATACCCTCCGCGGTCTTCTGACCGCGGAGCGGTATAATGGGGGCGGAATTCTGGCGGGCGGCCTCCGCCGCCCGCCAGAATCAGAATCACCCCCCTGTGTTCTATGTAAAAATCCTGAATTGCAATTATTAGGAAGATGAAACACAACACTATTATTATTGAGGCCAGGAACGTGAAACAGATAAAAAGTCCCATCATTCTGATAAACTAGTAAATCTAAAATCCCTACCTGCACTGCTAAAACGCTGCGATAGCAGTGTTAGTCCAAATCTGCCCGTACTGGTCTCTGCAAGGAAGCCCCATCACCATACCTGAATAATGAGCAGGTTTCCCTGTTGGTCTGCTGGCAATCCTCCATAGTGGATGGAGTGACGCAGCCAAGTTCAGCAGAGCTGCGACGACATGATACACCATGAGATGGCTGGCTGGAATCTCCCCTTAGAACAAAAGAAGGGGATTTTCTGAGAACTGCCCTGACATGATAATGTGAATTTTCTGTGCACTGCAGACATCGTACTCATGGACAAGCAATACTCGGTGGATTATCATGTACAGCTTTTTACAGAGCACAAGATGAAATGTCCTGAAAAAGAACTAATAACAAATTCTGCGTGGAAGGTCAGCTGATAAAAATAATAAAACATCTCCGTTAAAATGAAACCATGCTAAAATAACAAAAAGTAAAAATTAAATGAACTAGGTTAAAGGGCACAGGCTGCAGGCCCAAGCTAAAAAAAGTGTGCCCATGCAAAGTGCTAAAATAACCAAAGGAGCACACACTCATATAAAAACAATATATTGTATGTTGCAACATTATTTTCTTTTGTCTTTTGAGTCCTCAAATAGGAATTGAGCAAGCTCCTGGTAATAAGCAAACTCATACAGGCACAATAGACTTTCATACACTAGACATTGAAAAGTTACAATACTGTTTTTTTGTATTCCAGACTGTTCTTCTCATGCCGCCTCTCCTCCTTGTGAGAACTCACTATCAGTTGTCTAATACAAAACAACTATTAGCTGGCTAGCAGAAGGCTTCTGGAAAAATACAACATTTGTAACAGAGAGATAAACATTGGCCCATATTTAACGGAAAATGATGTAGAGCGATGCTGCGTCAAAATTGGCAGTGCCGCGCTCTGTCATTTTTACAATGCAGGGATGCACCGTAATGTCCCTGTGTTGTCCCCTGTGCCGGTGCTAAATTGCAGCTGAGCCCCACTGCAGCCATCCTTGCCCCAGAGTGGAAGGATGGCTGTGTTGAGGGGAGATTGTTTTTCTGCAGAAAGGGACACCTTCCTACAAAAAAACAATCTTAAATGGTGATTTGCTTTTTCCATGTGTGCTGCAGAAAGCAGCACATAAAGAAAGAGTAAAAAACATAAAAAGTATTTCTCCTCATTACGCAATGCTAATGCCACCCCTGGGTGGAGTTAGATTTTGGCGCTGCTTCAGGTTTACAAAAACTCATAAGTCTGGGGCAGCATCAAAATGCAATGGGTGTTGTTGTGGCACACCCAGAGCAACACCCATTGCATGCACCTTCCATGCAAAGTGCTGTGTGTTAAGGGCCTTTTTTACAATGTGGCGTTAAGGCACAAAAAGTGGCTTAACACCACCTTGTAAATACGGTGCAGGGCATAGTGCCACCGGAGCATCACAAAAAGTGATGCTCCGGTGGCGCTAGGGGTTCTTAAATATGTCCCATTGTGTGCAAACAACTATTCAATGTGAAAAACAGGCCTTTCAGTGTTAAAACATTATTTTTCAGTTAACATGGCATCAACAGTTAGGCTAACTTATACCAGCACTTTTACTTATTTTACAGTCCTGTAATATTTAAGAATAAATACATACTACAAAATCTGCACTTAATATATATTTTACATAAATGTAAGCTTTGCACATTATTGATGTAAGCATTTTTTTAGCAAATAAAATTTGCTTCAACACTCCCAAACTCTTTGCTTGGTCTGCAGGTGTTAGAAATTGTACCTGCTCAGTGGGCCATCAACTTGATGACTGATGACCAAATATTAGAGGGCCCTCCAAATTTTCCCATTCAGATTTAAAGGGTTAACAAATTGTTATTTCTTTTAATGCTTTAATGAGGAATTTCAATTGTCATATCGTTATTGTATGAATCAACTGAATGCCTTAGGAGTGATCAGCTTGGCCAGAGGAAAAACATATAGGCCCTCATTATGAACACGGCTGTGTTTACCGCCGTGTTCATGCTGTCGGTCATTCCACTGACTGCCAGCCTCCCTGGAACCCCACCGGCCGCATAAAGAACATTCCGCTGCGCCCACCGGTCCTGCAGAATGCATGGCCGGGACATTGCCGGCGGCTCCACCTGGAGTAAATCGTGCAGTGACCTGCGCGATGTGGCACTGCACAGGGGCCCCTGCACTGCCCATGCCAAGCGAATGGGCAATGCAGGGACCCCGGAGCATGCCTTCTGCCAGCCTTTCCCTGGCAGGGGAATCCACCAGGGAAAGGCTGGTGCCAGAAGGGATCATTATCCGAGGGGCAGCGCTGCTTGCAGTTTTACTATATTTTCTTCAAAAAACAGAGAAAGTACATCACAAAGTGATTGAGAGAGGAAAAGTGGCAGTCAGGTGCAGAGGATTGCACATATCTTATTCAATCAATTAGGTCTGATTTACCCTTTACATATTGTTTTAGAAGTTGAAACCATTTTAGTTTCAGTGCTGTAGTTTTGATGCCAGGCTCTTTCCATAGGTGTGCAGTCATATTTGCTATCAGCTTGCTCCTTCAAATAACATGGAGCTGATGGAGTAGAGCAGTGGTTCTTAATCTGTGGTCCGGGCCCCCCTGAGGGTCCATGAGGCACACTCAGGTACTCTGCACCTGTTTTACAAAATTAAATAATATTGCAGTTAATCATTGAAATTAATAAAGTATATGCAAATAGAGAAGGAACATTGAAAATTTGAATTTTTTCTATAGGTTAGTGAATTAAACGAAATATTTCAGTATTTGAGCATTTGTTTTGTGTATACTTGCTAGAAGTTAATTAGACAGGGACTCCCCAGCTTCTAATGATAACTCAGTTGGGGCCCACGGATTCCAGTAGCGATCCAGTCTCCCGGCCGGGCCGCGGGGGAGGCCGCGGTCCGGGTCATGGGTCGCGGCGCCCGCAGCGGCCCTTTTCTCCGGCCGTGCGCTATTATCAGAGCGAGGCCGGGGGCCCAAAATTGGGTCAACGTCCTCGCCGCGCACGACGCGCGACGCGGACATTGCTGTGGGGTATCTGGGCCCTCCCCCCTAACATTACTCACCTGCAACACGCCTTCAGGGCCTTTCTTTTCCTTCTGCT
Source organism: Pleurodeles waltl (assembly GCF_031143425.1). NCBI lineage: Eukaryota > Metazoa > Chordata > Amphibia > Caudata > Salamandridae > Pleurodeles > Pleurodeles waltl. The sequence goes on along the minus strand of NC_090440.1, from coordinate 1,135,979,924 downwards.
TGATTTTGAAGCATGCCTTCTCCTTCCCAGCATGCCATGCACTTCCCTTATTCCTTGCATGCACCTGTTCATTTTAGACAAGGGTATATTTTCTATCTTTAGCTATAGCTCCTTCCCAAGCCAAGATGGTGGTGTTACTTCTTCCTGTTTTATCACTTCCTGTCTAGGGGTATATAAGGGGAATCATTTCTTCTTCTCATTGCGTTGCAACACTTCAGCGGTGGTAGTCACGCTCCGGCTGGTTTTCGTTTGAGACGCCAGTCGTTCTTGTTCTGTCTTCAGTCTTACAGATTTCCAGGATCCTGGGTTCTAATCCTTGTGTCCTCCTTCTGTTTCAGGGAGTTCCTGTTGGAGGTTTTTATCCCCCTTGGGTTTTTCCTCTGGGACTCCTTCTGGAGGGTGCAGACTGTAGTGGCTTACTATTGTCAACAGCACCGTGGCTACTGGAAGGGGTCGCCCCTACCTCGGTCAGAGCAGGACTTGCAGGAACCAGGGCCGCTCACCATCCCTCTCCAGTATCGACGGTAAGGCCAGGGTGAATCGTGATATCCAGTGGGGGTTCACAATAGTCAAAAGTTTAATAACCGCTGGAGTAGGGCATTTAAAACTGACCTTCCTTGGCGGGTGATAGAGTTTAACGCTGACATCATCAAGGATTAGAATATATCCACATTCGCCTCAATATAACATGCCAAGTCTCAACTCAAGGTAGGACTGTTGAGTAAAAACACCCTTGTAAAATGTTCTTTATTCACAGGAACACCTGAACAACGGGCATTGCTTAGGGATCGTACGAGCTCTAGTTGGTGCAAATGTCTCAGAAAAAGGTATGGCGTGTGGTAAGGCCATGCCAGAGGGATCGTTTGTTTAACCTTGAGGAGAGTATGTGGAGCAATGATTGTTTCTGAGGTGTGACCTGCTTTATGTATTGCTTGGTTGAGTCTTTGTGTGAGGCAAGTGAAAATAAACGATCCAAGCACATGTTGACATCAAGATGCATAGTTTCATCAAACCATAATCAATCAATCAATAGTTTATTCGGTCCAAATTTAGGCCATTTTTAGAAGTAAACATACATACATAGAAATAAAAACCATAAACCAGTGCATAGTAAAAGGAAGAATAAAAAAGGATCGTACAGCTACCTAAAAAAAAAATTCATAAATAATTGAAGAAAGGAAAATACTCAGGGTGGTCTCTGAATCTTGCCCTATACAAAATACTGAACACTAAAATAATACTAATCAATTATTAAAAAACATAAAAACTGTTGTAAAACGAGTCACTGTATAAAATCAGACATTTACACTCCAGAAAATAGCACAGATTAAAAAAAAGTTAAGAAGTCGGGCAGTGAGAAATGATGCCCTAGATTAGTCAGTTCTATTGGATAGGTTAATCAAATAGGTTGCAACTTAACATTTATAGAATTATATGTGTTAGTAAGCTGTAAAACACTTTAGTTGTGGTAACCCACTAAACAACATACTCGGGGATACAATCTTTTATTCTCGATAGGTCTCAGTTTTAGTTAGAGTCCCAGGCTAATATGACAGAATACTGGTTTACTGGCTGCTAGACCGCTCTTCGACTGGTGGATTAGGGTCTAAAATAATCCTGCTGCGAATTTTCCATGCTGCTGCCAAATATTTAGAAACAGTGCTCACTATCAGTATGGAAGTATCATATTTGCATATTCTAAGTACACTATTGCGAGATGGCGAAAGCAGTGTTCTGCACAGAGGGGTAATCCACTTCCCTCGGGGACATTTGTACAGAGGACAAAAAAATAGGACGTGTTCAGAAGTTTCCTTACATAGGTGACAGTTTATACATTTGTCCGATGGAGAGCTATTAGTCGACCAGCCGGCCGTGAAGCTGTTGACTGCCAATGTTCCGTACCTGAATTGAAGTAATAAGGAGCGAGCACGGGCTGGTATAGGGAGGTCCAGGAAGCTTTCAGACAGAGGTACATGCTTGACCAGCAGGAACTCTGCTGTCAGCCGACCTGAACCATTTGAGCCGAGAGATTCCTCATGGATCTTTTCCCAATAATGGTCTTTGATCAGGCGTTTAGCGTTGCCAGGAATCATCTCGGGATTCTCCCAGTAATGGGATAGACTCAGTTTAGTCCATGCTGCTTTCATCTCCCTAAGCCACCGTACTTTTTCCCATCCATAACGGGGTGGCAATAGTTCTTTAACTGCTGCCCTGTAGGGTTCGAGTTCATCCGTTTTCCATAGTCTGATCCAGTACAGGAGTGGTCTTAGATATGCTATGTCTTTGATACTGTTTAGACCCAAGTCCAGTCTAAGGGGGAGCATTGGTGTGCCCTTCCCCAGTCTGGATATGTGTCTGAGAAAGTTATTTTCTTTGGTTTGAAGAGTATCCATTTGTCTGTGAGATCCCCAAAGTTCTGCTCCATACAGGGCAGCGGCACAATTTGTGCTTTGTATATTTCAGAGATGAGGATCAGAGGGGGGCTTATTGCGGTGCTAGCTTTACGTCCTATTACTCCACATCTTTGGCTGATTGTTAGTGCCCCTTTCCTTATAGCTGGATCCCAACCGCCCTTGTCAGATAGTCTGATGCCCAGATAGTCATATTCCGTTACTCTCTCCAAGAGAATTGAATCCATCTTTGTATTTACGCTGAGCTTCTTTTTCCTGGCACTGTATATCATGAGTTTGGTTTTCTTAAGATTTATGTCTAGCCCATGGTCTCTGCAGTATACACCGAACTGGTTAACCAGATTTTGTATTCCCATGGATGATTTAGACAGGAGAATAGTGTCATCTGCATAGAGTAAGCAAGGGACTTTGGTTCCGGCCTGCTTGGGGGAATCATTTGTGCAATTTACTAAATACTTGATACAGTTATTTATGTATAAAAGAAAAAGGGTTGGGGCCAAAACACACCCCTGTCTGACTCCTCTCTCAATAGCCACTGGTTCAGTAAGATCACCATTCTTGCCATTCCTAATTTGGGCATAGGTATTCTCATGTAGTCGGGCGATAAGTTTCAAAAGGCCATGTGGGACACCCATATTGGCTAGTGTCAGCCATAACTGATTTCTAGGGACCAGATCAAACGCGGCTCTAAGATCGATAAAGACTACATAAAGGTTACCCCCTCCTACTTCTACAGTTTTCCATTTTATTGTTAGAAATCTTAGTGCCTGGTCTATGGTACTGACTGCTGGTCTGAACCCTGCTTGTAGATCAGAAATGGCATTGGTTTCCAAGATCCATTCCTCTAGACAGGACAAAATTTGCTTTGCAAAGATTTTTTGGAAGTTGTCGAGTAAGGAGATTGGGCGGTAGTTAACAGGGTTAGAGGGGTTGCCTTTCTTAAAGATGGGAACTATCTCTGCTCCCAACCAAGAGCTCGGGACAGGTGCTCCTGCAGCTATTGCATTAGAGATAAGGTTTAAATATGGGACCCAAACATCTGGGTTAGTCTTGTAGAGATCACCTGGTATTTTATCAAGGCCGGGGGCCTTTCCCCATTTCAATGAGGCAATCGCAGCCTTAGTTTCTGCCAGGGTAAATTCAATTTTGGGGGTCTCGGTAGTCATGATGTGGGTCAGTTCCCTGGCGGTAACACCGGTAGTCCCAAGATATAATCGGGAAAAATGATCGGTCCACTCTACAGGGAGTATTGAGGCGCCAGGCAAACAGTTAGGTTCGTCGCTGGCATCAGCCACCAATTTCCAAAATTTCGAGGTGTCATTTATTTTAGCAGATTCCAGGAGGGAGACCCATCTTGATTCGTCCCATTTCCTACGGGCTCTACCTTGTTCCTGTTTATAAACTTTCCTAGCTTCCCTTATACAATCTATCTGACCTCCTCTTAAAGCTCTCAGCAATTTGTGCTGTGCTTCTCTGCATGCGGCGTTGAACCATCTTGCATTACATTTCTTTTTAGGTTCTTTCGCCGACTCTTTGGTAAATAGATTTTTTAAAGAGTTAAAAAAATGTGTGTGGGCTGCTATAAGCCCACCACTATCTTCTGGAGATTGAGATATATGAACCATGTGATCAGCCAGCTGCCTATACGCCGTTGTCAAAGTGGTTGTGTCAGTGTTCAAGGATTCCCATCTAACATTTCGTCTATTGTTGGTCAGTGCGAGCTGTTGTCCGTAGGTCTTGGGACAGGAGACTTCAGGAAGGGGTAGTAAATTCCTAAGAGATAAAATCAATGGTTCGTGGTCACTTTCCTCATGTTCTACAATATTCATGTCGACCATATGGCTCCACAAGCGGATATCGAGCAAGATATAGTCTATCTGGCTCTTCTGTAACCCGCGCCTAAATGTAGGGTGGAGATTAGGGTCCGAACGGGAACGACCATTGCAAGCCCGCAAGCCATGTGCCAGTGTAATGTCCATAACCTGGTGTGATAATCTATTGATTTTTGGTCTTTTTCTTGACACCAGCTGGGGGATGCCCCAATAAGCGTCTTCATCTTTATATAGTTCCTGGGCCAGCGAGTAGGGTTCAAAAGTGGCATTAAAATCTCCAGCAATAAGAATAAAATGAGAAGGTGATTTATAGGTAAGAAAACGGTCCAAAATAGTCAATGCGTCGGACTCATGTTTGCTGCCCAGGCTCCTATTGTAGATATTAATTATTAAAAGTGATTTCTCTCTAAGAGATGGTATTGATAAACCCATTAAATCAGGGCAGCCCAAGTCAATTATTTCAATCCGACATTTAAAAGAGCAACTGAGCCATATTAGCAGGCCACCTGAGGGCCTCCCTGAATTCGCCTTAATAGCTGGGACACAGTAACTTTTGTAACCAATTCTATATTTGGGCTCTAGTGCCCATGTTTCTTGGAAAAGACATATTTTGTGTTCGTCTATAAATTTGCCCCATTCAGGGTTGTTCATTTTGTTCTCCAACCCTGCAATATTCCAACTAAGGATGGTATCTAGGCCGTCTATTTTGTCATGAGGAGCTTCGGCCACAGGGTTCTCTCTTGGAAATGGGGTACCGTGGGGAAATTTTATACCCTTTTCAGTCGTATTTGGGATTCCTGCTACGTTAATGCCCGGGATGTTTCTTGCCCCATCTAAATCGGGGGGTGACCTGAGCTCTTCGGATGCCTGGAGTGGAGGCGGGTCTCTGCGTTTGCTGTGATCTGGTAAGTCTGTGGCTAAGTTAATCTCAATCACCATGTGCTCCTTATCTGCACCCCCGGTGTGGCTTTCAGAACACTTGGATGGATCTAACTGAGCAAGTGCGGGAATTGGGATAGGCTCGCTGGTGTCGATGGTAGGAGTATGTTCAACCGCATGGTTGTTTTGCCCAGCTTCATAAGTTTCATTTTTCCCAGCTATAGGATACTTTTTGTCCCAGTTGATTGAACCTTGGGAGTAGGGTAAACTATACATAATGCTTACTTTTAGTCAGTCGTTTTCAGAAAGTGTGGGCGAAGAAGCATTACAACTTGGCCTAAAATCAGGTGGCATCTGTGCCCTAGAAAGACCTCTGGGTGACATTGTCACCCCCTTAGTGCTTGGTACAGCTTTATGGGGGTAGAAAGCCTGGAGCCTACAGAGTGAGATTACCCCCCCTAGGGGGTTAGAATGACACACATTTAGGGAAAGCTGTTGGACAAGGGAAGGCGTATCAAAATTAACAACAATACAGTCCCCTGTACCAGGATTTTTGAGTGGGCCCACCCATCCCACCCTCCTCACCATCAGTATTGAGGGTATCATATGGAAGGCGAATCTAGCGTGTCTGTGTAACCAGTGGATGACCTTGTTTTTCAGTTCTGTGAATGATTCGGAAATGTTGGACTTGAGCTCAGGGACATTCGTAATAACTAGCACATAGGGGCAAGCTTCCGGTGGTAGATGTAAAGTTCTCAAATTAGTTCCTGGATCCCTACACATCTGGTCTGCTGGAATGTTGGAGTGGTTCCTATGCAGTTTGGTGCCCATATTTATGGAAGAGGCAATTTCACCAGTCCGCCTTGGGTGAAGGGAATCACTCTTTGGGTGCCAAGTTTTAGGGGGATTGGCCAGATTAGCTGTGGAGAGCTTCGCTGGTAGATGTAGAGAGTCAGAGCAAGGTGGTTGAGGCTTGTGAACCGTGCTTGGGGGTAAATGAGGGGTACTGGCACTGTTAACAGGGGGGCATGGGGGAGAGTGATGTTGCAAGTAATGCAGGTCCGATGAGGAGGAGGAGATTGGCTGGTTAAGTTTAATGAGAGCGTCGAGTTTCTCCTCAATAGCTGATAGGCGGGTTGTTATAGGGTGTAGTTTTTTTAAGAGCTCATCTTTTATAAAGTCTGTAATAAAAGCTGTGTCCAGATTGCCGTAGCAGGTAGTTTTGGCAGGTATGCAATCCTTAGATCGAGTAGACACAGCATGATTGGGGGAGTCCAAAACTCGGGGCCGTTTATTCTTTAGGTTCACCTCCCCTCGCTTCCTTTTGCCCTTTGAGCTATGCTTTGGGGAGGATACGGGCCTGTTTGGCATAGGCTGGGTAGATTCTGAAGGGTGTATAACTCTGCCCAGGGGCTCTGCATTAGATATTTCGGGCAGTTAGGGTGGTTAGTGGTGGTGATGCTGCCGGGGCAGGCTGGGAAGCTGGTGGGTAGAAAGGTTGTAATGGGGTTTTCAGTGGAGCGTCAGTTAATGGGGGAGCAGTTAGACGGCGCTCCACCAGTTCAATTTCTTTTTCTAATGCCCCTACCGCTTTTTGGAGGAAGCCATCTAAAGTCTTGTTGTTGCCTGCTTCTTCCAAAGGCATCCCCCCCTTCCGTCTACCCATCTTGTTTTGGTAAGACACTCAGGTCCGCCCCCAAAGTTTAGCAATCTATTTCCGGAGACGCTCTTCCTCACCTTTTCTCACCCTATTTTGCTCTGCTGGAGCTTTTGTTAGGATAGGCTGAGAAGCCTAAGGGGCCTAAAGAACTGCTCACCTATGTTACGAGGGTGTCCGGGTGAGTAAAAGGTGGTCGTCCGCTGGTCAGCTGCCTTGGGAGTCAGGATGGGAATGGTATGGCCCGGCCCGGCCTCCTCAGATCGTACGTTTGAATTAGAAGGGCTTCTGTCCTTCAAGAGCTCCCAGGTGGTCTTGGCAGCAACGTGCTTCCTGTATGCGAAAGAGGGGTGGCCCAGCCCAGCCTCTTTCGGGCGATGACGGGCAAGGACGGGCCCGCCCTTGGCCCGGGCTTAGCCCGGGCGCCGCCCGCGCGCGTCCCGCGCGGCGGGAGCGCTTGTCGAATTTAAAGGGCTCCTGCCCTGGCTACGCGGCTTCGCGTCTCTCCCGGGGCTTTCCCGGCCCCAATCAGCGCTTCCCGCGACGGCGGGAGCGCTTGACGAAATTAAAGGGCTCCTGCCCTGGCTACGCGGCTTCGCGTCTCTCCCGGGGCTTTCCCGGCCCCAATCAGCGCTTCCCGCGACGGCGGGAGCGCTTGTCGAATTTAAAGGGCTCCTGCCCTGGCTACGCGGCTTCGCGTCTCTCCCGGGGCTTTCCCGGCCCCAATCAGCGCTTCCCACGACGGCGGGAGCGCTTGTCGAATTTAAAGGGCTCCTGCCCTGGCTACGCGGCTTCGCGTCTCTCCCGGGGCTTTCCCGGCCCCAATCAGCGCTTCCCGCGACGGCGGGAGCGCTTGACGAAATTAAAGGGCTCCTGCCCTGGCTACGCGGCTTCGCGTCTCTCCCGGGGCTTTCCCGGCCCCAATCAGCGCTTCCCGCGACGGCGGGAGCGCTTGACGAAATTAAAGGGCTCCTGCCCTGGCTACGCGGCTTCGCGTCTCTCCCGGGGCTTTCCCGGCCCCAATCAGCGCTTCCCGCGACGGCGGGAGCGCTTGTCGAATTTAAAGGGCTCCTGCCCTGGCTACGCGGCTTCGCGTCTCTCCCGGGGCTTTCCCGGCCCCAATCAGCGCTTCCCGCGACGGCGGGAGCGCTTGACGAAATTAAAGGGCTCCTGCCCTGGCTACGCGGCTTCGCGTCTCTCCCGGGGCTTTCCCGGCCCCAATCATCAAACCATAGATTTACATCTCCTAAGACAATTGAATTTGAAAATTTTAGCAAGAATGAAGCAATAAAGTTAGCTTAACCCTGAACAAAGTTTGTGGATCGTCCCTGAGGATAAAATAGCATTAGCCCTACAAAGGAAACAACACTGTTTACAGAAATCCAGAATAAGAGTAATTCTTCAAATAGAAACCGATCTTCATATAGGATCATAATTGTTAAGAGGCTTTTCTGTATGATGGCCAAGCCGCAACCTTTTTTTATTTAAACAATCCCTGCAAATAATATCATATATCACAGAGATGACCGTTATCAAGTCTGGGTTGGAGACATCGTGTAACAATGTTGGAGTTACAAATAATGTGCCCATCTTATGAGTAGTAAAATTAAGTTCCAATGAATGCTTATGTGTCGCAGTTGAGCAGGCATTTAATAAAAAGCAATGATGCATCTCAGAAATGTGCGAAGGATTAGGAGAATCTGCAGTAGCTGAGCGGTATTATGAAAGATCTTAGTAGAACTGATCAAAAAGAGTAGACTAGGGGGCATATTTACAAAGAGTTCACGTAATACAGCACAGCAGGAAAAGTTGCAGCTTCGCTTGCATGAACGGAAGAGACAGAACTGTGCCAGATCTACTTATAAGTGCTGCAGTTCTGCTCTCTCCCTGTGGCTGAAATGCACCAATGCAAGCACCCTTGTGCCATAGTGCAAGGGCGTCTGCATTGTACGCAGCATAGTGTTGTGCAGCAAGGGCTCCATTTAAGGCATTTAGGCCCATTTGATACTTTTTGATGCACATGTTTTCATCAAGAAGTATAGCACTGGCTAGCACCATTCCAGGATGCCAGCTGGGTGCCTTATTTAAGGAATGGCGCAAGCCTGCACTAAGACCTGGTTAGCGTCAAAATACATGATGCTAATCAGGCATGGAAGGCGTAGGGAAAACTGGATATTGTGCGGGAAAGAATGGCGCTAGTCAGGTTAGAGTTAAGAAAATGACTCTAACCTGACAAGCATCATTGTTTTGACGCCTAACCCCCATGGACATGACTCCTGCCTTAGTAAAGACAGGAGTCATGCCCCCAAGCCCAATGGCCATGCCCAGGGGACGTATGTCCCCTAGGCATGTCCATTGGGCACAGTGCCATGTAGGAGGACCCAAGTTAGGCCCCCCTATGGCACTTTAAAGAAAAATCAAAAATACTTACCTGGACTTACCTGGGATGGGACACGTCATCCTTAGGTGTCCTCCAGGTGTGGGTGCGGGTGGGTGGGGGTGTCCCTGAGGGCAGGGAAGGGCACCTGTGGACTGTTTCCATGGTTTCTGACCATGGAAAATGGCCTACAGGTCCCCTAATACTTTCCCATACCCAGGCGTTAAATAAGCCCTCATCCACATGTGCGTGATTTTTGCATGGAAGGATAAATAAGGCCCAAGGGCCTTAGAGTCATTTTTTTGCCTGGGAACGACTACCTTGCATCTCATTGATGCAAGGTAGTTTTCCGCAGGCACAAAATGACATTAACTCCAATATTTTGACGCCAGACGGGTCCCGTGTTAAAATATATATATAGAGTTAAGTTTGCACCGGAATTGCGTAAAAAAAAAAAAATACGCAAATCTGATGCAAACAGAGTATTAATATGGTCCTTTGCCTTAGGAAGACTTATGCTCAGGAGAAGTAAATATAAGAGGCAACAAAAGTGCATTAATTAATTCTTTGACACAATAACCATCTTTGATGGGGATTTCGGCTGAGGAGAGGAACCAGTACTTCAGTCAGAGGAGCCTAGAATCATGGGCTACTCCAAAGGCATAGCTTAAATTAGTGAATAAAGTTTAAAAAATTCAGGCTGCTAGAATGCAAGCGCAAATGAGGGTAATCAATTAAGCATCTTGAGCATAGAATACTTGAGGTAAACATCAACTTTCAACTACTTTAAACAGGGCACATATAGAAGAATTAGCCACCAATTAGCCACTCTTGTTTGTGTGGCAAGATCCATGAATCTAGTGTTCATGTTTGCAGTTTAATGTTAGTGGACTGGAGAGATCAGTACAGAAGGCAGTAACAGTCAGCTGTGGGATTTGCTCTCTGGGGCTGTGTGTTGATGGATAAATGCTGGATTTTTGTGATGAGCAGAAGGGCAGCTACAGCATGGGGCAAAGCCAGTATAAGAGTAGAGCTTTTGCCTTGCTTACGAGCTGTAGCGGCTGATGCCCATCTCGTAGAGGCTTCTGAAACCCATATTTTTGTGACTGTACACAGTTAAAATCTTGGCATAATTTGTTAATCCTAGTCCTAGTCCTAGTGCAGGGGTGTCATTCATTACGTAATCTTTGAGAGGCTAAACAATTGTCGCAAAGACCAATAGCCATTGCCTTCAATAACCAGCTATCCCCTGCAAACTGGGAACCTGAGACACGGTAAAAGGTATTAATGACCAACAGACATTTAGTGTGGATAGTGGGCAGGTGTCTCTTTCAGGCTGAGATCTAAATAATGAACATAGTGAAGACAGAATTGTAATTTTTCCTTTGAAACTTTGTTCCCCTTCTTAGTTAATTTAGGAAGGAGATACAGAGAATAAACATTGAATTGGTCAAACAAATCAGAAGCAATCAATAAATCATCTATATATTGAACCAGATTAGATCCTCCAGGGAAGATGAGGGTGCCCGAGTCCCAGAGATATTCAGGTAAGACAGACCATGATTTATTAAACCCTTGTGAGAGTCTAATCCATGTTAATTGGTTCCCTAAAAATGAGGAGGGTAATAGATAATGGCTGACAGCATGCATGGGCATTGAGAAGAAAGTTGAACAATGATCTACAACAGTGAAATATTTAGCAGTAGCTGAAATACAGGACAATATAGAGGCAGGATTAGGCACAACAGGCAAACTCGATATCATATTACCACCACATAATTCTTGAACAAATTTGTATGTATCTCTATCAGACTTTTTGATCAGCAAAATGTGTGTATTGCACACACTCGCAGTGGGCATTAGGACAGATTCATTCATTAAGGCTGAAAGAACAAGTCTAATTCATGCTTCTTCCTCAACATACAACTGATATGCATGTAGACTTTGTCTGCTTGGACCTCAACATCCACAATCCCCTGCACCAGAGAAAAGGAGGGGCCGTGGAGGGAGCGCTACATAGCATGCATCAGCTTCCTGCACGTGGGGCACAGTTGGATTTTGCCTACTGTTTGGACCACAACATTAACAATCCCCTGCACCAGTGAGAAGGAGGGGCTGCGGATGGAGTGCTATATAGGGCACATTGGCCTCCAGCACGTGGGACATACCCGGGTGACGACCAGGCCTAGAACATGCTCTTCTGCGCCTGTTCGCAGCTGACCACGGCTGGGCCACTCCCATCATAGTCCCTTCTCCCATAGGTCCTGGATTCAGTGGTTGCTATGCAGAGGCTTGCGAGTTTTGAAATCAATGGGAAAGAGAAAAATTATGGCCTGCTCCAAACTGGGAGAGGATCGCTCCTCTACTTCACTAATTACCAACTTTTTAAGTAATGCTATGGGGGTGATAATCTCTGAAATAGAATTTGTGGACGGAAGACTCGGGCTGTCCATAAAGTATTGTCACAACCTCTTGCACAGCGTCATCAAAGAAAAACTCACATCACATCGTAGTGATTGAGGTACCCAACTCTTGTGTTTTTAACAGAACACTATTGATCACTGCTGAATCTACCTCCCCTAGCACTTCACCCTGTGCACTTGACCTAGAGGGCACCCCCTCTACTAAAAAGAAATGAAGCACACAATTGAGTATGAACACTCACGGAAGAAGTACGAACTCTGCTACCAAGATCTTAGCCCTGATTGCGGAAGGGTGTGTGGGTCCCTTCATGATAAAAGTATTTGACATTGATAAACTAGTCAAGACCTTTGAGGTGGTGCTTAAATCCACTCTTGAACCTGTATTATTCTCACTAAAGACAATTGAAACATCCATTGTTAAATTGGCAAACCAAGACCTACAGAAACTTTTTCTTACTGCACCCCAAAGAAGGTACCTGACACCAGTCTCTCTAAATCAGGGTTGGGGCTTGATTAGAACAGCTTAATATTTTCAGACACTCTGGGCCTGATTACGACCCTGGTGGTCTTCAGACTGCCAGGGTCGCTGTGGCGTTCTGACCACTGCCAAAGCGATGGTCCGACCCCTTTGGCGGCAGTCTGACTGGCACATTATGACTGTAGTGGTCGTGCCGCGTCAGACCGCCAGCATCCCACAGGAGGGACCTGCACTCCTAATCTACCAGGACAGCACTGCAAGCGGCGCCGCCCTGGAGATTACGACCCACCGCTCCACCGGCGTTAACATGGCACTAGCATCGCCATGTAAAAGCTGGCAGAGACAGGGTGCCCCAGTGGGGCCCCTGCACTGCTCATGCCAACGTGCAGGGCTCCCCTGGCCAGTCTCGTCACAATGGTACAACCTACGCACTACAGCATTGCATCCGGCTGTATTATTAGCTGGCGTCAATGTTGTAGTCTGTTCCCCATGGGCCAGCATGTGGAAACACCATTTCCGACCACTGACTCGGCAACGTGACCGCCAGGACTTCGGCAGATGTTGTAAACTGTCCTCTGAAGTCAAAATGACCCCATCTGAGCCAGAAATTTCTGCAGCCTCATCTCCCCTGATCCCCAGTGGTGCTCGAGCCAGGCCTCATCCGAACTGTCAAAAGTTTCCTTCTAATGTTAACAAATCTCAGCTCCACTCTATTTCTTCACAGAGAACAGGCCCAAAGACATGGCACTTACCCCGGAAGTTGCACCTTTCTTGATTGTACTTAAAAATGTTTCATCCTTGGATACAGATCAGCTATAAGATGACACTCAACTCAAAAAGTCACACATTGGCTGGGAAAAGCTCTGGGAAACTGCCACATTAGAAGACAATACAATTACATTATCGGTGTGAGAAACGTCTTGTGGGTTGGAAAAAGACCAAAAAGGGAGAAGGGGAATTGTATTGATATCATTGTATTGTTATTACCTTTAGGGACCCAGAAGTGGTTGGCTCTTTGCTATATATGCCGAACTGCTCTGGCTTTGTGAGCAGTTCTATAACAGCAACCACTTTAAGTTTTTTTTATAAAGCATATGACCTTCCAATTTCCAACACTGTACCCGCCTCCTGACAATCCGGATTGAAACCCATAACAGGTTCACACCTCTTGAATCTCAGGAACAGCTAGATAGACTCTCATCATCATGTTGTGTAGAAGGTATCACAATTTACAAGGTAATTATAAAAAACGGCTCTTCTACTGAAGTTTAGGCGCACCTTTGCACTTTACCGACCCTGAATTCTGGTCTAGTAAATCGTAGTTTATAAGGTTATACTATAAAAATAGATTCTACCTGCACTGATTATGAGAACCTTCCTATTGCACCTTTCAGGCCGCCACTGGACAGCATTGTAAATTAATATCCTGTATTGTATGTGGCTGGTCTTAATAGTAAAGCGCCCGATTCTTCATGGTTCACCCTGATAAACAATTGCATACTCGTATGTCTCCAGGAGACTTTGGCCCTCGAAACCTCCCATAGAAGCAGGTCTGTCTCTTTTGCCATGCCTGCCATCCCTTCTGTTAGAGGTAGGCGAGTTAGGGGATTGGTAACATTGATTTCGGTCACTGTAGCTGGCAAGATTACCTAAATTAGTTGCAATTCTCCTCAATTTCAGATTTTAGTTATTAATATTTTTGTGAGGTAGCCAATCGTAGTGGTTAATGTTTACCTTAATAATTTTAATTAATAGAATTATGAAATTCTCAAGCTTTTAGACTGCTCACAGTAACACACGCTATAACCTAGAGAAGGTCGTGGGATTTTAATACCAGACCTTGCCTCAATTCTCGTGACACAGCGTGTGGCACTTTTGGGTGCGCTGATTGCACTTTATTCCCACCCCTTGTGGTGAAGTTTTTAACAAGATTTTGATGAGCTTTGACCTTGTTCTTACCCCGCACTTGCTCCCAGTTAGGGATCAAAATCATGTACCTTTCACAGGGAAGGGATCGGAATGGGAAGCATGATAGATTGAATTATTATTTCAAAACCTTTAGTACATTTAGCTAAAGATTTTACTATCATGCACCATCTCCTAAGTGATCATAACCCCATTGACCCTCATGCTGTAGCTGAATGATGTGTTATTAAAACATACCTAGACTTTACATCCACTAGAAACATAACAAAAGGGGGGTGTTGAAAAAGTGGGTCAGTATTAATTTAAACTCCTTGCTATACAAGCTGGCTGCAAAAAACTGGGATGACCTCTTACGCTGTCCAGAGCACGACCCTGATCCATTTGTACTTTTGCACTCCTATGACATCATGAGTGGCAATTTTTTTAACCATATCTAGTAATCACATTACCCCTGGTAAAATATAGTTTGATGCTGATTGCTCATGTGCCCGTCATGATTTAATCGAGGTTCTCTAGAATACACCCCGGGTGGCAACTGAAGGCACACTCCAGAGCAAGGTATAAACAGACACTCATGTAGGAAAAGAGTAAGATCGGCAGGATACCTGGGGCAGCTAAGTTTTGCCAGCAGGAGGAAGGACACATCACTTTTCTGGAAAACTATTACCGCCCCGTATTTTGGAGAAGGTCACAATACCATTGTGGACTCTGTTATTCCTTCACACCAGTGAGTGGAACACTTTTCAAAGCTTTATTAAAAATCTGAACTAAAAGCAAGGGGAAACAGTGTTCCATGGGATATAGGTCCACATTGTACTGATTTTCTATTTATCACCTTGAATGAGATAATTTGCGCCACCAACCAAAGTCCAAGCCACAAAGCTGCAGGCCCGAACAGGGTACCTATTGATCAGTTCAAGGACAACATCTAGCTCTGGGCTCTACTCTAAATATATTTAGGGGCACTGTGGTGGCTGGGCCTCTGGAGTCATGGGCGCATTCAACCATTGTTCCTATTTTTAAGAAGGGAGACAGCGCCAATCCCAAATGCGACTGCTTTATCTCCCAATATCGATTGGAGGTATGGGCTAAAGAAAAGGGCATTTCATGTGATGCGCAGTATGGTTTTAGACAAGGGCTGGGGATCATTGAACAGTGCTTGAACCTTAATCCTATAATTGTATAAAGTACACAAAGGGCAAAAATTGGTGTTTACATTTGGCTTGGTGAATCTCATTTCCACATTTGACTGTGTAATTGAGCCATATTATAGAACAGGATGATTGAAATGAGGGTGGAGACCTCGCTGTTGCACTTTTTAGTACAGTTGCATTCTGATATGTCAGCATGGATTAGATGTGGGCCAAATGGAGAATGCACCCCCTCTTTTCAAATAGAGTGAGGTGTTAGGCAAGAATGCGTATTTGCGCCTTTCTTTTTTCACTTATGCATCATTGAGCTGGAATCTTCCCAGTTGAACGTTATTGTTGACACTTCAAAGGTGGGAACCAGATATCTCCCTGTTTTGATGTATGTAAATGACTGTGGGGCTCATTCTGACCCTGACGGGCGGCGGAGGCCGCCCGCCAGAGTTCCCCCCTCCGAAATACCGCTCCGCGGTCGAAAGACCGCGGAGGGTATTCTAAGTTTTTCCCTGGGCTGGCGGGCGGTCGCCAAAAGACCGCCCGCCAGCCCAGGGAAAAACTCCCTTCCCACGAGGATGCCGGCTCGTAATCGAGCCGGCGGAGTGGGAAGGTGCGACGGGTGCTGTTGCACCCGTCGCGTATTTCACTGTCTGCCAAGCAGACAGTGAAATACTTGTAGGGGCCCTCTTACGGGGGCCCCTGCAGTGCCCATGCCAGTGGCATGGGCACTGCAGGGGCCCCCAGGGGCCCCGCGACCCCCCCTACCGCCATCCGGTTCCCGGCGGGCGGACCGCCGGGAACTGGATGGCAGTGGGGGGGTCGGAATCCCCTCGGCGGCGCAGCAAGCTGCGCCGCCTTGGAGGATTCCAACGGGCAGTGGTAAACCGGCGGGAGACCGCCGGTTTACCCTTTCTGACCGCGGCTGAACCGCCGCGGTCAGAATGCCCTCGGGAGCACCGCCAGCCTGTTGGCGGTGCTCCCGTGGTCGGTGGCCCTGGCGGCCACCGGCCGCCAGGGTCAGAATGACCCCCTGTGTCTTGATGGCAAGAACTGCATTAGTTTTACAGAGGCCTATAGACAGTTTTTTCTCATTTTAAGTATGATTTGGATCTCTCCATTAATGCCACTAAATCATACTCTATGTGTGGATGACAGCCCTCTAAAATGAAATTGCACCATGTTTACAACTCTAGATTGCTGAGTGAGTCCACTTTCACATATCTGAAGATTCCTTTTGATGAGAAATACACTTGGTCACACCTAATGAAAGTTAGGAAAGGACAGCAGGGATAGTAATTTATACGGCCAACTCCATTACGGTAGCCACTTTCGGGTCAGGCATCTGGGGTATACAAGATGGCTCAGATCTACAGATAACTTAAAGCAAATTTGTGAAGAAATAGTTATCCATCCCTCCCAGAGAAAATGTCATATTTATGTCAATCAGAGACAGGGTTAACATATCTAGAGGATCTTGTGAAACTGGGCCCCTAGTTGGTCTTGCTTTCTGTGTGGTCTAAACCAGAAACCCTACTCAATGATTTGTGATTTCAGATTGCCTGAGACACGAAAAATGTGATAACGTTCCTTGGTTGATGTATATTAAAATCAACTTGCTTTAATTGGGAAATTTTTCAAGAACCCTGAGAGCATCAACTCTGCTTGTAAAGTGTCTGCAAATTGCAGTTATCTTGTCCTGTTTGAAAGGAATAGGGAGATGGCAGGGTTTGCTAAGCAGAGGTTGGCAACTTACTGATTACTTTCAACTACAGTTCATGTAGAACTCTATTTGTATTATGTCGCCACCTATTGCTATCACTTTTATTTGGTGAGATTCCGTTTTGAGAGCAAGAAGAGAACGCCAGGGAAGTGCACAGCAATCTCTTAGAGTGGTCACCAAATATTTTTTTCCATCGGTCATATGGATCTTTATTGGTTGACAAGAAGCATTGAAAGGGAGCAAATATCAAAAATAAATTTTCCTTCATTTCAGATTATTGATAAATCATTATATAGTCATGCCAAAAATACATTCAAAAGCTACAGCAATACGGCTGGCAAGCTGAAATATTTCAATAGGTTCAGCCATAACAAAATAAGATACAGAATAGTAACAGCCACTGTAATAGAGAAACTGAGAATAACTAATAGGTGATCCATAAAGAAACTTCTGTTCTCACTCCTAAACACAGGATAGCTATAGAATTCATCAAATCGAATGTCTAATTAGGAAGCTTAGAAAGACGTAGGATGGTGTCAGCATAGCGAAAACTTCAGTAGAAGTCTTCAAGAAAAGGAATAAGTGGTTAGCATGAAGCTTCACACTTGCAAGAATGAAGGAACTCAGAAAGGTCTGTACCCCTCAAATTCCACAGGAAATCTGCCTAACTACTAACTGTGTGAACATAAATTAAAACAATAGAAGCTTCAGCAACCTACATATCTTTCCCCACACCACCAGGAACCAATCAATTCATTACTCATGATGTGCATTTGCAACATCCCTTAGGTTTCCCAGTGCATCGAAAAAGTAACTGCAACCTTAAACATCTCTCTTTCCTTGTACACAAGCAATAGATGGCTTCTTCTCACCATTGGTCTCCATGCTACTTGCCAAGTTCTGCTCCTCAAGCCTCACTATCAGCAGTCTAATACATACAATACGTCTTTCTCTTGCTAACCAAAATCATGATAAGGTTCCTGCAAAGAAAGAAGGAATGCTTTGGAAGAGCAAAATACTTTTCAAAATGAGGTCTACAGCTAGGATAATTTAACTTGGCTTTCCATGTGTATTTGAATACATAATTGTGCATACACGTGTAACTGGAAGAATAAATATAAAATGTGAAGAGAGGAATAAATGCTTACATACGCAAATATAACATGAATTGTAGTGTAAAAAGTAAATAATGAATGCATGTAAGCATTTTACAACTGAACATTGGTGCGCACCTGTATATATCTTTTAGCCTATGCAATGTTTCCATTTCAATAATACATGTAAATGCTTCACACACGCTAATATGATTAAGGCATACAGTGAATATAATCTAAAATGAAAGTACATGATTGGGCACTTGTGATATATAAAAGATGGAGTCTAAATCGCCCCACTCCAGTTTAACATAGCTTATTTTCTAGCCTCCTATACCGAAGTGGAACATAGTGCCTCAAAGTTGATACCCTGTCCCCGTGAATCTGTTACCTCACAGTAAATGTTATATTTTCTGTTCTTTTGCAAACTTTACTAAGGCCAAGGAAATGGTTCAAATTACCTTTACAGAAGACACTTAACATTTGTAAATGTAGACCCGTGCTATTGCATTTACAACTTTTGCAAAATACATTTTCTTGTACAATGGTTCATAAGTATGTATTGGCTGCGGTCAGGTTAAGAAACATAGTTGGCAATGAACTAAAGTAAACCAAATGTACTGCAGTTTACGTAACAACATGCACTTTATATTAACCTTCCTAAAATGTTATACTGTCTTTGTGAAATCATTCCTCTAGCTGTTCAAGTGCATGTTTTTAATCTATTGTGATTTATTGTTTTAATTTTAAAAATGCATTTTATTTTCCTTATGTGCGTTTATGGCTTAAGAATAGCCAAATAAAGTACATGTGATAAAGATACAACAGATATTGAGGAAAGTGGGGCAAATGCTTCACAGGATGCACCTGAATCTTTATGGGCTCTGCTGACACAAGACGGACTACATTATTCACCTATTCAGACCACAATGCAGAGGGCATTTTATTAAGTGTACCAGCAATAGATGTGGGCATTTCAGATTTATGTTTCATATCATGAGTACAGTTTCGCATAAAATAGATAAAACTTAATTTTCATTACTTGTTGGCACATTCAACTGGTCTCCATCATTGGTACACAACACACTGGAATTCATTTTACAAAAAAGATCTCTTTCCAACAGTTTTATGGTAAAAATAGAGCTTAGTAGAAAGGGATGTTATTTTGAAATGTGTCCCAAGGTTAGGGAAACGGCATCAGTAATATGGTGTGCATTACAAGTGTTCGAAATGCCAACTGAGAAAAGTAATGAAGGCAAAATGAGAGTTTTTCAGGGCAGATCGTATAGCACCAATATCTGAAATGCATGACATGGGGTTTCCCGTTGATAACGCATTTTACATGACGTCAGTTTAGGTCCACTGAAATTAGACTATTTACAGGGAGTCGGCACCTTTCAGGCTGTCCTAGAAGGTGGGATATTGGCTCAGAGTGAGATTGGTAAACTCAGGTGGCTCTGGTTTAAGGAGTGCATTGGAGGTTAAATTAGGACAGCCTAATTCAAGCTGGCAACAGATAAATCATGATTTGCAACTGACACCAATTCAGCTAAACCCTTAGTCCATGGATACTCAAAGTACGGCCCGGGGGCCGCATGCGGCCCACGTGACCTTTACATGCGGCCCCCGGGACAACAGGAGTACAGGGTTCTTCTTCACTCGATCGTAAATATAGAGGCAATATTTTATTTCAAGGTCAACTGGTGTTAAGGAGAGGAATTAACCAGGGAGTCCTGAGCTTCACTTTAAAAGCAAGTTCATTTCTTAAGACATCTTGCAGAAAAAGTGTACAAATAGAACAGTTACTTCAAAATTCAAACAGTGGATTAAATTAACACGCAGTCCATTTCACCTAAGTATAATTTATTGTATCAGTACAATGAGGAGTATTAATTTAAATGTGATAGTTTTCAAACAATAATTTAGAAACATTAATTTTCACTTCTACCCTGACAAATACCCAATAGTGAATTAAACAAGCAAGTCAGATGTTATGTGCACTTTTTGAGTGGCCTGGGCTCCTATGAGACATGAACAACATTATAGTTTATTAAAACTAAAACAGAAGCAGATTTGTACGGTGCAGACCCTGAACCTAAAATTAAGCAATTGCCTAGGATCACACAAATTGGAAAAGTGGGGAAGCTAAAATTAGTCCCAGGTTTTCTAGTTTCATATTGCTCATTTCAGCCACTAGATGTATACCCTTTGCTTCACCTACCAATACTCAACCACCAGTCCTCCCAACCCCCTCGCCCGACAGCCATTCCGCTGGCATTGATGCGGCCCTCGGTCACATCACCGACCAAACTTTTTGGCCCCTGGGAAAATGTTTGCGAGTACCCATGCCTTAGTCTGTCACCATATAAAGTGATATAATAATAGAAATGGGCAACAGATCTCGAACAAAAGGATCAGTCATAGCTTCCTGGCTATTCTTCGGTGGGGGCAATATCAGAATAACACTTCAAAATAATATTTTAAGAAATCAAGAAAATCGGCAGGAGATTCACCCTTATTTTGTTTATGTTCAGATATTTTTGTGCTGCCAGTCTTGATCGAACATCGCAGTATAATAGTATCTAGCAAAGCTTCTTTTACAGTTGCGAGGGCAGCTGCTTCATCAAGGGTTAGGAGTGTGAGAAATTTACATAATTTGCATCTGAGGAATTATGTAAAAAGTTTGCAAAAAGATGTGTCATTAGGCAAAGTACAAATCTGTCATTTAGAGACACATTTTAGTGTAAAATGCTTCCTGACTTAAATTTTTGACTTGAGGATGCAATTCACGCTACAGTTATAGCATGAATAACACAACTGCCTTGAACAGCCAATCACTTTTTAATAGTTTGCATTGGTATCGCATTCCGAGTACAATGTTGCCACAAACAGTGGAGTATTCATGCAAAGTGGTGAAGATGTAATATGGGGAATTTGCATAGCAAGTGTAATGTGAAATTGCCAACATTATGCTGATTCCTCCAACATAATGTAAATTTCCTCTGGGCCTGCTTAGCCAGTTATTCATACCCACCAATTGGCCACCAAATTCACTTGGCATGGCAAGTCACAATAATTGATTTACATCTGCCTATTTAGGTTTATAATTCTCAAACAAAGTCTGCAGGTCTTCTCAGAAATGAATGGGAATTTCTCAGATACTTAAGAAATTTTACTTGATAAGGACTAGATCTGTGGAGAGCAAAGAACATGAATAGTGACTTGGCTTCCTGCCCCAGTTCCAAAGTGCTCTCTTAATTGAACGAGGCCATCTTGGGAACCACCATCACCTATATTCCTATTTCTGGACTGGATGAGGGTGTGTATTGGTCATTCCCAGGCTCTCATTGACTGTTCCCACTCTATGACCAGCAGTGCACTTCAGACTATCCCTGGTTATATCAAACACACACAAAATGATGGGAGAATGTTTGCAAAAAGCCTAGCCACTGACAATTTCTCAGGGAAGCATTGAAAACCATTGTTCTTTTGCCCGCCATAGATTAGATCTTGCCACATGCAAATCAGTCTTGACCTTGCTCCAATAGGAACAGTTCATCCCAAACTGTCAAGCCAGGTTCTCTCTGAATGGAAAGCAGTTTGTGGAGCACACATATGTTAAAAGTTCTAACTGTCCAACATAATGGATTCAATAGCCTGTAAGCACTGGTAACAATATCTGAAATTACAATAAACACCAAAATGCAAGGAAAAAACAAAAATTAAACAAATTATCAACTGGTATGTGGCAAATATATCTACATCTATTTAATCAACATAGTTATATTACAAAATACAATTCATGACAACCATAATTCAGCTATATTGAAACATATTGGTATACAATCCAGCCTAGTTGAACAATGAATCGCAATAAGTACATCTGTAAACAATCTTGCATGTATTAGCAGGATTCAGCCGACACGGGTTTCATCCTATTGTAGGACTTTTTTAAGGCTGATTAAACAACAACATATAAAAATAATAATGCAAATAATGTAAATACATTAATCAATCAAGTTACAAAATATTACAAAAAATAAAAAACTCTCAATGTATTACTACCATATGTAATAAAACAAATATCAAGTTAGTAACCATTGAAAGATGTGCAAAAGAATAAGCCACATGCCATAGAAGTCACCAAGTGATGTGTCAAATCCAATAAAAACTACCTTACTAACCAAGTATCCAAGTGTATTAAGAGAGAATAAGAAAGAATGAATATTAAGGAAAAACCATATAAATCCATAGATTAGAAATGTAAACAGAATAGTGCTTTATAGATTAACAATCTCCCACACTAAGAAGATTGTGTTGCTAATTGTACCTCCTTATGGATGATGGGATCCATATTAATTCAAAAAATTACTAAAAATATACGTGAAAAATATAGTCTCTTATCATAAAGTCACAAGTTACACTCAATAGGTCACTAAAAAGTATCCAACTCGATATATCCACCAATTTTTTATGTCTTGTTTCATATGTAACTAATTTTCTTCAAAATGTGTCAGTATTCGCAGTTACAGAATAGAATTCATGTCACAAAACCCAGATAGGTCCTCAAACACTTCACATGAATATATCAGAAATAGACCAAATAAGAAACGTACAGACACAGTTACTGTACTAGCACCAAGTTACATGAACCCCCAGTATGTCTATTTGAGCATCATGTGACCTTAACAAAAGCAGTTGCTGCTAAATGTATGAATCAATACACAGTTCCAATGTTTGAAGTATTCATTAGTCTTCATCTTATATGTATAATTTAAAAAATCATCATCCAAAATCACAATATACAATGGCTCAAACAGCCATAATATAAATATCTCAAAGTTGAGAATGTAGTCCATTTTGCCCGATGTAACATATCATCCCAATAGTGAGGTCTTTGTTTTCCAGAGTTGCACCAGCACCTGATTGACAGCAATCTGACTGACCCCAGAAAGCTTCCACAGTAAGCCGACCGGTGGGAGAGCACCAGGGTCCAGAGGAGGTATGGGGAGACCATGCCAAGGATGGGCACGGTCCGAATCAGAAAAAGTGGGGGATAAGGGCAAACAGGGGGAGTTCTCTAAAGGGCCCCAGCCTAGTTCCCAGGGTAAGGATTCCCAGCCCCCAGCAGAAAAGAAACCATGAGTCTCTTAGGGGAAGCTGCAGAGAAGGGTCACGCAAGAGCGATGCATGTGATCAGGTGGGTCACATAACGGGGGATCCCAAATGTCCCAAGGGGACATAAGCACCCACTGATGCTCAATTACAGGGTTTGGCCAGTGTAGCTCTTGGGGCGCTGTTTCCAGGTGGGTGGGAGCCAGCTGAGTTGACCCTTGTCTCACTAGGGGACAGTGAGATGGTCCAGAGGACCCTAGTGCCTGAAAACACTAAAAAGTACAGGCAGTGGGTGACCATCAATGGACAGAGGGTGGAGGCTCTGAGAGATACAGGATCCAGTGTGACTACGGTAAGAAGTCACCTGTTGAATGAAGAGCAGATAGATTCCCATGCACTTCACCAAGTAGTTGCAGTAGAGAGCTCTGAGCGCCTGTACAGAGTGGTGCAGGTTCCCTTTGAATGGGAGGGGTCTCAGTGTCCTTGAGGGTAGCTGTGAGTCCAACCATGTCTGTAGATTGTCTGCTTGGCAATGACCTGAAGTATTCCCCTTGGAAGGAGGTGGAACACAGGACCCACTTGGAGATGTTGGGTCTGCCTGGGTGTGTGTGTGTCCACTCAGTCAATGGCAGCCCGTTAGGATGATCAGGAGATCCTGGAGCCTGAAAGAGTGGCCCAGGTGTCTGCCAGAAGGAGGAAGGGCAACGGGCGCGGGAAACTGGCCCCAGAAGTTTAAGGGTCCGGGAGGAGGCTAAAGCCGAGGGGGATGCCCCTGAGCCTGCAGGGGAACAGGTGGCTGAGCTGGGGAGGTCCCTGAGCTGACCCAGTGGCAGCAGGAAGGGGGACCCATCAGGAAAGCATTCTGTGAGGCACACAAGACATGCCCTTCTCTGCGGCAGCAGGCTGCTGACCAGGGGTCTGGCAAGGAGTCTGGGTCACATCTGATTTATTGGGAGGATGGCCTCTTCTATAGCGAACTTAAGGTTGCTGACCCTGGGGCAGCTAGTGTGCTTGTGGTACCCCAGTGCTTCAGAGCCTCCGTACTAGATCTGGCTCATGATGTGCCTTTGGCTGGTCATGTGGGGCAAGACAAGACCTTTGAGAGTCTTGTCACCCATTTTTACTGGCCCCAAATGCACAGGCACTCTGATGCATATTGTAGGTCTTGCCAAACTTGTCAGGCAAGAGGCAAGAGTGTGGGGAATCGTAAGACTCCCCTTCAACCTTTTCCTGTGGTCAGCACCCCCTTTGAAAGGGTAGATATTGACATTGTGGGTCCTCTGGATCCCAAGACAGCCATGGGCAACAGGTTTAGCCTGGTCTTGGTGGACCATGCCACCCAGTACCCGGAAGCTATACCTCTGAGGTCAATCTCAGCTCCTGTGGTGTGACGAGCATTGATGGGAGTTTTTACCCACATGGCATTCCCCAAGGAGGTGGTATCTGATATGGGTATCAACTTCATATCTACATATATGAAGTCTCTGTGGAAGGAGTGTAGGGTATCAGATAAGTTCACCACTCCTTACCACCCCCAAGGAAATGATCTGGTTGAGAGATTCAACTGCACCTTGAAGGGCATGATCATGGGCCTGTCAGAGCCCTTGAGGTGTAAGTGGGACGTCCTCTTGCCATGCCTCCTGTTTGCTTACAGGGAGATGCCTCAGAAGGGACTTGGTTTTCGTCCCTTTGAATTGTTGTATGGACACCCTGTGAGAGGACCTCTGAGTCTGGTTTGGGAAGGCTTGGAGAAGGCCTCCAGTAAGCCCCTCCAGGATGTATTTAGCTGAATGCTGTTTTTTAGGAACCAGACAGCCCGCTTCAAGAAGCTCGCTCAGGAGAACATGGAAGCAAGCCAGGAAGACATGAAATGCTGGTACAACCAGAGTGGCACTCTGGTTGAGTTTCAGCCTGGCCAGAAAGTGTGGGTGATAGCCCCAGAAGAGCGTAGGGAACTCAAGGACAAGTGGACTGGGCCTTTTGAGGTGGTGAAGCACAAGAGTGATGCCACCTACATGGTGACCTTGCAAACTCCCAGGAACACTTTGAGGGTCCTGAATGTGAACCACCTCAAACCTCACTTTGAGAGGTCTGAGTTGACAATGCTCCTAGCAACAGATGATGGGGAGGAGGAAGAGAGTGAGCCTCTTCCTGACCTCCTGTCTGGGAAGGATACAGATGGGACTGTGGAGTGTGTGAACCTCCCCCAATGACCCCAGAGCAACAGAGGGACTGTCACCAGGTGTTGGGTTTTGTTCCCCTTGGCCCCAGGGGGTCACTCATTTGTGTACACATAATGTGGACACTGGGGACAGTCCACCTGTAAAACACAAAATGTACAGGGTGGCTGACAAGGTCAGGCGTAACATCAAGGATGAGGTGTCCAAGATGTTAGCATTAGGGGTTATTGAGTTTTCCAGTAGCCCTTGGGCCAAGCCTGTGGTCTTGGTCCCAAAGGCTGCTGCTCCTGGTGCCACTCCAGAACTCAGGTTATGTGTGGACTACCGTGGACTCAATGTGGTCACCCCATCCCCCAAGCTGATGACCTCATTGATCGGTTAGAGGTTGTCAAATATCTCAGCATGGTTGACTTAACATCTGGATATTGGCAGATTGCTCTAATTGATGGGACCAAGGAGAGGTATGCATTCTCTACCCCAGATGGGCTCTACCAATTTAGGGTGATGCCCTTTGAGATGAAGAATGCCCCTGCCACCTTTCAGAGGCTGGTCAACCAGGTTTTGACTAGGCTGGAGGACTTCAGTGTCGCCCACCTGGATGACATTGCTGTGTTTAGCTACAGCTGGGAGGAACACTTACAACATCTCTGCAACGTGTTAGAGGCTCTACATAAGGGAGGCCTCACTATTAAGGAAAGTAAGTGCCAAATAGGGCAGGGGTCTGTGGTGTACTTGGGACACCAGGTCGGAAGTAGCCAGGTGAACCTCTACAGCCAAAGAGTGATACTATTCTGGCTTGAGAACCTCCCAACACCCAGACTGAGGTGAAAGCATTTCTAGGCCTCAAAGGATACCAAAGGAGGTTTGTCAAGGGGTATGGCACTATTATTGCTCCCTTGACTGAGTTAACCTCCAAAAAGCAGCTCAGAAAGGTGATCTGTATTGAGGCTTGCCAGACAGCTTTTGATGGCCTAAGTCAGCCATGTGCACAACACCACTGCTGGAGGCACCTGACTTATCTAAAGAATTTGTTGTGCAGACTGATGCTTTACAGCATGGTGTGGAAGCAGTGTTGTCACAGCTAAGTGAAGAGGGCCTATACCAGCCTGTAGCCTTCATGAGTAGGAGGTTACTTTCCCAGGAACGTAGGTGGAGTGCAATTGAGCGTGAGGCTTTTGCTGTGGTCTGGTCGCTGAAGAACCTACGACCCTACTTGTTTGGGACTTACTTCCAGGTTCAGACAGACCACAGGCCCCTCAGATGGTTAATGCAAATGAGGAGTGAGAACCCAAAACTGTTGAGGTGTTCTATCTCCCTACAGGGAATGGACATGACAGTGGAACACAGCCTTGGAATAGAACACGCCAATGCTGATGGTCTGTCCAGATTCTTCCACCTTAGTGAAGAGAACTCCCATGAGGTTGGGTAGTTCTTCCTACTTTCAGCTGGGGGGACACGTGTTAGACCTATCATCCTTGGCAGGGTCTCCCTTGTCTTTTTTGCCTATGCTTCCCATGTTTTGACTGTGTGCTGGACTCTGTTTTTGCTGTTTTTGATACTCTGGGCACTTTACCACTGCTGACCAGTGATAAAATGCAAGTGCTCCTGTGTAAATTATATGTGTAATTGGCTTTTCCATGATTTGGCATATTTGATTTACTAGAAAGTCCCTCATAAAGTGCACTGGAGGTGCCCAGGGCCTGTAAATCACATGCTACTGGTGTGCCTACAGCACTGGTTGTGCCACCCACCTAAGTATCCCTGTAAACATGGCTCAGACCTGCCACTGCAGTGTCTGTGTGTGCAGTTTTAAGCTGCCAATTTGACCCTTCAAGTGTACCCACTTGCCGGACCCAAACCTTCCCTTTTTATATATGTAAGGCACCCCAAAGGTAGGCCCTAGGTAGCCCCATGGGCAGGGTGCAGTGTATGCTAAAGGTGGGACATGTACTGATGTGCTCTACTTGTCCTAACAGTGAAATACTGCCACATTTGGTCTTCACTGTTGCAAGGCCTGTCTCTCTCATAGGTTAACATGGGGGCTGTCTTTGAATAACTGTTAAGTGCAGTTTCCCTTTGGGAGCAGGTACAGATTTAGAGTTTGGTGCCTCTGAACTCACAGTTTAAAAATACATCTATAGGTAAAGTTGTTTTTTAAATTGTCAATTTGAAAATGACACTTTTAGAAAGTGAGCATTTTCTTGCTTAAACCATTCTGGGACTCTGTCTGTTTGTGGATTCCTTGTCTGGGTCAGATTGACAGTTGAGCTTTTTGTGAATCCTCTCTAGACAGTGAGACAAAGGGAGCTGGGGAGTAGCCTGCATATCATGATGGGCCATCTGATTTAAAGTGGAGAGAGAAGTGTTCACTTACACCTGAATGGACTGTTCCTGCCCTCACACAGTGCAGTTTCCATCCCCCTGATATGTGCCTGGGGCCTAGTCTGGGCACAGCAGGATCCTATAAACAACAGAGACTTTCCTTTGAAGTTTGCCTACTTCAAAGTCAGAAAGGGGTATAAGTAGTGGACCCAAACCCACAGATTTTTAGATTACTTCTGGAATCAAGAGGAACCTCTGCCAAGGAGAAGAGCTGAAGAGCTGTAGGAGGAGTACTGCCCTTTTGCCTGTGACTGTACTTTGCTGTGTTGGCCTGCAGTTGTGGCTTCTACCTGAAAGACGACAAAGACTGGACTTTGTTATGCATTCCTCCTTGAGAAGAATCTTCAAGGTATTGAATTGAGCTTGCCTCCTGTTTTGAAGTCTCAGGGCCATCAAAGACTTCCTCTGCCAGCACCTGGACTCCTGGTTGAGACTCCTGCTCTGCCAAGTAATGCCCTGTTCAGTCTCCGGGTCCTTGAGAGGTGAAGTTGGTAGAACAAGGACTGAAATCCGTGCACAGAATGCAGTGCAGGGAAACTTTCAAAGCACCACCTGCAACGCAGCTGAAAAACAATGTGGCACCCGCTTTGTGGCAAAAATCAATGCCCCTCCTGCACCGTGGTTGTAAGATTGATGCATCACGGCAGGAGAAATGACACAACACCTGCTTGCCGCTGCTGATAACAACGCAAACCCCAGTAATGCGGTTTTCCGACACCGTGCAACCGGATTTCACATGCATCGTCTCTGGGTGTCAAAGTCATTGTGAACCTGTGCGGATCCAAGGTGCCCTGTCAGTAAATCGACACAGCGTTCTATTGCGAAAGAGAAAAATGACGCATTGCCTACCCGCCTGGACAAGAAATGACGCACAGCCTCACTTGCGAGTAAAGAATCAATGCATTGCTGACTTTTCGGACCCAAGCTCGCCTGTGGGACTTTATTTTTGACGCAAACAATGTACTTTGTGTAAAATCAATGCCTCCATTGGTTTCTGTGAAGTAAGTCTCCTATTCTTTTGAAAATCCATATTTTAACTTGTATATGTTGGATTTTTGTCCTTTTGATCTTGTTTGATTTAAATAAATATTACCTATTTTTCTAAATTGATGTGGTGTCCATTTTGTAGTGTTTTCACTGTATTACTCTGTGTGTTGGTACAAATACTTTACACATCGCCTTTGAGATAAGCCTGAATGCTTGTGCCAAGCGACCAAGGGGGTGAGCAGGGTTTATCTTGAGTATGTACTTTTGTTGCCCTGACTAGAGTGAGGGTCCCTGCTTGGACAGAGTGCAAACTCACTGCCAACCAGTGACCCCCATTTCTACCATGAAGTCACAGGGACTCAAAGACTTCATTCCAACTCTGCTGCAGCTCCTGGACTGATAACTGAATCCTGCCCTGACAAGTGGTGCCAATTCTGTCCTTGGCCCTTGAAGGTAGACACTTCAGCTGCCTTCTGCTAAAATTGGTGCATCAATGCTGTTGTGCTGGTCGGAACCTCCTTACCCTCCCTCAGGCTGACGCACCACCGACTGCACTGTTCTGGATCAACACATCACCCTCAGCCCCAGTGCACCGATGAAGAAAGGGAGATGAGTGGGCTGAGTTGAAGGGAAAAGCTTTTGTTGGCAGGTACTGTGTCTAATTTGTGAAACAGGAAATTAATCCTCTGCTGCATTGTATTGACTTCAGGGCTGCTTTTATTTCTCATCGCAGAGAACTGGAGGAAGCCTGGCTGTTTACCAAAAGATATAACATATGACCAATAGATGATGGGCCAGTCTTTAAAAAATGAAAGATGAAGGTCAGAGATTGTGCTTGAGAAGCGGAGGGAGGCTATATCTGAAGCAATTAAATTATGAGACTGTGGAGTGAGGAGGGTGAGATAGGAGAGGGGTGAAGATTTTCAGAGTAGAAAGACTGCATATTTGAGGGTGAGTTGTAGCTAATATGCCGACTGATTTCAGAGAGCTGTATAAAAAGGAAATCAAGTTGCAAAACATGATGAAATTGTTTAATTGAGTTAGGCACACATGGCCAGAGCAAGGAGAAGAGCAAATACCTGAAGAGAGATAGGGGTAGGGCAAAAGAGGAAGTGAGAAATACAGAGCTGCACCTCGTCAGATACGTTAATTTGCCCAATGCCTTTCAATGCAAAGCAGTGCTGTTTTGCTTATGATAAGTAATTCTGATCTTGTGTGTGTGTGTTTGTTGGATTTACTCGCACTCCACTGTTAGACCTGACAGCCTTAGGGTGGTCATCCCCCAACTTTTTGCCTGCCTGCCTCCCTCCACTTTTATGACACTGTTTTTGCTGGTTTTAGGACTCTGCGCACTTTACCACTGCTAACCAGTGCTAAAGTGCATATGCTCTCTCCCTTCAAACATGATAACATTGGTTCATACCCAATTGGTGTATTTAATTTACTTGTAAGTTCCTAGAAAAGTGCCCAGGGCCTGTAAATTAAATGCTACTAGTAGACATGGTATGTGAATCTGGGTGCATTGTCAGCCTTTCCAACAAAATCTATGCATTATCATTATCCATCAAAAAATTTGACACAAACTGAAATATTCCATACTCCTCTGTGCCAAAAAATTACGCCTGACCCCTGCACGTTAATCACAAGTCCACAGGCCTTGTCAGCCTTCATGGGAAGGAATACCAAACATTACCGCCAAGCGTCAAATTTTTAGACGCACATACAAATACTCCATACATCGCAAATCATAAAAAGACGCCTGGCCCCTGCACATCAGTCATAAGTCTTGAGGCCTTGTCAGCTTCAATGGGAAAAAATCAAAACATGACCGTCATGCGTCAAAAAAGTGATGCATATCAGAAAACATGACGCACACCCCCATGAAGTGATTAAACAGGACTCCCCGGCTGCATACATGGAACAGTGATTTCACTTTCACTTCACAGACTTTTTGTCTCTGACTGTATGGGGGTGTGTGGAGCTGGTTCTGGTGGATGATTGGTGTTTTTGGAGAGTTTTGTGCTGTGTTCTGTTGCTGTTGTGTGCGCTTTATCTTTTTCCTCAGTATTTTGTAGTGTTTTTGTCCTGTATTTGTCATTGTATTGTGGTGTGTTTGTCTAGGGGTAGCATAGTTTATTGGGGTATTTTGGGTTAGGTGGTGTAGTTAAGTATTATATTTTTGGGGGCTCTTACATTTGCAGTTAGCTTATACTGCATGATGTCTGGTAAAAGGATATCAACAAAGATGATAGCAGATGAACTTCGAGGGTTCATCTTCCTGGAGCAGCACTAATTCCCCATGATGCTAGTTTTGGGTGGCCGTGTAATACAGGGCTACCCCATTGAGGCACAGAAGCTGCGGTGGAGCAACATGCTCCACCACCTATGCAGAATATTTGGAGTTGTGCACACTGGCAACCAGTTAAAACACCGTTGGGCTGACCTCACAGCACACACAGGAACAAGATCTACTGGATCACCTGGGGATTCAGATTGGTAGACCAGTTGGTAAGTACCCTATTTGCATAGCAACATCCTTAGTGGCATGTGCATGACAGGTGGACATAAGGTTGAGTGCAGTATGTTTGGTCAAGGGTCAGGACAGGTTGTTTTGGGCCTAATTTATGAGCCCCTAGCACCACCTTATCACTACCATTGTGAAATTCATAACATGATGCCTGCGCCAAGCATAATGTATGGGAGGGGGCTTATCCCTGTAAGGTATCAAAATAAATGGGACAAGGAATTATATACTATAATCTTGCACCATTTTTCCCGTACTTTGAACGCCTGCTCAGGCGTTAAAAGGGGGCATATTATTATATATGTGTAGCTCCTATGTACTCTGCAGGAGTTGCACCAACATTTTGGTGCTACTCCTGCTGAGTACATCATTTGGGTCTAAATAAAATCAATCAATCAATCAATCAGTGCATTTGTAGAGCGCACTACTAACCCGTGGGGATCTCAAGGTGCTTGAGGGGGGGGAGCTACTACTGCTCAAACAGCCAGGTCTTGAGGTGTCTCCTGAAGGTCAGCAGGTCCTTGGTCTGCCGTAAGTGGCTGGGGAGGGTGTTCCAGGTCTTGGCGGCGAGGTAGGAGAATGATCTGCTGCCGATTGTTGTCCTGTGGATGCCGGTTCGGGATGTAGAAGGGAAGTCCTTCATTGAGGTATGCTGGTCCGGTGTTGTGGAGTGCTTTGTGGGCATGGGTGAGGAGCTTGAAGGTGATCCTCTTGTTCTGACATCTCTCAGGTGGGCTGTGATGTGGCTGCAAATGATGCGATTCCCCCCTCTCCTGCGCCATGGTACACTGTATATTTTTTATGGCGTAGACATGGTGGGATAAGGGGGGCACTAAGGGGCGCAAGGACAGTTGCGACGCACTAAGTGCAGCACCACTTACCTAAAATCTGCCCCTTCGTGTATTTGGCAAACAGCACTAAAAGAAGTTTATCTATGCACTGGGTCCATACTACTTGCACATTCCTCTTTGTGTACATTCCCTATCACATACACCCCATAATGTTTCTATTATCTGACACACATGTGCTGAATTTGTATCACAGGCCTGCCACATTTTACAGACAGAATGGGCCAGGCCTGCATCTACCTCAGCAGTAGCACATTACTCAGAAGCCTGCATCAATGCAGGCATATTTGGAACACAGTGCAAGTGTGTCAGTGTTGAGGTGAGTGTAGTTGTGCAGGGTGGTATCCCTTCCTAGACATAAATGGTAAACTATGGCTGCCCACAAAGTATTGACAAGACATCCGTAATGTTAATCAGTTAATTTGCAGGAAGGGACAACTACGTGAACATAAGGAAACTGCCATGGCATTTTAGCTCTAGTGTGTGTGCCTTCAAATGGTGCACACATATCAGAAACAAGAAACAAGGAAGTATCTATGCATTCCTCAACACTTTGCTATGCTCACACTACCCCTAGGCAGTTGTTAGTCTTTTGGCACTGATAATGAGTATGTCTTCAACATCTGGGGCAGGGTCAAAAGCAATGGTTGTTATAAAGGGACGGCCACTGCAACAACCATTGCATTCCCCTCTGATCAGAATACTGTGTCATGCTGCCCCATATGGACATGGAGGTGTAACGCAACAAAACAGCTGCATTCCAGATCCATGCACATATGATGCAGTGAAATGCACCACAGGAGCATCTGGGAAAGTGATGCTTTGGAGGTGCCAGGGTCTCCATTATCTGGCCCTTTGTCTCACATACAGATTATTGATGTTTAGCAGTTGTTCTGACCTACCACTAAGATGAATTGCTTAATCATCTTAACAAGTTGAATGTGAAACTGTTATCCATGCACAGAAATGTCCAAAAATCACTGAGCTATGTTTTTGTGTCATATATTGCATTGGGCATCCACCGTACACCGGTGGCAAAGTGTCCGATTTGAAGGCCCGATACAGACAGTAAGTGTAACCTTGTGTGTCATGTGTGTCATTCTAGGGTTTTGTGTGAGAGGGTCTGATGTGTGCAATGCAATCATGTAATGTAATGTATTGTGTGACCAATTAAGTGACGTCATCTGAGTTAGGATATGGACATCATGTTTGATACTATGTTGAGGATGGAGAATGAGAAGATTGTTGCATAAGTGCCAACGTATGCTGCTATGGAATTGTGGATGTTAGGAAAAGGAAAGCATGCCCACATATACATTGATGTCAGTCATGATATGGTCTGAGCTGCTGTTTAGCTGATTAGCATGCTTGTTGCCAACATATTTGTTACAGCACTTTTTACAGCACTGTGTGCCACACATAGCTTTCAGTTACTCAGGAAATTATACAGATGATGCACATGTGTTGAGGTCTCTAAGAGGCCTATGTAGGAGACCACCGGTGCCTCACTAATCTTCAGATTTTAAGTGAGACAGTGGTCATGCAAAGAGCATTATTTTGCTTGCCAACAGTCAGGTAAGTACACAATGAGAACACAACTCTGCTCCAGATGAATGTGGGACATGTCTACGGATTGTAGCAAGCTAGATGTGTGCAGAGTTACCAGCTTGGTCTACTCATCATAATATTTGTGAGTGATCTTGGTCACATCACGTGTGCATAGAATGTGAATGCTGTGTGTACCAGGAGATGTCTGACATGCATATGCACATGTAGTGGGAATACTGTAGCTGCACAAAGTGCAGTGTCAATCTTACTGTGCCACCCTGTGTGTGCCACATTACACAGTTTGCACACCATAGCACAGGATAGGGGCAATAGGTACAAAATCTGTAGAGAACATAGATGTACTGTTCAAGCTTTGGGCAAACTACATGGGCACTAAACCTGAACTGTACATGGGGGTCCATTGTGAGTAATGGTGTGCCCCCTTGTAACGCGTGCTCTGAGCCGGTGTTAACTCAGGGACACATGGATGATGCTTTACCAAACCTTAGAATTGATGGTGGGAAGTTTCCTGTCCCCCTATCAGATGACCCCCACCTTACATCCAAGATGCCTGGCTCAGACTTGATGTAGCACCAGGGGTGTCTACCTCCACCCAATGCTGTATTTAATTCCATGTTCTTCTCATGTTTCAGCTGCCAATATGACCCCAGGCAAGAAATATGCTTTTGAGAAAAGGGCTGACAGATACAGACACATCATGGAGGTACAGGCCGGGTACCAAAGGACAGCAAAGAAATATAGGAGAGAGAAATCCACTGGGGCACGGTTTGCCTTTTCTCATGAGTGTCCTCCGCTACAGCCCACAAATGTGCAGGCCACATCGGGGAATCAATCTGGGGTCTGGGGAGCCTCTGCTGGTCCTACCCCTACACATCTACTGCACCTATCAACAGTCAGGCATCCCAACAGCCACCTGCTCCAGCCACAATCTCAACCTTTGAGAGGACATGGCAGCCATGTTGGCAAGATTGGATAATTTAGAAAAAGACAATGCCAGGAACTACAAATTGTTTATGCACTACAGAAAGAAACGTAAGAAGCTGTGAACTATTTGTGCCAGAGCCTCCCAGTTCCTTCTCTTCATCCCATTTACTAATGTTAACTCTTTTATGGGTTTTATGTGCATAGTGTTAGGTAAGTTAAATAGTGTAGTATAGTTGGGGTGGCTTTTAGTACATTTATTTTTTGGGGGGGGTTGGGTGGTGAGTTTTGTTAGGGGTTTCTATGTTCATAAAAAATAAATAAATAAAAATACTTTTAAAAATAAAAAAAACTTTCACAAAATATATATTTGTTTAGGTTATAGGTTAAGCTCGTACATGTGTAGCCTTATATTATGTTTTCCTTCTCGTATCTTGTCTCCTAAGGGGGGGGGGGCACAATGTTTAGAATGCATCATTACATGTGTAGGATAGGTTTAGAATAGGATGGATAGATGTAGGGGTAAGTTAAGATAAGTTTGTTTAGGTTAGTTTAATGTAGGGTAGTGCCTAGGTTAGGTTTTGATATGATGTTCTTAATATGTTTTAATAAATCCCATTAGTATTAGACAATTGTGTCTCCATGTTGATTGAGTGTCTGGGTGCTCTCATGTGTGCACTGGCCAAGTACGGGGAATGCCTTAGGGTATGCTTTCTGTCTTTATTTCCCCGGATGACCATGTGCATCCCTATGACCAAGGAGCTGTCAGATTGGCTGCTAAAACATTTGCCATCCACAGTTCCAGACATTCACATTTTGTATGTATACAGTATCTTTGACAGGTAAGTACAGAACTTCAACTGTCATCGCTGGGGTCTGTCAGAATTATTGGTGGAAAGTGTGGCACGTATGCCATCAGCCATTTCAGGGTCCGTATCCTGGCACACTGACAGCTGGCCATCACTGATGAAATTTGCCTCTTCTGAACCACACATATCATCTGCTTAAGTTTCCAGACACTTGGTTCTGACCCATACATGCCATATGTCAACTTATATGAATATCTGTTCAGTATATGTATTTAAGGCTCTGCAAGTTGGTTGTAGCCCACAACACCATCATTCACCTTTTTCATGTTGGATTCCTAGCGTGCTGCTTTGTGTCTGATAGTAATGCACACATGTAATTAGGTCATGTTCTCATTGACATAGCTTTACACAATGCATACATTTAGCTAAATTGATGGATTACAGTAAACGTTGACATGTTACATGTGAACAAGGAGATTTATTTCCAGGTGCAAGTGTATTTTCCAATGCTATACAATGTTCAGTTCACAGACCCCATGAGAGATCCTGAGCCATTTGTTGTACATTCAGAGTTCAAGGGTGAGGGACATGTCATAAGACATGGTTAAGAGAAGTGTGCATTAGTGAGGAGGTGCCCAAATTGGGAATAGGTATGAATTGAGACAATGACAGTACATAGCAGACAAGTCATTAGTGGTTGAGTGAAGAGGGCACATTGCCAGTTGGCACAACACTGGCATGATCTTTAGTCCAGAACTAAGGAGATACTGTCCATATGGCATAGACTGGTACTACCAGGTGGTTTTCCATGTGAATTTTGTTCCTTCCACATCGTCATCCTCTGATGTGTGTGGTGCCTCCTGTGACATGGGTGGTGCTGTTGTTGAGGGGGCCACACACACATCAAGGGATAGAGATGTGGAGTCAAAGGTCCCGGAAGCTACCATTTGTGGGAACACATAAAGCATCACTGCAGTAAGGAGGAACTGCTGATTTCTGAACACCGCAGCAACATCACAGTGGTAGGCAGCAATGTTTTCCCTGATGGAGGCCTCTTCCCACTCTATGGACTCCAGGGCATTCTGTATAGCCCTCACCCTGTTGTCTATCATGCTGCTGCCGCATTGGGAGGGCAATTGTTGGAACCTCTGCCTCGTGACAGCAGCTATGTCGGCCAGGGACT
Source organism: Pleurodeles waltl (assembly GCF_031143425.1). Classification (NCBI taxonomy): domain Eukaryota; kingdom Metazoa; phylum Chordata; class Amphibia; order Caudata; family Salamandridae; genus Pleurodeles; species Pleurodeles waltl. The sequence goes on along the minus strand of NC_090440.1, from coordinate 1,135,943,464 downwards.
GCTGGAGTCCATGTAGCACTGAGTGGGTGCCTCTGATGGCAGCTGAGTTGTCCTTATTTGGGATGAGGCAGCTCTGCACTCCCTTTAGACTGTCCACCATCATCTCCATCTCCACCGGCACCTGCATGGCCAGATCCCATTGGACTTCTACCACTGTCTGGGTCCTCGGAGTCCAGGGCTGTGTCAGGACTGGTTGGTACTGTGTGTTGGTAGCTGGGTGGTTCACATGGAGGCCGTGCAATGCTGTGTGTCCTCCCTGCGACTCGAGGTGGTGTCTGGAGGGAACCTATGACATCCTGTAGAGTCTCTTCACTGATGGTTGGCAGCTGGTCATCCATGTCATCTGTAAAATCCAGGACAGGCAGATCGGCAGTAGGAGAGACATCATCCTCTGCAAAGAGATAGTGATACATCAATCTTTGAAAGTGGTTGCTGTTGACATGGCACATCATATAATTGCTACTGGAGGCTCATTGACACGTTACACACCCCAGGTAGTAGTTGTAAATTATGTGTTGCATTGTGCATCACACATGGGGCAACCTTTCAAGGTATTCTGTGCTTTGATCCCACACCACCAACTTCCTCGCAGGCTCCTTGCCACTGACACCATAGTGGCACGTGATTTGCCTTCCTATTCACCATGGTGGACATTCCCACAGTAGTGTAATGTGGCTGTCACTCTTTTGGTGCTATAATGCATTGGCACCATGAATGATGGCACTAGTGCAGCAAAGCACAGGTAGGTCCATTGCTTACAATTCTTGTGTTACATTCTCATCTGCCTCTAGCAGGTCCCACACATGTACTAATTGGATGGGACAGTCCAACCATTAGGAATTGTCAGCCACATTAGTTTGTCCCTCACTACATTTGGGACATTTCCTTGCATACATCATATCTGCCACATGCATATGTTGAGCTAAGGATGTAGAATGTGGATCAATGCATGCACGTTGAGAATTTGTTTATGTAGCACAAGGGGAATGTGCAGCTTGAATCCACATGGGCAACTATTTGTATGATGGTACAGTTGCATTACGGGCTAGTTACACTGTGCCAGTGGTGCAATTTTGATGCCACTTGTGCCTGTTCTTACGCATGTAGATGTCCCATTATGCAGAACACCAACCATTCACACAACACAGGCAACCTTGTTACATGGTGAGATTGAAGCTACATATACAGCAGCACAAATGAAGGTCACAGACATGCCCCATTTGTTGTATTAGTTCACTTTTGTGCCCATTCCCAAATGGTGCATGGAGGTGTGTGGAGTTGTTGTTGGACCACCCTGTGCAGGTTGCACACTTAGGCATTGATTTTTTCTCAAGTGGCACAGCTCAGTGCAGCAGCAATATAAGTTGCATAGCGCTACACAACTTTTGAAACACAAGGATGCAGCATGTTTACTGGAATACGGCACATTCTTGCGTTTCCAAAAGGGCCTGTGTAGATTTGTTCTCCATGCATCAACGTATGCATTCTTGCACCATAGTGAAGGAGTGCCTGTGTTGAGGGGACAGTTTGTTAATATGCAGAGAGGTATCCCTTCCTGCAGGTGAACAAGCTATTATGGAAAGGTGACATTTATAGGTGTGCTGCAGGATGCAGCACATATAAGAAGGGCAGTGACACAAGGAGGAAGGAAAGTATTTTGCCTTGTTGCACCATCCTGAAACCACCCCTGGGGTGGTGTTGACTTCAGTCACAGTCTTTGATTTACATGTTGTGTTGAATCTGGGGCAAAAACAATATGTAATGGGTGTTGTTGTGGTACAGCCACAGCCACATTAATTGCACGTCCCTCCCAGGCAATGTGCTGCATATTTACAAAGTGGTGAAAAGCCACAGTAAGTGGCTTATGTCCACGTTGAGAAAATGTCAGAGTGCATTATGCAACCAGAGCGTCACTACAAGTGTGGCTTGGGTGGTAATAGGGCATTTGATTCAGGGCCTATGTGTCCCGATGCAAACCTTTAGCATGCATTGAGTCGGGCCTATGTGCCACCCCTTTCTGCCATTTGTGAGATTCCATATAGTACCCCCATGCAACTAACCCTGCATTTGTGGTAGTTCTTGGTAGTCTACGCTGCCATGCGATTCCAGTGACCAGCTCCTCAAGGATGACTGCTGCCACCATCTCCTCCAGCTCATCCAGGTCCTCCTGTGATGCAGGACTTCCACCTTCAGTCTGCAGTGCTGCCTTTCTGTTCATGGCCAGTTTCTCCTCAGTTCTGCACTTGCAATCATGCCAGCATTTCTTGCAATCAGTGACAGTCCTCCTCACCTCTGCCACGCTGTTGACTTTGTCTACTATTCCCTGCCATATGGCCTCTCTCCTACCTATTGACAATTTGGAGGTTACAAAGAGCTGGTGTTGGTGCTCCGTCACCTCTCTGACCAAGATGTCATGCTCCTCCTCACTAAACCTACACTTCCGCTCCCTCTCCTCATTCTCCTGGGACTTTTCTGGACCCTCCTGGCTGATACTTTGCTGATTCGGATCTCCCTGGGGTCTCTCCTGGCCATCATTCTCCATCTTGTCTTCCAAAATGTTTTTTTCTTGCTTGCACGTGTTTTTGGATTCTAATGCGATTAAATATGGCGCTAACGCATTTTGTGTGCAAAAACATGCAGCAAAACGGTCTAGCACCACTTTTTCAGCATTCGTGTCAATTTTTTTTATGGCGTGTCACAGTGTTTAGTGTAATTTCTTTAGGCGCTAACCATTCCTTAGTGCCATCATGCGTCATTTTTAAAATATGGCGCACAGATGGCACTAGGGAATGATGCAAGCTTGCGGTAAATATTTTGATGCACAACTGCGATAGCACAGTTGTGGTTCATTTGTCTTAAACATGGGCCAAAGTGTCTGAAGAAGGAAACAGAGAGATGGGGTCGTGAGAGCTGTAGGAATGGGCAGATTGACAAAGAGATGGGAGTGGGGACAAGTACAGATTGAGCAATTGAATAGAGAGGAAAGACTAGAGATGAGAGCCTTGAGAAGCACGATTGAGTAAAACCCAAGAGAACGGAGAAAGAAATGTGGCTGGATAGAAATAAAATGGTAACTAAACTCTAGATGTAACATGGGGTCAAGGTTTACCCCTGCTTTTTTCGTTCTAATGTCACAATGATTAACTTTTCTTTTTTAATTCATTTACTTTTTTCATTAATTCTACCATCCAATGAGTAAAATTAAATTTTTAAATATCTTTTTTGTTGTGTAATACTAAACTGTTTTCATTTAGCCTTTGCCACCATAAGTATTCTGCTCTTTAAGTAACATATTACAATCGCCCAACATAATAGCATTCTTATAATTATCCTTGCAAGGATGCAAGGTTGAGTCATACTTCCCTATTGCTGCAATCTGGAGATAATCTGATAGGGGGAGGGCTGCCTTTGTCTTTCTCTTGGATGCTGCACTGGGTACTACACTGAGCTAATCGGCTGGACTCACACTACCACTGGTGACCCCGTCCACTGAGCATGGCACCTTGACTGCAATGATCATCCGTTTTTCTGGGCTGCTATGTGACTCTTACCCGCAGCTGATAGCCATGAATTTAAGGTTTCTTCATCTGGCAGACCGGCTTCTGTGAGGGACCCCTCCCCTTCATCTGGCCTGAGATCTACTTCAGTCCAGCAGGAGTGACCTCAGCTGGATCTGCTAGCTCGAATCCAAATACAGACCTACTGACCCTGCTACTACTTAAGACGATAGGGAGGCCTAATTTTCTGGTGCCCAGGAACTTCCCTGAGCTTCCCCCAGGTGCTATTTTGCTTCCACCTGTTTGTGAGACGCCGGGACCTTCTGTAATGGGGTGCCTCTGATATACTGCACCTTTCCAGACTTTGCGCCCCAGAGACCGTGCAACTGCGGTGGCGGGGCCTACCCCTCCAGCAGCGTGCCAGAGACACAGCTCTCTGTTGAGGGCACTCTGGACATGGTGCAGGTGGCAATTGAGAGGTCACGCATCTCAATGGAAAACAAGATCAGCTCCTTGGCCGGAGATTTCAATATTCTTCTTCATGTGCCACTAAAGAACAAAGGGGCATATTTATACTCCGTTTGTGCCACATTTGCATCATTTTGTTTCCACAAATGTGGTGCAAACTTAACTCCATATTTATATTTTGACCCTAGACCTGTCTAGCACCAAAAAATTGGCATTTGCACCATTGTTTTGGATGCGTGAACCCACCTTACGTCATTGAAATGTAAGGTAGGCGTCCCCATCCAAAATATTATGCTATTCCAATAGTGCCATATTTATCCCCCCGCACGGGTGGGAGGCGGACCCAAATAATAGTGCTAAGCTTGCTTAGTGCCATTATTTTGCGCCTGAGTCAGACCAGGCATTAGGGGACCCGTGGACCCATTTCCATAGTCAAACACCATGGAATGGATCCACAGGGGCCAACCTCAAGCCCCAGAAACACCCACACCAGAGGGACACAACAGGATGGGGAAACCCCATCCCAGGTAAGTAGGCTAAGTATAGGTAGGTATTTCTTAAAACAAATTCTAAGTGCCATTGGGAGACCTGACATGGGCCCTCCTTCATGGCACTGGGTGCAATGCCATGTCCAAGGGACACTGATCCCCTGTGCTGGCCATTGGGGTGGTGGGCATGACTCCTGTATTTTCTAAGACAGGAGTTATGTTTTTGGATGGTTGTGCCTCTGGAAATGACGCAAGGCTGGTTATCGGCATTTTTTTTGCTGCTAACCAGCCTATCGTCATTTTCTGTTGCACAACCTCCTTTTCCCTTACTGCCACCCCCACACGGCTAGCGTCTTTTTTTTACGCTAGCCCACACTTAGCACCAGCTTGCGCCATTCCTTAAATATGGCACCCTGCTGGCGCTGTGGAATGGCGCAAGCTGGTGCCAAACGTTTTGATGCAAAACTGCGTTAGTGCACTTTTGCATCAAAAATTATAAATATGCACCAAAGTCACTGGTGCTCAACCCAAGTTGGATGATCTTCAGCCGGTATCAGCGGCTACTCATAAGAGCTTGCAAACACTATAGGACAGTGTTAAGCAACTGAAGTCTCGAGTGGACGATGCAGATGGGCGTTCCCTCAGGAGCAATCTGTATGTGTTATGGGCTTTCCCAAAAACACAGAAGGACAAAATACTTTGGCTTACATGGAAGACTGGATCAGGTCCTTCACGCCTTCAGACTCCTTATCGCCCTTCTTTTTCATTGACATGGCACACAGGGTGCACAACCGCCAACCTCCAGCACCCCCCCACCTGGTGGTCCTCAAACTCCTGCACTTCAAGGACAGAGAAGCTATACTCTGCGCAGCTCCTACCACGGCCCCTGATGGTGGAAAATCATCCCATGACACTGTTCCCAGGCTACATGCTGGTGGTGCAATGCCAGAGGGCTACATTCCAACATGTCTAGCGTAAACTACAAGTGCTTCACCTTCAGTACTCTTTGCTTTTCCCTTCACGTCTTTGAGTTGTTCTTGATGGGAAATCTTACTTCTTAACTGAACGGGTGGTGGCTTGGGACTGGTCAAAGAGACATGCTGGTTGCAACACGTCTTCCCATCTGCCCACCTGGGCCTGGGCTATTGTATGTCATGCTTGCAGCAACCGTGGGGCCTCCCTGCAGCAACGTTCACCTTGTCTTCCTGACCTGGAGCAGATGATCCATGAGAGGAGGTAGTGGTGTCCTTTCATGCCGCTGATCAGGACACAGACTCAGACATCAGTCCTCAGCATTCCTCCAAGAGAGACAGTAGTTTGTCACATTCCTACTGCCCTCAACAGAACTCTATCTCCCCGCTAGCAGTTACGCCGCAGACGCTGGATAAGATCCTTTAACTCTATTGCATGCCCACACCATCCCCCAGCCCCTCAACACTGCTCTCCCCATTTCCCCCATTAAAGAGCCGGTTAGGTTGTGTCCCCCCCTCACACATGTTCACTTACCCTCGTTAGCCAGTGGACTAGCATCCCTGCACGTCTGCCTGTCAACACTATGCGCCCTCTTCTGGGTGTTATAGTTCCCCTCATTTCTTTGCTCTGTAGCCAATGCTGAAGTGTGAGAGGTGCTCCCTCTCCCGTGGCCCATGACTCTGAACATTGGGAGGCCCCTGCCACTGACCTCTTCTGCCTTATGTACCCTTGCCTCTGCATTGCCCACTCTCCCCTCTTTTCTTTTCTCTTTGATTATGGAGCCCATAGTGAATAAACTTAGGCTCCAAGGGCAGGACTGGGGGATCCTGCTAGGAGATGGCATACACACTGTCTCGCTGTACGCCAATGACATGCTTCTCTACATGCGGGCTACTGGTGAGCCCCTGACCGTGGTTAAGCAGCTGCTTACCTCCTTCACTGCTTTCTCAGTTCTGGGCATCAACTAGGGCAAGTCTTGCCTTTTCCCCTTGTCTGCTGAGGCAGCGGAGAATTTGGTGCAGTGGTAGCCGGACATGATTCGCTAACTCGGTATCCGAATTTACCTTGACATAGCAGCACTGCAGGATGGAAATGTACGCCAGGTACTGTTTTCTTTTTGTGGGCAAATTTTGTTCCAGAAGAGTTTGCCTCTGTTGGTGGCAACATGCATTGCTCTATCCAAGATGATGATGTTGCTGAATTGACTGTACTGTTTTGTAAACGTCCCTATATATCAGCAGAAATCCTTCTTGTCACACTTGAGCATTTGCTTAGTGACTTTATCTGGCACAGCAATTGCTGCCGAGTGGTGCTATCAAAACTGTGTTTACCCACCAATAGGGGTGGACTGGGAGGTCCCACTTTTGAATACTAATACCTTAGCACCCAACTGCAGTGGGTGGCACAGTTGTTGACTGACGCAATCTGTATGACACTGCAACACTAACATCACCGGCGTGGACACTGGAGCACCTGCTGCACCTCTTTCACCCCCTTGTCCGCGCTCCCCTCCCGCCCATGCGTTTCTTGTCCGTGGCACTGTGCTGCTACTGGCATTGTTTTTGTTTCACTTATGCCTCACGGCCATATGCCCCCTTGCTGCCACTGCTCGGTATTCTTAAAGGATGTGCGTATCTCATGATGCCAGCTATCACCTTCTGGCATGATGCCAAGGTTGCACTCATCCTGTTTGCTGACATGAGCGACTGAACTGGTCTCCCCTCTGGGCAGTTCTTCACATTCTACTTGATTATAGATACAATACAAATGCACTGGGGGTCACTGCAAGCTGCGCCGAGCACCCATCAGGTGCTTCAATAGTTGCAACTACTGGACACGGAACATTACTTAGTCACATGGTTCACCAAAGCACTTGGCAAGTATATCTGCCTGCCACTCCTGATGCTCTGCAACCGTTGGAGCCAAAACCTGGGTAAGGCGTTTAGCAATGCAAAGTGGGCCACGGTCTTGGCCTACCCTGCCACTGTCTCCTGGAATGCGTGGTTCAAATAATACAGATTTATACTCTGCATAAAGCGTATCTCACCCCCGCAAAGGTTGACTGGTTCTTCCACTGTAGAGACACTTCCTGCCCCCACTGCTTGTGTGAGGTTGCAGACTTCATGCATATGTTCTGGTCATTTCCTTTGCTGTCTCATTACTGGCAATCTGTCACTGCTCACTTCTACTGCACCACTTGGATACCCTCATTGTAGGGTGACCAGATGTCCCGGTTTTCCCCGGACGATCCTGGTTTGGTGTCCTGCCTCATATCTTCATTTTAAATAAATGTCCTGTTTTTGAGACAAAGGTCAGGAAATTCCAATTGTAAGGAGAATTGGAAGGTATGGTCTCCTTACACGGGCTACTCAGAAGACTGAAAAAAATAATCAATTTATTATTTCTATCAGGCAGCACAAGGTGAGTTTGGTTACACGCTCCTAGCAAAGGGGAGACAAGTTGGGGAGAAGAAGAAACGGAGTGCATAGGGTGGAGGTTCTACCATGGATAGTAAGTACATGTAGCTTTTTAGTTTTACATTTTTTTTATTAACAATGCGAGATGATACAGAACAGAAGGGGACCTGGGTCCCTGTACATTTGGGAAATGACATGGATTGGATCACATAGAGGGCAAGTTAAGCTAAGTACAGTCAGCAACACATCTAAGCATTGTAAAAGGACAGTAGTAGTAAAGATTAAGGAAAGGGAAGGTGTCTAGGGTGGAAGTGGGAGAGGGAGGAGGAAAAGTATGGCACAATTGAGACGTAGGCAGCCTAGTGGTGCGGCGGCTGGGGTGACATGTCCTGTTGTGATGAGGTGCGTCTTGAAGTGACCTCACTTTATATATCTATTCTAAGATGCCTTTACAGGTTGCACCCCCTCGTATCAAAGATCGGGATGTCTGGGGCCATTTACGCAAAGCCATACACTCTTCATAGGTAAAGATTAGCACCTTGTGCGACAGCCATGACTCATTAAGATTCAGCATTGAGAAGATCCGGTATAAGAGGGAGTAAGGAGCCAGTGTTAGTTTTCCTAATCAAAGGATGTTTGCGGAGTCCACTAAGGCCTGCACGAAGCACAATGCAAAGCAGCCCGTCATATAGGGAGAGAGATGATAGAGAAGAAGGGAGAAAGAGAAGAAAAGGTAGAGGAGAAGGGAGGAGAGAAAGAGAAAGAGGGAGGCTGGAGTCAGAAGGGCAGCAGGAGGCACTACATAAATAAGGGGAGGGAGGAAAAAAGGGGGGGAGGTAAAGACGGGGTGAGAATGTTCCATGAGCGTTAGCGAATTCCCTAAAGTGATAGCCAAGTTGGGTTCTGCCGTCTGGGAGGGTGGTTGAAATACTAGGGGGGTGAGAATAATTAGGGTTAGGCGTGGAAAGGGTAGGGCGATATGGACCTTGCATGTGAAAGGTGCGGGGAGGAGGCGAGGGAGGAGGGGAGGGGGGTGTAGTGCCTAGGACTTTGATTAGGGGCCAGTGGGATCAAGATCGAGGATCGGCGTAGGACAGAATTAGCTGGCGGCCGGCAACTTATGACGGTGTTACTGCAAGGAAGGGGGTCCACACCTGGTTGAATACATTAGTCTGATCCTGAAGGTTATAGATGACTCTTTTGTGTATGGCTATGCGGGTCATTGCCACAATCCTTTCCTCCGGGGTTGGGGAGATTGCTGATCGCCAGTGATGAAGGATACAGATTTTTGTAGTTGCTAGTGCCGTATGTAACAATCGTCTTTGCGGTCTGGGCAGGGCCGGGAGGGAAGCCATGTCATGCTTTATAATAAGGGAGGGGGAGAGCGGCATCTGAAGCGGTATGACGCAGCCAGAGTAAGACCCACAGATTTCCATAAGGGCTTGACCGTCGGGCAGTCAATTAGAATATGAAACAGATCGCAGTGTGACTCTGTGCAGCGCCAACACTTCCTGTGCGGGAGAAGCCCTGTTCTGTATAATTTTGCTGGGATCCAGTACCAATCATGAATTACCTTGAAGAGACAGAATTTTAGCTGAGCTTCTCGAGTACCCCTTTCCAGAGCCTCCAGAATGTCCACCCAGCCCTCAGTATCAAATGTCCACTGCAGGTGGTCTTGTCATTGTAGGTGTAGTTTTTCCAGGAACCGTTGCGAGTACAGATGGCACGTGGTGACCTCATAGAAGCCTGCCATAATGCCTTTGTGCTTTCCCCATGTTTTTAAATAAGTTACCACGGGTGAAGTCTGGAGTCCCCAGCGAATTGTGTCAGCGCACTGTTGTAAACAGTGTTTGAGATGCAGGTATCGCCAATCCTGCCGCGGGTGGAGGTTAAATTCCTCCTGCAGCTTAGTAAAGGATTTGGGCCCTCCGTCCTCCAAGACTTGAGCAAGGTTAATAATACCGGCTCTGCTCCACTGCGGCCAATTAAGCAACTCTTTCCCTATCCGTAAGCTATTGTTGTTCCATAAGGGGGCTGGGCGTACAGGAGAGGATGTACCCTCAACAGGCGGTGGACCCCGCGCCAGGCCACTCGGGTCGCCTTTAAGATCGGGTTCACTGTACTGGAAGATGAGAGATCATCACGGTAAAGCCCGCCAAGTCCCCCGTCATGAGAAAGCAGCATCCTCCCTGAAGCCACCCACTGTGGTAGCTCCGGCGACCCAGGCAGTGTAAGAGCCAGTTGTGATAGGTGCAGAGCTAGTGCGTAATGTTTCACTGAGGGAAGTCCCATTTCCCCTTGGGAGTGTCGCGCCATTGGTTTAGCTGATGCCAGACGTGGGTGCGTAGGACCCCACACAAAGGCTCTAATTTGTGCGTCAATTGACCGCAATGTCGATAGAGGTACTTGTAGGGGTAGGAGTCCTAAAACGTAAGTGAAGCGAGGTACCGTGACCATTCTTACCGCCTGGATCTTGCCCCACATGGAGAGGCCCATATCTGAAGTCAAGTTTCAGTCGCTCAATGGACCACACCTTGATTGAGCAGTATTCCCAGATATTTGAGGCGATTCGGTGTCCATCGAAATGGGAAACCAAGGAGCGCAGTGTTTGTGGTCACGTGCCTTGCTCTTGTCCAAGTTTATGCGGTAACCAGAGAGGTGCACGAATCCATCGATAAAGGTAACCAGAGAGGTGCCCGAATCCATCGATAATCTCCAGCAGGGCTGGTAGGGAACGTTCCAGGTCAGTTACAGTTAGAAGGACGTAATCGGCGTATAAGTATATTTCGGGGGTGCCACTCGGCAGAGGAAGGCCCGTTATCGAGGAGGAGGAGCAGATGGCGGGTGCCAATGGTTCCATTGCCAACAGGAACAAAATGGGTGAAAGGGGACCTCCCTGCCACATCCCTCTGCGGCTGGGGAAGGGATCCGAGTGGAAACCACTGCAGTTAACCTGTGCCATGGGGTGATCATAGAGCAGGCGGATCATATAAATAAACCGATCCCCCAGACTGAACTTTGCCAGTGTCACAAATAGATAGGGCCATTCTATGCGATCGAATGCCTTTGCGGCGTCTAGAGATAGAGCTGGTGTGGCCTCTGGCATGTCCCTGGATGCTCATAGAGTGTGGCATAGAGTGCACAAGTGATTTCTGGAGGTGTGGCTCGGTACAAACCCCACTTGAGTGTGGTGTATTAGGGATGGTATGACTTTGCATAAGCGGTTTGCTAGAACATTGGCTAGTATTCTAATATCGCCATTCAGGAGAGATATGGGCCGGGGGGGCAGAAACCTCTAGGCACCAGGGACAATTTTTTTTGTTGTTGTTTGTTTTTGTTTTATTTTTTATTTTAGAGGTGGGGACCGACCCCTTAAGCAAGGGTCGCTCCCATAGGGGGCAAATTATATTTAGGCCATTCCTCCCCCCCTTGGGGGCAGATTGGCCTATTTTTATGAGGCCAATCTGCCCCCAAGGAGGACAGAAACCACTAGACACCAGGGAGTTGTTTTTTTTGTGTGAAGTTTACGTAAGGGGAGCGACCCCTTAGGCAAGGGTCGTTCCCCTGAGGTGCAAATTTATTTTAGGACATTTCTGCCCCCCAGTGGGGCAGATCAGCCTATTTTAATTAGGCCGATCTGCCCCCAAGGGGGGCAGAAACAACTAGGCACCGGGGATCTTTTTTATTGTGCCAATGTCACACAGGGGGGACCCCGTAGGCAAGGGTCGCTCTCGGGGGGATGTTCAAATTTATTTTAGGCCATTTCTGACCCCCCTGGGGCCGGCTGAGCTAGAGGCCAAAATCCACAGGTAGGCACTTTGCAAAAAACACCTCTGTTTTCTCTGTTTTTCTGTGAAAAAATGTGATGTGTCCACGTTGTGTTTTGGGCCATTTCCTTTTGTGGGCTCTAGGCCTACCCACACAAGTGAGGTATCATTTTTATCGGGAGACCTGGGGGAACGCTGGGTGGCTCCTCTCAGATTCCAGAACTTTCTGTCACCGAAATGTGAGGAAAATGTGGGTTTTTTTAGCCAAATTTTGAGGTTTGCAAAGGATTCTGGGTAACAGAACCTGGTCAGAGCCCCACAAGTCACCCCATCTTGGATTCCCCTAGGTCTCTAGTTTTCATAAATGCACAGGTTTGGTAGGATTATCCTAGGTGTCGGCTGAGCTAGAGGCCAAAATCTACAGGTAGGCACTTTGCAAAAAACACCTCTGTTTTCTGTAAAAAAATGTGATGTGTCCATGTTGTGATTTGGGGCATTTCCTGTCGCGGGCGCTAGGCCTACCCACACAAGTGAGGTACCATTTGTATCGGGAGACTTGGGGGAACATAGAATAGCAAAACAAGTGTTAGTGCCCCTTGTCTTTCTCTACATTTTTCCCTTCCAAATATAAGAGATTGTGTAAAAAAAATGTCTATGTGAGAAATGCCCTGTAATTCACATGCTAGTATGGGCACCCCAGAATTCAGAGATGTTCAAATAACCACTGCTCCTCAACACCTTATCTTGTGCCCATTTTGGAAATACATAGGTTTTCTTGATAGCTCTTTTTTACTCTTTATATTTCAGCAAATGAATTGCTGTATACCCGGTATGGAATGAAAACCCACTGCAGGGTGCAGCTCATTTATTGGCTCTGGGTACCTAGAGTTCTTGATGAACCTACAAGCCCTATATATCCCCGCAACCAGAAGAGTCCAGCAGACGTAACAGTATATTGCTTTAAAAATCTGACATTGCAGGAAAAAGTTACAGAGTAAAACGTAGAGAAAAACTGCAGTTTTTTTCACCTCAATTTCAATATTGTTTTCGTTCAGTTGTTATTTTCTGTAGGAAACCCTTGTAGGATCTACACAAGTTACCCCTTGCTGAATTCAGAATTTTGTCTACTTTCCAGAAATGTTTTGGTTTCATGCCCATTTCTGTTACTGACTGGAAGGAGGCTGAAAGCACAAAAAATCGTAAAAATGGGGTATGTCCCAGTAAAATGCCAAAATTGTGTTGAATAATTGGGTTTTCTGTTTCAAGTCTGCCTGTTCCTGAAAGCTGGGAAGCTGGTGATTTTAGAACTGCAAACACTTTGTTGATGCCATTTTCAGGGAAAAAAACACAAGCCTTCTTCTGCATCCCCTTTTTCCCATTTTTTTGAAAAAAATGAAATTTTCACTGTATTTTGGCTAATTTCTTGGCCTCCTTCTGGGGAACCCACAAAGTCTGGGTACCTCTAGGATCCCTAGGATGTTGGAAAAAAAGGACGGTAATTTGGCGTGGGTAGCTTACGTGAACAAAAAGTTATCAGGGCCTAAGCGCGAACTGCCCCAAATAGCCAAAAAAAGGCTTGGCACAGGAGGGGGAAAAGGCCTGGCAGCGACGGGGATAAATAGATGCTTTTCATTGCTATTCTTATTCTTTTATTATTGATGTGCTAAATGCATACATTTACCTGAAATTCTAGTAAAGCTAAATTGTATTCATAATTGGCGTGTGGTCCTTCATTGAGCGTCCTTATTGACTTATACCGAACAGGTGTCAACAAGTCACCTGGATAAGACATTTTGGTACCAGAAGTGGGGTATAAGTCAATAATGCCTCTTTGGGGACGTAAGAAAAATGGGGCAGAGAGCGGAAGGCAGCATGGGGCAGAAGCCAGATCCATTCCCGGGTGGTTAGCAACTGACCCGTTCTCTGGTGTGGCAGGATTCCTGAACCGGTGGGCAGCGCTGGTTTTATGGGATGCATTAGATGAGAAAGTGACTCCTCTCTTAGTGGAAGATGCGGTCGAGGGTGTGAAGCTACGAGGGGCGAAGCTGGAGCTCAAAGCGGCAGGGCAAGTGGGATGGCTTTTCCTGTCTGCGCTCCGTATGGTATACAGGAAGACAAAACTGCGGGATGAGGTCGCAGCCTTACAGGAAGGGCAGTTACTTATGAAAGAGACCATAGAAAGTGCAGTGACTCGGGGTGATCAAATGGAGGCAAGGTGCACCGCATTAGCAGTACGAGTAGCAAAACAGAAGAGTAGGCAGAAGCCTAAAATGCCCTCAACTGTGCAAGAGAGGGCACTGGTACGCAAACAGAAGAGTAGGCAGAAGCCTAAAATGCCCTCAGCTGTGCAAGTGAGGGCACTAGTACGCAAACAGAAGAGTAGGCAGAAGCCTAAAATACCCAAACAAAATTGGGATCCATATACTTGGGATGGAAAAGTCTCAGATAATGATGACTGGAATTGGGAGGATGAGGTGGAAGTAAGTGTAACAGAACTAGGTGGAGTTGAAAGTGGAGAAGGAAGTGTAGGTGAAGTTGAAGGTGGAAGAGGAAGTGTAATGGAGGTTCGCCCACTCGTGAAAAACAAATCAAAGGGAGTGAATGGTGGGCAAAAACAGAATTCTCGTTTGGTGAGAGATTATACGCAGAGTGAGTTGTTGGAGATAACCTGTATGTTTAGGCAGATGCCTGCAGAGCCTTTGTTTAAATGGTTGGTGAGATTGTGGGACACTGGAGCAAAAGATGCATTACAGAATCCTTTTACGTTAGGTTCCATCACAGAAGAAGACCCGTTTGAGCTGGAAATGATAGTACAGGATGATGTAGATGATGTACTGATGTGGAGCCTATGGCAGAGGCAGGGAAAAAAGAGGGTGCCACAAGGATTTTGGTCAAAGAGATTAACACCTTCCATGAGCAATTACACCCCATTAGGAAAAGAACTAGCAGGGGCATTAGTGGAAACAGAACACATAACTGATGATCGTCCAGTCACCTTAAGAACATGGGTCCCCTTACTAGGTTGGACAAGAGAAGGAGGGGTTGGCACTAAAGTAGGCAGGGCGCAGGAGTTTACCATCGTGAAGTGGAAATGGTATCTGCAGCAGAGGGCAAAACCGGGACCAGCAGGAGTGTCGAAGTTACAAGAAGATATGCTAGGGGCAGTGGACTTGCAGGCAATGGCCCCTGCGCCAGAGCCCTCTGAAATAGAACCCTCACTATTTAAGACAGCCCCGCCTTTTGAACGACTCACTGAAGAAGAACAACAAAATTCATGTTTCACAGATGGTACCGCCTGCTACTATCAAGTAAAAAGACAATGGCAAACAGTTGCATTCCAGCTTGACACAGAAACGATGTTGCTGCGAGGACGGGATAATGGATCAAGCCAGCTTGCAGAACTGCAGGGGGTAGCAGCACTGATCGAACAAGCCCCCATCGGAGAGAAAACATTTGTGTACACTGACAGTTGGGCCACTTACCAAGGACTAGTAAGCTGGGCTCCGACTTGGTGCAAGGATGGAAGGAAAATCAATGGCACCCCTATTTCGGGAGGCGAGCAGCTATTGGAAGAGATGTGGGAGAAAGGGCAAAAATGTCTAATCTATGTGGGACATGTGGATGCCCATTTCCCATCGGATACCTCACTTGCATCTCTATTCAACAACACCGCAGATCAAATGGCCAAAACACGAACGGTGGTCATCAAGGAGGAAGCTGAAGCTGCTTTAGCAAACAGGGCCCATGCAACATACGGACATCTAGGAAAGAATGGCAATTATGCATGGGCACAGCAACGACAAATTCCAGTTACTAAAGACCAAGTGCAACAAGCAGTAAAGGAGTGCCCCACATGCAACCAGATTAGACAAATGCCCCTGCAAAAGAAGCATAGCGGCCATATCAGAAGAGGAACTGCAGCTGCTACGGTGTGGCAATTGGACTATATCGGGCCGCTACCAAAAGAAGGAGGAAAAAGCTACGCATTGACCATGGTGGACACCTACTCCGGCCTTATGTTGGGTATGCCCTGTAAGTCTGCAGACCAAAAATCCACTTTGCGAGAGCTAAACTACCTGATGAAACATTATGGTGCACCTGATGAGATCCAAACAGATAGGGGCACACACTTTTCAGGGAAAACAGTGCAGGGCTGGGCGCAGGAACAAGGAATTTGGTGGATTTTGAACCTTAGTTATTATCCACAAGCTGCAGGCATGATTGAGAGATATAATGGATTGTTGAAAGAACAGCTAAAAAGTTATCAGCACATGACAGACTTGCACAATTGATTTGTGAACAAACGTACACCCCACACATTGAAGAAAGATCTGCCCCCCCCATAATACCCGGAGAGGTGAGGGAGGATTTGGAAGAACAGGAAGAAAAGTATGGGTGAACTATCCAGGGAATAAGCCAGAGGCAGGAGAGATATTGAGTCAAGGGGTGGGGAGTGCGTATATTGTACTTTTAAAGAACTTTAATGTACCTGTATTTGTGCTTGCAGTGAGACTTACCCCACGGTCATAAACAATGACATCTGCGTCGATGACGTGGTTCCTGCTTGCGGTCAGACCGAATGTAGCAGAGAATGTCGTTATGGACATTCATGTCCCTTGTGCATCTCAAGCCGCTAACGTAACTGATGACCAGAGAAATGTTTCACTTTGCAACGTGAAGGTACCTGGAGGCAAGTGGATGGCTGCCAAATACTGTGTCCTGGAAGTTAACTGGACAGCAAATCCGACATGCCAACAGACTGAGCGAGTTGCAGGGGACGCCAGCAACAGTACAGGCTTTGAATTATACGCTAAACATGATATGTAAATATTGTGATACCATTGTACCTTTTACACCAGCACAGGCATACCCTTGTAAACCTTATGATTGCTCTGACAAACAGATTACTTTACCAGGACATATGGCGGTTGTTACAATGAACAATGGAACCAAAGGAGTTTGATACTCCAAACCACCAGCCTTCATGTTTTATGTAACCGAAAGACGCATGGTCAGCAACTTAGGCAACGTTTTCACAGTTCGATATAGAATAGGATGTAAGCAAGCTTTGTATGCAAGCATAATTAATCGTATTGTGTTACAGATAAATATTGCCAAGGGGAATGTCTCAAAGTATGATCCATTATGTGCACCATGGACACCACAGTTATGGCCCTTGCCAAAGTTACGCATTAGAAGAGATCTAGGGTCCTTGATAGCTGGGGCCACCGGAATCGGGGTAGGGGAACTGAATTCTTTTGAAGTTGAAGCCATTAGGAATAAGCTATCTTCTACAGGATATAGTACAGGAGAGGCCATAAAAGTAATTTCTCAATGGGGGCCCACACACTCACAAGAAGTATGGAAAGTCCTGCGTGGGTTGTATCGCGATTGGCAATGGCATAATAATTTCACTTATGAACAATTCAGAAAAAGCTTTCAAAACACACAAACAGTGACTAAGGGCATACAGTGAATACTATTGCAAAGCATTGCTAATCAACAGTATGCAGACTTTAAAGCAGAATGGGGACAGCTTCAGGGTGAATATTGGAGACAACAATTGCATTTGCCTGAGGAAATATGGGTAAAGCCCATACAGTTTCACTGTGAGGAAGAAATGTGTTATGCTCTTTTTGATATAGCAAGAAGTGATCTTCCTACTGACATATGGTGCCCCTTTATATTGCTCCTCGTAGTGATAGGTAAAGAATGATGGATACTTCACACTGACAAAAAGTGGATTGATCAAACAAATCACACTGTAGATCCCACTAGATGTGCAGATTGGTCTAAGGGGTGGGTATGTACCCACACTGGACGGGTGCTAGATCCATGTCTCCACACAATACCAGGAGAATGTGAATGGTTACCTTATCCTATTAATGGCACAGACTTATATCAGATAGGGACAGAAAGCATGTGTTATGTCACTAATCATCCCTTACTTATTAACGGATTTATACAAACCACCAGAGAGCAAGTAATGTGTATGTGCAATATTACCAGCATTATTGACATAAGCACTCATATCTTGTACAGACTGACTAAGTTCACCATAACCACATTACAGACGCAAATGCGAGCGCAGTTAGAGTGAAACATCTTGCTTGTTGTTAAGCTACCCAGATCAGAGGCAATCAGGCACTACGCACAAGTTACCTTTGCTAAATTTGATATGGCAGCCAAATACACCAAGGATACAGCCATACAGGTGACCATAAACGCTAAACAGTTTATGCACACTGCTTCACGCATCCAGCAAATAACTGAGCATCATTGATATGACATCATCTTAGGCTGGGCACTAGGAGCTATGAAGATGCTAAATATAGTGTTACATCCGCTAATTTGGTTATTGATTGTGTGTGTTACGCTAATGACTATACTATATAGATTATATGTATGAATAAAACAGCTATATACTAAGATGCAGGTGCTTAGAATAACGCTGACAAATATTCGTAGCAACCTAGCTAGCGGAATGTCAGAGTAAATGATATCTGTTTCGCATGCATCGCGCTCATCTAAGGGGTGGAGTGATCAGTATAGGGAAAGGTGCAGAAGACATTGTGACGCGAAGGGTTAATTAGCTTGAGCAGTGTAGATGAGCGTAATGCCTGCTGAAACCCCCGAACAACGTGGAAAAGTTCATGATGTTATTTTCAAGCTAGTTTGTGTAGGAAACTCCGTCTCAACCTTGAGAATGAGAGTGCAGGGAGAAGATGGAATGAAAACAAAGGCTGGGGAAGGGCACGGCAGCCAAGAGACAAGTGCTGATAATATAGCTAGAAAATGCCAGAAAGAGATAGAATCCAAGCTTTGAGTTATTTAAGCACTGAAGTGCGGGTAAGGGATTTGAAGCTCGTAGATGGGGTTGTGAAAGCTGCCATCTCCAGACCCAGTGCTGCCTCCCTGTTTGCTGTGCAGAGACCATGATGCTTGAGAGGGGGAGAGGTCCAAGCGGGCGGTAGAGGGCTTCCCAGCATTTCATGGACTAAGTTAAGTTCCACACAGGGATGAAAGGCCTTTGTTTCTCTGCTCTATTATTATGATTGATTATTATGCTTGCACTGTGTTTATAATCTGAAGTATTCAGCTTGTTTATATTTTGCTTTCTGAACATCGTAGTGTGAGCCTGCTGCAGTAATTGAAACATGCATTTTGGTGTGCAGTAAATCAAAGCTTATCAGAAGTATTCAACTCATTTATATTTTGCTTTCTGAACATCGTAGTGTGATGCATTTTGGTATACAGTTAATCAAAGCTTATATCTGTCAATGAACTCTTTTATATATATATGCATAGATGCTCTTTGTTGTGTCCTCATATATAAATAGATGCTTTTCATTGCTATTCTTATTCTACTATTGTTGACGTGCTAAATGCATACATTTACGTGAAATTCTAGTAAAGCTAAATTGTATTCATAATTGGCGTGTGGTCCTTCATTGAGCGTCCTTATTGACTTATACCGAACAGGTGTCAACCAGTGATCTGGATAAGACAAAGGCTTTAGTCCTACTTTTATTTCTGGCATGTCCTGGTTTTTGGTTCTCAAAATCTGGTCATCCTACCCCATTGTGTATTTGGTGCATATGCGCTCTCACCCTGTTTAAGCAAACTAAGACAAACAAAGCATTTTCCCGGTTCCTTGACCATGTGCTTCTCTTTGCTATACAGGGGATCACATTCACTTAGAAGTCGGGGGCCCCACTCGACTGCTTGCTTGGGCCTTGCAGTCCAAGGGACTACAGGGTCTCTGGAAGTATCTCTTTTCACATCAGTCGGATCTGATACTCAAAACCTTCAAATCTGAGGTAGACGTCTCTGACCCTCTCCCGACTGACCAGGCACCTGCATCTCCCAGTGCTGAGCCCGCTTCTTAGACCAGCGCCCTAGACCTTTTGTCTGCCACAGATGTTCCACCTGCTACTCTGCTTGACTGCATTCCGCTGTAGGCATGGTTATTCACCTCCCCCATGCCTCCTCCTCCCCGCCTCTCTCTTCTACCTTCCTCTGGTTCCAACACTAGCCTGCAATGCTGGTGCTCATTTTGTCCAGTTTTTCTCCTTCAGAGACAGACATTTATGTAAGTGTGGTGAGGGGCCGAACACCCTTGTATGTCAGCAGTGCGTGCACCTTTGTTGTTCCCCTCGACCCATCTTCTTCCTTCTTTCTGTACTTCTGCACATGCGCTTGCTTGCACTGCTCCTGTTTACCCCTTGTTATGAAAAGTATACATTGTATATAATGTTGCATCAACATTGTTATTGTAGCGAGTCAATGCTTTGCATCATTGAGATGACGGCACCATTTAAAACATGCTCAATAAAACTAAATTCGACCACAAAAGCTTAAATGCATTAGATTTTCAAACCAAAGTCCAAGACTGGAAGCAGTGTCCATAGTGACCTTGAAGGAGGTGTTGTCATCCTAATGTTGACACCTTTGCTACTGAAATTATCAAGCACTTACCACCAGCCCCACTGTACTTTCCAGCCACTTTTAACTCGTTTTCTGGCAACTTCCTACCCTCTACCAACCATGCTGGACATAGTTAGGGCACTTAACAAACTCTCTTATACTTGAGCTATGCTTAAAACTTGGCTTAGTGCTTGTAAATCCACTCAGTTTAGGCCCATTGGTTTTAGTTTAATATTGCTTTATTAAAAGTAATAGTAAACAGTAATACATTGGGAAGAATAAATGATTACAATATCAACTTCCAAATAAAATCAGGCAAATATGTTAAACTAGGGAAATAGAGATAAACGCCCGTACGAAAACATTTTATAAACAATAAAATATATGTTGTATTATATAATACCTGAATTTTTTACAAAGAAAGTTAATAATGAAATAAACGAAAAGAGGAAGAGAAAAAAAAGAAAAGAAACTGAACAGTGCAAATTGTAAAACACACATTTGAAAATAGTAACCATTAATTCTACATAGAAAATTAAGGAGGTTCAAAAACAGTATTGGTAGTATGAAAGGTCTTTTGTTTCTAAAGAAAAGAGGTAAGAGGAAGCCATAGCTTGTCTCTTTTGATTAGCAACTGAGTGGTATTAGCATTTGCATGATCCATTCTGTGATTATAACAAATCAAATTCCACCAAGTACCTACAGATTTTTTTCGGTATCTTTTCAATTAGAGATTATAATTTGTAAAGCGTTAGCAATAAGAAGATCAACAAAATACCCAAGCATAAGCTGAAATTGCCATAGGGAAGAAGCACTACCCCATAAAATGTGCAGGAAATCAAATGGTATATGGGTATCTGATAAATTTTATCCCATACTTGTACCTAAAACATTTTAACTAAAGGGCATTAAAAAAACATGGGCCTATAGTGACTGTTTTCAAGAGAACACGACTAACACTTGTTGTCTGCAGTAAGCTTACATTTATAGAGATTCATAGGAGTATAATAAAGTCTATTATAAAAATAATATAATGTTTGAGTTGTTTTATAGAGTTTTAGTCATATTTATGGAGTTTTAGTCATATTTTCTTCCACACGTGTAAAGCAAACTGTTGATTACAATCTAGCTCCCATGCTAGTTCCATTTTGAATTTTGGTCTTACAGTGTAGGTAGTTATAAGAGTTTTATATACAAAGGAAGCCTTCACAGGTGCGGAAAAATTGTAAGGCTGGGAGGGGATCTGTGTAGAGGAAAATGAGTGTAAGGATTGAGATACAAATTTGTGAAGGATATTTTTAAAGTACTGGTACTGTACAGCATATTGGGAAGAGATATGAAACTTTTTTTGAACATCATGAAAATCAAGCAGACCACCATCTGAGAATAAATGATCTAAGGTTATAATACCTTTATGTATCCGTTATCTCCGGGCAATAACCCTATTATTTAATTTAATATCTGTATTATAACAAATAGGAATTTGCAGGAGATTCTCCTGAGACAAGTAGGAAGCAATGAGTAATGGTTTGGCTGTAGAAATAGAGTATGAAATCACTGGAGAGAGGAAGGATTTAGGTAGTTTTGAAAAACGAATTTTAAATAATTTCCAAATCATTATGTTTAAAGCCATAAAAATCAGATGATCACCATATCTTCTCTAGAAAAGGTTTTAGGGCTGCTGTAAATAAGAGGGGTGATAGTAGTGGACAGCCCTGCCTAGTACATCTGTATAACAAAAAATATTGAGATTGTTTACCCTTAACAAAAATAGATGTGGAAGGTGAGGAATTTAAAAGTTGAATAAGCTTAACAATGTGTGGACTAAACCCATGCCATCTCAAAGCTTCAAACATGAAATCCCAGCAAGCTCAGCCAAAGGCTTTTTCTGCATCTAAAGTTATAGACTTAGAGGCTAGATGGATAATGTTGAGGAAAGTTCTAGCAATATCCGAAATATGCCGCCCCTTACCAAAACCTGATTGATGTATATTAATTAAATCTGGAATGAACTGATTAATACGGAGAGCTAGAATGTTTTCAAAAAATTTACAATCAGTGTTTATAAGGGATATGGGTCTATAATTTCCACATTTTGATAAATCTTTATCTTTTTTTGGAATTAGACATAGCAAGGCTTCAGAAAATGTACCTTTTTTGATCTTGTGCTAGGATAAATTGAATAAGTAATAATAGTTTAGGGACTAAAATAGATGCAAATTTAGAATGGAACTCAACTGAGCAACCATTAGGACCAGGAGCTTTATCTTTTCGGAGCTTGGTAATGGCATGTTTAATTTCAGCCTCAGACATGTCAAAATCTAAAGGCGATAAATCCACTAACTTAGCCATTGATTTCGGAATATATTGAAAAAAATGCATCTGTGTTTTCCATGTTAGAAGTGCTTTCTGGGGTGTATAATTTGGAGTAATAGTCCATAAAACATTCCAAAATTGCTGAGTCATTCGTATGTCTGTTTCCATGTTTATCTATCATAACACTCATTTTAGATTTTTGTTTCTTAATCTTTAGATAGTTAGCCAATAATTTACCCGATTTATTCTTTCCTCCATTAAATTTAGAATTAATTTTGAGTAGGGTACCACATGCACTTTCCTTGGATTGCTTAATATATAGTAATTTAGCTTTAATTAACCTGGATAAAGTATCTGGTTTATTAGAAGATAAATAATCATGTTCAAGATGTTTGATTTGTTCAAGCAATTGAGATGATACATTGTGAGTTGTTTTTATGTGGTTGCAATGTATTCAATAATAAAACCTCTAGATATAGCTTTAAAAGCATCGCATATAAAATTAAGCAGAATGTCTGAGGGTAGATTGTTCCTAAAACATTTATCTCCTAACACCATAAATGTATCAGTAAATAGTTTGTCCTACAATAAAGAATTATTAAACCTCCAGCGGTTAGAGAAAGGGGAATTATCTGGTGAATACAAATCAATAATAACCGGGCATGATCAGATATAAGGATAGACCCAATTTCAGCATGCAAGATCGATTGAAAAACATTTTGTGTAACAAATATATAATCAATTCTAGAGTGTGAGTAATGAACTGGAGAGTAAAATGTAAATTCTAATACATCTGGATGAGCAATTCTCCATACATCATGTATTGATGAAATTGCCTGACGGAATGCCTTCTGGATTTTGCTGGGGATATATCAGGTTTGGGAACTACGGTCTACAAAAGGGTATAGTAATTGATTGCAATCCCCCCAACCACAAAATTGTCAGATTTGCAAGATAATAACAAGGAAGAACAATTATCCCAAAATTCAGGTTCTTCTCCAGTAGGACCACAAACATTGCATATAGAAAATAGCATACCATTAATCCTGGCTGTCAACAAAACCCATCTGCCTGCATCATCTTTAACCTCTTCTATAACTTGTATTTGCAAAGATTTATGAATGAGAATTACTACACCATTTTTATTGTTAACTGCAGATGAACCAAACACATGGCCTACCCAATTCTTATTCAGACATTTAATGTTGTGTTCCTTAAGATGTCTTTCTTGTATAAGAGCAATTTGACAATTTAATTTAGAGAGATGTTGAAGCGCTCTTTGTTTCTTAACAGGATTACGTAACCCCTTAACACTCCATGAAATAATATGAAGACAGTTCATTGGTGAAACAATAGGAAACATTTAAACAATATAATCAAAAGTGAACTTAAAATGCAGACAACACATGGATCATAAAATAAGATGGAATGTTGGGTAATGAACATACAGCTATAGGGTGGTGCTTGTTGTTGCCAATGTCACACTAGAGAATGAAAAAGAGAGTGAAGAAAGAAAAGAGATAGACAGAAGAAAAACAGAAAATACTAAGGGGAAAAATGATTGAGGAGGCAGCACATGCCCCCCAACAATAAAGACAGAAGAAGATGACAAAAAGCCAAAAAGCTCTATTCACACTTGTCTTGTAAAGAAGTATATTGTAAGGGAGAAAGGGTGGAGCACGGAAATTGGAGGCCAGCCAACAACGATCCCCAAGGAAAATAAAGTATTGAGTAACAAAGGGGAAGATAAAAGTGAGAACAGAGATATATGTTTTAAGGAATAAATTAACAGCTAAGAACTGGACTTACCAACAAGGTGAGAGACATTGTATGGTTGACATTACATGTACACGAGGACATGGACACACTTGGAGAAAAAAAAAACTTCTTGACTTGACAGATCCACAACTATGGTACTTGTGAAGGAAAAAAAAAATGATTAAGGGCCCCCCATTGAATGATCAGGTCTTGCTGAGATCCATGGATTCACCCTTGTGATTATATATAAATTGTTTCAAATCAGATGGATTATCTAAAGGCGATAAATCCACTAACTTAGCCATTGATTTCGCAATATTTTGAAAAAAATGCATCTATGTTTTCCATGTTAGAAGTGCTTTCTGGGGTGTTTAATTTGGAGTAATAGCCCATAAAACATTCCAAAGGTAGTTGTTTTATCTTTAAATGTAACTTTAAAAAGACAAGGGTTAATAAGCCCATATCTCGCATTCATGGACTTCGAGACTGGTCTGAGATCCAAAAATTCCTTTCTTCTAGCAGCAGTCACCCTAGCTACGTCTTGACTGAGGAAAAGCTTTTGGGCGGACTATAGCATTTGTTTGCATTGTTTAGCTGCTGTTAAGACTGCCATCAAGTCTGAATATTGTAGAAAAAGGGCAATAATTGCTCTTGGCTTAGACAAAGTAGATGGTTGAGATGGTCCAATACAATGAGCTTGTTGTATATTAAGTACAGTGGTGCTCTGTAGATCATCTTTGGAATATGTATTTGCGGAAATGTAACCATGTCCTGGTCCTCTGCTCCTTCTGGAATACCATAAACACGAGGGTTATTTCGTCTGTTACGATTTTCTAAATCTTCTGTCTGTTTTTTTAAGTAGCATGAGCTCTTTAGACAAATTGTTGACTTTGGCAGTAGTATCCTGTACATTACTAATCTGTTGCTCCAACTCAGCAAGTCTAGAGTCCAATGTGACCATTTCTCCTCAATTCATTGCAAGACTATATTTGTCTCCATTACAAAAGGTTTAATTAGCCTTAACTCATCCATAACATCCTCTAAGGGAAGAGGCAAAGAATCCTTACAACCATTAGTAGTGGAGGTAGAGGAAAGAGAGTTATTGAAGTATGAGGGACTTCCATATTAATAGAACAGTTAGGGGGTCATTCCAACCCTGGCGGTCAGTGTTAAAGCGGCGTCCAACCCGCCAACAGGCTGGCGGTCCAAAAAATGGAATTCTGACCCTGGCGGGAACCGCCAACACAGGCCGCCGCTTTAACACTCCGACCGCCACGGCGGCAGAAACAAACAGCGCGGCGGTCACCGCCAACAGACAGGCGGCAGACAATGTACCGCCCACACTATCACAACTCACCAATCCGCCACCTTTTCCGGGGCGGGAGCCCGCCGATAAAAACACGGCGGAAACAGACTACGAACGGGAAAACGCTCACCTATACACACTCCACGAGGACGGAGAACAGCATGGAACCCGAAATAAACATCCTACCAGCTCTTGTCTACCTGCTCATCTACCACGAGTACGAACGCCGGCGCAGACGACAACGGTGAGTACTGCACCTACGACACAGGGGAGGGGGGAGGACGAAAGCTTACGTGCACACACATATGCGACCCCCCCCAACTATCTACACACCAATGCAGAGCACCAAGTCACAGTGACACCACCCAAACCCCCCGGAATAATCCAAACACATAATTAAAGTGAGAATCAAAATTTATGTGTATAGCAATATGAATTTAAAAAAATCAAGTAAGAACCTTGCGAAACCGATAAACATAGGCAATAAGTCCTGCACAGTCACTTAAATTTCCACTGTCCGTGGGCCAAAGTGTATCAACACATGGGCAAAGCCCACACAGGAGACCTGAGTCCGTTGGAGAGAACACTGCTGGGGCATCAGATGACAAAACTACAGGCACCTCAGGGGGAAGGGAAGAGTGGGCACCTCAGCCACATGAGTCCACGACGCCAGATCCACGAAGGGTCCACCATGTCCACTGGCCATCCTGGGGAGTGCAAAGCCACAGTCTCACAAGTCTCTACAGTGGGTGGTCTGCCCACTGTGCCATCCTGGGGAGTGCAAAGCCACAGTCTCACAAGTCTCTACAGTGGGTGGTCTGCCCACTCTGCCATCCTGGGGAGTGCAAAGCCACAGTCTCACAAGTCTCTACAGTGGGTGGTCTGCCCACTCTGCCATCCTGGGGAGTGCAGAGACACAGGCCATCAGGTGGATGACAGACTCCACAGGTAATGGAGGAGGCAGGGTGCCCCGAGTGCAGCGTGAACACTAGCTCGACACAGAACCGGCACTGTCAATGGGCCAGCGGTGCTTAACAGGAAGGGCCCAGCGGAGCGGTGCTTGAGACTGCGAGGCCCAGCGGAGCGGTGCTTGAGACGGCGAGGCCCAGCGGAGCGGTGCTTGACAGGAAGGGCCCAGCGGAGCGGTGCTTGAGACGGCGAGGCCCAGCGGAGCGGTGCTTGACAGGAAGGGCTCAGCGGAGCGGTGCTTGAGACGGCGAGGCCCAGCGGAGCGGTGCTTGAGACTGCGAGGCCCAGCGGAGCGATGCTTGAGACGGCGAGGCCCAGCGGAGCGGTGCTTGACAGGAAGGGCCCAGCGGAGCGGTGCTTGAGACGGCGAGGCCCAGCGGAGCGGTGCTTGACAGGAAGGGCCCAGCGGAGCGGTGCTTGAGACGGCGAGGCCCAGCGGAGCGGTGCTTGAGACTGCGAGGCCCAGCGGAGCGGTGCTTGAGACTGCGAGGCCCAGCGGAGCGGTGCTTGAGACGGCGAGGCCCAGCGGAGCGGTGCTTGACAGGAAGGGCCCAGAGGAGCGGTGCTTGAGACGGCGAGGCCCAGCGGAGCGGTGCTTGAGACGGCGAGGCCCAGCGGAGCGGTGCTTGACAGGAAGGGCCCAGCGGAGCGGTGCTTGATACGGCGAGGCCCAGCGGAGCGGTGCTTGACAGGAAGGGCCCAGCGGAGCGGTGCTTGAGACTGCGAGGCCCAGCGGAGCGATGCTTGAGACGGCGTGGCCCAGCGGAGCGGTGCTTGACAGGAAGGGCCCAGCGGAGCGGTGCTTGAGACGGCGAGGCCCAGCGGAGCGGTGCTTGAGACTGCGAGGCCCAGCGGAGCGATGCTTGAGACTGCGAGGCCCAGCGGAGCGGTGCTTGAGACGGCGAGGCCCAGCGGAGCGGTGCTTGACAGGAAGGGCCCAGCGGAGCGGTGCTTGAGACGGCGAGGCCCAGCGGAGCGGTGCTTGAGACGGCGAGGCCCAGCGGAGCGGTGCTTGACAGGAAGGGCCCAGCGGAGCGGTGCTTGAGACGGCGAGGCCCAGTGGAGCGGGGCTTGAGACGGCGAGGCCCAGCGGAGCTGTGCTTGACAGGAAGGGCCCAGCGGAGCGGTGCTTGATACGGCGAGGCCCAGCGGAGCGGTGCTTGACAGGAAGGGCCCAGCGGAGCGGTGCTTGAGACGGCGAGGCCCAGCGGAGCGGTGCTTGACAGGAAGGGCCCAGCGGAGCGGTGCTTGAGACGGCAAGGCCCAGCGGAGAGGTGCTTGACAGGAAGGGCCCAGCGGAGCAGGGCTTGAGACGGCGGGGCCCAGCGGAGCGGTGCCTTTCTGCCCGGCGGGGCCCTCTTCAGCAGTGCCTTTCTTCACGGCGGGGCCCTCTTCAGCGGTGCCTTTCTTCACGGCGGGGCCCTCTTCAGCGGTGCCTTTCTTCACGGCGGGACCCTCTTCAGCGGTGCCTTTCTTCACGCCGGGGCCCTCTTCAGAGGTGCCTTTCTTCACGGCGGGGCCCTCTTCAGCGGTGCCTATCTTCACGGCGGGGCCCTCTTCAGCGGTGCCTTTCTTCTCTGCGGGGCCCTCTTCAGCGGTGCCTTGCTGCACGGCGGGGCCCTCTTCAGTGGTGCCTTTCTTCACGGCGGGGCCCTCTTCAGCAGTGCCTTTCTTCACGGCGGGGCCCTCTTCAGCAGTGCCTTTCTTCACGGCGGGGCCCTCTTCAGTGGTCCTTGTCCAGTCAATCAAGGGAGCCAGACCTGGCCAGGACTCTCTGCTTAGTCGCCCTCCGACCGTGCAGTTGCTGGACCCTTCGCTGACGGAGTCCTGGGCCCGTGGGTGTCCTCCCTCACACCCAGGATGGGGCTTGTGGGGCCCTCCTGGTCCGCGCCCCTGCTGGCTGTCTTCTCCGCCCTGCTGCCCTTGCCCTCCTTCGATGAGGCTCTCTGGCCCTTGCCTCCCCTGGATGTTGTGGCAGGTGACGGCCCAGGACTTTGCTCCTTGGGGGCAGCCGTGTCAGTCTTCTCGCGGCGGCCCTTGATTTTACGGGTCCTCTTTCCAGGGGGGGGGGCTGGCTGTCCCCTTGCTGCTGGCCGATGTATCTGTGCTGGGAAAGGGTGGACTCCAAAACCCGTGCACGATGCTGACACTTGAAGCAGGGCTGGTGGTGGCTGAGGTGCTCTTGGGACTCTTAGCAGATGGAGGGGGTGGGTCAGGTGGAGCAAAGAGGTTAAGTTTGGAGAGGTAAAGTTTTTTAGGACCAATGTAAAGGGTAGGTGTAGTGGGTATGGGAGTGGAGGGAGAGGATGTGGTTGTAGGAGAGTCAGGTGTGCTGTCTTTGGGTGCAGGTGCTTGTGACGGAGGCTTGCGTGAGGTGGATGGCTGTTGGGTGGGTGGCTGCCTGCGTTTGTGTGTCTTGGAAGAGGGGGTGACAGACACAGTGGGAGAGGACACAGGGTCGTGTAAATGACAGTGGGGGTGGTGACTGAACGTGCGGACTGTACTGGAGGGTGTGCTGGTGATGGAAGTACTGGCTGATGGTGGTGTGCATGCAGGTGTGAGTGGAGACGTCACAGGGAGGGAGGAGGGAGACGAGGAGGAGGGGGACACAGGGGTGGTAGTGACTGTTGGCATGTCTGCATCTGGGTGTTGCTTGTGTGAATGCTTGTGTGATCTGTGGTGCTTATGTCTGGATGAGCTGCCCTTGGGTGTTGAGGTGTGTGCAGGCTGGTCTGATGGTGTGGATGGGATAGGCTGAGGAACAGGAGACAGAGACAGGGTGGAGGCAGTCAGAAGAGGTTGGCTGGAAACAGGGACAATGGCTGCCGTCAGTGCTGAGGCCAGAGCAGTGAACGATCGTTGATGGGCAGCCTGACCCGAATGAATGCCCTCCAGGTATTCATTGCTCTGATGCACCTCCCTCTCTACCCCCTGGATGGCATTCAAAAGGGTAGACTGCCCAACAATGATGGTCTGTAGGAGGTCAATGACCTCCTCACTGAGGGCAGCAGGGGTAACAGGGGCAGGGCCTGAGGTGCCTGGGGCGAAGGAGATGCCCCCCTTCTTGGGCGAGCGGGCACGGAGCGAAGGATGAGGGGCTGCTGGGAGGGCGGAGCTGGTGTGCTGGGTGGCGGCTGTACCTGTAGAGGCGGGGGGCCCGGATGTTGCCGCCACCGCTAGGGAGCTCCCTTCCGAGGACGTGTCGGTGTCGCTGGTGTCACCACGGGTCCCCGTTGTGGTGCTCCCCTCGCCCTCCGTATCACAGGTGACCTCGGTGTCTGTACCATGGCCCACCGGGGCCTTGTGACTTGCAGCTCCCTCGTGCTCCGATGCCAATTCTCCTCCGCCTGATGATGCTAATGCACACATGCACAAGAAGATAAAGAAAAAGGGTGGGGGGAGAAATAAAAACAGGTTGAGTGCATGCATTGCCAACACCGTTGGCGGAGAGGACAGACACAGGAGCCTCATGCACTACGCCGCGCAATCGGGGTACACTACTCAGTACTTGTGACTAGGCCAACAGGTCTATGGACAACAAATGCGCACATGGGTGATGCTGGACCATGGATTGCTGTACTTGGCACCCTACAGAGGTGGGGGGCGGGGGCCCAGGGCCATGCCTAAAGGAGGGGACTACACTACAGAAAGCGCCCTGGCCTAATGTCACCCACAGCCCTCCTCCCCCACCCAGACGCCTCCACTGCGTGTAAAGATAGCAGAATGTGCTGGTACTCACCCCCTTGTGTCTGCTGTGATGTCCTCACGCGCCCATCCAAATCGGGGTAGGCCACCGCCAGGATCCTGGACATCAGGGGGGTCAAGGTACGACTGGCACCCCTCCTACGTTGGGAGGCCATCCCCAGCAGTGACTCAGCGGTCTTCCTGGTCCCGCGGTGGATGTCCTCCCACCTCTTTCGGCAGTGGGTGCCCCGTCTGTTGTGGACCCCCAGGTCCCGGACTTCCTTGGCGATGGCACGCCAAATGTCGACTTTCTGATGGGCGCTGACCTATTTGACATGTACAGGGTGGGAAAGAAAATTTCAACATTTTCTGCATGTTAGATTTGATTGCCCCCCCCTCCCCAACACTGCCATGTGGCACATGCTCTCATCTGTCGTGCCTTGCACTCCTCATTCGCTCCCCACCCCACCATCTTACATCCACCATACACAACCCAGGCATAGCCCATTCAACGTGCACCCAGTGGACTTACCTGTTGGTCTGGAGGACCGTAGAGTAGCGCATACTGGGGCAGGACCCCATCCACAAGTTTCTCCCACTCTTCTGAAGTGAAGGCAGGAGCCCTTTCCCCAGTCGCAGCAGCCATTGTATCTTCCAGACCGAGGTCACAGCAGCACTTGCAGTATAGGTCCTCTCCTGTGGATGATCAGGTCTCGAGTGATTAATCAGATAGAAAATGGCGGTCACGCCCGCGGCGGTGCGTACCGCGGCGGTGCGTACCGCGACCGCCGGCGCACATCGTCATTGGCTCCTGAGACCCATAGGGTTCAATGTTAACCAATGCTGCTTTGCGCCGCGGTCTTCGACCGCCTACCGCCACGGTGTGCCACGCCAGCGCAGTGACCTCACATCCCACTGTCACACTTCACAGGTCAGGCAGCCGCCATTTCAAGGGCCCCCATATCTTAATTTCTACTGCGTCACACAGACCTAGGCCTTGCATTGCCACTCATACAAGCCTTTCAATGCATAGCGATTCGTGTACTGTGCAAGCTGTGTGAACGAACCTGTGGGTTGCCTGACTCTGTGCTCCATGTTGTCCTTCCTAGGCACCGTCCGCTGGGACTTGCGAGGAGAAGGATGAATCCTCCCGTGTACCGACCGCTGGTGGACCTGTCGACAATGGAAGAACAACATATTATACTTCGATACCGACTTGACCGAGCCACTATACATGAACTATGTGCCCAGCTGGAGCCAGACCTGATGTCCCCCATCCGCCAACCCACAGGGATTCCCCCTCTGGTGCAGGTTCTGTCAGTACTCCATTTTTTGGCAAGTGGGTCTTTTCAGACAACAGTTGCCATGTCATCAGGGATGTCTCAGCCTATGTTTTCTAAGGTTTTGTTCAGAGTGTTGTCTGCCCTGATGAAATACATGCGGAGATACATTGTTTTCCCTGAGGAGGGTGATTTGGCCACTGTGAAGGGTGATATATGCCCTTAGACATATCCCCAACATCATTGGTGCCATTGATGGGACCCATGTGGCTTTAGTACCCCCAAAAGATGATGAGCAGGTGTACAGAAATAGAAAAAATTACCATTCGATGAATGTCCAGGTGGTCTGTTTGGCTGACCAGTACATCTCCCATCTAAATGCAAAGTTCCCAGGGGTCAGTGCATGATGCGTATGTCATGCGAAATAGCAGCATCCCTTATGTGATGCAACAGCTACAGAGACATCGTGTGTGGCTAATAGGTGACTCTGGTTACCCCAACCTGCCTTGGCTATTGACCCCAGTGAGGAATCCCCGGACCAGGGCAGAGGAACGCTACAATGAGGCACATGGCCGAACGAGGAGGATTATAGAACGGACCTTCGGGGTCCTGAAGGCCAGGTTTAGGTGCCTCCATATGACTGGTGGATCCCTAATGTACTCACCAAAGAAGGTGTGCCAGATCATCGTGGCCTGCTGTATGCTTCACAACCTGGCTTTGCGACGCCAGGTGCCTTTCCTGCAGGAGGATGGTCCAGATGGTGGTGTTGTAGCAGCTGTGGAGCCTGTGGAGAGTGAAGAGGAGGAAGACGACGGGGACGACACGGACAACAGGGACACAGTTATACAACAGTATTTTCAGTAGCACACAGGTAAGAATCACCCACGCCATTTTACATTTACTTCTGGCCTCCTGCATCTCTACTTTCTGTGTTTCCCCCCAGTTCCTTTTCACTGATTTTTTACTTTCCCTTCCCTTTTCAGAGCTGTATGACCCACAGCGTGACCTCTGCTTTGTTTGCCCATGGACTAATGCTTATTGACACTGGTATGTTGTCATCACAATGTAAATGAACATTATTGCACCGTTATGTGTAATACATTTGTAAAGAATACAAGCAGACTCCTGACATTTGAAGTGCAATTGGTGATTTATTTAAAGTGCTGCGTATAGGTCCATGATAGTAAAACGGTGATGGGTGGGGGTGGAGTAATGTCCATGGCAGAGTCCAGTTCTCAGTAGCACAGGTGCATTGTCCATATGCCTGTGGAAGGATGGAGCAGGGGCAGTTCAAGGTTGGACAGGGTGACAATGTGGGACAGTGGGATGACATCAGGGGGTATCTTATGCTGGCGGGGGTCTTGGCATCCTACTCTGTCTTCTTGTGTGATCTCAGGTTCCGCTTGCGGGGTGGTTGATCTTCAGCAGGAGGTGGGGTTCTGGTGGCCTGTCGTGGTGTGGGGGCCTCCTGTCCACTAGCGCCGGCGGAGGTGGTAGGCTGTTCGTCGTCCGGGCTGGTGACAGGGGCCCTTTGGGGTGCCACATGGTCCCGCAATGTGGTGACTATCTGGTTGAGGGCCAGGACGATGGTCCCCATTGCGGTACCGATGGTCCTGAGTTCGGCTCTGAACCCCATGTACCGTTCCTCCTGCTGTGCCTGGATCTCCTGGAACCTGGCCAGTACCGTCGCCATCGTCTCCTGGGAGTGGTGGTATGCTCCCATGATGGTGGTGAGGGCCTCTTGGAGAGTGGGTTCCCTGGGCCGGTCAACCCCCTCTCGCACAGCAGCCCTCCCAGTTGCCTGTTTCCCCGGGCCTCTGTCCCCTGGACGGTGTGCCCACTACCACTGCCCCCAGGTCCCTGTTGTTGTTGGGGTGGTGGGTCAGCCTGGGTGCCCTGTAGTGGCAGACACATCGCTGATTGACGCATCCGCGAGACAGAGGCATGGGCCCGCTGGGTGGGAGCTGTGCTGGTATTCCCAGAGGGGGTTGGGTCTGCTGTGGCCAGTGTCTGTGTGTGGGGAACCGACTGTCCAGAGGTCCCCGATGGTCCGGGCTGGTCATCAGGTTCTAGGTCGACAGAGCTGCTGTCATCACTGGGGGCCTGTTCTGGGGGCGGGATGGACAAATCTGGACCCTCCTGGCCGGTGTGTTGGCGTTCGGGCCCTGCAGGGATAAAATAGTATGGTTATTGCTTCTATGTGTGCCATGGCGTGCGATTTGTGGGTGCCCTTGTCCCCCAGTGCTGGCATTCCCTTGTGGGAGGAGTTGTGAGGGTGGTTTGTGAGGGGGGATGGATATGTGCAGTGGTCATGCTTAGGTGAGGGGTGTCCATGGTTTGTGGTGGCATTCAGGGTTTGGGGTTTTGGTTGGGTGGGTTGTGCTGGTGAGACAATTGCAGGGAGGATGTGTGCTGGGGGGTTGGGGGTGAGGGCGGGGGTGTGGGTTGGCATGCTGGTGGGTGGGGGGGTGAAGTAGTTGAGATTAGACTTACCAGAGTCCATTCCTCCGCCTACTCCAGCGAGGCCCTCAGGATGCAGGATGTTCAAGACCTCTTGCTCCCATGCTGTGAATTCGGGTGGAGTGGGTGGGGGTCCGCCGCCAGTCTTCTGCACAGCGATGTTGTGTCTTGACACCATCGACCGCGCCTTCCCCCGTAGGTCGTTCCAGCGCTTTCGGATGTCTTCCCGGTTTCTAAGATGCTGTCCCACAGCGTTGACCCTGTCGACGATCCTTTGCCATAGCTCCGCCTTCCTAGCTATTGTGGTGTGCTGCACCTGTGTGCCGAATAGCTGGGGCTCTACCCTTATTATTTCCTCCACCATGACCCTGAGTTCTTGGTCCGAGAACCTGGGGTGTCTTTGGGGTGCCATGGGGTGGTGTGGGGTGGTGTTTGTGGTGGTGTGTGGTGTTTTGTGCGTGGATGTAGTGTGGGTGATGATGTTGTGTTCCTGTGTGTGTTGGGTTTGTCGATAGCTGTGCTCTCTCTCTCTCTCTCTCTCGCCTTCTCTCCGAAATTCTAGTAGTGGGGGTTTGTGGGTGATGTGGGTGTGTGTTTTATAGTTGATTGGATGTGTGGGAGTGGTGTATGTATGTGTATCAGGTGTGTGTATTTGGAATTGTCCAATGTGGCTGTGTTTTGTAAAGGAGTGTGTATTTTGAGCGCGGCGGTGTGTACCGCCAATGGAATACCGCGGATGAAAGACCGCCGCGTGGATTCGTGGGTCGTAATGGCATGGGTGTGTTTGTGTTGGCGTGACGGTGGAGGTTTGGCCATCTCCAATTTATCGCTGACCGCTGATGAGGCGGCCTTCCGTGGATGTCGGGTTTTTGGCGGTTTGGCAGTTGTGGGTCAGAATGCCCGTGGCGGCTTACTGCGGCCGCGGCGGTAGAATGGCGGACTTCTGACCGGCGGTAAGAGCCTTTTACCGCCGAGGACAGAATGACCCCCTTAATGTTTAAAGTAGTAATGAAGGATATTCCAATTATCCAAAATATAAGAAAAATTAGTATAAATGTGCCTTCGTAGCCAGCAGAATTCTCAAGTAATTATGACCAAAATACTAAGAGTTGCGGTAAAATATCCAAGTTATTGCTTAACTATTACCTTCATAGGTAATAGCATCTGTCAACTTCATATATATATATAAGGTTCTCCATTTTAATTGTAGTATTGGAATCGAGATTTGAGGAGTTGAGAATTTGTTTTAAAATGGAGGCTGAGATCCTATGAGGATCAGGAGCAGCAGGTATAAAGAGGTAAACTCTGTTATAAACCAGAGTTAAAAGTAGAAAAAAAACTCACCATGCTGCTCTCTGATCATTCACACACCACTTCCAGAGGTTAATAAATCTTCAGCTGTCAAAATGCAGCCCCTCCGTGAAGAAATCTCCTCTGCCGATCGGGAGTGTCGCTATCGAGTGGCCATCTTGGTTTGCTCCCACACGCATTCCTCCTAGGCCCATTGGTTTTAATAAAGCAAATGAAACAATAATTAACAATAAAAAAAGCAATTTAGACAACAAAACTGTTAAAAAGAAATAAATCAAACTAATATCGTACATTTACATTTAATACAAAACACCCTTCATTTACGTCTTATTATGCCTCCATTACAATCTAAACAGGTTGACCAAATATACGATGCCACCAGGACATATGTTGGTGTCACATGAGAAGTAGAACATAACACCAAACACCCATGAAATTAGTGATTGAGCGGCTCTGAAACGGGGGCACCAATTGTCTTCTTTGTATACTGCTCAATTTGAGGCAAAAGAGTATAAAATGCTGAATAGTGTTTCTGCCTGCCATCTCACAGCCACAACAACCAGCCCTGCCCTATGGAATTCTGCTTGACTATATATCATCAACCACAAGAAGGATACCATGTCGCAATTTGATATACATAGTAAAACGCATTTCGTGGGTAATCTCACCTAAACTCCATTTTAAGATTTGTTTTGATATGATCTGTCCATTACTTCTTGCTATATCTCTTTGCATTTATGATGTCCAGAAGTGAGCTAAGCAAAATGTAGGCCAGGGGGATCTTTGCAGCCTAACCCAATACAAACTGGGCATGAAGCAATGAAATCAACTGTCCTTAAGGAGGCTAACGGTCTACCTGAGACTAAACACAAAAGCTCTCTGGTTCAGCAGTTCACTAGCCTTCAAATGTTAAAGGTATTAAGCACTCACACCTCTCACAAAATTGCACTGAGCAAATAACAACCAATTCTGCCCTTACAATGCAAAATTACATTAATGTTTTGCTTCACGGCAGACATTTTTGTCTTTGGTGCATCAACGCTGGACTCTGATCGAACCTTACACCCAGATAATCAATACATAAGACTCACTCCTAAGATGGGTGCATTGATGAAAAACGCTTATTTTAGCTCTGATCTTGATTTTGTAACCTTAAATTTTGTTTTTCTAACATTAATAACCAGATCCTTATTAGAACAATAATTTTCACTTTAGTGAATAGTGCATAGGCAGCTCAGTCAACATGATTAACACAACGTAGTCCACACATTTGAGAATAGCAATGTTTTTGCTGCATAGCTTCGGGAAATCTAAATGTAAGTTTGCAAGTCAGACTCCAAACTTTTCCATAAGCCAACTACATAGGCGGGGTCAAGTGCAAACTCTAGCTTAACCCTAGTGCATATTGGAAATTCTTCCATGCATTCACCCGACATTTTGTACCAGACTGTGTCTGCTGTAAATTATTGGTATCAACCCAATCCTGTACACAGTTTAATAGAGCCTTACCATAAATTTCACCTTCTCCATCTGTTTTGACCTTGTGTCAACTCATTAACCAACAGTCTACGTGAAGAGCAGGAATGAGGAATTTAGAATATTCATGATTTTTTTATTCTCAGCTGTCACACCCATGCCAAACGCCAACATGGTCCTCAACAAATCCTCCTTCTACATGTTTAGCAAAGTGCAAGGGACCGAATACATTAAAGGCCCATTTTAAGGGAAGCCGGAGACTGCAAAGCATGAGCATGGTCTGGTTGATCCACCTTGTTGAACCACCACACATCAACCGCCTGCCCAGCTTGTGTGCATGTCTCTGCCCCAGCACAAAACCCTGAAACTCATCATGGTACAAAGAGAGGAGAATCACCCTGGAGCAGGAGCACTTACAACATTACACCACCCAAATAAGAAATTGTTTTAGATTTGCCTGGGCGGGTCGACAATTGCACCCCTACATAAAAATACGGTTAATAAAAGAATAAAAACTGTGGTTAGAGCTGGGGCCATATTTGTATGTCTGCACTGTATAATTGCAAAAGGGACATTATCTGGGCTTGGCACTTTATTTGGCCTTTTTATCTGTCGTTTGTTTCCTCTAATTTGGCTAGACAGTCTCCAACTTGACAATTTGATAAGACCTCAGAATGAGAATGATTCTCCAACATTAGCTGGCCAAAACGTTCAAGTGTTACTTTTTGCTGATAACACCCTTCTTATTTCAAAAACTCACAAGGGTCTTCTCTATTTTGTTTAGATAATCGATTGGAGATGAATGCCCAGAAAAACAAACTGATGGCCTTTAACTAATGGAAGAATTTCAGAGGGAATGTTAGCTTGGAAGAGGGAAGCTTCAAGAAGGTTAAAGTATTTGATTACCTTGAACCTTAGGCTGAGTCCAATTTGTGGGGTTGGAAAAGTACCTACAGCTCCCTACTGATCAAGCACAGGACCTCAGCTTTACTTAGGTTTTGTAAGGAACATCTTCTTATCCAATTTCAACTACCCTAGAAATTTACAATGCATAAGCAATAAGTGCTGCACTACATGCTGCAGAGGTATGTGGTTATTGTGAAGTGGCAAAGTTAGAGGTTGAGGAAAATAACTTTATTAGATAATTATTAAACAAAGGGCACGATACCCCACTACTCTCACTAAGTTTAGATCTTGTTCTGAAGCATATTGTACAGCATGTAAACTTAAGGCCTGTTATGTATTGGCTGTGCATTTGGAATACAAAAGAGGTAATGTTATATAGAGATTAACTCAGTGACGTTTAAAGCCGATCAAAGGCCCACTGGATTCCCTGCTAAACGATGTTAAGAGGTATTTGATTGACCAGGGTTTGAGAGATCATTAGCAGAATCCACTCTCCATTCGTCCAGCTGCAGTCACTTTGGGTAAAGGAGAGGTTTTGGGGTCTGTTCAAAATGGGATCTTTGGTTGGCAGTCAGGTTACCCCCTGTCCAAGCAAGGACCCTCACTCTAGTCAGGGTAAGTAAAAACAATCCAAATTATCCTGTGCCCACCCTCTGGTAGCTTGGCACTGAGCAGTCAGGCTTTACTTAGAAGGCAATGTGTAAAGTATTTGTGCAATAAATCATGCAATAACACAGTATAGCACCACACAAATACACCACACAGTGTTTAGACAAATATAGAATATTTATCTGGATAAATGCAGGTCAAAACGATCAAGATTCAATAAGTACACGTGGAAATATCACTTCAGAGAATGATAAAAAGAGTCTTTAGTCTTTAAAAAGCAACAAGTGTCTCTTGTAAGCACAAATTACCTGGCTTGCATTCAAATTCTCCGCAAGGCACCGCAAAGGAAGAGATGTGTGGAAAACGGGCAGGTTTACATCAGTTTCTCCGGGTGCACACAGACATTGAGTCCATAATTTTCCACGGAGGGAAGGCTTTCCATCGATTTCCGGCCCGCTGACTTGGATCCTCTACGGGTTGTGGGGTTTTCGGACACCCCGGGGACGATGCGGGAAAATCATGGGTGTGCAAGACGAAGTCACAGGAGCTGCATCGATCCGGTGGGCAATACATGGAAATTTCTGTCGCAAGGCAGGTCCTGCATCGATTCTTCTTGCAGGAAGTTGGGCTGCGTCATTCCGGCTCGGCTTAGCATCGATCCAGTGGGCTGTGCATTGAAGTTCCAGTCGCAACCCTGGAGCTGCGTCGATCTCCTCTCGGGGAGCAGGGCTGCGTCATTCCGGTTCGGCATGCAATGATTTTCTCACCGCATTGCAGGCTGTGTGTAGTTTCTGGCATGTTGTGCATCAAATTTTCACCACCCAAGGAGTTCTTTGCAGCATGAAGTCCTTTTGGTCCTGAGACTTCAAGGAACAGGAGGCAAGCTCTATCCAAGCACTTGGAGAGCACTTCTCAGCAGAGCCTAAGGGCAGCCAGGCAGCAGGGCAACAGCAGGTCAGCAGTCCATTAAAGAAAAACAGTCAGGTGAGTCCTTTGGGCAGCCAGGCAGTTCCTTTAGGCAGGTTGTAGGTTCTGGTTCGGAGTTTCTTCACCAGTGGTATCTTGTCCAGAAGTGTCTGACTGGTAGGGTCAGAGGCCCTGTTTAAATACCCAAATGTGCCTTTGAAGTGGGGGAGACTTCAAAGAGTGGCTTAGAAGTGCACCGGGTCCCCTTTCAGTTCCATCCTGTCTGCCAGGGTCCCAGTAAGGGGTTTGGCAGTCCATTGTGTGAGGGCAGGCCACTGTCCTTTCAAATGTAAGTGTCAGGCCCTCCACCCTCCCAGCCCAGGAAGACCCATTCAGTATGCAGATGTGTGCAGGTGTGACTGAGCATCCTGTGTTTGGGGTTGTCTGAGTGAAATGCACAAGGGAGCTGTCAACTAACCCAGCAGATGTGGATTGGAGACAGGCTGCAAGGCACAGAAGGTTTTGAGTGTTGAGAAATGATCACTTTCTAAAAGTGACATTTCTAGAATAGTAATATTAAATCCAACTTCACCAATAAGCAGGACTTTCAATTACCATTCTGGCCATACTAAATATGACCTGGCTACTCCTTTCAGATCAGAATCTACCACTCAAACAGTAAATGAGGGTAGCCCTAATGCTATCCTATGAAAGAAGCAGGCATCACAGCAGTGTAATCAAATTTAGGAGTTTTACACTACCTCGACATATAGAACACACATGTTCATGTCCTGCCTTTTACCTGCATAGCACCCTGCCCTATGGGCTACCTAGGCCCTATCTTAGGGATGACTTATAGGTAAACAAAGAGAGCTTTAAGGCTTGACAATTATTTTTAAATGCCAAGTCGAAGTGGCAGTGAAACTGAACACACAGGCTCTGCAGTGGCAGGCCTGAGATATGGTTAGGTGGCCGCCTATGTGGGTGGCACAACCAGTGCTGCAGCCCTCTAGTAGCATTTAATTTACAGACCCTGGTCTCATGTAGTGCACTTGACTAGGGACTTACAAATAAATTAAATAAGCCAATTGGGTATGAGACAATGTCACCATGTTTTAAGGAAAGAGACTATGGCCCTCATTCTGACCCTGGCGGTCTTTGACCGCCAGGGCGGAGGACCGCGGGAGCACCGCCGACAAGCCGGCGGTGCTTCAATGGGGATTCCGACCGCGGCGGTAAAGCCGCGGTCGGACCGGCACCACTGGCGGGGTCCCGCCAGTGTACCGCGGCCCCATTGAATCCTCCGCGGCGGCGCAGCTTGCTGCACCGCCGCGGGGATTCTGACCCCCCCTACCGCCATCCAGATCCCGGCGGTCGGACCGCCGAGATCCGGATGGCGGTAGGGGGGGTCGCGGGGCCCCTGGGGGCCCCTGCAGTGCCCATGCCACTGGCATGGGCATTGCAGGGGCCCCCGTAAGAGGGCCCCTACATGTATTTCACTGTCTGCTGCGCAGACAGTGAAATACGCGACGGGTGCAACTGCACCCGTCGCACAGCTTCCACTCCGCCGGCTCGATTCCGAGCCGGCTTCATCGTGGAAGCGTC
This sequence comes from Pleurodeles waltl, assembly GCF_031143425.1. Lineage (NCBI taxonomy): Eukaryota > Metazoa > Chordata > Amphibia > Caudata > Salamandridae > Pleurodeles > Pleurodeles waltl. Next base: position 1,135,902,842 of record NC_090440.1, on the reverse strand, counting down.
TTTCCCGCTGGGCTGGCTGGCGGTCTGAACGAGACCGCCCGCCAGCCCAGCGGGAAAGTCAGAATTACCGCCGCGGTCTTTCGACCGCGGAACGGTAACCTGACGGCGGGACTTTGGCGGGCGGCCTCCGCCGCCCGCCAAGGTCAGAATGAGGGCCTATGCCTTTAGCACTGATTAGGAGTGATAAAGTGTGTGTCCTAAAGCCAGCAAAAATGAGGTCAGAAACAGAGAAGGAGGAAGGCAAAATGTTTGGTGGTGACCCTGTAGAAAGGCCATTTCCAACAGGGTCGCTTCATGGAATGAAGTGAATCATCTATCTCCCTTGGTAGCCAATCATAAGCAGCTTTCTTGCTCCACAAAAATGTATTTTATTTTTCGGCATTCTTAGATGTTATTCACCTCCTCTTTTTAAATTGCTTTACCTAAAGTTTAAACATGACGTTCTGCCAGTAGCCTCCTTCACATTTTCTTGTTCCCTTCCTGCTACTAAGTCAAAACTGTGCCCTTTATGGTCTTGCACTGAACAATCGGATGAACAGTTATTGTTCGTAGGCGTTGCTTTTGGAAAACCCAGAACCAAATGGATTGTGCCTTTATATGGCCCTTTATATGATTCTATGGCGATATCAAATTGTACTAATGCATTAAGAATATCTAAGAATGCCACTTACATGACTATAGTTTTTGCTATTTCCATGCTTTACACCCCAGATGGCTTATAAGACTTAAATCTGTGAGTAAAGGCAATATACCCTCTGGATTATAATTATGATCTTTGTATAACAATTTTAATTAGCTGATTTTAGACATGCTGATGATTCTATTATTTTAAGACTTTGCATTTCATTTTTAAAATGGTTATATTTGTTGATGGATTTTATTATCCGATCTGCTAATGAAGTATAAATATTCAGGGCCAGCTTTAGGAATGGTGGCGCCCTGTGCGACAGTTTATTGTGGCGCCCCCCACTCCTTGACCTCCTCCTCGGTTTCACTCACTACCACCCAGCAAATGTGCCCCTCATCTCTCCATCGCTCCTCTTTCACATACATTCAAGTGTTTTAAAGCACTTGTAAAGGCTGGCTTCACTAATCCACTCAGCTAGCCACGTAAAACATAGGGGCATATTTAAGAGCCCCTGGCACCATTCTAATGCTACATTAGCGTCATTTTTTTACGCTAATGTGCCGTTAGAAGGCCAAAAATGCTGTGCCATGTTTACAAAGTGGCACAATGCATGCATTGCACCACTTTATATCCCTTTGCACTACATTATGCCTGCGCGTGGCATAATGTATGCAAAGGTGTGATTCCCCAGTTAAGGAGGGCCAAAACAATTGTGCAAAGAAATCTGACAGATTTCTTTGCACCATTTTTGTCTGGCACTTTTAACACCTGCAGGTGTTAAAAGGATATGTCTGTTGGTTACAATGGGCCTCTGGGTGCTTTGCAGGATTAGCATCAACATTTTTTATGCTAATCCTACAAATCGCCGGACTAGTGTAAACAATTCTGACTCTAGTCCCCTAACTACCCCCACGTTGCACCATATCTTAAATACAGCTCACACATCGTGGCATTAGGGGAGCGCTAAGGGGCGCAAGAAAAGTGGTGCAGCAGTGTGTGCAGCGCCATGTTTTTTAAATATGCCCCACAGGGGCATATTTAAGAGTTTAAGAGCCCCTAGTGCCATTCTAACACCACATTAATGTAATTTATTTTTAAGCTAATGTGGCGTTAGAAGGCCAGAAACGCTGCACCATATTTACAAAGTGGCGCAATGCATGCATTGCTCCACTTTGTAACCTTTTGCACTACATTATGCCTGCGCCAGGCATAATGTATACAAAGGGGGCATCTAACAGATTTCTTTACGTCATTTTTTTCCAGGACTTTTAATGCCTGCTCACAACAGGCATTAAAAGGAGGCTTCCATTGGTTACAATGGGCCTCTGGGTGTTTTGCAAGATTAGCGTCAACATTTTTTATGCTTATCCTGCAAAACGCCGGACTAGCATAAAAAATTCTGATGCTAGTCCCCTAACTACCGCCAATATGATGCACACATGGTGGCATTAGTGGAGGGTGCTAAAGAGCACAAGAAAAGTGGCGCAGTACTTTGTGCAGCGGCACTTTTTTCAAATATGCCCCAGAGGGCAGCGCTTAATTCATAAATAAAAAGGTGCCTGTGCCCAAAGCGCTCCTCTTAAACACACGGCTGCTGCAATTAAATGTGTGAACACGGAATACAGAGGCAGCGTAATCCTGAAGCCATCTCAGGCCTCTTCAATCCATTTACAGGCACTCCTGGCCCCTTCAGATCACTCTTGCGGATTTCTGCTTTTTCCCATTGTGAAGCTTCTTGGTTTTTCTCTTCCTCCATCTTTCCCATATGCGTCTTTTTCTCCCAGTAAATGCTTGAGGCAGAAAAATAAGCGCCGGCCCTCAAAAATAAGTTCTAGTGCTCAACACTGGAAACAACAAGCACAAATTAAGCGCTGCCATAGGGGTATTTTAAGAGCCCCTAGTGCCATTCTAACACCACATTAGTGTCATTTTTTTTACACTAATGGGGCGTTAGAAGGCTAAAAACGTTGTGCCATATATGCAAAGAGGCGCAATGCATGGACTGCTCCACTTTGTAACCATTTGCGCTACATTATGCCTCCACCAGGCATAATGTATGCAAAGGGGGCATCCCCTCGTGAGTGGGGCCAAACAAATGACGCAAAGAAATGTGTTAGATTTCTTTGCGTCATTTTTTCCAGCACTTTTAATGCCTTCTCAGAGCAGGCATTAAAAGGAGGCTTCCATTGGTTACAATGGGCCTCTGGGTGCTTTGCAAGATTAGTGTAAACAATTTGTACGCTAATCCTGCAAAACTCCGGAAAATTCTGATGCTAGTCCCATAACTATCGCCATGGTGCACCTTATTTTAAATATGACGCACACATGGTGGCGTTATGGTGGCGCTAAGGGGTGCAAGAAAAGTGGTGCTGCACTCTGTGCAGCACCACTTTTCTTAAATATGCCCCATAGTTCTGTTTTTTGCAGCAGGCATATTAACCTTCTATGCTACTTTATGTTGAGTCAAAGCTGTCACTAGGCAAAACTCCCATCTCTCTGCTCTAGCAGGAACATTAATCACAAGAGGTATCTTGACATTTTAATTGTTTCTTGGAAGCTAAACGCACAAGGAACTTTTCAGCAGGTGCTTTTAAATCAGAAGTTTCAGAAGTTATTGATAAACACAGCTCCCCCCTGAGGTCAGTGCCTGGTGCGGTCACACTGCTCGCACCGCCAAAAAGCCAGCCCTGTTGATATTGATAAGACTGCAGCAGCCATTGATTTTGCATCCTCGTCCTTATCAGCAGAATGTAACTGGCAGAGGTGCTTTATTCATTATTGTGCCACCACCCCAAACGTAAACTTCCCAAAAACGTTAACAATTGTTAGCTCTGGAAGCCATTTGTAATGCATTTCACACTTGTGCCTGCTTCTGCTTGAGCCCTGTGAGCTTATTTAAAATTGTTTAAAGAAAACCTATGTCTGGAATAAAATGTTGTGCTTTCAGGATTCTACTTAGCACTGGAGGCTTCTCAATACATTCACTTTAGATCTATTCAAACTAATTGTTATTATGTTGAGCATATGCTTTTTAGTTGTCATAAAGAGAAATATCTTTCTCATTAAGGAGCACATTTACACTCTGTTTGCACCGAATTAGGATCATTTTGTTTTACTCTAATTCTGTGCAAAACTAACTTCATATTTATACTTTGGCACGAGACCCGTCTAGTGCCAAATTTATGGAGTTAAAGTCATTTTTTGGAAGTGGAAACCTACCTTGCCTTAATGAGATGCAAGGTGGGCGTTCCCGTGCAAAAAATGACTCTATGACCTTAACGGATATTTATACTGCAAAAATGGTGCACGGGAGGGAGGCGGAGGTCAAACAAATGGTGCAAAGCTTGCTTTTCCCTATTTTTTAATGCCTGGGTCAGGGAACCTGTGGGCCTATTTTCATGGTGGAACAGGTGCCCTACCCAGGCCCCAGGGACATCCCTCCACACCAGAGGGACTGCAGAGGATGGGGTCCCCATCCCAGGTAAGTACAGGTAAGTACAGTTAAGTACTGCATTTTATTTTTTAAAGTGCCATTGGGGGCCCTGAAATGGACCCCCCTCCATGGCACTTGGTGCAGTGGCCATGCCCAGGGGACCCTGGTCACCTGTGCTGCCCATTGGGGTGGTGGGCATGACTCCTGTCTTTTCTGAGACTGGAGTCATGTGGTATGGATGGTTTTGCATCAGAAAATGACTCTAGGCAGGTTAGAGTCATTTTTTTAAACTCTAACCTGCATAACGTAATTGTTTGATGCAAAACCTCCTTCTTCCAAAGAGCCCACCCCACCCGACTAACATCTTTTTTTTTACGCTGCCCACCCTTTGCACCGGCTTGCATCATTCCGTAAATATGGTGCCCGGCTGGTGCTGAGAAATAGTGCAAGCCGGTGCTAAACTTTTTAGTGCAAAACTGTGTTAGTGCAGTTTTGTACCAAGAAGTATAAATCAGGGCCTAAGTGCTTTCAAAACTCTACCACCTTACTCCCACCAAGTCTACTAGATTGACAGATTTCTTGTGAATCAGTTGCAACCAGTTAACTATACATGGCCACACAAGCTTTCTCTCTTCTATCTAGCCACCCTCCCTTTTTTGGATAGGCCACTTTCTGCAAACAGATGGTGGAGTTTCGGTTGCAGCAGATCTAGTTTGAATGATGAAAGGCAAAGCTGTAACATCAGAGTGTCACGATTTCTAAGCATATTTCCACAACAATATTTGAAACTGGGCACCATGCTACAATGTTAACAAGAAAGTATTGATAAGACCAGTCCTTTTACCTGCTTCAAAGATGTCCTTCACTGGCACATTCCATTCAGGAATCGAAGCCCAGCAGCAATCAGCAGGGATGCTAAAGTATTCCCTCTTCTACTACCACTTCCTCGTTGCTGGCTCATACAAGAAACGGTTTTGCTAGTAAAGCATTTTGGGTGTGATTAACAGAAGAATTAATTGGTCACTGTCTCAAATAGAAGTTGATTGGGAACCGGGTGATATATGGCTGCTGTTTGCATTGCATACCAACGTGTCACTTTTCTTTCGAGTACTTCCAACTACAGTATATTGGTGCAGAGATAGCAACTATTAGCTCAGTGCTATAATCTGTTGTTGATTTTGGCTGATTGCAGGGGTAGTTGGCTGTTATCATCACCTGTACCAAACAACCAAATGCAGGTGGAAAACAGACCAAAAAGGGATCCAGACAATAGTAATCTTTTCTGAATTCAACTGATGCTTCCTCAAACTCTGACTCTCACTGCCATTTGTGAATGCTCATGCGCCAGTTCAGTAAACTATGAGTGGATGCTTAGCCTTGGAAATTTTTAATTTTAGAAATGAGTGATCAGTGACTCAGAGGCATACTGCATGAAATTGGTTTATTGGCTGAGGGGGATGTTAACCCACCTCAAGGAAAAACTACATTCCTTGTCTGGGTGAACCACAAACGTCATTAAATTAACCTGTGCTTAACCCTCTGGTAATTTGACCGAAAAGCAGTCAGGCTTACCTTAGAGACACTGTATTAAGTATGTATGCAGCACACAAACAATAATAGCATGCACAACACAAGAACATCTCAAACCAATTTAGAAAAGTGCAGTGATGTTTATTAAATAAAATAATACCAAAACAACAAAAATACATTAGGTATAACTGTAGGTTTGCAGTTTCAAAGTTTTAGGTGGATATAGAACCTAAAAGCACAAAGTGCCACTTGCGGTCATATGGTCGTGCTAGACTGGGGAACAGTCACAAGTTCAGGCCGACCTTGATGGACTAAGGTCTGGCTGGAGGGAGAAGGTTAGTCCAGCTGAAAACATTACCTCCCAAAGTCTGACACAAAGAGTTCTGTTCATGGTAGAGGAGGCGCAAGGAGCAGGGAAAGTGTCATGTATGGTCGTCGCTTTAGCTCGAAGAGCAGACTTGGCATCGCAGGTAGTCATCAAGGTAGCACGAAGATCCAGTTAAGTGTGGTAGAAAATCATTGCTGGAGCTTCGTGCTTGCGCTCTCAACGGGCCATCGTTCCTGTAACTTGAAGTGCAGATCTCACATTGCCGGTCGCTGTAATGAAAAGAATCAGGTTCACCAGAACTTTGCATTGGCAGTTGTCATGGGTGGCAGAGTCTCAGGACCATTTGCTGTTTCGAAGAGTCAAAATCTACAGGAATTCTCTTTTCTTCACAGAGGAGTGTCATCTGATACCAGCTAAGGGTCCAGGATTTGTTGAGGCACCTCTTGGGGACCTGGATCTCATTCTAGTCAGCTTCCTTTTTTGTGTGTGCTGGAGGCAAACCGTCCAAATGCAAGAGGGCAGGGAATAGCTTTACCCCACCCATTCTGGCATGATGTCCAATCTTCCCAACACTTAGTCACCCTTTGTCTCACTGTTTGGGAGGAATGCACAAATGCCAACTGCCAAACTATTCACAGTCATGTGCCCAGGACACAAGCAGCAGACACCAAATGCTTAGGACAAGAAAATGCCAACTTTTTAAAGGTGGCATTTTCAGAATGTTGACTTAAAATCCAACTTTGCCACTAAAGAGGATTTTTACATTTTAATTCATTTGAGTCTAAACTTGACATTCCTATCTTTTCCCAAACAAAAGCTAGTGCTTTCTATTAAATGTAATAAGGCAGACCAATATTATCAAATGAGAGAGACAGGCCATGCAGTAGTGAAAGACAAATGTAGGACTCTTCACTACCGTGACATGCAAAAATTAAAAACATGCATCCTACTTTGAAAATACAATGCCCCATGCATTGTGGGCTGTTTAGGGCCTACTTTAGGGGTGAACAATAAGTTTTTAAAAGGAAGGTTTAGGTCTGGTAAAAGGTTTATTTTGCCAGGCCTTGGCAGTTTAAAACTGCATTACTGGCAGCAGTGGCAAGCCTGAGGCATGTTTTAAAGTGATACTTTGGTAGGTAGCAAGATGAGTGCTGAAGGCCCACTAGTAGCATTTAATTTCCAGGGCTCCCGGGACATGTAATACCATATACTAGGGACTTTTATATGTAAATAAATATGACAGTCAGGTGAAAGCCAATTGTAACATGTTTTAGGGGGAGAGCACATGCACTTTAGCACTGGCTAGTAGTGGTAAGTGCATAGAGTCCTACAAAAACAAAATTCAGAAAACAGGAAGGATGAGGTTGAAATGTTTGGGGGTGGCCCTGCAGAGAGGGCCGAGTCCCATACAACACCTCTCCAGCCCAAAATTCTGTGTACCGTAACCAATGTCTTGATGGGATTCCCTGCTTAGACAATAAAACATCAGCACTGGGCCTCTATTGTAATGGAACTTGTCAGTTCTATGCCCTTCTGAACCCAGATAGATCCCTCTGTCAAGACTCTCCTGAACCACTGCACTGACACAAGGCGCAAACCCCTTCTCCTCAGCTGTAGACCCCATCTGTGAAGCACCTAACCTTCATTTGCCCACAGATGCATCTTGTTAGAAATGGGGTCTCCAGTTGGCAGGGGCTTGCACACTGTCCAAGTAGGGATCCTCACTCTAGTCGGGGTAAGGGAGTCACACAGCTAAGATAACCCCTGCTCACCCCCTTGGTAGCTTGGCTCAAGCACTTAGGCTTATCTCAGAGGCAATGTGTAAAGCATTTTGTACACACACACAGTTACACTGTGAAAACACCACAAAAGTACTCCACACCAGTTTAGAAAAATAGCCAATATTTATCTGAGTAAAACAAGACTGAAATAACAAACATTCGACATACACAAGGAAAGATAACATTTTTCAAAGATTGAGGCCCTCATTATGTCAATGGCGGTAATGACTGCCTACGGCCGCGGCGACGGCAGCCAAAACACTGTTGCCGCAGCTACCTACCATCCGCCATTTATTACCGTAGCTGGATTTTACCCAGAAGGATGGGGAATTCCGGCTGCGGCCATGGTGGTGGATGGCGGTAAGGTGGCGCTGCTGCCAGCGCCACGCCAGTAGACCACCGCAGACCGTATCCCGACCCATGATACAGCCTGGCGTGTCTGCTGGCGGAGGCTGCTGCTGGCAGCAGAGCCATGTCCTGTCTCCTGCCGGAGGACCCCCTGCAAGCAGGTAAGTCGGGTGCTCCGACAGGGGAGGAGGGTGGAGGGTGTTGTGTGTGTGTGTGTGGGATTGTGGGTGTATCTTTCTGTGTGCGTGCATGCGAGTGTGTGGAATGCGTGTGTGCATGAATGGGTGTGAGTGTATGTTGTGTTGTGTGAATGTGTGTGTGCTTGCATTTATGTCTTTGGGTGTGGATGTGTGTGTGAATGGATGTATGCATGCATGGGTGAATGTGGGTATGAGTGTGTGTATGTGTGTGTATGTTGGTGCGTGAATGTGTGTGTATGTCGTGGGGAGGTCTGGAGTGGAAGGGGGATGGTGGGGGAGGACTCTGGGAAGGGAGAGGTGGGTGGGGGAGGCCCCTAGCAGTGACAGGGAAGGAATTCCCTGACACTGATAGTGCCTACCGCCATGGTTTTTATGGCGGTCAGGAAGCCACTTAAACCATGGCGGTAGGGGGGGTCATAATCCCGTGGGTGGGACAGTGATGGCCGTCTGGCTGGAGACCGAAGTTTCCAGCCCAGCAGCTGTTACTTCCCTGGCGGATGGAGTGGTACATTGGCGGTTAGGCTTGAGTCATATTTTGGGGAAGAGTACAGCCAGCCTGTTGGCAGTACTTTACTCCAAAATACCGCCGTCTGCCAGGGTCATAATGAGGGCCATAATGTAGAGTAGTGCTTAGAAACACAATAGCTCCAACTGGGGCTATCAAAACAGCTTGATGGAGTCATTTCCAACAATCTGGTACCACTCGCAAGGGAGCACAGCCAGGTCATATAGACCCCGGTTACGGTACATTGGAAAACAGTGAGAAAAGAAAGACGTTGCATGGAGTTGGAGAGATAAGGCGTCGCTGGAACCAGTAGGGCGTCAGTTCCTTACTGCCACCAGGGAGGTGAGACGGCGGTTCCTTACTGCTAGGCTTGGGAGGGGAGGTGTTGGTTCCTTACAGTTGCAGAAGAGGTAATGCGGCGTTTGTGGCAAGGCGTCTGTTCCTCACGACAAGGTGGGGTTGATGAATCCGGCAGGTCATGACGCAAGGCGTCATCTTTGTGATGCTGCAATCACACCACGGGGCCACAGGTGCTGCATCGTAGTCAGGTACCACGGACATTGGTGACATGGCACTCTGGACTCACCCTTTGGCAGGACTTCGGCGGTGCTGTGGCAGCGGTGGGCCTGCTTCATAGGTCATGGTTGTTGCACTCAGCAGGAACCATGGCTTCAGTACAGGCTGTGAGACATGAGCAGAGAGTGGCGCCGGTTCAAAAGTCATTCAGAAAGTGGATGCACTAGTTTCCTCCGTGTTGCACCAGATCTCACTCCCAAGGGCCCAGGAACTGGATTTGGCACCACTTGACAAGTCAGGACTCTCTGCAAGAGACCCTACACACTGGCAGGTGAAGTCTTTGATGTCCCTGAGACTTCTTAGCAGGAGACAAGCTCAGGCCAAGCCCATGGAGATCCTTTGATCCCTTGGAAGTAGGATGTAAAAAGTCAAGTCCAGTCCTTTCACTCCCAGGATAGAAGCAGCAAGGAGCAGGCCAGCTTAACATAGGAAACAGGCAGAGTGGAAGTCCTTCCTACAGAACCCAGCCCTTCTTCCTGGCAGAATTTCCTCAGCCCAGAAGGATTCTAACTATGTGGTGTTAGGGGTCCAGTACTTATACCCATTTCTGTCTTTGAAGTAGGCAAACTTCACAGAGGAGTCTTTGTAGTGCACAAGACCCTGCCTTTCCCTGCCCTGGCCCCTGACACACTTCAGGGGGGTGGAGACTGCTTTGTGTGACAACAGACACAGTCCTTTCCAGGTGCAAGTGTCAGCTCCTCCCACCTTAGGTCACACTTCAGCTCGCTTTGTGTGACTGTCTAGAGCAAATCCACAAATAGTCCAACTGTCATCCTGACCCAGGCGTGTATTCAGCAGGGAGGCAGAGGCGCAGAAGTGTTAAGCAAGACAAAGCCCACATTCTAAAAGTGGCATTTTCAAACTCACAGTTCAAAAACCAACTTCACCAAAAGATGTATTTTTAAATTGTGAGTTCAGAGACCCCAAACTCCATTTCTTTATCTGCTCCCAATGGGAAATTACACTTAAAGAATATCATAATGCAATCACCATGTTACCGTATGGGAGAGATAGTCCTTGCAGTAGTGAAAATTGAATGTAGGAGTATTTAACTATCAGGACATGTAAAACACCATTACATGCCCAACCTTTTAGATACAGTGCACCCTGCTCAGGGGCTGCATTGGGCCTACTTTAGGGGTGACTTACATGTAGTAAAAGGGAAGGTTTGGGCCGGTAAGTGGGTGAACTTGCCAGGTTGAAATGGCAGGTTAAAACTGCACACACAGACACTGCAGGTGGCAGGTCTGAGACATTTTTACAGCAGGGCTGCTCATGTGGGTTGCACCATCAGTGCTGCAGGCCCACTAGTACCATTTGATTTACAGGCCCTGGGCACACATAGTGCACTTATCTATGGACTCTCTAGTGAATCAAATATGCCAATCACCATTTTTAAAAATAACAATGTATTGCCATTTGGGTAATAACGTTCACAAAATAAATGCAGACTACAGTAATAGTATTGTTTTTGAAAAGGAGGCATGATCACATCTGAGCAGATTGGCATTTATGTTATAAAGAACAAAGTATACATTAGCATGGAGGGGGCGGAGGATGATGAGCTAGAAGAACACAGTGCATCTTGTTTGCCGAAGATTAGTTAACATTTGCACAACAAAATAAAGTAAACAATAACATTCATAACCTTTTGGCTGATGCTGCCAAAGGCAGTGGACTGGGGTCAGGGTGACACTAGTGACATACACATTTCCTATGCACATCAAATTTGTGAGTTTATATGCAGGCTATTCCTTCAGGACTCACTTTGACAAACATAAAGTTCCTTATAGATACATCAGGAGCAAATAAGTGGCATCCAAAGGCTTCACCGGATCTGAGATGTCATGTGGTCTAGGAGGAGAGTGGGTTCAAGCTGTCAAACAATCTGAGTATGTAATTGTCGCACAGAGTGGCAGCTCCTTCTCCCCCTCTCAATCTACGATCGTGTGTCATGGCATCTGCCTCAGCCAAGGCCCATTTATGGGTCTTCCGGAGCCAGCACTTAATCAGCGGTGGATGAGGAGCCTTCCAGTTCATAGCGATCAATCTCTGTTGAAAAGGACTAGGCCAAGAACAATCAGCTTAAAGGAGTATTCGGTGTGCTTGGAGCGATTTGCGATCCCCATTAAAGATTGTAGTGGGTCAGATGTCTTCTGAACATCTATTACTGTCGAAATGTGTTCCATCACCTCTGCCCATGTGCGCAGCAATGGGAGGGGCATTCCCATACCAAGTGCATGTATGTGGGATCCGTGTGGCCACAACGTGGACACACCGGGGTAGCGCAGGAAACATTTTGTGTTGGCAGTGTAAAGTGAGATAGGTTTATGCAAATAGTTAAATTATGTGAGTTTTACTCAGGTGTTGTGTAACACGCGCTTCACCCGCTCCAGGGTCGTAGTCCATTGTTTAGTGGACAATTCCGTTCCTAAGGAGTCGTCCCACTTATGCTTGCTTCGGGTTAGAAAGTCTTTGCACCCATCTTGAAGTGCACATATAGCGCTGAGATCACCCTTAGACCTATGCTTTTTTTCAAGATGCACTGAAGGCCCAGATGTATTGGCAGCTCGGTCTGTCCCAATGCACATGTTCCCGATGGCTGCCACAATTGAATTATATACTAGAAAAACACCCGATCTGAGCCAATATAGTTCTTGTAATCCCTGAATGGAGAGCATAGCGCCATCACAGTACAGGTCACCCAGGTGGAGTTGAAAGTTGTGTACTCCCTGCAAAATCTTCAGGGCTGCTACACTCTGCATGGGCCACTGCGGTGCATATGGAGTCAGTGTGTGTCTGGGCCACAAGTAGCGGAGTCAGATGAGCTTGGCCACCTGTTTAATTCTGCCTAATCCCCTGACGGGCCTGTTTGGGGAAAACAGCCATTCCAGCAAATCTGTGCCTTCCAGCTCAGTCCGTACCACTCTGTTTTCTGCTGTCCTTAGGTTCCACCAGCCAGAGCATAGGCCACTGCAGTGGAGCTACTGAATAATACAATTCTAGGTCTGGGACCTCTAGTCCTCCCGCCAGCATAGGGCGCTGAAGAATGGAGATGGAGACCTGTTTCCATACGGGACCCCAGACAGGCTCATACTCTAAGCTCTTCATGTTCCGGAAGAAAGAGCTAGTCAGTATCACTGGCAGAGCAGCAAAGAGATATAGTAGCCTTGGAAGGACCAACATCTTGGCTACTGGTGCACTTCCCATGGGCAAAAGAGGCAGCCTCGTCCAAAAGTGCATGGACTGGCATATTGAGACCAGCACCCTTCTGTGGTTACCATCAAGTATCAGAGTGATAAATGCTCACACAGAGGTATCCGAAGGTTTTGAAGCACCAGGGGAGGCAACCTTAATTCGGTACTTCTCTACATTTGGACTCAATTCTGCATGGGGGAAGATGCAGAATTTACCCTAATTCCCTCTGAGGCCAGTGATCTCACCAAAGCGATCAAGTAGTGTGTAGAGAGCAAGCAGTGAGTGGGTGTGTTCTCTCAGGTATATCAGCACATCGTCTGGTATAAAGATACAGCCTGCCAGTCCACACTTCCCTTGATACTCCAGGCGGGGCCTATGTTTTGCACCATGATGCTCATGGCTCCTTGGCCAGTGCAAATAACACCTGAGAGAGGGAGCACCCTTGACAGGTTCCTCTATTTAAAGGAAAGACCCTTGAGATCTGACGACCAGTTGCAGACCCGTGCCCCTGGGACAGTGTAAAGGAGTTTGACCCAGTCTAGGAAGAAAAGACCCATCCCAAATGACTCCAGTACCCGCAGCAAATAGGTCTAACTCAGCGTATTGAACGCCTTTTCAAAGTCCAAGGAGACTGCCACCGGTAGGCTGGTCCCCTTCGATAATGAATCCATAATATGGCACAAGTGCCTGAAAATAAGAGTGTGTCGCTCTCTGGGGTACAAACCTGTATTGATCCAAATGCACCAGGGAGCTAAGGATCAAAAGCAGTCTATTAGCTAGGACTTTCCTCAAGATTTTATAGTCAATGTTTAACATTGATAATGGACAATGAGAGCTTACTTCAAAGGGGTCCCAACTTGGCTTCGGCAGCCCCACTATGAGGGCCTCGTGTAGATATTCCTGCAATATGCCTTGCTGGTGTGCTTCTTGTTATACTTCCAACAACCAGGAAGCAAGGGTGGACCTAAAAGTTGTGAAGTATTCCACGAGAAAGACATCTGTGCCAGGGGTTTTACCTCACGCCGTTTAATTAATTGTTAGGTTAATCTCTTCAATCTGGAGAGGTTGTTCTAGATCCTGCAGTTGCATCGGGGTCAGGCCAGGGAGTGTCACTGCTCATAAATAAACCTGCACTTGGATCACTGGAGGCTCCTGAGGGGAAAATATAACTGTTCATATTACTGTGCAAACACCTCATTAATGTCCACGTGAGAATTCCCTATGTGACCAGCGCTGTCGCGTATGACACCCATTAAGTTTCTGGGGGTCTTCGTCTGTAGTGGCCATGTCAGTGTACACCCTGGCTTGTCGCCGTCTGCATGTTGGCTAATTTATAATCCAAATGACAGAGACGCTTCACTTCCCACTGACATTGGCAACGCAAAGAGGTCAGGTGGGGTGGGTGTCAGATATCGTAACCGCCTCTAGCTCAGCGGTACGTATCAGGGTCCGTAATGTCATCACACTGCAGATGAGGGATGATCTAGCTCCTAATGTAGTAGCAATACAGTGCCCTCTCATGACCACTTTCAGAGGAACCCATACGAACCCTCAGGAGTCCATAGATCCCTTGTTTTTCACAAAATACCTGGAAAGATGTGTCGCTATGTGTCGTGTCTTGGAATGCTTCTGTCCTAAGTCGCAAGGTCAGAACAGGTGCCAGTATTCCCCCCTGTGGAATGTGACGCAGAGTGGATTGTGATCCAACATGGTCCTACCGAGGTACTCAGAGCTGCAGATAAGGGGTCAGCAGTCTGAATTACAAAATAAATATTCTAATAGTGTACAGACCTCATGCCCTGGAGCATAATAGGAGTACTCCACATCCCCAGGGTATCCCAAGTGCCATACATCAATGAAAAAGGGGTGCCACCCAGGTTCCCCTCAAGAATTGCACAGCGTCCCTCCTTGTCAGCTAGGACTCTGGTCTTAACAAACTGTATCTCAGGGGCAACCCAGACCAGCGCTCCTCTGGTATAGGCCAAATAACCAGTACCATGAACCTGTTCACCCCATCTCTTAGCTACTTTATTAAGCTCCCCTGTAGTCAAGTGAGTCTCTTGTAAGCAGGCAAAATCAATAAAACTTTACATCTAAGAGAGCTGTATATCCTATGTCTCCTGGCTGGTGTCACTATGCCACATGCATTCCAAGTTAAAGCAGTATATTCCACAACCGTAGTATAAGACATGCGTCTCTGCCTCCCTGAGACCACACCTCTCCCCCTACATCCCTCCAGCCCCTCCACAGTCTTGGTCATTGATCCAGCCAGCCATAATAGAACAAACAAGCAAACAATTTTGTATAATACTCCCTTGCCCCATGCCTGGGTACCTTCCAGTTCCAAACACCACCCCTTGAAGGATAAAACTGGCATATGATAGATGCCTTTAACAGTGCCACGTCTACAAGGTAAACTTAAGCTGGGACAGGCTGCAAGGAATGTGGAGATGTCCCTGTTTAATGTGTCCATGGTGGCACCTAGGTCGAACAATGTTCCATCCAGTGCCCTCACCCATGCAGCCTCCCTTCGGAGTGGTCATCAACCCAACAAGGAGTCAATCTCGCTGGAATATTCACCCAGCAGTCAGGAGGGCCAACCACATGATCCCATTATCAGCTGTAGCCATCTGTTACATCCGTCTCAATAACTCTAGGTCATGATTGAGGTCATGTAGCCTGTATCTGATCTGAATTCCGAGAGTGACTCTTGGAGTTGAGGCAGAGCCCGACACTGTAGCTCTCCAGACCCTGAGTGGTAGAACACATTCAGCCTGATGTGATTGAGGCTGCATGGAATGAAAACAGTATTGAGAAGGCAGTAGAGTCCCTCCTTAAAGGTCATCAGCTCTGCACGGAGTCATCACTGGACCTCTAGTAAGGTCTGTAGAGGAGGCAGGGGAGTTCGCAACATCAGAGCCAGAGGCCAATATACTTTCTTTCCTTAACAGTGTAAAGGGGTTAGTAGTGTGTTGAGAGGTCTCCTTCAGGGCCTTCCCTCTGCTGCCTGAGATCTGCAGGGTTTTGCAGTAGACGGATTATGTTTACAGCGGCAGGGGTGGGGAGTTAGCCATTCTCCCACAGTGTCATCTTCCTGTTGGGGTTGGGCCACACCCTTAGCATGGAGTCACATCCTGCATGGTGAAAATATGGGTTTTCTGGCTGGCAAAAACTCAAAACTTTGCAGGAAACAATAGAGCATATCTGATGTTGTTGTCGTGGAGACGCTATTTGACCTCAGCTTAGCAGTTCTGTAGCTCATGCACCACAGTCATAAAGTCCAGGTAGACAGTGATAGAGACATCCTCAAATTACCAGAGCCCATGGGTTGGAAAACGCTGAAGTATCACTGTAATTGAGTAAATAGGCAATCAGCTGCCTGGGTGGAGCCCCTGCATGGGGTGATCTCACCAGGATCCTGTGCACAGTTCTATTGAAAAAAAAATCAGAATTATGTCCATCAAAACTATGAGCATCAGCCACTGCTCAAGAAAAGGTTCTGCACTTGGGTCTTCCGCCCATTTTGGGACGCTCATGAAGTGGATGTTCTTCCTCCTTGAATGCCCTTCTGCGTCCTCCTCCCTGTGATATAGGGCCATCACCTCTGTGTTCAGTCACTTCATCTGTGCTTGTAGGTTCGGGACATTAGGAAGCAGTGTGACTAGGGATGACTCGGTTTCCTCCACCCTATCAGTTAACTTATGGTAATCAGCTTGCAGTAGATTCACATCTTGTGAGACCGTGTCAACCAATGTCTTGGTTTCTAAAACAGCTTGCAAGACCCTCTCAAACTGGATGGAATGTGCATGTAGATTAGCTTCTAGGTGTTGGAGGGCCCATGCGGTGCTGTTTGTGGGTGTAAGTTGGAGCATTGTCTTTTCGCGTTGAGGGAGGTAGGGTTTCATGGTTTTAGGTTTTACCATCGTGCTAGAAGGTGATATGCCAATGCACCATTAGTGGTCTCAGAGGATCGAAAAGCGCAAACCCACGGTAGCATTCTCAGCAAAGGAAGAACACCATGTGAGCCTTGCAGTAAGTGCACTAGTATGGCAGCTGAGCAATCCAGCACAATGGTGGTCTGCCCAGAGAAAATAGGGGGGCTAAGCTTGCAGCTCTCACTTAAGAATGTGGGGATTCCACAATGTCTCTGGGTAGTGCATGTCAAGTACAGGAGGGCCACCCATCCCCCAAGCAGCTGCACATATAATATTTCAAGGGGCGACTCTCACCTTCTTGGCTTCAGAGGCATTGCCAGCTTCAGGTCCTAGTGCAGGGCAAGAGAGATGGCCTCCTCAATCTGGCTAGTTTTGTGGCCTGCCTTAGGTCAATCAGTGTTGTTATCATTAATGCAAGGGGCCATTGTGTGCACACATAGCCCAGAGGCCGTTGCGTGATGTGGAGAGTCACTCTGCTTCCGTAATAGTAATTTTATTTTGTTATGCCGAGGGCACTGAGGGCTCCCAGGGTCGGCTTGCCACCCTGCAGCTGCACTGCCTCCATGTGTGGTGCAGGTGTAACTGATTCCTTCCTTGTTGTACGGCCAAAGATCGTGGTTTCTGATGGGTGGTTCAATTTGACAAATGAGCTCATGGCTTAGTTTCCAAAGCAGGCTGCTGAAGCCGTACTTGCTGAAGTAGCTTGCTAGCGTGACCCAAGCAGGTTCATGCAGTTGAGGGGAGTGCATCTCAGTCCCACTATTCAGGGCAGTAGCAGTCTGGTTATTAAAGGCAGTATCAGATGCAGTACCACGCAGTACCACACAGCATGGGAACTCACTGTAGTGGCCAGTGGAGTCCTCATGCAGGGCTGAGGCGAAGGAATGTGCCGCCCACACCCCGAGGGCAATCACCCCGTTGGCCTCATTTACAAATTATCTGCACGGTTCCTCAAGTTGTATGGTAAGCCTGCTTCATCTGTCTTTACCATGTACTCACTGCTCCTCCAGTGTAGCAGCGGTTCAGACACACCACCGCACTTGGCAGGGCTGCCTCATTTCAGTACGGGATGTTGGGAAGAAAAGCAGAGCCTTGGGGCTGGATGGGTATGTTTTGATGAGGATATTTGTAGGGCTGGGCACGGAGCTCCTCGTGAAGCGTCCACCAAAGCTGCCATCTTGGCCATGCCCCATAAACCAATCACCAATACAATTTAGACGGGGAGCACTTGCACTTTAGCACTGGTCAGCAGTGGTAAAGTGCCCAGAGGCCTGAAGCCAGAAAAAACGAAATTCAGCACAGGATCAAAAATGGGAGGTCAGAAGCAAAAAGACAGGGAAAAGCATGGCAAGAGCAGACAGGTCTAACACATTTCAACAGCAGGAGCGGCTCCTCAATGAGAGTGGAGGAGCGTCGCCCCACTGAAAAAATGCTTCAGAGCAGCTGAAAAAAGAAATGGTAATAAAGTTTATTTATTACCATTTTATTTTTCAGCAACCCATCCTGAACCGAGTGTCAGGACTGGGTGGGGCGATTGCTGCCGAGTGGCAGCAGAGAGCTCTACACTCATGTTTAAAGTGTTCATGTCTGGTTGGTCCTCGCATTTTAAACTTCTCTAACCTAGCTGTCTTAAGACAGCTGGGTGAGGGAAAGCCTGGGCCTCCTGTGCTCTTAAGAATGCTGACAGAGACTGCTCCCTCCAGTCCTGATGCTTCTTTTATGCTGTTTAAAAGCAGGGCCAGGATTGGGTAGTGCAGTTTCCTGGGTCAGGAGCTTGGAGAGGAGAAGAGGAGGTTGTGGCAGGTCAAGAAGGTAAATGCCATTTTTTACTAATATATTAATGCCTCCCCACCACTGTTATATACATGGCTGCCGCCACTACTCAACAGACAGATAGTACCACAATGGCCCTCAAGGTGATGTGGCCCAATCTGCCCCTTGGGTCAAACACCTGTCCTCAAAGTACAGAAAATTCAGCCCATAAAGACAACACCCAGCAGAGGCCACTGACAGCTCTCAGTGTTAAGAGCCTGGCCCAAGGCCATTCGCTACCAGGTGGAGGCTCCAAGCAGGGACCTTTGGAAAACCTCACTTCCAGCTTTGGGGCCAGCAAGGAGCTCCCTACTTGCTCCAAAGGTTTTAAATACCTCAGGGGTTTCTTAACCGGCCCAGGTTTTAGGCACCATACTTCCACTCTTCTTCCCATCAGTCCATGGGTAGTGGCCTGAGACCAGTTATCCAGTCCATGCTCTATACACTGAGGCTGAACAAGAGACAGAGGTGAGCACAAACGTAGTAAGGCTTAACTTAGAGGCACTGTATTGAGTGTTTATGTGCAACAAAATCAGTAATATTGTGAAAACACAACACAAGAAAGATCACAAATCAATTTAGAAAAATAGAGTAAAGTTTAACAAATCAAATAATAAAAAAGCAATAAAAATCCAATCAGTAGAACCAGAGATAAACAATTTCAGAGGGGATATCTGGAGAAAATGCAGCTGGCGATAAGTAGTTTTATTTGGAATTCTAAGGGGCCGAGGATATTGTGGAGAAAACTATGCAGAAGAAGGGATAAGGGAGGACTTGCCTTACCTGATTTGTCATACTATGCGTAGGCTTTTTCGTTTAAAAACTCAAGGATGTTGTTTCTGTGCCCAGATGGATCAGCAGTGGGCAGAATGTATAAGGCAATGGCTTCATCAGTGAAAGGGGCCTCAAGGTCCTTTCTATTTAAATTCAGCGATCTGAAGTTTTTCAAAAAAATTAAACTGAAAGTGTTGCAAGGATTGGCAAGAAGTTGGTATCAGTTGAGACGACGTCTGGGTGTACATTATTACAGCTATCAGGCCCATATTTGGGATTCCCCGGGCACCCCAGAATGCTGTAAAGACATCTTAGCATTGCCACTTAAAAGGGCAGGTGTGGAAAGGTGGGGTGAGCTTGCGCGAGAGGGTACCTTACTTTTATGGGATGATCTGGTAAGGATGACGAATGGATCGCTGTCCAGGTTAAAATACTTACAGATAAAAGAGTGGGAAAAATACATTAAAGGGGCATTGGGAGAGGTAAACGCTTTGGAAGATTCCTTTTTAGATCTTGCGAGTTCGACACCAGTGAAGAGGTTGGCGGTGTGGTATTGGTAAATATTAGAAACCTTGGATGAGAATTTTGTGTTACCAAATAATTTGTGGGGCAAGGTGGTGGCAGGTGACAAGATTGGGACATGGTGGAAAAAGTTGTTTGTGATGCTGTATGAAGTAGTGAAGCCTGCCCCACTAAGGAAAAAACATTTTTATACTCTACATAGAGCATATATATCTCCGGCAAAGCTTGCTAAGTTTAAGAAGGAGGAAGGGTGCAAATGTCCGAAATGTGGTGGCCAAGGAGCAACGGATATTCATATGTTTTGGGATTGCCCTGCTATTCAGGTATTTTGGGAGGAGGTTTTTGGGGCAATATCATCTATGCTGGGCTGGGAAATCGATATATCACTCCCTCTGATTATATTTGGACAATCACAGGAAGAGGGATCATGGATTAGGGTGAATAAAATTAACCGTAAATTTTTGTTTTATGCAATTGTGTTGGGCAGGAACGAAATTTGTAAAAATTGGATGAAGGAACACCCTCCGAGTTATACAGACTGGCTTAAGGCAGCTTTACGGGTGGCGAATATGGATTTAAATGCACAGGGCTCCAGGAGAAATGCAGAACTGTGGTCGCCATTGCTAAAATGGGAGGGAGTAGCCTGAAGTTATCTTTTTGCCTTTGTTAATACTTTATATTGAGAGACTGTATGAAATTGGCTTGGTTATTTTCTCTTTCTTGTCCAATGATTAGCCACCGTTTGATGCTTCGGCTGGTTTGCTCAGGCAGACCGGGAGATACAAGGGTGCACCCCCTGGCTAGAGTCTCTCTCTTAGTTAGAGGGCGAGAAGGCTATAGGAACTAGGAAGTGACTCAGTAAGCGAGGTTAAATGAGGACAAAAAAAAAAGAAGAACCAGAGATAAACAATTTCAAAGTTTTAAGGAGATATTGTAGCAAAAAGCAGAAAGCACAACTAAAGGTCTTCGGATCTTTGTTAAACTAGGGGACGGTCACAAGTTCAGAATGACTGCAATGCAGTGTGGGTCAGATACTGGAAGATGATAGGTCTCACAGAAAAAGTTACCTTTTTAATGTCCAGTGCAAAGAGTTCTTTTCGCTGTGGAGAAGGCTGCGGTGAGCAGGAAGAGCATTGCAGATGACTGTAGCTGTCGAGCGAAGAGCAGGCCTGGTGGTGTGGTCGTACGTCGAGGACAATTTTTGCTGGAGCTTTGTATTGGGGGTTATTATGGGCTATCGTAGCTGTAGCATTTAGTAGCATGTCTTGCATTGCCAGTCGTAACTGAAGGTCTCTGTAGAGGAAAGAAATCCTGTTCACTGAAGCTTGTCGCAGGTGGCAGAGTCTTGGAGCAAATGGGTTCGTCAAAATTTGCTCAAAGCTTTAGGATTTCTCATCTCTTCAGATGACTACACTCTGATGCCAAGCAAAGGTTCAGGACCATGGGAGAAACCTCTTGGGAATCAGGGCCTCACACTAGCAGAGGCCAGGAGGGACCATACAGGTCCATTGTAAGGCCCAGGCAAGCCCAGTTGCAGCAGGTCAACTGGGCAGTTGCAAGGGGGCCTCTGGAGCTTGCTGTAACCCTGTAGCTCAGAACCGGATGTTATCCAACTGACCCTTGGAGTTACTTAGGTTAGCCTGGGATGAAGGAAGCAGGTCCAGTCTTCCTTCTCAGAGAGCAGGGCAGGCCAATAGCAGCAGAGCAGTCATCTGGGAGACATGGTAGGCATCAAGTAGCAGGGCACTCCTCCAAAGAAAAAGGCAGGCCTTAAGCAGCTGGGCAGTCCTCTAGGGAACAAGGCAGTCCTTCTTCTGTAGTCCATAGGCCCAGGAGTGTGGGAAAGAGGTGGTTAATCTTGGTGCCAGCCTTTGAAGTAGGGGTGGTGTTGTGGCTGACCCCACATTTGGTTCAGTAATGTTCCTCTCTTCCATTGAAAAGGTTCCAAGTATAATCGGGTGACAAAAGACTGGTGTCAGGGCCATTTATATGTGTGCTGTAGGCAGCCCTGTGAAAAGTTAGTTGTGTAGAAAACTGCTCTGCCCCATCCACCCTGGCTGGATGACCCATCTTGCCAACACTTAGTCCCCCTTTCTATCACTGTCTGTGAGGCATCCACAAAGGCCAAATACCAAGCTATTTACAGTCATGTGACCCAGGAGACAGACAGCAGGTACCAAATGCTTAGGAAAATAACATTGGCATTTTCAGAATTGCGACTTAAAATCTGATTTTACCTTTAAAGAGGATTTTAAATTACAATTCATTTGAGTCCGAAGTAATATTTCTATCTATTCCCAAACAAACATTTGCACTTATTAAATGTAATAGTATAACCAATATTATCCAATTGGTGAGTTTGTCTTTCCAGTAGTGAAAATCAACTGTCGAGGTTTTCCACAGCCAGGACATGTAAAACTTAAATACACATATCCTACTATGTTTACAATGCACCCTAATGTTGTCTGTTTAGGGTCTACCTTAGGAGTGACATATATATTTTGAAAAGGTAGGTTTAGACCTGGCGGACGGTTTATTTTGCTGGGTCCAATCACAAGTTTAAAACTGTACCACAGGCTGCAATGGCAGGCCTGAGACATGTTTTAACATGCTGCTTTAGTGATTGACACAATGGGTGTTGCAATTTCGCAAATAGCATTTGACTTTCCGGGATACATGTAGTGCCATATACTAGGGAGTTATAAGTGAATTAAATATGCAAATCAGCTATAAGTCAATTGTGCCATGTTTTAGGGAAAGATCGCAAACACTTTAGCACTTGGTAGCAGCCTTAAAAGGCACAGAGTTATAATGCCAACAAAAACGAACTTCAGAAAACAGGTTAGGCAAAACGTTTGGGGGTGACCATGCAGAGACAACCAAGTCCAACAAATGTATTTATTTGTGTTTCAGAGACACAGTTCAAACAGTAGTCACAGAAGAAGCTGCATATCATCAGAAGTCTAATGCACATAGAAGTCATAGGCGTTCTTTTTCTTTTTGCACTTTCATTCTTTATTGAGTTTTTCCATGACTGTAACTAGAGTGGAGCATCAAAAATACCTAATCAAGTCGCCATGGAGGGCGAGGAAACCAGCAAGGCTGAATGCAAAACTATAATCAATCTGCATACTGGGCTTTCCTTGGAGGACCCACAAAAATGAAAAGAAATACCAGGAGCAGCAGATTGGCGATCTCACATAATACATGCAGGAGATGGACAAATAGCTAGCAACTACTAATTTAACAAATTAACCAGGGGAAAAAAAGAAGAAAAAAAAACCCTCGGGGCATGAGAGCACCAAGCTCCTACGGTGAGGAGAAGGAAGAAGGGTATGCCCACTTCCAAACCCCTCTGGCAGTCTCAGGCGCTATCCAGGTAGAGTCACAGTGACCTGTCCTGGCTGGGTAGAACCCAAAGAACCCCATTAATGAAGGCAAACAACAATAGGGAATGAAGTTTGAGGAACCTCTGAAAGGAGGGGCCTCTAGGGAACGTGGAGCAAGACAAAATATTCAGTGAGCCCCCTAAGTGTATGGGTGTAAATATCTCTTCAGTCTCTAGGAAAAAAAGAGCCTCAAACGTCTTCAAATATCTGCAGTTTATCATTTAGCTTATAGATACGGCGTCCAAAGCCATGACCCTGACATACATGTTGACCAACCAGGCCTGTAAGGTGGGAGTCAGTGTAGATTTCCAGTTGCATACTCTCCAAATCGGCCACTTCTAGGGCAGTGTAGGCCACCCATCAACATTTCGGGTCACGGAGGGAAGGTTGAACGTGTCATGTAGGAGCACTAGCCGAGCTGTCAAAGGCCTGTCTACCCGAGGTCCTTCCTCATATAGTCCCCAACCTGCAAAAACAAGGCCCTTTGCCGATCACATTCTCATGAAATGCAGTCTATATCACAGGCCATTGAGCCACATCTCCAACAACGAAAGAATCCATGCACTGACAGGCACTATGTAATCGTGCTGGGGACCTGTGCAAGTAGTGGAGGATCTTAAAAACCTATACTTAAGGTGCATCTCCCGTAGTCTCTTATTATAGCCCACCATACAGGTATACAAGTCATCACCCAAGAATTGCATATTAAGACAAGTTTTCCACCCTGCATGCAGTGATGTGGATGTGGGAGAGGAAAAACAAGGGCCTATCAATGCAGCATATAATTCCGCATTAGCCCCCTCGAAGATTTTCCAAGTGTGGATATATTGAGTAATGGGTGAGCTAGGGAGGTCAATATGCAAATTCCCAATGACATGTGATAGAGCGTGGAATAATTGATTGTATATCCATAGCTGGGATGGAAGAATTGCAAATTCCCATCTCAAGTCAGGAACAACTTGATGAACCCATTAGAAACAAGGTCATCCATGTGGTGAATACCATGGGTAATCCAGATAGACCAGTGAATTTCCTCCCCACCAACCATGATGGCCACATTGCACCACAATGAGGCTTTAGAGTGACTACGACTTGGAACTTGCACCAGTCGATGAGCCCTATGTATGCATACTGGGAAGTGTGAATGATCAGGTTGAAGAGAGGGGTACTGAATGCCTCAAAGTGTAATTAACGGCTAGGTCCCCAGATGTCTGCAATATGTGACACTCTAACAACACCCTCATGGGCGTGGCCTTGGAAGTGGGCAACTTGGACACAGAGTGGGCTAGCTGTTTTGCCAACCAATAACCCTCCAAATGTGGAAGACGCAAGCCACTCTTCTCCAATGAGGAGTGGTGCTGAGCTCCCTTTAATCTCAGTCTATCCAGGCCCCAGATGAACTGAGAGACGGAGCGCTGGATTCTCCACAGACGGGAGAAGAAAATGACGAGGGGCAGCATACCAAATATATAGTTGAATTTGCGGAGCCCATTTATATTGAGGATCTGAACCCTACCCCACAGGGATAGATTCAGAGCGAACAACCTTTTAAAATCACACTCTGTATGATCCACAATGAGTTGCACGTTGTCCAGAACAATGTCTTCAAGACCCCAGTTAATATGCACCCGAGGCATTTGAAACTGGACTGAATCAACTTAAATTGCAGGTTACCCAGAGAAGCTCTGTGGTTGTAGATGTTAATGGTAGGGCCTCACACTTCGACCAGTTCATCCTATAGCCAGAAAACTGGGAGAAAGAGTCCAGTTGGGAAATCAGAGCGGCTGTTGAGGACGAGGGTTTTCACATTGGCAAGAGAATGTCATCCACAAAGTAAAAGGCCTTAACCTCAGCAGCTTTCATGTGAACACCTTTAGTGCTGTCATTAGATCGAATTGCAATCGCTAGAGACTCCAGAGCCAGCAGAAACAACAAAATAGAGAAGAGACACACCTTTCTGGTACTGCAGTGGATGCCAAAATATGGGAAGAGAACCCCCCCACACGTAACAAATGCAGAGTGCAATACATGCCTTTGATTAGTGTGATAAAGTTGCCACCTGTGCCATTATCTCCATGATCAAAAAGAGGTAGCTCCAATCGACACAGTAGAAAGCCTTTTCAGCATCCAAGGAGAGGAAGACCTTCACTTCCACATCGTCCCTCACCTGCCAACTAATATGAGAGAAAGTGCACAGATGATTGGTTGATGAGTGTCCAGGGACAAAGCCCACCTGAGAGGAAAGAATAAGGGCCATGATCATTTTATTCAAGCGCATCCCTGAAACCATCACCAATATCTTAACGTCCACATTTATCAAAGAAATAATATGCTAGCTAGTGCATTCTAGGGTATCCTTCCCTGGTTACAGGATAACTGAAATTTGAGCCCAGAGGAGCTCTTGGGAGAGGTGCAAATTGGCTAAGGCCTCCTGAAAAAACTGAGGCTAAGAGAGGGATGGTCTGGACTTTGGTAACTTTATAAAATTCAGTGTGGAGGCCATCTTAATGGGAGCCTTCCCAGTTGACATGGCATTGATTGCTGAGATGATTTCCTATGCTGTGATCAATTGTGCAGAATGAGTAGGGGTCAGCTTCAGTAGGTGAAGCAGTCTAACAGAGGATGATTCAGCATCCATGACAGGAAGCATTCCAGACGTTTAAAGGGGTTCATAATATTTCTGAAATTGTGCCACTATTACCTTCGTATGGGCAACCAGGTGAGCCTTTGGGTTGCAGATTGCAGGGATCGCCCTAATAGTCTTGTTTGTGAACTTGGTAAGCCAACAGCCAACTTGAATTTTCACCCCATTCGTAACGTCTCTGCCATATGTGGAAGAGGCATTTCTCTGCCTCTGTTGTGCAAAGTGTGTTCAATTGATACTTAACCAGCAGATGTTACTGGAGAAGGGACAGACTCTGAGAGGAGGAGTAAACATTGGTCAGGAATGGGATCTGTGCTTCCAGCTTCCATCTGGAGACCGAAAGCCTCGATTTGGTGAGTGCAGACTACTTCATTATCATGCCGTAAAGGATGGCTTTCCTTGCACCCCAAAATGTCTGCACTGAGGTCACCGAGGCCCCTGTTAGCCACCAAGTATAATTCTACATATTCTGGGAGGTGTTGTTTCGCCTCCAGGTCTTTAGAGTGGAAGGCCTTGAGGTTCCAAGGGCCTCGTGGGGGTCTATGTAAACCCAGGTTTAAGTGCAATTCTATAAGGTCATTGTCATGGACATGCAGAGGATTATATCCACATCTGCTAAGTGCTGGATCACTGAAGGGTTGCAAAGGAAGCAGTCAATGTGAGTTTCAACATTGTGGGGGCAAGAGGTAAAGATATAGGGGGTTATTACAACTTTGGAGGAGGTGTTAATCCGTCCCAAAAGTGACGGTAAAGTGACGGATACACCACCAGCTGTATTACGAGTTCCATAGGATATAATGGACTCGTAATACGGCTGGTGGTATATCCGTCACTTTACCGTCTCTTTTGGGACGGATTAACACCTCCTCCAAAGTTGTAATAACCCCCATAGTCCCTAGCTCTTGGTGGGTGCAAATGTCTCCAAGCATTGCAGACAACATGATCCTGCATCAGGTCCCATAGGGCATTCCTGTCCCCGCCATGGTGTATGTCCAGGCCTACCCGATTTGTCCAGGAAGGGTTTGAGATTCACTTTCAAGTCTTCTCCAATGATGACTCTAAGGCGGTCATTCTGACCGCGGCGGGCGGCTGTCGCCTCCCGCCATGCGGTTACCGGCGAATGACCGCACCGCGGTCAAAAGACCGCAGCGGTCATTCCAACTTTCCCGCTGGGCCGGCGGGCGACCGCTAAAAGGCCGTTCGCCGGCCCAGCGGGAAAGCCCCTGCAACGAGGAAGCCGGCTCCGAAAGGAGCCGGCGGAGTTGCAGGGGTGCGACGGGTGCAGTGGCACCCGTCGCGATTTTCACTGTATGCAAAGCAGACAGTGAAAATCTTTGTGGGGCCCTGTTAGGGGGCCCCTGCACTGCCCATGCCAGTGGCATGGGCAGTGCAGGGGCCCCCAGGGGCCCCACGGCACCCGTTCCCGCCATCCTGGTTCTGGCGGTGGACACCGCCAGAAACAGGCTGGCGGGAAGGGGGTCGGAATCCCCATGGCGGTGCTGCAAGCAGCGCTGCCATGGCGGATTCCCTGGGCCAGGGGAAAACTGGCGGGAAACCGCCGGGAAACTGCCGGTTCCCCTTTTCTGACCGCGGCTTTACCGCCGCGGTCAGAATAGCCCAGGAAGCACCGCCAGCCTGTTGGCGGTGCTTCCGCCGCCCTCCGCCATGGCGGTCATGGACCGCCAGGGTCGGAATGACCCCCTAAATGTGTCAAAGGATTTCAATAACCTGCTCACGCGGGAGAGAAACCAGGACTTGGATGTCTGCGAGGCATACACAGAGCCCACAATAACAGTTGTTCCCTGCATTGAGAGTTTGGTAAATACATATCTGCCTTCGGTATCAGACCAAATTTGGAGGAGTCTGTATGAGAAGTGTTTATGGCGAAGTTTAACAGAACCATTTTGGCCACCCGCCTCAACTCAACTCATGATATGGATGAGATGCATGAACGCATGACGCAACTCATCAAGTAACTCCACAACTTGTCACTTCTGTAGGGGACAGGTGGGTTTCTTGAAGGAGTGTGATGTTGAGTACATGTTGGCGCAAAGAAGGGAAGATTTTCTTCCCTTTGAGGAAGTGCATCAAACATTGTACATTGAGGGGAAATACTTTCAAGGGTCTTTGTGGCAGGAGGTTTGCCATGAGGCCAATATGAGACATAGGGGGACCGCGGCGGTCATTCTGACTTTCCCGCTGGGCCGGCGGGCGACCGCCAAAAGGCCGCCCAGCGGGAAAGACCCAGCAACGATGAAGCCGGCTCCGAATGGAGTTGCTGGGGTGCGACGGGTGCAATGGCACCCGTCGCGATTTTCAGTGTCTGCAAAGCAGACACTGTTAATCATTATGGGGCCCCCAGGGGCCCCACGACACCCGTTCCCGCCATCCTGTTCCTGGCGGTAACAACCGCCAGGAACAGGGTGGCGGGATGGGGGTCGGAATCCCCATGGCGGCGCTGCAAGCAGCGCCGCCATGGAAGATTCCCTGGGCCAGGGGAAAACCGTCGGGAAACCGCTGGTTCCCCTTTTCTGACCGTGGCTTTACCGCCGCGGTCAGAATGGCCCAGGTCGGTGACCGCCAGGGTCAGAATGACCCCCCATAGAGTCATAATGGCAAGCACCGAAGGGGATGTCAATCATCAGGCCAGGGGTTCCAGAAGAGCTGGCTATAAAGTTGGGTCAAGCTAGTGGAGCAGCTCTAGAAGGGGTGTGGAAAAGGGCAGGTAGGTGCAAGGAGGGAGGGTCGATTGAAGAGAGATTGACACCAGGATTACCCAGTAGTAGTGGGTAAGCCTGCTTCTAGGGCAGGAATAGGTCCCAGGGCAGTAAAAGGACTCCAATCAACTCATAGACTGAACCTGTGAATCGGAGGAAGTGCTGGTACAGAAGAGAATGAGGCCACCCACTGAAGAGGGAAACCCGGGGACATATTTACAAGAGAATGACAAAGTGCAGCTCAGCAAGTCTCCTTGCTGCGCTGCGTGACAGGGAAATGACAGGATGTACCATATTTAAAAAGATAAAGCACATTCCTGTCTTTTCCCTATGCTGGCGCAGTTTTGGCAGCCTAGCGCCAATGCAGACACTCTTGCACCATAGTGCAAGGGTTCCTGCATTGTAGGAGGCTTGTTTCTGTGCAGGAAGGTGCTCTAAGGCATTTTCCTCTTTCTAGAAAGAGGAAAGAAGAAATCAAGTAGAAATAAAGATATTCAGCATTCCGTCCATCACTTGTTGTTTTTGTTTTGTCGCCCTAAGTGGGAAGGGTATGCCCAGACGTGGGTCCCGTGCTTCCCAAGCCACTGGATTCAAGCTAGCCTGGCTGATGAGGGGTGAAACCCCGAAACCGGTCCCAGGATGCTTGTTTCCAGTCCAGTGAGGACCTGGCCTAGCAGTTCGGGCTGGACTGTTCCCATGGGGAACAGGGTCAAGACTGATTTGCATATGGCTGGGTCCAAACTGGAATGGCATGGGCAGCAAAAAAACGATGGATTAAACCCAGATCTGTGACTGGGGGTGAGTGTTTGACAATGTTCAGCATTCCGTCCATCACTTGTTGTTTTTATTTCTTTTTGTTACGCCTCGTTTAGGGAGGCGCAGCATTTTGGCGCATTCCCACTCTATCACTTTTGGTACATCTGGAAACACATCAAAATCCACGTGTGTTGTGTAGGAACGCCCATGCTACCCCCATGGAATGCCTCACTGGGGCAGAGTAACTCCATGCAGCAATTTTGGCTGTACCGCATTATTCTAGATTTATCAAGCCACTGAGGGCTACACAAGGACCTTGCGTGGCTTGATAAAACACATTCTGGAGTTCTGTTGCACATGCACCATGGTGCATGATGCAAAAGTGACACATCCTTTCTCATAATTATGCCCCCAACTATGGTCCATTGGGCAGGGAACAAAGCCCTAGGAGGAGAAACAGTAAGGAGGGGATATAACCCCGGAGAATAGGTTTGGGAGTGGATCACAACAGTGCCAAGAGGCTGCAATAAAACTGCAACACCAGTACTGTCACTGTTACCCCCAGCCTCCTGCCCCAGATAAACAATGCCAGCAATGAACTAGCAACAATACACCAAGTGGTCTACAACATCAACCCCCTGCATTATACAATCAAGGCGTGAGACAAACAAAAGGGAGAAAAAATGCACAGTCACACAAAAAAGCTTAAGTATACCTTACTGAGCAAACACTGTCAGATGTTGTCGGAGGTGAAGGTCCCATCAAGTCTTAAGAGGTGATCTTGATTTATCTCTTGAGTGGGAACACTTTTCAGGTCTTGGTAGAGCAATTTGAGACCATTTCTGTGGTGTGCAGTGGGGTAGCCTGCAGTCTGGTGTAAAAAGGCATCACCAAGAACATAACACTACTGGAGCCATTCCCCATATTAGTTGCATCCTCGCTGTGGAAAGATAGGCTAGCAAATAAGCAGGTGGCACTCTAGTTGGATAACCTTTTGGTAGCACAACTGGTGAACTATGGCTAAGTGTTCTGCCCTATGGCTATGAGCTTGCTGCCACATCTAATATGCTTCCAGCTAAGTGCAATCATGGCTGTCAGAGCTAGGGATTTACCCAGCTGTGTTAATTCCATTGCTGACACCCTTTCAAATTTGCAGTGGTCCATATAGCAGCAGATGGCACCAAAGTGGACCAAGAAATGATGCCATTCTCAGCCAAGCTATGGGACCTAATAGGCCAGATTTAGTAGTGCTGGTCCACAAGGCACTGGCATCTAAAACATGCAGCAAATATTGTGTCTTTAAGTAATTTAAGTTCATCCAAGGAGGAGATGACCCCTTGGGTCTTGCCCTATCGGGTTGGGGTAAAGGACCGAGTGAGTCGCAGAGGTAACATCGTACATGTTAGTGTCATCTAAGGCACCCAAAAAGGATTCCACATCTTTCGACTCAAGATGTTTGGATATTCTGCCTTGAAAGGTGATGAGCATGGTGGTGAGTTCAAGTAGATAATATTTAATGCCCTTCTTCTTGAGTCAACAGTGGAGAGCCAGGAATTGCCTGTGTTTGACATTGGTAGGTGCAGAGAAGCCCACTAGGAACAGAATTTGAGCTTTCTCAGGCTGATATGGACCATGTTTTTTTACTTCCTGGAGGATTTTTCTAGCATTCTGATTCCTTATACAACATGCCAAGACATGGCAGGGACGAGGGTTGATGGGCACACAATTGGAGCAGACCCTATGGAATTCCAGTGGGGTAGTAAAGATAAGAATCAGGGGAGTGGGGATCAAAGCACCCAGAAAGTGGAAAATATTATCCCTTTCAATGTGCTCTAGTAAGCCAATAATCCTAATATTTTCTCAGTGGTTTCAGTCTTCCAATTTGATGACCTGCTGATGATACCAGACATCTTTACCCCAGTTTGGAACTGCATCTAGTCATGATTCCACAACCGTCTGCCACCCCTCAATTGTAGTTAGTCTGACTTGAAAGGTGCAGATGTCACTTTGCAGAGACTGTACTTAAAAGTTTGTTGTGGAGACCATTGCACACATCTGTAATACTTCAGAAAAGCGGGGGATGGAGTTCAGTCGGTGTTTGGCTCCTTGACTTGGGCTTCATTTGCCAAGGCTTCCAGGAATATGAGCAGATGATCAGGTTTATATTTCAACATGGAAGGATGCAGGTAGGTGATCAAGAAAGACTCAGAATGTGATATTGCACAATCTGCCTGAGTCTGTCATGAGTTTGGACAGAACAGTAGCACCTGAGGTTGTGGGGGATGTGGGGGGTGGAGGCTACCATCCACGCCCCACAGGGGTAGGGCAGGAAATGTGAACTGAAACAGGAACAGTGTTCACACAGTGTATGAGGGCCCCTCTATAAGTGTCCAAGATAGAGGGCACACACAATTCTGGTGGGGCTTTGCAGGGAAGAGAGGAAGCTGACTGCACTGAGCGATGCAATATGAATCAACAGAACATTAAAAAATAAATCCCCCTCAGGCCCTCATGTAATGTTTACAAGAGGACTGCCTCATAGAGTGCTGTCCCCTGAAGGGCTTTTCCAGAGATCAGGTGATAAGACTCACCGACAGGAGCAATATGATGAAGTCCAGTATAGCCCGCCAGTGGACCCAAATTCAGGAAGTAAGGCTCAACACCCTCAGGCCCCCCCCAACTGTAAATCTGAGGAAGCATTAAACAAGATGGTGGGTGGGGTAAGCCCTCTATGCTGGGGCTGCCGTGATTCCTATCCCGCTGGTGGGGTCCCCAGTGGCTGGTGACTGGCATAGATGCTACAACAATTTCATGGCAAAGGCCCACCGCAGCCCCTGTGGCGCTGGGATGGGCGAGCTCCAGTGGGCCCACTCAGGCCAGTACCCTGGCCTGGGAGTTCCTGAGTGAGTTCGGAGGAGCGCCCCTCCATAGACGCTCTCAAGTTTCGTTACACCACTGTACTACAGCCTTGCCCAGGGCTAGGCAGTGGAGGTAAGTGCCTCTTGCGAAGTAATGGCTTCCAACAGCTTCTGGCGACGTGGCAACGCCGGTACGGCCTCTTCCTCATTTGTGAGGAAGGTTGACGAGCCTGCTCACTCCAACAACAAGATGCAGGATAAATAGCTCCTCTTCCCTCCACTATGCCGGATTGCTCATTCTGTTGCCGTTTGGACACTGTGGGCCAGATGTAGCAAGCAGTTTTGCCCATTCTGTGTCTATGGGAAAATGTGTTTGTACATATGGCCCTGTATGCCTTAAAATATGGGCAGACGAAGTCTCACTTACCAGGGAGCTAAGGGTGAGCCGCCATCTTTGTCTTCGCCTCAGTGTAGGCATTTTGAATCAGAAATTTTGTACCCAGCCCCCAAGTTTGACAGGAAGACATATTGCTATGGAATTACCTAGTCTGTCCTTATCAACCTGAATGCAAGAATGCCCATTTCTAGACATTGTCTGATATTACAGAAGGATGGGTATCAATCAGACAACACTCACGTTGAGATCTAATTTTCATGTAAAGCAGACAATGGATGAATCACAGTTTCTGAGGTGGTGGTCCCTGTGTGCTACAGATTTTAGACTCCAGAGGGGTTGATTTTTTAGAAAAGCAAACTTGTGCCTGAATAGCACTCGAATAAAAGATTGGTCATCAGTTTTTTTTTTTTTTTTTTTTTCTTAAACTTTCTGGAACATTCATGTGTGTCAGTATTGGTTGACATTTTTCAGACACAAGTTTCATCGTATATTTTGACAACTGATGAAGTGCGGGTTTCTGATTGATGGTTGCTGGTTGTTTTATGTAACGAACAGTGTAAAACGGATTACTATATATGCCAAATGTTTGCCAAATTATCTTTAAAGGAGCTTGGGATGTCAGTGAAATTCCTTGGAAGTTGCTGCTTGCTAGATAGACAGAACCCTACTGCTGAAGGAGTTTACAAATTGGTAATTTCAAATGTAGCTAACACATTCTATGACAGCTTTCAGTTATTGACTCACGTTTTTGTACGATTTAGAGCATATTTCTTGCTCTGATGATTATTTGTTCCATATTGAGTCTAATAATCTGCATCCAGATGATGGTGTCAAATCATGGACTTTAGCACATGGTAAAATAATTGAGCTTGTTATGCACAAACTATTCTTCCTTTATAATGAGCATGTCTCATTGCTTAGAGAGTCTGGGAAGCCAGACTTGTAAATGATGGGGACAGAACGTCAGACATTGTGGGGCATTTTCATGTTGTGTAGATTAAATAATTGCAACACATCTAAAGGGGTTTTTAGAAGTATACCCGGAGATTTCCCATAGCAGGTTTGATGAGTTGTTATTTAAGTTTTGAAAGTATTTTAGAATTATTGAAGTGACTGCGAATGAGTTTATCATGTGTGAAAAGAATTCCAAAGTAGTCTATCTCTAACCCCCTGGGTTGGTGTTTGGCACGGATCAGTTACCGATCTCCTCTGAAATGCGGAGCTGGAAATAACGTAAGGGATGTGATAGTATCCAGCCATTAAGAGGAACCCGAAATATCTTTGTTGCTCTGTATATCAACGCCGTTTGGATAGTCATTATAATTTATATTAATTTCCTTATACTTATTCCAGCCCCATTGATCCTTTCCAGGTATCGAGTACCGTTATTCAGAGTGCATGGTACCTCTCCATTAATTTTTTTCATACCCATGCATTAGCACCATGGTTTGCTTTATATTAAATTGCCACTATTTTATATTAATTAGTGAAACATTCTCCTCTGTGCTCAGTTAATTGTTCTCGCCCTGTTGATGGCCCTTTCACTAGTTTATAGGTTGGATTGCCCTCGACAATACACGGCTACAAAGACGTTTGGAAGGTATTTTAATGCAGAACCGAAATATACGGTGTATAAAGCACTTGAATACTCTGCAAGTATCGTGTATATATAGCCCGTCGCGGTTTATTTTGTCTGATCACACTGGGGGACCTATTCCTGCCACCATTACAGTGTGTTCATTACTCATACTGAGCACCTATATGTTTACCTGATGACTAGTTGATATGTGTCCTTCTTCTCTGAACCATGTTCTATATAAACGTTTCTACCTTATTTTTCCTCCTCTACATGATCATTTGTAATCATTCAGGGCCTTATGATGTGTTCATAATGCTATTAAACCTCATAAATATTTTGAAAAGTGAAATCTTGATGAACAGTTTTGCTGCACACATAAATGTGAGTGGCAGCACTGTTGTCTGGTTTTAACTTTCTTTAGTCTTTTGCTTTCCAGATGCCATTGGGGTTTCAGAATGACAAATCTGTTTCTGGATATGCAGTACTAGACTAGTGCAGGGGTTGAGACAGTTCTGTACTTGTCTGTGATGTTGCCATGTGGATGATCGACTTAGTCAGAACCCTCTGCCATGTGACACCTTACACAGAACTTAGGCACTTGAGTCCATGTTGGGGTTTTTAGTTTACTTTTGAACATCTCTTTCATTTCTTGTTTCAGTAAGATCTGTTTGATAAAAGTCACTCTTCATTTTCCTTTCCTTTTTGCTGCAGGTATGTGGCGGCTAAACCTTTTGCCTGCTACTGATAACGGTGGATTGCGTCCTAGAAATGCTTCCCTTGCTTGGGCTGCTGTGGAGTGCTGCTCAGTAACAAGCAGGAAAATGGGGTTTGTAAGACCAGTGGGAGTAAACGATAGCAGGTGTCCGGATGTAGTCCTTATCACCGGGTAAGTTGTTCTCAGGGCTGGTATGGTAGTGTTGTAGTGCCTCACAAATACAGTTTTTGGGAACACAAACATTGAGAAATGAGTATTCTGGCAGGATAAAAAAGAAGGCTTTTCCACTAAGAATAGAAAAAGAATGCAAGAACAAGAAAGGCAGATGACCCAATAGTACCCACAACACAGTCTTCTGGACATCCATAGATCTGGGCTCATCAAGTTCTATTTACTGTTACTTCTCAGAGAGGAAAATGATGAAAATAATAATGTCAACAACCAGGTGGCTGGGTGAGTAGTCTTGCCTAGGGTATCTAGAAGTCCAGTGTCAGTACTCTACACCTTTTACAATTTGTGATACATTACTTTGCAATGTTCACAGTGAAGATGAGTTGGGACAACTCTTGCATGAGGACATGTTGCCTTTTTAGGGCTTCAATTTAGGCCTTATTTATCCAATGTGCATCCGAGATAAGCCAAAGAGCGCTGCTACTAAACTCTGCATGGTTGTCACTTAATCACTTACTTGCAGGAAACATGAGCTGCGCAGAACTTCCCCCCAGTAGCTTCATTATACGAGAAAAGAGGTAGCCAGATTTTATCACATCACATGAATTGCGGGAGAGCATTTGTCAGGATCGAGCCAAATTGACTCTTTTCTGTGTTACATCAAAGCTGGGTCCAAGGAGACAGGAAATAAAGAGGTATTTTCCGAAGCCGTCATTATGTTTCTCGTGCCGCTGTGAACCCAGATATCATTCTGCCTGTAGTGGCTACTATAAGTAAATGGGGTGGTCAGTTCACAACATGTGTGAATCAAAGCATCAGGTGTAGTCAGCGCAGGTTGCCCAGGCATTATCTAGCTGCCTAGACCAAGTAACTTATGTCTTTTGCTAATGCTGCAATTGCTGGTTCTGAGTATTATATGGACACAGTGCCTTCCTGCAAACACCCAGTAGCTGTACATCAGATGTCCCACCCAGTTAGTATGAAGCCCAGGTCATGTATTAATCTGTGGCTTCTTCATGGAAAGGTACCCCCCTCTCAAGTATGTCTTGTGCTGGCGTGGACATTCATCCAGTTTGTATATACTTGGCAGTGTCACAACCATGAATTACAGTATGGCATCATAGTTGATACGGTTTTACAGATATTCTTACCTTGTATTCCATGGCCAACTTTTACATAGTATACAGTGCTTTAGTATTTAATGAATGGAGTGATTCATCTTGGATTATGCAGGCAGGAAATCACAATTCTTAATCTCATAATCCAAATTTTTGTTACCCGTGGAAGAAGTGTGTGAGGTTAATGATCCAATCCTTCATGAGCAGTGACCATCGGGGGTTTCTCGCACTTATGTGCATGGATACTTCATACTCCTTGTCTTCTTTCCCTTCTATTATTAATAGGGAAAATAAGCCATTATTTACTATTAGTACAATTGTTTTTTTTTTTTCAAAAGCTAACTCATTTGATGAGGGTGAAGGTCAAGCATCAGTTTGAGGCATGCTGTGACACAAAGGAGCCTGCACCAGTGTTAGCGAGTCAGACCTCATTAAGTAAACTTACAAGGGAGATGCGCATAGGCCGATGGACCTTTTGAATGTGCTTCAAGGTTTTCCCAACATATAACCCTGTACCAATACAACTCAGTAATGGCAATAATCTATGAAATCAATAATCGATAGGAGTCAGTAATTTCCATGCACCATGACCTCTCAGCCATGAATAACCACACCTTTATGTAAAAGTTAAAATGTTTGTTTCCCTATATTAACAATGATAATGTCACATAACTTAGTCTCAGAATCAAATGATAAAAAATACAGAAACAATACTGGCTGACCAAAGCGGTGAAAGAATCACGATCTAATTAAAGCTTGAGTTACTACACATTCTAAGGTTACAGTACAAACTAATTGCAAGAATAACTGTGCAAAATGAAATAACATACATTTAGTTCAGCAGAGAAAAGACATCAATTGTTATTACATGTAGCGAACTTCATCAGTGAGAACCCCAAATAACATCAGATTAGAATAGCTTGTTGGAGTTCATGCAAAACATTTTAGTAACACAAATTTAGAAAACATCTTACTATGGCTCTATCAAAAGTAGTAGTTGGTACCTAGAAACAAAAGCAAATAGACATAACAATCCGTAACATCGTCTTATACCTTGCCTCAGTGTGGTTCAGCAAGCTGTGACAGTCTTCGTCAACTGGACATAAGTTCAGTCAGCAGGAAATCAAAATTCAGCATAAAAGTTCTGAAAAGCAAAATGTCTCTTTAAGCAGTTCGGAAAAGAATAGCTAAACTCTCAAGAAAGAATGGGGAGAAATGGTTCCTCTCCTCTCAGTGCAGATCGGTAAGTTAGATTTCCTAAAACTACTTCCCACGTTCTTATTGGTCAAAAGAATCACATGTTTACACTTAGTCCAATCAAAATAAAACCCTAAGGGGCATATTTATCCTCCGTTTGCGCCGAATTTGCGTCGTTTTTTTCGACGCAAATTCGACGCAAAACTAACTCCATATTTATACTTTGGCGTTAGACGCGTCTAGCGCCAAAGTTCATGGAGTCAGCGTCATTTTTTTGCGTGAACACCTTCCTTGCGTTAATGGTATGCAAGGTAGGCGTTCCCGTCTTAAAAAATGACTCCGATGCATATGCGTCGTATTTATACTCCCGGGCAAAAATGACGCCCGGGAGTGGGCGGGTCTAAAAAACCCGCATTAGCGCCGGATTTTAACGCCTGGGTCAGGGCAGGCGTTAAGGAACCTGTGGGCTCAGAATGAGCCCAGAGGTGCCCTCCCCTGCCCCCAGTGACACCCCCTGTCACCCTTTCCCACCCCAGGAGGGCACCCAAGGATGGAGGGACCCACCCCAGGGACATTAAGGTAAGTTCAGGTAAGTATTTTAAAAATAAATAAATTGTGGAATAGGGGGGCCTGATTTGTGCCCCCCTACATGCCACTATGCCCAATGGCCATGCCCAGGGGACATAAGTCCCCTGGGCATGGCCATTGGGCAAGGGGGCATGACTCCTGTCTGTGCTAAGACAGGAGTCATTTCAATGGGGGTTGGGTGTCGTAAAAAAATGGCGCAAAACGGGTTGAGGCGATTTTTTTGCCTCAGCCTGACTTGCACCATTTTTGGACGCCCATACTCCATTTTTCCCCTACGCCGGCGCTGCCTGGTGTACGTCGTTTTTTTCCACGCACACCAGGCAGCGCCGGCGGCTAACGCCGGCTAACGTCATTGAATAAATACGGCACCCGCATGGCGCTTCAGAATGGCGTTAGCCGGCGCTAATTTTTTTGACGCAAAACTGCGTTAGCGCAGTTTTGCGTCAAAAAGTATAAATATGGCCCTAAATATAAAGTTTTACTACTACTCTGTTCACATACCGATCATTGGCTCCTCTTCTCCCGCTCTCGTCAGGTATCAATATTGTTGCAGCTTATACTCCAGTCAGTTCTTCCATTGTCTTTGTTGGAAAATGGGTTATTGGTAGGGCAGGTAAGTACCTACACCTAGCAACAAGCCACAAACCTCCACAAAAGTACAGTTAGGTCTCAGTAAATTAATCCCAGCTCTACCCTTGGTAGCTTGGCATCGAGCGTCAAGGCTTAACTTAGGAGACAAAGTGTAAAGCATTCAAATATCACACAACAGTAATTAAATAAAACACAGGAAACAGTTTAAAAATCCAAAACCAATTTATAAAAATAGCTTATATTTTTATCTTTAAAATGACACAAAAACGATTAAAATCGGTTCAGGGGAACCGGAGATATGAATTTTTAAAGTATTATTATTTTCTAGCGCATAGAAACAAAAAGCGCCAATCGGGTCATCTGGTTGCACCAGGACCGGGACAAAGTCAAACTTTCAGGCCGACCGCGATGGAGCCCTGCTCGGCTACAGGTCGCGGGAAGCCTCGGTTAAAAAGTTACCTTCTGACTTAGTCTTTATTTTGAAGTTTTTCTTCACCGGGACGAACCTGCCAGTTGGATCCGACCTCCTGGAGCCCTTGTCCGGATACGCGAAGTCAGTTTCCTCGGTGGTGATTTTTACCTTCGGACTTAGTCGTTTTTTCGAGATGAAAATCCTTCGACCGGGGTAAACCTGGATCTTGATCCGACGTCCGTGGAGCCCTTCTCGGATACGATGGCTGGAAGGTCCCGGTCAACTTTTTACGTTCGGACTTAGTCTCTTTTTCGGATGTTTTTCTTGACCGGGACGAACCACGAAGTCAGGCCGGGTCGCGGTTGAGGCAAGCCGGCTAGAATTTCCGCGTCGAGTCGGTCACTTTATGGAGCTTTTTTCTAAAATTTCTCCAATCTTTTCCAAACTTCTGGGGCTTCACCCAGATCTTCTTTTAAGGTTCTTTTGGGGTCCACAGCTCACCCCAAGGGTCCAGAAGTTCTGTGATGGTCCTTGGGAAGTGCGGACTTCAACTCCCAGAATGCACCTGGCGCAAACTCCTTTTTGGCCACTGGACAGTGGTCAGCTGGTCACTTTTTCAGGAGTTGGTGCAGGGGACTCTGGTTAGCAATTTTTCACCTGTAGCAAACAGGGAGTCCCTCCTTGAACCAGTGGAAGCCAGGCAAAGTCCTTCTTGTGGTGAAGCCCAAGTGTGCAGCTGGTGCAGTCTTTCTGAGTGCAGGGTCCAGGTGCAGGCCAGGGGTCCAGCAGGGCAGTCCTTCTTCTTCTTTAGTTCCTTTCTTGTTGAATTCTGGAGGGGATCTGA
Organism: Pleurodeles waltl; assembly: GCF_031143425.1. Lineage (NCBI taxonomy): Eukaryota > Metazoa > Chordata > Amphibia > Caudata > Salamandridae > Pleurodeles > Pleurodeles waltl. Next base: position 1,135,863,296 of record NC_090440.1, on the reverse strand, counting down.
GGCGTGGGTGCAGGTCTGCCAGTTTTATCCTTGCTCCTGGGTGAAAAGCAGGGGGGCCCTGGTTCTCCAATCAGGGACAGGGTCGTCCCCCTGTGATGACCACTTCCTGGGAAGTGTGGCAAAAATCCATCCCAGAAGGCAACAGTCTCTAAAAATCCAAAATGGATGAATCGGATTTTTGGAGGAGAGATCTGGCTGAGCCCACCCACTGGTGTGGCTAAAAATCATAAACACACCCCTCTCCTGCCCTCTCCTAATCTAATCAAGGGGGCACCTAGCTGTCTGGGGTTGCAGGATGTGGGGGTGTTGCTGGGTGCTGCAAATGTCCTTCTCTGCCTTTGAAGACCAGTTTGGCAGCCCTCCCCCTTCCTGCCTCACCATCTGCTGAGGGGAGATTCTCTCCCCCAAGCACATTCCTTTGTGTGAAGTCAGGCCACTTCACACCTCATTAAAGTAGCCTGGCAGAAGCTGCTGCAGGCTGGCCAATCAGAGCACAGCAGCAAAAACAATGCAGAGCTGAAATTGGCAACTTTTTAGGTAAAGTCTAAACTTTTTACCTGCACTAGTTATATTAAATCCAACAACTGGAAGTTGTGGGATTTATTATAACAATCAATTTGATACCAAATTCTTGGTATGTAACATTTAAGGAGACTTTAAAATTTAAAATAAAGTCTGCCCATTCTAGCCTATGAAGGCCATTTACTTCAATGAGGGAAAAACGAATTTGGCTGTTTTTACCTCACCAGGGCTTATAAATCTACTTTTATAAAGTCCCTGCTTATAGTTACATGGCACCCTGCCCTAGGAGCACATAGGGCACACCTTAGGGGTGACTTATATGTAAAAATAAGGTAGTTTAAGACTTTGGAAGTACCTTTAATTCCAAAGTCGAATTTGCATATATACTTTAATTTAAAAGCAGCCAGCAAGGCAGGCTTGCTTTTAAAATGACACTGGGCACCTCAGCAATGCACCTAGGTGTGCACCACCTATGCTGTGGTCCCTAAACCTACATGCCCTACCATATACTAGGGAATTATAGGTAGGTTTACTTAGCCAATTATAATTAGCCTAATTTGCATATCCATTTTACACAGAGCACAGGCCCTGGGACTGGTTAGCAGTACCCAGGGCACCATCAGAGTCAGGAAAACACCAGCATAAAGTGGAAAATGGGGGCAAAAAGTTAGGGGGCCTCTGCAATCAGCCCCAGTTTCTCACACAACCCCCCCCAGCCCACACGCCCAGGAGACTCAGCCCAACCCTGGGAGAGTCTTCCTGGCTTGTTAGGCGAGGAAGACAGTGAAGAAAACTGGCTGTTTCTTTGCAGGGCCTACTCTGCCTTATATCCTCCTGTCAGGGTCACTCCCTCTGGGTAGTGAAGCCATCCCAACAGTAAAAGGGCCCAACCCAAACTGAAACTTCCCTCTAGGGGGGTCTTCCTCCTCTCTCTCTGCCAACTTGGGTAGTGAGGTGCCCACCTCCCCTACTCCTAACTTTGCTAGGGCAAGACCTAGCTTACCCAAAGAGGCCACCCAACACTTGAGCAACCCCACCATGACCAATAGGGTCAGGGGGCCTACTTTGCTATTGGCCCTGGGGTCTGCCTCCCAGGCCAAGTACAGTGCTGCCAGGAAGGCTAGCACCCAGCAGAGGCTACTGACAGCTGTCAGTACCCAGAACCACACCCTAAGCTCTCCACTGACAGGTGGCTGAGCTGCTTTAAGGGCAACTTTGGGGTCCTGGCACCCCTCTTGCTGTCTAGAGTGGGGGGCTACCACCTCCTGTGGCAGACACCCTCCTTCCACTCTCCCTTCTGTCAGTGCAGGGGCAACATCTTGCATCTGGACAGCTGCCTGACTACTCAGGACTTCCTTGGGGTCAGGTGAGGCCTCACCAGTGCCAACTCTGGGCTCCCCCCCTACTGGGGCAGAAGGCCTTTGGCTCCCTGGAACTCTCTTTAAGAGTGGCCTACCCTTCCTTTTCTTCTTTCCTTTTCTTGGGGACCCCTGTCTCCTAACTGTAGGGACTGACTCCACAGGACTTTGGGTTGGGGGGGCGCCCTGGGCGACCACCCCATCTGTGACCAGACTCACCTCTGGGAGGTCATTGCCCAGGATACAATCTAGGGGAAGGTCAGCACTGACTACCACCCTAATCCAGTCAAGGATACCCTCCCTCTCTAGGGGCACTATGGCTACAGGTTTGGAGGTGACCTCCCCTGTGGCTATCCTGACTTTCTTTGTCTTTCCTGGGACATACATTTCTGGGGTCACTAACCGGTCACTCACTACAGTGTGACTGGCACAGGTGTCTCTCAGGCCAGTGGTAGGGATCCCATTCACTTGAATGTGGTGGAAGTGCCTACTCCCACCCTCAGGGATCACCAGCTTACCATCTGGTCCTGTCTCCCAGCACAATGCTAGGAGGACTTCATCATCTGAGGAATCCTCCTCTATGGCTACACTGGACAGCCCAGTGCTAACCACTTTCTTTGGACAGGCTGCATCTCCTCTGAAGTGACCTGTCTGCTGACAGTCAAAGCAAGCCCTACTGTCCAAGAGCTTTTTTAACCCTGGGTCTCCCTGTCTCTGCATGTCAGAGTGGGAGTGGGATTTACTCTCCTCCTTCTTAGGGTTCTGGGGTACAGAGGGAGTCTCTGTGGTGGGCTTACCACCTCCCTCCTTAGGTTTTTGGGGACCTGTCCCCCCCTTCTTGGAGTCTCCCCCCTGGGACTTGACAACCACCCTGGTTCTCAACCACTCATCAGCTGCCTCCCCTAGCTCTCTAGGGTTGGTCAGCTTAGAGTCCACTAGATGCTGGCGTAACCTTTCTTGGATACAATTGGTCAAGATGTGCTCTCTCATGATCAGATTGTATAACCCCTCATAAGTATTTACTTTGTTGCCAATAATCCAGCCCTCTAGTGCCTTTAGTGAGGTGTCCACAAAGTCAACCCAAGACTGGGTACTGACCTTCTGGGTGTCCCTGAACTTCATTCTATATTGCTCTGGGGTCAGACCAAACTTCTTGACTAAGCACCTCTTCATACTAGGGTATGAATCTGCCTCCTCCCCCCTTAAGGTCAGAAGCCTATCCCTCCCTGAGTTGGGGACCAACTCCCACAAAAGGGAACCCCATTACTGAGGCTTGACTTTCCTCATCTGGAGGGCCCTCTCAAAGGCCCCCAGCCACTTATCGATGTCATCCCCCTCTACATAGGCAGGAACCACCCCTTTGGGTAATCTGGGGGCAAAACCCCCACCCAGGGACACCTCAGTTTCTTTCTCGCTGCTTCCATCTTTTTTTTCTTTGCTTGCCCACTTCTTTTTTTCTAGGGCAAGCTTCTCTGCCTCCAAAGCTATGTAGGCTAGCTGGGCTTCCAGCTCTCTTTCCCTAATGGATGGGTTTTCTCCTCCTGAAAGGACCCTCTTCCTACCACTAGCTTTGGGTCTGCCCCTAGTGACTGTATCCATTGAGGACCGTTCCTCCTCTTCCTCACTTGGGGTCTGATGCCTTCCCTCCCCTGAGTGGTTAGAGTTAGCATCTTCCTCTTTTTCTTCCCCCTCTGGAGCTTCCTCTGTCTCTACCTCTTGGGCCTCATCCCATGCTGTCAGGGATTTAATCAGGATTTCCTTCCTGAGATTAGTGGTTGCAGGCAACTCCCTCTCAATACACAACCCCCTAAGCTGGACTACGGTCAGTGTGGGTAGGCTAGCCAGATCAAGCTCCATGGTTCCCTAGTTTTGTGTCAACAAAAACTTTTTGCAAAAATTGGAAACAAGAATTTAGAAAAATTATAAAAATTCAATAATTGAAATTAATCCAAATTAATTTTAAAACAAAATTTAAAATTAAAAATTAAAAACAATTTTTGCACTAGGACAATTTAAAGGATTTTTAATTTGTTTTATCTAAAACTGTAACGTGATATTGAACACAAGTACAGGATCCCGTCGCTGCTTCCAATTATGTTGGAAAATGGGTTATTGGTAGGGCAGGTAGGTACCTACACCTAGCAACAAGCCACAAACCTCCACAAAAGTACAGTTAGGTCTCAGTAAATTAATCCCAGCTCTACCCTTGGTAGCTTGGCATCGAGCGTCAAGGCTTAACTTAGGAGACAAAGTGTAAAGCATTCAAATATCACACAACAGTAATTAAATAAAACACAGGAAACAGTTTAAAAATCCAAAACCAATTTATAAAAATAGCTTATATTTTTATCTTTAAAATGACACAAAAACGATTAAAATCGGTTCAGGGGAACCGGAGATATGAATTTTTAAAGTATTATTATTTTCTAGCGCATAGAAACAAAAAGCGCCAATCGGGTCATCTGGTTGCACCAGGACCGGGACAAAGTCAAACTTTCAGGCCGACCGCGATGGAGCCCTGCTCGGCTACAGGTCGCGGGAAGCCTCGGTTAAAAAGTTACCTTCTGACTTAGTCTTTATTTTGAAGTTTTTCTTCACCGGGACGAACCTGCCAGTTGGATCCGACCTCCTGGAGCCCTTGTCCGGATACGCGAAGTCGGTTTCCTCGGTGGTGATTTTTACCTTCGGACTTAGTCGTTTTTTCGAGATGAAAATCCTTCGACCGGGGTAAACCTGGATCTTGATCCGACGTCCGTGGAGCCCTTCTCGGATACGATGGCTGGAAGGTCCCGGTCAACTTTTTACGTTCGGACTTAGTCTCTTTTTCGGATGTTTTTCTTGACCGGGACGAACCACGAAGTCAGGCCGGGTCGCGGTTGAGGCAAGCCGGCTAGAATTTCCGCGTCGAGTCGGTCACTTTATGGAGCTTTTTTCTAAAATTTCTCCAATCTTTTCCAAACTTCTGGGGCTTCACCCAGATCTTCTTTTAAGGTTCTTTTGGGGTCCACAGCTCACCCCAAGGGTCCAGAAGTTCTGTGATGGTCCTTGGGAAGTGCAGACTTCAACTCCCAGAATGCACCTGGCGCAAACTCCTTTTTGGCCACTGGACAGTGGTCAGCTGGTCACTTTTTCAGGAGTTGGTGCAGGGGACTCTGGTTAGCAATTTTTCACCTGTAGCAAACAGGGAGTCCCTCCTTGAACCAGTGGAAGCCAGGCAAAGTCCTTCTTGTGGTGAAGCCCAAGTGTGCAGCTGGTGCAGTCTTTCTGAGTGCAGGGTCCAGGTGCAGGCCAGGGGTCCAGCAGGGCAGTCCTTCTTCTTCTTTAGTTCCTTTCTTGTTGAATTCTGGAGGGGATCTGAGGCGTGGGTGCAGGTCTGCCAGTTTTATCCTTGCTCCTGGGTGAAAAGCAGGGGGGCCCTGGTTCTCCAATCAGGGACAGGGTCGTCCCTCTGTGATGACCACTTCCTGGGAAGTGTGGCAAAAATCCATCCCAGAAGGCAACAGTCTCTAAAAATCCAAAATGGATGAATCGGATTTTTGGAGGAGAGATCTGGCTGAGCCCACCCACTGGTGTGGCTAAAAATCATAAACACACCCCTCTCCTGCCCTCTCCTAATCTAATCAAGGGGGCACCTAGCTGTCTGGGGTTGCAGGATGTGGGGGTGTTGCTGGGTGCTGCAAATGTCCTTCTCTGCCTTTGAAGACCAGTTTGGCAGCCCTCCCCCTTCCTGCCTCACCATCTGCTGAGGGGAGATTCTCTCCCCCAAGCACATTCCTTTGTGTGAAGTCAGGCCACTTCACACCTCATTAAAGTAGCCTGGCAGAAGCTGCTGCAGGCTGGCCAATCAGAGCACAGCAGCAAAAACAATGCAGAGCTGAAATTGGCAACTTTTTAGGTAAAGTCTAAACTTTTTACCTGCACTAGTTATATTAAATCCAACAACTGGAAGTTGTGGGATTTATTATAACAATCAATTTGATACCAAATTCTTGGTATGTAACATTTAAGGAGACTTTAAAATTTAAAATAAAGTCTGCCCATTCTAGCCTATGAAGGCCATTTACTTCAATGAGGGAAAAACGAATTTGGCTGTTTTTACCTCACCAGGGCTTATAAATCTACTTTTATAAAGTCCCTGCTTATAGTTACATGGCACCCTGCCCTAGGGGCACATAGGGCACACCTTAGGGGTGACTTATATGTAAAAATAAGGTAGTTTAAGACTTTGGAAGTACCTTTAATTCCAAAGTCGAATTTGCATATAACTTTAATTTAAAAGCAGCCAGCAAGGCAGGCTTGCTTTTAAAATGACACTGGGCACCTCAGCAATGCACCTAGGTGTGCACCACCTATGCTGTGGTCCCTAAACCTACATGCCCTACCATATACTAGGGACTTATAGGTAGGTTTACTTAGCCAATTATAATTAGCCTAATTTGCATATCCATTTTACACAGAGCACAGGCCCTGGGACTGGTTAGCAGTACCCAGGGCACCATCAGAGTCAGGAAAACACCAGCATAAAGTGGAAAATGGGGGCAAAAAGTTAGGGGGCCTCTGCAATCAGCCCCAGTTTCTCACAGTCTTCTCCTGGGAAGGTCAGTCTTACAGAAACTACGTTAAACATTGAATCCCTAGCTAGTACAGCATCTTCTAACAAGCAGTTTCTCATGAGAACAATCTTCAGCTACGAGCACATGGTCACTACAGTGGAAAATCACAATTTAATTCTCTAAGCAGCCATTTTATAAGTTGCCTAAGAAAGCAGCTTGACATGAGGCCGTGAGGCCCAAAACCTCACTAAGTTAAGGCCTACGATTAATAAAGCTAATACATAATACATAACCTTTAATATGACATATTACTACATTAATCAAACAAAAGCTCAGCATTTCACATTAATAAGCATTAATAAGTACACTTTGTGAACATTGACGGCCACTCAAGTGGGCACACCTTCAAATGCGTGCATTATCTGTCTCTAAGTTAAGTTGGAAGGGGCATGGTGCCCAGAGTGCTTCATCCTGCTAAGGACAGAAGTAGTGGATGGATCTCTCCACTGGGTCTGGAGGGGGCTTGGTGCCCAGAGTGCTTCATCCTGCTAAGGACAGAGTTAGTGGATGGATCTCTCCACTGGTTCTGGAGGGGGCATGGTGCCCACAGTGCTTCATCCTGCTAAGGACAGAGGTAGTGGATGGATCTCTCCACTGGTTCTGGAGGGGGCTTGGTGCCCAGAGTGCTTCATCCTGCTAAGGACAGAGGTAGTGGATGGATCTCTCCACTGGTTCTGGAGGGGGCATGGTGCCCAGAATGCTTCATTCTGCCTGTGACGGACTCAGTAGCGTCAGTGCCCTTGGCGCTCATGGGCCAGCGTTGCTTGAGATGGCGGTGCCCTGTTCAGCGGTGCATGAGACGACGGTGCCCTGTACAGCGGTGCATGAGACGACGGTGCCCTGTTCAGTGTGGTGCTTGAGACGGCGGTGCCCTGTTCAGCGGTGCTTGAGACGGCGGTGCCATGTTCAGTGGTGCATGAGATGGCGGTGCCCTGTTCAGCGGTGCATGAGACGCCGGTGCCCTGTTCAGCGGTGCATGAGACGCCGGTGCCCTGTTCAGCGGTGCTTGAGACGGCGGTGCCCTGTTCAGCGGTGCTTGAGACGGCGGTGCCCTGTTCAGCGGTGCTTGAGATGGCGGTGCACTGTTCAGCGGTGCTTGAGACGGCGGTGCCCTGTTCAGCGGTGCTTGAGGCGGCGAACCCTGTTCAGCAGTGCTTGGAGCGGCGGTCTCCTTTGCAGTGACTCAGCTGCTGGCGGTCCTTCATGGCCCAGTGGGGCTTTTGCTGGCGGTCCTTCATGACCCAGCGGGGTTTTTGCTGGCGGTCCTTGATGGCCCAGAGGGGCTTTTGCGGGCGGTCCTTCATGGCCCAGCGGGGCTTTTGCTGGCGGTCCTTCATGGCCCAGCTGGGCTGGTGCTGGCGGGGGCCTCCTGGGTAGCTGGGCTGGGGCTGGTGCTGGCGGTGGCCTCCTGGGCAGCTGGGCTGGTGCTGGCAGTGGCCTCCTGGGCAGCTGGGCTGGTGCTGGCCTCCTGGGCAGCTGGGCTGGTGGCCTCCTGGGCAGCAGGGCTGGTGCTGGCAGTGGCCTCCTGGGCAGCAGGGCTGGTGCTGGCGGTGGCCTCCTGGGAAGCTGGGCTTGTGCTGGCGGTCCGTTCCTGGGCAGCTGGGCTTGTGCTGGTGGGCCTGTCCTGGGCAGCTGGGCTTGCGCTGGCGGTCCGGGCCTGGGCAGCTGGGCTTGTGCTGGAGGTGGCCTCCTGGGCAGCTGGGATGATGGCGGTCTTCTCCGCTGTGCTGCTCTTCCCAGGCTTGCCAACTTTCTTGTGCCCCTTCCCCACCTTGGAAGGTGTTGCAGCTGACTCCACACTCCCACCTGTACCCCTGGGAGCGGCTTTGGTGGCTGGAGTCTTCCCCCTCTCCCGCCGGGCACTGGCCAACTTCTGATGCTTCACAGGTGGGGGACTGTCTGTGCTGTGGCTCCGTGCCACACTGGCTGCCCTGGTGGCCGGTGCACTCCATATTCCGGTGACTACAGGCACCACTGGTCCCGGAGATGTTGTGGCTAAGGTGCTAGTTCGGGACCTAGGAGAGGGACGGGGTGGGGGAGGTGTGGGAAAGAGGTCAAGGTTGGACAGGAAAAGTTTATGGGAGACACTGGGACAGGTAGCTGGAGGGGGTTTGGGAGTGGAGGAAGAGTTTGTGGTTGTAGGAGGTGTTTGTTTGCTGACTTTGGGTGAAGGTGCATGCGCTGGAGGCTGTCGTGAGGTGGATGGCTGTTGGGTGGGTGTGTGCCTGCATTTGTGTATCTTGGGAGGGGGCATCACAGACACACTGGGAGAGGACACAGGGGACGTGTGAATGGTAGTGGGGGTGGTGACTGCACGTGAGCGGGGTGTGGTGGTGGGTGTGCTTGTGATGGTAGTAGTGGCTGTAGAGGTAGTGCATGCAGGTGTGAGTGTAGATGAGACTGGGAGGAAGGAGGGAGACGAGGAGGAGCGGAACACAGTGGAGGCAGTGGATGTTGGTGTATCTGTATGCGTGTGATGCTTGTGTGAGTGCCCGTGGGATATGTGGTGCTCATGTTTGCCTGACCTTCCCTTGTGTGTTGACGTGTGTGTATGCTGGTTTGTAGGTGTGCTTCTGATAGGCTGGGGTACAGGGGATTGGGTCTGGGTGGAGGAAGGTGGAGGGGGGAGGCTAGACACAGGGACAATGGCAGCCATCAGTGCTGAGGCCAGAGTCTGATAAGCTCGCTGAAGGGCTGTCTGACCAGAATGAATGCCCTCCAGGAATGCATTTGTTTGTTGCAACTGCCGTTCTACACCCTGGATGGCATTCAAAATGGTAGACTGCCCAACAGTGAGGGACCTGAGGAGGTCAATGGCCTCCTCACTGAGGGCAGCAGGGGTGACTGGGGCAGGGCCTGAGGTGCCTGGGGTGAAGGTGATGCCCACCCTCCCGGGTGAGCGGGCACTGGGCGAAGGCTGAGGGGCTGCTGGGAGGGTGGTGCTGTACTGGGAGGTGGCGGCTGTACCTGTAGATGGGGGGACACAGATGTTGCCGCCACCACAAGGGGGCTCCCATCAGAGGACGAGTCCGTGTCACTGGTCTCAGCTCCTGTGCCCGCCGTGGAGCTCCCCTCGCCCTCCGTCCCACTGGTGAAGTCCGATTCTGTAGTGTGGCCCTCCATGGCCATGTGGGATGCAGCCCCCTTGTGCTCCGGTGCCACTGCTCCTCCGCATGATGATGCTAATGCACACAAGAACAGGGATACCACAAAAAGGGGGGGCACGACAGAAGAAAGACATGTTGAGTGCATGCATTACCACTATCGTTGGCGGACACGACACACACAGAAGCCCCCTGCACTACGCCGCGCTCTTGGGCGCCACTTTTCAATTCCTGGGAAATGGCCTACTAGGCTATGGACGACATCTGCACACATGGATGACACAGGGGCATGACTAGGTGTACTTGGCACTCTACAGAGGTGGGGTGGGGTGCCACATGGCCTGCCTTACGGAGGGACCTTGCCTACGGAACTCGCCCTGGCCGAGGGAAACCCACAGCCCACCTCCCCCACCCAGACACCTCCACTGCGTGCAAAATCGGCAGAATGCAAGTGTACTCACCCCCTTGTTTCTGCTGTGATGCCCTCAAGCGCCCATCCAACTCCTAGTACGCCACCGCCAGGATCCTGAACATCAGGGGGGTCATGGTGCGACGGGCACCCCTCCCACATTGGGAGGCCATCCCCAGCTGAGCCTCTGCCGTCTTCTTGCTCCAGCGGCGAATGTCCTCCCATCTTTTCCAGCAGTGGGTGCTCCGTCTGTGGTAGACCCCCAGGGTCCGGACGTCCTTGGCGATGGCATGCCAAATATATTTTTTCTGGTGGGCGCTGACCTACATGATTTGTACAGGGGGAAGAGAAAGTTATTACCAACTGCACCGTCAAAGTGATTGGCCCCCATCCCTACCCTTGCCATGTGGCACATGCACTCACCGTCGTTTCATGCACGCAACACTCTCCCCCCTTCCTTCTTACATCCACCCCTCTCCACACAGGCATAGCCCATACAGCATGCTCCCAGTGTACTTACCTGTTTGTCTGGAGGACCGTAGAGTAGCGTGTACTGGGGGAGGACCCCATCCACGAGTTTCTCCAACTCCTCTGAGGTGAAGGCAGGGGCCCTTTCCCCAGACACTCGAGCCATTGTCTCTTCCAGACCGAGGTCACAGCAGCACTTGCAGTGTAGGTCCTATCCTGTCGAAGATCAGGTATCGAGTGATTGAACAGATGGCGGTCACGTCCGCGGCGGTGCGTACCGTCACCGCCGGCGTACATCGTCATTTACTCCTGGGACCCATAGGGTCCAATGTTAGCCAATGCAGCATTGCACCGTGGTCTTTGACTGCCTACCGCGACGGTGTACAACGCCAGCGCAGTTACCTCACATCCAATTGTCCCACTTTACAGGTCAGGCAGCCGCCATTTCAGGGGCCCACATGCCTTAATTGTCAACTGCGTCACACATACCTAGGCCTAGACTCAACACACATACAGGCCACTTTTTAGATTGTGAATGGTGTTCTGTGTAAGCTGTGGGTACGTACCTCTGAGTTGTTTGACTCTGTGCTCGCTGTTGTCCTTCAGAGGCACCGTCCGCTGGGACATGTGAGGAGATGGCGGCATACTCCGGTGTACCGACCGTTGGTGGACCTGTCGACAATGGAGGAAAGACATGTGATAATCACATACAGGCTTGACCGTGCACAATCTAGGAACTGTGTACCCAGTTGGAGCCAGACCTGATGTCAGCTATCCGCCATCCGACAGGAATCCCTCCACAAGTGCAGGTCCTGTCAGTGCTCCATTTCCTTGCAATTGGGTTATTTCAAACAACAGTGGCCATAGCATCAGGGATGTCCCAGCCTATGTTTTCTAACGTGTTGTCCAGAGTGTTGTCTGCCCTGCAACACATGTAGAGCTACATCGTTTTCCCTCAGGTGGAGGATTTGTCCTACAGTGAAAGGTGATTTCTATGCCCTGGGACATATCCCCAACATCATAGGTGCCATTGATGGGACACATGTGCCTTTGGTACCCCCCCACAGGAGTGAACAGGTGTACAGAAACCAGAAGAGTTATCATTCCATGAATGTACAGATGGTATGTTTGGCAGACCAGTACATCTCCCATGTGAATGCCATGTTCCCTGGCTCAGTGCATGGCGCCTACATCCTGCAGAGTAGCAGCATCCCTTATGTGATGGGTCAACTCCAGAGGCACCGTGTGTGGCTATTAGGTGAGCACATGGAAGCTAGTCAGTGGGAATTGTTGTCTGGGGGTATCCCTCCAGGTTAGTGTGTGTCTAACAGTTGTCCCTCGCCATTTGCAGGTGACTCTGGTTACCCCAACCTGTCATGGCTACTGACCCCAGTGAGGAATCCCAGGACAAGGGCAGAGGAACGCTACAATGAGGCCCATGGGCAAACTAGGAGGGTGATTGAGCGGACCTTCGGCCTCCTGTAGGCCAGGTTCAGGTGTCTCAATATGACAGGTGGATCCCTATTCTACTCACCAAAGAAGGTGTGCCAGATCATCGTGGCCTGCTGTATGCTTCACAACTTGGCTTTGCGACAACAGGTGCCTTTTCTGCAGAAGGATGGTCCAGATGGCGGTGTTGTGGCAGCTGTGGAGCCTGTGGACAGTGAAGACTAGGAAGCAGAGGAAGAAGGCATGGACAACAGGGACTCAGTGATCCAGCAATATTTCCAGTGAAACACAGGTAAGAATACAGACCTGCCTACTACATGTACTTAAACACTACTGCCTCTCTACTGTCCGTCGTTTTCATCCAGTGTATGGTCACTGAGTTGTCACTTTCCCTTACGATTTCACAGATCTGGGTCCCACAGCGTGACATCTGCTTTGATTCCTCATGGACTAGAGCTGTGTGACATAGGTATGTTGACATTACAAATGAAAGAGGTTTTTGCCACAGTTATTGCTAATACAGTATTCTGAAATCACAGACCGACTCCAGATTGTTTAGTGCTTTAAGGGTGTTTATTTAAGTGCTCAGTATTGGAGGGGGTTGTAAAATGGTGAGGGGTGATGGCGGAGGAATGTCCATGGCAGAGTCCAGTCTATTAGTCTCACAGGTGCATTGCCCAAATGGGCATAGGAAGTGGAGCTCGGGCAGTTTAAGGATGGACAGGGTGACAAAGTGGGACAGTAGGATGGCATTCAGGGTGGTCTCATTTCTTGGCGGGGGTCTTGGCATCGTTATCTGTCTTTGTCCTGGATCTCAGGGACCGTTTGCGTGGTGGTTCTCCCTCTGCAGGAGGTGGGGTGCTGGTGTGGTGGTCCTGTGGCGGTGCATCCTGTCCACTAGCGCCGGCGGAGGTGGTGGGCAGTTCATCGTCCAGGCTAGTGTCTGGGGCCCCTTGTAGTGCCGCAGTGTCCCTCCTGGTGTTGAGTACTTCCTTCAGCACCCCTACGATGGTGCCCAGGGTGGAATTGATGGTTCTGAGTTCCTCCCTGAAGCCCATATACTGTTCCTCCTGCAGGCGCTGGGTCTCCTGAAACTTGGCCAGTACCATTGCCATCGTCTCCTGGGAGTGGTGGTAGGCTCCCATGATGGAGGAGAGGGCCTCGTGGAGAGTGGGTTCCCTGGGCCTGTTCGCCCCCTGTCGCACAGCAGCCCTCCCAGTTCCCCTGTGTTCCTGGGCCTCCCTCCCATGGACCGTGTGCCCATTACCAGTGACCCCAGGTCCCAGTAGCTGTTGGGGTGGTGGGTTAGCCTGGGTTCCCTGCAGTGGTGGACACACTGCTGATTGACGTGTCCTGGGGACTGAGGTATGGGCCCGCGGGGTGGGTGCTGTGCTGGTGTTTCCAGAGGGGGGAAGCTCTGTGGTGGCCTGTGACTGGGTGTGGGGAACCGACTGTCCCGAGGTCCCCAATGGGCCGGGCTGGTCATCTAGATCCAGTTGGACAGAGGTGCGGTCATCACTGTGGGCCTCTTCGGTTGGTGGTGTGGACATGTGTGAACCCTCCTGTCCGGTGACGTTGGGTAGGGGTCCTGCAGGGGTATAAAAGAATGTTTATTACATCTGTGTTTGGCATGGTGTGCAATGGGTGGGTGACCGTGTACCCCAGTGCTTGCATTCCTGTGTGGGACCTTGTGTGATTATGATTTAGGGGGTATATGGGTATGTGCAGTGGGCATGCTTTAGTGATGGGTGTCCATGCTTTGTTGTTGCATGCAGGGCTTGGGGTTAGGATGTGTGGTTTGTGATGTTGGGACATTTGTGAGGAGTTAGAGTGGTGGTGGTAAGGGTGAGGGTGGGGGTATGTGCTGGCATGCAGGTAGGGTGGGGGATGTAATAGTTAAGATTTGACTTACCAGAGTCCATTCCTCTACCTACTCCTGCGAGGCCCTCAGGATTCAGAATCACCAAGACCTTCTCCTCCCATGTTGTTAGTTGTGGGGGAGGAGGTGGGGTCCGCCGCCAGTCCGCTGAACCGCCAGGTGGTGTCTTAAGACCACGGAAAGCACCTTCCTCCGTAGGTCGTTCCACCTCTTCCTGATGTCCTCCCGATTTCTTGGGTGCTGCCCCACTGCGTTGACCCTGTCCACTATTCTTTGCCATAGCTCCATCTTCCTTGCAATTGAGGTGCGCCCGGACGATTTCCTCAACCATGACCCTGAGCTCCTCCTCCAAGAACCTGGGGTGTCGTTGCCGTGCCATGGGGTGGTGTAAGTGATGTGTGGGGTGTTGTGTGGGGTGATAAGCGTGCTGATGTGTAGTGGTGTGTAGTGTACGGGCCGTGGAAGTTATGTGGGTGATGGTGTTGTGTGTCTGTGGATGCTTGTATTGTTGATGGTAGTGTCTCTCTCTGGCCTTCGTTCATGATTTATTGTCGTAAGGGTTTGTGGGTGTGTGTTTTATATAGTATTGAGTGTGTGGGAGTGGTGTGTGTATGTGTATCAGGTGTGTGTATTTCGAATTGTCCCATGTGGCTGTGTTTTGTAGGAGTGTGTGAATTTTGAGCGCTGCGGTGTGTACCACCATTGGAATACCGCGGTTGAAAGACTGCCACGTGGATTTGTGTGTCGTGATAGTGTGGGTGTATTTCTGTTGGCTTGACAGTGGAGGTTATGTTTTCGCCAGTTTATCACTGACCTTTGGTGTGGCGGACTTGTGTGGGTGTCTGAATTTTGGCGGATTCTGTTCTGTGGGTCATAATAGCTGTGGCGGTTTTCCGCTGCCGCGGCAGTGTGTTGGCGGTCTTCTGCACGGCGGTATGCGGCTTTTACCGCCAATGTTGTAATGACCGCCCTAGTTCTTTCAATTCTTTCAAATCAGCAATTTCATTAGTCAGATTAGTAAGTAAGCTTCTAAATTATTTGCTGTTATCAGGAATATATGAGCAGCAATGCCTCAAAGTAAGCATTTTGCAAATTCCGCCATCCTTTGCTAAAAGAATGTCTAACGCAAGGCGGTTCTGACATCATAGTTCTTTCCGCAGCCAATTCTGAATCAATCAGGATCATGACTCCTGCAGAATTTTAAACATGTTATCCACAATAGTAGACAACTTTTTAATTTTATTGACTTCAGAACCACTCCAACTGAAGGAATCATTGCTCCAAATATATCTCCTGTATACCATAAGGAGACTCTCTACTTTGTCTACTGTGATGTAACTCAGTCAATTTCGGTAATCTTTTCAAGTCATCAAGTTGGAATATCTTTGGGAAAACTATACCTAAATAACATGTGCCATACCATCTTCTCAGAAGACGGTAATAAGCATTAGGTCCACAAATGTAATACGTATCAGGAATCGCTGGATCCTGTCCATTCAACATAACTGTGCATTTACTCTTAAACAAAAACACACATTTACATTCACTTGTTCCCACAAATAGAGTGTCAGTACTAGATCGAGGTCTATATACAAAAGCTTCCCTACGTGTTGCGCATCGAAAGCTAATTTCCCCTGTGTTTTTATTTCATTATAAGCATAATAATTTCTAAAAGTTCTTTACTGTAAGCCCTTTTGTAACTTCTCCTTCAATGCCTTTTTCCTGCCTTCTGTCTGATCTAAGAAGCTCTTTTCTAAAGGTGTAAGCAAGCATGTCAAGTTATTTTTGTGCGCATATGCTGGGCCAAAATTTAAGGTAGGCTCAAAGGAACCTCTCACTAATACTATTTCATTGTCCTTAGCTGCTCTACTTAGATATCTAATTATGGGGACAAACCAAAACACAACATTATGATTAGAAAATAAATATTGAATGTGCTCCTAGTTATATACTCTTGGTGGTAACAGACTACAACTTATCCCATAAGTAAGAGGCAAACTATCATAGGTTAACTCCTTTCCTCAATTAATGAAGGAATCTGCATACACACATAACAATTCCTCACATCCATCGTCTCAACTCATTCACTCAATAAGTGACAGAAGACATTAGAAAAGAGTTCCCCTTGAACATTGTCTATGTGCAGATACTTCTCATCTAACCTAAACTTCTCTATCGCTGTTAATGCAGTAGTTGTGTATAAAGCTGAAGTATGGTTGGCTCTACTCTCGTAAAGAACAGTCATACCCACAATCAATATAACACACAATATCACACATGCAACTGCCACCAATACTCATGTATTTACAGCACCTGTTCTTTCTACCCTGCTGGCTAATGTTACCCATGATCTGTAAAGAATCAGAAAGTAGAAGAGAAAAATTTAGCAACTATGCAGCAAAAATCAAAAACAAATATCCTCAATCTTCTGTCAGCAGTTATTTACAGCTTTCAGTCTCACTTCCAGGATCCTTTGTCAAAAATCGATTTAGCAGCTTGTCAAGTCAGATTATTTTGTCAAATCAGGTTATCAAAGTATTTTCCAGTTACTCTCAATAATATGTTTTCCTTTATGCTTTCTCAAATTTGTCTCAACAGTTCAATTAATTGATTCCCTTCAAGTGCCAAAATATTG
Source organism: Pleurodeles waltl (assembly GCF_031143425.1). Lineage (NCBI taxonomy): Eukaryota > Metazoa > Chordata > Amphibia > Caudata > Salamandridae > Pleurodeles > Pleurodeles waltl. The sequence goes on along the minus strand of NC_090440.1, from coordinate 1,135,846,859 downwards.
ATCTGGAATGTTTCGATCAAAACAAAAAAACAAAAAATCTATTTGCCATTCACTTGTTGTTGCATACGCCCATTCAGAACCTGAGTACCTTCGACTTGTTATTTTCTTTCTTTTCAACTTACGATCCCCATTCAGTTCTCCTTCAATCAGGTCTTCTCTCCTTGTCGTATCTACTTCTTCCTCGATTGTTGTCACAACAACTTCTTCTGTTTTGTTTGCATGTGATTCCGGCCACTAATCTCCTTTCAATGCACCCTTGGTCAGTGCTCTTTTCAGTGTTGTACTTTAAACTTCTTCTTGCTCAGCAGGACTTTCTCTTGACGGACCTGCAACTGGTTCAGGAGGAGTCAGATCACATTGGCTTTGATCCTCATCTCCTTCCCCCTCGTGATCTGGCGTTTGCTCTGTTTGTCTCTCAAAATCATCTGCTTCTGGAGAGCCCTCCTCTGACTAGACTCTCCTGCTCCATCAATTGAGATTGGCTCACTGTCACTCTCCTGGAGGTCTTCTCCTTCGTCTCTCACAGGAGTGACAGAACCTTTCTCAACTCTCTCAGATCCGGTCTCAGTTCCTCTTTCTTCTCTTTCTGGCTCTGAGGCTTGTCTGGTCATTCTTGGTACTCTCAACAACTCCTTCTCATTGTCCAAAGGACATGCCACTTTTTTGTATGGCTTAGGTGTATCCAGTTCGGAATTTAAGCACACTTCACAGATGTGGTTGTGATTAGTACCACCTGCAAAGGGCCTTTTGACCGAGGTTCCAAACACGTCTTCCTCACGTTTTCGGACCACAACCCAGTCCCCAGCTCTCAAGTTTTGTACTTGATCTTGGATCGGTGGCAGTGTGAGCCTGCTGAGAGAAAGAGTGAACCACAACAGCCAGACCTTTGCAGTAGTTCAACACCATACCATCTGTTATGTTCACAAGAGCATTTGCAGGGACCACGGGAAACATCATAGCTCTGCCCATGAGGATCTTGTGCGGTGATAATCCTATTTTCCTGTCAGGTGTGTTTCTTATTGTCATCGGAACTAATGGCAGTGCGCCTGGCCACTTCAGATTCGTGGACGCACACATTTTCGCCATTCTTGATTTCAAGGTACCATTAATTTGTTCCACTAGTCCTGATGCTTCAGGGCGGTAACTACAATTCAACTTCTGCTCAATGTTCAATGCTGCCCATAGCAATTTAATAACTTCATTGTTGAAGGGACTTTCCCTATCTGATTCTAAAGAGGTTGGAAACCCAAAATATGGTATCAGTTCCCTAAGCAATAGTTTCACAACTGCGAGGCTTTAATTTCTTCATGTAGAGTACGCTTGATTCCAATGACTGAAGATGCAGACAATCACCAACACATATCTCAATCCTCCACACACAGGCAACTCAATAAAATCCATTTGCATTCTGCTGAATGGACCTCCTGCTCTTCCAATGTGGCTCAAATTAACCACTGTCCCTTTTCCCACATTCATCTGTTGACAAATGACACAGCAATGGCAATCTGCTTCAGCAACTTGTGTAAGCCTCAGATTGAAGCAATTATGTTCCAAAAAGCGAATCATGCATCCCTTCCAACATGTGCTTGAACATGATAATACCTAGCCATTTGAGACCACAAACTGTTCTTCAAAACCAATTGACCCTCTTCTGAAACCCACAATTCATCCTGTCGCTGTACACATTTAATTTTGCTCCATGATCGTTTTTCTCCCCTGTCAACATTATTCTGCATTGGTCTCAATTCTTCCAATGTATCAATTACAGGCCATGCAAAACTTGGACATGGTTCATCTTCTTCAGGTAATGATTCCCACGTATCCTTCAAAGATATACAGTTCAATGCGCATAATTTTGCGACTTGATGTGCATATCCATTTCCCATTGACACAAAATCTTGCGATTTCAGATGTGCACTGCATTTCACCACAGCAATCTTTTCAGGCATTTGAATAGCTTGCAACAATTCTTTAATTCTCTCACCATTTCTTACTGGTGAACCAGAAGAGGTCGTGAAACCTCTCTGTGACCACAATTGGCCAAAGTCATAGAATATTCCAAATCCATACTTGCTATCCATTTAGATGGTAACTTTAGGCTGAGCAGAAACATAGCACGCTCTAGAAAGGGCTACCAGTCCTGCCACTAGTGCAGAATATACTCCTCGAAGCCAGGATGCTTCCAGTATACCAGAAATTGTGCATACGGAATATCCAGCTCTCAGTACTCCTGTATTGTCTCTTAGACAGGAACCATCAACAAAAATAATTTGGTCATTTTTTACCAATTAGGTGTCTCTAATATCAGGTCTCAGTTTCGTGCACAGATCAGTTACTTCAAGACAATCATGCTCAAGGTCTTTCAACTTTTCAATTTCAATATTTTCATTCGGAAGCAAGGTTGCCAGGTTCAGCACTGTAAATTTTTTCAATGACATATTAGGTGACCCTAGAACACTCTTCTCATATCATGTCAATCTTTCACCTGTCAGGTACTGGGTTTTGGTTCTGGTAAGTAAAACTTCAACTGAGTGAGGGACCATTATGGTTAAAGGGTGTCCAATCACAATGCTTTCACACTGTGCGAGACTCTGTCCAACTGCTCAACTGCATGCAAACAACCTGGTAAAGCTGCTGCGACTGGGTCCAAAGTAGCTGAAAAATATGCTACTGGGTGGTTTACACCTCCATGGACCTGCGTCAAGACAGACAAAGAACATGCATCAACCTCATGACAAAACAACATGAAGGACTTAGGGGGTCATTCTGACCCCGGCCGGCGGCAGAAGCCGCCGGCCTGGCTGGAACCTCCAGAATACCGCTGCGCGGTCAAAAGACCGCCGCGGGTATTCTGAGTTTCCCGCTGGGCGGGCTGGCGACCGCCAGAAGGCCGCCCGCCCAGCGGGAAACCCCTTCCCACGAGGAAGCCGGCTCCGAATGGAGCCGGCGGAGTGGGAACGGTGCGACGGGTGCAGTTGCACCCGTCGTGATTTTCAGTGTCTGCTATGCAGAAACTGAAAATCTCAGTGGGGCCCTGTTAGGGGGCCCCTGCAGTGCCCATGCCATTGGCATGGGCACTGCAGGGGCCCCTGTTAGGGGGCCCCACGACACCCGTTACCGCCAGCCAGGTTCTGGCAGTCAAAACCGCCAGAACCAGGCTGGCGGTAAGGGGGTCGGAATCCCCATGGCGGCGCTGCCTGCAGCGCCGCCATGGAGGATTCCCCAGGGCAGCGGAAAACCGGCGGGACACCGCCGGTTTTCCGTTTCTGACCGCGGCTGTACCGCCGCGGTCAGAATGCCCATGGGAGCACTGCCAGCCTGTTGGCGGTGCTCCCGCGGTCGTTGGCCCTGGCGGTCCATGACCGCCAGGGTCAGAATGACCCCCTTAGTGTAGTCAGGCATACCCAAAGCCAGAGCTCTACATAGACTATCTCAACTCAGAAAATGCTTTCATGCAAGCCTGGTCTAACACTATCGGATCAGTGACCTCCTTGTGGGTCAGCTTCTGCAAGGGCTTGGAAATGACTGAAAATTTGGGAATCCATTGGCAACAATGGCCTACCATCCCAAGAAACATCCTGACATCTATCTGTGTGGATGGGGGATTCAACTGCAGTATGGTTGTGACCCTTTCTCTAGATATTTTCCTTATTCCTTTTTCAATCTGGTAACCCAAGTATTTCACTTCTTTCTGACAGTATTATAATTTAAGTGGAGACACTTTATGACCATTCTTTCCCAATGGTTCAGCAAGGCAATCGTGTCATACTTGCACTCGTCCTTCATTTTGGAGGCAATCAAAAAGTCATCAATGTACTGTACCATGTCGATTGGAAAGGCAATTCCAACTGCTCCAAATTCTTTTTCAATATCTGATTGAATATGGAAGGTGACTCTGAAAACCCTTGAGGAATTCGACACCAACAGTAAATTCGGTCGAAAAATTTGAAACAAAAGAGAAATTGGCTGTCCTCATGAAGCGGCACAGACAAGAAGGCTTGTGACAAGTTTATGATGGTGAACCTTTCAGCATCGCATGGAATCTGAAACAGAATCATGGCTGGATTTTGGCCCCACGGGGCAACATTTGTCACATTGCCATTTATTTTTCTCAAATCCTGGACAATTCGAACTTTCCCACAGGGCTTTTTCAATCCCATTATCGATGAATTACATGGGCTGCTCAACACTTCTTTCAAGACCCCTTGGTTTACAAACTCTGCAATTATGTGAGCGACCTTTATAAGGATATCCTGTGGCATGTGGCACTGAGAAATTTGAGGAAAAATTGCGTTTGGCTGTACAAGAACTTTAACTGGCTCAATTCCTTTTATCAGACCTATCTCTTTCCCTGTCAAATTCCACACTTTCTCTTTAACCATTCCCTGTAAATCAGGAGGAAGCTCCTTCACTGTGAATACTGGAAAGAAATTAAACAGGGGGTACTCCTCATTTATAGTCTCATACTCTGTCTCTAGAGCTGGGACATCCTCATCATCACTATTAGTCTGTTTCTCGATTCTATCATTTGAACAAGTAATCGAGCACCTGGTTTTGCACAGCAAATCTCTTCCCAGTAGGGATACCGGACATGAATCACAAACTACGAATTTGTGCAATCTCTTAAGGTTGCCAATTTTAACCTGAACTGGTTCTGTGATTGGTTTGGTCAAGTACTAATTTGCTACTCCTACAATCTGTACTGTTTTTCCTGAAAGGGGCAAATTCTGAACTTCTGCAGTTCTCACTGTAGAGCGTGTAGCTCCTGTGTCAACCAAGAATGAAACCTTGTGGCCCATTACCGTTCCCTTCACACATGGGTCTTTCTGATCCACTTCGAAAGAAGCTGCAAGCACACATTCCTCTTCATCCGAACTCTCACTCACCCAATCATCGTTTATTCCATTCTCACTGTGTAACGGGAATTGGTGAACTGTTATTACCCTGGTTAAACTTCTGACCCATGACCTGTTGAGGAATCATCACCTGCTGCTGTTCCATCTGGGCTTGAGGTATTTGAATTTGCTGTCTAGGTACCATTTGAATCTGATGTTGCATTGGCTGCATTTGTGCCATTTGTACACGTGGCATTTGCATCTTCTGCATGGATGAAAATTCTGCATTTGATTCACATTATTATGAAAATTTGGGTTATGACCTCTCACTCTTGGTCCCCTCATGGTTTTGGAATGAGCTGATGTCACTGGTTTGCTGAATGACACCTTCCTGCACCATCATCAGACACTCCCACTTCCAATGTCCGACCACTCCGCAAGTGTGACAAGGCAACAATCACTTCTTTCTCTGCACCTCATTCTGGACCACTACGGTACTCAAATTGGGACTACAGTTCTTATTACCTCCGCAACCCCTACCTCTTATCTGATTTTGAAATACCACATTTTCATGCTGCTGTTGTTGCTGCTGCTGTTGAAAATTTCCCTGCATCCCTGTTTGTGCCACTATAATCTGCGACACCATCACCTTTTCCTTCAACTTTCTCTGCTTCAACTCAATCTCGTCACTACAGTAATTTGCATACTGCAACACGTCATCAATCGGCTTTGCTTATCAGCAAATCAAATGTCTCTTAATCATCTGGCTAATGTCAGATCTCAATCCTTCCACAAATCTAAGCACAAAATGAATCATGTCTTTCGGCTCAATTGCCTCCGTACCACTGTAATGTTTAAATGCCTGCAACAATCTCTGATAATACGCATGTATTGACTCTTTTGCTTCCTGAGCTGTTCTGTCTATTCTATGCCAGTCAATGTTTTTGGACTAAATTCTCGTCTTCAAGAATTCAATCACTTTGCAATAGTATTTTATTACCTCAGGAGGTGGAGCACCTGTAGTAGGATGCCTCTCTGGCCCTTTTGCCGACCAATCTATACTCCTCTTACACTCCATCTACAAATCAGCTGGAACTGCTATCTCTAATAGCGTGTTCAAGTCTTTCTACAGGCACTTTTACAAACCTGTCTGTCTGCTGGTACCATTCTACTGGCTTCTCTCTCAACCTGGGATAGTCATTTGCAAAAGACAGTATATCACTTCTGCTCCAAGGGACATTAACAAAATTCCCTCCTGGAATCTCTCTCACTGGTAATATTTTAATCGGATCCTTGCCCTGCTGCACATTTGCAGTCAGCTCTGGAGAATCCCTTTTTCTTTTGTCTCTTTTCTTCACCCATCTGCCAACCCGTTTGATTAAGGCTCCCCATGTCTAGACACTATGGAGTAACTCCCTAAGGTGTGCCTTCATTCCTGCGGATCTCATGTGCTCAAAGTCTTTTGTGTCAAAATCTAACCTGTAACTCCTTTTCAAATGTTTTGTTTTCTCTATTTCTATGCCATACTTCTCCGCCAGCCTTTGATGCACGTTGTTCACTTCCCTCGTAATTTTCGGCCACAGATATCTCAACTCTGCTTCTGTGTAGGACTCTAATCTGTTCACACCCATAGTTCCTTCAATGAGCTCACCCGCTTCCATTCCTAATCTTGTATAGTTCAAGTACTCCTCTTCCCTAGGAGTGCTCTGCGGGGTACTCAGCTTGTCTAACCATTCAGTCACTTGTTGGGCAGTCAAACCTTGTAGCGAAATAATGTTGGCCTGGGCATGTGGCACTTTTTGCACCACTGTATTCAGGGACTGTGGTGTCAGTAATTTCAGGCTCTGACTAACATTCAACCCTATGACAGTATCCGGAGGAACTCTGAATGGACTAAGGTCTAGCAATGATCCCGATCCGTCAAAGGCCTGTCCCATAGGAGAGACTACTCGGATATTCTCATTAAGTCCTCCCTTCATAGAACTCTGACTCAGGGCTCCCTGTCCATTTGCACTGTTATTCTCTTGTGCGAACAACGGTACAACCAGACCAATAGTGATGGGTAAAGATACAGCATCTGGGCATGGTCTGATACTCAAGTTCTGTGGGTGCATAGTTCCTGTATTCTGACTCATCAGTACGGACCTATCTGACTGTGTCCCCATCATTGGGCGGTGCAATATCCCTTGGCTCGTTGTAATGTACGTATCTCTCCTTAAAGCACTCTTTAAAGCTTTGAAAAATGTAATCTTTGCAACCTTTATGTTATTCAAATCAAATCAGGAAGTGACTTTTAATTCCAGAATTCTCTTCACCCACCTTCTCGACCAATTGCGCTTCACCGACGGCTGCCAATCCGTGTGAGACCCTTCTCACTAACCAACCTATCCCAGCACGGCTCCAATGAAGTCACATTCACACGTACTGCGTCTGACAAAATCTTGCAGCTTGTCTTCCTAAACTCAGATTCACACGAAACTAATGAAAAAGTATTGCGAGCACTAAACAAAATCAAAACCCAATTTGTCCATTTACTACAGGCAGGGTAACACAATCACTTCAGAAACTTTACGGATTTGTCACCGACGGCGTTTTGCTCTAGCACCTACTCCTTCTTTCTCAGTTTCCCTGATTCACAAGCAAATTTGACCTGCAAATTTCACTCTCAAATGATCAGTGGGTCTGTCCTGGTGCACATAGGACTGCCCAGATCTCAGTCAAAAAATTATTTCACTCACTTTGACTCACACTCTGGCTTGTCGACTACACCCGATCGACCTATCAAACCAGACAAATTACAACAAAAACCCAAGTGTCTCATACACTTTTTCAACATGCTCCGGAGTCTTATACCACGCAGGGTCCGTATACCAACAAGCATGAGGATAATTTTTTAGCACAAAGGGCAACACACATGTGAAGTACGACGACTTCCCTATTCTCACACTTCAGAGTACTCACACTCCTTCTACAACTTCATTTGGAGTACGCAAGCTCCCTAAACCCTCATAAATGTCACAATTCATCTGCGATTTGCATAAGCTGTGCAAGTGCAAAACCTACTCCATTCAGACATCATTAGAATGCGAGAACATCCTCAAACAATCATTGGCAAGCTCGAAGATTCTGGGAGTCATTTTAAGTACTTAGGGGCACATTTTCTTTTCCACTTTGTATCATCAAATCAAAAAATTCAAAACTTTCACCAATTTCAACAAATATGTGAATTATTTTGCTTTTTGTAGGACGTTAACCCTTACCTTACTAGAATCTCTGGGGACACCTGTTATTTCTCAATTACGCTCTCTGGGAGCAAATACTCTTCTACCTATCTCTGGACTGTATGATGGACTCTCAAGGAGACAAACTATGTACCAGTCCTCTATGATGGGCTCTTAAAGAGACAAACTATGTACCAGGCCTTTAAGGTGGGCTCTTAAGGAGACAAACCATCAATCTCTGCTACCATCTCTGGGAGACGAGTATAGGCCGATGGACCTTTTGACTGCACTTCGAGTTTTTCCCCACCTTATAACCCCATACCAGTGCAACTCAATGAGGGCAATAATCAATGACAGCAATAATCAATAGGAGTCAGTAATTTACACGCACCATGACCTCTCAGCCATGAATAACCACACCTTCATGTAAAAGTTAGAATGTTTATTTCCCTATATAAACAATGATAATGTCATGTAACTTAGCCTCAGAATCAAATGATAAACTTACATGAACAATACTGGCTGACCAAAGAAGCAAAAGTATTGCAATCTAATCAAAGCTTGAGTTACTACACATTCTAAGGCTAAAGTACAAACTAATAGCAAGAATAACTGTGCAAACAAAATAAAATACATTTAGGTTCAGCAAAGAAAAGACATCAATTGTTATTACATGTAGCGAACTTCATCAGTGAGAACCCTAGCTAACATCGGATTAGAATAGCATGTTTGGACTTCGTGGAAAACATTTTAGTCACAAAAATGTAGGAAACATCTTACTATGGCTCTATTAAAAGTAGCGGTTGGTACCTAGAAACTAAAGGAAACTGACATAACAATCCGTAACATTGTCTTATACCTTGCCTCAGTATGGTTCAGCAAGCTGTGACAGTCTTCATCAACTGGATATCAGTTAGATCAGCAAGACATCAAAATTTAGAATTAAAGTTAAGAAAAACAAAGTCTCTTTAAGCAGTTCAGAAAAGAATAGCTAAACTCTCAAGAAAGAATGGGGTGAAATGGTTCCTTTCCTCTCGGTGCAGTCCCGCTAAGTTAGATTTCCTAAAACTACTTCCCAGGTCATTATTGGTCAAAAGAATCTCATATTTACACTTAGTCCAATGAAAATAAAACCATAAATCTAAAGTTTCACTACTACTCGGTTCACATGCTGATCATTGGCTCCTCTTCTCCCGCTCTTGTCAGGTATCAATATTGTTTCAGCTTATACTCCAGTCAGTTCTTCCATTGTCTTCTCCTGGGAAGGTCAGTCTTACACAAACTACGTTAAACATTGAATCCCTAGCTAGTACAGCATCTTCTAACAAGCAGTTTCTCATGAGAACGATCTTCAGCTCCAAGCACACGTTCAGTACAGTGGAAAATCACTATTTAATTCTCCACGCAGCCATTTTATAAGTCACCTAAGAAAATGCAGCTCGACATAAGGCCGTGCAACTAGGCCAAGACCTTGCTAATTTAAGGCCTATGATTAATAAAGTTAACACATTATGCATAACCCTTAATATGATATATTACTACATTAATCAAACAAAAGCTCAACATTTCATATTAATAAGCCGTTAATAAGTACACCTCGTGAACATTGGTGGCCACTCAAATGGGCGCGCCTTCAAATGCATGCATTATCTTTCTCTAAGTTAATACATTTTTTACGCAAATACAACAGTCAAAATACATTAGTATTCATTATTAAAATTCAGCGGTAATACCAGCCATTTGACAGATTGTCCACATGTGTGAAGTCCCATACCAGGCCTTAGTGGCTTGCCGTGCTTCAGTGCTTCTCCATTTGTGATGCAATCTCTAGTAAAGGTAGCCTAGGGTTGTTCAAACTTAAGCCCTGCAGTGCCCATGGCTACACACCAATCAACCTGTCACTCAGCTGTTTCCCATCTTTTGAGAGAGGCAGGAAAGAGCGGATGAAAAACAAAAGAGGTTGAAAGCTTGAACAGACCATGTGTAGGTTTAAACGTTTAGTTTCCTGCTTCAGTGCTGAGTGGGTTGGTAGGACTCTGTATTTCTCCCTCAAGAGTGAATAGAGTACTAGGAACTGAAACAGGAGCTGTTCAGGCGAATGAGGTAAATACAAAATGTGTTTGAATTTTGTGTGTGATGATGCTGGTGTCTGAGTTAAATAGTAAGTGTATGATTATGTGTGTGTGAGAGTGAAAGTAAGTGAGAGTAAGTAGCACAGGAAGTGAATGAGAGTAAGTGTGATTGAGTCAGAGTCGGTGAAGCTGATAATGAGAGACTGAGAGTGAGTGAAAGTAAGAGTGAGAGCTAGTGAGTAGGATGAATGAGAATGAATGAGGAAGAATAAATGTTGGGGAGTGTGAAATTTTGCAAGTGAGTAAAAGTAAGGCAGTGTGAGTAAATGAGTGTGAGAATGAATCAGAGGACAGGGAATGTAAATCTGAGTGAGTCAGAATGAATCGACTAGCTGAGATTCAGAATGAATGTGCGAGAGTAAGAGTGTGAGCAAATGAGAAAGAAAGATTGAATGACAGAGTAAGAATGGAAGTTAAAAAGAGTGAATCAGAAAAAGTTATTTACAGAAAGAGTCTTTGAGAGTGACTGATAACGAGTGAGTGAGCATGAGTAAGAATGAGTGCAAGTGAGGAGTTTGATTAGTGAGAATGAATGAATCAGAGAAAGTGTAAGTGAGAGAGACTGAATGAGTATGACAGAGAGTGTTTGGGACTCATGGCAAATGGGGGCACCCTCATGGGCAGTTTCTCTCTTAGGGCTGAGGGGCTGTGCCCCGCTGAAATTCCTACACATTTATATAAAAAATGTTAAATAGATAGATTTTTTTAGAGATGCGATCATGGGCCATATGTACTAAAGCATTTTCCCATAGACACAGAATGGGTAAAATCCTTTGGTACATCTGGTAACATATCTCTAAACAAATCAATGCATTTAAGTCTGGGATGCCTGTCCCAGGCTGCCTGCCCCACCTCCCTTTGAAGCATGAGATGGAAGCTAGGCAGTAAATCAACTTTCTATACTGTGATGAACGACTCAGGGCTGACTGCTTTAAAGCCCTTCATTCTATGGAAGAATCCACTATAGGCTAGTGATACTTTTAGCTTCATGATTTTGGGCGTTGGAGTCTTCATCCCTGCATGAGGGCAGCCATCAGTCATTCAGAGGTATACATCCCACCCTTGCCCCATTCGTCACGCAGTAGGAGTGGATGCAAGAATGTGTGATTTAGTGCCTTGTCTTCAGTAAAGTTATAATGCTAATCTTGTGTTATTTCTATTGTAATGAGACCCCTTGTTACGCTAACCTCCTCTGTGGGACACTCCAGGCCCTGGTTGCATCATCTGGCTTCTTTAGAAGTGGAGCTGCTGTAATTGTTCCCCACGAAATTGTCCCACAAGATGAGTAGGGTTCTTGTTCCCTTGCGAAATTGATCCCAATATCCTAGTCAAGCACAAGGGGAGAAATATGTGCTTACAGAAAAGGCAGTTATCTGTTGTATAGCATTAAAACCGACCCTATCTTCAGTCCCTTAACTTTAATGCCAAAAACATAGATTGATATGTTAACAATGAATGTTAAATTGTGTGTAATGTGTGACAGCCATTTAGTCCCTTTTAATTCACATGTTTTACTTAATGTTGCATTCCCCACAAGAGTTAGCTGTTTCATCACACTGTGTTTCTGTGCATCGTATTACTCTTGCACAGTGCATACTTTGACTCATGCCAAGTGTTTATGAGGGGCTTTGATTGAGAACGCTGATTTTGAGGCTGAAGGTAAAACAAAGTGCCCGTCAGTGAGTTGATCTCTCTGCAAAGCATCCTGATCAATGGTCATGTATTCCAGTTGCGAATGAAATTAGTGTAAATGTGTGTGAAGGGGTGTGCAGGGGTCAAAATATTAAGAAGTCAAAAGCAAAATGGAAAAAAAGTGCTGTGTATGTTTGCGGTGGTAAAATCAGGGAGATGCGAGGGAGTGCATTCAGGGCAGAGTGAGAGGGTGCTCAAGAAGAAAGAGAGGAGGTTGAAAATGTGCAGATGGATGCGATGTGAAGAGAAAAAGGGTATACATATCTAACGTAAAGCACACATAACTGAATGCCATACTCCTTCAATAGGCCTCAATAATATTTAATTCACAGTCTCAAAATTTCAGAATTGAAAATTTTCCAATGTTAATTATTTATAACTAATCATTGTTGTGATTCATCTATCTTAAAGAGCTAACAACCACTGGCAAAGCTAATAGTACTGACCGGTTTTAGGTGTATGTCAGTTGTGTTATATTTCTGGATGCAATAACATCTCAGAGAGAAACCAAAATACAGGCTGGGTGACGCACAATGGGAATTACAGAATTTATTTTATGTGTTCACTTTTAGAGGGATCCCACTTTTTCCATCCCACTTAAAGACTTGTCTGCACATATTTCCTCTATTTCTGTATGATTTATTGCAGCAAGTAGCTGTGGATGCTTCCTGATGCCTGGTTAGAGCATTTTCTTTGAAAGTTGATGCCACATGCAGTGCAAGACATTGGGCAAGCACACACTTGAAAAAGGGCCTGAAGTTGTTGCGCTGTACAATTTGCACATTAAAGTAGCTGTTGAACATATTGTTGCAGTAAGATATGGGGCAGTTTTTAATGTGTTTAATATTTCAAGACTATACTTTGCCACTGCTTTATAAACCTTGCCTTCTCACTAAATTAATTTGCTTTCAAATGCACCATTTGTCAATCTTTTTTCAATTTTTTCTTGGGAAGAGGACTCACCATGGACACCACATTTGTCCACTAAACTTGCTTGCTTCACTCACTACATAAAAGTCATGGCCAACTTTTACACCCCACCACTTTCAAATGTCACCAGCTTCACTGGGCACCATTGACAAAAAACTAGGCCTGGCGCAATGTTGATAATTATTGATGAAGGCCAGGGGCACCTATAGCCAATTATGAAAAATATGGGGTAACTCATGAAGAGCATCGGGCTTAATTCACACACTTCACTTGCTTACTGTTCTTTGGGGGCAAGGATTGTGCCCCTTCACTTTCAAAGGTCACTGACGGCCACTGAGTGACCCAGTGATAAATGGGAGAGAAATTAATATCTCTTCAGTTTAATCTCCAAAAATATATTGTGCTTTTCGGGTAGCAAAGGTTGTAGCAATAACTAGATGAGTTATTGTTCTGCCTGGAAATCATCCAAGATGCTTTGTGTAATTGAATGGACTACGGCCCTCACATGGTATGGAAACATAATACAAATTACTTACAAGCTCACTGTTGATAAACACACCATTAAATCTCCCTGGTCCAGCTATTTGAATACTTCTGTCTAGGACAATGCATTCATTTCTTTATAGTATGGATCCCATGTATGGACATACCCTTCCCACTTTGGGCGACAAAAGCAAAAAGAACAGATGATGGATGGAATGCTGAACCATGCAAACATTTACCTTCAGTCACAGATCTTGGTTTAATCCATCGTTTTCTGCTACCACACCACTCCAGTTTGGAACCAGCCACATGCAAATCAGACCCTGCGGCCAATGGGAACAGTTTAGCCTGAACTGCCAGGCCAGGTCCTCCTCATTGGACTGGAAACAAGCATCCTGGGACTAGTTTCGGGGGGAGGGAACCAGTTGTGACTTGTAAACTCAAATGCTTTTTCTAAAGCGATTTATCAAAGGGAAAAGCCACTAGCTTCTGAAAATTCAATTCACGAAAGGGCAGCACAGTGTTTTTTTAAGGCTTGCTATGTGTTGGAAGCAAAGGCGAGAATAGGGATGGTGTTGAAGAATGGGTGACTTTGTATGGCAAGTTCAGTTTATGCACAGGCTTATTTTGCGTGCCTTGCCTAAATAATGGTGACACACCATAATTTAAGGACGCAGATTTTTGCATTCTGAGGAGTACCTGCCACCCTGAGGTGGGTCACAAATGCTTTGCAAATGATTTGTCCCTGCTGTTAAAGATACTGATGGGATTAAGAACAGTGAAATACAACAATAGTAGTTGCTTGTGGTTCACATTGCTTCAAACTGTTTTAGTTATCGCCTTTGTGCTCTCTACCTGTGAGTCATTGAAAGTAGGTAGACCAAGTCAAAATGTATGTTGAGCTATGAATTGGTGGAGAGGAGACAAAATGCATGAGAGAGAACTGGAAGGGGAGTTCATTACATCTACTGGAGGCAAGATCATTGGGGATTGGCAAACGAGATCGAGGGTAGTGGTGTTGAAGAAATGGAGGAGGACAGGAGAATCATGAAAGGATGGTGAGGGAAAAGCAATTGAGAATATCATGGATAGGTTGCTTGATAGATTTATGTTATTTTATATGTGTATGAGAATTAACCAAGAATAGGAATAATAGAGAATGTAGGAATCATTGGAGAGATAAAAGAGGAATTGCAGTATATCTTGTGATGATTGACACAGAGGATTATGAACTTTGAATAAAAGCAGCCAATAAGGATGTCAGGTGAGAACGCAATGGCAATTTAAATAGATGGATAACAAAGCTACAGAGGATATGATGAAAAGAACGTAGAAAATAGAAGGAGAGATCATGGGGAATGCACAGGAGGAAATGGGAGACATGAGAGAAACTAGAGGATAAGTGGCATTATCAAAGCAGATAAGCAGCACAGGTCACAGACAATGTTCCCCAGGAGACACATGAATGAGAAGAAGGGATCTAAGAAAAGGCAGAGCAGACTAAGGATGATGAGTTTGCTGGATAATAAAGGATAGGGTAAAAAACAGGAAGGAAGGGCACAAGAGATGTTTGGGATGCACCTTGCTAGAACAATCATATGAAACATGAAGGAGAAATCAAAGAGCGTGTGCAAGAGTAGTTGTGGTAATTAGGCTGTTGAGATCATTAAAGATAGCTGTCAGTGAAGTTGGGAGATTAGCTAATGAATTCATTGAGGATGAGTTTGAGATCTTGACTGACCCAAGGAGTGAGTAGAGGAAAGTGTGAAATTTGAAATTGGTAATAATTGTAAATTTTAAAGAACCTATTGTGAAGACCTGGCAGGAGAAGTCAGCAAAGGTAGTAATATGGATTAAAAAACTTGGCAGAGGATCTGTAGAGATCTTAGAGACAGTGAAGTTGACCAATTTATGGCACATGGTTAGGAACAATCAAAACACACTGGTTGAGGAGTCCAGAATTGATGACCAAATAGGCTGCTGAAATACAGCAGAATCAAATGACTGCAAGCATGATAAATTATAAGAACTGCAGATGTTGATTTAATTTTATATAAAAAGAACCATTTTGTTAAAATAATCATGTAGCATTAGAAATGGATACAATAATTTAAAGGAGGAATTCAGATTGTTATTTAAAATGACATACATATCGATGAGCGACACTGGAAAAGGGGCAGGTCAATAGAGAGTTCTTAAGTACACAAACATACGATAGAGTGTTTTATCTCATTGGTGATGAAGAATGTTTTGCTGACAATGTACAGAGCTAAAAAGGTAGAAACCATGCCTTCAAATCACATTCCATGTTCTCTCCAGAACTCATCAAATATAATTATACAAGTTGGGTTGCACTGATTGATATGTTTGAGGTAGTACATAATACCATAGAGTACTGAGTAAATTGAATGTTAGCACACAACATAAAATTTGTCAAGAAAGCACTGATAGCCATACATATATATTCCTATGATTGCACTAGGGAACACTTTCATTTGAAAATCTTGCTTCTCCAACTAACTGGTGGTCTTAAAATAGTCTTATTGTCGTTATAAGAAAGCATTTTAAACAATTATTTGTCTTGTTAGCATGATCAGATTGATTTATATTACACATGGGAAATTGTGTTACAATTTACTCAATTGAGAAGTTGAAAAAAAAATAAGACAAGCCTAGGCCTGGACGAAATTCCTGTATTTTCCTGGGCACAATTCCTGCTAACAAATAGTGTAGAATCACTGATTACATGAACAATAGCTGCTTGTGTTTAATTCATGCGAGTTCGTCCCATGTTCCAGAGACTGGATTTTTTACCTGAATGAAGGTGAATTACGCAACATGGTCTAATGTCAGGCATTTCTCATTACAATCGTAATGCAATATGGCAAACATTCTGGAAGATTATGCCAGCATATATGAAATTTTGCCTAGGACTACACAAGAAACAAAACAAAATTAGATAAAAATATAAATATTTAAAACGTATTCTGGAGAAGCACATGGATCAAAAGATCAAGACTTAATCAAGAGTTAATAATCAGCAAAAGCTGACCAAAAGGAAAAATAGTATATTACATTTGAATGGTTAGTCATAACTGGTAGACCGAGCTTAAACTAGTAGTTGTTAATGAGCAGAATCATTCGTGAGTAAGAATGTGGGCAGCACATACCAATTGTTAGGTTGAATCACTTACAGAAGCATTTAAAAGTTTTGAAGTGTAGAATTGCCCAGGATAGGGCTTTGGGGGACACATGCCGCCAGGAAGTCTGTCCCTCGAGGACACTGGGGGGAGGTAGCACAGCTAGGCAACTGGGCTGTGTTTGGGCTACATACATTAAAGGATGTAGCCCAAGGGATATATAGTTGCCGTTTTGTGGGGCTAGCCACCATTTTGTGCGAGAGCACATGGTGGCAGCCCTGCTTAGGATTCTGGGGGAAATCTTTTTCAGTAATTTAGCCCAGTCCCTATTGAGGCCTGATTGCATTGATGTCGGCAGAGGAGAAGGTGCAGGGTATAAGCAGTGAGAGGGCCGGGTGGGAAAGAGGGCAGTGGGAGGCGGTTGGGAGGTGACCTGCGGGGAAAGACCCAGCAGTGTCCATGCTTGGGTTGCATGGAGGGGGAGGGTCACCAGGGAACAGGGGAACCAATCGGCAGTGCCGCAGGCCCAGGAAAAACAGGAAGGCCCTTAGCATAAGAAGGCCAGGTTTTGGGGGGGAGGAGAGGATGCCGCAGGGAGCAGTGGGCATGATGATGCACAACGAGCGGTGCCAGGCAGGGTCGGGGGGTATGGATGGAGGAGGGGCAAGAGGGCGAATTCGTTTTTAAGGGGCAGAGCCCTGACAGCATTGGGTGGTCTGAGGATGGGGTGGAGATGGGAGAAGCGTGGAAAGGAGGGGTGGGGTGGCATTTGGGTGAGAGTGAGAAGGGCCCAGTGTGGTAGACAGGGAGGAGGTCCTGGGGAAAGGGTTTTCAGGGTGGGGTGCAGGCGGGGTGACACCGTTGCTGGTGGAGCAGGTTGGTGCTCTCCAGTGGAGCGAGGATGAGGAGGAAGGGGCACCGAGTTGGGCAGCAGAGACCCCCTGAAATTCGTGTATGCCAGGAACAGATTGGCAAGGATAATGGGGCAGAGGAAGGGGGGCAATGGTGGGACTAGGGAAGGGTTGCACCTAGCAGGTGGGAGAGGCATAGGGCTACACACCTGTCTTACAGTCCTTTTTGCAGGTACAACGTATGCGGAACCCTGGGTAGGTTGCCGACAGCCACGCTAGGGGGAGTGGCCGGACACGAGCGGGCCCACTCCGCTGGCATGAGGAGCATCAACAATGGCACAGGACACAGGTGTAAGAAGGAAAGTGGACAGGTTAGCAGGGAGAGGTGGGGCATTACCCCCAGGGGGAGAGACGTCACAGGAGGTGGCGAGTGTGAGTGGTACCACAAGAGAATATGAAAGGGATGCACAAGGGTGCATAGGTGACACCATGGACCTGGACTATATGGAAGATAGCCCAGAGGAAGCGGAAATAATAGAAGCTGTCAGTGACAAAGAGGAAGAGCAGACGGAAGTGCGGGGCGCTAATGTTCCTTGTCATAGTATGCTGCAGGGCAAGGAGAAACATCTGTAGGCAGCCACAGACGGACGGACTTGCGGACACTGGCAAGGCGGCAGGCTTTGGGGCGGGCGCCGACCTTGACGCCAGGTAAGACAAGGCAGAAGGGAAAGAGCACACTCACAAAGAGTGAGGTTGGATGTGGGGAGCATGGATGAGCTACAGCTCAGGAGTGGGTCCGGATAGCAAGAGTGAAGAAGTGAGCTCACGAATACAGGATTTGAAAGCGCAGGCAGGGTGGCAGACAGACGATGGGTTAGAAGGAACAAAATGCAAGGACGGGGTGAGTGAGGGTACAGAGCAGGGAGCCGACGGGAAGGAAAGTAAGGAGATAAAAATAAAAAAGCTCTCATGCATGGGGGTTACGAAACCATTGGGGGCACATTTGATGCCAGCTACGAAAGAAAAGATATGCAAAGGTGAGTATATAGAGGTACGGAAGTTGCTACACAGGGAGGTAAGGGCAAAAGAGGGTTTGAAAGAAGAGGAATTTGATTTGAGCTGGCAAAATGCCCACTGGTGCCGGTAACCATAGAAAACTGGACTTCAGCCTTTCTTATATATGCAAGCGTGTATTGCAAAAAATATCCAGAGAGAAGCGTGGCCCTGCTAAAATACATGGACGTCATTAGGAAAGCACAGCTCTCATTTGGGGGCAATGCATGGGCTCAGTATGATGAGGAGTTATGGGCAAGGATAGCAGAGAACCCAGAGACAAAATGGGGAAAAATAGATACTGATCTCTGGCAGCAGACTATGGGCCCAGCCATGTTTGGCAAGATGGTTTTTATGTCCAGTGGCCTACCGATACAGTACAAGCCCTTTCAGCAGTGTTCCACACGGGGTGAGGTGGGGTCAGGAACAAAAGCACAAGGAGAAATATTGGGGGCATGCTGGGAATCAGTAAGGGACTTTGCACGAGGGAGTACTGCGAATTTCGACATGAGTGATCCAAGTATGTGGGCAGACACGCATTGGTGCAGTGCTATGGCAACCAGGGGACAGGGCAATCATGGCAATATCACAGCAGGGGACAGCAGCCGCAGGCCACTCAGGGATGGCAGCAGGGAGATCAAGGAAACTTCAGGGGAGGGAGGGGACAGGGCTTTGGAAGTAAGGGCTTTGGTCAGCGGTTAAGATAGATAGGTTAAGGTACAGGTTGCAGCTCTACCCTATAAGGGAAGAGGCTGCTCAGTTGGTTGAAGGGTTCACGTGGGGCTTCAGGTTGGGGTACGTGGGTCTGTGACAGCGGCGCTAGGCTGAGAATTTTAAATCTGTAAGGATACATCCACAGGTGGTGAGGGAAAAGTTAGCAAAATAGGTAGCTAATGGTAGGACGGCAGGACCTTTCCAGATGTGGCCAATGGACCAGCTCATGATTTCACCCATTGTAGTGGTACCGAAAAAAGAACAAGGGCAGTTTCAGTTGATACAACATTTATCATGGCCAGAAGGGCAGTCTGTCAATGACTTTATCCCGGGTGAGGTGTCCAGTGTGTCATATTCATCAGTGGACATAGCAATGGCATTGATGGAGCAAGCAGGGCGAGGGGCGCTAATGGCAAAGTGTGATATCAAGCCTCCTTTTCACCCGGAGAATTTCCAATTGCTGGGCATACAGTTTGAAGACAGGTGGTATGAGGATAAGGCCCTTCCTATGAGTTGTGTGATATCTTGTGCCTTGTTTGAGCGCTTCAGTTCTTTCTTGGAGTGGCTGTTCACATTTAATGTGGGACACAAGGAAGTCATGCAGTACTTAGATGATTTCTTTTTTGTTACACCTTCCAGTTCGACAGGCTGCCAGGAGTTGATGGAGCTTTAAAGAGCTCATTAAAGATGTAGGAGTGCCTCTGGCACCGGAAAAGACTGTGGGTCCCACCAACTCACTTTCCTTTTTAGGGATCGGACTGGATTTCAGGGCGATGGAAGCCCAATTGCCCCTAGACAAAAAGGTAGTGGTGCGTTTGTTATTGGACGGAATGTTGGACAAATCGAAGGTCACGGGTAAAGAAGTACAAGCTTTACTGGTCCACTTGAACTTTAAGTGTAGAGTAGTTTGAGCAGGCAGAACGTTTTGCAGGTGATTGGGACTGGCATTGTCAGGGCTGTCCTTGCCTCATCATCATGTGAGGCTCTCCGCGGGTGTAAGGGAGGACTTGCGAAAGTGGCTTCTTTACTTGGACAATTTCAATGGTATTCCAGTTGGTACTCCGCTGAAAATCGAGTGGGAGGCACAGATATGTTCGGATGTGGCGGGGGCATTGGCTTTAGTATCTACTGGCAAGGTAGATGGTGCACAGAGGAGTGGCCAGCCAGGTGGAAAGGAGGAGGACGGAGTATTGCCTTTCTGGAGCTCTTTCCCCTGGTGGTGGCAGTGTACCTGTGGAGCCACTGATTGCCGCATAAGAAGGTGCTTTTTCATGTAGACAACATGGCAGTAGTGCAAGTGGTGAATAGGCAGTCAGCTAGGGATCCACAGGTTCTGAAATTGTTGAGGGTGTTTGTGTTGGCATGTCTACGTTATGATATCATGTTTAAAGCTCAACAAGTGCCTGGGGTGAACAATGACATTGCGGATGCTTTGTCTTGTTCACAGTGGGAGAGGTTCCATGGGCTTGGCACGGATGCAGACAGGCAACAGAGCCACATGCCACAGCAGCTTGGAATGTAGGCGGAAAGGATGCTGCAGCTGGAGTAGGGTCATTGGCGTGGTCGACAAGGAAAGCTTATGAGATGGCCTGGAAGGAATTCATCAGGTCAAGGGCAACCATAAGAAATAGGGGTAGGGACAGAGTAGAGGCTGTAGTCCAGTTCATTTTGGAGTTGATAAGCAAAGGACAGTCGAAGATGACTATTGCAGTGAAATTCGTGGGTGTAGCTTTCATGGGGAAGTTATTATGGGGATATGCACCATCAGCTGGAGAACTGGGTGCATGTATGTAAGAAGAGAGGACAAGGGAACAAGGGCAGGGCAGGCAGGTACGGAGGCCAGTGACGTTGGAAGTTTTGAGGGGGGTACTGGGGGAATTAGCACAGGCTTGTTATTCAGAACAGGAACACATACTTTTTGCGACATTGATAGTGTGGATGTTCTTTGGAGCTTTTCACGTGCCATAAATGCTGGGTTCCACATGAAGCAAGGGGTTGCTATGGGAGGAGGTATCCATACAAACCCAAGGGGTGGCGATCTTTCTGAGGTCATCCAAGACGGACCAGAGGGTGCGAGGAGTGCATGTGTTGTTGCCAGGGTAGGAGCATAAAGAAGTTTGTCCTTGGCAGTGGGATCTGAGGTTGGGAAGGCTACAGGCAGACAAGGGGGGCAGTCTTTGTGCATGTGGATGGCAAAAGGTAATAGCTTTTTAACTGTTGAGCATCTTGAGAAAGGCCTTAGCTTTCATGGGGATGCAACTGATGGAATTTGGGACCCATTCATTCAGAATAGGAGCAGCAACCAAAGCAGGCAGGCGGGGGTGGTCCAGGGAGAAAATAAGACAGTTGGGTAGATGGTCTTCTGAGTGCTTCCAAAGATATGTGCTTTAGAGTATAGATGGGGGCATGCAGGCAAGGCTTGTGGTTAACATCTGTTTCTTTGTAGGTTCATTGCCCGGTCCCCTGTCGGCAAAGTTGAGTTTATAGATTTAGGGACATTCTTTCACCAGAAGGGTGGAGCAAGAAGCCAGGAAATCACATTCAGCCAATCTGTGGCTGAGTGCATCATATGGGGGGGTGGTTTAGTATGGTATGGTAAAGGGGGTATGAGGTGGAAGGAATTGTTGCCAACATCGCTAAAGTTACAGAAGGGGGTGGTGTGCCCTGATATTTTGATTGTGCATTTAGGTGAAAATGACCTCGTTCAGGAGAAAGGCTTGGCCCTGGTAAAATGGATGAAGCGAGACTTGCTGGAAATAAAGCAGCAGTGAGCAGGTTGTTTTCCGGTGTGGTCAGAATTTATTCCCAAGAGGAGTTGGAGAGGGGCACTCAAGCCAGCAGCAATAGGTAGGGCACACAGGAAGATCAACAGGAGATGAGGCATTTTTGTAGGGAGCAGGAGGTAGGTTGCATTGTGCACTCAGATATTCAATATGATGCAGTGGCATTTTTTCATGCGGATTGGGTGCATCTGTCCAGATTTGGCTTGAGACTATATTTGTTGGAGATTAGGGAGTTCATAGTGAGGATGCTGAAAGGAGTTCTGTAGATGGGGCAGAAAAAAAGGTCAGGGGTGTCTGTTTTTTCTGGTGACAGATGCCCAGAACGTTGGAGGAGCCTTTACAGAAGGTCAGTGGAGTTTACAGAGGGGAACCAGGCCCTAAGAGAGGAGGCAATGAATTAGAAACAGAACAAGGGCAGGGATAAGGGTTAGTTACACAGGAAGTTGCCACTTACGAATAGGCACGAGTTAAAAGTTAAGCAGGGAAGTTCAGGTGTTATGAATAACAGAAGGTAGTTGGACATAGGGTAGTTTGCAAGGTAAAAGGGGGGATAGTGTTGTCTTTGGGGCGGGGGGTAGGTGATAAGCAGATGTTGTTTGTATAGTGAGGTACATAGTTTTGTAAGGCAGG
Organism: Pleurodeles waltl; assembly: GCF_031143425.1. NCBI lineage: Eukaryota > Metazoa > Chordata > Amphibia > Caudata > Salamandridae > Pleurodeles > Pleurodeles waltl. Next base: position 1,135,824,395 of record NC_090440.1, on the reverse strand, counting down.
ATGGCAGGGGCTGAATTGTTATACGCACCTGTTCCAATGAAGCAGCCTTTTGCACACACTAGATGGAAAGTGGTCTGTCTGGGCTCATTTCACCCAGTAGGGCTTTGGGAAAAGATGCTGCTAGGCAGTCTGTTTCACAGGAGGCATTGGGGGATGTAGCACAGCCAGACAACTGTGCTGTGTTTGGGCTACATCCGTTAAAGTATGTAGCCCAAGAGATATATAGTTGCCATTTTGCATGGATAGCCACCATTTTGTGTGAGAGCACACAGTGGTAGCCCTGCTTAGGAGTCTGGGGGAAATCATTTTCAGTCCCTGCACCTCCCACCCCTAAGGAATGGTATTTGAAGAGGGTAGTGATGACAGGGCTGTGTTGTAGGAGCAGGTGCGTAGGGCAAGGATGTATGGTTGTCGCTTGGAGCAGGTACAGTGGGGAAGATGCCTGAAAGGTTGGAGGGGCCTTTCAGAAGGTCAGTGGAGTTTACAGAGGGGAGCCAGGTCCTAAGAGAGGATGCAACGAATTAGAAACCGAACGAGGGCAGGGATTACGGTTAGTTACACAGGAAGTTGGGACTTACGAATAGGCACAAGTTAAAAGTTAAGCGGGGACGTTCAAGTGTTATGAATAATAGAATGCAGTTGGACATTGGGTAGTTTGCAATGTAAAAGGGGAGGGTGTCGTTTTAGGGGTGGGGGTTAGGTGTTAGGTAGATGTTGTTTGTATAGTGATGTACATAGTTTTGTAAGGCAGGATGCCAAGGGCTGAATTGTGATACTTACCTGTTCCAATAAAGCAGCCTTTTACACACAATAGAAGAAAAGTGGTCTGCCTGGGATCATTTAACACAAAGTTGAATTAAGCTTGGAGAGTTAAATCTTCCTCAATAGCTGTTGTGCTGCATCTAAATTATTCTGAATTCAGTTTCAATCCATTTAAGCCTCCAGGACTTCCGGGTGGTGTGGATGGATTGAGTTTGATGAGAAATTTCAAATGTGTTTTTGTGACTTGTCGCACATTCTAAAAGTCAGTTTTATTGACAGTGGCCACTTGGCAAACAGTTGTAGAGCCTCCCCCAAAAATACAGTCAAATAGACTCTCTCCAATGCTCTCAGGTCAGGAAGAATGGCATTTTTCAGGATAGACAAGCAGTAATAGTAACACCACTCTAAAGCCAAGCATACATCATGCAGGCAGTAGATACTTATAGGAGGCCACAACTTCCAGCAAGCTTGCAGACTACTTTGCCTCTAGAGTCTCACAGCAGGCATCCCTTCTGAGGCAGTTGATTAAAATAGTAGTTCTTCTCTCGTCACAGTTATCAAGGGATTCGGGAAAGCAGAGGTGTGGCAGAGGTACTTGAAGGGTGCACACATATACAATTAATGGGGGACTGCTTTTTAACAACCTTATATTTCCTATTCTGCAACATATTCTCTTTAATGTCAAAACAGTGAATCTCCTGGCCTTACAGTGTATCTTGGGGGCGAAAACCTCAGAGTCCCTGGAACTGCAAATGTCAAACATGGCTTAAGAAGGACACACCAAGTGAACTCTTTTTGCAGGCCTCTTGCCCTTCCTATATTTACTCGTTGGAGCCCGCTGCAGACCAAAGAAAGTTCAGACATGGTTTTCAGGTAGATAAGCAAGGTCTACTTTTGACCAGCAGCATGAGTAAAATAGACAAGGAAAATACACCAACTGTTTATGTAGGCCCTGAGCCAGAACCCCAAATTTAGGCCATTGGTACCACTCGGGGGATGAATTCTAAAATGATTTTTTTTGCAAGGTATGGGCGCCTAGAGATGGAAAATATGTGATAGCAAGTCATCACACTTTGCATTTTATCTCATATTATTGGATTAGCAACCACAACCGAAAAAATTATGGTTTTCATATTTTTTATAAATAGCTTACAAATTCATCATAATATGTGGAAAAATGAATCTAATTCCACCAGACTGGTTAAATTCAATGTAAATTAAAAATAATTATGATTATTAATTGTACTAACAATATAGTCCTTAAAATATTAACAATACAACTTCATTGTATTCCTCATATATTGATATAGATGATATGCATAATTTTCGCTTACTATTTCAAATAACAATAGTTGTCACATCTTACATAGGCAATGTATGTCATGAGTGAGCATAAAACACAATTTTATCATTCACATTCGTCATCGTCATCTTCTTCTGAGTAGGTGTCATTATTCTCTGCATCTGTTTGATTTTCACAGGTGGGAACCATCTGTGCATGTCAGTGCACTTGAGTCATTTAGATAGCAGACACATGTAGGCAGTTTGCAGTTCCTAATGCAGTTGCAAGCTAGTAGATATAACTCAGCCTGATGTGCTGGCTGCCCTCCCCCATCCAGTCCACTACCAGTTCTTCTGCACCCTCATGTTTTTCCAACTTCCACCCTCTCCCAATTGGACTAGGTGTCTGTGGATCATTCAGAAGACATCTCTTCCTTATAGTGACTTGATAATTTGCACATTCGGCATGCTTCTTCAGACAGTCCATGCAAGGTGGAAGTTCATGACTGTCGCTCTCTCCCTTCTTTTTGCAGAATAGGTGATATCTCAGGTCATTCGTGTGATGAACAGAAGACACAGCAAGCATGAGAATTGCTCCAATTTGTCCATTAGTTCTTAAGAGAGACAAACTTTGTCTTTGAGCTGCAAAAATGTTTTCTGTGTATGTTTGTTGGCAGACAGGATTTTGAATGCACTTACTTTTTCTTTACCACAAATGTGCATACTGTGTCACATCCAGTAAATGTTTAGAGACCTATCATAGCTAAGCAAACATTTTCACCAACAGTTAGAGCTATTTTCCCAATGTCAAGGAGTTGCATGCCTATTTAGTACCACATTTCAGAAACAATTTAGCCATGATTCTGTCATGGAATCCCAAACACATAATAGACCCATCAATTTCATCTGAGCTTATCATTACTTCTTCATAACCCTCATTAGCAGTGTGTGCAGCATGTAGCAACAAACAAACATCTATTTCCTTGTGTGTACTGCTGAGATTGGGTACTTGGTGGTTCCTTTCAGCTGTGATTTTATAGCATTTATCTTCACAGTTTGTGAACAGTGTTTTACAAAATACTCTGGTTTCCTCCATTTGTTAACAAGAAATGCAGTGAGACATTCTGGGAAGGTGAGATGTTCTGTTACTGGTTCTTCCCTTCAGATTGAATGAAGGAGTAATATACTTGAATGTTCTCTTTGCAATTCTTCTCCACACAGGGGATAAATTCCAACCAACCCAGTCTCAACATAACTTCATACTGCTACTTGTGTACTCAAACTACATGATTGTACATACAACCTTCTGGTGCTGATGATATTGACCCTTCTGCTATCATGCCTACTTCAATGCAAAGGTCACAAAGCCCAGCTTCTTGAAAGCATTTTCCAAGAATGGGCATGACATTGCAAATGGTGTGAAAGGTGCCCATTCGAAGAATGAGTCTGTAGTACATTGCTTTACGCTTCCACACAATCTCAGTTGCTTTTTCCTAGAGAGCTTGATCCATGGCTACTACGATGTTCGTCAAATGCAGTGATTCACTTTTCAGCTCTGACTGCTTCAAAATTTCAGGAACAGTTTTCAACACAGTTGCAGGGTCGTTAATGGTGGGCAAGTATCCAATGGACTCCTGTGACACACTAACTATGTCTCTAGTACCGATGTTAAATCCTGTCCAAATTGGTATTATCAGTGCGAGGCTTGCTTCTTTTCTTGTAACAACCCACTTTATGTTCTTATTTTGTGCAAGCTTCAATTCGGCGACCCATTTCGGCATGACTTTGGTACTTGTCATCAATGGCTGAGGACCAACTCATTCACCAGAAACATACATGAACAATTCTTCAGTATTTGTGGTGCTCAATGTTCTTTGCTTTTGTTTCTCAATGCTTTGGAGAGGAGCTTTAAAACAGTGACTCGAGTTGTCCCCTTACTAGTAAGACTCTGTTCCAGCATATCAATGTTTTCCCATGCTATGTTAGTGAAGACATCAAGCTGAATGTCAGCTGGAATAACAATTTGCTCATTTAAGGTGGCAGCAAGTTTCTGAAGACACAAGGTGGTATAATTTTCTTCCAGTTGTGAGAATGAAATCCCATGACCAAGTCTGTTTAGAGTGAGAATGATTTCAACATTACCTGGCAGCGTTTTTATGGTGTATGGGAGCAGCAATTGCTTGGGGGATTTCTGCTGGCCATTTGTGAGTACATATATAATGTCCTGACTAAATGATTACATAAGTAAGACAACCCTTTTGGACGGCTTTGCGTTTTCTGGCTCTCCAGTCAGAAGTCCTAGTAGGAACCATTTAAGGTATTAGGGCACTGTAAATGAATCTTTATCAACATCTGATGGATGATCTGGCCATGGTGTTGATGTAAAAAAAAAAATCATTCTTCTTATGTGCAATGATGTTTGATCAATGAACTTGTTCTGTTTTCTTGACCTTTAAAACTGACTCTGGTTTTCTCTCACAACATCTTAGCATGACACTATCAGGTTTGGCCAAATATTTTCCTTGGTTGTCTGGGAATATGTGGATGCTCTCACCAAACTTTGATTCCAATTTTCTTCTAATATGCTTCTTGGTTGATTTGTCTATTCCCTGTGATCCTCTGCATGTCATGAGGGTTTCAAGCCTTTCAGTGGGAGTCGTAACACGTATTACCTCTTTGATAGGAGTAATCACAGTTTTAATGTATTGAAATAGTTCTTCATATGCTTCCTCTCTCATATTTTTTGTAGTGATCCTCAGTTTGAATGCTAGATGCATGATCTTCCTCCTTTGCTTTAACCCTTGTATAATTCCTATAACAAGATGCATGAGAATGCGCTTCTGCAGCCACTATGTCTCTAGTACAAACTGCTAAGATCTTTGAATGACAATTAATGGTTGCACACTCTTGAAGCCTTTTGTCAACTCTAGGCTCTGTGGCCTTAATTAATTTCTCACACGTTAATGTTCCCTTGTAGCATTTTATCGTTCCACAAAATATACATTCTTCAACATACATGTTTGACTTTAATGATGTTCTTCTGTTGAAGCGTTTACTTGTGCACTCACTTGTTACAGCATCATTACTAACACTTGCTTCAGCTTTTCGCTTAATATACTGTAAAACTCTCTTCATATTAAACAGGCTCCTGCACTTCCTGTGGTAAAATACTTGGTGAACCATGTTGCTTTCCACATTTCTCGTAATGTGTAACAGTGGAATGTGATTCTTCACTTGAGCTGCCTCTTAATAACGTTTTCCATGATGAGTAGTCCTGCAGGCTTGTCAGCCTAACTCCATGTTGGACATTTGACCATAAATTAACTATACACTGAGGATCAGAGGGGCAGGATGTGCTTATATTAGTCTTCTTCATGATGCTGCACGGTCATTCACCACTAGCTCTGGAAAAAGAAATGAATAAAAAAAAGTATACATTTTACTTGGTGTACTTAATATAATCATAATTACTATTATAATTATTATCAATTTATATAATCACATTCACTGTAATTGTAATTTAAGGTAATAGAATTTGCAATAATAACAATTATTAAAAAAATCCATTCACATCAATGTTTCTTGGGAATGGAGTGGTAACTCACAAAAGGTAAAGATTTATGAATTGCTATCACATATTTTCCATCTGTAGGCACTGATACCTTGCCAATAAACTATATTAGAAACCATCCCCCCAAGTGATACTGATAACATAGTTGGCTCAAGGCCTAATAGTAAACACATGTCTTACTGGTCACACTCCCTGCAAGGTTGTATTGCATTTATATAGTTATTTTTACCTTTTGATGCCATTAGCTGTCATGTATAATTCCTGTGGGAGGCCAAATGGCAAACTCATAGCATTTCTACTTTCTAATTTGTCTTTGTCTTGCGGACAGTGGTATGAATTCACGTTATTCAACCTTGGGCAAAAAAGTAAGGTAAATATAATCTCTCTCACTACTCAAATTATAAGAGTTAGGACAATTCTGATTATAAAATCAGATTCCCTGTGCAGTATCTTATTTCTGAATGGGGTGACTTCTAAGAGCACTTAAAGTATAATGTTCTGCACTTAACTGAATATTCTATTTCTTGGAAGAGATAGCCACATATTGTTCTGTAGCTTTTTGACAAAAAGCTTTATTATCAGACATTTTCATTTCAGGAAAAATGTTTTCTCCCTTCTCCATGCTGCCACTGATGAATTAGTAATTATGGGCCAGATGTACGACCAATTTACAAGTCGCAAATCAGTTGTGACCCAAAAACAGGTCAAATTGCACGTATGAAAGACACATGCAAATACTGACTGGGACTGCGACTGATTTGCGAGTCGGTATTTTTGAGTCGCAAATACTAACTCGCAAAGTGCATGTATGAGCATGTTGAAAATTGTGAATAGTTGCAATTTGGCTGGATTGCACGTACAATTACTGCCAATCCAGAACAGGAGGTAAATTGGTGCAAACTACAAAAAGTGGATCAGCAAGCCTTTGCACAATGGCTGTCCCTTACCTGATGAGGAGTAGGAGATGCATTCTGGCCCAGCAGCAAGGACGGAGGCGGAGACAAGTAAGGATATTTCATACAAGGCTGACACTAAACAACAAGACAGAGGAAAAAAATATATAACCAGTACAGGCTGAGTAGCACTGTTTACTACAAGCCCGATGATGCACCAGGATGGCTACTGCAGCTGTTTAATGGAGGGAGGGTAATCTGCTGTCTGAGTTCTAGGTGAACATTCATCTAGCATACAGTGGCACACGGCAAAACTTACCTTACATTGCTGATAGTGCAGACATGTCTAGGCTGCAAAAATCCCATAACTGCCTGGTCGCTCTTGCGTTGTCCTCACCATTGTCTCCAGTGCTGTAAAGAGGAGTACAGTTGATGGACCACCTTGTGTTGCCCATGAATGATGAAGGCAGTTGGCCAGATGTTCCTTGGTACAAGATTGGAGGTCGTACCACCTTTTCCTTATTTACCTTTACTGAGCGTTGGGCAACACCCACAGCATTTGTTTTAAGCTGGTTATCCCTCCAGATTTGACATTTCTGCCTTTCAGGCACAGTCAGGGATGTACGGCCAAACAACTGCTCATGATGGTTGCAACACTCATCCGTCAGTATCTCAAGTTCTTTCTATGCAAACTTGAGTTTGCACTTTCTTGCGGGTGTCTCACTCTGTGGGAGGAGGCTGGACAATTCTGCTCACTTTTCCTACGCTTGCCCCACTCCAATGCCTACTGCTGTTGTGCAGCACTTCACTTCTACATACTGTGGCTGCTTCGCAGGCTTACTTTGGGCAGCATTTCCTGTTGTTTGGGGGCTTTACCATGCCACTGGAAGCTTGCTATGTGCTTGGGGCCACTCCCATCCCACACTGCGATTAGCATTCGCAATTTGCGACCTCCAGTTGCAATCTGTGACTGGAGGTCACAATTTGCGACTGGTTTGGAAATTGCAATTTGCAAATGCATAGCGAGTCACAAATTATTCACACAGGGAACTCTGTGCATGCCATTTCTCAATTCCCTATTTGCGAATTGCAAAAATTAGCAAATAGTGAATCGTAAAACTGGTGGTTCATGCACCTGGCCCTTTGCCACTTACCATGCTTAATAATGAGCAGGTCTGGTGATATTTGCATAATGCGGCGTAATTAGCATTATTGTGGTAATTTTGCAATATCTATGTTTTGTGAAATTCCTGAAATTACGCATCATGCCACATTGCGTAAATAATCGCCGTTCGAGGTAAAATATGACAGTGAACACAGGCACAATGTGCCCAATAAAGTGCGAGTGGCAGTGTTCACGGTGCTTTTCTTTGTTTTCAATTTTTTTACTGCGAAATTAATCGTGTCAGTGACCAAGTCAAGTATCTTTATTTGCTTAAAAACAGCCATAAAATTACTTAAGATTTCATGCTACAAATATTAAAGACTTCTATTCTAAGAATAGCATGCACATAATTAAAACCAGTTATTAAAACGATCAATTTAAAACCGCTCAATACATTCCACTTAGTCTCCTTGTTCTATGCAATCAAATGTTCTTGATTTATTGTGCTTTGAATAAAACTGATTACAGACGGACAACTTATTTCTGACCAAAGTAGTTGAAATGTATTCAGAGCAAGTCTGGGCTGTTTATTATTTAAATTGAGCAATAATGGTATTATATAACCTTTCCTAGCAGCAAAGATAATGTACAAAAGGACATAAAGTGCATAGTGCTTTGTGCGATCATCTCGTGGGCAAACAGGCAGACCCTCAGACCTCTGCTTACAGTCTGAGAAGGCAATCAAAAGGTGAACAGAATTTAAATCTATCAGATAAAATCTAAGCTGAGGATTTGTTTCAGACAGAAGATGTGGCTCAGATCCTTCCACTGCCAAAAATTCAACGGATTTCACAGAGGGTTTATATAACTCATGGTTTAATCTAATATTATCACAATAAGATTTAAAAAGGTGTTTAAACTTTTCTCTGCTTAAAACCCTGATGGTTTCCAGGTCAAGACATAACTGGTAAAAGCAGTAAGTGGAAGTTTTCCTTTACATCGACAAGCCAGGGAATATGTGCGGCAGTATCCAACAACATTCTTTCCCTTAATATGGGCTGATTAAAGCTTGTCTCCTAAGCAGGATGCATTTCGCTCTACAAGAGCAAGCAGTACCAGTTCTGCTTTCTACGTAATGATGTCTCATTTTGCATGATTTTGTTGAAATGTCACGTAATCAACCTAAAGCAGACTGCACAAAGTTTGCACATCCCTAGTTAAGAGCATTTCCTACTCTTCTTTGCCAGACCATCGCCTAGCCACGTGACAGACCGGTCCTATTTCACAGGGTATACTCTGTTGAGCAAAAACATTAAGGGTAGGGAGCTTACATACCATTGAACAGTCTGTTGTCTGAAGTCTATGCCAGATGTGATAGTGCAGATCCAGAGCATATAATCATATGTTCAAGGGTGGACGAAGTTGTAAAGTCATTTAACTTGTAGCTTCATGTCTTTAAAAAAAAAATGTCAGCTTCACAAAAAATGAAGCTGCCAAAAGGGGCCTCGCGCTGCAGCAGTAATGTTACCAAGAGTCCACCCTCAATAGCCTTACGTTTTGTTTCAGCCACACCTACTGCATGTGCAGTTCCCACTCCCATAGGTACCAGTAAAGCAGAACTTCCAGTAATGATAAAAAACTGGATGACATGGCTGAGCGGTGACTACATTTTGTCCTCACTGCCGTCATGGTAAAAGTGTGGAAACAGTTTCCCTGCAATGCAGGACAGGACAGTCAGTTGCAGAGAATTGGGTGGGAGAATTGAAATTATGAAGGCCTCAGCTAAGGTTGGGGAATTTAGTATTTCTTTGCAAAGTTCTCTGACTTTGCACCCAGTTTCACAAACTCACTTTGCCCAGCCCTTCACATGTGCTATGCTGTAGTAAAAGCATTGTCCACCTTTGCCACATCATTTGCTACCCAACTGGTCCACATGACGCATCATTCTTTCACATCATGTGGATAATTAATCGGAAGGTGCTGAAAACTGGGTTACTGGTAGAGGCGGGGTGAAACAGTACTCAAGTAGCAACCACAATTTAGAGTGAAGTAAAATGCAAATTCCAATTTAACCATTGCTTATCCCTCTGGTAGCTTAGCACAAGCAGTCAAGCTTAACTTAGAGGAAATGTGTAAAGCATTTTATACAGCACTTTAAACAGCAAAAAAAGTGAAAACAACACTAGAGAAATACCACACCAATTTTGAAAATTAGAGTAAAGTGTAATAAATTGAGACCAAATAACATAAATCCAATTAGTAGAACAGGAAATGCAGTTTTAAAGATCTAAGTGAGAACAGTGCATAGAAGCACTGGTTATCTGACCTCACCGAACTGGGACAAAGTCAGATTTTGTGACCTACCTCGATGAAGTGCAGGACTGAATAGAGAGACCAAGTTAGCCTGCTGAAAAAGTATCTTAAGTCCAGGCTGAGGAGCGTTACAAGATCCTGAGTTGAGGATGGGTCATGCAGCGGCAGTTCCGAGGAGCTGCTGGGCTGCGTTGTGGAGTCCTGCATCATGGTCTAGGATGCTGTTGATGAGAGACTTGCAATGTGAAGTCTGACAGGGATGATGCATCATGCAGTGGTGGTTCCAAGGAAGCTGAGGGCTGCGCTGCCAGGTCCTGCATTGGCATTGAAAATGCCTTCATCAAGGAACTTGCGATGTGAAGGCCTGCATTGAGGATGCGTCATGCAGCTGTGGTTTCGGGAGGCTGAAGGCTGCATTGCAATGTTCTGTGTTGGGGGTGGATGCGCAGTGGTGGTTCTGATTGTCTCTGAGGAGATTCGTCCTGTTGCATTGGTTCTGCTCACAGGACCACAACTTGGCTGAAAGAGCACCATCAGACCCATTTTCAAGGGTCTAGGACCGGGGTGACACCACTTGAGGGGCACAACCCATAGCAGACTGATTCTGGGTAATGGGTCCAAGGTGGTTGGAGCCTTTTCTGTCCCTGACGCTCTGATCAGGAGGCCACCCAATTAGCCCTTGGAGTCACTTCTGGTGGTCCTGGGATCAAGATCCAGGTTCAGTCCTTTCACTTAGGAAACAGGGCAGCAGTCCTTCTTGCAGAGCAGCACAGCTGTCCTTTGGAGTCTTCCACAGCTCCAGAAATGTAATGCAGAGTTAGAAAGTCCACTATTTATACGTGGTGCCCGGTTTGACATAGGAGGAGGTTCCGGAGGTTCCCACCCTAAGAACTGTTTGGAATACCCTTCCTCCCTGCTCTGGCCCTAACTCTTCTGGGGACATCAAAGACTAGTGTCAAAACCCTGTGTGTGTGTGCTGGGCAACTGTGGTAGGTGACAACTCCTCCCTCTTAACAGGTTAGAGGTGGCCATTTCTAACAAAACCTATTCCCACTTTGTGTCACTGTCTGGGAGCAATAAACAGACACCAATTGACAGCTACACCTAGTCATGTGACCCAAGATAAAGGCACAGGCACCAAATGAGTCGGACAAGAAAATGCTAACTTTTTAAAAGAGGCATTTTCAGAATTGCGACTTAAAATCCAACCTTACCATTTAAGAGGGTTTTAAATTTCAGTTCTTTAGACACCAAACTTGACCTCCCTGTCCCCAATTTAAAGTTACCACTTATTAAATGTAATAAGGAAACCTAATTTTATCCTATGGATAAGGTTGGCCTCAAAGTATTGAAAAATGAATTTAGGAGTTTTTCACTATTAGGACATGTAAAACATAAATGTTAATGTCTGACACTTTAAATACACTGCAAAATGCCTTCTGGGCTGTTGGGACTAACCGAGGAGTGACAAATGTATTATTAAATGAAGGCTTCGGCCCGGCAAAAGGTTTATTTTGCCAAGTGAAGCTGCACACACAGGCTTCAATGGAGGCCTGAGACATGTTTAAAAAGGCTACTTAAGGGGGTGCTACAAGCAGTGCTGCAGGTCCACTAGTAGCATTTGATCTGCAGTATCTGGGTACATGTAGTACCTCTTTACTAGGGACTTACAAGTAAATTAAATGTGGCAATTGGGTGCAAGGCAATTTTAAAGGAGAAAGCATTAGCACTGGTTAGCAGTGGCAAAATGCACAGAGTCCTAAGGCCAACAAAAATGAGATCAGCAAAAATTAAGCAGTAAGGCCCAAATGCTTGCGGGAAGACCGACCTAAGGCCTGTAAGTCTAACAGAATGCCATGCACCTCCCTGTGGCAAATCATTGGCCTATGGTGCCAATAAATGCGATCCCCATTCTACCCAGGACATGGCCACCAAGGTGCCTGTTTCTGTTGCCAGTTTGCAAGGAACTTTGATCAAATGTTCCAGACAATACCAAAATGTGGTATAGAAAAAACACCGCTTCAAAGAATATGCCCATGATGAAACACATTTAATTACTGTAATACAGAACATGCACAAATAAGTCCAGTATTATGCCAGGTGCATTTTGTAATTCAACATCCATTTCCAGGCAGTGATATAAATTCACATTAATACACCTTAGAGAGAAAAGGAAGTGAGAACTTCTATCTTGTATCTTTATTGGAACAATCCCAAAAAATCTGATTAGTTTCAGAATCTCTGAGCAGGAATCTATTTTTAAAATCACGGGAATTACAAGAGCACAGCAAACATAGTTTAGATGTTATATTTTAGGAGCGCTGGGAGCAGATTGTGCCTCGGCTTGTCACACTGAACCCTAATTATGTGACATATTCAATGTAGGAGACAAGTTATCTTGTTTCTGCCATTCCATAATTGATAATAAGCAGGTCACCGGTGCGCTGCCACTTACAAAGTCTTAGTAAATACTATTTGTTATCATTCTGTGCCAACCTCTAGGACATTTAAAATGGGACAGGCTAATCTCATATTACTGGGGCTTTTTGGAAGGCAGAAAGATTACAATTTTTGGGTTTGGCATTAGCCAAGAACTTTTAATATTACTAGAATTACAAATATAATATTCGTTTTACAGTATTACAGTGAGCCCTACACATCAGTCTTCCGTTGTGTCCGTCACAATTCTTTTGTAAAAATGATTTTTTTCTGTACTTTTGGCAAAACATGAAACAATTACAAGTACTCTGGAATCAGAAGGCATATGTACAGGCGTGCGTCCATTAAGATATGAGTCTTTTAATTTTTACAAGTCTGGACCTCTGGTTATTGCAAAAATCCCTCAGTCTCTCAGTGGGTCTCCGCCTCCTTAATACTGAGTGCAGAGTTCGAGACAGATCCCCACCCCAGCGCACCTCGATCTATCCCTGGCATTCTGCTTTAACCCTTCTTTCAGTTCCATCCACGGGCCCCAGATTCTTTCGAATTTCCGTAGACATCCCCATGCCCGGTACATTTGCTTCTCCTGGCCCATGCACCAGTCCATACCTTCCACACATTCACACAAGTCAGCAATATCTTCACTCCCTAATGTTTGAGGAGGTCTCGACGGGCCACCATCAAGGCCAAGTTACTAAAAAGCTGGGCATATGTATCTAAGGTTTGCTCCCCCCAGATGCCCAGTGCGATCAACTGGTGTGAGCTGCATTTCATGGCCCAGTGTCTCTGCTATCAGTGTACCAATCTGCTCCCAATACTCCAGGATCCTCAAACATTCCCACAGTATGTTAATTAGGGTGCCCTCCTCCACAGATCATCAGTCGCCCTATCCATCGGAAACAGACGGGTCCGTGTGTAGCATGCCTTATGAAATACTTTTAACTGAATTAGTTGGAATCCTGCCCTAATTACTACTTTGCTCGGGTACCTGTATGCATGACTCAAGTCATTGTCCTCAGGTCTGCCTAGATACCTCTCCCAAATCTCACTGAGTCAATCCATTGGTGGAAGACTATTATTGAGTAGGGTGGAGTATATTTGGGATACCGCATAAGCCATCAGGGGAGCACTGAGCTTCCTGTATTCCAGCAGGGATTTCTCCTCTACGGTGCCTTGGAGCGAGATCTGTTTCATTTGCTGATAACTTAGTGCCTGACTCTCTGTGAGGTCATATTCTTCTGCAAGTCAGTGAATGAGACTAGTGCCTCATCTTTCCAAACATCACCCAGCTTGGAGATGCCATGGCAGTCCCACTTCCCCTGGCCTTCACTGTAAGCAGTCCACCCAGAAGGTCACAGTCCCGCAGGGTCTCTAGCGTCATTCTCCCCCACCATCCGACCCTCTGTGTAGCCCACTTTCACGTGGTCACCACCATCTTCATAGAACAAGGGGAGGCAACCCTCTCCCTCCATTCAGACTCTGCAGATATAGTTCTGAGGTCATTGCCACCCTGTCTGCCTGCAAAGAGGACTCCTGCTGGACCGAAAAGGCCAAGTCACTTATTACCAATAGCTGGTTGGCCCAATAGTAAAGTCAGTGGTTAAGTAGACCAATACCGCATCCACCTGAAGTCTAGACAACCAAATTTGGAGGACCACCGTCCCACAGTAATCCCCTTGTGATTCCATCAACCGTCTAAAAGAATTTGTCTGAGATTAGGAAGAGGGTGTTCTGCAGCAAATAGAAAAATTAAGGCAAATAGATAATTTTGCAAAGAGCCACCCAGCCCAGTAAGGATGGGGGAACTTGTGCCACCTCTCCATATCGCAGTGGTAAGCCTCAAGGACCCTCATCAGGTTTTTTTTTCAGAAACCATGCTCAATCCAGAGTCACAAAAATACCCAAGTATCAGAACCCTTCAGTCACCCACTAAAACGTTTAGTCCTGTGTGTTGTCCGCGCCCTCCCTCACTATGGGAAATCCTATAGATTGGTGCCAGGTAATCTAAAGTACTGAGTATGAGCCACAAATTTCTAGGATATGCAGGATTCTTGGCATGGAGCTTGACTGGTCTGAAGATAAAAAAGGATGTTGCTAGCGTACAGAGAAATTACATCTTCCCATTCTGCGGCCCAGTTGAAACTTTTGATCTTCGCATTCTTGTGGACCCAGGCCGCCTGTAGCTCCAAGGCTACCGCAAACAATAGTGGTGACAATGGGCATCCTTGTCTTGTGCCCCTGGATAGATTAAAGCCACCAGACTGCACCCCATTGACCTGGCCTCTTGCCACCTGGTCCATATACAGCAGCTTCCCCCAGGAGAGGATGTATACTTCAAACCCCATTTTATTAAGCAATACTAGCATGTATGACCATTCCAGCGAATCATAAGTCTTTTCAGAATTAGGAGCAAGAAGGATCACAGCTTCTACGAGTCTAATACTGCATGCCAAACAGCCCATCAAGTGCCATAAATTGTGTTGCATGGCCCTGTATGAAATGAACTCAGATTGGCCTGGGGTGACCAGGAAGTCTACCACTTGGGTGTAGCTGTTTGCCAATATTTTCACCAAAACATTTGTCTCCACTTTGATTAAAGAGATAAGCCGATAAGAGGCCAAGTTGTCATCAGGCTTACCCTCCTTGTGGATTACCGTAATCATTGCCCTTCTAAGATCTGACTGTAGTGCACCCTGACCCCTCGCCTTAGAGAACATTTTAAGCATTGGTTTCATTACTTTGAATTTTACGCATTTAAAGAATTGTGGCAAAAAGGCATTAGGGCGAAGGATAATACCACCACAAAGCTGGTATATGGCTTCTGCCACCTCAGCATCAGTGATTTCTGCTTCTAGTAGGTCTCTCTCTCGGGTCTGGGGCAATGGGTCAAGAGTTCAGCCGTGAAGGCCTTCAACTCCTCCCCATCAGCTGTGGTTTGTGCCCTATAGAGTTCCTCCAAGAAATCAGCAAATGTCAGTACAATTTCCAAGGAGCTCTCCCACAGCTTCTCACCTCCCGACCTCATTTCCCTTACGCACCTTTATCCCTCCTCCTTTTTTTACCAGCCAGACCAGAAGCTACCCAGCTTTGTTACATACCTCGTAGAGCCTGCCCTCAAATTGTAACGTCGCACTCTGACGCAGCGTCTCTTTCTGTCCTCGCGGGTAAAACGCTCTACCGATATTCGGAGCGCCGTTCCCCGCGTTTTTTGACTATGCTTTCTGGGAAGCATATATTTCGCTCCCGGTCGTGCTACACTTGCTTGTAGCCTTTTTTCTTTTTTTTGTTGTTGGTGGTGGGTTTTTTGTTGGTCCTTTTGCCTGTCTCTATCTATGTTGTGTCCATCTTGTCTTCTTCGTGTTTTTGTCCCAGCATGCTCTGTTTTTCTTTTATACTACTTCCTTTTTTCTATACTGGTCTATGGGCTTTTCCCAATCCAAGATGGTGTTACTTCCCTTTCCTGTGATGTCACTTTCCTTTTCTCAGTATATAAGTCAGTCAGTCTTGTTCCTCCTTGCATTGCAAACACTTCCTTCTGGTTGTGCTGTTCGCTCCTGTTCTTTTTTCCTGCTTTTTGCCTTGGGAGATCTTTTGACTGTTCTTTGTTCCTGCTTTTGCCTTGGGAGATTTTTGCCTGTTTTTTGTTCCTGCGTTTGCCTTGGGGTATTTTTGCCTGTTCCTTTTTTCCTGCCTTTTACCCTGGATATTGCCTATTTTTGTTTCCTGTTGTCAAGTACTGTTTTTTCTTGTTTTCCTTCAAGAGTTCCTGTTTGAGGTTTTTTCCCCAGTGTTGGGGTTTTTTCCCTCTGGGACTCCTTCTGGAGGGTACGGTCTGCTTTGGCATAGCCTATCAAGCGGCACCGTGGCTACTAGAAGGGGTCGCCCTTATCTGGGAGTATCCAGGACCTGTGGAAGACTTGGGGGGTCATTCCGACCCCGGCGGACAAGGACCGCCGGGGCCGGGGTCGGCGGGAGCACCGCCAACAGGCTGGCGGTGCCCCGCAGGGCATTCTGACCGCGGAGGTTTGGCCGCGGTCAGAAGAGGAAAACCGGCGGTCTCCCGCCGGTTTTCCGCTGCCCGACGGAATCCTCCATGGCGGCGCAGCTTGCTGCGCCGCCATGGGGATTCCGACACCCCATACCGCCATCCTGTTCCTGGCGGAACAGGATGGCGGTATGGGGTGTCGTGGGGCCCCTGGGGGCCCCTGCAGTGCCCATGTCAATGGCATGGGCACTGCAGGGGCCCCCATAAGAGGGCCCCACAAAGGATTTCAGTGTCTGCTGTGCAGACACTGAAATCCGCGACGGGTGCAACTGCACCCGTCGCACCTTCCCACTCCGCCGGCTCCATTCGGAGCCGGCTTCCTCGTGGGAAGGGGTTTCCCGCTGGGCTGGCGGGCGGCCTTCTGGCGGTCGCCCGCCAGCCCAGCAGGAAAACCAGAATGGCCTCCGCGGTCTTTTGACCGCGGAGCGGCCATTTGGCGGTTCCTGCCAGGCGGGCGGCTACCGCCGCCCGCCAGCCTCAGAATGAGGCCCTTGGTGTATTCGCCAATCCGAAATCCTGAGGTGAGAAGTCCACCGCAGTATGTGACAGATTGCAACGCCAAAAGATTCTGCGTTGCGAGAGCGCCATGGAAGATCCACAGGGAGAGACGTCAGAAAATGCTCAAGCTATGTTACAGACTGTCCAACAACAAGCCCAAGAGTTACGGGCAGAGAAAACTGCCCTACGACAGGTCTTGTCTTCCCGATCAATGGACATACCACCCGTATCTGCAACTATTTCTCGATATTCCAGAGATCCCTTAAAGATGAAGGAATTTTTGGACGCCCTGACGTTTTTTTTGCCTTTCGTCCACTCCAGTTTTCTTCGGATAAGGCTAAGGTGGGCTATCTGATCAGCGCCTTGTCTGGTCCAGCGCTTGCTTGGGCAACCCCTCTGGTTTCTGCAGATGACCCAGTCCTGGCTAACTATTCTGCCTTCCTGACTGTTTTCAAACAAATGTTTGAGAGACCTGGGGTAGAAGCAGCAGCTGAAGAAGCCTTATGTGACATTCAGCATGGTAATCAGGATGTACTGCAGTATATAACCTGCTTCAAACAGCTGGCAGCTCAAACCTCCTGGGTAGAACGCACCTTCGTAACCCTTTTCCGCCGAGGCCTGCATGAAGAAATTAAAGATGAGCTTGTACACTCTTCTCCAGATTGTTCTTTGAAAGAATTAATGGATCAATCTATGAACATCGAGTATAGACTTCGAGAGCGCAAGATGGAAAGATGTAGAACTAGGGCTCCATACCAGTTCGGTACCTTCCGTGCTAGCAGTCGGCGAACGGAAGATAGTCCATCTGAAGCCTCTCCACCTCCCCATGAAGAGCCCATGCAGATAGATCTGGTTTGTAGGCCATTGACGGAGTCAGAAAGGGAGGAACGACGACGAAGGGGACTTTGCCTATACTGTGGTAAGGCTGGCCACCTGATCTGTAGTTGTCCGGTATGTCCCTCCAGGCCTGCAGGAAATGCCAGCTCCCGTCCCCTGTAAGGAGGAAGGAGACGGGAGGAGCTGTAATACCATCAATATGTTCCTCCAAAGAAAGCATGTCCCCCTGTTTATCCTCTCGGTCAAGTTACAAAGTTCACAAGATCAAGAAGAACATCTTCTGGCTCTCCTTGATTGTGGAGCCAGTTGACTCTATCTGGATGAGACCTGGGCTACGAGTAAAGGAATTCTCCGCATTCCTAAAGAAACTCCTGAGCAGGTTCACACGGTGGGTGGCTCTCCGTTAACCTCAGGACCTGTGGTGGCCTCAACTCCTACTCTTTGTTTGACATTTGGGGGGCATCAAGAACATGTTGCCTTTGATCTCATAGCCTCACCAAATCACTTCATGATTTTGGGAATTCCCTGGTTAGCCCGACACAACCCCTATATCAATTGGGAAACACGAACTATATCCCTAACGTCTTCATTTTGTCAACAGAATTGTTATTCCACTACTTCTTATTGGACTCCAAAAAGGTCCTGTCAGTCAACTAAGGATAACTGTATCAATATTATCCAGGGGGTTCCAGATTGTTATGAGGATTATATCAGGATTTTTCAGAAACCTAGTAATCCTATTTTGCCACCTCATCGCAGTTATGACTGTGCTACTCCTTTAATTCCTGATGAAGTCGTCCCCTTCGTTCGAATGTATTCTCTGACAGACCAAGAAAAGAAGGTGCTTAGGGAATATTTAGACGACAACTTACACAACAGTTTGATTGCTCCTTCCACGTCCCCCGCTGGGGCTCCTCTCTTCTTCGTCCCAAAGAAGACTAAGGATCTGCGTCCTTGTGTGGACTTTCGTGAACTCAACAGAATAACGATTAAGGATCGATATCCACTGCCTTTAATCAGATATATATTCAATGCCATTCAAGGAGCTAAGATATTTACTAAATTAGACTTACGGGGTGCCTATCATCTCCTTCGGATCAAAGAAGGAGATGAATGGAAAACAGCTTTCCGTACCCCTTTTGGGCACTATGAGTATCGTGTTATACCCTTTGGACTGACCAACGCCCCTTCTGTTTTTCAACGATTTATGGATTCAGTGTTCTCTGATGTACTCAATCAATATGTAGTCATTTATTTGGATGATATCTTGATATATTCCCGTGATCCTGAGCACCATGTAGATCATGTCCTGCAAGTTCTGGAAAGAATCAAGAAAAAACAATTGTTTTGTAAACCTGAGAAGTGTGAGTTCCATAAATCTGAAGTAAGGTATCTCAGGTTTTGTATTAATCAGCACGGAATATCCATGGATCCTGACTAGTTCAGTGCCATATTAGATTGGCCTTCTCCAACATCCATTAAAGAAACGCAATGTTTTCTTGGTTTATCAAACTTTTATCGTCAGTTTATTCAGAACTTTGCCCACCTACAAAGTTTCATAACACAAACAATTAAAAAAGAGAACCTGAAGAAGGGTTTCATTTGGACCAAGGAGGCCGAACGCGTGTTTCAAGAATTAAAGACAGCCTTTACCCAAGCACCCGTGTTACGTCATCCTGACAATACCAAGAAATTTATCGTCGAGACTGATGCCTCAGAGAGAGCTATTGGAGCAGTTCTGCTGCAGAAGCAAGACAATGATGGATTGGAACATCCTATCTTTTATCTGTCTCATATTCTATCAGAGGCTGAACGAAATTATTCTGTTCTGGAACGAGAACTACTCGCTCTCAAAGTAGCTTGTAAGGAATGGAGGCATTTCCTGATGGGTTCCAGAGAGCCTTTTGAAGCTAGGACTGATCACTGTAATCTCCAGTGTCTTCGGAGCTTTCAGTGTCGCAACAGTTGTCAGGCTCGATGGGCTTTCTTTTTTAGCCACTACGATTTCGTGATCACGTACATACCTAGTTCCCAGAATTTAGTGGCAGATGCCTTATCCCG
Source organism: Pleurodeles waltl (assembly GCF_031143425.1). Lineage (NCBI taxonomy): Eukaryota > Metazoa > Chordata > Amphibia > Caudata > Salamandridae > Pleurodeles > Pleurodeles waltl. Next base: position 1,135,804,590 of record NC_090440.1, on the reverse strand, counting down.
CAGATATCCTGAAATAGCCCAGAACTCCTCTCCACATCTTATTGAGTCTAGCAGGATCATTGGAGCTACTCAATCTTTTCAAGAACGCATTCAATCCGAGTACCAGTTTCTGTCTGCTTCAGAATGGGATAGAGTGACTCCTTTTTTGCAGAAGAAGGACAACTACTTCTATCATCAACATGCTCTTTTCATGCCTACAAAGAAAGTGCAGACAGAAGCCCTGCAAATGTGCCATGATTCTCCTATAGCCGATCATCGAGGTATCAGGAAGACCCAGGAGCTGCTTCAGCGATCTTTTTGGTGGCCTTCGCTAAAGACAGACACTGAAACCTATGTGTCAGCATGCCCAGTCTGTGCCCAGACTAAGATACTCCGAACTAAGGTGGCAGGTTTATTGAGACCTTTACTGGTTCCTTCCGCTCCTTGGTGTACTCTTTCCACGGATTTCATATGTTCTCTACCTACCTCCTCTGGTAACCAAGTAATCATGGTGACTGTAGATTCATTCACCAAGATGGCCCATTTCTCAGCCTTGAAGAAACTACCAACGGCCCCAGAAATGAGTCGCATTTTTTTACGGGATATTTTTCGCCTCCATGGTCTTTCTCAAGAGGTCATTTCGGACAGAGGACCTCAATATGTATCACGTTTCTGGAGAGCCTTTTGTGCCTTCTTTAACATTGAGATTTCTTTCTCCTCGGGTTTCCACCCACAAATGAATGGGCAAACTGAACGAGTGAATCAAGAACTTCAGCAGTATCTGAGATGTTACTGTAATGCCACACAAAGCAATTGGTCGGAATATCTTGCTCTTGCCGAGTTCTCCTATAACAACACAATACATAGTGCAACCAAGACCACACCCTTTTATTGAACTTATGGATTTCATCCGAGGACTTTCACTACTGTTTCTCGAAAATCTTCTTCTGTGCCTGCAGTCACTTCTTTTTCACGACAGATCGGTCGAATCCAGGGCCTACTTCACACAACTCTCCTAGCTTCGAAACAAGCTATGAAGCGAAAGCCTGTTCTTTGTTCCTGCTTTTTGCCTTGGGAGATTTTTTTGCCTGTTCTTTGTTCCTGCGTTTGCCTTGGGATATTTTTGCCTGTTCCTTTTTTCCTGCCTTTTACCCTGGATATTTCCTATTTTTGTTTCCTGTTCTCAAGTCCTGTTTTTTCTTGTTTTCCTTCAGGAGTTCCTGGTAGAGGTTTTTTCCCCAGTGTTGGGATTTTTTCCCTCTGGGACTACTTCTGGAGGGTACGGTCTGCTTTGGCGTAGCCTGTCAAGTGGCACCGTGGCTACTAGAAGGGGTCGCCCTTATCTGGGAGTATCCAGGACCTGTGGAAGACTTGGTGTATTCGCCAATCCGAAATCCAGAGTTGAGAAGTCCAGCGCAGTACGTGACATCAATAGCTCAAAACTGGGCCCTTGGCTTCCTGGCGCGCCGCATTCTTGGCTCAACTTTTCTGTTCTGTGTGTGAGTTCCTTCAATGGCAAACTGACGTAGTTGTCTTCCAGTTGTATTATGTTTCCTCAAGCAACTTGCACTCTTCTAACCTCTTCCGCCTCTTGCCCACTACATGTGCTATTATTTGTCTCCTAAGTACATTTTTGTTGGCCTTTCGCAAGTCCACCTCTGATTTTACAGAACCCCTTGTTCTCTACAAAATACCTTTCTGTGGCTGTAACCAGCAGTACCTAGGGTTGTCATCTGTGAGCAGCTAGGGATCTAACTGCCATGACCTCCTCAACTCTGGGAGGCCCACTGAACCATTGTGGTTAGGGGGTGAGTGGTTCGAGCTCTTTCCTGGGAGAAAGGTAGTGTGAGTGAATCTGCCCATCTTGTTCTTGGGCACCAGGCAGTTCAACCTTGACAAGTTTTGAGTTGGCTGCATATGAGTATTGCCATTGTCCCAGATGCATTTCTCTCCAGAGGTCGGTCAATCCAAATGCCTCTGTGAAGGTGGTCAGTCGTAAATCTGTCTTGGGCTACTTCACAGTTTTTGTAACCCTATCTAAGTCCCCTTGTAGCGTCAAATTAAGATTTCCTCCTATAACTGTCAGTCCATGTGGTGTTCCTGCCACCCACGTACCCAGGCATTCCAGGCTCTCAGACCGCAGACCAGGGGGGAACCAAGAGCTCAATGCCATATCCTCGTCATAACACTGGCTGTACATTGCTACTTGACATCTGTTCTGATTGACCCATATTTTATGGACCTGCAGTGGGAGAGATCTCGGGGTCAGGACTCCTACTCCCTGGGAGCCCATGGAGAATTTGGCATGTGCCAGCAGGGCGTATCTAGCTCAGCCCAGGAACCTGCAGTTGTTAACCAGAAGATAAGTCTTCTGCAGCAGAACCATTTCAATGTTGTGTTTCAACAGGTATTTTCTTACTAACCCTCCCTTAAGTTTATATCCCTTGCCATTTCACAGCTATGAATGACTCTCTCTGGTGTTGGAATGCTGGGTATAGTCAGAGTAGATACTTACTGGAACCACCTCCACTTTGTCAAGGCACATGTGTGCGGGCACGTTGCCAAATGCAATCCCAGTCACAAAAGTTGAGGGCACTGTATGGGCTTTGTTGGAAATGGCCCTTCTGCAGGGTTATCCCCAGACTTTTTGCCTTCCTCCTTCTCTTTTTCTGACCTCATTTTTGCTGGTTTCTAGGCTCTGCGCACTTTACCACTGCTAACCAGTGCTAAAGTGCACATGCTCTCTCCCTTTACACATGGTAACATTGGATCATACCCATTTGGACTATTTAATTTACCTGTAAGTCCATTGTAGAGGGCACGGTGTGTGCCTAGGGCCTGTAGATTAAATGCTACTAGTGGCCTGCAGCACTGGTTGTGCCACCCACTTAAGTAGCCACTTCCCCTTGTCTCAGGCCTGCCATTGCAAGGCATGTGTGTGCAGTTTCACTGCCACTTTGACTTGGCATTTAAAAGTACTTGCCAAGCCTAAAACTCCCCTTTTTCTACATATAAGTCACCCCTAATATGTGCCCTAGGTAACCCCTAGATCAGGGTGCTGTGTGGGTAAAAGGCAGGACATGTAACTGTGTTGTTTATATGTCCTGGTAGTGTAATACTCCTAAATTAGTTTTTACACTACTGTGAGGCCTGCTCCCTTCATAGGCTAACATTGGGGCTGCCCTCATACATTGTTGAGGTGGTAGCTGCTGATCTGAAAGGAGCAGAAAGGTCATATTTAGTATGGCCAGAATGGTAATACAAAATCCTGCTGACTGGTGAAGTCGTATTTAATATTACTATTCTAGAAATGCCACTTTTAGAAAATGAGCATTTCTTTGCACTCAAATCTTTCTGTGCCTTACAGTCCACGTCTGGCTAGGTTTAGTTGACAGCTACTTGTGCATTCACTCAGACACACCCCAAACACAGGGTACTCAGCCTCACTTGCATACATCTGCATTTTGAATGGGTCTTCCTGGGCTGGGAGGGTGGAGGGCCTGCTCTGACACAAAGGACTGCCACACCCCTTACTGGGACCCTGGCAGACAGGATTGAACTGAAAGGGGACCTGGTGCACTTCTAAGCCACTCTTTGAAGTCTCCCCCACTTCAAAGGCACATTTAGGTATAAAACAGGGCCTCTGCTCTACCACCTCAGACACTTGCTGTAGAAGAAACCTGAACCAGAACCTGCATCCTGCCAAGAAGAACTGCCTGGCTGCTCAAAGGACTCACCTGTCTGCTTTCTACAAAGGACTGCTGCCTTGCTGTTGGCCTGCTGCCTTGCTGAATTCTTGTCTGGCTGCCAAAGTGCTCTCCAAGGGCTTGGATAGAGCTTGCCTCCTGTTCCCTGAAGTCTCAGGACCAAAAAGACTTCTGTTTTTCCTTTGGACTCCTCGTGCGCCGAAAAATTAGACGCACAGCTTGCTCTGCGGTGAGAAAATCGCTAGACGCCGACGCTGCCCGACGCGATGCCTACGGGGCGACCAGAACTTCGATGCACGGCCTCGCATGGACAAAGGCGCCCGGCTTCCAGAGAGGAAATCGACGCGACGCCTGCCATGAGAAAGAAATTCCACGCACAGCCTCCCGGAACGACGCACAGCCGGATAACAAGCAGAGGAATCCACGCACAGACCCTGGGATATCTGGTAATCCCGCGAACCATAGAAGGAGTCGCCCCGCGTGCCGGAAAACAACGCATGGCTTCCCCGAGTGAAAAATAACGACGCAAGTCCGTGTGTGAAGGGGCGAAACCGACGCACACACCATTTTTCTTCCCGCAGAACGACGCACGTCTCCCCACGTGAAAAATAACGGTGCAAGTCCGTGTGTGAAGGGGCGAAACCGACGCACACACCATTTTTCCATGCATCTCCTCCTCTGCGGTCCTCTGCGGAGATTTTCCACTCCAAACCAGGTACTTTGTACTTGAAAGAGACTTTGTTTGCTTTTTAAAGACTTAAGACACTTTGGCCCTCATTCTGACCTTGGCGGGCGGCGGAGGCCGACCGCCAAAGTCCCGCCGTCAGGTTACCGTTCCGCGGTCGAAAGACCGCGGCGGTAATTCTGACTTTCCCGCTGGGCTGGCGGGCGGTCGCCTTCAGACCGCCAGCCAGCCCAGCGGGAAAGAGGCTTCCACGATGAAGCCGGCTCGGAATCGAGCCGGCGGAGTGGAAGCTGTGCGACGGGTGCAGTTGCACCCGTCGCGTATTTCACTGTCTGCGCAGCAGACAGTGAAATACATTTAGGGGCCCTCTTACGGGGGCCCCTGCAATGCCCATGCCAGTGGCATGGGCACTGCAGGGGCCCCCAGGGGCCCCGCGACCCCCCCTACCACCATCCGGATCTCGGCGGTCCGACCGCCGGGATCTGGATGGCGGTAGGGGGGGTCGGAATCCCCGCGGCGGTGCAGCAAGCTGCGCCGCCGCGGAGGATTCAATGGGGCCGCGGTACACTGGCGGGACCCCGCCAGTGGTGCCGGTCCGACCGCGGCTTTACCGCCGCGGTCGGAATCCCCATTGGAGCACCGCCGGCCTGTCGGCGGTGCTCCCGCGGTCCTCCGCCCTGGCGGTCAAAGACCGCCAGGGTCAGAATGACCACCTTTATATCACTTTTCAGTGATACTTCTACAAATTCTTATTGCATCTTTTATTGTGTTGATCTACAAATATCCAGAAAAATATTCTATATTTTTCCAAACACTGGGGCTCATTCTGAGCCCGGCGGGCGGCGGGCGCCGCCCGCCTGGAGGGAGCCGCCAAATGACCGCGGTCATAAGACCGCGGCGGCCATTCAGACATTTCCTCTGGGCCGGCGGGCGCTCTCCAAAAGAGCGCCCGCCGGCCCAGAGGAAATGCCCCTGCAACGAGGACGCCGGCTCAGAATTGAGCCGGCGTAGTTGCAGGGGTGCGACGGGTGCAGTTTGCACCCGTCGCGTATTTCAGTGTCTGCATTGCAGACACTGAAATACACAGTGGGGCCCTCTTACGGGGGCCCCTGCAGTGCCCATGCCATTGGCATGGGCACTGCAGGGGCCCCCAGGGGCCCTGCGGCACCCCCTACCGCCATCCTGTTCCTGGCGGGAGACCCGCCAGGAACAGGATGGTGGTAGGGGGTGTCAGAATCCCCATGGCTGCGGAGCGCGCTCCGCAGCCATGGAGGATTCCCCCGAGCAGCGGGAAGTCGGCGGGAGACCGCCGACTTTCCGCTTCTGACCGCGGCTGAACCGCCGCGGTCAGAATGCTCGTGGGAGCACCGCCAGCCTGTTGGCGGTGCTCCCGTGGTCGGTGGCCCTGGCGGCCACCGGCCGCCAGGGTCAGAATGACCCCCACTGTGTGGTGTATTTGTGTGGTGCTATGTGGTGTTATTGTATGATTTATTGCACAAATACTTTACACATTGCCTTCTAAGTTAAGCCTGACTGCTCGTGCCAAGCTACCAGAGGGTGGCCACAGGATAATTTGGATTGTGTGTGACTTACCCTGACTAGAGTGAGGGTTCTTGCTTGGACAGAGGGTAACCTGATTGCCAACCAAAAACCCAATTTCTAACATTGGTGATCAGCGGTGAGGATAGGACTTGTATTTGTGCAGTGACATACAGTAGCTTAGTATTTCACTACCTACCCACAGTTGAAGGTCAACTTGATTTTTATCTCTTTTTGCAAATTTGTTTTTCCTGACAATTTTCAAAAACTAAATTCTCACTCAACATGTCTCTGGCTGGGTCTCAAGTAGGAGAATTGGACCTAGCCCTTTTGGAGACATATAGGGCCTGATTCTGATTCTGGCGGGCGGCGGAGGCCGCCCGCCAGAATTCCGCCCTCCAAAATACCGCGCCTCGGTCAAAAGACCGCGGCGGGTATTTCAAGTTTTCCCCTGGGCTGGCGGGCGGCCGCCAAAAGGCCGCCCGCCAGCCCAGGGGAAAACGACCTTCCCACGAGGATGCCGGCTCGTAATCGAGCCGGCGGAGTGGGAAGGTGCGACGGGTGCATTTGCACCCGTCGCGTATTTCACTGTCTGCCAAGCAGACAGTGAAATACTTGTAGGGGCCCTCTTACGGGGGCCCCTGCAGTGCCCATGCCATTGGCATGGGCACTGCAGGGGCCCCCAGGGGCCCCGCGACTCCCCCTCCCGCCATCCGGTTCCCGGCGGGAGAACCGCCAGGAACTGGATGGCGGGAGGGGGAGTCGGAATCCCCCAGCCGGCGCAGCAAGCTGCGCCGGCTTGGAGGATTCCTGGGGGCAGCGGGAAACCGGCGGGAGACCGCCGGTTTCCCTTTACTGACCGCGGCTAAGCCGCCGCAGTCAGAATGCCCCGCGGGGCACCGCCGGCCTGTCGGCGGTGCCACCGCGTCCCGCGGCCCTGGCGGAGGAAATCCGCCAGGGTCGTAATGACCCCCATACTGTCAAACAGCTAAAATGGTTCTGCAGGGTGATGAGAGTACCCACACAAGGGGCCTCCAAGAAGGAGGAGTTTCAAGTGGCGCTGAGGGCCTGGGCAGAAGCCCATTTAGAGGAGGATGATGAGGAAGAGGAGCCAGAAAATGGCCTCTCAGAGGATTTATTGCCATCAGTGGGTAATATTACCACTGCAATTGTGCCCCCTTCCAGACCAGGGAGCATTGTCTCTGAGCAAAGCCTGACCGCAGAGGAAAGGAGAGAAGAAAGGGAGTTCCAATTGCAAATGGCAAAACTGGAAATTGAGGCCCAACAGGAGGAAAGGAGGGCAGAGAGAGAATCCAAACAAGCTGAGGCTGAAAGAGCAGCCAAACAGGTGTGCAGCTGAGAGAGCTTTGGCTGAAAAGAAACTATTGTTGGCTCATGAACTGAGTCTCAAGGAGCTGGAGATCAAGGCGAGACAGTCTCAATCCAGCAGTAATGGTGGCAGCGTACTGATGGGACCTGCTGGAGAAAACAAGGCTCGTATACCCAAAAATGTGGTGCCCAGTTTTGTGGTGGGATATGACATAGATAAATGGTTAGCTGCTTATGAAGTTGCACTAAGGGCTCATGAGGTTCCTGAAGGGCAATGGGGTACAGCTATGTGGGATTATGTGCCACCTTTGGGGAGGGACACACTTCTCACATTGGACATAAAGGATCACAACACATACCAAATTCAGAAAGCCATTTTACTGGCCAAGTTTGGGCTGACCCCTGAGGGATACCATCAGAGGTTCAGAGACAGCATCAAACAATCCACACAAACATGGGTAGATTTCTTTGACTTTTCCAGTAAGGCACTGAATGGATGGGTGCGGGGCAGCAAAGTAGATGATTACAAAGGGTTATATGACTTGATTTTGAGAGAGCATATACTCAGTATGTCTTTTACAGCGTTGCGCCAGCACTTGGTAGATAGTAAGCTGACTGATCCCAGGAAGCTTGCTGAGGAGGCGGACCTCTGGAATAGTACCAGGGTGTCCAAAAAGGTATCTGGGAGTGACCCCGAAAAGGGTGGTTCCGGTTCCTCCCGACAGAGTCAGGGGGAGGTTAGAAATGACCCAGACAAGTCCCAGAGTGCGGGGGAGGAAAGGGTTCCCACGCCCCATCTGAAAAACAGGGTGGTGGTTCTGGTGAGCAGTGGCCCAAAGCATCCCATTCCCAACCCGCTGCTTTGAGTGTTCCCAGATAGGACACAGGAAGGGGGACTCTGTCTGTCCAAAGAACTTACCCAGTATTGGGACCTATACAGGGGTGACCCATGTGGCCTTAGGGGAAAGTAGTCCCCAGGGGCAGGTCGTAGACCATGCCTTCATCTCCTTTAGCTGGGAGGTGGACTCAGAGGGTAAACTGGTGATCCCTGAGGGTGGGAGTCGTCACTTCCACCAGGTGGGAGTGAATGGGGTCCCAGTCACCGCTCTGAGAGACACAGGGGCTAGTCTTACCATGATTGTGGAGAGACTAGTGTCACCAGAGCAGTACACCGGACAGGTGTGTAGAGTGACTCCAGCCATTGGGGAAGATTTCTTCCAACCCATGGCCCGGGTGTCCCTAGAATGGGGTGGGGAGGTGACCCAGAGGTGGGTCATAGTTAATCCCCAGCTGCCCATTGACTGCATTCTGGGGAATGAGGTTCCCCTAGTGTCAAGAGAGCTGAGAGGGTTGACCCCTAAGGGTGCCCTGACAGTTCCGATGTCTGGCAGTACCACTCCCCAGAGGAGGGTATGTGAGCCCAGATGTGAAGGCAGGGTGAGGAAGGACTCACCCTTGTCCTCTGTTCAGCCTCAGGATACAGACCCTGGGCTGAGTGACCGGTATCAGGGATCCACCCCTGAACTGGTGAGAATGGAGAAGGGGTGCAAGACCCCTGGGGCCACTGCCCCCCATTCTGGGATGCTTCACGAGCCCCTTGGGAGCTCCCTATCAACCCCCCAGCTGGAGGAGAAGCTCATCCAACGGCCCCCCTCAGGGTCCCCACTTAGCAGTGGATGGCCTGGGGCCTGGCTCATGACATTGACAGCTGTCAGTGGCATCTGTTGGTTTCTGTCCTTGCGGGCAGAGTTTTCCCTGGGTTGGGGACAGAAGTCAGACCCAAGGAATGGAATGGGCCACATCACTTTGTTGGCCATGGTGTTGCGGTCTGCATACTGGGATGCATCTGTGAGCAAATTAAAGTTAGGAGCTTTACAGATGGGGTCCTCAGGTGATGAGAAGGGTTCCTCATGGGCCAGATCAGTGGCCCCAGAGAGTATAGACAAAGAAGCCTCACTGAGTTCAGAAAGGCGTAGAACTGGCAAGTGCCCCTGCATTAGTGGGCCATTGTCCATGTTCTATCGCCTTAAGCAGGGAAGTCCATCAGAGTGTTGATTAGTCTACCCTGGCTTTAGGCTGGAAGGGGGATATGTTGGAAATGGCCCTTCTGCAGGGTTATCCCCAGGCTTTTTGCCTTCCTCCTTCTCTTTTTCTGACCTCATTTTTGCTGGTTTCTAGACTCAGCGCACTTTACCACTGCTAACCAGTGCTAAAGTGCACATGCTCTCTCCCTTTAAACATGGTAACATTGGAATATACCCAATTGGACTATTTAATTTACCTATAAGTCCCTAGTAATGGACACGGTGTGCGCCTAGGGCCTGTAGATTAAATGCTACTAGTGGGCCTGCAGCACTGGTTGTGCCACCCACTTAAGTAGCCACTTCCCCTTGTCTCAGGCCTGCCATTGCAAGGCCTGTGTGTGCAGTTTCACTGCCATTTCGACTTGGCATTTAAAAGTACTTGCCAAGCCTAAAACACCCCTTTTTCTACATATACGTCACCCCTAATGTGTGCCCTAGGTAACCCCTAGAGCAGGGTGCTGTGTGGGTAAAAGGCAGGACATGTACCTGTGTAGTTTATATGTCCTGGTAGTGTAAAACTCCTAAATTCATTTTTACACTACTGTGAGGCCTGCTCCGTTCATAGGCTAACATTGGGGTTGCCCTCATACATTGTTGAGGTGGCAGCTGCTGATCTGAAAGCAGCAGGAAGGTCATATTTAGTATGACCAGAATGGTAATACAAAATCCTGCTGACTGGTGAAGCCGTATTTAATATTACTATTCTAGAAATGCCACTTTTAGAAAATGAGCATTTCTTTGCACTTAAATCTTTCTATGCCTTACTGTCCATGTCTGGCTAGGTTTAGTTGACAGCTCCTTGTGCATTCACTCAGACACACCCCAAACACAGGGTACTCAGCCTCACTTGCATACATCTGCATTTTGAATGGGTCTTCCTGGGCTGGGAGGGTAGAGGGCCTGCTCTGACACAAAGGACTGTCACACCCCCTACTGGGGCCCTGGCAGACAGGATTGAACTGAAAGGGGACCTGGTGCACTTCTAAGCCACTCTTTGAAGTCTCCCCCACTTCAAAGGCACATTTAGGTATAAAACAGAGCCTCTGCCCTACCACCTCAGACACTTGCTGTAGAAGAAACCTGAACCACAACCTGCATCCTGCCAAGAAGAACTGCCTGGCTGTTCAAAGGACTCACCTGTCTGCTTTCTACAAAGGACTGCTGCCTTGCTGTTGGCATGCTGCCTTGCTGAACTCTTGTCTGGCTGCCAAAGTGCTCTCCAAGGGCTTGGATAGAGCTTGCCTCCTGTTCCCTGAAGTCTCAGGACCAAAAAGACTACTGTTTTTCATTTGGACTCCTCGTGCGCCGAAAAATTCGACGCACAGCTTGCTCTGCGGTGAAAAAATCGCTGCATGCTGACGCTTCCCGATGCTACGCCTACAGGACGACCGGAACTTCCACACACGCCCTCGCATGGACAACGCCATCGGCTTCCAGAGAGGAAATCGATGCGATGCCTGCCGTGTGAAACAAAATTCCATGCACAGCCTCCCGGAACGACGAGCAGCCGGATAACAAGCCGAGGAATCCACGCACAGACCCTGGGACATCTGGTAATCCCGTGAACCATAGAAGTAGTCGGCCCACGTGCCGGAAAACGACGCACGTCTTCCCCGAGTGAAAAATGACAGCGCAAGTCCGTGTGTGAAGGGGCGAAACCGACGCACACACCATTTTTCTTCCCGCAGAACGACGCACGTCTCCCCGCATGAAAAATAATGACGCAAGTCCGTGTGTGAAAGGGCGAAACCGACGCACACACCATTTTTCAACACATCTCCTCCTCTGCGGCCCTCTGCGGAGATTTTCCACTCCAAACCAGGTACTTTGTGCTTGAAAGAGACTTTGGGCCTGATTCTAACTTTGGAGGACGGTGTTAAACCGTCCCAAAAGTGGCGGATATACCACCTACCGTATTACGAGTTCCATAGGATATAATGGACTCGTAATACGGTAGGTGGTATATCTGCCACTTTTGGGACGGTTTAACACCGTCCTCCAAAGTTAGAATCAGGCCCTTTGTTTGCTTTTTAAAGACACTTTGGCCCTCATTCTGACCTTGGCGAGCGGCGGAGGCCGCCCGCCAAAGTCCCGCCGTCAGATTACCGTTCCGCGGTCGAAAGACCGCGGCGGTCATTCTGACTTTCCCGCTGGGCTGGCGGGCGGTCGCCTTCAGACCGCCCGCCAGCCCAGCGGGAAAGAGGCTTCCACGATGAAGCCGGCTCGGAATCGAGCCGGCGGAGTGGAAGCTGTGCGACGGGTGCAGTTGCACCCGTCGCGTATTTCACTGTCTGCGCAGCAGACAGTGAAATACATGTAGGGGCCCTCTTACGGGGGCCCCTGCAATGCCCATGCCAGTGGCATGGGCACTGCAGGGGCCCCCAGGGGCCCCGCGACCCCCCCTACCGCCATCCGGATCCCGGCGGTCCGACCGCCGGGATCTGGATGGCGGTAGGGGGGGTCGGAATCCCCGCGGCGGTGCAGCAAGCTGCGCCGCCGTGGAGGATTAAATGGGGCGGCGGTACACTGGCGGGAGCCCGCCAGTGGTGCCGGTCCGACCGCGGCTTTACCGCCGCGGTCGGAATCCCCATTGGAGCACCGCCGGCCTGTCGGCGGTGCTCCCGCGGTCCTCCGCCCTGGCGGTCAAAGACCGCCAGGGTCAGAATGACCACCTTTATATCACTTTTCAGTGATACGTCTACAAATTCTTATTGCATCTTTTATTGTGTTGATCTACAAATATCCAGATAAATATTTTATATTTTTCTAAACACTGTGTGGTGTATTTGTGTGGTGCTATATGGTGTTATTGTATGATTTATTGCACAAATACTTTACACATTGCCTTCTAAGTTAAGCCTGACTGCTCGTGCCAAGCTACCAGAGGGTGGGCACAGGATAATTTGGATTGTGTGTTACTTACCCTGACTAGAGTGAGGGTTCTTGCTTGGACAGAGGGTAACCTGACTGCCAACCAAAACCCCCATTTCTAACAGGCTTTTTCCCCATAAATAGCCTGGAGGCCTTGCCCCCATGACCACCTGCAGCAAGCAGTCCTCCATGTATAGTTCTGTAGTGGGACCTTCAGCCCGTTCTGTTAGGCCTCCACTCAAATGTTTTTTCAACGGAAACATCCATCTACATCTTCCACTCTCTCTTGTAGGTGTGGCATTGATTGCAGGAGGGATTGTATCTGTTTCTCGTGGTCCCTGGCAGTGGGCTGCAGTTGTACCAAAGTAGATTCTGTCTTGTCCACCTTATTGGCCAACTTTTTAAGGTCCGCTCTGAAATGTCCCAGGTCCTGTATTTTCCAGTGCGGCCTTGGTGTCCACAGTAGCCATCAATATTGCTGTCGTCTGAGCCTCCAGGCCAGAGTCAAACTGGCGCTGGTCTGTAACCCAGGGGAGCACTTGGCCCTGGCTCGCTCCCAGCAGGGGGCCTTGTCACACTGTTTTAGTGGGCATCATGATGTCCGGTACCACCTGATTCAGTGCCACCAAACCACTGTTCTCAAAGCCCGGAGCTCAAGGGCTGCCAGTCACTGAAATTCACCACCACGGCCCAGCCAAGCACCACCTTGACCCTCCTCCCTGATGGAGTGACTCCTCAGTTCCTAGAGGGGAGCACCCAGGCCACCATGCCAACTGGTCCCTGCAGGACAGTGATCCTCCAGCTGGCACAAGTGTTCCCAGCTCACCTGCCACCGCACTGGGGTTCTCTGCCACCTCTATCACACCACAGTCTTCCACTGCTAAGGGTTCAGCTTCTCCGCCTGTCTGAAGTGGGTCTTCAAACACCTACTGGGACACCTCCACTGTAGGGGTTCCCCTGCAGCCCCACTGAGAGGCACAGTGTTACTCAAAGAGCTCCTTCAGGTCCACAGGTGCTACTAACTCAATTCACGCTCCTGCTGTAGCTGTTCTGGCTTAAGCCTTATTCCAACTGCTCAGGGCTTATGCATCATTCGGTGTTCCCCTGTAGGTCTGGTGTTGAAGGGCTCACATTTGCTTTCAGGCTGCCATCAGCTGCGGTCTCGTGATGGCCCACTTCCTCTCTGCCCGCCCCCCACTGGGTAGGGGTGCACCTCCTTCGATATTCCCACAGGAAGCAGGCTTGCTACAAGTCTTTGGCTGACGCTGCTGCTCGCCGCAATTCTTCACACACCGTGGGCTCCAGCGGAGGCCAGGCAGGACTTCAGTCATGTCTTGCCGGCCCCCTGGTCCGTTACTTTTCCCCCACTTTCTTCTTTGTCCTATTTTAGGGGAGGAGGAGCTTCAAGCATCAGATGTGCTGCCTTTCCGTGGCTGGTGCCATCTTGCTAAGGCCACATTGCTGCAGGAGTTCTGAGAGCAGCACCTCCAGGGCTCTCCTCCTATGTCGTCGTGCCCTCTCAGGTGGTGAGCCCCTTCTAGGGGACAGCGGCTGCCTTCGAGTTCACTCAGTGTGCCCCGTACACCAGGATCAGGGCCGTCCAGAGAGCAGTTGACATGGAGCATCCAGACCTCATGACCATCACCATGAGCGGCTAGCCACGCCTCCCTGTCATTCATATTTTTCATGTGTCCACCACAGCATACAGAATGGGGCTAGTAGTCAACCCATTTACTCAGTGAGCTAACTTCACTGTGAGATAGGGCATTTTGCCCTTTCACAAACAGCATATCCTCACACAAAGAATGTCCTTTCAGTTCCAGTGGCTACTTTGGCAATGTATGCTTTTTAAATCAAAAATAAATATTTTTTCTTCTAGCGAATATTTTTTATACAGTTCTGATGGCCCAGCATCTCCACTAACATTGCATTGACAAGTCCAAACGACTGGCAGCCAACACCAGGATTATTGGCTATGCCAAACCTTGTTAAACACAGCGGACATGTCTCTGGAGCTCATTCTGCAGGCTCCAGAGAGAAATGTATTAAATGACAGAGCACACACTAAACCAAAAGTGTAAGAGAAATATGTGAAGCGGGTGATGTTCTTCACCAGCAGTATGTATGTTTTTGGCATCATTGGCATACCATTTACCTCTCATTCATACCATTGGATGCCACTTAAAATACTTGTTGGGCTCTAATTATACATTATCACACCACTTGTTACATAACAGGGATGATCATTGCAGTGAAGAAGTGAGTCAAAATAAACATAGAGGAGAATGTCAGCAGAAATTCCCCTTTGCCTTTTGGTCTTCACTATCTTCATTAGAGTTTTCTAGTTAAAATAATACAACTAAGCCAGTGCACCCCATATGAATGGAATTAACCAATGGTCCAGGTGTGGGCTTAAATGTCTCAGGCCCTGATATTGAAGGATATCCCACCTGCCACAATCTAAATCCCATTGAAAGTAATGAGATTTAGATTTAGGCGGACGGGACGTCCAACACAGTCCGCCAACATCTAAATCAGACCCTCAGTCATGACTAATAGAGAGCACTGAGACGGCAATCTAGAATATCTTAGATAGACTTGGGAGCTGATGCAAATACCACCTAAAAGTAAAATAAGCAAGATTGAATCTAAAGCAATAGTAACAGGGAATTCAGGTAAATAAAAGTCCCTCTGGTGAACTGGGGCTACATTAAAGGAACAACAGTTTAGGCAGAAAGTTCAATGGTAATTCTGACTGAATGCTAAACTAAATTAAAAATGTATTAAAACTGAGTCAGTCAAAATTTCAAAATTTATTTTCCACTTTTGGTCATTGGCATTTCGTGGATTAGAAGATAAGAATTAAAAAGGGCAAGCAATCAAATTTACAGAAGGTGCAGCAATGTAAATTAATTGTTGAGTGATAAAGGTTCTTAATGTTACTTTTCCTCGGTTTTCCTGCCTTCCCCCCACAGGTGCCATGCCTCATCCAGGAAATGGCCAGTACATATGGTGACTTTCTTTGAGTTCGCTAATTGAAAGGAATTTATGGCAGGTTTGATGTAGCGTGTACCAGTCATGGACGCTCGTTCAAATTGCTACGGGTAGAGGAAGTGAGGCCACATGCCCTTTGGCCCTGTCCTGTGACATCATAGGAAGTGACATCACATAACGTTAACCTTGATGACATCACAAGAAGTGATATCAGATCCTTCTTTGAATTGAAAACACCACGGGATGTGACAAAAACGCTAACAGCCACAATAATGTTAACTGACAAAATATGATGCATTCTTTCACTGGTATGTGTCATTGATATGCCTTCCTACTCCACATAGATGTATTTGTTTATTGATTTTGTGGTCTTGTAAAGCCTGAAAGCCACCAAGGTACCTTGAGAGAGCTCTTGGTTTATGTATAAAAGATAGAAGCATATGTGTGTGAGCTATATTTCAATAGCTCAAAAGTAGACAAAATGCAGCGGAGAGCTGTACAAGTTCTAGAAATGTGTAAAGTGATGTGATTTCAATACAAATGGTACGCAGAGGGCGAAGCCCTAGAAAGGGGGAGTGGGAAGATGATAGTGCTGGACTATAAGGTGGCAATGCTGGATTTAGTTGTCTAACCAGTTCGTGTTAGGCACAGGTGGAGGCAGCAAAGGATAAATTGGTAGATCTGATGAAAACCTATTGTTACCAACTGCATCTTTGTATATGAAAGTAGAGGTTGAGAAGATATTAGATTTACATTGATTACATCTCATTTAGAAATGCCGCGATAACCTGGCTCAGAAAGCTGGCCTGTTACCATCACAGTACCACAAAGTAAATTCAACCTGATTACCTTCAGCATGAATGCATGCTATCTAAAGCCACTCTGTAACATGAGATGACATAAAGGCAAACACATGTAGATCATCAAACATTCAATCCTTTCAATACACAAACAAACATATTTAGCAGCATGAATGTGTTTTAGATATGAATACATATTTTGCACAGACATTCACTGCTCTTCAAAGTAAGGAGAATGGAAATGAGGAAACGAAATTATGGATGATCCCCCTCCTGTATGATTCTCACCTTGCCACCCACAACTGTCCAATTAAGGTATTAGCACTTAAAAGTGCTAACCAATGAGCCTCATTTTGGTCTGTAACACAAATATTCCTAAGCACAGGGACAGGCCAGCAGCATCAATACTGCACAACCCTCTGGCCTCCATGCACAACAATCAGTTCTTTCCTTACAAGATAGGCTATGAATACATACTCCACTCGCCATGTACTGTGGTCTCGCATGCAACAAAAAGGACAGGGTCTTTATAACTTTTTGGGCCACACTAGTTGCATGAAAGCACATTGTAACTTCTTTGTGGAAAGCAATGCAATGTGACCATTTGTATAAATCTACGTTTCTGTATCTGTTTTGTCTGTAAAAATAGGCTTTTTCCCATAAGTGGTGGGAACACCCTTGCAACGTCACTCTCTTGTGTAATCGCTTCCGAAAGTTGCAAATATCTGGTAGATTGCGACAAAAGAATAGGTTTCACATACAATGGGGTCATAAGGTGTGCTCAACCTGCTTTTGCTTTATTGATGTCTTGGTTCTAACAGCTCTGATACAAACTTGTCAAAGTGGCCAGTTTCTTTGATTCAACTTGTTCAGCTTGAAGGCAGAATGAAGGCATTTAATTAGAGAGCTACCAGGTGCAAAGTTAGAGACTGCTCAAGGTGTCAGTAACAGTCAAACAAAGAAGAGATTGCAGTCACGCACACACACATAGAAGGTCATCATTGCCTAAACAAACACAATCCATTTATGGGCATAAATGTGGCTGTTCTTGTTGCCCATGTACATGGTTAGAGTCTTACTCGTTTGTATGTACTAATTTCACATTGAATAGTCTACTCTCTGTGAAAAGGATTATTGAAAAAACAAAAACTAAACAACAAGCATTGAGTTGGGACCTTAATAACAGTGCTTTGAACTACATGCTTGTGCCAGTAATTACAATGTATTCGTTCTGCCACCAGTGATAACTGTTTATATTACGCATTCAGTGTTAAATGGGATATAACAAGAATACCCAGGTAATAATTTTTCAAGGAAGGACAGTGGATAATGTGGCATCTCTTCCTGTGCTTCAAGAAGTTGAAGATCAGCCAAAGACATTAAAAGAGCAAACAAAGTTGTGGTGTTCAAGAGGATGTTAATAGTGTCCAGAGGGAAGACATCAACATCTTCCTACTATTTACTATCTCTTTCAGATTGTAGCTTTATATGTCTTTCTTACCACTCTCTCGCTATTGTCTCATTCTTATGTTCTTTTTCTACGTTCTTACTCTATATCCCCATCTCACTCTCTTGACCTGCTTTGCTCTCTCTCTCTCTTTATATATATATATATATATATATATATCAAAACAAGGCCCTTTCGGGGTTAGAGTGACGCATAAATTATGCAAAAAAGAAAGGAGAACTCTGGGAAGTTCCCAAATTTAGGTGGAAAGCAGCTCTAGTAAGGAGCACCCTGCAAAACCAGCGACACTCTAGATTTGCTCACCTTAAATATCTGTTTATCTAGCAAAGTTTTTAAGCATAGGATCATCACAGTGCTATCCACGCCGAGCTAGATAATGACAAAGTCTTTTGCCATTTGTACAGCAAAATCTTTAAGCATAGGATTGACACAGTGTCATCCTCGCCGAGCTGTAAAATGACAAAAGCCATTTACCACTCCAGACACAGTATTACAGCTTTGGACTGGTCAAATACCATCCAAGCCAACCTGGAATGAGTAAATCAACCCCTGACACGTGTTTTGCTCTCATTAGAGCTCTTCAGAGGAGTTTAGCTTTGTCCAGACATAAGGGAGCACCCAGTATAAGTCAAAACAAGGCCCTTTCAGGGTTAGAGTGACGCTTAAATTATGCAAAATACAAAGGAGAACTCTGGGAAGTTCCCAAATTTAGGGGGAGAGCAGCTCTAGTAAGGAGCACCCTGCAACACCAGCGACACTCTAGATTTGCTCACCTCAAATGTCTGCTTATCTAGCAAAGTTTTTAAGCATAGGATCATCACAGTGCTATCCACGCCGATCTAGATAATGACAAAGTCTTTTGCCATTTGTACAGCAAAATCTTTAAGTACAGGATTGACACCGTGTCATCCTCGCCGAGCTGTAAAATTACAAAAGCCATTTACCACTCCAGGCACAGTATTACAGCTTTGGACTGGTCAAATACCATCCAAGCCAACCTAGAATGAGTAAAGCAACCCCTGACACGTGTTTCGCTCTCATTAGAGCTTTTCAGAGGATTTTAGCTTTGTCCAGTCACAAGGGAGCACCCAGTATAAGTCAAAACAAGGCCCTTTCAGGGTTGGAGTGATGCATAAATTATGCAAAAAACAAATGAGATCTCTGGGAAGTTCCCAAATGTAGGTGGAGAGCAGCTCTAATAAGGAGCACCCTGCAACACCAGCGACACTCTAGATTTGCTCACCTCAAATGTCTGCTTATCTAGCAAAGTTAGATGTGATGATCCTATGCTTAAAAACTTTGCTAGATAAGCAGACATTTGAGGTGAGCAAATCTAGAGTGTCGTTGGTGTTGCAGGGTGCTCCTTACTAGAGCTGCTCTCCACCTAAATTTGGGAACTTCCCAGAGTTCTCCTTTGTTTTTTTTGCATAATTTATGCGGCACTCTAACCCTGAAAGGGCCTTGTTTTGACTTGTACTGGGTGCTCCCTTGTGTCTGGACAAAGCTAAACTCCTTTGAAGAGCTCTAATGAGAGCGAAACACGTGTCAGGGGTTGCTTTACTCATTCCAGGTTGGGTTGGATGGTATTTGACCAGGCCAAAGCTGTAATACTGTGCCTGGAGTGATAAATGGCTTTTGTCATTTTACAGCTCGGCGAGGATGACACTGTGTCAATCCTATGCTTAAAGATTTTGCTGTACAAATGGCAAAAGACTTTGTCGTTATCTAGCTCGGCGTGGATAGCACTTTGATGATCCTATGCTTAAAAACTTTGCTAGATAAGCAGACATTTGAAGTAAGCAAATCTAGAGTGTCGCTGGTTTTGCAGGGTGCTCCATACTAGAGCTGCTCTCCACCTAAATTAGAGAACTTCCCAGAGTTCTCCTTTGTTTTTTGCATATATATATATGTTGGACTTTTTTTGCTTGTGCAGGGTCATCCCCAGTCTTTTTGCCTCCTGCCTCCTATTTTTTCTGACCTGTTGCCGTTGGCTTTTGAACTCTGAGCCCTTTACCACTGCTAACCAGTGCTAAAGTGCATATGCTCTCTGTGTAAATTGTAATGTTGATTGGTTTATCCACGATTGGCATCTTTGATTTACTAGTAAGTCCCTAGTAAGGTGCACTAGAGGTGCCAGGGCCTGGCAGCACTGGTTGTGCCACCCACATAAGTAGCTCTGTAATCATGTCTCAGACCTGCCACTGCAGTGTCTGTGTGTTCAGTTTTAACTGTAGATTCGACTTGGCAAGTGTACCCACTTGGCAGGCCTAAACTTTCCCTTTTCTTACATTTCAGACACCCCTAAGGTAGGCCCTAGGTAGCATCAAGGGCAGGGTGCAGTGTATGGTTAAGGTAGGACATATAGTAATGTGGTTTATATTTCCAGACAGTGAGATGTTGCTAAATTCGTTTTTCACTGTTGCAAGGCCTGTCCCTCTCATAGGTTAACCTGGGGGTACTACCTTTAAATCTGATTAAAGTGTAGATTCCCTTTGGGAGCGGATGGACATGTGGAGTTTGGGGTCTCTGAGCTCACAATTTAAAAATACATCTTTTAGTAAAGTGGATTTTAAGATTGTGTGTTTGAAAATTCCACTTTTAGAAAGTGGGCATTTTCTTGCTTATACCATTTCTGAGACTCTGCATGTTTGTGGATTCCCTGTCTGGGTCAGTTTGACAGTTGGGCTGGTTGCACCTCACACTAGACAGTGACACAAAAGGAGCTGGGGTGTAGCCTGCAAATCCTGATGAGCCATCTGTGCTAGGAGGGAGGGGAGGAGTGGTCACTTACACCTAAAACACAATGCAGTCTCCAACCCCTGGTGAGTGTCTGGGGCCTGGCGTGGGCAAGGCATGATTTCACATTCAAAAGAGACTTTACTTTGAAGTAGGCCTACTTCAAACGAGAAATTGGGTATAAGAATGGCACCCAAAACCACAGAAACACTTCTGGAACCAAGAGGAACCTCTGCCTGGAGAAGAGCTGAATAGCTGAGGAAGAAGAGCTGTCCTGCCTGTGACTGTGCTTGGTGGAGCTATCCTGCAGTTGCTGCTTCTGCCAGAGTAAGAGGGCAAAGACTGGACTTTGTGTGCCTTCCATCTTGAGAAGAAATCTCCAAGGGCTTTATCTAGAGCTTGCCTCCTGTTGTTTGAAGTCTCCGGGACAGCAAAGACTTCTCTCTGCCAGCACCTGGAGTCTCTGGAGAGAATCCTACTCTCCCCTGTGGTGCCCATCCAGTTCCTGGGACCCTGAAAGGAGAAGCTGGCAGCCTAAAGACAAGAAAATCCACGCACAGAGTGCCGTGCGGGGAAACGATTTACGCAAATCCGATCTGCAGCTGAAAAAACGTTGCGCCGCCGGTTCCGCAGCTGAGAAACGATGCTGGCAGGAAACGCCACTGAAGAATCGACGCACGGAGAAGGAGAAACGACACACAGCATTGCTGACGGAGGCTGAGAGATCACAACCTGCGCTGTGGGGTTTTTGGATCATTGTACGGCTGGACTTCCGACTCCCGTACCGCTGTGCGGAGTTATTTTTGACGCACACCCACCCATGCGGGGTTATTTTTGATGCGCACCAGGTATATTTTCACGCTAGCAGCGCAAGTGTGTGTTTAAAACTACTTAAATACTTTTTTTGCATTTTTATTGATAACTTGACTTGTGTATGGTGGATTTTTGTCATTTTGGTCTTGTTTTGATAAATATTTCCTATTTTTCAAAACTGGTGTTGTGTCATTTTGTAGTATTTTCATTGAGTTACTGTGTGTGTTGGCACAAATAATTTACACCTAGCATTCTGAAGTTAAGCCTACTGCTCTGCCAAGCTACCAAGGGGGTAAGCAGGGGTTAGCTGAGGGTGATTCATTTTACCCTGACTAGAGTGAGGGTCCTTGCTTGAAGAAGGGGTAACCTGACTGTCAACCAAAGACCCCATTTCTAACAATATATATATATATGTTCACTGAAAAAACAAGGGTTACATGGACGTTATAGTTAGGTTCTTAATTTACTCGTGTGAAAATATAGACATTCAGTAGGTATAGAGTTCATTCAAGTAACTATAACTCGCGCCCTAAGGTAACTATAACTCGCGCCCTTGTCATCCACAGTTATTTTAATCAATAATGTTATTGCAAACTTTGCAGTGATATCAAAGATGCCATACAAGATCTCATCAATGACATAATATGTGGAGCAATAAACTGTGAATGGGGAAGCCGTGAGTTATAGTTACCTTAGGACGCAAATTATGCTAACTTGAAAGAACTCTAACTATAATTGCTGAATTTCTATGGTTTTGTACAAGTACATTCAGACCCTAACTATAACGTCTCTATAACCTTTGTTTCTTTCAATGAATTTGTATGGCTTTTTAATGTAAAGTAATTTTAATTAGTATGAGTTATTCCAACCACTACCTTGCACGGCCTTTGGTTGTGCGCAGGGGGGTTTGGTCACAAGGCCTAGCCCTGCAGGCAGGCCTTGTAGCGAAGCCCTTATAACCACCCAACCACACGCCATGCATGGCCTTTGGCCATGCGCAGCGCAGGTTGGCCACAGGGCCTGTCTCTTTCAGTGGATGTGTGTGTGAGTCTATGAGTGGGTCTGAGTGGGTCTGAAAGTAGGTGTGTGGGAGTCTATAAGTGGGACTGAGTGGGTCTGAGTGGGTGCATGTGTGTCTGAGTGGGTGTGTGAGTGGGCGCCTGAGCCTCTGAGTGCAAGTATGAATGAATGAATTAGTGTATGAATGAGTCTGTGCTTTTTCTTTAGAATATTTCCATAATCGCAAATGTTTGTGAATAATTTGCCGAAATTTTTGAAAATTCACAAATTTATGTGAATATCGTGGGCTGCACTGCAAAATTTTAATAAACCTATTCTTTGCCTCTAAAACACACCTATATCACACCCCTGGGGTAAGGGTACCTTCACTGTGATCCCTTATGCCACTTTCAACTTTAAATTTTACCCCCAGGGACCATGCCTCTTGAAATAAAATGACGATTGCAACTTTCTAGTCAGGTTGCGGTCAGCCACTTTTTTTGCGTGTGTATTCGTGAAAATTTGTGAATTTTGCGAATTATTTGCATCCAGATATATACAAATGTATTTGCCCTCAAATATCTCCTACACTACTGAACGAATTTACACCAAAAAGCACAATCTGTGTACCGGCAGCCTGCTTTCTGATAAATTTGGTGTAATTCCGACCAGTGGTTCAAGCCGTACACGTGTTGACAGGTCCTATGGGAGTTAACATGGGAAATGCAACATTTTCAGAGATCCCTTTTTATTGGCCTCTTCTTGATAGATCGCTCCAAAACGTCCCATGTACCACAAGAATCACTGGCCCACTTTTTTGGGAACATTTCGTGAAGAGTCATCAAATGGTGCCAAAGATATAGGAAAGTTAAAAAACGTTTTTTCTATGGAAACATGGTCCTAACTTTGACGACCTACTGGCAACTGCCAGTAGGTAATATATATATATATATATATATATATATATATATATATATATATATATATATCTATATATATGCATATACATATAACAAAAATATATTTATATACATTACAATGTTTCAGCTTCCGCCTTCCTCATGTAGTACAAGATGGTTTGCTCAGTGGCTGCACAGCTGAGCTGACACTGCTGGATTTTCAAAAAGCATCATAAGTGAAGATTCCATTTGGAATTTGGAATCAATGCAGACCCACTAACGTGATGAAAGCTGAAACATATATATATGTGTGTATATATATATTTTAAACTGCTCCAAAAAGCGGGCCCGTTATCCCTGGGAGGTAGAGCACCCCGGCAAAATAATTTCCACACAAATAAGACGCTCACTCAGGATGATAAAGTGGTAAAAATTGACTGGTTACGGCGAATTTCAGCTGACTCTGCAGCCTTGATCTCATGATCTGTGCACATAACTACACCTAATCATATACCCTAAGTACACATTAACATAAACAATGGACTTCACTCCTCCAGTGTTGGTGGTCGCCATCTTGGCCTAGTAACTCATGTGAACCCCCGAACACAATGTGACTTCTGCAGAATTTTATCTGTTTTTGCACTTATCAGCATTACTGCTTATTCATTCTGTTTGTCACCCTTGTTGGTGGTAAGTAATAATTTGTAATAACCTGTTGTCCGTCTCATAGATATATTTCCAATAATGCTCAGACCTGGAAAGTATAGCATTAATGCGTTTATGCAAACCACAGTATTAAAGTACATATTGTTTCTGCCTCAATATTCGGTAAATCAGTTTCTACCCAACGTTCATCTCCTCTTACGTTCTCTTATAAATCTGGCAGTAGTGGGCAGACAAAATACAGTGTCATCCTGGAACAGCATATGTACTAAGGTCTAGATCGTACCTTTAGTATCCAGCTGTCTCAACAATAAGTATTCTATTCCGAAATCGACATCACCTATATCCATTCAGGCATTTTCCACTCCCCGATAGTCTCTCCTCTATTGGGCATCCTGTTGCTTGTGACTCCAGGGTTTGCAGTCAATTCTGCCCAAGTAGGCAAATCTAGCACATGATGGACTCACTGACCACCTCCCATTCCCGTAGGTGCATTTTAGTCTCAAACCCTAGTGACAAATCATTAAAACCACCATCATTCAGGTGACTTAGCGCAAACTGTACTCCGGTATTGCACGAAATCATTCAGAGCAAAACACCAATCCGAGGACACCCTCATTTTCTATTCTCCTTATTTCTTATCCCCCTATGGTATGTAACTCATGGGTAGGGAAAGATGGAATTATGTTCCTCCATTCCATATATATATATATATATATATATATATATATATATACATATATATATGATCACTTCTGACTTTTATTTCTGTCACTCTCACAAAATCTGTACTTTTATCTGAGTTGGCTATGTTCTATATTTCTCTATCATACCTGCCCTTTTTTATTTCTGTACCTCTAACTCGGTTTCCCTCAATATTTTCTCTACTTCTATAGCTGTCATTTTTTCTCTGTGTATGTCAATTTCATTCTTTGTCTGCCCTTCTGTGTCTCTCTCACTTGGGGCCATATTTATACTTTTTGACGCAAAACTGCGCTAACGCAGTTTTGCGACAAAAAAATTAGCGCCGGCTAACGCCATTCTGAAGCGCCATGCGGGCGCCGTATTTATTGAATGGCGTTAGCCGACCGGCGCTGCCAGGTGTGCGTGAAAAAAAACGACGTACACCAGGCAGCGCCGGCGTAGGGAAAAATGGCGTTTGGGCGTCCCAAAATGGGGCAAGTCAGGCTGAGGCAAAAAAATCGTCTTAACCCGATTTGCGCCATTTTTTTGGGGCGCCCAGACGCCATTAACATGACTCCTGTCTTAGCAAAGACAGGAGTCATGCCCCCTTGCCCAATGGCCATGCCCAGGTGACTTATGTCCCCTGGGCATGGTCATTGGGCATAGTGGCATGTAGGGGGGCACAAATCAGGCCCCCCTATGCCACAAAAAAAAAAGTAAAAAAATACTTACCACAACTTACCTTTTCTTCCCTGGGATGGATCCCTCCATCCTTGGGTGTCCTCCTGGGGTGGGCAAGGGTGGCAGGGGGTGTCCCTGGGGGCAGGGGAGGGCAACTCTGGGCTCATTCTGAGCCCACAGGTCCCTTAACGCCTGCCCTGACCCAGGCGTTAAAAAGAGGCGCAAATGCGGGGTTTTATGCCCCGCCCACTCCCGGGCGTGATTTTTGCCCGGGAGTATAAATACCACGCACATGCCTGGGAGTCGTTTTTTAAGACGGGAACGCCTACCTTGCATCTCATTAACGCAAGGAAGGTGTTCACGCCAAAAAATGACGCTAACTCCATGAACTTTGGTGCTAGACGCGTCTAACGCCAAAGTATAAATATGGAGTTAGTTTTGCGTCGAATTTGCGTCGAAAAAAACGACGCAAATTCAGCGCAAACGGAGTATAAATATGCCCCTTGGTTTCTCTCCTATGGTCTTTCTTTACCTCATTTTTTGTCCCTTACCCTACCTCACCTTGTCTCCTGATAGATTCTTCCTACCTCTTTGGCATAGTAGAATAGTCCTACTTCCAGGTGGGCATCCCTTGACTCAGCACTATAAGAGTCAGGATATTTTTAGCAACCAGGCCGTGCTTGTGGCCAGTCAAGAAAAGGTAGGGAGTAAATATATTCATCAGTGTCAGATGGATGCATAGCAAGGTGACACCTTTGGCCAGGTCTAGCTCTTCAGCTATTCGCAGTGAAAGCTGGGATTTTAAAAAACACACATAGAAGGGAAAATGAGAAACAACATTACCAAAAATACAAAGTGCTATTGGCTGAAAACTTTGAACTATCCGAATGCGCCACACTTCACATGGTTGATTTGGCAGTTATGTTCCTTGGTGAGGTGTTGTTTGCACGTCAGTCCTTAATAAGTAAACTTACAAGGGAACGCAAATGGGTTGTTGAACCTTTTGACTCATATTAAGAAGTTCTTACCATAGCTCCGGTACATAATCAATAAGCAATACACAATAATCAACAATCATCAATAATCAATCAAATCAATAATCAATGGAGTCAGTAAATGTCACACACCATGGCCTTTCAGCCATGAATAACAACACCTTTAGTAAAGTTTAGTAAGTTTATTTCCCTTATATTAACAATACTAGTCATGTAGATTATTCTCAAAATCAAATGAAACACATATAACAGCAATACTGGTTGTCCAAAGCGGAGGAAGAAACACAATCTAATCAAAGCTTGAATCACGACACATTCTAGTGCTATAGTGCAAATCAATAATAGAGTCAGTTGTGACAAAGTTATAACGTACATAGAATTCAGCAAGATAACTTGTCAATCATTAGTCCCTTTATTTCGTCAGTGCATTTGAGTGCCCTCAACTAACATCAGATTAGCATCAGCATGTTGGGCTTTATGCAAACAATTTAGAACACAAATTTAGAAAATCATCTAGCTCTGGATCTATCAAGACAGCGCAGTTTGTACCTAGAAAGAAAAGGCATAAAATGCCTAACAGTCACATTTCATCATGTCTACCTATCCATGGTATGGTTATGCAAAGCAGAATCAGTCTTCGTCTTCAGGTCATCAGTCGATCAGCAAAGCATCAGGCTCTCAGTCAGAGAGTATGAGCCCAATGATAGAATTAATCTCGAATCTCTCTCCTACAGTATCTCTCCTCTAGTCCAAAAAAGTCTGAATAATTCTCCTCTGTCGCGTTATATCAAAGTCACTCAAACTATCCCCTAATTCTCTATTGGTCTGTTAATCGTACGTTTATACTCTACCTAATAATATTTTTATACCAAATCTATGAATTCTAATATTTCACTCTTCTAATGAAGTTGATTGGTTCACTTTACAATGTTCTCATCATCCGGCTGTCAGGTAACAATATTGTTGCATCTTCAGCTCCAGTCAGTATCTTCATTGTTCACGTCCTGGGAAAGTACATCTCACACACATTACACAAAAGTTGTTACTCTAGCGGGAACATCATCTCCTGTTAGTTTCTCACAAAAAGCTTCTGCTAAGCACTTTTAACAAGAAAATTGACATTTCACAGTTTACTTCATTCGGTCAGCATTTTTCATTAACCATTAAGAAATACAGCTTCTGCATGAGGCCTGGCTAAGAAGGTCAAGACACTTGCTAAGTTAAGGCCTACAATTAATAAAACTAGAGCATACTTCAAAACCCTTAATATGACATATTACTACATTAATCTAATACATTTTCAATATTTCATAAGTATTAATCATTAATTAGTACATTTCGTGAACACTGATGGTCATTCTTCGAGGTCACATATTCAAACGTGTGCATTATTTTCTATATTAATTCATTTTCGACATGACTCATTTAATCCAAATACATAACGCTCATTAAAATGTTCTTAGTTAAAACACCTCCTCTAGCAGTGTCACATAAAAGATGAAAATGTTTTTTGAATTGCTAAGTTTGGGTCTGCTCTCAATATCTCTCAGATGTACAATCTCCTTTCATCGGGCCATTAAGCTATTAATGTGGAGTACGTTTACCAGATAGTCTATGTCACCAGGGACATCTTATTTTTTTCTATTCTTTCTTTTTACAAACCACTGTCATTTAATGTGTAAAAGGACTCAAACTTCCAGAAAAAAAATGATATTGTTATAAAAATTAACGATTGAAAAAAATTGCCCCAAATGACATTAAACAATCTACCAACATTAATGTGCAATACCAACGCACTGAATAACAGTTCAGTTATTTCACGGGTGGTTACATGTACGAAATATCAAAACTGCTTTTCCTTTGAAGATGGTGATGTGACCAGCAGCAAAGGATCCCTTTCAGGCAACGAATTACCCTTTTTTATTTAAAAACTGAAAGGGAACAGCAGGACTGCTGTATGCAGCTCGCTCTACCACACACGGAGCTGGTGACGTGATCACGTAATGCGGCTGTGTAATATGAGAGCCTGCGGCACACAAGCAAATGTATAACAAAGTGGGGGGACAGAGGGAGGGGGGATCTGGCAGGGCATCTGGGACTCGACTGCTTTCATAGCCAGGATTGACAGTTCTCCCAACCCTGAAAGCAGAATTCATTAAATGCTCCTCTCAGTGGTGCTTCGGGAATGCTCAAGGGTCGAACGAAACCTAGAAGTGGGCGAAAACCAAAGCCTGGGTTGCCCTCGAAATGGCATCCACGTGTGGAATGTCCTTCTCATACCAACGACAACTCTGGGGGCAAGCTTCGGTTCAAGCCACCGCGGAGGTTTAGATGCACCAAGGGCAAAAGCTTTGAAAACCACCGTCACACATAACAGGTGCAATGTATATAGCAGCAGGGCAATTAACCTTCGCAAAACAGGTATTGGATGGGAAGTAAGAAGCAGCTCAGGACTCCTCGCAAAAACTTTACAGTATGACCAGCATTAAAGAAGTAGGGGCCACATGTACATAGCTTCAGATTTGTGACCTGCAAATTGCGAGTCAGAGCAACTTGAAAATCAGAATGTAGGATGGTGTCCTTGACAACATTTGCGATTCACAAGGGGGGGTCGCAAATATTCATAAGGTAGGTCGCAATTTTTCATAAGGTAGGTCGCAATTTGCGACCCCCTTTGGAATGGTGGCCCTCACAGGGATGGTGGCCAGCTGGAGACAGAAGACCACCATGTCGGTGACTGCTTTTCAATAAAGCAGGTTTTGTTTTGTAATGCAGCCTGTTTTCCTTAAAGGAAAACGAGATGCATTACAAAAACAAAAAATGAAACATTTTCGTTCCATTTTTACAGAGCAGGACCACTGCCTGCTCTGAAAACATTTTTACAGTGACATTCACAACGGAGAAGGGGTCCCACGGGGACCCCTTCCCTTTTGCGAATGGGTGAGCACCCACTTGAAATGAGGGCAAACTGCGATTGGTTTGCGACCGCGTTCGCGGTCACAAAGCAATCCTACATTGCGCTGCGAGTCGCAATTAATGTTACACTTTCAAGCACAGCCTGCCTATTATTCCCCAGCCTATTGTGAATTTTAGGTGCATGCTTTTTGGGGTCAAACGAAAAGTACAAGTCCTTGAATACAAACTGTTATTGATTAAAACGTTAGGACTGCTTACCAGCGTCGCATATGATATGGCACAGGCATCTTTGTATGTGCATGCACCAATCTTGAAGGGTGCCAGCTACTCACATTCACATTTGATAAACATGTCAGAGCACCACGAATGGCTGACCTGACATGATTGTGCATTCTCAGATGCACGCTTTGTGGCTAGCAGCAGAGCTGAGATCTTTAACATGCATGCTTCTCATTGATCTGGTCATCACAGCTAAATAATGCTTTACAGTTTAAAGATAATTTATTGTATTAGTCTTTGCAATCCAGATGATTGGGAGTTATTGATAAAGCAAGGAGATGAAAAATATATTTAAAACATGAGACGTCCAAGCCTAAAGTGCAGCAAATTCACTACCAATCCCTGCCACCTTCAATTTCCGACCAGAGACAGACAGGCCATGCACATTCAAAACCGTACACAAGCACTTGCAAGACTCAACACATCAACTGAAGCAAGCCCTGCTGCTGATGCACATGCCTTATTCTGTAATTTTCTCTCCTTGCTAGAGGGCTATTGTACTCCTCCCTTCTCAGAGAGAGACCTGTCAGCCCTGTCTTATTTAGCAGGCTCCACCATGGTCAGTGGTTTTCATTTAGTAGAACATACATTGCCAAGCTGAATATATTTATTTCACGAAACAGAAAGCGGCCAACACAAGAAGCTTCGGAAATTAAACAGGGTTTATCGGCATCCTAGTTACCTTCTGCTTTTGAATTTGCTTTACCTACATTCCAGGGGTGGTAAGGGTATTGCCAAGAATCACAAGGGGCAAGCCAGGGTCTCTGCTGCAACACCTTCATGAGGGCAATCATACAAGTGTTCTTTAACAGCGACTTTAATAGCGACTTTCTGAACCTTTGCAAGCAGGATGGGGACTTGGGGGGAGCAAAGGGCTTGCCCTGTCTCCCCTCGGGTTTATCGGGCTAAAGTGGAATGTTCCATGATCACAGACTTGATAGGGCAGCGTTTTCAGGAAGGGGCGGTGCTTCAGGCAGGGGATAAAAGGCAGGGGCTGGGTCTCGGTGGCCTCTTTGGCCGTTTGTCACACCCAGTGGGTGTTTTTTGTCTTCGTGTGTGCTTCTGTCAGGAGTTGTTAGTGAGTTTTGGGCAGTATTTGCTATTGGTAGGCAGAGTTTAGCTTTGTATTTAATGTGGTTTTACTTATTTGGTTGCGATGGAACCTAGAAAAGTGGTGAAAGCGCTAAAGGTTTTGCAAGACGAGGGTCGTGAAGACTTATTGAGGGAAGGTGTGCTCGAGGAGGCTTGGGTGGGTTTAAGAAGGCCTAAAAGGCTTTCTGCTGAAGGGGTGTCCGCTGCTGTGGCAGCTTGTACATCACCAGTGAGAGCAGGTAAGAAATTTTGTGGGAAGAGCGCCACCATTAGGAAGGTAGCGCGCTCACCTGTTCATGTAGAAACGGTTGATGTGGGGTTGCCAGGACACTCTTTAGGTGGTCTGAAGAGGTGGGGTATTTGTAGCCTGCCTAGGCGGCAGGGCTCGTCGTTGCTGACGCGCGTTACGGCGGGAGGCAGAGGCTCGATAAATGCGGCTGCGGTGGCGAGGCGAGGCTGCATCGGGGCTCAGAATCGATTCGCGCATGTGCGAATCGGATCGGAAAAGCAAACTCGCGCACCTTTAGAAACAAGCGCCGAGCGCGAGTGGCTGGTATTAGAGGAAGGGTGGTTAGCGGGCACGTCCAAGATGGCGGCGCCCAGCGATTTTAGTCAGCAGTCAGCAGTTTCGGAGGAAAGGATGTCGGGTTTGCACGGGAGAGGTGAAGCCCCTGTTGCAAGGGTTGAAGAGGATGTTGTAGTTATTTCTGACGATGAGGAGGAAGTTCAGGTGAGTCAGGTTTGGACATTAGCTAGGGAAAAAAGAAGTAAATTAGTTTCAAGTGGAAAGAAAGGTGGCAGTTTCATGCAATTAATTCCCAGAGTGGTTAGTCCTATGCTGCATAGAGTGCAATCTTGGGGGATAAGTAATCAGGCCGTTCTACAGCTAGTGGAGCAGATTGAGTTAGTGGATCAGGATGGGACTGTTTTAAAAGGTACGGTGTGTGGAGAGAGGAGCAGTTCTGGTGCTATAGGTAGGGCGTATGTTAGTTTAGATTTGCGTCACCCCGAGGTAGGGGAGTGTCCCTCTGGGTGTGACACGTCCCATGTTTCGAGCGAACATGGGTTGCAGGCGATTCACCGGCGGTCTGGGCGGATCGTTGGTGAGCAGAGCGTGCCAGTGAAGGTCAGGGTGCCTTCAGTACACCGGTTAGAAGGGAGGGTTAAACCTGGAGCGGTTTACCCGACTTAAGGGGAAACGTTTGGTGACGACGAAACACAGCCATCCACTAGCCTTGGCGCTGGTGCTGGTTTGGCCTCCATGGAGGAAGAATTACTCGACTACGATGAAGCCTTTGAGGAACCAGTTTCGTCACGTCAGCGGGTGGTTTTAACGGGTGATGTGCCTGGGGAGGTCCAGGACGGCCCTTCTAAGGCTCACTACCAGGATGTATCGGCTGGCAGTTTTCCGAGAGGTGAGGTTGGTTTGGTGGGGTCGGTGAGGGTTCGTGAATTCCGGGAAAGCATGGGAGGTTTTAGCGGGGCAACTGTTTTGGGGGTAATGGGTGGTTCAAAAGAGCACAGGACTAAGATGGATGCATGTATTCAGGTGAGTTCGGTCACGGAGGGGAATGGTAAGTTGGAGGTAAGTGGCGGCAATGTTGATGGGTCTGTTAAAAAAGTTGAGTCAGGTGACGGTAGTAATAAGACTACGGGTTCCGTTGCGGGTGGCGAGTCAGCGGGGGTGGGGTTAAATCTAAGAAGTTGCCTTATATGGGAGTGTCAATGCCTTTGGGGGCGCATCTCACTCTGAATTTGAAAGAAAAAATTTGGAAAGAGGAGTTTATTGATGTTTTTAAACTGCTTCATAGGGAGGTTCAGGCAAAAGAGGGGTCAAAAGAAGAAGAATGGGAATTGGCTAGGAGGCCTAGAGTCCCAACCACAATTTTAAATTGGACATCTGCCTTTTTTATTTTTGCTAGCGTTTATTGAGAAAAACATCAGGACTCTTGTGTGGCTTTGTTTAAATAGATGGACGTTGTGAGGCGAGCTCAGATGGATTTCGGCGGATTTGGATGGTTTAGATATGATGAGGAATTTAGGGCAAGGAAGGCAATGGATTCTACAAAAATGTGGGGTGAAATTGATAACGAGTTATGGATGCAGTGATTGCGTACTGCAAGGAATGCGCCTACAACTCATACGGCGAGTGGGTTACCTGTTCAATATAAGCCCTTTCAGGGGCGTCCCACCCAAGTCGGGGTGGGTTTTGGTTTCAGAGGTCAATTCCAATCTAATGGAGCGTGTTGGTCCTTCAACAGCGGGCTCTGCAATAGACAGCAATGTAGATTCAGACATGAGTGCTCCAATTGTGGTGGGAGACACCCAGTATGTTAATGCTTTGGGGGGCTTCAGTGGGCTGGTCATGGGCCATCATCAAGAGGTGGTGACAGAGGTAGGGGACATATTCAGCGGGTTGCAGGTAAAGGGCCATACGCCTATTAGATTTGATGTGGTTGCTTATTGATTGCAGTTTTATCCATGTTTTAAGGAGTCTAAGGTTCTTTTTAGTGTTTTTTCTGATGGTTTTAGGTTATGTTATCAGGGCCCGATGTTGAGAAGATGGGCTAATAATTTGAAGTCAGCAAGGGAACATCCTGAGGTGGTGAGGTCTAAGTTGGACAAAGAATTGAGTTTGGGCAGGATTGTAGGCCCCTTTTTGCAGTGGCCTTTGCCTAATTTGACTATTTCCCCCCTGGGCGTGGTCCCTAAAAAGCAGGCCAGTGAATTTAGGCTTATCCACCATTTGTCATGGCCAGCGGGGGCTTCAGTAAATGACTTTATTGCAGGGGAAGATTCGATGGTTCATTACGCGTCGGTTGACGAGGCTATTGCGTTGGTACGGAAGTGTGGAGAAGGTGCAGAGATGTCAAAATCAGATGTGGAGTCAGCGTTCAGACTGTTGCCGGTTCACCCTGTCGATTTTTCTTTATTGGGAATGCAGTTCGAGGGTTCTATATATGTGGATAGGATGTTGCCAATGGGGTGTTCGGTTTCTTGTTCACTGTTTGAGATGTTTAGGGGCATATTTATACTCCGTTTGCGCCGGATTTGCGTCGTTTTTTTTTACGCAAATTCGACGCAATACTAACTCCATATTTATACTCTGGCGTTAGACGCGTCTAGCGCCAAAGTCCATGGAGTTTGCGTCACTTTTTAGCGTGGACACCTACTTTGCGTTAATGATATGCAAGGTAGGCGTTCCCGTCTAAAAAATTGACTCTGAGGCATGTGCGCCATATTTACACTCCCGGGCAAAAATCACGCCCGGGAGTGGGCGGGTCCAAAAAAATGACGTCCAGCCGCTTTTGCGTCGTTTTTTAGCGCCTGGTCAGGGCAGGCGTTAAGGGACCTGTGGGCTCGGAAGGAGCCCAGAGGTGCCCTCCCATGCCCCCAGGGACCCCCCCCTGTCACCCTTGCCCACCCCAGGAGGACGCCTAAGGATGGAGGGACCCATCCCAGGGAACATAAGGTAATTTCAGGTAAGTAATTTTTTTTTTTTTTGTGGCATAGGGGGGCCTGATTTGTGCCCCCCTACATGCCACTATGCCCAATGACCATGCCCAGGGGACAGAAGTCCCCTGGGCATGGCCATTGGGCAAGGGGGCATGACTCCTGTCTTTGCTAAGACAGGAGTCATTTCAATGGGGGTTGGGAGTTAAAAAAAATGGCGCAAATCGGGTTGAGGTGAAAATTTTGCCTCAGCCTGACTTGCCCCATTTTTTGGCGCCCAAGCTCCATATTCCCCTACGCCGGCGCTGCCTGGTGTACGTCATTTTTTTTCACACACACCAGGCAGCTCCGCCGGCTAACTCCGGCTAACGTCATTGAATAAATACGGCGCCCGCATGGCGCTTCAGAATGGCGTTAGCCGGCGTTAGATTATTTGACGCACAACTGCGTTGGCGCAGTTGTGCGTCGAAAAGTATAAATATGGCCCTTAGTTCATTTTTGGAATGGTGCTTTAAATTTCAGGGCGGTAGCAGATTTGTGACTCACTATTTGGATGACTTTTTCTTTGTTGGGAGAGCCAACTCAGGAGATTGCGGCAGGGCTTTGAGTGAATTTCAGTGTTTGTTGTCCTCTTTTGGGGTCCCGTTGGCGAGAGAAAAAACGGAAGGGCCTGCAACGTGCCTAAATGTTTTGGGCATCGAATTGGATTCTGTGCGGATGGAAGTGAGGCTGCCTAGGAATAAAGTGCAACAGTTGATTGCTATGTTGGAGGAAGCAGTGAGGAAACCTAAGCTGGAACTGCGTCAGGCACAATCCTTATTGGGTCATTTGAATTTTGCATGTAAGGTGGTAAGGGTGGGCAGGGCGTTTTGCCGCAGACTTGGCTTTGCTATGCGTGGTGCCTTTTTGCCGCATCATCACATTCGACTTCGAGCATGTGTTAAGGAGGATTTACGGATGTGGATTGTGTTCCTGAAGGACTTTAATGGTGCGACGATGCTGGTGGAGGATTGGTTTTGACACATTCCGATATTTTCAGATGCGTCTGGAGCTCATGGTTTTGGTGTGTTCTGGGATGGTCATTGGGCAGCGGAGGCGTGGCCCGCGAGTTGAAAGCGTGCTAAATTTAGCATTGCATTTTTGGAATTTTTTCCTTTAGTAGTTGCGTTGACAGTTTGGGGCCGATTCTTGGCCAATAGGATTGTCATATTCAATGTGGACAATCAGACGGTGGTGCATTTGGTGAATTCCCAAAAAGCAAAAGATGAGAAGGTCCTCAAGCTGTTGAGGGTTTTCTTGCTGTATTGTTTAAAATTCAATATATTGTTCAAGGCTCGTCATGTGCCTGGCATTAATAACGACATCGCTGATGCCCTGTCTCGTTTTAAGTGGCAGAGATTCCGTGGCTTGGCGCCGGGAGCGGATGTCCAGAAGACGGCCATACCTGGGGAGTTGTGGGATCTAGGAGATTGAAAATGTTGAAGCTAGTTCAGCAGTCTTTAGCTCCGTCGACGAGGAGGACTTATTTTCAGGCTTGGTTGGAATTTTTGAAGTCCGGTGCGGTACGTCGATCGGGTGGTATTGATGTGATTTCTAGGAGACAAGATGATGCGGTTCACTTTGTTATGCAGCAGATTGAGGCTGGTTTAGCGGCAGTTACGATATCGGGTAAGTTGTCGGGGTTTCTTTTTATGGTAAGTATTTTTGGGGTTATGATCCAATGGAAGGCGAGTTATGTAGGAGGATTTTGGCAGGTTGGGCCAGGTCGGGCGGGGTTAGGTGTGACCGAAGGCGCCCTATTACGTCTCTTATGTTGAGGTCTTTGTTGGGTAATTTGGGTGCCATTTGTTTTTCCGTTTGGGAGGTAAGTTTATTTTCTCTTTGTATGTCTTGGCTTTTTCATGGGGCATTTCGCATTTCCGAGCTGTTGGGGGTAAGAGGGAGTGATGGGCTTCTTTACAAGAATGTGAGAGTCGGTGATGGGGGAATATGTATATGGTTGCCTTTTTCTAAAGGGGATCTGTTGGGGAGGGGCCAGGAGGTGATTTTAGAAGCTAAACATTCTATTGATTGTCCAGTGCTTTGTTGGTTTTCCTTTTCAGCAGAGTTGCCGCAAGCATCAAGGTTTGTATTTGTTCATGAGGATGGGTCGCATTTGTCAGCATCTCAGTTTTTAGCTGTGTTGAGGATGTCGGTTCGAAGGTTGGGTTTGGATCCTAGTAGCTATGGCACTCATTCTTTTCGGATTGGAGCTGCAACAGAGGCAAGGAGACAAGGTAAATCGGACCATTCAATTAAACAATTGGGTAGGTGGAGATCGAGATGTTTTCAGAGGTATGTGCGTTCTTTTAAACAGTAAGATTTCTTGGTAGGGGTTTATTTGAATTTGTTATTTCTTTTCCTGCCTTTTTCCTTCTAGCATCTCCTCCCCCCCCCCCTCTTTTTATTTTTTCTCCCCTTCTATTTGTTTCTTTTCCTTTTAGCTCTAAGGGTTTTTTCTTATATATCAATGTAGCAGGTTACTTAACATATTTTTTCTTGTAGGTTGTGTTGGGGGTCCGGACAAGGTGTGCTCCGTTTGGATTGTAGGACACTCTTTTGTTCGCTGGGCTGAGAAACAAGCTTCATCGCGGCATTTTGGGAGACAACTTGGGCTGGATGGGGCAAGGATAAAGATTAGCTGGGTAGGAAAGAGTGGGATGAGATGGGGAGAGTTACTTTATGTGTTGGCGAAACGTATGGAGCAAGGGGTTTGTCCTGATTTGTTGGTATTACATCTGGGGGAGAATGATGTGGTCGCATTGTCAGGTATTGGTTTGTTGAAGGTTATGAAGTCAGAGTTAGGTAGGATTAAAGAACGCTGGTCAGGGACACACATCGTTTGGACGAGTCTGGTGCCGAGAAGAGTGTGGAGGGGTGCTCATTCATTTACAGGGATCGAGAAGCAGCGTAGGAAGATTAACAGGGAAATTAGGAATTTTTGTAAGGCTCAGGGCATTTCTGTTATTACGCACGAGAACATTGTGGTTTCTGATGTAGAGTTATTTCGGCAGGATGGTGTGCATTTATCGTTTTTGGGAAATGAGCATTGTTTGTTGGAGCTTAGGCTGCTTATCGCTGAATTACTGGGTGAACGTCTATGGGATAGGTAGATAGGTTTTGGTGGGGCAGGAAAACACCTGCTCTGGGTTTCCTGGGTGGCCTTTCGGGGGGGAAGGGGTAGATCAGGAAAGAGGACAGTGCAGGGGGTTTTCACAGACAAGGGTAACTGGAGAACGTGAATGCAGGACAGATGGGTTAATGGATTGGTCGGGTCAAGGTGGGGATGGGACAAGGGGTAGTGAGGTGGGGTCACTTTAGAGCAGTGGTCTTCAAACTTTTTAATGCCGCACCCCCCCAGTTGAAAAATAAAAATCATTGGGCCCCCCCCTCAGAATTTTTCACTATTACTGTAGAAAGATGGCAATGTTTAAATAGGTTTAAACCTATTTAAACATTGCAGTTACCTTTTTAAAACTGCAATAACATGCTTCTGCTTAAAACAAAGGCATGTTATCTTTATAATATTTCTTTTGGCCAGAGTTTGGCGCCCCCCCTGAGATCACTTGGGGTCCCCCAAGGGGGGCCCGCCCCCCAGTTTGAAGACTTCTGCTTTAGAGGGAGGGGTTTAGGTGATGAATTTGTATTAGTGAGGTTTGGGTAGTTTTGTGAGGCTTTATGCCAAGGTTGTATTTTAACCAGACCTGCTCTATTAAAGCGGCCTTTTACCCCTTCAAGGAGTGTCGTGGTTATTTCACTTTTATGGCCCGATGGTAATTTCTGCACAAAACAATTAAATGGCTGAAATATTTCAAACAGTACCAGCAGCAGGCACAAGGCGCAGAGTTGGTTTGATGTCTGTGGCTCAGGTATTAATTCAGTGGTAGTATATTGCTTTATGTCATGAAAAGAGGTCTTTTGTGTAAGGTGAGACTGGGTTGTTCAGAAACCCATAATTGGTCTTCCGTGTTTCAGAGCTGACATCCTCATTCCAAATAAAGCGTTCCTTTGATTGCACCCTTAATTTTGGACGCGTTTCTCTTCTGAACGTGCTAGCTATGTCATCAGGCCTATGATTTAGTTTTGCTACAACTGGATGTGTCTGATGTATACATCAATTATTCCATGTCCAGTCCTCCTCAACCTTATTCACAATTAGATTCCTTCCGTATACAGTTTCTTTCCATACTCTATCACGTGGTTTGGTGTTCTAAACTGCCTCTTAGTGGCATAGAATAGGGGCACATTCCAGGCTCCTTCTTTAACTGGTACGTATTCTAGATCTATTTGTAATGCAACAGTTGTTGATTAAGGTAGGCCTCTTGTTTTTACAACATGCTCCTTTCGAGCTGACTAATTGATGTTAGAGCGACTGCAGCTACCCGGATTTCTGCCTCTCAAGGCACCTCCAGCTTTAGTTCGGATCACTGTTTACAAACTGTTTGGTTGCACGTTACCATATCTTTAAACACATTTTTGATACCATTATTCATTGCGTGTTCTTTCACCAGAACATCATCTAAGTGGTTTCTCTAGGATTGCTGGTTGGATACCATTTTCCCCACGGTATTTCAATAAACTTGTTGGGTCTCTGGTTTGACTGCTTAGCATCAATGGCTTGTACAGTGACCTATTTGATCTTGGACTCAAATGTCAAATTTAGAACTTGATGGATTAGTAGCAGAAGAACTCCAGGGTCAATCGCACCCCTTCTCTGCTGCTAGTCCTGATAGCTCACAGGCACTGTGACGATGACACAGTCCTCGAGCCCTCTCGCCTCGAACCTGCTGTTCTAGTGACTGTTTGCTTGCCTGTATTTGTTGCATTGCTGCGCTTGTTGTCAATTTGGGGAATTGTTCCTCCATTGCCATTACTGTTGTTTTTTTGCCCACATTGTCATTACTGTTGTTTATTTTGCTGTTCCCGCCATCTGTTTTCTTTTTAGCTTTCAAACTGTTTCTTCTGTTTTTTGCCATTACTGCTGTTTCCTGCTCCCTGCCATCTCGCCTCCCTGCTAGCCTCTCTCACCTCCCAGGACTACTTATGGAGGCAGCTGCAAGGCCGTGCACAGTTGACATGCTGCTGGCGCACCAAGGGCACGGTAAATGCAAGCCCTTCTGCGCCGTCCATGCCTGGACTATGCCCAGCATTAGGAGCCCTTGCTCTTCCACCCCGCGCAGCTACAGAAGTGGCGATCTCCAAGCCCTGGATCCTGGATACCTCAACAAACACTGGTGCTGCACATCTCCATGCACCACCAGAGGACAGTTCTCCCGCCATCATTGCCGCTTACCTTGCAGCACCGAAGCAGCCAACAACACCAGAGCGCTAACACAACAGCGCCCACTACTTTGACCCAAGACCCCCGCAGACAACCTACAGTGCATCCTACTCAATGCACAAACACTTGGAAAACATACCACGGAGATTTGGGACACTATCTCACTCTTCACCGTGGATGTCATCTTTCTCACAGAGACCAGGTGGAACCCTTCCACTGCAACAGACATTGCCAGCGCTACCCCCAAAGGATACATTATAACACATCGGGAGCGAACCAACAAACACAGAGGTAGAATTGCCATCATATACTGGGAAGCCATCCGCTGCACGATCTCCCCAGACGACCCAAAATCGATTATGCAAAATCTTTACTTTCAACTCCACACAGACAGAAAAAGCACCATCAAAGGAACCCTCAACTACTGACCACCAGGACCATGCCCTAGCTTCTTCAACGCCATTCCGGACCTCATTGCCTCGATCTCCATCGACTCCAAGCACTACATCTTTTTAGGGGATCTCAACCCCTACCTTGATGTCCCTAGTGATGACAACATAACTGATCTCCTGAAGAGCATGAACAACATTGGCTTCAAAGAACTGGTCACCGACCCTACCCAAATCAAAGTACACACACTCGACCCCATCTTCACTTTCAGCAAAAGAGTCAAGAGCAACCACGCCACACAGCTCACATGGCCTGACCACTACACCATCTACTTCAGCATCTCTAGACCTACCAACTACGGCATCGTGCCACCCAGCTCCAAGCACGGAGACTGGGAAAAGATATCAGAAGACCAGTGGAACAACAATATCTGCTCACACTTTCAATTGCCCCACAAAGACAGCCAACCAAAGGAGCCAGCTGGTTTACCAAGGAATTGAAATCTACCAAGTGCATCTGCCGGTAATTAGAAAGGAATGGAGCATCTTCCAAAGGATGGATGACCACACCATCTTCAAGACAACACTCAAACAGTACCACCACCTTCTGAAAGAAACTAAGAAGAACACCCTAGCAGACTGCATTGAAGCTAACAAGGAACTCTTTACCATTGTGAAGGAATTTTCCAATCCCGCTACCGCCGAGAGTGACATTACACCTTCTCAGAAGCTGGGCAACACCTGTGCAGATTTTTTCCACAACAAGAGCTCTGCCATCTATAAAAACTTTGAATACCAATGCCCCGCCACTGATATTTTCAAACAAATCACACCCATGAACACAAATCCCAAACACCTACCCATCCACTGTGACCTCATCACCACTCAAGACCCAATCTCCATCATGAACTCCATGCACTTGGGAGCACCCACGGACCCCTCTCCCCACCACATCTTCAACCTAGGAAGCAAGACAATCGGCGAAGATCTCAGGAAAGTCCTGAACACCTCCATTACATTGGTCTCTTTCCCTGAGTACTGGAAACATGATGAAGTTAGGGCACTCCTGAAAAAAGTCTGTTGATCCAGCTCAACTGTAGAACTAAGTGCTCATCTCTCTGCTACCCTACCCAGCAAAGATCCTTAAGAAAGTGATCAACCAGCAATTCATCCAACACCCAGAGCAGCACAACCTCTTGATCCACTCCCAATCCGGATTTCGAGCTAACCACAGCACTGAGACAGCCCTGATCACAGCCACTTATGACAGCGGGGCCCTCCTGGATAACAGTGAAACAGCAGGCCTCATCCTCCTTGACCTATCAGACGCTTTTGACACCGCCTCCAATCACATCCAGGTCAACAGACCCCCCCCACATTGGGATCCAGAGACACGCCATCAAATGGATCACCTCATTCTTCTTCGGAAGAACCCAAAGTGTCCTTCTCCCACTGTTCACCTCAGAGACCAAGAAGATCATCTGCGTTGTTTCCCAAGGTTCAACCCCAAGCCCTCCCCCTTCACGCCTACATGACCCCCCTGGCCTACACTGACAGATTGCACTAACTCAACATCATCTCCTATGCCGATGACACCCAGCTCACCATCTTTCTCACTGAAGTCCCCTCCACCACCTGAGCCAACTTCCACACTTCCATGTTGAATGTCGCCAAATGGATGAAGGACAACTGTGTCAAACTCAACATGGAAACACCTCACCCTGCCATGACACATCGTGGTCTGCAGAACTTGCCCCACCTCCTGCCATGACAGACCATGCCCAAAACCTCAGCATTACAACAGCAAGCTATCTATGGAAAAGCAGGTCAATACAGTCTAACCTCCCTGTTTACATACCATCCTCATGCTCTGCAAGATCTTCAGGTGGCTCCCAGTCAACCCCAAAAGGACCGTCGTCAGGCAGACCCTCATCCCACCCCACCACAGGGAGCTACAGTGGCTCCCAATGCAGAGGTCACCACTATTCTACCCCTGGAACAGGAGCTAACTGCACTGGAAATTCTTTATCAGTAGAATATAGGTATACCTTTGCTCATCATTTAAAAAGTGACAGTTGTCCTGCCCCGGATGTGACATCACATCTGCTACTGGGACTTCTGGTGCCCCACTGAGAGCCCACCTCAGAACTGACGTATGTGTAGGTGAGTCACGTGGGTTGTGACATTGTGTGATCACATGTTAGTCACATGCCCTGGTCCTGGCCCTAGTGGCGTAGGTCACTTAGACGCCTCCTTGTATGCACTCCACCAGTCAAAAAGGGTGTGTTCCTCTACAACATATCACTGAGACATGCTCTCCAAAGGGACTGTGATTTGTTGAAGGGTCGACGCATAGCCACAGCCATGTATTAGGACATAGGCAAGTGCCTAACACATATTCAGCCTATGTCACAATCCCTCTGACCAGCCTACATCTATGTCAGTTCTGGTGCGATTATACAACACTTGGGGAGGGTGGAGCGGATGTGTAGTTCCACTGCACCTCCCTCTGAGGAGGTACACTGCTGCCCAACCACCGTGATGGCATGAACATGTCCAGACTTGTCCTCTTAAG
This sequence comes from Pleurodeles waltl, assembly GCF_031143425.1. NCBI lineage: Eukaryota > Metazoa > Chordata > Amphibia > Caudata > Salamandridae > Pleurodeles > Pleurodeles waltl. The sequence goes on along the minus strand of NC_090440.1, from coordinate 1,135,762,640 downwards.
CGCAGAAACACAGCGCACACCTGCATGGCCGCCATCGTACACAACATTGACCTAGACACTAAGGCTAGGACGAGGGCACGTGACTAACACGTGATCACACAATGTCACAACCCACGTGACTCACCTACGTAAGTTCTGAGGCGGGCTCTCAGGGGGGGACCAGAAATCCCAATAACTGATGTGACTTCACATCCGGGGTGGGACAACTGTCACTTTTTGAATGATGTGTAGAGGTATCCACATATTCTACTGATAGAGAATTTCCACTGCAGTTAGCTCCTGTTACAGGAACAGCATAGTGGTGACGAATAGTGCCACACCACTCTGTTAGGCCCACGGAATCTTTGATTAGCTTGATTAGCTACCGTTTGTACTTGGGAGCACAAACCTAACCCTGTTTGGCACTTGGATATGGTGGGTCCTACTAATTACAGCAGCTAACCACAGGCTAACTTTCTGATTGCTACATTGTTTATTGTTCACCAGTCTGATCACACAGTTTTTTCCTGGATTTGTGAAATCTTCTCCAAATACTTAATTAAGATTTAATCCAGGTTCTTCTTTCTTCCGGCTTTACGGTTTTGCCGTGCAGACCGAACTCTGGACACTCCCACAATCAGAGGAAGAGAGGTGAAAACATATGTTGGATACGTTTGGTTCCTTTCCTTTAGCTTCTTCTTTCTCATACTCCCTGTCTGCTTTTGTCATTACCCGTTACCAACCTCATACTAGGTCACCCACCTGAGAAAGCCACATTCCTTCAGGAAACTGGCGAAAGTCAAGTTCAGGTCCAGCCAGCTCATGCAGGCACTCAGGTGCAAGCACTTGCTTTCCTCTTGATTTGGGTGAGACGGCGCTCAATAATACTCTTGAGACATTCTTGGTGTGGGAAAGGCCGCTTTAATAAGGTAGGTGCAACTTTAACGATAACAAAGCTTGGCAACTACCCTCAATAATACAATATTAAGCCTATCCATCCGCCTCCCTCCTCCCCTAATAAATCCTCTTGCACCCTCCCTTGTCACTCATGCTTCACCATTTTCTGTTCACACCAAAGCTTCACCTATTAAACTATAACATGTCAATAAACTCTTAGCTTTCTATAGCTTTTCAAGCTACCCTACCCCTCTTTCTTTCCCCCCTGCATCTCAAAAATATATTAACCTGTCCAACTTGCTGTAAAAATTCCAGGACCGGCAAAAAAGTGAATAAAGTGTACCCCGTCAACTTCTCTTGGGGATAGATGCTGTCCATATCACCGTTGTGCCTGACCAATTCTTAATTTCCAACAAGTTCTCCTTAATACTTTGAATAAGAACCACGCCTTTTGTCTGCACCAAATCGTTTTCTCTTAAATGCAAAACTAATCCATCAGGACAATGGAAATTCTGTCTCAACTCTTCCAATCTGCGCAGCAATTCCTTATATCTCATCCCTCCCTTCTCAAACCATTTTACATAAACTCTTGACTCATTGAGACCCAAAGTGTGTGCAGAATATTCCAACCTCCACCTGGCGGGCCACCCATTTTACAAAGCAATGCCCACAAATCCAGGCTTCAATGTGCTCCCTCTATTGCCCGCAATGCAACCTACAACAAACAAAAGATCAAATTCAGATCAACCTTCCCAAGCAAGACTTGCTCTCATTTATCGCTCATAACAATCAGACATCTACAGTTCACCTTTTGAATCTCTTGTCTCCCCCTATTTCTCATTTCAGCTTCAGTTGCCATGCCTATTCTAAAAGAATGCAAGCTATACTCAGGACCAGGCCTTCCCAAGCTGCATAATGCCTTTTGCAATACTCCCAAGACAAGCTACTGCAATACCCTGTTGCCAGAAGCGCAATAAAACAAAGAGTCTGAATGGAATTCTTTCATTTAAGTATGCCATCAGTGTAGAGGACATACTGTTTTGTCAGGATAACTTCCGAGCATCCTGCACTGACCCCCTTCCTTTTTGATCCATTTTAGACTTGGACTTCCACACCTGTATTTTATTTTGGGAGACAGTTACATTTTGCAATTTGATACACCCAACCTTTCTGGTTCCCACCACTTCCCCTACTCAGAAGGCATAAAAAGACAACCACATCATGACCACAGCAAACAGTACACTTTCTTGAACACTCATGCATACCTTCGGCAACACACCTATCAATTGATTTAGCAGATGAGGCTTTATCAGACTTTGTACCCTCTCTGATGCAACCTCTATCCCTCGCCAAACTGTTCAGCAACCTCTTTCTCAACTCCCCTGCTGAGGGCTCATAGCCCCAAAAGAACTTTCCAAAAAATGACAAACCTGCTAATTTGCACACAATCGTCACAGAGGACAAGCCCTTCTCAATCACAGCTATAATGAATTTTACCACATCGTCCTTGTGCAAATGCTCTCCATCTTATAAACTCTTTTTCTGAACTCTAGACACCTTGAACTCATTCCATGCTTGTTTGTATGCTCGCTACGTGGACTCTGATAAAGAACTCTTGATTAGTTGCAGCAACCTCACTCCCAGGTGGTCAACAGGTACCCTAGCATGTTTACCACATTGTCCCCAGGCACTAGCCCATGGGAACGAGAAAGAGCATTGGCAATACTGTTGTCCGCTCCCACAATGGGCTTGGCCTTGAAGACCCAATTAAAATGCAAACATTGTAATACAAAGACTCGCAACAGCTTCGGAACCTGCAAATCCTTTGCCAACTGTCTATTTACAATGTGTACTACGAACAGATTATCCATGTGAAAAAACACCTTGTTGTTGAAGAACTCACTGCAACATAAACTCACTGCCACTACCAATGGGAAGAACTACAAAAACACAGCACCGTCACCCCGTTCTTCCAATGATCAGGTCGTTCTTCTGCACACCATTTTCAGCCAAAACACCCCAAAACCTGCACACAATGCCATGCCCAAAAACAGCTCCAAGGACCACTCTATTTCTTCTCCCATAACTTCCATGGAGATTCCATTGAAATCCTGCAAAAATGTTCTCCTTACTCCTAAATCCTCTTTCACACCAGCTTTCAGTCTGATTCTATGATGCAGAGGAGCAGCTCCGGACAGAGCAAGGCCCAATCTTCAACAGAAAGTGAGCCCAGTCTTTACTGCCCTACACATAAAATGTATATGCCCCAGCAGTACCTGTATGCATTTGACTTTTGCCTTATCTTTCGCCAACACATTGTTCAACCACCTCAACAAAGTAATTCTCTTGTCCTCAGGCATTCGTACTTCCATCTTCTATATATCCAAGTTTACTCCTAAAAAGGTCAGAATCTCACCAGGACCACATATCTTTTCTGTAGCCATGGGAACCCCTACAACGTGTAGTAGAGTTTGAAATCTGGCAGTAGGCATTTGCACTTTGGTGCACCAACTATGAAAAAAACATCAAGATAAATGTGTCATTGCCACTGTTCCTGTAATGCACATACAAATTGCTGTAACATGGTGCTGAGTGATCCAAATAGGGAACATGAATCAGAGCAACCCATTGGCAGCGCTTTGTCCGCCAATATGGAGCCATCAAATTAAGGGCCAGATGTAGGTAGGATCCAAATTGCGAGTTGCAATTTGCGAGTCCCAGCGACTCGCAAATTGCAACTCGCAATTTGGAAGTAGAAAGGTGTCTCAGACACCTTCTGCGAGTCGCTATGGGGTCGCAAAGACCCACCTCATTAATATTAATGAGGTGGGTCGCAATTTGCGACCCCATAGCGATTCAGGGCACTCACGGACATAGAGGCCTGCTGGGAACAGCAGACCTCCATGTCCATGACTGCTTTTAAATAAAGCAGTTTTTATTTTTCAATGTGCAACCCGTTATCCTTAAAGGAAAACGAGCTGAACTTTGAAAAATAAACCAAAACCTTTTGTTTCGGTATTTTTCAGGGCAGGTAGTGGTCCATTGGACCACTGCCTGCTCTGAAAAATTATTTTTTGGTCCAGTCACAAAGGGGAAGGGGTCCCATGGGGACCCCTTCCTGTTTGCGACTGGGTTACCATCCACTTCAAGTGGATGGTAACTGCGAGTCCATTTGTGACCGCGTACCAGTGTGACTCGCAAATAGGAAGGGAACACCCCTTCCTATTTGCGACTCTGAAATGCATTTTGCGAGTCGGTTCCGACTCGCAAAATGCATTTCTACATACCAGATGGGCTTTAGCGACTCGCAAACTGCGTTTTTCACCGTTTGCGAGATGCTAAAGCTTTCCTACATCTGGCCCTAAATCCCTAGGAGTTAGACATCCTCAGGGTGGACTGGCATCAGCCAAAAGGTTGATTTGATGTCACCATTTGACATCAGTACCCTTTGCCAGCTTTCTGTACCAAGGCAATTGCCACATCAACTGACGCATAATGCACTCTGCATTTTTTCCTCAGAAATAAAATCATTGACAGATAAACCCAAGAAAGATAGTGAATCATCCTGAACTCACCTCATTCCTTTTTTGGAACTACTCCTACAAGAGATTTAATCAGATTTGTCAATGGCAAGTCAGAAAAAGGGCCATCCATCCACCCTTCGTTCACTTCATTCATCAATTTTCTTCACACAAGCTCTCCTTGCCCTTGGACGGAATGCAAATTCTCAGCCCAGCAACACTCTCTGGGACCCACATAGCCCAACTTAATACCAAATTAAAAACCTCTCAACAAGTGCTCAGCTGCCTCCAGTCCACCTCCAGTGGACTGCCGCAGCAGTCCACCTAATATCTGAATCATTTGAGATTAACTGTCCACCCCTACCACTGCCTCTATCACCTCTCCCTGCCATTGTCCCCTCCATTGTTTTGCCATTGATCCCCTTGCTGTGTTTCCTGTGAACTCCCATTATGAGGGCCAAATTGTAGGACTGTGCATCCTCCCCCCATAGAGAGCATTTGTTTAAAGCAAAAAAAGTTGCTGTTGCAGGTTTCTTTGTTAAATGGCCAACTTGTCTTCGCTGGGTTTGCCTGTCCTCTCCCAGTCAAATCACCCCTCCCGTAGTGAGACACTCATTAATAGACATATAAAACACTGGTAGCAACTGGCTGTATATGTCATCCGTGCAAGAAAAGTTAATTGTCTAGTTGTCACCATCTGCCACTTGCGCCCTAAATTCCACATCATATCTTACCCATGCCGAACCACCAAACATAACGTGAGCTTTGTGCACTACGTCCAAATACTTCAAGATGGCCATGAAGTGCTCGAGAATTTTTCACAATACACGCTTACATAAATTAAAAATGCTGCTGTCTAATTTTCAATATCTACCTGCACTTTTGGGCACTTGGAGAGCTCGACTCATCCTCTTTCTTTAGCCCTCACTTCCCTGTGCAAAAGCTTGAACATTTGAATAAACTTACCTTTCCAAATCTTTTCTTTCATAGCTATTGTCAGATGTGCCCCCAAAGGCTTTGTAATGCCTTTAAATGGAAGCTTTTAATGCTTAAACTCAAGACTCTCCTTCTTCTCCCTCTCCTTTTTGCCTGTGTCTTTATCCTCCTTGTTTGACTATCCCCCTTTCGCTTCCTTGTCCACTGTCGTAACCTTACCATCCTCACCTCTACCTTGGTCCTGGAGGCACTTACCTTTCACAAAACTGATCCCCTTTTCACTCCCACTGTCCTTCGTGGCCCTGCCTCTTGATTGGTATCACACATCGTTATACAACTTGTCCTTCTTACCCTCTTTCAACGTTGAGCACCGTCCCGTGGTCTGTTGTGCTGCCGCTAAGTTCTGACCAGTTTGAGCTCCAGCTTCTCTTGATTTTACATTCCATTTGGGAGCCTGGAAAACACTAGATTGTGTATTATCAACTCGTTCCGGAAGCCCATGACATGAATAATAGGGCACCAATCACCAGTCTGCTCCCTCTTGTGCAAAACCAAGGAGCTCATCTTCCAAGTCATCTTTGTCATATTCAAACAATTAATTCATTCCTTCAATCACCTCACTGTATTTCCCATCACTTGTGCCAATGCCCGCCATCATCATTCCCCAGATTCCCATCAAAATACACCTTTTTTACTCCATCGCACCATTCATGCCGCTGCGGGGAGGCCATTGAAAGTCTACCCCTCATGCCTTAATTGTGATCCCTCGATGTCCCAGAGCCGTCCGCAAAGGCACGTGCTATGACTTTGGTGCGGGATCCCTAAACTGGACTAAACTCTCCCTGCCTACTGCTTGCCTCTGTCTGTCAACAAAGCGTCGATGTCCACCCCTGCCATCCCCCGTTCATGAGCTATCCTGTGCACTATCTACCTCCTCTTGGGTTCACTCCCACCTGCCCCCCATTGTGGTCCCACTGCCTGGCAGGGCCAACTTCTTTACCTGAGTGCCTGTCAGTGTACCCATATCTAATCTCAACAAATCAGAGCCTACGATACCTTTATAATAGCTGTCTCCCTCCCGCCCTCGCCTTTGCATCCCCCAAACAATGCTGCAACCCGGGTCAACATGCTTAAATCTTTACTGGTATTATTTTTCCCCTAAGTTCCCCACTGTATGCCCAGGAATATTCGTATGTGTGAGAAAGAATGACCCTCTCCCCATCTACCAATCAGGGGACCTGCCTCCCGTCCTGCTCCACTCACCCTCTATGCACGTTGAACAGGTGCTGCATTCCCCACTGAGGGCCTGGTACCCCTGCCCCTAAACAACTGCACCACACTCTTTCCTGATGTCACACAAGCCTGTCCACCCTCCTTTTGCACCAAATCCAATGGGGCCTACCTTTATTGGATAAATCAAATGGCAGGCTCAATTCCACACAAGCCCCACCCCAGCCTGCACTTGTGCCACATCACGGGCCCTAGTAGCCCCCATATCCATGTCTTCCAAACCTGAGGGCACCCCTCCATCCTCCACGGTGTCCTTGCACCACCCATGTGCGCCCTTTTCTGTGCTTTTAAAGGCTGCTGCAACAATAAGCTGTGCCTCAACTGGCACCAAAGCAGTCTGCTCTGCTGGAGTGTTTAAACCACCAGCACGCCTCATGTGTGTGTCACCATGCTAAATTTTAACTCTGCCCGGTGAGGCTTTTAAGCCTGTGACGGCTGCCTCGCAGGGGAGTCACATTGCTTCCCTTAGCTGTCCTCACTACATTGTCACCCTTCCCTATCTTCTGCTTCTCTTTGTGCAGCAAACAGGCCATCGTAGTTGCCAACGCCCCTTCTAACTCCCTCTGTTGTGGTTGCAGCCTGCGTGGCACCCAGGCCTGGTCTGGGATGCCCTTCTGCAGAAGATAAACCTGTCCTTCTGCCTCCAATGTAAGTAGGGCCTCCATGACCCTCGTACTCTGTGTGCTCATTGCACACACCACTGTTAAAGTTGTGGGCCTGCAAAGCAAACCTGCCTCCCTTACAAACTTTACCCTGCTCTAAAAAATATTTTCCTGCTCCTACCGGGTGCTTTTTACAATGCACTCCTTACTGCTCTTCCACTCTCAAAGTCCCTGTGCTCCATCCCCTTGCTAAATCACACCAATCCTGCCTCTCTCGATTTCCTGGGATGCAGAAATCTGACCAAAAACCAAGGGAGCTTCGACTTGCGCCTACCACCCACAAGACCGCATTGTCTGCCTCGTGTGACTCAGACTTTCTTTAAAGTCCTGACTACCCTACTCTAGCTTCATCTTCAAGTTCCCTAGGTTTCAAGTTCCTTATTGCACCCCTGCCTGAGTTATCATGGCACCCCTTCTCCTACGCTTCTCTCAGCAATCTTCTGCATTAATTATCACAGAATTCTGAGAGTCAAACTTTTATTTTTATTTTCTTCTCTTTCTTTCTTTGTTCTATTTCTCTTTTTAGATTTTGTTGCTTTTCTTCTGACATTTGTGATTTTATCTTTCGGGTTGCACTGCATTTCAGCATTCTCAGTGAAGCGAGAAGACCTGCAGGAGATTAGATATGTCCTCCTCTGCCTCACATGTTGTCTAGCAATTGCTGGGCACCACCTGAAATGGTGTGACTAGAGACCACACCTGAGCAGGATAGGAGGATTACCCTTTTTTGCAGGTCATCATCAGCGAATTTTGTCTGATTCCTTTTTTATTGGGCATAGGCTGGTCTGGAAAAGTAGTATATGTATTGTTCTGTTTCCTTGCCTTCCCAGGAAATATTCCTACCTTTTGTGTGTGTGTCTGCCCTCCCAGTTTATAGTATGAGAGTGGATTGAGTGGGGGTGCGTGAAGATATTCTGAGTTTTCCTCATCCACACTTGAATAGCTCATCCAGTCCTGTTTATATTCTTTGCATCCTGAAACTTGTAGACAACTTATAGATTAACTTTATCAATTGGGTACTTCAGATTAGAGAATGCAAAGGAAAAACACATGATCATGCATGGATCTGTAAAAAGTAAGACCTCTGCACCACTTGGATGTGAAATTCTTGGACTACTGAGTGATTGAAACTTGACTATGAGCAAGATTTTGAGTCTGGTGGACAGGGTAGTCTATCAAAAATGTGACAGATGTCCTGTCCATTATATTTGGAAGTGCCATTGGATAGAGTCCTTTAGTATTACGGCAGATTACATATCTCTCATGTATGTGACAGAGTAGCCCGTCTGCTGAACTCTAAGTCAGGCCCTATGTAGGAAAGTGGTTGGAGTGCCTATGGGACTCAAAAGAGAGTTGAAGGATGTGCCTTCAGCCTCCAAAAAAGGCCATCTGATTTGTAGAAGTCACAGACATGCAGTAAGAAAGCATGGTAGTAGGAAGGTGTTGTGCCTGAGAGCTCACAACCTCACATACTTTTTGGACTGTGTATAGTCATATAAGAAGCCTAGATTCCAGTAGTTAAAACATGAGGGGCCATGTCAGTTCCATTCCTGGCTGTGGGAAATGATTACCTCTGCTGGCAGGGGAAAATCAGACCAATTGGGGGGTCTAGTGCTGCTCGGCAGCCATTCAGCCAGAATCCTGAGCTGAACACATGCACAGAGATTCTCAGTTGGCCATCCCAGACACCTTGTGCACCCTGTGTGTTTCCCAGCCATTCCACCCTCTTGTCCTGAGAAAGAGCTGCCTTACCCCTTCTCTCTGCACTCTGCCTTTTGAAACCTGTATTGTCTGAGTTGACCTTGAAGATACCTATCAGGGTTCATTATATATTGGGGTTTGCCTATATGCAATGTTTTGTGTCCAGCCCAGGAACTCCTAAAGCAGGAAATGATGAATAGGTAAGAGATATAGATAGATGATAGATAGTGTGTGCTGCCTTCTCACACACTATTTGCTGGTTCAGCATGTCCATGTGCAAGACACCCTGAAGACAGAAATGGCAGACAAGCAGCCTGCATCCTTCCACAGACACAAGTGTGTGTCAAGGGAAGGTGGCATGGCCACTTAACTCTGCATCATATACATAGGAACATTGGGAAACTCAGCTTACTGCACTAGATATAAAAAAATCCAATTATTCACAACAAAACATTTGCCCTAAAAAACAATCAGTCAGATGGGCAGGTATGATCATCCGGTGGTAAGTTGCACCAGAGGGTGATCCTATTCAGATTCAGATTTGAACAATGCTGATCACTAAGCAGTGTGTTATACAGTGGATTGTGATTAACTGGTTGGTGCGCTCAGGAGGAGGTAGGATGCACTCAAGCATCTCATCAATGTCTGAGTATGAGTGTGTTAGTCACAATTGGCTTACTTTATCTTTGTGTATCAATGTGAGTCACTCCTCTTCCTCCTCACATAGAACCCTTGATGAGTTTTGAAGTTCAGTCTCTTCATATTTATAACAGAAAAACAGAGAACAAATGACTGCAGTATCTAAGTAGGTGGAGCAGGCGGTGGTGGCATTTTTGGTAATGGCTGGAGCAGACCTTGGACTTACCAACACACTTCAGACTTGACTTATTATTAACCTCACTAACCAAATCTTGAGATCACTCACAAATGTCTCCATAGATATTCCAATGCTTAAACTCATCTCTCAACCCACCAATTCCACATTCAACACTAGTCTCTTTCTGAATGACTTCAACATTTCCAGGAAACTTATGTGAACGGCTCCAACTAAAGCACCAAAGTGCAACCCAAAACCTTCAGCACCTTGGTACTCTAACAACCTCACTAACAACAAGTGTTCCATCCACAAACGATAATGAAAATGGAAGAAAAACAGAATTTACAGTGCCCCATGATACTGTAATCCTTCTGCACAATGGATGGACAGCACATCACATCAGCTAACCCATAATATTATAACAACATCATCAATTAAGTAATTAAAGAGGAAGAAGAATGTTATTCAAGACAATTAAGCACTACTTCAATCCACTGTCTGACCCTCCTTTCCCACACTACACAGACACATGCCATCAACCTATCTTTGAGTGAAAAAATAGATCAGATCCAACAGCACATCAACAAATTCAAGCCTTCTTCTTCTGTTACACCCACCTTCTTGTAAAAGCCTGCAATAATCCGCCTTCATATTTTGCCAACATCTTCAATTGCCTCAAAGCTACTGCCTAAAAAGGTGAAGTCTTACACTCATTCTTCATCGAATCTCTCTTAGGTAAGCTCTCTCACTTCTATTCACCATTGGATGGGGTACTGGTGAAGCCATTGACTTTTGACAGGAAAGCTCTGGGAGGGAGAAATTTGAATTTCATGTAGTGACAAGGTACCTCACAGGCTGTATCCTTTTGGCACTTTCACTCAGGGAATGATTCTATGATTGGACTTTTTGGAGCTTGTAGTCTTACAGCAGAGCAGGGTTGCAGATTGGAACCAGATTGCTGCTGTTGAAAAGCTCCAAGTGGGAAAAACTAGAACTTTCAGCGTGGCTGCCTCATACCTTTGTCCGACCCACATGGCAGGTTCCTCCTTGTCCTCCAGAGGTCATTGGACCCAAAAATGGTTTAGGTTCCAGGTTTCAGGAGATGCTAGGAGGAATACAGCGTGACACAGTCCAGGATTCCAAGACCTGCATAACGGCACTTGGAGATCAAGACTACCTCCAGCAGAAGTCACCAGCAGGGTCCAGGGCAAATCCACTTGGAGCTGGTCAGTAGGGAAGTTGAAGAATATTATATTCTAGTTTGTTTTGTCCCTGCAGCTTGAACAGGAGATCAGGCTTATGATCCTTAGAGTCCACTTCTTTTTGGATGCAGAAGAGAAGATCCAGTGCTTCGGGACTCTTCTAAGGTCTTATAAAGCAGGCCCACTCCCCTTCTGATCTCCCACAGGTCCAGTAGTGTTCTGAGGAGGATAGTAGGGATGCCACATATATGACTACCACCAGCCTGTGAATGGGGAAGACTCCTGGCCACTCCCTAAACAATAGGAAAATATTTCCTATGGTTATCCTAACCACTTTTGCAGTATTTCCTGTGTGTCCTACAGCCAAGATGTCAAAACCTTACTTCCCCTAAGCAGAACCTGTGTTCTCACCACAGAGGTGTGGGCATGGAAAAAAGCAACCACTCCTCTTTGCTCACTCTAAACCAGTTTGATTCACAACTTCTCTCCCACTTGGATTGGTGCCTGCCTGACTAGGGGTCAAAGGAATGGCCTGCCCAGGTGTCAGCTCAGATGTGCCTGTGACAGAGTAGACCTCTCTGAAGTGAATTAAGATCCTGCACACAGCCTACAGACCATCCTGGTAAGGAAACAACAACACCCTCCCACTCCTAAGACATTTGTCCAGCTCTGGTAGCTGTTTGCATGCCTTATCAAAGGCCTTGTTGTCAGCTGCCGGGTAACAATTGGAGCTCATGGAAATGGGCCTCCAGAGGCTGTAGGCAGAGAAAATGTAACTTTCTTAAAGCACCTTTTCCTTACCAGTGATTAACAATTACATTTTACCTTTACATAGAATTTTGGATAACTATTAAAAAGAGTATTTGAAATACATTTCTATCTGTTTCCTAACCAAACCTAGCACTATTAAATGTAATATTGTAAATCAGGGTTTTCTGTGGAACAGCCAGCCTTGCTACATTGAAAATAGCATTTGAGGCTTTTTTAAACTGTAAAGACATGTTTAACATTACACTTGTACACACTCTGTTTTTAATTATGTCATATTTACCTTACTTAGGGTGACATATACATATTTCAAAAGAAGGTCTTGACCTGTCAAAAGGCATTCTTTTGACAGGTTAAATTTTAAGTTTCACACTGTAACAACTAGGGTACCAATGGAAGGTGTACATTCTTTTTTGCACTATCAATGCAGTGGGTAGCACAATGGGTGCTATAGTCCACTAGTCACATTTAACTTACAGATACTGGGCACACTTTGTACTATATACTAGGGACATACAGGTAAGTTAATTATGACAATTAGGGATATGCCAATTTATCATGTTGAAAGGGGTAGCACAGGAATGCTACCACTGATGAACAGGGGTAAAATGCACAGAGTTGTACAGCCAGATAAAAACAGTGAAGACAAAAATATGGGGAGGGTATGATACCATGCAAAGATGGTAATTTCCTCCAGTAATTTTTCCTAAGTGATCTTTCAGTCCTGTATTGATGGCTGTTATGAAGTAAGTACTAAGGCAGTCCTGAAATCAGAGTGCAAATTTAATCATGGACTTATTTCAGGGACCACAGCCATAGCAAAGCAGCAGAAACTGGCTGAAAGGTAAGCATATTCCTATTCCACAAGCTCTTCAGACTTTTGTGGTATATTTGTGATTAAGTCACAGAGATCACAACATGCACATTTTTCCATCCACAAGAGGACAAAAGCAGTCTAGATGGAACTTGCCATTGTATTAAGGCACCGACTATGTCCGCGATAAGACACTATTCACTGCGCACTGGCATACCAGTCACAAAACAAATATACAATATGCTCCACACAAGGCACTTTATATACTTTGGTCCTAATTATGACTTCCTCTGATGCAGGGTTTCCAAGGGCCCAAAATCTCCAGATCTGACTAATAGCCTTGCACCTAAATTCCGCCATTATGAGTGTTTGTCACCAGACTGGGGCATAACCATGTTCATGTGGACCTGTAATGCCAAGTTTGTTTCTCCTTTTTCCCCATGATCTCAGGGACAAATCTTGTAACATTTACCACCTGCTCTCAGTTAATGATAAATATCAGTGGGGAAGCCAATGCAGCTCAGAGGTTGTGAGGACATGGAAGCACACCAGTCAAGATGCTTTGTCCTGGCTGAGGAAACGTTATTACTCCCCTGGTGCTGGAGGGAACAGTAAAGTTCTATGACGTGCCTCTCGCCACGGCTTATCTCCTTCCCTGGCAATAGTTTAACAGAGGACAGATCCACAACCAGTTAACCCACGGCTAGTGTTTGAGGAACCTTGATGGGTCCAGGAAGTCTAGGTCATTCAAAGTATGTGGGAGTAGTGTCAGCCTCACGCATAGAGCTCTGCCGTAGTAGTAGTAGTGGTCTTTATAGTTGAAAGCGAGTGTATAGTTAGGGGGACTGCACAGTTTTTTTTCCGCAGAGAAAACAGGTTGTGTGTTTTCCAAGGGTGTAGCTAAAAAACATGTGAGCCAGACCTCTAACCATCTGCCACCAACCATCAGTCTCCCTCTATCATTTTCTTGGTCTAAATACCAGCTTTTGATTCGGTTTGAGGTACATTTTTGTTTACCCTCCAGCTAGCGGACCATGCTCCTCTGTTGTCAGACATTAGCAAAATTCATGGACCATCTCTAATGGCTACACCAATTATCTAGTGCACTGATAGAAAACTCTTGAAAACCAAGCAAGTTTGAAAAGGAGTAAGAAGAGAGGCACAGTTTTCACAGCTGTATTAGGACCTTTAGCCAATATTGTTCTTCTGTTACCATTTACCAATTCCATACCTGCCAACACTTCAAACCCAATATATATTATAAGGTTCCCTACATGACGTATGCAGCTACACATGCTGTTCACAATGGAAATCAACCTGGTGCCTTGGGCATCTTCCAACTCATCACCATGTATCTTACGACTGTTACAGCTTCCAAACCATAAATCCTGACATACTTCACCCACCACACATCCAAACATTATTTCACCAGACATGCTGACTGCCAACTGACCTCCAAATACATACCTGCCATGCTACCAACCTCTTATCTTCTTTAAAAAATAGTAGATTATTATTTGGGGTTGGGGCAGTAGCTCACCTCAAAGAATAATAACAATAACCCATAAGGGTGAACCCCAAAAGTCACTTCATTAATACTATCTGAACCCCCTGGGAGCTGTGGCACAGAGCAGACAGGCTTAACTTAGGGCAATGTGTAAATTAGCTAAACAGTACCAAAAACAGTAATAAATTCAAAAAAATGAAAATAAAAATTGTAAAATGAATTAAAAAAGAGAGCAAACTTTAATAATCAAAATTACGTCAACAATTCGAGAGAGGGAACCAGCTAAATGTAGTTTTTTATCTTTTAATTGAAAATAAAGGCGAAAAGTGCTAAGCGTGAATGATAGTCTATGGTCATGGTTAGAGCACTTTAAGGTCTCTTGTGATGGATCCCAGGATTGGCTATACCAAACTGGATGGCCTGATCAAGAATCTTAGCTTCAGACTAAGCTTGCAGTTGGGTGAGGCAGAAGGCTGTATCCAGAAAGGTCTCGCCATAGTCCGATAGAGTTTGAGGACGATCCCTCTGAAGACCTTAATTTTGGCAGGACAACTCTGAGTAGAAAGAGTCAAATATTGAGCCTATAAACATTGTTGCTTTGGACATATATTTTTGGCAGCTTCTCCTGGTCAATATTTCTACCTTGAGTTTGAAATAAAGCTCCGATTTCTTCAGTGTTACAAGGCGAGAGGCAGTATCTGAAGAGGGTTCTGTGGGATTCATTAGCATATCTCCGAGGGTCCACTGACACAAATTTGCTGCTGTGGAGTAATTCTAAGTGAGATCACTTATTTCTTTAGCCCAGCAAAGTCACGCCTTTGCCACATTAGAGCTGGTGGTATATCCCCAACTTCCGGCAGCTGAAAGTTAAAATGTTTCTGACTCTGAAAAATTGCAGTGGTAAGCCTCTTTGTCCTCAGGTCTTAGGCTCCTAGGCTTCAGGGATGGTCTTAATATTTCAAGGCTTAGTTCAGCAAAGACCTTCTGCAGGGTTCAATAAAGGTCCAGTTGTGACGGAGCCACTGATGACATAGGAAAAAGTGATTCTTCAGCAGTTCATGTCCTGTAGCTACGCAGGTATTTAGCCTACTGACTCTTCAACTCCACTTCTTTGTCCTGGTTACAGGAGGGAGCAGGTATAGTCCTTCAGAGTTCCTTTCATGGTGCAGCAAGCAGGGTTTAGACCTCTTCTAATTTTCCACATTCCAGAAAGTGTTCTGAGGAGGTTGCCTTGGAGTGCTACATTTATGATTGGCAATAGCTCCTGGGTAGGGGGAGGAACCCCTCCATAACCAAGGGGGTGGGAGTTCCCAGGGACAGTTTTACCCACTTTTTCAGGAACAACGCTTTACCTTCTCCAGGTGAGTCTCACAGTACATTTACTTGTGGAAGAGCATGCCCTTTAGAGGTTAATGAAGTTCCTGGGCCTACCCTAACTGGCCATCCTGCATGAGGATGGAAAACGCCTCTTCACACCCAGGCAACCTTTTCTGATCTGGAAGCACTTTTTACATCTCATTAAGGTCACACACTGGTAGACAAGCTGTCAGTAGACTACTGCTTATTGGCCTACTGAAGGTTCAAGCAGGTTAAAAGTATCTTTTTCTATATATTTATTAAAAACCCAACTTCACCATTAAATTGGATTTTTACTAAATATTTTAAAAAAATAGTCTTTGAATGGGTTTTGTAGGTGTTGCTTATCAGAAGTTACAGTTTTAAATTTACAGTCTGGTTTTTTACAGAATATAAGCTTCAGCTGCAGCCTAGACTATCCGATCCCAAGAAAATCACTTTTTAGTCGCTAGTCACTGGAGGAACATTACAATTTTAATTTTGCACATGCCCCACTTTTAAATATCAAGCGCGTTACCCGTCTGTCTAAAAAGGTTATTATGAGAGGTTTGACAGTTGTTTTTAGGTTATTGCAGTTAGGCTCCACATGATAGACTTGAAGCTATGCTTAGCAGGCCTACACTGTGGATGGCAAAATGGTGGTACAGTCCACAGGTAAAATGTTACTTCCAAACTGTGGGTGCATTTTTTACACTCTTTACTGGGGACTTGTAGGCAAGTTAAATATGTCAGTCAGGGATACGCCAATGTAACCATGTTTAAAGGGAAAGCACAGGCACATTAATCGTGTTTAGCAAGGGAAAAAGAGTGCAGAGTCCTAAGTCCAGTTAAAAAAGGGTCTAAAAATGTAAAAAAAATCTGGGGTGACCCTGCAGAAAAGGCAGATGTACTACACCTCCTAATAAACTCCAAAGATGGTGTAGTACACTTCAGGTAGTTCTTTTTCAGGGTGTTTCAATGTACGAACCTATCTGGGTGCCTGGGGATACTGACCGTCCTGGACTCCCAAGCCTTTTTGCCTCACCTGTTGTAGAGGTGGAGAGGTACAGCTCCATTAGAGTGATATAGGGGTCACAGGGGCAATAGCTATTCTAAGTTTCATGGATACGGCTGCTTATATTTGTCCTGGGAGGTATTTCTCCATTCCCAAAGTTACTGATACTGGAGGCACTAGTACATTCAGGGGAGGGAAAATCCGGCCCATTACAAGCTAAATCCTAAGGGTTCACTAAGACATATGAATTATTGGGGGGATAATTCATTTTAGTCTGATTCTCCTAGTAATTCCTCATTTTGCCCTGAATTTTGGCCTGATATTCTGGCTGCTATCCGAGACCCCAAAGAGTGAAAGCACACAGATGCAGAGTGTTCTGATATGTTATCACTTTATTCCCATAGGATCTGTACAACTTGTGAACAGCCCATCAAAACTAAGCACTCACTGTTAATGCTGGAATCAGAAATGAGAATTTCCTTTGTAGGAAGAGAAGCAGTAGAACTTCCTGTGTAATGGGTGCAACTCACCTTCACATGGTTCTGATTGTGAAGACAGAATGTAAACCTAACAACATGCTCATGCTCTCACAAGAAGGAGAGATGATCTCAACTGCAACCATAAAATGTGTCCTCACCAAGTGTAATATAACTTGCTAATCAGACCAGTTTATTGCTTTTTAAGTGCTTTCAAAAGTACTCAACCTAACTGACAGCAGGTGAAGCCATTAGTCTTCACTGATGCCATTAGGATTTGATTCCATAAGGCTTTAACCTTTAAAGCCTAAAGGCATCAGTTTAAAATTACCAACTTCTGCCTGCCTGTTATTCATTTAAAAATATTGCCTACATTTACATTCTTAAGCATTTGACATAACATTGCTTGCATCACTGAAGTGAATCTGCTGTGCCCAGGCACCACATGACTGACCTAGAGGTACCAAACTATCTGTGCTGCACTAAGGCATCTCCCTAGTCCTCTCCCCACCAGAAAAAACTGTAAGAGTGAGGCACACCCACTCCCGGCTTACTGTTATTTTACCTTCACTTTCAGAGAGTGCTATTTGATTCTGGATGAGCCAGGGCTGTTTTGCTGGATGTTTTCCTCTTTTTAGGTTCGAGCCTGCGAGTGCATGTGCTAGCACATGCATCTCGCTTGTGAGACTGCTGTGTTTAGTAAAGAGCTGGAGTACGCCTATCACTCACCATTTGTTGGTTTGCATGGCTCTCTTCTTCACAACCTTGTAATTTGTCAAGACACTCCTGGCATCATTTCCATTCATCTGTGTGGAGCAGGGATCAAGCACTAATTGATTAAACTTAATTAGTGCCCGTCCGCTGGTCCTGGCGTGATCAAGGTACTAGTTGTACTTTTTATTAACTTCTAGTGCCCTGCAAACAGAAGGCTTGTGGCTGGCAAAATCATGCGTAGCAGGACAAACAAAATTGCAATGTTTTATTTTTAAAAGCTACCTTTTTTATTAAGCCAAGTCGTCTTTTTCTCAGTTTCCATGCATGTTTTCTTTTGTTTTTGCTTGTGGGTGCTTTTGTCAAAAGATGACATTTAACTTGTTCTAAATATGCGAGACCTATTGCATTGCAAATGCCTGTTTCTCCTTCTTTAGAGAGTCCCACAGTGTGTATGTGAGTGAGTGGGTCTCTCTTCTAGGCAGTGGGGAGTGAAGGAGCGGGATGGGCGGGGTAATAGGTGGTACTTTCCGCTCATTTTATGAAGGGCATTTGGGGATCGTCGTCCTGGTGTGGAGTGACCGAATCAGCTGTTCTCTGGCTGTCATAGATGTTCTGATACTATGTTGTGAATCCTTTCTTGTCTGTGCTAGCCTGTGCTCCAGCAGGAAGCTGGAGTGAGTGTTGCCTTACTCCCACCACTTTTCTTTTTGGATTTTGTGGCGTCCTGAGATTAGACTTCCCTTCTGGTTTCAGACTGGATTTGTAATCTGTGTGATGTGTGCCCTGTCTCCCCCTCCTGATCCTCTCTGGTACCCCAGACTGTCACTGGGTTTGCTTGTTCTGTTGTGCGGCCTCTCCTTCCCTGTCTCTTATTAGAGCTTGCTTCTTTCTGTGGATTTCCTTGCCGTGGCATTTTGAAGGCAGGGGGTCTCTCAACACCTTCTAGACTCTTATTGATGTTGTGGTGTTGGGTGCCTGCGGGCCTTGTGGCCCAGGTATCTTTGCTCTGTGTTTTTAGTGTCCCTCTGCATTGAGTTGGATGTATGCCCCAGTTTTTTTTATTTCTGGAATGCGGGCGGTCCTCTGGATTCTCTGTTGCTCCCTGCGGGCTGGTGAATTTGGTGCCCTTACACTGTATTTTCAGTCGTGTTCTCTGACCTGCCTCTCTCTTTTGTGGATTTCAGGGTTTCGTGTGGCTCTGTCAATGGTTACTTCTTGGGTTTTTCCTTAGCTTTTTGGGGTCCTTAGCCCTGCCCAGCCTGTGGCCCTTTTGGTGTGCCTTTGCACACTCTCTGCTTGTGGACATGGGGGTGGGAGTGGCTGTAATCTGTGGCCTTTCTTTCTCTGTATGTGCTGGGCCTGCTCTATGTGGGAGTTGCCGGTACCAGGCTTCGAAATCTTTTTCTTCCTTCTTTGACTTCTGTTTGCTGGATTCTGGTGTGTGTTTGTCATTGGTCATCTGCTCTGTTATGAGCTGTTGACTCTCCTCCTGAGCTTCCATCACTGGTGCTTTTCTGGCTGTGAGCTGCTTTCTTTCCAGTGCCCAAGGTGCCTTTGCCTGGGCCTCGGTAGCCTGTCTTGTACCTCGTTTCCTGCCTACTTGTTCGCATTGTTTCAGGCACTTCACTGGATTTAACCCCAGGTTTACAGCTGTGTGTTTTTCTTCTCGGCTGTATGGGCCACTTCTATTGCCTCTTTTCTGATTGCCTGTTCCTGGGTTTTGTCGCAGAACTCAGATGGTCCCTTGGCTTTACAGTGCCAGGGACCCCTGGTGTGCTAGTTAACCTTTAGAATTGATCCCTGGTTGTAGTCAGTGATGTGTGGCTTGAAGGCCTCTGAGCTGTGGTGTCTTCTGATGGCATTCTTTAAGCATGGACTTCCTCACTGATCCTATGATTCTGGCTCCAGTTGCCTTCAGTAGATCAGGACATGCCTATGTGGCCTTCTTTTAGCTTGCCTTTGGTTGGTGCACACCTTCCTCTGAGACCCCTGCCATCAGTACCGTGGGCTGTCTTCTGCTGTCTTTGTGACCCTGCAGTAAGGTCCTTTGACTTTGTGCAGAACTCTGGCTTCTATGGCTTCTGGTGGATTGCTTGAAGAGTGAAGTCATTTTCTGACTTGGCAGGTTCTCGTCATGGGACTCTGGCCTGCTGAGAGGGCAGCTGGGTGGTTCATCTGACATGTGTCTTCTTGGCTTGTCATCCTTTCCTTGGTATGTGCAGGTCTACAATGTGTGGTCCCCTATACCGATACCAGGAGCGGTCTTCTGCTCTGCTTCTTCTCACTTGTTCAGGTAGAGGGGTTTGTGGGTGTGGACCCTGTCCACTCCAGGCCCTGGTCAAATTGATGTAGATTTTTTGTGCTGTGAAGCCATCTCATTGGTTTTCCTCTTGCCTCAATAAGAAGGTAAACTTTTTTTCACATGGCATTCATCTGGCTTTGCTTGGTCACCAGCTAGGCTGGAATTCTTCGCTATTTGTTTTGAGATTTTTTCTGCTCGTCTGTGTCACTTCACTCTTGGCTCCCTAGTTTGCTTTGAACTTCAAAGCTGTTGGTTTGGTCTCTTGGGTTAATGCATTCTTGATTGTCTGTATAAGTGCCCCTATCAAGCTGCTGTGCTTGTTGCAGGCTGTATAGTTTGTCCTCCTGTGGACTTCCTCTTCATATTTGACACCTCTCTGTGTTCCACCTGTTTCAGTGTACCATGATGGATGATTTCTCCTGTCCCTTTCTTTGCATTGTCTATCTTTTTATTTTATTTATGAGCATTCTCGGATTGGCCTGGATCATGCTTGTCATCTTGGTGGTTGTGTTGGGCGCCTGCTGCTATGCCTTTTTGTCACTTAGGTGTCTTAGTTGCTCTTTGTCTGGCAGTGGCCCTGAAGGGGTCCTCTTCCTTCCTGCCAGCCCCTTTAGTAATGTTCTGTTAATGTGCCCTGCGTGCAGCTGCTTTGAACGTCTGGGCGTGCTGGTGAACTGTCTTGCAAGACAGGGCTCATGGTCTCCCTCTTTTGGGGATTCTATTAATTTGTCCCCCTGTTTGTTCTGTTGGTGCCCCTGGAGCTTGCGCATTGTTCTGGTGAGTTGCAGCTACCTCCCTTGTGAACCTGTTTCATGTGGCACCTGGGTGCTTAGTTCCAATTGAGTTCTTCCTCTGGGTCTTCACTTTTCCCTTTGGAACATATTGCTTGAGCTCTTAGTCACACCATTTCTTTTCCTGGCAGTGATTCTGAACCTAACTTTCTTGACTCTTCTAAGTATGCCTTTTGGCTTCTGATTGTATTTTCCTTTATCTGCCAGAGTTGTGATCTTCTTCTTTCTGGACCTGGGTCAGTGGCAGCCCTGTTTTGGCATTTCCGTGTTTTCTTTTTTGCTGGGTTAGCCATTTTTAGATGGGTTTATTCAGCTTCTGCCTCTGGTTCCTCCCTACATCCCTTCTGTGGTGTGCTGCTCGTACTTTCCCTCCATTTTGGGTGGGGTCCTTCCTCTGAGATGCTGTGGGTCAGTCTTCAATGTGGCTTCCTCTAAATTCCTCTTTCTCAAAGTTTTTGGTCATCGCTGGTCTTTTTGGGGAGAAGTGGTTGTGGCTGTTGTCACAGCTGCGTTTCTCCCTGTGATACTTTTACAACCACACAGAAAGGGGTTGGCAAGAAATACTGAAGGGCCGGTAGAAGCACCAAAGCCTGTGGTACAGCTAAAACCCAACACAGAAATAAAAAATGTATTGCTATAGCTCCTTTCTACAAATACTTCCCTGAGTTTGATCTCGACCACTTGTAGGCCATCTGTACCCTCCTGTATCTGCTCTTAAGGTGGCAGCTCACTTTTCCATTGTCTATCATATTACTGACAACACCTTCACAGTGTGACCCTTATAATCCTGCAGGAGTTAGGAAACCCAGACACCATGGACTCCAAGAATGTATTCAACATGAGCAAACAGTGGCAGAGAGGAACATTAAGGGTTTGGCCCGGCCCAAAGGCAAGCCTCGTGAGTGCTTGATGGTAGCCAATTGTTATAGAAGGCCAGAAATATATACTTTTTATTTAATGAAGAGCACTCTTGGAGACAATCCTGTATGTTGGGTTGAACACTAAAAATGTGAGCACTACCCTGGATCCAAATGAATCTGTTCTGGACTCAAGGAGACACTGTCTCTGCTGATCAAATGAAGGATTCTATACAGAATCCATATCCATTCATGCTGTGACTTTGCAAACCTCAATCCTCTTCTCGATCAGTTACAGACTCCCTTCCACTAAAGTAAAGACTCTTTGTCTAGGTCGTTGGGTAACCTTGCTTCTTTCTTAATCTTTTGGCTTTGAGAATTGGGCGAAATGATATTTATTAGTAAAAAAAACCTGAGGAGAATTAGCAAAATCCGTGCAGTCAGATGACAGGTTCACAGCACAAACGTGCCTGTTGACGTATTGAAATAGTCTCTATAACGCACATAATATTAATCTATGGGCCATATTTATACTTTTTGACGCAAAACTGCGCCAACGCAGTTTTGCGCCAAAAAAATTAGCGCCGGCTAACGCCATTCTGAAGCGCCATGCGGGCGCCGTATTTATTGAATGGCGTTAGCCGGCGTTAGCCGACCTGCGCTGCCAGGTGTGCGTGAAAAAAAACGACGTACACCAGGCAGCGCCGGCGTAGGGAAAAATGGCGTTTGGGCGTCCAAAAATGGGGCAAGCCAGGCTGAGGCAAAAAAATCGTCTTAACCCGATTTGCGCAATTTTTTTGGGGCGCCCAGACGCCATTAACATGACTCCTGTCTTAGCAAAGACAGGAGTCATGCCCCCTTGCCCAATGGCCATGCCCAGGGGACTTCTGTCCCCTGGGCATGGTCATTGGGCATAGTGGCATGTAGGGGGGCACAAATCAGGCCCCCCTATGCCACATAAAAAAAAATTAAAAAAATACTTACCACAACTTACCTTTTCTTCCCTGGGATGGGTCCCTCCATCCTTGGGTGTCCTCCTGGGGTGGGCAAGGGTGGCAGGGGGTGTCCCTGGGGGCAGGGGAGGGCACCTCTGGGCTCCTTCTGAGCCCACAGGTCCCTTAACACCTGCCCTGACCCAGGCATTAAAAAGAGGCGCAAATGCAGGGTTTTTTGCCCCGCCCACTCCCGGGCGTCATTTTTGCCCGGGAGTATAAATACCACGCACATGCCTGGGAGTCATTTTTTAAGACGGGAACGCCTACCTTGCATCTCATTAACGCAAAGAAGGTGTTCACGCAAAAAAATTACGCTAACTCCATGAACTTTGGCGCTAGACGAGTCTAACGCCAAAGTATAAATATGGAGTTAGTTTTGTGTCGAAATTGCGTTAAAAAAAACGACGCAATTTCGGCGCAAACGGAGTATAAATATGCCCCTATGTGCACTTCTTCATTTCGATATGCGTGTGCTGCAGTAAAGAAGTGTTATCAGAAAGTTGTTCCACTTTTCCATACAGATGGGACCTAACTCCAAGCCCAAAGGACACTTTGTTGCCAGCTATGGGCTTTCAGTTGACATCCTAATGTATTATGGGAATTGCAGTCATAGTTTACTTCCAGAGAGCAAGTTTGAAACGCCTGATAAAATTGAAACAGCGTTCAGGCAGCAGGGTGCTTGGAGCCAAGGGTGTCTGAGCTTCGAATGTGAGCGGGCACGAGAAAGGGGCATTAATTTCCGAAGGGAGGGCAATTGGGGTAGAACAAAAACGATGAATTTGATTGTTGTTCACTGCGAACAAAGGGAGTCACTCCTGGATGACCTTGATAAGGACGAGGATGCTGCAAATTGCCGGACAGGGCCGGGGACACCCAGAGGAAACTTTGTGAGACCGATTAGGAGAGGCTACTTGACCAGAATGGCCTTTTATTACATCGGGGGTTCGCTCGGTAGGCTCGATGTATTGGTGCTCGGTTTGAGAAGCCTAGGGCCGCTGCTAGTGCCTTTGCCACTTTCGCCACCGCTCTGAGGTTTATTGCACCAGAAACAGAGGGATTCAACTGGGAGAGAGAAACCTCATAGGGGGAGAATAGAAGGACAGAGAAGGAGAAAGAGAGAATGGATAGAAAGAAACAGAGCGAGGAGAGGAAGGTACTGGGGCTGGCTGGTTTGACCATGTTTTTCACGGCTCCTTTTGGTTCACCAGTTGGTCCTGAGAGACTTAAAGGACGACCACCGAAAACGAGTATCATCTGGAAAGGGCTGCAGTGCTACCTCGTTTGCACCCTGATCTATCATCTCAAACCTGCGCGCGAGGCTCGCACATTCCAAGCACCTCGACAAAGAAGAATGTGAAATCGTGGCCTGAAATACTTCAACCGTCAAGTACCTGCCTGGTAACTAAACTCACAGCAGAGAGAAATTGCTGATGTTTCTTTCCAGCAATTTTCCTTTTTTTCTAACAAAAGCCAAACAGGCTCTTATTGCAAACCTTACCCGAGCATTTCTATGGCAACAGCCTCATCAGCTGTGAAAGATACGACTGATTCCGGAGGCGCGTAATTGCCAGGCAACAGTTTTTTTCCCCTTTGGAAGGTGTTCAGATTTTTTTCCCACAAAATCTGTTCCAAAGCTTTTTATACAGCTGATTAATTGTTGTTTTGAAAATTCGGATGAAAAAAGGGAGAATCAACATCACATTAGGGACTGGGAGTGGAAGCAATTTTAACTGATAATCAGGGAATGAAACTCATCAAACTCTGCTGCTCAATCAGGTCGTGAGGTTTTGATGTGTTCCTGTCTAATCAGAGCTGTTTTAAGAGAAAACTTGATCATACGTGTACCCCCGAAACCCGCATCCCAGCCTATCAAGGCTTTAAATGGCTCCTTTAAACTGCAGAGGTGCGCATCAGTGGTCCATCATGACAAGCCCAGTCCACCTGTACAGGATAATCACTGATTACGTAAATGATTTGGCCTTCATATAGTTGAAATGCACTTTAACCTCTTGTGGATAGTCTAAAAATCATGCAAGGATTCAGCCACTTGAACCAGCGATGGACACTGCTGTTTTTGTGCTTATACGCGGAAATCCTATCTAATACGCGATATTGACATGTGGGGCATCACTTCAGGACTTTTGGAATGGGTGGGCTTAATTTCCAAACTCTGAACTTGATTAAAAATACCGCATGTGCAATGCTGGGCGAAGACATCCTAGGTCTCCCACGTGGCAGCATTACAAATGTTCTGACACCTACCACTTTCTGTATGCAACATAATTCAATGTTCTGAGTGCGACAGGACTGAAAAACATTTTGCTAGTCCTAACCTGCCAGGTTCTAGGCGGTAGCCATCAGAAGCTTGATCCACCAGACCAGAGATCCTGATGTGAGACTGAGTGCCAGAGCAACAGAAAGAAAAATCACCTTTGTCTTCTGGAACAAAGTAAATGAGCACAATGTCCAGATTCATGTGAAACGGGAAATGAATCAGAGGCATAAAAATGAGTCTCAGATGTAGGATAGCTTTGCTCTTTATTTGCGCGCTGGAAAAAGTCTGTGATCAGGCTTCAATCGCTATAGTTGAAGGGAATCACTATGCACATTTGAAGCTTACTTGCTGAGCCTGAAACCTCAGAAAAAAACTCTGGCATGGACTGAAAAGGGTTGGACAGAAAATAGCAGTTCTCAAAAGTTAACAAGAGGTGTGATAACACGTCCAAACCTTGGTAATTTAACTTACAAGGGGACTCGTTTTAGGCCAATTAATCTTTTGACCACGTTTGGGGACTTTCCAGAACGAGAAATCCGTTTAGCATTTCAGTCAATAGATAAATAATCTAATCAATATTCACAATAACTAATCAGTCAAGCTAAAACACACCATGACCTTTCAGCCATGAATAACCAAACAAATCTAGTAAGGTTTAGGATATGTATTCCCTATTAGTTACACTCTAGTATCATATTCATTAGTAGCAATATCAATAAGCACATCAATATCACTATAACTTGGCAACTTGAGTAAGACTTTATCAAAGCATAGGTCATGAACATTAGAACAAAGCACGACGTTAACATGAGTCAACTTTAGCAGAGTATCATTAGTACATTATTCAACAAAGCAAGGATTCAGTCATTTGTCTATTTGCATCCAATATTAGTGAACTCCTTAACTAACCTCGAATTAGCATCAGCATGTTGGGCTTCATGCAAAACAATTTAGCAACATGAATTTGGAAAACATCTAACCATGGCCTCTCTCAAAACAGCAGTTGGTACCTAGTAAGAAAAGGCAAACAGACAATTACAATTTATCATCAAATAGTTACCCATCCAAATGAGTCAGCATACGGGATCAGTCTTCGTCCTCAGAACATCAGTCGATTCGCCATCAGCCAGGATAGAACAGGTAAGTCTCAGTAGTGCATAGCAAGAAAACTCTTCCTTCATAAGGAGGAGAAGTGCATATCAGGCAAGGGGTGCGATGAGGATGGTTTAAAGTATAAGACAAAGTCTCTCAGAAGGGCAAGGGATGGCAAAGTAATGGCTCAGTGGAATGTCTGGTAATGGCCGATTTCTCCTTGGGTCACGCCGTTATATCAAAGTTGTCGAACAAGTCTCTAATTTCCCATTGGGCAATATTTGGTGCATCGTTATCTCTGTCCAATTATCCGTCACACACCTTAATAGAATTTTCCGCTAACACAGTTCTCATGCAGTTTATTGGCTCCTGTGATTGACGTCTTCAATGGGTAGAATGTCAGGTAAGAAAAGTTACACTTGTCGCCCCAGTCAGTAGTTCCATTGTCTTCTCCTAGTCCAGGTGACCTTGCACCTGTTGCGAATTACACTGTTGCATTCAGCAAGAATGTCTCCTTGAGCAAGTCGGGTCCCATGAGAAATAATTTACTATGGCTACACACACATCTCTAGGTTCTGGAAAAGTACAGCTTTGTGTCCTTCAGAAAAAGCAGCACATTGCACGTTAGAAAACACAGTTAATGTGAGACCAGGCAGCTAGGCCCAGACCATTGCTAACTAAAGCCTAGTGA
The DNA here is from genome assembly GCF_031143425.1 of Pleurodeles waltl. Lineage (NCBI taxonomy): Eukaryota > Metazoa > Chordata > Amphibia > Caudata > Salamandridae > Pleurodeles > Pleurodeles waltl. The sequence goes on along the minus strand of NC_090440.1, from coordinate 1,135,736,003 downwards.
TTAATTTAGCTAAACCCTAATACATAACTCTTAATGCTAATATATAATCATACATTAGTACACTGTTAATTCATTATTAGTCAGTTTCATTAGTCATTGTATACATTGGTGGCCGCTCCCCGTGGGCACCATTTCAAACGAGTGCATTAATTTTCTTCTAAGTTAATACATCTTCTATGCGGCTTCATTACACATTATATTGCAAGCTTTTCATGGTAATATGTGAAGTGTTTTCATCGACCAATGTGAGAATGAACTACCACATGTAGAACTATTGCCCAAGCACCAAATGAGTTTGTAAACAAAGGGCAGCTAGTTCCAGACTAATGCTGCTCTGAAGGTGGCCTTATAAAGGCCAAAAATCAAATTAGGACCTTGCAACCTCCATAAAGCATACTTTCCTGAGAGCCTTACCCGATGTTAGGCGTAGACTAATAAGAGAGTCAGCCATGAAGATGGCTGAATCATAGTACCAGGTCCTGTAGCAAGACCATTCCATTCCATTGAATGTCAGCATGTACTTACTACTTACCTTTGAATCAGACAAATAAAGTGAACCAAGTTCAATACAACACTAGAGTGCAGAATAGCCAACAGGTCATCTGACAATATACAAGAGAGAAACCGATTGAGATCTCAAAAAGTAGAACATTATAATAATGACTCAAAAAATTAGGCACCACCTCAAGGGCATGTTGGCTCACTCACAAGTCCGAAGGAGTGGGTAGAATCAGAGCGATGTCTTAGAGTGCACCCCTGGCATATAGCAAATACATATCATCTAACCCCTTTCGGTGGCATCAGGACGTGGTATATAATATCAAGGCTGGAACATTTTCCACTCATACCACAAGGCGCATCAAGGGACCACCACAATGTGAAAAAAGCTCACCCAGAGGACTTCCTCACTTGATACATAAGAGGTGTAGATTGGTCACTTATTCAGCCCACTTCTGACCCATGCAGCTTTGAGTCTTTATATTCATATTGCACAATATTCTTTTTTTAAGCAAGAGTTTTTATCACTAGAAGTGGTCTGTGAGATCTCCGCAGCTAAGATGACAAGGTACAACTACTGCAAGTGGCTGTGAACAAATCTGTCTCAGCCTCCCGATCGCCTTACCTCCTACACAACACAAAGCATTTTATCTCTTTTTAACTTTACATGCTAAAGTTGTACAACTATTATAGATTAGAATTTAAAAGCTATTTGCTCCTTCCAGATGATATAGCTTCATTTCTGCTACGATCTCATCCAAACTCTTTTCTTGTTCTTTTTTTGTCGAAGCCTTCTTCTGGTTGTGTCTTTTTTCAGATCTGTGACTGTTTGGTTTCTGGCCAGAGTTTGACATGCTTTGCACTTATTTTTTCTCGCACTCTTCTTGGCTTACCTGAGGGCTCCCAGGGTGATCATATGAAATGCAAATGCAATATGGGAAATTGTACCTAATGGCTCTTTCCAATGTGTTAGAATCCCAGTGTTGAATAACTGCTCTTTTGCAGAGGTTCCCAAACGCAAACGAACCATACAAAATACCAGAGCACGACTCAGTGACCTAGTTATTTATTAAGGCTCATACCTTTTATAGACTTCCAGCATCAGAAGACAAAACGTCAGACCAGTAAAAGTTTGTTTACTATTCCGTGGGGTTCATAACATTCCAGTTCAAAGTGGGACTTGGTTATTTTGTGGTGCCAACCTAAACTTTATGTCTGAGAGCCAAGGCAGAACAAGTGCCACTTGGCTCACTCTACCTTTGCTACGAAGAGAGAAACCTTGATTACAGCCATCGCGCTCGTGTCGTACCAGTGTTCAGACTGAGGAATCGAACATGAGTGAGCTGGGATCTAACGAAGGAGACAGAATCAAACTAAGGACGTCATACACATGCTATAGCAAGGAAAAAACAGCAATGCAAATTACCATGTGTACAGAAACAAACATTACAAAGAGACGCCAATCAACACCAAAAGGAGTTAAATGTAAGTCAGAAGATGTTTATTCAAATAAAGAGAAAAACACTTTTAATGTTTGTAGACCACAGCATTCTCAGACAGCAGGAAAATACCATTCAGTTCTCAATGGAAAAGCATAAACACACGTCACTGAATGCAGAACAAACGTGGTCGGGGGTGCTCAAATGCTTCTTAAAGGATAAAATGTAAAAGGACAACTTCATGGTGGATTGGCTAAGAAGGAACTGATGGATAAGTCTATTAAGCATGGAATGACATAGGCAACTTGATCCACAGAACAAACAATAAATGAGTGGTTATTGCCAGACCCTTTTTCCCTAGCTAGAATTTGGAGTGGAAAACCTGTCCCCAAAATAAACTTAATACAGTATGACTTTATTTCAAACATCCTTGATTACATTAACTTTAATATATGGTGGCTTGGTGGGATTTATCTTCCCAATTTTGCTAATGAGTTGGTTCCTGTTTCTACTTCGGATTACTTTGCTTGTTCTGATAGACAAGTTTGTCCGTGGAGGCATTGGGATTTCTTGAATTCTTAAATTGGATATAGTCTACAACATCATATTGGAAGATGCTCCTGTTAGTTCTGTATTAGTTATATGTCTTCAATTCTCTAAATTGATTACTCTTCTCCATAGCATCATAGAATGAGGTGAAAGAAAATTACATAGAGGAAGTAATTCCTTTTATTGATGTGGTCGCCTCTCAACAAGTCCTGATCGGAATGCATGCTGTATTTAAGTCAGCTTTAATAATATCTTGATTGGATGCCACCCAAAGTCCAGTCCACAGACACCTCCAAAAGCAGAATGTGCTATATTCCTTTTGTATGAGTCTGACATGCACAGTTATTGGTCCACAGAATCTTAGGGAATGAAATCACCCCTGCAAAGCAACAGTATGACATATTACAAACCATAATTTGCTCAACAAATGCCACACTCATCACTTAAATGCAGATGCAATGCCATAAATAATTTAAAGCCAGGTCATAGATCATATTAGAATTATCATTATCAAATAGACTACTAAGAATATATCATTACTATTAGTTCAATCAATCAATCAAAAATAATCTTTATTCGGTCAACTTAGACCATAAAGTGCATCACAAAACAGCATTACAATTATCAATCATTAAGGATAAAAACTCTATTAATAAAATTAATTTCCTTTAAAAGCTACTAAAATGCAAATAGGATTGTGAAAAATAGCAAATAGTATAAATTATTTCATCTATTCGCTCACACCAATTATACAAGTAGCAAAAATGGAAGAAGGCCCCTATTAAACTGCTTCTAAATAAATATATATCAGAGAAAGACATCCTAGAAAAATACATACTTCATTCATTACCAAGAGTTGAGGCACCCCTAACATAAAACTTTACACACTGCCTTCTTGCACATGAGACATATGTAAGTCCTTCTTAGACATCTCTTGTTCCAATTAAAAATCGGCCTAGCGCACAAGTCACATTAAAAAATCGTACATCGCTTAATAATGTCAGCGCTTGGTCTCAATTATTAATATTATATTCCATAAATATTGGTTTTAAAAAAGGTTTACACCCATTTAACAGCCATAGGTGTCCCACTAGAATATGTTGGGCACTGCCCTGTTGCTGTAGGCCACAAGTACATAAACCCTGGTCATTTCTTATTACCTTTTTACTTTGAGGTCCATATAACCGGGATTTAGCCCAATTCTAAATTTTAACACTGCATCTCTTAATTTCCAGCTAGGTAGAGCCTCTATATAAGAAAAGTTTTTGGCCTTCCTCTACTCCTCCACCATGGGCTGGGTGGAGACTTTCTTTTCCAAGCACTCTAAATCTGATTCTCTTGTGCAATTATTAGTCATAGCGTGCAGCACAACCCTCGGGATTTGTTCCCCACTCCATTGGTTTTCACTAAAACCTAAGAGGGTACATATATTTCCTAGCTGTCCCTGCGCTTGTGCTGCCCTATTTAACTTGCTTATCTTTATTTCTGTTTTACACAGTCTTGAAAACTTGGGAATTCCCTCCTCTGTCAGATTCAGCCAGAATGTCAACATAGCTTGCTGTCCTTGATAACTCCATGCTGTCATTTGGCACTCTGCCCTTATGGCTTGTATCATACTTGAGGGTGGTAATGATAGCAAATGTTTTACGCATTTGCTTTCTTCCGTTTCCCAACTTAGTTTTCCAGAAAATGCTAAGACTTCTGCCCCATATTGGAATTGGGGCATACCATTGCATTGAAGGCAGATATTACTGGTCTAAGGGCCGGTCCACCATATTTCCTACTAAACTGTTTTAATCCACATACTGATGTTTAGGCTCTAGATTTCAAAGCTTCTATGTGATCCGTCCATCTTACTTTTGAGTCCAACCACATGCCTAAATATTTATATTTTTCAACCTTTTCAACCCTTTCTCCTTCTAGGTACCAGGAAAACTTTCTCTTCTTTTTCCCTAATACCATTACTTTAGTCTTTTCCATATTTACTATGAGTTTTTTTCCTAGGGCAGGAGGACTCAAAGGCATCTAGTTTTCTTTGTAACTGCATCTCTGTCATATTGATTATCACCAGGTCATCTGCATATAAAAGGCAAAGAATATGGGCTCAATCCATTTTGGGACTCAACCCTTTAGTACCCTTTAGTGCACATAGTAGGTCTGACAGGAATATAGCAAATAATAATGAGGCTAAAACACAACCTTGGCGTAAGCAATTTCTTATTAGAATCTTTTTTGAGAGTGAGCCATTGGTGTCTAAGATTACCTGGGCCCAATTTTGTGTATGTAGGCCCTGAAGGAGAAAGAGCAGATTTGGGTCAATCCCCAGCAGTTTTAGCATATTCCATAACAAATTTCGATCCACTAGGTCAAACGCAGCACATAAATTGACGAAACCGCAGAATAAGCACCCTCGCATTTCAACTGGCTTTTTTGCTAGTGACCATAGACTAAAGCAATGGTCAATTGTCGAATGCCCTTCTTTAAAACCACCCTGCTCAATCGGAATCAGGTCGTTTGACTCTGCCCAGGATTTTATTTGACCAAACAACAGCTTTGAGAATACCTTTTTGCCAACATCCAGCAAAATAATTAGGCGGTAATTTTTTCACTACTATTAGTTGAAGAAAGTGTTGTTATTTATTGGTGTTGTACTTTTAAGTGTTCTTACCGAGTCATATTGTTATCGTGAGGTCATGAACATTGAATTTGATGTTGGAGTTATGGTTTGCATGGCTGTTGTGCCAATTGAGAATTGAAGAGTTAACCGCAACATACAAATTTATTTTCTTTGTGCCATGGCTCAACTCATAAAATAGTAGAATGCAACAGTGAATGAGCACTAGCATCAGCAAACGCGTCCTCTTAGCAAAACTCACTCCTTTGCAGTGTAACTGTTTGATGTGAGGAAAAGAAATATCACTTTGAGCCAAAGAAAAGCTCAGAATGTCCTTTAAATTGTCAAAAGGTTTACAGACTCTGCTATAAGTTCACTGATTTCAAAGAAGTCCTGCACTTTAAGTCTGTGGTCCTGCCACATTTTCTTAAATAAATAATGGAGTTTCCAAACTAAACAGTCCACGGCAATCTGGCTGTAGCCTATTCCTAGACATCAAATTGAATAGGACATTTATCATTTTTTATATTTTAAATGGTAATCAAATTTGTCTAAAGTTTCCACACTCACATTGAAGTTCTTACAATCAACACATCAAAATGTCATGTATACTAACTTTATACTGAGTTTATGGGCCACCACACAGATCTAACATGGATCCACTAGTTTCATAATGCACAAACTCAAACTGCACAGTGTCAACGAGCTACAGAAGGGGACCCAACATAGGCCAATGAATTCCTATTTTGGAATCTGTTTTTTTTTTCTTTTTTAGGTCGAGTGTAAGAGTACGGCCTCTTGTATACTTTTAAGTATACTTTTTCTGTGGGCTTAAAGTCATTTCATTTGCTCATTTCAGTGTCATTTAAAAATCCTTCTTGCTAGTCATGCCTCTTTGTCCCTCCTTTTTAGGGTCGAGCGCACAAGCGCTCTGGCCTGTTGTAATTGCTCTCTGGGATTTTAACCATGCTCACTATTGCTATTCATTTTTTGTTGTGCTTGTCTTAAATGCTTAATTTTTACATTTTGTGAACTGTCCTTCCTTTGTGTGCTGAGTTCCACCCCAGGAGATTTCACTAAGTGAACATTTTTGTTGGCCATCACACTACGTCACACTTCCTCCTGTTACAGCGTGTGATGGCCCCTCCTACGGTTTCTATTTGCCTTTCATCCCAGCCACAATCCTTTCTAGACATTCACACAGGAAGCCATTAATTCTTAGGCTCATGCTCATGGCTGCTGTGATGCTTTGAATTGGCTCGCTTCTGTCAACTGTTTTAGCTTTCATTTTCAATTTGTGTGGCAGTTAGGAATTTACAATGCTAATGGCTCTAACCATTGCAGAGCAAATGCTTGTTCTCTTTGAGAGCAGAGACCAACTACTGTATAATTATGCTTTGTCCTGTTTATCTCTTCTTTAAGGGACTTATGTTTCCTGCCCATGTTCTGCGAAGCTTCCCATTTTTTTTTGCAGGCCGGCTTGTTTAGTTAATTACTTTTTTTCACTTTGCAAATGCTAAGGTAGGCCAAACCCGACCCGAATGTATTGGAGGCTTTATATGATTTTCAGCTACATTATACAAGGACACATTCATTTTTTGCTGGCACAGGGAGATTAAGTGATGTTGAGCTGACGCCATGACTTGAACCCGGGTCCCCAGTTCCAAAGTCAGCAGCTCTAGTCATTTCACCACAAGTTCTTGCTATTCTACCAGATTTCCATGGAGCACGTGAGGTATTACAGTTTCTTTGTTTCAGCGCGCCGCATTTTATGTTTATGTTTGGAGGCTGAACCTTTCTTTTGTTCTGAGGCATTCCAGTTACTTTAATTGTTGGGCTGCAGTGCGCTGCGCTTTATATTTAAATATGGCGACCATGCCTTTCTTTCGTTCTGAGGCATTCCAAATCCTTTAATTGTTGCAGTGCGGCATGCCACGCTTTATGTTTAAATGTGATGGCCACCCCTTTCTTTTATTCTGCACGTTGTTTACAATAGAGGAGAAGCAGATCAGTAGCACGTGGCTAAGCAAAGTATTACGCTAGGGAGCGTGAGCGACAAGATGCCCTTCACAAGGTGGAAATACACACCTCTCTAAGGCAGCAGTTCTGGCTGCTACATACGGCTAATGTTACTGACTCTCCCATGGCTCCACTGTCTTTTCACTGTATTCGTCTGGCAAAGGGCCTTTCAGCATATCTTCTAGTATTTATTTTAGGCATGACTGCCCCTATTCCCGTACAGTAAAAATATAAATGTTAAGCTGGTGGTAAAGTCTACAAGCAACAAGTCCCCAAAGTGAAATTGGTTAAGATCAATAAGTGCATATTGGGAAACCGGTCTGCTGAAACTCTTTCAGCGTGTTTATGGGCTGAGCAGAAAATGTTGCTTTAATAGACATTTAAATGTGAGTGCAAATAACTTGTATGCGTGTGTTAATATGGATAGCATCAATGCCTAATACCTATAACTTATAATGCATCCGCAGTCACTCCTGCCTGCCAAAGGTCACGCCAGGGTCACACGCATTAACTCAAAACTTTAGGATGGTAAGAGAAACCATTAACAACCCCTGTTGACTTTTCTAGCAGAATTGTCTGTTTGACCCTCATGCAGGAGCATTTGCCACGTACCCCAAACCCAAGGGGCTTAGCTTGCATTTAATTTGGCTTTTTCTTTCGCAGACAAAATGCAGAAAATCTGAACAGCTGTTCTGAGAAGCGGTGCAACCAACACATCACCACAGTAGTCCCTGTCAGGAGCCCACAACATTCCTCCGTCCCACCAACCAAACCTTCATATGTTTTCTCTTTACCCAAAAGCCTCAAACCCAACAAAAAGGCTCAAGCTAATTGTACTTTTACAACTGAAGCAAACACAGCGAAACACCGACCAACCCAACAATAGCATCCATAAAGAGGAAGATGTCACAGCTATACCAAGTGCAAAGTACTTAGTAGGTTGATCTCTAAACTTATAGTCAGGGGCGCTGGAGTTATGCGGCATGGTTGAGTAAATTATGCAGCAAGAAAAGGCAACTTATGCGTCATTATGTGGTACTGTTTGTGACAGTATTACTTCATTATTTAGCCATTTTTAGGTTAAGCAGATAGGAGAAGAAGGTAAATGGAAGTCTTTTAGTTATATGCAGGGCCACTGGAATTATGTGGCAGGGAAGGCCCAGATTATAAGGTAGGGTTGAACAATTTATGTCCAAGTCCAATTAGGCATTTACAATGCGAATAGCTCTAACTCTAACAAATGCGAAACCTATTGCATTGCATCTTTGGGGGCGGGGGGGCTGGGGGTAAGGGTATACCCACCCTGACGTTTTTGGGTGAATGAACTGTGGGCATGCAGGGAAAACTGCACTTATGTTTCGGTTATTTGGTATACATCACTGCGGTATTAGTGAACAGAGGTTGTGCTGCTATAATACAGCTCTTGGTTTTTAAATAGCTCTCCGCGGTAATGCTTTCCGCCCACACTGCAGCCAGTATGATTTCCGTCTCCCTGGCTCCCGACTCTCCCAGCTTAATACAGTGAGGAATTTAATGAGGACGCTCCCTTGCCAGAAGTCATCAGCTCACAAAAAAGGCTGGCTTGATTCTGATCTAATTAAAAGGAATTACTCAAGCACTGCAGTTCTTTTCTTCTTTTCAGATCATGTTGTGTGGTGCCCAGCAGGTCAAACAGGAAAATGCCATTGTCTTGTTATGACATCCAGGGTTAAGTGGTTCCATCGAAAGAGATAATTATAACAAAAACGCAAAGACGTTTTGTGTTCCATTTTATGTGGCTGGAAGAAAGCGGAACGGTCGGTTGGCACAATTCCTTTTAGAAGAGTCCTCAGTGGGGAAGATAAAGATATTGCTACAGGCAAATGAGTTTGATGGAGGGGAGTTACTTTTATTGGCAAGAAGTGTATGGTCTTTGGCAAACGTTATTTCCGTAGGACATGATTTATTCTCATAGGAGGGCTCACGTGGTGTGTTTTACCAAAGACTCTATTTAAGCGAGGGGTTGCACATATAACTCTAGTCCCTTACAGTGGGGTCTAGGGGTGTGCTAGTTTAGAATGGTGCAGATTTTTTTTTTAGACAATCTGGATTTTTTGAATGGTGCAGATTTTTTTTTAGACAATCTGGATTTTTATTCAAATTCCCGTTCATGTGAAATTTCCCGTTTTCTGTCGAAAAGTCATTTCAAAATCGAAAGTTTTGTGCTCCGTGTAGAAAGTGACAAAGAGAGATTGTGTCACCTTTTTGTGTAAAAATAGAAAATATTTTACAAGCTTATTAAAAGTTATGAAATTGTCAAAGTTTTCACAGAAGTGCATGAAATTAAAGACTTTCAAATTTGCATTCCCTTAACCTGTGCACTTGGACCGCTATGAAACGCTGATTGCCTGAAAAGTGAGGCTACATACTGTCCACTTCCCAACAATCCCATTTTCAGTCATCGTGGTAGTCTGGCCTTCAAAAACGATGTGGTATTTTGAGTTTGTCTTCTATTTCCGTTACAAATGTTTATATGAATGTAGGTGCTCTTCGAAACGATTTCGCAGGTTGCAGCTTCTTCAAGAAGAAGAGTTTAGTGGCTTTCAGAGCAACTACCGCTGTGCTAGGAATTTGGGGTGCTGGACTGCAGTGGAAATAGTAGCTTATATAATGCCTCTGTGTATATCCTTTCCTATAGTATCTTTACCAGTGTATTATGGCAGTTGCAGTCACTTAAACCCATTTTTATGGGATTTTGGTGCAGGGCAGCGCCGTCACCTCAAAGGGAAAGGGTATAAATGTGTCATATCTATGGCGTACAGCGCATTCCCGTTCTTGCCCCCTGTGCTTGTTCCGTTTCAGCAGCCTAGCGCCAAGGCAGGCACCCTTGCACAATGGTGCAGTGCAGGAAGGGACACCTTCTTGCACAAAAAAAAAAAACCCTGGATGCATTTTCCTCTTTTTACATGTGCTGCAGAACGCAGCATACATTGAAAGAGGGAAAAACAAGGAAAAATAAAGATATTTCTCCTCGTTGCACCACGATTGGGGAGGCATAAGGTTTTGGCACAACCCTAGGTTTACAGGGTCTTGTAAATCTGGGGATGCGTCAAAATCCATGGCTGTTGTGTGGGAACACTCACCGCAACGCCCATGGAATGCCTCCCTAATCCAGACCAAAGCAACGTAGCAATTTGTGCTGCCTTCCTCACTTCATATTGAAGCCTTTCAAAGCCACGCAAAGTGGCTTTATGTGGCCTCATAAATATGATTTTAAAGGTTTGCGCCACCCTTGCAGCACAAAAAGGAACGCAATAGTGGCACAAGGGGCTCGCAAATATGCCCCTTGGTATTTTTAGGGGCAGATTTAAGAGCACCTTGCACCATGATATCACCACATTAGTGTTGTTTTTTTACCCTAATGTGTAGATATTATGGCAAAAATGCTGCACCAGATTTACAAAGTGGCGCAATGCATGCATTGCACCACTTTGTAACCCCTTGCGCCACATTATTCCTGCACCAGGTATAATGTATGCAAGGGGCGTGTTCCCCTGTTAGTGGAGCTGAAAAAATGGTGCAAAGAAATCTAAAAGATTTCTTTGCGTCATTTTTTTCAGCATTTTCAACGCCTGCTCAGAGCAGGCAGTGAAAGGGGGCACACCATTAGTTACAATGGGCCCCTATGAACTGTTCAGGGTTAGCGCCAAAATTTTGACGCTAACCCTGAACAGTGCATCAAAACCCCCTACTATGGTACTCTTTATTTTAAGTATGATGCACACATGGTATCGTTAATGGGACGCTAAAGAAAGCAAGGAAAGTGATGCTGCACTGGGTGCAGCGCCACATTTCTTTAATCTCCCCCTTGTTATTTTTCCTTAGTGGCAAGGGAAAGATGATAAACAGACCCACAGGCACCTAACTGTTACCCAACTGCCCTATACATCATGTAACTGTGACATGTGTCACAACACTGTCCTCAGTCTGAAATGTACGCTTTTATTATAAGCTCACTTCTTCAACATGCTATTCAGCTATGCACAATTAGCACTGAGGATGTGCTGGACTTGGTTGTCTTTAGAGCTAGGTGGTTCCAGCTGCATTCCACATCTCATAATTCACTTGCTCTTCCTTGAGCTATAAAACGATCGAAAAGAAACACCAGATAATTAAAGGAAACATGTTACTATCATCTTTTGAGCTTCTATAAAGGCCACACAGATCTCTTTACTGTCGTTTACTGTTGGAGAATTAGTTACTTGTTCTATCGCTGCCTCTTTTAAAAAAATGTTGTATAGTTGCCTAATTTACCACATTTTGAGGAACTTCGTAACACTTTTTTTGCTCCATATGATATTGGAGCTACCATGATACTGCTACTCAGCAATTTCAATATTTGGGCAGAGCTGGCTGTGTTATGAGGTCTGTCAGCATTTCGATCTTCTAGGTAGTGCATCACTATAAAGGATCCAGGCATTGAGCAAGCCTTGCACTGGATGGTCTTTTAACATTTCATACTGGACTTATAAAAAGAATAGTATTGCCTTTATTGTTGACCTATGTATATATATATATATATATATATATATATATATATATATATATATATATATATATATATATATATATTCTTTTTTTTAAAAACAAAACAGTCCTCTCACGGCGCGCTCCACAGCTGGTGCTTGCGTCAGGGATGGACCATTTCCCTGCAGTTAATTTTTTTCCAAAAACAAAGCGCAGCACTCCAAAAGACTTAGGCCCTCATTACAACCATGGTGGTAAATGCCGCCAACCGCCGTGCTGATGGCCGCCAACATACCGTGACAGCGACGGTAATCCGCTACGGGTATTATGATCCACACTGAGAAATCTGCCTCTTTACAGACACCCACACAAGTCCGCCAGACCAAAGGTCAGTGATAAAATGGCGATAGCAAAACCCACACCATTACGTCAACAGGAATACACACACAGTAGCACGACCCACGAATCACTGCAGCAGTCTTTCAATCGCACTAAACCATTGGTGGTACACACCGCTGCGCTCAAAATACACACACACTTACAAAACTACCACATTGGACAATTCAAACCACACACACCTGACACACATACACACACCACACCGCACCACTGTGAAACACACACCCACATTACCCACAACCCCTTGCAGGGAAAAAAAAGATTGCCAACACAGAGAGATGCAAGCCAGGAGCATCCACTCAATCTGAGTCACAGAACACCATTACCCATACACCATCCATGCACCTCATACCACACACCCCAACACATCACCCCACACATAACTTCACACATCCTCACACATATCACCCACACCACATCTATGGCACCCCAAAGACACCCCAGGTTTTCTGTGGAGGAGCTAAGGGCCATGGTGGAGGAAATCATCTGGGTAGAGCCACAGCTATTCAGATCACAGGTGCAGCAGACGTCCATTGCAAGGAAGATGGAGTTATGGCGGAGAATCGTGGACAGGGTCAACGCCGTGGGACAGCACCCAAGAACTAGGGATGACATCAGGAAGAGGTGGAATGACCTACGGGGGAAGGTGCATTCCGTGGTTGCAAGACACCAGGTAGCCGTACAGAGGACTGGCGGTGGACCCTCACCTCCTCCCCCAAACTAACAACATGGGAGGAGCAAGTCTTGGCGATCATGCATCCTGAGGGCCTCACAGGAGTAGCAGGAGGACTGGACTCTGGTAAGTCAAATATTTACTTCTAAATCCCCCACCCTACCTGTATGCCATCACAAACTCCTACCCCTAACCTCACCCCCATCACTCCAGCATCTCACATATACCCCACTATCACAACCCACCCATCCCAATACCAAGCCCTGCATGTAACACCAATGCATGGACCCCCATCACAGACCTGCATGGACACCCATCACCACAGCATGCCCAGTAGAGAGACTCACCCAGCCCACAAAATCACCACACACACAAGGCAAAGCTGACAGGGAAATCACAACCATACAGGGAAACACCCCCATGCACAAGATCGCACACACAGATACACTAACACTGCATTTGCATCCCCACAGGACCCCTACTCAACGTCACGGAGAGGAGGTGCCAGCTACATCCTGTCCCCCCCCAGAAGAGGCCCACAGTGACGACAACAGCTCTGCATGCCTGGATCACGATGACCAACCTGGCCCATCAGGGACCTCTGGACAGTCGGCTCCCCTGCCACAGTCCCAACCCACCACAGAGTGTCCCCCCTCAGGAAACACCAGCACAACACCCACCCAGCGGGCCCATGCCACTGTCCCCAGGACACTTCAATCAGCAGTGTGTCCAAAACTACAAGGACCCAAGGCAACCCCACAAACCAAGGACAATCAGGGACCTGGGGTCAGTGGCAGTGCACACATGGTTCAGGGGACAGAGGCACAGGACAACAGGGAAGCTGGGAGGACTGCTGTGCGACGGGAGAGGACAGGCCCAGGGAACCCACTCTCCAGGAGGCACTCACCAACATCCTGGGAGCATACCACCATTCCCAGGAGACGATGGGCCAGATACTGGCTAAGTTGCAGGAGACCCAGCGGCTGCAGGAGGGACAGTACCTGGGGATCAGGGAGGACCTCAAACTCATCTACATCATCCTGGCCACCATTGCTGGGTGACATGGCCAACACCATGAGGGAAGCAGTGGCACACCAATGGGCCCCTGACACTAGCCAAACCGATAAACAGCCTTCCACCTCCGCCGGCGCTAGTGGACAGGAGGCCCCGCCATAGGAACAACAGGCCACCAGCACCCCCCCCCCCGCAGAAGGAGAACCACTCCGCAAACGGTCCCTGCGATCCAGGCAGAAGCCAACATTGCTAAGACCCCCACCAGGAAATAGGACTCTCCTGATTGTCACCCTTCTGTCCCACTCTGTCACCCTGTCCACCTTGAACTGCCATTGCTCCCCTTCCTTTGCCCCATTGGACAATGCACCTGTGATACAAATAGACTGGACTCTACCCTGGCCTTTCCTCCACCATCAGCCCAGCCCATTGCACATCCCCCTCTACTTATGAGCACGTAAATAAATACCCTTGGAACAAATGCAAATCTGGAGTCTGTCAAATATTTCAAATATGTATTAGTTCAACAAAATCAAAGCATTGCAATTCAAATGTACAGTTAAATATACTTTGAAATGACCTTTTGTGGGCAGCAGTACACATAGCAGGAGCCAGAGTGGGCCACAGAGATCTGAAAATAGAGATGCCAAAGGGTACAGTAAGTCGCCATAGACACAGGGAAATCAGGCTGACCACTACCAGCAGTAGCAGCGCCAGTGGACAGCCATCTGAGGCTGCAGGAGAAGAACTGGAGCCTCCCTCCACCACTGGTAGCACCCCCACCAGCACCAGCACTACCACCTGTTTGCAGCCGTAGCCGCCGACGGATGGAGTCTAGCCCTGCCTCCATTGGACTATCACGCAACTTGGTCCCTGCAATTCTCGTGCCTCAGACACCCAGGTAAGGGGCTAAGAACTGCCACACCCCAAGTGTTGCATCACTGGGCACAATGCCCCCTCCAGAACCAGTGGAGATATGCATCCACTCACCCAATCCTTGGCAGGATGAAGCACACTGGGCACAAGGCCCCCTCCAGAACCAGTGGAGAAAGGCATCCACTAGAGAGACTGTGGCTTTGCACTCCCCAGGACCAAGCAGTGGGCAAACCACACACCAGAGAGACTTGAGAGACTGTGGCTTTGCACTCCCCAAGACCAAGCAGTGGGCAAACCACACACTTGAGAGACTGTGGCTTTGCACTCCCCAGGACCAAGCAGTGGGCAAACCACCCACTAGAGAGACTTGAGAGACTGTGGCTTTGCACTTCCCAGGACCAAGCAGTGGGCAAACCACCCTCTAGAGAGACTTTGAGAGGAGATTCCAGACCAATTTAATGTACAAGGGATGGAACATTATAACACATTCTCTTTCATTAACAATAACTAAGTAAGAACAATAAAAGCTAATAGAAAAACAAAAGGGAAAATAGACATATATAAGATATCTTTCAATGCAAATAAGAATTTCATTATAATGTTTGAAAGATGTGAGACTACTAATAAGTAAATATATAGGCCATGAACTCACAATATGTACAGTAAAATATTACCACCCAACACATATTGTACACCCAAAACTCAGGTTATATAATCTTGCAAAAACACAGGTGGTCTTTTTGGTCTAGGGATTCTACTAACCGTGTTGTTTGCCCTTGTACTGGAATTCTTTGCAGCAGTGCAGTTTGCACCATCTCCACCTCATACACAATCTCGAGTGCCACTTGAACTCACTACTTCCTCATATCTCATTAACATGTAACCACTACATTCATCACTCACATCTCCGTTCATCGTATTTAATTCAGTTCCATATTTGGCCACTCAAATTCCACCATTCACCATTAGTAAGGATCACATGCCATCTGTGCATTTTCTGCAAATTGAAAGATACCAGAAATGTATTCAACCCTTTTTTTTACACATCCTGATTTAATCTTGACACAATTGCCTAGCTCAATTCTAGGCTTGCCACATTCCACAGTAGACTTATGATAACTGCTGTGAAAAATGTTCCCTTCAATCAAATTTCACATCCAAGAGGGATTAAGTTTACACATGGGCTTTCTCCTTCTCATGATACAAAACTGTACTTTACCCATAGTTATACTTTCTGTAGTGCGATATGCCAATACTAGATCTGAAATCACAATTTCCACATCCAATCTGTTAGCCTAAGCTAACTACAATCCCCCTTAATTATGCCATTGGCTCTCTCCACAATTCCATTGGCACAGTGGTTGTATGATGCCGTACTTGTATGTCTAATATCACATGACATCATGAATTATTTCATTTCTGCAGAAGTCAGTTGCATACCATTGTCCCTGCTAAGAACAACAGGAAAACCCTTGTCGTAGGGGGGCCGTTCAAGTACAACAGACTGCTTGTCTCTTTAAGTAAGTATGGTTTATTGGATCTTTTTACAGAGCACTTTTTGTTTCTGTGGGTTGATCTAAGGTAGGGTTTAATAGCCGTCTTCTCTCTTCTGGACGCTAATTTCATCTTCTTCTGTCTTCTCTTTCCATAGGCCTCTCAGGAAGCGTGTGGGCACAGAAGAAGAATAGGGATGGTAAGTGCTTGTATATAACACTCTCTCTCTCTCTCTCTTTTCTTTTCCTGTCTCCTGTCTCAACAATTACTTTCTTTGGCTCTCTTCCTTTCCTTTGCTCTAATATGGCCTTATCATGCAGTTTCTCCTTCAGCCTGCTTTCCTTGTCTCACTCGTTTTTCCCTGCTTCCTGCAGGTAGGGCTTCTCTTTTCTCTCTTTTCTCTTTGTATATATTCTTCTCACAGCTATCCGTGGTTTTCTCTTCTCTTCTCCCTTTCTTCCTTCTCTTTACTTCTTATTGTCCGGGGTTTATTTACTTCTCACTGTTTGCCCTCTTCCTTACCGCCTGGTCTGATTCTTTATTCCTTTTCTCTCTCTTAGGTTGCCTTTCTAATCCCCTGCATTTTGTTTCTTCCTCTCTACCCGTTTCCTACCCTGTTTTCCCACCCTCTTGTGCGTGTTTGTGTGAGTGCCCGTGATTCCCTTCCTCCGCCCGCCTTCTGCCCCTTCTCCCGTTTAAAAGCCCGTACCTGGTTTGGCCATGCTTCTCCAGAAGCGTGGCGGCTCATGCGTGGGCTTCCCGGGGCCAGCAGTCTTCGTCCCTGGATTGGGACTGTGGAGGTGTCGGTTCTGGTCCTCTCGCCTCCCAGGCTTTCCAGGTGTCTCCCGCGTCTTCTCCTCCGTGGCGGCTCCTTCCCGCATCAGTCTTCTCTCCGGTCGGCTCAATCAGGACACTCCTTCCGTTCGTCGACTTCCGAGGTGGTAGGGCCCCTCCTTTTACAGCCCTTCCTTCCCGCGAGCACTGCGGGAAGCCAATGGGCAGGCTGGCCCTGTGGGCTACTTCCGTGCTGTCAGTGGCAGAGACAGCACAAGTCATGGTTGTGTGCGGGTCAACACCGATCGACCCGTCACAGACACTCCCCCTAGAGAGCGTCTGTTGATGATGCTCAGGAGCAGGGTGGCGGGAGAGGTAATCAGCATTCAACATAAAGCGGCCCGGAGAGTGGAGAACCTGGAAGGAAAAGGGTTGCAAAGAGAGAAACCATCTTAGAACCCGAGCGTTCGTATCTTTGTTGCGAGTGAGCCAGGTAAGAGGGGCATGATCCGTTAGGAGGGTGAAGGATCGCCCACTGAGATAATAACGTAAGGATTCAATAGCCCACTTAATGGCCAGACATTCCTTCTCAATGGTGGGGTAGTGTGTTTCCCTTGGGAGCAATATTCTACTAATGTACAATACAGGGTGGATAGAACCGTCAGTTTGTGTCTGTGACAACACGGCCCCTAGTCCCACATCCAATGCATCAGTCTGTAACATAAAAGGACTATGGAAATCTGGACAGCATAATACCAGATCGGTACTCAAGACATTTTAGAGACGGCAAAAACTTTGAAGGGCAGTCTCGGGAAGAGAGGAGAAGCTCTTGGGGAAAGTATTTTTCAGTAAGTTGGTTAGGGGTTCGGCTATGGTTGAGAACTGTGGGATAAACTTTCTGTAGTAGCCCACACGACCTAGGATGGCACGTATGTCTTTTTTTGACCTAGGCACTGGGATCTGTTGGATTGCTTCAAGCTTCTCTCTTTGTGTACGGACCAGTCCCTTTCCCAGGACGTACCCTAAATACCTGATTGTGGTAAACCCTAGTTTACATTTCTCGGGGTTAGCTGTTAACTGGGCTTCCCTCAATGCCTGTAGGATAGATCTCAAGTGATTGAGATGATCAGTCCATGTCTGACTGTATATCACTATGGGGGTCATTACAACATTGGCGGTATAAGGCGCTTACCGCCGTGCAGAAGACCGCCAATACACCGCCGTGGCCGCGGTAGACCCCCACAGCAATTATGACACACATCACGGAATCCGCCAAAATTCAGACACCCACACAACACCGCCACACCAAAGGCCAGCGATAAACATGCGGAAACAAATCCTCCACCTCCACGCCAACAGAAACACGCCCATGCTATTACGACCCACGAATCCACACGGCGGTCATTCAACCGCGGTATTCCATTGGTGGTACACACCGCCGCGCTCAAAATACACACACAGCTCCAAAACACCGCCACATTGGACAATTACAAATACACACACCTGATACACATACACACACCACTCCCACACACCCAACACAATATAAAATACACACCCACATCACCCACAAACCCCTACAACCAGAAATTCTGAGCGAAGGCGAGAGAGAGAGCACAGCTATTGACAACCCCATCACACAGAGGCACACAACACCATCACCCACACAACATCCACGCACAAAACACCACATACCACTACACTCACCACACTCATCACCACATACACCACCCCACACTCACACACAACACCCCATGTCACGCCAAAGACACCCCCGCTTCTCTGAGGAGGAGCTCAGGGTCATGGTGGAGGAAATCGTCCAGGTAGAGCCACAGCTATTTGGCTCACAGGTGCAGCACACATCAATAGCCAGGAAGATGGAGTTATGGCACAGAATAGTGGACAGGATGAACGCCGTGGGACAGCACCCAAGAAATAGGGAGGACAACAGGAAGAGGTGGAACGACCTACGGGGGAAGGTGCGTTCCACGGTCTCCAGGCACAACATTGCGGTGCAGCGGACTGGCGGCGGACCCCCACCTCCTCCCCCACAACTAACAACATGGGAGGAGCAAGTCTTGACCATCTTGCATCCTGAGGGCCTCGGAGGAGTCGGTGGAGGATGGGACACTCGTAAGTCAAATCTTAACTATCACATCCCCCACCCTACCTGCATGCTATCACACACCCCCACCCTCACACCCTCCCCTATCACCCCAAATCCTCACTAATCTACCCATAACTCAAACCACCCATCCCAACACCAAGCCCTGCATGACACAACTAAGCATGGTCACCCCTCACTAAAGCATGCTCACTGCACATACCCAGAACACCCCCCCAACCATCATCACACAAGCCCCCACACAGGAATGCCTGCACTGGGGTTAACGCACACCCACCCATTGCACACCATGAAACACACACATGCAATAATCATGTACTTATACCCCTGCAGGAACCCGAAGGTCCGTCACCACACCAGAGGGTCCAGACAACACCACTCCACCCCCAGAAGAGGCCCACAGTGACGACTGCAGCTCTGCCCCACTGGATCTTGATGACCAGCCCGGACCATCGTGGGCCTCAGGACAGTCGGTTCCCCTTGCCCAGCCACAGCCCAACACCAAGCTTCCACCCTCTGGTAACACCAGCACAGCACCCACCCTGCGGACCCAAACCTCCCTACCCAGGACAGGTCTATCAGCGGTGTGTCCACCAATACAGGGCACCCAAGCTAACCCACCACCTCAACAACAACAGGGACCTGGGGGCACTGGTAGTGGGCACACGGTCCTGGGGACGGAGGCAAAGGAACACCAGGGAACTGGGAGGGCTGCTGTGCGACAGAGGGAGGACAGGCCAAGGGAACCAACACTCCACGAGGCCCTCTCCTCCATCATGGGAGCCTACCACCACTCCCAGGAGACGATGGCGACGGTCCTGGACAAGTTGCAGGAGACCCTGCGTCTGCAGGAGGAGCAGTATTTGGGGTTCAGGGAGGAGCTCAGGACCATCGGCTCCGCCCTGGGCACCATCGTAGGGGTGCTGACGGGTGCTGAGGGACACCGTGGCACTCCAAGGGGCCCCTGACACTAGCCAGGGCGATGAACTGCCCACCACCTCCGCCGGCGCTAGTCGACAGGAGGCATCGCCACAGGTCCACCACACCAGCACCCCACCCCCTGCAGACGGACAACCACCACGCAGGCGGTCCCTGAGATCCAGGAACAGGACAGAGCAAGATGGCAAGACCCCCGCCAGGAAATAAGACCACCCTGATTGTCCCCCGACTGTCCCACTTTGTTACCCTGTCCATATTCGAACTGCCCCAGCTCCACTTCCAAAGCCCAGATGGCCAGTTCACCTGTGAGACTAATAGACTGGACTCTGCCATGGACATTCCTCCACCATCACCCATCACCATTTTACAACCCCCCAAAATGTTATGAGCACTCAAATAAACACCCTTGAAACACCAAAAAATCAGGAGTCAGTCTTTGATTTTGTATTATCAATCACAGTGTCATAATGGGTTACCCATTGTAAGGGGCTAACATACCAATGTCACACATCACAAGCCCTTGAAGGATGCAAGCAATTGACACGTAGGTTACCACACTTGTGAAACTGAAATGGAAGGGTACAACTCAATTAACAAATAGTGAGTGAAATGTAGGTACAGGATAGAGGTAGACGTGTGAAAAATGTAATGTCAAACCAGAAAATGTTCTCACCTGTGTGTCACTGGAAATATTGCTGTATGACTGACTCCCTGTTGTCGTTTTCTTCTTCCTCAGCTTCATCCTCATCACTGTCCACAGGCTCCACAGGCTCCTCAGCTGCTACAACACCGTCATCTGGATCATCCTCCTGCAGAAAAGGCACCTGGCGTCGCAATGCCAAATCATGGAGCATGGAGCAGGCGACGATGATGTCGCACACCTTCTTCGGTGAGTAGAATAGGGATCCACCTGTCATATGGAGGCACCTAAACCTGGCCTGAAGGAGGCCGAAGGTGCGTTCGATAACCCTCCTAGTCCGCCCATGGGCATCATTGTACCGTTCCTCTGCCCTGGTCCTGGGATTCCTCACTGGGGTCAATAGCCAGGAAAGGTTGGGGAAACCAGAGTCCCCCAATAGCCATACACGGTGCCTCTGGAGTTGACCCATCATATCAGGGATGCTGCTATTCCGCAGGATGTAGGCGTCATGCACAGAGCCAGGGAACATAGCATTTACCTGCGAGATGTACTGGTCTGCCAAACAGACCATCTGGACATTCATGGAATTATAACTCTTCCTGTTCCTGTACACCTGTTCACTCCTGTGGGTGGGACCAGAGCTACATGGGTCCCATCAATGGCACCTATGACGTTGGGGATATGTCCAAGGGCATAGAAGTCACCTTTCACTGTAGGTAAATCCTCCACCTGAGGGAATATGATGTATGTCCTTACGTGTTTCAGCAGGGCAGACAACACTCTGGACAAGACGTTGGAAAACATAGGCTGGGACATCCCTGATGCCATGGCCAATGTTGTCTGAAATGACCCACTTGCAAGGAAATGGAGCACTGACAGCACCTGCACGTCAGGGGGGATTCCAGTCGGATGGCGGATCGGTGACATCAGGTCTGGCTCCAACTGGGTATATAGTTCCTGGATAGTGGCACGGTCAAACCTGTAGGTGATGATGACATGTCTTTCTTCCATTGTCAACAGGTCCACCAGCGGTCGGTACACCGGAGGATTCCGGCATCTTCTCGTATGTCCCAGCTGACGGTGCCTACGAAGGACAACAGCGAAGAACCAGTCACTATTCCTCCAGGTATGTACCCACAGTTACACACAAGACTACACCAGACACAAAACCATTCCTGTATGTGTGTTGAGTGTATGCCTAGCTATGTGTGACGCAGTAGTAAATGAAGCCATGTGGGCCCCTGAAATGGCGGCTGCCTGACCTCTAAACTGGGACAATGGGATTGTGGGGTAACTGCGCTGGCATTGCACACCGTCACGGTAGGCGGTCGAAGACCGCGGCGCAATGCTGCATTGGTTAACATTGGACCCTATGGGTCCCAGGAGCCAATGAACAGGTGCGCCGACGGTGATGATGCGCACCGCCGTGGACGTCACCGCCGCAGACGTCACCGCTGTTTTCTATCTCTTCAATCACTAGATACCTGACCTTCGACAGGAGAGGACCTACACTGCAAGTGCTGCTGTGACCTCGGTCTGGAAGCGACGATGGCTGCTGCGTCTGGGGAAAGGGCCCCTGCCTTCACTGCACAGGAGTTGGAGAAACTTGTGGATGGGGTCCTCCCCCAGTACACGCTACTCTACGGTCCTCCAGACCAACAGGTTAGTACACAGGGAGCACGTTGTATGGGCTAGGCCTGGGTGGAGAGGGCTGGGTGGAAGAGGGAAGGGGTCACAGTACATAGAATATTAATGCTTGTGAATGAATGGCCCACATGGCCAGAGTAGGGAGGGGGCCACTCACATTGACGGTGCAGTTGGTAATGACTGTTCCTCTTCCCTTGTGCATGTCATGTAGGTCAACGCCCACCAGAAGAGGGACATTTGGTGTGCCATCACCAAGGAGGTCCGGACCCTGGGGGCCCACCAGAGACGGGGCACCCACTGCCGGAAGAGATGGGAGGACATTCGCCGCTGCAGCAAGAAGACGGCGGAGGCTCAGCTGGGGATGGCCTCCCAACGTAGGAGGGGTGCCCATCGCACCATGACCCCCCTGATGTTCCGGATCCTGGTGGTGGCCTACCCGAAGTTGGATGGGCGCTTGAGGACATCACAGCAGACACAAGGGGGTGAGTACAACCTCATTCTGCAGACTTGGGTGGGGGAGGTGGGCTGTGGGTGTCCCTAGGCCAGGGCGAATTCTGTAGGGAAGCCCCTCCGTAATGTAGGCCATGTGGCACTCAACCCCACCTCAGCAGAGTGCCAAGTTGAGGTATAGTTGCCCCTTTGGCATCCATGTGCGCAGATGTCCACCATTGCCATGTAGGCCATATCCCAGATATTGCATGTGCAGAGGGCAGGAGCACGGCGTTATGAAGGGGGCTGCTGCGTCTGTCTTGTCCGCCAACAGTAGCAGAATGCCATGCACTAAAACTCTCTTTCTTCTGTCTCCCCCCCCTTTTCCTGCTCTCCCTGTCCTCTTGTACATCAGCATCATCAGGCGGAGGTACAGTGGCACCGGAGCACGAGGGAGCTGCATCCCACATGGCCATGGAGGGCCACACCACAGACTCTGAATGCACCAGTGGGACGGAGGGTGAGGGGAGTTTCACGTCGGCCACCGGATCTCCAAGCAGCGACACAGACTCGTCTGCCGATGGGAGCTCCATTGTGGTGGCGGCACCATCTGTGCGCCCCACTTCTACAGGTACAGCCGCCACCTCCCCTACCAGCACCGCCCTCCCAGCAGCCCCTCAGCATTCGCCCCGTGCCCGCTCACCCAGGAGGGTGGGCATCACCTTCGCCCCAGGCACCTCAGGCCCTGCCCCAGTCACCCCAGCTGCCTTCAGTGAGGAGACCATTGACCTCCTCAGGTCACTCACTGTTGGGCAGTCTACCACTGTGAATGCCATCCAGGGTGTAGAACGAGAGTTGCAACATGGTAATGCATTCCTGGAGGGCATTCATTCTGGTCAGACTGTCCTTCAGCGAACCCTGCAATCTCTGGCCTCAGCACTGATGGCAGCCATTGTCCCTGTGTCCAGCCTCTCCCCTCCAACTTCCTCCACCCAGACCCAATCCCCTGTACCCCAGCCCATCCCAAGCACACCTACAGACCAGCATGCACACAAGTCAACACACACAAGTAGCTCAAGAAAACATAGGCACCACACACACCACAGGCACTCACGCAAGCCTCACCCACATACAGACACAGCAACATCCACTGTCTCCACTGTGTCCCCCTCCTCCTCTTCTCCCTCCTCCCTCCCAGTCTCGTCTACACACACACCTGCATGCACCACATCTACAGGCACTAGGACTCGCTCCAGGACACCCAGCACCACAAGCCGATCACCTGCACTCACCACCTCCACTGCCATTTACACGTCCCCTGTGTCCTCTCCCAGTGTGTCTGTGACGCCCCCTCCCAAAGTACACAAACGCCGGCAATCACTCACCCAACATCCATCCACCTCACGACAGCCTCCAGTACCTGCAGCTGCACCCAAAACACCTAAAGTGACACCTCCTGCAACCACCTCCTCTTCCTCCACTCCCAGACCCCCTCCAGCTATCCATCCCAGTGTGCCTCAGAAACTGTCCCTATGTCAAAATGACCTTTTTGCCCCCACCCCCCCCCTCCAATTCATCAGTCCCGTCGTAGCGCCTCAGCCAAAAAGCCTCCAATACCAGTGGTGCGTGTTCAAGGTTTGTGGAGTGCACCGGCCACCAGGGCAGGCAGTAGGACCCGGACCCAAGGCACTGGCAGCCCACCCCCTGTAAAGGCTCTGAAATTGGAGAGTGGCCGACGGGATCGTGTTAAGACTCCTGGTGGGACAAGTGACATGGGTTCGAAGGGGATTGGTGAGTCAGCTGTAACTCCAACAAAGGTGGGGAAGGTCCAGAGGAAGTCTGCCCAGCCAGTTGTGAGTGTCACGGCGGAGAAGTGCTCCATCATTTCCGGCGGTCCAGACACAACCGCCAGCACCGTCGTCACTGGTCCGGAGACCACCGCCACCGCCGGAGTCACAGCACAGGAGGGCCCAAGTATCGTAACTGGTCCAGAAACCACCGCCGGAGTCACAGCCCTGGAGGGCCCAAGTATCGTAACTGGTCCAGAAACCACCGCCGGAGTCACAGCCCAGGAGGGCCCAAGTATCGTAACTGGTCCAGAAACCACCGCCGGAGTCACAGCCCAGGAGGGCCCAAGTATCGTCACTGGTCCAGAAACCACAGCCGGAGTCACAGCCCAGGAGGGCCCAAGTATCGTTACTGGTCAGGAGACCACCGCCGGAGTCACAGCCCAGGAGGGCCCAATTATCGTTACTGGTCAGGAGACCACCGCCGGAGTCACAGCCCAGGAGGGCCCAAGTATCGTTACTGGTCAGGAGACCACCGCCGGAGTCACAGCCCAGGAGGGCCCAAGTATCGTTACTGGTCAGGAGACCACCGCCGGAGTCACAGCCCAGGAGGGCCCAAGTATCGTTATTGGTCAGGAGACCACCGCCGGAGTCACAGCCCAGGAGGGCCCAAGTATTGTTACTGGTCAGGAGACCACCGCCGGAGTCACAGCCCAGGAGGGGCCCGGATGCCACAGCCCCGCTGGGCAATGATGGAACGTCATGCCACCCACCAATGCCCATTGTAGAGAACATCATGCCACACACCAATGTCCGTATCAGAACCACCATGTGATAGCACTGCTGAACAGTCCAGAACCACCATGTCAAAGCACCGCTGAACAGTCCAGACCCGCCATGGCAAAGCACCGCTGAACAGTCCAGACCCGCCATGTCAAAGCACCGCTGAACAGGGCAAAGACCGCCATGGCAAAGCACCGCTGAACAGTCCAGAACCGCCATGTCAAAGCACCGCTGAACAGTCCAGAACCGCCATATCAAAGCGCCGCTGAACAGTCCAGACCCGCCATGGCAAAGCATTGCTGAACAGTCCAGACCCGCCATGTCAAAGCACCGCTGAACAGGGCAAAGACCGCCATGGCAAAGCACCAGTGAACAGTCCAGAACCGCCATGTCAAAGCACCGCTGAACAGGGCAAAGACCGCCATGGCAAAGCACCGCTGAACAGTCCAGAACCGCCATGTCAAAGCACCGCTGAACAGGGCAAAGACCGCCATGGCAAAGCACCACTGAACAGTCCAGAACCGCCATGTCAAAGCACCGCTGAACAGGGCAAAGACCGCCATGGCAAAGCACCGCTGAACAGTCCAGAACCGCCATGTCAAAGCACCGCTGAACAGGGCAAAGACCGCCATGGCAAAGTACCGCTGAACAGTCCAGAACCGCCATGTCAAAGCACCGCTGAACAGTCCAGAACCGCCATGTCAAAGCACCGCTGAACAGGGCAAAGACCGCCATGGCAAAGCACTGCTGAACAGTCCTGAACCGCCATGTCAAAGCACCGCTGAACAGGGCAAAGACCGCCATGGCAAAGCACCGCTGAACAGTCCAGAACCGCCATGTCAAAGCACCGCTGAACAGGGCAAAGACCGCCATGGTAAAGCACCGCTGAACATTCCTGAACCGCCATGTGAAAGCACCGCTGAACAGTCCTGAACCGCCATGTCAAAGCACTGCTGAACAGGGCATGCACCGTGTAGGAATGAAGAGGCCGCCACATCAGGCATCCTTCTCCCATGTGCAGCTGGGACAGTGACAGGACATGAACTTTCACGGGGAGACTCATCCAGTCTGGGCACCAGTCCCACCCAGTACCAGTAGAGAACTGCATCTACTTGAGAGACTGTGGCTTTGCACTCCCCAGGATGGCACAGTGGGCAACCCACCCACTGTAGAGACTTGAGAGACTGTGGCTTTGCACTCCCCAGGATGGCACAGTGGGCAACCCACCCACTGTAGAGACTTGAGAGACTGTGGCTTTGCACTCCCCAGGATACATCAATGGACATGGAGCCCCGTCGTGGATCTGGCTTTGCATCCATGTGGCTGAGGTGCCCCCCTCTTCCCTTCCCCCTGAGATGCCTGTAGTGTTTCTATCTGATGCCCCGGCAGTGTTCTCTCCGATTTTGGTCAGGTATAGTTTGTGGGCCTCACCCATGCATTTTTGGACTGTTGGTGCACGGACATTGTTGTGTACATATCTGCACTACTTCTCGGATTGTATGTGTAAATAAGAGTGATTTTGAGATATATATATCTGTATATTTTTGTATGACATGTATATTGCCACATTACAATGGTTGCCCGAAATTCGCTTTGTGTTTTCATTCTTCCGGGGGCATTGTGGGTTGTTACTGTGATTTTTGTGACTGCATTGGTGTGTATGTTGTAATATGCGAGGGTGGGGGAGGGGGTGTTTGTTGGGTGTCCCCCTAACTTTTGCCTCCTCCCTCCCCCGTGTCGTAGGTGCAGTACTCACCGGTGTCTTCGGCGCCTACGTAGCTGTTGGTCGTAGAGGAGCAGAAAGACAAGGGCAGGTAGGATTTGTAATTCAGCCTCCATGGTGTCCTCCTTCCTCGTGGGATGTGTTCAGGTGAGCGTTTTCCCATAGCAAAAGCTGTTTCCGCCGTGTTTTTGTCCACGGTGAATCCGCCCCGGAAAAGGTGGCGGATTGGTGGGTTGTAATTGTGTGGGCGGTACATTGTCTCCCGCCTGTCTGTTGGCGGTAACCGCCGCGCTGCTTGTCTGTACCGCCGTGGCAGGCGGTGTGTTAAAGTGACTGTCTTTGTTGGCGGTTACCGCCAGGGTCGTATTTCCCTTTTTTTGTCCGCCGGCCTGTTTGCGGTATTTACGCACTTTTAACACCGTCCGCCAGGGTTGTAATGACCCCCTATGTCATCTAGATACGCGGCCGCATATGGTTGATGGGGACGTAGGACCTTATCCATTAGTCTTTGAAACGTGGCAGGGGCATCATGTAACCCGAAAGGTAAAACAGTAAACTGATACAACCCGGAGGGAGCTGCAAAGGCGTTTTTTTCCTTGTCATCTGTTTTCAAGGGGATCTGCCAATACCCCTTCGTTAAGTCCAGAGTAGACATGAATCTAGCTTGTCCTAATCTTTCTAACAGCTCGTCTATATGGGGCATTGGGTATGCATCAAAATAGGTTAGTTCGTTGACCCTCCTGTAATCCACACAAAACCGAGTACTCCCGTCCGGTTTTGGGACTAAAACAACAGGAGAACACCACAGGCTGTTGGATGGTTCTATGATCCCCGCCTTCAACATATTTTGGACTTCCTGCTCTATTAAGGTTTTTTTGGCTTCTGGGATGCGATAGGGTCTTTGTCTTGATATCGTCGTTCTTGGTGCGGATGCTGTGTTCAGCTAATGGGGTATGTCCAGGGTATTTGGAGAATACATCCTTATACGAAGTAATGACCTGTGAGAG
The DNA here is from genome assembly GCF_031143425.1 of Pleurodeles waltl. Taxonomy (NCBI): domain Eukaryota; kingdom Metazoa; phylum Chordata; class Amphibia; order Caudata; family Salamandridae; genus Pleurodeles; species Pleurodeles waltl. The sequence continues at coordinate 1,135,708,071 of NC_090440.1, read as the reverse complement.
AGATATTACTTGTGTATCTGGAAGGGCTATATTGATCTGCGGTCTGGACTCCTCAGGACCGTGTGGGAAAGGAAGGGAGGGGTATGGGATATCTTCTTTATTGTCGGTAGTGATGTGTTGGACCTTTTGGACACTAACGGGTTCTTGACACTTTTTTAACAGGTTTATGTGATATATCTGTTCTCTTCCGTGTCTATGAGGGAGGGCTAGTTTATAAGTCGTGGGGTTGATCCGCTCCACAACGTCATACGGTCCCTGCTACCGAGCTAATTATATATTCTCACTACTGGGAAGGAGGACCAGTGCCTTATCTCCAACATCAAGAGTACCTAGCACACTTCTGGTATCATATCCCTTTTTTTTTGTTTTTCTTGGGCCTCTCGGAGACTGGTGTGGGCCTTCTCCCAGACCGACTGTAAATTCTCCCTCAATTCTGTTGTATATGTAAGGAGGTCTCTTGTTTCCTCATCCATCTCTTCCCATTGTTCGGCTAGCATTTCAAGAAGAGTTTGGGGTGTCCGGCCAAATAGCAATTCGAATGGACTATGTCCTAAGGAGGATTGTGTGTGTGTGCGTATTGCGTATAGTACAAGGGGTAATTTTTTTTCCCAATCCCTCCCGTCCTCAGCAATGCTTTTCCTGAGTAGGGATTTAATAGTCCGGTTGTATCTTTCCACAAGACCGTCGGTTTGTGGATGATACACCGATGTTCTAATTTGTTTTATTCCCAAGGTCTTGCTTACTTCCCCCATAAGCCGGGACATAAAAGGAGTGCCTTGGTCAGTTAAGATCTCTTTAGGAAACCCGACCCTGGAGAAAAACTCAATCATTGCTTGGGCTATTACTTTAGTTTGCATGCTGGGAGGGGAATAGCCTCGGGATAGCGGGTGGCGTAATCAACCAATACCAGGACGTACTGTCTACCCCTACAAGACGGCATGAGAGGACCGATGATACCCATGCCAACCCGGGAAAAAGGGGTCTCTATAATCGGGAGTGGTTGTAATGGAGCAGGGGGTTGTGCGTTCGGGTTATATAATTGGCATTTCGGACAGTTCGAACAATACCTACGAATATCCCCAAAAACCCCGGGCCAATAGAATCTCCGGAGTATTGCCTCCTCAGTCTTCTCCCTCCCTAGGTGCCCTTCCCCTTGGTCCCCATGAGCCAGCTGTAGAACCTGTTGTCGGTGACTACTGGGGACTAATAATTGTCTCTGCCTGCCGTCAGTAGACTGGGGAAGCCTATACAAGAGATCGTTCTGGATCAGAAATGTCGGTCCCACCCCAGGCTCCTCGTCACTCAAAGCCTTTTGCCATGCGTTCTTCAAGGAGGGATCGTCCCTCTGACTCTGTCTAAAATCTCCTGCCACGGTATATACCTTGCCGATGGCTCCTGGGTTCGTCTCACTGTTCCCATAGTCTTTTCTCGAATATTGTTGTTTTTGTATCCTTTTTTGTCGTTTACTTAGACGGAGTCTGGGTTGTCGACTATCCATCTGTCCTTCATCATACGGCACATCTTCCCACCATTTCCTCATAAGGTGTTCCTGCCCCGCTTTGGTCAATAAAAGGGAAAAGGCCGTATAATCAGTCCCAATGATAACGTCTTATTCAAGGTGAGGTAATACCCCCACCTTGAGATATTCTACCTCACCTCACCTCTCCATTGAAGATTGATGATTGCCACCGGGTAGTACGCCTGGTCCCCATGGACACAGGCGATCAATACCTGTGCCTGGGTTAACCCTTGTCCTGGTTCGACCAGTTCTTGACGTATCAAACTCTGGCTGCAACCCGAGTCCACCAGGGCTATCCTTTCTTTTCCATTGAGAAGGATGGGGAGGGTATATGTAGGTTTGGTTTCTCCGCCCCAAAACACCCTTCCTTTTGTGACTCCGATTTCCATCGGTTCTTCCGCGTCCTTTTTCTGGGGGCAATACCGTGCTATGTGACCCCATTCCGAGCAGTGATAACACTGAGGTCCGGTATTGGGGAAAGAGGATTGGATAGGATGGGGTATCCGTATCCTATCCGCATCATGTGAACCCAGAGGCCGTGGGGTGGCTCCTTTTCCTATGCTGGGACACACAGGGGAGGGAACTGGGGTTCTGCTAGGGTGTGCTCTTAAGTCTGGGCTTCTATGAAATGCGCAGTCAAGCTCAATGGCCGTCTCATTGCTCAACCCAGGGTGTTGGTGAACCGAATTACTGGTGGTGTTGGGTAAGGCGTCTAGAAATTGTTCCAACACGATTACGTCAAACATTTCTTCTCGGGTCTTCTCCGTGAGATGCAACCATCGACCAGCCGCATGTTGTACCCTGTAGTATAGGGTACACGGGTTCTCCTGTGGAAGCCACTTCATGTGGCGGAACTTGGACCGATAACTCACTGTCAAGTCCTACCCTTTCTAGGATGGTCTTTTTATGTCTTTATATGGGAGATTACCATTAGGATTGACAGCCTGGTACGTTGCTTGTAATTGTCCCGTCAATAGTGGGGCAATATATGGGCCCCACATATCTTCTGGCCAACTAGCTTGCCACTCGAGCTTGCCGAGCTTCCCACTCTTTCGAAATTAAGGAAAAAGGAGTCCGGGTCTTCCTGGTCCTGATATTTTTGTAATACACTACTTGGTACATTGGGATGTACCTTAGTGTGAGCGATGGTCTCCGTTAGTTTTCCAAGAGCAGTCTCGTTGACTAGTTGGTTGTTAGCCATAATCGTGGCCTGGCTCTTAAGGGCTGTTTGTAAGGCCTCACGGTCCTCACGAGTGTCCTTCATCTGTTGTTCCCACATTAATTGGAGATGTTGTTGCCCCTCCGCTAACTGCGCTATAACATCCGCCATGGTGGGTTTTTCCTTCATTGTGGGGTTTTAGTCGGAAGACATCCCATTTCTGACACCACTTTGTCATAGGGTGGCCGTTCAAGTACAACAGACTGCTTGTCTCTTTAAGTAAGTATGGTTTATTGGTTCTTTTTACAGAGCAATTTTCGTTTCTGTGGGTTGGTCTAAGGTAGGGTTTAATAGCCGTCTTCTCTCTTCTGGACGCTAATTTCGTCTTCTCTTGTCTTCTCTTTCCATAGGCCTCTCGGGAAGCGTGTGGGGACAGAAGAAGAATAGGGATGGTAAGAGCTTGTATATAACACTCTCTCTCTCTTTTCTTTTCCTGTCTCCTGTCTCAACAATTACTTTCTATGGCTCTCTTCCTTTCCTTTGCTCTAATATGGTCTTATCATGCAGTTTCTCCTTCAGCCTGCTTTCCTTGTCTCAGTCGTTTTTCCCTGCTTCCTGCAGGTAGGGCTTCTCTTTTCTCTCTTTTCTCTTTGTATATATTCTTCTCACCGCTCTCCGTGGTTTTCTCTTCTCTTCTCCCTTTCTTCCTTCTCTTTACTTCTTATTGTCCGGGGTTTATTTACTTCTCACTGTTTGCCCTCTTCCTTACCGCCTGGTCTGATTCTTTATTCCTTTTCTTTCTCTTAGGTTGCCTTTCTAATCCCCTGCATTTTGTTTCTTCCTCTCTACCCGTTTCCTACCCTGTATTCCCACCCTCTTTTGCGTGTTTGTGTGAGTGCCAGTGATTCCCTTCCTCTGCCCGCCTCCCGCCCCTTCTCCCGTTTAAAAGCCCGTACCTGGTTTGGCCACGCTTCTCCAGAAGTGTGGCGGATCATGAGTGGGCTTCTCGGGGCCAGCAGTCTTTGTCCCTGGATTGGGACTGTGGAGGTGTCGGTTCTGGTCCTCTCGCCTCCCAGGGTTTCCAGGTGTCTCCTGCGTCTTCTCCTCTGTGGCGGCTACTTCCCGCATCAGTCTTCTCTCCGGTCGGCTCAATCAGGATACTCCTTCCGTTCGTCGACTTCCGAGGTGGTAGGGCCTCTCCTTTTACAGCCCTTCCTTCTGGCGAGCGCTGCGGGAAGCCAATGGGCAGGCTGGCCCTGTGGGCTACTTCCGTGCTGTCAGTGGCAGAGACAGCACAAGTCATGGTTGTGTGCGGGTCAACACCGATTGACCCGTCACAACCCTTCTCACAAAATACTTCCCTCAGAACTCTTATGGTTGCTGACATGGTGATTTCAAACACAAACTTCACTACCAACCATTTGGAGTGAACATCTCCCATTACCATAGCAAATCTTCTTCCACAACCCAAAACTGGCAAAGGTCCAATAAAAACTATGTAAACACTATGTTACGAACTGCCAGGATTGGTTACATTGCCACTTTCAGTTTGTACTCAAACTCTCAATTGCTTTTCACTCTTTGTATTCTGAACATCCCTCAACTCATTCCACTACATTATCATCCATCCCAGGCCACCAAAATTCCATTCTGAGTATTTTTTTTGTAACTGTTTTCCCTAAATGTCCTTCATGAGCAATGTCAAACAATCTCTTGTGTACCCCTGCAAGTGGAACAATTTTATCTCCTCCCAACACCCTTTTCCCGTTTACTTCAGATAGCTCATCTAAAACTTGCTATCAGGTCACACTATTATAGGAAGAGTGCAATCTCTTCTCCCTCCTTTTATACCTAGTCTATTACATGTTTGTGACGTTTAGTCATGAACAGGAAGCAGTGCGCTCTCTTTTCATGCGCGTGAAGCATCAACACAACCGGCATGCTCTCCTGATCGGTCTCTGCACGTGAATACTTCAAATGACGTGTGCTTGCGGGGATGCCAACTCTGACCACCAACTGAACAGGCAAAAAAAATTTAATTGAGCCGAGGTAATAGATGTCCTATTAACAGCTTCCTCCTTAGCTAAATTCTCACATAATGCTTTTTTTTTGTCGCAGGATATATATATATGCCAATAGTAATTGATTTGTAGATTATAAGCCAGATAGAGTTATTTCCTCGATATATTATGTGTATGGCAGTCAATATTTCCTTTATAAAATCCTAATAGCTGTGTCTCTTGCACAACTATGTGCATATAAACAGTCAAACTGTCACACTCACAAAGCCTTACTTGAATGTGTCCGTATGTGGGTTCTGAGCACCCACACTGAGAATTCCACAGGGTACCTGCTGCACTGTAAGTCGTTGCCAAAATTAAATGATGCGTTGTACTCTTAAAAGTAGCATGAACATTTATCGATGGCACATATTCCTATTTGTGGTGAACTCCTCTCCAGTCAGCAGGTAACTGCCAGCTTAGAGAACCTCCACCATACAAAATTCTAAGTAAGAACATAGAATCTCTGAAAGGAGATTCCAGACCAACATAATGAACAAGGCAAGGAACATTATAACATTTTTCTAGATATTTCATATTCTTTGATAATGTTGATCATATAGTGCTGATCATTGACTCTAAAGCACAAGAGCTGTTTCCCGAACCCTAAGCTAGAAAGCACAATTTTTGATGTTTCACTCAATTTATTTCACAGACTCCTTTCTGTTTTGGCACCAAACCTCTTTCCGTGGAGTTTTTCTGGTAAACTTCCAGTGTCCCAAGCTCTCTAAAGTAAAATTGCTACTCTTGTGGCTTTTGTTATTCTTGTAATTCTTGTACAAATAAATATGCCTAATGCTGATGATGTGCAAATAGTTATTTGACTGTCAGGCCCCAGTGCTATCGAAACCAACACCCCAACAATTTTACCTTGGTTCAGTAGGCTAAATTGAGCTATAACTGAATAGTTGGTATTTGTGGCCATCCTTAAATTTAGAGATTGGAGGCCGCAACCACTAGGTTCTTTCCCTTTTCCAGTTGACACAACCTGTAACTTAGCTATATACTTGAGTTCAAAGTAATTTCTGATCCCTTAGAGTCAAATAGGTTGAGGGTTAGTAGTACTAGTAGTAGAAGATACTTTATTTCAACCATAGGTCATTAAAGTAACACAATACAAAAACAAATTAAAACACATACATTAGCTCACAAAAACCATAGAACAGTCTACATAAAAATATTGCACAAAATACTGCACTATTGGCTTGGTTACACAGAAAGAATATGCAAGCACATGCCATAGACAGAAACTTGAAATGGCCAGCCATGTCTAAAGATGGTCGCATGCATATCATAATAATAAAAATAAGTACGCTGAGTGTAATCTTAGATCATATATAAATAATTAAGACATTAGAAGAAAAAGTACACCAGTACAATTCATTGTTGGACTTGTTCGTATGCAAAATAGAATTCAAAGGTCATAAGTGATGTGTTATAAAAATATATGGCATAGATTTCACATATGCCAGCATGTAGCGACAGTGGCTCACATATCACAACTCAAATACACATACATGTCCTGCATAACCCACAGGTCGGCCAAGTAAAATAAAGTGCAAGTGTTCTAGTTCTAAAGCAGGAGGCCAAGTTACTTTCTTTTTGCTCCCACTGCAAATTTGACAAAAGTACACAACTACAGTGTCATAGCAGAAGGCTAAGTCACTTTCTGATCATACCCACTGCCAATAAAAATCTGCTCATGCAGAAGACGGTTAATCTGCTTGTGTCTGAGCTTGGGATTTAATGAAAAGGTAAATAATGCTGGAACCCCAGGCTCTGGCAATAGGGTTTCAGCCATTTTGCTCTCACTGAAGAATACAAATGACAGCAAAACAGGATATGTTCTATAGATTTTGCCTTATCCAAACATGGAGCACATTGCTTATCACTCACATCAGAGTTTGACTTGTTCTATCTATGTGTGTAACTATTCACTGCTAAGGTGCCAACTCCAAATTTAATTAAAAACATTTTGGCACACTGCGGAGCAACCTCGTCAAGGTAAGGTTCAGACTCAGGGGAGGGTTTTATACACAGAAACCTTCCAGCAAGGCTATCACTATCAACTTTCCTCATACACACTCTTTCTTGAACTGAACCTTCTTTGAAGAATTAATGGCTGAAGAATTTGTCCACAAAGCTTCCAGACCAAATTAAAGAGACATTTTAGGTTGAGTGTAAGTGTTCAACCATGTGTATTCTTTTAGTGTACTTCTTATGGCTTAAAGCGATTTCATTTGTTGGTTGCAGTGTCCTTTAAAAATGCTTGCTCGCTGGTGGTCAGTTCTGTCTTTTTCTCCCTCCTTTTTCTGTTTCAGAGCAGTGACCAACTACTGTATTATTCCCTTTTGGTTTCTTTATCTGTTGCTGTGATAGACTATTTCTGTTATTTCTTTGGTGCTCCCCTTTCACTGTAGGTATTTTAGCTGATAGCTGCCTGTGTTTAATAGCAGCATTCCATTCCTCCCATCTCCTCCCATGTCACTGACATTTGTTTTGGCTATGTTCCAGTGTGTGTGTGTGTGTGTGTGTGTGTGTGTGTGTGTGTGTATATATATATATATATATATATATCATAAATCAAAACAGTCCTCTCATGGCGCCATGGCGCGCTCTGCAGCTGGTGCCTGCATCAGGGACGGACCATTTCCATGTGAATAATTCACCACCAAATGAAACCGTAGCACTCAAAAAGACTTGATATTCGTTTAATAGTCACCAAAGCAAACAATAACCATCACTGATGCGTTTGGACTAGCAAAGTCTTGATCACTGTTAGGGTGTGTGTGTGTGTGTGTGCATGCATGCATGTGTGTGTGTGTGTGTAATATATATATATATATATACATATATATATATATATATGTAACATGGAGCTGCTGAACCTTATACCAAGGTATTCAAAATGCCTGACTTCTTCAAGTACCGCAGTCCCCAACATCAAGTTTCTACTGAAGCATCTAAGCGGTCTTAGAGTCATAAATTTAGTTTTCTTGACATTGATCCCAACTCCCTGATCAGTACAGAAATCATGGAATTTGTACAACAGATTCTGGATCCCAACAGGGGTTCCTGAGATGAGACGCATGTTGTCTGCAAACAGCATGCCCCGGATGGAAACGGCACCAAGTTTGGGGGCATCATTAATATAGTCATGGAGATGATTAAACACATCATTGATGTACAAGGAGAACAGCGTTGGTGCAAGAACACAACCCCTTGTAACATTAATCCTATCCATTAATGCCCCATCCTTGCTCCAACATACTTGGGCATAGTTGTTGAGGGTTAATTCAAAGGCATATTGCCAAAACATGTGTGAAAAATAGATCCTTTTCCTCAAAAATACATTATTCACATGTGGATTTCTGTGCACATGCTAACATTAAAATTTTCACAGTTAGTGCTATCAACAATTTCTATATAAATCAGAGATTTATACAGTGCACTTTTTTTTTCCATAAGTTAATTGAAAATTCGGAGGCATTATACAATGCTGAAGAATGTATTGCCTATGGATGACCCAGTAACAGATGGTTCAAGTCATACTAGGATTGTAAGCTTTCTGAAAACAGTGTACACTGTTCTACTCATTTCAGGAATGTGTGGAGGGTACTTTTACATACAACAGAGGGTTATCCATAGTACCTGATGATTTTGCATGCCTTACCATTGGCTAATGGGTAGATGTGAAGCCATTCATCTAAAGTTCAAAGTCAGATGATGTCCTAACAGGCACTTCACATTAAGGTTAATAATGACCAAATGCTGTTTTTGAATGGCATTGAAGGTTTAAAAAGTTGCTGATCTCATTAAAGTCTATAGAGCCATTGTGTTTCTTGCACACCTCAATACTAGTTAAAAAAAAGTGCATAATATCCACTTAATTTGGGTTATTTCACAGATATGGTTCATATTTGTCTTGCTGTAAAAAGTTACACGTTAGTACTAAAAAGAATATGGAAAATTGGATCTAATACCGCCCAGTATTGAAAAACTTATAACAATAGTCATATCCATTGGATGATGTAATCAGTGATGTTGCCGGTGATGTCATCAATCATGTCATCAGTGATGCCATCAATAATGTCATTTAACATTTTAAGTGATGTACTATGTGAGCTCATAAGCAGTGCATGGCAGAGGTACAAGTTATAATTAGCTCAGTAAACTTTAACTGGTAAATTTCAGTGTTTTTTGTTTTTTAAACATTAGTTTATGTATTATTTCAACACCTAGTTATAACTTAGTTTTTTTCAGTGAATTCCTAGAATATTTTTTAATGTAAGGTAAAATCTTATTACCATACCTAAATGCAACGGCAATTTAATCTTGGATTTTTCCAGTGAATTTCTTTTTTTTTTTTTATCCCAAAAATTCACCCAACTGCCCCACTGATCACAGCTTTTGGATGTGCAGAGTGGTGGGCTGACTGCAGGGCTGGGCCTTTGACAAAGTCCTGAGCTCACCACCCCACAGGCACCTAACATTCCGATGGTAATCAACCCCCAGCACGCACAGCCTTGGGCTATGTGCTGCATGGTTTTGGCTGCTAGAAACTGCACCCAACCCCCGGCAGGTGGCAACCCCCAATAGATCCCCGACCCCACATTTTTCCAATTTATTTTGTTTTTATTATGTTTGCAGTACAATGGTACTTTTGCAGTACTGCCACACAAGCTTCACCTACATGGTACCATGAAACCATTTCAGCTTCACTTATTAAAGCTTGCGAGGGCCTGCAGTACCATAAGAGTGCTGTTTTTGAGGCAGTTTTCATGGAAATCCTACGGTACCTCATGGAGGGCCACATTCAATCCTGCAGGGGCTCGAAAATAATATTTTTAGCCCTTTTGGATTCCCTCTATGCCCCACTTAGAAGTGCCAGGATGTTAGGTTTCACCCACTCTGCTCCCATTTATATTTGTTATTCAGTTTCAGGACACTGAATCCCTGTGTCATGTAGTGGCAGCCACAAAATTTCTGTTCAAGTTTCAGCCAGACAATAATATTGCTCCGTCCCATGGGACTGGTACCAGACCAATGTAACCAACAGGAAAAAAGCTCCCTTGTCCAATCAGATAACTCTGTTTTTTTTATTATTATTATTTACGGTGCCGCAGGGCCAACTGACCAGATATGCCTAATTTATTAAAGCTTTCAAGTCCATCCCAATCACCCCCTTGAATTTATACAAATCATTAAAAGCATGATTTCTGAGTAAAGTTGTAACTTTTTGCCAAATTTAGTGTAATTCCATTCAGCCATTTTGTCTGCAACGCTTCTCAAAATATCTTTTAGGAATAAACATGGAAATGGAACCCGATCCTTTTTTTTTAGTTCCTCATTTGCTGGATCGCCCGAAAACATTCTATGAAGGAGCCGAGATGAATGAAGATTCATCAAGAAGCACCAAGTTTATTAGCAAAACAGTAAATGTTATTCATATGGAAACACTGACTTAAATATAACTACACAGTAGCAACTGCCATTACATAGTTAAAATATATATATATATTTGATTACAATTATTTTTCATTTTGTGCCTACTTTATATCACTGCGATAGAAAAATCTAATGAATAAAAAATAAGCATGAAGGAAAGGAAATCTGTGTTTAAAGCATTGGGGTCAATCAAACCACTCCAAATTTTGGATTATCTAGAATGCCAAGTGATTCTGAGGGCATTATTCAAATGTTTTGCTCCCAGTGACTGTCAGAAATATATAGACATTCATAGATAGTAATAGCTGCCTTACCATTCTGCATTCCCATACTTCTGCTGGGTTGAAAATGGTACAACCCTAATGTGTGTGGTCTTGTTGTATTGCACGTATGCCCAAAATCAAACTGTGGAAACATCAAGATTTGTGCTTTAAAGTTTCATTCATTGTTGGGAAGCGGATATCTCTACTATTTAGGCTTGGGTTGGCCAGCACCAAAGGAAACATACAAACTCCAGTCATTTCTGAAAACTAGACATCAGAGGCAATCCGGGCAGTATTGTTTTCATGTACAACAACAAGGTTTCACACACAGAATGCTTTGCAGATTTCAAAACTATACCTAATAAACACATTTACTCTTACTTTCCAGTGGGGATGACTGCAGTTTTAGGGTTTAGGGTTAGCCCACCAAACCTGGGCTTATCAGAAAATTGAAGTTCCAGAGAAATCCAGTGTAGTATGACTTGCAAGGATACCAGTAGATTTTATTATGTAAAATGTTCTGCAAGTTTCACATGTGCAGTATAAAAACATACAACTTCCTCTTATTTTCTATGGTGGTGGCTACAGTATTTGGGCCCCTACTTAGCCAGCATCCAAGGACGTCTACCAATTAAAAGACATTTTTGAAAACCCAATGCAAGTCAGTGCCTACAGTTGCCAAATCAAAAAAATTCTAATTTCAGTGAAGGAAAACTCTTAAATTTGTGGCGAATTGCAAACTCCTTACCATCCATAATTTCTCCTTAAGATACACTATCTCACTTATGTGGATGGGTCTCTTGCCAGGGACAAGAAAGTCACAAAAATGCACAATGGTTGCCTTTTTGCTTAAGCTACTGGGCATTGACTTTGGCCCCACCACAGCGTTTCAAAGAGCCCACAGAATGAGAGGAAGGCGGCAAGCTCCCACTGACTGTCCCCGTCCAATCATAATGTGCCTGTTGCACCACAAACACTCTAAAATGATCCTTTATGCAGCAAAACAACACAATCTTTATGTCTTTGAGTTGGGGGGGAGTAGCCCTTTATGCTGATTTCTTCTGCAATGCTCATTTGACACAGAGAAAATTCTTGACAGTGAGACCCACAGTAAAACAGAACGTTCTTGGATGCTGCCTACGTTAGACCTGGCATCTTTTGGCGTGGTTTCCCCTGAGGTTTTGCTTTCTAACCTTCTGTGTGCTGAACTTTGTTTTTGCTGACGTTATGACTGCGCACTTTGCCACTGCTATCCAGGGATAAAGTGCATGTTCTCTGTGTCTAAAACATGGTAAAACTGGCTTCTCCATGATTGGCATATTTGGTTTACTAGTAAGTCCCTAGTAAAGGTCACTTTGTGTACCCAGGGCCTGTAAGTCAAATGCTTACTAATGCAGCACTGGTTGCACCACCTACTACAGTAGCCTTTTAAATGTCTCAGGCCTGCCATTGCAGAGACTCTGTGTACAGTTTAAACTGCCAGTTTGACCTGGCAAGTGGTCCCACTTGCTAGGGCAAAACCTTTCTTTTATTGTATGTAAGAACCTTTTTATTGTATCTAAGACACCCCTAAGGTAGGCCCTGGTTAGCCCCAAGGGCAGGGTGCAGTGTATTTAAAAAGTAGGACATGTGCTTTTAAGTTTAACATGTCCAGGTAATGAAAAACTCTTAAATTTGTTTTTCACTGTTGCAAGGACTATCTTTCCCATAGGCTAGTATAGGGATTGCCTTGAAATATATATTAAGTGTAATTTCCAGTTGGCAAAAGATGGAAAATTTGATTTTTGTGTCTCTGGACTCACAATTTAAAAACACATCCTTTGGTAAAGGTGTTTTTTAAATTGAGGGTCTGAAAATGCCATGTTTAGAAAGTTGGCATTTTCCTACTTTAAACATCCTGTGCCTTAGTCTGCCTCCAATCCACGCCTGGTCTGTGTAAGGTTACGTGGTAGCTACCTTTGTGCATTCCATCCAGGTGGTCATTAATACAGGACACTGAACTGCCCCCGCATTCCCTGTGCATACTGATCCAGGGCAGGAACTTGGAGAGTCTCTTCCTCACACTTCGAAGGGTAATGGTCTGACCCCACACAAAAGACTGATAACCCTCATACAGACCTCCTGCCAGATTGGACTGGACTGAAAGGGAACTGGGGCACTTCAAAACCACTCTTTGAAGGCTGCCCCCACTTCAAAGGCACACTTGGGATTTAGTACTGAGCCTCTGACACCATATGCTTGGAACACTTCTAGACTGAGGACATTTTACCAGGAAGAATGACTGAGGAATTGTCAGGAGGGATTGCCACTTTGCTGTTTGCTCTGCTGTGTTGGCCTGCTGCCTGTTACTTTTTGCCTATGAGTGAGAAGACTGAATCTAACTCTCTGCATCCTGCAATCTAAAGTTTCTCCATGGGCCTGACTGAGGTTGCCTCCTGTTTCTGAAGTCTCAGGAACATCAAAGACTTCACCTGCCTCTTGCTACCAGCCTCTGGATTCCTCTGCTGAGAGTCCCACTCTGCCAGGGGGGCCAAAATCAGTCCTGGGCCCTTCGAGAAGAGTGTGGTGCTGCAACACAAGAACTTACACAACAACACTGGCGCACCACTTGGAACCGACGCATCACGCTGCAGAAGTACCTCTTTGGCGCTTCCTGCACTGAAGCCACGAAAACCACTTGCCGACTACACAATGCAATTAGCACAACTTACAAAGCCACCCTGGCTTGGCTGACGTAGAACCAGTACTCCTCGCTTCTGGACACTGACACATCAATGACCTTGCCTGATCAGGAAACGACGGATCGCTGCAAACGCGATGCATACCCTCCTCTGCATTTACACATCATCACTGAGCATCGACGCAACAAAGGAACTGTCAGCAGGTCTGCGTGACTCCAATATCCGGCCCGTGCTCTCTTGAGGTCGGACTGAACTTTTAAATTTGCCTCTGTCCAGTGCGACCAGTTAGTCCCAGTTAGAGCTAGTGTCTTCTAAGTACTGCATTTTGGTTCAATCTTTGAACATTCATAACTTGACTTGTGTATGTTGGTTTTTTGTTGTTTTGGTCTTGTTTGACTCAGATAAATATTGGCTATTTTTCGAAACTGAGTGTGGATCCTTTTGAGATGTTTTCACTGTTTTACTGTGTGTGCGCACAAATACTTTACACATTGCCTGTTTAGTTTAGCCTGACCTGTCTGTGCCAAGCTACCAGAGGGTGAGCACAGGTAAACTTTTAGATGTGTATCTTACTTGCCCCGAGTGACATCATTGGAAATCTGTCTATGAGAGGTGCTACTTGTTTAATTTGACTGCCTCATGTGGCATCATGGAGTCAAGTTTGCATAAGAAGTAGGTGGTGGTTTTGGTGGACCTCAGTTCAGTTATGGACTGCAACAGAGGCATTTAGTATTGATAGTGTATTTAGGAAGCTAACTTTAATTGCACAGTTCTAGGAGGGACATTAAGATTTTTCCAGGGGAAAAATGATGAGTTTGTAGAGTGCCAGGTTTCTACTGACTCCTCCAATCTGGCATACCGAAAGAGATATATTTCTGACATGGTTGCGAAAAAGGGAGTGTTGTTAATTGGCCAGGTCGTGATGTCTGATGTTTTATGTGGGCTCGTTTCACCTAATTAGTGTAAAGGGCAGCTAGTTTAGTTTGAGGCTTATTTTAATTTACCCCGTTGCTGGATGGGGCAGGAGAGGCTAACGAGGATGGATGCAGGGGTGAGTGTTAGAGTAGTTGTTTTTCTCACATGTGGATAGTCCTGGACCTAGATCCCCGAGGTGTGCAAGATATTCTTCTTGAAGCTAATAGTTCATAAAATTGCACACCGTGGCCTCATTTTTGTGTGTATGTGTTTATGTGGGTGTGAGTGGTCTGACATCAATTGTCAGACAATGGTGCCCAACTTGGAATACCATGAGAGAGTCCTATGTGTTGTCCTTACCATAGCTCTTGTGGCTGTTGATTTGATATTTGTGTATGCCTGGAGTTTGGGGAGTCAGCATGTAAAACTTTGATGTGAATGTGGCAGAATCAGACTTGTGTTTAATTTAACTTAACATGCAACTGACTCTGCCAAAGCTTACCAGATTTTTGGAGGCACTGGCCTATATAGGATTTTCACACAAAATGCTAGTTGTCTCTCAGGTTTAGCCTTACCGGTCCTGAACTAAACAATCTGCTTTGTGACCTGGTCAATGTTCAAACTAACCTTGCTTACACCCACTTCTCTGCACCATTACCAGGTCAGGTAGCTAACTGCGAAAGATAAGCTCCTCCTCTTCAAGACGTTCGTCCACATCATCTCATCTTCTAACCTCTTCCACAACCTCCCGTAGTAAGATGCTAAAGGTGCTCCATTCTGCACATCTCCACCAACTACATCTTTGAAAGTCCACCAGATGCCCCAATAAAGTTGAAATTCTTCAAACTTGTAGAACAGCTCTTCTTGAATACACTGCCCATCAGCCTTAACTTTCTCCAACTCCACTTTCAAATCTGCTGTCAGGGCACACTGCTTCAGACTTGAGATACAGCAGTGGGAACCTATTCTATGACTTCAACTTCCCTCTCAACAATTCTTGCAGGACAATTTGATATTATTTGTTAAGTACTATTATGTAATATCATTGAATTGTCTGACTTTTCACCTAGACCATTCCATGACCAGCTTGTGCTTCCTCGGTAAAAGAATATTTATACAGATAGCATTCTCTTTCACTGATATATTGCATTCATAGCATGAAAAAGGAAGGTTTATCTGGGAAATAAAAAAATACACAGCTATAGCAAACAACTCGTCACAGACCTTTGCAGCTCAATGGGAGTTCAGTAAACAGGGATGCAGGGCCGCAGATGCTGCGTGAGTCCTAAAGCCGTGTCTGGAGACTCATTGCCCTAGAATTTAGTCATGGATATTTGACTGTGACCTTTAATACGTCTATTTGCATTAATATGAGATGCTCTGACCTTCCTGCCTGTAGAGCTTTTTAAAATATTATTAGCGCTGTTATTCATGCCCTGCACTCATTCAACGCCACAAGTTCCTACTTTATACAGCAGAACCAACTAATTTCCCTTGATGGTAAAGCCCTTCCACTCCTGCTGTGCAATGGAGGCCACTGGTACAAGGAACACGACAGAAGGAAAGTTAATGTTAAGGTTTTTCCTGAGCAATACTCTCCGTTATGGGGCTTTCCGACCTTCAGACACTGGAAACAGTCACCGAAAATTCCGCAGCCATGAGGTACTGCTAAGGCTGGGAATAATCCTACTGAGGCTGGACATAAATTCATTTTTCAATGCCAGGAGAGTGCTGCTGGAGTAAGAAGCTGGAGAGCAGTGGCCTAAAGTAAAATTATGGGCTTCCCCGCAGAATGTGTAAAGGGACTCTTGAGTCCTCCATATCTCACAAATATTCATTGGCCTTGGGAGGAATGGGGCCCCTCTGAATGGTGTGGGGGCCCCTGAAGAGTTGGGGACCTACCTGCTCTGCAAGGGCTGCAAGAGCCCCTGGTACGCACCTGGTGGAGAGATAAAATATAGTATATGGAAATTTCATATCACAAAACTGTTGCCAAATATGAATCATTCCCATCTATTGAACTGCTTCATAACTGAGCTCTTCCATCTCTGTGCACCTTAATACCTGTAATTTGCCTCCACATACCTAATTCCTCTCATCCAACATCCCCATAGCACAGCTAGTCGTTGGGGGACCAGTACACTCATCCTCACTGCCTAGCAGTTTATCTTTTTAATTTTGTAATCCACCATCACTAAGCAAGAAAAGAATGTTATTGGTATTAGAAGGAAGACCCCCAACGTTAGGAAGGGACACACCAAACCACACCCACTACCTCCACGCAAAAAGTTCTGCCTACCACACAATGCTGTGAGCATGGTGCACTGATTCGCTTCTACGCAAACGAGATTTCCCAGCAATCGGACAGCAAGGGCAGCTTTTCAACATAAAATAATTCTTATATAGTCACTTTTTGGTTGAACAAAAGTTTCTGGCGGACATCCAGCCCATTCTTATCCCTGTTCCTTTTTTGCTTCCTTCTGTCATATCACTCCTTTTTCCTGCTGAAGCTCCGGTGCTTACCTTCTTTCTGACTGCCTCTCACATCCAAGTTTCTCACTGAGCCATGGTGAACGTAACCACAATTCACTGTTGCCAGCTTAGTTTATTTTACTTGACTTCATCCATCTGCTCACAATTTGTGAACTACACTTGGGAACATTCACGTCATCTGATTTCAGCTTCTGGCAACGAAAGTCAATCGGTTCCAGTATACAGGGGCCCAATGGAATTATGGAACTGGTGTTTTTCGGACAATTATAGATTTGCTGCATTTGCCACATAATCCATCATCTGCTGCATAATATGCAGATTTTCACACACAAAAATGTGTCTAGCTCGAATGGATCAAAACTTACTAAAAACGCAATGACACGTTGTGTCAGGCAGTGCAAAGCCCTCTGAAAAGGTTGACTAGTCACCTTTCCTATTTTTAGGTGTTAAACTGGTGCCAATGAAGTGCAAACTATGCCCAGAGAGAGTTAACAAGTGTAACAATGTCAAAGTAATCGAATAATACCATTACAAAATTGTGCCCCATTATGCCGCATAATTTAATCAACTCTACTGCATAATGTGGCCTCGTCCGTTGCATAATTTCAGTGGCCCTTAGTATACATCACTAACCTGCTCCGTGTGGTTCTCTGCACCCGACATAGTTTATCTTCCTCATCCATCTCAAACACTCTACCTCTTCCGAATAACCTCGCCAAAATCTGCCATCTTGCACGTTTCGACCCATAACTATCAAATCAAACAACGGAGGCCAGGCTTTCCGTTGCCGGTTTGGATTCTACGCTTTTCTGAAGGATTTTGTAACTCAGTTTGGCCTTGTTAAATTAAAAAGGGCGCAGCTGCAGTTTTCCTCCCTTGCGACAGTATTTTGATTGTGAGCGCATTTGCCCCAATAAAACAAACGCGCTTGCACAGCAGACATTAATACAACTGCTTGTTTTGTTGACTGTGGAGAACTTTAAAATGATGAAGGCGCACTGCAGCTGCATCCTCCAGGGATCGACAGGAGAAACTCTGGACTTGGAGAGCGGCTAACGAAAAAATAATTACACGGGGGGGGGGGGGGGGGGGGGGCATGGTGAGGGATGCTGTTGCCTGACTCCTAGCAAAAAGTCCGTGTGCGTGACCTTGTGACATGGGGTATGGGGCAACAGTGCGGGCGTACAGGAAGCCGCACAAACACAATGTGAGAAATGCAGCTGTTAGATGAAATGACAGCATAATGAAAAAAATATATCACGTGCGGAGGAGGCAATGTTATATCAAAGGACGTGTTTAAGGAGAATGCGGAGTCCGCAATGAGGCCACAAAATGGACAACATGCTGCAACTTGGAGCGAAACAACAAATGGCAGTTCGGGGAAAACATATGCAAGTCACAGTAGTTTTTTATTGAAGCCCTTTTATTTAGAAGGACTGAAAAATAAAAGCGCAAGGTGTGAGAGTTGGAGAACATGTACACATTAATAGGACATGGGCATCGCGGTGTTTAATTTATGTATTTATTTATTCATGTATTTATTATCTCTTGTTACACAAGGTCCATCTAGACTGATTTTACAACGCTTTCCAATCTGTACATTTGTTCTACTCTGATTATACCTTCGAATTTCTTTTGGTGAAAATGAGAGCACGTGGCAGAGTAGATGCGTGAAAGTGAGACCCGGTGACACTTAATGCAGTAAGCGTGACGTAGGCTGGTTGAGCCGACTCCAGTGAGCAGAATTTGAGGCTCGGACAGGAGAGTACGTCACAGTGAGGGGATTATGACGCACACACGCCGAAGAACCTACTTACAGCGACAGCAACACGGAGGTGGGAAGACATTCAGCAGCAAGGAGACCCACAGACCTGCACACACATTTAACATGAATTGTCTCGCGGTGCATACGAGCTATATAAAACATTTAAGTATTTAAGTACACCCCGAGACAGTCAAGATAACGTAGAGCACAAAGGAAGGGAAGAGTGAAATCATGAATATTGCGTAGTAATCGCAGGTAAGAGAATAAATAGCAGTGATGATAACATGTTGGCACAGAGAAGAGCAAGTGACAGTGAGGGAGCGAAACGCACTTTGTGTGCATCCGAGGGATGCGGGAAGGGAAGGGTGGCTGAGTGTGGCTCACCTTCCGCTCTTCCGGCTCTTCCCTCCGTTTTCCGGAGACGCGAAGGCGGCGGAGGAGCCTGAAGCGCAGACACTGCATCCCCCCAACCTCCTAGTGTTGGACTGTCTCAGCAATGAATATATTCCCTTAACCGTGACAGCGGTTCCTACGGAAGATACTCATTACATGTATATCGCCAGTGGCGTAACGAAACCTGAGGGGGACCCCTGCAAAGTCCCTGAAGGGGGGCCCTTCCCCCCTGGACCCAGTCAGTGGCGTGCCGCACGTGCACTGTGTACTGGGATGAGGTGGGGGTGGGGAGTGCCTGGAGCGCTGCACACACATTTGAAAAGTAGGATCTGCGAGCCTCGCAAACAGTGTGATACCTGTTACCGCACGGAACCTATGATTAAGAACGACGACAACATAGGAAAAAGAGGAAAGCATATGCAACCAATGTTCTGAAGTGTCCTAAGAGCTGACATATTTGATATAATCAAAATGTCAGTCTTAAACTAACGAGGCCATGTGTGAAAGGAGTATTGTACTTGCAGTTCACTTCGTACAATGTAAAAGTGGGCTTTGTGGTTCTATAAACAGAAGTACTGTCCCATGTGTGTATTGCTTTTTGCTGATTGAATCTATCTCAAATGTAACTTCGACAATACAAACAGTGAATGTTTGTAAATGAAGGTAACAAGCTTGCGGGAGTTGCATGCGGGAGCGCTGTAAAGGCCGAACGGTACTCACATTGTCAGATAAATTTACAGAACGCTTACCCGAACAGATAGCATGTTACCCAGCACCGATGGCGTACAATGTTGGAGTTTGTGTGTGCAGGGCCTGCAGCGTTTGTGGCATGGAAAGACCTGATCCACAAAACTCTTGGAATGCACAGGGACAACTGAAAGCCGAACAAGAGAGGGGCAGCAACGTGCCAGAGAAATGGAAAAATATAACACAACACACTGAAAGTGTGGAATAAGCCCAAAGTGGAGTGTGTGTGTGACTCCCAAGGTTATGAGTCTAATGTCAAAGACACACCGCGTCAAGAATGGTGTGCGTAAGCAGAGGTATGTGTAAAATAGAAGGATAGACACGACCTTGTGCAAGGGACAGGCCAAGGGAAATTGTTCTACTCAAGCAAATGTCTGAACAATTGACCGTAACAATGGAGCTTGTGATACATGAGCAAGTCATTAAAGGTGTAGTGAGACGGTGTGGTAAACAGTAGCAAGTCGTTTAAGGTGTAGTGAGGAAATGTGGTACACAAGGTGAGTGTTCCATGAACAGGATTAAGAGTCGTAGATTGCACATTGAGTTGAGTGTGCAATGAACATGGATTGTGAGAGGTGAAATACAAATGATTACTTGTACATAATAAAATGCATAGTGGATAACATAGCACACAACCATGAGTCAATTCACCATAATACCAGGGGAAGCGGAAGTGATATCACTCGACATTTAACCTTTACTTTCACTCACACGCATGCTTAAAATTAACCCATTTTTACACATATACAGCCTCGTTCTCACATACCCACACGCTCACACACAAACGTGCTCACAACATACATTTTAAATCAATTTTTACTTACCTCAGCTTCCAGGGAGGGTCATATTACATCACATTGTAATTCTTTATTTATTAGCCTAATTGTGAATAATAAAACAGTATTTACGATTAATGTTACAAAGAATTGACAAAAGAACAAGGAAAGTGGAGCTGCCCTTATCTGCCCGTCGTTGTTTTTGCCACCTCTGAGGCCAGGGGTCGTAGCTGCGACCACTAAATGACGACTATGCACACAACGGGTGTGTATGTGTGTGTGATCAAGAAGCACAGGTGATAGGCACGGACACGAGTGTTCAAAAACAGGATGGTAAGAGATTGCCTGCTGCAGGAGATGCGTGTGTACCACGGCCAGGGACATGAGTAGCTGCGGACAATGAGTGAGGAGACGGCTCGGACTACACAAGGACATGGGAGTCTGATGGCCAGGGATAGTGAGAGGCTTAGTACGTACACACTGAGAAGCGTCGTGCGCGCGGCACTGGTGTACGGGCGAGTGTGGCGGATGGGCGGAGCAGGGGACCACGGACGTTAAGGCGCCACGTCCCTCTGTCAAGCAGTCCCCAACGTGAGCGCTCTCCTGATTCCCTGGCTTCCCTCGACGTTTCAGACTCACTCTAGGGATTGGTTGCTGAAAAAAAAATCGCAGAAGATCATAATGCCTCTGTCTCTCTTTGTGGGCTGAGCTATCATATTAAATAAATACCCAGAGGAGCTGTAAGAATGCAAACACAAAATTGAGCAGCTGTGGCTTCCCGCATCCTAGCAGCAAATATTTGTCCTTCGCCTACGCTCCTGTGTGGATTCTGCAATCCTCGGCGGCTCCGCTGTTTATCCTGGCTCTATTAAGGTGTGCTGAGAGTACACAACTCTGCAGTCGTTCTCTGGCGTTACTCTGGCTTGTCTGTGTTCAATTATTATTCAGTGTATGTGCACTAAATTCAAGGTGTAGTTATATTCAATGCATATGCACTATATTCAGTGCGCAGATATATTCAGTGTATCTGTACCCAGCCTTGGGGTATTACTGCACACCCTGGTCTGCTTTTTTAGGGGTTCCAAAGGTGTGTGCTAAGAGACACAGAACATTTTGGCACCCCTCATGAAAGTCAACGAAAAGATTTTAAAGACGTGAAGTCTTCGATATGGTTCGCTTTACCAGATTAAAACAGCTCTTTAAATGGAAAAATAGAAGTGTAGGTACCCACTATTTAGAGTACCCGTTTGCTCCTGAGAAGTGCTGGTACTGTACCAATTAAAATAATGACTTCCTCGAATTTATGTAGCATACGTCCTAACGTTTTGCATAGAATACGTTTTTCAGAGAACAGTCAGTGTTCTCCTGGCCAAGGACATTTTGCACAGAAAGCTCCACAAAAATAAACTTGTAGTGAAAGCTTCTACAAAGTGTGTGTGTGTGTATATGAGAAAACAGGGCTACCCAAGTAGGGGCGGGGGGAGAGTCCAGAGTTGGTAGTGGTGAGGCCTCACCTGACCCCAAGGACGTCCTGAGTAGTCAGGCAGCTGTCCAGCGGCAGGGTGTTGCCCCTGCACTGACAGAATAGAGAGTGGAAGGAGAGTGTTTGTCGCAGCCTCTTCTGGGTGCTGACCTTCATGGCAGCACTGCCCTTGCCCTAGGGGATAGACCCCAGGGCCAAAGGCAAAGTAGGCCCCCTGACTCTGTTGGTCATGGTGGGGTTGCTCAAGTGTTGAGTGACCTGTTTAGATAAGCTAGGTGTTGCCCCAGCAAGATTAGGGCTAGGGGAGGTGGGCACCTCACTACCCACGTTGGCAGGGAGAGAGGAGCAAGACCTCCTAGAGGGAAGGTTCAGTTTAAGATGGGTCCTTTCACTGTTGGGATGGGTTCACTTCCAGAGGGAGTGGCCATGACAGGAGGATGTAAGGCAGAGTAGTCCCTGCAAAGGGACAGCCAGTTTATTTCACTGCCTTCCACAGCTGACAAGCCAGGAAGACTCTCCCAGGGTTGAGCTGAGTCGCCTGGGCGTGTAGGTGGGGGGAGTGGGGAGAGGGGCTTGTGTGAGAAAACAGGGCTGATTGCAAAGGCCCCCTAACTTTTTGCTACCATTTTTCACTTTTTGCTGGTGTTTTCCTGACTCTGATGGTGCCCTGGGTACTGCTAACCAGTCCCAGGGCCTGTGCTCTGTGTAAAATGAGTATTCAAGTTAGTCTAATCATAATTGGCTATGCCAACCTACCCATAAGTCCCTAGAACATGGCAGGGCATGTAGGTTTAGGGACCTCATCAAAAGTCGTGCACCCATAGGTGCCCTGCTGAGGTGCACAGTGTCATTTTAAAGGTAGGTCTACCTTGCTGGCTTCTTTCAAATTAAAGTTATATGCAAATTCGACTCTAGAATTAAAAGAACTTCTAAAGTCTTAAACTGTCATATTTTTATATATAAGTCACTTCTAAGGTGTGCCCTATGTGCCCCTAGAGTTGGGTGCCATGCAACTATAAGCATGGACCTTATAAAAACAGTTTTATAAGCCCTGGTGAGGTAAAACAACCAAATTAGTTTTAGTGAATGGCCTCCATAGGCTAAAATGGGGAGACTTCCTTTAATTAACAAAGTCCTCTTAAGTGTCAGATACCTCAAGTTTGGTATCAAATTAATTGTTATAATAAATCCCACAACGTACAATTGTTGGAGTTAATATAACTAGTTCAGGTAAAGAGTTTTAAACTCTACCTAAAAAGTTGCCATCTTCAGCTCTGTACTGCCCTTTTCTGATTGGTCAGCCTTGATGAGGTGTGAAGTGGCCTGGGCTGAACAGAAAGAAAGTGCGTGGGAGGGGAAGAACTACCTCAGCAGATGGGGAAGCAGGAAGGGGAGCTGCCAAACTGGTCTTCAAAAGCAGAAAAGGACATCTGGAGCAACCCAACACCTCCGTCACATCCTGCAATCCCAGACAATTAGGTGCCCCCTTGATTAGATTAGGAGAGAGAGGTGTGTTTAAGGTTTTTAGCTACACCAGTGGGTGGGCTCAGCCAGATGTAACCTCCAAAAATCAGTTTCAGCCATGATAGATTTTTGAAGAATGTTGCTCCCTGGGATTGATTTTTGCCACACTTCCCAGGAAGTGGTCATCAAAGGTGGAAGGGTCCTGCATCTGATTGGAGAACCAGGATCCCCCTGATTTTCACCCAGGAGCAAGGATAAATGTGGCAGACCTGCACCCTCACCTCAGTTCCCTACCAGATCCCTACAAGGAAGAACATCAGGCGATGAAGGACTGCCCTGCTGGACCCCTGACATGCACCTGGACACTGCACTCTGAAGGACTGCATCAGCTGCAAACTTGGGCTCCACCACAAGAAGGCCTGTGCCTGGCTTCAACTGGTTCAAGGAGGGACTGCCTGTTTGCTACAGGTGAAAAATAGCGAACCAGAGTCCCCTGCATCAAATCCTGAAGAAACTGATCAGCTGACCACTGTCCAGTGGCCGTTTTGGAGTTTGAGCCAGTTGCATTCTGGGTGTTGTAGTCTGCACCCCTAAAGGTGAAACTCAGAGCTTCTGGAACCTCGGGGTGAGCTGTGGACACCAAAATAACCTTAAAAGACCTTCTGGAAGAAGATCCAGAAGTTTGGAGAACTTTTTGGCAAAAGCTCCATTAAGGGACTGACCTGCCGCGGCAACTCTATCCAGTTTGCCTCACCTGCGACCAGGCCTGACTTGCAGGTTCATCCCACTGAAGAAAATCTCCAAAACAGTAACTAAGTCCGAAAGTAGAAAGTTGACCAGGACCTCCCGAGGAGTGTATCCAAAGAGGGCACCAGGGACGTCTGATCAAGATTCAGGTTCGGCCCAGTTGAAGGATTTTCATCTCGAAAAATCGTCTAAGTCCAAAAGTAGAAATCTTCACTGAGGGATCCCGCGATGTGTATCAGAGGAAGGGCTCCAAGGAGGTCGGATCGGACTGGTGACTTCGTCCCGCTGAAGAAAATCTTCAAGAAAACGACTAAGCCCAAAGGTAAACTTTTGACAGAGGCCTCCCAATTGCTGTAGCCAAGCAGAGCTTCATCGCAGTCGGCCTTAAACTTTGAGATTGACCCGGTCGAGGTGCAACCAGATAACCAGATTGGCGCTATTCCTTTCTATGTGCTAAAAAACACAAATTCTTGAAAAATTCATATCTCTGGTTCCCCGTATCTGATTTTATTTGTTTTGGTGTCGTTTTAAAGATAAAAATATTCTATATTTTTATAAATTGATGTTGGATTTTTTTTGTGTTTTGTGTTTTACTTATTTACTGTTTTGTGATTGTTAAATGCTTTACACACTTGTTTCCTAAGTTAAGCCTTGTCGCTTGTTGCCAAGCTACCAAGGGTTTAGCTGGGTTTAATTTATTGAGACCTAACTGGACCTAAGTGGAGGTTAGTGGCCTATTGCTAAGTGTAGGTACTCATATGCCCTTACCAATACGTCGGATCAAGATTCAGATTCGGCCCGGTCGAAGGATTTTCATCTTGAAAAATCGTCTAAGTCTGAATGAAGAAATCTTCACAGAGGTCTCTCGCGACTCGTATCCGAGAAAGGGCTCCAGGGAGGTCGGATCGAACTGGCAACTTCATCCTGCTGAAGAAAATCTTCAAAAAAATGACTAAATCTAAAGGAAAACTTTCGACCAAGGCCTTCCGCTTGCTGTAGCCGAGCAGGGCTCCATTGCGGTCGGCCTTAAACTTTGACTTTGTCTTGGTTGAGGTGCGACCTGAAGACCAGATTGGTGCTATTTGTTCCTATGCAGAAAAAAAACACGAATTCTTTAAAAATTCATATCTCCGGTTCCCAGTTCCCCTTATCTGATTTTATTTGTTTTGGTGTCATTTTAAAGATAATAATATACTCTATTTTTATAAATTGGTGTTGGATTTTTATTGTGTTTTGTGTTTTACTTATTTACTAATTTGTGATTGTTAAATGCTTTACACACTTGTTACACACTAAGTTAAGCCTTGTCGCTTGTTGCCAAGCTACCAAGGGTTGACCTGGGTTAAATGTATTGAGACCTAACTGGACCTAAGTGGAGGTTAGTGGCCTATTGCTAAGTGTAGGTACTCACCTGCCCTTAACAATAATCCACCTTCCAACAATGTATATTACAGGGACGTCATAATTAGGAAACAGAATAAAAAAAAAACCCATAGAAATTCACCTGTTAGTGTTATCTGAAGTAACTATAACTCATGTCCTAAGGCAACTATAACTTACGCCCCTGCCATGCACAGTTTTTTCATCAAAAATGTTACTGCACATTTTACATTGATATTATCAATTATGTTATCAAAGATGTCATGTGTGCCATAATTTGTGGGGTACTTAGCAGTAAATGGCAAGGGCATGAGTTATAGTTACCTTAGGGCACAAGTTAGAGTTACTTGAGATAACTCTCACTATAACAGGTGAATTTCGATAATTTTGTTCGCTTAAAATATGAGCCTAACTATAACATCCCTTTAACTATTGTTTTTTTAAGTGCATTTGTATGTTTTTTATTCTATTTCCTAACAATAACGTCCTGTAACCTTTGTTTTTTTTGGCAAATATCCCTGTGTTTTTAACCTATAGTAATTATCATTACTATAAGTTAATCCAACCACTGCAGCGTGTGCGATGGCGGTTGGCCGCAGAGCCTGTGGCCAAACTATGTGGCCAACCCCCCTAACCACCCAGCATCTCTTCACCACAGTTTTAAATTATGCTTCAGGTTTTGATCAGTGAGCGTGCAGAAATAACCAATGACCAGAATGTGAGCAGCTCTTGCTCATGCCACTTCTTTTTTTGTACTTTTTTTAAAACTATGAAATGCATCTTTGCGTCAAAAATTGATAGAGTGACCCATTTTGTGCTTAAACATAGTGCTCAGCGATGGAATTGTATTTCCCATAATTTCCTAGAAATTTAATTTAGCAATATGAAAGGAAATTACTCATATTTCGCACATCCCAATTTGATTCTTGACGCTGTTTGTCATCCTACCATTCTCCCACTGTCACTGTACTACTGTTTTTCTCTTCTCTTTTTTTTCTCCCTTTTCTGCCTTTTCCTCTTGTTCTGCGTCAAAGTCTGATATAAAATAAATCCCAAAAGTCAAAAATATGTGCCTTTGCCCACCACCTTCCACCATCAGCACAAAGTAAGCAGAGGACATATCTCTTCTCGCTCTTGTTTGATTAACTCACCTATGGCTGCCAAAGTGCTGCACTATTTTTTGTTGATTCCTTCTTACACGCTATCTGTCATCTTATTCACCCATTTTTTTCTCCCTCCTCCCCGTCCTATCTTTTTTTATCATTTTGTGCTCTGAAGCGCATGCTACACCTGGATGTCAACACATTGTAAAAGCTAAATAAATAAATAGATCTTTGTAACTTTGGAGGCCACAGCCTCTCAGGTGTAATGCTCTATGGTCTCTTCGGACTCTTTCTTGCATGTGGAAGTGGCGTTGAATAAACAACCTTGAACAAGATCTGTAATCCCAAAGTCAGGAAGCTCAAGTGAAAATTAAATTACATTGGAGATATTTGCTTCATTTTGGGAATTTCACATTACGCTTGTTCTGCAAAATTCCCAAAGTTACATCATTACTGTATTGTACTTGTGGAAACTTTCCCGTGAACACTCAGAAATAACGTGACTGGCCAGAATACAAATGCTTGTCACTTGCATTACTTGTGTCTCTCACACTATTGATTTTCTGCAAAGTGTGTCCTTCCAGAAACAAATGATGCATTTCATGCTACAACGTAGTACTAAATGGCAGATGTGCATTTTGCATAATTACGTGCAATTTTACATAATTGTTTTGAAACTTCACAGAATTAGGTGAAAGCAAATTACATGAATTCCACACATCCTTAACCTCATTCTTGCAGGTTCATTCTGATAAAATAGATTTTTGGTTGAGGGTGTTGTGAGCCCTTTCTTAAGTAGCAGCAACGAACGGTGCCAGGGTGGACCACAAAAAGTCAGTAAATTAAGCTGTTCTTAACCCTATGGTATCTTGGTGCAAAAGCGACCAGGCTTAACTTAGAGGCAATGTGTAAGGTATTTTTGCAGGACTCAAACAGTAATAATTTGAAAACACAACTTAATTTTTTTTTACCAATTTAGAAAAATAGAGCAAAATGTAATAAATTATTTGACACCAAAACAACAAATATCCAATCAGTGGGTGGAGTGTGCTCCATAAGAAAGATGGCCACCCTGTAATACGTTCTGCTGGAGATCTCCTTAATACATTGGGGAAAGAGTTCCAGGGGCCGAGAGAGTGGGAAGAGCTGTGACACGGATGCCTCCTAAGAGAAGATATGGCCCCCTTCACATCTTCTTTGAGTGAGGCCGAGAGGAGTGCCCTGCCGATTATTGAAAGATGGTTGAGGTGAGTCTCCGTTGGAGAGTGCCGCAGTTTCATTCCACATCATGGCAGACTCTTGCTGACAGTGGTGGTGGGTGCTGGCACTGCCATCCCAGTTCAAAGCGGTAAGTTGCCTCCCACCATACACACATGCAGACGGACCCATCCAGGCCCGGACTTCTTCAGAGACCGCGCCATTGATGACGGCAACATGTAACCATACTCTTTCTGACCGACTTGCTCACCAACCCTAGATGGGCCTTTGACTACATGGCAAGTGCAGGTGGGTGATGACGGAGGTTGCTAGTGTTGTCACCCTAGATGAATGTACCAAGCAGCCTCCTGCTCCCATGCATTTTCACAGGTTTTTTCCAGGCTGGCCCTCATGAAGTCAGCGGCAACGACTCTGTGAAAAGATGATCCCCTACTCATCTACTATCCAACCCCACATAGGCTTACAAATGCCTGATTTGCCCAGGGAAGGGGATAAGGAAGGTGCTGGTGCTGCCATTTTAGTTTTACAGTGGTAAGCTACCCCTTATACCTCACACATGCATTCACGTAAGTGCTGCTACATGAACTTGGCTGTTAGAAATGGGGATTTTGGTTGGCAGTCAGGTTACCCTCTGTCCAAGCAAGAACCCTCACTCTAGTCAGGGTAAGTCACACACAATCCAAATTATCCTGTGCCCACCCTCTGGTAGCTTGGCACGAGCAGTCAGGCTTAACTTAGAAGGCAATGTGTAAAGTATTTGTGCAATAAATCATACAATAACACAATATAGCACCACAAAAATACACCACACCGTGTTTAGAAAAATATAGAATATTTATCTGGATATTTGTAGATCAATACAATAAAAGATGCAATAAGAATTTGTAGAAATATCACTGAAAGTGATTTAAAGTGTCTTAAGTCTTTAAAAAGCAAACAAAGTCTCTTTCAACCACAAAGTACCTGGTTTGGAGTGGAAAATCTCCGCAGAGGGCCGCAGAGGAGGGGATGCGTGGAAAAATGGTGTGTGCGTCGGTTTCGCCCCTTCACACACGGACTTGCGTCGTTATTTTTCACTTGGGGAAGACGTGCGTCGTTTTCCGGCACGCGTGCCGACTCCTTCTATGGTTCGCAGGATTACCAGATGTCCCAGGGTCTGTGCCTGGAATCCTAGACTTGTTAACCGGCTGCGCGTCGTTCTGGGGAGCTGTGCGTGGAATTTTCTTCCTCACGGCAGGCATCGCGTCGATTTCCTCTCTGGAAGTCGGGCGGCGTTGTCCAGGCGAGGCCGTGCGTCGAAGTTCCGGTCACACAGTAGGCGTCGCGTCGAGCAGCGTCTTTCAGGATCGGCGTGTGGTGAATTTCTCACTGCGGAACAAGCTGTGCGTCGAATTTTTCGGCGCACATGGTGTCCAGTTGAAAGAAAGAAGTCTTTTTGGTCCTGAGACTTCAGGGAACAGGAGGCAAGCTCTATCAAAGCCCTTGGAGAGCACATTTACAGCCAGACAAGAGTTTAGCAAGCCAGCAGGTCAACAGCAAGGCAGCAGTCCTTTGTAGAAAGCAGACAGGTGAGTCTTTTGAGCAGCCAGGCAGTTCTTCTTGGCAGGATATAGGTTCTGGTTCAGGTTTCTTCTCCAGCAAGTTTCTGAGGTGGTAGGGCAGAGGCCTTGTTTTATACCCAAATGTGCCTTTGAAGGGGGGGAGACTTCAAAGAGTGGCTTCGAAGTGCACCAGGTCCCCTTTCAGTTCAATCCTGTCTGCCAGGGTCCCAGTAGGAGGTGTGGCAGTCCTTTGTGTCAGAGCAGGCCCCCCACCCTCCCAGCCCAGGAAGACCCATTCAAAATGCAGATGTATGCAAGTGAGGCTGAGTACCCTGTGTTTGGGGTGTGTCTGAGTGAATGCACAAGGAGCTGTGAACTAAACCTAGCCATACGTGGATTGTAAGGCACAGAAAGATTTAAGTGCAGAGAAATGCTCACTTTCTAAAAGTGGCATTTCTAGAGTAGTAATATTAAATCCAACTTCACCAGTCAGCAGGATTTTGTATTACCATTCTGGCCATACTAAATATGACCTTCCTACTCCCTTCAGATCAGCAGCTGCCACTTCAACAATGTATGAGGGCAGCCCCAATGTTAGCCTATGAAAGGAGCAGGCCTCCCAGTAGTGTAAAAACGAATTTAGGAGTTTTACACTACCAGGACATGTAAACTACACAGGTACATGTCCTGCCTTTTACCCACACAGCACCCTGCTCCAGGGGTTACTTAGGGCACACATTAGAGGTGTTTTATGTGTAGAAAAAGGGGAGCTTTAGGCTTGGCAAGTACTTTTAAATGCCAAGTCGAAGTGGCAGTGAAAGTGCACACACAGGCCTTGCAATGGCAGGCCTGGGACAAGGTAAAGGGGCTACTTGAGTGGGTGGACCAACCAGTGCTGCAGGCCCACTAGTAGCATTTAATCTACAGGCCCTAGGCACATACAGTGCACATTACTAGGGACTTATAAGTATATTAAATAGTCCAACTGGGTATGATCCAAAGTTACCATGTTTAAAGGGAGAGAGCATATGCACCTTAGCACTGGTTAGTAGTGGAAAAGTGCGCAGAGTCTAAAAGCCAGCAAAAACAGAGTCCAAAAAGTGGAGGGAGGCAGGCAAAAAGTTAGGGGTGACCACCCTAAGGCATGTCAGGTCTAACATTGGCTACATGAGATCAACACACCTGCTGTGAAGATAAGTCCTTTTTAGGGGCTATCTGGGGTAACACGGGCACTACCAACACCATTCCCCTTCTATACCATAAGGGGTGGACTAGATGGTTGAGCTGTTCCTCAAATAGTGCAAGAGGTGGGCATCTTGGATTGGGCTCCAGCCCTACTGCACCCATAATGATACAGTGAACTGCCACTTATAACAACATCTGAAGGCAATCCATACAGAGAAGTTACATTGACTCACTGCACTGGAAAACCTAAACTTACTTGGAAGGGTGGCACTGCTGATGCTAGTTCATGTGGAAAACCTATCCATAGATGTCACTGATCATCTTAATGTTGAGATGGAAGATGTTGCAGAAACTAACTTTCTCAGAAGCGGTGTCTGGTGCTAGGAGAAAATCACAGATGAGTGTTATGTCAGGGGAGCAAGCCATCAACAAGGAGTTGCTCATGAAAGAACTGAAAGATATCTAAAGCTAATGCATACAGATGCAGAGTCCTTGACTGCTACGATGAGCGAATTGAAGTCTGTACACTCTGAACTGTCTACTTTCAAAACTAATCTAAACATGGGAGACTCCAGGATAACGACAATGGCGGACATATTTTTTTCATAACCCCCCTGTCTAATGACAGGCAATATGGTCCCTCCAGTAAACAGTCACAGACCTAGAGAATCACAGTAGGCGAACAATGGGCATTTGTGCGGCATGCGTGAAAAGGAGATGACATCCTGGACTTTTTACGTAACGTATTTTCACTCCTACTCTATATGGAATTTCTAATCCCTTTGGAAGTTGAAAGAGCACACAGGCTAAAACAAGATGGGCCACACATCAAATTTCCCTTGGCTGATTATAATGTGTCTTTTGCACCAAGCCCAGCAGATTTTAAGACTAGCACACCAACATGGCCCCTTCACCTACAAGGAAAAGCATTCTCTGCAGACTTTCCCTATGACATGCGTGTGCTGCCTTGAAAATTCCTCTTTCTTGACCCTCTACTGAAACAGAAGGGGATCTGGCACTGTCTGCTGGACCCGGTCACGATGGTCCTGACTATCGATGGATCAACTTGAGAATTTACAAGGTGGACGTGGATAAATTCCTCAGGCCCTTCATTGACTTCCAGTATTCTCAGCATCCCAAGCTATACATTTTTCCCACTCCCCCCTATGTCAGGCAAGTAACAATAAGGGATTAGCCTCTGTGACACCAGGATTTGCTCTCCCTTTTAAGTTTACAACAGTAGCCCTTAAACTCACAACCACCTGCCTTGGGAACCCTGGTGCCCCACTGTCCCTTTGTCTTTGTACAGAACCAACCTACTAGTGCAAATTATAATATTCGAGGTTATCAACTGAATGATCTCCCTCTCAGAATTGCCTTCGACCCTTAGCAAAACCACACAAGATAACCAAATGTGAATTCCATGAATAAACAGCTCTCGGAGTGGTCACTCAATGTACATCGAGGAAAAGACTATGTGCAACACAAGAAGATTCTGACCTTTTTAGGATCAAATAAACTAGACGTAATGCTCATTCAGGAGATACACATGTCCTTATCAGAAACAGGCAGGCAAAGAACAGACTGGGTTTTAAAGGTGATTGCCACCTTAAATGCAAGACTCCCACTACCACAAACTACGCCCAAGTCACAGCCGGGCAGGAAAGGAACAGTGGCTATTCTTCTTCACAAATGCTTTGCAGCAAAACTACGACAGACCTGGACTGACCCTCAAGGTAGATCAGTGTTTGCAAGAGTCAAATTTCAATCCCAAACATACATGGTGGCTCCTTCTACGCACCAACAGGTAACAAGAATGATTTTTTTCTCTAAACTTAACAGAATCTTGACAGAAGCAGGGACACAAGTGCTCATAATAGGCAGTAACTGGAACCTTGCCCCAATCCTATTTTGGATTGATCCGGACATCCAGACCTACATCACAGTTCTGAGCTAGGCATTTACGTGACATACTAACCGATCATAGGCTAGTAGACGCTTGGAGGCTTCCTCACGGAGTGTCAGGGATTACCCCTTCTACTCATGTCCTCATAATGTAGAATCCCACATCATCTATTTTCTTCTTAGTTTCTGCCTTCTGATGAAAAGTTTCTCCTGTGCGCTAGGGGTTCAATGTGTTGCGGATTATGTCCTGATTTCTTTAGAACTCAGTTGTATCCTCCAATTGCCTCGTGACAGAGTCTGGAGAATGGATACCCATAGTTAAATATTTGCTGATAATAAACAGAAACTGTCAGTCTACCTACAGGAATATGTGGATTACAACAAGCGCCTAATCTCCTCTCTTCAAATCCTGTGGGCAGCATGTAAAGCATGCATGAGAGGCCTGATGATCAGGGACTCAACAGCAGCGAAGACACACTTCTGCGATGCAGGCTTGCCTTAGAAAAAGAGATTCTGACTCAAATCACCTACAACTGTGAATCCATGCTTTACTCATGACCAAAAAGGTTGAATTAAACTCCCTGTTTACAGAGGCCACTGAAAAGTCACACCTGAGACTCAGGAGCTGCCACTATAAATAAGGAGAAAAAGCAGCAAGGTTACTTGCTTTCCAGCTGAAGCAGCAGGCAGTGGAATCCACAATACCCACTATATATGGACAACATTGCAGAATAGCCACTCATTAGAAAGGCATTGTTATAGAATTTGCATGGTACTACTCTCCCCTATATGCTGCGGGAGCCCAAGTTGATAACAATCACAAAATCTCGTTCTTCTGAGACCGTCCTATACCATGCCTGATGCTTGACAGTTAAGCAGCTCTTGACAGAGAAATAACAGATGGTGAAGACACTGAAGCCTCTAAAGCAATGCCAACACGAATGGACAGATTTTCCATAAAGTTCTGTAAAACCATGGCTGAATATTCTGTGCCATTGCTGGGAAAACTGTCTAGAGCAGATAATCCACAAACCCCTCCCTTACCAAATGTACACAGGCCTTAATGACTCTGATACCAAATATACCACTTGTGATGCAAAAATTACTGTATGATTTCTCTCATCAATTTAGATATGAAGATTTTTGCCAAAATCCTAGGCAATAAACTCAAAAGATATATCCCATCCCTCATCCACACCAATCAAATGAGATTTGTTCCAGTACGACCATCACACGGCCATCTATGAAGACTATCCCTCCTTCTCTGGTTCTCCAGGAATTACATCACTGAATAGATTTCCATCTCCCACGATGCTGAAAAGGCTTTTGATTAGGTAGAGTGGGAGTACCTTTACAGAACCCTGAAGCCCCAAGGTATTGGTCCTGCATTCCTCATATGGCTATATTATGTACTAATGGCACTAATGCAACGGCTTCCTATCTCCTCACTTGAGCATCGAAGGGAGGAAAGACCATGCAGGAGTGCCCACTCTGTCCCCTACTTTTCATCTTTATCTTGTAACCCTTGCTGATAATTATTTGCAAAACACCAGCAGTGGAAGGAATACCTATGCCAGCAGGCGTCTTGAAGTTAATGCTTTCTGTTGACAATATGTTGCTAACCGTATCGTCTCCAGCTGTTTCAGTCCCTGCTATAATGGGAAATCTTGATTGATTCTGGATCTTCAGTGGCTATTTAGTCAACTGGTCCAAAAGCAGGCCCCCTCATGACCCCTATTACAACAGTAGACAGCCCACATAGCCTACAGTTCCGGTGGATGTCAGTATGAATTAAATATCTAGGAGTTTAAATTCAGGCTAACATAGACCACATGGTATTCAACAATATCGACTGTCTCCTGGATCAGATTCAAAGATATTTCATGACATGACAACATCTCACTGTGGGGAAGGGTCCAAACTGTCAAGATGGTTGTGGGCCCCCACTTTAATTATGTCTTTGGCATTCTGCTAGTGCCTGTCCACCTTCCAAAGTTATGCCATTTAGATTCTCCGATCAGGTGATACATCTGCCAAGGAGATGCCCAAGACTCTCAGTAACTAAGCTGTATGCAAATACCACCTCTGAGGACTCCAACTTCACACTCTTGAGATCTAACATGTGACAATTCATGTTTCTCAGTTCTCCTACTACTTCCACCCCCCTCTTGAACGGGCTCTTTCTAGAGAAATATATTCAAGAACAACCCAATAATATTTTTGTTGTGTATAAATGGGCCATGACACCAGTGGCATGCACCAATCCAATAATTCAAGGCACCCTGAAGATATGGGAAGCAGGTTACAGAACTCCTAAACAAAAGGGATGCGTCCAGTCCTCAGCTTCACTCTGGCACAACACAGAACTTTCCCTGGAAGAAGAGCTACTCACATAGCCCCTGTGGTCTACGAAGGGAATTGTAACACTAGACAATTTAATTTGTAATAGGCATTAAATTACCTACATTATCTTCAAATAAAAGCTATACTTTAACGGAACCGGTGGATGACCCACAGGCCCTGGGTTACTCTACATTCCACTGGTATCTATCCAAGTGGGGTTCGTACAAGAAACCCATCACAGGCCTCTTTTACAGTGTTACAGACCACACATACTCAAAACCCACCACAACCCACCTGTATAAATACTGGAAACCCCATCTCTCAACCTCCCTGATTGTAACCGAATAAGTAGAGCTTTTCTACTACCATGACAAGAACCAAAGGGAGGCACAACTGAAATGTAACCATTTTAAGGGGCATATTTAAAAAAAGTGGCACTGCACACATTTAAAATACGGCGCACTATGATGGCAGTTAGAGGACTAGTATCAACATTTTTGACGCTAGTCCAGCGTTTACAGTTTAATGCCTGCTCTAAGTAGGATTTAAAAGTGCCGAAACAAATGGCACAATGAAATCTCTTACATTTCCTTCCAAATGTTTTGGCCGCCCTAACCGGGGAACACCTCTTTGCATACCTTATGCCTTGCACAGGCATAATGTAGCGCAAAGGGTTACAAATGCATGCATTGTGCCACTTTGTAAATATGGCACAGTGTTTTTGGTCTTTTAATGCCACATTAGCATCACAAAAATTACACTAATTTGGCCTTGTAATGGCTCTGGGGGCTCTTAAATATACCCCAAAGATTCTTCTCAGCTGGCATTGGTCAACCTTTAAGCTCCATAGGGCAAAGTTAGGTCTTCTTCTTACTGGAGGTGTGCTGGAGATGTGGACGTGTTTGTGGAGACGCAATACACGTAGTATGGAGATGCCCGGTTCAACCCTCCAGGTCAGCTCTTTGAGATACTCTTCAGAATGCTACAGACCTACAGATCCAACTTTCCCTAGATCTACCCCAACTGTATTACAAACAATGTGGATGAACTCTGTTCACATGAAAAACACTGGCTTGACACTTCTCTGACAGTGGCTACAATTAGCATCCTGATACACTGGAAATTTGCTACTTCATCATCAGTAGAAGAATGGGCATTGACTATGACTGAAAAAGCATCACATGAGAAAGTGAGCTATAAACTGAATAATTAGATGGCAGTGTTTCGAGATATTGAGACCCTTTCTGTTTTCATAACTTTAGGTACCATTTTCTCGAAGGAGCTAGCCCCATTTGTATTTCCTCTTTACCTAGAACATAGACACTCACCCACAAATCGAACTAAGTTAAAAGCAGGCGTCAAAGCCTCTGACCCAAGACATAGACCCACCTAAATTAACAAGCCAAAGATATAGACCCACCTAAATTAACAAGCCAAAGATACCTAGACTGGTGATTACGCTAAAAGGACCCCTCCTCACAAGATATATATTTGTTTTTACATACTATCAGCCAGCAACCCACATAATGAACTCAGTCACTGGTTATCTTAGTTGTGAGTTGAGAGCCAGTGTCACTCAAGACCAGGCCTATCTCTGGCTTCAGGGAGGATAGCTAGTTACTAGCACAGTCTTGAGGGAGCTCAGGTATGTCCCGGTAGTCACCAAGCCAAAAGCAGGGCCATGGTGTACATGTTGAATGTTGGATGAAGGCTAATGTATGAGATGATGATGAGACAATGGAATTTCCTCTTACAGAAGTGCAAGTTGGTGAGTGACCATGCTCACAAGTTAGTCACTTCTCACCAGTCTAGTTACCTTCCCCTATCTGTTAATCATCATCTTCCGTTTTTAGTGAGGTGGTCACTGCAGGGCTGTGGGTCAATCAGAATGTTTATGAGAACCCCTTACGCAGTTCCAGGAAATCCTTCCTGGAACCTCGTAAGCGATTCTCATAAACTTTCCACCTGGCAAATTGGAAGAGGTTAGTATCAGATCTCTTTAAGCATGAACTTAGACTCAGGGAAACAGCCTGCAACTTGCTTCCCAGAATACTCCCTTATCTGCACCACGTTGGTCTTTGAGTAACTGGCTTTCAACCGCAAATATGTCTTCTTTTTTCAGAGGAGCTGGCCAGAAGTTCAGCTTCAATCAGTTAAAGGAGAGAGATGCTTTGTAATTTATTTTCCAATGATTTGTAGTATTTTCTCTCTTAAACATTGTTTAGCCAAATTGCCATGGACAGCACTTTTAGAAAAAATTGAGCTGTAGTTGAAAACTCGGGGATGGAGTCTTTAAGGACCTGAAGTGAGTTGGGCACCATTCACTGAACACATCAGAGGTTTGGTCCCTTGTTCCAGCTTTAAGACTTGCAAGGTGCATGGAAAGCGTTATCTATGTACCAAAACAACACGGTAATATTACTAACAACTCATTGGTCTCCTGTTTGCTGCTGAAGGTTAAATAAAGCGCATGGAGTTGACACTACAGAGAGTAGATAGCTCTCTTAGAGCCCTGTTTACTTTGTATATTTTTGAGCCTCCAGTGGGTATCAAGGAGCAAAAATGGCAGACAGGGAAAGCAGTTGCAACCCCTGTTTCCCCCCAATTATGTCAATGTTCTTCCAATCCCCCTATACCCTCCCTCCTTTATGGTGCTTCCTTTTACCGTTTCACTCCCTTACATTTCTAAGCCTCACTTTCCTCTCTCTTTCCCTGTCTTCCTCGATCTATCCTCTTCTACTTCCACATTCTTCACTCTTGCACTGAGCTGCAGCTGTTTATCATTTCTTAGGTACCTTGTATGCTTTCATTTAAATTGTTTTCCTTAGAAAAAGATTCGATTTGATGTAATTTAAAGCTTCACATTTTTAATATCATTCAAGCCCAAATGAGGACTCGTTGGTGTTCTTTTACAAAAGAGTTTATCTTTTAATCCAATTAGGCCTACAGCCTTTCTCATTATCCTGCCACATAGCAGATGTCTGCCTTGACCAACCTGTGGTAGGTTGTTTAATTTAAAAGCCAGGTATAGGAGGCTGGCCTGGCTTGTAGTGGGTACCAAAGGTACTTACACCTTATGCCAGGTCCAGTTATCCCTTATTAGTAGAATAGAGGTGTTTCTAGCAGCTTCGGCTGATAGAAGGTAGCTATGGCAAAGCAGCTTAGGCTGAACTAGGAGACATACAAAGCTCCTACTATACCACTTATATCATATGCACAATATCATAAGAAAACACAATACACAGAGTTACTAAAAATAAAGGTACTTTATTTTTATGACAATATGCCACAAGTATCTCAGTGAGTACCCTCAGTAAGAAGGTAAGTAATATACACAAGTTATATGTACACAAACCCAAAATAGGTAAGTAAGAGTCAGAAAAGTAATGCAAACAGTGTAGAATTAAAATAGGTTGCAATAGGAGAACATAGGTATAGGGGCAACACAAACCATATACTCCAAAAGTGGAATGCGAACCACGAATGGACCCCAGACCTATGTGAGCTTGTAGAGGGTCGCTGGGACTGTAAGAAAACAGTGAGGGTTACCAAAATACCCCACCTCAAGACCCTGAAAAGTAGGAGTAAAGTGCACCTACTACCCCAAAAGAGCACAATAGTCGTGATAGGGGGATTCTGCAAGAAAAACAAACACCAGCAGTGCACTGACAGCGGATTTCCGGACCTGAGGACCTGCAAGGCAAGGGGACCAAGTCCAATAGTCGCGACAGTGTCCCGGGGGGGCAGGAGCCCAGGAAACCCCGGATGAAGGTGCAAGGAAGCTGCCTCCGGATGGAAGAAGCTTGGAGTTCTGCAAGAAAGAAGAGGACTAGGAACTTCTCCTTTGGAAGACAGATGTCCCAAGTCGCGATGAAGCTTGCAGAGGTGTTCCCATGCAGAAATACCGCAAACAAGCCTTGCTAGCTGCAAGGGTCGCAGTAGAGATTTTTGGGTGCTGCTGAGGACCAGGAAGGACTAGGATGTTGCCTTTTGGAGGAGGAGACAGAGGGGGCGCTCAGCAACTCATAGAGCCCTCACAAAAGCAGGCAGCACCCGCAGAAGTACCCCAACAGGCACTTAGAAGAAGAGTGAACCAGAGTCCACGCAAAGTTACAAAAGGGGGTCCCACGAGGTTGGAGGACAACTCAGAAGGTTGTGCACTGCAGGACAGAGTGGGGACTGAAGGAAATCCTGGAAGAGTGCACAGGAGCCGGAGCAGCTGCAAATCACGCAGTACACAGCTTTGCAGTCTAGCGTGGGGAGGCAAGGACTTACCTCCACCAAACTTGGACTGAAGAGTCACTGGACTGTGGGAGTCACTTGGACAGAGTTGCTGTATTCCAGGGACCACGCTCATCAGGCAGGATGAGAGGGGACCCAGAGGACCGTTGACGCAGTCTTTTGGTGCCTGCGTTAGTAGGGGGAAGATTCCGTCGACCCACTGGAGATTTCTTCGGAGCTTCTGGTGCAGGGTGAAGGCAGGCGACCCCCAGAGCATGCACCACCTGGAAACAGTCGAGAAAGCCGGCAGGATTAGGCGCTAAAATGTTGCTGGTAGTCGTCTTGCTACTTTGTTGCGGTTTTGCAGGCATCCTGGAGCAGTCAGCGGTCGATCCTTGGTAGACGGTGAAGAGGGAGATGCAGAGGAACTCTGGTGAGCTCTTGCATTCGTTATCTGAAGAATTCCCCAAAGCAGAGACCCTAAATAGCCAGAAAAGGAGGTTTGGCTACCAAGGAAGGAGGA
This sequence comes from Pleurodeles waltl, assembly GCF_031143425.1. Classification (NCBI taxonomy): domain Eukaryota; kingdom Metazoa; phylum Chordata; class Amphibia; order Caudata; family Salamandridae; genus Pleurodeles; species Pleurodeles waltl. Next base: position 1,135,668,739 of record NC_090440.1, on the reverse strand, counting down.
TAGCTACCAAGAGAGGTAAGAGCCTATCAGAAGGAGTCTCTGACGTCACCTGCTGGCACTGGCCACTCAGAGCAGTCCAGTGTGCCCCCAACACCTCTGTTTCCAAGATGGCAGAGGTCTGGGACACACTGGAGGAGCTCTGGGCACCTCCCCTGGGAGGTACTGGTCAGGGGAGTGGTCAATCCCCTTTCCTTTGTCCAGTTTCGTGCCAGAGCAGGACTGGGGGATTCCTGAACCGGTGTAGACTGGCTTATGCAGAGATAGGCACCATCTGTGCCCATCAAAGCATTTCCAGAGGCTGGGGGAGGCTACTCCTCCCCAGCCCTTCACACCTATTTCCAAAGGGAGAGGGTGTAACACCCTCTCTCAGAGGAAATTCTTTGTTCGAAAGGCAGTTTGGCAGTACCCGGGTTCTGTGCTAGAGACCCAGGGGATCATGGAATTGTCCCCCCAATACCAGAATGGTATTGGGGTGACAATTCCATGATCTTAGACATGTTACATGGCCATGTTCGGAGTTACCATTGTGACGCTATACATAGGTAGTGACCTATGTATGGTGCACGCGTGTAATGGTGTCCCCGCACTCACAAAGTCCAGGGAATTTGCCCTGAACGATGTGGGGGCACCTTGGCTAGTGCCAGGGTGCCCACACACTAAGTAACTTGGCACCCAACCTTCACCAGGTGAAGGTTAGACCTATAGGTGACTTATAAGTTACTTATGTGCAGTGGTAAATGGCTGTGAAATAACATGGACGTTATTTCACGCAGGCTGCAGTGGCAGGACTGTGTAAGAATTGTCAGAGCTCCCTATGGGTGGCAAAAGAAATGCTGCAGGCAATAGGCATCTCCTGGAACCCCAATACCCTGGGTACCTCAGTACCATGTACAAGGGAATTATATGGGTGTACCTGTATGCCAGTGTGAATTGGTAAATTTAGTCACTAGCCTGTTAATGACAAATTTGGAAAGCAGAGAGAGCATAACCACTTGTTAGCAGAGCCTCAGTGAGACAGTTAGGCACCACACAGGGAACACATACATGGCACATACTATGAGCACTGGGGCCCTGCCTGGCAGGGTCCCAGTGACACAAGGACTAAAACAACATACATACAGTGAAGTATGGGGGTAACATGCCAGGCAAGATGGTACTTTCCTACACTACCCCTCCCAAACGAAGGACAATAAGACTAGCCATGACCTGATGAGTCTTCATTGTCTAAGTAGAAATATCTGGAGAGTCCATCTGCATTGGAGTGGGTACTCCCAGGTCTATGTTCCGCTGTATAGTCCATTCCCTGTAGAGATATGGACCACCTCAACAATTTAGGGTTTTCACCTTTCTTTTGTTTTCGCCAAAGTAGAGGTTGGTGGACTGTCTGAACAATAAAGTGAGTGCCAACAAGGTATGGCCTCAACTTTTTCAGTGCCCAGACCACAGCAAAGGCCTCCCTCTCTATGGCAGACCGAAGCTTTTCTCTAGGGGTCAACCTTCTGCTGATAAAAGCAACTGGTTGATACTGGCCCTCAGACTTCAGTTGTGATAAGACTGCCCCTAACCCTAATTCAGATGCATCAGTTTGAACAATGAATTTCTTGGAGTAACATAGGCTTTTTAGGACAGGTGCAGAACACATGGCCCGTTTGAGCTCCTCAAAAGCTTTCTGACAGCTAGCTGTCCATAATACCCTTTTAGGCATTTTCTTACTTGTGAGATCATTAAGTGGGGCTGCTATGGAGCCATAGTTTTTAATGAATCTCCTGTAATACCCTGTGAGGCCTAAAAAGGCTCTCACCTGGGTCTGAGTTGTAGGGGTAACCCAATCCATGATTGTCTGGATTTTCCCCTGTAGTGGTGCAATCTGTTCTCCACCTACCAGGTGGCCCAGATAAACCACTTTCCCCTGCCCTATCTGGCACTTTGAGGCCTTGATAGTGAGGCCTGCCTTTTGCAGGGCCTCCAAAACTTTCCAAAGGTGGACCAGGTGCTCATCCCAGGTGTAGCTAAAGACAGCAATATCATCAAGATATGTTGCACTGAAATCCTCCAACCCTTGCAGGACTGTGTTCACCAACCTCTGAAAAGTGGCAGGTGCATTTTTCAAACCAAAGGGCATCACTGTAAATTTGTAGTGCCCTCCTATAGTTGAAAATGCAGTCTTTGGTTAAGCATCTTCTGCCAATTTCATCTGCCAATACCCTGCAGTCAAATCAAAAGTGCTAAGATACTTGGCAGATGCCAGTGTATCAATGAGCTCTTCTGCCCTGGGTATAGGGTGAGCATCAGTTTTTGTCACCTGATTGAGACCTCTGTAGGCTACACAAAACCTCATTTCCCTTTTTCCATCTTTTGTATGAGGCTTTGGTACAAGCACCACTGGGCTAGCCCATGGGCTTTCAGAAGGCTCAATCACTCCCAGACCCAGCATTTTCTGCACCTCTTGTTTGATGAAGTCTCTGACATGGTCAGGCTGCCTATAAATCTTACTTTTGACAGGCAGGCTGTCTCCAGTATCAATTGTGTGTTCACATCAGGATGTTGTACCTGGCACAATTGAAAAGAGGTCAGAAAATTGTCCTAGGAGATTGATGCAGTTGTCTTTCTGTTCTGGAGTCAGACAATCTGCTAAAACTACTCCCTCCACTAAGACATCTGCTTCAATGGTGGAAAAGTGATCAGGGAGAGGGTCACTCTCTTCTTCCTGTCCCTCATCTGTTGCCATGAGCAGGGTGAGATCAGCCCTGTCATAGTAGGGTTTCAGGCGGTTGACATGGATCATCCTAAGGGGACTACTGGCAGTGCCTAGGTCTACCGAATAGGTAAACTCACCCTTTTTCTCAACAATTAGATGGGGTCCACTCCATTTGTCTTGGAGTGCTCTTGGGGCCACAGGCTCCAATACCCACACCTTCTGTCCTGGTTGGTACTGGATCAGAACAGCCTTCTGGTCATGCCATTGCTTTTGCAGCTCCTGGCTGGCCTGAAGGTTTTTGCTGGCCTTTTTCATGTACTCGGCCATTCTGGATTTTAGGCCAAGTACATAATCCACTATGTCCTGTTTAGGAGCTTTTAAAGGTTGTTCCCAACCCTCCTTCACAAGAGTGAGTGGACCTCTTACAGGGTGCCCAAAGAGGAGTTCAAAGGGGCTGAAACCCACTCCTTTCTGGGGTACCTCCCTGTAAGCAAAAAGGAGGCAAGGTAACAGGACATCCCATCTCCTCCTGAGTTTTTCAGGGAGTCCCATTATCATACCTTTGAGAGTTTTATTAAACCTCTCTAACAGTCCATTAGTCTGTGGATGATAAGGAGTGGTGAACTTGTAGGCAACACCACACTCCTTCCACATTGCTTTCAAGTATGCAGACATTAAGTTGCTACCCCTGTCTGATACGACCTCTTTAGGGAAACCCACCCTGGAAAAGATTCCCAGGAGGGCCTTTGCCACTGCAGGAGCTGTAGTGGTCCTTAGAGGAATTGCTTCAGGATATCTTGTGGCGTGGTCCACAACCACCAAGATAAACCTATTGCCTGAAGCAGTAAGAGGGTCAAGGGGGCAAACTATGTCAACCCCTACCCTTTCAAAGGGCACCCCAACCACTGGAAGTGGAATTAGAGGGGCCTTTGGAGTGCCACCAGTCTTGCCACTGGCTTGGCAGGTCACACAAGACTTGCAAAAATCTTTAGTGTCCTCTGACATCCTAGGCGAGTGAAACAAGGGGACAAGCCTTTCCCATGTTTTGATCTGGCCCAAATGCCCAGCCAAAGGAATGTCATGTGCAAGAGCTAGGACGAACTCTCTGTACTGCAGGGGAATGACCAATCTCCTGGCTGCTTCAAGTTTTGGGTCCCTTGCCTCTGTGTGCAAGAGGTTTTCCTCCCAGTAAACTCTATGGCTGTCACTGACATCCCCATTTTGTTGTTTGACAGCTTGCTGTCTGAGACCCTCTAATGTGGGACAGGTTTGCTGTGCCACACTCAGCTCTTCCCTGGCAGCCCCCCTCCACCCAAAAGCTCAGCAGTGTCTGCTGCCAGCTCATCTGGTAAAGGTTCTGCACAGGGAGGAAATTCCTCTTCCTCAGAAGGGGAATTGTTGGACCTGGCCTTTTTACAGGGTCATCCCCAAAACCTTTGCCTCTTTCCTCCTATTTTTTCTGACCTGTTGTTGTTGGCTTTTGAACTCTGGGCACTTTACCACTGCTAACCAGTGCTAAAGTACATATGCTCCCTGTGTAAATTGTACTGTTGATTGGTTTATCCATGATTGGCTATTTGATTTACTTGTAAGACCCTAGTAGAGTTCACTATATGTGCCTAGGGCCTGTAGATTAAATGCTACTAGTGGGCCTGCAGCACTGGTTGTGCCACCCACTTAAGTAGCCCCTTTACCTTGTCTCAGGCGTGCCCTTGCAAGGCCTGTGTGTGCAGTTTCACTGCCACTTCGACTTGGCATTTAAAAGTACTTGCCAAGCCTAAAACTCCCCTTTTTCTACACATAAGTCACCCCTAATGTGTGCCCTAGGTAACCCCTGGAGCAGGGTGCTGTGTGGGTAAAAGGCAGGACATGCACCTGTGTAGTTTGTATGTCCTGGTAGTGTAAAACTCCTAAATTCATTTTTACACTACTGTGAGACCTGCTCCCTTCATAGACTATCATTGGGGCTGCCCTCATACATTGTTGAAGTGGTAGCTGCTGATCTGAAAGGAGTAGGAAGGTCATATTTAGTATGGCCAGAATAGTAATACAAAATCCTGCTGACTGGTGAAGTTGGATTTAATATTACTATTTTAGAAATGCCACTTTTAGAAAGTGAGCATTTCTCTGCACTTAAATCTTTCTGTGCCTTACAATCCACGTCTGGCTAGGTTTAATTGACAGCTCCTTGTGCATTAACTCAGACACACCCCAAACACAGGGTACTTAGCCTCACTTGCATACACCTGCATTTTGAATGGGTCTTCCTGGGCTGGGAGGGTGGAGGGCCTGCCCTCACACAAAGGACTGCCACAGCCCCAACTGGGACCCTGGCAGACAGGATTGAACTGAAAGGGGACCTGGTGCACTTCTAGGCCCCTCTTTGAAGTCTCCCCCACTTCAAAGGCACATTTTAGTATAAAACAGGGCCTCTGCCCTACCACCTCAGACACTTGCTGGAGAAGAAACCTGAACCAGAACCTGCATCCTGCCAAGAAGAACTGCCTGGTTGCTCAAAGGACTCACCTGACTGCTTTCTACAAAGGACTTCTGCCTTGCTGTTGGCCTGCTGCCTTGCTGAACTCTTGTCTTGCTGCAAAAGTGCTCTCCAAGGGCTTGGATAGAGCTTGCCTCCTGTTCCCTGAAGTCTCAGGACCAAAAAGACTTCTTTCTTTCAACTGGACTCCTTGTGCGCCAAATAATTAGACGCACAGCTCGACCCCGCAAGGAAAAGATCGGCGTGACGCATGCGGTGCGACCGGAACTTCTACGCACGGCCCGCCTGGACAACGCCGACTTCCAGAGAGGAAATCGACGTGACGCCTGGTGTGAGGGAGAAAGTTCCACGCACAGCCCACCGGAACGACGCGCAGCCAGATAACAAGCCCAGGAATCCACGCACAGACCCCGGGACATCTGGGAATCCAGCGAACCCCAGAGGAGACCGGTCCGCGCCGCCGGAAAAACGACACACGTCTTCCCTGAGTGAAAAATAACACCGCAAGTCCGTGTGTGAAGGGGCGAAACCGACGCACACACCATTTTTCTTCCCGGAAAACAACGCACGTCTCCCCGCGTGGAAAATAACTACGCAAGTCCGTGTGTGAAGGGGCGAAACCGACGCACACACCATTTTTCCACGCATCTCCTCCTCTGCGGCCCTCTGTGGAGATTTTCCACTCCAAACCAGGTACTTTGTGCTTGAAAGAGACTTTGTTTACTTTTTCAAGACTTAAGACACTTGATATCACTTTTTAGTGATATCTCTACAATCTCATATTGCATCTTTTATCGTTTTGACCTGCAAATACCCAGATAAATATTATATATTTTTCTAAACACTGTGTGGTGTATTTTTGTGGTGCTATATTGTGTTATTGTATGATTTATTGCACAAATGCTTTATGCATTGCCTTCTAAGTTTAGCCTGACTGCTCAGTGCCACGCTACCAGAGGGTGGGCACAGGATAATTTGGACTGTGTGTGACTTACCCTGACTACAGTGAGGTATCTTGCTTGGACAGGGGGTAACCTGACTGCCAAACAAAAACCCCATTTCTAACATTGGTGATCAGCGGTGAGGATAGGACTTGTATTTGTGCAGTGACATACAGTAGCTAAGTATTTCACTACCTACCCACAGTTGAAGGTCAACTTGATTTTTTCATCTTTTTGCTTTTTGTTCTCTGATGTCCTCCTGGATATATTATTGAGATTTTGGACTTTGGTTTTTTGGTTTTGCCTGTGATACCTTGCCAGATTGGGAATGGGTACCTGCCTCGCAGAAGACTACGATGTGTCAAACATTGTGCCTGTTGAATCCCTCACCTAGGCTGAGCTAAGGGGGCTTTGCAGAAAATGGGGACTTCCTATGTCAAGGAGATCCACTAAGATGGAACTGCTAGATATCTATGTAGCCTGGGGAGAAGCCCAATGGGCAGAGGAACAGGCAACAAAGAACCAAAAGAATCATAGCCCTGAGAATGATTATGAGGAGGAGGACTGCTCAGATGAGGAGGAGGACTACTCAGAAGAGGAGGAGGACTACTCAGATCAGGAAAGAGAACCAGTGAGAGATGAATGGCTCCTAGCTGCAGAGCGGTGGACGGAGGATCTAGATGAGTTTATTGAGAGGGCTGAAGCAGCAAGAGCTTTAGCCCGGGAAAAAGAAAGGATTTCAGCTGAGGAGCTGAGCTGTGAAGAGCTGAAACTGGAAGCCGGAAGGGCTGAGTCCAGTTCAGATGGTGGCAGCAAAAATCTTGCATCCAGTGCTGCTGAAGAACTGCACAGGCCCAGAGATGTGGTGCCCGACTTGAAGAAGGGAGTTGACACACACCAGGCGGTTCAGGAATATGAGGTAGTTCCCGTTATGCACAGGGTCCCTGAGGAGGATTGGGGAACTGGCACAGGGAGTCATATTCCTACTGGGGGGAGGGATACTTTACTGGCTCTAGAAGAGAGTGACAGAGAAAAGGGTTCCTCCCTGGTGGACGTCCTGCATATAGAGTGTGGAGACATCCCAGAAGAGTATGGGTTGAGTGTCAGGGACAGTCAGATACTGTCTCACCAGTCTCAGGAGGGTGATGTAGAGTGCTTTTTCAAGGCTGAGTCACTGGATGGTTGGGTGAAGGGTACTTTGGTTAATACATGTGAGGGGCAGAGTGATGTAATTGCTGGAGAGCATATGTCTGGTCCTTATTTTCCAGAGCTACGCCAAAACCAGGTGGAGTGTGAGATCTCTGACCCCAGGGAGCTTACAATGGAGGCAGACTTTTGGCTGAGTACCAGAAAGTCTGAAGAGGCATTTGGGGGTGCTCCTGAAGGGAGTGGTCTAGGTGTTTCCCAACCAAGTGAGGTGGGAGAGGATTGTAGTGTCCCAGGTAGGTCCCAGGCCCTAGAGGGTTCCATGAGGGAACGCCAGGAGGGAAGCCTAGCCTGTACCATAGGGCCCCCTGTTGAGGGAGACCCCGCAGTGTCAGAAGAACTTGGGGGGGGTGACTGTAGCCAGCATCCCACCAGTTCTGGTGTCTGGCAGTCCCACTCCTAGTGAGGGGGTACAGAAGTCCAGACAGAGGGTTGAGAGGGGGCTGCGGACCCCAGTGGAGGTCCTGGAGAGTCAGGGGTCAGCTCTGAGAGCAGAGCCCCCCAGGAATGACCTAGGTGAAACCGTTTCTGGTTTGGGGGAGATCCAGACTCTGCCAGATGGGCAGAGGTCAGGAAACCTGCGCCAGCCAGACTCTTGTGTGGCCCTTGGGGACGGTGTGTCCCTTGTGGGGGGTGAGCGTGCCCCCCAGGAAGTCCTGGCATGCCAGGCAATTGTTCAACCTTAGGGTGGAAACTCTAGGTTGGGTGACCAGGTTCAGGGGTTAAACTCTGGCCTGGTGGGGGGGTTCAGTGTGCCCCCCAAGAAGTCCTGGTGTGCCAGGCAATTGCTCAACCTCAGGGTGGTGACTCTGGGTTGGATGGCCAGGTTCAGGGGCTAAACTCTGACCTGGTGGAGGGGAGGTGTGCCCCCAGAAAGTCCTGGTTTGCCAGGCAGTGATCCAGTCTGAGGGTACAGACCCTGGGCTGGAAGACCAGGCTCAGGGTGTCCCCCCTGACCTGGAGGAAGGGGCTACTGATAGCAGTGCCCCTACCATTTTGTCCTCTGAGGAGGCCACTCCTAGTTGGAGGGTGCTGGACCCCAGAAGGGAGGGCAGGGGGAGGGAAGCCTCACCCCGGGCCCTAGTCCAACCTGAAGGTACAGACTGCAGGTTGGAGGACCAGTTGTAGGTTAACAGCCCTGCACTAGTGAAAGAATGGTGCAGGGCTGCTTCTATAAGCGCCCTGACCATGTTGGACTCTGGGGGTGCCGCTCTAGGAGGGAGGGTACAGAGCCCCAGAGGGGAGGACCAGGTTCAGGCTGTCATCCCTGACCTGGTGGAAGGGAGAGTGGCCAAAGGGTGCCCAGCACCTGGGGCTACCGCCCCCAATCTCCACAGTTACAATGGTTAGGGAGCTTTGAGAGGCCTGGGGACTGGCTCTCATCTCTGACAGCTGTCAGTGACCACTGTGGCTTGCTGTCCAGGTGGACAGAGTTACCCCTGGGGAAGGGACAAGAGTCACACCCCGGGGGTAGAGTGGGCAACACCCCTGTGTTGGTCCTGGTGGTACTATCCGGCCCCTGGGATAAATCTGTGAGCAAAGTAGGGTCAGGTGCTGCACAGATGGTATCCGCAGGTAAGGAGAAAGGTTTCCCATGGGTTGGCTTAGTGGACCCGGAGAGTATGGACGGAGGGATCCAATTGGAGTCAGGAAGGCGAAGAACTGGAACATGCCCCTGCTGTTGTGGGCCTGGGTCCTTGTTCTATCGCCTCAAACAGGGAAGTACATCAGGATAGTGATTGTTTTCCCCTGGCTTTAGGCTGGTGGGGCGGTCATGGTGGACCTGGCCTTTTTACAGGGTCATCCCCAAATTTTTTGCCTCCTTCCTCCTATTTTTTCTGACCTGTTGCTGTTGGCTTTTGGACTCTGGGCACTTTACCACTGCTAACCAGTGCAAAAGTGCATATGCTCTCTGTGTAAATTGTACTGTTGATTGGTTTATCCATGATTGGCTATTTGATTTACTTGTAAGACCCTAGTAGAGTGCACTATATGTGCCTAGGGCCTGTAGATTAAATGCTACTAGTGGGCCTGCAGCACTGGTTGTGCCACCCACTTAAGTAGCCCCTTTACCTTGTCTCAGGCCTGCCATTGCAAGGCCTGTGTGTGCAGTTTCACTGCCACTTCGACTTGGCAGTTAAAAGTACTTGCCAAGCCTAAAACTCCCCTTTTTCTACGCATAAGTAACCCCTAATGTGTGCCCTAGATAACCCCTGGAGCAGGGTGCTGTGTGGGTAAAAGGCAGGACATGTACCTGTGTAGTTTATATGTCCTGGTAGTGTAAAACTCCTAAATTCCTTTTTACACTACTGTGAGACCTGCTCCCTTCATAGACTATCATTGGGGCTGCCCTCATACATTGTTGAAGTGGTAGCTGCTGATCTGAAAGGAGTAGGAAGGTCATATTTAGTATGGCCAGAATAGTAATACAAAATCCTGCTGACTGGTGAAGTTGGATTTAATATTACTATTTTAGAAATGCCACTTTTAGAAAGTGAGCATTTCTCTGCACTTAAATTTTTCTGTGCCTTACAATCCACGTCTGGCTAGGTTTAATTGACAGCTCCTTGTGCATTCACTCAGACACACCCCAAACACAGGGTACTCAGCCTCACTTGCATACATCTGCATTTTGAATGGGTCTTCCTGGGCTGGGAGGGTGGAGGGCCTGCCCTCACACAAAGGGCTGCCGCACCACCTACTGGAACCCTGGCAGACAGGATTGAACTGAAAGGGGACCTGGTATATTTCTAGGCCCCTCTTTGAAGTCTCCCCCACTTCAAAGGCACATTTTAGTATAAAACAGGGCCTTTGCCCTACCACCTCAGACACTTGCTGGAGAAGAAACCTGAACCAGAACCTGCATCCTGCCAAGAAGAGCTGCCTGGTTGCTCAAGGGACTCACCTGACTGCTTTCTACAAAGGACTGCTGCCTTGCTGTTGGCCTGCTGCCTTGCTGAACTCTTGTCTTGCTGCAAAAGTGCTCTCCAAGGGCTTGGATGGAGCTTGCCTCCTGTTCCCTGAAGTCTCAGGACCAAAAAGACTTCTTTCTTTCAACTGGACTCCTTGTGCGCCGAAAAATTCAACGCACAGCTCACTCCGCGGTGAAAAATTCACTGCATGCCGATCCGGAAAGACGCCGCTCGACACCGCAAGGAAAAGATCGACGCTATGCCTGCGGTGCACCCGGAACATCGACGCACGGCCTGCCTGGACAATGCCGCCCGACTTCCAGAGTGGAAATCGACGCAACGCCTGCCGTGAGGGAGAAAATTCCATGCACAGCCCACCGGAACGACGCGCAGCCGGATAAGAAGCCCAGGAATCCATGCACAGACCCCGGAACATCTGGGAATCCCGCGAACCACAGAGGAGACCGGTCCGCGCGCCGGAAAACAACGCACGTCTTCCCCGAGTGAAAAATAACGACGCAAGTCCGTGTGTGAAGGGACGAAACTGAGGCACACATCATTTTTCTTTCCGGAAAACGACGCACGTCTCCCCGCGTGGAAAATAATGACGCAAGTCTGTGTGTGAAGGGGTGAAATCGACGCACACACCATTTTTCCACGCATCTCCTCCTCTGCTGCCCTCTGTGGAGATTTTCCACTCCAAACCAGGTACTTTGTGCTTGAAAGAGACTTTGTTTACTTTTTAAAGACTTAAGACACTTCATATCACTTTTTAGTGATATCTCTACAATCTCATATTGCATCTTTTATCGTTTTGACCTGCAAATACCCAGATAAATATTATATATTTTTCTAAACACTGTGTGGTGTATTTTTGTGGTGCTATATTGTGTTATTGTATGATTTATTGCACAAATGCTTTACACATTGCCTTCTAAGTTAAGCCTGACTGCTCAGTGCCAAGCTACCAGAGGGTGGGCACAGGATAATTTGGACTGTGTATGACTTATCCTGACTAGAGTGAGGGTTCTTGCTTGGACAGGGGGTAACCTGACTGCCAACCAAAAAACCCATTTCTAACAGGAATCATCCGTAGAGGGAGGGATAGTGGGTAGGGATTTACCCTTGCTACCCCTAGCTTTAGGGAGCACTTGGTCCATTGTTCCAGGATCCAAGTTACTCTGTCCTTGTTGCTTTTTGGCCTGAGCCCTGGTTAAAGCAAAAATATGCCAAGGAATGCCCAGCATTGCTGCATGAGCCTCCAACTCCACTTCTACCCAAGCTGATGTCTCTAAATCATTCCCTAGTAGACAGTCTACAGGTAAATCTGAGGTAACCACAACTTTTTTTGGACCAGTGACCCCCCCCCCCAGTTGAGATTCACAACAGCCATGGGGTGGCTAAGAGTGTTGTTATAAGCGTCTGTCACTTGGTACAGCTGACCAAGTAGGTGTTGTTCAGGGTGGACCAGTTTCTCTATGACCATAGTTAAACTGGCTCCTGTGTCCCTGTAGGCCTGAAACTCAACACCATTTATTAGGGGAAGTTGCTTGTACTTATCCATATTAAGGGGACAAGCAACCAAGGTGGCCAAATCAATGGCACCTTCAGAGACTTAAACAGCCTCTGTGGTCTCTCTAACAAGACCAACCCCAACTGCATTGCCAATAGTGAGCCCAGCTACACCCTTGTATTGGCTATTTGTAGGTTTCCCACCACCACTGCTATTACTAGGGGCACTAGAAATTGCAGCAGGGGTTGTGATGGTGGGAGGTTTGGTGTTTTTCTTTGGACAACTGGAATCAGTTGCCCAATGGCCTTTGACTTTACACAAATAACACCAAGGCTTTTTAGGTTGATTATTGGAAGAGGATTTGGACCCACCACCCCCAGAGGATTTTTGTGGGCCTGATGAAGACTCAGTATGTTTACTTTTGTCCCCACCCTTGTCAGAGGATTACCATCCTTCTTCTTGCCATCCTTGTCACCCCCTGTATGAACGTTTATGTTCACCCTTGTTCTGACCCACTTGTCTGCCTTCTTTCCCAATTCTTGGGGAGAGGTCAGATCCGAGTCCACTAGGTATTGGTGCAACAAGTCAGACACAGAGTTGTTCAGAATATGCTTTCTCAGAATAAGATTCTACAGGCTTTCATAGTCAGATACCTTACTGCCATGTAACCACCCTTCCAAGGCCTTCACTGAACAGTCCACAAAATCTGTCCAGTCTTGAGAGGACTTTTTTCTGGTGTCTCTGAACGTAATCCTGTATTGTTCAGTGGTTAAGCCAAATCCATCCAAGAGTGCATCCTTCAATACTGTGTAATTGTTAGCTTCACTTTCTCTAACAGTAAGGAGCCTATCCCTACCCTTTCCATTGAAAGATAGCCACAAAATAGCAGCCCACTGCCTTCGAGGGACCCCCTGTACCATTCAGGCCCTCTCAAGTGCAGCAAACCACTTGTTGATGTCATCCCCCTCCTTGTAAGGGGGGACTATCTTGTGCAGATTCCTGGAATCATGCTCTCTAACAGGATTACTATCGGGACTACTGCTGCTGCCACCATGGGGTCCCTACCCCAACCTCTGTCTTTCCTTCTCAATGTCTAGGCCAGCTGTTGCTGTTTAAGCTTCAGTCTGGTCTCTTCAACCCTCAACTTTTTGAGTTCCCTTTCTAACAAGTTATCTTCAGGGTGGGTGGGTTTGGAATGCTTTGACACAGATGACAAATTGGAAACTTCAGAGGGGGACCTGTCCCTATCTGTCTGGACCCTGGTAACCTGGCCTCTAGGAATAAAGGATGCCCTACTGGGATGGGAACCTCCATTACTTCCAGCATTACTAGGTGTCCTGCTAGGGGGCAGACCGTGATCAGAACCCTCCCCACCCTTCTCAGGGAACTCTCCTGAGTCAGACTGGGAAGTTTCTATATTTTCTAACCTCTCATTTGATGGGCCAGACTTGATCTGGTCATCCACAACAAGCATGTTAAACATAAACTATTTTGTAGGGTTCTTTCCTATAACTAAACCTCTATCTAAGCAGAGACTACTTAAGCTCTAGTAGTTCAAAATGTCATAAGTAGCATTGACAGTTTTGGGAGCAGAATCTACCACAGACATGATAGCAAAAAGGTTTAGAGATAGGGAGAAGAGAGAAACATTTTCAGAACTTTTTAAAGCACAGAGAAAAAAACCTTTTTCTAACTTTTAGAAAACATTTAGAAGTTTTAAGGAACTTTTCAGAACTTTGTAAAACGTTTAAGAATAGAAAAGCAAACTTTTTGGTTATGTGTACATACACTGAACTGTTTGGTGTATGATTCTCTTATGAAAAGTACAAAATGACAAATTGGTAAAGCAGTTACAAGTACTTATCCCACCGCTGTACCACCAATGTAGGAGGCTGGCCTGGCTTGTAGTGGGTACCAAAGGTACTTACACCTTGTGCCAGGTCCAGTTATCCCTTATTAGTAGAATAGAGGTGTTTCTAGCAGCTTACGCTGATAGAAGGTAGCTATGGCAAAGCAGCTTAGGCTGAACTAGGAGACATGCAAAGCTCCTACTATACCACTTATTACATATGCACAATATCATAGGAAAACACAATACACAGAGTTACTAAAAATACAGGTACTTTATTTTTATGACAATATGACACAAATATCTCAGTGAGTACCCTCAGTAAGAAGGTAAGTAATATACACAAGTTATATGTACACAAACCCAAAATAGGTAAGTACGAGTCAGAAAAGTAATGCAAACAGTGTAGAATTACAATAGGTTGCAATAGGAGAACATAGGTATAGGGGCAACACAAACCATATACTCAAAAGTGGAATGCGAACCACGAATGGACCCCAGACCTATGTGAGCTTGTATAGGGTCGCTGGGACCATAAGAAAACAGTGAGGGTTACCAAAATACCCCACCCCAAGACCCTGAAATGTAGGAGTAAAGTGCGCCTACTACCCCAAAAGAGCACAATAGTCATGATAGGGGGATTCTGCAAGAACAACAAACACCAGCAGTGCACTGACAACGGATTTCTAGACCTAAGGACCTGCAAGGCAAGGGGACCAAGTCCAATAGTCGTGACAGTGTCCACGGGGGGCAGGAGCCCAGGAAACCCTGGATGAAGGTGCAAGGAAGCTGCCTCTGGATGGAAGATGCTTGGAGTTCTGCAAGAAAGAAGAGGACTAGGAACTTCTCCTTTGGAAGACAGATGTCCCACATCGCGAGGAAGCTTGCAGAGGTGTTCCCACGCAGAAATACTGCAAACAAGCCTTGCTAGCTGCAAGGATCATAGTAGAGGTTTTTGGGTGCTGCTGAGGACCAGGAAAGACCAGGATGTCACCTTTTGGAGGAGGAGACAGAGGGGGCGCTCAGCAACTCAAAGAGCCCTCACAGAAGCAGGCAGCACCCACAGAAGTACCCCAACAGGCACATAGAAGAAGAGTAAATTGGAGTCCATCCGGTGTTACAAAAGGGGGTCCCACGATGTCGGAGGACAACTCAGAAGGTTGTGCACTGCAGGACAGAGTGCTGGGGACCCAGGCTAGGCTGTGCACAAAGGAAATCCTGGAAGAGTGCACAGGATCTGGAGCAGCTGCAAATCATGCAGTACACAGCTTTGCAGTCTAGCGTGGGGAGGCAAGGACTTGTCTCCACCAAACTTGGACTGAAGAGTCACTGGACTGTGGGAGTCACTTGGACAGAGTGCTGTGTTCCAGGGACCACACTCATCAGGATGAGAGGGGACCCAGAGGACCGGTGATGCAGTCTTTTGGTGCCTGCGTTAGCAGGGGGAAGATTCCGTCTACCCACAGGAGATTTCTTTGGATCTTCTGGTGCAGGGTGAAGGCAGGCGACCCCTAGAGCATGCACCACCTGGAAACAGTTGAGAAAGCCAGCAGGATTAGGTGCTACAATGTTGCTGGTAGTCGTCTTGCTACTTTGTTGCAGTTTTGCAGGCGTCCTGGAGCAGTCAGCGGTCGATCCTTGGTAGAAGGTGAAGAGGGAGATGCAGAGGAACTATGGTGAGCTCTTGCATTCGTTATCTGAAGAATTCCCCAAAGCAGAGACCCTAAATAGCCAGAAAAGGAGGTTTGGCTACCAAGTAAGGAGGATTGGCTACAAAGAGAGGTAAGAGCCTATCAGAAGGAGCCTCTGACATCACCTGCTGGCACTGGCCACTCAGAGCAGTCCAGTGTGCCCCCAACACCTCTTTTTCCAAGATGGCAGAGGTCTGGGACACACTGGAGGAGCTCTGGGCACCTCCCCTGGGAGGTACTGGTCAGGGGAGTGGTCACTCCCCTTTCCTTTGTCCAGTTTCGTGCCAGAGCAGGGCTGGGGGATCCCTGAACCGGTGTAGACTGGCTTATGCAGAGATGGGCACCATCTGTGCCCATCAAAGTATTTCCAGAGGCTGGGGGAGGCTACTCCTCCCCAGCCCTTCACACCTATTTCCAAAGGGAGAGGGTGTAACACCCTCTCTCAGAGGATATCCTTTGTTCTGCCTTCCTGGGCCAGGGCTGCCTGGACCCCAGGAGGGCAGAAACCTGTCTGAGGGGTTGGCAGCAGCAGCAGCTGCAGTGGAGACCCCAGAAAGGCAGTTTGGCAGTACCCGGGTTCTGTGCTAGAGACCCGGGGGATCATGGAATTGTCACCCCAATACCAGAATGGTATTGGGGTGACAATTCCATGATCTTAGACATGTTACATGGCCATGTTCGGAGTTACCATTGTGACGCTATACATAGGTAGTGACCTATGTATAGTGCATGGGTGTAATGGTGTCCCCGCACTCACAAAGTCTGGGGAATTTGCCCTGAATGATGTGGGGGCACCTTGGCTAGTGCCAGGGTGCCCACACACTAAGTACTTGGCACCCAACCTTCACCAGGTGAAGGTTAGACCTATAGGTGACTTATAAGTTACTTATGTGCAGTGGTAAATGGCTGTGAAATAACGTGGAAGTTATTTCACGCAGGCTGCAGTGGCAGGCCTGTGTAAGAATTGTCAGAGCTCCCTATGGGTGGCAAAATAAATGCTGCAGCCAATAGGGATCTCCTGGAACTCCAATACCCTGGGTACCTCAGTACCATGTACAAGGGAATTATATGGGTGTACCAGTATGCCAATGTGAATTGGTAAATTTAGTCACTAGCCTGTTAGTGACAAATTTGGAAAGCAGAGAGAGCATAACCACTGAGGTTCTGGTTAGCAGAGCCTCAGTGAGACAGTTAGGCACCACACAGGTAACACATACAGGGCACATACTATGAGCACTTGGGCCCTGCCTGGCAGGGTCCCAGTGACACAAGGACTAAAACAACATACATACAGTGATATATGAGGGTAACATGCCAGGCAAGATGGTACTTTCCTACACCAGGTCTTCAGCTTGTTGAAGATTTCAAAAAAAGAGATGGAGGCTCTGATGTGGAGTGGAAGGTCGTTCTATGCTTCAGGAATGATGTAACTGAAAGGTAATCCTCCTGATATGCTTCTGTGTATGTGTGGGATGTGTGCAAATAGGAGTTCTGTGGGGCGGAGTTGTCTGCTGGTTGGTGGAAGGAGATGCATCTGTTCAGGTAGATGGGGCCTAAGTTTTGTAGTGCCTTGAATGAGTGTGTGAGAAGTTTGAAGTGAGCGTGTTTGTGTATCGTAAACCAGTGGAGCTTCTGGATGTGTGGTGTGGTGTAAGTTCTGTGTGGTAGGTTGAGGATTAGTTTGGCTGCCGAGTTCTGGATGGTTTGTAGTCTTCTAGTGAGTTGCTTGGTGATCCTGGCATAGAGGGAATTCCTGTAGTCAAACTTGCTGGTGACTAGGGTGGGAGTGGCAGTTTTTCTCGTTTTGCTTGTGAGATATTTGAAGATCTTCATCAGCATTTTCAGGGCGTGTAAGCAGGATACAGTCACAGTGCTGACTTGTACGGTTATGTCCCATTTGCTGTTAATGATTATTCCAAGATTCCTGGTGTTGGGTGCTTGGTTGTGTCCAAGTTTGGCCAGCCACCAGTTGGAGTCCCAGAGTGAGGTGTTCTTGCCGAAGATCACTACTTCTTCATTGTCGGTATTGAGTGAGAGAGTTGTCTTTCATCCAGTTAGTGACTTAAGTTATGCAGGTGGTGAATTTATTTCTTTTGTTGGGGTCTTGTCCATGCAGGAAGGAATGGGCCCTGTGTGGTTGGTGCAGGACAGCATGTTGATGTCGTATGTGCGTATGACGTTGGACTGCAGGCAAATACCTAAAACCTGGTCCCTGACAGTCCCAAACAACTGCACACATTTCCAGCAAAATGAAGCAAATTGTGCTGTAAGAAGTAAACTTGAAAATACATACCAATAACACTCAGGTCCTCTTCCTCCTAAAAAGTGGACAAGGCATTTGTGAGCCTTCAGTGCATACTTGGATGATATGTTTCTTCTCTGAAAGAGAACTTCCTCTGTGTAAATGGAGACAAGACCTTCATTTTGATGTTGAAATGATCATGGACAAGTGACATGAGCAATTAAATACAATTGTGGATTGGTAAGGCTCTTGGGACTTCTAGATCACCCTGAGCCCTCATTTGTTCCCTAAGAAAGTGCAGTTTGTGAACAGCATGGACTTTCTGCTCTCTTAATACTGATAACTATCCGGAGTTCTGGTGATCGCACACCACACTTTTGCAACAGCGCATGCGCAGGGCTAAAAAGAATAGCTTGCAAAAGCAACGAAGCCAGGCACCTAGGCCCATATGTATACTTTTTTAGCGATGCATTTGCGTCGTTTTTGTCGCAAATACGGGAAAACTTTCAAAATACAATTGTATTTTGGAAGTTTGCGCCGATTTTGCGTCAAAAAACGACGCAAATGTGGCGCTAAAAAAGTATAAATATGGGTGGGCCCTAGTATCTGATTTAGCTTTTACAAGCACAATCGCATACAATAAATGTCAAGGATAGGAGCGCACAAAATGTTTTCCCTCACCTAATTTGGAAAGTTTCCTGGTTTTGATCAACATTTTGTCACAGAAATAATTATTCCATAATTGTATTAATTTACATGTTATTTTTCACACTGATAGGAACAAGTCATGCCCAACACGACCAATGGGGTTGTATTAATGCTACTACATTCATACTTGTCTCATAGATTCGTGACAGAACATATTTTAAGAACTTATTCCCGCACAGCCTACATGCTGTAGAGCGTTTTCTGAGCAGAATTCACAAGGAGAGGAACTCGTTTCTACAAAGCAGAGCATCGATTCTGAACGAAGATTATCGGACAGGCATACCCACCTACATCTGAATGGATCATGTCTCCCCAATCCCTCTTTCTTTGCCAGGGTTACCTTAAATCCACAGCTCTTTCAAGTTACAAAATGATAGTGTGCAACTTCCTATTCCTATCAGAATAGCAAATAAGTAAATATTGTACCTGGATAAAAGTGACATGAGATGAAAGACCGCATTGGGTGGGTAGAGAATAAAGCTATAGCTAGGAATAGTGTGTTCGCTCATGCAAAGAGTTCTTGCTGGCAAAGTCCTTCCTCTGTTAGAAGAAAGGTTTATCATCGTCCACTGTAGAAATGACAAATATTCCGCAAAAAAAACGATTTTAAACTCACAATGTATTTTGTAAGCATCAAAAGCATTTTAAAATGTGGCAGGCCAAGCACACGCTTGAAATCCATTGAGGCTTTGCACCCACACAGAAGAAACAAGGGGTTATTTGATATGTTCTGTGCTGGTCCTACATTTGAAGCAGGGAGGGATACTGCCGTTGACGTCAGTTATGGGTCGCCAGGAGTCGCAGCTGCGACACCTGACTTGCCCTTTTCTACCCTTGGCAAATTCAGTGCCAGGAACACACTGGCACCTCGTCCTTATGGACGTCAGTTGGGGCTCCACTCTCTTTGTTTTCTGTCAATTTGTTATAAACTAATAGTAGATAATAATATAATATTCACTATTAGTGTAATAAAAATGGAGTACAATTAACTGGAACATGCCCTTCCATGGCAGCTGAGGTAATACAAAAAATGCTTTAAATTGTATGTTGTGTGCGTTCTTGCGGACGAGTGTATGATAATGTGAGAGAGAGAGAGTGTATGTACGTATGAATTTGTGAGTTTGTGTGTGTGTGCGTGAGTGAAATTGGAGATCAAAGGGAATGTGATGTCACTTCCGCTACCCCTGGCATTTCAGTGAATTGACGTCCATTGATACTGCTCATTGTCTGGTGTCACTGGTTGGATGATATTCATAGCCGAAAGCAAAGGACTCCAGGGAAGGCAGCTTCTCGTCCTGGGAAGCAAAAAAAATGACTTCTGAGTTCCTTCTGTTTCCTTAACAGTGTTTTTCCCTTGACTGATAGAAAACTGGCCATCAATCATACCTTAAACCGGTCCAAATGGACCCAAGTCAGGGACCCTCGACTCTGCCAAAGACCCACCCCCATTAACACATGTTGTGGATCGAAATAGAGCCTTGGAGCTGAAGAGTAGGTTGTGCTGTTTTTTTTTTTATTAAAAAAATAAAAACTTTTATTGATTTTAAGAAAATCATATGAGGATGCTAATGCTTTCCAAAATTTTCTCAGCCCAGCAATTTCCAGCTACACCTCTTTTGGTTCTTGCAGGCAGCCTTGACCTCATCATTCCCTGTTGTGTGTCAAGCGTAGCTTCATTTGATCGAGCCCACAAGCAAATTCATAGTATCAGTATCTACTGCCTCACAATCATAATGTCGTGGTGACTATATTAAATTAAGGTTAAGGGGACAGGTGTAAACTACAAAGTGAAAAACTGTAAACACATGGAAACAAGCTATGGTCACTGTGCAGTTCACAAAGGTTCTCTACATTTTGGTCTTTCCCTAATACATTATGCTGGACCCCTGGGTGATGGTGTATGGACAGGTCCAATGCAAGGAGTCTCATATGGGCTTTGTTATACACCATTTTGCTGTCAAGTGGGGCCCCACTACTTCACCAGACATACCACATTCTCCTGAGAACTTAAGCAGCAAATTGTTCCACACCTTTGCATTTTCAATAATGGTGTCACCTTGCCACCTCTCTATACGAGAGCAACCTCTTCAAACATCACTCCTCTGTGTGCTCCACATTATAACCACTGATACCCGACAGTCTTGCCACCTTCTAGCTCATAGCTATGCTCCTCTTAGTCAGCAAGATTACCAGATTTATATATACACATATACAATTGATTGTCTTCTTCAAGGGCATACGACCCAATAGGAAAGGTTGCATTTTAAGCAAATCTCCTCACTGGGTAGCTAACAGACACTCATTACTCAACAGTTACAGGGCAATTCCACGTCATATGGCCAAAGACTGCTTCTTCTGTTCTGTAACAGAGGCACTCCGCTGTAGGGAGTGCATACATTTTTCAAAGTTTGCTAGTGATAAGATGAATTCTGTATAGTATATTGAATAGCAGGAGCTTGAAGCATGCATTTGAGGACACTTTCATGGCATACCGAGTATCAGTATCCAGACAGTGTTACCTACCCAGATCCCAGGACCACTTTTCCATAAGTATGTGAAGGCTGCCCTTAGTTCCAGCTACCAGGGCCCTGTGTAGCATCCTCACAAATCTCCTTCCTTCCTCTGTTGTCGGGACCTGTTGCAGAACTGTGTAAATGTGAGGCTCCACTTTCCCTACGTATCGGCAGCTTTAATTAGTCTATTATCTACTTATAAGTTCAATGGTGTTCTGCCAGAATCCCTTCAACTGCCTCATCCCAAAGTCTCCCAGTCGCCTCACCAAGTCATTTCCTGCAACCTCCATTAGTCCATTTTTGTTTCAAGGGTGGCAGGTGCAGTATACCATTTCGACATCCACTCCAGCTGGGCTGCCCAGTAATAAAGCTCATAATACTTTACCTCGAAGCCACCATTCGATGAGTTATCCAGTGTTGCCCTCCATTTACTTTCACTCTATGTTAAGTCTAAGAGTACCTGATCTATCTCCCAGAATAGCTACCTCGCCAGAAGTACTGGTAAGTTTCATGTATGTGTGTTCTACTACTCACACAACCAGCAGATATAATGTTAGCAAATTACTCCATTGTCAAGTAAAAGTTTAGGAGGGGAGAAATTGTACCTTTGTCTCTTACTATTTTTTATCCTGCATGTTTTAGAGATCACCCATCCCTTACAAATGCATACTTTTGCATTGGTATACAACTGTGCATCTGAGAAAATATAACACACGCCAAATCTCATCATCTCTGGTGGTACCTGCAGGTACTTCCATCTAACAGTATTAAAGGCGTCCTTCAGTGGAGACCACACAAATCCTGGTGCCTTTTCTACCAAAGCTTCCAGCATGTGAAAGAGCCTCCAAATGGTTGGTGATGTGTGGATTCCCATGAAGAAGACACCATATTCTTGATACATAAGTTGAGGTAAGTAGAGAAATATATTGTTTACAGTGATTTTGATCAGTATTTTATAGAAGTTCTTTGATATTGAAAGGGGGCACAAGTTGGCAGTATCCACGGTCTCTTTGCCCGACATGGGAAAAATAATATCAGAGCTTCATTCATTGTTGGGTACAGCCTTCTTAGCTGTAGAGCGGTCAAGCATCGGACTGACAGCCAAGGTACTAGCAGGTCAACATGGTTTTTGCAAACATATTGTCGCAGGCCATCTGTACTCAGCACCTTGCCAGTCACCAGGCCCAGTACCACCACTTTACTTTGCTGTTCTCACGTGGGAACCTCTATTCTCTGTGACAGTCAGGAGTTGGGTCACCAGTTGTTTACTTTGTAAGTACTGTGCAATATGTTCATCTCTCAATTTGTCCCATGGCCTGGACATACTTTTCACTGAGTGACAAAGACCCTGCCTTATCACCCCGTCAAGGCCTCTCAAATGCTGCACTAGGGTCTCAATCTCTATGTTCAGGTCCTTCCTGGTGCCGTGAGTAGTATTGATACAGTTGCTCCTTATGACCACTGTGGATGCGCCTGACCTGACCAAAGCGTATGAAGCAGTTCTCTCATTCCTCTAAAAAAAGTGCTGTATTTTGTCTGCTATAGCACTTCTATATTCTGGGTCCTCTAGGATACCAGCCTGCCACCTCCAACTCGGTATAGAGGTTTTGAGGCCCCGTATCTAAACGATGACATAAGGAAGCTGCTATCCAACATAAATAGTGTCCAGGCATTCCACCCACCAGAACTTGGTGAGCCATGCCGAGGTACAGTAAATTTGATTAAGTTTGACTTGCTAGTCGTTGGTTTGGGTGTGGCAACAGTGTCAGATTGCATATTCACCACAGATCGTGGAGCTCTCAATTTCTCAACCAGTCATTCAGTGCACTGGACGTTGTAATCTCTGATGTCACAGGTAGGAGTGGGCACGACCTATTCATTATTATGTTTTCCATAGAGTTGAAGGCCCCCACAACTTTCATGAGTAAGATGTTCTGAAAACGAGTCAGAAAATGTACTTGATCCGAGATGGGGAAATATAAGTTGACCAATAGCCCCACTCTCACATTTTCATCCAATCTACAAGTATCCAACGCATACCGTTTCCCCCTCATCTATGTCTGTAATAGTTGCCTTAAAAGAAAAAAAACACTCATCCCCCTGCACATGTTGAGTAACCTTTGAGAAAAATGTATCCTCCATCGTCTTCTCTGCTTGTGTCTTTCTACCTAATATAGGTGATCCTTCCCTATGAAGACAACTTAGGCGCCTCTTCGTTTTGAGATATTTATGTATTTTTAACCCCCTAGTGAGGCTATTCATCCAATTATTGTTCCAGGTTAGGATTATGCATGTTTCAGAGATTGTCATGTCCATTCTCTTACATTGTAAGGCAGGACAGCGTTTTCCCTATCAACAGTGTCTATTTTAATTTGTAAGACAGTGGTTGCAGCCTCTAATATTCTGTCCAGTCTGTCCATCTATTACGTTTCTCTGCCCACTTGTTCCTCTGAATTTGTCCCTTGACACATGTCGACCATTATTGCAAGCCCTAAGATGTGGATTGTCTTTCATTTTGCTTCTTTTCCTAATTCCAGAATTTCACATCCTCTAACCCCTTTAAGTCACCAGTCCAGGTCCAATTAGCCCTAGCCACTAAAGTCTCACAAGCAAAGGGAGAGTATAAAATTAGTGTTGGGGATTTGGGGGGAGGGGGAGTGTTCTAGAGGGAGAAACTCTATTCAAGTCACAGCAACAATTTCTGTCAGTGTGAAGTCACAATCAACCCTACATTAACCTGTGCTAAACACTTTGGTAGCTTCGCACAAAAGCAGTTAGGCTTAATTTCGAGCAGCAATGCATAAAATATGTATGCAGCACTTCAAATAATATTAAGTTAAAAATGTAACACAAGGAAAATTCCACACCTACTTTCGAAAAATAGAGTAAAATACAGTGGTGGCCGCTGCAAATCTTAAGGGAAGAGGCGGGCGTGGAGGGGTGGGCAGGTTTGGGGGGAGGGTGAAATAAAAAAATATATACAAAAAAAAACCTATCCTGCACAACTGCCACTGGCCTCTTCGCACTCCTCTTCTCTTCTGGTGTCTCAGCATTCTCTGGCATACCAGCACAGGCTTCTCAGCAATACTGGTGCTGCTCTCACGCTAAATGTAGCATGAGAGCAGTGCTAGGATTGATCTGAGCGGCTTGGCCTGCCGCTCAGACATTGCATGGGAGTCTGTGCAGTTTCTCCAACCCAGCTGTGTACACACCGGGCTGGAGAAACCTAGGTGCGCATGTGTCAGAGACAGCTGGCCAAACACACATGCACACTTAAGTGCATAGACTCCAATCCCCCTCTCCTGTCCCCCTTCCTGTGGCCCTGCCCCGCCCCTTCCTGCACTTGCTTCTGCCTGAGCCAGCAGCTGTAAAATAAAACGATAATGAAATATCTTTTTATTTTACAGCTCCTGGCTCCTACCCAGGGGAGCAATGCTCCTTCACCATTGCGAAGGAGCCTCCCCTGGTAAAATATAATAACACAATTGATTCCAGAATGTCAAAAATCCACCCAGTAGAACCATAGATATGCAATTTCAAAGATTTAAGTGAAAATAGTCCCCAGAAGCACAAAGAACCAACTGTAGATATCTGGTCGCACCGGTCCGGGACAAACTCACATGTTCAGGTGGACCACAATGGAGTGCAGGCCAGATACAGAGACCTACTTAAGCCCGCGAACAAAGGTGCATATTTGCAAGCTCCTTGCATCACCGGAGCATCACTTATTGTAACACTCCAGTTACGCTGTGCTCTGCGCCATATTTACAAGGTGGCATTAAGCCACTTTTTGTGGCTTAACACCACCTTGTAAATATGGCCCCCAACCCAGTTTTCTGCGGCAGAAAGGCATGCAATGGGTGTTGCTGTGTGTGTACCCAGGCATCATTCATTGGTTCTTGATACTGCCCCAAAATTACAAGAAAACGTAAATCTGAGGCAGCGCCAAAAACTAACGCCACCCCTGGGGTGGTGTTAGAATGGCACAATGAAGAGAAATACTTTTGTTTCTCCTCGTTTTTGCTTTTTCTGAGTGTGTGTTGCATTCTGCAGCACACATAGAAAGAGCAAAAGGACATTAATGATTGTCTATGTGCAGGAAGGGACACCTTCCTGCTCATAGACAATCATTCCCTGTAACCCAGGCACCCTTGCGCCATGGTGCAAGGGTGCCTGCGTTGGCCCTAGACAGGTAAATTTAGTGACAGCGCTTGGGGAAACACAGGTGCACCGTATTTTTATAAAAAATGCACATCCCTGTGTTTCTGAAGTGATGCAGCCCAGCAATGCTAATTTGTGTGCAGTGCCGTGCTGCACCACTTCCTTTTAAATATGTCCCAAAGTACCTTAAATCCTGGCGAGGAGTGTTGTGAGATCTCACGTTCAGGATGCGCCGTGCAGTGGTGGTTCCAGTGAGCTGCAGGTGGTGATGCAAGGTTCTACATGAAGGATGCATCGTATAGAGGCAGGTCCGATGGAGCAATTGACGAGGCTTGCAATGCCAGGTCCCTCTGTGTTCATCGAGGGTGCCGTTGACAGGGGGTTGCAATGCTAAGTCCTGCGTTGGGGATCCATCACGCAGTGGCAATTCTGATGAGCTGAGATGCAAGGTTCTGCATCAGGAATACATTGGCATCAGTGGTTCTGATGCTAAGCTGCCAGGAGATGTGTCACACTGCATTGGTTCTGCTCAAGAGACTACAGCTGCGCTGGCAGAGCACCTCCAGGCCCACTTCTAAGGGTCTAAGGCTGGGGTGGAATGACTTGAGGGTCAAACCTCACAGCAGACATAGTCCAGGTGCTGGGTTCAAGGTAGTTGGAGCCTTTTCTCTCACTGAGGCTTCGATCAGCGAACTAGCCCTTAGAGTCGTTCTTGTGGTCCTTGGTTCAAGATTCTGATCCAGTACTTTTCACTCAGGCTGCAGAGCAGCAAAGTACCAGATCTTCTTGCAGCAGATAAACACAGCAGTCCTTCTGAGTCTTCCACAGGTCCAGAGGTGTACTGAAGATTTAGGTCTAAGGCGCCTCAATTTGTTTTTGGTGCTAGCTTAGAAGTAGGAGAAGTTTCTAGAGTCTTCCACCTGCTGAGGTGTCTGGAGCATCCTCCCTCCCTGCCCTGGCACCAGGTTGTTGGGGAACACAGTAGACTGGTGACTTTATGAATGTGCTGAGTCAGAATCTTTGTGATGTGAAAGTGTGGTATGGTACAGCTTCACTCAGTGGCGTAATGAAACTTGAGGGGTCCTCATGCAAAGTATATGAAGGGCCTTCCACCCTGGTCCATTCAGGTGCTCTCAGGCCAGCAGACTGCCACCCGTGCACAAGGTACTGTACTGAGGGGGCACCCTGGAGCTCGGTGCCTCCCTGCACCGCATGGGCTGTGGGTTCTATTGTTACACCAGCGGCTTAACCCCCTATCAAGTCAGGTTACCCATCATGCCAATACCTATTCACATCCTTTGTTTTATTGTCTGGGAGCAATTTACAAAGGACAACTGCCAGCTATACCTAGTTCTGTGACCCAGGTTACAGGCTGCAGGCACCAAATGGTTGGGAGACTCCTACGACGTGGCCACATTGCTTTGTGGTTCACTTTATGGATTAGGACGTATCATGGTCCTACATTACACTGTACTCACCCTGAACTTCGGTCTTGGATTTATCTGATTTGCTTCCTTGACATTTTGAGGAGTGGAGCTTTTGTTTCTCTTTCCATAAGACGTATCCCTTCCCATCTTGATATATATATGTACAGTTACTTAGATGCAGATGATTCTAGTTAACAATCGGTCACATTTCATTATGCTACTTGATGCCTTGAAAAAGTCACATTAATGACAAAACATGTGTTGGCTGTCGATGAGTTATTTGTTAAACGAAGGACTGGCTCTACCTAACTGAAGTTGTTGATGCTTTGATTTTGTAAGAAGAAGAATGTGTCTATTAATAAGACCGGGTCATATTGGAACTTTCGTGACTTCATTTTTGCAAGCAATACAACACTGGACTTATATTGAATGTTGTGGTTCTACTTTCGTATATACCAAATGGTTGGGGCAAGAAAATGCCAACTTTCTGAAAGTGGCATTTTCAGAATTGTGACTTAAAGGCCAACTTTACCATTAAGGAGGGTATTAAATTACATTTCCAAATAGACCAAACTTGATATTCCGACCTGCTCCCACACAAAATGTATCACTTATTAAATGTAGTAAGGTAACCCAATGTTATGATGTGGGAGGGGCAGGCCTTGCAGTAGTGAAAAACAGATTTAACACTTTTTCACTTCTAGGACAGGAAAAACTTAAAAGTACATGTCCAACTATTTAAATACATTGCGCCCTATCATATGGGTGGTTTAGGACCTACCTTAGTGGTGACACACATGTATTAAAAATCCATTTTCAGGCCATGCAAAAGGTTTATTTTGCCAGGTCGAAATGGCATTCTAAAGCTGCTCACACAGGGTGCAGTGGCAGTCCTGAGACTTGTTTAAATGAGCTACTTGAGTGAGTGGCACAGTCAGTGCTGCAGGCCCACTAATAGCATTTAATTTGCAGGCCCTCAGCACAGGTAGTACCACTTTACTAGAGGCCTACAAGTAAATTAAGGGGCATATTTATATTCTGTTTGCACCAAATTAGCGTCATTTATTTTTACTCTAATTCAGTGCAAAACTAACTCCATATTTATACTTGGTGCTAGACCTACCTAGGGCCAAAGTTATGGAGTTAAAGTCTTTTTTTTTTGGATGTGGAAACCTACCTTGCCTTAATGAAATGCAAGGTAGGCATTCCCCTGCAAAAAATGACTCTATGGCCTTAATGCCATATTTATACTGCAGTGCAAAAATGGTGCACGGGAAGGAGGAGGGGTCAAAAAATGGTGCAAAGCTAGCTTTGCCCCATTTTTTAACGCCTGGGTCAGGGCAGGCGTTAGGGGACATGTGGGCCTATTTCCATGGTGGAACACCATGGATTAAGGCCACAGGTGCCCTCCCCAGGCCCCAGGGACCCCCCCACCAGAGGGACAGCGGAGGATGGGGGACCCCATCCCAGGTAAGTACAGGTAAGTACAGGTAAGTTTTTTTTTTTTTTAGAGTGCCATTGGGGGCCCTGAAATGGGCCCCCTACATTGCACTGGGTGCCATGGCTATGCCTAGGGGACCCTGGTCCCTGTGCTGGCCATTGGTGTGGTGGGCATGACTCCTGTCTTTTCTAAGACAGGAGTCATGTGGTATAGATAGTTTTGCGTCAGAAAATGACTCTAGGCAGGTTAGAGTCATTTTTTTTACTCTAACCTGCCTAACGTCATTTTTTGGTGCAAAAGCCCCTTCTTCCGTACTGCCAGACCCACCCGACTAACATCATGGTTTTTTATGCTAGCCTACCCTTTGCACCGGCTTGCACCATTCCATAAATATGGTGCCCGGCTGGTGCTCAGAAATGGTGCAAGCCGGTGCTAAACTTTTTGGTGCCAAACTGCCTTGGTGCAGTTTTGCACCACAAAGTATAAATCAGGGCCTAAATGTGCCA
Source organism: Pleurodeles waltl (assembly GCF_031143425.1). NCBI lineage: Eukaryota > Metazoa > Chordata > Amphibia > Caudata > Salamandridae > Pleurodeles > Pleurodeles waltl. The sequence goes on along the minus strand of NC_090440.1, from coordinate 1,135,640,434 downwards.
ATTGAGTGTAAGACAATTCTGCCATGTTTACAGGAGACAGCAGAAGCACTTTAGCACTGGTTATCCTTGATAAAGTGCGTAGAGTCATAAAAACCAACAAAGACAGGTTCAGAAAGCAGGATGGTGAAAGCAAAAGTTTGAGGATGACCCTGCAGAAAGGGCTAAGTCAAAAGGACATTTAGATCATCCCTTTTAAAGCTGCCCGGCTGCTGATGACATTTATCTAGGCAGTTTCAGAGGAACAGCGGTCCAGAGGAAAGCAGCGATAATACCGCCAACAGGCCGGCGGTAAAAAAAATTGGATTTTGACCACAGCAGAAACCGCCAACACAGACAACCACTTTAACACTCCGACCGCCACGGCGGTAGCAACAAGCACCGCGGCGGTTACCACCAACAGCCAGGCGGAAGACAATGTACCGCCCACTGTATTATGAGAGGCCAATCCGCCACCTTTTCCAGGGCGGTACCAACGCCATCAAAAGCACAGTGGAAACAGTACACAGAAGGGAAACGACTCACCTCTCGACACTCAAGGAAGAACCACGACGCCATGGAGCCCGAGTTGCACATATTTCCCATGCTGGTCTACCTACTCCTACACCAGGAACATGAACGGCGGCGAAGATGACCATGGTGAGTACTGCACCTAGCACACAAGGAAGGGGGGAGGAAAAAGAGAGTGACACACACACGCAACACACAACACCCCTACCCCCACCCCAACACCATACACACAAACAGATGCAACAACATGACATATCCACCCCGTAACCCTAGGGAATAACGCAAGGGCAAAAGGAAGTGAGTAAAGTAAGTGTAATGTTAAACATTTTGATAAATACGTCCTCAAAGCACAAAACAGTATGTACAATATATACAAAAGGAGGGACAATGCCCACTCCAAAATATCCTTGGCCCACAGGGCCATAACACATAGGCCAAGGCCACACTTGACTCCTGCCTTAATACGGAGAGAACACTGCTGGGGCATCGTGTTGAAGATACACATGCACCTCAGGGGAAAGAGGAACGGGGGGCACCTCAGCCGGAAGATGGTACAACACCACTGCTCATGGAGGGGGCTACATGCCCTCTGCAATGTCTTGGGGAATGCAAAGCCACAGTCTCTTTAGTGGGTGGTTTGCCCACTGCTTGGTCCTGGGAAGTGCAAAGCCACACTCTCTCAAGTGGGTGGTTTGCCCACTGCTTGGTCCTGGGGAGTGCAAGGCCCCAGTCTCTTTATTGGGTGGTTTGCCCACTGTTTAGTCCAGGGGAGTGCAAGGCCACAGTCTCTCTCAAGTGGGTGGTTTTCCCACTGCTTGCTCCTGGGGAGTGCAAGGCGGCAGTTTCTCTGGTGGGTGGTTTGCCCACTGTTTGGCCCTGGGGAGTGGAAGGCCACAGTCTCTCTAATGGGTGGTTGGCCCATTGTTTGGTCCTGGGGAGTGCAAAGCCACATTCTCTCAAGTGGATGCCTTCTTCCACTGGTTCTGGAGGGGGCCTTTTGCCCAGTGTGCTTCATCCTGGCAAGGGGAGAGGGTGAGTGGATGCCTTCTCCCACTGGTTCTGTAGGGGTCCCTGTGCCCAGTGTGCTTCATCCTGGCAAGGGGAGAGGGTGAGTGGATGCCTTCTCCCACTGGTTCTGGAGGGGGCCTTGTGCCCAATGTGCTTCATCCTGGCAAGGAGGGGGTGAGTGGATGCCTTCTTCCACTGGTTTTGGAGGGGACCTTGTGCCCAGTGTGCTTCATCCTGGCAAGGAGGGGGTGAGTGGTTGCCATCTTCCACTGGTTCTGGAGGGGGCCTTGTGCCCAGGGTGTTTCATCTTAGCAAGAAGGAGTCAAGTGGATGCCTTCTTCCACTGGTTCTGGAGGGGGCCTTGTGCCCAATGTGCTTCATCCTGACAAGGAGGGGGTGAGTGGATGCCTTCTTCCACTGGTTCTGGAGGGGGCTTTGTGCCCAGTGTGCTTCATCCTGGCAAGGAGGGGGTGAGTGGATGCCTTCTTCCACCGGTTCTGGAGGGGGCCTTATGCCCTGTGATGCAGATCCTGGATGTTGCAAGCTCACAGTCTCTCACCTGGGTGTCACACCTACAGTTGTTGAAGGGGCCAGGACGCACTACAGCCCATGCAGTCACGACTACATACTGCTTGCTGGCGATGACGGCTGCTCAGTGGTGGCAGTTGCGGGGCTGGCGGCGGTGCTGTCAGTGGTGGGGGGAAGCTCCAGCCCTTCCCCTGCTGCCTCGGACGGCTGCCCACTGGGGCTGCTGCTGCTGGCAGTGGTGCTGTTGGCAGTGGTGCAGGTGGCAGTGCTGGCGGCGGTGCTGACGGCGGTGCTGGCGGCGGTGCAGGTGGCGGTGTTGTTAGTGGTGGGGGGAGGCTCCAGCCCTTCCGCTGCAGCCTCGGACAGCTGCCCACTGGAGCTGCTGCTGCTGGCATTGGTGCTGCTGGCAGTGGTGCAGGTGGCGGTGCAGGTGGCGGTGCTATCAGTGGTGGGGGGAGGCTCCAGCCCTTCCCCTGCAGCCTCGGACTGCTGAAGTGCCTTGGCGGGTGTTGTTTGCCCAGATGCTGGTCCAGCACCAGGCACCAGATCCATCCTGCCTGCGGCGTCTGTTCCCTTTACATTGGCCTTGGCAGCTGTTGTTCCCCTCCTGCCCTTAGCTGCTGATGGTACCTCCTTGCTTCTGCCAGCTGGTGTTCCCTTCCTGCTCCTGATAGCTGGTGGTTCCTCCTTGCCCTTGCTGGCTGGTGGTCCCTCCTTCCCCTTGCTGGCTGGTGTTCCCTTCCTGCCCTTGCTAGTTGGCGGCCCCTTCTTGTCCTTGGCAGGTGGTGCAGGCACATGGGCAGTGCTGAAGGGTGCCTCCTTGGAGCCTCTCACACATGCAGTAGCTGCAGAAACTACAGTGGTCGTGGACTGGGTGGCTGAGGTGCTGGCCTGGGATCTGCCCACCCTGTCCCGAAGTGAAGGAAGGGGGGGGGGCAGGGAATAGGTCAAGGGTGGAGAGGAAGAGCCTTTTAGGGACACTGGGGCTGGAAGAGGGTGAAGGTTTGGGAGTGGAGGAAAAGGGAGTGGTTGTAAGAGGTGTCGGTCTGCTGTGTTTGGGTGCAGGTGCATGGGCTGGATGCTGTCCTGAGGTGGATGGCTGTTGGGTGTCTGAGTGCTTGCGTTTGTGTACCTTGGGAGGAGCGGGCACAGACACAGTGGGAGAGGACACAGGGGATGTGTGCATGGATGTGGGGGTGGTGACTGCCAGTGAGGGGCGTGTAGTGATAGGCGTGCTGGTGATGGAGGTAGTGGATGAGGATGTAGTGCATGCAGGTGTGAGTGGAGACGCTACTGGGAGGGAGGGAGGTGGATGAGGAGGAGGAGGGGAACACAGTGTAGGCAGTGGATGTTGGTGTGTCTGCATCTGGATGGTGCTTGTGTGAGTGCCTGTGGGATGAAGTGTGGTGCTTGTGTTTGCCTGAGCCACTTCTGTGTGTTGATTTGGGTGCATGCAGGTCTGAAGGTGTGCTTGGGATAGGCTGGGGTTGAGGGGAATGGGACTGGGAGAGGGAGTTGGAGGTGGGAGGCTAGAGACAGGGACAATGGCTGCCATCAGTGAGTTGGCCAGAGCCTGGAATGATCTCTGTTGGTCTGCCACAGCAGAAAGAATGCCCTCCAGGAATGCATTTGTTTGTTGCAAATGTTTGCTAGACCCTGGATGGCATTCAGTGTGGTTGACTGCCCAACAGAGAGGGATCTCAGGAGGTCAATAGCCTCCTCACTGAGGGCAGTAGGGCCTGCGGTGCCTGGGGCGAAGGAGATGCCCACCCTCCTGGGTGAGCGGGCATGGAATACTCACTGAGGGACTGCTGGGAGGGCGCTGCTGGTATGAGGGGTGGTGGCTGCACCTGTAGTTGGGGTGGGCACAGAGGTGTCCGCTACCACCAGGGAGCTTCCATTGGAGGAGGTGTTGCTGTCAGAACTGTCCCCTTCTGTCTCTGTCGTGGTGCTCCCCTCGCCCTCTGTCCCACTGGTGCCCTCATTGTTGGTGGATTCGGCCACCAGGCCCATGTGGGATGCAGCTCCCTCTGTCACCGGTACCTCTGCTCCTCCATCAGATGATGCTAATGCACACAAGGACAGGGTGACAAAACATAAAGGGTGGGGAAGAGACAGAGGATACCCCTGGTCAAGGCCAGCAACAACACTACCGTTGGCGTACACAGCTCACAGGGAACAGCGCTATGCACAAAGCTATGCAATACCAGTTACAATGCTAGCCACCAGGCCATGGGGTACAATGCCTAACGCCATTAGCTGCCCATCTGAAACCCATAGGACCCTGCCAAGTAGTAGATGCCCACTGGGATTATTGGGGTTGGAGTGCATCTGAGCCTGCCCATCATGGAACCTACCCTGCCATGTTCGTCCTGGCCTAGGGGCACCCACAGACCCACATCCCCCACCCAGGTAAAACCTCAACGTGCGCAACTTCATGATTCTGAATCTGTACTCACCTCCTTGTGGCTGCTGTGATGCCTTCAAGTGCCCATCCAACTCCGGTTAGGCCACCGCCAGGATGCAGAACTTCAAGGGGGTCAGGGGACGACGAGCACCCCTTCCTCGTTGGGAGGCCATCCCCAGCTGGTCCTCTGCCGTCTTCCTTGCCCAGAAGCACTGCCCCTCGTACCGTTTTCGACAGTGGGTGCTCCACCTGTCAAAGACCCCCAGGGTCCGCACCTCCTTGGCGATGGCACGCCAAATACCCTTTTTCTGATGGCTGCTGACCTGCAGAAAAAGATACATAAGAAAAGGTATTAGTCATACCGTCCGGCCTGTTACACTCATGGCCCACCATATCCATCCCATCCCCTTATGCACAGACATTGCCCACTAAACATGCAGCACTCTGCCCAGGACCCCTCAGCACCCCCCACACGAAGCTTACACACACAGCACTCCATACATTCATGCCCCACGCATTGTGCTCACTGTGTACTCACCTGTTTGTCTGGAGGACCATAAAGTAAAGGGTACTGGGGTAGGACCCTTTTCACTAGTCTCTCCAACACCTCGGAAGTGAAGGCAGGGACCCTTTCCCCAGACACCCAAGCCATGGTTGCTTCCAGACACAGGTCTCAGCAGCACTTGCAGTGTAGGTCCTCTCCTGTTGAAGGTCAGATAGCAAGTGAGTGAACAGATAGAAAATGGAGGTCACATCCGCGGCGGTGCGTACCGTCACCACCGGCATACATTACCGTTGGCTACTGGAACCCTTAGGCCCCAATGATAACCAATGATGTGTTGCACAGCGGTCATCGACCGCCTCGCGCAACGGCGCACAACGTCAGCGGAATTACCTCATTTCCACTTGTCCCTCTTCACAGGTGAGGCGGCCGCCATTTCAGGGGGAACAGGCCATGGCAACTAACTGCGTCACAGCAGACATAGGCACATCAACAGACCTACACGTTCACATACTGTTTCTGTAAAAAAATGCAAGGCATATTAATCTGAGGAAATCTTTGAATATGACCATCTGCTCACCGTTTTTCACCCTAAAGTTCAACCGGTGAGGATGAATAGGAGATGGAGACAAGCTCCGAGTGTACAGACCCCTGGTGGACCTGGTGACATTGGAGGACAGGCACATTATCCTAATCTACAGACTTGATAGGGCCACAATCCATGAGCTGTGTGCCCAATTGGAGCCAGACCTGATCTCAGCTATCCGCCACCCCACTGGTATCCCCCTTCTGGTGCAGGTCCTGTCAGTGCTCCATTTCTTGGCAAGTGGGTCCTCCCAAGCTACAGTGGCCATGGCAGCAGGGATGTCACAGCCTATGTTCTCAACCGTGCTGACCAGAGTGTTGTCTGCCCTGATTAAACACATGCGCAGCTACATTGTTTTCCCCCAGGTGGAGGATTTGGTCACAGTGAAAGCTGACTTCTATGTAATGGGACATATCCCCAACATCATTGGTGCTATTGATGGTACACACATTGCCTTTGTCTCCCCCCCCCGGAGAATTGAACAGGTGTTCTGAAATCAAAAGAGCTTTCACTCTCTGAATGTGCAGATAGTGTGCCTGGTGGACCAGTACATCTCCCATGTCAATGCAAAGTATCCTGGGTCTGTGCATGATGCCTTTATTTTGAGGAATAGCAGCATTCCATATGTGATGTTCCAACTCCAGAGGCACAGGGTGTGGCTAATAGGTGAGCCCATGGTCCCCACCCAGTGTCTTTTGGAATATGGGTGTGGGTTTGGCCCTAAGGGTAAGTGTCTGGCTAACAGGTATCCCTCGATATTTTCAGGTGACTCTGGTTACCCCAACCTCTCATGGCTACTGACCCCAGTGAGGAATTCCAGGACAAAGGCAGAGGAACGTTCCAATGAGGCACATGGGCGAACAAGGAGGATCATTGAGCGTACCTTTGGCCTCCTGAAGGCCAGGTTCCGGTGCCTCCATCTGACAGGTGGATCTCTGTGCTACTCACCCAAGAAGGTCTGCCAGATCATCGTTGCATGTTGCATGTTGCACAATCTGGCCTTGAGACGCCAGGTGCCTTTTCTGCAGGAGGATGAGGCTGGACATGGTTGTGTGGCAGCGATGGAGCCTGTGGACAGTGACGAAGAGGACGCAGAGGAAGAGGACGTGGACAACAGAACAACTATAATTCAACAGTACTTCCAGTGACACACAGGTAAGACACTGTAACTTCACCTTCCATTGCAATTTTGTGTTGGACATTGTAAATGTCAGCCTGATTTTCCAATTTCTATGGCCACTTACTGTACCCTTTGACATCTCTATTTTCAGATATCTGTGCCCCACTCTGGCTCCTGGTGCGTTTACTGCTGCCCACTACAGGTCATACCTATGTATATATAACTGTACATTTGAATTGCAATGTTTATAGCTTGTTAAACTAATACATATTTTAATCAATTGACAGACTTCATACTTGTATTAGTTCCAAGGGTGTTTATTTTTGTGATAATAAGTGTAGGAGGTAGTGGAATGGGCTGGGTTGATAATGGAGGAATGTCCAGGATAGAGTCCAGTCCATTGGTATCACAGGTGCATTTTCCAAGGGGGCACAGGGAGTGGGGCAATGGCAGCTCAAGGTGGACAGGGTGATAGAGTGGGACACAAGGGTGACATTCAGGGGAGTCTTATTTCCTGGTAGGGGACTTGGCAATGTTCTCTGGCTTCTGCCTGGACCGCAGGGACATTTTGCGTGGTGGTTCTCTATCTGCAGGGGGAGGGGTGCTGGTGGCCTGTTGTTCCTGTGGCGGGGCCTCCTGTCCACCAGCGTCAGTGGAGGTGGAGGGCTGTTCATCGGTGTGGCTAGTGTCAGGGGCCAGTTGGTGTTCCACTGCCTCCCTCATGGTATTGGCCATGTCAGCCAGAAGCCCTGCAAAAGTGACCAGGGTGGTGTGGATGTCCCTCAGGTCCTCCCTGATCCCCAGGTACTGTCCCTCCTGCAGCCACTGGGTCTCCGGAAACTTGGCCAGTACCTGGCCCATGGTCTCCTGGGAATGGTGGTATGCTCCCAGGATGTTGGTGAGTGCCTCGTGGAGAGTGGGTTCCCTGGGCCTCTGTCCCCTGAATCGTGTGCCCACTGCCACTGACCCCAGGTCCCTGATCGTCCTGTGTTTGTGGGGTTGCCTGGGGTCCCTGTAGTGGTAGACACACTAATGATTGACGTGTCCTGGGGACAGAGGGTTGGGCCCGCTGGGTGGGTGCTGTGCTGGTGTTTCCTGAGGGGGAGGCTCTGTGGTGGTATGGGACTGTGCCTGGGTCATCGACTGTCCAGAGGTCCCTGATAGGCCAGGTTGGTCATCCTGATCCAGGTGTGCAGAGCTGCTGTCATCACTGTGGGCCTCTTCTGGGGGGGGACTCGATGCTGCTAGCACCTCCTCTCAGGAGACGTTGTGTGGGGGTCTTGTGGGGATGTAAATACATTGTTATTGTTACTGTGTGTGACATCTTGTGCATGGGTATGTTCCCCTCTATGGTTGTTTTTGCCCTGGCAGATTTGCCTTTGATTGAGTAGCTATTTGGTGGGCTAGGGGATTCTCCCCGGTGTGCATGCAGAGGTGATAAGTGTCCATGCAGGTCTGTGAGTGGTGTCCATGCATTGGTGTTGCTATCGGGGCTTTGGAATTGGGATGGGTGGGTTGTGATGGTGGGGTATACCTGAGGTGGTGGAGTGATGGGGTGAGGGTAGGGGTGGGAGTTTGTGATGGCATGCAGGTATGGGGTGGTGAAAGTAGTAAAGATTTGACTTACCAGAGTCCAATCCTCCTGCTACTGCTGCCAGGCCCTCAGGATGCATGATTGCCAAGACTTGCTCCTCCAGTGTTGTGGGGGAGGAGGTAGGGAGGGGTCAACCGCCAGTCCTCTGTACAGCTATCTGGTGTCTTGCTACCACGGAACGCACCTTCCCCCATAGGTCGTTCCACCTCTTCCTGATGTCATCCCTTGTTCTGGGGTGCTGTCCCACGGCGTTGACCCCCTCCACGACTCTCCGCCAATTCTCCATCTTCCTGGCATTGGATGTCTGCTGCACCTGTGATCCGAATAGCTGTGGCTCTACCCAGATAATTACCTCCTCCATGACCCTTAGCTCCTCCTCTGAGAACCTGGGGTGTCTTTGTAGTGCCATAGGTGTAGTGTGAGTGGTGTGTGTGAGTGTGTGTGGGGTGATGTGTTGGGGTGTGTGCTGTGAGATGCGTGGATGGTGTATGGGTGTTGGTGTCCTGTGGCTCTGATTCTGTGGGTGCTCCTGGTGTGTCTCTCTCTCTGTTGTAACTTGTTTGTAGTGGTAAAGGCTTGTGAGTAATGTGTGTGTGTTTTATAGTGGTGTTGGGTGTGGTGTGTGTATGGGTTTCAGGTGTGTGTAGTTTGAATTGTCCAATGTGGTGTTGTTTTGTATGTGTGTGTATTTTGAGCGCTGCGGTATGTACCACCAATGGTTTACCGTGGTTGAATGTCTGCCGCGGTGATTCGTGGGTCATAATGCTGTGGGCGTATTTTTGTTGATGTAACGTGTGGGTTTTGCTAGCGCCAGTTTATCCCTAACCTGTGGGCTGGCAGACTTGTGTGTGTGTCTGTATAGTGGCGGATTTCTATGTGTGGGTCATAATAAGCATAGCAGTATACAGCCGCGGTCGCGGTATGTTGGCGGCAGTCAGCATGGTGGTAAGCGACATTTACCGCCAATGTCATAATGAGGACCTCTGTGTACCTAGGCCAAACTGGCTCCTTTCTGCTCACTGACATCAGGCTCGACCTTTCACCTCCTGGCTCTGTGTCACATCTCTTGACTCTTTGAGCCCCAGGCTCTGATTTTCCAGCAGGTGCCCCTACCAGCAAGACAGGGCGTTGTTTTTTTCTCCTGGTCCTATATTGTTAAATAATAGCTGATGTTCCTCCAGGGCCCATGAGAACTCTGTGGGAGGCAGGCAAAAATAAAATAAAATAAATAATTGCTGGTGTCCTTTCAGGACCAAAGGGGATCGGGATCCCATAGGAAGTGAGGGGAGAGAGGCAAAAATTTAGTAAATAAATAAAACAATTGATAGTGTCCCTTCAGGGTCCATGGAACCCTTTTGAGGGGCAGACAAAAATAATATTAGCTGGTAGTCTGTCTTTCCAGGGCACATGGGAGGGAGGCAAATGTCAATTAAGTTAATCCAAAACATTGTTTATGTACTACAGACTATTGCAATAAATATATCAGCCAAAACAAAAAATGAACAAAAGGAAAATGGGCTTCAGCTATCAATAGTACTGGAAACTGACTGCTAAAAGTATACAATGTGACCAAAACCCAAACTGCCTGCACAAATTCAGGCTTTGTCACAATATCCCCAGTTTGTGACTTCTTTACACTCAGGTCGCATGTTGAGTGCATCTTAGAATGCTCAATTAGCCAAAAAAAGTTAATTATGGTAAGTTAGGTGGACATTATGATACCAGATACCCACTGGCCCATCTGAAAAATCAATACGCAATCATAAGGGGAGAGCATCGCAAATGCATAGATGTTAAAGAGAAGAGAGGAATTGCTTAACTGATATAAGTAGGTGGTTGTGAGGAAGAAGAAGAGGATGTCAGCATCTTCTGAAGCAGCCTTGTGACTGTCACTCATAGTGTGCTGTCAACACCCGCAGCAATGTCACAATGGCACAAGGCGCAAAGAGATACATTCACCCCAAAGCAACCAAGCTGGTTACCTGCTCCTGGAGGTCACTAGTGTAGATGTCATGAAGAAAACAGTCCCAACAACCAATTGTCTGGCTTTTGTTCAGCAACAAGTCACCATACCACAAAACCCATAAGCAACTGCATTTATACAAGGGTAAGCTGGCCAAAGATGGCGTCCTCCTTTTTTCTTTCATGGAAGGAAAGGGTTATAGTTCATTCTGGGGAGACACTCTGCAAAGAATGGAAGCATACAAGCTGGACCTATTTTTCCACTATTTAACTCACAATGGATATGTAGACCGGTTCTCAAATCGGATTGCATGTGCCTCACCGCACACTGGATCTCCTTCAAGGAACTGAAGAAATGGCTAACGGCTGACCTCACCACTGATTCTGCTTTTCAGGGCATTCAGAAGCACTCAAAGAGGTCCACCATGGAGCAGGGGTCTTCAAACTGGGGGGTGGGCCCCACTAGGGGGGCTTCAAGTGATCTGGGGGGGGGGCACCAAGCTCTGGCTTATAACAGTGCTCTGTTTTAACCAGAAAACAATTTATTGGAATTTTAAAATGGTATCAGAACTTAACTGCAATTTTTAAATAAGTCTGTACATATTTAAACATTGCCAACTTAGTAAAATAATTGTTTTAAAAAATTCTGAGGGGGGACGGGGATTATTTTTTTCCACCTGGGGGGGCGCGGCATGAAAAAGTTTAAAACCACTGCCATGGAGAAACCAAATGTGGCTGCCAACATCTTGGATGATTTTCATACCAAAGTCTATGAGTGGGTTGCACCGAGAGGTTTCAGCAATGGATTCTTTGCCATTGACAATGTCAGTGATATTGTGAAAGCCATGGCTGACGGAGGATATTTCAGGGTAATGTGTGTAGTTAATTGCATAAACCTAATCGGCAGGACTTTCTAAAAAAATAAGTAATAGTCAACAACATATGAGTCACCTGTCCAAGAATTTGCACTCATTTTAGTTATTCCTTCAAAGACAGGAAACAGTTAAGGATCCTTCAGTGTGCTAATAAAGTACTTGTAAAAGCCCTCATGTAGTCTTTGCATATTCAAACTCAACCTACTAAATGCTGCAACACTTGTTTGAGCAGTACATGTCTATCCATGATTATGTAATTCAAAGTAGAGGGGATGCAACGGCCAAAGCCATCACAATAGAGGTGGGTAAATGGGGGCTAGCGGAGCACCTGATACAAATGATATTCCCTTTTGAGATTACAAAATGGAAACTCAGAAAGGACGACTGTGCAAAGAGTCAAGTGATCTCGTTGTTGTACTTGCTTCAGGAACATGTTCAAAAAGTGGGAAAAACATTTAGATATATCAGTGAAAAGCTGCTGCTTTGATCAACAGCTTCATTATTCACTTGAACATTAATTAAAATCTGCAAAAAGATTGTGTTTTTCTAAGAGTATATTTGTGCCACAATACTGGATCCATGATACAAAAAATGGATGGCTACATTCATTCCTTTTTTACGTTGGATGTCTCTATTTACAAGGTTTGGATCACCAGGAAGGTGAGTGATCTAGGAGAAAAGCAATTGCAAATTTGAGGCTGTGGCAGAAACGAAGAGCAGCCTTCCACTATCGGAGAGCGTGGCAGTCATGGCTCGGAGTCCTCCAGATACGAACTGTCACAAATACAGCATCATTACCCTTCACTGTCACCAGCCACTATTAAAAAAAGAGCGAAAACAGCTTATCTGCTTATGCGTTTTCATATTGCAGTACTTAAATCAAGTGTACAGGCACAGGCAATACAGGCACAGTAAGTGGCATCACCAATGACAATTCAGAATATGGTGCAAAACCATCCGGGTGACCCAGCAGATCAGATTTGGATAAAGACCCATTGATTTGGGAATGGGAAGAAGCAACCGTGACCAGAATGCCTCAGGCTAGGAATAAATATCTAACATGTCCAGTAGCTAGCTTGTCTTCATAGTATGTGTTCGGTGTAACTGGGGCACTTGTAATGGTCAGGGCCAGTTTCTGTCCTCCAAACTTGAAGAAAATTACAAAGACACATCTATGGAAGAGGGCATTCGGTCTGCCATCACAGGTGTGGCAAGTGATGATGACCTACATGACTTTGAAAACAGCAGTGGTATCAGTCTGCAATGGAAGTTCCATTTCTTAAAAAGAACAAGAAGATCCCTTCTATCCCTATTGTTTGCTTAATTTCCATGGAGGTCTGGCAGTGAGAATTCAAAAGACTGCACTGCCTGTATGTAGTGTATACCACTTTCATTGAAAAAAGAGACACAGAGTTAAATGGGAACCACTCTTGGAACAGGTAACTTGCACCAATTAATTCCAACTAATGAGGTTTAATGTAATGGCTGGTAGGGTCTCTTTACAGGTGTACTTACCTTGATGCATAATGTTTTGGTGATCATTCTGCATCAAGGACTGTTATAATACTTCTGAGAAAATTCAGTTTACCTAGAATAGAAGAAGACTCAGATGCAGATTTAGCAAAATATCACACAATGCAACACATCTGCGTTGCATGATAGGGAGAGGGCAAGAGTGCACCATATTTAACATTATTTGGCACATTCCTGACTTCTCCTTGCACTGGGGCACAACGTGCTGCCTAGTGCCTACCCAGGCACCCTTCCATCATGGGGAAAACGCCCCAGAATTGCTAACAGGATTGCTTTGTGCTGGAATGGGCACCTTCCTGCACAAAAACAATCGGTTAAGGCTTTTTCCTCGTTCTTCAGCACAAATAGAAAGAGGAAAGAATGAGGAGAAATCAACATATTTTTCCTCGTTATGCCTCTCCTGGGAAGTCGTAGCATATTGACACATTCCCAGGTCTACCACTCATGCAAAATCTAGGAATGCAATATAATCAATGGGTGGATGCATGGGAACACCCACATTCCACTCATGGAACAGCTCCCTGGGGCACAGTAACGTAAGGTAGCGACTTTCACTGCCTTCCATGACTCCAGATTTACCATGCTAGGGACAGCCATGCAAAGGTGGCCTTGCATGGGTAGATAAATCTCACTTTATGTTTTGTGTCACCCTGCATCGCTTTGTGTGGAGCAAAGGTGTCGCAAAACTTTGATCAATATGCCATTCAGTTTCTTTTCATTTTCCTGTTTTGAATGAGATAAAATCTGAAAATATCTTTGACAACAGCCAGAGAAAGGACTAATATATTTTTACTTCTATGTGAAATAAGAGGACTCAAAAAAGCCTACTTGAGTAAACTGCAAAGAGGTATGTTGATTAGAAAAATGCAAACTAGTGACTCAAGCGGCAAACTCTAATTCAGTGGTTGTGGTCTGGACATGTCACTTGATGGGCACAGCGAAATGTTTTTAATGTTTTGGTGATCAACTGGGTACATTCAACCAGGTGTCGGGTTGTCTGGTATTGGTATAGGATTTATTCTGAGTCTAAAGGCACATTGCTGCATTCCTGTACTCCACCCTTTCACTTCTCATGCACAATGCTTACCTGGCTCTCCAATATTATCATTTTCATTTTACGTTCCTCAGATATTCTCTTCTGAAAGAAAGCTCCATTGCACTCCTGCTCTGTGGTTTAGCCCTGCATCCAAGACGAACAATGCTAGAAGAATGTAGATGTATAGGCCATTTGTATACACTACAGTAGCATATTCCTTTTAATTTAACATCTTTTTTAACTCTGTGGGTGTTCACTATCTTGCATTTTTCATGCCTAGGTATTGATTAGTAAACTTGGGATTCTACAGGCGTAAAGACTATTTGAATTTAGTAACTGAACAGTCATCTTCCTTCCATGACAGATGCTCCAGAACTTTATAAATGTTGTCTTTCTCTATCCCTCAGCTCTCCCGAATTCCCCTATCCATTTATTCATGAAATCCCTTGCCTGGTGAATGTAGTTATAGCTACACCTACTGCTACGGGAGGAGGTTACCAAAAAGTACAAATTTGTTAACACCACTCCTCATATCTAGGCAAGAGAGAGACATTATAGAGCAAAGATTAAATTATAACAAGGAGATCAATACACTCATGGCATAGTCCTCTGTCCACAGGGCCTTGCGGGGGCAATACCCTTAATGCTTGATCTTATTCCTCTGGTCAAACTTCAGCATACAAGTTTGCTGTGGTACCCTACATGAGGTGCTGGCTCTTCCTGCACAGCAGTCCACACTATGGCACACAGGGTCATCTCCAGGCCCAGCAATGGTCTTTGCACTTGATCAGAATGTTCATTTCTATGGTGGCCTCTATTGGCATACAGGATTGTCTTGACTGCGTGATATGGGTTTTATGCTCCCACACTGCACTTCGCTCATAGCTATCTTTACCGCAGCCGTCTACTGATATGTGGGGGTCACTGCCCTGTTTCTGCAGAAGGAAAATTACCCATTCGGTGTAGCAGCCATCTCCTCACACCTCACACTGGAGTCCTTTCAACAGGGCTCCCCATTGAACTTTGCTCCTGCCAACATTCTCCTCTTCCTCATAGGGCACAATGTTCTTGTCAAGCAGGCAGTTGCTGGTGTTTCAGGATACAAAGCAGGTGGTCTTGGTTTCCCTGGGTGATGTGCCCTCATCCAGCAAGGAGACTAGCAAACCTTGGCCTCCAGTCACAGTCACAGGCAGAAATCTAGCAGAGCTTCCCCGTCTCACACAGTCCCTCTGGTTGCTTAATAGATGAAAATATTTGGAGTCTCAACCTCCCCTTCTTATATTCCATTTTGTTGTGCAGCCATTTTAGCTATAGTTTTATACACAATATTTTAGCATACTAGGCCTACCGCTCTGCACTTTAACCTAGATATATTATTTTCAGCTTTGTTTTTATTATTTTAACAATAGCCACATTTACGGTCTTGTTTTATTTTCTCTAGGCCAGCACTGTGTTCTTAAACAAGACATTTCTTTCACTCTGTACTTTTCGCAAGGCTGCATTAGATGGGTTGCCAGCAAAAGTGGTACGCTTTGTCTCTAATGTTCACAGAAACATACACACTTTTACGTCGGGATCCCTTCTTGAAACATCAGCAGTTTTGTTATAAAAACACTACTTTGACCCATGTACGTTAGAGGGAGATTCCAGCCAGGTGACCACCACTGTATGCTGATTGCTGAGTGCTTTGCTGCAGCTGCTTATGTAGACTACAGTCCTCATGCTCAGGTATGAGGGATGATGTCTTCCTAGGGGAACCTGAAGGGCAGAATTAGAGCTTAACATGCTATGCTCTAACATAGTCTAGGTAGAAACTATTCTTGAAAACCATAGTGACAACATGGTAGCATTATTGTTGTGTTTTACTCTCCTTGTCACAATTTTAATCCTGTCATGCTTCATCATCCCAGTTATTGCAATACATGCTTTACTATCTAAGATGCAATTGCTTCAGTAAAACCTTATTGAACTACACTCTGCCTCTGATTGTCCTTGCATACGTGAGACTAATGTAACTGAGAGAAACGGATGGGATCTGAGTGACCACGATTTCCCTGAGGAGTCATTTGTGTCATGCACCCGGTTGCCCAATCATCCCTGCTCTTGGGTGGAGATGAGGCACTGCTAGCTAGCCGGAACAAAACCTGGATTAGGCCGACAGGTGTCACCTGGTGTGGGATCAGACTCAGTATCCCACAATACAAGTGATTCTGCCGCCCGAATCCAGTAGTCTCATTAGGATAAAGAGAACCTACGTGACATGGCGCTGCCAACGTTTGGTCAGGAACTAAGTTTTGGGTCCTCCTGAGTATCTCTGTATCACTACATGCAAAGACACCTCAGTACTATTTATGGAGACGTCCGTGGTATTGAGGATTTTCCTCCTCAGCTAAGTAGGGAGTACCTAACTAATGCTGTAGGTTGTTCAAGCTTGAACCCTAAAAAGGATAATCCCTATTTGGTGATTTGGTGTGCTTATCTCTGAACAAAACTTACTATTCATCATGGCAAACCCTCAACGGGTAGCAATTGCAGTTAATATGCGACCACCCCTTTCCGCACATTTACTGGCACATGGCCTAATGGCCCAGGTGGGTCCAGTTACATTTGTTGTTGAGGGTCATCCAGCCTATAGAACATACATTTTCTATTCTTGGGTCACATTTCCAGCAGCTGATGGGAACACAAATACATTTCATCACTATACACCTGAAAACATACCTGCACAATATAAAGCATATGCATACGTAGAAATACCTCTATCTTATCAAGAACATAATAATTGGCTTGATGGCGCCCTACCACATACAATCCTACATGTTAGCCTAGGTCCTCTAAGTCAGTGGTTCCCAACCTGTGGTCCGGGGACCCCTGGGGGTCCGCGAAGCTTCCTCAGGGGGTCCGCGACTGTTTGGAAAATTAAATAATATTAACAGATTAGGTCCCCAGCTTTCAGTAATTACTCAGTAGGTGGTCCCCGGATTCCAATAATGATTCAATGGGGGTCCCTGGTTGCAGTAATGATAAAGTAGGGGTCCACTGAAGTCAAAAGGTTGGGAACCACTGCTCTAAGTAATGATGGTCCTACCTGGACTATATTGGCCACGTATACACCGCACCCTGCTACAGCAACCTTGATGGTAGCTGAAGTCCGCCGCTTATATACTGAGCTTATGGAAATATATAGAGGATTAGTACAGTTTGTAATGCAAACATTGTAGGAGGCTGGCCTGGTTTGAGGTGGGTACCTTGGGTACTTACACTTTATACCAGGTCCAGTTATCCCTTGTTAGTGAAGTAGTAGTGTTCTAGCAGCTTAGGCTGATAGAGGTAGCTATAGCAGAGCAGCTTAGGCTGACCTAGGAGACATGCAAAGCTCATGCAATACTACTTATAGTTACACAGTACTTATACACAAGTAAAGACAATACTCAGTGTTACCAAAAATAAAGGTATTTATTTGGGTGACACAGTACCAAAAATATCTTAGAGACAATACTCCTTCTGGAGGTAAGTATTATACACAAAATATACACTAGACACCAAAATTAGACAAACAGTAGGAAATCCTATAGAATGCAATGGGAGAAAATAGGTATGGGGCAACACAAACCATATACTAAAAAGGTGGAATGTGAATCACAAATTCCCCCTAGACAAGTGTAGTGTGTACAGAATCGCTGGGAGAGTAAGAATACAGTAAAGGTAAGTACATTACCACACTCCAGAGCCCAGAAAAGCAGGAGTAAAGTTCTGCAAGTTTCCTTAGGACACACTACACCTCGTTTTGGGGATTTTGCAGCAGCCAACCAAGTCTGCAAAGAACAACTGATGTATTATTGGACCTGAAGACCTGCATAGGAAGGGGACCAAGTCCAGAAGTCGAAAGAAGTTCCAGGAAGGACAGGGGCCCCTTCCAACCCAGAAGAGGGTGCAAAAGAAGAGTCCCCAGTTAGTTGAAGACTGCATAGATGCACACTACGAAGTTGCCAGAGGATTTCTGTATGATGCAAAGGATGTCCCACGGTGTGAAGATTCTTGCAGATGAGATTTCATGTTGGAAGGCACCAACAAGCCTTGGCTATGACAAAAGTGCGATTTTCATCAAAATGGTGTTGGATGGACCCAGGAGGGACCTGGAGGACTCACATCAATGTGAGGAGGAAGAGGGGGCTCTCAGCACTTTAGAGAGCCCTCAGGATGCCAGCTAACACCCCCAGAAGCCACAGGATCTGGGTTCAAAGGAGGTGCAAAATGCAGTTGATGCAGCACAACAAAAGAAGGTCCCAAGCCGCCGGAGAACAACTCAGCATGTTGAGCATCACAGGGAGGAGTGCTGGGGACCTGGGCCAAGCTGTGCATGAGGGAATTTTGCAAAGAGTGCACAGAGGCCTTAGGAGGTGAAGAAGACACAGTACTCAGGGGTACTGTCGTTCTCGGGGAAGGCAAGGTCTTACCTCCTCCAAATTGCATCAGCAGGACCTCAGGACAGCCTATGTCTAGGATTTCCACCTTCTGTGTCCTTCGGAGCACACGCGTCATTGTGAGAGGAGTCCCAGGGTACCAGTCGTCGTCTTGGAAGGTGCCTGGTTGGAGCAGGGGAGTGATTCCATCACTCCACGGGAGATTTATTTGGTTCTTCTGGTGCAGGATGAAGACAGGGAGTCCCCAGAGTGTGCACACTGTGGAAACTGTTGCAGTTGCTGACTTGGAGCTGAGGTTGCCGAAGAAAAGTGTCTCTTGTAGATACTTTGTTGCAGTTACAGCGTTTCTTGGAGCAGGCTGCATTGATCCGAGGTCAGAAGAGTCTGAAGTTGTTGCAGAGGATTCCTGAAGGAAACTTGCAAGCAGAATCTGAAGAGAACCCACAGGAGATACTCTAAATAGCCCTGAGAAGGGGATTGGCTTCCTCATCAGATATGGACCTATCCGGAGGGGTCTCTGACGTCATCTGCTGGCAATGGTCATTCAGAGCCCTCCAGAGTGCCCCCACACCTTGCAAAGCAAGATGGCTGAAGTCTGGCACACAATGGAGGAGCTCTGGGCACCATCCTGGGGTGGTGATGGACAGGGGAGTGGTCACTCCCCTTTCCTTTGTCCAGTTTCCCACCAGAGAAGGAGAGAAGGGGGTCTCTGAACTGGCGTAGACTTGTTTATGCAAAGAGGGCACCATCTCTGCCCTTCAAAGCATTTCCAGAGGCTGGGGGAGGCTACCCCTCCCCTGCCTGTAACACCTATTTCCAAAGGGAGAGGATGTAACACCCTGCTCCCAAAGGAAATGCTTTGTTCTGCCTTCCTGGGACTGAGTTGCTCAGACCCCAGGAGGGCAGAACCCTGTCTGTGAGGTGGCAGCAGCTGTAGCTGTAGTGCAAGCATCAGAGAGCTGGTTTGGCAGTACTGGGGGTCCATGGTGGAGCCCCCAGGATGCATGGAATTGGCTCCCCAATACCATATTTGAACTGGGGGGACAGTTCCATGATCTTAGACATGTTACATGGCCATATTCGGAGTTACTATTGTTAAGCTACATATAGGTATTGACCTATATGTAGTGCTCACGTGTAATGGTGTCCCCGGACTCACAAAGTCCGGGGAAATGGCCCTGAACTATGTGGGGGCACCTTTGCTTGTGCAAGGGTGCCCTCACGCTTAGTAACTTTGCACATAACCTTCAGCAAGTGAAGGTTAGACATGTAGGTGACTTTTAAGTTACTTAAGTGCAGTGAAAATGTCTGTGAAGTAGTGTGTGCACTATTTCATGCAGGCTGCAATGGCAGTCCTGTGTAAGGGTTTGTCTGAGCTCCCTATGGGTGACAAAAGAAATGCTGCAGCCTATATGGATCTCTTGGAACCCCAATGCCCTGGGTACCTAGGTACCATATACTAGGGACTTATAAGCGGGGTCCAGTATGCCAATTGAAATTGGTAAATGAAGTCACTGGCCTACAGTGACAAATTTACAAGCAGAGAGAGCATAAGCACTGCCGTTCTGATTAGCAGAGCCTCAGTGACACAGTTAGGCACTACACAGGCATACACATTAGGCCACAAACTATGAGCACTGGGGTCCTGGCTAGCAGGATCCTAATGAGACAGGCAAAACACCAAAACACACTGACATATATGTTTTTATCTATGAGCACTGGAGTTCTGGCTAGCAGGATCTCAGTGACACAGTAAAAACACACTGACACACACTCACAAACAGGCCAAAAGTGGGGGTAACCATGCTAGAAAGAGGCTACTTTCTCACAAACATTAAATACAAACCCAGCATGTGCTGCCCCGGCGCAACCACATGCAGTAACACCAGGCAATAATCCTGCGACTGTACATTCGATTATGGGTAAAGTACCCGCCAAACGAGAAAATAAATGCACTGGAAGCAGTATTTCCCCATATGGGACCGCAGGATAAGCATAGAATATTAACTATGTGCTTGCCATTTGGGATGGTTCACACAGTAGATAACTGCAATACTTAGGGCACAGTATTTTCCATGATCTATACTACCGCACACAGTACACCAACACTTGCCAATCTACCGGAAGTGTTAAAACAAATTCAAGATGAATACAGGGCTGCCCTGTCCCTCGACTTAGGGATGCAACTTATGGGCAATTTTGCCACGGTAAGTCAATTTTATTAAGTAACTTTCAAGGGGAAGCAGTTGCACTAGCAGTGCGTATGTGGCTCCGGGACTTTCCTCCACAGGATCAAGAACGTGAGCTGCCAAAGATTATCGAGGAAACCTACTCTAGTATTGGTTGAGATAGTCTGGGGCCAGACCCACAAAACCACAGTTTCAGGGTAAATCCAATAAAGATTCAACCAAGGGAGCTCCTGAGGGTTTAAAAAAATGCTAGGATAAAAAACAACAAACACCTAAAAAAGAAAGGTGAGAATCTCCGCACATGGAGACCCCACAGAATAGATATAGGGGGTCATTACAACCCTGGTGGTCAAAGACTGCCAGGGCTGTTTTGGCGATTGCACCGCCAACAGGCTGGCGGTGCAATCCTTGGTATTTTGACCGCAGCGGAAGCGCCGCGGTTGCTCTGCCCGGGCCGGCGGTTTCCTGCCACATTTGCCCTGGCGGTGATAATCCGCCTGGGCAGCGCTGCTTGCAGCGCTGCCCAGGGGATTACGAGTCCCCGACCGCCAGCCTTTTCCTGGCGGTTTGAACCGCCAGGAAAAGGCTGGCGGTACGGGGAGTCGCAGGGCCCCTGGCATGCCCCTGCCATGGGCAGTGCATGGGACCCCTGACAGGGCCCCATGCAGCTTTTCACTTTCTGCTATGCGGACAACGAAAAGCGCGACGGGTGCAACTGCACCCGTCGCACGGCCGCAACACCGCCGGCTCCATTTGGAGCTGGCTCCTGTGTTGCGGCCGAGATCCCCGCTGGGCCGGCGGACAGAAACCAGGTTTCCACCTGCCGGCCCAGCGGGGATCTCATAATGACCGTGGCCGCCTGGAGGTCAGATCTTGGCGGGCGGCTGAAGCCCGCCAAGGTCATAATGAGGGCCATAATCTCAGAAATAGAGATAATATAAAAACTCCTGACAGATATCAATATGCTGATACACACCAATCTCGTTCTTTTCAGGACTCACCAGAAAAACACAGAGAGAGAGGTGGTCGGTCAGAGCGAAGAACTGAGTACGTTAAACCGAGACAGGAATCACAACGCTCTACAGAAGTTTCTGTTCAAAAAGAAGAGAAACTTCCCCAACAAAAACCTCAATTTAAAAAGAAGAAAGTGGCAGCAGTTGCGATTCGTCATTCCACTCAAGAAGAGGGTTCTATTGAAGAACAAGACGTGTGGCACTAGCTCTGCTAGACAGCTCAGCAGAGGTCACAATAGTTTGCTGGAACCTTCAAGAGCATCTGGAGGTGAAAGCAAGTGATGACTTCTTACAAGTCAAAACTGGCGACATGCGTGTTTCCACGCCTGATAGGGTGTACAAAGTAAAGTTACAGTTATAAGGAGACATTGAACGCGTAATCAACGCAATCTTTCGGGACTGCGTCGTGAACATTTATGATATTCTACTGGCCGAAAGGGATTGGCACCTCAATTTGACGGTACTTGCCCATATGGGGAAGAGGTTATCAAGCCTTCTTTCTCACCCCTTGTTCCAGATGAGCTTGCAGAATCCTACGCTATTGATTGGGCATTGGCGCAGGCACCCACATTATATCGCAACCACCTACAGTGGGAAAAGATTCCTCCTATCATGTAATTCCGAGTCAAAATCAACCCCAACCTCCCCCCTCTAACCTAATACCAAATAAAACATGATGCTAAAGCACCTGTGAGGGAAATCCTCACACAACTGGAGTACCAGGGTGTAATCGAACCCTGTGTCTCACTGATGAATAATCCTTTATTTCCTGTAGCTAAACCAGACCATTCGTACTGAATAGTCTTAGATTACAGATAATTAAATAGTCGCACATGAACATATGCTATACAAAACGCTCACAGCACAGCACTTATGAACAACATAGTGTGCAAAAAATGCAAAACAACACTGGACATTTCCAATGTTTTTTTCTGCCATAATATAGCGCCTGAGAGTAGAGAAGTAACAAGTTTCAGGGCACTAGGCTCCCAGAAAAAAATCAGTAATTTATCACAGGGGTATAAGAAGAGTCCAGGGCTGTTCGCGGCTTATGTAACTTCAATATTGCACGACATTGACCCTGAAGCATTGTCCTATGTAGATTATATCTACCTTACGCACGATGAATTACTGCAACATCTAAGACAGGTAGCTTGCATTGTTGTGGGATTTGCCGAATTTGGTTACAAATTTAACTTTAAAAAAAACAAAAATAGCCTTCCTTAGCGTCTTCTTTCTGGTATACGAGCTATCAAGTGAAGGAAAGAGCATAGAGCTACAATTCTTAGAAAAATGCACGCAGTTACAACCTCCAAATACCATTAAAAAACTCCAATCCCTTTTGGGTCTCCTAAATTTTGGCAGAACTTACATTCCAGATTACGCATCACGCATAAAACCCTTATATGACTTAATACGTCCTGACTTTTCCAGTAAATTATGGACAGTTGAACACACATGCATTCTCAGAGCTTTGCAAACAGACATGCTTTCAGCACAACATTTACACACAGGGGCCAATAAAAAACATCTGGTCATCAAAGTAATTACTGGTGCCATTGCTTTCCATTATGTAACATTCAGGGGCATATTTATACTCTGTTTGCGCTGAATGTGCTTCAAAACTTTTGACGCACATTCGGCGCAAACTGCACCATATTTCAACTTTGCCGCCCGAGCACGCGGATGTCAAAATTCCTCTGTGTGCGTCATTTTTTGGATGCGGGAAACTGCCTTGCGTTAATGACATGCAAGGTAGGCTACCCGCCCAAAAAATGACTTTAAGGCCTGTGCGCCTTATTTATACTCCAGTGTCATTTTGACGCACAGGAGGAGGCAGGCCTTAAAAAACGGCGCACAGCCTGATGTGCGCTGTTTTTTAACACCTGGGTCAGGGCAGGCGTTAAGGGACCTGTGGGCTCAATTCCATGGTCTGTGACCATGGAAGGAGTCCAGAGGTGCCTTTTCCTGCCCCCAGGGACACCCCCTGCCACCCTCGCCCACCCCTGGAGGACACCCATGGATGGGGGACCCATCCCAGGTAAGTACAGGTAAGTTGAGGTAAGTATTTAAAAAAAAAAATTTAAAGTGGCATGGGGGGCCTAATTTGAGCCAGAGGTCCCCTGGGCATGGCCATTGGGCAAGGGGGCATGACTCCTGTCTTTGCTAAGACAGGAGTCATTTCAATGGGGGTTGTGAGTCAAAAAATGTCCGGTTTGAGGCATGATTTTTGCCTCAAACCTGACTTGCACCATTTTTTGACACACAACCCCTATTTTCCCCTACGCCGGCGCTGCCTGGTTTGAGTCATTTTTTTTTACTCAGACAAGTCCGCAGCGCTGGCTAACATCATTCCTTAAATAAGGTGCCAGCATGGCACGTAGGAATGGCGTTAGCTTGCGTCAAAAAGTATAAATATGGGCCTCAATGTGAGACTGTCCCGATTGCATACAAATCACACCTATATTCGACAGCAGAACAACGTTTTGCTCCCACTGAGAAAATTCTCACTGCTGTTCAGATGGCTGTAATTAAAGAAAGACCACTAGCCCAGGGGAATTGCATTTTTGTCAGATCTCCAATCCCAGCCCTTGAGGCGGTTACCAAAGCTAGCATTCCAAAACACTAAAGCATTACATCCACATTGGATCCAATGGGCAACGTCTCTGACAGCCACTGATGTTGACTATATTTTTGACCCAAAATTACAAACTCAAGAATTTTTACAATATGAATTAGAATACCCAGTTCCGGCAAATACATTGCCTATTGATCAATATCAAAGAGTCATGTACACCGATGGTTCAGCACAAACTTCAATAGCCACAGAGCATCAATGCTCCACTGCTTGCGCAGTCGTAAGTGGCTACATGGAGGGTAATAAGTTTTATCCACAACATACTTTCACGCAAACCCTAGGGAATTGCACTGCACAACTAACAGAGCCAAAGGCTCGGGTGATGGCTCTGGAACATATGGATCCTGCACAGCTAACATTGATAGTGATTTGTACTATTGTGTCCAGTCCTTCAATGAATATCTGCATTACTGGCGCCAGAATGGGTTCAGAGATTACAAAGGTAACACCATCAAACACAGACTTCTGTGGGGGAAAGTAGCGGATCTGAAGGAAACGCTACCAAATGTCCATGTTGTACATACACTTGGACACCAGGGCTTTGGAATACATGTTGCTGGGAATACCCTGGCTGATGAAGCAGCCAAATCAGCAGTAGCTACGGATTCTATTGCTGCAGTAACTCATTCTAGAATGAAATTGGACGATGACATATGGGCTGCCGTAAAAGCCACGGTTGGAGGCACGCCCTTACCAAAAGCATTTCTTGCTAAATATTCCTGCCGAATGGGAGGCTTCCTTGACACAGAAGTAAAAATACCAGGTATGGGAGTTTGAGTAATTCCTAATGAAAACCTAAGACCAGAGTTAATTAAAGCAGCGCATGAGGGGGTTGCATCTGCCCATGCTGGTGTGGTGCTACAATATCATTATTGCAAGCAGGTTATTGGTGGCCAGGTCTATACAAACAGACCAAGCAGTATGTCCTTTGTTGTGATATCTGTTAACAAATTAAGGGGTCCACCATCAAATGCCCTCCGCAGACACCCCTCCTAATTTCAAACAAACCATTACAATGTGTGTACTTGGACCATTGCGGTCCCCTAACACTGGACAGTGCATACAAATACATCTTAGTCGCTGTTGACTCCTGCTCTAGGTTTCTATGGGTGTGGCCACTACGCTCGACTGACGCTCAGACTGTTATTAAAGATTTGCAAGTCTTTATCAGCACACATGCAGTTGCGGCTTTCCCCTCAGACCAGGGCTCTGCTTTCGCCTCAAGGGCATTCAGGGACGCTATGGCTTTGTTAGGGGTTCAACTCCACTACTCATCTCCATTTCATCCCAAGGGAAATAGTGTTGTGGAGCGACAAAACCATGATTGAAAGCAATCCTTAACAGCCAGAGTATTAGGTACGGGTCGTAGTTGGCTTAATCACCTGTATGGAGTCCAGAGAGCACTTAATAATCTGCCTAGAAGGTCTCTGGGGGGGGTCATACTTTATACGAGTGCCTGTTTAGAACTCAAATGTATGTTCCAGATCTTGATCGTCCCGGCGTGGAGGCGGCAGAAACACCTTTTCACATAAATTAATGTGTCACTGTCTTGCAGGAACTACAACAGTTCCGTGATGACAACGCTTTGGCCACTGCTGCCTCCATAGGAATTAAGGATGTACCTATAATACCTACCAGCTGGATTTCAAAGGTTGGGATCTAGTAAGTGAATAAATTGCTGTGAAAAAGGAGTTTGGTCCTTCCTATCGTGCACCGGTCCCAGTCCGGGGAATACACAGTACCAGAACTGTCATTCTACCGCCACTGCCATGATCTAAAGAAAACCGAATTGTCTCCATCTACTCTGTCCAGTTACACCATGTGCCCGATCTTGCACAGCAGACCAAGAGGAACAACCCGTAGTACCTGAATTCCTCTCACTACTGGTCAAGAAGTCCCTCTACAAGTTTTGAGCAGCAATGCTGACACCTCTCCGAGCTTGGGGTGGGGGGGAAATGATCTTGCATTAGTTCCACTAACATCTATTACAACATGCAACACGGAAATTGCTGATCGATTTGACTCGACTTCTACACAAACGGATACGTCATTTACAGTGAACCACTATGGGAGACTCCTACCAGTTCTCCTCCTTCAAATACGGCTCCAGTTTTTGCACAGACTGCTTCTGGTTACTTTGCTGACATCAATGACACCTTTTCGGACTCATTTGCCTCTTCTACATCTGAACTGCCAAAACCATGTAAGCTGATAAATTGGCTTAAAACAAATTACTTTATTTTCCCATGGAACTATCTGTGGCTTTCCTTGACTATATTAGCTTTCCTCCTTTGGATTGGCTTTGTTATTAGTTTCTTTCTATTAATACATGGTCACTACCTTCCTGAAAAATCAACAGTTGAACTGGTGGATGAGGTCCTAAAACCCCATTTTTCTTCTCACGAGGTCCGCAGAGTCTTGTCTTTCGTGAACATTTCCGCTATACCAATTCCTGATGGGATTGTTTGGGATGAAGTCACATTTGATATATATGGCACCACGGGGTCATTCAAATATCATATGTGTAATAATATCTAGAGTTGTTTCTGATGACTGGGATGTGAAAACAGTTGATTCTATGATGACTGAATTGCAGTATTTTACTATATTTGAAAGTGAGGATGTTTATCAATCCAAAGAAAATTATGGTGACATGTTTTGCTATAATTATAATGGACACCATTTCATTCACAGAGCAAGTACCCCGCAAAACTATTTTTAATTACACACAATGGGAACATTGTCCGACTCCACCACAAGGGAGTTCTAAAATATATTCTGAAGAATTTGCATATTTTTCTGGGCACAATGTTAAAAATGCGGAGTCATTTTGTTTCAAATTGCCATTTATGGAAAATGTACATATATTATTGACAGATATAAAATTCATTTATGCAGATTCCTTTGTTTCCTGGATGGCTGTGGAAGGCTATGAATATTGGTTTAAGTCGATTGACTTAAAAAGTGTGTGGGGAACAAAAAATTGGAAAATAAGGGGAAAGGAAGCTTTATTTAGAGCAAGCCTGATACCCGTTCAAATGATATTTTTAAATGAAACTGTACAACAGACCTGTTGTTTAGGCTTCGCAAAAATTAAGGATTTGAATGCGCCCAGTATTCCTGCCCCTGAAAATTTTTACAAAATTTTCAAAAATATATAAATGCAACTGAAGATCAGCTCGATGAATGGGTCCAAAATGGCATGTTTAGTGCTTCGCTTTCACGTCCTAGTGGGTGGTTATTGTTGCCAATAGATACCAGTGGGTGTCATAAACGTTTTCTAAACTCCACTAGGGGTTTTAGAAGAAATAGGCCAGACCCTCGCTATGTGTCATCTGAACATGCAGGAATAGTAACAATATACAGTGTAGAGAAACTATGGCAGCAATGGTTGAAGAGTTTCTCACTAGATGCTGTTAGAGGACACCTCAGTCTCCTGTCTAATAACACTGATTTACAGGATTTCCTGGTAGGCCCCAGAAAACAATGCAGAAAGTGCTTGTTATATGTGTCCGGTGATTACCCATTAAATCAAACTTCCACAGGAGAAGATGCCTTTTACCCAACTCCCTCCAACAGATGCGTACTCAGACTTTATTGATTATCTGAACCCTACATCCACTAGAGGGAAAGGGGAATGGGAATAGAAAAAGAGAGACAGCCTCCAGATCCAGTTCCAGCCCAGTGTTTCCCACTAGAAGGCAGGATATTCAGTGTGTGCTTCTGTAACCTGCACCTTTCTTCTTATTGGGATTTCTTTAAAGGAAGGACCTGCAGTCGGGTGATAAGAGCATAGATAAGTACATTACTACTGCACATTCAACTGTTCAGCCATTCACATTCACCCAATTCTTTCATTCTCCTAACCTGGATGTTTTGAGAGACTAGGCTCTCTCTAAGAGAACAATGTTAACTTAATTTCTTCTTTTCGCAAGGAGTCAAAGGTATCCAAGGTTCTCTGGAGAACAGTTCAAGGGTCCACAAATATACAATCTACTAATGTATTTTACAGGAAATGAAAACTCCTTCTCAAGATTCAGTGTTCTCAATCACAGTCTCTAGGAGTTAGTCTGAGTACTGAGGTTTGTCTCTAAGACTGACAAGTCTGCAAGGCAAAGAGTTTTTGAATATATATGTACATATATATATATTGTCAAGTCTGGAAATCATACAAAAGGATTCCTTACTGCAGTTCCTTGAAGTTCTGTTGAGCCAAAACAAATTTTCCTCAGGAAGCCGATAGTTGTTGAAAGAAAGAAGAAATTCAGCTTCTCCAGAAGGGAAAATGTAGCTGGTGTGCACACCGTACCAAGAAAAAGAATGAATTGCTCAAAACTGGAAGAATTCTCCATGAAACAAAGCGCCTCAGGAACACTGCTCATTCTCCTCAGGATGACAGTTGAAGTGCCCATCTCCCAGAGAGAAACAGCTGGAGGGAAGCGTCAGCACAAGACTAAGGTAGAAACACTAGAGCGCTGGTCTCACAAAGATTTGTGGCCACCATCTTGAGTGGCAGTTAAACCTGAAGAAGCTAGTTCTGAGAACAGCCTCAGCAAGAGCCACCGGGAGTGAGAATGCTGCTGCAACCAATGTGGGTACAAGGAAAAGGGGAATCGTTTTTTCTGAGGTAAGAACTTAACAACACTGGCAATAGTTTTCCTGACAGTATGCAGTCTGTAATGAAATTTGGAAGCTTTCTCAACAAGAAGCTGCTGCCCGGGTTAAGGCAAATAGATGTACAGAGATTGATTTACAGAAAGCATTAGCTGTTGTAGATAATGGGATTAATACCCTGTCCGACCAAATATACACTTTAAACAACATTCTTTCTTCTGCATTAGACATAATACAAAGTGACATGTCCTCTTTACGCCATGAACAAAATCAACAAAGGTCCATTATGCAGTTAGGTTGGACACCACAAACACTGAAGACAGGTTGCGTTCCCTGGCAACATGTCAGCGCAAGGGACACATTTTCTACATTTAATTTAACGCGACAACAACTGCTAATGGCTAAGAAAGAAGCAACTTATGTCAAGTTAAATATAGAAAGATTAGAAAAGTTGTCTTTTACTGTGGCTGTAATACCACCTGCTGAGTGGTTAATACACGGGGTCATTAATCTGCCTATTTCAACACTTCAATTCACGTCCTGCTTAAAACACATTCCAGTGGGACAATATGAAAGGCTAGAAGATAGCTACATCCATGAGGTGTGGTAGCTACATCTCTCGTATAAATGTCTTAGTGGCATGAAAGAGGTCTTTCTTAGCAGTAATGAATGCAATACTTCTGTCAGTCATTCAATGGTTTGTAAACAGCTGTCCTTGCATGGGGAATGCAACGCTCCGGCAGCGAACTTTGCTTGTTATCTGAAGGAAGTCCCAGTCCCCTTGATTAGACCTGCATTCCAGGTGCTCTCTAATGGCAGCTTTGTCCTCCTCAGTAGCGAGAGCTGTTGTGGGATGCGAGCCGGAATAGCTTATGTTGTTTCGGTCTCTAAGACTGTTACATTCTGCGGGACTGCACTTTTTCCTCCCGCACGACAGAGGGAAGTAGCTGAGATTTGGCTCCATATCACTACTTCAAACGTGAATTTTGAGAAGTTGACCAGACTCAAAGCTTTATTGTTTCAAAAACATGTGGCTCTCACATTTGCACAAAAGACCTATGCGCCTCAGGTTGCGAGGTCATTAGCAGAGATACAGTCCCTTTTAAGTACTAACTTTCCGAGACACTTTGGGGAACTCGTAGTCTGAATATTTAATGCGTCCAGTACTTCTGGAATCGCAAATTTCTTTAAGGCTGTTAGTTCTGGTTTTGTTCACAACATCTCCTCTATATTCGGCTTAATACCTTCAGCCATCCACTCAAAATTCTCCAGTATTTTTGGGGGGGATGTCTGATAACTTTGGCTATAATAGGTGGCATTTTGCTATTGCTACTTTTTTTGTGCAATGGCTGTTCCGCTGCAACAAGGACGACTGAAAGCGCTTCCACCAGCACAGCTGTGTTGTGAACGCATGATGCAGTACTTTGGAGCATCACTTCTGGAGCAATTGAAGTGTGACTGGTCTCTGTCATTCAGACCGGTTTTGCATTGTGTGCAGCCTGTGTTTTGATGCCTCTGGTGCTCGTTTGAATGTGCACAGAAAGTTTGTCTTTCTATGCAGCGCTTGGTTTCATTGGATGCTGATCTGTTAATGTTCTCGCTGAGGGCTAATTGGCAGACATGAGCATTAGGGTGGGTTTGCTACGGGCACCTGCTTATGAGTTGCCCTTGTGGATTATGCTACTCTAAACTCATTGCTGGCCACACCACGTAATGCTGCTGCCTTGGCTGGAGCTCAGGCTTTGGAACACGAATGCTCCTTGGTTTTCCTTGGCAATGGACTTCCTAATTTACCACCTGCTGAAATGAAAAGATTTCCTGTCTTCAATTATCCCAGATTTAATTGGCAACTTCCAAAATGACTCTGACTTTGAAATTCAGCTTTTTCTTGACGGCCTTTTAATGCCACAGTTAGCATTTTAAATTGTCCTTTTCACACATGCTCAAGTATCTCTTTGACTTGTCATTATTGACATTCTTACATATATGCCTCAGGTTGAATTTTAGTAGCTTTTATACACAATTAGGCTTTGAACCACCTTTGACCCGGCAAAGGGAGGGTGTCGTGTAGCCATTTTAGCTATAGTTTTATACACAATATTTTAGCATGCTAGTTCTGTTGCTGTGCACTTTAGCCTAGATATATTTTATTCAGCGTTGTTTTTATTATTTTAACAATAGGCACATTTGTGGTCTTGTTTTATTTTCCCTATCTAGCTTTTCTTTGCCTAGGCCAAAACTGCGCTCTTAAACAAGACATTTCTTTCACTCTGTGCTTTTCACAAGGCTGCAGTAAGATAGGTTCCCGGTGAAAATGGTACGCTTTGTCTCTAATGTTCACAGAAACATACGCACGCTTACATGGGGATCCTTTCTTGGAACATCAGCTGTTTTGTTATAAAAACACTACTTTGACCCATGTAGGTTAGAGGGAGATTCCAGCCAGATGATCAGGACTTTATGCTGATTGCTGAGTGCTTCACTGCAGCTGCTTATGTAGACTACAGGCCTCTTGCTCAGGAATGAGGGATGATGTCTTCCCAGGGGAACTTGAAGGGCAGAATTAGATCTTAACATGCTGTGCTCTAACATAGTCTAGGTAGGAACTATTCTTAAAAACTGTAGTGACAACATGGTAGCGTTATTTTTGTGTTTTACTCTGCTTGGAACAATTTTAATTCTGTCATGCTTCATTGTCCTAGTTATTGCAATACATGCTTTGTTATCTAAGATGCAGTTGCTTCAATAAAATCTTATTGAACTACACTCTTCCTCTGATTGTCCTTGCATATGTGAGACTAATGTAACTGAGAGAAACGGATGAGCTCTGAGTGACCATGATTTCCCTGAGGAGTCGTTTGTGTCATGCACCAGGTCGCCCAATCATCTCTGCTCTTTGGTGGAGATGAGGCACTGCTAGTTAGCTGGAACAAAACCCGGATTAGGCCGACAGGTCTCACCTGGTGTGGGATCACACTCAGTCCCCGCAATACAAGTGATTCTGCCGCCCGAATCCAGTAGTCTCATTAGGATAATGAGGACCTAACCGTCAATTTCAAGACACCAATTGTGATTTAGAATTGGGGAGCCTCATTTACTACTTTTTGGCACAGGGCAGGCTTTTTGTTGTGCTACCCGGCATCAAAAAGAAAGGGCAGGAATGCGTTGTATTAATTACATAAGGCGCATTCCTGTCTATGCCGGTGTACAACTTGGTGCCAACGCAGGCACCCTTGCATCATGGTGCAAGGGAGTTTGCATTATTGGCACAATTGTTTTTGTGCAGGAAGGAACACCTTCACATGATTATTTGAGATTTATTGTTTTCTTATCATGGCACTCTTTTGAGTCTAAGAAATGTTGTACAATGATAGTAGGAGTCCAGAGTAGTATACCAAGAGCATTCGATTGATTGTTCTGAAGATAATTTTGTTTTATTTTTTAAATGGTATGCACATATGTTCTTCTTTATAAGTTTGTGATTAGTTTATTAGTATGGTACTGCACCAGAATTAAATAACTAATTTTTTCAAGGATAGTTGTGAAATGAAATACTTATATTTTCTATTTCACAATCACTATAATTATAAGAGAAAAATATTGGGGTAAAATTATTGGTTTAAAATTCATGCTCTTAAATAATGGTGTGAGGGTCTTTCTCCAGTGTTTATCATGTAGCTGAGTCCTTTTAAAGTTTGATGTAATTGTTGTTATGGGCATATGATCAAGACCGGGAGATGGTCAAAACCTCTTGTGTGTTTCTGAATTACCTACTGGCAGTCACCACTAGGTAGGTAGTTATAGTTAAGACCTAGTTTTTATAGAAAGATAGTTTTTTGATTTGCTAATAACTGAATCTCCACGAAATTTTCAAAATCTATACTTTGTTGAATTCAGCTTCTGTGTTAAAAGTTTCAGGGTGATCTGTCAAGCGGGGGCAGAGAAAAAGAGGGTCCCAAAACACGTTTTCCCCATTCATTTTTCCATAGTACCTTTAGACATGCCTAAAGCCCAAACCACTGAACAGAATTACACCAAATTTGTCACAAAGGTAGATTATGTTGCACAGGTCACACTTGTTGTGATTTGGTGTAAATCCATTCAGTAGTTTTGGAGTAATTTAAGGCCAAAAGATATATAGGGACGCAGCTTCACAGCAGATCGATCCGTAGATCAACGCGCCACAAGAAGAATATGATTGGTTGGCTGCAACCTGACTGGCTCGGGTAGTAAAAGAAGAGAGAAAAAACACATAAGGGGTCAGGATACCGGATACAGGTGACCCCCATAGGACACACAGAGGGGTCCAGGGACCCCTCGTGTGCAAAAATTGGCCAATTATTTTTTTTCATCCTGTTTGTGGATCTGCGGATCCCGGATTCACAAATCC
Source organism: Pleurodeles waltl (assembly GCF_031143425.1). NCBI lineage: Eukaryota > Metazoa > Chordata > Amphibia > Caudata > Salamandridae > Pleurodeles > Pleurodeles waltl. The sequence continues at coordinate 1,135,607,508 of NC_090440.1, read as the reverse complement.
ACTTGAGGATTCACAAAACCAGAGACAAATTGAAAAAAAAAGTCCACTTTATCTAAACTCATGCCGTGCAACGCCGAAGGCCGTGCTCAGCTTGGGTTTGGGTGCATGCAGGAGGTTTGTCCGGTGGGCATAGCCATGCAGGCCCTGTGGCCAAACCCTGGCGTTCACGGGTGAGGGCTGTGCACGGCACTGCTTATAGTCACATCTGTACATGCTAAAAGACCATAGAAATTCAATAAAAAAACTAAGGTTACAGGGACGCTAAAGTTGGGTTCTGAATTAACTCACACAGAACCTTAGAAATTCAGCAGCTATAGTTAGAGTTATTTCTAGTAACTATAACTCGTCCCCTAAGGTAACTATAACTTGCGCCTTTGCCATACACAGCTAATTACTCCATATTTTATATCACTGAAGACACCTTCTTTGGCATATTTGATATCGTCACCTCAACATTTGCAATAAAAACATTGATCAGAAAAACGGGTGCGAGCTATAGTTACTTGAAATAACTCTAACTGCTGAATTTCTAAGGTTTTGTGCGAGTAAATTCAGAATCTAACTATAACGTCCCTGTAACCTTTGTTACACCTGCTTTTCTGATCAATATTATTATAGTTAGGCTCACATTTTAGACATGAAAAACCATTGAAATTCACATGTTAGAGTTATTTCATGTAACTATAACTTGTGCTCTACAGTAATTATAACATGCCCTCGCCATGCACTGCTAATTACCTCAGATACAGCACTCATGATATATTTTATAACATCATTGATAATGCCACTGCAACATTTGCTCTAAAATCATTCATGAGAAAACTGTGCATGGTGGGTGCGCAAGTTATAATTACCTTTGTGCACGAAATATAGTTACTTGAAATAACTGTAACTCCCCCCGCACACCCCATGCACCCCCCTCCTCTTTCAATCCCCCAATGCCCCTGGGACCTGGCCCACCCAGGAGGAAAATAAATATAATGGGCAGAAGACCACCACCCAATTTCCCAACATTTGCTTTTTAACCCTGGGTACACAACCTCTCAGATATACATACATTTTGAGTCTTAATTTCTCAAAAACTACTGAACAGATTTACACCAATATACAAAATTCATGCTTTCTGGGTACAAATCTTGCTTTCAGCCAAATATGGGGTAGTTTTCTTCAGCTGTGTGGTTGTACTGCTGTTCGAAAAACCCTGTGGAAAGTGCATGGGAAATTGAGATTTGGGACCTCATTTTTTTGGAGGGGGCTCCACTAGACAGATTACCCCTAAACTTTAAAGAAAGAGGTGGCTCAACTTTTCTTTTAAAAGTTTTGTGAAGATTTATCAAATGGCGCCAAAGTTATTAGCAAACCAAAAAAGCTCAACCTAAGGTAATTAGGTGGTAACTGCCACTGTCCTAACTATAACTATCTACTTGCAACTGCCAGTAAGTAATTTATATATATATATATATATATATATATATATATAAGTTACCTACTGGCACTTATCGTTAAGATTCAATTTTGTATAGAAAAGGCAGTTTTTTTGCTTGCCTATATCTTTGCCGCTGCTTGACGAATCTTGACAAATTTTCCAAAACAATTTGACAGTCAAGTGAGCTGCTGAAATTTCGGGTTGATCCGTTAAGCATGGGCTGAGATAATGGGAGGGTGAAATTTAGAGCATTTCCAATGTTAATTCCCATTGGAAAAATTTAATTGCAATAGTGCAATAAACACTGGATGGAAATACACCACATTTGGCAGAAAAGTAGCTCTTTGTGTGTAAATCCGTTCAGTAGTTTTTGATAAGTTCAAGAAAATTTAAATTTGTATATATAGGGACGCAAAGGACACACATCCCCTACACGAATCCTCTCGCCACATGTACTACTGTGATTGGTTGGCTGTAATCTGTTCAGAAAGTTGGGGCCGACATCTTATGAACTGGGGCATGGTCCGGGGGATGGAAATAGGGGCTCATAGTAATAGAAGGGGACAAAGTAAAGGTACTATGACCCCATGGGGGCATTAAAGGGTACGTGAGAGCACAGTTGTTGGGCTTAGAAAGAGGAAACCCTTTTTTTGCCACGATTGTGGCCTTCCACATGGCCCCCAGTGTAAAGCCACAATGGAGTCGCAACTCTGGTCGAGCGCCCCAAAAAAAAACCACACCCAGTCAGACACTCATGCTCCCACTCACAGGCCCATTCAGACACTCATGCACTCATGGTGACCCCATCCTCTAGGGCCAACCCAATTACTTAAAGGAGGAGGGGGCAATGCCGCCTTCCTCCCTGGGCCCATTTTGGCCCCAGCGACATGATTCCTCAGGGCCTGACCAATTATTGGATGGGGAGGAGGACCACGCAACCCCCCTCCTGGGATGATTTTGACCCCAGCGACCCCACCCCAAGGGCCTGGTTATTATTAAAGGGGGGAGGGTACTGTGTGACCCTCCTCCGCAGGTCAATTTCAGCCCTGGGGACCCCATTCCCTGGGACCCAGCCACTTGTAACTGGATGGCTTGGCCCACCAAGAGTGCCCAGTGTGCAATGATGGGGACAACGGGGGAGCCTGAATGCCCCGTAGTCCCAGCCAGCTCCTCGCCTCCTGCGGGTACCAGCACTGCTCCCATATGTACAGAGCTGCTCCATGCATGTGGGAGCAATTCTTTTATATAGGGCCCTGCCCGCATGACAGCTGGCAGGAAAACTGATAAAAACCTTGCTCATGCTTGCTGTTAGTGGCGTTATTGTTTGTTCTCCCTTGGCAGGAGCTGTCACAGCTCCCGCCAATTGAAAGCAAACTTCTATCTCCTGAGGGTGGGCACCTTGGGAGATAGCAGGAGCCAGCCCTGGAGGGTGGCAGTTCCCAGGGCCATTAATGGCTCCGGGGGGAGGTGCACATCCCACCTCATTTAATTTGCATGAGCCGGCCCCAGGGAGGTGGAGGTCCCCGGGGCATATATATATATATTTATATATATATATATATATATATATATATATATATATATATATATGTATATATATATATATATATATATATATATATATATATATATATATATATATATATATATATATCCAAGAAAGAAGTGACTCAAACAGATGATCTCACTAAAGAACAAAATATATTTCTACTACAACGTTACAGCTTCTGCCTTCCTCAGGTAGTACAAGATGGTTTACCACTTACCCAGGGAAGCACTTATTTGGAATACCAACAGAAGAAACAAAAGTGACAGAATCCCATTTGTGGTTGACTATCATCCATCAGCTCCCAACTACAGACATATAATAAAAACAACTTTTCCCTTACTATCTACTTGTAAAAAATTGCAAAAGCTTTTTCCAAAACCGCCAGTCATTGTTTACAGCAGAGCTCCCAATTTACGATCACTTATTGTGAGAGCTGAACTTAAGCAAGCTGTAACAAATGCAGGAGTTCATTGCTGTGATTCCAAAAGGTGCCACACATGTGAATACCTTTTACAAACATCATCCGTAATTAGCTCTGTTACAAGAAGGATCTATGGAATAAGACAGCATCTTACATGTCGCTCAACATGCATTGTTTATGTGATTCAGTGCCAACATCAAAATGGTGGAAAAACAATATGTAGGCCAAACTGTGAATGACCTCCATACACGATTCAGGAACCACAAATCAGCAATAATTAACAAGAAACGTGACCAGCCTGTAGCCAATCATTTTAACCTTGTGGACCATTTACTATCAGATTTGAAGATTTCCCTGTGGAACATGTTTTAAAGGAAGAACTACTGGACATCAGAGAAAATTTCTGGATGCACCGTTTAAATAAAATCACTGCATCCAGATGGACTGAATAGTTCTCAGAAAGAGAGAGAGAGAGAGAGAGAGAGAGAGGGAGATGTTACACAGTGGCCGGTACCACCTAATTACCTTAAGTAGAGCTTTTTTGGTTTGCTAATAACTTTGGCGCCATTTGATGAATCTTCCCAAAACATTCAAAAGAAAAGTTCAGCCACCTCAATTCCTTTTTTAAAAGTTTAGGGGTAATCTGTCCGGTGGAGGCCAAGAAAAAAATGGGGTCCGAATACCCAATTTTCCATAGGGTTTTTTGAACAGCACTACAGCTAAATGGCTTAACAAAACTACCCCATATTTGGCCGAAAGCTAGATCTGTACTCTGAGAGCAGGCATTTTTTTAAACTTGGTTTAAATCGGTTCAGTAGTTTTTGAGAAATTAAGGCTTAGAATTTATGTATATCTGAGAGGTTGAGTACACAGGAATTTTGCAGGAGTCCTGCAATCATGCAATTTCAAATATTAGAGAGATCTGATTGGTTGAGCATGCCTTTTTTTCCTTTGGACATCTTGCTCCTATGGAAGCAAGATGCTCTTGCCAGTCCTGTGGGAGCTCATGCTCTGAAAGGCTGGCCTCAACATCAAAAGAAATGTTGTGGCTGCCACTTCAAGACATGGGGACAAGGTCTGCCTGCCTTTGAAAATTAAAAAATAGGATACAAGGGGGCAGGGTAGGGGTACACTGATCCCCTGGACCTTATGCTCAGGGAGGAAATAAAGGATTTATGTTTCCGTGATCCTGCAGGACTCTCACAGGAGCCCACAAGACACCCTTGCTCCCGTTTGTATCCTTCGGGAATGCAGGGGCCATGTTGACTCCATGTGAGTGTCCCACAAAAGTCCAGAGGAATCAAAAACTCATTTAAAAAAAGAGCAGAATGTTTGTCTGTGGTATCTGGCCATGTGGCCCTGCCCATATGGCGCATAGCGGAAGGTTATGGGCGGCAGGAGTTGGCTGTCCGTGAGGGGTTGAGCGCAGGGCCTGACTGCAGACAAGGCCTGTCAGCGGCTAAACCCATGCTGAACACCGCCGAAGGCCATTAGCGGTGTAGTGTTGGCTGCCCCCGAGTGGATGGGTGCCTGCCTTGTGGCCAACACCACACTGTGCATGCCCAAAGACTGTATGGGTTGCCACTTTGGCATAGTTATGTATGGTAATAAAATATTCCTTTAGGTTAAAAAAACAGAAATGCTTTGAAAAAACAAAGGTTAAAGTGATGTTATAGTTAGGGCATGTGTTAGACCTGGCATCCTTGGCGTGATTTTCCATAACAATTTTGCCTTCAGACCTCCTGTTTTGCTGACCTTGTTTTTGCTGGCTTTAGGACTCTGGGAACTTTGCTACTGCTAACCAGTGCTACAGTGAATGTGCTCTCTGCTTAAAGAATGGCAACATTGGCTTATCCACAATTGGCATTTTTAATTTTCTTATATGTCCCTAGTAAAGTGCACTACCTGTGCCTACAGCCTGTTAATTAAATTCTTCTAGTGGACCTGCAGCACTGGTTGTGAAACCCACTTTAGTAGCACCTCAACCAGGTCTCAGGCTTGCCATTGCAGAGCCTGTGTGTGCACTTTTAACCTATCATGTGGATCCAGCAAGTTAACCCTCTTGCCAGACCCAAACCTTCTTTTTAAATATACAGAGGTCACCCCTAAAGTAGCCCTGGACAACCCAAAGGCTGGGAGCAGTGTGTTTAAAAAGTAGTACATGTACTTTTAGGTTTTACATGTCCTAGTAGTTAATTTTGTTTTTCACTACTACTAAGCCTATCTCTCCAGCAAGATAACATTGGGATTATGTTATTACATATTATAGGTGTAATTTACAATGGGGAAGAGATGGAACCCCCAGATTTGGTGTCTCTTGAATCACAATTTAAAATCACAGCTGATGATGAAGTTGGACTTACATTTTAATTCTGAAAATGCCACTTTTAGAAAGTTGCATTTTCTTACTTTAGCAATTTGGTGCCGACTGCCTGTCTCTGAATACACATCTGGGGTGGGTGACAGGTGGGCTTTGTGCATTTCCTCTAGATAGCCACACACAAAAGGAGCTTAGGTGTGATTTATGGGCCACCCACAGTCTCATAGGCCATCCTGGGTGGGATGGGAAGGAGGAACTGATACTTACACCTGAATAGTCTGTGTCCCGCCCCCATGCAAAGGACCACAAACCCCACTGGAGTGAGTCCAAAGCCAGGACAGGAAGGACAGGGACGCTATACACTTCAAAGGCCTCTCTTTGAAGTTTCTCCCACTTCAAAGACACAACTGGGTACAAGTACTGGACCCTAGACACCACCAGCTCAGTACATTTTTGGACCTGTCGAGGAAGAAGGGCTGCTGTGCTGAAAGGACTGCCACCCTGCTGGACTGCTACCCTGCCGGACTCCTCCTCTGCTGTACAGACCTATTGCCTGCTGCTCCCCTTTCCTTAGTGTGAGAAAGACTGGACCTGCATCTCTCCAACCTGGAACCAAAGGGACACCAAGGGTTTGCTGACTTACTGCCTGTGTTCTGAAGTCTCAGGGGCACAAAATACTTCCAACTCACCTGCTACAACACCTACACTCTGCCAATTGTGAGTCTTACCCTGCCAGTTGGTGCCAATCCAGTCCTGAGCCCTTGGAAGTGGGTATAAAGTTCTGTTCCTGTAAAAATCAATACATCACAGCTGCTGTGTAGATTGGAAACAGCGCATCACCCCTGTTGTGTGGATCGGAACCTGAGCATTGGCCTTCATTGCACCTCTCCAACATGTATCGATCTTAGCACATCGCCTTTGGAACCGCTGCACCTAGGACCTGATGCATAGCCGCTGTTGTGTGGAGAAAATTGGTGCATCTTCACTACTACGTGGGAAGGACTGACGCATTGCCTCCACTGTGGGGACTGACACCACCTCATCAATTCAGTCCTCTCCCTGCATCCTCAACACAACCAGGATTAAGATATATTTTGTTTAGTGTGCCTCACTGGGGCCCTGTAGCTGGCTCGCACTTCTTCGCAGTCAGACTGAACTCTTGACTTTGTCCTGGTCCGAAGCAGCTAGATATCCTGCACTATTTTGCAGTTTAATCTTTAAAAATTCATAACTCAAGTTCTGCTTATTAGATTTTTGTAGTTTTGGTCTTGATTTATTTAATACATTACACTATATTTGTCTAACCAGATGTGGTATCTTTTTGTGTGGTATTTTCACTGTTTTACTATTTGAAGTGTTACACAAATACTTTTCACATTGCCTCTTAAGTTAAGCCTGACTGCTCTGTGCCAAGCTACAAGAGGGTGAGCACAGGTTAATTTAGGTTGTGTTTGTGACTTACCCTTAGTAGGATTGTGGTTTCTGCTTGGACAGGGTGCATCCCTCTGCCAGCAGGAAACCCAACCATTTTCTATCAGTATGGTAATAATATTTTACTCTCTGTTAAAAAACCTCAGAAAGTCTTTCAAAATGTGACATCATAGGTGAAAATGTCAGTTTAAACTAAAAAAAAAAAACAATGATATTCACCAGTTATTGTTATTTCAGGAAAATTATAACTTGCGCTCTTTCACAGACTTCGTCCACCTTCATCTGCAACCATGCCAGGTTCCCACTCTTCAGTAACCCACTGTCATCAAGCCCTGCATCAGTTTCAGCTTGCAGCTTGCCCTGCTAACTCTTTGACACCCACTTTTCTTAAGAAATATTTCAAAGTCCTAAGGTAAACTTTCCAATAGGATGAACCTGCTTCCTGTATCAGCCCAGCGCTCCACCAAGGTCAGCCTTTTAACTTTGACCCGTGTAGCATGACCAGATAACCACGGGTTCTCTGTGCTTTTTGGTACTATTTTTTGTTTCAAATGTTGGAAATTCATATCTCCTGTTAATCTGATTGGAATTTTGCTGTTTTGGTGTCATTTTATTTATATATATATTTTCTATTTTTTTAATTGGTTTGTGATTTTCCTTGTTTTGTCTTTTTACTTTATACTATTTGAGTGCTTCATACATACTGAATATGTTGTCTTTATTTTAACCCTGACTGGCTTGTGCCAAGCTACCAGAAGGTTAAACACACGTTTAATTAGTGATTTTAGTGGTTCACCTTGACAAGGATAGTGATTATTTTCTGAAGTTAGTTCTGACTTCCTTCAACAAACCATCCAATTTCTTAGGCGTGATTTATGAAACGTTAGCGCTGCCTTTGTGCCACTTTTTTATGCAAAAGCGGCACAAACTTGGAAAATACAATTATATTTTGTACGTTGACGCTGTTTTTGCCTCAAAAATTATTCAAAGGCGGCGCTAACTTTTCATAAATCAGGCCCCATATGCAATAAAAATGTACCTCAAATGCATGGGAACTTCAGAATGTGAGTGACTGTTGCTCACCGTGCTCTTGTTTTCGCAACGTTTTTACACAAAATGTGCCCTCAAGTTAATAAGTGATGTGGTATATTGCTATAAATATATATATTTATCATATTTAATTTATTTGCCCACTCCTTTGCAACAAAGGCAGTGGACACAAGCAGGGTTTCCTATGGGTTTCCCTGCCCCCATAGGCCAGGTGGAGGTTGAGCCCCACAGGGAAGCCCAATAGGCCAGAAATTTAATTTTCTTATCTTGGCGCTGCAGATTTGTCTTTATTCAAGTCACTTTTATTAAACATTGCAGTGTGTGAATTTATTAAATATAAATTTGATCATATTTATTGATTACTTTTTGAAAAAGCCAAAAATAGGTCTGCTTAATATGCTGATGTGCTGACCCCTTGATAAAGCTAATGGGCCCAACACTTTTTGTATTTTGACCCTTTGCAAAGCCAGTAGGTCTGCCCTAGTTAAAATGACGCTTTTTATCTGTCACTTGACATAGCAGTGCATGGGGTTTGGGTGCCTAGGGTGTGTTGGGGCCAGGCCCTGCGCCCAGTCACGCACAAGCAAAGGCCATGCATTGCGGGGGGTTAGGTGTCCATGGACGAGAGAAGGTTGGGTGCAGTGACTGGCCCACAGTCAGGCTATGCACCCAACCCTACGACGCGCATGACACTCAGTATCTTACTTTACATTACAGAAATTCTCTGAAAAAAAATAATAGGTTATAGTGACGTTATAGATAGGAATTGTTTCAATATGTTACTTTACATTTAAAAAAAGCATTGAAATGCAATAAAAAAAATCAAAGGTTAAAAGGACGCTATATTTAGGAGAAATGTCCCTTAAACATACTTTTTTTAAATAGTTACTTGAGATAAATATAGCTGGTGAAGCTCAGTGGTTTTGTTTGTTTAAAATAGTATGATTAATATGACATTTTCTGCTACCTATAATGTCCTTTTACCCTTTGTTTTTTTCATTGCAAAAGAACAAATACACAATATTGTTGTTTCTACACAATCCACTAACACTCATAAAACGGAAAGGAGAACTACATCATATTTGTAGCAAAAAAAATGTGGATGTGTATTTCTGCCACACCATAGATTCTATGGAGCATATTTATGAGTTTAGTGGTGCAGGGGTGCACCGCAGGTCACTTTGCTGCGAAAGGGCAGGACTGTGCCATATTAATCCAATGCTGCACATTCATGTCACCGTTTTGGCAGCCTAGGTCCAAAGCAGGCACCCTTGCACTATGGTGCAGGAACACGCACCTTCTTGCACAAAACAATCCTAGGAGGCATTTCCCTCTTTCTTAGGCAGATTAACGCCAACGAAGGCATCCTTGCACCATTATGAATGAGTGTCTGTGGTGCATGCATGATTGATTTGTGCAGGAAAGGGGTACCTTTCTGCCCAAAACAATCCTGGGAGGCTTCTTCCTTTTTTATGGAAATGAAGGAAGGGAAAGGAAAGAAAAAATGATGAGAAATAAAAATATTTCTCCTCGTTACACCGCCCTCTTATTTTTTAAAGTCTTTATATTGAAAAACAAGCATGATCTTATGCTCAAAGTACAAGAAATGCAGTGATTGAAATATTTCACATCATATATTGGAAGAGAGCAGACAACAATAGAGTCATAAGCGTAACCAACATTGAGCACAACCTTTATGTAAAGACAGTACTGGACTAACAATAAGGTTTTGGACTGTTAAAACTCTTTCACCCACCCTTCTCTTGCCCCCCTTTTGTACATCCACCTAGATAGGTTCACTGATTGAGGCATATCTTTCTGGCGCATTCCCAGGTTTGCAAAATCTTGTAAATCTGGAAAGGTATCAGTGGGACAACACCAATGGAACGTATTCCTGTTGTGCAGAGTAATACAATGCAATGATTTGTGCTGCTTAACATTACTCCATATTTTTGGAGCCATTCATACCCACACAAAGTGGCTTTGCATGGCGTAAAAAATATGACTTAGAGGGTTGCACCACGCATGCACTACATTGTGTGGTGCAAGCATGGTGCAATGTCTGGTAAATACGCCATATGTGTGAGGTGTGTTGCTTTGCCCAAAACATCACTGCCCACTTAAAACTTATGCCCATATTTATGACACCCTTGCACTGCCTTTGCATCACTTTTTGTGATGCAACTGGGGCAAAAACCACCAAATCATATTTATGAAGCCATGCAAAGCCACTTTGAGGGGCTCTGAATGGCCTAAACAATATGGAGTAAGGCAAGGCAGCGCACACTGCTGTATTGCCCTCCTCTGCACTAGGGAGGCATCCTGCAGCACACAAAGAAAAAGGAAAAGCAAACCAGGACTGTTTTTGTGCAGGAAGGTATGCCTTCTTGCACTAAAACAATACTGCAATGAAAGTAGACACATTACACCATGGTGCAAAGGGCCTACATTGGTGCTAGGCTGCCAAAATGGAGCCAGTGCAGAGGAAAGGACAGGCAGGCACTGTATCACTTAAATATGATGCATCCTGCCCTTTCCCTTTACAGTCTATGAGGAAAAAACAATGTATATATGCAAAAGATTGTGTTATTGCAAATATTCTGGTCAGGCTTTTTTCACTTATTGTACTGCACATGTAAGTTCAATTACATGAGGGAAAGTATTGAACTGCAACTGAAAATGTATTATTGTAATTCACAAAACGTGACTTTGCACTTGTAGAAGAATTTACATTTGCATTAAATATTCCCCAATATGGTGTATTAAACATAGGTACATCTTCTCCTAAGGGACCAAGAGTGGCTGTTCCTTGGGCGGAGATACCCTTAAACGCTTGTGAACACCCACTGGCGTGTGTGTTTGCGGATGTACACAAATATTCTCATATCCATTCCCATCCAGGATCCATTTGGAGATGTACTCCTGTCAAGGACGCAAGTAAATACGTGTCCAGGATGGAGTTACTCCAGGCAACAGCTTTTCCCAGTGAACCATGCAGTGCAGCTGTGCTAATAAATGTAGATGCAGAATTGCATTAGCAGTTGTACACCATTAGCACACTTTTTTATGGAGAATTGCCTCCGTATGGATATATTTGAAATTCAGAAAACCTATCAAGAACTGCTCCCGGGACACACCTGGGTAAATCCATGCAAATTAAAAAAATATAACAGCACCTTGAAGTTTACCTCTTCGTTTGAGCGCAGACTTCAACTTGTTTTCAATTCACAGAGCTTTCCAAGTAGAAACTTGTGATCACAGCTTTAGAGAAGTACACCTGAAAAGGTTTCGTGAACACCGCCCCATCATGTGCTTGCAAAGGCCGTCTACTGGGCAGGGGCTTAGCTTGGCCAATAAAATTGTGTGGTGCTAGCCACAGATTTTTCAACAATCACGCAGGCCTATAATGTTAAAATACATTACGCGATAAGGAGGGTGTATGATGGGGCCATAAGGAGGCAATGGAAAGGGAGAAAAATGTGGATTGGTTGGGGTATTAAACAAGAGAGAACACAATATTTTGTAAAATAACCAACATTTTTTAAGACGTTCAAAGCACAAAGAGGAGACAGTGTGTGCATTGTTGTCTGTGTTTATGAAAAAATCCCTGATGAAATCTGACCGACACTTCACCATAACCGACTGAGAGCAATTGTACCCAACTTATTATGAGAAAATACATCTATTTGGGGAGTGTAGCACCCCAAACACTCCCTGTAGCTACGCTCCTGTGTTTAGAATCACACTAATAGATTTAGATATATTCAATTTTTTTTCCCTATTGGAAAAATATTTTCGTCTGGGAGCATCCCCCTTCTTTGACACTGTCACCTGTATTGGGGGTTTAACATTCTTGTTTCGTGCCAAGGCACTGATTTACTTCTGCCCTTCATGGAGTTACCCTTAGATTGTTTCCAGGTTGGGAATGGTATAGAAAATGTTTTGTTGATATTCTCAAAGTTATTCTTTGCGGCTGTACCCACACTTTTAACCACAAACATCCGATGCCAAATCTGCCATCGCTCCAGTAAGAGATGTACTTATGTGTATAGTGCCCCACAATGGGGTATTCATGAGTAACACCCCTTAAAGTTAAATTGCACTTGAAAATCCGCAGTAGCATTGTAAGGATTCCTTGAGCCTTGGTACAAGCAAGGAAAATTACCCCTTAGACTTCTGTTGGGGGTAGTAAAATACCGCAAATATCAGGGTTCACGGAACCCCTCACAGCTCTGTAATCCGGTGCCACTTCATCTGTTGCACCTATGGTAGCTATGTTCCTGAAATAAAGTTATTAGCACATGCAAGTTGAATTTACACTTGCAAATTGCTTTGCAAAGCAGACTGTTAAATACAATAATTTACAAATCTGCGCCTATGAGAGGGTATAAAGTTATATTGGAAGAGTACTGATTGGATACCTCATGTGAAACCACCTCCTCCTATGGAAATAAGTGGCAAATATCATACATGGTCTTATGAACTGTGGGGGTTATTTACAAGACCCTCTGCGCCACCGGAAAATCACTTTTAATGACGGTCCGGTGGCGCAGCCTGCAGAGGCATATCTACAAGGCCACATAAAGCCACCCTACGTGACTTTTCATGGCCTTGTAAACATGGAGTGAGGCAATGCAGCACAAGTTGCTGCGTTGCCTCACACTGTGAGAGGGAAGTGTGCCATGAGCATTAGGGTAGGGTTTCCCACGTGACACCCATGGCATTTGACACATTCCTAGATTTGCAACATTATGTAAACCTAGGAATGCGTCAAAAGCCTACTCCTCACAGGGGAGACGTGAGGGCGGCGCAACAAGGAGAAATAAAATTATTTGTTTTCCTCTTTCTATTTGTGCCTCCATTGATTGTTTTCGTAAAGGAAGATAAACCTTCCTGCACAAAAACAATTGTGGCAACAATGGAGACACCCTTGCACCATGGTGCAAGAGTTTCTGCGTTGGCACTAACCACCAATTTGTGCGCAGGCACAGACAGGAAGGACAGGGATGTGCCTTATATTATTAATATGGCGCATTCCAGCCCTTTTTTTTTACACAGGGCAGTGCAGCATGAAGCCTTGCAGCGCTGCCCTGCACCAAAAAGTAGTAAATGAAGCCCTAAGAACATGGGGGCATATTTAAGGAAAGTGGCGCTGCACCTAGTGCAGCACCACTTTCCGTGCGCCCCTTAGCGTCCCCCTACCGCCACCATCTATGCGCCGTATCTATGATACGGCGCACAATGGCGTAGGGTAGGGGGCAATTGCCTCATTTTTATTGATGCTATTGATGTACTTTGCAGGAGTAGTGCCAAAATATATGTGCTAGTCCTGCAGAGTACATAGGGGCCCATTGTAAATAAAGGAAGCCCCCTTTTAACGGCTGCTCTGAGCAGGCATTAAAAGTGCTCTAAAAAATGACAAAAGGGAAACTGTTAGATTTGCTTGTGCCATTTTTTTGGCCCCCCTAACTGGGGAATACCCCCTTTGCATACATTATGCCTGGCAAAGGCATAATGTAGCGAAAAGGGTTACAAAGTGGTGCAATGCATGCATTGCGCAACTTTGTAAATATGGCGTGAGGATTTTGGCCTTGTTGGGCCACATTTGCGTCACATATAATGACACTAATGTGGTGCAAGGTGGGGGTAGAAGCTTATAAATATGTCCCATAAAATATATGGATTGTACACATTTCAAAGCATAATACCATCCTAAGATTGCACTTGTTACACGAAAAAGATATAATGAGTAAGCAAATCTTTTGATTGTGGAACAGACATCTTTTCTGCGGAATAAAGTTGCTGGTAATGATTAGACAAGTGGTATGTGTTTTCATGAACTTTTTTTAAGAACATTTAGCCAATTTGGTTGAAAAGCTGTTCTTTAATTGCTCCTTTCTGATCTAGTTAAAATAATTTCAGGAAGACAACCCCCTCAACTTAGCCCACTGCGCCCTTATAATGCTGACGTCTTCGTAACTGAATGCATTCATTATGAAGAAATGTGCTCACACTAGCATTTTTTTCCACACAAAGAAACAATAATTAGAGGGAGGGTTGCTAGTTACCGTTAATGGTTCATCCCTTTTCTCCCGAATCTATAACCAGCTGCTGAAACTGACTTTTCTCTAAACCGTCCGTTCTGTCACCTGCAGTAGTCCTCTGAGTTCCATACTTATGGCAATGATGTTCAACCCATAAATGTGCCCATAAATTGTATCTCCCTCTACTAAAATACTTATGGCACACCAACTGTGCATTCTAGGTGAATGACAACAAATGCCTTAGATCCTACCTCGACACCATTCAGGCAAGTATGTCCACCATCCCTGTTAATTTCTACCTGCCCTAATCAAGTTGCTCATTAAAGCGAGAACACTTTGGTTCCAAGCTTGGTCCTGCCACTGCCCTCCCTTTCCACTTCCCCATAGACTCCATCCACTCCTTCAAACACCTGGAGGGGATGAAAATCTAGACAGCATATTACCTATGGTTTCTTCCTGGTAAATCCAAAGTCATCCTATATCTTCACCCTCCAACAGGTTCGGCTGAACCATCCATTATTATAATATAATGGAATCCATTGAAACATGTGATGGGAGCGCAATGGTCAGCGACTTTTACAGACATCATTCTGACTCACTTAAAGTTGTTCTTTAGGTTGCCACCCCTGTCTCAGAAAGTGTGACTGCAACCCCTATAAACTACTCTGTTGGTTTCCCTATCCACACTACTTCGATTCCAAAGCCTAAACAATAATCATTATAGCCATCCACACAAAACACAGGCCGGTTCTGAAACAGGCTTATCATCTATGGTGTTAGAAATGGGGTCTTTGGTTGACAGTCAGGTTACCCTCTGTTCAAGCAAGGACCCTCACTCTAGTCAGGGTAAAAGAGAATCACCCTCAGCTAACCACTGCTTACCCCCTTGGTAGCTTGGCAGAGCAGTAGGCTTAACTTCAGAGCGCTAGGTGTAAAGTATTTGTACCAACACACACAGTAACTTAATGAAAACACTACAAAATGACACAACACCGGTTTAGAAAAATAGGAAATATTTATCTAAACAAAACAAGACCAAAACGACAAAAATCCGACATACACAAGTCAAGTTATGAATTTTTAAAGATTAAACTCAAAAATAGCGCTTAGAAACAAAAATGCTTCGATGAGATGTTAACACAGCGTCGTGACGGAGTCGTTCCCAACAAGCAGACACCAGCGGCGCCGGACACGGAGTCGTGTAGACCCCCAAGTACAGTACCTTTGGAGAAGAGTGAAAACAAGCCGATGCGCGAAGTCGGGAATCGCGGCGTCTGTGCGAAACGTTGAGTCCGTGCACTTCGAGCGGTGTCGGTCACGACGTGGTGCGGTGACTTCCACGGAGTCGCAGACTTCAGCGGGTCTGCTGCGGCGTCGGGCCTGTGAAGAGCATCGCGTTCCAGCGAAGGTCACGGCGTCAGGTGCAGGCTGCGTTACCGGATTCAGCAGCTGCGTCGGTCCGAAGTCTTCCGAAGTCGATTTCCTTGGATTCCACCAGCTTTCCTTTCAAGGGCCCAGGGACTGGATAGGGCACCACTTGTCGGGGCAGGAGTCTCTCCAGAGACTCCAGGTGCTGGCAGAGAGAAGTCTTTGCTGTCCCTGAGACTTCAAACAACAGGAGGCAAGCTCTAAATCAAGCCCTTGGAGATTTCTTCACAAGATGGAAGGCACACAAAGTCCAGTCTTTGCCCTCTTACTCTGACAGAAGCAGCACTGCAGGAAAGCTCCACAAAGCACAGTCACAGGCAGGGCAGCACTTCTTCCTCAGCTATCAGCTCTTCTCCAGGCAGAGGTTCCTGTTGGTTCCAGAAGTGTTTCTCCAGTCTGTAGATTTGGGTGCCCTTCTTATACCCATTTTAGTCCTTGAAGTCACCTTTCTTCAAAGGGGACTCACACCTACTTGTGAAATCCTGCCTTGCCCAGGCAAGGCATCAGACACACAGCAGGGGGTTGGAGCCGGCACTGTCAGAGGCAAGCACAGTCCTTTCAGATGAGAGTGACCACTCCACCCCTCCCTCCTAGCAGAGATGGCTAATCAGGAAATGCAGGTTACACCCCAGCCCCCTTTGTGTCACTGTCTAGTGCGAGGTGAAAAACAACCCAACTGTCAAACTGACCCAGACAGGGAATCCACAAACAAGGCAGAGTCACAGAATGGTTTAAGCAAGAAAATGCTCACTTTCTAAAAGTGGCATTTTCAAACGCACAATCTCAAAATCAACTTTACTAAAAGATGTATTTTTAAATTGTGAGTTCAGGGATCCCAAACTCCACATGTCCATCTACTGTCTAGGGGAATCTATGCTTTAATCTTATTTAAAGGTAGCCCCCATATTATCCTATGAGAGAGACAGGCCTTGCAACAGAGAAAAACGAAATTGGCAGTATTTCACTGTCAGGAGATATAAACCACATTACTATATGTCCTACCTTATCCATACACTGCACCCTGCCCTTGGGGCTACCTAGGGCCTACCTTAGGGGTGCCTTAGATGTAAGAAAAGGGAAGGTTTAGGGCTGGCAAGTGGATACACTTGCCAAGTCGAATTTACAGTGTAAAAATACACTTACAGACACTGCAGTGGCAGGTCTGAAACATTATTACAGGGTTACTTGTGTGGGTGGCACAACCAGTGCTGCAGGCCCACTAGTAACATTTGATTTACAGGCCCTGGGCACCTCTAGTGCACTTTAGTAGGGACTTACTAGTAAATCAAATGTGCCAATCATGGATAAACCAATTACATACAATTTACACGGAGAGCAGATGCACTTTAGCACTGGTTAGCAGTGGTAAAGTGCTCAGAGTTGAAAAGCCAACAGCAACAGGTCAGAAGAAAATAGGAGGCAAAAAGACTGGGGATGACCCTGCATAAGCAAAAGTCCAACACGACCCCCTACCAGCCTAAAGCCAGGGGAGAACAATCAATACCTTGATGTACTTCCCTGATTGGGGCGATAGAACAAGGACCCAGGCTCACAACAGCAGGGGCATGTTCCAGTTCTACGCCTTCCTGACTCCAGTTGATCCCTCTGTTCATACTCTCAGGGCCCACTAAGCTAACCCATGGGGAACCCTTCTCCACATCTGCAGACGCCATCTGTGCAGCACCTAACTTTATTTTGCTCACAGATGTATTGCAATGGGCAGATAGTACCACCAGGGCCAACACAGTGGTGTTGCCCACTCCACCCCTGGGGTGTGACTCTCGCCCCCCCCCCAGGGGCAACTCTGTCCACCAGGACAGCAAGCCACAGTGGCCCCAGACAACTGTCAGGGATGAGAGCCCGACCTCAGGCCTCTCCAAGCACTGTGACTGTGGAGAGTGGGGGGCAGTAGCCCCAGGTGCCTGACACCCTTTGACCACTCTCCCTTCCACCAGGTCAGAGAAGATAACCTGACCCTGGTCCTCCCCTCTGGGGCTCTGTACCCTCCCTCCAGGAGCGGCACCCCCAGAGTAAAAAATTGTCAGGGTGCTTGTAGAAGCAGTCCTGCACAATTCTTCCACCAGTGCAGGGATGTTAACCTGCAACTGATCCCCCAACCTGGGGTCTGTACCTTCAGGTTGGACCAGGGCCAGGGGTGAGGCTTCCCTCACCCTCCCCTCTCTTCTGGGGTCCTGAACCACCCAACTAGGAGTGGCCCCCCCAGAAGACAACATGGTAGGGGCACTGTTAGCAGTAGCCCCTTCCTCCAGGTCAGGGGGGACACCCTGAACCTGGCCTTCCAATCCAGGGTCTGTACCCTTAGATTGCTCTGGGGTCAGGGGTGAGTCTTTCTCTCCCCTTCCCCTACTCTCAGGGTTATGCACCCACCCCTCAGGGAGAGTACCCCTTGAAATCACACCAGGGGGGGTGATTGGGCAAACCGCCCCCTCCTTCAGGTCAGGGTTTATCCCCTGCACCTGATCCTCCAGTCCAGGGTCTGTACCCACAGACTGGACCACTGCCTGGCAACCCAGGAATTCCTGGGGGGCATACCTACCCCCCACCAGGTCAGAGTTTACCCTCTGAACATGGTCATCCAACCCAGGGTCACCACCCTGCTGTTGAACCACTGCCTGGCGCACCAGGACTTCCTTGGGAGCACACTTACCCCCCACCAGGTCAGAGTTTACCTCCTGAACCTGATCATTCAACCCAGAGTCACCAACCTGGGGTTGAACCACTGCCTGGCACACCAGGACTTCCAGGGGGGCACACTTACCCCCCTCAAGGGACACACTGTCCCCAAGGGCCACACAAGAGTCTGGCTGGTGCAGGTCTCCTGACCTTTGCCCATATGACAGAGTCTGGATTCCCCCCAACCCAGAAATTGTCTCACCAAGGTCATTCCTGGGGGGCTCTGCTCTCAGAGCTGACCCCTGACCCTCCAGGTTCTCCACCGGGGTCCGCAAACCCCTCTCAACCCTCTGTCTGGACTTCTGCACCCCCTCACTAGGAGTGGTACTGCCAGACACCAGAACTGGTAGGACGCTGGCCACAGCCGCCCCCCCAAGTTCTCCTGACACTGTGGGATCTCCCTCAACAGATGGCCCTGTGGTACAGGCTAGGCTCCCCTCCTGGTGTTCCCTCATGGAACCCTCCAGGACCTGGGACCGGATCTCGGGCACCTTGGACCTCAGCCCATCCCTAATCCCTCTCCTCAAAGACTGGACATGGGGTCCCTCACCCATCCCACTACACTGGGACCTACCTGGGACACTACAATCCTTCCCTACCTCACCTGGTTGGGAAATACCTAGACCACTCCTCTCAGGAGCCCCCCCAAATGCCTCTTCAGACTCTCTGGTACTCACCAAGAGGTCTGCCTCCATTGTAAGCTCCCTGGGGTCAGAGAACTCACACTCCACCTGGTGTTGGCGTAGCTCTGGAAAATAAGGACTAGACATATGCTCTCCAGCAATTACATCACTCAGCCCCTTACATGAATTAACCAAAGAACCCTTCACCCAACCATCCAGTGACTCTGCTTTGAAAAAGCACCCCACATCACCCTCCTGAGACTGGTGAGACAGTACCTCACTGTCCCTGACACTCAACCCACACTCTTCTGGGATGTCTTCACACTCCATAACCAGGTCTTCTACCTGGGGGAACCCCTCTCCCTGTCACTCTCACCTAGAGTCAGTAGAGTGTCCCTCCCACCAGTAGGAATATGACTCCCCATGCCAGTTCCCCAATCCACCTCAAGGACCCTGTGCATCACTGGAGCTACCTCATACCCCTGAACCTCCTGGCGTGTGTTAACTCCCTCCTTCAAGTAGGGCACCACATCTCTGGGCATGTGCACTTCTTCAGCAGTACTGGATACAAGATTTTTGCTGCCAACATCTGAACTGGACTCAGCCCTCATGGCCTCCAGCTTCAGCTCTTCACAGCTCAGCTCTTGAGCTGTAATCCTTTCTTTTTCCAGGACTAAGGCTCTCTTCTCCTCAGCCCTCTTAAGCTCTGCATCTAGCTCTTCCAGACTCCGGATTCGAGCTAGGAGCCAATCATCTCTTTCTGTACCCTCCTCAGGGCCACTGCCCTCCTCCTCAGAGTAGTCCTCCTCTTCAGAGTAGTTATCCTACTCAGACTCATTTGGTGGTGTTGCCTGACAACGTTTCAATTCATACTGAAACAGGACTGACTCAAGATCCTCCCTTCTGGATTTCTTGTTCACAGCCAGTCCCCTTTCCATGCAGAATGCTTTAAGCTGCCACTTTTTATACATAAATAGGTGCCAGAAAATTGACTTCGATTCTGCAAAGGCTTCACAACCGAAAACCAAAGTCCGAAAATATTAGCAATACTTCCAGGAGGACATCAGAGAACAAAAAGCAGAATCATAAGACAAGTAGTATGTGGTCACGTAGTGGTCTGAACTCAAAACAGTAGTGTACACTTAATCACTGTATGTCAGGTACAAATACAAGTCCAAATCCCATCCGCTGATCACCAATGTTAGAAATGGGGTCTTTGGTTGACAGTCAGGTTACCCTCTGTTCAAGCAAGGACCCTCACTCTAGTCAGGGTAAAAGAGAATCACCCTCAGCTAACCCCTGCTTACCCCCTTGGTAGCTTGGCAGAGCAGTAGGCTTATAACTTCAGAGCGCTAGGTGTAAAGTATTTGTACCAACACACACAGTAACTTAATGAAAACACTACAAAATGACACAACACCGGTTTAGAAAAATAGGAAATATTTATCTAAAAATACAAGACCAAAACGACAAACATCCGACATACACAAGTCAAGTTATGAATTTTTAAAGATTAAACTAAAAAATAGCGCTTAGAAACAAAAATGCTTCGATGAGATGTTAACACGGCGTCGTGACGGAGTCGTTCCCAACAAGCCGACACCAGCGGCGCCGGACACGGAGTCGTGTAGACCCCCAAGTACAGTACCTTTGGTGAAGAGTGAAAACAAGCCGATGCGCGAAGTCGGGAATCGCGGCGTCTGTGCGAAACGTTGAGTCCGTGCACTTCGAGCGGTGTCGGTCACGACGTGATGCGGCGACTTCCACAGAGTCGTGGACTTCAGCGGGGCTGCTGCGGCATCGGGCCTGCGAAGAGCGTCGCGTTCCAGCGAAGGTCACGTCATCAGGTGCAGGCGGCGTTACCGGATTCAGCAGCGGTGTCGGTCCGAAGTCGTCCGAAGTCGATTTCCTTGGATTCCACCAGCTTTCCTTTCAAGGGCCCAGGGACTGGATAGGGCACCACTTGTCGGGGCAGGAGTCTCTCCAGAGACTCCAGGTGCTGGCAGAGAGAAATCTTTGCTGTCCCTGAGACTTCAAACAACAGGAGGCAAGCTCTAAATCAAGCCCTTGGAGATTTCTTCACAAGATGGAAGGCACACAAAGTCCAGTCTTCGCCCTCTTACTCTGGCAGAAGCAACACTGCAGGAAAGCTCCACAAAGCACAGTCACAGACAGGGCAGCACTTCTTCCTCAGCTATCAGCTCTTCTCCAGGCAGAGTTTCCTCTTGGTTCCAGAAGTGTTTCTCCAGTCTGTAGATTTGGGTGCCCTTCTTATACCCATTTTATTCTTTGAAGTCACCTTTCTTCAAAGGGGACTCACACCTACTTGTGAAATCCTGCCTTGCCCAGGCAAGGCATCAGACACACAGCAGGGGGTTGGAGCCGGCATTGTCAGAGGCAAGCACAGTCCTTTCAGATGAGAGTGACCACTCCACCCCTCCCTCCTAGAAGAGATGGCTAATCAGGAAATGCAGGTTACACCCCAGCCCCCTTTGTGTCACTGTCTAGTGCGAGGTGAAAAACAACCCAACTGTCAAACTGACCCAGACAGGGAATCCACAAACAAGGCAGAGTCACAGAATGGTTTAAGCAAGCAAATGCTCACTTTCTAAAAGTGGCATTTTCAAACGCACAATCTCAAAATCAACTTTACTAAAAGATGTATTTTTAAATTGTGAGTTCAGGGATCCCAAACTCCACATGTCCATCTACTCTCTAGGGGAATCTATGCTTTAATCATATTTAAAGGTAGCCCCCATATTATCCTATGAGAGAGACAGGCCTTGCAACAGTGAAAAACGAAATTGGCAGTATTTCACTGTCAGGACATATAAACCACATTACTATATGTCCTACCTTATCCATACACTGCACCCTGCCCTTGGTGCTACCTAGGGCCTACCTTAGGGGTGCCTTACATGTAAGAAAAGGGAAGGTTTAGGCCTGGCAAGTGGATACACTTGCCAAGTCGAATTTACAGTGTAAAAATACACTTACAGACACTGCAGTGGCAGGTCTGAAACATGATAACAGGGTTACTTGTGTGGGTGGCACAACCAGTGCTGCAGGCCCACTAGTAACATTTGATTTACAGGCCCTGGGCACCTCTAGTGCACTTTACTAGGGATTTACTAGTAAATCAAATATGCCAATCATGGATAAACCAATTACATACAATTTACACGGAGAGCATATGCACTTTAGCACTGGTTAGCAGTGGTAAAGTGCTCAGAGTTGAAAAGCCAACAGCAACAGGTCAGAAGAAAATAGGAGGCAAAAAGACTGGGGATGACCCTGCATAAGCAAAAGTCCAACATATGGTTTCCTTGGGATCAAGGAGACCCAATGAGAAGGAACAACATGACTGGAAACCACCTTTGACCAAATCCTCATACTCTGAAATGAATTGTCCCTACACCTCCCTGTGAGCATCTCTCCAATACTTCTGGAAAATAACTTAAGCTGCCTTTTTTTGCCAAGTCCCTTTTACTCAGTGACTAACTCACTCCTGCTTGTAAACTGCCCTCACCCCTACTCTCCACGCACAGGATGTTCCTGTCACACAGTATGAAGAGTTCCAGAAGATACTACAACATGGATGTAATTTGGGGTCACCAGGGGTCGCAGCTGCGACCCCTGGCTTGCCCTGTGGTACCCATGGCACTGGCTTTGCGACCCCTGTCCTCAGAGGTGGCAAAATCAGTGCAGAGAACACTTAGGCTGCTCCACATTCCATAAATACAGCACATTTTACTTTACAATATTCTATTATTCACGATTAGTATATTTAAACACGGAGCACATTTAGTTGGCACAGCACCTTTGGAGGTAGCTGTAGTAAGTAAAAATATTTTTAAATGTATGTTCTGGTCTACGTGTGAGTTAGACTGTTTATGTGAGAGAAGACCGTGTGTGTGAACTAGTGTCTGTATAGGCATGTGAGCGTGAGTAAAAGTGAGTGAGAGTCAGCGACAATTAATGAGTGAGACTGTGTGAAATCGAGGCCCAAATGTACTATTCTTTGACGGAAATGCAATGCTGCCCTGAATGTGCTGTGCTGTTTTATATCAAAGAGAGATAAAAGATGCACAATAGCAACTGAGATATGGTGCATTGTTTCTCTCGTTGTGCACTGGTGTACTATTGGCTGCAACGCAACAACGCATACACGCCTGCGCCATAGGGAAAGGGTGTGTGCATTCTCTGTAGCATAGGTTTTGTACTGGAAGAGATACATTCCAGTTCAAATACTATGCTTTGGCTTTTCCCACTTTGTGTGTGCGCTGTACAATGCAGCACACATGCAATTTGGAAAATGAGGAAAAATTAAAACAATTCTGCTCGTTAAGCCCTTTTCAAGCAGTATAAGATTTTGTTGGATATTCCACTCTACCAATGATTGTAGATAGGGACTTCCATCAAACCCTAGGTGAATGCATGGGAATTCTCCTGAACCATCAATGGGACAACCACTTGGTGCGAAATAACGCAAAGCAGTGCATAGAGCAATTTTGCGTTACTTTGGGATACTATCCAGATAGTAAATCCCATCCTAACACTTTTCACGTGGCCTGTGTCACAAAAAGGACGCATGCACGGTGCAAAGCTAATGCTGGGCCTTAGTGTCAGTAGGTATGAGTGAGATTAAGAACGAATGCAAGTGAATGAGAATGAATAAGAACGAGTGTAAGGGCGTGTGAGAGAGCATGAGTGTGATGTTTGGGTCATGTGACGTGGCTTCCTGGAAAATAAATCTGGGTATTGTCATATGATGTCCCTTCCTGTGATGTCATTAATGTCAAAGGGTATGTGATGTCACTTCCGCTACCCCTGGCATTTTGGTGAATCGACACCCATGTGCTACATGGGGCATTCCTGGCAGGACTCACCCGGACATCCCCTTAGAGAAACCACACAATGTCTCTGGCCTAAGCCATTCGGGCCACAACAGACATTACTAATAAAAAAAATACCCATGGCATTCACAACAGAAACCATGCCTGTTCTTCCAAAACACAGGGACACTGAGCGGAAACCGTTCCTTCGCTGTGAAACCAGAATAGATGTGCATTTCAATGATTTCTTGGCCAGACGCCTTGTGCATCTCGCGCTGATTACGTTTTAATTGGCAATTCTTGTCTTAATGCGAGATATAATTACAGAATCCAACACATTGTCTAGAATGGACGGGAACACGGATGGGGTGGCTTACTTCAGGAACAGTAACTACCCATTTTATTAAACTCGAACAATCATCTTCCACTAACAATACACAAGAGGTCCACCTTAAACATGCAGCGCTGTGCACCTAAGCAAGGAAAGTCAAGCAAAGTTGCTGTGCGTGAAATAATCCGCTCTAAAATTCCCCTTGGCAACAACACTAATGCTTCGTTTAATCCTCGGTAGCCAAGTTTGGGCCAGGTAGTGGGAGAGAAGAGTGGTTTCACTTGCAGCTGATACCTGATACTGTCCAACTTCATAGCCTAAACTCACCCATTGAACCTTGTAATCACAGCAGATGGAAACTGACTTACACCTTTTTGAGTCAACAAGCCTCCAGGTTAAATATACTGACCCTGAGCCACCTTCTCCTGCGCCTAATACATATCAACAGGATCAGGCAACCCTTAAGGCATCCACCAGCAGCGGCAAGTAAGGACTTTAGAAAAGCTCTGAGTTCGAGTTTCAAGGAGCTAAAGGAGACAGGAAATAGTGGTAGGAACAGCGTCCCCCATTTGGATTGAAAGTTCCTGTAAACTGAAGCGTTCTTTCTGGGCCTCCTAAAGGCAAGATGGTTTCTGATGGTAAAAAGGTGTGGGAGAGAATTCCAGTGTCCCAAGCCCAAACCATCTCTCTCTGGTATGATGTTTCTTGAATTTGGTGATGGACTCCCTATTCAGTCACCTTTCTGACTTGAAGCCAATGCAAAACAATTAGGTTGGATTGGAAATGCTTGAGGCTCAAGATGTACTGTGGATTTTAAATGTTTTGCAATTTGTTGAGGAGGGTGCCAGCAATTGTTTGCTAGAGGGAGTTGCAGTGACTGAGACATAAGATCACCATATCCCTGATGAGTATGGCTGTGATATGTGACAAGATACATGGCAGGGTTTTTGTCAGTTTGTTTTGGCAGTTATATTGTTTGCCAACTTTTTATCTTTTTGTCTGAATAGTTGTCACCTAGGTCATCAACTGGCGAGTCACCAGGTGACTGTGGCCAGTTAACAGAATGGTGATTGAAATTTAATATCCATTTTTGGGAAATTTTGCTTTAGAACATCGAAAACCAAGCCAACTGCCATAATCCCAAGTATAGCTGTCTGACGCAGCTTGGGACGTGATTGAATTTGACTCCATTCATTTCTGGTGAGCCACTAAACTTTTCTACTAAAATGCAAAGTCGACTGACATACTTGTGGCAGTTGAATGTCACTTTCTGGTTAGCATGAGGGAGAGGTCTAAGTAGGGTTCAAAGAAGAATAAGAATGATCATTGGACTGGGGTTGAATTACTGCCCTGTTGAGTGCGGTCTCCAGGAAGAACCGTAGTTTGGTAGTGTGAAGTCAGTGGTATATGGTGTCAAGAGGAGACGTGAGGTAAAAAATTATTTAAGTAGTTGGTTACCCATGGTCCTGCACTGAATTTCTTCTCAGGTGCAAGTAGGGAAGGTTTGGTAACATGTGGGGGGTGCAACCGTATTGTATGGGCTCCAGTGGGGTCCTGGATGAAAAATTTTACTCCAATGTTTAATAGAATTTTGGGTGTCAAGATGCTGGAGTATTTTTACAGAGAGGGAATGTCGAAGGACGGTAAGCCTCACAACTGCTACCAGGATTATTCCCTAATGAAATAATGGTAGAACAGGAAAGCAGAAATGTACAGCTTGGGGAAAGGGATTTATTTGGAAAGTTTCTGGGAGATGTAAACATTCAGGAACCTTCAGGCAAGGATGAGTTACATAAAAGGAATGATTGAGATTCCTTGCTTGTTTAGTGGAAAAAATCATAAAGGAATTTTGTGCTAAGCTGGGAGTGATAATACAGGATGGTGGCATCAGACATTTTAATATGTTGACTGAGAGTATTCCCCGGTGTTGCAGGTATTAATTTCAAGCTATTCATTTCAAGACAATAAGTGAAGTATAGTTGGTAGTTGGTAAATTCTAAATATAGCCTTTCAGTAAACTGTAAGATTAATTTTAGTAATAATTAATTTGGAAAAACATTCATTAATGGTGTGTTGAGTTGTGGCAAAAAGGGAGCGCTGTGGAGGGGGGACATATCCTGATTCTGAGGAGGCTATGGCTCACTCACTTGCTTTACAGGAGATCATGACAGGAGAAATCTGACAGATTAAGAGTTCATAGCTGGTGTGGTGAATATCGTTGACGCACGTTGATGCAGACATGAGTGATCAATTGGAGGAGACAGATGGTTGGCAAGCAGAGTGTCCATGGGCCTGTCTGTGACACAAGGCTAAATTGTTTATCTGCATCAGAAACATCATGAGACAGACAGGTCTGGTGGCCTTGGTGTGATTCCGAGCCATGCTCCTTTGCTGTCTAGAAAGTGTTCTAAGGCCCAGTTTCTCCCACAGAAATGGCTATGAACAGCCATTACATATTCTCTAAATTGTTTATTTTTGAGAAATAAAAATCATGATCATTATGTCAGGTGAGAATAATAATATAAGAATTCTCTTGAACACTCATGTTAAACTCTAAACCTATTATGCTTTTTTCCTAAACACCATCTATTATAATGAATGTGAATATGTGAACTAGAAGCATACTGTCAAAACATACGATAAATGTAAAACACATAGTTGCAGACTGATGAAAATAAATGCACCAGCCACTGTAGATGGATAATAATACATGAACTCTTAAAATGTATAAGGTAAAATATGAGATTTCTTTTGGAGGAGGCAGCGGACTAGTGATCACAGTGTAAGACGAGGGAGTATGAAACTTCAAATGTTGAAAAACCAACCATAGAAGCTGGTGATAAGTTAACACCGATGAAAGAAAGATGAGTGCTGTGTCAAGTTCCATATCTGAATCCCTTTCAGAGAGGTAGAGCACAAATGGCCACTAGCTCAATATAAAGCAAACACACAGTATACTCCAGTCTTAATGCCCCACACTACTGCTTAAACTCTCCACGCATAGTAACCTCAAAGGCTTACATTAAAAGCTACACCAACTGAGGAGAGCATATATTACGATCAAATCATTCTTATTTTGATTCTGATTTTACATCCAAAAGTATGATATTTCTAACTAATTAAACATTCTGTTATTTTATATTAAAATAGATTTTCGGACAGCGAATATATTTCATAGCCCATTCCTGCAGAAATCAGCTTCACGTCCATTTACTGAAAAAAATCACTTCCCACAGACCATTTATTGGATCATTCTGTTGTTTAATTATTTTTTCAGTCTGCTTGCTATTCTACCGGATGAGCCTTCCCCAGTGAGAGTCTTCGCTAAAGTACACTCTTCTGAAGATGTGTGTGCAAATTGACCTATAAGTCAGGTTATGTCAGGTATTCTATGAGTGGACTTTGGGTAGCACTCTATCACTCAGGATTATGACCCCTGTGGTATATGTGAGAGAGTGTTCAATGTACTTCAGCTTTTAACATTGAGAGCCCTGAGGGAGTAGCAGAATACCGCGAAACACGTGCTCTTCTTTTGCTACCGGCCAAATGCCTTTATTCAAGCATTAATACCAAGTGAGGACTCCCAGCTGAGAAAGACCCATCGGGTAGAACTGCAAGTGAACCACAAAAACAACTAAACAACGGGTTCAACCAATGTATGACCTCTGGGAAGTGATTTTCGCAAAAAATAGATGGGTCGCTGATTTTTGCAGGAATGGACAAAGATATATATTTTCTCTCAGAAAATCTATTTTTAATATAAGATATTAGGATAGTCACTAGATGGTTCCTATCATGTGTGGAGGCAGTAAATAATGTATGTTTCTTGTTCTAGGTGTAAAACTGTTACACCTAGCTATTTTTAAATACCTTTCTTTGGATAATTACAGGATGTCTGCTAAGATATTGGCAATTTAACAAAAGATGACTCATAGAAACATATCACTTTCTTAAATATATGAATTTTTCTACCATATATATTTGTTATTGTCTTTTTTGTATCGGGCTAAACAGTTTCACCTTGTAGTCATTTAGGAACATTGAAAATCAGTAAGTTGTCTAGCTCGATGGTGGTATTTCCAAATCTTAGAGGATCCAACTGGATTGTAATGATTTATGCTAAATGTATTAAACGTCAGCATTGAATACCTACTCTACCCCCATTTAGATATGATTGACTTCGGGAGGCTTGTTATCTGACAACACATAATATGGTCACTTATTTTTATAAAATACCCTAAAGAAATCTGAAATGCTACAATGGAATTCACTTTATTCTTATGTACAGAACCCTCCTTTGGTTGCATGACTTCATTAAAATTTCAAGGTGAAGACCTAGAAGACTCAATGAATGATGTTCCAGAAATCATAGAAAAGGCACTATGAACAACTAGTGAGAAAGGCTGAAAGGAAAGAGTGGCTAAACATTTTACTCCCTTATAAGTTATGAGGCCCCACCAAGAGGTTTATAGTTGGGCATCAATTTATGAAGGGCCATTCAGGGACCCTTCGAATGAGCGGACTAATATTAAAGTAGGCAGAACGCAGAAGCCTACCTCTGCCAGGGGTAGTGGCTGAGAGATTGTAGGTATCGATAAGCATAAGGCAACTCAGTATAAGCACTTACATTTCAGCTAAAGACATATATTACAAGTTGACTGATTAGCTAGTAAATTAAAATGTTTGAAAAATCAAAATTCAGTAAAGCTTTATAAACAGTCCATGGTCTTTTTATATTAAAGCCAATGAGATCCCTTAAAAATGGGAAGCTATCACGGTCTATTTATGTCAATCTGGAAGGTAAGCAGGGGAAAAATGCAACATAGTCCCACCATCAGGTTTTTATTGGGGGCAGGGCTAATAAGAGGGAATGACCACAAGTGGAGATGTGAACCTTTTGTGCAACGATAAGTCCAGTCAAACAACTTCAGTATTGATTTCTCTACAGAGAAAACAATGTTTCAAGAAGAGGTAGGACCCAGATTGTGACTGAGGGGATGATTCACTAAATTCTTGATGGGCTAGGCAGGAGCACACTTTAAGGTAAATTCAAAACTGATTAAACTCTACTCAGAACCGACTGCTAGATTGCCAAATTTCACAATATCAATCTTGCTGAGTTCCTCTAGTGATACAACTAGGATCAGCTTCTCATATACCTGGCACGAATGGTACCTTGATTTGTGACTAGGAGAAGCTGAAGACATCATCTGCTGGACACATCTCTGTCCATTTGGCATTGGAGTGATCCAATAGCTCTTGGACCTGCAGAATCTGCCTCAGCCCTTGTACACAAACTTTGGGTGAGCAAGAATGTAAGCCAGCTGTGTGTTGCAGGAAGTAAAATAGCACGAAACACTGCACATTTGAATAGTATACAACTTGCTATTTCATAGTAAAATCTAGTTGATTTGTGCAGATCTCTACAGTTTCAAAAAGCAATCTAAACAAAGGTGGGTATTTTATTTTATTACACTTTGACATTATCCTAAACTTGAGAGATAATTTCTGGAACATAAAAAATGAAATCACACAAACAATTTCTTGTTAAGCTTAACTACCTTATGTGATGTTGTAGCGTAGGCTCTCATTATTCTAATGAGACTACTGGATTTTGAGCGGCAGAATCGCAGCGTGGGAGACTATGGGGGTCATTCCGACCCTGGCGGTCCATGACCGCCATGGCGGAGGGCGGCGGAAGCACCGCCAACAGGCTGGCGGTGCTTCCTGGGCTATTCTGACCGCGGCGGTAAGGCCGCGGTCAGAAAAGGGGAACCAGCGGTTTCCCGCCGGTTTTCCCCTGGCCCAGGGAATCCTCCATGGCGGCGCTGCTTGTAGCACCGCCATGGGGATTCCGACCCCCTTCCCGCCAGCCTGTTTCTGGCGGTGTCCACCGCCAGAACCAGGATGGCGGGAACGGGTATCATGGGGCCCCAGGGGGCCCCTGCACTGCCCATGCCACTGGCATGGGCAGTGCAGGGGCCCCCTAACAGGGCCCCACAAAGATTTTCACTGTCTGCTTTGCAGACAGTGAAAATCGCGACGGGTGCCACTGCACCCGTCGCACACCTGCAACTCCGCCGGCTCCATTCAGAGCCGGCTTCCTCGTTGCAGGGGCTTTCCCGCTGGGCCGGCGGACGGCCTTTTGGCGGTCGCCCGCCGGCCCAGCGGGAAAGTTGGAATGACCGCCGCGGTCTTTTGACCGCGGTGCGGTCATTCGGCGGTAACCGCATGGCGGGCGGCGACCGCCGCCCGCCGCAGTCAGAATGACCCCCCATGTCTCCACTCCGGATTTTACTCCGGCTAACTAGCAGTGCCTCATCTCTACCCGAGGGCAGGGATGACTGGGCGGCCGAGCGCATGACATAATTGGTTTCTCAGGGAAGCCGTGGTCACTCAGGTCTCATCCGTTTCTCTCAGTTACCTTAGTCTCATATATAAATGACAAACAGAAGCAGTATATGTTTCAATAATGACTTTAATAAAACAACTGCATCTTAGAAAGCAAAGCATGAGCTGCAATAACCAGGACGACACAGCATGACAGTATTAAAATTGTGACGAGGTGAGTGAAGCATAGAAATAACACTATCATATTGTCACTGTGGTCAATAGACTAACTCCTACCTAGGCTATGATAGAGCACAGCATGTTAAGCTCTAATTCTGCCCTTCAGGTTCCCCTGGGAAGACATCATCCCCATACCTGAGCAAGGCCTGTGGTCTGCATTAGCATCGGTAGCCAAGCATTCACCAATCAGCATACAGTCGTGGTTCTCTGGTTGGAATCTCCCTCTAATGTGTAAGGGACAAAGAAGTGTTTTTATAACAAAACAGTTAGAGACTAAACTTTTACCACGTTCACCGGCAATGTACCGTGCTGTTGCCTTGGAAGAAGCACAGAGTGAGCAAGAATGTCTTGTTTGAGAACAGAGTGCTGGCCTAGGCAAAAACAGTCAGATAAACAGAAAATAAAACAAGACCGTAAAAGTGGCTATTGTAACAATAATAAAGTAAAGCCGAATAAAATATATCTAGGTTAGAGTGCACAGCGGCCTGGCCTAGTGTGTTAAAATAACATGCATGGAGATGTAGCTAAAATGGCTACACAACACCCTCCCCTTGTCGGTTGAAGGTGGTACAAAGCCTAAAGATATTTAAAATTGCTACTAAAAGCTCAACCTAAGATATATATGTAAAAATCAATGTCAATTATGACAAGTCGAAGGGACACGAGAGCATGTAGAAGGACAATTTAAAACGTGAACATGTGGCATAAAAGACCGAATTTCAAAAGGCAACGTTATTTTTGAAAAGTTCCAATCGATTCCGGGACCAAAAAGGACAGGAAATCTTCCACTTTGGCAGATTTTAAAGTTTGAAAGGCATCGCCAAGAATGATCAAGGAGCAGTCGTGTTCCATAGCCTCAGCTTCAGCCAAGGCAGCATTCCGTAGTGTACCCAAAGATGAGTCGAGAGCCACATCCTCCAGGAAGGGCAACTCATAAGTAGCTTCCCGTAGCAAACAGAACCTCAACGCGCATGTCTGGTAATGAGCCCTCAGCGAACACATCAACAGATCAGCGTCCAATGAAAGCAAGCCCTCCATAGAAAGACAAACTTCCAGTGCGTGTACAAAAGAGCACCAGAGGCACCGAAACACGGGCTGCACACAATATAAAACCGTTCTAAATGATAGAGACCAGCCACACTCCAATTGCTCCAGGAGTGTTGCTCCAAAATACTGCATCATGAGTTCACGACACAGCTGCGCTGATGGGAGCGCTTTCATTCCTCCTTGTTGCGGTGGGACAGCCATTGCGCATAAAAAATAGCAACAGCAAAATGCCAGCTAATAAAGCCAAAGTTGTTGGAAATCCCCGGAAAATACTAGAAAAAATTGAGTGGATGTCTGATGGTATTAAACCGAATATGGAGGAGAAGGTGTGAATGAAACCAGAACCAACAGCCTTAAAGAAATGTACGATTCCAGTTTTATTGGACGCATTAAATAACTGTCCCACGAGTTCAACAAAGTGTCTCGGAAAGTTTGTACTTAAAAGGAACTGTATTTCTGGGGCCGACCTTGCCACCTGAAGTGCGTAGGGCTCGCGTGCAGATGTAAGGGCCACATGCTTTTGAAACAATAAAGCCTTGAGTCTGCTCAACTTGTTAAAATTCACATTTGAAGTAGCAATGTGAGGCCAAATGTCAGCTACCTCTTTTATCTTATTGGGGCGAAAAAGTACGTTCCCGCAGCATGTAACTATCTTAGAGACCAAAACAACATAAGCTATTCCAGCTCGCATCCCACAACAGTCTTCACCATTGAGGAGGACATAGCTGCTGTTTGAAAGCACCTGGAACCTATGTCTAATCAAGGGTACTGGAACTCCCTTCAGATACCAAGCCAAGTTTGCTGCAGACGTGTTACACGCCCCATGCAAGGACAGCTGTTTGCAAATCATCGAATGGCTGACTGAAGTCTCACATTCACTACCACTAAGAAAGACTTCTTTCATGCCACTGAGACATTTGTATGAGAAGGGAAGCTCACACACCTCGTGGATATAACTATCTCCCAGCCTTTCATATATACGTGTTGTCCTATGTCCAAATTGGAAAGAATGCCGTGTGGGGGTATTTAGTGTCATCAAACACGGCGAGTTGCCCAGAATTGAAGAGAATGCGGTTCAATAACTCCTGAGTAGTCGCCCGTCCTGAATAAGGAAAACGGGAGCTCCTAGCATCCGTGGTTAGTCGAGCGGATGGTAACGCTAACAATACGTACAGAGACCCCGCTCGTTTTTGATAATCGAACAGAAATATAGTATTTGGTCAACATTTTTCCTCTACCATAGTGTTTGAGCCTTGAAATAGTCCGATTGGACGAAACACGTGTTGGCTGTTTTCTGGTGTTTCTTATATGGACTTATATACTTTATGAACATTATTCGGTCTTCGGCTTGCATAAGAATAAATCTTCTCCGGCAACTTGAATTTGATGGACTTATTATTGACCTTGGAGTGCCCTGGTTGTGCTTTTTTCCTGTGCATTTTGTATCTACAGCACAGAACATAGATGGTTCCATGTATTCCACCTTTGTTCGTGTGTACCTCTAAAACCCGTGGTGGTTGGGTTTTCTACCGGGATTGCACCATCTATTACTTGCTTACTGATATCCCAAGACTGTCGACTGTTTTGTTTCAGATGTGCAACGTTAGCATTAACCACTTTCTTTTAAGTAACGAGGAAATCCTGTAAGTCAGTATTGTTAGACAGGAAACTGAGGTGTTCTCTAACCGCATCTAGTGAGGAAGTTCTTAACCATTGCTGGCATAGTTTCCCTACACTGTGGGGGTCATTTTTACCTCGGCGGTCTTTTGGAAAAGACCACGAGGGACCGCCGTGCTGAAGACCGCCAGTGGTGGCGGTTTTCCGCTCGGCGCATTATGACTGTTGGCAGCTCTCCGTCCTTTTTCGGACAGAGAGCCGCCAACAGCCATACTGGCGGGCGACGGGGAAGTGGAGGTTGCTCCACCTCCACCGCCACGTCATCAGAACACCACCCACCGAATCACGTCCTGTGATTCGGCGTGGCGGTGTTCTGTTGACGGTGTGGTGTCGGCTTAGCAGCCCCCATGGCTCCTGTCCCCTCCCGGAGGATCGTCGGACCAGGTAAGTCGACCGTCCGTGAGGGGAGGTGGGTGGGGGGGTGTTGTGTGTTGTGTGTTGTGTGCGTGCATGGGGGTGTGCGTGTGTGTATGTAGTGGGGATGTGTGAGTGCCTGTATGCTTGCGGGGGTGTTGTGAGTATGGGAATGAGTGCGTGTATGTCTGTAGGTATGTCTGAATGGTTGTGTGCATGTATGTTTGAATGTGGGTGTGCGTGTCTGACTGTGTGTGTGGATGTTGGCATGTATGTCAGTATGTGTGCGTGTATGTGTGTTGGTGGTGCCTGCGTGCGTGTCGTGTGTGCATGAGTGATGTGATGTTGGGGGTCGGGGTGGGGAGGGGGGTCCTGCCACCTTTTGGGGGGTGGCAGAGGTGGTGGGGGGTGTAGGGGAGGGAGTCAGGTGGGGGTGAGGGGTGGGGGAGACCCCTATCAGTGCCAGGGAAGGAATTCCCTGGCACTGATAGTGCTTACCGCCATGGATTTCAACGCCATTTATAAAATTTTGCAGGGGCTGGTGTACATGGCGTGCTTAACTCTTTAATCTTTGCTAAACCTAGACAACTTGTTTGTTGTACTGTTTCATTTAAGAATATCATTTGTATAGGTATCAGGCATGCTCTGACTAAAGCTTCCTTCCCCCTAATTTGCCAATGTCTAGTTCCCCATGCACTTTTTAAGTCAATCAACTTTAGCCAATATTCATAGCCTTCGATAGTCAACCGGGAAACAAAGGATTCTGAATATATAAATTTTGTATTCGTCAATAATATATGTATATCTTTAGTAGGTGGCAATTTAAAATAATACGACTCAGCATTTTTTACATCATGCCCAGAAAAATATGTAAACTTTTCAGACTATGTCTTGGAACTCCCTTGTGGTGGAGTCAGACAATGTTCCCATTGTGTATAATTAAAAACAGTTTTGGGGCTGCGCGCTCAGTGTATGAAATTGTGCCCATAATAATTATAGCAAAACATATCACCATAATTTTCTTTAGATTGATAAACATCTTCATTTTCAAATAAAGTATAATACTGCAATTCAGTCATCATAGAATCAACTGTTTTCACATCCCAATCATCAGAAACAATGCTTGGTATTATTATATCATTCATTGATAGTTTGAACACATATGGTATTTGAATAACCTTTGTCGGACCGTATATATCAAGTATTACTTTATCCCAAACAATCCCATCAGGAATTGGTATCGCGGAAATGTTCACAAAACATAAGTCTCTTCAGACCTTGTGTGATGGAAAATGTGGTTTTAGGACCTCATCCACCAATTCAACTGTTGATTTTTCAGGAAGAAAATGACCATGTATTAATAAAAAGAAAGTGATAACAAAACCAATCCAAAGTAGGAAAGCTAGTACAGTCAAGGAAATCCATCTATAGTTCCATGGAAAAATAAATTATGTTATTTTAAGCCAGTTCATTAGCTTAAGTGTTTTTGACAGTTCAAGTGTTGAAGAGGCGAATGAGTCTGAGACATCGTCATTGATGTCAGCAAAATATCCAGAAGCAGTTTGTGCAAAAGATGGAGCTGTGTTCATTGGTGGAGTTAGTGTTTCTCGTGGTGGCACAGAATAAATAGCACCATGCGTTTGTGTTGAAGCTGTATCAAAGCGATCAATTATCGATGTTAGTGGAACTAATGCAAGATCATTTTCCACCCTCGCCAAGCTCGGAGAGGTGTCAGTGTTGCTTCTTACAACTTACAGAGGGACTTCTTGACCAGTAGTGAGAGGGATTCAGGAACTACTGGCTGTTCCTTCTGGTCTGCTGTGCAGGATCGGCCACATGGTGTAGTTTGACATTGTTAATGGAGACAAAACGATTTTCTTTGGCACCTGCCAATGACAGTAGAATTACAGTTCTGGTACCGTGTATCCCCAAGACTGGGACTGGTGCTTGATAAGAAAGACCAAATTCCTTTTTCACAGCAACCTAGTACTAGATCCCCGATTCTAGGAATCCAGCCGGTAGGCATTACAGGTACATCCTTGATTCCTGTGGAGGCAGCACTGATAGAAGAATTGTCATTACAGAACTGCTGCAATTCCTGTAAGACAGTGACACTTTTATTTATGTCAAAAGTTGTTTCTGTCGCCTCCACGCAAGGACCATCAAGATCTGGAACATAAATTTGAGTTCTGAACAGGCACTCATATGAAGTACGACCCCCCAGGGACCTTCTAGGCAGATTATTAAGTGCTCTCTGAACTCCATACAGGTGATTAAGAAAACTACGACCCGTACCTACGACTCCGACTGTTAAGCATTGCTTTAAATCATGGTTTAATCGCTCCCTGACACTATTTCCCTTGGGATGAAATGGAAACGAGTACTGGAGTTGGACCCCCAATGAAGCCATGGCGTCCCTGAATGCCCTTGAGGTGAAAGCAGGACCCTGGTCCGAGT
Source organism: Pleurodeles waltl (assembly GCF_031143425.1). Lineage (NCBI taxonomy): Eukaryota > Metazoa > Chordata > Amphibia > Caudata > Salamandridae > Pleurodeles > Pleurodeles waltl. Next base: position 1,135,571,251 of record NC_090440.1, on the reverse strand, counting down.
GGAAAGCCGCAACTGCATATGTACCGATAAAGACTTGCAAACCTTTAATAACAGACCGAGCGTCAGCCAAGCGTTGTGGCCACACCCATTAAAATCTGGAGCAAGAATCAACAGCGACTAATATATACTTGTATGCACTATCTGGTGTTAGGGGACGGCAATGGTCCAAGTACACACATTGTAAGGGTTTGTTTGAAATCAAGAGGGGTGTCTGCGGCAGGCATTTGGCAGTTGAAACTTTAATTTGTTGGCAGATGTCACAACAAGGACATACTGCTTGGTCTCTTTGTAGAGGCCTGGCCACCAATAATGAGCTTGTAAAATTGAGATTGTAGCTGCCACACCAGCATGGGCAGAAGCCACCCCTTCATGCATTGCTTTAATGAATTGTGATCTTATATCTCTGTTGGGAATATCTCATACCCCTACGCCTGGTATCAGCGTTCAGCATACCTCCCATTCGGTAGGAATATTTGTCAGGAAATCCATTTGGAAAGGGCGTACCATCTGCCGCAGCTGTCACGGCAGCCATATGTCTGTGTCCGGTTTTGAACTCAAGCAAGTTACTGCATCAACAGCAGCCACAGCCACTGCTGACTTTGCTGCTTCATCAGCCAATGTATTCCCAGCAATGAGTATTCCAACGCGCTGGTGTCCATGTATGTGTACAACATGGACATTTGGTAGCGTTTCTTTCAGATCTGCTACTTTCCCCCACAGAACTCTGTGTTTAATGGTGTTGCCTTTAGAATCTCTGTTCCCATTCTGGCACCAGTAATGCAGGTATTCATTGAAGGACTGGACACAATAGTACGAATCACAAACAATCAGCGTTGGCTGTGCAGGATCCGCATGTTCCAGTGCCATCAACAGAGCTTTTAGCTATGCCAATTGTGCTGTTCAATCCCCTAGGGTTTGCGTAAATGTATGTAGGGGACACAATTTATTGTCTTCCATATAGCTGCTTACGACTGCGCAAGCAGCAGGATATTGGTGCTGTGTGCCAATTGCAGGTTGTGCAGAGCCATCGGTGTACATGACTCTATGATATTGTTCGATAGGTAGTGTGTTTGCTGGAACTGGGTATTTCAGTTCATACTGCAAAAATTCTTGAGTTTGTATTTTTAGGTCAAAAATGTAGTCTACCTCAGTGGCTGTCAAAGACGTGGCCCATTGTATCTAGCGTGGATGTAATGCTTTTGCGTTTGTAACGCTGGCTTTTGTAACAGCCTCTAGGGCTGGAAATGGGGAAACAACAATTATGCATTTGCCCTGGGCTAGAGGTCTTTCTTTAATGACTGCCATCTGTACAGCAGTGAGTATTTTCTCAGTGGGAGCAAAGCGTTGTTCTGCTGCTGAGTACAAGTGTGATTTGTATGCAATCGGGACTGTCTCACCTTCATTAAATGTCACATAGGTGAAACCGACGGCACCACCAATTACTCTGATGACCAAATGTGTTTTGTTGTCCCTTGTGTGTAAATGTTGTGCTGCAAGCATGTCTGTCTGCAGTTCTCTGAGAATACGTGTATGTTCAATTGTCCAAAATTTACTTGAAAAATCAGGACGTATCTAATCACATAAAGGTTTTATGCGTGAAGCATAATCTGGAATATAAATTCTGCCAAAATTTAGGAAACCCAATAGAGATTGGAGTTTTTTGATTGTGTTTGGGGGTTGTAGTTGTGCACATTTTTCTAAGAATTGTGGCGCTAGGCTCTTCCCTTCACTTGACAGCTCATATCCCAGAAACAGGACGCTGAGGAAGGCAATTTTTGTTTTTTTGAAGTTGAATTTGTAGCCAAATTCAGCAAATCCGACAACAATGCGGACTACCCATTTTAGATGCTGTAGCAATTCATCATCCGTAAAATAAATATAATCTACATAGGGCAATGCTTCAGGGTCAATCTCGTGCAAAATTGCAGTAATATGAGCTGCGAACAGTCCTGGGCTGTTCTTATACCCCTGGGGTAAACAGCAGAATTGTTTCTGGAAGCCTAGTTCACTGAAACTTGTTAAGTCTCTACTCTCAGGCGCTATATTCTGGCAGAAGAAACCATTGGAAATGTCCAGTGTTGTTTTGTATTTTTTACACACTATATTGTTAATTAGTGCTGTGCTATGTGAGTTTTGTTTAACATATGTGCGTGTATGACTGTTTAAGTGTCTGTAGTCTAAGACTATTCTGTATGTATGGTCTTGTTTAGCTACTGGGAATAATGGATTATTCATTGGGGAGACACAGGGTTCAATTACGCCCTGGTACTCTAGTTGTGTGAGTATTTCCCTCACAGGTGCTTTAGCATCATGTTTTATTGGATACTGAGGTTGTGGTTGGGATTGATTTTAATTGGAATTACATGGTAGCGGGATTCTTTATCCCATCCTACGTGATTGCGATATAACGCAGGTGCCTGTGCCAAAGTCTAATCAATGGCATAGAATTCAGCGAGTTCCTCTGGAACAAGGGGCGAGAAAGAAGGTTTAATAACATCTTGTCCATATGGTCAGGTACGGACAAATTCAGGTGGCCAATCCTGTTCAGCCAACAAAACATCATATATGTTTACTACGCGATCCCAAAAGATTGCGTCTATTGTGCGCTCAATGTCTCCTTCTAGCTGTAGCGTTACTTTATACACCCTTTCAGGCATGGAGACATGCATGTCTGGAGTTTCTACTTGTATAAAGTCATCAGTTGCTTTCACCTCCAGGTGCTCTAGAAGGCTCCGGTGAACTATTGTGACCTCGGCCACGCTGTCTAGCAGTGCTAGTACCCACTTCCTGTTCTTCAAGAGGACCCTCTTCCTGAGTGGCATGTCGAACTGCGACGGCTGTAACTTTTTTTTTTTTTATTGGGGTTTTTGTTCGGCAGGTTTCTCTTCCTTTTTAACAGAAACCTCCGATGAACGTTGTGATTCCTGTCTCGGTTTAAAGTACCCTGATCTTCGCTCTGATCGGCCACCTCTCTCATTTCGTTTTTCCGATGAGTCCTGAAAGGAAAGAGATTGGCGTGTATCAGTATATTGATATCTATCAGGCGTTTTTATATTATCTCTATTTCTGAGATTATATCTATTCTGTGGGGTCTCCATACATGGAGATTCTCCCCTCTCTTTTTTAGGAGTTTTTCTTTTTATCCCCGCGTTTCTTATTACCCTCAGGAGCTTGCTTGGAAAAATCTTTGTTAGATTTGCCCTGAAATTGTGGTTTAGTTAGTCTGGCCCCTAAACTATCTCGACCAGTGCTAGAATAGGTCTCTGCGATAATCTTAGGCAGCTCGCGTTCCTGATCCTGTTGAGGAACGTTACGGAGCCGCATGCGCACTGCTAGTGAGACCGCTTCTCCTTTAAGATTACTTAAAATAATTGAGGATACTGTGGCAAAATTGCCCATTAGTTGCAGCCCCAAGTCCAGGGCTGGAGCAGCCCCGTATTCATCTTGAATTTGTTTCAACACTTCCGGCAAGTTGGCAAGTGTCGGTGTACCGTGTGCGGTTGTATAGAGCGTGGGAAGTACTGTGCCCCAAGTATTGCAGTTATCTACTGTAGGGACCATCCCAAATGGCAAGCACATCATTAGAATTCTATGTTTATCCTGAGGTCCCGTATGGGGAAATACTGCTTCCAGCGCATTTATTTTTTGTGCTAACCAAAACGGACTTTCCTCTTGTTTGGCAGGTACTTTACCCATGATCGAATGCAGGGTTTATGCCTGGCATCACTGCATGTGGTTGTGCTGCCACTGCACATGCTAGTTTTGTATTTAATGTTTGCATCACAAACTGTACTAATAGTCTATATGTCGCTGTTAATTCAGTATATAAGTGACGAACCTCAGCTACAGCTAAATTCGCTACTGCAGGATGTGGTGTATAGGTGGCCAATAAAGGCCAGGTAGGGCCATCATTACTTAGAGAACCTAACCTTACTGGTAATAGTGTGTGGAGTAGGGCGCCATCAAGCCAATTATTATGTTCTTGATAAGATAATGGTATTTCTAAATATGCATATGCCCTGTATTGTCCAGGTACGTTTGCAAGTGTATAATGATGAAATGTGTTGGTGTTCCCATCAACTGCTGGAAATGTGACCCAAGAAAAGAAGAGTTCTGTTCTATAAGCTGGATAGGCGTCCACCACAAATGTGATTGGACCCCCTGGGCCGTTAGGCCATTTGCTAGTAAGTGTGCAGTCAAAGGTTGTCTCATATTGACTGCTATTGCTACCTGCTGCGGGTTTGCCATGTTAGATAGAAGATATGTTCAGAGAAGGCACACCAAATAGGGTTTTTCCTTTGAAGGTTCAAGTTTGAACAACATCCAGCCTCAGATAGGATAGCCTACGTAGCTGGAGTGGAAATCCTCAGTACCACAGACGTCTCTGTATACGGTACTGTGGTATCATTGTATATATTGAGACAGAGATACTCCTGAGGACCTGAAAATTAGAGCCTGACCAAACGTTGGCGGCGCCATGTCGCGTAGGCTCTCATTCTAATGAGACTACTGGATTTTGAGCGGCAGAATCGCCCCGGTGTGGGAGACTAAGTCTGACCCACTGCGGGTGACACCTGTAGCTCCAATCCGGGTTTTGCTCTGGCTAACTAGCAGTGCCTCATCTCTACCCGAGGGCAGGGATGACTGGGCAGCCGAGCGCATGACATAATTGGTTTCTCAGGGAAGCCGTGGTCACTCAGGTCTCATCTGTTTCTCTCAGTTACCTTAGTCTCATATATAAATGACAAACAGAAGCAGTATATGTTTCAATATTGACTTTAATAAAATGACTGCATCTTAGATAGCAAAGCGTGAGCTGCAATAACCAGGACGACACAGCATGACAGTATTAAAATTGTTACCAGGAGAGTGAAACATAGAAATAACGCTACCATATTGTCACTATGGTCAATAGACTAACTCCTACCGAGGCTATGATAGAGCACAGCATGTCAAGCTCTAATTCTGCCATTCAGGTTACCCTGGGAAGACATCGTCCCCCATACCTGAGCAAAGGCCTGTGGTCTGCGTTAGCATCGGTAGCAAAGCATTCGGCAATCAGCATACAGTCGTGGTTCTCTGGCTGGAATCTCCCTCTAACATGTAAGGGACAAAGAAGTGTTTTCATAACAACACAGCTGATGTTCTGAGAAAATGTCCCTACATAAGGATGTGTGTTTTCTACGAATGTTGGAGACTAAACTTCTACCACGTTCACTGGCAATGTACTGTGCTGTAGCCTTGGAAGAAGCACGGAGTGATCAAGAATGTCTTGTTTGAGAACAGAGTGCTGGCCTAGGCAAAAACAGTTAGATAAACAGAAAATAAAACAAGACCATAAAAGTTGCTATTGTAACAATAAAAAGTAAAGCTGAATAAAATATATCTAGGTTAGAGTGCACAGCAGCTTGGCCTAGTGTGTTAAAATAACGTTCATGGAGCTATAGCTAAAATGGCTACACAACAATGTTTTCTGATAAAGTGACCGTTTTCCTAGCATTGATACTCGGCCGGCTGTGTCAAGGAGGTAAGTTTTGGATGTTCTATCTAAAACTCTTCACAGCATACATAGGTTTCAATGTAAAGGATAGAGAACACTCCCTCTGTATTTTATTCCATGGACTAGGCAGCCTACTAAGGCTCTCATTATGAGTGTCCCAGAAAATGGCCTTGGCTTTCCACACCCTCAGGGACCCGTCTGGTGTTGGTAACCTATTGGGTGGGAAAAATCTAGGCCATTACGAGATGGGCCCCGAGGGTCCCCTTTGATATTAGGAATTACCAGCAGAATCAGTAATTTCAGGTCCAATTCCTCTGTTAGTTCCTCATTTTATCTCAGATTTTCACACTTACATTTTGGCTGCTTTGAGCAACCAAAATCTCATGTGAAAATAAACAGATCGGGCAAACACCAGCGATTTCAAAATTCCGATGGGACCTGTAACTGCTTTTTCCAGCCCCTGAGGTTTTGCGAGGCTAATCGCAATAAGGTCCCACTCATCACAGAAGAAACGCTGATTTATCTCTCTCAAGGAAAAAAAAGGCAACTGAACAGCCCATGGGATTCTTTTGGGATGCTGAAAGCTTGTTGCAGGCATTTTGTAAGCCTGGCATAAAACATCAAGTTAGATACATGTTGGAAAAATTAAACCTAGAATGCACAGCTTTCTGATACCAGTGCATGTGTAAATTTCGAATAAAATGTTGTCTTATTTAGACAAATAAGCTGTACCTTGCGTTGTCCTCCTACCCTAAAAGTAGTTTTAGACAATAGTCAACGTTAAGATCGGAACAGACCACTACAATATTTTTGTTAACGACAGTAGCAAGCCCGGTATATTTAAACAAGCATGGCATGGCTATGCAGTACTAAAATATTGCATTGTAGCAGTTAATGGTTCATAAGAGGTTTAGAATATACTTGTCCAGGTGTGTGATTTTCCAGAGTCATGGATCATAGGGCCAGATGTACTAAAAGGGAGGCCGAAAATTGTGATTGCGAAATACGCACCAACCTTTTGAAACCTCTTTGTACTTTTCCGATGTACTTTATGTAATAAAGGATCACATTGCACAATTCCTGATTCCAAGGGAATACACAATAATCTACATAATAATTATTAGGTATATTGCTACGTTGACCCCTTTTGATTGCAAAGAACATAGAAATGTGGCCGATATTCTCGTGTTTGCAGTCCCAAATGAAACACATTTTATAGCAGCACCTGTTCTTTAAAGGGATAGGCGCTGCTTTAAAAAACAAAATCCCATTGAGGAAAACATTGAAGCGAATAGGCAGTGGTGCCTTGGCCCACTATCTACCAGCCCCTAAGGCCACCTGACACAATTCCCAAAGGGAAGACATCTTCCCCTTTGCTAACGAGTTACTTCCTACTTTAAGGTGCCAGTAACTCCCCAATGGTTTGCAATAGCAATTGTGATGAACCTTTTTATTTATTTCAAAACGAATCGTAAATAGGAGAGGGTGCTAATTTATGCATTCTCCTAAGTGCAATAGGGAATGAATCGCAAAATCCCTTTTGCGATTCAGAAAGCCATTTAGGAGCAGGAAATGGGACCTAGTAAATAGTAAACATTATTTTGCGTTCTCAAACCCTGTCACTTTGTGAAACTCTGGAATAACAACTGCAAAATCCTTTATTACATCTGACCCTTATAATCTACACTGGTGCACTGGATTTATTGAAATAAGTCATATAGGGCCAGATGTACCAAAGGATTTTACCCATTCTGTGTCTATGGGAAAATGTGTTTGTACATATGGCCCATAGTCCATTGAATCTTCGGATTTGATCATTGGTGAGCGGATCTTGGAGATTCTTTTAAAGTTCTACCTTTCGGGTCTTCGTACTGAGTTGAGAATGAATCCCTATTCGACTGGAGTTACCAAGTGAATTTAAATGACACATGTTGTAGGAAAAATGCAAACACTGATTTCTTTTTCACCCGGACTTTTCACTAGTAATATGCTGAACTATTGCTTTCAGGTGTCCTAGTCTATGTGTTAATTTAATTAGTTCAAAGGAAGTTAAGCAAAACTACAAAACCTGAAATGCAATAGGTAATCATGCAAAGGTTCAGGACTGGAAAGAATGTCCTTAATAACCTGGAAAGAGGTACCCAACCACGCATAGTATGGTAAGTGTTATCAGACAGTTGTCCTGTGACATTCACGCAACTCTAGGGCGGGTTTCAGGTCTGAGCTTGCACAACTCATCTCAGTAAGACTGATTGATGTGCTAAAATGCTTCATCTGACATGTTTTTACGAGCATACAATATTATTACACGTTTCCCTGCATCTCATATCTGCACAGCAATATCTGTGTTCCTAATTCCATGCTCCCAGACTCAAGGTCTTCACCCAAATGTTTTTTTTGGCTGAGTTGAAGGTTTCTCACTGACTTCAAATAAACAATGGGCACCATGCTTCAGGCCAGCTCTTCAATTTAATGGCCTAGTGCATTTTGGGAGTTATAGTCTTGTCTCTACCACATGAACTCAAGTTTTTTAATGCAATGCTTTCTATAACAGAACTGGCCTGTAATACACTATCCTGGATGATGTGGACTCTTCTAATAACTTTGCCCTAACATAACATTTAAGTTTCACTTTTTAAGTTGATCTTCCAAGATAAGGAGTCCGTGGTTTTGAATGATGTTCTTCGGTGTAACTTCCTTGTTTCTCTTAAGTGAAATCCTTCCTAGAATGAAGCCTACAAATGGGGGATAAATTGGCATTTAGAGCTGTTTTTTACACAGTCGCCACTGCTTAGTTTGAGCTGGTAGTTTCCAGTGCGAAGCACCAGCACCTAGTTTTGAGGACCGGCACTTATTTTTCTGCCACAAGCATTTACTGCGAGCAGAAGCCACATGGGAAAGACGTAGGAAGAGAAAAAGTAAAAAGCTCCACAAAGGGAGAAAGCAGAAAGCTGCATGAGTCAGCTGAAGGGGAAGGGAGTGGCTGTTCATGGATTAAAGAGGCCCGTGAAGGCTTTAGCATTGCACTGCCTCAGTATTTTGTGCTCACACTTTTAAATGCAGCAGCCGCATGTTTCAGGGGAGATCTTTGCGCACCAACACCTTTTTATTTACAAATTAAGCACTGACAGTCGCTAATTTAAGGTTAGAGGTTGACACTTGTTTTTCCCAGAGAAGGGTGTTAGGAGGTTGTTGAGAAGGTACTGCCTACCCACAATGTCATAGTTTCTGAATTTAGTCCAGGTATGCAGCGGTTCTTTTCACCAATATTATTGACTTACAGGTTGGTTTGAAGAAGTGTGCAAACTGGGAAAAATACACTTCATACGTCCATAATTAACCTGGGTGTAGGGAAGGAGAGTATTGTACCTTAAATAAAAAAAAATCAACTGTGGTCAATCTGCAAAAACAGGTAAAGGGGAGGGAGGGTGCTCTTTACACCGACAGTGTGCTTAATGTTTGATGATTGTGACCCCCCAAATGTATTAAATCAATGCAAATCATAGGCTTAAGCTTCTCTTTAGTACTTTTCCTCACTGTGACAGACAGGTTTTAAGGTAAAGTTTCCAGTTAACTGCAGGAATTAGCTGGGATGCTTTTGTTACCAGTGACCCGGGGTCATCAAAGGATGCTCTGTCAGGTGGAGTTCTGGCTCCTCTTCCCTTTCAGTGTGGAGGTGTCAGTTTCCCTTGGAAAGTGATCAACTGATTGGGATTCTATTACAGTTGATCTCAGTGGAGAGCACCATATGCTGGAGAGATTCTCCCTGGGATGCGATACTCTGAGGACGTGTCTGTACTGTGCTCGCTGGGATGGCTCACGCCTGCACATGGGGAACATTCGTCTTACTTAGTTACCTGTCTGGTGAGTTTTGCGGTCTTTTTTTATCCTGTACCCCAGAAATCGCTTGTGCTTAGAAATGTGTTTTGATTTCTTTAGTTAAGCAGCACCTGCGTCTAATGTACTTCAGAAATGTATAAGTGATCATTCGGTTGGGTTTTCTTTACCGGTGATATCACAGTGGCCTGGAGACCCCAAGCAATGAAGATGTTTATGGAACATAACTACATTGTGAAAAAACGATAAAAGCATTGGTTTGGAATTTGGAAAGCAGCAAGCTCAGAAGAGCAGTAAGGTACTGGACAAAGTAAAAATCCAGAGATGGGAGGCTTGTGTGACATGGAGGAAAGAGCAGATACAATGTTTGGTGAAAGAAGGATACCGCACAGGGAAGGCAGGAGATAAGGGACTGCCTCACTCCGGACCATACATTTCCAGTCCAGAACCTTTCACCTACAAATTGTAAGTGTCACGAGTGTTAGTTCTTTAGTATAATAATAAAGGCAAAGCAAGACTACAGCACACAGAATGGGATCTGTTATCACACAAAAGGCCAGCAGTAGAAACAGTGTCCCTAATGACCTCAAGGTGACCCTAACCGAACACCCCTGCAAAGGAGGCAGTTTAAATAATGGGAAGAGCGGGCCAGTACGGCTGGGGATAGCGGAATTGAACAATCGAGGTGAGATGGAAGAAGTAAAGTGAACAAAGAGAGAAAGAAATTACCATGGAAAAGACATGGCTTTGAAGAATCAATAGGAAGCGAATGGAAAAATATAAGAAATGGAAGCGGTCTGAATTGAAGCGTGGCTGGAACAAGGGAAACATAAAGAGAAGTCCACTGGTTATTTGTAAAGCAGATTTTGTTCTGTATATGAATGTAAAGATGGTGCTAGGCGGAGAACCCTGAAAGTAAAATTGAGATTCAGAAACGTTAGAACAGAGCATATTACGTTGCAAAGAGATGGCAGTGAACGTGTACAGTTGCTGAACAGGTAGGGTTAGTGTTTTATTTTAACATGATTACAGATCGTGCTGGGTTATCTCTTGGAAGATTTCTAGACATGATGGTGCTTCAGATGGGCATTTAGGGATGGGGAAGAGCCAGTGGAAGGCATCTGGCCCTCTGCCCACTAAACTTGCAGCTGGAGAGGGACAAGATCTGCCAGTAGAGGCACAATCTAGCCATGCCACTGAGGGGCCTGCACCGTGGGTAGTGGTGGGGGTGCTGAAAATGCTCCTCCCATTAAGGCAACAGCCTGCCACGGCCAAGGATGGCCTACACCTCCATCCAGCCTCACCTCTGACCCACACTGGCCACACAGCGCCATTTACTACCTTCTGGCAACAGGAACTCGGCAAAACGTGCAAAAGGATCCGGTAATTCCAGGCCCTGCAGTTTATTCTACACTCCGGAGACTTTAACTCATGGGCCATATAAATGCTTGACGAAATGCCTTATGGAATCAGTCATCACAGGCTCGTTATCTCCCAACCAAGTTAATTGGAAAGTTATAATGTGTCTTAAGTGTACATGGCTTGACATTTAAAGAATAACAAGGATATTGGGGAATTTGTGATGGGATCCAAAGAGTTCTTAGGCTCCAGAAATCAATGGGCAATGTTTTGGGAATATTATGAACACAAAATAGAGGTCAAAGCTAATGTGGTGAAAGATAAAAGTGTTAGTGCAGAAAGGATGTAATAAAAGCTCAGGTATGAACGGTAGAGATAGTGTGAAGAAGGATAGAGACATAAAGGACGAGAAATGAAGACAGAAGTTATGGAAAAACGGGCATCTTCCCAGAGTGTGATAGCAGGAGAAGGCAACAAGAAAGACATTGGCTATGTTTGCATGGCAGATGTGGATGGCTAGTGAACATAGGTCATGCAAGGTAAGACAGATGCAATTTAACACAGAACAGAGTTAGGACTATTTGGGTAGAGGTCACAGGTTGGAGGACAGAGGTCAAGACGTCAATGAGGAAAAAAGGCTGCTCAAAAGATAGCTGAAGACAAGCTCATTGTTGAAGGGCGTGGGGGGGGGCATAAGCTACAGAGCAGGTTATAAGTTGGGCCCTTGAATTGGTAAAGAAAACTCGAAAGTTAAGATAGAAGTTTGCTCGGAAGATGAAGCTGCCTTGGACAATTGTAACATCCTGTCCGTTTTTTCACAGCGGCCTTTTCCGTGTCCCCTGTCTGTGAGCTGAACTGTGACACCGACTGCCGGGTTCATTGTTCGACCGGATTCCATTACTCGAATGGCAGCTGCTGGGAGTGCCCCTCCGGCTTCTAGTACGTGAGAAATATGTGTCAAGATATTGAAGAGCGCTACTATGGATTCTGACTGTGGGGAGGGCTAGCAAAAGAATCAATGGATGTGTGGAAGAAGTGACAGGATTTTCATGAACTACATGTGTATGAAATCGAGGCAGTAAATGGGTTATGGTGTGAGCTTGTACTTTAATTTAAGGGCCTGTCTAATTCATGGCTTCTGTGTGAGTTTGAAAGATAGAAAGGGGGAGACAGGGTGAAAATTAGTGTTGGTTTACTGATGTATATATTCTGAACTATGGGCCATATTTAGAGTTTAACGGACACAATACTCGGTCCAAATATGGTGGATACCATGTTCCCCATATTATAAATGTCAGAAGTTATGATCCTCTGACGATAAGGTGGAGGGGACATATGCCACATTTGTGATGGGGTAGCCCATATGCTAAACTCTAAATAGGGTCCTATTTGTCTACGGTTTTACAGTGTGTTATTGTGAGCCGGTAGGTGAGCGCAAAGAGTGTGTTTGTGTGTGTGTGTGATGCTTGCATGGCCTATGGTTGTGATAGGCTTAAAGACTATTATAAGGTGCTTGACTTGCGCATTAATGTTTTAATGAAACACGTAGGGGCATATTTATACTCTGTTTGCGCCGAATTTGCGTCGTTTTTTTCGACGCAAATTCGACGCAAAACTAACTCCATATTTATACTTTGGCGTTAGACGCATCTAGCGCCAAAGTTCATGGAGTTAGCGTCATTTTTTTGCGTGAACACCTTCCTTGCGTTAATGATATGCAAGGTAGGCGTTCCCGTCTTAAAAAATGACTGTGATGCATATGCGTCGTATTTATACTCCCGGGCAAAAATGACGCCCGGGAGTGGGCGGGACTAAAAAACCCGCATTTGCGCCGGATTTTAGCGCCTGGGTCAGGGCAGGCGTTAAGGGACCTGTGGGCTCAGAATGAGCCCAGAGGTGCCCTCCCAAGCCCCCAGGGACACCCCCTGCCACCCTTGCCCACCCCAGGAGGACACCCAAGGATGGAGGGACCCACCCCAGGGACATTAAGGTAAGTCCAGGTAAGTATTTTTTTTTTTTTTTTTTTGTGGCATAGGGGGGCCTGATTTGTGCCCCTCTACATGCCACTATGCCCAATGACCATGCCCAGGGGACAGAAGTCCCCTGGGCATGGCCATTGGGCAAGGGGGCATGACTCCTGTCTTTGCTAAGACAGGAGTCATTTCAATGGGGGATGGGCGTCGTAAAAAAATGGCGCAAATCGGGTTGAGGCGATTTTTTTGCCTCAGCCTGACTTGCACCATTTCTGGACGCCCATACGCCATTTTCCCCCTACGCTGGCGCTGCCTGGTGTACGTCGTTTTTTTTAACGCACACCAGACAGCGCCGGCGGCTAACGCCGGCTAACGTCATTCAATAAATACGGCGCCCGCATGGCGCTTCAGAATGGCGTTAGCCGGCGCAAATTTTTGGGACGCAAAACTGCGTTGGCGCAGTTTTGCGTCAAAAAGTATAAATATGGGCCGTAGAGAGGCTTTCATGTGATGAGAATGGTGGGTGATAGGTTGGTGTCAGGTGTGCCTTGATAGTTCTAATTGTAGCTCAAAGGCGCATGTACAAGTATGAAAGGCAAATGAGCTACAAGGGTGTCTTGTTGTGTATGCATGTGCATGTTTCAGGTTTGTGTTTCAGGGTGTTGCTGACCAGCAAAAAAAAGTAAGAGCTAGGTGCTGACAAAAGTGGAAATGCGTTAGGCTTTTGCATCCCAGGGCCGCAGGTTATTCTTTGTCAAGGTGAACGTGAGTCTTGGACCCCTTTTATTCAACTATGGTAACTGGATCAAATAACAGAACCAAAAGTCGAGCTGGTGTTTAATGAGACTTATTGTAGAGCAATATAGAACAATATCAAACAAATCAAAGTTGTTTGTCAGAAATATTAATTTAGCTGAAATAATTCTTTATTTATAATTTTAAAAGTTGTTAGACCTGACAGCCCTAGGGCTGTCTTCCCCCAAACCTTCTGCCTGCATGTCTCATATTTTGCTGATTTCCTTTTGTTGGCCTTAGGACCCTGAGCACTTTACCACTGCTGACCAGTGCTAAAGTGCATGTGTCCTCTCCCTAAAACATGGTGATTTGATTGGCATATGCCTAATTGACATTTCATTTTCTTATAAGTCCCTAGTAAAGTGTGCTATTTGTTCCCAGGGCATGTAAATTGAGTGCTACAAGTGAGCCTGTAGCACGGCTTATGCCACCCACTTTAGTAGCACTTTAAAGCATGTCCCAGACCTGCCATTGCAGCCTGAAGGCAGTGTTGCACTGCCATTTCGACTTGGCATTTAAAACCCCTTGCCAAACCTTAAACTCCCCTTTTATTAAATGTAAATCACCCCTAAGTGAGGTCCTAGGAGCTCATAGGGCAGGGCGCTGTGTAAATAAAAGGCAGGGCATATATCTTTAAGTTGTTCATGTCCTAGTAGTGAAAAACTCCCAAATTCATTTGTCACTACTGTGAGGCCTACCCCTCTCATAGGACAACTGTAGAAAAGTACAATCTTGCCTGGAATGTTACCCCCATTTTCACTGTATGTATGTTTGTTTTTGCCCTTGTGTCACTGGGATCCTGCTAGGCAGGACCCCAGTGGTCATAATGTATGCCCTGTCTGTGTGGTGCCTAACTGTATCACTGAGGCTTGCTAACCAGAACCTCAGTGTTTATGCTCTCTCTGCTTTCTAAAATTGTCACTGCAGGCTAGTGACTAATTTTACCAATTCTCATTGGCACACTGGTACACCCATATAATTCCCTTGTATATGGTACCTAGGTACCCAGGGTATTGGGGTTCCAGGAGATCCCTATGGGCTGCAGCATTTCTTTTGCCACTCATAGGGAGCTCAGGCAATTCTTACACAGGCCTGCCACTGCAGCCTGAGTGAAATAACGTCCACGTTATTTCACAGCCATTTTTCACTGCACATAAGTAACTTATAAGTCACCTATATGTCTAACCCTCACTTGGCGAAGGTTAGGTGCCAAGTTACTTAGTGTGTGGGCACCCTGGCACTAGCCAAGGTACCTCCACATTGTTCAGGGCAAATTCCCCGAACTTTGTGCGTGCAGGGACACCATTACACGCGTGCACTACACATAGGTCACTACCTATGTGTAGAGTCACAATGGTAACTCCGAACATGGCCATGTAACATGTCTAAGATCATGGAATTGTCACTCTAATACCATTCTGATATTGGGGGGACAATTCCATGATCCCCTGGGTCTCTAGCACAGAGCCCGGGTACTGCCAAACTGCCTTTCCGGGGTTTCCACTGCAGCTGCTGCTGCCAACCCCTCAGACAGGATTCTGCCCCCCAGGGGTCTGGGCAGCCCCGGCCCAGGAAGGCAGAACAAAGGATTTCCTCTGAGAGAGGGTGTTACACCCTCTCCCTTTGGAAATAGGCATGAAGGGCTGGGGAGGAGTAGCCTCCCCAGCCTCTGGAAATCCTTGATGGGCACAGATGGTGCCCATCTCTGCATAAGCCAGTCTACACCGGTTCAGGGATCTCCCCAGCCCTGCTCTGGCGCGAAACTGAACAAAGGAAAGGGGAGTGACCACTCCCCTGACCAGCACCACCCAGGGGAGGTGCCCAGAGCTCCTCCAGTGTGTCCCAGACCTCTGCCAACTTGGATTCAGAGGTGTTGGGGGCACACTGGACTGCTGTGAGTGGCCAGTGCCAGCAGGTGACGCCAGAGACCCCCTCTGATAGGTTCTTACCTCTCTTGGTAGCCAAACCTCCTTTCTTGGTAGCCAAACCTCCTTTTCTGGCTATTTAGGGTCTCTCCTCTGGGGTATTCAGATAACGAATGCAAGAGCTCACCAGAGTTCCTCTGCACTTCCCTGTTCGACTTCTGTCAAGGATCGACCGCTGACTGCTCCAGGACACCTGCAAAACTGCAACAAAGTAGCAAGATGACTACCAGCAACATTGTAGCGCCTCATCCTGCCAGCTTTCTCGACTGTTTCCTGGTGGTGCATGCTCTGAGGGCTGTCTGCCTTCACCCTGCACTGGAAGCCAAGAAGAAATCTCCTGTGGGCCGACGGACTCTTCCCCCTGCTAACACAGGCACCAAAAGACTGCATCACTGGTCCTCTGGGTCCCATCCTGATGAGCGTGGTCCCTGGAACACAGCAGCTAGTTCCAAGTGGCCCCCACAGTCCAGTGATCATTCAGTCCAAGTTTGGTGGAGGTAAGTCCTTGCCTCCCCACGCTAGACTTCAAACCTGTGTACTGCGTGATTTGCAGCTGCTCCAGCTTCTGTGCACTTCTCCAAGGATTCCTTCATGCACAGCCTAGCCTGGGTCCCCAGCACTCCCTCCTGCAGTGCTCAACCCTCTGAGCTGGACTCCGACGTCGTGGGACCCTCCTTTTGTGACTCCGGTTTCACAAATCTTCTACTTGCCTGCTCTGGTATTTCTGTGGGTGCTGCCTGCTTCTGCGGGGGCTCTCTGAGTTACTGAGCACCCTCTCTGTCTCCTCCTCCAAGGGGCAACATCCTGGTCCTTCCTGGCTCCCAGCAGCACCCAAAAACTGCTACCACGACCCTTGCAGCTAGCAAGGCTTGTTTGCAGTATTTCTGCGTGGAAACACTTCTGCAACATTCAACACGCCGTGGGACATCTTCCATCCAAAGGAGAAGTTCCTAGCCCTTTTTGTTGTTGCTGAATCTTTGGCTTCTTCCACCCAGAGGCAACTCTTTTGCCCCTTCAGCCGGGGTTTCCTGGGCTCCTGCCCCCCGGACACTATTGCGACTCTTGGACTTGGTCCCCTTGCCTCGCAGGTCCTCACGTCCAAGAATCCGTCTTCAGTGTTTTGCTGGTGCTTGTGGTTCTTGCAGAATCCCCCTATCACGACTATTTTGTCTTTCTGGGGTAGTAGGGTAACTTTACTCCTACTTTTCAGGGTCTTCTTTCTTACAGTCCCTGCGACCCTCTACAAGCTCCCATAGGTCTGGGGTCCATTCGTGATTCGCATTCCACTTTTGGAGTATATGGTTTGTGTTGCCCCTAGACCTATGTTCACCTATTGCATCCTATTGGGATTCTACATTGTTTGCACTACTTGTCTTACTGTTACTTACCTGTTTTTGGTTTGTGTACATATAACTTGTGTATATTACTTACCTTCTAACTGAGGTTACTCACTGAGATACTTTTGGCATATTGTCATAAAAATAAAGTACCTTTATTTTTAGTAACTCTGAGTATTGTGTTTTCTTATGATATTGTGCTATATGATATAAGTGGTATACTAGGAGTTTTGCATGTCTCCTAGTTCAGCCTAAGCTGCTTTGCCATAGCTACCTTCTATCAGCCTAAGCTGCTAGAAAAACCTCTATTCTATTAATAAGGGAGAACTGGACCTGGCACAGGGTGTAAGTAGCACAAGGTACCCACTATAAACCAGGCCAGCCTCCTACAACAACTTTGGGGATTCCTTATTACAGGTAATAAGCTGTAATTCCTTATTGGTAAAGGATATACCTGTCATTTTTAGTACCTATCGAATTTTAATGCCACATCTTCTTTAACATTAAAGTTGGATTTATTGTTACAACTTTGAAAATGCCACCTTTAGAAAGTTGCCATTTTCCTGCTCTTAACCCTGTGTGCCTGCAGCCTGCCTCTAATAGACGTCTGGAATGGGTGACAGCTGGGCTTTATGCATTCCCTCTAGACTGTCCCATACAAAGGGAACTGCTGAGTGGCAAAGGGAGTTTTGCAGGATCAGCATCAAAAAGTTACTTAACCCCTGTAGTGAGTCTGGAACCAGGGCAGGAAGGGAGGACCTCTTTGTATTTCAAAACCCTTATTTGAAGTCTCCCCACTTCAAAGGCACCACTGGGTATATGAACTGGACTTCAGACCCTACCAACTCAATATGCTTCTCGACCTATGTATACTCTGCCAGGAAGAAGACTGCTGTGCTGCTGCAAGGACTGCTACCCTGCTGGACTGCTGATCTGGAAGAACTGCTTTCTTGTTGTGCTGACCTGTTGCCTGCTGACCTTACTTGCCTCGATGAGAAGGATTGGACCCAAATTACTTGAACCCAGAACCAAAGTAACTCCAAGGGCCCTTAGAAGTGGGTATAAAGTGCTGCTCCAATCCAAAACCAATTCATCACCACTGTTGCGCTGCTCGGCACCAGCGCATCTCCATCGACAATGACACATCTCAGCTGCTGTGAGTATCTGCAACATTGCATCACTGACTGTGTGACACATCACCCTGATTTCCGAGGCATCTCCTACTTTGCGCAGCTCGGAACTAGTGCATTGCCCCCATCCCAAAGACTGACGATGACGCATCGCCTCCTCTGCTTCTTGCGTCCACTTCGATGTGCACACAAAACACTGTTTCAGCGAGCCAAGGCTTGGCCTTGTATTCAACACGTGCTCCATCGTGGTCTGCCTGACTTTTCAGATTTGACCTGGTCTAGCTCGAAAATATAACCCTGGTTGCCACTTTCTGCTTTTAAGCACTACATTTCATTTTTCTCTTTAGAAATGTATATCCCAAGTTCTACTAATTAGATTTTTGTTGTTTTGGTCTTCTTTTGATCATTCAATTAAGCTGTTTTTCTAACCAGGTGTTGTATCTTTTTTGTGTGAGTTTTAACTGTTTTATTGTTTAAAGTGATGCACAAATACCTAATACTTTGCATCCTAAGTGGAGCCTGACTCCTCTGTGCCAAGCTCCCAGGAGTTGAGCACAAGTTAACTTGTGGCATGTGGTGATTTACCCTGACTAGGATTCTGGTTCCTGCTTGAGCAGGGTGAATACCTTTGCCAACCAGAACCACAATTTCTAACAAATGTTACATAGTAAAAATGATAAAAACAAGCATTTGCAATGCAGAGGGTCTCTCATTTGCCCAAGTTATTTGCATTGTAAATTCCTAACTGGACTTTTCTTGCGACATACATTGAAAATGAAAAGTTAAACAGGTGACATAAGCGAGCCGATTCAAAGCACCATGGCCGCCATGAGCATGAGCATGAAGGAGAGACATTAAAAGAAAAAGAAGCTTGCTCGCAGTCACACTTATCGGGAATCGTGCAATTATCCATGTAACAGGGGCAGTCTGCAAGGTGGTAACGAAACCGCCCAAGGAGGGACAAACATAAATCATTTACCAAAGATAATAAAGGATTTTTGAAAGACAAGCCCACGAACGTGTAAAAGTGATGGATGTGCGGTGGGTGTGGTTAAAAGCCCACATTACTTACAACAGGTCAAATCGCTTGCATGCTTGACCTAAAAAAAGAAGAAGTAGGAAGAGATAGCAAAGTAATTAGGAACGTAATGCTTTAGAGTATGGAAGAAAGAGCACAGGATAGGGAGGAGAAAATAAAGAGAGCGGGCGACAGGTGGGATGCACCAAGGCGTGAGGTGGATAAAGGCAGTTAAGGTAAAAAGGTAGGTGAGCTAGAAAGCGGTAAATGCAGAAAGGTAGGTGAGGTATTGAGAAATATATAAAGCGATGCAAGGTAGATGTATGGACAACAATAGACAGATAGATATGGTAAAGAAAGCAGTAAGGCAAAATAAAGGTAGAGAGAGAGGCTGAGTGGTAACTGGGAGAGATGAATAACAGAGGGAAATAAGGGGCAGTATAAAAAACAGATTGGGTGAATGAGAGGTAAAGTTTATACAAGTATTGAGAGAGTTTGGATAAAAAAAACAGCAATAATATAGAGAGATGTATATAGAGACAGCTATAGAGAGAGGTGAGGTGGATATGGTGAGTTGAAATAGAGAAGAAGGTGATGAGAGAGCAGGGTGAGAGAAGGCAAAAATTGAGAAGTAGTCTGAGAGGTGAGGGAGAGGAAACAGAGTTAGAAAGTGAGAGGCATAAGGTGGAGCTTTAGCAATTGAATGGTGAGGTAAATTGTGAAGTTAATTAGAAAGAAAGGGAGGAAGAAGAGTAGAGACAGATGATGTAGACACAGGAGATGCAAGGTAGAGAATTTTGGTTGCGTGAGAATGGATTTAGGGAGGGATGAGGGAGAGAGTAGGAGGTAAAGAGAATTAAGTTTCAGAAGGATAATGCGAAAAAAAAAGGTTACATTTTTGCAGATCTGAAAGGCACTAGCGTTATGTGAATCAGACATGGAAGCTGTTAAATAAAAAAATAAAAAATTTTTATCTTCACTGTTATTGCACCAGGATTTCGAACTGTCTCAATCACATGCTTCATGATGCCCCTTGGAAAGTAGGGGCCATAAACAGCAATCCACTTGGCCCATGTCTAAAAAAAAAGGCCCTTAGAAGGAGACCATAGCTCAATGAGTTAAACGTAGGCGTTCTACTTTTCATTTTGAGGTGGAAACCATAAATGCTACTAATCAATGTTGTAATACCTTTTGTTTGCAGCACCGAGAACTAAAATATACCCATACAGACTAAAGATCACAATAATTTTTCTTATCTCAAACTGGCTTTGTTTCACCTCTCCCCAGTTATCTGTTTCAGCTGATGTCCTAATGCTGACTTTTAAAGTCTTCATAATAACTGACTGCAGAGTTATGTTGCAATCCGGATGTTGAATTGAAACCACTTTGCCGTACTATCCAGTTGACGATAAACACAACAATTTGCCAAGAGTTGTGGGCATATTTATACTCTGGTTGCACAAAATTAGCGTCATATTTTTAACTCTTAGTTGGTGCAAAACTAACTTCATATTTATACTTTGGTGCTAGACCCGTCTAGTGGCAAATGTATGGAGTTAAAGTCATTTTTTGGATGTGGAAACCTACCTTGCCTTAATGAGATGCAAGGTAGGCATTCTCGCGCAAAAAATGACTCTATGGCCCTAACGGCATATTTATACTGCAAAAATGATGCACAGGAGGGAGGAGAGGTCAAAAAGTTGTGCAAAGCTTGCTTTGCCCCATTTCTTAACACCTGGGTCAGGGCAGGCATTAGGGGACCTGTGGGCCTACTTCCATGGTGGAACACCATGGAATAAGCCCACAGCTGCCCTCCCCAGGCCTCACTGACAACCCCACCCACACCAGAGTGACAACGGAGGATGGGGACCCCATCTCAGGTAAGTACAGGTAAGTATTTTATTTTATTTATTAAAGTGCCATGGGGGTCCTGAAATGGACCCCCATACATGGCACAGGGTGCAATGGCCATGACCAGGGGACCCTGGTCCCCAGTGCTGGCCATTGGGGTGGTGGGCATGACTTCTGTCTTTTCTAAGACAGGGGTCATGTGGTATGGATGGTTTTGCGTCAGAAAATGACTCTAGGAAGGTTAGAGTCATTTTCTTTTACTCTAACCTGCCTAGTGTAATTTTTGGGTGCAAATATCCCTTCTTTCATACCGCCAGCCCCACCAGACTAACACCCTTTTTTTTTTTTTACACTAGCCTGCCCTTTGCATGGGCTTTCACCATTCCATAAATGTGGTGCCCGGGTGGTGCACAGAAATAATGCAAGCCGGTGCTAAACATTTTGGTGCAAAACTGCGGCAGTGCTTTTTTGCCCCAAAAAGTATAAATCAGGGCCTTAGGCCCATATTTATACTTTTTGATGCGCAACTGCGCCAACGCAGTTGTGCGTCAAAAATTTTACCGCCGGCTAACGCCATTCCAACGCGCCATGCGGGCGCCTTATTTATGGAATGACGTTAGCCGGCGCTGTGGACTGGTGTGCGTAAAAAAAAATGACTCACAGCAGGCTGCGCCGGCGTATGGGAAAATTGGGGTTGTGCGTCAAAAAATGGGGCAAGTCAGGTCTGAGTCAAAAATCAGGCCTCAAACCGGATTTGCGCCATTTTTTTTGACGCCCAACCTCCATTGACATGACTCCTGTCTTAGCAAAGACAGGAGTCATGCCCCCTTGCCCAATAGCCATGCCCAGGGGACTTCTGTCCCCTGGGCATGGTCATTGGGCATAGTGGCATGTAGGGGGGCCCAAATCAGGCCCCCCTATGCCACAAAAAAAATCTGAAAAAAATACTTACCCGAACTTACCTTTCCTTCCCTGGGATGGGTCCCTCCATCCTTGGGTGTCCTCCTGGGGTGGGCAAGGGTGGCAGGGGGTGTCCCTGGTGGCAGGGGAGGGCACCCCTGGGCTCCTTCCGAGCCCACAGGTCCCTTAACGCCTGCCCTGACCCAGGCGTTAAAAAACGGCGCCCATCAGGCTGTGCGTCATTTTTTAAGGCCCACCCCCTCCTGTGCATCAAAATGACATCAGAGTATAAATATGGGGCACAGGCCTTAAAGTCTTTTTTTGGAAGGGAACACCTACCTTGCATATAATTAAGGCAAGGCTGGTTCCCCCTTCCAAAAAATGATGCACATGGTGGAATGTTGACGCCCGCGGGGTCGTACGTCAAAGTATAAATATGGGGCAGGGTTTGCGCCGATTGTGCGTCCAAAATTTTGATGCACATTCAGTGCAAACAGAGTATAAATGTGCCCCTTAGTGTTTCCTCCATGCTTCTGGTTTTCTGCTTTACTTGAAAAGTTACAGAGCTAGTGCCAGTCAATTTCTAGACTGCAGACTTTGAACACTGCAGTGTTGCCTGTGTATGCCGACAAACCAGACACCAGTCCGTCACAGTCTGGGCTCCCAGACATAAGCATCCTTTAATTAGGCTCTGTGTTGCCACTCAGTGCAAGGGGCAGTCATTGACCTGTCGGAGCTTAGGTGTTTATTGCACACATGTGTGGTAGCAGGCAGGTTGTCAGTCTAATTTTTACAAGTACCTAACTATAAAATAACAAGATACTGTTCAACAGCACTCCTGTGTCTAGCGGCATTGAGAGTGTAATAGAAATAGCTTCCAATTGGAGCAGTACAGGCTGAAAGGCATGAACAATGTGTGTTGGTGAGCAAGTTTGTTTGGACACACAGTTCACGACAGGCACCTGTTAACCTCAGGGCCTGGTGCAATTGCACCTGCTTCTCCACTTACCTCTATGCCCATGAATGATGCTTTAGCAAGCAGTTATTTATTTCTATGACCTTATAACACTAAGAACACAAAACAAGCATTGACACGGATATTTCTCCCACTGCCAATTTGAAAATAATGGCATGTTTTTACACCTTGATTAGTGCCAGCATTTAGGGCCTGATTTATACTTTTTTAGTGCTGCATTTGCGTCATTTTTTTATGCAAAAACAGTGCAAACTTACAAAATTAAATTATATTTTGCAATGTTTGCACTACCTTTGCGTATAAAAATTACGCACATGCGGTGCTAAAAAAGTATAAATCAGGCCCTTAGCTTTTTAAAGGAGCACTACATAGTCAGCTCCATCACAACAGCTTCATTTAAGTCTCTGATACTAGCCTATCCGCTTTGGATGGATGAACGTCCGAGTCAGCTCTAGATATCCAGTTACTAGCACATTACATAAAGAACTCAGCAGAGAGCACTGAAGTTGCTGGGTTGCCATGCCAGATTACAATAGCTTGTTTCCAAATGGAACTTGCGTATGGTCTGAATGAAGGTGTCACTCGAAGCACGGGGTTAGTTTAAGTTCAACACTTACTGTCTTCTACTACTGTCCCTTGTTTTGCAAGCATTTGCTGTAATTATGGTGTGTTTCGAGTTTCCATTTTAGTTTGCGTAAAAAAAGGTTTTCAATATTTATATTGTCTTATTTCCTCTCAAACCAAACATCCATATTGACAACAAGAAAAGCATGGGGAGGAGTGGGGGTGGGTGGGGTTAGGACGAGTGTGTGGGGATAGGGACAAGGAAATATTACAAAAAATGTACAAATAAATAATAAAAATTAGGGTAGTCATTGTGCTGTGTAAAACCTTGAATTTGCGAAGGAGTGCTAGGATAAACAATAGAATTAAACTGGTAGTCATGAAAAGCGCTCGATTACTGCCCAGCGAGATGACGCCGCATAAGAAATGAAAAGAAAAAGTAGTCCGGAAACTAAACGGAAAACATGGAGCCTGGTATGTTTTCAGTAGTTGGCCGGTGTGCTTGAGGAGAGCTAAACACCGGCAAAGGCATGACGTATGCATGCTTTTCACTAATGAAATAGAGCAAATTTTAAAAGGCAAGCCCATGAACTAACAATACTGATGGGCGTGGTTAAAAGCCCACAGAGAGATAACAACAGGGGCCAGAGCACTTGCGAGCTCGACCCGAAAAAGCATAAGACCAGGAGAAATGCAAGAGGAGATAACTGAGACCAGAACACTGCAGCAAACAATTTGGATCTTTAGTTATTATTCTGGGGTTGCAAAGCAGTCAATATTTTTGCAAAGCCACTGGCTTGCTACTCAAGAACAATTTTGACAATATTTTCAAATCCTCCAGAAAGAGCTGCAAATATAGGTATAGATGCATGTAATAGACAACATACCCCGATCCTTATATTTACATCTATAGAATGGACCCCTTTTTGGTAACATCAGTCCCCCCCTTCTAGGGACAAGGACCGTAATAAGGAAAAAAGCAGGATGATGAGCATGGCATTGAGGTTGCAAGCAGCATCCCCCTGGCACGCTGGATGCTCTCTTCCATTTCCGCAGCCCAAATTGATAGAGTGAAAGTTGTCTGTCATGGGCAATTTCCACTTTGCAAATGAATACCAGCACTTTCAAATCTCAGTATTCAATCACTGGTTTGTTCCCAAAACTGAGGATGCAAACTATTAATACATTCTGATTAAAACTTCTGGGAAGGGGGAACGTCGATTTAACACCCCCATTTCCTAATGATTTATAATGAGTCACAGATTGTAAATTATGGGGGTCATTCTGACCCTGGCGGTCAGTGTAAAAGCGGCGGCCAACCCGCCAACAGGCTGGCGGCCTAAAAATATGAATTCTGACCCTGGCGGGAACCGCCAGCACAGGCCGCCGCTTTAACACTCCGACCGCCACGGCGGTACAAACAAACAGCGCGGCCGTCACCGCCAACAGGCAGGCGGCAGACAATGTACCGCCCACCCTATCACAACCCACCAATCCGCCACCTTTTCCGGGGCGGGAGCCCCACCGATAAAAACACGGTGGAAACAGACATCTCCAATGGAAAACGCTTACCTCGACACACTCCATGCGGAATCGGAACAGCATGGAACCCGAACTCCACATCCTCCCAGCCATTGCCTTCCTGCTCTTCTTCCAGGATCACGAACTTCGCCGCAGACAACGGTGAGTACTGCACCTACGACACAGGGGAGGGGGAGGAGGAAAGGTTATGGGAACACACATACGCCACACACCCACCCCCACCCTCAACCCCACCGAAATACCTACACACCTATGCAGATAAAAAAGTCAGAGTGACACCCCCAACCCCCCTCCCAAAAAACAAAGACAAAAGGCAATGAATGTAAAAGTAGAACCATATTATTGCAACAATAAAGTATAGCGACCTTAGCAATATATGAAGAATGAATACACATCTAGAACTCTATCCATACAAGTAGCAAAAGTCCGGCCCAGTCATTCAAAGTCCAAATGTCCGTGGGCCAATGTGCAGCAGCACATGGGCAAAGCCCACACACAAAATCGAGTCCATTGGAGAGAACACTGCTGGGGCATCACTAAAATAAAAAGACAGGCACCTCAGGGGGAAGGGAAGGGGGGGCACCTCAGCCACATGAGTCCACGACGCCAGATCCACGAAGGGCCTCCATGCCCACTGTGCCATCCTGGGGAGTGCAAAGCCACAGTCTCACAAGTCTCTACAGTGGGTGGATTGCCCACTGTGCCATCCTGGGGAGTGCAAAGCCACAGTCTCACAAGTCTCTACAGTGGGTGGGTTGCCCACTGCTTTGTCCTGGGGAGTGCAAAGCCACAGTCTCACAAGTCTCTACAGTGGGTGGGTTGCCCACTGTGCCATCCTGGGGAGTGCAAAGCCACAGTCTCACAAGTCTCTACAGTGGGTGGATTGCCCACTGTGGCATCCTGGGGAGTGCAAAGCCACAGTCCATCAGGTGGATTACAGAGACCACTGGTCATGGAGGAGGCATGGTGGGCAGAGTGCGTCGTGAAGGCCTGCCCGACACAGAACCGGGACTGCCAATGGGCCAGCGGTGCTTGAGATGAAGGGCCCAGCGGAGCGGAGCTTGACAGGAAGGGCCCAGCGGAGCGGTGCTTGAGATGAAGGGCCCAGCGGAGCGGTGCTTGAGATGAAGGGCCCAGCGGAGCGGTGCTTGAGACGGCGGGGCCCAGCGGAGCGGTGCTTGAGATGAAGGGCCCAGCGGAGCGGTGCTTGACAGGAATGGCCCAGCGGAGCGGTGCTTGAGATGAAGGGCCCAGCGTAGCGGTGCTTGAGACGGCGGGGCCCAGCAGAGCGGTGCTTGAGACGGCGGGGCCCAGCGGAGCGGTGCTTGAGATGAAGGGCCCAGCGGAGCGGTGCTTGACAGGAAGGGCCCAGCGGAGCGGTGCTTGAGATGAAGGGCCCAGCGGAGCGGTGCTTGACAGGAAGGGCCCAGCGGAGCGGTGCTTGACAGGAAGGGCCCAGCGGAGCGGTGCTTGAGATGAAGGGCCCAGCGGAGCAGTGCTTGACAGGAAGGGCCCAGCGGAGCGGTGCTTGAGATGAAGGGCCCAGGGGAGCGGTGCTTGATAGGAAGGGCCCAGCGGAGCGGTGCTTGACAGGAAGGGCCCTGTTCAGCGGTGCTCCTCAGGGTGGGGCCCTGTTCAGCGGTTCTGGTCACGGCGGGGCCCTGTTCAGCGGTGCTTCTCACGGCGGGGCCCTGTTCAGCGGTTCTGGTCACGGCGGGGCCCTGTTCAGCGGTGCTTCTCACGGCGGGGCCCTGTTCAGGGGTGCTCCTCACGGCGGGGCCCTGTTCAGCGGTGCTTCTCACGGCGGGGCCCTGTTCAGCGGTTCTGGTCACGGCGGGGCCCTGTTCAGCGGTGCTTCTCACGGCGGGGCACTGTTCAGCGGTGCTCCTCACGGCGGGGCCCTGTTCAGCGGTGCTTCTCACGGCGGGGCCCTGTTCAGCGGTTCTGGTCACGGCGGGGCCCTGTTCAGCGGTGCTTCTCACGGCAGGGCCCTGTTCAGAGGTGCTTCTCACAGCGGGGCCCTGTTCAGCGGTGCTCCTCACGGCGGGGCCCTGTTCAGCGGTGCTCCTCACGGTGGGGCCCTGTTCAGCGGTGCTCCTCACGGCGGGGCCCTGTTCAGCGGTGCCTGTCTTGTGTTTCCAGAGAACCACACCTGGCCAATACTTGCCGCTCAGTCTGCATCGGACCTTTCCGTTGCGGGGCCCTCCTGTGATGGAGTCCTGGGGCCCTGGCTCTCCTTCGATACCCCCGGAATGGGGCTGGTGGGGCCCTCATGGCCAGGTCGGCTGCTCCCTGCCTTTTGCTCCTTGCTGCCCTTGCCCTCCTTGGCAGACTGTCCGTGGCTCCCTTACCCGATGTGGCAGGTGACGGTGCAAGGCTACCCTCCTTGGGGGCAGGCGTATCAGGCCTGTCGCGTCTGCCCTTCAGTTTTTTGGTCCTCTTCCCAGGGGGGGGGGGGCTGGCTGTGCCTTTGCTGCTGGACGATGTCCCAGCCCAAGGAAAGGGCGGACTCCAAAAGCCAGGCACGACGTTCTTTGGAGTTGCTGGGCTGGTGGTGGCTGAGGTGTTTGTGGAACTCTTACGGGATGGAGGGGGTGGGTCAGGTGAGGCAAAGACGTCCACTTTAGGGAGGAAAATTTTCTTTGGAGCCATGGGAAGGTTGGCTGGAGTGGGTATGGGAGTGGAGGAAGAGCATGTGGTTGTAGGAGAGTCAAGTGTGCTGTCTTTGGGTGCAGGTGCTTGGGCAGGAGGCTGACGTGAGGTGGATGGCTGTTGTTTGGGTGCCTGCCTGCGTTTGTGTGGTTGGGAAGCAGGGGTGACAGACACACTGGGAGAGGACACAGGGGACGTGTACATGGCAGTGGGGGTGGTGACTGCACGTGTGCGGACTGGTGTGGAGGGTGTGCTGGTGATGGGTGCAATGGCTGATGGTGGTGTGCTTGCAGGTGTGTGTGGAGACGTCACAGGAAGGGAGGAGGGAGACGAGGAGGTGGGGGACACAGAGGAGGTAGTGGCTGTTGGCATGTCTGCATCTGGATGTTGCTTGGGTGAATGCTTGTGTGTCCTGTGGTGCTTATGTCTGGATGAGCTGCCCTTGGGTGTTGAGGTGTGTGCAGGCTGGTCTGTAGGTGTGGATGGGATAGCCAGAGGAACAGGGGAGTGGGACTGGGTGGAGGGAGTCAGAAGAGGGAGGCTGGAGACAGGGACAATCGCTGCCGTCAGTGCTGAGGCCAGAGCGTTGAACGATCGTTGATCGGCAGCCTGACCCAAATGAAGGCCCTCCAGGTATGCATTGCTTTGATGCACCTCCCTCTCCACACCCTGGATGGCATTCAAAAGGGTAGACTGCCCAACAATGATGGTCCTCAGGAGGTCAATGACCTCCTCACTGAGGGCAGCAGGGGTGACTGGGGCAGGGCCTGAGGTGCCTGGGGCGAAGGAGATGGCCGGCTTCCTGGCATTGCGGGCACGGGCTGAAGGGCGAGGGGCTGCTGGGAGGGCGGAGCTGTTGCGCTGGGTGGCGGCTGTACCTGTAGGATCGGTGGGCACGGATGTTGCCGCCACCGCAAGGGAGCTCCCTTCCGAGGACGTGTCGGTGTCGCTGCCGTCTCCACAGATCCCTGTGGTGGAGCCCCCCTCGCCCTCCGTCTCACTGGTCATGTCGGAGTCCGTTGCATGGCCCTCCGGGGCCATGTGAGATGCAGCTCCCTCTTGCGCCGATGCCACTTCTCCTCCGCCTGATGATGCTAATGCACACATTCACAGAAAAAACAAGAAAATGGGGGGGGGGTGGAAAACATAAAGACAATTTGAGTGCATGCATTGAGGACACCGTTGGCGGAGAGGACAGACACAGAAGCCCCCTGCACTACGCTGCGCACTTGGGGTACACTACTCATTCACTGGGACATGCCCTACAAGCCTATGGGCGACAACTGCCCACACAGTATACACTGGTGCATGAATCGCGTCACTAGGCACCCTACAGAGGTGGGGGGCGGGGGCACAGGACCATACATCACGGACGGGCCTATCCTACAGAAATCGCCTTGGCCTAGGGATACCCACAGCCCTCCTCCCCCACCCAGGCACCTCCACTGTGCGCAAAATAGCTGAATGTTCTGGTACTCACCCCCTTGTGTCTGCTGTGATGTCCTCAAGCGCCCATCTAAATCGGGGTAGGCCACCGCCAGGATCCGGGACATCAGGGGGGTCAAGGTACGACTGGCACCCCTCCTAGGTTGGGCGGCCATCCCCAGCAGAGCCTCCGCGGTCTTCCTGCTCCCGCGGCGGATGTCCTCCCACCTCTTGCGGCAGTTGGTGCCCCTTCTGGTGTGGACCCCCAGGGCCCGGACGTCCTTGGCGATGGCACGCCAAATGTCAATCTTCTGATGGGCGCTGACCTATGTGACATGTACAGGGGGGGAAGAGAAACATTATCACTTTTCTGCATGCTCGATGTGAGTGGCCCCCCTCCCCAACCTTGCCATGTGGCACATGCTCTCATCTGTCGTGCCATGCATTCGTCATTCGCTGCCCTCCCCTCCATCGTACATCCTCCCCACTCAGCCCAGGCATTGGGCACTATGCATTGCCCCCCGTGTACTCACCTGTTGGTCTGGAGGCGCGTAGAGTAGCCATACTGGGGGAGGACCCCGTCCACGAGCTTCTCCAACTCCTCGGAACTGAAGGCGGGGGCCCTTTCCCCAGCCATTGTCACTTCCAGACCGAGGTCACAGCAGCACTTGCAGTATAGGTCCTCTCCTGTGGATGCTCAGGTCTTGTGTGATCAAGCAGAGAGAAAATGGCGGTTACGGCCGCGGTGGTGCGTGCCGCGGCGGTGCGTACCGCGACCGCCGGCGCTCACCGCCATTGGCTCCTGAAACCCATAGGGTTCAATGTTGTCCAATGCGGCTTTGCGCCGCGGACTGCGACCGCCTACCGCCACGGTGTGCCACGCTTGCGCAATGACCTCACTTCACATTGTCACACTTCACAGGTCAGGCAGCCGCCATTTCAAGGGCCCACATGGCTTCATTCCTACTGCGTCACACATGGCTAGGCCTTGCACCGACAATCATACTAGCCATTCAATCCCGAGAGATTTGTGTGCTGGGCATGCTGTGGGCACTTACCTGTGGGTTGCTTGACTCTGTGCTCCATGTTGTCCTTCCTAGGCATCGTCCGCTGGGACTTGCGAGGAGACCGAGGAATCTTCCCGTGTACAGACCGCTGGTGGACCTGTCGACAATGGAAGAAAGACACGTCATACTCACCTACAGACTCAACCGTGCCACTATACAAGAACTGTGTGCCCAGCTGGAGCCAGACCTGATGTCACCCATCCGCCAACCCACAGGGATTCCGCCTCTAGTGCAGGTGCTGTCAGTATTGCATTTTTTGGCAAGTGGATCATTTCAAACTACCGTGGCCATTTCATCTGGGATGTCTCAGCCTATGTTTTCAAAGGTGTTGTCCAGAGTGTTGTCTGCCTTGATGAAGTACATGCAGAGCTACATCATTTTCCCTGAGGTGGGTGACTTGCCTACAGTGAAGGGTGATTTCTATGCCCTTGGACACATTCCCAATATCATTGGTGCCATTGATGGTACCCATGTGGCTTTGGTTCCCCCAAAAGACGATGAGCAGGTGTACAGGAACCGTAAAAATTATCATTCGATGAATGTCCAGGAGGTCTGTTTGGCTGACCAGTACATCTCCCATTTAAATGCCAAGTTCCCAGGGTCAGTGCATGACGCGTACATCATGCGAAATAGCAGCATCCCTTATGTGATGGAACTGCTACAGAGACACCGTGTGTGGCTAATTGGTGACTCTGCTTACCCAAACCTGCCTTGGCTATTGACCCCAGTGAGGAATCCCAGGACCAGGGCAGAGGAACGGTACAATGAGGCCCATGGGCGTACCAGGAGGGTCATTGAGCGGACCTTCGGCCTCCTGAAGGCCAGGTTTAGGTGCCTGCATATGACTGGTGGATCCCAAATGTACTCACCAAGGAAGGTGTGTCATATCATCGTGGCCTGCTGCATGCTTCACAACCTGGCTTTGCAACGCCAGGTGCATTTCCTGCAGGAGGATGGTCCAGATGGTGGTGTTGTGGCCGCTGTGGAGCCTGCGGAGAGTGAAGAGGAGGAAGACGAAGAGGACGACACAGACAACAGGGACAGAGTGATACTGCAGTATTTCCAGTGACACACAGGTAATAATCTACTCCTGCATTGTATTATATCTGTAACTGTAGTGGCTCTCTACTGTCTGACCTTTCACCCCAATGTATTGTAACTTAGTTGTGTATATCACTTCCTATTTCAGTGATCTGATCCCCACGGAGTGCCCTCTGGTTTTTTTCCCCATGGACTACCGCTGTGTGACACTGGTATGTTGTCATCACAATGTAACTAGAAATGTTTTGTTGGTTATATCGAATACATTTGGTTTAAATAAATAGATAGCAGAATCCAGTTGGTTAATGTGCAATAATTGTGTTTATTGAAGTTTTAAAATAGGTGTATAGTTCAAAAAGGGTGATGGTGGAGGCATGTCCATGGCAGTGTCCAGACTGTCGTTCCTACAGGTCCATTGTCCATATGCCTGTGGAAGGTGGAGCAGGGGCAGTTCAAGGTTGGACAGGGTAAACAAGTGGGACAGTGGGATGACATCCGGGGTTTTCCGTGCATGGCGGGGGTCTTGACATCCTACTCTGTCTTCTTCCTCGATCTCAGGCCTTTCTTGCGGGGTGGTTCTTGTTCTGCAGGGGGTGGGGTCCGGGAGGGCCGTTGCTGTTGTGTCGGGGCCTCCTGACCACTAGCGCCGGCGGAGGTGGTGGGCTGTTCTTCCTCCATGCTAGTGGCAGGGGCCCTTTGGGGGGCCACATGGTCCCGCAATGTGGTGACAATCTGGTTGAGTGCCACCACGATTGTACCCATTGCGGAACTGATGCTGCGCAGTTCTTCCCGGAACCCCATGTACTGGCCCTCCTGCATGGCCTGGATCTCCTGGAACCTGGCCAGGACCGTCGCCATCGTC
The DNA here is from genome assembly GCF_031143425.1 of Pleurodeles waltl. NCBI lineage: Eukaryota > Metazoa > Chordata > Amphibia > Caudata > Salamandridae > Pleurodeles > Pleurodeles waltl. The sequence continues at coordinate 1,135,539,497 of NC_090440.1, read as the reverse complement.
TCTTGGGAGTGGTGGTACGCTCCCATGATGGTGGTGTGGGCCTCTTGGACAGTGGGTTCCCTAGGCCTGTCCTCCCTCTGTCGCACAGCAGCCCTCCCAGTTCCTCTTTGTTCCTGGGCCTCTGTCCCCTGGACGGTGTGCCCACTACCAGTGCCCCCAGGTCCCTGTTGTTGTTGGGGTTGTGGGTTACCCTGGGTGCCCTGTACTGGTAGACACACCGCTGCTTGACCTGTCCTGGAGACAGAAGCATGGGCCTGCTGGGTGGGTGCTGTGCTGGTGTTTCCTGAGGGGGGTAAGTCTGCTGTGGCCTGGGGCTGACTGAGGGTAACCGACTGTCCAGAGGTCCCCGATGGTCCGGGCTGGTCATCAGGTTCTAGGTCGACAGAGCTGCTGTCATCACTGGGGGCCTGTTCTGGGGGTGGGATGGACAAATCTGGACCCTCCTGGCCGGTGTGTTGGCGTTCGGGCCCTGCAGGGGTAAAAGAATATGGTTATTGATTTTGTGTGTGCCGTGGCGTGCGATTTGTGGGTGCCCTTGTCCCCCAGTGCTGGCAGTCCCATGTGGGAGGAGTTGTGAGGGTGGTTTGTGGGGGGGTGGGTATGTGCAGTGGTCATGCTTAGGTGATGGGTGTCCATGGTTTGTGTTGGCATTCAGGGGTTTGGGTTGGGTTGGGTGTGTTGTGCTGGTGAGACATTAACAGGGAGTATGTGTGCTGGGGGGTTAGGGGTGAGGGTGGGGGTGTGGGTTGGCATGCTGGTGATTGGGGGGGTGAAGTAGTTGAGATTACTGTGGGGGTCCGCCGCCAGTCTTCTGCACAGCGATGTTGTATCTTGACACCATCGACCGCACCTTCCCCCGTAGGTCGTTCCAGCGCTTTCGGATGTCTTCCCGATTTCTGGAATGGCATGGCAAGCAAAAAAACTGATGGATTGAACCCAGATCTGTGACTGGGGGTGAATGTTTGAATTGTTCCTCGTTCCGTCCATCAACTGTTGTTTTTGAATTGGTCTTTTTAGTAGCACAATTATGTCCATGTCCTAAGGGGCATATTTATACTCTGTTTGCGCCGGAATTGCGTCGTTTTTTTTTACGCAATTCCGACGCAAAACTAACTCCATATTTATACTTTGGCGTTAGACGCGTCTAGCGCCAAAGTCCATGGAGTTTGCGTCATTTTTTAGCGTAGACACCTACTTTGCGTTAATGATATGCAAGGTAGGCGTTCCCGTCTAAAAAAGTGACTCCGAGGCATGTGCGCCGTATTTACACTCCCGGGCAAAATTCACGCCCGGGAGTGGGCGGGTCAAAAAAAATGACGTCCGGACGCTTTTGTGCCGTTTTTTAGCGCCTGGTCAGGGCAGGCGTTAAGGGACCTGTGGGCTCGGAAGGAGCCCAGAGGTGCCCTCCCATGCCCCCAGGGACACCCCCTGCCACCCTTGCCCACCACAGGAGGACACCCAAGGCTGGAGGGACCCATCCCAGGGACTTTAAGGTAAGTTCAGGTAAGTTTTTTTTTTTTCTTTTTTTGTGGCATAGGGGGGTCTGATTTGTGCCCCCCTACATGCCACCATGCCCAATGACCATGCCCAGGGGACAGAAGTCCCCTGGGCATGGCCATTGGGCAAGGGGGCATGACTCCTGTCTTTGCTAAGACAGGAGTCATTTCAATGGGGGTTGGGAGTCGAAAAAAATGGCGCAAATCGGGTTGAGGCGAAAAATTTGCCTCAGCCTGACTTGCCCCATTTTTTGGCGCCCAAGCTCCATATCCCACTACGCCGGCGCTGCCTGGTGTACGTCGTTTTTTTTCACGCACACCAGGCAGCGCCGGCGGCTAACGCCGGCTAACGTCATTGAATAAATACGGCGCCCGCATGGCGCTTCAGAATGGCGTTAGCCGGCGCTAATTTTTTTGACGCAAAACTGCGTTAGCGCAGTTTTGCGTCAAAAAGTATAAATATGGCCCTAAATCTCTTAAGGAAGTCCTTTTAGCCTGAGGCCCATATTTATACTTTTTTTTGCACCGCCTTCGCATCATTTTTTGACCCAAAAACGGCACAAGCTTACAAAATACAATTATATTTTGTAATTTTGCGCCACTTTTGCCTCAAAAAATGTATAAATATGGGCCTGAGTGCCTTGTGATTTTTGTTCAGGGCGTTGACTTGTAGATCAGTTTTAGTTCTGAAAGTTGGATTAACACTTTTGTTCTCTGCTATATCACGTAGCTCCCACTAACGTTTCGGGAGGGAAATTAATGCAGTCATGAAGTCGTGGTTTAGTTTGTGTTGTTGAAACTAATATCCCTATTACCTTTTATATTAGAAAATATGTAGTTTCTTTGCTTTTTAGCTTTATATTTTGAATAAATTTGAGTATTTCGGTGAGTGGGTCAGAAATCAATGGGCTCTCAAGGAGAATACCACTCGCAGAGATCGACATGTTTCTAAATTTTCCATTTTCTTGTTTGTAGCTGCATTGGCGGTACGGCTGCTCCCAGGAAGTGCCCAGTGGGCACTTTCAATCGTTTCACGTCTAGAGGAGAGCCTTCAGACTGCCAGGTATGATGATGCAATGCATATGTTGTATAGCAAGATGTTGATTTCCGTGTGTTATTGAACGGGCTGTCTTCCGCATTCCCAGATCTGTCCTGCAGGCTACATTAGCGTGGAGACTGGCACAGATTGTAAGGGCTGCCCTGTTGGTTTTTCGTGTGATCCCGCCACCGGCCTCCAGATCAGATGCAATCCCGGGGAATACTCTCCAGAGGCAGAAATGAACTGTTTTACCTGTCCTGAGGGGTACATGTGCCCAGATGGGCGAGACTGGAAGGTAGGCATGGGAGAGACTTTATCAAAACATATGCAAGGAATAGGCAGGACCATACTTTGTATGTTTAATTGCAGCAGTGTGTCACTTCCGATATGTTTCACTGTAGATGTGAGTCACTGTTACACTGTGCAATGGTGTATAGGTCTGGCTGTTGAAAGTTGTCAAAAGTACGCGTTCAAGAACGAAAAAGTATACTACTGTGTAATAAGTGTGTCTGAAACACAGTGCCAACAAGAGCATGTAAGTGCGGCACTAACACACAGTGAATGTTTGTAATTGCAGCAGCTTATGTACTAGTTTGCAACTGCAATGGTGAATGACTTGGAGTGTGTGACTGTAGGTATGTATCACTGTGTCAGAGTGTACATGCACAACACAAGAATGCTACACATATAGGCAGGTGCAATACACAACCAGCTAAACACTTCCCCCAGGTATAGCATTCCACCCATCCAATAATACGAGCTGGCGCATTGCAATTGGATATTAGGGCCCTTGTTTATACTCCTCTTGTGCCGAATTTGCGTAATTTTTGTACGCAAATTCAGTGCAAACTTAACTCGTTAGACGTCAAAATATAGGAGTTTGCACCATTTTTTGGACAAGTGAACCTACCTTGCGTCAATGAGATGCACAAAAAATGGTGCTATCCCCATATTTATCCCCTTGTGCTAAAATGGCTCACAGGTGGGAGGAGGGACTAAATAATGGTGCTAGGGTTGCTTAGCACCATTATTTAACGCCTAGGTCAGACCAGGGTTTAGGTGACCTGTGGAACCGTTTCCTTGGTTAAACTTCATGGAATGCGTCCACAGGTGCCCTCCCAAAGCCCCAGTAACACCCCAACCCCCACCAGAGGGACACCGGAGGATGGAGGACTCCATCCCAGGTAAGTACTTTTTAAATATTTTTGTTTTTGCCATCGAGGGCCCTAACATGGGCCCCCCTGCTTGGCACTGGTTGCAAGGCCATGCCCAGAGGACACTTGTCCCCTGTGCTGGCCATTGGGGTGGTGGGCATGACTCCTGTCTTTCCTAAGACAGGAGTCATGTTTTTGGTGGTTGTGTGTCAGGAAATGGCGTTAGTCTGATTAGAGGCATTTTTTTGCCTCTATCCAGGCTAGTATATTTTTTTGACACACAACCCCCTCCTTCCCTACCGCCACCCACACCCAGCTAGTGACTTTTTTTAAGACCCTACCCCAAGTTTAGCTCCGGCTTGTGCCATTCTATTAATACAATGCCCGGCTGGCATTGTAAAATGACGCAAGCCAGCGCTATACTTTTAGGTGCAAAACTGCGTTCCTGCAGTTTTGCACCAAGAAGTATAAATTCGGGGCTAAGTGCTAAAAAACGCAATCAGTTCTGTACAACTGTTTGACTGTCGGGGCCTTTTTTGTATTCAGAGTATTATCTGCAGCAGTGTTACATTTCTCGGAATCAGGACTGAAGGGTAAGACTACGGCCCGTATTTATACTTTTTTTGCGCCGCATTTGCGTCGTTTTTTGACGCAAAAACGGCGCAAACTTGCAAAATTCCATTGTATTTTGTAGGTTTGCGCCGTTTTGCGTCAAAAAGCGGCGCAAATGCGGCGCTAAAAAAAGTATAAATACGGTACGTGTATGAAGAGGGTGTCCGTGTAAGCAGCTACTTTAAGACAACACCACTAGAGGGCGGCAGATTGCAACAAATGCCTTCAAACATGGGCAGTTACTAGGGGACGGGAACGTCCAGATACCAAACCTTAACTATAACAGCACCAATGGGCAGTTCTTGAAATGTTGCTAACCCAACCAGTACGCTAAGGCACTCGTTTTCTTTGTGTTTATGTGTCAAGATTATAGCATGCCAGGACCGTGGCACTTTGCCAGTGTATGACCGCAGCAGCGTGTTTCTTCAGCGGTGCTTTTATGCAACGTGTGTCACTGTACCGGTTTGTAAATGTAGCAACATGCCAATGTAACCACCATGCTTGCGTGAGCTTGCACCAATCACACAAGTGTGCACAAAGCGAACATGCGATACACGAGTGCTCTTAGTTGATCCATCGGCCTTGTGCTAGTGTGTGACTGCAAGGATGATTTTCTATACCTATGTGTAAATACAGCAGCGTGTCCCTGAATCCAGATGTGTATTGCTCACTACTGCACCCACGTGTAGCTGCATCAGTGTATGACTACTAATGAGTGCGGGGTACGGTACTGCAGTGCGTACCGGTGCCAGGAAGAGATTGTTGTCTGTTACTCTGGCCGTGTAGCTACTCGGTGATGGGATTGCAGCATGTAACTGTGGCCTTGTGAATCTGCACCTGAGTGTGTTTGCAGTACGCCCTGCAGCAGAGGGTTACTTCATTGCTCTGTAACCATGTCAATCGCGGTCTCCCCTCAGCTTTGCCCAGCCGGACAGAAGCCAGATGAGAGCCGCAGACAGTGTCTAAGCTGCTTTCCGGGATTTTATTCTTCTCAAGACCGTTCATCGTGCCAGCCCTGCCCGGCAGGTATTATGCCTAACCCTCATTCCGTTAATAACCACGCCCATCTTGTGTAAAGAAACCCCCTTGACCCTCCCTGCTGCTAAATACGTAGCTCTTCATCTTGGACTGGAAGGGTAGATATTGTTATGCGGTTCTAGTTATAGGTTGTGACCAACATGCAAATGAAGTCACACAAGGCACTTGTCCTGTGTGTTAGCTCATTCTCTTTATAACTAAATGAGTGTAGAGGTCACTCCGTTACTGACCTAACCCCAAATATATTTGTCCCTGGCCTTGATGTTAATGTAATCATTCACTATTTGCAATATATTTTAGGGGTGGGTGTAACTTCCGTAATTTTCTCTAGCATAATTACCACAAAACTACTTGTAGTTATGCGTCATTATGTGAGAAGCATAATCCGGTGTTTAGCACTGTTTTCTTAAAGCAAAATGCACCATCTCGTCCAAAAGGGGCCCAAGGGTGCATTCTGCACTAAAAAATAACATTAATTGCTACGGGACACGAACAGCAGTTGAGCAGGCGTTAAAAGGAGGCTCCCATTGTTTTAATTGGGCCTCTGGGTGCTTTGCAGGATTAGCATCAACATTTTTGACGCTGATCCTGCAAAGCGCCAGACTAGCATCAAAAATAATGAAGTTAGTACCCCTGACTACTGCCATGGTGTGTTGTATTTTAAATACGGCGCACACATGGTGGCGTGAGGGGGGGGGTGCTAAGGGAAGCAAAAAAGTGGCGCTGCACTAGGTGCAGAGCCACTTTTCATAAATCTGCCTCTTAGTTTGTTGTTACTGGGCTCCTACAGTAGGATTTTTTTCCCTAAATTGTTCATGATTACCCAATCTGGAGTAAACACATAATTTACATCACAGGAGTAATGAATAATTACTGGAATGAGTCCGATTATAATTTCTCCCAGGTCTAGTATATTTGCCATTGTTTCAGCCCTTCCCGGTGAGTGTGCAGTGCAGTATTCATGCACTTTGTTAGTGTCAGGTGAAGAGGCCTTGTCTTGCGTAAATAAGGTATAGTGTGGTAGACAGTAGGTGAGCCTATACTGAGGCAATGCGGAAAGCCATGTCCAAAGGAAGGAACCAACCTCCTCCGCTGGAATGAAGGCTGGAAACCCCCCTACCATCACCACCACCGCTCCTCAAACTGATGCTTTTGTTCTGAAATGTCCAGCCTCCAACGAAATATGTGCCATGATTCTTTTTTGAGACGTTTTACTCATTTATCCTCATTGTAGGTCATTTTTGTGCTGATGGTGTCACTGCCAGACCTTGCCCAGCTGGCACCTTTGGGATGAGAGATGGGTTGGCCAAGTCCAGTGAATGCTTGCCATGTCCACCAGGTGGGTGATAGTTTATTTTCTTTTGTATAATATCTTCCTCAATGTAATAGGAATTTAAAGAAGCAAAACCCAAGCCATTCAGATGTCATAGGGCGGAATGCTTGGAGGGCCTGAGAGATCTCATGGTTTATGTGTGGTAATTCGGAGGTAGATCAATGACGTCACTGGATGTGTCTTCTGGAGATCTGGTCAGGTCACTGTTTGATAATAGCTTTGCAGGTCAATGACATGGCAATGGTGCTTTGAGGGTTAGAACTGACATGCTTATAGTTTCTTAATCAGGCCTACAGATAGTTTGAGAGATGTATGTGAGTATGATATGCCGCCCCACCACTTAAGGTTTTAAGGTGTAGTCAACAGGATAAGCAGAGGGGGATTAAAAAATGTCATAACAGATGACAACATGGTCTTCTGTAGACGAACGTTGGGTATCTCCAGGCGCAGAATGGACTGATTGTGTGAGGCAGACAAACCACCCCGAAATACTCATATGGTGGTATAAAAGTAACAAGGACTGTGCAGAGAGAGAGAGATTAATAAGCAAGGCATTCCGTTATGAATAGGACCTTTTATAAAAGGAGGCAATGCAGTCAGCGGAAACTGTATGGCATTTGGTCAAATAGCGGGCCCGAACCACAAGCATCAGGGCAACATGTAACACTGCATTGAAATGAGCAAGAGGGGACTGAGTTCCCATCACCAACCCTGAACAGGACCAGGGACTGAACCACTGAAGTTAACTCTGTGGCAAGGATGTAGCATTTTGTAGTAGATTCCCCTGCAGCTCTCCCAATTGACAGATTTGTTTACTGCGATACTGCAGAAAAAAGGCAGGCAGTTGGCTTGTGGCATGATATAACTGGTCACTAAGATTTGGAGACATTGTGGCACTAGCAGGGAGCGGAAAACACAAATTGGGTCTTTGACGGAGACGTTTGAGACGATCTGTGTCATCCTCTAAAGAATGGAACTGATATAGATATTCAGCCAGTGGGTATGACTGTCAGAGGAGACCTGAAGGTAAAGTGTCTCATCATTCACACAATTGTGAGCCCGTCACTCGTGGAGGTAAGGTGCATTCACAGAGGGTTGCCAGCAGTAATGTAAAGAGCACCTTATCAATTTGAAATCCCTGTACATGGGAAATCCTTAACAGCCACAGCTAGGTTTCCTGGCACCAAGGTAATTATATTACTATCAAGTATTTATCATTCAAACATCATAGATAACTGGAGAGCTACCAATAACCCACAAGCTACTTGTTGGAGAAGCCTAAAGAAGAGGTAACGTGACTTTCATGGGGCGGGGGTGGGGGAGATTGAAATATTCTCCATAAACCATTGACCTGCTCTGAAAGTCCTGGTTCTTCCCAGGACACAAATTTAGTTTTCCCTGAGGGCTGCAATGTCCATTTAATGACTGTGAAAAAGACATCATTACAACAGAGGAACAAGAAGAGCAGTATGATGGACTTTTAAGATTAGCAAGAAAAATGTTTTTTCCTTTGATCAAGGGAGACCTATGAGGGCTTTTTGTGAGTGTGGGTGTGACAGAAAAGTGCCCTGCTCTATTATGGATCGGAGAAGAGGGGTGATAGACTTAGAGACATCAAATATGTGAGTAGGTGTATAATCAGGGGAGATGTGCATGATGAGAAGAAATGTATGACCATGATTTTAGGTATTTAGATATCAGAACAACATAATCCAACTCAGGGGCTTGGGACTTCTAGAAAGGTATTTGTGATCTATTTGCATAGAAGTGAATGTTTCAGATCTGCATAGAGGCACGTGTTTTGCTACTTTATGTTTTGTAAGAAGTATCCTGTTTTCTTTATAGGATATTATTGTTTGGAAGGGAGCATGCAAAGGCCTGACCTGGAATCCATATGCCCTGAAGGGTTTTACTGTCCCAGTGGCACTGGTGATCCCTTGGCTCATCCCTGCCCGGCAGGGTCATACAGTGACCAAAGAGGACAAGCTCGCAGGGAGAGCTGCCGAACATGCTCCGAAGGGATGCTGTGCCATGAAGGTAGGTCCTGTGCTTTGGTTCTCCTATACAGTGACCTGTCTGTTAGAGAATGCCAGTTCTACTTCACCAATGCTATACAGCAGTGGTTCCCAAACTTTTTCGATCCTCGGCTCCTTTGACCTATTGGCTGTGTTGGCCACGGCTCCCCATTATGTTACTTTTTTTTGGCGGGTGGGGAACGTAATCCCAGTCACGGGAGTACTACCATTTTTAGCCTGGAAAATAATTGGGATGAAACTGATGAGGGCATTAGAGAGCTTTAGAAGAGCACCAGATGACACTACATAGGGTCAGGCTTTATTTTTAAATAGGCACTGATGACATTAAGTAATTTGCACAGAATCAAAGGATGGTAGCTGATGCCAGGACTCCAGCCTGGTTCCCCAGTTCTAAAGTCAACAGCTCTAACTGCTAGGCCACATCTCCTCCTTTGACAAAACTGGTGAAAGGATGTAACCCATCTGGCGGCTGCTTCTGACATCTCCTTCCTGTGCTAGAATGGGTCAGTTATTATTTTTCAGTTTTTCTTGGATATTCTCTTTTCTTCTCAGACACCTTCATACATTATGTCTTTCTGGTATCCGTCTTGCTTTGTCAGCGCCAGAGAAATGAACTCTGGTTTCATTTTTCCCACATTCAGATTTGTCACAGAGGCTGGGCGCTCTGGAGTCTCATGTCTGTCTCTATTCACCTGTTCCTACACTATTTACAGTTTGTCTTCTTTATTCTCTCGTTCAGGTTTCTGAAAATTATTTATTGGAAACTATTTTTGTTCTTTTGTCATAGGGATATTATTAATGGTACTTTGGCACCCTCCGCTGGTCACAGTAATTAATGCAGGGTGTTCTATTTACAATACCATGATGAAAGCTACCGATTCTAAGCACCTCCGAGTGGTTCCCAAACTGTGTGCGGCGCCCCTGGCTAGTTTTGACGGTGCACCAGGGAGCCACGGCGCACAGATTGGGAACCACTGCTATACAGAATAGGCCAGCCTTTGTTGCCCAAGAAAAGACCAACTGGAAAGAAATCATGGGTATCCCAGTCGTTTTCTCTTAGTTCAGACTTTGTAGAGTGCCCTAGGGATATATAGGTGTCATGCATGTTAGTTTACACAGTAGAGAACCACCACAGTGATAAATGTGTTTTGTAAGAAATTGGGTTTTTGACTAAGGGGGTGAAAATCCATCTCAAGCAACAACCATAGTCCTTGTCAGGCCGAACCACAAAAGTCACAAAATTTACCTGTGCTTAACCCTCTGGTAGCTTGGCACAAAAGCAGTCAGGCTTAGTGTAGCTACACTGTGTTAAATATTTATGCATCATACAAACAACAATAATATGTAAAAGCAAAACAAGAGATATGTCACATCAATTTAAAAAAAAACAATTTAAAAAAACAGAGTAAAATTTAACAAATAAAATGAGACCAAAGCTACAAAACTTCAATCAGTAGTATCAGAAATACGCAATTCTAAAGATTTAAGTAAATATAGCACCAAGAAGCAGAAATCGCTAACTCTGAGTATCTGGCTGTGCTAGACTGGGACGAAGCCACAACTTCAGGCCCATCAAGATGGAGTGCAGGCCAGAAACAGGGACCAGGCTCCACTGAAAAATTACCTTCTTAAATTCCGGTGTGCAGAGTTCAAAATTTAAGGATTTCAAAAGAGGAAATACTGATACCACACAAAGGGTCCAGGGCATAGGGATTCACCTCTTAGGGTTCAGAAACTCACTCCAGCAGAAGCCAACAGGGCTCAGGCAGGTTCAGTTGCAGGTCTGAGAAGGTCCAGTTTCAGGACAAGGCAGAGTCAGTCGCAGCAGGTCAGGTGGGCAGTTGCAGGGAGGCCTCTGGAGCGTGTTAGGTCATAGGAACTCATAACAGGATGTCTGACATTTGTCCCTTGGAGTCACTCAGGTCTTCCTGGGAACACGGAGATTGTCTAGTTCTTCTTCTCTTTAGTCAGGCAGGCCTCAAGCAGCAGGGCAGGCATCTGAATAACAAGGCAGGCCCCAAACAGCAGGGCAGTCCACAGAGAAACAAGGCAAGCCTCAAGCAGCAGGGCAGTCCTCTGGCAGCAGCAGGGCAGTCCTCTAGGAAACAAGGTAGGCCTCAAGCAGTAGGGCAATCTTTTAGGAACTAAGACAAACCTCAAGCAGCAGGGCAGTCTGCTGCATAATAAGGTAGTGCTTCTGTTCTGAATTCTTCCACAGGTCCAAGAATGCACTGATGAGTGACTCAGGAGGTCTAATATTTAGACCTGGTGCCTCCCTTTGAAGTGGAGTAAACTTATAGTCAACCCCCACATTTGGTTCTGGAAAGTTAATTCCTTCCCCTTTTTTCCCCTGCCCAGGTCGCAAGAGGTCTAGGGTGACAATATGCTGGTGTCAAGTTCCTTTGTAAGTGTGCCAGAGGTAGCCCTTTGAAATGTAAGTAGGGCCAGGATCATCTCCGCCTCTCCCATCCTGTCAAGATGGCCTCTCCAAACTACACCCAGATCCTGTTGTTCTCTCTCTGGCCCCAATATGCATTCCTGATTGGGAAGCAATTAACAGACCTAGGCAGCTGGAAACTTATAGAAGGGCTCAGAAGTTTAAGGCAGGAAAATGCCAACTTTCTAAAAGTGGTATTTTCACAACTGTAATCTAAAATCCGAATTTACAATTAAAGAGTATCTTAAATGACAATTCATTAGAGACCAAATTAGACGTATGATGGAAAACCAAATGCCATTAGCACAAAGGCTTTTACAATGAGATTTTTTACAACGAATATGCCTTTAGAACAAAAGCCTTTCCCACAAAATGGAAGTATTTAACAAGTAAGTATAAACATATATATATATATATATATATATATACATACATATATAAGTCATATGTATTTACAGGCATTGCCATAGCTAATAGGTCTCACCTTTGGGACCTTATAAGCATTTAGACATGCATCACATTAAACCTTTACCAGAAATAATCTGTGTTTGTACATTCCTTCATACAGTTGGCATTAGACTGTATTGGTCAGAACATCCCCTAGAGAGCACCACAATAAAAATAGCATTTGGAAGAAACATAGTCATGTAACTATATAGTTAGCCCCTAGAGGGCATAAAAACTTGAAAAGAAAGGGGCAGAGAGCATTGCAGTCTAACCATATATTCAGCCCAGAGAGAGGATAAAGCATTATGCATTTCTTGGTCTAGCAGGCCTGCTAAAATATTAGTACAAACAAGGCCCTTAGAACAGATGCTTCTTCCAGCTGTAAAGCAAAAGCTCTAAGCATGAAAGAACTAAAAAAGACATTGAATGATGGGAGAGGTTTTGATTTTGGAGTTCCTGCAACCCAGTGTGGGGACCCACAAGAGATGTACAGAAAGAGCACATTGTGCTGCACGTTTTGGTGGTAGTCCGATTGTCCTAGGAACACCACAGGCTGAGTTATGGGCAAAAATGTGTTGTAAAAGGAATGCCCTGCAAACCATTATGGGTTGAGTTTCCTGAGTGCTGTGACTATTGTAGTATCGGCTCTCCTGCTGTGCGGGGGAGAGCCGTGGAGAGAGTTTCCCTTGTGTTTCTTCTATTTAAAATGTGCCAGTTTGTATATTTTTCAACTGCTAAACTTGGGAAGAATTTAGAAATGGGGCTGCAAATTTAACCAGTGCTTATGTGAAGTGCTCCAATCTGCTGGGAGAGTTTGCGCTCTATAAATAAGTACAAAATAATCCCCCTCTAGCTTGAGCCTTTGTTTGGTGCAGAAACTGCAAGATGCAAGAAGAAGAAACAGCACACCGCCACGAGCGCAAAGCAGAGAGTTAAAAGAAAAAAGTAGTGCGCTGACACTAAGATATATGGCCGATCATGCAATAATCCATGTAACAGAGTCAGTCTCCAAGGCAGTAACAAAACAGCCTTAAGGTGGGATGAACCTAAAGCATTTATCTAATAAATCAAAAGGCCAAGGAATGAATGAAAGCGATGGGTGTATGAATGGCATAGTGAAAGCCCACAGAAGTAGATTACAGCTTGTTGAGAGACAGCACATGCTTCCTGCCTAGGCGTGACCTAAAAAGGAACATTTAGGCCTTGCAAAAGCTTTATTTTGTCAGGTTTGAGTTTGAAGATTAAAACTGCACTACAGGCTACAATGTCAAACCTGAGACATGTTTTAAAAGGCTACTTTTAATTAGTGGCACAATGAGTGCTGCTGCCCACTAGGAGCATTTAATTTACGGACCCAAGGGACCTGTGGTATCATATACGAGGGACTTGCAAGTAAATTAAATGTGCCAATCAGGTGTACGTCAATTATACCATGCTTCAGGGGGAGAGCACACGCACTTTAGTACTGGTTAGCAGTGGTAGAATTCACAGAGTTCTAAAAGCCAACACAAATGGGTTCACAAAACAGAAGGGGTGAATGCAAAAAGTTTGAGGGTGACCCAACAGAGATAGCAAGTCCAATGTGTATCATATCCATAACAAATGTAGGAGTCTGGAGAGAGCCCACTGTGTATATATTTATATGGGGCTGAGTGTTTCAACCTTTGAGTAACAAACTTTGATATGCATGCACTCTGGTCATTATATATGGCCTTTGGAGAATACCTTGTGTACAAAAGTGTGCCACACCATCCTAGGCTTTGGAGAATAGCCCATGAACATGGAGATACAATGGCTTTACAATCAGCCTTAAGAGAATGCCATGTGATTATGTGGTTGTGAAGTTCATCAGTTTATGGGTGTATGGGATTTGTGGTAATGTGTCTCAATGATTTACCTTGGAATGCAGTGACGGGGATTCTAAGCCCAGCTTTGGCACTTGATCAAAAATATATTATTATTAGCATATCATTTAGGTGGTTATTATGATATTTTGAGATTCCTATCAGCTTGGCGAATATTGTTTTTGGAAAATTGCTCCTGTCTACAAGGCAGAACACTTTCAATACAAAGTATGACGGCATGTTTTTTTTTATTTTGCACAAAGAAAACCTGGAAGCAGGGGATTCTTTTTACAGGACATAAAATGCTCACATGTAGGGAATTGTCTACATAGCCTGGTGAACCTACACAGAAAAATTCAGCACTGGAAGCAATGCTCTAAATAGGATAGGGCTTGTAAGACACTGACCCTAGCAATGCTACGAAGAATGGGCCACTGCGTAACGGGTTCTATTGGAACAGCTGTCTCAGGCTCCATTGTCAGAAACCTGGAGGTTCACCCACCTCTAAATGAAGTGGGGTACCAGTGGGGTGAGTACGGTGGGAGACCTTCCAATTTACTATTATTCTCCAACTATGGACTACTCTAAGTGGCCCTCTTCATCTCAGTGTGCTTCCGAATGTAAGTTATTTGAATGCAAAGTGAGTTGGTTTAATGCTAATCAAGTTTGCAATGTAGAGAACCGTTGGAAAATGGGTTATTGGTAAGGGCAGGTAAGTACCTACACACTTAGCAATAGGCCACTAACCTCCACTTAGGTCCAGTTATGTCTCAATAAATTAAACCTAGCTCAACCCTTGGTAGCTTGGCAACGAGCGACAAGGCTTAACTTAGGAGTCAAAGTGGAAAGCATTCAAATATCACAGAACAGTGATTAAACAAAATACAGGAAACAGTTTAAAAATCCAATTGATAAAAATAGGCAATATTTTTAGCTTTAAAATGACACCAAAATGAAGAAAATTAGATAAAGTGAACCGGAGATTTGAATTTCTAAAGAATTAATACTTTTTACCGCTTAGAAACGAATAGCGCCAATCTGGTCATCTGGTCGCACCACGGCAGGGGGCAAAGTCAAAGTTTAAGGCCGACCGCAATGGAGCCCTGCTCGGCTACAGCTTGCGGGAGGCCTCGGTCAAAAGTTTGCCTTCGGATTTAGTCGTTTTCTTGAAGATTATCTTTAGCGGGACCAAGTCGCAGGTCCAATCTGACCTCCTGGAACTCTTCCTCGGATACGCGTCGCAGTCTCCCTGGAGATTTTTACCTTCGGACTTAGTCGTTTTTTCTAGATGAAAATACTTCGACCGGGGCAAACCTGAATCTTGATCCGACTTCCCTGGAGCCCTCTTCGGAGACACTGCCTGGGAGGTCCCAGTCAACTTTGTACGTTCTGATTTAGTCACTTTTTCGGAGATATTCTTCACCTGGACGAACCTTCAAGTCAGGCCAGGAGCTTTTTTCCAAAAGTTCTCCAAACTTCTCCAAACTTCTGGATCTTTTTTCAGATGCTCCTTTAAGGTTCTTTTGAGGACCACAGCTCACCCCAAGGTTCCAGAAGCTCTGAGATGCTCCTTGAGAGTGCAGACTACAACTCCCAGAATGCGCCTGGTGCAAACTCCTTTTTGGTCACTGGACAGTGGTCAGCTGGCCACTTTCTTCAGGAGTTGGTGCAGGGGACTCTGGTTAACAATTTTTCACCTGTAGCAAACAGGGAGTCCCTCCTTGAACCAGTTGAAGCCAGGCAAGATCCTTCCTGTGGTGAAGCCCAAGTGTGTAGCTGGTGCAGTCCTCAGAGAGCAGTGTCCAGTTGCAGGTCAGGGGTCCAGCTGGACTGTCCTTCTCCTTCGGTAGTTCTTCCGTATTGGAATCTGGTAGGGATCTGAGGCGTGGGTGCAGGTCTGCCAGTTTTATCCTTGCTTCTGGGTGAAAAACAGGGGAGTCCTGGTTCTCCAATCAGGTACAGGGTCCTTCCCCATTTGATGACCACTTCCTGGGAAGTGTGGCTATAATCAATCCCAGGGAGCAACATTCCTCTAAAATCCATCATGGCTGAAAGTGATTTTTGGAGGTTACATCTGGCTGAGCCCACCCACTGGTGTGGCTAAAAATCTTAAACACACCCTTCTGCCCTTTCCTAATCTTATCAGGGGGGCACCTAATTGTCTGGGTTTGCAGGATGTCAGAGAGGTGCTGGGTTGCTCCAAATGTCCTTCCCTGCCTTTGAAGACCAGTTTGGCAGCCCTCCCCTTTCCTGCTTCCCCATCTGCTGAGGGGAAGGTCTTGTCCCCCAGGCTCATCTCTTTGTGTTGAGCCAGGCCACTTCACACCTCATCAAGGCAGCTTGGCCATGCTTCCAGACGCTGGCCAAACAGAGAAATGCAGCAAAACTCTGCAATGCTGAAGTTGGCAACTTTCAGGTAAAGATTAAAACTCTTTACCTGAACAAGTTATATTAAATCCAACAATTGTAAGTTGTGGGATTTATTATAACCATTAATTTGATACCAAACTTAATGTATCTGATACTTAAAATAAAGTCTTCCCATTCTAGCCTATGGAGACCATTCACTACAATGAGGGAAATATGAATTTGGCTGTTTTACCTCACCACAGCTTATAAAACTATTTCTAAAAGGTCCCTGCTTATAGTTACATTGTACCCAGCCCTAGGGGCACCTAGGGCACACTTAGGGTGACTTATATGTAAAAATAAGGTAGTTTAAGACTTTGGAACTACTTTTAATTCCAAAGTCGAATTTGCATGTAACTTTAATTTAAAAGCAGCCAGCAAGGCAGGCCTGCCTTTAAAATGACACTGGGCACCTCAGCCCTGCACCTATTCCGGGGTCCCTAAACCTACATGCCCTACCAAATACTAGGGATTTATAGGTAGGTTGACTTAGCCAATTATAATGATCCTAATTTGCATACTCAGTTTATACAGAGCACAGGCCCTGGGACTTGTTAGCAGTACTCAGGGCACCATTACAGTCAGGAAAACACCAGCAAAAAGTGAAAAATGGGGGCAAAAAGTCAGGGGGCCTCTGCAATCAGTCCTGTTTTATCACAAGAACAAACAGCGTGCTACCTAGTAATATTCCAGTTGCACACCTCACCCTTTCCCAATTTGAAATGCTCTTTCTCCTATAGTATTTTGTATAGTGTTTTGTAGAGCTAGGGTTACACACTACCTAAAATAAATATAATTACTATATCCCTCAGTTCACGCTTTGGAAGCCTTCATGGATGTACATTAGTATAAAGCACATAGGTTTAGCCATTATAGAAGATCTCACGACAGTATAGGCCATTATATGTATATGTCCCCCATCATGGCTATGCAGTTCTAGTTAGGGTAGAATTCTCACTGAAAGTGCATTTTTAGTTTTCTTAATATCACCCCAGCCCTGCATGCCTTCCAGGGGTCAGAGAGGCTGACACCACATGTGACTGGATGAACACTTGCTATGGCGGTCTTTCAGAGACATCAGCTTGTGATTTTATCTCCTATACCAAAGGAATGGCTGCTCATAAACAACTGCAAGGCACATGACTAACATCTGGCCTTTCCATACCAGAGTCTCAGAAGTGAAATTGCTACCTGAAGACTCCACGCCTCCTCGCCTGTACTCTGTAACACACAAGAGACTTAACACACAGCATGACCCACCCCTCGCAGCTGGTTGTCACCCTGTCCAAGTGGAGATATGGGACGCAACAAAAACACAAGCTCTGATAGGATGCATTTGTTTGCAATGGCAGAAGAACTCTTGTTTTGGCACAGCTGCATACTCCACAAACCTTGCATTTTTTAAGATGAAGTGCCGGCGTGTGATAGTCATAACTTTTCTAGTAACTAATATTGCAGCAAAATATTTCTAATATTCCTGTGAAGCTATGCTTCAGATTGATGAACTTTTGAGGTGGCAGCATATATGAAATGAACAATACCTAATTACTTTATATATATATATATATATATATATATATATATATATATATATATATACTCTTGTACAGGATTGTGAGTTCAAAAGTTCAAATTCTGACTACTAATATAAAGTTAATCAAAGGCTAGCAAGCTGGCATTCCCTCTTGCCGTTTAAAGTGGTTGGAGATGAGATATTTGCCTTGATGAATAAAAAGTTGTGCATGTTTCTTTCATTTTGATGAAGTTAACTAGTTTCCATGAAAGCTAGCAAATTAATGACCTTGTAGTCTAACTTATTCACTAATCATTTACTTATTTTGATAAATAAAAACCAAACTACCTTAGTATTGCTTGCACCACCATAGATTTCTGATGTCATCAGTGATGTAATATGTGAGGACATAAGTAGTGAATCATAGCTGTTAAAGTCATACTTAGGTCAGCTATGCATGACTCGTGAATTTTAGTGATTTGTTTTATATTTAAACGTTAGGTTTCTTTTATAATGAGCAGATCTAAGTATAACTCCACTTAACGTTTGTTCTCTTCAGTGAATTTCTAAGGTTTTATTGTAAGTCAAAATCTTAACTAACTTACTAAGATATGACGCATTTGTAACCTTTGTTTTTTTCAGTGAATCTTGTGCTATTTTTAACATAAAGTAAGATCTTATAACCATACCTTTGCATCCAGGCCTTGCATTCAACTGCCCAAGGACAGCCAACAGGCCACAGACCCCCCCACTCCACATGTTATTTAAAAAAAAAAATCTTGGTCTTCCCGCTGGAGCATAGGAGTCTATGCTGACTCCAGTGAGAGTCCTGTGGGTCCACACATGGGCTGCACTGGCTCCAGCGGGACTTCTGCGAGAGCTGTCAAAGACTCCTGTAAGAGTTCCATGAAACAGGTGAGCTAAAAAAAAGTGTGGGGTCTCTCTTGGACGGCCTTACAAAGGCCAGGATGTCAATGAACTCCAATCCTGTGCCCTTAAATATTTTTTTGAAACTTACTTCACAACACAGGGACCGCGATCCTGTATCTTGTAAAGGTGGCTGCAACATTTTTTCTCCATGCTGCAGTCTGCCAATCAAGTTCCTTGGTACTACAGGACTGGCCGACAGAGAGAAAAACCCTTGTGACCAATACGCTTGCTCTATTTTTGATACGTTTTGACTCCCTCAGGGCTTCTGTAGGACCAATCGTCCAGTTATCTCTATATTTTTTCCTTAGTTTTTCAAACATGGCTAAACCGGTTTACACCAAATCACAAAAAGCATTTTTTTCTGGGAAAATATCTAGCTTTCTCCCCAATATGGTGTAATTCGGTCCAGCATTTTTTTTCTCCATAGTTGCCTAAATTTCCCTGTGGAAATTACATGGGACAAGAGTGTTTTGCACCTCCCTTTTCAGTCCCCAATTAACGTCCCAGCAAGGAGCTGAGGAGGCAAAACATTGTTGGGGACAATTTTGTGAAGTTTTGTCAATCACCAATTGTCATTGTGCAATATAAATTAATATGTATAGGGTTTCTGGTGACATCATAAATCACAATGCTGAAGTTCTTTCTGAATGTCACCAGAGCATTGTGATGGCAAAAAGGACCATATGACAAATATAACAAATTATTTATGTTTTATATTACAAGATTATTTCTGGGTAGCTAGCTGGAAAAAAACTGTTTTCTTCAATTGCAGCTATCAGATGGGCATTGATTGAAGTAAGAATCTTTAACTCTTATGCAACTTTTGCAAATACATTTTTGATGAGACAACGGACTATGGTAGGGGACAGTAGATTGATCAGTTTGTGGCAACACAACCGTATAGTAAGGAATTTACCAAGTTCACCAAATTATTTTCAACATAATTTGAATACATAATTGCAGATTTCTGAATAAATGTTGTTTTTAGTTCAGATGGACCAAAATAAGCCTGCCAGAGAGTTTGCTAAATAATTTGTGTTTTTGCTAACTAATTTAGATAAACTTGAATCTTGCCACAAAATGTAGTCTTCATTGCCACATAACCCACTTCCCTGTAAAATATAGGCTTATATCCCCTGAAAAAAATAAAGGTTAAAGTGATGTTATAGTTAGGAATTGTAATATTATCTTACTTTAAATTTAAAGATACTTTAGAAAAAAACAAAGCTTAGAGGGAACATAGGGCCATATTTATACTTTTCGACGCACAACTGCGCCAACGCAGTTGTGCGTCAAAAAAGTTAACGCCGGCTAACGCCATTCTGAAGCGCCATGCGGGCGCCGTATTTATTCAATGACGTTAGCCGGCGTTAGCCGGCGGCGCTGCCTGGTGTACGTAAAAAAAAATGACGTACACCAGACAGCGCCGGCATAGGGGAATATGGAGCTTGGGCGCCAAAAAATGGGGCAAGTCAGGCTGAGGCAAAATTATCGCCTCAACCCGATTTGCGCCATTTTTTTCGACTCCCAACCCCCATTGAAATGACTCCTGTCTTAGCAAAGACAGGAGTCATGCCCCCTTGCCCAATGGCCATGCCCAGGGGACTTCTGTCCTCTGGGCATGGTCATTGGGCATAGTGGCATGTAGGGGGGCACAAATCAGGCCCCCCTATGCCACAAAAAAAAATATATATATACTTACCTGAACTTACCTTATGTTCCCTGGGATGGGTCCCTCCATCCATGGGCGTCCTCCTGGGGTGGGCAAGGGTGGCAGGGGGGGTCCCTGGGGGCATGGGAGGGCACCTCTGGGCTCCTTCCGAGCCCACAGGTCCCTTAACGCCTGCCCTGACCAGGCGCTAAAAAAACACGCAAAAGCGGCTGGACGTCATTTTTTTGGACCCGCCCACTCCCGGGCGTGATTTTTGCCCGGGAGTGTAAATACGGCGCACATGCCTCGGAGTAAATTTTTTAGACGGGAACGCCTACCTTGCATATCATTAACGCAAAGTAGGTGTCAACGCTAAAAAATGACGCAAACTCCATGGACTTTGGCGCTAGACGCGTCTAACGCCAAAGTATAAATATGGAGTTAGTTTTGCGTCGGAATTGCGTAAAAACAAACAACGCAATTCCGGCGCAAACAGAGTATAAATATGCCCCATAATGTTTTAAAATAACAAAACCAGTAAAACTCACCAGGTATAGTTATATCACGTAACTATGCCCTGTGCCCTAAATTAACTATTTATCACCACCACATAGCTATAGTTAGGTCAGAGTTATCATAGGAAGAGCATGTCTTTGTTTCTTTAATAACTTTTACAAATCTGCACAAAGTAATCTAAGAAAAAAGTAATCTATCTTGGCTCCTTCAAGGAAAGCTTTGTGCTGGTTTATCAGACAGGGTCAAGAAAAGGGGTGGGGTGGTTCGGGGGGTCCCAAAAAGTGAATTCCCATTTTGAAAAAAAATATTAGGGTTTAGTCATAGGCCATGCACAGAGGGATTGGCTATCTGTAGTGTGTTTGGGTGCAGGGCTATACCAGCAGTGCACACTACTTACCAAGGGTTATGACAGTGGTGTCATCAATGATGCTACTTCACACACATATCATCAATGAAATTATCAGTGATGTCACAGAACAGTTAATGAGTTATGTTATGCAATGTCATAAGAAGAGCATGAAGAGGGCACGAAGTTCAGTTTCTTCTGTTAACTAGAACTGGCGAATTTCAATGATTTCTTGAGTTTAAAATATGAAGTGCCTCATTATGAGTTTGGTGGTGCCACCATGGGAACACCAAACTCCCTGGGAGGACACCACTACAATAGTGGTGACGTTCCCCCCAATAGTATTAGAATGTTCCCGCTGTGCTGACCAGCGGGATCATTGTAATACGAGTTCCCGCCGGGCTGACAGGCAGGAACAGTGTTAGGATATTGGTCTCGGCTCCTTTAAGGGGGCCGAGGACAATATCCTAACACTCCGCACCCTGGAAATGCACACTGGCTGCAAAGCAGACAGTGGGCATTCTGACAGAGCTGGGCATGGGCAGTGCAGGGGCCCCCCTGAGGCCCCTGGCACTGGCTTTCCATCAGCCTTTTCTTGGCAGTGTCCCCAACATGCAGAGGTTGGCAGAGAGAGGGGCTGTAATCAGCCAGGTGGCTGAGTTCATTGCCGCCCTAGCTGGTTACAAGCCCAAACGCTGTCATGACATGGGGAACCATTTTCCATGGGGGTTGGGGGTCGTGTGGCAGATCTGTCCACCTGGTTTGCAATTGGACTGTCAGACCGCCAAAGTTGTGGCGATCTGACTGTCAGTGCAAGTGTTGCACTCCTTGGACCACCACAACCGTAATGAGGCCCTGTGTTTTAACTGGCATTTTCACGTAACAGTAACATGACTGTTTTTTTCAGTGACTTTCCAAATTTTTTAAAATGAAAAAGTGAGGCATTATTACCATCGCCAACTATAGCGTCACTTTAATCTTGTTGTTTTCAGTGATTTTTTTCTTAACATAAAGTATCATTTTATTGCCATACTCAACTGTGCTAACCATCTGCAGATGTTACCTTGAGAACTGTCATCTCCATGAATTTTCTGCAGTATGAAATATACAAAGGGACATAGTTACAAGAAAGTGGCGCACCAGTCCAAATGCTCCACTTTTCTTGCGTCACCCCTACCTCACCTAACCACACCACAGTTGCGCCGTATTTACAACACAGCAGCCATGGCGGTCATTAGACAATAGCATCAACATTCTTAATGCTATTGTGGTGCTTTGCTGAACTAGCATCAAAAATGTTGACACTAGTTCAGCAAAGCACAGGGAGGCCCATTAATTAAAATGGGTGCATCATTTTAAAGCCAGCTCTGAGCAGGAGTTAAAAATGATGGAAAAAATTGCACAGTGAAATGCTGTAAATTTAGGGGCATATTTATACTCCGTTTGCGCCGGAATTGCGTCGTTTTTTTTGACGCAATTTCGACGCAAAACTAACTCCATATTTATACTTTGGCGTTAGACGCGTCTAGCGCCAAAGTCCATGGAGTTAGCGTCATTTTTTAGCGTGGACACCTACTTTGCGTTAATTATATGCAAGGTAGGCGTTCCCGTCTAAAAAATCGACTCCGAGGCATGTGCGTCGGATTTATACTCCCGGGCAAAATTCACGCCCGGGAGTGGGCGGGTAAAAAAAAATGACGTACGGCCGCTTTTGCGCCGTTTTTTAGCGCCTGCAAAAGGCAGGCGTTAAGGGACATGTGGGCTCTGAAGGAGCCCAGAGGTGCCCTCCCATGCCCCCAGGGACACCCCCTGTCACCCTTGACCACCCCAGGAGGACACCCAAGGCTGGAGGGACCCATCCCAGGGACATTTAGGTAAGTTCAGGTAAGTGTTTTAAAAAAAAAAAAATTGTGGCATAGTGGGGCCTGATTTGTGCCCCCCTACATGCCACTATGCCCAATGACCATGCCCAGGGGACATAAGTCCCCTGGGCATGGCCATTGGGCAAGGGGGCATGACTCCTGTCTTTGCTAAGGCAGGAGTCATTTCTATGGGGGTTGGGAGTGAAAAAAAATGGCGCAAATCGGGTTGAGGCGAAAAAATTGCCTCAACCTGACTTGCCCCATTTCTTGACGCCCAAGCCCCATATCCCCCTACGCCGGCGCTGCCTGGTGTACGTCGTTTTTTTTAACGCACACCAGACGGCGACGGGGGCTAACGCCGGCTAACGTCATTCAATAAATACGGCGCCCGCATGGCGCTTCAGAATGGCGCTAGCCGGCGCTAATTTTTTTGACGCAAAACTGCGTTGGCGCAGTTTTGCGTCAAAAAGTATAAATATGGGCCTTAATTGCCACATTTTTTCGGTCCTCCCTGCGTCGAAACGGCTCCCATGCATACAATATACCTGGAGCATGCATAATGTGGCACAAGGGTTTACAAAATAGTGCAATTCAAGCATTGAACCACTTTGTAAATGCGGTGCAGAAGAAAGGCCTTCTTTACGCCGCCTCAGCAAAAAAGAATTATGCTAGGGCAGTGCATGTGGCACTAGGGACTTATAAATATGCCTCAAAAAATCTTAACCTCAATTTCTCGAAAAATACTGAACAAATTTACACCACATGCAAAAAAGTATGCTTTCTGCAGAAGATCTAGCTTTCTGCCACAAAGGATGTAATTTAATTCAGCCATTTTTGCAGTATCGCAGTTCAATTTTCCTATGGGAAAATGCATTTTTGGAGCCCCACTTTTTCTTGACTCCCTCATGATGGGCCTTCTTGAAGCATTCGATGAAGGAGCAAGGGTGAATCTTTCTGACTATAACTACCCAGGGGGATACAAATACCCACCGGGTAATATGTGCTATATATATCTATCTCCAAATTAAAGATACACCGGGACACAACACTGGTTGTTTACAGTGTTTTAATGGAGGCTTCTTTCCATTGCCTTTTGGCCAAGCCGGGCTTCGATCACAGGTATATATATATATATATATATATATATATATATATATATATAAATATATATATGTATATAGATCCATGGCAATAGTTTTATTGCATCGTATACAGCTGCAACCTTGCAGTGCAGTCTCTCATAATATTGGAACACCATATATTCCCAAACAACAGGACAACACAGGATCAATCCAGCAATTTATTGGGCAAAAGTGCTACAACAGGATGTCAACGTGTTAAACAAAAAAGTTCACCGCACTCCAAAAGCTCCAAAATTGCAGTCTTTATTAATGGAATTAAGCAACTACCTTAATTCCATTAATGAGGACTGCAATTTTGGAGCTTTTTGAGTGCGGTGAACTTTTTTGTTTCACAATATATATACATATATACATCTATATATATATATATGTATATATATATATATATATATATATATATATATACATATATATATATATATATATATACCTACTGGTGGTTGCCAGAAGGTAGTTAGAAATAGGACCTAATTTCCATAGAAAAAGCTTTTTTTGACTTGGCTACGTCTTTTGCGCCATTTGACAAATCTTCACAAACGTTTCCATAAAAAAGTGTAATGGTGATTCCTGTTGCGCATGTAAACTTTTTGGGTGATACATCAAGCGGGGTCGAAAAAAGGGGGTGTCCAAAAAGTTGTGTTTCTTATGTTATTTCCCATAGTCCATTTAGACGCAACTACTTCCCAAACTGCTGGATGGAATTACACCAAATTTGGCAGAAAGCTAGCTTTCGGTACGCAGATAGTGCTTTTGGTTATTTGGTGTAACTCCATTCAGTTGTTTTTGAGAAATGTAGGGAAATCCAAATTTGTACATCTCTGGCCGCAGCGACTTCATAATTATTTTGCAAGTATTTCATGGGAATTTGCAAATTTTCACATATGCGCATGCAAAAAGAAGCACTGTAATTGACTGACCGCAACCTGACTACAAAGTTGCCGCCACCATTTTATTTTACAGTCGCCAGGGGTGAAAATCCCAATTGAAAGTGGCATAAGGGGTCAGGGTGAAGGTGCCCTGACCCCATGGGCTTTAGGGACAAATTATGGGTTTATAATAATTTTGCATCAGCATGCGCAATATTCATGAAAATTAGGAAATGTAAAGAATTTTCTCGAATTATTTGAAAAATATTAGCAAATATGAAAAAATCGGAAAGAAAAACCACAGACTAACATAAACTAATACATTCACTCATACATGTACTCACAAACTCATGTGCCCCCTCAGACACCATGTACCCACTCATAGACTCACACACCCACTTTCAGACCCACTCAGACACTCACGCAGTCACTCACAGATCCACTGAGAGAGAAAGGCCCTTTGGCCAACCTGCACTGCGCATGGACAAAGGCCATCCACGGTGTGGGGTTGGGTGGGAATTCACTGAAAAAAACAAAGGTTACAGGGACATTATAGTTAGGTTCTGACCCATACAAAACCATAGAAATTCAGCAGGTACAGTTAGAGTTCTTTCAAGTAACTATATCCGATGCCCTAAGGTAGCTATAACTTGCGCCTTCACCATGCACTGCTAATTACCATACAAATTATGGCACTCATGACTTCTTTGTAACATCATTGATGATATCAATGTATTATTTGTGTAAAATGTTTGCTGAAAAAACTGTGCATGGAAGGGGCGCAAGTTATAGTTACCTCAGGGCACAAGTTACAGTTACTTGAAGAAACTATAACTATAACGAGTGAATTTCTATGGTTTGGTATGCTTAAAATGTGAGCCTAACTATAACTACCATGTAACCTTTGATTTTTAAGTGAATTTCTATGTTTTTTAAATTCTGTTTCCTAACTATATATATTCCAAAAACAAAGAAACAAAGGTTATAGGGACATTAAAGTAAGGTAGTTGGGATCAGAATTTACACACACAAAACCATAGAAACTCAGCTGTTAGAGTTATTTCAAGAAACTATAACTCATGCCCTAAGGTAACTATAACTGGCGCCTCTGCCATGCTGAGTTTTTAGAACAATAGTTTTCTGCAGATGTCGCAAGTACATTATCAATGATGTCATAGAATATGAAATTACTGATGTAATATGTTGGGTAATTAGCAGTGCATGGCACAGGCGTGAGTTATAGTTACCTTAGGTCATGAGTTATAGTTGCTTGAAATAACTATAACAGTGGAATTTCTATGGATATGTGCACGTAAATTCTGCTTCTAACTATAAAGTCCCCGTAACCTTTGTTTTTTAGTGAGGTTTTTTAAATGCTAATTCCTAACTATAATGCCCCTGTTATTCAGTGAATTTCTAGGTACAAAAAACGAGGGGAAAAGCAAAGAGAAAGCAGTGAATAATAGGGAAAATGAAAGAGATGGCACACACAAAACAGAGAAAAAGCAAGGAGAAAGCAGAGAAAATGAGGGAAAAGCAAGGAGAAAGCTCTAAAAAATCAGGGGAAAAGCACAGGGAAATGAGTGAGAGAGGGAAAATCAATGAGAAGGCACCAAAGAATGGAGGAGGGGGAGCAAGGAGAAAACAGTGAAAATGAGAGAAAAGCAAGAAAAAAGCTCTAGCAAGTAGGGGAAAAAACACAGAGAAATCAGGGAAAATGAGGGAAATGCAAGGAGAAGGCACCAAAAAATGGGGGAAAAAGCAAGGAGAAAGCAGTGAAAATGAGGAAAAAGCAAGAAGAATGTACACAAAAGCAGGGGAAAAAGCACTGAGAAAGCAGTAAAAATGAGGAAAAAGCAAGAAGAAGGCACAAAAACCAATAACATTGCAAGGCAGTGAAACAAAGAAAAAGCAAGGAGAAGGCACTCAAAAAATGGAGGAAAAAGCAAGGAGAAGGCACTGAAAAAGAGGGCAAAAAATCAAGGGGAAAGCAGTTAAAGCAAGGGAAAATCAGGAAGAAGGCACACAAAAATGGGGAAAAAGCAAGGAGAAAGCAGTGAGAACAAGGAAGAAGCAAGGAGCAGGCACACAAGAATGGTGGGGAAAGCAATGAGAAAGCTGTGAAAACAAGAGAAAATCACGGAGAGGGCACACAAATAATGGAGGCAAAATCAAGAAGACAACAGTGAGAATGAGGGAAAAGCAAGGAGAATGCACTGCACAAACAGACTGAAAAGCAAGGAGAAGAAAGGAGCAAGAGCGATGCAGTGGCACATTTTTGTAATGGATTTGTAAATCGACAGTGATTTTAAGGTAAAAATTAATTAAAAGCATTTTTGTCCCTCAGCGTTGTTCCTGTGGTACTCCACCATCAGGCCTAGGGGGTCAAGGTATTTCTACCGTGCCCCCTGATGTTTTTTTAAAACTTTTTTCTTGGAACTCAGACTCCTATTTAAAGTGTTGGCAGCCAATTAGAACTCAGCATGAGATCTGTCAGATCCGTACAGGATCTGCATCCCTAGATATCTATCTGTCTTTCCCTTTATTGTCTCCCAAACTACTGAATGGATTTAAACCATATCACAAAAAGAGATCTTTCTGGACCAAGATCTAGCTTTCTGCCAAATTTGATATAATTCTGTTCCGCGGTTCGGGCTATAGTCGTGGCCTAACTTTCTATGGGAAATAACATGGGCAATGCACATCTTTTGACCCCCCCGCCCTTTTCTTGGCCCCCACTTGACAGATCACCCAGAAACTTTCCATGCAGAACTAGACAACGTAGGACACTTTTTTTGTGGAAAAGTTTCAGAAAATTCATCAAATTGGTCCTTTCTATCTATCTATCTATCTATCTATCTATCTATCTATCTATCTATCTATCTATCTATCTATACATATATATATATTTATATATTTATATATATATATATATATACATGTATACGTGTGTATATATATTAATAGATATGTATGTATACATATATATATCCACATATCTGTAGATATATATATACACGTATATATATATATATATATATATATATATATATATATATATATATATACAATACATACAATAGATATGTGTGTGTGTATATATATATATATATATATATATACATATCTATATATATGTATATATATATATATATATATATATATAAAATATATATATACACACACACACTTCCTTGTGTGTTTGGAGAGGCACAAGTTTCCCGTAAAAACTAATATAATGATAACTGAGGCACAAGTGTAAGGTTTATTAGTGTAAGCTCTGGGTGGCAGTCCTTCCTTTGCAGTGTGATGTATACTGCTTGTGTCTATCAGCAAAACTGTTGAAAAGGATGCTTTATTTTATATGTTATGGTGCTAAGCTGGCCTTGTCCATGGTCTTCAACCACTAGAAAAATGTTGCCATTGAGTAGTTAGGCTATTCTCCGGAGGCAAATGAAGCTTGTCAAACAGTGTAGCCAGCTGAATAAATCCCTAACTTGACCATGTCTCAATGCTCTTTGATATCTTTCCTATCCGCAGGATCCTTCACTTCTGGTGTTCCTTGCAGAAGGGGTAGATTCTGTCCATTTGGAGCAACGGAGGAGCAGAGTTGTCCAGCTGGAACATACACCCCTCAGATGGGAGCATCAAGTAAGAAACAATTATGAGTCAATTTGGGGCCAGAGGCTATAAGGGGACTTTGTACAAATGGGATAGTAAAAATGGGTACTGCAGAGGTGGTAATGAGGTAGCAGCACTGATTAGGAATGAGATAAGGCAAGGCATAATATTCATGTAGCAGAAAAGGAATGGTAAGAGTGAATTATAGGATGTGACAAAGCTAAGGAAAGAGAATGAGAAAGGGAGAGAATGAGTAAGTGCATTTGAGGTTAGACTTGTTCCTGTTGTTGCAGAGGAAAGACATCCTTCTACTCTCAAGCACTTGTACAGCATAAATCAGGTATCAGCAGGTATGCTGTCAGTCTTTGTGACACCCAGATTACTTCATCATGAGGGCAAATGCCATGGTGCCATTTAAATAGGAGGCACAGAAGTTATCGGGAAGGGACATTATAAAGTCCAGAGAGGAAAGAGTGAGGAAACAAATGCAGGGGCCTCAACAGTCATGAGCCAAACTATTCCTCAAACAACACCTGGGAGTGGACCCAGAATGGCCAAGGACAGCACCAGGGCATCCAGTTTTGTAATGTAAGAAGACTGGATTGGTTGTGTGGTGACACAAGAGTAGACCTATGCAGCAGAAAGGAGGGAGGAGTGTTGTGACAGTCAACTTACAGATTTGAGGAGGCGAGCTGCTTCTCTGATCCGCAGAAAAGAAGATGATGAGGCGAAAGGGTGGGTGTGCTGAACCATAGACTAGAAGAAAAGTAATTAATGAATAACATCATGGATAACATGGAAAACAGCAGTGTGCTATCTCTAAAAACCAACACTAGAGAGGCATAATGACACAACATAACACACCGAAAGAAGGGGTATGTGTTCCAGGTACCATGGTGTGAGTGGAGATTATGGCAAAGTCAAGGACCTGGTTACCAGGACAGATGAGGAGGGAAAGGAAGGTTACCAGCTTTAAGTCTCAGCAAGGATTTCGAATAGAATGGATTTTAAGGTTCCTCAGATCACAGGTAATTAACACTGCTTGTCAGTTACAGATAGAGCAGGAGATGGTAAAAGAATATGAGGACGATGAACTAGACCGTGGTGGCAAAGGCGTTGAAGGACATGTTGCAAGCATCAGAGATAAGTCTGTTGCAGGCAGACACAAAAGCAGAAACAGAAAAATCGGGCACAGAGGTGGGTTATGCAAAAACAACAGCTATGCAGGTGGAAGCTGCACAGAGGTATGTCTGCCTGCTCACGATAGAATAGGTCATTGTAGGATGGTTGATAGTATGTTTCTGTTCTCATTCATGAACACAGCGTGGTAAGGGAATGAAGAAGGGAATATGGATTTCTGGCCACTCTTTGGTCAAACTATCTGGGATGCATTCAGCAAAAAAAAGATACATTGGAAACAATCGGACTCTTCAATTTAATTAATGCGGTTAAAGAAGTGGAAAGCTAGTACTGGGCATTAGCTGAGAACACCATAACACTTCAGTAGGTGGTACCCATGGTCGAGAATGATTTTTACTGGTTACGGAGTCTAATCAAGAGAGATGTATTTGAGATTTGAGATATGACCCATGAGTTTGTACATGGGAGTAGTATGGATTGTTCTTGCTCAAAGGGATTGTGAACCCTGCAGCAAATGAAAGAAATGAATTAAGGGATGACAGGAGCTTGTCGAATAAACGAATTTTGGTTGTTTGGATGCCAGAATATAATATTTACAATTCTGGATCAGTTTAGTCAAGATGGAATTAGGTGTCACGTCTAGGAGGTGAGATGTTTGAAATTAGTCTAAGGGAAGTAATGGTGCAGTTTTTAAGTTAAAACCTGAGGCTACGTTGGGTGGCATAGAAAGCACCATCCGAGAAGGATATTTGGGGTGTCTGTTATATTGCCAGATTATGAGAAGCTGCTTTAATATTTCAGTTAATACTCAGCTAATTTGCAAGTGATTGTAGGTATAGGAACGCTTTCAAGGTGCAGAAACACTGGTCAGTGGAGATGGTATACCGGACAGGCGAAAAGAAGCAATTAATAGCGCACGGAGTGAACTCAGTAATCCTCAGAATCTGGGAAATAAGTAGACCATTTTTCTATATTGGTTCAGTCTGGAGCATTTTTTGGGCTCATTTACTGTTCAGCAAAACGCAAAAATAGTCCTCTTGAAGCATTTTTTGGTAAAAGACAAAGAAAAATGTATGCTTTACACTACACAATACAAAAGACATAAATGCGTTCTTTAAGGTGAAATGTGACGGCACAGTGCTCGTAGAGGTGACATAATAAACAAAAACAGATGAAAAATACACGGAGAGCCAGATTTACAAGGACCTTGCGCCACATTAGCGTCATATTTTTATGCTAATGTGGCTCAAGGAGGGAATTTTCACCACGCCATATTAATAAAGTGGCACAATGCATGCATTGTGCCACTTTGTGACCCCTTGCGCCACATTATGCATGCGTCAGGCATAATGTATGAAAGGGGGGCGTTCCGGCATTACGGTGCCTGCATTTATGGTGTCACTTTTAACGCATGCTCAATGCAGGTTTTAAAGTGACACACTTATTGTAATCAATGGGCCTCCTTTCACTTTGCTGCACCAGCGTCAACATTTTTAACACTATTGTGGCACTAGTGTAAAAAATGTTGACGCTATTGTCCTAACGTGTGCCATGGTGCGCCGTATCGTAAATGCAGAGCAACCATGTTGTCATTAGGTGGCGGTAGGGGCACACAAGTAAAGTGGCACATTGGGACCAATGCGCCACTTTCTTGAAAATCTGGCCCAAAGTTTGTTGATAAAGACAAAGTAAATGGATGAAGGAAAACAGACAAATCACTGTTATGGCCATTTGTGATTGGAAAAATCAAGCTATTATTTATGTAGGTGTTGCCTTTTTAATCCATTTATAGATAATTTTAGATCTGGACCTTCATCAGGACAGGGAAACGGATACGCCCCAAACATTGGAAGAAAATTACAGTAAATGGTGTGTACATAGAAATTAGACATAGACAATAACTGTATACTGCTTGTGTCGCTTAACTCTAAGAAACATGTCATCAAGTAACCTCTACGTCAGTGGGACCACAATAATGGTATCTTAAAGGTTCATAAAGTCATTATAAACACCTCTGAAAACTGTGAAAAATCTGCAAGGCCAGTTAAGAATGAAGATAACTCACCAACTGCTATGTAAGTACCCCGGCCAAAGGACCTCCTCATTACTCTTTGGGTATAAGGAAAGAATCCCGAGTTCAGAGTGTGTGGTATTTCACGGTTGTATAAAGGAGCTGCTCAACGTTCCCGAGGTGCACGTTTAGCAAGTTGGGAGTGATGTGATACAGCGCCCCACTGCGAGTGAAACGTATATAAAACTCAAAGTTAAAGACACAGAAAGGGCATCTAAACAATGCAGAAATTTGAAGTGTTATGTAAAGGTGGTGAAGTAGTGCAGAGATACGTGAAAGGCCCACAGGCTCATTCTGATTCAAGAGTGTTAGTTCTACAAAATTAGTAAGTGATGCATCAACAAAACTTTATGCATACAGTTTCAAGCTCAGGCAGCTAGCCCACCCAGAGAAATAGAATGAAGAGGCCCAAGCAAGCTAACACTGATCCCAGATTGTGAGGATTACCATGTTCACCTCATGTGCTAAGACGGCCTTAGCACAGAGAAAGACAGGTAGGTCTCTAGAAGTTAAAGGTGCACTGGGAAGCCAGAGGCTCTGCTTCATAGTGCTCTGTTAGAACATTGATGTCTAAAACTACAAGCTGCAGCTCTCCAGGAGGGTGCTGTATATCATCATTTTAAAGTTAGTGGTACACCTTACCAAGCACAGTATGATTGACAGTGTGAGGCTTGAAGTATATCCAATCAAGCCGCTTGGTGATTGAATGTATTATGTTTTCACTAACAAGACACAGGGGATCAGGGATTCTACTGCAAATCATCCATTTCAGGAGTGCAATGTGACAGGTAGGTCTGGTGTCTCTTGTAGGGCAAGAAAAGAAGCTAAAATGATGATTGTTGCACTAGATGTTTCTCTCAATTGGATATTGATTCGATTACTAGACACCTTAACTCCATCCAATGCCTGGGGACCCCTGTGCCACTTTCTGGGAAAACTCTGTGCTCTTTCACTATCAGGTACTACTGCCAAGATTGTCCCCTACAGCCCTCTGTATAATCCACTGACCTGGCTAAGCACTGCTCATTTGCAATGCCAAAAAGAGGTAAAGTTCCACTCAGAAGTTCTTGAGGTTATCAAGTTCAAAGTTTATTGCATTGCTTATTCCAACATTTTACTTCCAAATGTTCCAAAAGAGTCACTTCATTTCCTTTAACGAAAGCAACATCCAAAATAATGGCGCAAGAAGAAAGAAGAGAGAAACAGCCAACACGTGTTTCGCCCCCTCTGGCATTATAAGCCGGGGCTTTCTCAAGGTTGTAGAGTCTTTTATATCGATTTGTATGATGCGAACGTCTAATATCTGTTTCAATTTCATGGAAAGGCACAATGGTGCCATTTGTTATGAAGAGAAATGGACTAGCTGAGGTTAGCTAGTGTTGACTGTTCGGATGGAAACCATTTAATGATTTTTATCGGTCCTCGAATTCAAGGAGATGCCAAGAACGGGTCCAAGATTAACCGAGATGCTGGTACGCTTCCAGTTTGCAGACACTGCTCATTTGCATAAGCCCCTTTCCTGACCCTGGTGTTTGCAGCCATGTCATCATCTAGAGAACCACAGGGCTCCAGGGG
The DNA here is from genome assembly GCF_031143425.1 of Pleurodeles waltl. Classification (NCBI taxonomy): domain Eukaryota; kingdom Metazoa; phylum Chordata; class Amphibia; order Caudata; family Salamandridae; genus Pleurodeles; species Pleurodeles waltl. The sequence continues at coordinate 1,135,506,419 of NC_090440.1, read as the reverse complement.
GATCTACCGTTTTTTGTTTATCCAAATCCGGGAATCAAGACTGCTCTGATGGACATAATCGGAAGACTTCTGGAAATGGCAGATCAAGGCCATGTGTAAGCTCTTGGTGCTGCTAAATATATCCACTGCTTTTGATATTGTTTACTATAAGCTATTGATTCAACAGCTGTGAAAGGCAGCTCTAATAGCAGATTGTGGGGTTCAACATGGAACCCCATTGTCACCAGTGCATGTTTATATATGATGTACAATACCACCCATTAACTTGTTGGTAGCCTTGACATGGACTTTTACATCTATTCAAAAGACATTGCAATGGTGGCCACAATTACTGGAAATACTGAATTTGAATCTGAAGAGTTGAATATGACCCAGATGAATGTACAACTTTGGATGCAAGAACGCTATTTGACAACAGTTACAAGACTTGGCTGAAGTTAGTGAGCTCCCAACAAGTGCTTTTGAACACAGTGATTTATCACAAATCTATTTGGATTGTAGAATCCATGGTTGAGCTGTCTAGAGGAGTTAGGGCCAGATGTAGGTAGGTGGCAAATTGCGAGTAGCAATTTCCGAGTCCGAGCGACTCGCAAATTGCAGTTCGCAATTTGCTATGCAGAAAGGTGTCTCAGACACCTTCTGCGACTCGCAATGGGGTCGCAAAGACCCACCTCATTAATATTAATGAGGTGGGTCGCAGTTTGCGACCCCATTGCGAGTCTGGGCACTCACGGGGATGGTGGCCTGCTGGAGACAGCAGACCACCATGTCCGTGACTGCTTTTCAATAAAGCAGTTTTTTTTTCCATCTGCAGCCTGTTTTCCTTAAAGGAAAACGAGCTGCACTTGGAAAAAAATACCGAAACCTTTTGTTTCGTTTTTTTTCAGAGCAGGCAGTGGTCCATAGGACCATAGGACCACTACCTGCTCTGAAAAAATATTTTTGTGATCATTCACAAATGGGAAGGGGTCCCATGGGGACCCCTTCCCGTTTGCGAATGAGTTACCATCCACTTCAAGTGGATGGTAACTGCAAGTTGATTTGCGACCGCTTTCGCGGTCGCAAATCAACTTACATCGCGTTGCGAGTCGCAAATAGGAAGGGAACACCCCTTCCTATTTGCGAGTCGGAAACGCATTTTGCGAGTTGGTTCTGACTCGCAAAATGCATTTCTGCATAGCATGAGGGCTTTTGCACCTCGCAAACGTCGTTTTTCGCCGTTTGTGATGCGCAAAAGCCCTGCTACATCTGGCCCGTAGATCCCTGGACTTTGCAATAGATGAACAATTAACTCTGAAAGTTATCAAATAATCTGAAAAGCGCATGCAGTAATTTCATCTGCATTTTGGCTAGGCAGACCTTATTTGTTGAACAATTCCAAGAGTTATATTAGGCATCCACCTGGAGTATTGAAATCCCCTATTTACCGGTGACTCCCCCAAAACATGAGTAGGTCCCAGTGCATCCAGTACCACATTGCCAGAGTGGTGCCAAAAGTGACTTACCATGAACATATAACTCCTCATCTAACAGACACTGGTAATGCCGTAGGTCTGATTTAGGACTGAAAGTGCCTCTTCAGTCTTAATAAGTTATCATAAATGTACTCTGTCATGTATCCCTTGCTTGGTATGGTAATTCCCTGTAACATAATACCTGTCTACAAGCATTAACGCAATGTACTGGCAATCCACCCTTAAAACCCTACTGGTGCTGGCATTTGTTTGTCAGAGTAAACAAGTCAGGCCTACTGCCTTAGTTACATATTTTCAGAAAAACAGATCAGGCGTATGACCTTGCTCAATGACTTGTCAGCAAAACTAACTCTCTCATGCTGTGTTAACCTTAAACTTCCTCACAAGGTACAAAGCAATTGTGTTTTAGCAGAAGCTTGCAACTTCCGCCCAATCAAAATTTGTACCAATAGTAAACAAAATGTGGGTTTTCACCAATGCTTCTTAAAGCTCTTTTTCTGGTGATCAGATAGGGTCTGGTGACTGCTGTGCCATCAGGCCAAGCCAGACATAGAAAGAAAAAAGGCTGTTATGGCTGCTCAGACTGCGAGTGTAACTCATCAGGCAATAACCAACCTTCTCAGATATTACATACAGAAGGCTCTGACCAACGGAATCATGGGTCTACTGCTCTTGTTCAGGTGTGATTATTAGAATCATTGGACACAAAACTGCCGGTGTCTCTCTATTTTCACAGGAGTGCACTCATTAGTAAGATGTTCCAGAATTAATGTAATATCCTCATACAAAACAAAGAAACAAAGAAAATTACGTTTAAGGATGGGTTTGAAGAATGGCTGTTTAACTTGACAACCACTGGTACTCTGTGCGCAGCACCTGAATATCTTATTTGGCGGTATGAAATGTTATAGCCTAAACTGTGCTTCACTGGATTAGACAGCATTAGTGGTTGTAACGGAGACTATGAAGACACATGCCTATGGTCTGAATTACAGGCTCTGTACTATTGGTCACTCTATTAGTGTGACATGGCCTACCATGCGGTGGCACATGGAACCCAGAGCCAACTAGTGAAGTACATGCGGCATCTTACATCACTGGGTAATTTTTATTTTAAAAAATGAATGTATTTGTGCATGTGAAGAAGGTAAATTCATAGCAAAAAATAAGAAAAATTAATTTCTGAGAAGCTAAAATATCAAAACACATTGAGGCCCATATTTATACTTTTTTGCGCCGCATTTGCGTAATTTTTTTATGCAAAGGCGGCACAAACTTACAAAATATAATTGTATTTTGTAAGTTTGCGCCGCTTTTGTGTCAAAAAAATGACCCACATGTGGCGCAAAAAAAGTATAAATATGGGTCTTATTGGTAAATCAAATTAATTTACTTCATTAATGTCAAAAATAGGAAAAGGCCCAAAACATTTGAAAATAAAAATTATTTACTAATACAAGCATCTGAAACAGAAATGCATTAAATTAGCAGTTTAAAAGAAGAGGAAAAGGATGAGAAAGACTGATGGATGTTGAGTACAAGGTGAAGCGGTAGGAAAAGGAAGAGGGCAGAGAAGGAAGTGCGGGAGGAACAAATTCTGTGATGAAGTAAGAGAGCGATGGAAACAGAGTGCAGAAGGAACAGGAAGAGTTAAGAGGAAAATGGTGACATTTTAAGAGAGCGAGAAAGGAACAGAGGAAGTAGGCGAGGATGGGAATCACTGAGGTGAAGTGAAGGGGAGGAAGACAGTAAAAGCATAAGCTTGAAAGATGAAGGAGAAGAGTGAGGAAGAAAGGAAAGAAAACAATTGAGGTCAAAAGGAATAGGACAATGGAGAATGAATTCGATGGTACAAGCATAGTGTATGATGAATTAAAATAACTAAAAGAACTGTGAGACTGATGGAAGAATGTGAGAAGTTGAAAAAGAGATGCAGAAATCGGTGATGGGAGCAAAGTGAGAAAAGTAGTTTAGTTCATAGACAGAGATCAGAAAATTAATGCATAAAGATAGTTACACAGCAATAGAGAATGCTTGCCTTGAAACTCTGGTTCCTTTTCACAAAGGTAAATAAATATACGTGTGTTGATTTACTAATGTGTGAATTTACTACTGCACCTACTACAGTGGACGTTGCTGATCTGCAGTGTTTTTCTTCCAAGGATTAATTATTTATATAGGTTTTAGTGGAGGCTGAGTACTTTGCACTTTCGTATATATGCTTATTATGACCGTTGTCATTCAGGACTTTGGTGATGTCGGCTTGTGCTGTTCTGCTTTAGCATAGACACTTTGTAGAGTTTTAATGAGTAGTTTTAAAAATGATGTTATTATTATAGAGTATTTTTGTGAGTTAAATCAAAGCAGGGATTGCAGCTTACTGACTCCTCAGTGGGCAACTATAATTGCAACATTCATCTTGGGCTGATGGGATCATTAGCTAGAGGCTTGTTGCATTGCTTGTCTAAAGAGGGATCAGTCGTATACTCCAATGTGCACAGAATTTCACATTGTATGCTTATTTCATTATAACGTGTATGTTTTTATTAACGGTCATAAAATCTACTTACTTACTACTACACTTTGGTGTAAGTCTACCATTTTTTGCTAATCACCATTTCCGACTGTAGATTTAAATCTAATTGCAGACATAGGTGTCTACACTCTTGGTAGAGCCTCAAACAACAGGGTTTAAGTCTGTAATGTTACTACTTTACATAGGGAGGTGAAGATCTCTGCTACTCAGCCAGAGATCTTGCTAAGGCAGAGGTCTTCAAACAGTTTTGTTTTAAGTCCTCCTAAGCAAATGTTTTAAAGTTGGCCCCCCTCCAAAGATTTATGGCAAGAATAGGGAGAGAGGGATGGGAAGGGCTGACCCCTAGCACGGTGCATAGGAGGTCATAGAACATCCAGCTTATCCTCTCACTGTCCGAGGACTCTACGCAAGCCAAGAGGAATTTCCACAACGGGATGAGAGCAGTCGCTACCTGGATGGAGGCCAGATGCCTCAAGCTCAACTCGGACAAGTCAGAGATCCTCATGATTGACTCCATCCCTTCTGCCTGGAACGACTCCTGGTGGCCCACTGCTCTGGGTAACGCCGCACCACCACTGACCATGCGTGCAACCTGGGTTTCTTCCTGGACTCATCTCTATCGATGACCCGCCAAGTTAACGCCATCTCCTCATAAAGCTTCTTCACCCTCCGTCTCCTGCAGAAGATCTTCAAATGGAATCCCCTGACACAATAGTCACCCACGCACTCATCACCAGCAAACTGGACTCATACCGCCGAGAGACAGCCTGTGTGGTCCAAAGTTTGGTCCAAACACCTCTGGCCCTCTTTGAAGTTCATGGAGGGACCTTAACATTTCATCCAGCTCATAATCGAGCTGGTGGCAATGTGTCGGTGGGGTGGGTGCAGCAGCACCCGTTGCGCATTCTACTGCCCGTACTTTGGGTAGTGAAATGTGCGATGGGGCTGTGCATGGGAGCCCCGCACTGCCCACGCCAAGTGCATGGGCAGTGCAGGGGCCTCCAGGGGCCCCCGACACACCCTACTGCAAGCCTTTCCATGGCGGTAGAATCGCCATGAAAAGGCTGGCAGTATGGGCACTCGTAATCCCCAGGGCACCGCTGCCCTGGCAGATTACAACCACCAGGACCGTCAGGCTGCCAGCAACCTGGCAGTGCCAGCGATCAGATCGTGGCGGCCCCGCCAGGTCGTAATGTGGCGGTTGGACCGCCACAACCGCAGCGGACCAACCACCACCGTGAGTCTGGCGGTCTCGAGACTGCCAGACTCATAATGAGGGCCTATATGTGAGACTTATAAAAGTGCAAATATATCAAACCAAAAAAGAAATTGACCAAAAAGGGTCATGCCAAGGCTGCAAGCGTTGTCTGTAGGCGTTGGAGTGGCATTGAAGAAGTTGGTTCTGGTGGTGGAAGGGTCTTCAGTAAGTGAGAGGATCAGTTGAGTCTCCCCTGCGTGGTAAACGATTCCTGGAAGGACATCTCCATGTAAACAGATGTCGAAGTGGACGGGATCTATGGAGACCTACATGCCCCATGCCTTCTAAATTTTACAAAAGCAGTTCCCGTACTGTTTGTTAAAAAAACAACCACCCTGCACAGTTATTGTGTCCCTTAAAGTGCCTCTGTGTAAAAGTGAAGGGAGGGCGGGGTTGGAGTGGGGAGGAGTTTTCCTGTGCTGTGAAGCTCCCGGAGGAACAGAGAGTGAAGGAAGAAACAGGCTTTCTCACGACAATGCCTTTTACCTGAAAAAATGCAAATGTTAGTTAATCATGAAATGTAAAGGCTGCTTAGGTGTCAGTATAGGCTTTAATTCATGGAATCACTTGAAGATTCATGGTGACAATGAGGTATTTTTTTATATATTTAGGGCCAGATTTACAAGGCCCTAGCACTTCCTTGTGCCACATTAGCGTCATTTTCTTTACTCTAATGTGTCTCAAGGAGGCAATTTTTGCTACACCATATTAACAAAGTGCATTGCGCCACTTTGCAACCCCTTGCCCCACATTATGCCTGCATCAGGCATAATGTATGCAAGGGGGTGTTCCGGTATTAGGAGGCCCGCAAAAATGGCGCAGTAAAATCTACAAGATTTCACTGTGTCATTTTTGGTGTCATTTTTAACGCCTGCTCAATGCAGGTGTTACAGTGACACTCTCATTGTAATCAATGGGCCTCCTAGTACTGTACTGCACTAGCGTCAACTTTTTTGATGCTAGTGTAGAAAAGTGCCACAAATTTAGACGCTATTGTCCTAATGTGAGCCATGGCATACAGTATTGTAAATACAGCACAACCATGGTGCTGTTAGGTGGTGGTAGGGGCACGCAAGAAAAGTGGTTCATTGGGACCAATTCACCACTTTTTTGTAAATCTGGCCCTTAATGTCAGAGTGTTATAAAGTGAGTTCTAGAAAGTGTATTTTTAATAAACACACAAATGTTTGCACTAGGTATAGTACCTATTACTAAAATACATACTTTGAAAACACTTGTTTTTATCTTAAAACAGCAAATCATTTTGAAGCAGCCTTCCTTATTTTGTGTGTAATACAATTAAAAAATAATAGCTTGCATATTCACAGTGCTTTATGCACCAGAATGGGAACTTCTGCCACTATAAATACACAAGTCACTATTCACCACATCTGTAGTGGTCACATAACCCAAAAGAAATTTCATAGTAAAAGAATGTATTTTCATTCGATTAACTTAATTTGCATTATTTTCAATTTAAGATTTCTGCCTTACTTTCTATACAGTTAACTGAAAGTGAAAAAAAAAAAACACTTGAAGAATATTTTGTTCTTTTTAACCATGTTTGTGACCCTGCCATCACCTGAGTGTGGTTTTGGCAGGGTCCCCCAGTGGCACTTAAAAAAAGAATACTTAAATGTACTTACCTATACTTACCTGGGATGGGGTCCCCCATCCTCCGGTGTCCCTCTGGTGTGGGTGGGAGTGTCCCTGGGGAGTTCCACCATGAACATAGGCCCACAGGTCCCCTAAAGCCTGCCCTGACCCAGGCGTTTATTTGACCCCTCCTCCCCTCCGTGCGTGATTTTAGCGTGAGGGGATAAATATGGCGCTAAGGCCATAGAGTCATTTTTTGCATGGGAATGCCTACTTTGCATCTCATTGACGCAAAGTAGGTTTCATAAATGACTTTAACTCCATAAATTTGGCGCTAGATGGGCCTAGTGGCAAATTATAAATATGGAGTTAGTTTTGCGTAAAAAAAATGACACGGGGCGTGTCCAAGATGGCGGAGCGCTAGGACGTGTCCGCGAGCCCTCCGCCGCCTCGATCCTGGAAAGTGCCTCGCGGCCCGAGGGGGGGAAGCCTGGAGGCTCCCCCCGCACTGTGAGGCGCCCCCGGGTGCTTTGACCCGCTCGGCTGCGGCCGGGTCCTGGTTTCGTCGCTCCCGCAGAGAGAGCTGGGCTCGGCCTCGTGGACAGGGTGGAGCCGCGGCGCGGGAAGCGGCCTGGGCCGCCGGGCGGGCCTCTCCTCGACGGCCCCTCCGGGCATGGTGCTGTGGTCCTGAGGGCCTGGGGGCTCGCTTGGGGCCCCACAGCAGTTGTATTGCGCTGCAGGACCCGGCGCCTGGAGTTTTGAGCACCCGGAGGCGAGGGCGCTCATTGGTGTTCGGCTGGACCGGGAGAGATCAGCAGGGCCTCCTCATACTGGCACCTTGGAGTGGGGCCGTTTGAAGTGCTGGGCCCCAGCAGAAGGTACGGGCCCAGAAGCTTGGACTCCGGGCTACTTTGCTCCATTAATTGAACATTTGACGAGTGTGGCCTTGCAAATTTTTGGAAGGGCGCCAGGAGCGGACTGTTGCAAAGGATGGCTACTAGGGATCGGACCTGAGCGCGGCCCCGGCCAGTGGGGCGCATACTGACCGGCCCCATACAGAAACCTTGGAAGCTCGGCGGTAGAGGGCCGGCGGGGCGTGACCGAGCCGGCGTACCATGGCGGCATCAAAATCCAAACGCGAGCGCTCAGTGAGGGAAATGCTGGCAGGGACGCGCCTGACACCTGGTACAGTTGCAGAGGACCTACCTGAGACGAGGGCCCTGGAGAGTCGCGTAGAGACAGAGCCAGAGGAGAGCTCTCCCGTTACGAAAGACTTTCTGACATCCCTGTTTGAGTCGCTACGAAGAGACATCCAAGAGCTGCGTAGGGACATATCAAAGGAGGTGAGGGAGATACGAGGAGAGGTTACCTCATTGGGTGAACGTGTATCGCAGCTAGAGGACAATGAGATCCCGCGCGGTAAAGAGGTGGCGGGCCTAAAACAGGAGGTAGTCCGTCTCCGAGAGCAGCAAGACCTCCTCCAGATGGCGGTTGAAGACTTGGAAAACCGCTCGAGGCGACAAAATATTCGTATTAGAGGGGCTCCGGTTGGTGTTGAAAAAGAGGACATCGGGGTCTAAGTGGTGGACCTGTTTCGCTCCTTGTTTGGTACAGACGAGACACAGGAGGTAGTCCTGGACTGGGTACATCTGGCGGGGCGCGCCAGAGGCCCTGGAGACCGCCCTCCTGACATTTTAGCCTGTCTCCACAACTTTGTCCTGAAGGAAAAGATCCTACAGCGGGCCCGTAACCTCCAGAGTGTCCACTTTCGAGGGCATGAACTCCAGCTATTCCATGACCTATCGGTGTGGACTTTGCAGAGGCGGAGAGAGTTCAGACAGATCACGGAACACCTGAGAGCGCACAATGTGTCCTATTCCTGGGGCCATCCATTCCGCTTGGTCTTCTGCTGGGAGGAGCAGCTCCGGCAGGTGAAATCCGTCTTGGAGGCTAGCCGCGTCCTGGGTCTGGAGGACATAGGCAGGGAGGCGAGTGAGGGGGTGGCTCTCCCAGAGGGGGGCCCCCCTCGTTGGCAGAGAAAAGAGAAGAAAAGGAAGCTGCAGCGCCCAACGGCCTCGGAGCTGAGGTCGGAGAGAGAAGCCGCTTTGAACAATGTGGCCGCTGGAACTTCGGCCTAGCTTGGACACCTGGGGGCGCCCGGGATTGCTACTGGCCGCATTGCTAACATCATGCTGATCGTTGAAGAGGGTCGAGGTGGCGGGGGCAGTGGACTTGATCATCGGATCTGGTTGGATATACTTCCCAGTGGAAACTGCACCTCGCGAGTATCGACAACCGAGGACTTCTGTCTTCTATGCACCTGTTGTGCTTATTAGTTGCTTGTTGTTGGGTTTCCCTGCGATGCTGGCTTTTGGTGGAGATACCCTTGGGCCTGAGTGCTCTGGGTGGTTTAGATTTTAATGTCGGGGGTAGTCCTCGGCTGTGCCCCTGACTCCTCTGCTTGCTCCCCTCAGAATAGGCTATGACCATTAAATGTTTAAGTTTAAATGTGAGGGGGCTCAATAACCCTACAAAGAGGCTAGCTATCCTATCAGCTCTAGAGAGATTGGGGAGTCATATATGTCTCTTGCAGGAGACGCACCTGGTCTTTAAAGATACCTACAGTATGAGCTCTAAGTGGTTCCCCAGGCAGTTCTGGTCCTCGCTACCGTCAATGCATGCAGGGGTGGCGATACTGTCACGTTCATTTCCAGGGGAAGTGATTTCAAAGCTGCACGAGGTTCCAAGGAGGCTCTTGGCCATTAGGCTTAGACTGGGGGATTTCTCCTTCACGATCGCTTTCCTCTATGCACCTAATTCCCAACAAGAAACTTTCTTGAGACTGTCTTTGACTCCGCTGCTCCAATCCCCTGATGGTGCTGTATTGCTGGGGGGGTGACTTTAATTTGGTGATGGATGGGGACTTGGACCGCTCAGGTCACCCAAATGGGCAGACGGGGTCTCTGTCGGATGCAGGACGGCAATCGTTGAGTGAGTGTGGTCTAGTGGATGTGTGGAGGAATGCGCACCCCTCGCTGAAGGACTACTCCTTTTACTCATCAGCAACCAAAACATATGCTAGGTTGGACCTCTTTCTGGCATCTCAGGAGCTTCTCTCCAGGGTTAGAGATTCGGTGATTGAGCCGCGGGCCCTGTCAGATCACGCCCCAATTATAATCGAGATCCACATGGACATGGAGAGGGTTGGTACATCGGGATGGCGATTTAGGGATTCGATGCTTCAGAACGCTGCAACGGTAGAGGCATTCCGAAGGGCAATAACAGACTACCTTAGCTTTAACGATGACAGGATAGTAAGCATTGCAACACTGTGGGAGGCACTGAAGGCTGTCTTGAGGGGTGAAGTGATGTCCCTTTCTTCTGGGGACAATAAAGCAAGGAGCCGACTTAGGGGGGACCTAGAGCAGCGAGTGAGGGTTTTAGAGCGCTCTCATAAACACACTGGTGCTCCTAGAATATGGCATGAGCTTGAGAAGGTGCGAAAGCAGCTGAGGAGACTGGACTGGGACAGGGCAGAGTACGCGGTAGTCCGCCTCAAACATAAGTACTATGTAGGAAGCAATAAGTGTGGGAAGTTGTTGGCGCATAGGTTGAGAGCGCAGCGTGCAGCATCAATGATAAAAATGGTGCGCTCCCCATCTGGAACAGAAGCACACACGAGTAACCAAATAGCGCAGGCTTTTGCGGAATTCTATTGAAATCTATACAGGACTGAGGAGCCCGGTACCTTAACCCCAGAATCCTTCTTAGAGGATATAGCAATCACCCCCTTGTCTTTGAGAGAGGCGACCGCGTTAGATTTACCTATAAGGGCGGAAGAGGTTATATCAGCGATCGCTCAGCTGCAAACCGGGAAGTCACCTGGCCCTGATGGCTTCTCAACGCTTTTTTATAAATCCTTCTGTGTGGAACTTGTTCCTGTTTTGGTGCGACTTTTGAACTCTTTTCGTCAAACGGGCGCCCTGACGCCTAGCATGTTAGATGCTACCATCGTGGTTATCCCGAAACCGGGGAAAGATCCTGAGGAATGTGCTTCATATAGGCCGATCTCCCTTTTGAATATCGACGCTAAATTATTCACTGGCATTTTGGCACATCGTCTCAATTACTATATGCTGGGGCTGGTGGATCCCGACCAGGCGGGATTCATACTGCATAGGCAGTGCAGCGAAAATACCAAGCGACTGCTTCACCTCTTGGATAAAACCGAACACTCTCGTAGGGTGGCGCTCTTCCTGTCCATCGACGCCGAAAAGGCGTTCATTAGGGTTTACTGGCTATACCTGTTTAAGGTGCTTGAGCACTTCGGACTGGGATCGGGCTTTATGGCATGGATTTGCTGCATTTATCAAGCGCCTCCGGCAGCGGTTCGGGTCAACGGGACACTTTCCATGCCGTTTGCCATCCAAAGAGGGACCAGACAGGGGTGTCCGCTTTCGCCCCTCCTTTTTGCGCTCTACATGGAGCCTATGGCGCAGAGGATCCGAGATAACCCTCGGATCAAGGGCGTGAAGTTTGGGGGAGACGAACACCTTATATCACTATACGCGGATGATGTCATCCTTACTCTGGCGGAGCCTATGGCCTCACTACTGCCGCTTATGGGTGTCTTAGAGGAATTTGGGCGGGTCTCGGGGTTCTGAATGAATATGCTTAAATCGCAGGCCATGGGCAAGTTTATTAGTACGGAGCACGAACGGGATCTGAAGGCCCGATTCCACTTTACATGGTCCTCCTCGGGGCTCCCATACTTGGGGATCGAGCTGGGCTCCACAGTCGCCCGCACAGCGACGTTGAATTATGCGAAACTAACTCGGGAGGTGCATCGTGACTTAGAGGCATGGGGGAAACTTAAATTGTCCTGGTTGGGTAGGGTCGCGGCAGTGAAGATGACTATGCTACCGCGTATATTATATCTGTTCCAGGCGCTCCCGTTGGAGCCCCCTCCGCGGACGATAGCGACCCTCCAAACAGCAGTTCTAAGATTTATATGGGAAGGGAAGACGGTGCGGTTCTCGCGGCAGATCCTGTATCGCCCCAAGAGAGAGGGGGGACTGGCGGTCCCCTGTCTCCTTCGATACTTCCAAGCAGCACAGCTGCGTTTCCTCTTGGAATGAAGCCGACCGTCTTCCGAGAAGCATTGGTGTTTTATGGACCAGGCAGTGGCGGGCTCTCACATATGGAAGGAACCCTGGCTTAAGCGATGTCAAAGGGCACAGGGATTGTATATATCCCCGGTCACGGAGGTTTCGATGAAAGTATGGGATCGGGTGGCGGACGGGGTGGGTTTGATGACCTTTCCGTCTCCAATGACTCCTCTGGGCGCAAACCCCGATTTTGGCCCGGGCCTACAGTCTGAAGCATTGCGCCGGTGGTATGAAGGGGGCTGTAAAAGGGTGGGATACTTATTTGATGAGCAGGGGGTTATCCCCTTTGACCGGATGAGGGAGCTATATGGCCTAACCGAAGCCAACAGGATGATGTACTATCAAATAAGACACTGGGCCCTGCTTCCAGCCAACAGGTTATTAATAGATAGACCGTTAACACCGTTTGAAAAATGGATACTAATGAAAAAGGATGATAAGCGTGTGGTCTCTGAGCTCTATGTCCTTATACGAGGGGAGGCCCGTTCGACCAAGACTAAGGGACAACTGAGATGGGAAAGGGAGCTTGAGAGGGAGCTATTGGAGGATGAGTGGGAGAGTGTCTTTTATAGGGCGCACCACACAGCGTATCACTCTGCAGTTACGATGACAGCCTATAAGGTAGCCTCCTCCTGATATTACACCCCAAATAGGATCCACGCTTGGATCATGACAAATCTAGTCTTTGCTGGAGGGTTTGTGGGGGGGGAGGCTCCCTTGTGCATCTGCTATGGCATTGCCCCAAACTACACCGGTATTGGAAGGACATATTAGATACTGTGTACAGGGCTTTTGACACTCAGATCCCTAGATTTCCTGCATATGTTTTGTTGGGCCTTCCCAATTCCCTCACGTTTCCCCTGAGATCATTGAAGGGCCGGCAGATGGCCTTAGCCTTGAATGCAGCAGTACAGCTGTTGCTATCTATGTGGGGGACAGAGCGTATTCCGACATCATTCTCGTGGCTCCATAAGCTCTGGTTTATTCTTGCTATGGAAAAGCTTACCCTGTCTTCTCAGCAGCGGAGTGGTGACTTTAAAGAACTGTGGCAACCATTTTTATGTATCCTGTCCGGGGAATTTTCAGAGCTGACATGCCCAATTTATCTGAGGGTTCTGAATCTGAATTGAGTGCAGGGGATCATATTTGCAAAGAGATCTGCATATGGGATTAGCTTTATGTATGGTATCAGAGCCTGGGATTGTTTGATCATTGAATTGCTTGCCAGAAGCAGGGAAACGTAGTTTTATTAAATCACTATCATTTTTTCTTCTTCTATTGTTTCGCATTGAGTAAGCTAATAACGAGCCTTCGGGCAATATTGTGATGTATTGCATATGCGATGTTCGATAATTGAAAACTAATAAACAGATTTGATCCATAAAAAAAATGACACAAATTCGTCACAAAACAAGTATAAATATGGTCCTGAATGGGATAAGAAAACTTAAGAAAAACTTTAAGCTGTGCACATGCAGTAACAATACAAAGGCCTTGATTTATACTTTTTGGTGCAAAACTGCACTAACTCAGTTTTGCACCAAAAAGTTTAGCACCGGCTTGCACCATTTCTGTGCACCAGCCGGGCACCATATTTACGGAATGGTGCAAGCCGGTGCAAAGGGTAGGCTAGCGTAAAAAAGTATGACTTTAGGCGGGTTGGGCTAGCTGTATGGACGAAGGGGGTTTTGCACCCAAAAATAACGATAGGCTGGTTAGAGTAAAAAAAAATTACTCTAACCAGATTAGCGTCATTTTATGGCACTAAACCTACCATGCCACATGACTCCTTCCTTAGAAAAGGCAGGAGTCATGCTCACCACCCCAATGGCCAGCACAGGGGACCAGGGTCCCATGGGCATGGTCATTGCACCCTGTGCCATGTATGGGGGCCCATTTCAGGGCCCATGGCACTTTAAAAAATAAAATTAAATACCTACTTGTACTTACCTGTTATGGGGTCCCCCATCCTCCGTAGTCCCTCTGGTGTGGGTGGGGGTGTCCCTGGGGCGGGCACCTGTGGGCTTATTACATGGTGTTCCACCATGGAAATAGGCCCACAGGTCCCCTAACGCCTGCCCTGACCCTGACTCCTCCTTCCTCCCGTGCACTATTTTTGCACTGGAGTATAAATATGGCGTGAAGGCCATAGAGTCATTTTTTGCAGGGGAACACCTACCTTGCAGCTCATTAAGGCAAGGTAGGTTTCCCGGTCCAAAAAATGACTTTAACTTTAGACGGGTCTAGCGCCAAAGTATAAATATGGAGTTCGTTTTGCACCGAATTACAGTAAAAAAAATGGCGCTAATTCCGTGCAAACAGAGTATAAATATGCCACAAAGTGCCTTCGGTGTGCAATGGAGACCCTACTCGAGAGCTGAGCTTCTTTGACCAGATACATATACCTGCAGGCTCTGCTGATACCAGCAGTGATTAGGCTCTCTTGACAACTGCAATGTACAGCTTGACTGTCACATACAATGATCGGGTCCCCTGACTCTTGCAATGAGAGGGACTGCTGACATTCTTATTGAAAAGAGGGTTCAGAATAGGGAGGAGAGGGGAACAACTGCTGAAACGTGTGAACAGCGGGGTGCTGATGCTGACCAAAAATGGGTCTGGTTGCACTTGCAAAGAAAAGTTTAATGGCACTCTCAATAGAGGGACTGCCGACACAAAGAGAGGGACTGCAGGTGTTCGTAAAGAAAGAGACTGATGATGCAAAGGGAGGTCGCTCGCTATAAAGATGACTGCTGACTGAAGAGAGGGACTACTGATGCTTGCACAGAGGGGGGGAGAACACTTGCAAAGGAATACGTCTGCTGACGCTTCTAATGAAAGTGAGGGCTCAACTTTCACAAGAAGAGAGACTGCTGACATTAATGAGAGGGTGCTGGTTAAAATAGCAACGCATAGACGCATGCAGAGAGTGCATACTACTAACACTACTGGGAACATGTAATGGGTGGGTACTATTGAGATGTTCATTTAGGCCCGTATTTATACTCCGTTTGCGCCGAATTTGCGTCGTTTTTTTCGACGCAAATTCGGCGCAAAACTAACGCCATATTTATACTTTGGCGTTAGACGCGTCTAGCGCCAAAGTATTGGCAAATAGCGTCATTTTTTTGCGTGAACGCCTTCCTTGCGTTAATGAGATGCAAGGAAGGCGTTCCCGTCTAAAAAAATGACGGCGACGCAAATGCGTCGTATTTATACTCCCGGGCAAAAATCACGCCCGGGAGTTGGCGGGTCAAAAAACCCCGCATTTGCGCCACTATTTAACGCCTGGGTCAGGGTAGGCGTTAAGGGGCCTGTGGGCTCAAAATGAGCCCACAGGTGCCCTCCCCTGCCCCAAGGGACCCCCCCTGCCACCCCTGCCCACCCCAGGAGGACACCCAAGGATGGAGGGACCCACCCCAGGGACATTCAGGTAAGTTCAGGTAAGTATAATTTGTTATATTTTTTAATTTTTTTTGGGTGGCATAGGGGGGCCTTATTTGTGCCCCCCTACATGCCACTATGCCCAATGACCATGCCCAGGGGACAGAAGTCCCCTGGGCATGGCCATTGGGCAAGGGGGCATGACTCCTGTCTTTACTAAGACAGGAGTCATGAAATGGCGTCTGGGCGTCGTAAAAAAATGGCGCAAATCGGGTTGAGGCGATTTTTTTGCCTCAACCTGACTTGCCCCATTTTAAGACGCCCTAACGTCATTTTTTCCCAACGCCGGCGCTGCCTGGTCTACGTGGTTTTTTTCCACGCAAACCAGGCAGCGCTGGTCTGCTTGCGCCGGCTAACGCCATTCCATAAATACGGCGCCCGCATGGCGCTTCAGAATGGCGTTAGACGGCGCTAAATTTTTTGACGCTAAACTGCGTTAGCGCAGTTTAGCGTCAAAAAGTATAAATATGGGCCTTAATGCTTCCCAGGCAGTGAGTAAGTAGAGCTCACACAACTGACCCTTCCTAACAGGTGAGTGCTGCTGACAAGTTCAAAGAATTGGCTCGCATGATTAGTCTCTCAGGAATGTGATCTCTCATCCTTAATTCTGTTGACATACGAGTGGCTGAATTTTTTTTTTTTTTTAGTTTCTCCATATTTCTGGAGGGTAACATAGAAGGCATTGTCAGAGCTGTCCGAATTCAAAAATCTGTCTGTAAAGTAGTGCCTCGTTTATGACTTTGAAATTACACCAGGGTCCAAGAATTCTTATTAAAGATCTTTTCATGAGACTATTCCTGCAAAAGTAGGTCTGCTCAAAATTGTTATTTTCAAGTAGGGGACCTCAGTCCGGATGTTCATTTAGAGACCACTCCCGCACATTGACTCTTTAAGAATGATTGACCCCGTATTAAATAACAGGTCAACTCATACATACTGTTACTGGTGCTCTTTGAGTGCTGTGAAAAGGGGGTCTTTGATTTGTATGGGAGTGCGACTGTCAACAGAGGCATATCAAGGTTACCATAGACTTTAGTGCAAGCAAGGAAAATGGCCACCCTAATCTCTGGTTGGGTAGTAAATGACAACCAGAGGTGGGCCTCTCATGCTCTTGGGCCCTGGTGCCCTATTGAAAGCACATCCTTGATGGTCTGGGGGTATATCATTTAATATCCAACCCCACTCCAGCTTCTATATACTTAAAGATATAAATCTAATTACATTGTTGGCCTCGTAGCAGAGTAGGCCATATGAATGAATGACGTGTAAACATCTTTCAGAAATGTCTATGGGCCACATGTATGAAGCATTTTGCACGTCGCAAACGGCGAATCGGGCCGTTTGCAATGTGCAAAATGCAATTTGGGATGTACAGACCCCTCTTTGTAATTCGGTAAACTATTTACTGATTCGCAAAAAGGGTTTGCGAGTCACAATTAGGAATGGGTGTTCCCTTCATAATTGCGAGTCACAGTCCCATGTATGATTGTTTTGTGGCCGCGAATGCGGTCGTAAAAGAATCGCAGTTAG
Source organism: Pleurodeles waltl (assembly GCF_031143425.1). NCBI lineage: Eukaryota > Metazoa > Chordata > Amphibia > Caudata > Salamandridae > Pleurodeles > Pleurodeles waltl. Next base: position 1,135,489,412 of record NC_090440.1, on the reverse strand, counting down.
CACCAGTTCCAAACTGGTGCTAGCCCATTCGCAAAACGGGAAGGGGTACCCATGGGACCCCTTCCCCTTAGTGAATGGCATCGAAAACATTATTTCAGAGCAGGCAGTGGTCCATGACCACTGCCTGCTCTTAAAAAAATGAAAAGAAAACTTTTCATTTTTTGTTTTTGAAATGCATCTCGTTTTCCTTTAAGTAAAACGGGCTGCAAATAAAAATAAAAAAACTGCTTTATTTAAAAGCAGTCACAGATATGGTGGTCTGCTGTCTCCAGCAGGCCACCATCCCTGTGAGGGCAGCCATTCCCACTGGGGTCACAAATTGCGACCTACCTCATGAATATTCATCAGGTAGGTCATTTGTGACCCCCTTGCGAATCGCAAACAGTGTCATTGACACTGTTGAACATAAAGTTTTGCGACTCGCAAAACCTATATTTTGTACATGTGGCCCTATGTTTGGCTCGTTGTGTGGCAAAAGTGCTCCATGTTTTCAGGGTGCCGTGATCTCCACCCTGGACGTTCCTTCTCCAAAAGGTTTTCAGAGGTGGGTCAGTCAAGTTGATCTGATTCAATACTATATCCATCAGGAATACACTTATTTGTTAAATATAATTCCGGCATTGGAATCACAGAGTTCCTTGGAAATTGAGTCAAATGGCCAGGCAAGATTGTCATTAAATCTTGCTTACAGACAGCTTTAGATGTCTGTTTTTGAAGATCTAATGTGTACTAAACCAGTACTTCCGAAGGGCTTTGGGTCAGTCCACTGCTTAATCAGGTTGCTTCTTGTTCAATAGCTTTCCCTTCTCTTATGTTTGTCCCTTATCCTTCTCTGTAGCACAGCTTCTTTACCATCCTTTTGACTGGGAGACTTGCAGTGCTTGATTTGTGCAAAAATGAGTGCCAGAGCCCTCGTCAGGGGTCCACTTCAGCTAATGGCACCTATTGCCCCTGCCAGCTCTGCCAATGACAGTACAAAAACAACTACAAATCATCACACTCCTATAAGTGTGGCAATTCAGACTATTCTAGGCCTCCAAAGCTATTAGAATGGCTTTGATGGCAAGTATTAGTCATTGTTAAAGTATATTGAATAAATTAATAATTGTTGTTGTGCTCACCTCTAAATAAACAAACAGTCACCATGTGAAGGCCTGTCATAAGTGCTGGTGTTGACAATTAAGTGCAAGTGTCCAGCACCAGAATCCATCAACTCAAATTAAGTAATGGAGACTTGCACCCTTCCACTTCTTACATTCAGGGAAGTATGTTTTCCTTTTCTTTTAGCACTCCATGTGACTGCATGTGTTTACTTTGCTCCCTCCTACATGTACTGTTTTTCCAACTCAAACCTGCTTTCCCCAGTTAATCTGTTGCTTTCTCTGCCCCTGGCTATCCAGATTTTTCATTTTTAATTATTTTTCAATCATTCTCTCCTCCTCTATTACTCCCCTGCTTCTCCCTTACCTCCTTGTGTTGACTTGTACTCCACCTACTTTGCTCTTGTGCCCCTTCCCACTGCATTCTTTCTTTACACTCTTTTGATGAACCAACAGCTAGCCATCTTTTTTTAATTTTGCCAATGCAGAACAACATTGATAAAAAAGTATTGGCAACGTCAAAACTTGCAAGTAATGCGACTGAGAGGCAAGACCTATTGGCATTGGCAGTGCTTGTTTTTAAAATGAATCTAAAGATTTAATGCTCTATAAACCAAGAATAAGCAGCAGTTAATACCCTTTACTTAGGTTATTCATCGATGTTGAATGTCTGCCCTAAGCTATAGGTTCCATAGGAAGGTGAGGGTGCACACCGAAGAGGAAGGTCAATTAACAGTCCGGCTGCTGCTGGAAAATGTGTCTATTAGCACCCATCTGCAAGGTTGCTGTTAGAAATGGGTTCTCTAGTTGGTAGTCGGGTTACACCATGTCCAGGTGCGGACCCTCTAGTCAGGGAAGGGAAATAAACTCCTAAGATAACCCTTGCTCAACCCCTCAGTAGCTTGGCATGAGCAATCAGGTTTATCTCAGAGGCAATGTGTTAAGTGTTTGTACCCGCACACAGTAACACAATGAAAACACTACAAATGGACACAACACCAGTTTTGAAAAATAGCCAATATTTATCTAAGCAAAACAAGACCAAAATGACAAAAATTCAAAATACACAAGCAAAAATATGAATTTTAAAAGATTAAGGGGGTCATTCTGACCCTGGCGGTCATGGACCGCCAGGGCCAACGACCGCGGGAGCACCGCCAACAGGCTGGCAGTGCTCCCATGGGCATTCTGACCGCGCCGGTACCGCCGCGGTCAGAAACGGGAAACCGGCGGTGTTCCGCCGGTTTCCCGCTGCCCAAGGGAATCCTCCATGGCGGCGCTGCAGGCAGCGCCGCCATGGGGATTCCGACCCCCTTACCGCCAGCCTGGCTCTGGCGGTTTTGACCGCCAGAACCTGGCGGGCGGTAACGGGTGTCGTGGGGCCCCTGGGGGCCCCTGCAGTGCCCATGCCAATGGCATGGGCACTGCAGGGGCCCCCTAACAGGGCCCCACCAAGATTTTCAGTGTCTGCCAAGCAGACACTGAAAATCGCAACGGGTGCAACTGCACCCGTCGCACCCCTTCCACTCCGCCGGCTCCATTCGGAGCCGGCATCCTCATGGAAGGGGGTTTCCCGCTGGGCTGGCGGGCGGCCTTCTGGCGGTCGCCCGCCAGCCCAGCGGGAAACTCAGAATGACCGCCGCGGTCTTTCGACCGCGGTACGGTCTTCTGGCGGTTCCCGCCAGGCGGGCGGCTTCCGCCGCCCGCGGAGGTCGGAATGACCCCCTAAATCCCAGTAAAAGCACTTAGAAACACAGTAGTGCTAACTGGTGCTATCACAGCATCATGACAGTCATTCCCAACAGTCCGACCCCACTATGCGAGGGAGAGTGGCACCGGTCACAGAGTCACACAGACCCCAGGTACAGCACCTTAGAAATGAGGCAGTCAAAGACGTGGCACCGAGTTGGGGAGGTGAGGTGTCACTGGAGCCGGAGCAGCATCGGTTCCGTACTGCTTACCAGAATGTGAGGCCTGGGTTCCTTACTGCTACACAAGGGAGGTGAGGCATCGGTTCCTTACGGAGGCAGCGGAGGTTTATTGTGTGACAGAACTACACATTCTTTTGCAACACACATTTTTACCAAAGCATGCGTTATAACAAGAATGGCATTACTACACATATTGTTTACCACACATGCCTTTAGAACAAATTATGTTATAAAAGCATATGTTTTAAAGGCATGTGCATATTAAAGGTCCCAGCACGACATTCTCCCAGCCATTCTAAAAAAGACCTCTCCCTCGCTCTGCACCCTAAATTAGTGCAACCCTATCCCCCGTCCTTAGCCCTCAAATCGTTTCCCTGCCCCGTCCTAAGCCTGAATACTTTCCCACTGCCCTAAAACATAATCTCCTACTCCCAACCCTCTCCCTAAAACACTACCCACCCCATCCCTGCAGACATATAACTAAACTGATGGTAACCCCTGCCGCAAGCCCGAAAACCATCCCCTTTCCCTTAGAACTAACCCCCATCCCTTTCTCTAAAACAGTACCCCCCACCCCCAGGCCCAATTCCCCCTAACTCACACTAAGCCTGAAAACTGTCTCTCTGCCCTAAAACCTAAACTCCCACCTCAGCCCACTCCCTAAAACACTATCAACCCCACTCCCACAGACATATCACTAAAATGATGGTGCATTCCGCCCCAAGCCTGACAAATGTCCCCCACCCTAAAACCTAACCCCCCACCCCCTGCTCCTCCCTAAAACAGTAGCCCCCAGGCCCAATCCCCCTTACCTCAATCTAAGCCTGAAAACCACCCCACCCTAAAAGCTAACCCCCACTCTCTCCCTAAAACAGTAGTCCCCGAAAACCGTCCCACCGCCCTAAAACCTAACCCTCCCAACCCCTTCCCTGAAACAGTAGCCTCCCACCCCCAGGCCCTATTACCCATACCTCACTCTAAGCCTGAAAACCGTCCCCCCTGCTTTAAAGCCATACCCCCCCACCCCTGTCCCATTCCTAAAAACAGTAGGTGCCCATTCCCAGGTCCAATCCCCCTTACCTCACTCCTAAGGTGCGGTGCAACCCAGCTCATTCTGAGAAAACTGAATTATCTTTCCATTTCCTCTGATGAAATCGATAGCCTTTACCAGCATTACCACGCATAGCCTTTACCATGCCTAATGATGTATGCATTGTAACACATGCGTGGTAAAGGCTAGTCAGGGAAACAGCCACGTTGTAATGGCTGTTTCCCCTGGAGGTGAGGTGTTGTTGGCAGCAAGGTGTCAGTTCTTTACGATCCGGCGGGGTCAATGAGTCCGGGGGTCAAGACACGATGAGACAAATATACAGTGTTGCAGTCACACCATGGGGCCACAGGCGCCGCGGCGGAGTCAGGTGTCACGGAAATGGGTGACAAGGCACTCAGGACTCACGATGTTGCAGAACTTCAAATACACTGCGGCGGTGTCTGGCCTACGGTGCCGGTCGTAGTCTTCGCTTTTCAGCGGGGACCACGGCTTCAGGTGCAGGCAGCGTTGAGGAGTTGGGCAGCAGCACCGGCTCTGGAGTCGTCCGGAGTCGATGTGCCTAGTCCTTTTTTTTGTCAGACTTCACTCCCAAGGGCCCAGGAATAGAAGGGGGCACCTCTTGGCAAGTCAGGGTCCTCAGCACAAGAACCCAGGGGCTGGCAAGTGAAGTCTTTCATGTCCCTGAGACTTCTTAACAGGTGGAGAGCTCAGTCCAATCCCTTGGAGAAACTTCACAGCAAAGTCCATCCTTTATCCTCTCCAAAGCAGAAGCAGCTACTGCAGGTGAATCCAGCAAAGCACACACAACAAAGAGGCAGTACTCTTCCTCACAGCTCTTCAGCTCTTCTCCTTGGCAGAGTCTCCTCTTGATCCAGAAGTGTTCTAAAAATCAGTGGTTTTAAGTTTAATACTTATACTCATTTCTGCCTTTAAAATAGGCAAACTTCAAAGGAAAGTCCTTGAAGTGCACAAGACCCTGCCTTTATTGCCCTGGTCCCAGACACACTCTAGGGGGTTGGAGAATGCATTGTGTAAGGACAGGAACAGTCCTATTCAGGTGCAAGTGCTAGCTTCTTCCACTACTCTCACCCAAGATGACCCATCATGATATGCAGGGCACTCCTCTGCTCCCTTTGTGCGTCTGTCTAGAGTGAATTCACGACCAACCCAACTGTCATCCTGACACAGTCATGCCAGGCAGAGGCACAGAATGGTTAAGCAAGAATATGCCCACTTTCTAAAAGTGCCATTTTCAAACACGAAATTAAAAAAACACCTTCACTAAAAGATGGATTTTTAAATTGTGAGTTTATAGACCCCAAACTCCATATCTCCATCTGATCCCAATGGGAAATTACACTTAAAAAATATTTCAAGGCAATCCTCGTGCTAACTTATGGGAGAGACAGACCTCACAAATAGTTAAAAACGAATTTGGCAGTATTCCACTACCTTTTAAATACACTGCACCCTGCCCATTGGGCTGCCTTGGGCTTACCTTAGGGGAGACTTACATGTACTAAAAGGGAAGGTTTGGGCCTGATAAGTGGGTGCACTTGCCAGGTCAACATCGCAGTTGAAAACTGCACACAGAGACACTGCAATGGCAGGTCTGAGACATGTTTACAGAGCTACTCATGTGGGTGGTACAATCAGTGCTGCAAGCCCACTCGTAGCATTTGATATACAGGCCCTGGGCACACATGGTGCACTACATGAGGGGCTTACTAGTAAATTAAAAATGCCAATCATGGATAAACCAAGCACTAATATGGTTTAGACAGAGAGCTCTTGCACTTTAGCACTGATCAGCAGTGATAAAGTGCCTAGAGTACCAAAACCAGCAAAAACTAAATCCAGCACACAGCCAAAAATACAAGAGGCAGAGGCAAAAAGACAGTACAAACCACACCAAAGATTCCAGCTCTAACAGATGCTAATTGTTCATAGTGTTGTGAACCGTCATTTGCCAGTGAAAGTTTGCATTCCCAAAGCTTCTGCTAACTCCTTCATTCTGGGATGAAACCATTGAGTCTTGTTTTGTGGTGTGTTGATTTTCAGCTGCTGAAATGAACAAATCAACCTGGAACCAAACTTGTGCGCTACTGAAACTGGTGGCATTAGTGGCATTAAGGTGGGGAACACTTATAAGTGCAAATTGCAACAAAAAAAATATATATATATACACATGAGTTAATAGATAGGTGTTCCCACGCAACAACCATGTATTTTGATACATTCCCAGATTTACAAGACCTTGTAAACCTTGGGATGCGCCAAAACCTTACTACTCCCCAGGGATGCACATTAAGGAGAAATAACTTTATTTATCCTCGCTTTTTCCTCTTTCTATGTGTGCTGCATTCTGCAGTATACACAGAAATAAGAAAATGGCGCTCAGCCGCTTCCTGCACAACAACAATCCTGCCTAAAATGCAGACAGCTTTGCACCATTGTGCAGGGGTGCCTGCGTTGGCGCAAGGCTGCCAAAACTGAGCCAGCGCAGTAGGAAAGGACAAGAATGCATCATATGCCTTAGATAAAGTGCATTCCTGCCCATTCCCCTCAACAACGGGCAAGGTGACTTGCTGCGCTGCTCTGCATCAAAAGCCCATAAATGTGGGCTTGAGTTTCTATTTATAAGATGTCGGGATCGATCTTCGGAACTGTGAATTTGTTTTCTTAAATATTATTAAGTTCCCTTTGGCAGTGTATTAGCCTTGCACCAACTCTTTTCTAGATATTGTGCTTTATGCATACTGTGTGTGCATTCTTCCTTTCCAAACTGTGACCTCTTTTCCATATATTTGACCTGCCTCTTAATTTATTAAGCTTTGTGATTCCCTTCTATTTCAGTCAAGGAGCATCGATAATACCTTAGCACTTCATGCTTTTCTCCACTTTAATTTGCTAGGGCCCTCTGCGTACAGCTCTTTCCAATCTTGTGCATGTTGGTGTTGTTATGGTGGCCTTTACTGAAATCTCACTCAAGTTTCTTGTCATATTCATCAGACACTGTGTACACTGGTATTTTCACTTAAGCTTTGTATCTCTTTTTGTGGTTGCTTCACCACCTAGTGTTTTTATAGTCATTTTATGAATAGGGTAACTGACACAATTCTCTCTAGCATAATTACTCTTAATTACCACAAAACGACTTGTAATTATGCGATCATTTAGCTATATCTTCGTAGTGCAAAATGCATCCACATGTCCGAGGTGGGTCCCAAGGTAAATTTTGCTCTAAGAAAATAGCACTAACTGCTGCAGGACATTAACAGCAGTATCCAGTTTGCAGCTTACTCTCTTAGGCCCATATTTATACTCTGTTTGCGCCGGATTTGCCTCATTTTTTTTTACGCAAATTCAGCGCAAACTTAACTCCATATTTATATTTTGGCACTAGACCCGTCCAGCACCAAAGTTATGGAGTATGAGTATTTTTTTGTAATTGAAAACCGACCTTGCGCTAATGACATGCAAGGTATGCGTTCCCGTGCAAAAAATAACTCTAAGGCATGTGCGCCTTATTTATCCCCCGGCGTCAAAATGACGCACAGGAGGAGGCGGGCCTCAGAACAAGGGATTTGTGCCGTTTTGTAACACCTGGGTCAGGGCAGGCATTAAGGGACTTGTATGCTCATTTCCATGGTGGGAGACCATGAACGCTATCCACAGGTGCCCTTTCCTGCACCCAGGGACACCCCCTGCCACCCTACTGCACCCCTGGAGGACACCCATGGATAGGGGGACCCATCCGTGGTGAGTGCAGGTAAGTGCAGGTAAGTATACTTTTTTATTTTAAAAGTGGCATAGGAGGGGCTAACTTGGGCCCCCCTACATGCCACTGTGCCCAATGGCCAGGCCCAGGGGACAGAGGTCCTCTGGGCCTGGCCATTGGGCAGGGGGGCATGACTCCTGTCTTTGATAAGACAGGAGTCATTTCCATGGGGGTTGTGCGTCAAAAAATGGTGCAAGTCAGGTTAGAGCCAATACTTTTTACTCTGACCTGACATGCACCATTCTTTGGCGTACAAACCCTAGTCTTCCCTTCGCCTCCAGTGCCCGGTTAGAGTAATTTATTTTTACGCTAACCAGGCCGCTGTGCCGGCTAACGTCATTCCATGAATAAGGCGCTCGGCTGGCGCATTGGAATGGCGTTACCCGGCGGTAAACTTTTTGACGCAAATCTGCCCTGGCGCTGATTTGCGTCAAAAAGTATAAATATGGGCCTTAGTTTGTTCTTCCTGTGCTTCTGCCATAGGATTTTTACCCGCGTTGCTCCTAATTACTCAAACTGGCATAATTGCATAATTTCAGTAATTTTGCATCACAAGGGTAATGCGTAATTACTGAAATTACTTTGATTACTCCAGCATATTTAAAATTTCTCCCAGGCCCATTCAGGATTTTTTTACAGAGTCACCCAATGCATTGTTATAAATATATATCTTTTAATGGTACTATTCCTGTTTAACAGACAAAAACTTGAATATAAATGTACTAAGCAAGGAGATCTGATTTAGAAAAATAGACACATCATCAGCATAGATGCAGTCTGAAAAAAGAATCTGGGCCTGATTTAGAGTTTGGCGGAGGGGTTACTCTGTCACAATGGTGACAAATGTCCTGTCCACGAAATATAAATTGTGTTATATTCTATAGGATTTGTATTTCGAGGGATGGGATATCCATCACCATTGTGACAGAGTAACCCTTCCGACAAACTCTAATTCAGGCCCTAGGTCTTAGAGTTCTCAGCAATCAGCTAGTAAACCCCTTCTAAATATTAGCAAGACCACACTACGGTTGGTTGACCTGTAACTTTTGGCTTAAGAATCATGAATCATTTGGCAGGTGCAAAGTTGGGGAAATATTTACATTTTTCCACCCAGTTAACACATTGCAGGTGTGCTGCATGGTACAGCACACATTCAATGTGTGAATGTTTTAAAAATTGTATAGGCAAGGAATATTATAATGGAAGGGTATACTTCAAATAAAGACCCTGTGCTCAGCCATGGTGCAAAGATGTTTGCTAAGCAGCCTGTTTGTGCGCCAGTGCAGAAAGCAGCAGCAGACATATTTTGTAAATATGTCTCTGCGGTACACTATAATTTTAGTCAATCATCTCTATTGTGTTAGCACACTCCTCATTACTTGGTAATGGACGCTGAGTTAGAATAGTTTTATTCAGTGTAGTGTGAAATCGATAGATCCACATGTGGTTTAACTGCGTTACAGACACGCAATACGACCAGACCTCACAAGGCTTGTAATAACCACAAGTAGAGTTTATCATATCAAAGGTACTGCACATGGTGGAAATTTGATCTATAGCGGAGCTGCCGTCTTTGTTACATAGTGACTTGAGGTCGAATTCCAGCATAGCCTGTGATTATGGGTAAATCTCTAAGGGGCAAATTCAAGAAATCTGCTGGTGCACACAGTGCAGCGCCACTTTTCTTGTGCCCCTTAGCACCCCCTTACACCTCCATGTGTGCACCGTATTTAAAATACGGTGCACCATAGCAGTAGTTAGGGGACTAGAATCAGAATTTTTGATGCTAGTCCGGTGCTTTACAGGAGTAGCAGAAAAAATTCTGATATTAATCCTGCAAAGCACCCAGAGGCCCATTGTAACCAATAGAAGCCTACTTTTAATGCCTGCTCTGAGCAGGCGTTAAAAGTGCCAAAAGAAATGCTGCAAGTAAATCTCTTGAACTTCCTTGCGGCATTTTTTGCCCCCTCTAACGGGGGAATGCCCCCTTTTGCATACATTATGCCTGGCGCAGGCATAATGTAGCGCAAAGGGTTACAAAGTGGCACAATGCATGCATTGCGCCACTTTGTAATAATGGCGTGGCATTTTTGGCCTTCTAACGCCACATTAGCATAAAAAAAATTACGCTAATGTGGCATTGATATGGCGCTAGGGACTCTTAAACATGCCCCTAAATCTCTTTATGGCTTCAAATTTCAATCTAATTGTAACTGCATACTCGTATACTCGTAACTGTTAAAAGTGTTTTAAAGATCTAACGTGATCTTGTTCTTCCCCTGCCTTCACCATTTAATGCGCAACACATTTACGTTAAATAATGACCTATACATGGTACTTTTTTAGTAATAATTTAAATCATTCCAATGATAGAAAGGTACCATGTATTGGTATTTAGCATGAAGGCTCTGTACATTTTTGTAAGATGGGGAATGGAGGACAAACAATGGTACATCTTTAAAACACATTTCTGACGTTTCCCATTGGTGAGTGCAGCAGACAGATAATTAAAGTCATGAATTTAGAGTCATGACATCAAATGTGGAGGCACCCGTTCAACTGTGCAAACTGGGTGCAACTCAGGATGAGTTGCGCATCCTGAGTTGCACCCATGTTGCACATCTAATACACATGCCGACCAGCAACCGTTGCTGTGGTAGGTGAAGGCAAAGGACCAACGAGTGAGCCGTTGAAAGTGGACAAAGGCTTTTTGACGCCTCACAGAGGTGATTGAGTTGAGAGATATGACTTTAATTACATTTTGATCGTTCACTCACGTATGTTTTTTATTGTTTTGCACTGTGTCTGGGTTATCTGCGGCTGGATGGTTGTAATGGGTTTGTAGTTTCAGACATATTTGTAGTCTAATACTGCCATCTGCTGCTCGTTCGGCAGAGTGTCACAAAATGTTCTGTAATTTAAGACCCAAACTTTCTTTTTCTCAGTGTTTTAAAGCACGATTCCTACTGCATTCCGATAAAGATTAACCTGTTTACGTGTTACTATAGACAACATTACCTCTGTGGCAATATCTTTTGCCACCACTACACACGTCACACAGATCAACACACAAACATACAACTAATTAAACACACCGTATACCATAAAATCAGAAAGGGTTTTTGCGTCATCCCCGTTGGGCCCTGACTTTTTCGGGAAAACACCCTTCAGGCATTGATTCGGTAGGCTGTTAGGACTTGGAGTAGCCCACAGCAAATTGTGAATGGTTACATTAACATTTGTTTCCGATTGCTCGTTTGGTAGATGAAGCAAAATTACGGGCATATTTTTTAAAAGTGGCGCTGCACCTAGTGCAGCCCCATTTTGCTGGCGCATCTTACCGCCCCCCTAACGCCACCATGTGTGCGCTGTATTTAATATACGGCGCACCATGGAGGTAGGGAACTAGCATCAGAATTTTTGACGCTATTTCAGCGCTTTGCAGAATTAGAATAAAAAATGTTGACTCTAATCCTGCAAAGCACACAGAGGCCCGTTGTAACCACTGGGAGCCTCCTTTTAACGCCTGCCCTGAGCAGGCATTAAAAGTGCCGAAAAAAATGACACCAAGAAATCTCTTATATTTCTTTGCGCCATTTTTTTAAACCCCCCCCCCCCTATCGGGGGAAGCCTCCTTTGCATACATTATGCATGTCACAGGCATAATGTAGAGCAAAGGGTTACAAAGTGGTGCAATACATGCATTGCGCCACTTTGTGAATATGGCGCAGCGTTTCTGGCCATCTGACGCCACATTAGCATAAAAAAATGATGCTAATATGTTATTTGAATGGTGCTAGCCTCTCTTAAATCTGGGCCTTGGTTCCCTATTCCCTATAAAATACTCTTTTAGACTGTCACTGAGGTAAAGCACATCTCATAATACCATTGAGGTCACACGAATACCACACATCTCCCATGTAGTGCAGAACTGACATGTTTCCCAGGTCCATGCATGACGTGCTACTCAAGTTCAGTAGATTTTCTTTGAATTCTGGCAATTGTAGGCTTGTTTATTTAATTTTAAAACAGAACTACAGGTTACAGAATTCAAAGGAAAAAACAGAATTGGAGCAGGACATCATGGACCGGGGAAACTTGGCAGCTATCGTAGTGTCTGCACTAGGGCCCTTGCGATCCTGGGTGGACTGTAGACAGAAATGATGTAATCGGATGGGAAGTTTTAAGATGGAGTTATAAAAATTATGACACAGTGTGAGCAGAGCGTGATAGTATGTTGAAGAATAAAGTCCTCTGTTACTGAGCTCCATGTGTAGTGTTTTCATTTACATGCTCCCGGGCCTTGAAGGAGGCAACATCCGCCAACCCTAATGAGAGCTGCATATTCTCCTGTTGTGAGGTGGGCAAACATGTCCAGGACAAAATATTTCATAAAAGCAGTAACATTTTTGGTGACCATTATATAATGACCACCCAATATGCACGGTGTGTGAGTTCTGGCAGTCATTTCGGAAAGTTCAGAGTGCAGGGTCAGAGCAGCAGTGCTCGAGGCTTGTCAGATACTCTAAACTTTTTTCTGTCTTTTTAGCACTTTTAGGAATGCCTTTGAGGCCAAACATATTTTGGAAAATCTATGAGTCCATAAGAACGCCCAACCACCCCACGACTCCCCACCCACATATTGTTACTCCTGTTCATGTGATGGGTGAAGCTCTCCCACTCACAATCATTAACAATAACATACATGCCAACATTTTAGAAAAGGAAAGTGGGAGATTTAAAAAATAATTGGGAGAATGTATTTCTCCCATTTATCTCTATTGAAGCAGAAGAAATTTCAAGTGGGAGGCAGCTAAAATAAAGCCATGTTGGCTTAAAAAATCGAGAGTCTCCTGTCTGAATTGGGTCTGTTGGCATGTATGCAAGAACGGTAATACAGCTTTGGCGAAAATAAAAAAATGACCACCAAACAAGTCCTCTGTGTGAGCCTTGTTATTCACATCTCTGGCAGCCATTTTGGAATGTTCAGGTCATCAAGTCATCTCACCAGCTCTCAAGTCAGCAAGTCTAAAAGTTTTCTTAACTTGTCCCTCAATCATATGAATTCTAAACATTTACAATATTATGTTGCATCAAAAAACAGGAGAAGACAGGTTATTGGAAAAAGCATACCCAGTATCTACATGCACCCTTTCCACTCAGCTTTTTGTCACCACAATAGTAATTTGTAATTTGTAAGTTCTATTTATATAGCTCTTACTACCATTACCAAAGTGTTAGAGCACTTGTGACAATTAACATGCTACTCCGGAACCCAAGGTTAGAGATGAGTAGTTATTAGATTAGTGATATGTGGTTCCTTTTTCTTGTAGGATTAGCTGTGTTAAATTTCTGCTCTCGACATCTCATGCATTTGACATCTCCTGCCAAGCAAGACCAAACAGGAATTCTGCTCCCAGAGGGCGTAGCAGGAAAACTGCTCCCACCTGCTTGGAACTGACTTTTCATCTGTTTCTGAAAAAAATGCTTCTGCACGCTGGGAGCAGCATGTTTGGCTGCTCCCTGTGTGCAGGGCCAATACCATTGCCCACTGGAGATAGAGAGCTGACTGGGACTGAGACGCCCCCCATTGTCCCAACAGTGCACTTAGCATGAAGTGGCTGGGCCCCAGGGAAAGGGGTCCCGGGGCCAAATTCAGCCCAGGGAGGGCTGGGCTGCCTGGCTCCCTCCCCTTTTACTATTTGGGCAGGCCCCTGGTGATGTGGTCCCCGGAGCTAAAACAGCCCAGGGAGGAGGGCTGCAGGGCCTTTCTTCCCTTCCACTAATTGGCCAAGTCTGGGAAATGGGGTTACTGGGACCAAAATTAGAACAGGAAGTGGGGGCACGCCCCCTCCCCTTCACTAATTGGGTGGGCCCTGGAGATGGGATCCCCTGGGCCGAAATTTGCCCAGGTCATCCTCCTCTTTCAAAAATTGGCCAGGCCCCAGGGGGTGGGACACCAAGGCCAAAATTGGTCCAGGGAGGGGGCCTGCATGCTCGCAGGGTTGGGTGCCAATAGGGTGTTGGGCACAGGGCCTGCTGCAGGCCAGCCCCGGAGGCTTGCTCCTGCCATGCATTGCGCCTTGATAACTCCACCCCTGGGGTGGCATTAGATTTTGGCACTGAAAACCCGTAAATCTGAGGCAGCACCAAAATGCAATGGGTGTTGCTGTGGTACACCCACAGCAACACCCATTGCACGCCCCATGCACGCAAAGGGCTGCGTGTTATGGGGCCTGTTAGAAATGGGGTTTCTGGTTGGCTAGGGTATGCACCTAAGCCAGGCAGAACCCATCCACTCTAGTCAGGGCAAGGGAGTTACACGTCCAAGATAACCCATGCTCACTCCCTTGGTAGCTTGGCACGAGCAGTCAGGCCTAACCCGGAGGCAATGTGTAAAGCGTTTGCACAACACACACAACACACGTGACGCACTATCCCCACGACAAAGGAAACATAACACCCAGTTAGATGAAAATATACTGGATTGTACACAACACAACTATTAGACCAAACATCACATATCAGTAGTATCCTGCTACCTTAGCAGTTGTCAGAACAATACACATTATGTACTCTGCAGCCTAGCAGTAGTCACATATAACACACAGGTTACTCAGGGCCGTATTTATACTCTGCTTGCGCCGAATTTGCGTCGTTTTTTTCGACGCAAATTCGACGCTAAACTAACGCCAACTAACGCCATATTTATACTATGGCGTTAGACGCTTCGGGCGCCAAAGTGCCCGGAGTGTGCGTCATTTTTTAGCGTGAACCCCTTCCTTGCGTTAATGATATGCAAGGGAGGCGTTCCCGTCTTAAAAAATGACTCCCAGGCCTTTACGTGGTATTTATACTCCCGGGCAAAAGAGACGCCCGGGAGTGGGCGTGGCCAAAAACGGCGCATTTGCGCCGCTTTTTAACGCCTGGGTCAGGGATGGCGTTAAGGGACAAGTGGGCTCAGAAGGAGCCCAGAGTGCCCTCCCCTGCCCCCAGGGACCCCCCCTGCCACCCTTGCCCACCCCAGGAGGACACCCAAGGACGGAGGGACCCATCCCATGGACATTAAGGTAAGTTCAGGTAAGTATTTTATTTTTTATTTTTTGTGGCATAGGGGGGCCTGATTTGTGCCCCCCTACATGCCACTATGCCCAATGACCATGCCCAGGGGACATAAGTCCCCTGGGCATGGCCATTGGGCAAGGGGGCATGACTCCTATCTTTACAATGATAGGAGTCATGTTGATGGGGGATGGGCGTCGAAAAAAAATGGCGCAAGTCGGGTTACGACGATTTTTTCGACGTAACCTGACTTGCCCCATTTTAAGACGCCCATACGCCATTTTCCCCCTACGCCGGCGCTGTCTGGTGTACGTGGTTTTTTCCACGCAAACCAGGCAGCGCCGGTCTGCTTGCGCCGGCTAACGCCATTCCATAAATACGGCGCCCGCATGGCGCTTCAGAATGGCGTTAGACGGCGCTAAATTTTTGGACGCTAAACTGCGTTAGCGCAGTTTAGCGTCAAAAAGTATAAATATGGGCCTCAGTATTCTACAACATAAGCAGTAGTCAGGAAACACGTTATTACACCAAAGCACTTGTCATAAGAACATCATAAACACCCATATTAGGAACATTATAAAACAAATGGCAAGTCAGAAAAAAAAACATATTAGCATGTTCTGCCCATAAAACAGGTAGGCAACATATAAATCACTAAAGTCTCTAAGAAGAACTTAGGTCATATATATTGTTCCTTAGGAGTACCTGCTTGTCTGCTGAGGCACCTCCAGTGCCAAGAAATAGAGAATGGGCCCCCGGCGCTCCTCTGCACAACGTGGGGGCCTCCTTAAACTCTGGGGTAGAGGGGGGCAGCACGCACCCCCTCTAATCTGCCGACGGGTCCCTCCTGGGGCCTGTGATCGCTGGGGGCCCCCCTGGGCCTCCACCGGCCCTCACGAGGGGGGGGCCCGTCAGCAATAACCTTTTGGTGAAGGAGGGGGGGAGTCACGCACCCCCTCTGTTCTCAGGACGTGCCCCTCATGGTGCTCGCAATCACTGGAGGCCCCCAGGCCACCATCGGCTCTCACAAGGGGGAGCCACAATCAGGGAAATGTGTCGGGAGGAGGGGGTGCTGTGCACCCCCTCTGTTCCAAGAACGGGTCCCTCCTGGGGCCCACGGTCACTGAGGGGCCCACCCGGGCCTTCACTGGCCCTCATAAGGGGGCCAAGGTCCAGGCACGAGTCCACAAGGGCCAAACAAGGGACCGTCGGTGCGGGGGAGCCCCCGGCGAGGCTTCTGCCCTGCCCGCATCCCAGCAGAAGGCTTGATCGGGGAAGAGAGAGACCTCCTTCTCCCCTGCCCCTCGTGGACGAGGAAAAAGGGGCCCGGTGGGAAGGGGAAGCCTCCTATGAGGTCTCCTTCCATCCGCCTGGCTGAAGACCCACGTCACCGCCTACCCAGGCCAGTAGAAGCAGCAGGCACCAAAGCAGGTGCCTGCTTGTGCCCCTGGGGTGCTCCACAGAGTGTGCTTCACCCAGGGGGCACGATAGGAGCGCGCTCGCTCCAATCTTTATTCTGGCAATGTTCTTTGTGCCCCGGGGCACAGACAACAGTGCGACTCCGGCGCTACATCCAAGAAGGCCCGGGTCGTGGCAGTGATTGTGTGCCAGAGCAAGAAGCACCTTTGAAGCGCTAGGGCACCAACAGAGGTAGCGCTTTCCTAAATCAAGCGCTAGGCCTCCAAGATATAATGTGCTTTGGTGCCACCCGGGGTCCTGGAATTGTTGGTGGTGGGGGGGATCCCCAAGGTCCACAGCCCCTACTGGCTCCCCAGCCAGCACCTATTGTGATGCTGGCGGGCGCATCGTCAGTAACTTTGCTCATGTGTGGGCAGGACCAGCTTATTCTTAGAACTGTGTTCTCATAGGCAAGGATCACCAGTGTCCTGGGCGTTGGCACCCCCGGGACACTGAAGCTGCCCCGGGGTTTATCTATGGATCAGTGTGGGGGGCTAAAGGTCCTTCTATCCAGAATTAAAACCATGGCCCATTAGATGGGGTCCCCGGGGCCTCTGTAAGTCTAAAGCAAAGAGGCCACATGCCCGACTCCCCTAACTGAAATATTGGCCCATGGGAATGAGGTTCCTGGGAACTAAGGCTCAGGTAGGGAGGCCATGTACCCTCCTCTCCTTTCATTGAATGGGGTTTGGGGATGGAGTTCCAAGATCGTAATTAAGACTTGGGGAGGGGGCCATGTCCCACTCTCTATCAAAATAGTAAAATGTCTTTAAGGGAACCAAGGATATTTGTTTTTAAAGAAACTGCCAAGCATCATTGGTGGTGGTCGACTGTGAGCTAGGCACAATTGCAGTCTAATCCCAATGGAGTGGGGAACAGGTGAACCTAGTGGGTCCAATCGGTCAACAATTTTGCCTTCTTACTTAACCTTTTTATGGAAGTCCAAATCCTCCAGCAAAGCAGGGCTGAATGAATTAGTTGGCAAAGTGTCCACCCCGTCCAATACCCATTTTTAGGTCCCGATCATAGAGATTTGGCACAAAAAGTTTTGAGCAGAACAGAATTGAGCAATATAGCTGCCAATGTCCTCTCATTGTATCTGTAGCACGGCTGCTTTTTTTTTATTAGAGTTTTAGCTTCAGATTTTGGGCCTGGTTTAGAGTTTGGTAAATGTGTAGTCTGCCATAAACGAGATAGATATCCCATCCACATTATGACAGGTGCATTAGGGAATCATGCACTTGTAATAAAGTGGATGGGAAAGCCATCCGACTCTGATGGGGTACCCACCAACAAACTCTAAATCAGGCCCTTAGTCACTTTAAAGGAGCTCAAAATGTTCCAGTGGGCTGCATTTTATGGACATGCAGAACTTCACAATGCTGCCCACCGTTAATTTGAGTTCTGCTGAAGCTTTTTTCTTTCCTTCAAAAATAATCAATTTTGGAGTCAATTAGAAATTCTGGTCCACCAAGGCCACACTTTTATATGTTAATGTTATTGTGATCCTCTGCATGTCAAACAGGTGAGAGTGCAGCAGTGGGGAGCAGGCTCCATCATTCACTCCAGTCAGTGCTACAGCACAGTTCCCAGTGTATACTAGTCTGATGGTTCTTATTCCAAGCTGGCATTCTTAAGCTTTTTCTCTCATTGAGGCTCGAAGGGGCAAGCTGCTCTTAACTTTGAGTTCACATGTGGGCTGAGTACAAGGTAAAGCAGAGTCCAGATAATTAGTAGACAGCAAACAAACATTCTCTTCTTGCAACTTATTTACCTAAAATATAAGTTTATCACTAATCTCTGTAGAATTTTTGTAAGCTGATTTATGAAAAATTTGGATTTTATTCCCATTCAGAAGAGCTACTATAGCATGCACAATGAACAGAGTTTTTTTTAATCTTGTCACTCCAGGGACATACCAAATTGAATGTTAGACATGTTCTTTTCTCATATTATGCACCAACGTCTAGTGAGTTGCATACCGCCACTCATAGGTGATTTAGCTAGTGTCCCAAATAGGTTTCTGCACAAGTCAAAAAAGTATGGGGCATATTTATACTTTTTGGTGCAAAACTACACTAACGCAGTTTTGCACCAAAATGTTTAGCCATGTTGCACCATCCTTGAGCGCCAGCCGGACACTATATTTATGGAATGGTGCAAGCCGGTGCAAAGGGTAGGCTAGTAAAAAAAAAATGACGTTAGTCGGGTAGGGCTGACGTTATGGAAGAAGGGGGGTTTGCACAAAAAAATGACGTTAGGCAGGTTAGAGGTAACAAAAAATGACTCTACCCTGCCTAGAGTCATTTTCTGATGCAAAACTATCCATACCACATGACTCCTGTCTTAGAAAAGACAGGAGTCATGCCCACCACCCCAATGACCAGCAGAGGGGACCAGGGTCCCCTGGGCATGGCCATTGCACCATGTGCCATGTATGGGGGCCCATTTCAGGGCCCCATATGGCACTTAAAAATATAAAATACTTGCCTGTACCTACCTGGGATGGGTTCCCCCATCCTCCGCTGTCCCTCTGGTATGGATGGGGGTGTCCCTGGGGCCTGGGGAGGGCACCTGTGGGCTTATTCCATAGTGTTCCACCATGGAAATAGGCCCACAGGTCCCCTAAAGCCTGCGCTGACCCAGGCATTAAAAAATGCGACAAAGCAAGCTTTGCACTATTTTTTTACCCCTCCTTTCTCCCGAGCACCGTTTTTGCACGGGAGTATAAATATTGGGTTAAGGCCATAGAGTCATTTTTTGCACAGGAATGCCTACCTTGCATCTCATTAAGGCAAAGTAGATTTCCACATCCCAAAAATGACTTTAACTCCATAAATTTGGCGCTAGACGGGTCTAGCGCTAAAGTATATATATGGAGTTAGTTTTGCACCAATTTAGAGTAAAAAAAAAAATGACGCTAATTCAGTGCAAACAGAGTATAAATGTGACCCTAAGTCCATAGAGTCTTTTTTTGCATGGGAATGCCTACCTTGCATCTCATTGATGCAAGGTAGGTTTCCATGTCCCAAAAATGACTTTAACTCCATAATTTTGGCGCTAGACGGGTCTAGCGCCAAAGTATAGATATGGAATTAGTTTTTCACCGGATTTGCCTAAAAAAAATTAAGCAAATTCAGCGCAAAACAAGTATAAATATGCCCCTATGTCCTTTAATAGGGGCCTGCTTTTGTCTTACTCCCCACAGTTCAGGGCTGCAGTGAACGGCCTGAAATAATGTTTGAGTCACTCATGTGTTGATGTAAACTGCAACCCAATTGAGATATGTAACTTTTATGCCAATGGTGCACTTCCATATCCACCACAGAATTTCTTCCAGGGGTGTCGCTTATGTATGCAGTTCCAGCCCCTTATTCTCCGCATTGCAAACAATATGTAATAATATATTTGATAGTTATCCAACAAATATATATATTGGGGATTAAAGACATAGGCCCTCATTACAACACTGGCGGCAAAAGCCGCTTACCGCCGTGCAGAAGACCGCCAACACACCGCCGTGGCAGCAGAATTCGGCCACGGTCATTCTGACCCACTGCTCGGAATCCGCCAAAATTGAGACTCCCACACAAGTCCGCCACACCAAAGGTCATTGATAAACTGGCGAAAACAAAACCTCCACGTCACGCCAACAGAAATACGCCCACACTATCACGACCCACGAATCCACACGGCGGTCTTTCAACCGCGGTATTCCATTGGCGGTACACACCACTGAGCTCAAAATACACACACTCTTACAAAACACAGCCACATTGGACAAATCGAAATACACACACCTGATACACATACACACACCACTCCCACACACCCATTACAATATAAAACACACACCCACATCACCCACAAACCCCTACGACCAAAATACCAAAAGAAGGCCAGAGAGAGACACTACAAACTACTACCAAGCATCCACAGACACACAATACCATCACCCACATAACTTCCACGCACCTCACACAACACACCACTAAATATCACCCCACACATCACAACACACACCACCCCACACATCACCCACACCACCCCATGGCACGGCAAAGACACCCCAGGTTCTCTGAGGAGGAGCTCAGTGTCATGGTGGAGGAAATCGTCCGGGTAGAGCCACAGCTATTTGGATCACAGGTGCAGCACACCTCCATAGCTAGGAAGATGGAGCTATGGCGAAGAATAGTGCACAGGGTCAACGCAGTGGGACAGCACCCAAGAAATAGGGATGACATCAGGAAGAGGTGGAACGACCTACGGGGGAAGGTGCTTTCCGTGGTATCAAGACACCACCTTGCGGTTCAGCGGACTGGCGGCGGACCCCCACCTCATCCCCCAGAACTAACAACATGGGAGGAGCAAGTCTTGGCGATTCTGCATCCTGAGGGCCTCGCAGGAGTAGATGGAGGAATGGACTCTGGTAAGTCAAATCTATACTACTATATCCCCCACCCTACCTGCATGCCATCACATACCCCCACCGTCTCCCTCACCCCCTTCACTCCAACTCCTCACAATTGTCTCAATATCACTAACCACACATCCCAACACCAAGCCCTGCATGCAACAACAAAGCATGGACACCCATCACCAAAGCATGGCCACTGCACATACCCATACACCCCCCTAAACCACCATCACACAAGGTCCCACACAGGAATGCAAGCACGGGGTGCACAGTCACCCACCCATTGCACACCATGGCACACACATATGCAATAAACATCCTTTTATACCCCTACAGGACCCCTATCCAACGTCACCAGACAGGAGGGTCCACACATGTCCACACCACCAACAGAAGAGGCCCACAGTGATGACAGCAGCTCTGTCCAACTGGATCTAGATGACCAGCCCGGCCCATATGGGATCTCAGGACAGTCGATTCCCCTCACACTGGCACAGGCCACCACAGAGCTTCCCCCCTCTGGAAACACCAGCACAGCACCCACCCAGCGGGCCCATACCTCTGTCCCCAGGACACGTCAATCAGCAGTGTGTCCACCACTACTGGGAACCCAGGCTAACCCACCACCCCAACAACAACAGGGACCTGGGGACAGTGGTAGTGGGCACACCATTCAGGGGACAGAGGCCCAGGAACACAGGGGAACTGGGAGGGCTGCTGTGCGACAGGGGGAGGACAGGCCCAGGGAACCCACTCTCCACGAGGCCCTCTCCAACATCATGGGAGCATACAATAATTCCCAGTAGACGAAGCAACGTTAATGGGCAAGTTTCAGGAGACCCAGCGGCTGCAGGAGGAACAGTATTTGGGCTTCAGGGAGAAACTCAGATCCATCAATTCCACCCTGGGCATCATCATAGGGGTGCTGAAGGAAGTCCTCAACACCAGGAGGGACACTGTGGCACAACAAGGGGCCCCTGACACTAGCCTGGACGATGAACTGCCCATCACCTCCGCCGGCGCTAGTGGACAGGAGGCACCGCCACAGGACCACCACACCAGCACCCCACCCCCTGAAGAGGGAGAACCACCCCACAAACGGTCCCTGAGATCCAGGCCATAGACAGTGAACGATGCCAAGACCCCCGCCAAGAAATGAGACCGCCCTGAATGTCATCCTTTTGTCCCACCTTGTCACCCTGTCCATCCTCAAACTGCCCCAGCTCCACTTCCTATGCCCCTTTGGGCAATGCACCTGTGAGACTAATAGATTGGACTCTGCCATGGACATTCCTCCACCATCACCCCTCACCATTTTACAGCACCCTCCAATATGGAGCACTTAAATATTAAATAAACACCCTTAAAGCACAAAACAATCTGGAGTCTGTCTGTGATTTTGAAATAGTGTATTAGCAATTACAGTGACAAAATGCTCTTTCAATTGTAATGTCAACATACCTATGTCACACAGCTCTAGAAAAGGAGGAAACAAAGCAGATGTCACACAGTGGGACACACATCTGTGAAATCGTAAGGGAAAGTGACAACTCAGTGACCATACATTTGGTGAAAACGACACACAGTAGAGAGGTAGTAGTGTTAAAGTACATGTAGTAGGAAGGTTTGTATTCTTACCTGTGTCTCACTGGAAGTATTGCAGGATCACCGAGTTCCTGTTGTCGATGTCCTCTTCTTCTGCTTCCTCGTCTTCACTGTCCACAGGCTCCACAGCTTCCACAACACCTCCATCTGGACCATCCTCCTGCAGAAAAGGCACCTGTCATCGCAAAGCTAAGTTGTGAAGCATACAGCAGGCCACGATGATCTGGCACACCTTCTTTGGTGAGTAGAATAGGGAACCACCTGTCATATGGAGGCACCTGAACCTGGCCTTCAGGAGGCCGAAGGTCCGCTCTATAATCCTCCTAGTTCGCCCATGGGCCTCATTGTAGCGTTCCTTTGCCCTTGTCCTGGGATTCCTCATTGGGGTCAGTAGCCATGACAGGTTGGGGTAACCAGAGTCACCTGCAAATGGCGAGGGACAACTGTTAGACACACACTAACCTGTAGGGATATCCCCAGACCCAGACATCCATTCCCACTGACCTGCTTCCAGGTGCTTACCTAATAGCCACACACGGTGCCTCTGTATTTGCCCCATCACATAAGGGATGCTGCTATTCCGCAGAATGTAAGCGTCATGCACTGAGCCAGGGAATTTGGCATTCACATGGGAGATGTACTGGTCTGCCAAACACACCATCTGCACATTCATCGAATTATAACTCTTCCGGTTTCTGTTCACCTGTTCACTCATGCGGGGGGTACGAAAGCCACATGTGTCCCATCAGTGGCACCTATGATGTTGGGGATATGTCCCAGGGCATAGAAGTCACCTTTCACTGTAGGCAAATCCTCCACCTGAGGGAAAACGATGTAGCTCTGCATGTGTTTCAGCAGGGCAGACAACACTCTGGACAACACGTTGGAAAACATAGGCTGGGACATCCCTTATGCTATGGCCACTGTTGTTTGAAATGACCCACTTGCAAGGAAATGGAGTACTGACAGCACCTGCACTAGAGGGGGGATTCCTGTGGGATGGCGGATAGCTGACATCAGGTCTGGCTCAAACTGGGCACACAGTTCCAGGATTGTGGCACGGTCAAGCCTGTAGGTGATGATCACATGTCTTTCCTCCATTGTCGACAGGTCCACAAGCAGTCTGTACACCGGAGGATGCTGCCATCTACACACATGTCACAGCGGACGGTGCCTATGAAGGACAACAGCGAGCACAGAGTCAACCAACTCAGGGGTACGTACACACAACGTACACAGAACATGATTCATAATCCGAAATTTGCATGTATGGTTGTTTAGGCAAGGCCTAGGTATGTGTGACGCAGTTAAAAATTAAGCCATGTGGGCCCCTGAAATGGCGGCTGCCTGACCTGTAAAGTGGGACAATGGGATGTGAGGTAACTGTGCTGGCGTTGTACACCGTCGCAGTAGGCGGTCGAAGACTGCGGCGCAATTCTGCATTGCTTAACATTGGACCCTATGGGTCCCAGAAGACAATGACGATGTACGCCGGCGGTGACGGTACGCACCGCCGCGGACATGACCGCCATTTTCTCTCTGTTCAATCACTCGATACCTGATCTTCGACAGGAGAGGACCTACACTGCAAGTGCTGCTGTGACCTCAGTCTGGAAGATACAATGGCTCGTGCGTTTGGGAAAAGGGCCCCTGCCTTCACATCAGAGGAGTTGGAGAAACTCGTGGATGGGGTCCTCCCCCAGTACACGCTACTCTACGGTCCTCCAGACAAACAGGTAAGTACACTGGGAGCATGCTGCATGGGCTATGCCTGTGTGGAGTGAGGTGGATGAAAGATGGGGGGGGAGAATGAGGCGTGCATGAAATGACGGTGAGTGCATGTGCCACATGGCAAGGGTAGGGATGGGGGCCAATGACTGTTGAAATAGTGTATTAGCAAAGGGCCCCTGCCTTCACATCGGAGGAGTTGGAGAAACTCGTGGATAGGGTCCTCCCCCAGTACACGCTACTCTACGGTCCTCCAGACAAACAGGTAAGTACACTGGGAGCATGCTGTATGGGCTATGCCTGTGTGGAGTGGGGTGGATGAAAGATGGGGGGGAGAATGAGGCATGCATGAAATGACAGTGAGTGCATGTGCCACATGGCAAGGGTAGGGATGGGGGCCAATGACTGTGACGGTGCAGTTGGTATAAACTTTTCTTTTTCCCCTGTACAATTCATGTAGGTCAGCGCCCACCAGAAGGACATCTGGCGTGCCATCGCCAAGGACGTCTGGACCCTGGGGGTCTCTCACAGACGGAGCACCCACTGCCGTAAGAGATGGGAGGACATTCGCCGCACGACCAAGAAGACGGCGGAGGCCCAGCTGGGGATGGCCTCCCAACGTGGGAGGGGTGCCCGTCGCACCATGACCCCCCTGATGTTCAGGATCTTGGCGGTGGCATACCCGGAGTTGGATGGATGCTTGAGGGCATCGCAGCAGCCACACTCACATTCAGCTGTCTGGGTGGGGGAGGTGGGCTGTGGGTTTCCCTAGGACAGGGCGAGCGTGCTAGTTAGGTCCCCTTCTTCTGGCAGACCCTGTGGCACCCCACCCCACCTGTGTACAGTGCCAACTACACCTAGTCAGGCTCCTGTGACATCCATATGTGCAGATGTCGGCCATAGCCTTGTAGACCATGTCCCAGGGATTGAAGAGTTGACCCCAAGTGCGCGGCGTAGTGCAGGGGGCTTCTGTGTCTGTCGTGTCCACCAACTGTAGCGGTAATGCATGCACTCAACATGTCTTTCTTCTGTCGTACCCCCCCATTTTTGTGGTCTCCCTGGCGGAGGAGCAGTGGCACCGGAGCAGGAGGGAGCTGCATCCCACATGGCCCTGGAGGGCGACACTACGGATTCTGACTTCACCAGTGAAACGGAGGGCGAGGGGAGCTCCACGGCAGGGACAGGAGCTGACACCAGTGATACGGACTCGTCCTCTGATGGGAGCTCCCTTGTGGTGGCGGCAACATCTGTGCCCCCCGCATCTACAGGTACAGCCGCCACCCCCCCTACCAACACCGCCCTCCCAGCAGCCCCTCAGCCTTTGCCCCGTGCCCGCTCACCCAGGAGGGTGGGCATCACCTTCGCCCCAGGCACCTCAGGCCCTGCCCCAGTCACCCCTGCTGCCCTCAATGAGGAGGCCATTGACCTCCTCAGCTCCCTCACTGTTGGGCAGTCTACCATTTTGAATGCCATCCAGGGTGTAGAGAGGCAGTTGCAACAGACAAATGCATTCCTGGAGGGCATTCATTCTAGTCAGGCAGCCCTTCAGCGAGCATTTCAGACTCTGGCCTCAGCACTGCTGGCAGCCATTGTCCCTGTCTCTACCCTCCCCCTTCCAACTTCCTCCACCCAGACCCAATCCCCTGTACCTCAGCCTACCCAAAGCACACCATCAGACCAGCATGCACACACCTCAACACACAAAGGAAGCTCAGGCAAACATAAGCACCACACATCCCACAAGCACTCACACAAGCATCACACACATGCAGACACACCAACATCCACTGCCTCCACTGTGTCCCCCTCCTCCTCGTCTCCCTCCTCCCTCCCAGTCTCGTCTCCACTCACACCTGCATGCCCTACACCTACAGCCACTACTTCCATCACCAGCACACAGACCACCACACCCCGCTCACGTGCAGTCACCACTCCCACTCCCATTCACACGTCCCCTGTGTTCTGTCCCAGTGTGTCTGTGACGCCACCTCCCAAGGTACACAAACGCAGGCACACACCCACCCAACAGCCATTCACCTCAGGACAGCCTCCAGCGCATGCACCTTCACCCAAAGTCACCAAAGGTACACCTCCTACAACCAGAACCTCTTCCTCCACTCCCAAACCCCCTTTAGCTACCCGTCCCAGTGTTCCCAAGAAACTTTTCCTGGCCACCCTTGACCTCTTTCCCTCACCTCCCCCACCCCGTCAGTCTCCTAGGGCCCTACTCTCCAGGTCCCAACCTAGCACCTCAGCCACAACATCTCCGGGACCAGTGGTGCCAGTAGTCACCAGATTCTGGAGTGCAGCAGGGCAGCCAGTGTGTCAAGGAGCCACAGCACGGACAGTCCCCCACCTATCAAGCATAAAAAGTTGGACAGTGCCTGGCGGGAGAGGGAGAAGACTCCAGCCACCAAAGCCGCTCCCAGGGCTACAGGTGGGAGTGTAGAGTCAGCTGCGACACCTTCCAAGGTGGGGAAGGGGCACAAGAAACCCAGCAAGTCTGGGAAGAGCAGCACGGCGGAGAAGACCACCATCAGCCCCGCTGCCCAGGAGGCCACCGCCATCAGCCCCGCTGCCCAGGAGGCCACCGCCATCAGCCCCGCTGCCCAGGAGGCCACTGCCATCAGCTCGCTGCCCAGGAGGCCACTGCCATCAGCCCCGCTGGCCAGGAGGCCACAGCCATCAGCCCCGCTCCCCAGGAGCCCAGTGCCATCAGCCCCACTGGCCTAGACAGGACCACCAGCACCAGCCCCACTGGGCCAGACAGATCCGCCAGCAGCTGAGTCGCTGGGCCAGACAGGACCGCTAGCACCAGCCCCGCTGGGCCAGACAGGACCGCCAGCAGCTGAGTCGCTGCCAAGGACCCCGGCGCAACAAGCACCGCTGAACAGGACACCGACGCCTCAAGCCCCGCTGAACAGGACACCGCTGCCACATGCACTGCTGAACAGGACACCACCGCCAAATGCACCGCTGAACAGGACACTGCTGCCACAAGCACCACTGAACAGGACACCGCCGCCACATGCACAGCTGAACAGGACACCGCCGCCACATGCACCGCCGAACAGGACACCGCCGCCACCAGCACCGCTGGCCCATGAGCGCCAAGGGCACTTACGCTACTGAGTCCGCCACGACCAGGATGAAGCACTCTGGGCACAAAGCCCCCTCCAGAACCAGTGGAGTATCACATCCACTACCTCAGTCCTTGGCAGGATGAAGCACTCTGGGCACAAAGCCCCCTCCAGAACCAGTGGAGACTGTTATCCACTTGAGAGACTGTGGCTTTGCACTCCCCAGGATTGAACAGTGGGCAACCCACCCACTGTAGTGACTTGAGAGACTGTGGCTTTGCACTCCCCAGGATTGAACAGTGGGCAACCCACCCACTGTAGAGACTTGAGAGACTGTGGCAGGATATAGCACTCTGGGCACAAAGCCCCCTCCAGAACCAGTGGAGTATCACATCCACTACCTCAGTCCTTGGCAGGATGAAGCACTCTGGGCACAAAGCCCCCTCCAGAAGCAGTGGAGACTGTTATCCACTTGAGAGACTGTGGCTTTGCCCTCCCCAGGATTGAACAGTGGGCAACCCACCCACTGTAGAGACTTGAGCGACTGTGGCTTTGCACTCCCCAGGATTGAACAGTGGGCAACCCACCCACTGTAGAGACTTGAGCGACTGTGGCTTTGCACTCCCCAGGATTAAACAGTGGGCATGGGGCCCCCTCGTGGATTTGGCGTCGTGCACTCAACCGGCTGAGGTGCCCCCTCTTTCCCGTCCCTCTGAGGTCCCTGTTTTATTGCTATCTGATGCCCCTGCAGTGTTCTCTCCGTCATGTTCGGGGATTGAGTGTGGGCCTCGCCCATGCAGTGTGGGCCCAGTGTTCCACGGACTTCAATGGAGCAATACCTGGACTACTATTCTTGGTGTATATATTTGTTTATAGTGTATATATATTTTTGCGTACTGGATTTTAATAGATTACAATGGTTACACTAATTTCCTTTTGTCTTTGCATTCTTCCGGGGGGTTAGGGGGTGTAACTGTAATGTATCATGCTGTATTAGTGTGTGTGTTGTCGTGGGTGAAGGTGGGGGTGGGGGTGGGGGTGTTGCGTGTGTGTGTCCCTGTTTTTTCCCTCCCAGCTCCCCTGTGTCATAGGTGCAGTACTCACCGTGGTCTTCACCGCCGGCGTTCATGCTCCTGGTAGAGGAGCAAGAAGATAAGGGCAGGGAAAATGTGAAGCTCTGGTTCCATGGTGTCCTGGTTGCTCGTGGGGTGTGTAGAGGTGAGCGTTTTCCCTTCGAAGTCCAGTTTCCGCTGTGTTTTTGTTCGCTGTTTGTTTGTACCGCCGTGGCAGTCGGATTGTTAAAGTAGCTGTCTTTGTTGGCGGTTTCCGCCACGGTCGTGATTCCATTTTGTTTTCCGTCGGCCTGTTGGTGGTCTTACCGCCGCTTTAACACCGACCGCCAGGGTTGTAATGACCACCATAATGATAATAATGTGAACATATTTTAATTAAAATTCATGCAATAAATATTTTTCAAACAGCTGAATAAGAGCAGAGCAATATATCAATAATACACATAACAAAAACAACTACAATATTTAAGAAAAAGACGAATCAGATATAATACTGCTGTTAGACAAAAGAAAAACACCTCATAGAAATTACAGGAGGAATAGTTAAATAAACTGCAAAGCACTTGTCCAATTAATCTATGTAAGTCGAAATGTAACCCCTCAATGTAAACCAATACAGGACATTCATCAGGGTGGGTGTGCTAACTCGATAAATTCATGTCTCATTGTTATACAACATAACAAATAATACAATGTATATAAAGTCCCTAATCAACAATATATAGAATGCATGATTTTTATTGTCCTCTTATCAGCCAATTACATTTTCCACAATTAATTAAAGCAAATAATCAATACTCAATTCATCAATTTCATAATACATTTGGTTATATTCATTCACTATCAACGAGAGGTCATGTTGTATAGAAGCCAATTGATGCGTCAGTACTGGGCTTTAAAAATTTTGCTTGTGATAATTTTGGTTGCAATTGACATTTAGGGGGTCATTCTGACCCTGGCGGCCGGTGACCGCCAGGGTCACCGACCACGGGAGCACCGCCAACAGACTGGCGGTGCTCCCGAGGGCATTCTGACCGCGGCGGTTCAGCCGCGGCCAGAAAGGGTAAACCGGCGGTCTCCCGCCGGTTTACCACTGCCCTTGTGAATCCTCCATGGCTGCGGAGCGCGCTCCGCAGCCATGGGGATTCTGACATCCCCTACCGCCATCCTGTTCCTGGCGGTTCTCCCGCCAGGAACAGGATGGCGGTAGGGGGTGCCGCGGGGCCCCTGGGGGCCCCTGCAGTGCCCATGCCCATGGCATGGGCACTGCAGGGGCCCCCGTAAGAGGGCCCGCAAAGTATTTCAGTGTCTGCTAAGCAGACACTGAAATACGCGACGGGTGCAACTGCACCCGTCGCACCCCTGCAACTATGCCGGCTCAATTCTGAGCCGGCGTCCTCGTTGCAGGGGCATTTCCTCTGGGACGGCGGGCGCTCTTTTGGAGAGCGCCCGCCGGCCCAGAGGAAATGTCTGAATGGCCGCCGCGGTCTTTTGACCGCGGTGCGGTCATTCAGCGGCGGTACCTTGGCGGACGGCCTCCGCCGTCCGCCAAGGTCAAAATGACCCCCTTAGTGCCCTTTAGTGCCCTGTAGTACAAATATGTGTAATAATTCTCACATTGTTGTCCTAACAGGAATAAACAACTTAATCTAGCTCTATTACAGGCTTTAACTTGTCACACTTTTGCTGAGGAGTTAAGATTTGTGACAAGATTGAAAGAAAGTTATTTACCTTTTTTTAGGGTGTTTGTATATCAGTGTTGGGGACCCATTTGGGTTCAGTAGCCTGGCCAAACCCCTGCAAGCAAATAGGGACATGACTGTGATCCATAATAATGATTTGATGGTTCATCTGTCATCTCATTACTATAAATCAACATTTCCAAGTTACTGTAATTACAGGTCTTGGCTAGCCCACCTTCCTAGGTATGCTACCCTTTTTAAAGTAAATGAGAATAAGGTCCACCTACCCAAATGAGACCACAAAGAAACACCTAGCTAGAAGACTGTACCCCAATGTTGGTTGAAACGGTTTATGTTCCTGACATTGCCCCCAACAAATCAAACCTGTATCATTGCCAATGCTGACGCCATACACAGTGCATGGTCCAGGTCTATGTGCGGGATTATCTAGAGGCAGAGGAGTTTTGGACTTGGTTCAGAGCCCAAGCACAGGGCTCCTAGGGCTCTGGAAAGCCTTCATTTAAGGCTTCAATGTTCAAAAGGTCAGTTTTTTGGCAAACAGCCTTCGTTAATATGTGGATTTTGTTATGTTGTTATGTTATGTTGATTTGTATAGTGCTCCAATTACCTGTGAAGGTATTCAGAATAGGGGTGTGTCGGTGTGTAGTCTCTCTGGTGTTGTTCGAAGAGCCAGGTCTTCAACGTCTTGCATCCTAAGGAGTGAGAAGGAGGCTTTGATGTAATGAGGGGGGTTGTTCCATATTGTGAATGTGATGTAGGAGAATGAGCAACCTCCTGCTCTGCTTCTGCGGTTGCGAGGAGTGAATGCAAGTGAGAGTGTTGTAGAGGATAGCTGTCTGGCAGGTTGATGAGGTTCCTTGTTCGGTTTTCCTGAACAGGGATTTCAATCACTCTACTACAGTTGCCCCTCACTGACCCTCAACAGCCCCTTTGGAGGACTTTCTAACATTTGAAGCAGCCTTATGCAAGGTGCCTGAGATTCTTAAATTGCCTTTGAAGTTACAGTGGCTTACACAAACATCATGATGGAGCCCGGTTGCTCCACATCAGAAGCCTTTTTTCTTTTTAATGTTTCCTTTTAGTAAGGCACTTAAAGACCATATCAGGCATGTCTGGGTTAAACCAGTCTGTGCACAGGCCATCCGCTGCCAGATTTTGTTTCTCATCTCTTGCCTGATAAAATGTATTAGCAGGTTCTGGACTTTTTGCAGATGTTATATTGACTCTTTGGCATCCTCTCCTCCAGACAACTAGTATCAGTGGCTCAAAACACTGGGCAAGAAATTGTTCTCATCACAGAGGGCCTGGTTCTTGTTGGTTTGTTACTCCCATGCTGTTTGGGAAATGGCACAGAGGATAGGTTTTGTTCTACTGGATCACGGGAGTGGACACTTTGTAGAATTAATTGGTGATGGTTTTGGGGCCACTTTTCTTAGAAGCAGTCTTGACACTGTGGATTCAGTAGCCAGGTCCATCTGTTCTTCTGTGACTCTTCGGAAGCGTGCCTGTTTGCATTCCAGTGACGTCCTCACAGGAGCCCTGGCACATCTGCTGGACATATATGACTTTCAATCGTTCCCACCGTTCTAGGAAATGGACTTCCTTAGTCTTTGAATACGCAAACCTGTGCCTCCACTCAATCTTGGGGTTTGGATACTTTATGCATGAATGTCTTTTCAGCACCACGGGATGTCCAAAGGCTTTATGACACTTCAATGTTATGAGAAACACCAGACTTTTTGATCTGAGAACAGCATGTGCCTTTTGTGCTTATGGGCAGTGTTGAAAGAAATAATGTGGTAGTCTGCATTCCTAATTACGTGTCGAATGCAGAGATTCTCCTGGTCTGAAAATGAAATGTTGTTTTTATGTGCCTCTATGTAAGGAAGTTGTCTCAAATTAATGAGTTTTAAGAGATTTTCTGTGGTATATCGTATTCGAAAACACGGGGGATATTAATACATTTTCAAATTTTCTAAAACACGTTAGAGGAAACAGACCCTTAGGGTTTTCCCATGATAATACCTAGATGATTTAGAGTTTGATGGACGGGTACCCTACCACAAACATGACGGATATCACATCACATTATTACAAGTGCCGTAGGATATAATGCATTTGTAATGAGCTAGAACAGATATTCTTTTAGTGATGGACTAACCTATCTGACAAACCCTAAATGAGGCCTTTAGTCTCACACTAAACCTGTCTCTATCTTATTCTAACCTTAACATTCTCAGATGGACCTCTGTGCATATGATGGAATTTCCATTGAGTCGAAGCAACAGGTTTAATTTTTCCAGGTCAGTCATTCAGGCGTGGAGTGAGAAAGACCTCTGTTGGACTGGGCCCGTTTTGCAAGGTTATTCCTAAACTTTTGCCTTCTTCCTCCTATTTTTTCTGACCTGTTTTTGTTGGCTTTAGGACACTGGGCACTTTACCAATGCCGCCAAGTGCTAAAGTGCAAGTGCTCTCTGGCTAAATTGTATAGGTGATTTACTAGTAAGTCCCTAGTATAGTGCACCATGTGTGCACAGGGCCTATAAATCAAATGCTACTAGTGGTGGGCCTGCAGCACTGATTGTGCCACCCACATGAGTAGCCGCTTAAATTTGTCTCAGACCTGACACTGCAGTGTCTGTGTGTGCAGTTTTAAACTGCCATTTCGACTTGGCAAGTGCACCCACCTGCCAGGCCAAAACCTTCACTTTTACTACTTGCAGGTTGCCCCTAAGGTAGGCCCAGGGCAGCCCCAGGTGCAGGATAGAGTGTATTTAAAAGGTAAGACATGGTGTGGTGTGTTTTACATGTCCTCATAGTGAAATCCTGCTAAATTTGGTTTTCACTGTGGCAAGGACTCCCATAGGGTAACATGGGATTGCCTTGAAATATCTTAGAAGAGTTATTTCCCATTGGGAGCAGATAGAGATTTGAATTTTGGGGTCTCTGAACTCACAATTTAAAAATACAACTTTTGGTGAAGTTGATTTTTGAATTGTAAATTTGAAAATGCCACTTTTAGAAAGTTGGCATTTTTCTTGCTTAACTATTCTGTGCCTATGCCTGTCTGTGAAATACACGTCTGGATCAAGATGCTGGGCTGTTTGTGCATTCACTCTTGACAATCACACAAAGGGAGCTGAGGTGTGCCCTGCATATCCTGATGGCCCATTACCATTCTGATGGGTTTTTCTGAGCTGAAGAAGTGGGAGAAGCTGACACTTGCACCTGAATAAAGCTGTGCTTGGCCTCACACGAAGCAGGCCTCAACCCCTTGGAGTTTGTCTGTGGCCGGGGCAGGAAAAGGCAGGTATTGTGCACTACTACGACTTCTCTTTGAAGTTTGTCTACTTCAAAGACAGAAATGGGTATAAGTACTGGACCTCTGACCCCACATAATTAGAACACTTCTGGACTGAGGGCATTCTTCCAGGAAGAAGGGCTGGATGCTGTAGGAGGGACTGCCACTCTGTCTGTTGCTTTGCTCTGCTGGACTGCTGTTTACTGCTTCTGTTATGTGAAAGGACTTGACTTGACTTTCTACATTCTGCTTTCCAAGGTTCTCCAAGGGCTTGAAATGAGCTTACATTTCATTAAAAAGTATCAGGGCCATCAAAGACCTCATCTCTCAATACCTGGGCTCTCCTGCTGAGTCCTGACTTGCCAAGAGGTGCCAAAGCCATTCCATGACTCTTTGGAATGGAGCTCTGGTGCAACCAAAAGAAACCAAGCACATCAGCTTGAGAGAGACTTTTGAACTGGTGCCTCTCTTTGACTCTATGCTGCTGCCTGGACCAGATCCGTGGTCCCCACTGAGTGCAACGAGTGCGACCTGCAACACAGGGCCGATAATGCAGCAGTGCCTCCAAAGTCCCACCCCAGCATGAGTCCTGATTGGCATGTCCGTGACTTCTGGGACACCTGGCTGCACAGCTAGCACCTGTGTCCCCATGGTGTGGTTGTGACACTGTGATGTTGACACCTCACATCTTGACCTGCTGGATTCTTTACCTCACCAGGTCGTAAGGAACTGACACATCGCCACAGACCTTCCCTGCGGCCGTAAGGAACTGATGCCTCACCTCCCCTGTCTAGCAGCAGGGAACAAACACCACACTGACTCCAGCGACGCTTCCATGACATTATGCACGTCTTTGTTTCTTCATCGTTTTCCACAGTACTGCATCTGGAGTCCGTGTGACCTCCATGACCGCCCTGCATTCCCTCGCGAGTTGTGCCGGACTGCTGGAAACGACTCCGTCAAGATACCATGACAGCCCCAGTTGAAGCTAATGTGTTTTTGAACACTATACTAAGATTTAATCTTCTGAAATTTGTATCTTTACTTGTGTATGTTGGCTTTTTGTCATTTTGGTCTTGTTTTACTAAAATAAATATTGCCTATTTTTCTAAACTGGTGTGGAGTACTTTTGTGGTGTTTTCACTGTGTTACTGTGTGTAGAGAGGTATGGCCATGCTCACAACTGACAACAGGAACCAGACTCTGTTACCATCTGCCAAAATGACACTTTTACAAATGCAGTTTTAACCTTTAAAGAGCTGGCACATGGTTGCCTATGGAGATGCCAGTTGGGAAACTGAATGAAAGGTCAACAAAACTACTGCTGGTGTTTGGTAGAAAAAGAGGAGATGGAAAGTTAACAAAAGAAGGGAAGGGGAGGGTAGAGGAAGGAAAAATGTTCAGGGCAAAGTGATATTTATGGGTTCTCTATGTTTTGCCTTTCATCCACATACCACCAGGTGAAGCTGTATCCCTTGTCTTTTAGGTTAACAATAATTACCAAATCTGGTGGATTAATCCAATCAAGAAGAATGTCTTTGGGGCTGGTTGGAGGAGTGGCAGTTTATTAGAGAACGCTAAGGGGCATATTTATACTCTGTTTGCGCCGAATGTGCGTCAAAGATTTTGACGAACATTCGGCGCAAACCTTGTTCCATATTTCAACTATGACGCCCAAACACGCGGACGTCAAAAAACATCATTGTGCGTCATTTTTTGGATGCGGAAACCCGCCCTGCATTAATGACATCGAAGGTAGGCGTTCCCGTCCAAAAAATGACTTTAAGGCCTGTGCGCCTTATTTATACTCCTGCGTCATTTTGATGTACACGAGGGGGCGGCCTTTAAAAAACGGCGCACAGCCTGATGTGCACCATTTTTTAACGCTTGGGTGAGGGCAGGCATTAAGGGACCTGTGGGCTCACTTCCGTGGTCTCAGACCATGGAAGCAGTGCAGAGGTGCCCTTCCCTGCCACCAGAGACACCCCTTGCCACCCTCGCCCACCCCAGGAGGACACCCATGGATGGAGGGGACCCATGCCAGGTAAGTACAGGTAAATTGAGGTAAGTATTATTTTTTAAAGTAGCATGGGGGGCCTAATTTGGCCCCTCCTACATGCCACTGTGACTAATGGCCATGCCCAGGGGACAGAAGTCCCCTAGGAATGGCCATTAGGCAAGGGGGCATGACTCTTGTCTTTGCTAAGACAGGAGTCATTTCAATGGGGGTTGTGCATCAAAAAATGGCACAAGTCTGGTTTGAGCCATGATTTTTGACTCAAACCTGACTTGCACCATTTTTTGACGCACAACCCCCATTTTCCTCTACGCCAGCGCTGACTGGTTTGAGTCATTTTTTTTACTCTAACGTCAATCCTTAAATAAGGCGCCCGCATGGTGCGTAGGAATGGCGTTAGCCAGCTTTAAAGTTTTTACGCAAGCCAGCGCTGGTTTGCGTCAAACAGCATAAATATGGGCCTAAATGTTTTCTTTAAAGTATTACTTAGAGTTTGTTACTAGTATGTGGGCTTTTGAATAGTAAGAACTAGGTATGTCATAGTCAGAGGTTAAGAACAGTGTTGCTCAGGCAGATATATCATAAATCAGAATGTTAAATCTAAATTTAGATCTAGGCAAGTGGGTATGAGTAAAAATAAATGTCTCATAGATTGCACTCAAGACACTAGAGACTGTTTCTAAAGAATAATTATTGGCTGTCATGGAATGGGTGGATGGTTATGATTCAAAATGGGTACCCTGACAGAATATGAGATCTGTGTTGGAAAATGGTATGATCTTTTGACTGAGGAGTGTGAAGATTTGAGGTGGGAAAACAAAATGTAATGCAAGTGGCAACATTGTCACTATTTGTGGTAGTGGAATGACTTATATAACCATACCTGCAAATGCTTATGACTTTGGGTGGTTTGAATCATCAAATACTCATACAAGGCATAAAAGTGGTTATTGTTTTGGATGCAGGTGATTATGATGGCTAAACTGCTGTATTCACAGTTAGAAGAAGAAACAAGATGTGCTTGTGATGAGTTACAAGTAATTGAAGGCTATTTAGGCTATCATTGTGTATTCCCCATCATTTCTACAGGGAGATACTGGGGATGGTATTTTCAATACTAGATTAGTTCTCCTGTGAAATAACAAGGATTGCAAGTTGTTTTCCTCAGAATAGAAAATAACATTTGGGCACTAGAACCAGTGGATACCAAACTAAGTATAATAGTAGGTTTGATAACAATCACATTACTTGGGGTTTTATTATTTCATGAAGGTGCCCTGCAGGACTTCACTGCAATATAGGACTGGTATTCATTAACCTGATTGGTAGCTGGATGGCATATATGGCAATTCTGCTTAAACACTTGTAAGGGCTTGGTTC
Organism: Pleurodeles waltl; assembly: GCF_031143425.1. Classification (NCBI taxonomy): domain Eukaryota; kingdom Metazoa; phylum Chordata; class Amphibia; order Caudata; family Salamandridae; genus Pleurodeles; species Pleurodeles waltl. The sequence continues at coordinate 1,135,452,725 of NC_090440.1, read as the reverse complement.
ATATCCATTGTGGTCAGGGTATCTTCAACAAGGCCTGCAGAAAAATCTCAAGACTTATTGTAGTCTCCAGACACCATATTTTCTTGGGCAGACTCATTGTTTGTGGTCTTGGCTTACTGCCACACCAAGGGTCACTCACCGGAATTCATTCCCAGGTCTTCTGTAGATGTGAAGATCTTCCACTGCTTCCCTTTGAGGTTAATCCTTAGCATCAAAAGAGAAGACTGATACTGGTGAGTAACCATGGGGAGGGAAAGGGGATTTGAGAGAGAGAGAGAAAGAGATGGCTCTAATGTACCTTGACGTTCCAGAGAAAAGGATGGTGCAGGATCCCTCAAGTTCTAGTGACAAGGCACACTTCTTCATTTAGGATAGTTACGCTGCAGCAAGAAAACAATTATTTTGGTAAACCATCCATGAATGCTTTACAATCAGCCTTACGTGCGAGTCCTTTATAAAGAATGCTAAACAAGAATTACTATAAAGAATTCTAGTCATGTGAAGGGCTCTTGGGCACAGTCCTCTGTTCTGAATCCTGTGCACATACACTTTAGCTTCAGCTTAGATGGTTCTGAAATATTTATCTGTCCTTAATTATGTGTTTACTTCACACTAGTCCTTTTCCTTTAGTGAAGTCGTTCTTATTAATACTCACATTGTTAGGGTGTCCTTAAGGAAAAATGAAACACCAAAACTAGAAGTGCCAAGTTAGTGCATTAACCTGATGTCCGTTTAATGGACCAGAATAGCTGGAACATTAAGCGGTGAAAAGATGATTGCAGTCAAGGTAATGGGAGAACGATGACACCAGCTGATTGAACATGTTTCAGGGTTCATGATTGTTGGAAGCTGTCTCAAGGGGACAGAGTTCAAAGATGGGTTGCTGGTCCACAGCTTCCACATGAAGGTGTCTAGGTTAATCTTGTCACATGTGGCATTGCTCGGAACCCAAGGAAGGCATTGACAAGACACAGCTCTCTCTCAAGATGGATCGGCAATGCCAAGCAGGGTACTGAGGGGCTTATTCACAAGCCCCTTGCACTGTCAGTGCATCACTTTTTCCCATATGAAAAGTGACGCAGCAGCAGCAGCACATAGGGGCTTGTATGTAAGCCCCTGAGTTTAAAAGCTGTATTTAGAGGCTGTCAAACGAATGTTTATCTGGAGCTTTCCAGAAAATCATTGATTGTTTCTAGTCAATAAGAAGGATGTCTCCAGTGGTAGAATGGGGAAGAAAATTAATGATTGAGTAAACAAACTGATTAAGCACTAACACTTTCCTGGAGATTACTGAGTGTATCTTGTCAATTAGAACGCTTTTTCTCATAGGAGACTAGGTCAGGATATTGAAGGTTGAGTAAATAAGCACATTAAGCACTGAGCCTTCCTGAAGATTATTGAGTGTTTCCTCTCAATTAGAAGGCTCACTCTGGTAGGAAACTGAGGCAGGGAATAGAGGCCTTTAGTTAGTTGGCAGGGCAGGTGAACAGATAAACAGACAGACATAAGTTAACCTTGACGTCAGCATGAAAAAGAAGCTTTTAACTAATCTCTACCACCTATTGGGACACTTGAACAACTAAACAACAGATAAGCATCTGGCAACCTTGAGAACAGCAGGAAGCAGAGTCTTTAACAGATGTTGAAACAGTGCACTCAAACTAAAGTACATAGTGTACCTAAATAGAGTCCAAAAAAGGGTACATGGCACCTGCCCTACCAGAAAATAGTGTAACGTGCATAGGAGAATGTGTGGTACGTGCTCAACCAGAAAACAGTGAAAATTGCATAACAAAGCAAATGACACCCACCCAACTAGAAAACAGACAGCAAATGGGGAAAAAAACAGCCTGGGGGCAGACCGGTATATAATACTAATTTCACAAAATCCTTTTTATCATAACCAGACATACAAACATTTAAAATGGAACTAGTGATATTTACCCTTTAACAAGTATATAATTGCATTTAATGGTACCAAGTTTCATCCATGGAGGAAAAAGGCAATTCTATATAACTGCCAAGGCAATGAGGGTCACAGAATCTTTTATCATCTACCTATAATGATATCAGCAGTACCATTTGTCTTGGATGAATTCACAGAAGCTATCAACAGATTAGAGGCTCAGTCCAAGGATGATTTAAGCATAATAGTGGAAAGGCACATATTCTTCACTCGACACTAGCAACAAATGTAATCACTTCATGGTTTCTTAGCCGAACTGAAGATACTTGCACCTACGTGCAAGTATGATGGTGTCCTGGGAAATTACCTGAGGTACCAATTTGTGGTTAATTTCTGTGAAACCAGAATACCATCATGATTACTCTGTTGTAGGAATCCAACTCCATGGGAGAATTTAAAATTTGCTAGTGGCATTGAAAGATCAGCCATGACATTTAAAAAATCAGGAATATTCAAGCATTTTAATGAAACAGAAAATGTTCATGCTGTTTTTGCCAAACTGAATAACAATCCCAATTCCACTACACAGAGGAAAAAGTCAGACAGAAATAACCTTGGTGTGCAAGCGACCTGCTATATATGTGGATCAAAGAACCATGTTATAAGCTCTAATATTTGTCCAGTTCTAGGAAAGTCATGCATGAATTGCAGGACCTCTAATCACCATCATCACAGATGAACTGCATTGGAAAGAATATAGTCTAGTTAACTTGCTTCACCCAAGAGTATGCACTGTTGCTTTTGGGTGGTTTGCATTAGAAATGATGGGTTATTTCCATTAGAGTATGACATACAAAGATAGATTAATTCACTCAAATGTAAGTTGCTTACAGAGGGCCATGATACTCAGACCAAGAACAGATCATCCTATTTCCCTTTTTGAGGTTGTTGATAATCAAGGATGTACTTTAGAAGATCTATTGCTTAAATTTAAAACCATTTTTAAAGATCGGTTGGGGCTAATTCCAGTCATGCCATTCCAGCACTACAAAACAGTCCTGATTCACAAACTGCAGTTTGTAGTGTGTTCTGTAGTACTACAAAATGTACTACAGAGTGTACGTTTTGGCTAAACTGATACGTGCGGAGTCTCCATATATAAGTATAGATTTTAGCAGTAAATGTTGGAGGGGCAATGTGGACTGGGTCAGAAAAGAGACAGACTTACTACTAAAGGAGATGGGATGAGGGAGGAGTAATGGTGTTTATGGAAAGTCACCAATCTATCTCAGAGTAAGCCAGTTGCTTTACTCTAGGAGTGTAGCCATGTTACTTAAACTTTTGTATTACGTTTACACTTGTAGTTTGTGAATAATGAAAGTAATACACTTACTACAAAGTGCAAAGTTCCTCTAAAGTGTAACGTACCTTTGTGAATCAGGCCCAAGTTGTACAATGTAACACTAAACATAAGGAGTCAATTGAAGAAACATCTTGAAAATCTTACAGAAGAGAAAGTATTTAATTGGTTGATTCCTCCAGTAGTGGATAAAATGGGGGATTTTAGTATTTGTATTGACCATAGATCATTAAACAGACACATTTTAGAAGACTGTTTCCCATTGCCAAAGACCCAAGAAAAGTTAGTTCAGAAAGTGAATTTGAAAGTGTTATCTACCCATGACTTGAGAGCTAGTTGTCAACAGGTCGAGTAGAGGGAAGACTCACATTCCTTAACTACATTCAACACCTAATTCAGAGTTGTTTGCCTCTTAAGAATGGAATCTGAACTATCTTTTGCTGCATCTGCCTTTCAGATTTGAATGAATTAAAGTTTGGAGGAGGAATCTAATGTATTTTCTTAACAGGATGACATTCTCATTTTCACTAGCAAGGAGTAGGCACATCTGATACTCTTGATAGGGTGCTTGCCACATTAAAGAATTATTGTATTGCTTTAAAAAAGGAAAAGTGTTGATTTCTCTTAGAAGAAAGTGCCATACTTGGATAATCACGTATTGGAACAAGGTATGAAAATGAAAATTGATTTATTGCAGACGATTAGAGATGTACTTGTACTTGTAGACAAAGACCAGTTAAAAAAAGTATTTGAGGGAATGAAGAAAATGAAACATTTCATTTGTTAAAGGTTTGTTCATTATTGTTCCTGCACTTTAAACTTTGAATGGCAACGCTAAATTCAGAGCCATGGTTGATGCTAATAACACTGTTGGTCTTAGCCTTCGGGTTCTGTTAAGTCAAATGGTGACAGAGAAAGCACAATGGCTTTTGCCTCAATAAGTCTCTCCATAGCATGATAGAAAAAGAGGTGTAAGCTTGTCTATGGGTGACCAAACTCTTTTCAAAATATCTATAGGCCACAGAGTTGATGTTGAGTAATGACCATAAACCTCTGGAATATCGTTTAACTGCTGGCTATTTTAACAAGACCAGTCCTTAGTTGGTAAGGTTGCTTTCTAAAATGCACAAGTTTAACTTCAGGGTGAAACATATCTCCGGGGGAAAGAATTTTAGGTTGGATATTCTTTCATGTTGCTCAGTCATGAACACCCTTGAAGTTAATTAACTGGAAAAAGTAGAAAGTGTTATGGGTTTGATTGGTGGTGTGGTATTGATGATGGAATAGTTTTTCAGTAAGAATGGGAGCAGATGGGAAGTGATGGCACATGTCATACCTTGCTCAAAAATACATCAGGTGAGAGTGGCAAAAAACAATCATATGCGTAATGAAATCAGGTTGTTCCAGAAGGCTAAAGACAAACTTTCTATTGAAGGCAAACTGATTTTGTGGGGGAAATTTAGCTATACCACTCACTGATGGACCAGAAATTTCGGTTGATGAAATTTGTCCATCATGAGCCCTTGGGTTTGACTGGTTCTAAGAAGAAATTATAATTGTAGTACTGGTGGCCAGGAATGGACGACAAAGTTGAAATATTCTAAACTGGATGTGATGGGTGTAAAATGGCTGATAAATCATAGCCCATATAATGCACTTTTTTCCAGGTGACATTTCCAGACTGACCGTGGGATAAATTAGGAATGTATTTGTTTTCTCTTAATGAGAACTGGACATGTGCTTTTGTTGTGGTCGAATATCACTCTAAATAAGTATATCATACGTTTCTCGTGCTTCAAGAACTCTTATTGGGAAGTTTTCCTAAAAGTTGTAATTACTGACAACTGGGCGCATTTTAAATCAGAAATTAGTCATTTACTTGCCCGTAGGTGTTAAGCTTCCAACTATTGCTTCTCTACAGTCCCCATGGTAATTGAATGGTGGAGACGGTAGACTGTATAATAAAAGAAACCATTCAATTGATGATTGCATTTGGTCAGATTGTTCAGATCGGAGTTGCCAGAAGGTTGTGCAGTTATCATAACAGTTCTTACTCGACCATGGGAGTCACACTATTTGTATTGCAGAGTGAAAGACATCCTTTGAGTACATTATTTCCTAGTTGGGTTTTGGAAAAAACTGTCATGGATCATAGGATTCCTAATGTTATTAAGGTGAGCCAAAGAGTGAAGGAAGCACAAATTATGAGCAAAGTAAGGTAGAATGAAATTGAATAGGGTCAGGCAAGTAACCTTTCAAGTAGGAAGCATTGTGAGGGTAAGGCAGCCTATATACTCTAAGAGAAACTCTTGAAGCTTCTATACTCAATCTACTACAGTCCAGGTCTTCATAACAGAAAGTGGTGGAGCAAGAGGAGTATTGCTAAGGGTCACTCTGATCCAGAAGGCAGTGCATATGCAAATGATGGTGAAGAGTTTCATTTCTCGTCAGTCTGACAAGAACGAATCAAAAGTAGCAAAATAATCTGCCTTGAATTGGGTTTGAAAGTTGAAACAGGCTGGGAATCCCAAGTAACTCGATGACTATGTACTATATTAAAGTTATTTTGGTTACTGAAATGTGTTTGGTCATGTAATGATATTTCAATGACTATGTACTATCTTAAATTACTTAAACATATTTGGTCATGTGAAGGTTTTGTTATAAATTATGTTGTTTTGGGTTTTCTTATTGCGGAAGATGTGTTATAGGTAATCTTGTTATGTTCCTTTAAACCCTGGAATGTTCTCTATGTGATTCCTTAACTTCTATAGACGAGTTTTCCAGGCTCCATTTATTTGTTGGATGAAGCCTGGAGCAGTCACCAGGGAGATTTTGGGCCACATGTACAAAGCTTTTTGCACATCGCAAACAGCAAATCTGGCTGTTTGCGATGTGCAAAAAGCACTTCCCTATGTACAAACCCAGTTTTGTGATTCGGTATACTTTTTACCAAATCGCAAAACGGGATTGCGACTCGCAATTAGGAACGGGTGTTCCCTTCCTAATTGCGACTCGTACTCCCATGTATGATTGTTTTGTGACCGCGAATGCGGTCGCAAAACAATTGCAGTTAGTACCAGTGTCACACTGGTGCTAACACATTTGAAAACAGGAAGTGGTCACCATGGGACCCCTTTCCCTTTGTGAATGTCACTAAAAACATTTTTTAAGAGCAGGCAGTGGTTGTATGGACCACTGCCTGCTCTGAAAAAATATAACAAAAACGTTTCATTTTTTAAAATGTGTAATGCATCTCGTTTTCCTTTAAGCAAAACGGGCTGCATTACAAAAAAAACCTGCTTTATTTAAAAGCAGTCACAGACATGGTGATCTGCTGTCTCCAGCAGGCCACCATCCATGTGAGGGCCGCCATTCCCAAGGGGGTCGCAAATTGCAACCTACCTCATGAATAATCATGAGGTGGGCATTTGCTACGCCCTTGCGAATCGCAAATAGTGTCAAGGACACTATCCTACATACGGTTTTGCGACTCAAATCTTGATACATGTAGCCATTTGTGTGTTGCCACTTCCAATTATTCTTAATAAACAAGATAAAATAAGATTTCAACCCTCCGTTCTTGGTCTGCTGTAATAACTGCAACACCCTTGGAATGTTTTTTTATTTTCCAGCTGGAATAGCTCAATTGAAAGCTTCACTGTAAAGTTAGGCGACATTGTGCTTCAAGGCTCAGCCCCTAAGCATTTTTATCTTTTACATACATCAGCTTCTGGATAATGTCAGAGGTTGCAACATATATTTTCACGTATATGTTGATGGCACTCAGTTGTTAGTGAAGGTTATCGGACACCAAGATCAATTCACCACCTGTCCATGTGCCTTACAAAAATCCGAGATTTGATGTGACACAGTTCGTTGCATCTAATGTTGCAGAAACATACATTATTTTCAGTGGCAGCGAAATTCAGCTAGGCGAAAGACAACTATACCTTCATGGCTCCTTTTTTTTTATATCTCCCGTCTTTATTTCCTTTTGCCCTTTTTTGGTGCCATGATTGCAGTCTCCTACTGTTGTCATTGAGCTCCAGACTGCGCATCTCTGAGGGCTTTGCTTTGTTGTCGTCGATATGCTGTTTGTACTGCCCAGAAGGCTTCATGCTGCGCCCACGCCCGCTGTATTCTAATTCCCGTACTGCTTGGTACGGATGCAGTCTGATATACCTGTGATGATTACATTGTCCTTCTTCTTACGAGAGCCGTTTATAATTCTAATCCAGCTCCTGACTGTGCCGCCCACGGTCTTTCTTGGTTTTCATGGTCCATCACCTGCCTGTACCGCCCAGCGATCCTACTTATTTTCTGTTGCTTCTTCTGTCTGTGCTGCCTGAAGGTCTTTTGTTGTCGTGTTCCAGGTCCTGTAGCTCCTCATCTCTTATTGAGTTGTCATCTGCTCTTCCCTGTGATCCTCCTTGTTCTGGGCCCTGTTAATATTTAAAATAGTTCATCTGAACCTGGGCTGTTGAATGTGTGTTGTAGGCTCAAAACCAAAACAACTGGTGTCACAAGGGGTGGTTTGTTGATCATGGTCCCATCACGTCCACACAGACCATGTGGCGCCTTGGGCCTGCTCCCAGTTATCCATGCTCCCCTCCAGATTGGTATCTCTGTTGTTTTTCATAGAAGGTACAATCGGTATGGCTTCAATTGTAGGTGAGCAGCTCTGATACTGGTCTCTTTACAGGAATTGAACATTGTATGCGATGTCCTGCTGGCTCTTACTGCCCATTTGAAACCACCGACCCGATCCCGTGCCCACCTGGTACCTACAGTTCACTTGACGGCCAGGACGACTTAAGAGACTGCAGGCCCTGCACAGCCGGGAGTGCTTGTACCAGGGTCGGCCTTACCCAACCTGACACAGGATGCACACCTGGGTGAGTGTCTTGGTCACTTTCTGGACAAGCATTTGATGTTAATTGTGATTATGATATTGTATTTTTTTACAAGACGCATACCGCAGCAGCTAATGATGCATAGTGAGGCGTGGTATTACTTGTCCCTTTGACATGGTTAAACGCCTTCTACTTTGTAAACATAACGAGTTTCTTTCCCATGAACAATACACTGTTGTACATGAACTACTAATACCATGATTTACAACAAACAATGGAACGTGTGATTATTGCTTCTTTGTTAAACATGAGCCAGTGTTAGAAATTGGGTCTCTAGCTGGCTGAGGGATGTACCCTATCCAAGTAGGAACCACAATCCTAGTCAGAGTAAGTTAGATACACATCCTAAATTAACCTGTGCTCACCTTCAGGTAGCTTGGCACAGAGCAGTCAGGCTTAACTTAAGAGGCAATATGTAAAGTATTTGTGCAGCACTTAACTTACAGTAACACAGTGAAAACACTACAAAAAAGATTCTACACCAGTTTAGAAAAATAGAGGATATTTATCTGAGTAAAGAAAGAATAAAATGACAAAAATCCAATAAGTAGATTTCAAGATATGTTTTTTTAAAAATATGGGTCAAAAGTAGTGCTTGAAAATGTGTGCTTTACACTGGACAATGATCAAATGAGTGGATCGCCAAATTGTGCGAATGCAAAAGGTATCTGTAGGTAAATGCAGAATAGTCACTAGAACAGAAGATTCTTCGTGGGTCATGAGGGAACATTGTACTGAGTTTGAGTCAGCCGCCTGTGAGAGAATGCAGTGCGGCTACAAGGACTGCACCGGTCCAATCACACACACAGTACCTGGTGCGAGGTGGCAGATGCTGGCAGCATCGGAGACTGGCTCCCGATGTCACGCTGATCTGGTTTTCAGGTGGTTTTGTGGCAGTATCACTTCAGAATTGTAGGCGGGGCACAACGTTGCTCTGGCAACACCTCACCACAGGAAAGCCGTGTTCTAAGGTGACGCGCTTCTGTCAAGCGCGAGTCTGTGGAAACTATAACATGGAGCGTTGAGCTCAGCTGATCCTGGCAGGCGTTATCAGCAACCATGACTCCTCCGTGTTCAGAAATAAAGTATGGGTCCTTTGACATGATGTGCTGGGAGCACCGATCTCCGCTTACAGTAATCACCGCCTGTGGGAGCTAACACGCCGCTTGGAACAGGCTCAGATGCTGGACTCACAGGTAGCAGAGTCCAGTAGCTGTGTATGAGTTATTGAAGTCTTTGATGGCCCTGATACTTCGACAACAGGGGACAAGCCAACAAGCCCTTGCAGAATATTAGGTTCAAGGATGTAAAGACAGGTCCAGTCCCTCTCACTCCAGACAAGAAGCATCAGGCAGCAGGCCAACACAGCAAAGCAAGTAGCAAAGTGGCAGTCCCTCCAACAGCATAGCACACAGCAAGCAGTAGATGTAGGAAAGTACCATCTTGCCTAGCATGTTACCCCCATTTTTACATGTATGTAAGTTTGCTTTTAGCTGTCTCACTGGGATCCTGCTAGCCAGGATCCCAGTGCTCATAGTCTGTGGCCTGAATGTGTGTACCTGTGTAGTGATTAACTGTGTCACTGAGGCTCTGCTAACCAGAACCTCAGTGCTTATGCTCTCTCTGCCTTTAAAATTGTCACTATAGGCTAGTGATCACTTTTATCAATTTCAATTGGCACACTGGAACACCCTTATAATTCCCTAGTATATGGTACCTAGGTACCCAGGGTATTGGGGGTTCCAGGAGATCCCTGTTGGCTGCAGCATTTCTTTTGCCACCCATAGGGAGCTCAGACAAACCTTTACACAGGACTGCCACTGCAGCCTGAGTGAAATAACGCACACGTTATTTCACAGCCATTTTCACTCCACTTAAGTAACTTATAAGTCACCTATATGTCTAACCTTCACTAGCTGAAGGTTAAGTGCAAAGTTACTAAGTGTGAGGTCATCCTTGCACCAGCAAAGGTGCCCCACATAGTTCAGGGCCATTTCCCCAGACTTTGTGAGTGCGGAGACATCCTTACATGTGTGCACTACATATAGGTCAATACCTATATGTAGCTTCACAATGGTAACTCCGAATATGGCCATGTAACATGTCTAAGATCATGGAATTGTCCCCCCATGCCAAATCTGGTATAGGGGTGCCAATCCAATGCATCCCCGGGGCTCCACTATGGACCCCGGGTACTGCCAAACCAGCTCTCTAGGGTTTTTTCTGCAGGTACTGCTGCTGCCACCCCACAGACAGGGTTCTGTCCTCCTGGGGTCTGGGCAGCCCAGTCCCAGGAAGGCAGAACAAAGAATTTCCGCTGAGAGAGGGTGTTACACCCTCTGCCTTTGGAAATAGGTGTTAAGGGCTGGGAAGGGGTAGCCTCTCCCAGCCTCTGGAAATGCTTTGAAGGTGGCGCAGATGGTGCCCTCCATGCATAAGCCAATCTACACGGGTTCAGGGAAGCCCCAATCCCTGCTCTGGGGCGAAACTGGACAAAGGAAAGTGGAGAAAACAATTGTAATGTTAAAACTCACTAGGGCAGCAGGACCTGACTAACTTACTGTTAATAATACAAATTAACATAGCTGGTGGACTGGCTTGTTTTATCTCCTTTTTCAGGAAATCCTGTCAACAGGGAGATTGCCAGATAGATGGAAGGGGCAATAATCAAATCTATATATAAGGAGATTATGAAGTGAGTACTCCCTCCCAGGAAACTATTGACAAATAAATTGGTTAAATGTAAGTGGGGATGTCATCTAAAAAATCCTTTTGGGGATGTTAGGGATTGGACAGAAACAAACAAAATTATCCCTCAAGAGCAAAGAGGCTTTAAGGGGTGGTCATTCGACAATTGATCATTGTTTTAGCTTATTGGCCATTTCTACCAAATCAATTGAGCAGTCTGAAGGAAGATTTTAGTTCCACATTCGATTTTGTTGTTCGGGCTTTGTTATGGGAAATATTAAAGAATCTTTGAATTTCCAATGATTTACTGTCAATTTTACAAGAACTCCACCAGAGAAAATCCGATGTATTTTCAGTCTATTGCAATAAGACATAATTAAAAATTAATATGAAAAAGACCAAAGTGCTCCAATTAGGGAAAAAGAGGATAAGGTCAGGAAATATAACTATTTAGGGATGTGGTTCATCCATGCCCTAAGTTGAAAGGATCACTTGGCTTCTAAACAAGCTATGTCACTCTCTTACATGGGTGGCCTGAAAACATTTGAAAAATGCTATGGGGGTCCATCCTTGTGACTGGTACTGAAAGCCTATTAGGGGGTAAGGCCTCAGTTCCAGTATGGCATCAGAGTTAAACAATCAGTTGGAATGCTGAAGAAGGAAGGTACTTCCCTTCCATTGTCTACAATGGTGCAGGCATTTAGAGTAGAGACGGGTCTGACAGGATGGAATCACATGCAGAGATAATGAAATTTTGCATACAAATAGAATGTGAGCTTTCCAAAATGTTCCTGCTATGTAAAAAGGAGATATTATGAAGTGAGTTAACCTGGGACGGAGGATTTAGAGGGATAATCTTTAATTGGTGTAAGAAATTAAAAATAAAAACAGCAGATGGCATTGATCAGATAAGGGGGAGCAAAGTTGAGTATAACAGAGTAGTAAAACAGGTCTCTAGGTCTGACATGCACGTAAATCGGTTAGATAAAGACAGAATTTTCAAAAGTGGTCTCAACGTGAAGGGAGATCTAATATACACCCTTGTGGACTGCCTGTGGTATCTAGACCAATGAAAGCGCTTATTAAAACACATTTTTATATAATATGATATTATGGATAGGGGGGCAAGTGATCAAATTACTTATAGAAATTAGATTCTTGAATATAACTTTCTATGTCGCGATTCCTATTGTCTGCAGAAACCTTTTTACGGTTGAAATGATATTTTATAGTATTATGAGGGATCATTTTAATCTTTATGTAGTTTTAGGAACAGTAGATGTACATATGGTTGGATGAATTGTGGTTATATTGGTGTACTAATGGGAGTACTGCTTATTTTAATCTTCAATTTTATTGTGTTTTATGAAATTTTGTTTAAAAGACTAAGGTCTAAATAAACATGTATTTTTTGACTGATTGACCGACGTTGCACAGATTGTCTTGTCTCCTGCCCCTTGCTATATTTTCCTTTGTTTTACCTGTTCCCTCATTTATTAGCTTGTCTAAATGGAGATTCCTTTTCTTTTCAGTGCATACCCTTTTACTACCTAAAATTTGTCAAGTTGCCTTTCATTGCTTCACATATGCCTCCTTGTATGCTCTAGTTCAGAGACTTACTGTTGGACCTGGCATCCTTGCCGTGGCTTCCCCTGACTCTGCCTTCTGACCTCCAGTTTTTCTGATGTCATTTTTGCTGGCTTTTAGATTCTGTGCATTTTACCACTGCTGCCCAGTTCTAAATTGCAGGTGCTCTGCTCTCTCAAACATGGTAACATAGGTTTATCCACAATTGGCATATTTAATTTACTTGTAAGTCCCTAGTAAAGTGCACTATATGTGCCCAGGGCCTGTAAATGTAATGCTTCTAGTGGGCCTTCAGTACTGATTGACCATGCACAACAGTAGCCCTTTAAACATTTCTCAGGGCACCCACTGCAGGGCCTGTGTGTCCAGTTTTAAACTGCCATTTTGAACTCACAAGCCACTTGGCAGGCCCAAACCTTCCTTTTTATTACATGTAAGGCACCCCTATGGTAGACCCTAGTTAGCCCCAAGGACAGGGTGCAGTGTATTTAAGTTGGACATGTATGTTTAAGTTTAGCAGGCCCTGATAGTGAAAACTTCTACGTTTGTTTTTCACTATTGCAAGATATATCCGTCCCATAGGTTAACATTGCGGTTACCTTGAAGCATCCTTTAAGTGCAATCTCCAACTGGGAAAAAATAGATATTTGGAGTTTGGTGTCTCCAGGCTCACAGTTGTAATCTGCATATTATGGTGAAGTTGGATTTTAAATTATAAGTCTGAAAATGCCTATTAGGGAGTTGGCATTTTCTTATTTTAACTATTCTGTGCCTCTGTCTGTCTCTGAATACGCGTCTGGGGTGGATGACAGTTGGGCTTTATGCATTCCCTCTAGACAGCCAGACACAAAGGAAGCTGGGATGTGACATATACATCCTGATGATGATGGAGTATCACCAGGCTGGTGGGTCTTCCTGAACTAGATGGGAGGGAGGAGCTGACACTTACACCTAATTGGGCTGTACGCCTCCCACACAAAGGGCTGTACAACTCCCTGTAGAGTGTCTGGTGCCAGGAAAGGAAGGACAGGGACTATGTGTACTTCAAAGGCCTCTCCTTGAAGTCTCCCCCACTTCAAAGACTCAACTGGGTATAGGTACTGGACCCCAAACTCCACCAAATCAGAACTCTACTAGAACCAAGGGCATTCTGACAGGAAGAAGGACTACTGTGCTGCCAGAGTTGACTGCCATTCTGCTAATTGCATTGCTGTGTTGGCCTACTATAGGAGGCTGGCCTGGCTTATAGTGGGTACCTGATGGTACTTACACCTTGTGCCAGGTCCAGTTATCCCTTATTGGCAGGTTAGTAGTGTTCTAGCAGCTTAGGCTGATAGAGGTAGCTATAGCAGAGCAGCTTAGGCTGAACTAAGAGACATGCAAAGCTCCTACTATGCCACTTATATCACATAGGTACTATACCATAAGAAACAGAATACTCAGGGTTACTAAAAATAAAGGTACTTTATTTTAGTGACAATATGCCAAAAATATCTCAGAGGATATACTCCCTTAGGAGGTAAGTAAAATACACAAAATATATACACAAACCAAAATCAGGTAAGTAAAACAGTTAGAACATAGTGCAAACACTGTAGAATACAATAGGATGCAATAGGCCTAGGGGCAGCATAAACCATATACTATGAAAGTGGAATGCGAACCACGAATGGACCATAGGCTAGTGTAGTGTGTAGAGGGTTGCTGGGAGTGTAAGAAAACACTAAGGGTGTCCAAGATACCCCACCCTAAGACCCTGGAAGGTAGGAGTAAAGTGCTACTATTTCCCCAGAAACACACTAGAGTCATGATAGAGGATTTTGCAAAGACCACAACTGACTGCAAAGCACTGAAGACGGATTCCTGGACCTGAGGACCTGCAAAGGAAGGGGACCAAGTCCAAAAGTCACAAAAGTGTCCGGGGGGGGCAGGAGCCCACTAAATCCCAGATGAAGGTGCAAAATGGCTGCATCTGGATGGAAGAAGCTGAAGATTCTGCAACAACGGAAGATGCTAGGAACTTCTCCTTTGTGCAGGAGATGCCCCACAGAGTGCTGGAGGCTGTTGCATTGTTTCTTTGGCAAAATACCACAAAAAAGCCTTGCTAGCTGCAAGAGTCACAGTTGAAGAAAAGGGGTGCTGCCCGGGCCCAGGAAGGGCCAAGATGTCGCCACTTGGGAGAGGAGACAGAGGGGGCCCTCCGCAACATAGACAGCCCATGCACTAGAAGGTAGCACCCGCAGAAGTACTTGAACACGGGTTCAAGAATTCTGAACATGGCAGTCATCTCAACACTGCAAAAGAGGGTCCCACGAAGCTGGAGATCAACTCAGGGAGCTGAGCATCGCAGGACAGAGCGCTGGGGACCTGGGCTTGGCTGTGCAGGAAGGATTTTGTGGAAATATGCACAGAAGCCCTTGCAGCTGCAGTTCATGCAGTGCACAGGGTTACTGTCTGTAGAGGGGAGGCAAGGACTTACCTCCTCCAAATTTGGACAGTTGGACCACTGGACAGTCTGGGTCACTTGGGTCCACCACCTGTGTTCCAGGGGCCACGCTCATCAGGATGAGAGGGGTCCCAGAGTACCAGTGACACTGAAGTTTGGTGCCTGCTGGAGCAGGGGGAAGATTCCGTCGACCCACAGGAGCTACTTTGATGCAGTTTTGCAGGTGTCCTGGAGCAGTCAGCAGTCAAGGTGTCCTGGAGCAGTCAGCAGTCAATCCTTGGCAGAAGTCGAAGAGAGAGGTGCAGAGGAACTCTGGTGAATTCTTGCAAGTCGTTATCGGAGAAAAAGCCCAAAGGAGAGACCCTAAATATCCCTCAGAGGAGGATTGGCCACCTAGTCAGGTAAGCACCTATCAGGAGGGGTCTCTGATGTCACCTGCTGGCACTGGCCACTCAGAGGCCTCCAGAGTGCCCTCACACGTCTGGATCCAAGATGGTAGAGGTCTGGGACACACTGGAGGAGCTCTGGGCACCGCCCCTGGGGTGGTGATAGACAGGGGAATTGCTGGTACTGAGAACCTCTCCTTTATTTATTCCTTTATGAGAAATCTTATTGGGCAATGGGTAAGTGTAGTACCTTTACTATAAGTCTCCTCTAGGAATTCTACCCAAGTATCTTCACCCACTGAATCAGACAGTTTTCCCTGGGGGATTCCTATCACCCTCTGTACCAACTTCCAGAATTTCTTTGTATTTTTAGACCCAACTGTCCCAATCATTTCATCCCAACATTTTACTTTAAATTCACGCTTCTTATGGGCCACCACATTTTTATTTCCTGCCCTTGGGGCTAACTAGGACCTGTTTCCGGGGTGACTTATGTGTAAAAAAGGAAGGTTTGGACCTGGAAAGTGGATGCACTTGCCAGGTCAAAATGGCAGTTTAAAACTGGACACACAGGCTCTACAGTGGTAGGCTTGAGTCATGTTTAAAGTGCTACTGTGTGGGTGGTCAGTCAGTGCTGCATGTCCATTAGTAGCATTTATTTACAGGCCCTGGACACATATAGTGCACTTCACTAGGGATTTACAAGTCAATTAAAAAATCCAATTGGGGATAGACCAATGTTACCATGTTTGAGAGAACAGAGCACTTGCCCTTTAACACTGGTCAGCAGTGGTAAAGTGTACATAATCTTAAAGCCAGCAAAAATGAAGTCAGAAAAACAAAAGATCAGAAGGCAAAAAGTCAGGGGAAAACACACCAAGAATGCTGGGTCTAACAGTATGTATCTGAACTAGAGCATACAAGGAGGCACATGTGAAGCAATGAAAGACAACTTGACAAATTTTAAGGAGTAAAGGGGTATGCACAGAAAAGGACAGCCAAGGACAAGGAGCAGAATCTCCATGTAGACAAGCTGATAGATAAGGGAACAGGTAAAACAAAGCAAGATATAGCATGGGGCAGGAGGCAAGAAAATCTGTAACGGTTTATAGGTCAAACACACTGAAACATGCTAAATAAAGAGACCAGAAACAAGCAAAACGGTTGATGCTATTTAAAGAGACTACCAAAAATGGTAAACTAAGCCAAGCAGGACCAAAGGCTAAGGCAGCCAAGAGCAAGCCACAGCAAGATGCTAGAGGCAAGGAACATTGATCCCGCTATAGTAAGACACTAGGTAAACGTAAAGCTATCCCACTGAACCAGACAAGGTGAACTACAGCAAACTATTTAAAGGGAGAAATGAGAAGAAAAATTTGACCAGTCTGGATCAAAGGACTAGAGACAAGAAACATTGAACCAAGCTAAACTCAGAGAGTACAGAAAAGGTTCACAACCCAAACCAATTTTAGTTATGATACTGGAAACAAGGCAAACTGGACTAAGCTATATTACAAAAGTAGAGAGAAGGCAAACTGAATCAATCTGTGTCAAGCAGCTTTCTCCAAGTCTGACTTGAACGTGCTATAGCAAACGACTAGAGTAATGGCGAACTATAGAAAAAACTATTCATAAAAAAGGTAATCTGTAATAAGCTGTTACCTTGGGTAGAGACAATGCAAACTATTGCAGATGAAAACACTTGACTAAATTGAAGGTAAAATGTGGAAATCACTATCTCGGCTTTGACCCTACTCAATAGTAGTATTGACATTTCAATATAGGTGCATCATGAGTTTGCGCAAGGAAGAGGATTTTGAGGTTTGCAATAATTATCACATCTCCACAGTTTTTCCCAGGCAGATGTCAGCATTTTCAAATCTACTCAAAATTCCTGTGTAGAACACGCTGGAAACAAGTCAAAACTTGAGTTTTTCAGTGTGCTAAATATCAAATGAGTTTTTTTCAAATATAATGTATAAAACTGTGCAGTTATACTCTGATTAAAATCTAACTCTCTTCCTCAATTCAAATTATAGCTGTGGCACCACATTTTTGACTAATCTTGTAAGCAAATTTACAACAAACGTCTTTATAATTTTCAAGAGATTGGCCTTTGTGAAGTATATTCATGGTGAAGCTTTTTCTCCATAGGGCCCTAATAAAAAAAACATAGTTTTTTTGCTGCAGTTTCCCTGTGCTCCCACAAGACCATGGCACAAAAAAATTGCCAAATGCCATTGATTTTTTTACGGTCCCTGCAGAAAACAATCAGTATCAGGTTAAGTCAATGAGTTTTGTTATAACTCAATGTCTTCATATGAAATTTAAAACCATATTTACTAACAAACAGGAGTAGTGGGTATCGTCACCAGAACAACAAAATATACAGTATTCTCAGGCAATTATAGGTGACATACGTAAAGATTATTCAATTTCCGTCATAGTACACATATAGCCACATGTCAGCCCTTTCAAATTATATATAAAATGCAGGGCCAGTGTGTGAGCGAGGGTAACAGAGTGGAGTTGAGTAGAGTGACTGTCATACAATGGAGCGACATAGAGTGGCGTAGAGTAGATTACCATAAAGTGGAGTAACATACAGTAGAATAGCATACAGTAGAATACTGTACAGTGGTGTGTAGAAGAGCGGAGTGGCATAGAGTGGAATAGCATAGAGTAGAATGGTGTGCAGTGGAGTGAAGTAGAGTGGAGTAGAGTACAGTGGATCAGCGTAGAGGAGGGTAGCATACATTGAAGTGGCATAGTGTAAAGTTGAGGAAACTCATACATTGGAGTGAATTATATACAGTACAGGGGAGTGCTGTGTTATACAGTTGTAGAATGGAGTAGAGTGTTCTACAATAGAGTGTATCAGCATGGAGCTGAGTGCAAATTTGGACAGTGGAGTGTATGAGGATGGAGTGGAGAGGATCCTAGAAGAATGGCATATAGTGTAGTACAAGTTTCTAAAGTGGAGTTATATAAAGTGAAGGAGAGTACACTGAAGTGGCATAGAGTGAAGTGCCATAGAGTGGAGTGGCATAAGGTGGAATAGCTTGCAGTTGAGTAGCATGGACTGGAGTGGTGTACAGTGGAGTGATGTAGATTGTTATTGCATATAGTGTAGTACTGTACAGTGGGGTGGCGTATAGTGAAATGATTTAGACTGGAGTGGTGAATTGTGGGGTGGGTACAGCGTAATTGCATATAGTGGAGTGATGTACAGTGGAATCCCATACAGTAGAGAGGTAAAGATAGAAGTTATGTACAGTGTAATAGAGTAGAATGGAGTGGGGTACAATGGAGTAGTGTAGAGTAGAGTGGCTTAGGAGTGGAATAGCATAGAGTGGAATATGGCAAAGTAGAGCGGTGTAGACTGGAGTAGTGTACAGGTGAGTGGGGTAGGATGAAATAGCATTTAGTTGAGTTGCATAGAATGGAGTGCCAATCAATGGACTATAGTGTATAATGGAGTGGCGTAGATCAGAGTTGTGTACAGTGGAGTGGCAATAGAGTCTAGTAGCATACAGGGAGTGGCATACAGTGGAATAGCATAGGGTGCAGTGGTGTACAGTAGAGTGGCATAGCCTGGAGAAATGTATAATGGAGTAGTGTACAGTGGTGTATAATGAAGTATTGTAGACTGGAGTTGTGCACACTGGAATAGGGTAGAGTGTAATAGCATACAGTGGAGTGGCACCAATAGATGAGCATAGATTGGAGGGGGGTAGAGTGGAGTGGCATACACTGGAGTGGTATAGGAGTGGAGTAGCATACAGTGGAGTGGAATTCTTTAGTGCGGAGCGGCATACATTGGGGTGGTATAGAGTCGAATAGCATATACTGGAATAGTGTATAGCAGAGTGGCATACTCTACATTAAAGAGGAATAGAGTGGAGCTGCATACAGTGATATAGTGTGCAGTGGTTTGGCATAGAGCAGAGTGTTGTACAATGAAGTGGCGTAGAGTGTAATAGTCTATAGTGGAGTAGCAGAAGCGCAGTAGCAGATAATGGAATGGTGTAGACTGGTGTGACATATAGTGGCGTGGGGTAGAGTGTAATTGCATACAGTGGAGTGCCATACATTGGAGGGGGTCCAATTGAATAGCATAGAATGAAGTGGCTTAGAGGGGAGTGCCATATACTAGGGTGGCGTGGAGTAGCATACAGTGGCGTGACGTACATTGGAAAAGCATACAGTAGAGTGTTGTAGAGTGGAGTGGCATACAGTGGAAAAGAGTACAGCAGAGTAGTATACAGTCGAATGGCATAGAGTGGAATAGCAAATAGTGGAGTAGTGTCCAGTGGAGTGGCATACAGTGGAGTGATGTAGACTGGAGTGGCGAACAGTGGTGTTGCATGCAGAATAATAACATAGAGTGGAGTGGCATAGAGTGAAGTCTCGTGCAGTGGAGAGGCGCCGAATGGAGTGGCGTATAGTAAAATTACATATAGTGGAGTGACCACAGTGGGGTGGCATAGGGATGTATGTTAAATTTCGCAGCAGTGTAGATTATGGTGTGCAGAGTTACTCCAAACGTCGAATTGTGCTGCCTTGCATTTCTCCAGATTTACCAATCAACGCAGGGCCACACATGGGGGCCTCGCGTTCCTTTGTAAAACTGACTAAAATAGTGTATTGCCCATGCAACACCATGAGTGACGAAAGGGTACTGCAATCCAATAATACAGCTAGGCCTTAGTTACATTAGATACAGGTAAATAATAGGTCCCTACCTGTTGCCACTTTATTAAAGTGATAAGAGGTAGGAAAATGCACTTATATTTTTTATACATTTTTAAATACGTTTCCTGCAATGTACCATGACTGTTTCACAAAATTTAGTGAAATTCTGCAAAAGTGCAGCGGTAACAGATGTCACTATAGGCCTGATTTAGGAATAGTTAGCCACCCTTTGCGTCATTTTTTTATGCAAAAGCAGCGTAAACTTATGAAATATAATTATATTTTGTAAGTTTGCTCCACTTTTGCTTAACAAAATGGCGCAAAGGCAGCGCTAACTGTTCATAAATCAGGCCCTAAGTTTGAATGCCTTAGATCTTAAAAAATACTTCATACTACTTAACTGCAGTGCCCAAAAAGCATTATCTCTGCACCATATAGTATAGTCCTGCCAAACTTCATGTAAATTCATTCAGCTATTTTCAGGCTACTTTCAAATATCTAAAACTTCCACTATGGTCTGTGGACAAAAGGCCCAGAAACATAGAAGTTTCTTCATCTAAAACGCTCAAATTACCACTCTTAACTCCTTTTGCTGTCTGGGGGTCCTATTTCAATCAAAGGGCCCTGGGAACAGCATATCTACATGGATAGAAATAAATTTGTAGGAAATCACATGACATCTTTAGATTTGCTAGTAAACTGGTAAGTCGTCCTATAACAGTTATGGTGGATATCTATAGGGCCAGAGTTTTATCTATTACAGCTTATGGGCAGGGGTTTGGGGATATACGAAGAGCACTCCCCTGCAAACAGAGGAAAATTGTTTCCTAAAACAGTTGCTATGCTTACCTACCTCAGCATCTAACTGGATTGTACATCAGGTGGTTGGCCTCCAGTATCTGAAGGATGTGTTGCAGATAAAGCCCCTTGCTTTTATGGTACAGTATTTGGGCCAAAGATTAAACTGTTTTTACTAAACATCTTATCTTAGATTGCTTAAAATTGGACAATGCCTTGTGTGTCCCCTGGCTTGCTTACATTGATTCCTCTCTAAAATCCTTGTTTAACATAACTATAAAATCAGACCCAGAATGAGTCTCAACACTTTCAAAGAAATTAATCAAGGATACGTTACTGCAACACAGGTTGGACAGCAGGAGAGCCATTGCATTGATGAAATCTACAGTTGGTGCATATGTCGTTTTCCCTTGAGGAAAGTAGTAAAGGATATTTATCCAGCGTTATTAACATGCAGCATCATTTCTTCTTGACAAGATTTAGACTGGGAATGAAGCATCACTTATTAGCGTTCCCTAAAATGAGGACTTTCCCAATTAAACGGTCAGCCGCCCTTGTGATGGGTTTAGCAAACAGAGCACCTTGCACTTTATGCTATTTTGTAAATTTTATGCACAACTCAGGATTTTTTATCGTAAACCTTTTTTTTTAATGCCCAGAATATAAGAACTCATGCTCGCATTGGAATTTTTATTCGTCTTAAATAATCCCCACTTGTGTTCCAAGGTGGCGCAATACATTTGAAATGACATTTATGTAATGAAAAGTATTTCTTTTTAGATTCTGTATGGTCAGGATATGAGTAACCGTATGTGCTGTGTTTTGTTGTAATTGTTTTAAACATTTTGTGAAAGCTGACATTCTGAATGGGATTGCGCACTATGATTTATTAATGTACTTTTATGTGATTTTTTATTTGCCGAATAAAGTTTATAAACCACAATATATTAGTCTATGGAAAAAGAATTGGTGAAAAATTGCTTTTGGGACCTCTTTTTATCTTTGCACTCCTTTAACAATTCACCACAAACTTTACATCATCTCAAAATTAGGAGTGGGTGAAAAATTCCGCTCTGCCGGCAGAGTTTGCAGAGTTTGGTGGAAAACCCTGTGAAGTGACGCAAAGCTGATTTTTTTCTCTTGCTTGCGCTCGCTAATTGTTAAGTTGGTGAGCGCGAGAGTGAGAAATCTCTCAGTTGGCGAGCGCGAGCCAGATTTCTGAACGTGAACGGTTGTGGTAGGCTGCGACCGCTCACAATGACAAAGCTGACGCTCGCTTTGAGGAAGCTGCCGCTCGAGTAGAACATTTACTCTGTAACAAAAAGACATTAGTGCCCTCTGGCGCTCTGTGTGATGCAGGTCACACTGATTTTGCAGCGCGGGGGACACGCCTGCACTGAAAATCAGTGCAAAAGCACACCTTACCCAAACTCTGCTGTTCGCAGAACTCGGCATAGCGCTGCAAAGTTTTTTGGTCACTCAGCGGAGTCCCTCGTAGTAGAACTCCACGAACTCCACCCAGGCCTACTCAAAATATAGAAAATGCTATAGATCTGGAAAGTTTTGTGGTTATTTGTCAATTAGGTAGAACGTACCAAAGGGAGGTAATATCCAAAGAATCCCTATTGTTGGTGAACCTAACTAAAACTACAGAGTGGCAATCAGATTCAATGTGATTTAGTTCTTTTTACCTATTGTATTTGTTTATGGGTTTCCATTGGCATGCAACCATAAATGGGTCTTTCAGTTGTTCATGTAGTAAATTGGAAACTTTCCATATGCAGTCAAATTTATTCTTTGTGCTTCCTTCCCCCTCTTAATAGGATTGTGCTTCATATGAAAGCAAAAGTGAAAGAAAGACAATCCTTGTTATTGTTTTTAAAACTGAGATTATTTTTTGTTGCTAGTGGCCAATTATCATGCCCTCCAAATAGTACTTTGTGTGGCTCACTGCTAGGTCATTTTTTCATTTTGTTGTACAGGTGTGCATAAGAAAGATGTTTTGTGTTTGTCTTGTTCGGCCAGTATTATTTTGTGAGCCAGAGAGCATGTAAGAAAACATATGTAGATTAAAATGTATTCTATTCATTATGTATTTGTTTATAGGTTTCCATTAGCATGCAGCCATTAATGGATCTTTATGTTGTTCATGTAGGCCCCAAAACTCTGAATTTGCAAACAAGTTTATTTTTGGGCTGCCTTGCTGCTTTTAGTAGTATTATGGTACAAGATATATCTAAGTTGAAAAATGAAAAGGGGGCAGCAGGACTTCAAAGTTTCATGCATATTCTTCAAAAGGATGGAAAGTTAAAAAGGGACAAAAATCCAAACAATTCCCATCTCAGGGTCACCCTAGCTATAATTATAGCACCACTTTGAAATTTATTTTTATATATATATAGCATTGAGCCACTATTTAAACCCTTGCATCACAATATACCTGCACCAGGTATAATGTCTACGAGTGGGCATTCTCCCGCAGGGAGGCACAAAAAAAAAAAAGGGGTAGTGAAATTTACAAGATTTCACTGCACCATTCAAGGGTCATTTTTTAACGCCTGCCCAGGGGTTAATGTGACGATAGGCTTTTTCCTATGGGCTTCCCTGAGCTTTGCTGGACTAGTGTCAACAGTTTTGGCACTAGTCCAGCAAAGTGCCACAAGAGCTTCAGAAATTTTGACGCTATTGTGCTAATGTGAGACATGGTGTGCTGTATTGTAAATACAGAGCTACCATAGTGCCGTTAGGGGGGCTCAGGGTGACGCAAGGAAAGTGGCACATCAGAGCCAGTGCACCAGTTCCTTGTAAACATGCCTCTTACTATTTTTTTTTATGCTGCCGGTGGCTGCTTGGCTCCCTACAGCCCCCAACAACAATAAAAAAGCTTGGCGGTGCCCCCTCCCTATTCTAGGGGCACTTCTAAGCTCAATATAATTTAAAAAATAAAGCCCTTGCAGGTATTATGGGTCGCGCCTTCAAAGGAACTGCTAATTTATTCACTTTAAACAAAAAAACATTACTGTGGGTGTCCTGGTGCCCACCCAGATACCAATATTTTATTTTTATATGGGAGGGTGTTTGCGTCCCCACTCCCTAGGCCCTGGGTCCCAATCCTCCAGGGCTGTATTATATTTATTAAGGGGAAGGAGTGAGCAGCCCAGCTTACTAAGCTAGTATGACCTCCAGGGACCCCATGCCCTAGGGCCTTTTCTTTTTAATTAATGGTGGGAGAACTCAACCCCCCTCCCATAGCCTTAATGGGCTTGGTGAGCTCATCTCCTGGGGTCTATAATAGGTGCCCACCTGGGACACCCAAAACCGGTATGTTTGGAATACAGGGGATAGCCCCAGGGCCACAAACTGGGTGCTGGCAGGAGCAGGCAATTCTGTTTGCTCCCGCCTGGGCAAGTGCAGCAGTGTTTTTACTTCTCCCGATGGGCAAGAGCAAACTAGAGTTCCCTGTCTAGGAGAGTGCTGGCAGTGTATGCCCACACTCTCCCGGGCAGGAAACCGCAGTGTGCTGTGACGGGCTACCTAGGGCACTGTAAAGTTTTACGATCCAGGTGTTGGGGCCCTGGGGCAGACATCACCACAGTGAAGGGGGCACACAGCCCCCTGACATTTCAATCCACCCCTCCATATAACAAACATTTGTCCCCCGGGGATGGTTTCCCTTGTGCCCATATGTGGCAGCACACTCCTCTCCCATTAATCATACAGAGTTAAATATACAGACCTGTGTTTAATTATTATTATTTAAAAAAAAAAAAAGTTAGATTCCATATGACTCCAATGGGAATCCTGTGGGACTGCAACTTTAAAATATATATATATATATATACAGGGAGTGCAGAATTATTAGGCAAATGAGTATTTTGACCACATCATCCTCTTTATGCATGTTGTCTTACTCCAAGCTGTATAGGCTCGAAAGCCTACTACCAATTAAGCATATTAGGTGATGTGCATCTCTGTAATGAGAAGGGGTGTGGTCTAATGACATCAACACCCTATATCAGGTGTGCATAATTATTAGGCAACTTCCTTTCCTTTGGCAAAATGGGTCAAAAGAAGGACTTGACAGGCTCAGAAAAGTAAAAAATAGTGAGATATCTTGCAGAGGGATGCAGCACTCTTAAAATTGCAAAGCTTCTGAAGCGTGATCATCGAACAATCAAGCGTTTCATTCAAAATAGTCAACAGGGTCGCAAGAAGCGTGTGGAAAAACCAAGGCGCAAAATAACTGCCCATGAACTGAGAAAAGTCAAGGGTGCAGCTGCCACGATGCCACTTGCCACCAGTTTGGCCATATTTCAGAGCTGCAACATCACTGGAGTGCCCAAAAGCACAAGGTGTGCAATACTCAGAGACATGGCCAAGGTAAGAAAGGCTGAAAGACGACCACCACTGAACAAGACACACAAGCTGAAACGTCAAGACTGGGCCAAGAAATATCTCAAGACTGATTTTTCTAAGGTTTTATGGACTGATGAAATGAGAGTGAGTCTTGATGGGCCAGATGGATGGGCCCGTGGCTGGATTGGTAAAGGGCAGAGAGCTCCAGTCCGACTCAGACGCCAGCAAGGTGGAGGTGGAGTACTGGTTTGGGCTGGTATCATCAAAGATGAGCTTGTGGGGCCTTTTCGGGTTGAGGATGGAGTCAAGCTCAACTCCCAGTCCTACTGCCAGTTCCTGGAAGACACCTTCTTCAAGCAGTGGTACAGGAAGAAGTCTGCATCCTTCAAGAAAAACATGATTTTCATGCAGGACAATGCTCCATCACACGCGTCCAAGTACTCCACAGCGTGGCTGGCAAGAAAGGGTATAAAAGAAGGAAATCTAATGACATGGCCTCCTTGTTCACCTGATCTGAACCCCATTGAGAACCTGTGGTCCATCATCAAATGTGAGATTTACAAGGAGGGAAAACAGTACACCTCTCTGAACAGTGTCTGGGAGGCTGTGGTTGCTGCTGCACGCAATGTTGATGGTGAACAGATCAAAACACTGACAGAATCCATGGAAGGCAGGCTTTTGAGTGTCCTTGCAAAGAAAGGTGGCTATATTGGTCACTGATTTGTTTTTGTTTTGTTTTTGAATGTCAGAAATGTATATTTGTGAATGTTGAGATGTTATATTGGTTTCACTGGTAATGATAAATAATTGAAATGGGTATATATTTTTTTTTGTTAAGTTGCCTAATAATTATGCACAGTGATAGTCACCTGCACACACAGATATCCCCCTAACATAGCTAAAACTAAAAACAAACTAAAAACTACTTCCAAAAATATTCAGTTTTGATATTAATGAGTTTTTTGGGTTCATTGAGAACATGGTTGTTGTTCAATAATAAAATTAATCCTCAAAAATACAACTTGCCTAATAATTCTGCACTCCCTGTATATATCTTAGCCCTGTGGTGGGTCCCTCTGGGACCTCCCCACAGGACCTAGGGAGCAGGGTATCCCGACTGCATATATATATTTTTTAAATTAGACACAGGACTAAAGGCCTGATTTAGATGTTAGCAGTAACTGTCTCGCAGTCGTTTTTCTGACTGAAAGCCTATTTGCTGTGATGATGGTCCACCCAGTGGATTTAGATGTTGGTGGTCCCATAGGCAAGCGCCTACATTTGTCCCGCCGTCTCCACCAAGAAACACTGCCTGCGTCAATGGCGTCATAGGGAAAAGTGGCTGATGGTGGGACCCCAGGCACCTTTCCCGCTGTGCAGCTTGGATGTGCCTTACCCCCAAGCTTAAAATGGTGGTCCAACCTCCATACTTGAGTTGGTGGATTGGGGGGTAAATGAGGTAAAAACTTACCTTTTC
Source organism: Pleurodeles waltl (assembly GCF_031143425.1). Classification (NCBI taxonomy): domain Eukaryota; kingdom Metazoa; phylum Chordata; class Amphibia; order Caudata; family Salamandridae; genus Pleurodeles; species Pleurodeles waltl. The sequence goes on along the minus strand of NC_090440.1, from coordinate 1,135,426,110 downwards.
CCCAGATTCCACTTCCGTTTTTGACTGGACACGAGTGGACAAGAACTGAAACATAACCCCCTCCATCGCTGGTCTCGAAGGTAGGGATGCCGTATTGCCAGGATACGGTGGGTGGGCACTGCACATGAGGTCAAGACCACTGCAGATATACACGTCACAGTAATTTTTTTTAATTACTGTGACATGCATATGGCCAGAACACAACTGGGTCAGACATGGATGGGGACAAAGTGGCACAACATGCAAATTGCACACATACACACATGTCATTGTGGTGTCATTTTTCATTGTCAAATGAATGGTGGCACTACAATGATGGCACAATCACATGTGTAAACGGTGTCAATGTGTGAGCATTGCGAGGGGACCTGTACTGGCAAGGTTGTGCTACCTGTCGTGAATGTGTCAGCACATGGCAATGGGTGTGTTAGGTATGTATGGGTTGTGTGGTGTTGGAATGGCAATGGAAGAAGGTGTGTATATGGTGTGTAGCGTTGTGCATTGTGCACGTGGACATATATGGCTAAGGCAGAGTGTGAGTGTGTGACATACCTGTTTTCTGTAGGCACTGCCTTTTTCCATGGTCCATTGGGTTCAGCAACAGACTCCCTCTGTCAGCAATCCGCCAGTATGACAACGTCTGCAAAGCAGAAACATCTAAATACGGTCAGTGGGAACCCACCTGTCTGATGGCTAGGAAGGGCGCTTTGTTGTGGCTGTGTTCAGCTCAGCTGCAACACATCTAAATACGGCAGGTGGAGCACTGTCGATTTCATTGTGTTTTCGGGTCCGCCACCGACCCGGGTTGGAGGTAACACCATCAAGATCTTAATCAGGCCCTTAGTCACGGATTGCTGTAATGGCTGCCTGCAACATTTTTCCTAAATGTTGTAGGCAGCAAATCAGAGGCTTGTTCCCAGGGGAGCAAGATAGCCCAAGGATAAAAAAAAGCCTCCTCGGCAAATCAGAAGACCCAATTATTCTTATTTGGGTTAGAGGGTCTCCCGTAAGGGCCCCTCAAACCTAACCGTCCAAGTATACAAATATTTTGGAGCCCTACTATCTCAAAAACTTCAGAATTGATTTACACACATCGCAAAAAGCACACTTTCTGGATCAAAAGCTTCATGCCAAATTTGGTGTAATTCCACTCAGCAGTTTTTGTGGTAGCACTTCCTAAAAAAGTCTATGGAAAATGCAAGGGTACTTCGTGTGTTTGCTCCCCCTCCTTTTTTCTCAGCCCCCTTCTTGACGGGTTGCCCTGAAACTTTCCATGTACATACCAGGCAGGAAAGAACACTTAAGTGGAAACTTTCATGAAGATTTGTCAAACACACCACAGTTATTAACAAAGCTATAAATGTATATATTACCTAGTGTTGGTTGCCACTAGGTAATTATAGTTAGGACCATGTTTCCGTAGAAAAAATGTTTTTTGACTGCCTATATTTTTTGCACTCTTTGACGAATCTTCGCAAAATATTCCCAAAAAAGTGTTGCAGTGATTCTTGTTGCACACAGAAAGTTTTGGGATACTCCGTCAAGCGGTGCCGATAAAAAGGCGGAGTCAGAAAATTTGTGTTTCCCATGTTAATTTCCATAGTACATTTAGACATTTCTGCAGCCCGAATCACTAAACAGAATTACACCAAATTTGGCAGAAAGCCAACTTTCGGTATGCAGATTATGCTTCCGCTTATTTGTTGTAAATCTGTTCGGTAGTTTTTGAGAAATTCCCTGCACAAGCTTGTCTTTGTTTGTGGATACTTCTCAGCCAGAGATATACACATTTGAATTTCCCTAAATTTCTCAGAGTGTGTGTTTGAGTGTCTGGGTCTGTGAGTGGATGCGTAAGTGTCTGAGTGGGTGTGTGAGTGGGAGAAAGAAATTGAAAGAGACAGAAAGAGTGAGAGAGAGAGAGGTAGAGACTTGTTTGGGCTTTGATGAATGGTATACTTAGAATGAGATGTTTTTGCAGAATTTGAAAGAAAAATGTATTTCTCATTTTAAAAAAGTAGGATCACTTTCATATTATCCTTCAACTTTTCTATGCAAAAAAAGGAGAGAAACAAGTCTGACTGGGCTTGAACCCTCAACGCTCAGTGTGAAGGTCTGTTACCCTCGTACTTGAGCTATTCTTTTTTTTCAAGTTTTTTTCTTAGTCCTTTATGGGCTATCTGGTACCGTGGAGGAACCCGCAAGGGCTCCCCGTGGTCCTTAAATTTTTTTTATTATATTTTATGATATCCCCTTTACGGCTATCTGGGACCGCAGGGAAAGCCTCAAGGCCTCCCACGTGGTCTCATTGCTTAAGCAAGCAAGGAGTTGCTTCAAGTTGTTGCTCCGTGTTTGCTGATGCAAAGCTTTCATACCTTCATGAAGGGAACAGGAAGGAAAGCTCTGCTTTTTGATGCAAAACCTGCTTCACAGGTCCCACTGTCAAAATGGGGAGGGTTTGCTGTGACTTTGCTGCAAGGTTCAATGCTTCAGCTAAGCCACAGCAAACCGCTATGTCCCGGGGGTGGGCACACTGGGACATAGCAGGAGCCACCCTGGAGGGTGACAGTCCTCAGGGCCATCAATGGCTCCTTGATGGGGGGGGTCGCGCGTCCCCCTCCTACAAGTATAGCCCAGGAGAAGCGGTGTTCCCTGGGACTGCAAGGGGATCAAAACAGACTCCCTTTCTATATTTTCTGGTTGCTCCAGGAAGGTAGTGGTCCCAGGGTTTGCGAGGGGGCCATGTCCCACGTGGTCTCATTGCTTAAGCAAGCAAGAAGTTGCTTCAAGTTGTTGCTCCGTGTTTGCTGATGCAAAGCTTTCATACCTTCATGAAGGGAACAGGAATGAAAGCTCTGCTTTTTGATGCAAAACCTGCTTCACAGGTCCCACTGTCAAAATGGGGAGGGTTTGCTGTGACTTGGCTGCAGCTTCAAAGCTTCAGCTAAGCCACAGCAAACAGCTATGTCCCGGGGGTGGGCACACTGGGACATAGCAGGAGCCACCCTGGAGGGGGACAGTCCTCAGGGCCATCAATGGCTCCTTGATGGGGGGGGTCGCGCGTCCCCCTCCTACAAGTATAGCCCAGGAGAAGCAGTGTTCGCTGGGACTGCAAGGGGATCAAAACAGACTCCCTTTCTATATTTTCTGGTTGCTCTAGGAAGGTAGTGGTCCCAGGGTTGCGAGGGGGCCATGTGCCCCCCAATACCCAGTTTGATCAATGCCCTAGGGAGGTGGTGGCCCCCCGCACTAAATAGTAATCAAGCCCTGGGGAGGTGGGGGTGCTTGTGGTTGGGGGGTCAGGCGCCCCCCTATTTAATTTATAAAGCCCTGGGGAGGTAGTGGTCCCTTGTGCTGTGGGTGAGGCTGATGCCCCCCCCCCACGCCAAGGGGAGGTGGCAGTCTCTGGACTACGGGGAGGGCTCGGCACCCCCCCCATCACATTGAATCAATGTTCTGGGATTTGGCCCACCCAGAGGCTTCATAAAGACAAAGCGTGGGAGCCAGCTCTTCATTTATTAAACATTTTTCACCAGATCTGCAGATCCACTGCGAATTGCGGCAAAAATTCACAAAAAAAACTTTTTAGCCCTGAAGGGCGGGGGTCACTCTGGGACACTAGCTCCAAATCTAAGGGGTCAGGGTGTCTGCGCCCTGGCCCCTTTTCTTTTTGTTTTTACTTTTTTTTCTGGAACTCGGCTGTCAAGTCCCAAGACAGCTGCCAACACTTCCTGGTTGAAGTGTTGACAGTCAATCAGATCTCAGCACGAGATCAGGAGGGTCGCAAATGCTGTGAACGGATTTACACCAAAACAAAAAAAGGTCCCTTTCTGGACCTATTAACTACCTTTCTGCCAAATTCAGTAGTTTCGGCGTTATAGCTGTTCAAATTTCCAATAGAAAAATGAATGAGGAAAAAGTGTTTTGTAACCCGCCCTTTTTCTCGGTTCCCCCCTCTCCCCAAGACCAATCATCCCAAAACTTTCCAAACAGCAGCTTAAGTTATTTGACACATTTTTAATGCAAAGTATCGTGAAAATTCATCAAACTGTGCCAAAGATATAGGCAACTAAAAAAATACTTTTTATATAGAAACTAGGTCCTAACTATAACTACTTAGTGGCGGCCGCCACTAGGTAATATATATATATATATATATATATATATATATATATATATATATAAATTTCAAAAAGTATTCACTGCACTCCACGAGGTGTCAATAGTGCAAATTTAATCCAAATAACAACCACCAACGCGTTTTAACTCCCTCAGGAGTCTTGTTCACAGTAAGTGAGTCCCTTTTCCCTTTTGCTATTTATACCCTCAGGTGATACAAACTAAACAGTGCATTATGGTCCATGTAGTTCCCAATTAAATAGAAATAAAAATACATTTTTTTTCTAAATCTTATACTCTCCTCAAAAATAAAGTAAAATAAAAATATACCGAAAATATATACATTAATAATAAATGGTGCTCTTTCTTGCTCTTTCTGTATATTTTCCTTCATGATACTTCTCCTTCCACATTCATATTTGTATTGCTACTGATTACTTCCCCATTAATTTCTCCACTATAATTGTCTGCGCTAGACATGTATATTAGTGTCAACCTTTAAAAATTTCCCATATGTATATTTTTAAATATTTGATAATATACTGCTGTTATTACATTATCTTAGTCGCGACATTCCTATGCATCTACAGAAATCTGGTTACTATGTACGTAGTGATAAATATCTTTTTTTTTAATAGTTCCATTGTCCATATATCTTATATTAATGAATGTCAGTCCTTTCTCGCTCCATTTCTATCATTTATTTACATTACATATGGTAGTTCAGTGGTTCTTAATGATTGAAAGTCAGTAGCCATATTGCATCGTTGTTAACATATATACCTCCTCATTGCTTAATCATAGATGTACGTACAGTTCCTCGTCCATGTTCAACCCATAAGGCATCTTTGTGCGGAGCTGAATAATAAATTTGCTCTCCATTTGTCTCAGCTTTTTCACTCTATCACCTCCTCTCTCACTCCTTCTCATTTGCGCTATGCCCATGAATCGTAGTGATCTCCAATCGTTAGTATGTGATTTTGAAAAATGTTTTGCCATCGCATAGCTCATATCTTGATTAGTAATGGCTCTGGTATGTTCCAAGATCCTTTTCTTCAAAGGGCAGATTGTGCTCCCAATGTATCGCAGACCACATTCACATTCAAGCATGTAGACTACATATTGACTCTCACAAGTGATTCTTTGTAAAATGTGTATGGTCTTGCCACTGTGATCAGTATACGTTTTACTGTTTCTTGCAATTTGACATACTTTGCATTTATTACACTTGTAAAAGCCAATCGTCTCATTCTTTAGCCAATTTCTCATAGTTGGTGCTTCATAGTGACTTTTTACCAATATATCTTTCAATGAGCGTGACTTCCTATATGATATTTGTGGTTTTCCACCTATCCTTGTTGCCAAGTCCCGGTCACTTCTCAGTATCTTCCAATGTTTTCTGAATACTGATTCTATGTCCTTGCTTTCTTTGCTATAAGTGAGAATAAGGCGCGAGCACATGTCTTTCTTCTCATTTCCTCTTTTTGCCCCTTTGTCTGTCAGTGTATCCTGTCGAAAAATTCTCTTAGCCCTTTTCTCACTAGTTTCAATATTAGTTCTTAAATATCCACGACGCATAAAGCATTTCCGTACCATGCTAAATTGAAGTAATTGGGGAAGTAATCAGTAGCCAATACAAATATGAATGTGGAAGGAGAAGTATCATGAAGGAAAATATACAGAAAGAGCACCATTTATTATAAATGTATATATTTTCGGTATATTTTTATTTTACTTTATTTTTGAGGAGAGTATAAGATTTAGAAAAAAATGTATTTTTATTTCTATTTAATTGGGAACTACATGGACCATAATGCACTGTTTAGTTTGTATCATCTGAGGGTATAAATCGCAAAATGGAAAAGGGACTCACTTACTGTGAACAAGACTCCTGAGGGAGTTGAACGCGTTGGTGGTTGTTATTTGGATTACATTTGCACTATTGACACCTCGTGGAGTGCAGTGAATACTTTTTGAAATTTACATTTTTACGAGACTGGTCCTCTCTGTCACTGGCACCGACAGTGGACTGCGCCGCTCAACAATTTTCAGACCATATTTGCTTGAGAATATATATATATATATATATATATATATATATATATATATATATACATGCTTTCAAATAAATGCATACAAATATACAAAAGCGTTTGAACATGCTTGCAACATATATACAAAACAGTGGGAAATGGCGGGTAGGAATGGTTAGTGTAAAAAAAAGTGAGGCTAACCTTTGCAACATGTTGCAAAAAAATGACATTAGTGCCTGAAAAGTGGTGCTAGCATGAAATGTGGCACGTTTCATGACCCTAACCTTGCTAGTGTCACTTTTTCTCAATTAGGGTCTAAAAACCCTGCAAAAATGCTAAACAGAAGCCACATGGAAGACAAATGGAGAAATCAGGAGAGACCCCAGAGAGACCCCAGTCAGCGCAGTACATGCTAGGATGGACAGAATCCCAGGAGAAGGGGAAAAGGAAAAGCAAGTGTAGCTTCAGTCAGGAGGAGAATCATATCCTGATCACAGAGGTGACAGAGCGCCAACACCATCTCTTTGTCACCTCTAAAGTGCCAATAAGTAGGAAGGAGGCCATATGGCAGTAAATAGTTGATAAAGTCAATCGTGTGGCATAGGTGAAGAGGACTGTGAACGACTTTGAGTGCAAAGAGAAACTGGCCAGCAACCGAAAGGTAGCACTGCAGACCGGAGGTGGAAGTCTGGCACCCCAGGAGGAGCTGGATGAGCTGGAGGAGATGGTAGCAGCGATCATACCAGAGGAGGTGGCCACCGTAGTCAAGGACAGGACACTGCGGTACATGATGAGCAACAGCAAACACAGTGTAGGTTACAGTGTGGGTGTTGGAAATGGGTCTTTGGTTGGCAGTCAAGTTACCCCCTGTCCCAGCAAGGACCCTCACTCTTGTCAGGGCAAAGGAGAAGCAAACCTGGTTAACCCCCACTCACCCCCTTGGTAGCTTGGCACAAGCAGAAAGGCTTAACCCAGAAGCAATGTGTGAAGTATTTCTACCAACACACACAGTAATACAGTGAAAACACTACAAAAGGGACACCACACCAGTTTAGAAAAATTGGTCATATTTATTTAAATCAAACAAGACCAAAACGACAAAAATGCAACACACGCAAGTCAAGATATGAATTTTCAAAAGAATGAGAGTCTTACTCCATAGAAAACAACAGAAACATTGATTTCACACAAAGTACCTGGTTTGCGTCAAAAATAAAGCTGCACGGGTGAACGTGCTTTGGAAAAGTCAGCAATGCATCGATTCCTTACTCGCAAGTTACGCCATGCATAATTTCTTCTCCAGTCGGGTTGGCAATGCGTAGTTTTTCGCTCCCGCAAAAGAATGATGCGTCGATTTCCAGATGGGTACCTCGGATCTGTGCAGGCTTGCGTTGATTTTTTATGGCCAGCAATGATGCCTCAGAAATCCGGTAGCACAGTGTCTGAAAACCACGCTGCGTCAAGTTTGCGTCATTATCAGCAAGCAGGTGTTGTGTTGTTTCTCTAGTTGCAATGCGTCGATCTCCCAGCAGTGATGCAGGCGGAGCATTGATTTTAGCTGGGAAATGGGTAGTGCATCGTTTTTCAGCCGCATTGCAGGTGGTGCGTAGAAAATATCCCCACAGTGTGTTATGTGTGTGGATTTCAGTCCTTGTTCTACCAACTTCACCTTTCAAGGGCCCAGGGACTGGGTGGGACACCACTTGGCAGAAAAGGAGTCTCAGCAGAGAGTCCATGTGCTGGCAGAGGAAGTCTTTGATGGCCCTGAGACTTTCAAACAGGAGACAAGCTCAGGCCGAGCCCTTGCAGACTCTTCACAAGCAGGAATATACCACAAAGTCCAGTCCTTGTCCTCTTTCAGGCAGAAGCAGCAACTGGAGGCCAGCCCAGCAAAGCACAGTCACAGGCAAAGGGGCAGCACTCCTCCTCCAGCTCTTCAGCTCTTCTTCTTGGCAGAGGTTCCTCTTGGTTCCAGAAGTAATCTAAAAATCTGTGATTTTGGGTCTGCTACTTAAACCCCTTTCTGCATCTGAAGTAGGCAAACTTCAAAGGAAATTCTCTGCTGCTCACAGGATCCTGCCTTGTCCAGGCCTGGCCCCAGACACCCACCATGGGGTTGGAGACTGCATTGTGTGAGGGCAGGGATAGACCATTCATGTGTAAGCGACCACTCCTCCCTCCACTCTAGCTCAGATGGCCCATTGGGATATGCAGGCTACACCCCAGCTCCCTTTGTCTCACTGTCTAGAGGGGACTCACAAACGGCCCAACTCTCAGTCTGACCCAGACAGGGAATCCACAAACAGGCAGAGTCACAGAATGGTTTAAACAGGAAAATGCCCACTTTCTAAAACTGCCATTTTCAAACTGACAATTTAAAAACCAGCTTTACCAAAAGATGTATTTTTTAATTGTGAGTTCAGAGACACCAAGCTTCATATATCCATCTGCTCCCAAAAGGAAACTGCACTTAAAAGATATTTAAAGCAGCCCCCATGGTAATCTGTGGGAGAGATAGGCCTTGCAACAGTTAAAACCTAATTTGGGAGTATTTCACTGTTAGGACAGGTAAAACACATCAGTACATATCCCACCTTTAACATTCATGGCACCCTTCCCATGGGTTTACCTAGGGCATGCCTTAGGGTTGCCTTACATGTTTAAAAAGAGAAGGTTTAGGCATGGCAAGTGCCAGGTCGAATGGGCAGCTTAAGACTGCACACACAGACCCTGCGGCGGCAGTTCTGAGCCATGTTTACAGGGCTACTAATGTGGGTGGCACAACCAGTGCTGCAGGCCTACTAGTAGCATTTGATTTACAAGCCCTGGGCACCTCTAGTGCACTTTACTAGGGGTTTACTAGTAAATCAGATATGCCAATCCTGGAAAAGCCAATTACACATACACTTTACACAGAAGCACTTGCACTTTAGCACGGGTCAGCAGTGGTAAAGTGCTCAGAGTACCAAAAACAGCAAAAACAGAGTCCAGCACACAGTCAAAACATGGAAGCAGAGGCAAAAAGACAAGGGATACCATGCCAAAGATGCCAGGTCTAACGGTGGAAATGTGTTTAATTTCTAATGACACAAGGAGGAGGCACATAGGAGGCACTCTATGCATGTGAAAGTATTTCATGGGGCACAATTATGGCGAAACACCAAAAATACGTAATGTGCATTGACCATACCACCATTTGCACAGACAACTTGACAACCATCACTACACTCCCTTCACCGCATCAACTGAAGCATCTGGCTATGTGTAACTTTCCTTGGCCATCATGTACCAGGCCTGTTGCACAGGGTGTGCCATCCAAGGGCAGGAATACACCATCCTTCACTACTGTGATAGGGCTCCAATGTGATGTACACGCAACATACGGGCATATCTGTCATCAAAGTCAGTTCTGGGGCAAATTATGCTGTCATGTGCCTACACAGGCACACCTGCACCATTCTGCAAGGGTGCCTGTGATTTGGGGATGATTGCTGTTGTGCGTCAAGGAAGGCCTTCCTGCATCAGGCACAAGTAGTGTCACTGTCTAACTATGTGTGTTGCGCAATGCAGCACATAGAGTAGCATGATAGCACTAGGAAAAACAAAGATTACCCTTAGTCCCATGTCTCAACTTTGCAAACCCTGAGGTGGTGTATGAAACAGCAGCATTCCCAGATATGAATATCTGTGTTCTGTGGGAACAAGCCCAGCAGTACACATAGAATAACACCTACATGTAGTGTGAGGTATGAAAAGGGCCCATGATACCAGGCCATTTAAAGCCATACAAGGTGTCCTCCTTTACATGGAGTCTGCCTCACTGGAGTGTAACATAAAAAGTATGCCCTGGTAGGGCACTTTGCAGTCAGTCTCTGGGAAATGTGGTCCATTGTTAACCATGCATGATGAAGTCGTGCAGTGCAGTACAGCAGCCCTGCCTGCTTTACTGCGCCATCTTGAATGTGATGGGATGTGTAATTGTCACTAACATGCAATGCATCGTAGTCATGCAACCAATCTTAGTCATGGGGCACAAACTCCTGCCCATCTTCAACACTGGCTCACTTTGAGCATGGCATAGCAGTGCCTGTGTTGCTGGTATCAATGCACATGTGCAGGAAGGGACACATCGGGAATGCTGTCTGCCACTGCCAATGTCTGTGGCCAACTGCAATACACATTGAAAGATGTAATCAATGAGCCAGCAACACTATCAGTCTTATGTTACACAATCACAATGCCACCCCTGAGGCGGTGATGCTACCTGATGCATTCACACATTGACATGTTTGGGAATGTGTCAACTCCATATGCCAACCCATGTGTATTGTAACAGAAATGCAAGGGGGACAGCTGTTTACATTTATTTGCCTTCTCATCTCTTATCATGTGTGCTGTATCCTGAACCAGCCATAGAAAGATGCAACAACCTCTTATGTATGGTATTGTACAGGAAGATGTCCCTTCATACACAACAACACTCAGCCCTGCAACACAAGAACCCTTGCACCCATGCTGCCAGGAGGCCTGTGTTGCAGAGATAAGTGTTGTTGTGCAAGACGGGACACCTTCCTGTACAATCACATACACGAGAGGTAGTTGCATCTTACCAAGGGTGGTTCATAATACAGCACACATGATAAGAGGTGAGAAGGAAAATGCATGTTGACAGTTTATCAACTTACATCGCTCTTACAACACATGTAGGTTGGAAGAAGTTTGTGACACACATCAAAAGTCACAGATCTGGCAATGCAATAGATGTGGTACATCTCCATGGGTGCTTCATGGAAACACTCCAAGCAACACCGATGCCAGCAAATGTCATGCAGTGTAATCCATGAAAGGGGTCTACAAGCAGTACAAAAAGGCCCTCACAAGATGGATCAGAGTGGACTAGGAAATGTGGACTGCCATGATGTGCCAACAGTGCATTCCAAAAATTGTCACCCTGGTGGCACATTGAGCCGCCAGGGGCCCATAAATGAGAGACCTATTGCGTGGCCCTGTGCCAGGTAAGTGATGCACTATGCTTTACAACATAAGAACTCATGTGAACAGCTAACTCAACAGTGACATATTGACATCTCCTTGCAGAGGATGATGCCATACCTCACGGCCAGCTGCATGTCCTGCACTTCTCCGATGATGGTGATGACCAGCTCCAAAGCATCAATTCCGACATTCTCAAGGAGATCCTGGGATTCATCCATACACCATCTCTGGTCGCAAGGAGGACACATAGAGTTGTGGGGTCTCCAAATGAAACACACAACGCACGCCTTGCCACCTCATCCACAGCCCTAAACTCCAAGGACCAAGATATCATCTTCCAAAATATTGTGGTAGGAGTCCAGCAGAAGCTGGCACAGCATATGTGTGTGGGGATGGAGACCATGGCGGGCAGCCTAGTGGGAGTCCAGAGGTGCCTCAGTCTGAGTAAGGACAATTCTGCTGCCATAAGAGGCACCCACTATCCACTATGTGGACTCCAGCAATCCCTGGCTGACATAGCTGGTGTCCTGAGGCAGAGGGTCAAACAATCTACTGGCTTCTGGCTGGTGGGAGCATGGCCGCCATTTTTCCTACAGGAAGGCGGCACACTTAGCGGCCGCCATCTCGGAAGGGTCGGCGGTCTAGCTGGCTGATTTTACAGCCTCCAGACCCTCACAAAAGCGCGATGCTGCGGGCGCGCCGCTAGCATGCCAAAGGCTAGCCCATCTGCGCCCGTCCGTGCCAGAACGGGGCCATGGGCCTGTCCCCCTGGTCCGGTCTTGAAATCTTCCATCTCTTACTCCTTCGAAGCCCTGCTCTCGCTTAGATCCCCCTTAGCGGAAGCCTGCCAACTCTGCCCAGATTTGAGCGACCGTTAATGGCACTGCCCATTCTGCAAGTGGTCTCCCCACTGTAAAGATTCAGGTGACCCTTTCTACGTCGATGCTCACACCTCCTTTCTTTTAGCTAATTGCCGGTCCCTGCCAGCCCACATGTTGGATATTAATCTTTTGCTTACTGAGGCGGCCCCCATAGCCCTGTTCCTCACTGAGACATGGCTGCATGACGCCTCAGGTCCCAAAATCGTCTTGGCGTTACCTCCGGGTTACGCTATAACTAGGCTGGATAGATCCACCTCCAGAGGAAGAGGTATTGCTATCATTCATAAGGAAGGCATCTAACTTATGTTAAGCCCTCTACAGCTAACTGAATGCGAGAGTCTGTCCTTCTCTATGTCCCTTAATCCTCAGTTTACCTTCTCAGGAGTCTGGCTCTATCGTCCTCCAGGGTCCCCAGACAAATTTTTTAACTCCCTTTCAGATCAACTGGCTGACCTGATATGCAACAAACCTAACTTCACTATTTTAGGAGACTTTAACATTCAGGTAGACAAAAAAGAACTAGCTGCGGCCAGCCGCCTGTTGGTAGACATGGAAGCCCTCGGCCTATCACAATTGGTGAGGGGCCTCACACATGTAAAGGGACACACTATTGATTTAGGGCCATATTTATACTCCGTTTGCGCCGAAATTGCGTCGTTTTTTTTGACGCAATTTCGACGCAAAACTAACGCCAACTAACGCCATATTTATACTATGGCGTTAGAGGCGAATAGCGCCAAAGTTCCCGGAATGTGCGTCATTTTTTAGCGTGAACCCCTTCCTTGCGTTAATGATATGCAAGGGAGGCGTTCCCGTCTAAAAAATGACTCCCAGGCCTTTACGTGGTATTTATACTCCCGGGCAAAAGAGACGCCCGGGAGTTGGCGTGGCTAAAAACGGCGCATTTGCGCCACTTTTTAACGCCTGCTCAGGGCAGGCGTTAAGGGGCCTGTGGGCTCAAAATGAGCCCACAGGTGCCCTCCCATGCCCCCAGGGACCCCCCCTGCCACCCTTGCCCACCCCAGGAGGACCCCCAAGGATGGAGGGACCCACCCCAGGGACATTCAGGTAAGTTCAGGTAAGTTTATTTTTTTTTTTTTATATATTTTTTTGGTGGCATAGGGGGGCCTTATTTGTGCCCCCCTACATGCCACTATGCCCAATGACCATGCCCAGGGGACAGAAGTCCCCTGGGCATGGCCATTGGGCAAGGGGGCATGACTCCTATCTTTACAATGATAGGAGTCATGTTGATGGGGGATGGGCGTCGAAAATAAATGGCGCAAGTCGGGTTAAGACGATTTTTTCGACGTAACCTGACTTGCCCCATTTTAAGACGCCCATGCGCCATTTTCCCCCAACGCCGGCGCTGTCTGGTCTACGTGGTTTTTTCCCACGCAAACCAGGCAGCGCCGGTCTGATTGCGCCGTCTAACGCCATTCCATAAATACGGCGCCCGCATGGCGCTTCAGAATGGCGTTAGACGGCGCAAAACTTTTTGACGCTAAACTGCGTTAGCGCAGTTTAGCGTCAAAAAGTATAAATATGGGCCTTAATCTTTAGTAACCTTGAACAATGGACTTCTAGCCCCCCCACCCCCGGTATGGTCAGATCACTTCCTTATTCCACTAAATCTAGACACCTCCACTGTTAGGGGATCTGTCCAGCCCCTACTGCAGTCTGCCAGACAATGGCATAAATTGAACCCCACGGATTGGACCAGGTCTTTGGATAGTCATAAATCCATCTTTCAAAACATAAATGTGATAGGATCTAATCACTTTAATAACTGGATATCCAATTCATTAGACTCCCTACTTCCCCATAGGACTACCACTAGGGTGAATCGCAGAGCAGGTGCCAAATGGTTCACTCCCCAGTTACTCCATTTTAAGAGAACCTGTAGAGGCTTAGAGAGAAAGTGGAGAAAAACCTACGACCCTACAGCAAGGGTGGAATATAGGAGGGCGATCAGATCTTACCATGCCAAAATAAAAGTTGCACAAGGGATATTTTATTCCCGTAGAATTGAACAAGCCTCTGGCTCTCCAAAAGAGGTGTTTCAAGTATTTAAAGAAATTTTTACACTTTCCCAATAATGGTGACACCACTGAAGCCTCGGTAGAGCGTAGTAATCAGCTGGCCAGGTTTTTCCAGCAGCAAATTGGTGATATTTATCTGAACTTGGCTAAGAGTGAGGCCAAGGTGGAGGTTCAGGCTACTCAAGCCTCTAATAATACGGCCTCTCTACCCAATTTTTCTCCTCTTTTGCAGGCACAGGTTGCCTCCCTGCTATCATCCTTAAAATCAGGCTCTCCATTGGATCCTGCCCCTCTGCCTGTATTGGCCCTGGGGTCCTCTGTTATTGTTCCAGTCCTGACAGAACTGTTGAATTCCTCATTGACCAAAGGCCTTGTCCCCTCCCAGTGAAAGCATGCGTTAGTTAAGTCCTTGCTAAAAAAAAAACTTAACCTGGACCCTTCTGAGTTAAAAAACTACTGTCCTATCTCACTACTCCCTGTCACTTCAAAGTTACTGGATAAATCGGTTAACTCACAGTTATCCAGATTTCTAGAAGACAATAATATCCTGCACACTTCTCAGACAGGGTTCAGGCCTTCCCATAGCACCGAAACAGCTCTTATAGCTGTTACAGAAGAGGCGAGAAAACGGATGGACCAAGATAACACAACTGCAGTGATACTTCTGGACCTAAGTGCTGTCTTTGATACAGTATATCACAGTGTTCTGATTAGCAGGATACATGAATCGGGCATTAAGGGTACAGCACTTAGCTGGCTCTCCTCCTTCCTTGAGGGCAGAACTTTTCAGGTCCTAGATCGGTCCCATATCTCAGACAAGTTCCATTGGAACTGCAGAGTGCCACAAGGGTCATCGCTCAGCCCTATGCTGTTTAATATTTATATGGCCCCCCTGGCAGATCTGGTAGAATCCTTTGATCTGATGCTTGTATCCTATGTAGACGATACACAGTTAGTAATGTCTTTCTCCACAAACACTGAATTGGAGAGGTATTCTCTAGCCTCCTGCCTACAGGCAGTCTCCGGCTGGATGAAGAATAGCATGCGCCAACTCAATGGAGATAAAACTGAACTAATGATTTTGGGCCAATATCCTAGCCCTGGTACTAATCTTCTCCCTTCAAGTGTCATTAAGGAGCTGCCGCCCCCCAAGGAATACATAAAAAGTCTGGGAGTCTGGTTGGATCCCCTACTTACGGGTCCTGAGACTACATCCTCCACTGGCCAAAAGGCTTATCATTCAAGCGATTATCCTGTCCCGCCTAGATTATGGCAACGGCCTATTCCTTGGTTCACCTAAATATGTGACAAGGAAATTGCAGGTAGTCCACAACACGGCAGCGCGCCTCCTATTAGATATCCCTAGACATGCCTCAGCAAAACCGGCCCTTACATCACTGCACTGGCTCCCAGTGGAGCAACGTATTAAATTCAAATCTCTGTGTGTGATCCACAGATCACTACATAATAGAGGTCCTCCTCTACTAAGGACCTTGGCAACGTTTTACAAGCCTACGAGAGACCTTAGTTCAGCAACCTCTGCTCTTGCAACTATCCCTAAATTCAAAAAGATCCGTTGGGGTGGCTCCACGATGACTTACTTGGGCTCAAAACTGTGGAACTCCCTACCTTTTAGGATTAGATTAGTCAGCCAGGAATTAGATTTCCGTAAAGCACTAAAGACCTGGTTGTTTTAGAGACTCTTTCACCCCTGCTTACTCCCTGGTTTTGGTTTCAGCACTGAGAGGCCTCTCGGTAGCCATGCACTATATAAATCCGGTTAACATAACATAACATAACATAACATAACAATTGCCCTCTCACAGTGGCACCAGCATGATTGACAAGAGGCTGGAGGCTATCCAAATTATCCTGGAATCCATGCAGCAAATGCTGGGATCCCCCAGTGATAACCTGGCTGCCTATCACAGTGACTTTGCTGCTGTTTTGCGAATCCAGCAGTGCCTCCTTGCTGCAGTAATGCCTTTCATCTTTCCACAGATGGCAACTGCTGTGAACTTTGAATCCACATCTACAGCCCCTGATGTGTGTGTGCCTCATTCAACTTCTATACCACCACCACCCATGACAAAGAAGGCAGCGCATACATCCGAGGATGAAGATGTGGTAGGAACATCATTCACACCAGAAACCACCCATTAGCTACAGACTGTGGCACATGGACAGCTTCTCTTTTGCTCTGTGCTAATGAGAATGCCAGTGTAACATCACCTGTCATAGTCCCCTCTTCACTCTCTCACTGATGTCAAATCACACATGTGAACTGTAATCCTGGCCAGTTCATATGTATTGGCACTGTGATCACCCCCTCACTGATGCACTCGTCTCCTACATGTCTCATGACATATACCTCTCCCCCCACCAGACTCTGTGTAGACTTCCAATGATTCAGGATCTCTAATGAGGTTAGTCTCCTGTGTAATGTACTGTACAACCAATTACATCAATTCACATACCAAGGAATTTCCCCTAAACATCAATTGTCTTGAATCTGCGTCTGAGGCAGTAACTGTGTGAACGTTATGCATTGTGAGAAGCATAATCACTGGGGAGCCTATGTACCATAACAAATTGGACAGCATGGTGCCGCAAGCAATGTAGCTGTGCTGAGCTGTGTCATAACTAAAATGCATGTAAGTACTGTAAGGATAATGACCAACCATGTTGTATGTCTGCACTAGTGCATATGCAGCTAGCAAGTGCCAATGCAGCCACACTTGCATCATATTGGAAGTCTTCACCCCTGCACATATACTACAGTGAAAGCTCCTTGGTCCTACTATATAGTGGCTAAATGCAGCACATAAACAGTAAGGAAAACCAGCCTCAAGATTTGTCTGTCTCACTGTTCTCCCATGCAAAGCACACCCCTAGGCTGATGTCATAGTTTTGGCACTGATTCTGGTATACATTCCATTTTGAATCTGAGTCTTGTTAATGGTGCTGTGTTGCCATTGGCATGGTTGCTCTCTTTAGCACAAACACTGTACTTACAACCCTGCCCTTTGCCTTAACTTGCTAAGGGAGGCCCTATAGCCAGCAGACATACCTGCAATTGTACAGCAATAGTCAATCACAAAGCTTGTGAACTCATCCGCAGTTCCTCCGACCTCTATACCAATGTGGCCCAGAAGGTCCTGCTCCCTGCTGACTATGTCTGCCCAGCGATGCTTTCATTGCTGTCAGTCCGCTCCACCTCAAAGATCCTGTTCATTTGGGAGAGGACATTCCCCCACCGCAGCTTCCTTGCACCTTCCTTTAGCCCTGGATCACTCGCCCACCCATTGACACCATGTTGGGCAGGTATTGGAGCACCAGCCAGATGAATCTGCTAACTCCTCTGTGCTGAGGTGACGTACCCTTACCCTTCCAGGCATACTGTTGGACACACCCTACGTACCCTGAACCCTAAGAAAAAGAAAAACCCAAACAACCCTCAAGAAACCTAACAAACTATTCTACCCCACAGACAGACACCCAACAATACTATGACAACCCAATATATAATAATGACTAACGGACAGGACAATTCAGAAGTCAGGGACAAAAATGGGTCAGCAGACAGCACAAAATTACACCTCAAACACCACTCTCTCACAGATCTCCAAAACTCCTCCTCTCACCAAGACAGACAAAAAGACTGTGACTGTAAAAGAAAGTGAGAGTAATTTTGCAGTTCCTGGTGTGCATGTTACATCCATTAACTCACTTCCTGTTATGATGTGTCATGTTTTAGAGGATGCCTCGTTGTTTTTTAGGCTATGCAATATTTTTTATTGCAAGGCAACATTAGACAGTTCCAACGCATTACATGGCATGCGTCATTTTTGGTGTACACAATGCCATAAAAAGACATGCATGGCGGCAATGCGTTGATTTTATTTTATGCAAGGCATGGATATGTGAGGTCAACATCCTGCTCAATTTACATGTGCCTAAGGTATGTCTTGTAAGTGGACATGTGTGATGGTACATGCCTTACAAGGACCAGATGATGCATAGGCCACATTTACCATGAGTCATATCAATGTAAGCTTTATAGGGAAGTCTTATGTGCCACCAATAATGCACATTTAAAATGCCCATGCACATATTTGTGCCTCTATAATTTCATACAAAGTTACAGTACGGTGCCATTAAACAGGGCCACACTGTGCGCTATATAAGTTTCAAGTGGCACAATGCTACTAAGGAGCCACTTTGTAAACCCATTGAGACACATCATACCTGTGCAGGGTATGATGTGTGCGTGATGGACCTACTTCCGCTGTAGCTATTGCACTGTGAAATTAACTAGATGTCTTTGCACCATCCTTTCCTCATTTTGCAGCGCATGGCCATGGCAGGCCTTAGATTGATGCTCATGCTATGTACTATGGGTTCACATCAGCTTTCATAGCCTAGTGCAGCATTCTTTGGTGGCAATCCAGCAATGCGTCACACCTGCGTCCATTGTTTTGGGGTCAGCTGTGCTTAATAGTGCCATGCAGTAATGTACTGGGAATACAGCGCTACCATGATGTCATTAGGGGGTCGCATGACAATCCTATAGAAGTTGCTCATTGTAGCCAATGCCTCAGTTACTTGTGAATATGCCCCTATGTGTAGTCAGCTTAGACCATCGATCAGTTCACACCCAGGGTTGTAGGACTGCACAAATTTCAGACAATTTTTGCTTTGTCCCAAAGTACGTTCAGCAGGCTGTGGTGTGTAAATTGCATGGTGACAGGAACTGTTGTGATGTAAATCTAAATCCAGTTGCTTGACAGAAGCTTCACCATTTCACAACATGTTTTCCGTAAGTGTACGTATGTGGAGGCACATGCTCTTTTTGGGATATGACCACACAGATAGGACATTAACACTATTTATGTAACCACACAGCTTAGGATAGATAACCCATGTGTTAGACTTGTTCACTCACATGTTCCCTTGATAAGTGTTTTTCCTAGAGTACATCAGATTTTCCCCAGATTGTGGGAACTTGACCCACCCCATGACAGTGCATTTATTTGTCAGTCTAATGTGTGTCCAATGAAGCAGACTTCAGCCTGTCATACAAGATAGACAACTTACAGTCCCCATGCCGGAGACTGTTCTGATGTTTAGGACAGACATGTGCCATTAATGTGTTTTTCATGCATGTATGTTATTGATTTGTGTTCTTTATGTGTGCTTTCTTCTGCCTACTACAGTAGTATGTCTGGGAAATCAGTTCGACATTCTTCGCGGTTCATTTCTTTGCTCCTAGTGTTCTTTTAGAACAATATCTTTGTTCATTTCAGAGACTGATATGATACCCTCTGTAGATACATTACTACTGTTTGTAAGTGTTAAGAAGTGGTTCCACAAAACTTAGGTGCTATGATGCATCTCCAAATTTGTCCATGCTCACAATTGTTGACCACACAGAGCCTGTGACACCTAGGGGGACATTAAGTTTCCATTATGTGACAACATCTTTTTCCACATTCACTTTGACAGTACAATTCATCACCACAAAGGTTTGCACATAAGTCCCTCCTAGCACACACTATGCAAGGCAGTGTTGCAATCAGACTGGGATGGCAGGCTACACATCAGTGCACACTCAAGTGCATGTTACCATATGTACATCTACACTCCCCTGGCCTAATATCTACTAGGGTCTTTCAGGCTGTTGATGTCAGCTTTGCCCTACTATCTATTAGGGAATTACAGGGGATTTCTGTCAGCCTTGCCCTTTTATCTACTAGGGACTAGTACTGCCCCATCTCGCTCCTCCCGTTCCCCGCCAAGGTTGCAGAGAAATTAGTCAACACTCGCCTATCCCACTTCCTCGAAGAAACCAACACCCTCGACCCCTCACAATCTGGGTTCCGCAAGAACTACAGCACAGAAACCGCCCTCATCTCATGCACTGACGACATCAGGACCAAAGTCAACAAAGGCGAAACTGTCGCACTCATCCTCCTAGACCTCTCCGCAGCTTTTGACACCGTCTGCCACCACACACTCCGCACACGCCTCCACAACATAGGAATCTGCCACAAAGCCTTAGACTGGCTCTCCTCCTTCATCACCAACCGAACCCAGAGAGTCCGCCTCCCGCCCTTCCACTCCAACACTACCAAGATCACCTGCGGAGTCCCCCAAGGGTCCTCTCTCAGCCCCACACTCTTCAACATCTACATAATCCCCCTAGCCAACATTCTTCGAGCACACGGAATCACCATCCTCTCAGATGCAGATGACACCCAACTCATCCTCTCCCTCACCCGCAACCCCACCACCGCCAAAACCAACCTAAACGCCGCTCTCCTAGACACTGCCAACTGGATGACCACTAACCATCTCAAGCTCAACTCAAACAAAACCGAAGTCATAATCTTTGGCTCCAACAAAACCACATGGTGGCCCACCGCCCTAGGCCCCGCACCCACCCCGCAACCCACGCAACCTCGGCATCATCCTCGACCCCGCCCTCTCCATGACACAGCAAATCAATGCTCTAACCTCCTCCTGCTTCCACGCACTTCGCACCCTAAAAAAATCTTTCAAATTGATCCCCCCCAGAGACCAGAAAGACAGTCACCCACGCACTCATCAGCAGCAGACTGGACTACGGCAACGCCCTCTACGCCGGCACCACACTCAAACTCAAACGCATACTCCAAAGAATCCAGAATACAGCCGCGCGCCTCGTCCTTGGCCTCCCCCGACACGAACGAATCTCACCACACCTCAAATCCCTACACTGGCTCCCCATAGACAATAGAATCACATTCAAGATCCTTATCCACGCACACAAATCCCTCCACAACACCTGCCCAAACTACCTCAATGAAAGAGTAAACTTCCACACCCCCACACGCAACCTCCGATCAGCCGACCTCGCCCTAGCCACAGTCCCCCGCATTCAGCACACCACCACAGGAGGCAGGTCATTCTCCTACCTCGCCCCAAAAATCTGGAACTCCCTCCCCACGACCTTCGCAAAACCAAAGACCTACTGGTCTTCAGAAAGAACCTCAAGACTTGGCTGTTCGACCACTGACCCTTCCTGCCCTCCCCCCTCCCCCCCCCCCCCAGGTCCCCCTCTCCCCGCCAGCGCCTTGAGACCCTCACGGGTGAGTAGCGCGCTCTACAAATTTCTTTGATTGATTGATTGATTGAGGGACTTAGGGGGGATTTATGTCGGCCTTGCAGTATCATCTACAGGGACTTACAGTGGATTTCTGTCAGCCTTGCCCTATTATCTACTGGGAGCTCACAGAAGCTTTCTGTCAGCCTTGGACTCTCATCTCCTAAGAATTACTAGAGTATGTGATTAGGAATTGTATATGAGCCTTCATTATTTTGGCACTCCATTGGTAGATAGTGGGACAGGGACATGTCTTCAGACCCAGAGTACAGATATTGTCAGTTTACCCATGCATCACTCATACTTGTTTGTGCTAGGCAAACATACAGGTGGACTTGCTGACAGTGTGACTGGGATGGCAAGTGGCCATCACAATGTGTATTCATGTTCTTACATATGTACAACATTGTATTGTGGATTGATATGATGGAATTGTGTAGACATACCCACCTGTAGATGCCAGATGCATAATGTATGCCTCAGTTGCCACATTGCTGGCAGTCTTTGGGCAATTGGTATTTGGTAGTCATCCTCCTTATCCTCACTGTCCTGTCTTTCATGAATGACAACTTATCTTTTCAACAAGATATTTGCCAATGGACCTTGAGTTTGCTACAAGGCAAATAATGTTAACTATTAATTGACCATTATATGCAGGATGGAAGACTGCCATCCACACATCTCCCTACTCCTGATACAGCACTTATGTAGTTTCTAAGTCACCTCCATAAATTGGCTGTGCCAGTTCAGTACAGGAGTGTCTCAGCTGCTCTTCAATATGTGTGTGCTTAATGTGCCACTCACAAGCAGCTGGTTCCAAAATCCTTTGTGAGATGCACAATGAGCGTGCATTGATTTCATGTGTACTTCTGAGAGCTAGGGTACACACATGCATGTGTAAATATGTCTATGTCCAGATTCACACATGAATTTTGTCAAGGGAATGAGTGATACAATGCCATTTTTGAACATACATGAGAGATGGGTACTTAGTTGAGTGGAACAGGCCTAGACGTACTGGTGCTGTGTCTTCTGTATGTCAAACACTATTTGTCATGCATGTGTGTATCACTGAGGGATATGTTGGGATGTTTCCACCTGTGCTTGGGATATGAGAAAATGGTGTTGTCACATTAATGACATTGCCCTACTGTTGTGGGCACTGACTGCTCTTGTCCTACCAGGTGCTGACTTCTGAATAACATTTCTCACAAGGAGTGACATTGTGGCTGCTGTCAACTTTCAACCCAACAGACATGTGACATATATTTTTAAATGTGAAATATATGTTACACTGGCATAGCAAACATTAGACCCACACATTCCATTCTCATTGTTTTGTGTGTTGATGTTTTGTGTTCCTGAGTATGTTCCAACTTGTTTACCCACTTGGGTGGCCTACTCTTGATTTCCTAAATCTGTAAGATTTGCAGTTGCATTTGCATGAGACAGATACTCCAACACATTTGTGTGAATACGTGATTTATTTACAAGCTGTTTGTCAGTTAAATTTCAAGTGCGAGACTCATGAGAAAAAGTTGTCCACAATGTGTGCATACCTGCATGCCCCAGTACTGGTATATGGTCCTTCTCCTTCCTGAGGTGGGTCATCATTGTCCTCAACCTCCTCCCTGGGGACCTCCACCTGATCCTTCCAAGGGACATTAGTCCGCACACATATGTTGTGCAAAAGTGCACAGGAAACAATGCTCATGCACACCAGTGGAGGTGAGTACAGCAGTCTCCCCCCTGACACATCTAGGCATCGGAATCAGGAGTCTTTAGGAATGCTGAATGTAAATTTAACTATATTCCTGGTGAGGACTAGCACCACATTGGAGGCCTTCTCACTGTCACTCTGTGAATTTACATATGGTGTCATCACCCAGGGCTGGATTCCATAACCTTGGTCAGCTGCAATGGAAGAAGAGAGACAGTGTCAGAGATGGCCTTGTCTTTGTTAACAATTGGACTTGTTTAGTATGTGTTTGTGAAGTAGGGATAAAGAATTGCTTCTCACATTGTGTGGTTTTCTATTTCCATGCATGTTTGTAGTTGTATGTGGTAATGAACCTTCCAGTCAAGGATACAGGCTTAGGGGCTTGCTGATGTTGCTAATTGTGTGGCATGTCAGTTCACCCATGCAGGGTGTGTGTGATGTTGCAGATGCTTGTACGTGTGTCCAATGACATGGGACCTGCCAATGGGCAATTTTGTGTGAGTTTTCTCCTAGTTTGTGTTATGTGGGCCATAAGACAGGTGCTGTGCCCTGTGTTTTTCATGCCTCTACCCCCAACCCAGTGGACATAGTACA
Organism: Pleurodeles waltl; assembly: GCF_031143425.1. Taxonomy (NCBI): domain Eukaryota; kingdom Metazoa; phylum Chordata; class Amphibia; order Caudata; family Salamandridae; genus Pleurodeles; species Pleurodeles waltl. The sequence continues at coordinate 1,135,402,585 of NC_090440.1, read as the reverse complement.
CCTCCTTTGCACACAGAGCTGCTATCCATATTTCCTGGCAGACATGCCTGTGTATGCGTAACCATCATGTAATGGGTGGCATAGTGGATTCAGATCTATTGCACGGTCTTCAGCTGATTTACAAGGCCCTGTGGAAGAGCACAGGGCATGAAATGTATTTCTGCACTAGCCTGCACCACTGTGAAAGGCCAGAAAAGCACCATATCCACCAGATAAAGTGCATTTCTGTCCCACCCCCTGCACTGGCACAGCGTCAGGTGCCAAGATGCAAATAGGCACCATAGCACCATGGTGCACAGAGGCCTGTGTTGTGGCTGTGATTGATGATGTGCAGGGATATGTTCCTTTTTCACATGACCAATCAATGATGTATATGTAGTAGTCCCATGTGTGCTGCAGACAGCACTAGACATAGGAAGATGGATATTACTTCAGTGAATTGAGGAATTTCTTTAGCTTGCACCATGGTAATGACACCCATAGTGTGGAGTGTTCTTTTTAGATGTAGCACTCTGTTACCATTTTTCGGTAAATGTGATGTGGGGCAGCAAAAATGCAATGGGTGTTGTGGATGGAACACCCACAGCAACACCCATTGTACGCCCTTTCCACGCAAAGTGCTGCTTGTGAAGGGGCCGTATTTACAAGGTGGCGTTAAGCAACAAAAGTGGCTTCATGCCGCCTTGTAAAATTGGGACAATGCACAGCGCCAGCAAAGCGGTACAAAAAAGTAATGCTACGATGGCCTTGTATCTGAGCCCCTAGGGGCCATTATATTAGGACATGGTGCTTTGCTCCTAATGCCCTGTTTTCATGCATGCCACTCCTACCTACACCATGGTTGTGCAGATTTACTATATGGTGCAACATGGCTGTCATTACAAAGACATTTGTCTTTGAATTTTTCATGCAGTTATGGTGTTTTAGCTGGACTAGTGAAAAAATGATTTTGGTGCTAGTGCGGCAAAGATCAGGGAGACCCATAGATTCTATTGTGGGCATCACTTCTACGCTTGCCCTGAGCTGGCATTTGAACTGAGGTAGAACAAATTCACAGTGAAATTTGGTGATTTTCCCTGTGCCATTTTTTTCAGCCATCCCTTTGTGGGAATGTCCCCCCTGCATATGCTGTGCTTGATGCAGCCTTGATATAGCACAGAAGTTTTCAAAGTGACACATTTTATGTATATCGCTACTTTGTTACATGACACGCGTGAATGGCCACCTTAATGCCGCTTTAGCATCATAGACATGACACTAAGGTGGCACTAAGACAGCACTAGGTGATGTGTGTGTAGGTGCAGCATTTACAAGACAGCATTGAGACACAAGAAGAGGCTTTACAATGCCTTGCCCTGCACGTTCATTGACTGTGCATGCTTCCTGTTGTGGTACAGGTGTTTTGTAGCTGCAGGAGGGACAAATTGACCATGTGTGCAGTCCATGACACCCAAAGTGTGAGGTAATCCAGCAATGGCATAGAACCCTTCTTTGATCTCCTGTTGTTGTCGTTGGGTGTTGGGGAAGAGGATGTGGCTGGGAGTTAGGCGGATGATGGCATTCAGTACAATAGGCAGGAATTGCAAGAAGGAGGACTGGGATATTCTAACCACTCATGCTGCAGTTGTTTGGTAGGACTCAGAGGCCAGCATGGGCAGCACAGCCGGAAGCTTTGTGGGGGGTGGAATGTTGGTTTGCCTTCCAACTCTTGCCATAATGGCGGGTGCAATTCTTGTAGCAGCCGGATTATTGACTCCTGCTTCAAACGGTAATATCTTGTGACATTTTCTTCTCAGGCCCCAACAATTGTTGTTCTTTGCAGATATATACTCTCCCTCCTCCTGTGCTGTCTTTCTGGTTGATGTGGTGGTGATGGCGAGCTATGCAGTTGTACTGGTGTAGGAGGGTCCATGATATCCTTTGCATTGGCAGAATGCTTTATATCTGTTCTCCTTCTATACCGGTGCCTGTGCGTCATTTTAACACCTGGTCTGACATGGGACAACAGCAGCGCAAACTCCTTGTAAATATGGCCCTCTGTGTGGTAAAGTAGTTGTAATACACCTCATATATGCTGGTTAAATGGAAATGTAGAACCAAATCATAGTTTCCCAGGTGTGGATTAGAGGTTGCTAATGACATGCACATGTTTATTGTATGTCAACAGCTCAAAGGGTTTTGAAGGGATGTTGCAAGGCCAGTTTCTAATCTCACTCAGTATGATGTAACAACTACTGCGAGAAGTATTATGCTGGGGTCAAATTAAGGCAATACTTCACAGGACTGCACATTTATATTTAGCCTTGTTATTATAGCTAGACTTTGCATTCTATATGACTGAATACACCAGAAGTGGTGGAACTTCTAATGGCCTTTTTTGGGTCTGGCTTGACAGTGCAGCTATCACCAGATATTTATGTGAGAATCACCAGCGAGGCACTTTGGCTCCGCCCACATGATGTGAGGCAGCAGTACATGTTTTTATTGGGCAGAAGATTTCTGCTTTCACAAAAAAGTGTGTACCCTCCACACAGTTGTGATCAGTTTGTTTATTTATCTAGCTTCCTGAGATTGAAATTTCATACACACATGAGATTGTATTGCCATTAAAGTGTCTAAGATAACTAGATAAATTATGGTGTTTTCTGTGGCAGCAGAACAGATGGGAGGAAGTTGGAAGGAGGGGAGTTATTAACTAAGGGTGGATGGAAAATTCCGCTACGCTGGTGGAGTAAACAGAGTTTTGCCACTCTGCGCTCTGCTAGTTCAGCGAAAACTCTATCAACTGTTGCGTGGCGGAGTTTACTGATACGCACCTCTAATAAATTCATCTTGACTGGCCTCCTGCTGAACAAAAGCACTTTCTGACTTTACACTTTACAGTCCGACTTCCTGTCAGCAACTATGTAAATCTTCCTTCATCATTGTAAAAAGACTGAAAGATTCCTCTGCACACAAGTCACAGTGTAGGACAAAAGAAGAGGATAGTGGTGGAAACAAAAGTAGGAAGCAGAGAATGATGGCGTCACTCACAGAGGGAGAAATTGCTGCACAGGACTTAGGAGGTAGGAGGAGGGGACTCAGCCTGACAGCATGTGTGATGAGTCTCAGACCCAACTCCTGCACCATGTCCATGTGTGAGAGAGGCAGAGTTATGAGTTCATCAGAGCCTGTGCAGTCACTGGTGGTGCCACGAGAGAGAGAAATGGGTTACACTCAGAAGCCATCATGGAGGAAGATGGAAATCAAGCCAGTTCTGTCAGCCCCAGAGACATGCAGCATGACCTGGGTTGAGCTCAGCCTCCCTCTGACAGCCCTCTCCACCCATACAAGACTTCAGCACCTTTCCCACAGCTTTCCAGCACCCCAAAGCTCTGTGTCCAGCTCCTGTACCTCTGCAGCAGTCCTAGTGGTTCAAGTACCCCCTCAACAGCTATCATCTTCGGAAGCTTCAGCTGAGGCTGCCTCACCCCCTCACCTGACGCTCCCCAATACCCCCCCCAAATGCCATTCACTGGTCCACTCCAGCTTCCTGTCACCACAGAGAAGACAATATGTGTTATTTCATTTTATTTATTACACTTGTGCTGTTTTCAAGCGTTATTATTCTGTACGGAATGTTCTTAAAGGGCCAGTGCCTTTCTCTGTGCTTTGTTTTGGATTGCACATCTTTCCTTTTTTCATCATTGGTGGCCGGCATTTATGCTTTCCACCTTCATATTTAGGAGTCACATAAAAGGAATAACTGAGACATCACTACTTTTTGTTTTTGGCTGAGAGCCACAGTGGCATGGCCTTGCTCTGTTTACTTTTAGTTTACCTCTGAATTGCTTGATACCAGGGTAGGTTACTGCTGGAAATGGCCTTTCTGCGGGGTCACCGCAAAACGTTTTTTGCCTTCCTCCAACTCTTTTTCTGACCTCATTATTGCTGGCTTTAGGACTCTGCGCACTTTACCACTACTAATCAGTGCTAAAGTGCATATACTCTCTCCTTAAAACATGGTGACATTGGCTCATACCAAATTGGCTTATTTAATGTACTTGTAAGTCCCTAGTCAAGTGCACTACATGTGTCCAGGGCCTGTAAATTAAATGCTATTAGTGGGCTGCAGCACTGGTTGTGCCACCCACATAAGTAGCCCCCTAACCATGTCTCAGGCCTGCTGTTGCAGGGCATGTATGTGCAGTTTCACTGCCACTTCGACCTTGTAATTGCCAAGCCTTAAACTCCTGATTTTCTACATATAAATCACCCCTAAGGTAGGCCCTAGGTAGCCCATAGGGCAGGTTGCTATGTAGATAAAAGGCAGGACATGAACGTCTCCTAAATTAGTTTTACACTGCTGTGAGGTCTGCTCCTTTCCTAGGATAGCATTAGGGCTACCCTCAGACACTGAGTGGTAGATTCTGATCTGAAAGGAGTAGCCAGGTCATATTTAGTATTGCCACATTTGTAATAGAAAATCCTGCTAATTGCTGAAGTTGGATTTAATATTGCTATTCTTTTATAAAATGAGCATTTCTCTACACTTAAATCCTTCTGTGCCTTATAATCCATGTCTGGCTAGGTTTAGTTGACAGCTTCATTGTGCATTCACTCAGACAACCCCAAACACAGGATGCCTGCCCTCACACAAAGGACTGACACCCCCCCTACTGGGACCCTGCAGACAGGATGGAACTGGAAGGGGACCTTGTGCACTTCTAAGCCACTCTTTGAAGTCTCACCCACTTCAAAGGTACTTTTAGTTATTAAGCAGGGTCTCTGACCCTACCAACTCAGACACTTCTACTTCACAAGACACTTTTGGACAAGATACCACTGGTGAAGAATCCCTGAACCAGAACCTGCAGCCTGCCAAAAAGAACTGCCTTGCGGCCCAAAGGACTCACCTGAGTGCTTTTCTGCAAAGGACTGCTGCCCTGCTGTTGCCCTGCTGCCTTGCTGTCTTCTGGCTGTGCTGAGAAGTGCTCTCCAATGGCTTGGATAGAGCTTGCCTCCTGTTCCCTGAAGTCTCAGGACCAAAAAGACTTCATTCCTGCAAAAGAACTCCTTGTGTGGTGAAAATCGACACACAGCCTGCAAGAAACGATGCACAGCCTGCATCGCGGTAAGAAAATCACTTCACGCCGAACCGGAGCGACGCAGCCCGATTCCCCAAAGAAGAGAACAACGCAGCACCAGAGTTGCGACTGGAAATTCGACGCACGGCCCACTGGATCGATGCAAAGCCGAGCCGGAACGACGCACCCCCAACTTCCTGAGAGGAATCGACACAGCGTGTGCAGCAGAAATTTCCACGCATTGCCACCGGATCGACACAGGCCCTGTGACTTCGTCCTGCATGCCCAGGATTTCAATGCATCATCCTCGGGGCGTCTGAAAACCCCGCAACCCGAAGAGGATCCAAGTGTATGCGCCGGAAATCAACACAAAAGCTGCCCTGCATGAAAACTCAACGGCGCATCTTCTGTGTGCACTGGAAAAATCGATGCACACCTCCTTGTTTTCCATGCAACTGCTCCTCTGCTGTCCCTTGCGGAGAATTTGAACGCAAACTAGGTACTTTGTGCTTGCAAGAGACATTTGTTGCATTTTAAGACCTAAAGACTCTTTATATCATTTTCTAATTGATATTTCAATGTATACTTATTGAATCCTAATAGTTTTGACCTGCATCTTACCAGATACATATTATATATTTTTCTAAGCGCTGTGTGGTGTATTTTTGTGGTGTTCTACTGTGTTATTGAATGATTTTTTGCACAATTAGTTTACACATTGCCTTCTGAATTAAGGCTGACTGCTCAGTGCCAAGCTACCAAAGGGTGGGCACAGGATAATTTGGATTGTGTGTGACTTACACTGACTAGAGTGAGGGTCCTTGCTTGGACAGGGGGTAAGCAACCAAAGACCCCATTTCTAACAGTTACTTGTCGATTCATCCACTTGCAGAACTCTATGGAATCTCTCGGAGTTTTGATGTAACTCTGCGGAATTCCACAGAGTGAAACTCCACCAGATTCGCCCAGCCCTATTATTAAACTGCATGGATTTTTTTGGTCTGGCTTGAAAGTGCAACTGTCACTTGACCTTTTAAACTACACTAATATTATCGCGCAGTTATTTTCTTCCACCTAAATAGATATCCATTCCCATGCTGTCATCTTGTAATGCTTCGCATTACTGCACAACATTCTTTAAAAGCAAGAACTATCAGCATTATCAATGCTAGTTTTAACTTGAATAGTTATTTCAAAGGCTTACCTGACAGAAAAAAGACTTTTGATAACTTTGGGCCCAAATTGCCCGGATACCATTACTGGTGATAGTGCGCTTTACAAATACACATTACAAATACACATAACATACCATAACAAAACGTCACACATATGGATTGCTAACGTTTAAGTGAAGGTGCTTTTATAAACCGAACGTTAGTACTTATAAACTGATTTCGATATTTTTGTGTTAATTATAATTGCATATCACACTCTTTATAAGTTAAAACATTTTGGTTCTACTTATTTTTATTCCCTGCAGCAAAAACAATTATGCGTTTTTGCCTACTTTCCAAGAGATAAATCTAGAATAGAAGTTATTTAAAATACCCGGATAAATATCACACATTAGAGTAAAGATATGTGCTGAGTTTTCTAACTAGCTTTTCCTTTTCCAACCTACTCAGTTACCATTTGACGATCATAAAACTGCAAGATCTTGTGAAACCTCGGGTGTTGTTGTTTCGAAATCAGTACAAACAAAGAGCTAAATAATTCACAATTCCATATGAGTGAATTCCGAAGATGTAGTCCTTGAAAACAACCTCCAGTTTATCTACTATTCCAGCATACATGAAATCATGCAACAATCAGGAAGGAGTTTGAGGCCAGGTCAAGTGCTAGCTGCCAAGCCCACGAGTGGCACGTGCCATCTTTCAGAACCAGAATGCACGAGTCTGCACGACATGCAACCACATGCTTTGCAACGAGTCTTCTCAGTTCCTATAAGAATTTGTAATTCACAGGGGGTTCAACATTTCTGCTTGGTTGCAGGCACACCTGAATAATCAATCTCATTGTTCTTCTTGACTAACCTAATGTGCCATGCATGTCCTCATTTTGCTAATCAAAAAACTTGTTCAAGAGCCCCTTGCACCACCCTGGCGTCGCCTTAGTGCCACCTTAGTGTCATTTTTTTATGCTAAGGCAGCGCTAAGGTGGCATTTTCTGCGCACCATATTTACAAAGTGGCTCAATGCAGGCATTGCACCACTTTGCAACCCCTTGCGCCACATTATGCCTGTGCCAGGCATATTGTATGCAAGGGGGGGCGTTCTGGGGTTAGGAGGACTGCAAAAATGGTGCAGTGAAATTTAACAGATTTCACTGTGTCATTTCTGGTGTAATTTTTATTGCCTGCACTACAGTGACGCACCCATAGAAACCTATGATCTTCCTTGCACTTTGCAACACTAGTGTAGCAAAGCGCCACAATAGCATCAAAAATGTTGATGCTATTGTGCTGACGACCACCATGGTGCACTGCAACATAAATAGGGCACAACCATGGTGTCATTATGTGCTGGTTGGGGGGTGGGGGTGTAGAAAAAGTGGCGCATCAGCTCTATTTATAAATATAGGCCATAGACTGCAACCACATGCTTTGCAAAAACAGACTCGGGAGTAAAATGTGACAAAATTTTACAGTTTATAAATATTTCCCAACAGAAATGTTGACCTTTATTTCAATCCTAAATACAGTCGGACTTACTTCCTTTTTTTAAAATTGTTTTTGTTTTTTTATTCGGTCCTACCTTATTCTGTGGCAAGTGTTCGGTAGCCTCTTTAGGGACCTGTCAAAATATTTGTAGGAGGATGTTTTTGTAACCTCAAGAATTTGGAACTCTGATTTTTGTAATTAATGTTGTTGCCAAACACCTTTTAGAATTTAATATTTTTGCATGCCACCAGCACTAACTGTGGCATGCAAAATATAACCCTGTGCTTGCATTGTAGCAAGCAATCCCTTTATCTTTGTCTGAAGTTGTAGTATGGTCACTATGTCTTGGATGTGTGATAAATACATTTACATCAACTCATATCATGTCAGTGTGTTTTGTTGACTAGGTCATAAATTATGATGTTGATTCACTTCATCGTGCTGTGTTATGTTAATGCAATTGTCATTTCAACTATGATTTTCGAAGGCAACGTCATGTTCCTGTGTGTTATGCACTCTCTCTGTTACCGTCTTCGAAGTTGTGCATTATGGGCCCGATGTACCATGGCCTTTCGCACTCGCAAACAACAAAAATCACCGGTGGGGACCACAAAATGGGCAGGTACGATGTACCATCCCTATTTTGCGAGTTAGTCAAAATTACTGACTCACAAATAGAGATTTGCGACTCACTATAAGGAAGGGCCATCCCAAGGGAGTCCCTTCCTAATTGCGAGTTGCAGGGGGATGTATAATTGTTTTGTGAGCGCAACTGCGGTCACAATACAATTGCAGTTACTACCAATTTCAAATTGGTGGTAATCCATTCGCAAACGGGAAGCAGTCCCCATGGGACTCCTTTGTGAATGGATGTAAAAAAAAAAATTCAGAGCAGGCAGTGGTCCCACGGACCAGTGCCTGCTCTGAAAAAATGATTAAAAAAAGTTTCATTTTTTGGTTTGAAATGCATCCTGTTTTCCTTTAAAAAAAACTGGCTGCATTTTTTTGAAAAACTGCTTTATTTAAAAACAGTCACAGACATGGTGGTCTGCTGTCCCCAGGCCACCATCCTTGTGAGTGCAGCTATTCCCAATGGGGTCGCAAAATGATTATTAATGAGACAGGTAATTTGCGACCCCATTGGGAATCACAAACAGTGTGAGCTACACTGTTGTACATTAGGTTTTGCGACTCACAAATGAGTCCCAAATTGCGAGTCACAAAACTGAGGGTCGTACATCTGGCCCTATATCTCTGTGTGCTGGTACAGTACTTGTGTGACTTTGTCATTGTCTGTGAATTCAAGAGCAGTTACATTTGCTCATTAATCCTTTTGGAATGCTGGCTTTAAAATGACTGCTTGCTAAGTTCTCTGTTTTCTATTTCAACTCATATTATGCAAATTCTCAAATAACTGTCAAGTCTTTTCGAAGAAAGAGCATGCCAAATAGTGGTGCCATCACACAGAGAAGTGCATCATCACATCTGTGCCACACTGTCTGCTAAGTGTGTGCACAGACACACGCAATCCCACACATGCACCATGCTACACTCTACCAATTATTGACATATTTATTATTACATAATGAAAATGCTCCAAGGTTGATGGTTCCTCTTCTGTGTATCTAGGTATGTTTGTCCCCCTGGGTCTCAGAGTCCCAACACCCCAGAGAGCGCCTGCCCACCTGGAACATTCACAGATGCACAGGATTTGATTGATAAATCTCAGTGCGAGGTGTGCCCACCAAGATACTTCTGTACAAGAGGTGAGTAAACATTGGCAGCTGGGAAGACGGGTTCTTCTGCATGGAAGTGCATATATATTTGTATTTCATCAACGTGAAGGATGTCAACGCAGGAGGAGAGGTAAAGATGTGTGGGAGGCGTTGGTATATCTAAAAGAGAATGTGAGCTCTATGCACCTTGAAAACTATTGTCAGTGAGTGATCTACAGCTCTCATTTATCGCAACAGAATCTAAACACATAGGAGCAGATTTGATTGGTTACAGTGGGCCCCTATGTACTGTTCAGGGTTAGCGCCAACATTTTGGCGTTAACTCTGAACAGTACATCAATAGCGTCAAAAATTCTGACGCTATTGCCTCTTACCCTGCACCATGGTGCGCTGTATTATAAATACGGTGCACACATGGTGGTGGTAGGGAAATGCTAAGGGGCTCAAGGAAAGTGGTGCAGCACACAGTGCAGCGCCACTTTTAAAAAAATCTGCCGTATAGTCTAAACGTCCATATATCTTACTTATTGTCGTAAAAAGGCAGTATGCTGAATGCCCCAGTATTGCCTTATGCTGAAGTCTCGAGCACATTAAAAAAAGGTGTTGATTGCGCCCGGTTAGTTATGGTTTGCTTGTAGTTTCTAATGAAAATGATTATTATTATTTTTAATAACGTTGGCACTGTTCGACAAATCTGCACAACACTCTCCAAAAAAAAGAAAAAAGTACATCCGATGTAGGCATGGCATGGCATGTTTCATGCCAATCAGTCACTGGGGCCTGAACATTCAAGATATGTGGGTCAAAAAGTGACATTTCTCATTTTAATTCCCATTAGGAAATATCTTAGTTTGGGTTGGTGTAAAAAAAAAGTGGCATTTCTAATTTTAATTCCCATTAGGACATGTCTTTGCTTCGGTTGGTGTAAATCCACTCGTTAGTTTTCGAGGCACTACTGCTTAAAAAATTGATGGGCTTGAAAGGGTTAAATTGATAAAAATATCTGGACCATTAATCCCAGATTCACGAACCTTCATGGACCAAAATTTTAAAAAAACATTCAAACCCATTTGGCTGAGCAAGCTTTTTCTCACATCCATTATTTTAGCTCCAGAGACTCACATCTGGATTTGTGAACATAGACCTCATTGCCTTCCCCGGCCCCTGCGTCCCAGTTGGGGTGGTGGACAAAAGATCCATTGCCAATTAAAAATTAAATAAAATGCCAATGTTGCAGAACAATTCACAAATCCCAAGCTTGGGTTTGGTGCCCTCAACATTCATAAACCCCACCTAATGGACCACAAACATAGGGCCGTATTTATACTCTGGTTGCGCCGAATTTGCGTCGTTTTTTTCGACGCAAATTCGACGCTAAACTAACGCCAACTAACGCCATATTTATACTATGGCGTTAGAGGCGTCTAGCGCCAAAGTTCCCGGAATGTGCGTCATTTTTTAGCGTGAACCCCTTCCTTGCGTTAATGATATGCAAGGGAGGCGTTCCCGTCTTAAAAAATGACTCCCAGGCCTTTACGTGGTATTTATACTCCCGGGCAAAAGAGACGCCCGGGAGTGGGCGTGGCTAAAAACGGCGCATTTGCGCCGCTTTTTAACGCCTGGGTCAGGCATGGCGTTAAGGGACAAGTGGGCTCAAAATGAGCCCAGAGTGCCCTCCCCTGCCCCCAGGGACCCCCCCTGCCACCCTTGCCCACCCCAGGAGGACACCCAAGGCTGGAGGGACCCACCCCAGGGACATTCAGGTAAGTTCAGGTAAGTATTATTTTTATTTTTTTTTAATAATTTTTTGTGGCATAGGGGGGCCTGATTTGTGCCCCCCTACATGCCACTATGCCCAATGACCATGCCCAGGGGACAGAAGTCCCCTGGGCATGGCCATTGGGCAAGGGGGCATGACTCCTATCTTTACAATGATAGGAGTCATGTTGATGGGGGATGGGCGTCGTTAAAAAATGGCGCAAGTCGGGTTAAGACGATTTTTTTGCCTCAACCTGACTTGCCCCATTTTAAGACGCCCTAACGTCATTTTTGCCCAACGCCGGCGCTGCCTGGTCTACGTGGTTTTTTGCCACGCACACCAGGCAGCGCCGGTCTGCTTGCGCCGGCTAACGCCATTCCATAAATACGGCACCCGCATGGCGCTTCAGAATGGCGTTAGACGGCGCAAAAATTTTTGACGCAAAACTGCGTTAGCGCAGTTTAGCGTCAAAAAGTATAAATATGGGCCATAGGGTGCTAGATCATTGTTGCCTCCCAACAGGCAGCGTTTGCAGGCATTGCACCCATGGTGAAGCCTGCTTCTCCAATTTTGGTATGAGTGAACCTAAGGGAAGGGGTCTGAGACTGGGTCTGAAAACCCTAAAAAATGTAAAAAAAATATAAAAGGGGAACTTGATGTGAGCAAAGGTCAGTTCCTGTGACCAACCACCGAAGCACGCAGCTAAATGTGCAGAGCCTAATATGCTATTTATTACCATTGTTGAATGTGGGAGAGGGCCTTGGCTCACCAGCAATGAAGTTTTAAGTGTGTCATGATGCCCCTACCATTACTCAATAATTGTAGAATATAGCAGATTGCACTCTGCATTTATGGTTTATCCTGTGGTGCTTTATCAGTTGGATATGTGTCTAAAAAGTTATTTAACTATAATCAAACTACCTGGAATTATGTTTTGGTTATATTGAAGAGGCCACCTGATAATTAGCAGTGCTGTTTCTCTGTGTAAAGTCAATGTAATATACAATCTGTGAGACAGTAGATACTGCCTTCTCCTGTCATTTTTGCTGCATGCTAATAAGTAAAGAATTTGACCTCTGCACTATATTTACTAGCACTGTTCTTCTGAATAACAGAACATTGTGTCCCATGTATTTTTTTATTTTCACTGCCATTGTGTGTATGTGTGTAATCCAAAGCTGTAATACTGTGTCTGGAATTATAAAACGCTTTTGCCATTTTTCAGCTCGGCGTGGATGGCAATAGCTATTCCTATGTTTAAAGACCTTGCTGCATAAATGGCAAATTACTTTGTCACTTTTAAACCTCAGCATGGATGGCACTGTGCTAATCCTATGTTTAAACACACTGCTTGCAAAACAGCCATTTTAGGGGAGCGGTTTTAGAGTGTCAGTGATGTTGTAGAGTGTTCCATATAAACAATTTGCTTCCCACCTAAAAGTTGGGAACAACCCGGAGTTCCCTACTTCCATACGTCCGTAAATGAATATATATCTTCTTCTACAGGTGAAAGGATGGCAGAATAAAGGAATGGATGGATGGATGAGTGAATGGCTCAATGGATAGACAGGTGAAAGGATGTCATGGGAAAGGGGTGGATGAATAGGTAGATGGACATGTGAAAGAGATGAATGGATGGCACACTGGATAGATGGCAGAGTGGATGGATTGATGGAAAGGGGATGGATAGAAGGATAGATGAAAAATGAATACATGTAATAATGCAAAGGTGAAATAGTGGATATTAGTGGGTGGTTGTATGGGTGAAAAAATGAATAGATAGATGCTTCGATGAAAGAGATGGAGGAGCTCTTCTATGGAGGGGTCGGCTGACTTGCTTTGCGTCATCAGAGCTTTTATTTCAAACAGGGGCACTTCAATTTTCTGTTGACTCCCTTGGTTGTAGCATCCATTTAATGATTTGAGAGAAGAGGAACTGCTATGGTTGTGCAGTCCAAATCCCTTCGTTTCTGAAGATCAGACCTGCATTACTTTAATGTTCCCATCCACAATCTAGCTTAAAAGCATTGCGAGTACATGCACTTTCATAGATATTACCAATTACAGACGAATGCAGCATACTTGATATTTTATCTGTGGTTAAGATCTCATTTCTATAGCTATGGCCAGCTATACGGCTAAGAGGTACAGATAGCTTTTATGTGCACCACTATACATCCTATAAGATTACCTCTCCTTTCTATTAAAATAGTCAACAAAATAACTGTGATTTTACTTGCATCATGTCGGACAAGGCCTCTGAAAACAATTAGGTTAGAGGTAAAAAGCTCGCACTGGTATGAGAAATTCATAACTTCAAAATGTCATGATATTTTGAAATATTTATTTATTTACATCTGCATGGCTGGTGGAATTTCCCTGACAAATATCAGTTTGATGTGTTTCCTTTACGTGAACAAACCCTAAATTGGTTTCATTTTTCAGTTGAACGGCTAAAAATCTGTTAAGTTTGAATTTTCAGCAATATTTTTGTTGACTTCTTCTCTAAAGTTGTTAAAATGCGCACCTTCTTCGAAATTATAATGAATGCCTCATATTTTCCTGACATTTGCCAACGTGAATTGGTAACATTTTTCACACCTCGTAGTTACCACTTATACATTAGTATATTTCTTCGCAGGCATAGAAAAGGTTAAATATTGTTTAGTAATTGCTTAGTAACATAATTTGGGCTCTAGGTTTTGTGTGTTTTAATATATCCATATTTACTTTTTGCGCCACTGAAAGAAATAAGTTACAAGTAATATAATTCCGCATTTATTTAACTGATAAATGTATTCTCTCACTTTGATGTTTGAGGGCTCTGAAATGCTAAACAGTGACATACATGAAACAATAAACCATGCAATTATATGAAAAGGTTAGCATCATAGTACTAGGGCCTGCTGGTCATGATTGACAGCATAGAGAGGTAATCAAAAGAAGACCAGGGCACAGATTTGTACTTGCTTTGCGCTGAATTAGCGTAATTGTGTTTTCTTACACTAATTCAGCGCAAACTTAACTCCATATTTATATTTTGACGCTAGATCCGTCTAGCCTCAAAATATTTGAGTTAACGTCATTTTTTGGATGAGTGAAACCACCTTGCGTCAATAAGATGCAAGGTAGGCGTTCCCGTAAAAAAAAATGACTCCAAGCCCCTAGTGCCATATTTATCCACCCGGGCAAAAATGACACACAAGTGGGAGGCGTTCCCAAAAAATGACATTAACTCCGATTTGCGTCAAATTTTAATGCCTGGGTCAGACCAAGCATTAAAATGAGGCCCACACGTCACTACTTAAGGAAAACACACAGAAGCAACATTACTAACCCACAGGACAACATGGAAGTGCTACTGCTCCAGCTTGGGCGATGACACAGAGGACAGCAACAACAACAGCAATCACCACCACCAAAACGGGGCTCAAAAAGCCTACGGGGAAGGCAGGAGAGGATATTCAGAAACCGTACAACTCTCCTTGGCCTCAGGTAACAAGACATTAGAAGGACATACAGACTCATACAGACTCAGCTGGCAAGCCATACTAAACCTGCTGCACCACATTGAGCCACAGATCACAGCCAGCCTGCAGACCCCACCCTGTGACAAAGCTGCTAGCTGCCCTGCACATGCTGGCAAGTGGCTTGTTTCAAACAATGGGTGCCCTCGTTGCTGGTGTGTCACAGCCGTCATTCTTGGTGTTGCTTAAACACAATTATCTCTCTGACACCATGCCACATCAGCTTCCCCAACACCCAGCAAATGCAGCAGGGGATAAAACAGGGGTTCTACCAATTTGATGGCTTCCTGCATGTGCTCGGTGCAATTGACTGCACCCATGTCCGACTTGTTCCATCTGCAGCAACAGAGCATTTATACCGGAATCACAAACACATGCCTTCCATAAATGTGCAGGGCATAGTGGACCACCGGGGACTATTCACAAACATTTTGGCCAAGCATCCTGGGAGTGTCCATGATGCCTACATATTCAGGCACAGCAGGATCAATGAACACTTCCAGGATGGACAATATCGAAATGGCCTACTTGTCAACAAACATAACAATTTACACTCAACACACCAACCCTGTAGGACACACAAGACATACACCACTCCAAAAACACATGGCCAGGGTAACACAGACGTGCAGGTAACAACACATATGCACCATGCTGCAGCACAGCACAATCAGTGCACACCACAAACACATACACCCATATGTACGTAACACACCCACATCTTGACACAGGAGCACAGCTGCAGATATGTACCTTTTGCAAACAGAATATGTACACAAACCACTAGAAGTGCCCACAGGTTGCCTATTATGTACACTTCACAAACATAGTACACCAAACAAAGAATAGCACAGCAATGTCAATGGCATACACCATGCTCATGTAACAAAAGTCACACATAGGCAAAAATTCCTCAAATCATGTCGTGCAAGTCTCTGCCAGAACAAACATACAATGCCAGACAACTGGTGCCAATACCAACTACATCTCATCAACACATACCTGACTTACCAGTAGTGTGCATATATATATATATATATCTGCCTGAAGCATTGGGTCACACACATAGGAAGACAACATCAATGGCCATCACATATCATGTGCCAGATTTGTGAGAAGTAGCACCACCTACTGTACTGCCACCTCACATGCACCACTTACTGACCCACAACACCATCATGTCTGTACCATTAACAATAAATGGCCCACCATGGGGCAGAGTCACTGTTAGACAGTGCAGATCATAGATCGTAGTGGGACCCTGTAGGAGTATTTAAGAAATCACTGACCGTACATGCACTATGCCAAGGGACACATTTCAACAACACAGTGCTAAGAAAACTTTGCACAAGGCCAGGAACTCACAACATACCACAAACACATTTTATATTTTGCAGGGGATCAGGGTTATGGCATACAGCCGTGGATGATGACCCCATTTGCAAACCCAAGTACAGCAGGAGAGCGTGCATGCAATGAGGGACACCGTAAGACACGCAATATCGTGGAAAGGACATTTGGCATACTGAAAACGAGATTCAGGTGCCTGGACCTCAAAGGAGGCAGCCTTCTATATGCCCCACACATTGTGTGCAAAATCATCCGGACATATGCTATCCTGCACAACAGATGTTTGCAGATGAATGTTCCAATGTATGACCAGGTAGATGGCCTGCCTGAATAGGAGGATGGTGGTGACGATATGGAGGGGGAACAGAACAAGACAGCTGCTGGGGTATGCCAGAGAAAGCACATAGTTGAGAACTTTTACACTTAAGAACCACTGAATTCACCTTGTCGATTTTGTAAATAAACACTTCACTAATACAACCAATCCTGCTTTGGTCTCTTCAATCTCCACAACACATATCACAGGAATGTGAGTCAAAGCTCAGGGATCATATTACAAATAGGAATCTGACAAATACTGTTGCGACATCATATGTGATGTGTAAGATTGTACTGCCACCATCACACCCATCACTAACAGCCTCATCACTGGTATGTGACAACTGAAGGACACAATCTATGGACCACTACATATTTTGTACATCCATGTTGCCACGTTCTGCTTATGGACACAAAAATGTTTCTATTCAGATGAGAACAACAATGGATTTACCATATCTGGAGCCATGAGCAGGGACTGAATGATGAGATACCCTGACACCAATCGAATTGTTAGCAATCTTTTGTGAGAATAGGTGGGGCTAGGCGTCTCAATACAGTACCCCTGGTGACCTAACTGGGCTCATAAGGACCCCAAGACAGGTGATGTAAAAATTGGGATGTTGTGAGGGCTAGAGGTAGTAGGAGTGATAACAATTATCATAATAATATCCCCAGATCCCCCTTAGATGGGGTACAATTAAGGTTAGGTTACTCAACCTTGGAATATGTGGTTGATTGACATAGATATTACATATCTCATAAGATAAGCCAGTGTACCTCATAAGATGCCTGGTTTTGATGTACTTTAAATGGCATTTGTAATTACATCTAGTGCACCCATAGTGTGGTTGTATGTGTGAGGTATCAATAGGCAGAACCATCTGATTGTGGGAAACCATTTAAATGGCTTCCATGACTGGGAGTATTGGTAGCTGTCGCTATGATTACTATGACGACCATTAGTGAGCACAGAGTTGTGCAGGAAATACAGTCCAGTTTTTACTTACATATATTTATATATAAGAAATGTTTTGCCTTCGTAGGTTGAACTGTATATGGTATTCATGCATTAACATCCAGTGCATGTAGAGAATGTTTACATTGCAGTCACACTAACAGGTATAATATGAACGCAGAAAAATTTGATCACGGTAAACAATCTACCAAGATGCCCACCAACAGTAGTAATGGGATTTGTTCCAGTATATCCAATATGGGGGAAATTTACAGCCACATATTTGCACATAAGTAGAATAGTCTAGCTGTTTTCAGGAAACACCTGATTGCGTAATGCGGAATGAAAAGATGGAGCCGTGAACAGCTCTGTTACCTACAAACAGTCATGTGGGGCAGAGTGGCGGCACCGGTCCCTTGACGAGGTGATCAGGGAAGGGCCAGTGGGGAGACATGGGGAGATAAAGAGACCCTCAGAGAACCAAGGATCTGGTGGACGGTTTTTAAGAGTACCTTTTCACATCACTTTTTGCTTACATTTAGTGTGTGACTACAGGGAGGTGCTCCCACCATACTCCAGTTTTGGAGGTTGACAATGATAAATCAGTAAGTGATATTGTTCACGTATATCGAGGAACCTGCCTGCCTGGATCAGAACGTTGGGTGTTGAGTGCTTTAGAAGGATGTCTTTGTATTGAGCTTGTATTAAATTCCAGATATGGGAGGAACCTGTGCATGGAGTAGATGGCACTATTATGGGGCGAAGCAAACATGGGTTTAAACACTGAACTACAAGGGAGCAAGAGGTAATGTGTGGATTAAGTACTCCTTATACAAATATTTAGTGTTTGTCCTTGTATTCCCTTGTAGGTAATCCTGAGTGTGTGTACTATAGGGGGACTATTGAATCCAAACACATCTGTTGATCGTAAATTGTGTGCACTACAGGTAGGGTATTGAATGTTAAGGGGATCATTGGTCCTGATGAAGGCCGAGCGATCCATATGGGCAATGGAAATGGCTGAAACATGTTGACCCTTGAACAGATACTTGGGGTGAAGGGGTGATTACATCCCCATATCACCACCATCTCTTCAATCCTTTTAATCCTATCCGGTGAACCCCAGAATAAAGATTAACTATGGTTTCACTTGAGATAGTTTTAATTACTGATTGAGGTGTTCTGTATGTTTGATTCCCGTCTGTTGTTTTATGTTTTTTGTTCCCCCTCCCTTTTGCTCCATTCCTTACGATGACTAATGCAGGAATGCGTCCGCATAGCCCTATGATGAAGCATGGCGCTATTAGTGGGGGAGAGCAGTTTTTCTATATGAATATGCTGTGTCTCTAGCCGGTGGGATCATTCTTGGGGTATCCATGTTTATTGCTTGTTCTTTGTGTGTTGTTGGTCTATTTATTGGGAGGTTGGAAAATAAAGTTTTGCCTCTCACCCCTTATGAGTGTGTTGATGACCCCCTCAATGAAACCCAAATGTGTGCAAAGGACCTCATCCCCTAGGACCATAGCTTAATTATAAAGGAGGGGGTCATGTGCCCCCCCCCTTCCCGAGCATCAAGAAGCCTCAGGGATCCCATCCCCAGGGCCAGAAACATTTACACTGAGGGGGGGTGCATAGTCCCCTTCCCTGAGCTCAAATGGGCCTTGGGGACCTCATCCCCAGGAGCCATACTTTAATTATCGGAGAGGTGGGCATGTGACCCAACTCCCCGGGCCCTAAGAGTCCCCAGGGAACTATCCTCTGGGGACATATGGCAAAAAAGGGGAGGAGCACACAACCCCTCTCCCAGAGTCTTTTTTGTGCCCCACAGACCCCATCCCCTGGGCTAATTCAATTTATAAGGGGAGAGGTGCGTGCCCCAATACTTAATAAAACCCCAGGACCCCATTTTCTAGGGCCAAATGTTATATTAAAGAGGACAAGGTGCTGCAGGTCCTCATCCCTGAGACCTAATCGGCCCTGGACACCCCATCCCCCTTGGCCTCTTTACTTTCTGGGTGGATGCCCGGTGCCCATGTGGGGCACCCACCAAACAATATGTTGGAGGCCGTGGAGGAGCCGCAGAGCCTCCAATCCTCAGTCGGCTCTCTGCATGCTGTGGGAGCCAGCATTGCTCCAATCAGGTAGAGCAGCTGACTTTTGTTTGCTCCCAAAGGGTGGAAGCAATCTGTGTTTCCCTGCCCGCAAGAGCTCGGACAGGGTAAAAAAAAGTCTGCTCCCACCCAGCGGGAGCATTTGTAAATCATGCTGACAAGGAAGGCATGTTTGCTTCCACCCTGTGTGAGTCTCAAAAATGCTCTCCCCAGAAGGGAGCAAACATTTGTTTCCCTGCCTCGGCTGTTGTGGGCAGGGAGACTACTGTGGGAGTTGGCTCCCTGGGTCACAGTCTGTGAGCCGTCTCCGGGGATGGGGTCCCCAGGGCCATAAACGCTCAAGGAAGGGGCTGCATGCCTCCCTATTCTCTAAAGTTAAGTTCAGCCCTGGAAAATGGGATCTCCTTGGCCTTTTAAGGCTCAGGGATGGGGCCACACACATCCCTCCCCTTAACTGATGCAGCGGACCCCAGCTGATGCGCTCCCTGGGGCTGAAGTAGGCTCAGGGGGATAGGTGCCCCAGTTCCCTTTTCCTAAAAGTTGACCCTGGAGGATGGGGGGCACAAAATGGGCTTATGGAGGGGTGTCCCACCCACACCCATCTCCTCAAATAATTTTTCTCTTTTTTTCATGATCTTGTGGGACTCCCGCAAGATTGCAGTTAAAAGGGCAACTTTTTTTCATTTTTTGGACCTGGGGGTACTTCTTGACCCCAACACAAGAACCATTGGGGAAGGGAATGTCTACCCCTCTCTCTTAGTTTTTTTTTTTTCAAATTACAGGACAGGGGTCTTAGTCCCCGAGTTCTGTGATAGCTGCCAGCAACATTTTAGTTCATGTTGCTGGCATCCAATTAGAGAGCACACTCCTACGGGTGTCAGACTCCGGCCGGAGCAACATGGCCCAATGGTAAAAAAGTTTGCCTGTGTCGATCGAAACGCTCTATTTTTTTAAAGTTAGGTTTGAGTCCTTCAAGTCAAACCGTCCAAATATACAAATATTTTTTTAGATTTAATATCTCAAAAACTACTGAACGGATTTACACCAATTCACGAAAATCACGCTTTCTGGACCAAGGTGAAACTTCCTGCCAAATTTGGTGTAATTCCGTTCAGCAGTTATTTTGTTAGTGCTTCTTAAGTCTACGGCAAATGCATGGGGACATTTGGTTTTGGTACCCCCACTTTTTTTCTCAGCCCCCGCTTGACTGATCACCCCAAATCTTTTCACAAAGAAGCTGAGGTGGATGAACATTTGTTTGTGAAAGTTTTGTGAAGATTCGTCAAATGCTGCTACAGTTATTAGCACACCAACCATATATGTATATATAGATATATACATATACATATACATATATATAGCTATATATATAATATGTATATACACACACACCCACATATATATATATATATATATATATATATATATATATATATATATATATATGTGTGTGTGTGCGTGTGTACATAAAACCTGAAAAAAAAACATACATACATGTTTTTTTGTTTTTTATTTTTTTCACATTTTATGTTTTGCAAGTAACTTTGGCACTGATTGATGAACCGTACAAAACTTTCCGTATGAAAAGTTCATATACTTAATCTCCTTCCTGGAAAGTTATGCATTGATCTGTCAAGTGAGGACAAAGAATAAGAGTGTGACGGTTCCCTAAACATTGATTTCCAAATGTTAATTTCTTCCCGAAACTTTGCGCTCTGATAACGAATATAACAGCTGAAATGAGTACACCACATTTACCAAAAACCTAGAACTTTATTAAGAAAATTTACTTTTTGTGATTTTGTGTAAATCTGTTCAGCTGTTTTCGAGAAATTTGTATTTTGAGAGGTGCGGCTTTAATTGGTTAAAAACTTAGGTATATCTGGATTGGTAGTCCAGCAGGAGACCTGCAGTACCAGCAATTAAACAAGCATTTACAATTCAATATGTCTTGCATTTGATTGAGTTAGAGCCATTGGTGTTGTAAATACATAACTGGACTTTTCTTGCCACATAAATTGGTCAACCCTGCCTCATAATTTGATCCTTTATGCCACATAATTCCAGTGGCCCTGCATATAACTAAAGCACTTCCATGTATCTTCTTCTTCTATCTGCAGCAAAAAATGAACATTTTGCCATCAAAGGAAGTTTTTGGAAGTCAAGCATCACAACCAATGACTCATCTACTACACCACCGGGTGTTGCACAGTGTACTGATTAGATTCCTGTGTTGCTCTTTCTATGCTGCACAACTTGAATTGTTGGACAATGGCCACAAACTGTCACCGGTTTCAGTAATGTGAACCCAATCCTGTAGATTCCAGGCATCAGGTTGCCATGTGTACTTTTGTAGATCTGAAGATTTCATTCAACATTTTGGACTCATCAGTAGCTCCTGAGGGTGTCCCTGTTCACCAGAAAGGGTAAAATCATGGCTTACCACCCTCGTTCTTATCTTTCACCAGTCTGTTTCTGTCAGTGTTGCTGTCCTGCAGTGATATCCGCCGATTTATTGGGCTGAATAGGGAAGGGATTCTCTATATGGGAACAATTTGTTCTGCATGGAAATAAAAAGTTGATTCTACAAATGCACAATTCCACATTCTTTACTCATGCAGATTTGCAACCAGTGTTCTCTAACAAGTACATGATTTCCTTCTGGGTTTGATTTTATTAAGTTTTTCCACAGCAAAATAATGTAAGTCTCCATAAATCTCTTTAAGTGGGATGAAAAAACTGGAGGGTCTCTCAAAGGGGCGTGGAGGATGTAATAAGGGCATGGCTTAAAAACATGCAAGCTAAAAATCTGTGCATAGCATAGTTTGCCTCCTGACTGGTACTTTGCTGCTTCTGTTATTGCATTCAGATATTTAACAGAACGAGTAACATTAAAATGCTCACTTTCTAAAGTGGCCACCTGGCAACATACTCTGTGTCTTTTAAATACCCAAAATAAAAGATCTGCGACTTTCAAATGTGCAAAATAAATTATTACCATGTCATAGTGCATAAGGAGATTGTACCCGGATCATACAGCTTGAAGATGCGCCATGAAAGGTTGCCTTGTGATGTAATAGTATTTACCTATATGCTTATTTTTTACATTAATGTGAACGGGATGTATGCTGTCTTACCTAAAAAAATTGATATTATCATTTTCATACATTTTCTTTTGTGTCACTTCTATTCTTCTGTATTAATGGTCACAAATATTTAGGGGCAGCTCCTTCGCAATGGCGAAGGAGCGTTGCCCCCAAGACCGAGCCAGGAGCTGAAAAATACAACTATATATCATTATTGGGTTTTTTCAGCTCCTTGCTCAGCCAGCAGCATGTGAAGGGAGGGGTGGGTCTGGGCCACGGGAGGGAGGAGGAGGGAGAGAGAAGGGGGAGTGGAGTCTGTGCACTTCTAAGTGTGCATGTTTGTTTGGCCTGCTGTCTCACGCTGGCCAAACACACACGCATACTTAGGTTTCTCCATTCTAGCTGTGCTACAGTTAGAGGTACTGCACAGGCCCCAGTGCACTGTCTGAGCAGCAGAACACGCCACTCAGAGCAATCCTGGCACAGCTCTCATGCTATGTTTTGCATAAGAGCAGTACCAGGATTGATGGGTAGCCTGTGCTGGTGTCCCAGTGAATGCTGGGACAACAAAAGAAGAGAAGTGGAGTGAGGCAGCAAGCGGCCACCGTGGGAACAGGTACGTTTAAAAAAAAGATATATATATATTCTGTGCCTGTTCCTTCTTTTCATGTTGACACTAGGAGGCAGCGAGCAGACCTTCAGGTGGTGTAGGAAAGTACCATCTTGCCTGGCATGTTACCCCCATATTTCACTGTATATATGTTGTTTTAGTCTATGTGTCACTAGGACCCTGCCAGGCAGGGCCCCAGTGCTCAAGAGTATGTGCCCTGTATGTGTTCCCTGTGTGATGCCTAACTGTCTCACTGAGGCTCTGCTAACCAGAACCTCAGAGGTTATGCTCTCTCTGCTTTCCAAATTTGTCACTAACAGGCTAGTGACTAAATTTACCAATTCACATTGGCATACTGGTACACCCATATAATTCCCTAGTATATGGTACTGAGGTACCCAGGGTATTGGGGTTCCAGGAGATCCCTATGGGCTGCAGAATTTCTTTTGCCACCCATAGGGAGCTCTGACAATTCTTACACAGGCCTGCCACTGCAGCCTGCGTGAATTAACGTCCACGTTATTTCACAGCAATTTACCACTGCACTTAAGTAACTTCTAAGTCACCTATATGTCTAACCTTCACCTGGTGAAGGTTGGGTGCAAAGTTACTTAGTGTGTGGGCACCCTGGCACTAGCCAAGGTGCCCCCACATCGTTCAGGGCAAATTACCCGGACTTTCTGAGTGCGGGGACACCATTACACGCGTGCACTGTACATAGGTCACTACCTATGTACAGCGTCACAATGGTAACTACGAACATGGCCATGTAACATGTCTAAGATCATGGAATTGTCACCCCAATGCCATTCTGACATTGGGGGGACAATTCCATGATCCCCAAGGTCTCTAGCACAGAACCCGGGTACTGCCAAACTGCCTTTCCGGGGTCTCCACTGCAGCTGCTGCTGCTGCCAACACCTCAGACAGGTTTCTGCCCCCCTGGGGTCCAGGCAGCCCTGGCACAGGAAGGCAGAACAAAGGACTTCCTCTGAGAGAGGGTGTAACACCCTCTCCCTTTGGAAATAGGTGTGAGGGCTGGGGAGGAGTAGCCTCTCCCAGCCTCTGGAAATGCTATGATGGGCACAGATGGTGCCCATCTCTGCATAAGCCAGTCTACACCGGTTCAGGGATCCCCCAGCACTGCTCTGGCGCGAAACTGGACAAAGGAAAGGGGAGTGACCACTCCCTGTAGGAGGCTGGACTGGCTTGTAGTGAGTACCAAGGGGTACTTGCACCTTGCACCAGGCCCAGTTATCCCTTATTAGTGTATAGGGTGTCTAGCAGCTTAGGCTGATAGATAATGGTAGCTTAGCAGAGCAGCTTAGGCTGAACTAGGAGACGGGTGAAGCTACTACAGTACCACTTAGTGTCATATGCACAATATCATAAGAAAACACAATACACAGTTATACTAAAAATAAAGGTACTTTATTTTTATGACAATATGCCAAAGTATCTTAGAGTGTACCCTCAGTGAGAGGATAGGAAATATACACAAGATATATATACACAATAGCAAAAATATGCAGTATAGTCTTAGAAAACAGTGCAAACAATGTATAGTTACAATAGGATGCAATGGGGAAACATAGGGATAGGGGCAACACAAACCATATACTCCAAAAGTGGAATGCGAACCACGAATGGACCCCAAACCTATGTGACCTTGTAGAGGGTCGCTGGGACTATTAGAAAATAGTGAGAGTTAGGAAAATAACCCTCCCCAAGACCCTGAAAAGTGAGTGCAAAGTGCACTAAAGTTCCCCTAAGGACAAGGTAGTCGTGTTAGAGGAATAATGAAGGAAAGACACAAACCAGCAATGCAACAACTGTGGATTTCCAATCTAGGGTAGCTGTGGAACAAGGGGACCAAGTCCAAAAGTCACAAGCAAGTCGGAGATGGGCAGATGCCCAGGAAATGCCAGCTGCGGGTGCAAAGAAGCTTTTACCGGACAGAAGAAGCTGAGGTTTCTGCAGGAACGAAAAGGGCTAGAGACTTCCCCTTTGGTGGAAGGATCCCACTTGCCTTGGAGAGTCGTGCAGAAGTGTTTTCCCGCCAAAAGGACGCCAACAAGCCTTGCTAGTCGCAAATCGTGTGTTTGGCGTTTTTGGACACTGCTGGGGCCCAGGAAGGACCAGGAGGTCGCAAATTGGACCTGACGAGAGAGGGGACATCGAGCAAGACAAAGAGCCCTCACTGAAGCAGATAGCACCCGGAGAAGGGCCAGAAGCAGGCACTACAAGGATGCGTGAAACGGTGCTCGCCGAAGTTGCACAAAGGAGTCCCATGTCGCCGGAGACCAACTTAGAAAGTCGTGCAATGCAGGTTAGAGTGCCGTGGACCCAGGCTTGGCCGTGCACAAAGGATTTCCGCCGGAAGTGCACAGGGGCCGGAGTAGCTGCAAAGTCGCGGTTCCCAGCAATGCAGCCCAGCGAGGTGAGGCAAGGACTTACCTCCACCAAACTTGGACTGAAGAGTCACTGGACTGTGGGGGTCACTTGGACAGAGTTGCTGGATTCGAGGGACCTCGCTCGTCGTGCTGAGAGGAGACCCAAGGGACCGGTAATGCAGCTTTTTGGTGCCTGCGGTTGCAGGGGGAAGATTCCGTCGACCCACGGGAGATTTCTTCGGAGCTTCTGGTGCAGAGAGGAGGCAGACTACCCCCACAGCATGCACAAGCAGGAAAACAGTCGAGAAGGCGGCAGGATCAGCGTTACAGAGTTGCAGTAGTCGTCTTTGCTACTATGTTGCAGGTTTGCAGGCTTCCAGTGCGGTCAGCAGTCGATTCCTTATCAGAAGGTGAAGAGAGAGATGCAGAGGAACTTGGATGAGCTCTTGCATTCGTTATCTAAAGTTTCCCCAGAGACAGAGACCCTAAATAGCCAGAAAAGAGGGTTTGGCTACCTAGGAGAGAGGATAGGCTACTAACACCTGAAGGAGCCTATCAGCAGGAGTCTCTGACGTCACCTGGTGGCACTGGCCACTCAGAGCAGTCCAGTGTGCCAGCAGCACCTCTGTTTCCAAGATGGCAGAGGTCTGGAGCACACTGGAGGAGCTCTGGACACCTCCCAGGGGAGGTGCAGGTCAGGGGAGTGGTCACTCCCCTTTCCTTTGTCCAGTTTCGCGCCAGAGCAGGGCTAAGGGGTCCCTGAACCGGTGTAGACTGGCTTATGCAGAATTGGGCACCTCTGTGGCTACTCCTCCCCTGCCTTCACACCATTTTCCAAAGGGAGAGGGTGTCACACCCTCTTTCAGAGGAAGTTCTTTGTTCTGCCATCCTGGGCCAGGCCTGGCTGGACCCCAGGAGGGCAGATGCCTGTCTGAGGGGTTGGCAGCAGCAGCAGCTGCAGTGAAACCCCAGGAAGGGCAGTTTGGCGGTACCAGGGTCTGTGCTACAGACCACTGGGATCATGGGATTGTGCCAGCTATGCCAGGATGGCATAGAGGGGGCAATTCCATGATCATAGACATGGTACATGGCCATTTTCGGAGTTACCATTGTGAAGCTACATATAGGTAGTGACCTATATGTAGTGCACGCGTGTAATGGTGTCCCCGCACTCACAAAGTTCAGGGAATTGGCTCTGAACAATGTGGGGGCACCTTGGCTAGTGCCAGGGTGCCCACACACTAAGTAACTTTGCACCTAACCGTTACCAGGTAAAGGTTAGACATATAGGTGACTTATAAGTTACTTAAGTGCAGTGTAAAATGGCTGTGAAATAACGTGGACGTTATTTCACTCAGGCTGCAGTGGCAGGCCTGTGTAAGAATTGTCAGAGCTCCCTATGGGTGGCAAAAGAAATGCTGCAGCCCCTAGGGATCTCCTGGAACCCCAATACCCTGGGTACCTCAGTACCATATACTAGGGAATTATAAGGGTGTTCCAGTGAGCCAATGTAAATTGGTAAAAATGGTCACTAGCCTGTTAGTGACAATTTGGAAAGAAATGAGAGAGCATAACCACTGAGGTTCTGATTAGCAGAGCCTCAGTGAGACAGTTAGTCACTACACAGGTAACACATTCAGGCACACTTATGAGCACTGGGGCCCTGGGTTACCAGGGTCCCAGTGACACATACAACTAAAACAACATATATACAGTGAAAGATGGGGGTAACATGCCAGGAAAAATGGTACTTTCCTACACATCCCCCCCCCCCCAAACGAAGGACAATAAGACTAGCCATGACCTGATGACTCTTCATTGTCTAAGTGGAAATATCTGGAGAGTCCATCTGCATTGGAGTGGCTACTCCCAGGTCTATGTTCCACTGTATAGTCCATTCCCTGTAGGGATATGGACCACCTCAACAATTTAGGATTTTCACCTTTCATTTGTTTTAGCCAAAGTAGAGGTTTGTGGTCTGTCTGAACAATGAAGTGAGTTCCAAACAGGTATGGCCTCAACTTCTTCAGAGCCCAGACCACAGCAAAGGCCTCCCTCTCAATGGCAGACCAACGCTTTTCTCTAGGGTTCAACCTCCTACTAATAAAAGCAACAGGTTGATCCTGGCCCTCAGAATTAAGTTGTGATAGGACTGCCCCTACTCCTAATTCAGATGCATCAGTTTGGACATAGAATTTTTTAGAGTAACAAGGGATTTTCAGGACAGGTGCAGAGCACATGGCCTGCTTCAGCTCCTCAAAAGCTTTCTGACAGTTTGCTGTCCATAATACCTTTTTAGGCATTTTCTTGGATGTGAGGTCATTAAGAGGGGCTGCAATGGAGCCATAGTTCTTAATGAACCTCCTGTAATACCCAGTGAGGCCTAGGAAGGCTCTCACCTGAGTCTGAGTGGTAGGGGGAACCCAATCAATAATTGTTTGGATTTTCCCCTGAAGTGGTGCAATCTGTTCCCCACCAACAAGGTGTCCCAGATAAACCACCTTATCCTGCCCTATCTGGCACTTTGAAGCCTTGATAGTGAGGCCTGCCTTTTGCAGGGCCTCCAAAACTTTCCATAGGTGGACCAGGTGATCATCCCAGCTGGAGCTAAAGACAGCTATATCGTCCAAATATGCTGCACTGAAAGCTTCCAGCCCTTGCAGGACTGTGTTCACCAACCTCTGAAAAGTGGCAGGTGCATTTTTCAAACCAAAAGGCATTACAGTAAACTGGTAATGTCCTCCAATGGTAGAAAATGCAGTCTTAGGTTTAGCATCTTCTGACAATTTGATCTGCCAATACCCTGCAGTCAAATCAAAAGTGCTTAGATACTTGGCAGATGCCAGTGTATCTATGAGCTCATCTGCCCTGGGTATAGGGTGATCATCAGTTTTGGTTACCAAGTTGAGACCTCTATAGTCTACACAAAACCGCATTTCCTTCTTTCCATCTTTGGAATGGGGTTTTGGTACCAGTACCACAGGAGAAGCCCATGGACTGTCAGAGTGCTCAACCACTCCTAGTTCTAACATTTTCTGGACCTCTTGCTTTATGCAGTCCCTGACATGGTCAGGCTGCCTATAGATCGTACTTTTGACAGGTAAACTGTCTCCAGTATCTATAGTGTGCTCACACCAAGAAGTGGTACCTGGCACAGTAGAGAAGAGTTCAGAGAATTGATCTAGGAGATTTATGCAATTGTCATTCTGTTCGGCAGTAAGACAATCAGCCAAAACTACACCTTCCACAAGAGCATCTTGATCTGTGGAAGAGAAGAGATCAGGTAGAGGATCACTGTCTTCTTCCTGTCCCTCATCTGTTGCCATGAGCAGGGTGAGATCAGCCCTGTCATAGTAGGGTTTCAGGCGGTTGACATGGAGCACCCTAAGGGGACTCCTGGCAGTGCCTAAGTCAACTAAATAGGTGACTTCTCCCTTCCTTTCAACAATTGTGTGGGGACCACTCCATTTATCTTGGAGTGCTCTTGGGGCCACAGGCTCCAAGACCCACACTTTCTGCCCTGGTTGGTACTGAACCAAAACAGCCTTCTGATCATGCCATTGCTTCTGGAGCTCTTGGCTGGCCTGAAGGTTTTTACTGGCCTTTTTCATGTACTCAGCCATCCTTGATCTGAGGCCAAGTACATAGTCCACAATATCCTGCTTAGGAGCTTTTAAAGGTTGTTCCCAACCCTCCTTTACAAGTGTGAGTGGACCCCTAACAGGGTGTCCAAAAAGAAGTTCAAAGGGGCTGAAGCCCACTCCTTTCTGGGGTACCTCCCTGTAGGCAAAAAGGAGGCATGGTAGAAGGATATCCCATCTCCTGCGGAGTTTTTCAGGGAGACCCATAATCATGCCTTTGAGAGTTTTATTAAATCTCTCCACCAGTCCATTTGTTTGTGGATGATAGGGTGTTGTGAACTTGTACGTTACACCACACTCCTTCCACATGGCCTTTAAGTATGCAGACATGAAATTGCTTCCTCTGTCTGATACCACTTCCTTTGGGAAGCCCACCCTGGAAAATATTCCCAGGAGGGCCTTTGCCACTGCAGGTGCTGTAGTGGTCCTTAAAGGAATAGCTTCAGGATATCTTGTGGCATGGTCCACTACCACCAAGATAAACCTATTGCCTGAAGCAGTAGGAGGGTCAAGGGGGGCAACTATGTCAAACCCTACCCTTTCAAAGGGAACCCCAACCACAGGCAGTGGAATAAGGGGTGCCTTTGGGGTGCCACCTGTCTTGCCACTGGCTTGACAGGTTTCACAGGACTTACAAAATTCCTTTGTGTCCTCAGACATCCTAGGCCAATGAAACAGGGGAACAAGCCTGTCCCAAGTTTTCATTTGTCCTAGGTGCCCAGCTAAGGGAATGTCATGTGCCAGTGTTAGGAGGAACTTTCTGTACTCCTGAGGAATCACTAATCTCCTGGCAGCTCCAGGTTTAGGATCCCTATGCTCAGTGTACAAGAGGTTGTCCTCCCAGTAAACTCTGTGAGAGTCACTGACATCCCCATTAGCCTGTTTGACAGCTTGCTGTCTGAGACCCTCTAATGTGGGACAGGTTTGCTGTGCCACACTCAGCTCCTCTCTGGCAGGCCCCCCTTCACCCAAAAGCTCAGCAGTGTCTGCTTCCAGCTCCTCTGGTGTAGGTTCTGCACAGGGAGGGAATTCTTCTTCCTCAGAAGTTGAATCCACTGTAGAGGGAGGGATAGTAGGAAGTGGTTTGCTTCTACTAGCCCTAGCTTTAGGGAGCACTTGGTCCATTGTTCCAGGATCCAAGCTTCCCTGTCCTTTTTGCTTTTTGGCCTGAGCCCTTGTCAAAGCAAAAATATGCCCTGGGATGCCCAGCATTGCTGCATGGGCCTCCAACTCCACATCTGACCAAGCTGATGTCTCCAAATCATTCCCTAATAGACAGTCTACAGGTAAATCTGAAGCTACCACAACTTTCTTTGGACCAGTAACCCCCCCCCCAGTTGAGATTAACAACAGCCATGGGGTGGCTAAGTGTGTTGTTGTGAGCATCGGTTACTTGGTACTGGTGACCAAGTAGGTGTTGTTCAGGGTGGACCAGTTTCTCTATGACCATAGTCACACTGGCACCAGTGTCCCTGTAGGCCTGAACCTCAACACCATTTATTAGGGGTAGCTGCTTGTACTGATCCATATTAAGGGGACAAGCAACTAAGGTGGCTAAATCAATAGCCCCCTCAGAGACTAACACAGCCTCTGTGGCCTCCCTAACAAGGCCAACCCCAACTAAATTACCAAAAGTGAGCCCAGCTACTCCCTTGGATTGGCTATTAGTAGGTTTGCTCCCACCACCACTGCTATTAGTAGGGACACTAGGTGTAGCAGTAGGGGTTGTAGTGGTAGGAGCAGTGGTGCCTTTCTTTGGACAACTGGGATCTGTTGTCCAATGGCCTTTTATTTTACATAAATAGCACCATGGTTTCTTTTCCTTGTTCTGATTAAAGGAGGATTTGGACCCACCACCCCCACCAGAGTGTTTTTGTGGGCCTGATGAAGACTCATTTTTAGATTTGTCCCCACCCTTGTCTGAAGACTTACCATCCTTCTTTTTGTTGCCATCTTTGTCACCCCCTGTATGAACTTTTCTGTTCACTCTTGTTCTGACCCATTTGTCTGCCTTCTTTCCCAATTCTTGGGGAGAGGTCAGATCAGAGTCCACCAAGTACTGGTGCAACAAATCAGACACACAATTATTAAGAATATGATCTCTCAGGATCAAGTTATACAGGCTGTCATAATCAGTAACTTTACTGCCATGTAACCACCCCTCCAAGGCCTTCACTGAATGGTCAATGAAATCAACCCAGTCTTGTGAAGACTCCTTTTTGGTCTCTTTGAACTTTATCCTGTACTGTTCAGTGGTTAAGCCATAACCATCCAGGAGTGCATTCTTAAGAACTTGGAAATTATTAGCATCATTTTCTTTCACAGTAAGGAGCCTATCCCTACCTTTTCCACTAAATGATAGCCATAGGATAGCAGCCCACTGCCTTTGAGGGACATCCTGTACAACACAGGCCCTCTCAAGTGCAGCAAACCACTTGTTAATGTCATCCCCCTCCTTATAAGGGGGAACTATCTTGTGCAGATTCCTGGAATCATGCTCTTTTGCAGGATGACTATGGGGAATACTGCTGCTGCCACCATGGGTTTCTAAACCCAACTTCTGTCTTTCCTTCTCTAGTTCAAAAGACTGTCTATCCAAATCCAGCTGTTGCTTTTTAAGCTTCAGTCTGGTTTGTTCCACCCTCAACTTATTGAGTTCCCTCTCTAACATTCTGTCATCAGGGTTGGTGGGAGGGACATTTCTAGATACAGAGGTATGATGGGAATGAACAGAAGGAGACCTGTCCCTTAAAGAAGCCACCCTAACAGCTTGGTTAACAGAAACATTACTACCAGTATGGTGAGAATAAATGCTTTTGCTATGATGTGAGACAACACTATTTGTATGGTGTGGCTCATCATCATTACCAACTATGCTAGACTGTCTAGTAATGGGCAGGCTAGGAAGTTTCTTTCCTGAATCTTTTCCTGGGGGAGTCCCTGAATCAGATTGAGAACTATTAGGTACTTTTTCAACAGATGAGGCACCTATGGCCTTATCCTGTTCTCTAAGCATGTTAAGTAACAGTTCCAAGGAAGGATTCTTCCCTACACTCAAACCTCTCTCTTTACAGAGACTCCTTGCTCTTTTCCAGCTAAGGTTGTCATATGCAAGTTTGGACAGATCAACATTTTGGCCTGTGCCAGACATTTTTTAGAGAGAGTTAAAGTGATAGAAAAAGAGAAAAAAGTTTTCAGAACTTTTTGGAAAGACAGAAAAAAAACTTTTTAAACTTTTAAGAACTTTTTGAAAGTTTAGAAGTACTTTTCAGCACTTAGAAAAGAGTGAAAAGAGGAAATGCAAAACTTTTTGGCTATGTGTATATACACTGACCTTGTTTTGTATATTTTTTTCTTATGAAAAGTACAATGACAAGAGTGGTAAGTAGTCTCAAAGCACTTATCCCACCACTGCACAACCAATGTAGGAGGCTGGACTGGCTTGTAGTGAGTTCCAAGGGGTACTTGCACCTTGCACCAGGCCCAGTTATCCCTTATTAGTGTATAGGGTGTCTAGCAGCTTAGGCTGATAGATAATGGTAGCTTAGCAGAGCAGCTTAGGCTGAACTAGGAGACGGGTGAAGCTACTACAGTACCACTTAGTGTCATATGCACAATATCATAAGAAAACACAATACACAGTTATACTAAAAATAAAGGTACTTTATTTTTATGACAATATGCCAAAGTATCTTAGAGTGTACCCTCAGTGAGAGGATAGGAAATATACACAAGATATATATACACAATAGCAAAAATATGCAGTATAGTCTTAGAAAACAGTGCAAACAACGTATAGTTACAATAGGATGCAATGGGGAAACATAGGGATAGGGGCAACACAAACCATATACTCCAAAAGTGGAATGCGAACCACGAATAGACCCCAAACCTATGTGACCTTGTAGAGGGTCGCTGGGACTATTAGAAAATAGTGAGAGTTAGGAAAATAACCCTCCCCAAGACCCTGAAAAGTGAGTGCAAAGTGCACTAAAGTTCCCCTAAGGACAAAGTAGTCGTGTTAGATGAATAATGCAGGAAAGACACAAACCAGCAATGCAACAACTGTGGATTTCCAATCTAGGGTACCTGTGGAACAAGGGGACCAAGTCCAAAAGTCACAAGCCAGTCGGAGATGGGCAGATGCCCAGGAAATGCCAGCTGCGGGTGCAAAGAAGCTTCTACCGGACAGAAGAAGCTGAGGTTTCTGCAGGAACGAAAAGGGCTAGAGACTTTCCCTTTGGTGGACGGATCCCTCTCACCTTGGAGAGTCGTGCAGAAGTGTTTTCCCGCCGAAAGGACACCAACAAGCCTTGCTAGTTGCAAATCGTGCGTTTGGCGTTTTTGGACACTGCTGGGGCCCAGGAGGGACCAGGAGGTCTCAAATTGGACCTGACAAGAGAGGGGAAGTCGAGCAAGACAAAGAGCCCTCACTGAAGCAGGTAGCACCCGGAGAAGTGCCAGAAGCAGGCACTACCAGGATGCGTGAAACGGTGCTCGCCGAAGTTGCACAAAGGAGTCCCACGTCGCCGGAGACCAACTTAGAAAGTCGTGCAATGCAGGTTAGAGTGTCGTGGACCCAGGCTTGGCCGTGCACAAAGGATTTCCGCCGGAAGTGCACAGGGGCCGGAGTAGCTGCAAAGTCGCGGTTCCCAGCAATGCAGCCCAGCGAGGTGAGGCAAGGACTTACCTCCACCAAACTTGGACTGAAGAGTCACTGGACTGTGGGGGTCACTTGGACAGAGTCGCTGGATTCGAGGGACCTCGCTCGTCGTGCTGAGAGGAGACCCAAGGGACCGGTAATGCAGCTTTTTGGTGCCTGCGGTTGCAGGGGGAAGATTCCGTCGACCCACGGGAGATTTCTTCGGAGCTTCTGGTGCAGAGAGGAGGCAGACTACCCCCACAGCATGCACAAGCAGGAAAACAGTCGAGAAGGCGGCAGGATCAGCGTTACAGAGTTGCAGTAGTCGTCTTTGCTACTATGTTGCAGGTTTGCAGGCTTCCAGCGCGGTCCGCAGTCGATTCCTTATCAGAAGGTGAAGAGAGAGATGCAGAGGAACTCGGATGAGCTCTTGCATTCGTTATCTAAAGTTTACCCAGAGACAGAGACCCTGGGTACCGCATGATTTGCAGCTGCTTCCAGGATTTCCTTCGTGCACAGCCAAACCTGGGTCCCCGACATTCCTTCCTGCAGTGCACAACCTTCTGAGTTGTCCTCCAGCGTCTTCTGTGAGGGCTCTCTGAGTTGCTGGGCACCCCCTCTGTCTCCTCCTCCAAGTGGCGACATCCTGGTCCCTCCTGGGCCACAAACAAAGCAAAACACAAATGCTGTGGGATAAAGTAACTGGATGGACGGAATGCGGAACCAATCAAACATTCACCCCCAATCACAGATCTGGGTTTAATCCATCCATTATTTTGCTCACCATGCCACCCCAGTTTGAACCCAGCCATATGCAAATCAGTCTTGACCCTGTTCCTCATGGGAACAGTCCAGCCCGAACTGCCAGGCCAGGTTCTCCCTGGACCGGAAACAAGCATCCTGGGACCGGTTTCAGGGTTTCACCCCTCATCAGCCAGGCTAGCTTGAATCCAGTGGCACAGTGAGCCCGGGACCCACGTCTGGGCATACCCGGCGCACTTAGGGCGGCAAAAGCAAAGCAACAGCAGCACCCAAAAACCTGTACCGCGACCCTTGCAGCTAGCAAGGCTTGTTTGCGGTCTTCTGCAAGCTTCATCACGACGTGAGACATCCATCCTCCAAAGGAGAAGTTCCTAGTCCTCTTCTTTCTTGCAGAACTCCAAGCTTCTTCCAACAGGTGGCAGCTTCCTTGCACCCTCAGCTGGCATTTCCTGGGCTCCTACCCACTCTCGACACTGTCGCGACTATTGGACTTGGTCCCCTTGTCTTACAGGTACTCAGGTCCGGAAATCCACTGTTGTTGCATTGCTGGTGTTTGTTCTTCCTGCAGAAACCCCCTATCACGACTTCTGTGCTACCTGGGGGTAGTAGGTGCACTTTACACCTACCTTTAAGGGTCTTGGGGTGGGCTATTTTTCTAACCCTCACTGTTTTCTTACAGTCCCAGCGACCCTCTACAAGTTCACATAGGTTTGGGGTCCATTCGTGGTTCGCATTCCACTTTTGGAGTATATGGTTTGTGTTGCCCCTATACCTATGTGCTCCTATTGCAATCTACTGTAAGTTTACACTGCTTGCATTACCTTTCTTGCTATTACCTGCATAATTTTGGTTTGTGTACATATATCTTGTGTATATATATTATCCTCATACTGGGGGTACTCACTGAGATACTTTTGGCATATTGTCATAAAAATAAAGTACCTTAATTTTTAGTACTTCTGTGTATTGTGTGTTCTTATGATATTGTGCCTATGACACCAGTGGTATAGTAGGAGCTTTACATGTCTCCTAGTTCAGCCTAAGCTGCTTTGCCATAGCTACCTTCTATCAGCCTAAGCTGCTAGAAACACCTCTTCTACACTAATAAGGGATAACTGGACCTGGCACAAGGTGTAAGTACCTCTGGTACCCACTACAAGCCAGGCCAGCCTCCTACAGATGGGCACTGTCAGCTTCTTATTTTAAGAACCCTGAGGGTGCGGGCAAAAATGGAGAGCATGATAGGGACCCATCTTAGCACCAGCTTTTGAGAACTGCCGGCAGGACCCGGCCCACTTAAAGCCCTGCATGCTACCATGTTTGAGCTCAGGCGTGTGTGTTTGGGAAAGCACTGATACTGCTGCTAATATCAATTTCAAAGCAACGAAGACGATAGCTACCCATTGTAAAAAACAACAGCCACCCCTATTGCCTTGTATTCATTGCCTTGGAAAGATCCCTGTGTTCACTGACCCTTTGTGCTTCTGTTCATGTACATTTCCAACTATCATTCTACAGCAATGGCAAAGAAAATAAAGGTCTGCCCACAGCAGCTGCAAGATAGCACCACAGGAAAGGGTTAACTCTGTTTTATATGTGCAAAATAATTTGGCTTTTAATTATTTTTTTTTTTTTAAAAAGGGGCTAGCCCAGAAGTTCCTTTGAACCAGTCTTTCTAGCATGTCTTGCCCACATCCGAATAGGAAAACGGTTCTGGGACTCCCACCGCAGGGAAATAGAAAACATCCCTGTGTGGAAATATGAAACTGAAGATTCTTAAAAGCCTCCACTGGTTTTTATGTAACATTACTACTTGCACTTCATTTTAACCGGTTCTGTGCCGCGGATGTAATGGTTACGTCGTGCGGCACAGTGCTGCTGTGCTGAGGACGTAACCATTACGTCCTCGGCACACAGCTCAGAGGGAGCGCTCTCGCTCCCTCTGTGTGCTTCCCCACACCCCCCCAAAGGCAGGGATGGAAGGGGAAGCCCTTCCCCTTCCACCCGACCCCCCCGTGACATCAGCGCGCGAGCGCACGCTGTTTGTCACAGAGTCTCCCCCATCGCGATCGGAAGAGAAATGCAAGGGGGAGGCCGAGAGAGGCTTCAAAGGGAAGGAAATGTATTTCCTTCCCTTTGAAGTCTCTCTCTGCATTTTTGCAGCCAGATTGAAAGCAATCCGGCTGTCAAAACGCCCACTAGACACCAGGGATATTTTTTAAAAAATGAAATTGTCATAAGGGAGCGACCCCTTGGGCAAGGGTCGCTCCCAGGGGGTCATTTTTTTAAGGCACCAGGGATATTTTTATGAGGCCAATCTGCCCCCAAGGGGGCAGAAACCACTAGACACCAGGGAGTTTTTTTTTTGTTTGTGAATTTCACTTAAGGGGAGCGACCCCTTAGGCAAGGGTCATTCCCCCGGGGGGCAAATTTATTTTAGGCCATTTCTGCTCCCCAGGGGGGCAGATCAATCTATTTTAATTAGGCCGATCTACCCCCAAGGGGGGCAGAAACCACTAGGCACCGGGGATTTTTGTTGTTGTTGTTGTTTTACAGATGGGGAGCGACTCCTTAGGCAAGGGTCGCTCCCCTGGAGGGGCAAATTGTATTTAGGCCATTTCTGCCCGCTGTGGGGGCAGATCGGCCGATTTTAGGTCAATCTGCCCCCAAGGGGGGCAGAAACCACTAGGCACGAGGGATCTTTTTTTTTGTGCCGTCAAGCAAGGGGAGCGACCCCATAGGCAAGGGTCGCTCCCTGGGGTGGTGGGGGGGCAAATATATTTTAGACCATTATCAGCCTATTGTTATTAGGCCGATCTGCCCCCGGGGGGGCAGAAACCTCTAGGCGCCAGGGCAAAACATTTTTTTGTGTTTTTTTTTTTTGTTTGTTCTTTTTTTTAGAGATGGGGTGCGACCCCTTAGGCAAGGGTCGCTCCCCTGGAGGGGCAAATTGTATTTAGGCCATTTCTGCCCGCTTTGGGGGCAGATCGGTCGATTTTAGGTCTTGGGGGCAGAAACCACTGGGCACTGGGGATCTTTTTTTTTGCACCGTCACGCAAGGGGAGCCACCCCATAGGCAAGGGTCGCTCCCTGGGAGGGGGCAAATTTATTTTAGGCAATTTCTGCCACCCCTGGGGCCAAAATCCTCAGGTAGGCACCTCTGTTTTCTGTGAAAAAATTGGGATGTGTCCACGTTGTGTTTTGGGCCATTTCCTTTCGTGGGCGCTAGGCCTACCCACACAAGTGAGGTACCATTTTTATCGGGAGACTTAGGGGAACGCTGGGTGGAAGGAAATTTGTGGCTTCTCTCAGATTCCAGAACTTTCTGTCACCGAAATGTGAGGAAAATGTGTTTTTTTAGCCCAATTTTGAGGTTTGCAAAGGATTCTGGGTAACAGAACCTGGTCAGAACCCCACAAGTCACCCCATCTTGTATTCCCCTAGGTCTCTAGTTTTCAAAAATGTGCTGGTTTGGTAGGTTTCCCTAGGTGCCGCTGAGCTAGGGGCCAAAATCTACAGGTGGGCACTTTGAAAAAAAAAAACCTGTTTTCTGTAAAAAAATGGGATGTGTCCACGTTGTGTTTTGGGCCATTTCCTTTCGTGGGCGCTAGGCCTACCCACACAAGTGAGTTACCATTTTTATCGGGAGACTTGGGGGAACACTGGGTGGAAGGAAATGTGTGGCTCCTCTCAGATTCCAGAACTTTCTGTCACCGAAATGTGAGGAAAAAGTGTTTGTTTTGCCAAATTATGAGGTTTGCAAAGGATTCTGGGTAACAGAACCTGGTCAGAGCCCCACAAGTCACCCCATCATGGATTCCCCTAGGTCTCTAGTTTTCAAAAATTTGCTGGTTTGGTAGGTTTCCTTACGTGCCGGCTGAGCTAGGGGCCAAAATCTACAGGTAGGCACTTTGCAAAAAACACCTCTGTTTTCTGTAAAAAAATGGGATGTGTCCACGTTGTGTTTTGGGCCATTTCTATTCGTGGGCGCTAGGCCTACACACACAAGTGAGGTACCATTTTTATCTGGAGACTTGGGGGAACGCTGGGTGGAAGGAAATTTGTGGCTCCTCTCAGATTCCAGAACTTTCTGTCACCGAAATGTGAGGAAAATGTGTTTTTTTAGCCAAATTTTGAGGTTTGCAAAGGATTCTGGGTAACAAAACCTGGTCAGAGCCCCACATGTCACCCCATCTTGGATTCCCCGAGGTCTCTAGTTTTCAAAAATGTGCTGGTTTGGTAGGTTTCCCTAGGTGCCGGCTGAGCTAGGTGCCAAAATCTACAGGTAGGCACTTTGCAAAAAACACCTCTGTTTTCTGTAAAAAAAATGGGATGTGTCCACGTTGTGTTTTGGGGCATTTCCTGTCGTGGGCGCTAGGCCTACCCACACAAGTGAGTTACCATTTTTATTGGGAGACTTGGGGGAACGCTGGGTGGAAGGAAATTTGTGGCTTCTCTCAGATTCCAGAACTTTCTGTCACCGAAATGTGAGGAAAATGTGTTTTTTTAGCCAAATTTTGAGGTTTGCAAAGGATTCTGGGTAACAGAACCTGGTCAGAACCCCACAAGTCACCCCATCTTGTATTCCCCTAGGTCTCTAGTTTTCAAAAATGTGCTGGTTTGGTAGGTTTCCCTAGGTGCCGCTGAGCTTGGGGCCAAAATCTACAGGTGGGCACTTTGAAAAAAACACCCCTGTTTTCTGTAAAAAATGGGATGTGTCCACGTTGTGTTTTGGGCCATTTCCTTTCGTGGGCGCTAGGCCTACCCACACAAGTGAGTTACCATTTTTATCGGGAGACTTGGGGGAACGCTGGGTGGAAGGAAATGTGTGGCTCCTCTCAGATTCCAGAACTTTCTGTCACTGAAATGTGAGGAAAATGTGTTCCTTTTGCCAAATTACGAGGTTTGCAAAGGATTCTGGGTAACAGAACCTGGTCAGAGCCCCACAAGTCACCCCATCTTGGATTCCCCTAGGTCTCTAGTTTTCAAAAATGTGCTGGTTTGGTAGGTTTCCTTAGGTGCCGGCTGAGCTAGGGGCGAAAATCTACAGGTAGGCACTTTGCAAAAAACACCTCTGTTTTCTGTAAAAAAATGGGATGTGTCCACGTTGTGTTTTGGGCCTTTTCCTTTCGTGGGCGCTAGGCCTACACACACAAGTGAGTTACCATTTTTATCGGGAGACTTGGGGGAACGCTGGGTGGAAGGAAATGTGTGGCTCCTCTCAGATTCCAGAACTTTCTGTCACCGAAATGTGAAGAAAATGTGTTTTTTTTGCCAAATTTTGAGGTTCGCAAAGGATTCTGGGTAACAAAACCTGGTCAGAGCCCCACATGTCACCCCATCTTGGATTCCCCGAGGTCTCTAGTTTTCAAAAATGTGCTGGTTTGGTAGGTTTCCCTAGGTGCCGGCTGAGCTAGGGGCCAAAATCTACAGGTAGGCACTTTGCAAAAAACACCTCTGTTTTCTGTAAAAAAAATGGGAAGTGTCCACGTTGTGTTTTGGGGCATTTCCTGTCGCGGGCGCTAGGCCTACCCACACAAGTGAGGTATCATTTTTATCGGGAGACTTGGGGGAACATAGAATAGCAAAACAAGTGTTATTGCCCCTTGTCTTTCTCTACATTTTTTCCTTCCAAATATAAGAGAGTGTGTAAAAAAGACGTCTATTTGAGAAATGCCCTGTAGTTCACATGCTAGTATGGGCACCCCGGAATTCATAGATGTGCAAATAACCACTGCTCCTCAACACCTTATCTTGTGCCCATTTTGGAAATACAAAGGTTTTCTTGATAGCTATTTTTTACTCTTTATATTTCAGCAAATGAATTGCTGGGTACCCGGTATAGAATGAAAACCCAAGGTAGGGTGCAGGTCATTTATTGGCTCTGGGTACCTAGAGTTCTTGATGAACCTACAAGCCCTATATATCCCCGCAACCAGAAGAGTCCAGCAGACATAACGGTATATTGCTTTAAAAAGCTGACATTGCAGGAAAAAGTTACAGAGTAAAACGTAGAGAAAAATTGCAGATTTTTTCACCTCAATTTAAATTTTTTCTTTTTTCAGTTGTTATTTTCTGTAGGAAACCCTTGTAGGATCTACACAAATTACCCCTTGCTGAATTCAGAATTTTGTCTACTTTTCAGAAATGTTTCGGTTTCTGGGATCCAGCATTGGTTTCATGCCCATTTCTGGTACTGACTGGAAGGAGGCTGAAAGCACAACAAATCGTAAAAATGGGGTATGCCCTAGTAAAATGGCAAAATTGGTTTTTTTGATTCAAGTCTGCCTGTTCCTGAAAGCTGGGAAGCTGGTGATTTTAGCAACGCAAACCCTTTTGTTGATGCCATTTTCAGGGAAAAAAACACAAGCCTTCTTCTGCAGCCCCTTTTTCCCATTTCTTTTAAAAAAACGAAATTTTCACTGTATTTTGGCTAATTTCTTGGCATCCTTCTGGGGAACCCACAAAGTCTGGGTACCTCTAGAATCCCTAGGATGTTGGAAAAAAAGGACGCACATTTGGCGTGGGTAGCTTATGTGAACAAAAAGTTATGAGGGCCTAAGCGTGAACTGCCCCAAATAGCCAAAAAAAGGCTCGGCACAGGAGGGGGAAAAGACCTGCCAGCGAAGGGGTTAATAGCACAAATGTTCCAAAAAAAGAGCCGTCTGGATGGAACGAGTGTTTTTTAGCACTCAAACATTACAGGGATGAAATCATAAACAGATGGAGGCAGCTCAAAGCGTCAGTTCGTGCAGGAAAGGATGGCAGCAATGACTGAAGGGAGGTGGTGGAAGCGAGGAGGCAACAGATGGCCAACAAAAAGGATAAATGCTGAGTGGAGGGCCGAGGGGCCATCACACTCTGTAACACGAAGAAGCGTGAATGTAGTGTGATGGCCAATAAAAACATTCTCTTAGTGAAATCATCTGGGAGGGAACTAAGCACACAGAAGGTGGTACATTTAGAACAATGCACCAATAAAAAGGAAGCCTTTAAGACGAGCACAACAACAAAGAATGAATGGCAAGAGTGGGCGTGGTTAAAAGCCCATGGATTGAATACAAAATGTCTTGCAGACGGCGCTACGTGCTGCCAAGCTCGACCTAAAAATGGCCATTTGATTAGCTGAGGGAGCTCCTTAATGGGTTAAAATTTAGCTATATCTATATTCCAGCAGGAGACCCGCAATACCAAATTGAAAATTTGTGCAGAATGATCTGATTGGCAGGCCACAACTAGAAGAAAATGTTTCAGCTGCCATTTTGGAAGCGGGTCCCAGTCCATCTGTCCTGAAAATATTGTTAAAATGGGTTAAATGGGCATAGCGTAGGGACACACTTGACCGCCCGTTACTTGAAGGAATCAGAGAGCCCAAGGGGGACAATGGCCTTGAGAAAGCTTCTATAGTATTGTGGTACCATGGGGGATACGCTTGAGTGGCAGGTACCAGGAGAGTACCTTCATACCTGAAATGAATTGACAAAATCTGTAAAACAGCATGTGGGTTGGGTGTTTATGGGTGTTAGCTTCCCGTGGGGGGCTGGGAGGCAAGACTGCACAGCAGGGGTTTGGAAGCTTGCTGCAGGGTT
The DNA here is from genome assembly GCF_031143425.1 of Pleurodeles waltl. NCBI lineage: Eukaryota > Metazoa > Chordata > Amphibia > Caudata > Salamandridae > Pleurodeles > Pleurodeles waltl. The sequence goes on along the minus strand of NC_090440.1, from coordinate 1,135,360,378 downwards.
TGGTGCAGAGCCTGACCAGGGACTAGACCCTGTAGCCAGCTACCAGCTGTGCACAGCTGGAGATGATTATGTTATTTAACATGTCATGAGTGATGTAATCTGTGAACTCATAAGCAGACATGGGGGTTGAGAAAATTATAATTACTTCAGGAAACTATAACGAGGACCACTGGACTTATGTGGCAGGAGAGGGAAAAATTATGCAGCAGAGATGGGTAGCCTATGCATCAAGAAAAGGGAAATTATGTGGCATAATGCAGCACATTTTGTAATGGCTCCACTTCATTAGTTCATCGTTTTTTAACTTGGTAACGCTGTCTGGGCATTGGTTGCAGTTCATTATTATTTTAATACTCAAATATGGCAATAAGCAACAAAACGTTAACTAATCCTGCTTTATAAAGGGCCTATTCACTGAGCAGCAACACGTGCTGCTACATTTTTAATAACTTTTGAACCGTTTGACCTTGAATCAATTATTTTTGTTAAATTATGTAGATTATGCAGCAGATGATGGATAATGTAGCAAATGTGGAAAATTTAAAATTAGGAGAAAATCGGCGCAGCTCCACAATCGCATAACTCCAGTGGCACTGACTATAACTGGTGAATTTCAGTAGTTCTTTTGGTTTTGAAAGGTTAGTTTTTATCTTATTTCATCATCTAATGACAGAGTCACTTTATCGTTTGTTTTTTCCGTGAATTTCATGAGTTCTTTTTGACCTAAGATTTATTACCATACTTAAAACTAATTGGACTTTAACCTTTTTTTTCCAGTGAAAATTCAACGATTTTTTACAGTACACTAAGATATATTACCATTCTTAAATATAATGTCACTTTACCTTACATTTTTCAGTGAAAAAGATACATTTGCAGAAAAGATGCCAGCACTTTGGGATTACTGCATACCAATTGTTTATAATTTTTTCTGTCACACTGACATGATTCAGCTATAGCTTTAGCCTTAATCATATTGCAAGGTGCCTTTTTCTTAAATTGTTATCCACTTCCACCATGTGAATCCAAACACAGAGACCACCATACAGTCTTTCCTCTAAGCATGTTTTCTTACATTTCAGATCCCATTTCACCAATAACATAAATACCCACTTTATGTGTTATTTCACTAATGGACAAAAGTGTGTCAATTTTAATATTCTAATTTGCTTCACCATGGTTCAGGGTTGGATGCTTACCCATAATCCAGACCTGGATCTTCAGTTGTCTAAAGTAAGAGAGACTGTTTCTTGAATCGACAATGTAACCGCACACTAGATAATATGTGGTAGGCAAGTGCTCACAAGAAGCTGCCACCTTCTCCTGAAGAAAAAGCCAAAGATGTTAAAAAAACAACTCCTTGCTGATGAAATCTTCACAGGATTCGAGAAAACCAGGAGTCAGGAATCCAGGTGAGAAAGTCCCGAGAGCAAAGAGTCACGAACAGCAAGTGGAAGGAGTGAGGAAACAAGCAAAGGAATATTGCTTTCTTGAGGCACTCCCTCCAACCCGACTAATAACTTTAAATGTTATGAGAACAGCAAAAGAAAAGAAAATCAAATACCACTTGACAGGAAAGATAATGAATTAGGAAAGTCAGGAAGAAACCAAAGAAAGGAGAGCCAAGATTGAAAGGGAAAAGAACGAGAATGAAAACATGAAGTGGACCTGCTGCAAAGTCACCTTAAAAAGCAGATGCAAACCCTCAGGCAGCTGAGTGCCATCCTGGAGTTGAAGGGAAAAGGAGGACCAATCAGGAGCCCAGGTGCATGAGGGGAAACAGGTTCATTCGAGATACTCACCCAGCTCTCAGCTCTGGGCTTCTTTCTGTGTCTTCTAAGCCCTGGAATCTGTGGCACCCTGCAAAGTACAGTGGTTCTCAGGCACCCATGCATCTGAGAAGCCCCTGACAAAATAGTAGAGCCCCTTCCAAAGACAAGATTAATCAGGAAAGCCAGAAAAAGTGACTAATGAGGCTTGGGGGAATGGACTAAAGTCCTAGGAAACAAGAATGCTCACTAGAAGGATAGTCTTTCCAGTGGCCAAAGAACAGCAACCAACCTCTGAAAATGTGTGAGTCACAAATCCTGCTGACCTTGTATTTCAATTCATCATATTCCAAAAATCAGGTACATATGACTTTAACTGGGAGACATGAAAGGTAAGAGTTAAGATGAGCCTAAAGACAATTGGGTTGATTTGTTTGGCCCAAAGAATCAGGAACAAAATCAGACTGACAACTTTCAAGTGGCCAACAACATGGAAGACAACCAAACATTCTCTCTCACCTCTAAGTTTGGAAACAGTCTTTTTAACTTGTCAGTTTTAACTTTCATAGCTTTCTTAGAATCCTGATAATTCTGAACAACTACCCTACTGTTACAATCAAGTTTCTCTAGAAAAATCATGACAGCAGGCTCAAGCTGAGTAGATAGCAGAGAAGAGGGAATGTAATGAGGATGGATACATTAGATGCAATAGTATGCAGAGTCTTTGATAGCAGAGTTATTATACAAGAACTCTGTTAATGACAGGTGCTCTACTGGGCAATTTTAGACCATCTCAAATATTTCTCTAGGCTCTGATTGACCCTTTCTGTCTGACCATTTGACTGTGGATGCTTCCTTAATAAGGAGTAGATGGTAAACCCTATGGTGTTTTAACTTTGTGGAATATATTTTACTTAAAACAGACTGAAGTATGTCTTTGTTCCCTTTGACAAGGGACCCTAGTGGATCTGAGCTGCATTGGCTCATCATATTCCTCAAAAGAAGAAACAACTGGCACAGTAATTGACTGAGTCTGTGTAATACTCAGGAAGAAGGAGTAGAAGCTAACCTCTGGCTTCTCCATTTTTTCATTCTCCTTCCTTAAGTCAGTGTTCTCTATAGGAGAACATAGTCCAGAATTTCAGAAAACAAGGAAGCTCGGCAGCTCTTGACAATTCATCCTTGAACTCTTCCCTTAACCCTCTCGGGAATAACGTCCTCTGAATGTGTTCTGTCTAACCATATAGTCTCAACAGCAAGCTCACAAAACTCAGTGTAATAGGTGAGTGCTTCAAAATTTCCCTAAGAGATCTCACATAGAGCATCCTCTGTGGAAATATAACAATCTGGGGGCATATTTATACTCTGTTTGCGGCGGATTTGCGTCGTTTTTTTTTACGCAAATCCGACGCAAAACTAACTCCATATTTATACTTTGGCATTAGACCCGTCTAGCGCCAAAGATCTTGGAGTTTGCGTCATTTTTTAACGCGGACACTTTCCTTGCGTTAATGATATGCAAGGTAGGCGTTCCCGTCTAAAAAATGACTCCGAAGCATGTGCGCCGTATTTACACTCCTGGGCAAAAATCATGCCCGGGAGTGGGTGGGTCAAAAAAAATGACGTCCAGCCGCTTTAGCGTCATTTTTTAACGCCTGGTCAGGGCAGGCGTTAAGGGACCTGTGGGCTCGGAAGGAGCCCAGAGGTGCCCTCCCATGCCCCCAGAGACACCCCCTGCCACCCTTGCCCACCCCAGGAGGACGCCCAAGGATGCAGGGACCCATCCCAGGGAACTTAAGGTAAGTTCAGGTAAGTATATATATTTTTTTTTTGGGTGGCATAGGGGGGCCTGATTTGTGCCCCCCTACTTGCCACTATGCCCAGTCCCCTGGGCATGGCCATTGGGCAAGGGGGCATGACTCCTGTCTTTGCTAAGACAGGGGTCATTTAAATGGGGGTTGGGAGTAAAAAAAATGGCGCTAATCGGGTTGAGGCGAAAATTTTGCCTCAGCCTGACTTGCCCCATTTTTTGACGCCCAAGCTCCATTTTCCCCTACGCCGGCGCTGCCTGGTGTAAGTCATTTTTTTTTACGCACACCAGGCAGCTCCGCCGGCTAACGTCATTCCATAAATAAGGCGCCCGCATGGCGCTTTGGAATGGCGTTAGCCGGCGTTACATTTTTTGACGCACAACTGCGTTGGCGCAGTTGTGCGCCAAAAAGTATAAATACGGCCCCTGGTCTCTTAAACATATTCTTGACCTTTGACAAAAAAATTGCATAATTATTTGGGCAAGGATCTTCAGTGACTACTAGAGGAGTTGCCCAGGCCAGAGCTGCACTGGTGAAGAAACCAATCAAATATCGCACTTTGGATCAGTCAAAGGAAAATTGTCCAGGTTAAAAAGCAAACGAAACCACCAGGCAGTCCAAAATCTCCTTCAATCTAGTGGGCTCTACAAAATACTTTGATGCTGAGGGACTGATGGCGGGCAGATCGCAGTGTTGCGTAGGTTCTCATTATCCTAATGAGACTGCTAGATTTGGGTGGCAGAATCACTTGTACTGCGAGAGACTGAGTCTGAACCCACACCAGGTGACACCTGTTGGCCTAATCCTGGAAATAGCAGTGCCTCATCTCCATCCAAGAGCAGGGATGATTGGGCAACTGAGTGCTTGACACAAATGACTCCTCAGGGAAATCGTGGTCATTAAGATCTCATCCGTTTCTCTCAGTTACATTAGTCTCACATATGCAAGGACAATCAGAGGCAGAGTATAGTTCAAAAAGGTTTTATTGAAGTAACTACATCTTAGATAATAAAGAATGTATTGCAATAACTAGGACGATAAAGCATGACAGGATTAAAATTGTGATAAGGAGAGTAAAACACAAAACTAACGCTACCATATTGTCACTTAGGTTGAGAAGAATAGTTCCTACCTAGGCTATGTCAGAACACATGTTAAGCTCTAATTCTGCCCTTCAGGTTCTCCTGGGAAGACATCATCCCTCATACCTGAGCAAAAGGCCTGTAGACTAGAAAAGCAAAGCGGCTGCAGTGAAGCACTCAGCAATCAGCATACAGTCGTGGTCATCTGGCTGGAATATTCCTCTAACGTACATGGGTCAAAGTAGTGTTTTTTTAATAAAACAGCTGATGTTCCAAGAAAGGATCCCTATGTTAGAGTGTGTATGTTTCTATGAACATTACAGACAAAGCGTACCACTTTTGCCAGCAACCTATCTTACTGCAGCCTTGAGAAAAGCACAGAGTGAAAGAAATGTCTTGTTTAAGAACGCAGTGCTGGCCTAGGCGAAGAACAGCTAGGTAGAGAAAATAAACAAGACCACAAATGTGGCTATTGTTGAAATAATAAAAACAAAGCTAAATAAATATATCTAGGTTAAAGTGCACAGCAGCAGGCCTAGTTTGCTAAAATAACATGTACACAGCTATAGCTAAAATGGCTACTCAACAGCAGTACCCATAGTGGATTGCTTGATGAACAGCAGCATTCTCAGTCCTTAATCGGCCCAGTTGCAGGGTTTGTTGTTGGAGTACACTCGCCAGGTCAGCAACAGGATTCTTGCCGGAAACAATCAAATGTTTTTGGTGTTGCAACCTGTTCAGGGCTGGACGTATACCCATAATCCAATGTCACCACACACTGGAAAGGCAAGTTCCCTTGAGAAAATGCCTCTTTTTGTGGAGGGAAATGTGTATGGTGTAAATAACCTCCTTGCTGATGAAGTCTTCACAGTGTTGGAGAAAACCAGGAGTCAGGAATCCAGGTGAGAAAGCCCCAAGAGCAAAGAAGGATCAGCAAGTGGAGGGAGTTAGGAGACAAGCAGAGGCACTCAGTTTTGTTGCAATGCACCCTCCAATCTGATTGAGGCCTTTAAATAGTGAAAATACCAAGGAAATGGAGTGACAACAACACATGACAGGAATCGTGATGGCTTGGAAAAGGCAGGAAAAAACAAGAGATGAGCAGCCAGAAAAGAGAACGAAAACCTGAAGTGGACTAGCTGTGCTGTCACCTTAAAAGGCAGCTGCAAACCCTTAGGCAAGTAATTACAATTTTGGAGCTGAATAGACATGGAACTGGGGCAACCCTGTAAAGTACTACAGTTCTTTGGCTACCAGGCAGCCAAGAAGCTGTGTATGCAACAACCACTTTCCTACACATTAGAGAACTTCCATGTACTAGTTCATTCTTTCAAAGTTTGTATAATCTGGTGGGAATTTCACAGATTATATTATAACTATGACCCCATTCTTACCCATTTAAATCAAACAATGAAATTCATATTAAACCTAATACACTGCATACCAGCTCTTGTCAAGTCACATGAACCGTTCAGCCCGTGTGGGCTATTGATTATTGCTATTTGTACCCTCTTCCACCAAGCTATTCTTTTCAACCTGAATCTGTCACCTCAACATGAGCTAAGGATAAAATTCCCCCTATTTAGGGTCCCTTGGGATCAAATCAATCACAAAAAAGGTGAAACATTTTTCGTTGTTCTGATGTACTTCTTCAAAGTGTTGGGTCATTGCATCACTCATATCATTGTTTCTTAAGGTCCTTATATGCTGCAATATTTTCTTATGAACTTATAGAATCATGCTACTCAATTAAATGTTATCATAAGGGCAGGTCAACACCATTTATCATGCACCACGTTTTCACTCTTACAGTGGAATGCCCTCTTTATTTTCATAGAATTTTTTGGAATGGTACAGAAAAAAACCTTCTCATTTATTCCATACCGACATGCTTTGCATTTGCTGTATTTATTAAAATCTGGGCTCTTTTCTAGCAACATGCCAGTACCTAGATTCCCATGACTAGTCCTCAGTAGACTGTCCCTCATTGAGTGTACCTTCCTAAATGGTATACTTGGTCAAGTGAGGTTCTTCCTTCTCTAGTATTTGGTTGTTCCTAACTAGATTCTACTGCTTCAGTATAATACATCGAATTGCTCCTTGTTCATCACTATGTGTAGTCCTAAGTCTGTATCCCTGATTATTTCATTTTCTGTTGTTGTCTCTGCAAAAAGGGCCATTTCTCTATTTCTGCTTTCACTAAGCCTGACTCAATTGTCACTTTGCTTTAGGCCCTCTGGAGAAATCTCTCTCCATTCCTGTTTCAGCCTTTTAAATTCTTTCACCCCACTACAATTCCTTTTTAGCCTCAGAACGTCTCCAGAAGGTGTACTGCATTTCAGGGTCTCTGGATGGATACTACTTGCATGTAGAATGGTGATCCTGGCAGTTGATTTCCTGTAGATCACTTTCACAAATATTTCTGTACTTTCCAGTGCTGACCCACCCTTCAAGTGGATACAGAAGTCAGTTACGGCCACCTGCGTAGTTAAGAGTAATTTGAGGGGACAATAATCACAGAAACAACGAGTTTTGGAATCTTGAGTGGCTGCTCTCACTGCTGTTTGCCTTGTTTTGCATTTTCTGCCATTTTCTTAGTGCAAAATGCATCCTCTGGTCCATTTTGTACACAAGTGTTCATTTTGCAGCAAGAAAATAGTGCTTAATGCTGGGAGTAAGCCAGAGCAAAAACCACTCTACTATTCGTGTGCTCTTGTATTTACTTATATTTCTTAGTGCAAATGTATCCTCACATCCATTTTAGAAGTAAGGGGCATTATTTGCTCTGATTTCCGAATTTTTTTTCTCACATTATTACGCAGAATCTTGCATAATTTCGCAGTAGGTCTGCGTAATTGTGCTGTAACAAATTATGCGAGTTACACCTACCTTTGTCCTTAATAACATAACCACTTCTTGATAGATCTGCACAAAACATTCAAAATAAAGTGTCCCTTTACTATAGCTCCTTTACAGAATTTTTGCACTGTTCCATCAAGTTGGGGCAAATAAAAGGGTGGAGTCCCAAAATATTGATTTCCAATGTTAATTCCCTTAGAAATGGTTGCTCTCTGAAAACGGATACAACATCTGAATTGAATTACTGTAGGAAAGTACCATCTTCCTTGGCATGTTACCCCCATTTTTCACATGTAAGTCAGTATGTTTTTGCCTGTCTCACTGGGATCCTGCTGGTCCGGACCCTAGTGCTCATAGTCTATGTCCTAATGTGTATGCCTGTGTAGTGCCTAACTGTGTCACTGAGCCTCTGCTAACCAGAACCTCAGTGCTTATGCTCTCTCTGCTTTTAAATTTGTCACTGTAGGCCAGTGACTTCATTTACCAATTTCAATTGGCATACTGGACCCCCCTTATAAGTCCCTAGTATATGGTACCTATGTACCCAGGACATTGGGGTTCCAGGAGATCCATATAGACTGCAGCATTTCTTTTGCCACCCATAGCGAGCTCAGACAAACCCTTACACAGGACCGTAACTGCAGCCTGCGTGAAATAGTGCACACACTATTTCACAGCCATTTTCACTGCACTTAAGTAACTTATAAGTCATCTATATGTTTAACCTTCACTTGCAGAAGGTTAGGTGCAAAGTTACTAAGTGTGAGGGCACCCTTGCACTAGCAAAGGTGCCCCCACATCGATCAGGGCCATTTCCCCGGACTTTTGTGAGTGGGGGGACACCATTATACGCGTGCACTACATTTAGTTCAACTCCTATATGTAGTTTCACAATGGTAACTCCGAATATGGCCATGTAACATGTCTAAGGTCATGGAATTGTCCCCCCATTCCGAATCTGGTAATGGGGAGCCAATTCCATGCATCCTGGGGGGCCCCACCAGAGACCCCCAGTACTGCCAAACAAGCTCACTGAGGCTTGCACTGAAGCTACAGCTTTCTGCCACCTCACAGACAGGGTTCTGCCCTCCTGGGGTCTGTGCAGCCCAGTCTCAGGAAGGCATAACAAAGTATTTCCTCTGAGAGCAGGGGGTTACACCCTCTCCCTTTGGAAATAGGTGTTACAGGCTGGGGAGGGGTAGCCTCCCCCAGCCTCTGGGAATGCTTTGAAGGGCACAGATTGCATAAGCCAGTCTCCACCGGTTCAGGGACCCCTTGTCCCCTGCTCTGGTGCGCAACTGGACAAAGGAAACTTGCAGTACTTTACTCCTGCTTTTCTGGGCTCTGGGGTGGGGTAATTTACTTACCTTTACCGTATTCTTACTCTACCAGCGATTCTGCACACACTACATTTGTCTAGGGGGGAATTCCTGATTCGCATTCCACTTTCTTAGTATATGGTTTGTGTTGCCCCTATACCTATTTTCTCCCATTGCATTCTATAGCTTCCAAGTGATCAGCTGCAGCGTCACCACAGAGTTCTAATTAATGACTAGAGTGCTAATATTGAATCTGAAGCCTTTCACAGTAGCAGGCTGCAGCAAATGGGAATTGAGATGTTAATGCAGGTATAAAACCAGTGTGTAAAAAATGTGAGGGGACGTATGGGTTTTTAGTAATTTAAGGTGTAGTGTCTTGTTAACCGCTTCTGTGCCTTGGACGAGATGATCTCGTCCAAGGCTACAGTTCCCTTGTGCCTTGGACAAGATCATCTCGTCCATGGCACAGGGGAACTTGGGGGCGCGCTAGCGCGCCCCCCGTGCACCCCCCTCCCCCCCCAAGTTGGGGATGGAAGGGGAAGACCTTCCCCTTCCACCCCCGACCCCCCCCCACCCCCCCCTGTGATGTCAGCGCGCGCGCGCGCTCTGATGTGTCACAGGGGCCTCCCTCGTCGCGCTGGAAGCTCTGCTTCCAGCGCGATTGAAAAAGAAATGCAAAAGCATTTCTTTTTCAATCACTTGGGAGGCCCGGAGGGGCTTCAAAGGGAAGGAAAAGTATTTCCTTCCCTTTGAAGTCCCTCCGAGGGTTTCAAAAGCCGGATTGCTTGCAATCCGGCTTTTGAAACCCCACTAGACACCAGGGATTTTTTTTTTTTTCATTGAAATTGACAAAAGGGAGCGACCCCTTGGGCAAGGGTCGCTCCCAGGGGGGGCATTTTTTTGAAAAGGCCTTTTCTGCCCCCAGGGGGGGCAGAAACCTCTAGGCACCAGGGACCATTTTTTTTTTTTTTTTTTTTTTTTTTTTTTTTTATTGAGGTGGGGAGCGACCCCTTAGGCAAGGGTCGCTCCCCTTGGGGGAAAATTATATTTTGGCCATTTCTGCCCCCCTTGGGGGCAGATTGGCCTATTTTGATGAGGCCAATCTGCCCCCAAGGGGGGTAGAAACCACTAGACACCAGGGATTTTTTTATTTTTTTATTGTTATTGACAAAAGGGAGCGACCCCTTGGGCAAGGGTCGCTCCCAGGGGGGGCATATTTTCGGGAAGGCCTTTTCTGCCCCCCCTGGGGGCAGATCGGCCTACTATTAGGCCGATCTGCCCCCAGGGGGGGCAGAAACCTCTAGGCACCAGGGACCATTTTTTTTTTTTTTGTTTCATTTTTGTTTTTTTTGGTGGGGAGCGACCCCTTAGGCACGGGTCGCTCCCCTTGGGGGAAAATTATATTTTGGCCATTTCTGCCCCCCTTGGGGGCAGATTGGCCTATTTTGATGAGGCCAATCTGCCCCCAAGGGGGGTAGAAACCACTAGACACCAGGGATTTTATTTTTTTTGTTATTGACAAAAGGAAGCGACCCCTTGGGCAAGGGTCGCTCCCAGGGGGGGCATATTTTTGGGAAGGCCTTTTCTGCCCCCCCTGGGGGCAGATCCGCCTACTATTAGGCCGGTCTGCCCCCAGGGGGGGCAGAAACCTCTAGGCACCAGGGACTTTTTTTTTTTGTTCTTTTTTTTCATGTTTCATTTTTTTTTTTTTTGGTGGGGAGCGACCCCTTAGGCAAGGGTCGCTCCCCTTGGGGGAAAATTATATTTTGCCCATTTCTGCCCCCCTTGGGGGCAGATTGGCCTATTTTGATGAGGCCAATCTGCCCCCAAGGGGGGTAGAAACCACTAGACACCCGGGAATTTTTTCTTTGCGTGAATTTCACGCAAAGGGAGCGACCCCTTAGGCAAGGGTCGCTCCCTGGGGGGGAGGGCAATTTATTTTAGGCCATTTCTGCCCCCCCGGGGGCAGATCGGCCTATTATTAGGCCGATCTGCCCCCAGGGGGGGAAGAAACCTCTAGGCGCCAGGGCAAATTTTTTTTTTGTGTTTTTTTTTTTTGTTCTTTCTTTTTTTTAGAGATGGGGAGCGACCCATCAGGCAAGGGTCGCTTCCCTGGGGGGCAAATTGTATTTAGACCATTTCTGCCCCCCTGGGGGCAGATTGGCCGATTTTAGGTCAATCTGCCCCCAAGGGGGCAGAAACCACTAGGCACCGGGGATTTGTTTTTTGGCGCCAATGTCACGCAGGGGGAGCGACCCCGTAGGCAAGGGTCGCTCCCGGGGGGGGGTGGGGGTTGGGGGGGCAAATTTATTTTAGGCCATTTCTGCCCCCCCGGGGGACAGATCGGCCTATTATTAGGCCGAACTGCCCCCGGGGGGGGGCAGAACACTCTAGGCGCCAGGGCAATTTTTTTTTTGTGTTTTTTTTTTTTGTTGTTTCTTTTTTTAGAGATGGGGAGCGACCCATCAGGCAAGGGTCGCTCCCGTGGGGGGGCAAATTGTATTTAGACCATTTCTGCCCCCCTGGGGGCAGATTGGCCAATTTTAGGTCAATCTGCCCCCAAGGGGGCAGAAACCACTAGGCACCGGGGATTTGTTTTTTGGCGCCAATGTCACGCAGGGGGAGCGACCCCGTAGGCAAGGGTCGCTCCCGGGGGGGGGGTGGGTGTTGGGGGGCATATTTATTTTAGGGCATTTCTGCCCCCCAGGGGGGCAGATCGGCCTATTAATAGGCCGATCTGCCCCGGGGGGGGGGGGTGGGGCAGAAACCTCTAGGCGCCAGGGGAATTTTTCTTTTTTTTCTTTGTTTTTTTTTGGGGGCAGATTGGCTGAGCTTAGGTCAACCTGCCCCCAGGGGGGCAGAAACCACTAGGCACCGGGGATTTGTTTTTTGGTGCCAATGTCACGCAGGGGGAGCGACCCCGTAGGCAAGGGTCGCTCCCGGCGGGGGAGGGTGAGGGTTGGGGGGGCAAATTTATTTTAGGGCATTTCTGCCCCCCCCCTGGGGCCGGCTGAGCTACAGGCCAAACACCACAGGTAGGCACCTTGCAAAAAACACCTCTGTTTTCTGTGAAAAAATATGTTGTGTCCACGTTGTGTTTTGGGCCATTTCCTTTTGTGTGCGCTAGGCCTACCCACAGAAGTGATGTACCATTTTTATCGAGAGACTTAGGGGAACGCTGGGTGGAAGGAAATTTGTGGCTCCTCTCAGATTCCAGAACTTTCTGTCACCGAAATGAGAGGAAAAAGTGTTTTTTGGGCCAAATTTTGATGTTTGCAAAGGATTCTGGGTAACATAACCTGGTCAGAGCCCCGCAGGTCACCCCATCTTGGATTCCCCTGGGTTTCTAGTTTTCAAAAATGCACTGGTTTGCTAGGTTTCCTCAGGTGTCGGCTGAGCTACAGGCCAAAATCCACAGGTAGGCACTGCTTTTTATAAAAAAATGTGATGTGTCCACGTTGTGTTTTGGGCCCTTTCCTTTCGTGGGCGCTAGTCCTACCCACACAAGTGAGGTATCATTTTTATCGGGAGACTTGGGGGAACGCTGGGTAGAAGGAAATTTGTGGCTCCTCTCAGATTCCAGAACTTTCTGCCACAGAAATGTGAGTAACATGTGTATTTTTAGCCAAATTTTGAGGTTTGCAAAGGATTCTGGGTAACAGAACCTGGTCCGAGCCCCGCAAGTCACCCCTCCTTGGATTCCCCTAGGTCTCTAGTTTTCAGAAATGCACAGGTTTGGTAGGTTTCCGTAGGTGCCGGCTGAGCTAGAGGCCAAAATCTACAGGTAGGCACTTCGCAAAAAACACCTCAGTTTTTTTCCAAAATTTAGGATGTGTCCACGTTGCGCTTTGGGGTGTTTCCTGTCGCCGGCGCTAGGCCTACCCACGCAAGTGAGGTATCATTTTTATCGGGAGACTTGGGGGAACGCTGGGTGGAAGGAAATTTGTAGCTCCTCTCAGATTCCAGAACTTTCTGCCACAGAAATGTGAGGGACATGTGTTTTTTTAGCCAAATGTTGAGGTTTGCAAAGGATTCTGGGTAACAGAACCTGGTCCGAGCCCCGCAAGTCACCCCTCCTTGGATTCCCCTAGGTCTCTAGTTTTCAGAAATGCACAGGTTTGGTAGGTTTCCCTAGGTGCCGGCTGAGCTAGAGGCCAAAATCTACATGTAGGCACTTCGCAAAAAACACCTCTGTTTTTTTCCAAAATTTAGGATGTGTCCACGTTGCGCTTTGGGGTGTTTCCTGTCGCCGGCGCTAGGCCTACCCACGCAAGTGAGGTATCATTTTTATCGGGAGACTTGGGGGAACGCTGGGTGGAAGGAAATTTGTAGCTCCTCTCAGATTCCAGAACTTTCTGCCACAGAAATGTGAGGGACATGTGTTTTTTTAGCCAAATTTTGAGGTTTGCAAAGGATTCTGGGTAACAGAACCTGGTCCGAGCCCCGCAAGTCACCCCTCCTTGGATTCCCCTAGGTCTCTAGTTTTCAGAAATGCACAGGTTTGGTAGGTTTCCCTAGGTGCCAGCTGAGCTAGAGGCCAAAATCTACAGGTAGGCACTTCGCAAAAAAACACCTCTGTTTTTTTCCAAAATTTAGGATGTGTCCACGTTGCGCTTTGGGGTGTTTCCTGTCGCCGGCGCTAGGTCTACCCACGCAAGTGAGGTATCATTTTTATCGGGAGACTTGGGGGAACGCTGGGTGGAAGGAAATTTGTAGCTCCTCTCAGATTCCAGAACTTTCTGCCACAGAAATGTGAGGGACATGTGTTTTTTTAGCCAAATGTTGAGGTTTGCAAAGGATTCTGGGTAACAGAACCTGGTCCGAGCCCCGCAAGTCACCCCTCCTTGGATTCCCCTAGGTCTCTAGTTTTCAGAAATGCACAGGTTTGGTAGGTTTCCCTAGGTGCCGGCTGAGCTAGAGGCCAAAATCTACAGGTAGGCACTTCGCAAAAAACACCTCTGTTTTTTTCCAAAATTTAGGATGTGTCCACGTTGCGCTTTGGGGTGTTTCCTGTCGCCGGCGCTAGGCCTACCCATGCAAGTGAGGTATCATTTTTATCGGGAGACTTGGGGGAACGCTGGGTGGAAGGAAATTTCTAGCTCCTCTCAGATGCCAGAACTTTCTGCCACAGAAATGTGAGGGACATGTGTTTTTTTAGCCAAATTTTGAGGTTTGCAAAGGATTCTGGGTAACAGAACCTGGTCCGAGCCCCGCAAGTCACCCCTCCTTGGATTCCCCTAGGTCTCTAGTTTTCAGAAATGCACAGGTTTGGTAGGTTTCCCTAGGTGCCGGCTGAGCTAGAGGCCAAAATCTACAGGTAGGCACTTCGCAAAAAACACCTCTGTTTTCTCCCAAAATTGTCGATGTGTCCACGTTGCGCTTTGGGGCGTTTCCTGTCGCGGGCGCTAGGCCTACCCACGCAAGTGAGGTATCATTTTTATCGGGAGACTTGGGGAAACATAGATTAGCAAAACAAGTGCTATTGCCCCTTGTCTTTCTCTACATGTTTTCCTTCCAAATATAGGAGAGTGTGTAAAAAAGACATCTATTTGAGAAATTCCCTATAATTCACATGCTTGTATGGTCACCCCGGAATTCAGAGATGTGCAAATAACCACTGCTCCTCAGCACCTTATCTTGTGCCCTTTTTGGAAATGCAAAGGTTTTCTTGATAGCAATTTTTTACTCTTTATATTTCAGCAAATGAATTGCTGTATACCCGGTATAGAATGAAAACGCACTGCAGGGTGCAGCTCATTTATTGGCTCTGGGTTCCTCGGGTTCTTGATGAACCTACAAGCCCTATATATCCCCGCAACCAGAGGAGTCCAGCAGACGTAACGGTATATTGCTTTCCATAATCTGACATTGCAGGGAAAAGTTACAGAGTAAAACATAGAGAAAAAGTGATGTTTTTTTCACCTCAATTTCAATATTTTTCTTTTTCAGCTGTTATTTTCTGTAGGAAACCCTTGTAGGATCTACACAAATGACCCCTTGCTGAATTCAGAATTTTGTCTACTTTTCAGAAATGGTTAGGTTTCTGGGATCCAGCATTGGTTTCATGCCCATTCCTGTCACTGACTGGAAGGAGGCTGAAAGCACAAACAAATTGCAAAAATGGGGTATGCCCCAGTAAAATGCCAAAATTGTGTTGAAAAATTGGGTTTTCTGATTCAAGTCTGCCTGTTCCTGAAAGCTAGGAAGCTGCTGAGTTTAGCACTACAAACCCTTTGTTGATGCCATTTTCGGGGGGAAATCCACAAGCCTTCTTCTGCAGCCACTTTTTCCATTTTTTTTTTAAAAAAACGAAATTTTCACTGTATTTTGGCAAATTTCTTGGCCTCCTTCAAGGGAACACACAAAGTCTGGGTACCTCTAGAATCCCTAGGATGTTGGAAAAAAAGGACGCAAATTTGGCTTGGTTAGCTTATGTGAACAAAATGTTATGAGGGCCTAAGCGCGAACTGCCCCAAATAGGCAAAAAAAGGCCTGGCACAGGAGGGGGAAAAGGCCTGGCAGCGAAGGGGTTAAAGAGAGATGTCTATATATATACAACAACCCGTTCCACATCTATATACTCACCATATTCATCTTTTCAGTCGCATAACAGCAATTTTAAAATTAAAAAAGGGTTTGGTTCACAATCTTTGTGCTCAACAAAGGTTTGCTGCCCATGCAAAGTTGCCATGAGGCCAAGCCCTGTGGACAATCCTCGATATGCACACTGTCCAGAGTGATGGTTGGGTGCCTGCAGAAAAATGCGAGAGGTTGTGTGCTAATGGAGGGGTTGTTTGCTAATGGAGGCTAGGGTGCTGGACGGATTTAGAATATGATGAAAAATATTTACTGGAAAAAAGAGGTTAAAGTAATAGTATAGTTAAGTGTTGACATGAAGAAAGAACTAATGTTAAAAAAAACACAAAAAACACTGACATGTGGAAGTTATAATTAAGTCAATTAACTATAACTTGCAGCCCCATCATGCACTGGTTATGATCTCACATATCACATCAATCATGACATGTTAAATGATATCACAGATTACACGACTCATTAGATTTAAAGAACAATATTATTCAAATCATTAATAAGCACCACTGTCACCAAAGTAATATGACCCCAGAAATCATTTGATGTGAGTTGCAGTATACAACAAATATTATAATCCTAAACCTAACAATGAGGAGATTACATAAACATTCGTATTAAAAGAGGAGAAATCATAGCCACAATGGGTGCACAAGAGTTAACTAAATGTATGTGGGCTGCCACAAGACTTTGACTGTCGCCTTCCATTGGCCACTGCCTATGTACCCAATGCCTCAAGTGACCTAAATTAATGAAAATGTTGGATTTGTGCTTTGATTGTCTACCATGCACCAAGGACAGTATTTCACCGAGCCCTGCCTGCTCTGCCCTAATCAACCAAAAACACTTCCTCTGCAGCTACTGAGCATTTCAGATACCTCCCAGTTTCGAAAGGAACTGAAACTATGTTTTTTTTAAGCAGAATTAGTGTTATCTGTCTCATTCAACTATCACCAGGTGCAGAGCACCAGGACACTCCTTGGAGTAGCAGCGCGCTTTAGAATTGCCCTTCACATTTACATTTACAACACCCATGACCCACTGGCTGCAATACTTACCCCACCTTTTGCTGAGGTAAAAAGCACACGTTTTTGCATCTGAATTAGGATAACTGGTAAAACTCTTGCTCAATGAATACGAGGAGGGATGACGTAATACTAACACAGAGCCTTACTCTGGCAGAGGTTTCGAATCAAGCAACGTTAAGCTTTGAGCTATCAGCATCAATAATAAATGCACTGGCGGACATGAACACTCGCGAAACATTAAGCAATAACTGAAAGCTTCCCCGGCTGTGGCCAGTAATGACATAACATCTGTGAAAATAAAATTGGCACTTTAACTTCCTTTTCTGGGGTAGAATCTTGCTGGAGCATGATGACTCTATGTTCTATAATGAGTAGGAGGGAGTGCCGAGGACCACATTCCCAGGCTACAATTTGCACTTTTCGAGCTGTGTTTATCCTTCAAATTGGACCTTGCTTTCGCTGAAACAGCAAAATGTCTGTGACCACACCACGCATGTGTTAGATGCATACTTAGATGCAAGATTGCATAAATATAAAAGCCTTGCCACCTCGGCCCGTCTAATATAGGAAAGGAACTAGAACCAAAGTTAAATCTAAAATATTTGAAAGTCAAATGAATATCATGCATCTAATTCATAAAATAATGTTATCATCTGAGGCGGTGACATTGGCGGTCAGCTGTAAAAGTAATATCCTACAGTCAGATTGGCTTCATTGAAAAATAAGAACAAATACAGGGGGTCATTCTGACCCTGGCGGTCATGGACCGCCAGGGCCAACGACCGCGGAAGCACCGCCAACAGGCTGGCGGTGCTTCCAGGGGCATTCTGACCGCAGCGATAAAGCCGCGGTCAGAAAAGGGAAGCCGGCGGTTTCCCGCCGGCTTCCCGCTGCCCCAGGGAATCCTCCACGGCGGCGCTGCAAGCAGCGCCGCCATGGGGATTGCGACCCCCTTCCCGCCAGCCTGGTTCTGGCGGTTTTCACCGCCAGAACCTGGCTGGTGGGAACAGGTGTCGTGGGGCCCCTGGGGGCCCCTGCAGTGCCCATGCCACTGGCATGGGCACTGGGCACTGCAGGGGCCCCCTAACAGGGCCCCACATAGATTTTCAGTGTCTGCGTGGCAGACATTGAAAATCGCGATGGGTGCAACTGCACCCGTCGCACCCCTTCCACTCCGCCGGCTCCATTCGGAGCCGGCATCCTCGTGGAAGGGGGTTTCCCGCTGGGCGGGCGGGCGGGAATGAACCCCACAGTCTTGTATAATTGATGTGATGTTCAAATATTCTACCAAGATGCGAGAAAGAAAACGCAAAGGCCTGAGATTAACTCACTCTGGTAAATGAATTGAAGCAATTCCTCCCAGAAAGCGGTTCAGAACGTCTGTTCAAACGCTCCTACTCTCCCATACCCCTGGTGGCAGTCTCCTCCAAGGCCTCTCAGACTTGAGAAGCCTCTTTTTAAGGGGAGAATACCTCATTAAAGGCCAGCAGAAATACAGACACAGCACCCCCCCCCACCCTGAAGGAAGAGCACTGGCTTTCCTTGACAGTCTTATCATGTTCAGAACTAACTATATGATTTACAAAGCCATCACAACTTGCGCACCTGCCAACCTAGCTGACAAGCCGTCTATGGAAATTAAGAAGTGCAAAAAAGGAATAAAATACAAGGAATAAAATACAAGGCTGTTAGAAATGGGGTCTTTGGTTGACAGTCAGGTTACCCCCTGTTCAAGAAAGGACCCTCACTCTACTCAGGGTAAAAGAGAATCACTCTCAGCTAACCCCTGCTTACCCCCTTGGTAGCTTGGCAGAGCAGTAGGCTTAACTTCAGAGTGCTAGGTGTAAAGTATTTGTACCAACACACACAGTAACTTAATGTAAACACTACAAAATGACACAACACAGGTTTAGAAAAATAGGAAATATTTATCTAAACAAAACAAGACCAAAACGACAAAAATCCGACATACACAAGTCAACTTATGAATTTTTAAAGATTAAACTCAAAAATAGCACTTAGAAACAAAAATGCTTCAATGAGATGTTAACACGGCGTCGTGACGGAGTTGTTCCCAACAAGCCGACACCAGCGGCGCCAGACACAGGGGGTGATTCTGACCGCGGCGGTCGGCGGTCGCCGCCCACCTAGCGGTTCCCGCCGAAAGACCGCTCCGCGGTCAAAAGACCGCGGCGGTCATTCTGGCTTTCCCGCGGGGCCGGCAGGCGACCGCCAGAAGACCGCCGGCCGGCCCAGCGGGAAAGCCCCGTCAACAAGGAAGCCGGCTCAGAATTGAGCCGGCGGAGTTGAAGGGGTGCGACGGGTGCAGTGGCACCCGTCGCGATTTTCACTGTCTGCACAGCAGACAGTGAAAATCTTTGTGGGGCCCTCTTACGGGGGCCCCTCGACACCCCATACCGCCATCATGTTCCTGGCGGGCGAACCGCCAGGAACAGGATGGCGGTACTCCGCCCTGGCGGTATTTACCGCCAGGGTCAGAATGACCCCCACAGAGTCGTGTAGACCCCCAAGTACAGTA
Source organism: Pleurodeles waltl (assembly GCF_031143425.1). NCBI lineage: Eukaryota > Metazoa > Chordata > Amphibia > Caudata > Salamandridae > Pleurodeles > Pleurodeles waltl. The sequence continues at coordinate 1,135,341,380 of NC_090440.1, read as the reverse complement.
CCTTTGGTGAAGAGTGAAAACAAGCCGATGCGCGAAGTCGGGGATCGCGGCGTCTGTGCGAAACGTTGAATCCGTGCACTTTTAGCGGCGTCGCTCACGACGTGGTGCAGCGACTTCCACGGAGTCGCGGACTTCTGCGGGGCTGCAGCGGCGTCGGGCCTGCGAAGAGCGTCGCGTTCCAGCGAAGGTTATGGCGTCGGGTGCAGGCGGCGTCACCGGATTCAGCAGCGGCGTCGGTCCGGAGTCGTCCGAAGTCGATTTCCTTGTATTTCCACCAGCTTTCCTTTCAAGGGCCCAGGGACTGGATAGGGCACCACTTGTCAGAGAAGGAGTCTCTCCAGAGACACCAGGTGCTGGCAGAGAGAAGTCTTTGCTGTCCCTGAGACTTCAAACAACAGGAGGTAAGCTCTAACTCTAGCCCTTGGAGATTACTTCACAAGATGGAAGGCACACAAAGTCCAGTCTTTGCCCTCTTACTCTGGCAGAAGCAGCACTGCAGGAAAGCTCCACAAAGCACAGTCACAGGCAGGGCCGCACTTCTTCCTCAGCTATCAGCTCTTCTCCAGGCAGAGATTCCTCTTGGTTCCAGAAGTTTTTCTAAAGTCTGTAGATTTGAGTGCCCTTCTTATACCCATTTTAGTCTTTGAAGTCACCTTTCTTCAAAGGGGACTCACACCTACTTGTGAAATCCTGCCTTGCCCAGGCAAGGCCTCAGACACACACCAGGGTGTTGGAGTCTGCATTGTCAGAGGCAGACACAGTCCTTTCAGATGAGAGTGACCACTCCACCCCTCCCTCCTAGCAGAGATGGCTAATCAGGAAATGCAGGTTACACCCCAGCTCCCTTTGTGTCACTGTCTAGTGTGAGGTGAAAAACAACCCAACTGTCAAACTGACCCAGACAGGGAATCCACAAACAAGGCAGAGTCACAGAATGGTTTAAGCAAGAAAATGCCCACTTTCTAAAAGTGGCATTTTCAAACGCACAATCTCAAAATCAACTTTACTAAAAGATGTATTTTAAAATTGTGAGTTCAGGGACCCCAAACTCCACATGTCCATCTACTCTCTAGGGGAATCTACGCTTTAATCATATTTAAAGGTAGCCCCCATATTATCCTATGAGAGAGACAGGCCTTGCAACAGTGAAAAACGTAGTTGGCAGTATTTCACTGTCAGGACATATAAACCACATTACTATATGTCCTACCTTATCCATACACTGCATCCTGCCCTTGGGGTTACCTAGGGCCTACCTTAGGGGTGCCTTACATGTAAGAAAAGGGAAGGTTTAGGCCTGGTAAGTGGATACACTTGCCAAGTCGAATTTACAGTGTAAAAATACACACACAAACACTGCAGTGGCAGGTCTGAGACATGATTACAGGGTTACTTGTGTGGGTGGCACAACCAGTGCTGCAGGCCCACTAGTAACATTTGATTTACAGGCCCTGGGCACCTCTAGTGCGCTTTACTAGGGACTTAACAGTAAAACAAATATGCCAATCATGGAGAACCAATTAACCATACAATTTACACAGAGAGCATATGCACTTTAGCACTGGTTAGCAGTGGTAAAGTGCTCAGAGTTCAAAAACCAACAGCAACAGGTCAGACAAAATAGGAGGCAGGAGGCAAAAAGATTGGGGATGACCCTGCATAAACTAAAAAGTTCAACAAAGGCAACATGCCTTCTCTATCTATGCACCCAGATTCTGAAACAACATCCCCTTTTCCATTGGGAATGTCCCCACCCTACTTCAGATTCAGGGAGAGATTAAAATACACCTATTTAAAGAATGCCTCTAAATTTCACTTTTAGAACCAGCTACTCCTTAAATAACTAGTTGACTGTATTTGTCTTTGACCCTGTAAGGTGCCCCAATGCATTTTGTCTAGGATTGTGCTAAATAGAAACCATGTCAGTACATACACAGGGGCCCGTAGAGAGATGTTAAACAGGAGGTAGGACGATTAAAAGTTGAAACACAGTACATTCATTGATAAATTGTTTCTTGGTGTATTATCCAGCATGAAGTAGACCCCAGCAGATTCACAACAAATATTTTGAATAAGTCCCTTCATGGCAGTATGCCTGCCATTCATAGGACTTGTCCTACCACATATGCTCCTTTCAATTTTGATTTTTGGAGAACACCCTTCTTTTGCATGGTTAGGATACTTTACAAATAATTTGTCACAATAATTCTTTTGACAACGATTGAGACAATCGTGACCAATATTTGTAAATCTTGAAATTATGAAGTGGTCAGAACAGACCTTAACCGGTTGGTTTGACTTATAATTAATCACAGAAGGAATAAAGTACTATAGAGCATTCATATTTAAGTAACGCTGTAAACAGGCGCCATATTATCGGCGAGGAACAATTCCCATACATGTGCACATGGCAAATCTGGCATCAGCCAAGCAACTCTCAGAATTGCACCCTTCAGCACATGCTGGAGATTCAACAGATAGAGTGAGGATATTATAAATCAGTGGTTCCCAACCTTTTGACTTCTGCGGACCCCCACTTTATCATTAATGGAACCCAGGGACCTCCACTGAATCATCCTTGGAATTCGGGGACCGCCCCACTGGGTTATTACTGGAAGCATGGGACCTAATTTGTTATTATTTGTTAATATTTTTTAATTTTCTAAGCAGTCACGGACCCCCTGAGAAGGCTTTGCAGATCCCCAGGGGTCCCCGGACCACAGGTTGGGAACCACTGTTATAAATATTTAGATAAAAGATGCATATGTATGAAATACAGCAATAGAAGTAAAACATGAACTCATATATCATTTCCAAAATGCTTTTCTTTGAATTACTGGGGTACCCCATACTTCTTTGCAAGCTGAAGTCATTTGCATCAATCTATCACCAATCACTTGCTTGTCTGGAAAGTGAAACCACAGCTACCGTAGCTGGTATCTCAGAATTAGTAACAGCACTTTTAAGGTTTATAAACGGAATGAAACATGATCAGCCTGCCTGCAGTTATTTCCAGCAGCCACACTCCTCTGGTGTGACACCACAATATTCCGCATGATGAATCAAAAAAACACAGTATTGGTAACGCGTCCAGACCTTGGTAATTTAACTTACAAGGGGACTCGTTTTAGGCCAATGAATCTTTTGACCACGTTTGGGGACTTCCCAGAACAAGATATCCGTTTAGCATTTCAATCAATAGATCAAGAACCTCATCAATATTCGCAATAACTAATCAATCTAACTAATCAATAACATTTAATAAGAATCAAACACACCATGACCTTTCAGCCATGAATAACCACACAAATCTAGTAAGATTTAGGATATTTATTCCCTATTAGTTACAATCTACTAGCATATTTATTAGTCTCAATATCAGTAAGCACATCAAAACCACTAAAATATGGCAACTCGAGTCAGACTTTATCAAAGCATAGATCATGAACATTAAAACAAAGCACGACGTTAACATGAATCAACTTTAGCAGAGTATCATTAGCACATTATTCAACAAAGCAAGAATTCAGTCATTTGTCTATTTGCATCCGATATTAGTGAACTCTTTAACTAACCTCGAATTAGCATCAGCTTGTTGGGCTTCATGCAAAACAATTTGGCAACATGAATTTGGAAAACATCTAACTATGGTCTCTATCAAAGAGCAGTTAGTACCTAGAAAGAAAAGGCAAACAGACAATTACAATTTATCAGCAGATAGTTACCCATCCAAATGGGGCAGCATACAGCGTCAGTCTTCGTTCTCAGGACATTAGTCTATTCGCCATCAGCCAGGATAGAATAGGTGAGTCTCAATAGGGCATAGCAAGAAAGGATTCTTCCCTCATAAGGAGGAAAAGTAAGTATCGGACAAGGAATAAGGCGAGGATGGTTTAAGGTATAAGATAAAGGTGGTCATTACAACCCTGGCGGTCGGTGTTAAAGCGGCGGTAAGACCGCCAACAGGCCGGCAGTAAAAAATTTGCAATTACGACCGTGGCGGAAACCGCCCACAAAGACAGCCACTTTAACACTCCGACCACCACAGCGGTACAAACAAACAGCGCGGCGTTCACCGCCAACAGACAGGCGGGAGACAATGTACCGCCCACACTATTATGACAGGCCAATCCGCCACCTTTTCCGGGGCGGATTCACCGCGGATAAAAACACGGCGGAAACAGGAATACCGAAGGAAAAATGCTCACCTCTACACACCCCACGAGGAACAGGGACACCATGGATCCGGAACTCCAAATTCTACCTGCAATAGTCTTCCTGCTCCTCTACAAGGAGCACGAAATCGGCGGCGAAGACCACGGTGAGTACTGCACCTACGACACAGGGGAGGGGGGAGGGAAAAAACAGTGACACACACACACAACACCCCCACCCTCACCCACCACAACACACACACTAATGCATATCAAAACATCACAGTTACACCCCCCAAACCCCCCGGAAGAATGCAAAGACAATAGAACATGATTGTAATATATTAAAAGCAAGTAGGCAGAAACATATATATACACCATGTACAAAATATATACCAAGCATAGTAGTCCAGGTAGTGCTCTAATAAAGTCCGTGGAACACTGGGACCACACGGTATGGGCGAGGCCCACACAAGATCCCCGACCATGACGGAGAGAACACTGCAGGGGCATCAGAGAGCAACTAAACAGGCACCTCAGGGGGAGGGAAAGGGGGGGGCACCTCAGCCGCTTGAGTTCATGACGCCAAATCCACGAGGGGGCCACATGCCCACTGTTCAATCCTGGGGAGTGCAAAGCCACAGTCTCTCAAGTGGATGACAATCTCCACTGGTTCTGGAGGGGGCTTTGTGCCCAGAGTGCTTCATCCTGCCAAGGACAGAGGTAGTGGATGTTATACTCCACTGGTTCTGGAGGGGGCCTTGTGCCCAGAGTGCTTCATCGTGCTAAGGACAGAGGTAGTGGATGACAGTCTCCACTGGTTCTGGAGGGGGCTTTGTGCCCAGAGTGCTTCATCCTGCTAAGGACAGAGGTAGTGGATGACAGTCTCCACTGGTTCTGGAGGGGCATTTGTGCCCAGAGTGCTTCATCCTGCTAAGGACAGAGGTAGTGGATGACAGTCTCCACTGGTTCTGGAGGGGGCCTTGTGCCCAGAGTGCTTCATCCTGCTAAGGACAGAGGTAGTGGATGACAGTCTCCACTGGTTCTGGAGGGGGCTTTGTGCCCAGTGTGCTTCATCCTGCTAAGGACAGAGGTAGTGGATGACAGTCTCCACTGGTTCTGGAGGGGGCATGGTGCCCAGAGTCCATCATTCACCCTGTGACGGACTCAGTTGCGTCAGTGCCCTTGCCGCTCATGGGCCAGCGGTGCTTGAGACGGCGGTGCCCTGTTCAGCAGTGCTTGAGTTGGCGGTGCCCTGTGCAGCGGTGCTTGAGGTGGCTGTCTCCATTGCAGGGACTCAGCTGCTGGTGGTCCTTCGTGGTCCAGCAGGGCTTTTGCTGGTGGTGGACTCCTGGGCAGGTGGGCCTGTGCTGGCGGTCCTGTCCTGGGCAGCTGGGCTTGTGCTGGCGGTCCTGTCCTGGGCAGCTGGGCTTGTTCTGGCAGTCCTGTCCTGGGCAGCTGGGCTTGTGCTGGCGGGCCTGCGGGGCCTGTCCTGGGCAGCTGGGCTTGTGCTGGCGGTCCTGTCCTGGGCAGCTGGGCTTGTGCTAACGGTCCTGTCCTGGGCAGCTGGGCTTGTGCTGGCAGTCCTGTCCTGGGCAGCTAGGCTTGTGCTGGCAGTCCTGTCATGGGCAGCTGGGCTTGTGCTGGAGGTGGCCTCCTGGGCAGCGGGGATGATGGCGGTCTTCTCCGCCGTGCTGCTCTTCCCAGACTTTCCTGGTTTCTTATGGCCCTTCCCCACCTTGGAGGGTGTCACAGCTGAGTCCACACTCCCACCGGGACCCCTGGGAGCGGCTTTGGTGGCTGGAGCCTTTGAGGAAAAAGGAAAGATTTGACCCCCACCTGGGGTCTCCTTCCCAGCGGTGGAGGGACACCCTTTATGTCCTCAGGGTCAGTTTAGCAGAGAGTTCACAAATCAGACGGAGTCACCAACTGGAGGAATAAAGAGAAGTGTATTACATGAATTATAGCTCGAGCTAATACAGAGTCCCAGGACAGTCAAGTGACTATCCTACGGAGGCTGCCCCTTCACTCTGGGGCACCCAACCTTATATATACACAAAACTGCTTAGTCAGAGGACAACTCCACCCCTAACGTATTCAAGGTCCTCTGTGGCCTTCAGAATATTTCAGGGATACACGTGTGGTGGGAGAAGGTACAGATGCAGCTGGCAGGAGGTGGCAACGACCTGTACAAACTTGTTCTGGCAGTTACTGATTAAGCACGACAATTCTCTGAACTGTAATTGGAAAAAGTAATATGGCAGCGATAAGGAGATTGCAGCCCAAGGCTGCGAGCACAAGGTCAATCATCAAAGTTCAAGAGGTTTGTCGAGCACATGGCAACATAATAAAGATAAACAGATGCCTAGCAGCTATGGTGTATGATTAACTTTATGTACATTTTCTCACCTTCCCCCTCTCCCGCCGGGCACTGGCCAACTTCTGATGCTTCACAGGTGAGGGACTGTCTGTGCTGTGGCTCCGTGACACACTGGCTGCCCTGGTGGCCGGTGCACTCCAGATTCCGGTGACTACAGGCACCACTGGTCCCGGAGATGTTGTGGCTGAGGTGCTAGTTCGGGACCTAGGAGACGGACGGGGTGGGGGAGGTGTGGGAAAGAGGTCAAGGTTGGACAGGAAAAATAATTTGGACACACTGGGACGGGTAGCTGGAGGGGGTTTGGGAGTGGAGGAAGAGGTGGTGGTTGTAGGAGGTGTTCGTTTGCTGACTTTGGGTGAAGCTGCATGCGCTGGAGGCTGTTGTGAGGTGGATGGCTGTTGGGTGGGTGTGTGCCTGCGTTTGTGTATCTTGGGAGGGGGCGTCACAGACACACTGGGAGAGGACACAGGGGACATGTGAATGGTAGTGGGGGTGGTGACTGCATGTGAGCGGGGTGTGGTGGTGGGTGTGCTGGAGAGGGACATAGTGGCTGTAGAGGTAGTGCATGCAGGTGTGAGTGTAGACAAGACTGGGAGGGAGGAGGGAGGAGGGAGAGGAGGAGGAGGGGGACACAGTGGAGGCAGTGGATGTTGGTGTGTCTGCATGTGTGTGATGCTTGCGTGAGTGCCTGTGGGATGTGTGGTGCTTATGTTTGCCTGAGCTTCCCTTGTGTGTTGAGGTGTGTGCATGCTGGTCTGTAGGTGTGCTTGGGATAGGCTGAGGTACAGGGGATTGGGTCGGGTGGAGGAAGTTGGAGGGGGGAGGCTAGACACAGGGACAATGGCTGCCATCAGTGCTGAGGCCAGTCTGAAAAGCTCGCTGAAGGGCCGCCTGACCAGAATGAATGCCCTCCAGGAATGCATTTGTTTGTTGCAACTGTCTTTCTACACCCTGGATGGCATTCAAAATGGTAGACTGCCCAACAATGAAGGACCTGAGGAGGTCAATGGCCTCCTCACTGAGGGCAGCAGGGGTGACTGGGGCAGGGCCTGAGGTGCCTGGGGCAAAGGTGATGCCCACCCTCCCGGGTGAGTGGGCACGGGGCGAAGGCTGAGGGGCTGCTGGGAGGGCGGTGCTGGAAGGGTGTGTGGCGGCTGTACCTGTAGATGGGGGGGGCACAGATGTTGCCGCCACCACAAGGGAGCTCCCATCAGAGGACGAGTCCGTGTCACTGGTCTCAGCTCCTGTCCCCGCTGTGGAGCTCCCCTCGCCCTCCGTCCCACTGGTAAAGTCCGAGTCCATATTGTGGCCCTCCATGGCCATGTGGGATGCAGCTCCCTGGTGCTCCGGTGCCACTGCTCCTCCGCCTGATGATGTTAATGCACACAAGGACAGGGAGACCACAAAAAGGGGGGACGACAGAAGAAAGACATGTTGAGTGCATGCATTACCGATAACCGTTGGCGGACACAACAGACACAGAAGCCCCCTGCACTATGCCGCGCTCTTGGGCTCCACTGTTCAATTCCTGGGAAATGCCCTACAAGGCTATGGATGACATCTGCACACATAGATGACACAGGGGCATGACTAGGTGTACTTGGCACTCTACAGAGGTGGGGTGGGGTGCCAATTGGCCTGCCTTACGCAGGGACCTTGACTACGGAACTCGCCCTGGCCTAAGGAAACCCACAGCCCACCTCCCCCACCCAGACCCCTCCACTGCGCGCAAAGTCAGCAGAATGAGAGTGTACTCACCCCCTTGTGTCTGCTGTGATGCCCTCAAGCGCCCATCCAACTCCGGGTAGGCCACTGCCAGGATCATGAACATCAGGGGGGTCATGGTGTGACGGGCACCCCTCCCACGTTGGGAGACCATCCCCAGCTGAGCCTCCGCCGTCTTCTTGCTCCAGCGGCGAATGTCCTCCCATCTTTTCCAGCAGTGGGTGCTCCGTCTGTGGTAGACCCCCAGGGTCCGGACGTCCTTGGCGATGGCACGCCAAATATGTTTTTTCTGGTGGGCGCTGACCTACATGAAATGTACAGGGGGAAGAGTAAGTTATTACCAACTGCACCGTCAAAGTGATTGGCCCCCATCCCTACCCTTGCCATGTGGCACATGCATTCACCGTTGTTTCATGCACGCCGCACTCTCCCCCCTTCCTTCTTACATCCAGCCCTCTCCACACAGGCATAGCCCATACAGCATGCTCCCAGTATACTTACCTGTTTGTCTGGAGGACCGTAGAGTAGCATGTACTGGGGGAGGACCCCATCCACGAGTTTCTCCAACTCCTCCGATGTGAGGGCAGGGGCCCTTTCCCCAGACACTCGAGCCATTGTCTCTTCCAGACCGAGGTCACAGCAGCAGTTGCAGTGTAGGTCCTCTCCTGTCGAAGATCAGGTATCGAGTGATTAAACAGATTGAAAATGGCGGTCACGTCCACGGCGGTGCGTACCGTCACCGCCGGCGTACATCGTCATTGGCTCCTGGGACCCATGGGGTCCAATGTTAACCAATGCAGCATTGAGCCGTGGTCTTCGACCGCCTACCGCGACGGTGTACAACGCCAGCACAGTTACCTCACATCCCATTGTCCCACTTTAGAGGTCAGGCTGCCGCCATTTCAGGGGCCCACATGGCTTCATTTTCAACTGCGTCACACATACCTAGGCCGAGACTCAACACACATACAGGCCACCTTTTGTGTATGAATGGTGTTCTGTGTAAACTGTGGGTAAGTACCTCTGAGTTGTTTGACTCTGTGCTCGCTGTTGTCCTTCATAGGCACCGTCCGCTGGGACATGTGAGGAGATGGCGCCATCCTCCGGTGTACCGACCGTTGGTGGACCTGTCGACAATGGAGGAGCGACATGTGATTATCACATACAGGCTTGACCGTGCCACAATCAAGGAACTGTGTACCCAGTTGGAGCCAGACTTGATGTCAGCAATCCGCCATCCCACAGGAATCCCCCCTCAAGTGCAGGTGCTGTCAGTAACCCATTTCCTTGCAAGTGGGTTATTTCAAACAACAGTGGCCTTGCATCAGGGATGTCCCAGCCTATGTTTTCCAACGTGTTGTCCAGAGTGTTGTCTGCCCTGCTGAAACACATGCGCAGCTACATCATTTTCCCTCAGGTGGAGGATTTGCCTACAGTGAAAGGTGATTTCTATGCCCTGGGACATATCCCCAACATCATAGGTGCCATTGATGGGACCCATGTTGCTTTGGTCCCCCCCCCACAGGAGTGAACAGGTGTACAGAAACAGGAAGAGTTATCATTCAATGAATGTACAGATGGTATGTTTGGCCGACCAGTACATCTCCCATGTGAATGCCATGTTCCCTGGCTCAGTGCATGATGCCTACATCCTGCGGAATAGCAGCATCCCTTATGTGATGGGTCAACTACAGAGGCACAATGTGTGGCTATTAGGTGAGCACCTGGGAGCAAGACAGTGGGAATGGTTGTCTGGGGATATCCCTACAGGTTAGTGCGTGTCTAACAGTTGTCCCTCGCCATTTGCAGGTGACTCTGGTTACCCCAACCTGTCATGGCTACTGACCCCAGTGAGGAATCCCAGGACAAGGGCAGAGGAACGCTACAATGAGGCCCATGGGCGAACTAGAAGGGTGATTGAGCGGACCTTCGGCCTCCTGAAGGCCAGGTTCCGGTGCCTTCATATGACAGGTGGATCCCTATTCTACTCACCAAAGAAGGTGTGCCAGATGATCATGGCCTGCTGTATGCTTCACAACTTGGCTTTGCGACGACAGGTGCCTTTTCTGCAGGAGGATGGTCCAGATTACGGTGTTGTGGCAGCTGTGGAGCCTGTGGACAGTGAAGACGAGGAAGCAGAGGAAGAAGACATGAACAACAGGGACTCAGTGATCCAGCAATATTTCCAGTGAGACACAGGTAAGAGTACAGACCTGCCTACTACATGTACTTTAACACTACTACCTCTCTACTGTCAGTCCTTTTCAACCAGTGTGTTGGCACTGAGTTGTCACTTTCCCTTACGATTTCACAGATGTGGGTCCCACTGTGTGACATCAGCTTAGATTCCTCATGGTCTAGAGCTGTGTGACATAGGTATGTTGACATTACAATTGTAAGAGCATTTTGTCACTGTAATTGCTAATACACTATTTCGAAATCACAGACAGACTCCAGATTGTTTTGTGCTTTAAGTGTGTTTATTTAAGTGCTCAATATTGGAGGGGGTAGTAAAATGGTAAGGGGTTATGGCGGAGGAATGTCCATTTCAGAGTCCAGTCTATTAGTCTCACAGGTGCATTGCCAATATGGGCATAGGAAGTGGAGCTGGGGCAGTTTAAGTATGGACAGGGTGACAAAGTGGGACAGTAGGATGACAATCAGGGTGGTCTCATTTCTTGGCGGGGGTCTTGGCATCGTGTTCTGTCTTTGTCCTGGGTCTCAGGGACCGTTTGCGGGGTGGTTCTCCCTCTGCAGGGGGTGGGGTGCTGGTGTGGTGGTCCTGTGGCTGGGCGTCCTGTCCACTACCGCCGGCGGAGGTGGTGGGCAGTTCATCGTCCATGCTAGTGTCAGGGGCCCCTTGTAGTGCCACAGTGTCCCTCCTGGTGTTCACGAGTTCCTTCAGCACCCCTACGATGGTGCCCAGGGTGGAGCTGATGGTTCTAAGTTCCTCCCTGAAGCACATATACTGTTCCTCCTGCAGGCGCTGGGTCTCCTGAAACTTGGCCAGTAACGTTGCCATCGTCTCCTGGGAGTGGTGGTAGGCTCCCATGATGGAGGAGAGGGCCTCGTGGAGAGTGGGTTCCCTTGGCCTGTCCGCCCCCTGTCGCACAGCAGCCCTCCCAGTTCCCCTGTGTTCCTGGGCCTCCGTCCCCTGGACCGTGTGTCCACTGCCACTGCCCCAGGTCCCTGTTGTTGTTGGGGTGGTGGGTTAGCCTGGGTTCCCTGTAGTGGTGGACACACTGCTGATTGACGTGTCCTGGGGACGGAGGTATGGGCCGCTGGGTGGGTGCTGTGCTGGTGTTTCCAGAGGGGGGAAGGTCTGCAGTGGCCTGTGACTGTGTCAGGGGAACCGACTGTCCAGAGGTCCCCGATGGGCCGGGCTGGTCATCTAGATCCAGTTGGACAGAGGTGCTGTCATCACTGTGGGCCTCTTCTGTTGGTGGTGTGGACATGTGTGGACCCTCCTGTCCGTTGACGTTGGGTAGGGGTGCTGCAGGGGTATAAAAGGATGGTTATTACATCTGTGTGTGCCATGGTGTGCAATGGGTGGGTGACCGTGTACCCCAGTGCTTGCATTCCTGTGTGGGACCTTGTGTAATGATGGTTTAGGGGGTTGTATGGGTATGTGCAGTGGGGATGCTTTGGTGATGGGTGTCCATGCTTTGTTGTTCCATGCAGGGCTTGGTGTTAGGATGTGTGGTTTGTGATGTAGGGACATTTGTGAGGAGTTAGAGTGATGGGGGTGAGGGTGAGGGTGGGGGTATGTGCTGGCATGCAGGTAGGGTGGGGGATGTAATAGTTAAGATTTGACTTACCAGAGTCCATTCCTCCACCTACTCCTGCGAGGCCCTCAGGATGCAGAATCGCCAAGACCTACTCCTCCCATGTTTTTAGTTGTGGGGGAGGAGGTGGGGGTCCGCCGCCAGTTCGCTGAACCGCCAGGTGGTGTCTTGAGACCACGGAACGCATCTTTCCCCGTGGGTCATTCCACCTCTTCCTGATGTCCTCCCGATTTCTTGGGTGCTGTCCCACTGCGTTGACCCTGTCCAGGATTCTTCGCCATAGCTCCATCTTCCTTGCAATGGAGGTGTGCTGCACCTGTGATCTGAATAGCTGTGGCTCTACCCGGACGATTTCCTCCACCATGACCCTGAGCTCCTCCTCCGAGAACCTGGGGTGTCTTTGCCGTGCCATGGGGTGGTGTAGGTGATGTGTGGGGTGTAGTGTGTGGTGATAAGTGTGCTGATATGTAGTGGTGTGTTGTGTGAGGTGCGTGGAAGTTCTGTGGGTGATGGTGTTGTGTGCCTGTGGATGCTGTTGTTCTTGCTGGTGCTGTCTCTCTCTGGCCTTTTTTCGTAATTTTTGGTCATAGGGGTTTGTGGGTGATGTGGGTGTGTGTTTTATATTGTAATGGGTGTGTGGGAGTGGTGTGTGTATGTGTATGTGTATCAGGTGTGTGTATTTTGAATTGTCCAATGTGGCTGTGTTTTGTAGATGTGTGTGAATTATGAGCGCGGAGGTGTGTACCGCCAATGGAATACCGCAGTTGAAAGACCGCCGCGTGGATTCGTGTGTCGTGATAGTGTGGGCGTATTTCTGTTGGCGTGACGGTGGAGGTTTTGTTTTCGCCAGTTCATCACTGACCTTTGGTGTGGCGGACTTGTGTGGGTGTCTGAATATTGGTGGATTCCGTGTTGTGGGTCATAATAGCTGTGGCGGAATTCCGCAGCCGCGGCGGTGTGTTGGCGGTCTTCTGCACGGCTGTAAGCGGCTTTTACCGCCAATGATGTAATGAGGGCCAAAGTCTCTCAGAAGACAGGGGTGAGGAAGAATGGCAAAGTATAGCAGAGTGGCTAGGAATGGCAGAGTGATAGCTTCGTAATGGCTCCGTAATGGCTGATTTCTCCTTAGGTCACGCCGTTATATCAAAGTTGTCGAACAAGTCTTTAATTTCCCATTGGGCAATATTTGGTGCATCGTTATCTCTGTCCAATAATCCGTCACACACCTTACTAGAATTTTCACCTAAGACAGTTCTCCTGCAGTTTATTGGCTCCTGTGATTGACGTCTTCAACGGGTGGAATGTCAGGTAAGAAAAGTTACTCTTGTCGCTCTAGTCAGTGGTTCCATTGTCTTCTCCTAGTCCAGGCGACCTTGAACCTGTTGCGAATTACTCTGTTGCATTCGACAAGAATGTCTCCTTGAGCAAGTCGGGTCTCATGAGAAAGAATTTACTACGGCTACACACATATCTCTAACTTCTGGAAAAGTACAGCTTCGTATCCTTCAGGAAAACAGCACATTGCATGTTAGAAAAACACAGTTAATATGAGACCAGGCAGCGAGGAACAGACCCTGACTAACTAAGGCCTAGTGATTAACTTAGCAAAACCTTAACACATAACTCTAATTAAGGTACGTTAATACAAAACCAAACATGAGTACATTATTAATTAATTATTAGACAGTTTCATAAATCATCCTATACATTGGTGGCCACTCCCCGTGGGCACATTTCAAACGCGTGCATTAGTACTACATTAACACATTTTCTATGTGGTTTCATTAGACATTATATTTCAAGCTTTTCACGTTAATATTGATTATAAAAGTCGCACTCCAACAGTATTGAGTAGGAAGCCAAGGGGAGGTAAGACTCCCTAATAATGCCAGGATACCACACCCTCCTTCTTATAAGGGCATCAACAGGCAATGGAAAGACAAAGAAACGTCTTGCATCACATAGTAGCAAACACACACTCAGAGCTAATCATCATACTCCACACTACCCTGTTTCAAAATCTAGGTTCATGCGCACCCAATTTTATAACGCACCTTGCGCAGAGAATGACACACATATTTCTGATCCACACTACTCCCAGACACCAGGTGACACATTCTACATTAGTCCTCTGTGCACCCCGATGTATCACAATGTCAGTGCCTTTGGGGCAAGAAAGTGGGTTATACATAAAATGTTCTAGATTTAGGGGCTTCACTACTGACAGAGGATGAGAGATGTCAAGGACTGGGCAAATGTAATTGGTCCTCGTGTTGTGTCATATGCGGGTGCAGAAAAGATCATTGTAAAATATATACTGCAAGGAGCCATCAATAATCATATATCTTCAAACACAACATTGCTGATGGTTTAAAAAATAATATATATATTTTTTTCCAAGACAAAAGAATGTGAGCAAATGCCAAACTGTGTCAGTAGCTTTTACCACCTGTTAGCCCGTTAGGTTGTGCACGAGCTGCATCCTAGTGAAAGAAACTGCAGTCCATGTGACTGCCAAGGGGATGATGGCATTGCCTCCAGTAGTGAACAGAGTGGTTTTAATCCAGTGACGAGTCAGTGTGCTTTAGAAGTTATAATTTAAGAGAAGGAGAAGCTGCAAGCCTGTACTTGGTAGTGTAAGAGCAGGAGTTTCTGCCCTCAAACCCAAATTCTGCCATCAGCAAAGAGCTGGTGGACAAAAGCTTACAGATGTAGGTAGTCAGAGAGGTGTTTTTCTACAGCTGCTGACTGGTAGTGTGATTTGTACATCAGAGGCAAGAACAGTTCAGTGAGTGAGTCAGTGGCGTAGTGGAAAATAGTGCCTCCCCTCGCAGAATGTGATGGAGGGGCCCTGAGTCTTCTATATCTCTCAGATATTCATTAGCCTTGGGGTGAATAGGGACTCTACCTCAGAGTGCCCACCACTCCTCCCCCACCCCGTTGGAGCTGTTGGGCCTGAGTTACACCCCTGGAGTGAATGTGTGCTTGAGTTTGTTAGTGCGTCTGACCTTTATAAGTAAACTAATAAGGGGACACGAATAGGTCGATGAACCTTTTGACTCGCAATTAAGATGTTCTTACCAAAGCTCCAGTACTTAATCAATAAAAAATAAACAATATCAATAAACAACAATCAATAACAGTAATAATCAATAGAGTCAGTAATTGTCACACACCATGACCTTTCATTCATGAATAACCACACCTTTTAGTAAAAGTTAGAATATTTATTTACCTATAATAACAATGCTAAGGTCATGTACATTAATCTCAAAATCAAATGAAACACATACAGAAAAAATACTGGCTGTCCAAAGCGGTGGAAGAAACGTAATCTAATCAAAGCTCGAACTACAACACATTCTAAGGTTACAGTGCAAATTAACAGCAAAGTCAACTGCTTCAAAAAAATTACATACATTCGAATTCAGCAGAGAAATTCATCAAGGATTATTCCCTATTAGCACAATTTTGTTAGTGAGGATCCTTAACTATCATCAGATTAGCATTAGCATGTTAAGCTTCATGCAAAACAATTTAGTAACACCAATTTGGAAAAACATCTAACTGTGGCTCTATCAAACAGTGCAGTTGGTACCTAGAAAGGAAAAGCAAATAGACACAATAGTCAAGAGTCTAATTCATAAAACCTATCCTCAGTGTGGATCAGCAAGCAGAGTCCGTCTTCATCCTCAGGACATCGGCTGATCAGCAAGGCATCAGGATTCAGCATCAAAATTCAGCAAATGCAAAGTCTTTAAGCAGTACAGTTAAGCATGTCTCTTGTCAAGACGCACCAGAAAATATTGACCTTTCGCTCAGCAAGAAAATGGGCAATGAACCTGTCTTCTCGCTGCGCAGTGTTATTAAATCAGAATTAGTAAAACTACTTCCCAAATCCACATTGGTCAATTAATCGCATGTTAACACTTTGTCCAATAAAACTAAAACCCCAAATCTATGAATTCTACTATTACTCCATTCACATGACATTGATTGGTTGTCCTGTAATGTCCTCATCATCGGGCTTGTCAGGTAACAATATTGTTGCAGCTTCCACTCCAGTCAGTATCTCCATTGTTCTCCTCCTGAGAAAGTCAGTCACACATGCATTACTCACAAAATTTTACATTAGCAAGAACAGCATCTTCTAGCATTCGGTTCTCATGAGAACCTTCAGTTATGAGCACATTTAAACAATGGAAAATGGAAAGTCACAGTTTAACTCTCTAGGACAGCCATTTATTAAACATTAAGAAATACAGTTTTTGACATGAGGCCTGGCAAGTAGGACAAGACCTTCTCTAAGTTAAGGCGTACAATTAATAACACTAGTACATAATGTGTAACATAATGTATAACCCTTAATATGACATATTACTACATCAGTCAAACATATATTCAACATTTCACAATGTTAGACTATTAATAAGTACACTTCATGAACATTGGCGGTCACTCATCGTAATCACATTTTCAAATGTGTGCATTATTTTTCTACGTTATTATTTTCTAGTGTTTTCTAATGAACACTCATTAATAATTTTTATTAAAACACCTGCGCTAACAAGCTCATGCACTGAAACAAATAGCAAGTCGGATTCACAGTGTAAGCATTAAGGACATGGTGGTTTACTTAGTAGGTGTGTCTGTGGCGTGCACATTCTTCCTCTGAGGTCCTGGCACTTTTGGCAGTTAAAGGCAGCATGTGGGCAGTTAAAGGCAGGAAATGGGTACCCCAAACACGGGTACCCATTTCATCGGCGTAAGAATGAATCTGGTGGATAGTACTGCTTCCCCCTGCGACAACAGTAAACCATCCATTCACTGGCGTGATGGACACCCCTTTAGCCCCCGCGGTGCGGGAGGGCCCCCAGCATTCTAAATCTAAAAAGTCCCCCTCCCTCTCGGCCTGTATATTATGTGTGTGCCTGTGTTTGAATTCGTTTCTAATGATGATCCATGTTTAGCAACTAGCAAACTGGCTACCGAGAAAAAATAATTTCTCTTTCGGGCAGAGCTTGGTGTGTACATGCTCCCTCATTGTGCCTTTCCGGGGGAGGTGAGGTTTTGCTACACCACTGCCTCGTCAGGTGCAGTTTGTATCTTCTAAATGTAAGGAGGTGTATAAACTCACAGTGCAAATGGCAAATGGTCTTGTTGATGGTTCGTAAAACACACTGGAAAGCAGAATTACTGTAGGCTTGTAAATGTTTCACAAAATGTTGTCAAAGTCAAGCGATTCAGCAGAGGCGTAGCTTCAAGGGAGTGTCACACCCCACTAAAATTGTATTCTCTAGCAAATAGTTGGGTACAATAGCTTTCAGGTGGGAATGGTGAAGTGTCTGTTGGTTTTCCCCTGGGATTTTCACACACTCACACACACAATCTCTCTCTCGTCCCTGTTTTGAAGACCTGAACGACATGTTGATTGGTTTGTTTGAGCACCCCCCCTCCAGTCTTAGGGACCAAGCTACACCCCTGTGATTCAGTAGTCTGCTCTGAACATCAAGAGTGTTAATATGATTGTTACCCTGAGGCCCACCCAATATGCATGGCATTAACGCCTGCCTTTATGAACGTTATGAGTTCACCACAGCCACCATTTGAAGTCCCCCACACCTGCAATTGGGCATTGTACTGAAGGTAACGTTGCTTAATGATGGAAAGATTGGTAATCAGAAAGCAGTGGGTATAAAGAAATGATGCAGGACACCGATGGCACCACTTTGATGATTCTCAATCTACTCATCACCTTTTCCAAGAACGCACCCCTTTTTCTCCATTAGCTGCCTATTTATTTGACTTGCAATATTGTTGTTGTGTCCCAATGTGGTTTTTATATTAGCTGTATTTGCATAATCTATTACCTCTGTGTTATATTCAGAAGGGAGACGAGGGAACTGTGCCACAAGATCATATAAAAAAAATCTATCTTCCTGTATTGACATCAATGTATAATCACTTGATCGGTGAAAATCATTGAATATACTCTTATCTCAGAGAACTCACTCAGTGCTTTATGTGATACATACCTACTGCGGTAAAGCCCAAAATAAAGATAGAGTGGCATTGTGTTTTCATTAAATGAAGCTGTGTTGGCTCTCACACAATCCTTAGACCATCTTTATCCTAACCTGAAAGTGTTGAAAGAGACAATGACGTCCTGGGTAGTGTCTCTGGCGGAGAACTCTTTAGAAGAGAAAGCTGCACATTGTCTATAAATCATAGAACATCAAGGCTAGGAAAGTTTACTACAAATACAACTCAACTTGGCCTACCTATTTATGTCACTCAACCAGAATCTAGGAATTACATCCATGTGGTCTTCCCTTATCATCTGATCATTTGGAATCTTGACTCGCAACCTTCTTTCTGCAAATCACTATTTTTGTTTTAAATGCCTCTGAGTCATGCTCAACGGCACAATTCAGTTTCCCCATCTGTGCTGCCCTGAAGGAGGTGTGCCATCTGAACGCAGAGTTCTAAATCACTCCACCCCAGTGAGATGTTTTTCAGCAGTGTGTTTCTAGACGCATTTGAGGAATATGTCAAAAAGAAGAATTTCAGTGAATCTCACAGCATAGAAGTTGCCACTGAGAGGTTGAATGACAGAACAAAGTGGCAACCCTATGATGAGAGTCATAGAGTAGATGATGTGACTGGTGCTTCCTTTGACACATTTTAGTTAGTTTCCGTTCATGAGAACCGATGTTTCAAAATGACAAGAACTCTTCACGGTACAAATAAATCTATTTTAATGCTTGAAAGTTCATATCTAAGTAACTCAGCATGGGTTTTATATTCCTTTAATTCAAACAAACATAAATCAGTATCCATTAGGCAGATGGGGAGAAGAAGGCTGCAAAAATCAAACCGGATTTTTTAATTATAAAAACTAGAGAGATGAGATTTCCAAAATATGGCATCGGTCAGTGTAGACTCTGAGGCTTGTTAAGGGTTATAAATTCATCCAGTTACATGGCTGATACCTGACAGATATCTTGAAGCTTGAATATTTGTGGCAAATAATCGAGTTCCGTACCACAGACTGGTTGCAGATACTCTAGACTAGAACTGGTAAACAGCTAAGAAATAGACAGGGCTTCTCATATTCTCATATTTCCTTAATTTTGTATCTTTGACTTGTCAAGATTTTTTTTTTTTTTTATATTGTAGGGGTGGGGGAGGTGGCCTGCAAGATGGCCGACTAGTTGCACTCTTCGCATTCTCCTCCGGCCCACTTATAATCCTGCACTAATCCTGGCTCTGCTCAGCCATCCAAATGCGAACTGGGTGCTCCTAATCTGCTAGTGTCATACTTTAGACCACTTGGCACTGAAGGGGCCACCTGAGCCCTGCGGAGCCTGCAAGGGGAACTGCATAGACCCTGCAGTGATGATGGTGAGGCGTGAGGAATTTGACCGCCCCTGTTCAGACAGCAGTTTGTGGTGCCAGTGCCTTTTGCAGAGCACGAGCCCCCGGGGTCTGCACGGTTTGATGCTGGGGTGGCGGCAGAGCTGAGAGCACACACCCTGTGGCCTGTACAGTGTTGGCTGCCCCACCCTGGTCAGTGGAGCAGGGAGTGGGACCTGTGCTGGCAGAAGAGGTGGGCCACAGACTGCAGCTCCTGCACCAATGCCGGAATAGTCATGGTCCCCAGGCCAGGCCTCCTTCCTTCCTACAGCAACTGCTGTATACCTACCTGCTGTGAGGACTGTCTGGCACGTGGGACAACCGTTGAGGGTGAGCTCCTGCAGGGTGGTCCAGTGGGTGCAGTCTGGAGAGCTGTGTCAGCCGTGGACAGCCTAACTCCAAGAAGACCCGGGCCTTAGAACACACGCACTGTGGCTTGCCTGATGCTGACTCACCCACCCATCTCGGTTGAGCTGGGAATGGACCTTCCCCAACGAGAGAGCTGCGCCTCGGGCCTCAGCTTTGATGCAGCAACGGGGATCCCTGTGGTCCCTGAGCCAGGCCTTCTCCTCCCTCCCTCCCACATCTACTGAGTGCCTGCCTACTGTCAGGCACCTTAAAACTCCTCAAACGCGATCTGAGCCTCTGAGGGACCATCTGGCTGGCGCATGCCAGTGTGCCGCGTCGGCCTCGGGCAGCCTGCCTGTGCTGATCGGCGCTGTGGAGAGCACCTGCCGGGGATTCCGGGACATCTCCTGAAGGCCTACTTGACTGGTGAGTGTTGACAGGCCTATGACACCAGGGCCCACCAGAAGTATACTTGTGAAGGGTCCCTGTGTTAGACACTTCTTTCCTACTGGAACAACTGCCCCCACCCACGGGGCGTTCTATCTCCTTTATTATTGCAAGCACTAAGAGCACTATATTTTGAGACCTCATAAGACTGTGAACCCAACCTGCCGCCCCACCACCCTAATGAAGTGTCACACTGCTGCATCATTTGCACTACTTCCCTCTGGACTGTTAATAACCCATTTGGCATGCCTGAATGCAGCTTACCCAGGCACTGGGGTACTAGAATTGCAGGGAAAGGGAAGCGTGAACCCTTGAACGGCACAGAGACCAACTCAATGATGTTATGTATTTAGTCTGTGGAGTGTGAATCCTCCCCCTGGCCTTGCAGAGTGCTGTTCTGCTGCTCTTTCCTGTGGTGACACACCCAGAGGCATTAGGACCACCCTATTGTTTGCTGGGAACTGCTCAAGGACATCAGGGACTGAACCCCCCCCAGGGCTATGCAAATTCTTGGTCTCCTTGTATAGTATCTCCTCCCTGTGGTGGGATACTCCATCAGGATCCTCCCCAGGCGGAGATAAGACCCTCTGTTGCCCCCCCACCACTGAAACTTTGCTAAAAATAAGGAAACCAAAACCCCTCGACAGGGGAAAATGGATCATTACACTATGACGTTAGCGTCACAAGGAGATCTAGAAGAACACGTGTCTCCCATGCCAGACAATGCCATGCTCCTGCTGGCAATTCAGTCCTCCCGAGAAGCGCTGGAGGGACGAATTGGGGAGGTACGATCGGAGATCAACCTGCTCAGAGAAGACCCTCTCAATGTTTCGAACATAGAATATCTGAGGTGGAGGATGCCATCCAGGGCCTCAGAGAGGAAGTGAAAGAACTCAGCAATACTATGAAGGAAATGGTCTGGAGAGTTGATGATGCAGAAAATTGTGCACGAGGAACAACTTGTGCTTTGTGGGTTTTCCAGAGGGAATCGAGGTATCCAATATGGGGTCATTTCTGGAGGGCTGTCTGAAAGAAACTCTCCCTCCAGACCAGATGTCAACCTGTTTTTTCATAGAACGTGCCCACAGTGCCTTGGCTGCTAACCCCCACCCTCTACAGGAGAACCAGCATGACCGGTGATGGCCCGATTTCTGAACTTCCATGATAGAGACATGATACTGCAGAAGGTGCGTTGTATGGGAGAGATCTGATATGATGACTCCAAGATAATGATATTACCCGACTATTCCAAGGAGGTCCAGAGGCACACCTTTGACTCTGTGAAAATGAAGTTGCGAGCCCTTCAACTGCAGTATTTGCTGTTGTTTCTGGCAAATCTTAAGGTTCTCTACAACAGCAAGTCCTTTTTCTTCCAGTCTCCAGAGAAGGCTTGGACTTGGATTGAGGAGCAGCCACCGTGGAGGACTGAGAAGGTGGGTCATGCAAATCCTCTAACAATATTGGCGTGGGAAGCACGACTCAAGACATGCGCCGCAAGGAGAAGGAGCAACAGCAGCACTTCTAACAGGAGACATAATGGATCACTGGTACTGGGGAAAAAACAAGAACAATGCCTCAAACCCTCCTCTGACACAGGAAGTGAGCTAACCCTGTCCTTTAACCAGCCGACACACCCTCCATTGTGAAAGCCTGCTACACCAGAACTGTCTGAGAGATATCAGTTGTCAGATTCAGATGGGGAACACCCCTTAATGGTGGACATTGCGGACTTGTAGCAGGATTCTGTGGATCAGGTTTCCCTGAGACCTGAAGGGAAATGGTATAACATGTCTACTGCGGCTTGTTCCAAATACTGGGCCAGGCGTCACTCTCACCTTCTAACTGGAAGTGTAAGTGTTTCTCTTTTATTTCCTTTTCTTTCCTTTTCTCTTTTCTTTTGTTCAAGTGTTAGTTGGGTTCTTTGCAAGTTTTTACTCTTGGGTTTCTGGATCCAGGAGGGTGAAGGGCTACAGACCTCTCATATCTTCTTCATGTCCAATTTGGATCAGGCAATTTCATTCCGAATCATGGCGGGGTGGCGGGAGGTGGGGTGAGTGGTGGGAGGGGCTGGATGGGGGTTTGGTTTATCTATTATCTATGTATATCTTGTATTGTTTGCACTAGCAGAGATGGACATACAAGGATACTGACACACAGCACCGCGCACACAGATTTAGTGGCACTGTACACACTCCACAAGCGATGGCACACCCTAGACAGATAATGGAATCTTCCCTCACAGTACTGACTTGAAATGTTAATGGTCTGGGGAACACAATTAAAAGAGGGCTGGTCACAAAGTACCTTAAACGGATACAAGTGAATGTGATCCTCCTTCAAGAAACACATTTGCAGGGAACACATTGCAAGTTTTCTGGGTAATGGTGCATATACACAATGGCTTATGCAGGTTTTACCTCAGGGTCCCAGGGGTGTGGCAGTCCTAGCAAAGAGTAACTCTCCCTTTCTAGTATCCAAAATCTGGACTGACCCTAGCAGTAGATGTGTGGGAGTACAGGTGTTCCGGGGAAGAACTGAAATGACCCTGATAAGTGTATATGCTTCACCCGGACTGCAAACGCTGACACTGGCTAAGATCAAAGATATAATTTGGAATCCACCTCAGTGCTGCACGTGGTGGGGGTGACTTTAATGATGTCATGAATGTGACTCAGGTCTGTTTGGCCCCAATCAGCACCCCATCAGGTGACCGCACTTGCACAATTCGTGGCCCATAAGGATTTGAAAGATAAATTGCGTACTCTACATCCCTCAGTCAGGGCATATTCCTACTTCTCAGGCTCCCACAGGGTCTACTCTAGATTTGATTACGTCCTCGTACCAAAGGGTGAAGTGAGTGAGATTACTTGGGCTGAATATCTGGCATGGGGGCTTACATTTACCCTTATTGGTTCACCTGGGTACATTCAGAGGTGGGAACACCACTGGGTGGAAACTAAACACATGGGAGCTAAAAGATCAGGCAGTGGCTTAGGACCTATGGGTAGACTCAGTCACTTCTAAGATAACACTATGGGAGGCATATAAGACAGTGCTTCGAGAAAGAGTGCAAAACCTCATCACCCAAAAGAAAAGACAGGAACGAGTGGAACTTGAGGACCTGGAACACCAAATCCTGGAGCTTGAAGGGAATCTGGACTGGGCCACGCATCCCCTGCTTTCACTGCAGATAACAACATGACAGGCAGAGTACAGACACTTAGAGCAAGAGAAAGTGAAGCAACAGATTATGGCCTCACTACACCGCTTGAATGAAACTGGTGACAAGGCAGGCAAACTCCCGGCTTGGATAGGACACAGGGAACAAGAGGCCTGGTGGGTACATAGCATTGCTGATCAGACGGGAAACATTTGTGACACTGATGCCCAGATGGTCCATGAATTCGCCTGATACTATGCAGAGCTTTATGCAGTGAAACCACTGCGTGATTCCTTTGAGATTGCAACCTATCTGGCTAGGATCCACACCCCCACCTTGGGAGCTGAAGAGAGAGGCTCTAGAGGAAGAGCTGAGCCCGGTCCTTACGGCCATCGCCAAACTGAACTCAGTGAAGACACCAGGCCCTAGTGGCATCCCGGCCAAATTCTACAAGTGCTACGTTAACATGCTGGGTCCACACCTATTGGTCCTATTCCACAAGGTGAAGGAAAAGGGGGAATTCCCCCCTGACCTCGAGGGCACCAATATTATAGTGATCGCAAAAGAAGGGAATCCTAGAGACCAGTGTGATTCCCATCACCCAATTTCCCTTCTAAATGTGGAAACTAACATCCTGTCCACAATTTTGGCCAAACGTCTCCTGCAAGTCATCTTTCCGCTAATACACTGTGACCAATCGGGATTTATGCCGGGCAGATCCACTAGACTCTGTATGAGATGTATTCACAACTGGCTGATGACAGTTCAGTCCTGGCGGGCACTGCATGTCTGTAAATCTTTAGATGCAGAAAAGACGTTCAACTCTGTTCACTGGTCCTTTCTGGAGCAGATATTGTTAAAATTTGGATTCGGACCCAACATTTGGGACTCATAGCAGTACTTTATTGTAACCCAACAGCAATGGTTTGGGTGAATGGCACGGTTTCCACTGATATCCCCATGGTAGAAGAACCAGACAGGGTTGTCCCTTTTCCCTCCTTTTATTTCCCTTCATGATTGAGTCCCTAGTATGTGAGATATGGCCCCCTCTGGATATCAGAGGTTTCTGAGTGTCACCTGCAGACACAATGGAAGAGAAGCTCTCTCTGTATGAAGATGATATGCTCCTATACATCACAACACTGGAGAATGCCATCCCAGGCTGTTTCAAGCGCTGGGGTACTACAGGGCTCACTCAGGGTACAAAATTAACTGGAGCAAATCAATACTATATACCCCACAGAGTACGCTAGACACCCTTGATCTGCCCCGGGGTCTCTATTTGGCAGTGTAGAGGTTCACCTACCTGGGCATCTTTAAGACTGCCCAGAAGGCACTGTGCCATTCAGAAACTCAGAAGACGGCTGAGCAATTTTCAGGCTAATGTTGATAGGTGGAGGGGACTTTCTCTCACACTGATAGGCCTTGCTGCCCTTTTTAAAATGATCTTGCTCCCTAAGTTACTCTAAATCCTCCAAAACACCTGCTACCCTATCCCTCCATCGTCATTCTCTTAGATCAACAAGGCCTTGAGGACCTTACTTTGGAACGGACGCCACCTGAGGATATCACTCCGAACACTCCAGCGTTCTCAATATAATAGCGGACTAGCGCTCCCTGATTTTAAGGCTCACTAATGGGCAGCCCACCTGATCAATTTTAATGATTGGATCTATGCCCCACAAGATCACCCCACATTCTGGGCCTCATTATGACCGCATTGGTGGTGGTCAGACCGCCACATTATGACCGTGGCGAAAGTGCCATGGTCGAACTGCCATCACAGCCAGTTTCCCTCCACAGGAGGGGCTGGCGGTGCCGGCGGTCCTAATCTGCCAGGGCAGCGCTGCATGCAGCCCTGCCCTGGGGATTATGACCCCTCTCTCCGCCAGCTTTTACAAGGCGCTAGCACCCTACACTGCCACTTGGCATGGGCAGTGCTGGGCCCCCATGGACAGCCTGTTGCGCTTTTCACTGTCTGCTATGCACCCTACGCACCGCAACATTACTGCTGGCTCCATTATGAGCTGGGTCAATGTTGTAGAATGTCCCCCGCTGACCCAGCAGGGAACTTGTAATGGGGCCTGTTGGAAGGTGGCAACTTGACTGGCTTTTCCACCCGCCAAACTCAAAATTACCCCCTCTGACTGGAACGCATAGATCTGAAAACACAATCAGCTCTCCATTACTTATATGATGGGAAGGGCTCCAATAGTCTAGCACTGGTGACACAGGTGGCTCTGACGGCCTTGGATTGGGTGACAAAGACACTGGGTTGGGCTCACTAGATTACAAGGGAGACCCCTTATGGATTGGGACATGGCTGAAGGAAATCGAAAAACTCTGCGGTTTTAAGTTGTGGGACACTATAGGCATTTTAAAAATCGGTGATATCCTTGACGGGGGAAATATCATGTCCTTTTCCACTGCAAAGGTGAACTATAATCTTCATCTGTTCCAAATTCTTCAGTATGCACAGTTCCATCATGCATGGCAAGCAGAGA
This sequence comes from Pleurodeles waltl, assembly GCF_031143425.1. Classification (NCBI taxonomy): domain Eukaryota; kingdom Metazoa; phylum Chordata; class Amphibia; order Caudata; family Salamandridae; genus Pleurodeles; species Pleurodeles waltl. The sequence goes on along the minus strand of NC_090440.1, from coordinate 1,135,315,461 downwards.
AATTACATGAGATGGAAATCCCAGGATGTGCCCCGCTGGAAGGTCGCCTGCTAATGGAGGACATGGGTGGTAAGGCAATAGCCCAGACATACTGATCTATTAACAAAAATATGCCGGACTGCCTATCCAAGTTGCAACAGAGCTGGGAACATGATCTGGGTGAGCTGGAGGACATCGACTGGGAGGCTGCCTTGATGCATCCTTGTGCGGTTGCTATTACGGCTCAACTCAGCCTTATACAATTCAAAATCCTCCCTAGGGTTTATTTTGATCCCATCAGACTATTCAAGATGGGCAAAGCTCCTTCCCCAAGCAGTCCTCTCTGTACCAAGACATAGGATCCTTCTTACACGCATTATGGGAATGTCCCGACACACAGACCTACTGGACCAGAATCACACACGATCTCTCCCGAATACTCAAGGTTCAGATCCCGCTTGATCCCAAATTTGTCCTGTTAAGCATCCCATACGATGTTGACCTCCCCAATACAAACTCCTGTTTGGTGCATTGGGTCTGGCGGTGGCCAAAAGGGATATTGCAAGACACTGGGATGCACATGTGATTCCCTTCATAGCTAAGTGGAGGAACGGAATGGACCTCTCTATGGCGACCTGTCGGAGTGGGGGGTACCCCTGAAAGTTTTACAAGGTCTGGGGCTGGTGATGGGCCTTTTATGGACTGGAAACCACTGGGGCTAATTCAGGATGGAGGACTGACAATATCTCCGGGTCAGTTTCGGGAAGAGGGGAAATAAAGACCATGGCTGTCATTGCATTGTCCCACACATATTCGTTGTTCCAGAAACTAGATGCCTGGATGAAATGCCAACGGTGCGCTGCATTCGCTGTGTTGCTGTATCAGAAAAGTGCCGACATTGGCGCCTGTTGCGCTGGACTATCCATCTGTCAATGTTATGTTGAAAATAAAAATATTTTTTTAAAAGAAAGGCAATTTTCAGGGATCCCCTTGGCCCTCTGTCTTACAACTCATAAAATGTGACTTGACACACCCCACTGTAATTAGTCAAAGACGTAGATACACCCTGAACCTTAAAAGCATGGAAATAAGCTATTCCTTTCCATAGGAAAAGCATTCATAATTAGCAGTGACAACAAAAAGTCTGTTATGCAGAACCTGTGTGTAAGAGGGATGGGTCACTTGGGTAAACTCTGACCTAGTTCCCCGTCAACAGAATCAACATTTTTTTTATCCGTTTTTTTTAAAATTTCCAACATCACCAGAAGTGAACCGCAAATTATTTCTAGAACAGCAACGTTGACAATTGTTGTCAAGTTATGGGTGGTTGCGTAGTTGAAAGAAATTGCAAGTCTCAGCAATTTAGCTAAAAATTTTGTTAGGTTTCCATTCTTGCCTTCAGCGTTTGTGAAGTAGGCCAAAGTGCAAGTAAAACAAATTGTAGGAGTATACATTTCTAATTACCAGGAATTTTGATGCCAAGATGTATCACTGTTTTGAAGCGTATTTCATATTATAAATTAAACTTCTGCTTCTCTTCAGTGTTCAAACAAACCTACAGTATTACCCTGAAGGCTCATTGGCTGTGAGCCAATATTGATTAAAGCAGTTTGTTTTCAGTATTTACTAAGGCTCGGATCAAACTCAGATTGCGAACAAAATAGCAATCATTTTCCTAAAATGTTTGGAAAGGTTTTGACGAGCTTCAAGAAAATCGATCCCATAAGGAAGGGTAAGTGGGCTTGCATGTGAAAATATAAAAACATCAAAGGTTTCTGATGGCAAACCTGGGAAATTTTCTGAATTCCCAAAAGCGACTATATGGTTGAAAACCAAAACAAACATCTAGAGCCATATGTACGAACACTTTTTCCCATAGACACAGAATGGGTAAAAACCTTTGCTAAATCTGGCCCCTAGTTTCCTAGACCTTGCCCAATCAAGAATTACCAATTAGATTCACCCACTTCACCCCAGTTTCTCCAGCAGTCGTGGACTGGTTTGTTGGACTTTGGAAACATTTCACAACAGTCCCCAAATGGCTGCTAGGCTCTGCCAAATTCTCGGCTTTTAGAGTCATCTGCTAATACAGCCTACCTCTATCCTGTGGGCACATCACCCTTATTCTTGATGGAGTGAGCACCTCCCCCCAGGTTATTATGGACACTCTTTCCAGTCCTGTACTTTGTGTGATAGCCTAATGCATTATGGGTGTTGTGGTCTTGTCATACTTTCATTCAACTAATTAGAAAAACACATACAAAATCAGAGATTTTTAGGTGAAATAGTTAGGACTGGAGGCCGTGTCTGAGTTAAACTGATGTGATGTGGTCACCCTAACACTTAGATTAGATATGACAGCCCTGAAATCCTTTGAAATCCTTTTCTCTAGTGCTTCAAGATGAATTAAGTCATATAGGTTGTTACCACTTAATTTCAAGATAGAATACACTGTTTGCTTTTCTTGAGTTTTTGAGTGCTTAACTCTCCCAATCATTCGACTGCAATTTGTTTTACATGCAGGCACAGGAGGGAAGCAGAGGCCACCTGTGCAGTGCCCATCTGGGCATTACTGTCCCCCTGGGACCAAACAGCCCAAGCAGTACAGGTGCCCCCCTGGAACCTGGAGTGACCGCACAATGCTGGCAGCGGAGACAGAGTGCTACCCCTGTCCCTCAGGTTGGTACTGTGTAGGAGGAGCTGAAGTCCCCTCTGGAAGATGCAGCGCTGGACATTATTGCCCAGAAGGTAAGCAAAATCTTAATGGCAGTCAAAGAATGGCTAAGGGAAAATGGATGCCACTAGTATGCTTCTGTACTTTCGATTTGGATATGTGATCTTTAGATATGTGTGCCAATGTGAGACCTTTGCCACTATCTATCTAAGAACAAAATAGCAAATGTCAAACTTTTTTATTGTTCCAGGTCCAGTCTTGGGTGAGATATTTAGGGGCATATTTATACTCTGTTTGCGCCGGAATTGCGTCGTTTTTTTTGACGCAATTCCGACGCAAAACTAACTCCATATTTATACTTTGGCGTTAGACGTGTCTAGCGCCAAAGTCCATGGAGTTTGCGTAATTTTTTGGCGTGGACACCCATTTGCGTTAATGATATGCAAGGTAGGCGTTCCCGTCTAAGAAATTGACTCCGAGGCATGTGCGCCGTATTTACACTCCCCGACAAAAATCACGCCCGGGAGTGGGCGGGTCAAAAAAAATGACATCCAGCCGCTTTTGCGTGTTTTTTTAGCGCCTGGTCAGGGCAGGCGTTAAGGGACCTGTGGGCTCGGAAGGAGCCCAGAGGTGCCCTCCCATGCCCCCAGGGACCCCCCCTGTCACCCTTGCCCACCCCAGGAGGACGCCTAAGGATGGAGGGACCCATCCCAGGGAACATAAGGTAAGTTCAGGTAAGTAATTTATTTTATTTTTTTGTGGCATAGGGGGGCCTGATTTGTGCCCCCCTACATGCCACTATGCCCAATGACCATGCCCAGGGGACAGAAGTCCCCTGGGCATGGCCATTGGGCAAGGGGGCATGACTCCTGTCTTTGCTAAGACAGGAGTCATTTCAATGGGGGTTGGGAGTAAAAAAAAATGGCGCAAATCGAGTTGAGGCGATATTTTTGCCTCAGCCTGACTTACTCCATTTTTTGGCGCCCAAGCTCCATATTCCCCTACGCCGGCGCTGCCTGGTGTACGTCATTTTTTTTTACGCACACCAGGCAGCGCCGGCGGCTAACGCCGGCTAACGTCATTGAATAAATACGGCGCCCGCATGGCGCTTCAGAATGGCGTTAGCCGGCGTTAGATTTTTTGACGCACAACTGCGTTGGTGCAGTTGTGCGTCGAAAAGTATAAATATGGCCCTTAATTTTTAGGAAGCAAAAATAGCTTATGACGAAAAAAGCCTGAGTGAATAGAGCCTTTCCTAGTCTGTTCACAAAGGAGAATACAATCACTTGCACATTCATTGCTAATACGAACGTTTAATTAATCTTTGGACCCAGCAACCTCTTATGACATAGTACTGAATCTTAAAAACTTCTTATGAAGATACTTCTCTGAATAATCCTGTTTATACACCTTCCGAGATGGACCTTGTTAGACTTTTCATCCTTGGCGTGGTCTCCCCTAAATTTTTGCCTGTTTCCCAGGTTGTTGATGTGTTCTGGACTCTTTTTTTGCTGTTTTTGTTACTCTGGGCACTTTACCACTGCTATCCAGTGCTAAAGTGCAAGTGCTCCCGTATAAAATGTGTATGTAATTGGCTTTCAATGATTGGCATATTTGATTTACTGGTAAATCCCTAGTACAGTGCACAAGAGGTGGGCAGGGCCTATAATCCAAATGCTACTAGTGGGCCTGCAGCACTGGTTGTGCCACCCACATTAGTAGCCCTGTAAACATGGCTCAGACCTGCCACTGCAGTGTCTGTGTGTGCAGATTTTAACTGCCTATTCGACTTGGCAACTACCCACTTGCCAGGCCCAAACCTTCCCTTTTCTTACTTGTAAGACACCCCTAAGGTAGGCCCTAGGTAGCGCCATGGGCAGGGTGGAGTGTATGTTTAAGATAGGACATATACTAATGTGTTTTATATGTCCTGACAGTGAAATACTGCCAATTTCGGTTTTCACTGTTGCAAGGCCTATCTCTCTAATAGGTTAACATGGGGGCTGCCTTTGAAAATGATTAAAGTGTAGATTCCCTTTGGGAGCAGATAGGCATGTGGAGTTTGGGGTCTCTGAGTTCACAATTTAAAAATACACCTTTTAGTAAAGTTAGTTTTGAGATTGTTTGTTTGAAAATGCCACTTTTAGAAAGCGGGCATTTTCTTGCTTAAACCATTCTGTGACTCTGCCTGTTTGTGGATTCCCTGTTTGGGTCAGTTTGACAGTTGGGCTGTTTGCACCTCTCTCTAGACAGTGACACAAAGGGAGCTGGAGTGTAGCCTGCATATCCTGATAAGCCATCTGTGCTAGGAGGGAGGTGAGGAGAGGTCACTTACATCTGAAAGGGCTGTGCCTGCCCTCACACAATGCAGTCTCCAACCCACTAGTGTATTGTATTGTATTGTAATCGTATTTATATAGCGCTTACTACCCCTGACGAGGCGTCGAAGCGCTTTTCGGTGAGTAGCACGCTACTCTGGAACCCAACAAGAATTAGTGATGGATTAGTATTGGGAAATAATGAGTACAGTTTTAGTATTATTATGAGTTAATTTGAGCCGCGGATATGAGAGTTTGTTAGTTAGATTGACTGGAGTAATGGAGGGGTGGAGGAGGAAAGAAATCCAGAAGTGTTAATTGGGAGTATATCCTTAATTTACTCAACCCAAAGGCTTGGGATTAGTAAAGGGGGTTGGAGAAGGGAAGAGTATGTGGAAGGGTTAGGGAGAGCATAGTAGCAGGGTGAGATAAATGCAGGAGAATTTAGTAGGGTTGTGTGGGAGGTCAAGGTAGTAGAGTGAGGTTTGGTGAGTTAGATGTGGAAGCGGAGGGAATAGCTTAGGCAGAGTTATTTAGGAGATGAAAGTAGTAGAAAGGATTTGGGATGAGTCAGAGTGAGAATGGAGGATAGTTTGATAGAGACATGACATATGATGATGGGTAGATAAGTGTGATAAGATGAGAGCAGGAATTCATAGATATCTAGTATAAACAACCCACCCAGGAGTCATGCAATGACCCACGAACATGCCAAGCACAGAAACAACATATACATATATATATATATATATATATATATATATATATATATATATATATATACATACACACACACATGAATACACACACATATGCACATAAAATACATAATTAGAACCATGGGTAAAATATACTTAGTCAAACAGGTTTAAAGAGTGTGTGTGTATTTTATTTTTATGACATAGTAGCGATACATATTTTCTAAAGAAACTATAAATACCTAGAAATATACACATAATTTGAAATAAATATTTATCAACATAGGCATATGCAGTTCATAGTTGTTTGAATATGGTGGTTATGAAGGAAAGAGCCAACTCTTGAGTAGTTTTCTGAAGACAAGAAAGTTATCTGTAGCTCTTATAGTTGGGGGTAATGAATTAAGAGTCCTGGGGCAGTCTGTTGCACTGTTAGAGGTAAATTTACGATTGCACAGTCCTGATTTGAGAGTTTTAGTAATACACTCCCATACTGGAATGCAGGAAAGGAATTTGAGGACAATAGGCAAAGTCTTTATTTAGCCAGTGACAAGAAGTGACTCACACACTAGTAAGAAGTGGCATTGTAGTTAGGTTTAACTTACCAGGCATAAAACTGCAGTCAGTGGCACAGCGTGGTCAGTAATTTTGGAAGGGTTTGCGCTTCAGATTTCCCAACAATCACGCTGGCACATAATGTTAAAATACATTGTAGACAAGCAGTGCACATGAGTGGGTCAGAGGGGCAGCGGAAAGGGAGTTGAATGCATATTTGTAGGGGTCATAAGTGAAAGAAAGCACATTATTTAGTGAAACATCCAATATTTTTGAAGTGTCTGCGTTTTTGTCTGTGTGTAAAAAACCCTGCTGAAATCCGACAGACACCTCACTATACCCGACTGAAAGCATCTGCACTCAACTATTTTTCAGAAAATGTATTTATTATGGGGGTGTAACACCCCAAACACCCTCCTCAACTCAACTGAAGTTACGCCCCTGACTGCAATGTGCAAAGGGAAGGAGAAGGGAAAATAAATCAGAGATGGCCCAGTCTTAACTTGCATAAAGGGCTGTAGCGCCATGGCATCTGTCCTACGGCGTGCGGACCAAGGTGTTTCACTTCATTGGAGTGATGGCAGTGGCATGATGGGTTGGCATGTGGCAGGGCCAAGTCCTACATTGCTTTCGGTCTTATCTTACAGTACCTTGGAGTTGTGCCATAGTACTGTAATATACTACAGGTAGGGAGGGGGTGCGAGGGATACTGGGGCGTATCCCATGGTGCATTGACAAGGATCTAAAGTTCTATAGGGGGTGAAGATATTGGGGTCATCGGTGCTCTTGTCTTAGCTTACAATAGGCACTGCAGTGCCATGTGCTGTACTGACCGGGTGCTGTGGCTGCATAATGCTGTGTAGGGGTGATTGTGGGCAGCGCTGCAGGGGGCAGTGCCACGATTTTACTTTGTGTCAACCTCTGTAACGCCATGGCACCTTGGCTCTGGCCCATGCCGACCAAGCCTTGCCGCTGCAGGTTCAGCAGGTGCTGTTGTTGTAGTTGTTGCATTTGACGCAGCTGCTGCTGGAAGGGCAGCTGCTTGTTCCCCAAGGACTGCTCTTTGACCTGCTGCAGATGGGCAGTTGTAAGGGAGACCTCTGTCTTAATCCAGCTGGAATACGTCACCTAACCAGTTCTCCTGCAGAAACTAGAATATGCAGAATAGCTAAAATTGCATATTCACGGCTTCAAATGCTTCAGATGAACTTTTATTGATTAAGCCTCCTGTGCTGTGAATGAAGCTGCACAGACAGCTAAAGAATCCTTCATGCCAGGGGGCCTGCTTCCTGAATGAAATGTGCTGGGCCCGAGGAGAGGACAGTTAGCAACTCGGGTGCTTACCCACCAGCTGACTCTGGACTAATGCACTAGTATGCCCCTTGTGGTCACATTTGACAGGATGCCCTGGTTCACCTGTGGCACCTCTAATGCCGGATCCTCCGTCTTCTTGGTCCGCCTGCCTGTTGACTGTGCAGTGCTGTGGTAGACCAGAACACTGCCCGAACGCCCCCAGCCTGATCAGCACTACAAGCAAGCTACCTGCAGCGCGGTGATTGTGTGGACCTATGAACATGGGGAGGGGCGTCCCGAAACAGGAAAAATTGCAGTTTGAGAGGGTGAGTGAGGTTTGATGGCACTGGTATCCCAGTCTGAGTATAGGGTGGAGCCCCCGGCCACCAACACACAAGACATTTAGCTGGGACAGATACCATCATGGTGGAACTCCGCTCCAGGTTCGTGCCATTGTTGCCTGATTTGACGCCCTGGCTGGCAAGTTAGATAAGATGAGGGACTGCCTGGACAGGTACAGCGCTAAAGCTGAACGGCACAAGGTACACGTATTTGCGCTAGAAGATTCCTCCGCCATGACCCACAAGCTATTAGAAAAATTGTAATAAACTCAAGTCAGTTGTCATTAAAAAAACAAAGACCTAGAGGCGAGGTCCTGTAGAAACAACATTCACATTTTGGAAATACCTGAATTTACAGATAACGACAGGATTGACCTCTTTGTGGAGCACCTCCTGACTGAGCTATATGACCACCAGAAGTTCACCCACACATTTGCTGTCAAAAGAGCACAAAGGTCCCTTGGACCTTGGCCTATCCCTGGAAGCCCCCTGTGCCTGATAATTGCACGGTTGCCAAATTTCCGAGACCGCGACACTGTGCTAAGGCTGGCTCGGGAGCAGGGCCAGATATGTTATCAGGGGGCAAAGCTAATTTTTTCTGGACTTCACCCTGGTGGTTCAGGAGGCGAGCCATAAATTCACAGAGGTCAAGGAAATGCTAAGGAAGTTTGGCCTAAAATACGGTATGCAATATCACATACGTTTAAAAGTAGAGGTTGATGGCCCACTTCCTTGAAATCCCAACGGACACCAAGGCGTTCTGCCAGAAACACACCAAGGAGCATCGGAGCCCTCCTCTCTGGACCTGCATGCCGCTAGCAGCTCAGAACTCTTCACACATGACTGATTGACACACTTATTGGCCCACTGTTCTCCAGGCGCTTCACCATCGCTGTTCCATGACTGGCCTGCCTTTATCTGGTGGCAACTGTGTAAACAAGATTTTTGACAACATGCCTTAATCTATTTATCGACCCTCGCATGTTATGCATCAGTGGGGACCTGCAGCTTAGCATTGCTCAACCCCCCACGGTCTACACCACCTGTTTGAGTGGTTTATAAGTTATTGCTCTGATTGTCTGCCTGACTGTTGTGAGGGAAGGGATTCACTGGGCTAGGGCAAGGAGGGGGTGGGGGGTGTACTAGAGATGGTGTGTTTCAACTGGTTCAGCATGCATTACACTAGTTCGCTCACTACACACTTAGGCTCCTTAGGGTATGACAAGTGATGCACACTACAGGCACCTAGATATCTCCCTGATTTCTTGGAACGTCTGGGGAATTCACCCAAGCAAGGGTGAATAAATACACGAATATCTTTCACAGTAATGTCAGGATTGCCTTCCTGCAGGAGAAGCACTTCTCCCCAAAGATCTTTCTGACTACAGCACCTACTCACTGGAAGTATGCATCCTGATAAGTAGGTCAGTTCCCTTTACCCCTGGTGCCACATTTTCGGTTGAGGGACACTATGTGGCAGTATCAGGGTTCCTAGCAGGCCAGAGTGTATTGCTACTTAATGTCGATGACCCGGAATTTTCTCCAAAAAGGGCTCTCCCTACGGGGCTGGGCGGACGCCGATCACATTCTAGGGGAAAACTTTAACATAGCAGTGAACCCACATTTAGATTCCCCAGTGCAAACCCCCTGCAGTAAACAACAAGCTCTGCAAGTCGTTTGCGAAATATGCAACACTTCCTTTGGGATGCCTGGCAACATCTTCATGCAGACTCTCAGGGCTACCACTTTCTACTGAGCTCCTCACAATACCTGGACGTGCTTCAAGTATTGGCTTTTGTCCCTCTTAACTCTCTCCTGGCTGGAGTCTGCGGTCCACTTACCCTGTATGCTCTGACCATTCCCTGGTGCAGCTGTCCCTGGGGCTCCCACTGGGCATCTGCCCTGAACACAGTTGGCGGTTTACATATGGTGCACTCTTAAGATGATGCATTCCTTGAGGAACACAGGACTGCTATTGTGACATATTTCGAGCTCAGTGTTGCCTCCTTGTCCACACATGCAACCCTTAGGGAGGCCTTTAAGGTCTATAGTAAGAGGGGTCTGCATATCGAAACATGGTGGCAATCTGAGACACTCAGAACTCCCTCGACCCGCGTTCCCGAGAGCCGCATTCAACGTATTGTTCGGCACTACTTGAGGAGTTCCACTCCTTATTGGAGTGTGAGGTCCTGCATCTTACCTAGTCAGTACGGAGAGAGTGATCACCCGAGCCGCACACTGGCACACCTGCTGCACACACCACGGAGCTCTGGCTGCATTCCAGAGCTGCAGCAAGGCGATTGTACCCACAAAACGAGTTCAGTGGCTGTCCAGGCAGAACTCCAGGGCTATTATGCCAATCTGCATACCGCTCACAATACTGCCATAGCTGGACGTGAAAAGCTACCTTGAGTAGATTGCTATGGTCTGGCACTCCAAAGCCCAGAGACTTTCTCTATGAACCTTTCGCCACCAAGGAGACTGTACAAGCTATAGACTATTAAACTGATCCAAGGCCCCTGGCGTTGACACCATCACAGCTGAGTTTTACAAACGTACAAGCACCTCCATGCACCCCCTCTCCTGGAACTCTATGCCGAGTTCTTTGAGACAGGCTCCCTTCCTCCCACTTTGCGGGAGTCGGCGACTGTCCTACTTCTGAAACCAGTCAAAGACCCATTACAATGATCTTCATATCAACCAATATCCCAATTATATTTGACAATGAAGTACTTGCTAAACTACTGGGAACCTGCCTTGCCCTGCTCTGACTCAAACGCACACAAATTAAAGGACCGTGAGCACTCCACTGTCCATCACCACCCCAGGTGTGGTGCCCAGAGCTCCTCAGTGTCTAGGGCCTGGCCTGAGCAAGGCAGGATTTCACAAACAAGAGAGACTTTCTTTTTAAGTAAGCCTACTTCAAAGGCCAACATGGGTATAAGAAGGGCACCCACAACCACAGATTTTAGATCACTTCTGGACATCAAGAGGAACCTCTGCCTGGAGAAGAGCTGAGGAGAAGTGCTGCCCTGCCTGTGACTGTGCTTTGTGGAGCTATCCTGCAGTTGTTGCTTCTGCCCGTGCTAAGGGACAAACACTGGACTTTGTTATGCATTCCTGCTTGTAAACAAATCTCCAAGGGCTTGTCCTGAGATTGCCTCCTGTTGTTGAAGTCTCAGGGCCATCAAAGACTTCTCCTGCCAGCACCTGGACTCTCTGCTGAGACTCCTGCCCTGCCAAGTGGTGTGCTATCCAGTTCCTGGGGCCTTGGAAGGTGAAGCTGGCAGACCAAGACTGAAAATCCATGCACAGACCGCCATGCTGGGAAAATATCAATGCACCTTCCGAGACGCTGCTGAAAAATGACACACCACCAGCTTCGTGGCAGAAATTGACGCTCCACCGACATCGCGGCTGGAAGATCGACGCATGCAGCTGGGGAAACAACGCGCAACACCCACTGACGGAGGCTGATAACGTCGCAACCCACATTACACGGTTTTGCTGATACTGTGTGGCAGGATTTTCAACGCAAACCTTGCTGGGTGTGAAAAAACAACACAAGCCTGCCCGGATCCGAATGCTTGCCCAGATCGACACAGCGCTCCCCTGCGGAGAGGAAAGACGATGCACGCCGACCCGACCGGAGAAGGAGAAACGCCACACGATCGCACTTGCGGGTGAGAAATCGACGCATCACTAACCTTTTTCGACACACACTGGCCGCTGTGTGTTATTTTGACGCTACCCAGGTACTGTTCAACTCTAACAGTGTTTTTACAATTTACTAAAGGATTTAAGACTCTTTTGCTTTTAAAATTAATAACTTGACTTGTATATGTTGGATTTTTGTCGTTTTCGTCTTGTTTTGTTTAGATAAGTACTTCCTATTTTTCTAAACCTGTGCTGTGTCATTTTGTAGTGTTTTCACTGAGTTACTGTGTGTGTTGGTATAAATACTTTACACCTAGACTCTGAAGTTAAGCCTGCCTGCTTGTGTCAAGCTACCAAGGGGGTGAGTGGGGGTTAACTGAGGGTGATTCTCCTTTACCCTGACTAGAGTGAGGGTCCTTGCTTGGACAGGGGATAACCTGACCGCCAACCAAAAACCCCATTTCTAACAGACCTCTGATCTGTTTAATACATCTTGAAGTGATCCACCCCTGATCGTTCTTCCGCTTAATCCTCTCCTTTCATCACTCTCTTACAACTCCCTTCCTCCCCCACTCTACTTATTGTGTTCTATAAATATTTGCTCTGTCTCTCAATCTCCCTACATGTGTAGGGTTGATACCGTTTTTGATTTCACTTCATTATATAGAGCATAATAAGCACAACCTTTAACTTACTTTGAGCTGAAAGGATGTCGCTCGATGTCAAGACAGCTCTTCTAGAAGCCTACATACGAATATAGCATTCTATATGTTTCTAATACTGTGAAATAGTGATTATCCTAGCTAATTCTCAAGAGCTTGCACCTCTTGCCACCTCTCAACCTTATTTCCGCCCATTTGTATGGGATGTCATAAGGTGAGGAAACTGACTAGCTAACTACTATCAGAAGCAGATGAAGACACCCCCTCCTTGCTGATACTATCAGTTCCCTTAAAACTTTGGGCATATTGGATGCCCTGACATTCCTATTCATAAGAAATGCAAATGGCTTGCTAGGATTTTTAACAAAACTACCATGGAGGCACTCACCCTAAGATCTTTAGAGGAAATTGGTGTAAAAAGCTGAATTGTAAAGCATATTCGGTGAGTTGGATAGATCAAAACTGACTACCATATTGGTATTATTTTACAAAATGTGGGAGTGTTCTTCCCTGAGGAATATTTGGTAAAGGGCAGGATTTAAAGACAATTTTACAGGGCAAACAGGCAGTCAATGGTATTTCTTGGAGAATGTGTAAAAAGGTAGTGGATACATCTTCACTTCGAAGCACATTGTCATCAGCCGATCTTATTAGGATTCAAAAACATCTCTTGAGGATGGGTTGAGTCTCAGTATAAATGGCCAAAACTGGATCAACTTTAAATATAACTTTACAAGGAAAGTTTACCTTCCTTTTCAGCTGATTGTTTGGAGAAATAATGACAAATATGGCAGACAAAATCACGTGTAGACTTAAGAATACATTTCAGATAGTTAGGCTTAAATGCTGTTCTGGAGAGTAGTGAGTTTGCCAGTCACATAATCTGTCCAGTGACTAACAGTGCTAGCTGGCAGTAGTTGTCTTCAAAAAGTAGTAAAACTAATCTCCATGGCATGGAAGTGAATCATTGTAACAAATTGGGTTTTTCTTTAAGGGGGGTGAAACCCCACTCATTGTCAGGGTGAACCACAAAAGTCACTAAATTGACCTATGCTTAACCCTCTGGTAGCTTGGTACAAAAGCAGTCAGGTTTAATTTAGAGGCAATGTGTAAAGTATTTATGCAACACACAACCAGCAATAAATTGAAAAGACAACACAAGAAGAATCCCTAACCAATTTGGAAACACAGAGTCCATTTTAATAGCTGAAATAACACAAAAACAAACAAAATCCAATTAGTAGACCTGGAGTTATGAATTTTCAAAGTTTTTAGTGAAATTTAGTGCCAAAAAGAACAGAGAGTAAACCATGGATTTCTGGTCATGCAAGATCGGATCTAAGTCAAAAGTTAAGGCTAACCATAATGGAGCAGCGTACAGATGCAAAGTGTGGAGTGGGTCTGGTCTCTACTTACCTTCGGGCTTAGAAGAAATTTAGAAAAAAAGGTAGAATCTGAGTATGGCAAGGCTTTAGCTGTATCCAAGGATGAGTCATCAATGACGGGAATCCACAGGATGAAGTCTCAATATAGTCATAGTTGAGGGCAGAGATCCTCAGAGAAGGAGAAGTCCAAAATCCATGTTGAGGAGGTCATCATTGTTGATGGGCTGCTCCTCGTCTTCAAGGGAGGTGAAGATTTTTACCTTCAGACTTAGATGTTTTTCAAGAGCCTCGGTCTCTCCAGCAGGACGAGGCCACAGGCTCCAGCCAAAGAGGGCTCCATGATGCCAGACACCATTGTTGAGAGAACCCACTGAAGAGGATTTGCTGCTTTGGAGTCAGTCGCATCGGGGGTGCACTTTCGGCAGATCAGTTTGCAAGTAGGTCCCAGTGTCCCGTCAATTCTCAGAAAAGTTTTTTCTGGGTAATTTTCAAACTCCCAGGATTTAGGTTTTAGTAGGAGGAAGACACTTTAGCACCACACAAAGCCTCCAGGATGTGACAGAGCACCATTTAGGGGCAAGTACTCACTCCAGTAAGGAACAACCGCAGTAGCCAGTAAGGTTGCAGGATCTTTAGTGCTTGTTTTGTCCCTTTAGCTAAAATAGGAGGCAAGCCAGCTAACCCTTGAAATTACTCTTGTGGTCCAGGGTTCTGGGTTCAAGGAGCAGGTACAATCTTCCTTCCTCAGGAAGCAGAGAAGTCCTTCCAGCAGGAGAGCAAGAGTGCAGTCCTTCTGAGTCTTGCACTGGTCCAGAAGTGATCTGATATGGGGACTGAAAATGCCACCTTTTGTCCCCAGTGCCATCATTTGGGTGCGAGAATGTCCTCTTTGTTTCCCCTTCCTCCTTCTTGAGCCTGACTTTAAAATGTCTTGGGTCCCTCCAGCAGGATGAGGATGGAGGCTATAGCTAAAGAGGGCCGCAAGAGGTCAAATACCATAGTTGAGAGGTCCTGCTGAAGATGATTTGTTGTTGCGGAGAAGAATGTAGGGGGAGATACTCCGATGTCAATCCTTTTTGGTGGTGCACCTTCATTTGATTAGTTTCCAAGTAGATCCTATTCTCCTTTCAGTTCTTAGAGAAGATTTTGCTGGAAAATGTTCTAAGTCCCAGGTTTTGAGGTTTGGAAAGAGGAGGCCACTTTAGCTCTACACAAAGAGTCCAGGACCTGGGTAGGAGCAGTACCTAGGGTCTAGGACTCACCCCAGGAGGGACCAGCAGCAGCAGGCAGTCACATGGACAGGCTTGGTCTCAGGTTCCTTTGTGTGTGCAGGAGGCAAAGCCATTTGAAGTATAAGTGGGGCAGGGTACAGTTCCATCCCCAGCCATCTTGGAAGGATGGCTCATCCTTTCCACAACTAGTCCCCTTTGTCTCTCAGTCTGGCAGAAATATACAACCCACAACTGCAGACTCATGTGACCCAGGTTACTGGTAGAAAGGTACAATAGATCTAGGAACAAAATTGGCAACTTTCTAAAAGTGCCATATTTAGAATTGTAACTTAGAATCCAAAGTTATCGTTAAAGAGGATTTTAAGAGACCAAGAGATATTTTTCCTACCTGCTCTCCATCCAAAGTTAGCATTTATTAAATGAGATGAGGTTACTCAGTGTACGTCTGTAGGCCTTACAATAGTGAAAAACACCTTTAGGAGTTTTTCACTACCAGGACATGTCAAACTTAAAATTACATGTCCAACTTTCTAAATTAGACAACAGTGAGTTCCTTGTGCTCACGTTTTAATGTGTGACTTTGAATACGTTGTTTTACTTTGAATAATTTTCATTTGTATGCAAGATTGCTTTAAAATTGCACAGCACACTGCACTTTGTCAGTCACTCGGAGCAGCATTGCGGGGTAGAAATATTGATGTCAGGCCAGTTCAAAATATTGATGTCACACATCTTAGCTTTGCTTAGGTTTTAGCATGCTGCACTCTGGGGGTTAAAAATGCTTTGGTTTTAGTATTGGGAAAATCTTGGTGGTGGGACTCATTGCCGTGTTTAGTGCCTGAAGTCTTTCCTCCATTGCTACCACCACAATTAGTGGTCCAGTCCTCCATCTGCCGTTATTTAATGGCAGCTGGTGCGCAGCCGCGAGTTGGACAATAGTGAGTTCCTCATGCTCACATTTTAATGTTTGACTTTGAATAAGTCATTTTACTTTGAATAATTTTAATTTGTATGCATGAGTGTTTCAAAATTGCACAGAGCTGCGCATGGGGGGTTAAATGCACTTTAGTTTTAATATTGGCAAAATCTTGACAGTGGGACTCATGGCCATGTTTAGTGCCCCAAATATTTCATCCATTGTTACCACTGAGGTTAGCGGTTCAGTCTTCCATCTGCCATTATTTAGTGGAGCTCAGTGCACTGACATGCAGCGGATGCACAGAGTCAGCACACCGCTGACACGCTGAAGGCAAGCCCGCCTGCTCCGGTAAGCATCCAGCCGGGGACAGGGGGGAGTTCAACTGCCCATTGCTCAACATAGAGGTGAATATATACCTCAACAGAGCTTTGCAATTTCAATAAACCGTTGAAAACTAACTGTTGCCATTCTTTGACTGCAGATAGTTGAGTGCCTCTCATACAACCGTTTATTTATTGTAGCCGCAGTGCTAGCCAGAGTAAGGTCTTCCCCCAAGCTGAGGGCAGCTTACCGGAAGTGCAAAATAAGCCTGCCAGGAGATGGCAGATGTACTTAGCTATTTGTAGGTCTCTCTCTAAGCACAAACTTGATATGTTCACTCTGTTAAAAATACTCAACCGGATGTATTCTTCCTCACAGAGACATAACTAAGCAAACTATAGAGTGTAAATGTACTTCTAGTATAATTCCAGGCTGTGAAAGTCTATTATTCTCCATCAAACTTTTCCACACCTTTACTTGTAATGGATTATTGGTCTTTCATCCTCCAGGACCAGCTTCAGAATTTGTGAGGACCAAACCAGACCGAGTGGTGACACTTAGGGCCAGATTTACAAGGCCCTTGCGCCCCTTAGTGCCACATTTGCAGCAAAGTTTTTGCCGCAAATGTGACACTAACGGGCCGCTACCAGAGAGCCATATTTACAAGGTGGCGCAAACTATCAATCAATCGTCTTGAGGTTCTTCTTGAAGATGGTGAGCAATGGGCTTTGTCTGAGGTGCAGGGGGAGGTTGTTCCAGCTCTTTGCTGCAATGTAGGTGAAGGATCATCCTCCAGCAGTGGTTTTACGAATGCGAGGGATGGTGGCCAGGGCCAGCTTGGCTGAGCGAAGGGGTCTGGCAGGAGTGCGGAAGGAGACGCAGTGGTTCAGGTAGGCTGGTCCTGCATTGTGTATGCCTTTGTACGTGTGGGTGAGTAGCTTGAAGGTGATATGTTTCTCGACCGGGAGCCAGTGGAGGGTCCTCAGGTGTTGGGAGATATGCTCTTGGCGTGGTAGGCCCAGGAGGAGTCTGGCAGTGGTGTTCTGGATGAGCTGTAGTTTTGTTATGTTTCTAGTCGAGGTGCCGGTGTAGAGGGTGATGCGGTAGCGAGCTTGCTTGTGACTAAGGTGTGGGTGACTGTCCTGCGGCAGTTTGCCGGGGTCCATCTGAAGATCTTCCAAAGTTTGCGGAGTGTGTGCCAGCAGTAGGAGGTGACTGAGTTTACCTGGCCGGTCATGGATAGGGAGGAGTCGAGAATGATGCCTAGGTTGCGGTCGTGCTCAGTTGGTGCAGGGGGGCACTGAGGGATGTGGGCCACCAGGGGTCATCCCAAGCTGAGGTGGCATTTCCGAAGATGATGAGCTCAGTCTTGTCGGAGTTGAGCTTGAGGCAGATTTCTCTCATCCAGAAGGTGATTGCTTCCATTCCTGAGTGGAAGTTCCTTTTGGCTGTGTCTGCGTTTGAGGTGAGAGAAATGATGAGTTGTGTCATCAGCATATGACACAATGTTCATACTGTGGCTTCTGACGATGGCTGCAAGAGGGGCCATGTATACATTGAACAGTGTGGGACTCAGTGAGGAACCTTGGGTGACTCCGCAGTTGACTCATGTGGGTCTGGATGTGTAGGGCAGGATTCTGACCCTCTGAGTCGTTCCAGAGAGGAAGGAGTGGATCCATTCCAGGGCTCTTCTGCCCGATTCCTATGTCGTGGAGTCTGGTGAGTAAAATGCTGTGGGAGACCGTGTCGAAGGCTGCTGAGTGGTCGAGGAGTATGAGCGCTGCAGTGTGGCGTTGGTCTTTGAGTAATCGGATGACGTTGGTGGCTGCCAGGAGGGCTGTCTCCATGCTGTGGTTTCTGCTGAACCCGGATTGGGAGCTTTCCAGGGAGTTGTTGGCCTCGATAAAATCCCATAGTTGTGCATTGATTGCTCTCTCCAGTACTTTGGTGAGGTAGAGTAGCAGTGAGATGGGCCGGAAATTCTTTAGTTCTGATGGGTCGGCCGAAGGATTCTTCTGGAGAGGGCGTATTTCAGCGTGTTTCCAGTCCTCAGGGAAGGTGCCAGTGTTGATGGAGTAGTTCATTGTGTTTCAGATCTCGGGGGCAATGGATGTGCTGGCTCTGATGTATATGTGGTGTGGTCAGGGGTCCGTGGGAGCTCCGAAGTGGGTGCTCTTCACGATGCTGACTGTTTTCTCTGTGTGAGCATGGACTAGCTGTGGATGGTCTGGGTGAGTTCTGGGGGCGTGAGTCAGTTGCAGGTTCCGGTGCCAGGATTTTCCTAGAGGAACTGGGTTTTTGCCACCTTGTAAACACTTTGCGCCACATCATAATATATGCATGATGTATGCAAAGGGGGCATTCACTTGTTAAAGGGTCACAAAAAATGGTGCAGTGGAATATACAAGATTCCATCATGCCATTTCTAGCATCATGTAGGCACTTAAATTGGGCTCCGATTGATTTCAACACTATGCTGGATTAGCGTCATTTTTTAACGCTAATTGTCAGAGTCACCAGATCCTCGGGGGCTGCGCACATTCCCATCATGTCCACCACAAGACAGCTCCAATACTCTGAATAGAATGTCACAGAGTCTAAGAGAGTCCAAGTGGGGAAAAGGGGATTAGGTAGGGAACAGCTGGGAAGGAGACCTGTAGGAAGCAAAAGGTTAGAACACACAATATCAAAATTATATCAGATTAATCTTTACTAGACTATGATTCTAAGCATTGCCATATTGTAACCATGGATAACTTAAGCATGGACTAATTAAATAGGCCTCAAGACGTTGGGTTACCTGAGAAGAAATTAAGAATGATTAACACAACTTCTCAATAAAACCTCTTAATGAATTGTTACACATTGACTTGAAACATAAGCACTCTCTAGAATTATGTCTTCAGAATCAAACACAGTCTTTTGCATGAGGACAAGAAAATAATCTGAACGTTTTCTGGAACACCATAGGAGTTGTATTAAGGGGCTTATTGTGCACATAT
The DNA here is from genome assembly GCF_031143425.1 of Pleurodeles waltl. NCBI lineage: Eukaryota > Metazoa > Chordata > Amphibia > Caudata > Salamandridae > Pleurodeles > Pleurodeles waltl. The sequence goes on along the minus strand of NC_090440.1, from coordinate 1,135,296,425 downwards.
AATGTAACATCTAGAATTCTAACACTTAGGTGGTCATTACAACCCTGGCGGACGGTGTTAAAGCTGTGGAAATACCGCAAACAGGCCGGCGGACAAAAAAAGGGAATTATAACCCTGGCGAAACCGCCAACAAAGACAGCCACTTTAACACTCCGACCGCCACAGCGGTACAAACAAACAGCGCGGCGGTTACCGCCAACAGACAGGCGGGAGACAATGTACCGCCCACACTATTACAACCCGCCAATCCGCCACCTTTTCCGGGGCGGATTTACCGTGGATAAAAACACGGCGGAAACAGCTTTTGCTATGGGAAAACGCTCACCTGAACAAATCCCACGAGGAACGACGACTCCATGGAACCAGAGCTGAAAATACTCCCTGCCCTTGTCTTTCTGCTCCTCTACGAACAACAGCTACGTAGGCGCAGAAGACACCGGTGAGTACTGCACCTACGACACGGGGGAGGGGGGAGGCAAAAGTTAGGGGGACACCCACCAAACACCCCCAGCCCCACCCTCGCATATCACAACATACACACCAATGCATTCACAAAAATCACAAGAACAACCCACAATCCCCCCGGAAGAATGGAAACACAAGGCGAAATTCGGTCAAACATTATAATGTGCCAATATACATGTCATACAAAAATATACTGATATATATTAGGAAATCACTCATAATTATATACAATACGAGAAGTAGTGCAGATATGTACACAACAATGTCCGTGCACCAACAGTCCAAAAATGCATGGCCGAGGTCCACAAACGACACCTGACCACAATCGGAGAGAACACTGCCGGGGCATCAGATAGAAATACTACAGGCACCTCAGGGGGAATGGAAGGGGGGGCACCTCAGCCAGATGAATGCGAAGCCAGATCCACAACGGGGCACCATGCCCATTGACGTATCCTGGGGAGTGCAAAGCCACAGTCTCTCAAGTCTCTACAGTGGGTGGGTTGCCCACTGTGCCATCCTGGGGAGTGCAAAGCCACAGTCTCTCAAGTCTCTACAGTGGGTGGGTTGCCCACTGTGCCATCCTGGGGAGTGCAAAGCTACAGTCTCTCAAGTAGATGCAGTTCTCTACTGGTACTGGGTGGGACTGGTGCCCAGACTGGATGAGTCTCCATGTGAAAGTTCCTGTCCTGTCACTGTCCCAGCTGCATATGGGATAAGGATGCCTGATGTGGTGGTACATTCATTCCTACATGGTGCCTGCCCTGTTCAGTGGTGCTTTGCCATAGCGGTCTTTACCCTGTTCAGCGGTCTTCACCATGGCGGTCTTTGCCCTGTTCAGCGGTGCTTTGCCATAGCGGTCTTTGCCCTGTTCAGCGGTCTTCACCATGGCGGTCTTTGCCCTGTTCAGCGGTGCTTTGCCATAGCGGTCTTTGCCCTGTTCAGCGGTCTTCACCATGGCGGTCTTTGCCCTGTTCAGCGGTCTTCACCATGGCGGTCTTTGCCCTGTTCAGCAGTGCTTTGCCATAGCGGTCTTTGCCCTGTTCAGCGGTGCTTTGCCATAGCGGTCTTTGCCCGGTTCAGCAGTGCTTTGCCATAGCGGTCTTTGCCCTGTTCAGCGGTGCTTTGCCATAGCGGTCTTTGCCCTGTTCAGCGGTGCTTTGCCATAGCGGTTCTGGTACGGACATTGGTGTGTGGCATGACTTTCCCTACACTGGGCATTGGTGTGTGGCATGACGTTCCATCATTGCCCAGCGGGGCTGTGGCAGCCGGGGCCCTCCTGGGCTGTGACTCTGGCAGTGGTCTCTGGACCAGTGACGATACTTGGGCCCTCCTGGGCTGTGACTCTGGCGGTGGTCTCTGGACCAGTGATGATACTTGGGCCCTCCTGGGCTGTGACTCCGGCGGTGGACTCAGGACCAGTGACGATACTTGGGCCCTCCTGGGCTGTGACTCTGGCGGTGGTCTCTGGACCAGTGACGATACTTGGGCCCTCCTGGGCTGTGACTCTGGCGGTGGTCTCTGGACCAGTGACGATACTTGGGCCCTCCTGGGCTGTGACTCTGGTGGTGGTCTCTGGACCAGTGACGACGGTGCTGGCGGTTGTGTCTGGACCGCCGGAAATGATGGCGCACTTCTCTGCCGTGACACTCACAACAGGCTGGCAAGACTTCCTCTGGACCTTCCCCACCTTTGGTGGAGTCACAGCTGACTCTCCAATCCCCTCCGAACCCAGGTCAGTTGTTGTCCCACCAGGAGTCTTAACACAGTCCCCTCGTCCACTCTCCAATTTTAGAGCCTTTACAGGGGGTGGGCTGCCAGTGCCTTGGCTCTGGGTCCTACTGCCCGCCCTAGTGGCCAGTGCACTCCACAATCCCTGAACTTGCACCACTGGTATTGGAGGCTTTTTGGCTGAGGCGCTACGACGGGACTCATTAATTGGAGGGGGGGTGGGGGCAAAAAGGTCAATTTTACACAGGGACAGTTTCTGATGAACACTGGGATGGGTAGCTGGAGGGGGTCTGAGAGTGGAGAAAGAGGAGGTGGTTGTAGGAGGTGTTACTTTAGCTGTTTTGGGTGCAGGTGCAGGTACAGGAGGCTGTCGTGAGGTGGATGGATTTTGGATGAGTGATTGCCGGCGTTTGGGTACTTTGGGAGGGGGTGTCACAGACACACTGGGAGAGGACACAGGGGATGTGTAAATGGCAGTGGAGGTGGTGAGTGCAGGTGAGTGGCTTGTGGTGCTGGGTGTCCTGGTGCGATTCCTGGTGCCTCTAGATGTGGTGCATGCAGGTGTGTGTGTAGACGAGACTGGGAGGGAGGAGGGAGAAGAAGAGGAGGGGGACACAGTGGAGACAGTGGATGTTGCTGTGTCTGTATGGGTGTGATGTTTCTGTGAGTGCCTGTGGTATGTGTGGTGCCTATGTTTGCTTGAGCTACTTTTGGGTGTTTACTTGTGTGCATGCTGGTCTGTAGGTGTGCTTGGGATGGGCTGGGGTACAGGGGATTGGGTCTGGGTGGAGGAAGTTGGAGGGGGGAGGCTCGACACAGGGACAATGGCTGCCATCAGTGCTAAGGCCAGAGATTGCAGGGTTCGCTGAAGGACAGCCTGACTAGAATGAATGCCCTTCAGGAATGCATTACCGTGTTGTAACTCTCGTTCTACACCCTGGATGGCATTCACAATGGTAGACTGCCCAACAGTGAGTGACCTGAGGAGGTCAATGGCCTCCTCACTGAGGGCACCAGGGGTGTTTGGGGCAGGGCCTGAGGTGCCTGGGGTGAAGGTGATGCCCACCCTCCTGGGTGAGCGGGCACGGGGCGAACGCTGAGGGGCTGCTGGGAGGGCGGTGCTGGTAGGGGAGGTGGCGGCTGTACCTTTAGAAGTGGTACGCACAGATGGTGCCGCCACCACAGGGGAGCTCCCATCGGCAGACGAGTCTGTGTCGCTGGTTGGTGATCCGGTGGCCGACGTGAAGCTCCCCTCGCCCTCCGTCGCACTGGTGCATTCAGAGTCCGTGGTGTGGCCCTCCATGGCCATGTAGGATGCAGCTCCCTCGTGCTCCGGTGCCACTGTACCTCCGCCTGTTGATGCTGATGTACAAAAGGACAGGGAGAGCAGGAAAAGGGGGGGAGACAGAAGAATGAGAGTTTTAGTGCATGGTATTCTGCTACCGTTGGCGGACAAGACAGACGCAGCAGCCCCCTGCATTACGCCGTGCTCCTGCACTCTGCACACGCAATTTTTGGGTTATGGCCTACATGGCAATGGTGGACATCTGCGCACATGGATGCCACAGGGGCAAATATACCTCGACTTGGCACTCTGCTGAGGTGGGGTTGAGTGCCACATGGCCTACATAATGGAGGGGCCTTGCCTACCGAACTCGCCCTGGCCTAGGGACACCCACAGCCCACCTCCCCCACCCAGACACCTCCACTGCACGCAAAGTCCACAGAATGAGGTTGTACTCACCCCCTTGTGTCTGCTGTGATGTCCTCAAGCGCCCATCCAACTCCGGGTAGGCCACCGCCAGGATCCGGAACATCCGGGGGGTCATGGTGCGACGGGCACCCCTCCCACGTTGGGAGGCCATCCCCAGCTGAGCCTCCACCGTCTTCTTGCTGCTGCGGCGAATGTCCTCCCATCTCTTCCGGCAGTGGGTGCCCCATCTGTGGTGGGCCCCCAGGGTCCGGACCTCCTTGGCGATGGCACGCCAGATGTCCCTCTTCTGGTGGGCGCTGACCTACATGACATGCACAAGGGAAGAGGAACAGTCATTACCAACTGCACCGTCGTTGTGAGTGGCCCCCTCCCTACTCTGGCCATGTGGCCCATTCATTCACATGCATTAATGTTCAATCAACTCTGCCCACTTCCCTCTTCCACCCAGCCCTCTCCACCCAGGCCGAGCCCATACAACGTGCTCCCTGTGTTCTAACCTGTTGGTCTGGAGGACCGTAGAGTAGCGTGTACTGGGGGAGGACCCCATCCACAAGTTTCTCCAACTCCTGTGCAGTGAAGGCAGGGGCCATTTCCCCAGACGCAGCAGCCATCGTCGCTTCCAGACCGAGGTCACAGCAGCACTAGCAGTGTAGGTCCTCTCCTGTCGAAGGTCAGGTATCTAGTGATTGAACAGTTAGAAAATGGCGGTGACGTCCGCGGCGGTGCGCATCATCACCGCCGGCGCACCTGTTCATTGGCTCCTGGGACCCATAGGGTCCACTGTTAACCAATACAGCATTGCGCCGGGGTCTACGACCGCCTACCGCGACGGTGTGCAACGCCAGCGCAGTTACCCCACAATCCCATTGTCCCAGTTTAGAGGTCAGGCAGCCGCCATTTCAGGGGCCCACATGGCTTCATTTACTACTGTGTCACACATAGCTAGGCCTACACTCAACACACATACAGGAAGGGTTTCGTGAGTGGTGTAGTCTTGTGTGTAACTGTGGGTACATACCTGGAGGAATAGTGACTGGTTCTTCGCTGTTGTCCTTCGTAGGCACCGTCTGATGGGACATATGAGAAGATGGCGGAATCCTCCGGTGTATCGACCGCTGGTGGACCTGTTGACAATGGAAGAAAGACAAATCATTGTCACCTACCGGTTTGACCGTGCCGCTATCCAGGAACTATGTACCCAGTTGGAGCCAGACCTGATGTCACCGATCCGCCATCCGACTGGAATCCCCGCTGACGTGCAGGTGCTGTCAGTGCTCCATTTCCTTGCAAGTGGGTCTTTTCAGACAACAGTGGCCATGTCATCAGGGATGTCCCAGCCTATGTTTTCCAACGTGCTGTCCAGAGTGTTGTCTGCCCTGCTGAAACACGTAAGGAGCTACATCATTTTCCCTCAGGTGGAGGATTTGCCTACATTGAAGGGTGACCTCTATGCCCTTGGACATATCCCCAACGTCATAGGTGCCATTGATGGGACCCATGTAGCTCTGGTCCCCCCCGCAGGAGTGAACAGGTGTACAGGAACAGGAAGAGTTATCATTCAATGAATGTCCGGATGGTCTGTTTGGCAGACCAGTACATCTCGCAGGTAAATGCTATGTTCCCTGGCTCAGTGCATGACGCCTACATCCTGCGGAATAGTAGCATCCCTGATATGATGGGTCAACTCCAGAGGCACCGGGTATCGCTATTGGGGGACTCTGGTTACCCCAACCTGTCCTGGCTATTGACCCCAGTGAGGAATCCCAGGACCAGGGCAGAGGAACGGTACAATGATGCCCATGGGCGGACTAGGAGGGTGATCGAACGCACCTTCGGCCTCCTGAAGGCCAGGTTCAGGTGCGTCCATATGACAGGTGGATCCCTATTCTACTCACCGAAGAAGGTGTGCGATATCATCATCGCCTGCTCCATGCTCCATAATTTGTCTTTGCGACGCCAGGTGCCTTTTCTGCAGGAGGATGATCCAGATGACGGTGTTGTAGCAGCTGTGGAGTCTGTGGAGCCTGTGGACAGTGATGAGGATGAAGCCGAGGAAGAAGAAAACGACAACAGGGAGTCAGTCATACAGCAATATTTCCAGTGACACACAGGTGAGAACATTTTCAGATTTTACATTACATTCACTGTCACACGTCTACCTCTATCCTGTTTGTCTATTTCAATCACAATTTGTTAACTGAGTTGTACCCTTCCATTACGGTTTCACAGGTGTGGTAACCTACGTGTCAACTGTTTGCATCCTTCAAGGGCTTGTGATTTGTGACATAGGTATGCTAGCCTTACAATGGTACAGCCATTATGACACTGTCATTGATAATACAAAGTACGAAATCATAGACTGACTCCAAATTGTTTTGTGTTTCAAGGGTGTTTATTTAAGTGCTAATTATTGGAGGGGGTGGTAAAATGGAGAGGGGGATGGTGGAGGAATGTCCATGGCAGAGTCCAGTCTATTAGTCTCACAGGTGCACTGCCCATCTGGGCATAGGAAGTGGAGCTGGGGCAGTTCGAATATGATCAGGGTAACAAAGTGGGACAGTGGGAGGACAATCAGGGTGGTCTCATTTCCTGGCGGGGGTCTTGCCATCTTGCTCTGTCCTGTTCCTGGATCTCAGGGACCGCTTGCGTGGTGGTTGTCCGTCTGCAGGGGGTGGGGTGCTGGTGTGGTGGTCCTGTGGCGGGGCGTCCTGCCAACTAGCGCCGGCGGAGGTGGTGGGCAGTTCATTGTCCTGGCTAGTGTCAGGGGCCCCTTGGAGTGCCACGGTGTCCCTCAAGGTCTGCTGTATGTCCTTCAGCACCCCTACGATGGTGCCCAGGGCGGAGCTGATGGTTCTGAGCTCCTCCCTGAACCCCAAATACTGCTCCTCCTGCAGCCGCAGGGTCTCCTGCAAATTGTCCAGGACCGTCGCCATCGTCTCCTGTGAGTGGTGGTACGCTCCCATGATGGAGGAGAGGGCCTCGTGGAGAGTTGGCTCCCTTGGCCTGTCCTCCCCCTGTCGCACAGCAGCCCTCCCAGTTCCCCTGTGTTCCTGGGTCTCCGTCCCCTGGACCGTGTGCCCACTACCACTGCCCCCAGGTCCCTGTTGTTGTTGGGAGGGTGGGTTACCCTGGGTGCCCTGTAGTGGTGGATACACCGCTGATTGACCTGTCCTGGGTAGGGAGGTTTGGGCCCGCTGGGTGGGTGCTGTGCTGGTGTTACCAGAGGGTGGAAGGTCGGTGTTGGGCTGTGCCTGTGCAAGGGGAACCGACTGTCCTGAGGCCCACGATAGTCCGGGCTGGTCATCAAGATCCAGTAGGCCAGAGCTGCTCTTGTTACTGTGGGCCTCTTCTGGGGGTGGAGTGGTGTTGTCTGGACCCTCTGGTGTGGTGACGGTCCTTCGTGTTCCTGCAGGGGCATAAGATCATGATTATTGCATGTGTGTGTGTAATGGTGTGCAATGGGTGGCTGTGCGTGAACCCCAGTGCAAGCATTCCTGTGTGGGGGCTTGTGTGATGATGGTTGGGGGGGTGTTCTGGGTATGTGCAGTGAGCATGCTTTGGTGAGGGGTGACCATGCTTAGTTGTGTCATGCAGGGCTTGGTGTTGGGATGTGTGGTTTGTGTTATGGGTACATTAGTGATGAGTTGTAGTGATAGGGGAGGGTGTGAGGGTGGGGGTGTGTGATAGCATGCAGGTAGGGTGGGGGATCTGATAGTTGAGATTTGACTTACCAGTGTCCCATCCTCCACCGACTCCTCCGAGGCCCTCAGGATGCAGGATGGTCAAGACTTGCTCCTCCCATGTTGTTAGTTGTGGGGGAGGAGGTTGGGGTCCGCCGCCAGTCCGCTGTACCGCGATGTTGTGCCTGGAGACCGTTGAACGCACCTTCCCCCGTAGGTCGTTCCACCTCTTCCTGATGTCCTCCTGATTTCTTGGGTGCTGTCCCACAGCGTTGACCCTGTCAACTATTCTGCGCCATAACTCCATCTTCCTGGCTATTGATCTGTGCTGTACCTGTGAGCCAAATAGCTGTGGCTCTACCCGTACGATTTCCTCCACCATGACCCTGAGCTCCTCCTCGGAGAAGCTGGGGTGTCTTTGGCGTGCCATGGGGTGGTGTGTGTGATGTGTGGGGTGGTGTATGTGTTGATGAGTGTGGTGAGTGTAGTGGTGTGTGGTGTTTTGTGCGTGGAAGTTGTGTGGGTGATGGTGTTGTGTGCCTCTGTGTGATGGGGTTGTCAATTGCTGTGCTGTCTCTCTGGCCTTCTTTCAGAATTTGTGGTCGTAGGGGTTTGTGGGTGATGTGGGTGTGTGTTTTTTATGGTGTTGGGTGTGTGGGAGTGTTGTTTGTATGTGTATCAGGTGTGTGTATTTTGAATTGTCCAATGTGGTGGTGTTTTGGTGATGTGTGTGTATTTTGAGCGCAGCGGTGTGTACCGCCAATGGAATACCGCGGTTGAAAGACTGCCGCGTGGATTCGTGGGTCGTAATAGCATGGGCGTTCTTTCTGTTGGCGTGGAGGTGAAGGATTTGTTTCCGCATGTTTATCGCTGACCTTTGGTGTGGTGGTGTTGTGTGGGTGTCTGAATTTCGGCGGATTCCGAGATGTGTGTCATAATAGCTGTGGCGGTCTACCGCGGCCGCGGCGGTATTGGCGGTCTTCTGCACGGCGGTAAGCGCCTTTTACCGCCAATGTTGTAATGACCACCTTAGTTTTTAAATGCAGGAACATGGATTGCGCACATTGTTGATTTCCACAAGAATATGTAAACTCCATGAAATGGTTGCACACAATGAATATCATGAGTTAAGCACAAGAAATGAATTGCGAGTCTTGACGATTCGAATGCCACCATGTAAATGCCATGAAATGTTAGCGCAAAATGAATAACATGAATTAAGCACAAGAAATGAATTGCGCGTCTTGCCGATTCAAATGCTACCTTGTAAATGCCATGAAATGGTAGCGCACAATGAATAACATGGATTAAGCACAAGAAATGAATTGTGCGTCTTGCTGATTTGAAAACCACCATGTAAATGCCATGAAATGGTAGTACACACTGAATATCACGGGTTCAACACAAGAAATGAATCGCGCGTCTTGCCGATTCAAATGCCACCATGTGAATGCCAAGAAATGGTAGCGCACAATGAATATCACAAGTTAAGCACAAGAAATGAATTGCGCGTCTTGCCGATTCGAATGCCACCATGTGAATGCCAAGAAATGGTAGCGCACAATGAATATCACGAGTTAAGCACAAGAAATGAATCACGCGTCTTGCCGATTCGAATGCCACCATGTGAATGCGAGTAAATGGTAGCGCACAATGAATATCACGAGTTAGGCACAAGAAATGAATCGCGCGTCTTGCCGATTCGAATGCCACCATGTGAATGCCAAGAAATGGTAGTGCACAATGAATAACATGGATTTAGCACAAGAAATGAATTGCGCGTCTTGCCGATTCGAATGCTACCTGGTAAATGCCATGAAATGGTAGCGTACAATGAATATCATGAGTTAGGCACAAGAAATGAATCGCGTGTATTACCGATTCGAATGCTAGCATGCAAATGCCAGAAAAAGCCAAGCGCACATTCACACGCACAAGGTAAAATCATTTATCATGAAAATTAGGCCCAAGAACTCGAAAGCTGCCTACTGTCCTCCAATTTTATGCAAGACTTGTCTCTCCTTCAACTAACCCATTTAGTTCTCCTACATATAACAAGGGCCATATCTTAGACCCTATTTTTACAAACCTGAGAACGTGGCAGTGGAGCCTCCTGTGCAAGTAGTATGGATGGACCATTATCTTATTATATTTCCATTCCAAAAACAGTAGAGGCAACTCCCAAAGTTAGCACTGCTTCTAAATTTTGCTAATGGTCCAAATTAGACCATTGGGAGGAGGCCTCAAACAAATCAACTCCATTCTTAACTGATTTAAATGATGTTTCTCTGTCCTACGTTGAGTTAAAAAATTGTGTCAACAAGCCACTAGATGAAGTTGTCCTAATAAAAACTGGGAAAAAACAGACTAAGGGAAAAACTGAACTGGTTCTCTCAGTAACTGAAACAATTAAAAAAGAAAGGTCAAAGAAAGAAAATGGAGAATTAATTATGCCATGGCAGATAAACAATCTTATAAAGCCTCAGTAAAAAAAAAATCATATGCCATTTGAGGAGCGGGGTAAATGACTTTGCTAGAAGGATCAACTCATCTTCAAACTTCACAACAGAAATTTACCACATTGTAAAGTTATTCAGAAAACCAATCCCAGTCAACCCCCCTCACAAGAGCTCTGTGAGCTACTGGTGTCTCCCTTCTTTGGGAAAGTGAACAGCATTTATGACTCTCTAGTGTATGGATTGAAGGACAATCTGGAAGGTGGATGCGGCAATAAAATTCAGGGATTCAAACTTTTAAGGTTTCTGCAATTAAATAAAGAGGAGGTAGCCTGTGTGGCAAGATCTAGGTTTGCAACTAGATTGGGCCCCAATAGATATCTTATTTAAGGGTGGTGATGTGATGGTGCCCGCGATGACGGATCTCTGTTATCTATCGTTGAAGACCAGACAAGCACCATCTGAATGGAAACATGCAATCATTCACCCTTTACTCAAGAAACCCTTAATAGATCCAGAAGCAGTTGAGAACTATAGGCCTATATCTCTATTCCCTGGGCCAAGCAAGATCTTGGAGAAGCTAATTAAGAGACATTTAGCTCTTTTCTGTGATCCAATAACATCCTCCATTTGATCCAGATGCAGGATTTCAGGCTGGCTATAGTACAAAAACTGCTCTTCTGAGGGCAACAGAAGGTCTTAAATGGGTCCTTAATCAGGGTGGATCGGCGGTGCTCATGCTCCTTGACTTGAGCGCTGCTTTCGGCACGGTCTCCAGTTATATTCTAGTGCAACACCTGGGAGAAATTAGTATCACTGGAAATGCATTAAGATGGCTTGATTCCTTTTTGAATGAGAGAGGTTTCCAAGTTAGTGAGGGATCTTGTTATTTCACCGTTCAGCAGTTGAACTGTGGAGTTCCACAGGGCTCTTCATTGAGCTCCACACTTTTTAATACCTATGCCCATCTGTTATCAGACATCATCGGTGCCTTAGGGTTCACAATGGTGTCCTACGCAGATAATACACAGCTAATAGTTACTCTGTCCCCTGATACCATGGACACCTCAACAAAACTCAACAGTTGTTTGGAGAAGGTATTATAGTGCTGGGAAACTTACTTGCTTGAGATCTTTGATAATGAGAAAACTGAACGACTCTTAGGATGTAGAAGCAGTAAGAGAATACGTGCAAGATGAGTGGACTTTATGGCACAGGAAGGTCTTATATTACTGATGCTCTGCACCCTGTTGAAGAGAAATTGGAGGGAGGGTATATTGTTTGTTATTTGCTTTATGCACCCAATATAAGCCTAGTACGGCCTACTGTATTCTGTTTAATGAATAGCATCTAATAATATCCCTTTAGAAAAAATTGTCTGATGCTGCTCATTACTCCACACCATGGTGCAAGGGTACCTCATTGGTGCATGGCAGCAATTTGTGTGCCAGTGCAGGGGCAGAGGACATAAATACACTGTGTCTTGTAGATACTGCACATTTCTGCCCTTTCCGGGGGTGCAGGACAGTGCACCATGCACAATGGGCCTTGGAAATATGGCCCTCATTTTCTTTAACTCCTTCGGCATCGATGATCTTGACCTGGTGCTGACAGGGCTACTTTGCAATATTGTGGTCCCAGAAATGTAATGCAGGATAAAAGTCTTGATATTGTTGTGTGCTTTACAAGCTACTTCATTTTCTCACACACAAGCTCCACAAGATCACTCACTCAAAAGCACCCAGCTTAGTCATGGCAGTTGTCTTAGATTAATACATTGTAAAAGTTGGTGTTTTAGTTATCTCAATGAGCACACTCATGATCTTTGAAGCTGATGCCCTGTTCATTGAAAAATCTGAAAATTCTCTTCTTGCTTCTCCTGTTTGGAAAGGTTCTCAGATGAGCATCCAGTTTCCGTGCCCAGCAGGAACATTCAGCACCAGTCTGGGGAATGGAAGAGTGAGTGAGTGTAGCGCCTGTCCTGAAGGATCATTTTGCCTGCCAGGAACCTCCAAACCAACCCTCTGCCCAGCGTAAGTATTAGAGACCCCAATTCTGCTGCCTGACCAGTGTGAGAACAAGTGGGCCCCCTCTGGCCAGTTCATGGACAGGAGACAATCATACCAATTATCTGGATGCATAAGGATTAGAAGCCCATAAACTATCTCTATCCTTAAAAGTAAAGATAACACAAATTGCATGTATAGCATGAGCACATGAGCTCACTAGACAAGTAACTATCAGCAAAAGTATAGTAGATCCACAAACCATTTCTGTCTACAATAAGTACCGTACAATGTAAAACAGAGATTTATAACATGAACACAGAATACTACATAATCAACTCTATCAGTAGATGGAGTACGTTTGCATGAATGTGTTATTTGTGTACCAGAGACCTATCTAGCGCTCATTGAAGGTCTGTACATAGTCAAAGGAAAATATACACTCAATAAGTGATTGGAAGGGTAGCTGTTTTCTGGGAGTCGAATTGGACTACACTCAATGAGTGATTGGAAGGCTAACTGTTTTCTGGGAGTGGAAGTGGACTGTTTCTTTGGTGTAAAGTAGTGTTATTGAAAGACTTTTCAATTCTTTCCTAAATTGGATCATGATTTGCATTGTCCTAATCAATATGGTGATATATCATTTCAGATATTGGGCGCATAAATGGAAAATAGCTATGAACTAGTATCTTCAAGCTGGTTATGTAGCCATCATACAGTTATTAGAGGTGAATCCTATAACTGATTTTGGCCTTGCTAACAGTAATTACTAGAAACATTTTAAATATTGATTTTAAAAGTTTTAAAAATACAGAAATATTAATATGTTTCACAACATTCAATATTTGTATAAGCAGATCAATCATCAAGGATATGGATTCCTTGTTCTACACCCAGTTATTTAATAAACTCTAGTCAGTCATGTATCCAAAACCTCAATATCAAGTTCTCACTAACTCCCAAACTCTAAATCCATTGCTATAAGCTTTTTTCGTGGTCTGACCATAGTTGGTTAGTTCCTTCACATAAAGTAAGTTGATTACCAAGCATATTATTCAATCCCGGAGTCCATTTACAGGAAAATGAAGAAAAAAAAACTCTCACAGGGCCCACACATGTTTGCTCAAATTCTTTTGGTCATATGTGACCTCCTATACTAAATCATAGTCCATCTAGTACAGAGCTGAGTTTGAACAAATTAGCAGAGCTTATTATTTACAAGCTCAGCCATAGAAAGGACAATAAATAGTTCCACAGGAAAGATAGGACCAGGGCTTTAGAAAAAAGGTCAAGTCAATTTGAGCTTCCTAAGGACTATACTATATCTTGCCTGTAGTCTCAATGTTACAAGTGTGCCTGAGGTTTCAGGCTTACTTTAAAGAAGCCCAGTCCACTAAAGAACCTTTCTAAATTCTAAAAGGAATAAGCATGCAGTTCTACAACATCCCACTGGGACCCCTTACCATTTCCGAATGAGTTAAAACCAATTTGAAATTGGTGTTAACTGTGATTGTTTTGTGACCGCATTAATGGTCACAAAACAATCATACATCCCCCTGCAAGTCGCAATTAGGAATGGACGCCCCCCATCGGGATGCCCCTTCATAATTGCGAGTCACAATCCCTATTTTGCGAGTCAATAACTGAAAATTTGTGAGTCAATAACTGGAAACTGACTCGCAAAATAGGGATGGTAAATTGTACGATTCTCGCCGTTTGCGACCGCAAAATCGCATTGTACATCTGGCCCTTAAAATGTGTCTTGGAAAAAATACCTTCCTGACATGGTGATATATTAACTGCAGATTTTTGGCTATTTTCTGTAGGTAGTCGATGCTGGTTGATGTCTTAACCTGTCAAAAAGACATACGGATTTTTTCAAATTATCCTTGTGCGTTCATGTATTTTACTTTGTTGTCCCGATGCCACGTTGCTGGATTTTCCAAGTAAAGATATGTACACATGTAGGCTTTCTTAAAGAAGCAATAAAAATACTGACTCTTTGTCAAAAGTATCTACTGTGCAATATTTGGTTGCATATGCCTTTTTAGATCACCTCTTGCACTGCAAATTTCATCTGAACCCTTCTAATGTAGCCTGTGTAGAAAAGCCTCCCGTTATCCTTATTATTAAGGAAAAGCACATACATGCACTTTTATTAAGAAACCACCATTTTTCTTCATAATTGGAGATTTTGTATTTAATTTTGTGAACTGTAACAAGCATACATAATTTATAGTGCCAAATATAATAAAACCATTTCGTTTTAAGCAAACTAAGCAAAAAAATGTGATCTATTAATAACTGAACTCGTTTGTGCTTTTCTCTAATGATGCCATGCTTTGTAAGCAAGAAGTCCAATAAATGCTTTTACAGAACAAATTTATAAATAATCAACACATATGCTAATCTATGTCCTTCTGCTGAGAGCATCAAACAAAGAATCTAAACATTAGTCTACTTTGAGAAGTACGTTATCTCACACATTGTAAACAAGATCATAAATACTGCAACATTTCGTTGAAGGCCACAAAAGGATGGATGGAAAATGTTTTGGATTAATCACTGTATTGTTGTACTTTAAGAAATATTGGCGTTCACAGCACATTAAAAAAACTCTAAAAAGGGGGTTTTAATCCACAATTCACTTAACATTGGTTGGTTGGCTTCATTGTTACTCAGTGCTTAATTTGTAAATAAAAACGTGCCGGTGGTGAAAGCCCTCCTTTTAAACACGCGGCTGCTGTAATTAAACGTGGCAATACGGAATACTGAGGCAGCCTAATTCTAAACCCACCTCGGGCTTCTTCAATCCATTTAAAGCTACTCCCTGTCCCTTCAGTTCACTTTTGCAGCTTTCAGCTTCATCCGATTGTGACACTTTTTCGTTTTCACTTCCTCCGTCTTTCCCATATGTGTTATTTGCTCGGATCAAATGCTTGGGGCAGAAGGATAAGCGCCGGCCCTTTAAAATAAGTGCTGGTGCTCCGCACCGGAAACAACAAGCACAAATTAAGCACTGTTGTTACTCCTTTTTTCCTCCTTTTCATTGGTGAGCAAGTGTCTGCGATGTTGACTTCACTCCGTCTTCATCTTTTTTGCTTTTTTCCCTGGAACTTGGAAAATTTATGATTAATTTATTGATTAGTGTTCTTCCGCACTGCTTGCGCTTGGATTGTGGTACTTGTTTTGTGAGTGTGTATTGTTTGTTTGTTTGTTCTTTTGATAAACTTCTGAACTATTCCATTTCATTTTGCAGCTGATTTTATTGCCCTTTGTTTTTGCTTTTTTGTCTTGGGCCTGTTGCTCCCCTCACCCACTGTTTGCTCATTTCTAACTTCCCTTTCCAGTAAGCAGCTTTTCTCCAGCTAGTCTTTTCTGAGTTGCACAAACAAAATAATGATTACATTTTTAATGAAGTTTCACTGCAGCATGCACTAAGGATGCTTTTTGTATGACTCATACTCAATTGCTTCATTCTGTGCAATTCCACCTTACTGCCCAATTTGGGAAAGCCAATGTAAGTTATATGTTTTTAAATTGTTCCAAGTGGTGATATTGGCACTTGCCTAAATGCATGTGTATCCATGCGGTTAGCAGTTCATAGGTTGTACACGTCAATAACACACCATACCATACTAGTACCATAATATACTATACAATGCCAGGCCTTGACATACTACGCCCTATACTACGATATAATAATAGACCATAACATACCATATTTTACAATACCACCCCATACCACTTCATTACATACCATACTATACCATACCAGGCCATGTCACACCATACATTCCATACAAAGACAGGCTGTAACATAAAATACCATCCAATCAAGTCACTCTCACCTCCTTTTACCTCTACTCACTCCTAAACCCTCAAGTCCTCCTCACCTCCCTTTACTCTTCCTACCATAGAGTCCTCAAGTCACCCTCAACTCCCTTTACCTCTACTCTCCCCTGAGCCCTCAAGTCTCCCTCACCTCCCTTTGTCTCTACCCACCCCGAGCCCTCAAGTCACCCTCACCTCCCTTTACCTTTGTCCAGCCGTCAGTCCTAAATTCACACTTACCTCCCTTTTTCTCTATCCACCCCAAACCATGAAATCACTTTTCTCAAATAATATAAAAGTTATGATATTTAAATGAAATACTTTCCTGCATGGTAAAGTACTGTGTGGTAAAGGTAGAAATACTTAGTTGTGTGTTACTTACCTGTTTGCTGAAGACTGTGTGGTAAAGGTCTTTTGTTGTAAAGGCTGCAAGGTGAAGTCTGTTTTCCCTCAGGCTGGACACAAATGTTTTTGGGGTACTTTATGTTGATTTATGTTCCCTAAACTAACCCCCACCCTAGACTTTGCTTGAGCTGTTGCTTAAGAATCATTCTGGGGGTCATTATGCCCCGGCGGACAAAGTTAATATGGATGAAAATACTGCCAACAGGTTGGCAGTACTTTTCTCCATATTAAGACATTGGCCGTTTGGCTGAGCCAAACCGCCAATGTACCACACCAACCGCCACGGTGGTAACGACCGCCGGACTGGAGACTTCACTCTCTAGCCCAGCGGCTGCCACTTGCCCGTCTGCGGGATTATGGCCCCACCTACCGCCATGGTTTTCGTTTCAACCTTACCGCCACGAAAACCATGGCGGTAGGCACTATCAGTGACAGGGAATCCCTTCCCTGTCACTGATAGGGGGTCTTCCCCGTCCCCCTCCTCCTCCCCCTCCCTAGATTCCCCCAACCCCCTCTCCTCCCCAGCCCCCACTACATACATACACCTCCGTTCACACACGAACACACGCATACACACACTCATTCCCACATTCATCCACGCATGCATACATCCATTCACACACACACACATCCACACACACTTACATACATACAAGCACACACGCATTCACACAAACACAATATACACACACTCACACATCCATACATGCACACACATACAACACGCATCACACTGCCGCATGCACGGACATACACACCCACCCACACACACACTCACAACACCTCCTGCCCCCCTCCCCTGTCAGAGCAGCCGACCTACCTGTTGTCAGGGGGTCCTCTGGCATTTGATGTGATGGGGTGCTGCTGCCAGCAGCAGCGTCCGCCAGCAGAACACCGCCAGGCCGTATCATGGGTCATGATACGGTCTGCGGCGGTCTACTGGTGTCAGCGCCACCTTACCACTATCCGCTGGCATGGCCACAGTAGATTTCTGCCATCCTTCTGACGGAAATCCAGCTGTGGTCATATAAGGGCAGATGGCTGGCATTCGCGGCGACGGTCTTTTGGCGGCCGTCGTGGCGGCGGCAGGTGTTTTTTACCGCCGGGGTCGTAATGTGCCACTTTGTTTCCTTATGGAGGCTAGAATCCACTCGTTGCTTACCACTGGTTGGGTTCATCATCACTATCATTTACTTGCATTTCTTTGATCAGCAAGTGTCGGCATAACTTAATCTTCATCTATTTGTCCATACAGTGGAGTATGGCCCAACCACTGCTTCCCTTGCTCAATGTCCTTCCACTTCTCGCTGCTTCTAGAGGTACTTTTTCCCTTTTACTTGCACCCCATCTCCCTCCTTGACCATAACTCTTAGGAGCAGCTGCTAACTTCAATATATTGCAACTATGTCAAGGAGTGACTGTGGGTGATGGAAATGTAGAAACAAATATCTGATGTCTCTAAGTATAGTGGCTGAGTTTGCTATTATGATTACTATTCAAAATAGTCACAAATGTAATTTCACCGAAGGCATAAAATCACCTCAGCGGAACTTGTAGAATTGAGAGATTGGGATGTGTTTACGTTTTTTAAATAAATGTTCAATAATGTGGTAAAATGCTTCATGGTGTACATTGTTAACAAGTCTCCAAGTTGTCCCCACTTCCTGCTGATTTGTGTTTATGGGTGCAGCCATCAGACCAGAAGATATGGTTGGGGGGAGATTAATAAAACTGATTTTGTGAAAGTCACTTTTTTCTCCTGTGCCTCAATTACTGTGTCATCCAAAATTGTGAGCCCTTTTATAAGATGGACTTTGGGTGCCAATTCACCGAAATTCCAGAGTTAACAGAAGTTGTATCACATACCCTTTGACCTTAATGACATTTCAGGAAATTACCCTTGACTCTGATTGTTTTCCTGGAAGTCATGTGACATGATGGCATCACAATAATTGAAACTGATGAAGTCCATTATAACTGCATGGTTATTATAACAATACAACACAAACAAAGATGTGTTTTAGATACCACCTACATTATGATGTTGACTTGATCTTTGAACGTTTTGTAATTAAATACTTGCCCAAAGCAAGAAAGCAGACCTTTGCTAAGGCTCTTCTCCCACCCCGAAAATGTTTAAGGAAATGTGCTCAAATAGTGCATTTTAAGATACAATTTTCACATACATTTCCTAAAAAGTCATTGGCTCCGGAAGAGCACTCATTGCATTTTCAAAGCCTTTCATGGTGTGCGTACGCAATTAAACCAGATGCTCCCCACGAATTGACCACATTTGTTTAAAAATGTGCTATGGATGCCATAATATATCAAACATTAGCCCAGTGTGCCAGGGATAGCATTTTGTCATGAGTAGGCCCTATATGCCATGCCCCCAATTTACCAGTGCCAGAACATTCTATTTATGCCATCCATATACCACAAGTGACCCTTATGTCAAAAATTACTGCAGTATGGAGGGGGCCAGCAATTTGTCATGGTTGCCCCACTACCATATGTCAGGCTGCCCTCCTTTATGCTAAAAATTACCTTCAAAGTGTTCGTATCAGCATTTTCCAGAGGTGTCTGATATGTCAAGAATTACCTCTGGTATGCCATTACCTGTATTTTAACATGGGTATCCAATATGCCAAGAAATACTTCTAGCGTGCCAGTGC
This sequence comes from Pleurodeles waltl, assembly GCF_031143425.1. Lineage (NCBI taxonomy): Eukaryota > Metazoa > Chordata > Amphibia > Caudata > Salamandridae > Pleurodeles > Pleurodeles waltl. The sequence goes on along the minus strand of NC_090440.1, from coordinate 1,135,277,459 downwards.
CAATATTTTGTCACAGGTGTCAGCCCTCCTCTGAATTGCTTAAAGTATGTCAGCACCAATATTTATCATGGGTATCTCTATGAGACAAGAATTACCTACACTATGTTAGGACCACTTTCAAGCATAACACCACATTCACTCTTATTCATTCATTCTCGTTTACACTCATTCTTACTCCCACTCTCCAACAATCCCTTTCACTCATTGGCATTCATTCTCGCTCATTTGATGTCATTCATTTTCACTCATTGTGACTCACTCATAATCACTGATACTCAATCTTACTTTTTCTCACTCACTATATGTCACTGACTCTCATTCATTCACACATGCTTACATATATATTTACACTTACACATATGCACGCTTGCTCTCACAAAAGCACACTCTCACCCATCAGCATGCACACGACATACATTTAAAATCTTTTTACTTCGTGCATAAGGGGCAAGATTGCCACGTGTGAGGACAGTCAATTGGTCCGTCTCCCTCACTGATTCGGCGTGGGATCACTAGTCTGTTTCTGCCACCTGCTTTGGTGGGGAGTGGATGCAGGAATCACAACGCTTGAGTTGTAATGTGTATCTACCCCAAAAATTGGATTGGGTTCAGCTCCGATTTCTCCAAATTTTGCTCAGCTGAGTCCCGCTCTTCCGATGTTCACGAGGAGAATCTTGGATGGCAGGATCAACCAGCTGCAGCACATGCCAACTGCAGGATCTATGTTGGTGTCCCAGATGGCTACAAAATTGGCTTGAGCTATCAAGTCCCAGCCCGCAGGTACTAGAGGAGACTGAGTGTGTGAAGGTTGGCACACCCTTGAGTGGATCAACCCCCAAGATTCAAGTTGATTGGAGGAGTATCCCTGCAACCTTAAGGATAAGGGGAACCTAGGAGGCTGAAGTTAAGGAAGCTGGGGTAGCAGTGGATTTCTTCAAGAAACCAGCCTGCAGTATGGCTCAGATTTCAAGACACAACACGGAGTCAGTTACAGAAGGGGCAGTCTTGGTGTCTGGAGGCCAACCTGATCTCCTGCCCGTCTATATGGAAGCACCCAATGGATCGGGGGGGTGGTGCCATATCTGTACATGCATTGCTCAACTTAGCAGATGCTACCACACCTGTGAGTACCAATAATGAGGGGGCTAATCAGATGAATATGGAGAAGGTGGGGCTTTAGCTATAAGCTAGCAAGTGGAACTAACAGGGAGAGCTCTCTGCAACAGTCTTTCAGGGTGCAGGTGGAGAGCCGGCTGGAGAGGGATGGCAAAGCTCTTTCAGGACATACTAGAGGGGACGCACATAATCTTGGAAAAATACCTGACATACTGAGCCTGCAGTGGAGGTGACTAGAGAAAGCAGAAGCAATAAGCTCAATGGAACACTTCCAGTGGCAAGTCACCATGTTGCTACTTAGACCCTATTTGATAAGCTAGGAAAAGTCAAGTTACCAGAAATTAAGACTGTGGATCACTCTCAGGATCCTTCACAGCCAGACTCTGAGGTGGGGAACATTTTCTTACTCTGCCAGATCAATCAGATTCAGAGGATGAGGATACAGAATCCTTGGAGGAAAGTTGTATGAGAGGATCACTGGGTAGCATCGAGAGAGATTTAAGCAGCCTGGATGGAGGGGACGAAATCTCAAACTCTGAAAGTCCTGGGACACACGTTTCCCTAATGGTAAAAAATCAGAGGCCCCAGCATGAAGTTAAGGCCACAGCCAGTACAAGAGCTTGTCTAAAATGGGACTGTACTGCTCTCCCTGGCCTCCAAGGGCACCTACCGGGGGAAAAGGAACCTGGGGTGTTTAACCATACAGATGGGGCTACATTGGAGGTGATATATCAAGGTATCATAGCACATCATGAGAAAACCCGGGCAGATAGCCGGAGGGCTCAAACTGCTAATAGGAAATTACAGGGGGCCATTCACAGGGTTACCAAAGCCTGTGCAGAGTTCTCCCAAATAATGATGGAGGTGGAGAATAGGGTTGTAGCCCTGGAGAGTGATACCTATCAAAAGACAGAGGCATTGGACCCCCAAAATACTGGCACCCAGTGGAAGCTTGAAGAATTTGACAACAGGCACAGATATAATAACCTCAGAATTCTAGGGGGTGGCAGAGTTAGCCCACTGCAACTGGAGGTTCAAAGAGCCTATTGATTCCCGTTTAAATAACAGATCCGAAGTTCACAAGATGATGGCGAACCTAGAGCAATCCTGGTGTACTTGGGAAACGTTTTGCTTCGACAGACAATATTTGAACTTTCCCGCCTAGATCAAAAGTGCACCCATGATGGGTGCTCATTTTTTATTAGACTGGATTTCCGTCATGCTATGGTGGTGAGGCAGTGACATTTAAGACAGATGATTCAGCCTTTTCAACATAATGGGACCCAAACGTTTTCGCTGAGGCCAGCAAAATTGAGGGTTGTTATTCATGATAGGGCACACTTTTTCACCTCAGAAATGTAGGCAAAAGAATTCCTTAACAGATTGAATGCAGGATGATGTAGATGATGTGGTGTGAGAGGTTCTAGGATGCTTTGTGTTTTGACAAATGTTGTTAATCTATAATTGTGTAGATTGTTTATACCTATCTAGGACTTTGTTAAGGTCTGTGCTATCCTCCTTTTGGCATTGTCTATTGCAGATTATTATTTTGAGTGGGGGTGGGGCAGAACAGGCTGAATGTTGAGGGTTTGTGTTTTGGGTAGAAACAACTAATCTGAGATATGGAGGAGGACACTTTACTTTAATCTACTGACTTTGGTCGACCAATTGCCCTTAGTGGCTGGGTGAAGAGGGTAGGGTTGGGGCTAAGGGAGTGTTGAGCGGAAATTGGGAGGTTGGGGGAATGGCAGTTGGGTAAGGGCTGGGGAGCAGCACTGGGGGTTGGTGGAGGGGCAGGGATCTTGGTACAGGACAGAGGGATGGAGTCTTTCATGTGCAGCAAAAGGATTGTTGGTTGCCTTCGTCTCTTTTGTTTTTGTTGTACTACGATATTGGGGCAAGGCAGTTATCATCTTTAGATTTTGCAGTAGTAACCAGAGACTTTATTGGGCATTTTATAAATATATTTGTTCCTAAAATATCCTGGTACGGGAGGTAGCAGACTACTTATTTGTACTATTAATGCACGTGGCCTGAATGATAGGAACAAGAGTGGTTGAATGGATTTTTGGCCTATGGCTGATGAAACCAGATATAGGCTCTCCTTACAACCCTGGCGGTCGGTGTTAAAGCGGCGGTAATACCGCAAACAGGCCAGCAGAAAAAAAAATGGGAATGGAAAACATGCACCTCTCGACACCCAACGATAAACCAGGACATCATGGAGCCCGAACTTCAGGTGTTACCCATGTTGGTTTACCTACTCTTCTACTAGGAGTACGAATGGCAGTGGCAGCGACCACGGTGAGCACTGCACCTACAACACAGGGAAGGCGGGGAGGAAAGAGATTGACACACACACACAACACGCAACACCCCCACCCTCACCCACAACAACATACACACAAATACATGCAGCAACATTACATATAAACCCCCTCACCCCCTGGAAGAATGCAAGGACAAAAGGAAATGATTGCAACAATTGTAGTCATTAAAAACCCAATAGTCAAAACTCCAAATTCAGTATATACAAATATGTACACCAACTACACAAGTCCGGATAGTGTACTAATCATTGTCCGTGGACCACTGGGCCCAAAATGCATGGGCGAGGCCCACACATGATACCTGACTGGAAACAGAGAGAACACTGATGGGGCATCAGATTGAAAATATACAGGCACCTCAGGGGGAGGGGGAGGAGGGCACCTCAGCCTGATGAACGCACGACGCCACTGCTGCACGAGGGGGCTCCATGCCCATTGCTGTATCCTGGGGAGTGCAAAGCCACAGTCTCTCAAGTCTCTCCAGTGGGTGGTTTGCCCACTGCTTTATCCTGGGGAGTGCAAAGCCACAGTCTCTCAAGTCTCTCCAGTGGGTGGGTTGCCCACTGCTTTATCCTGGATAGTGCAAAGCCACAGTCTCTCAAGTCTCTCCAGTGGGTGGTTTGCCCACTGCTTTATCCTGGCGGGTGCAAAGCCACAGTCTCTCCAGTGGGTGGTTTGCCCACTGCTTTATCCTGGGGAGTGCAAAGCCACAGTCTCTCAAGTTGATAACAGTCTCCACTGGTTCTGGAGGGGGCCTGGTGCCCAGAGTGCTTCATCCTGCCAAGGACTGAGGTAGTGGATGTGACACTCCACTGGTTTTGGAGGGGGCCTGGTGCCCAGAGTGCTTCATCCTGCCAAGGACTGAGGTAGTGGATGTGATACTCCACTGGTTCTGGAGAGGGCCTGGTGCCCAGAGTGCTTCATCCTGCCAAGGACTGAGGTAGTGGATGTATCTCTCCACTGGTTCTGGAGGGGGCCTGGTGCCCAGAGTGCTTCATCCTGCCAAGGACTGAGGTAGTGGATGTATCTCTCCACTGGTTCTGGAGGGGGCATGGTGCCCAGAGTGCTCCACGTGCAGTGTGGCCGGTGCAATTCCCTCACCTGGGTGTGCGTGCCATGAGATTGGCGAGGTTCAGGTAGCATGATACGCCGTGGAGGCAGCGACATACCCTACACTCCTGCGGCTGCGCCTTCCACCTGCAGGTGAAAACAGTGATGGAAGAAATGCCTCATGGAAGCTGCCCAGGGTCCAGGAACTCTTCTCCAGCCTCAGACGACTGACCACTGGGGATGGTAGCCATGTCAGCGGTGGTGCCTGTGTCCGAGGACGCCGCGGGGCCGCTGGCGGTGCTTGCGGTGGTGTCTGTCGCGGCGGTGCTTGCGGCGGTGTCTGTTGCGGCGGTGCTGGCGGCGGTGCACGGGTCAGCACCTGCTGAGGGACACAGCAGGACGTCTCCTGCAGCCTCGGACGGCTGCCCACTGCAGAAGAGGCTGGGGACTTTCGTTTAGGCTGTAGACGTGCCGGGGGTGGTTCAGGTGGCGGTGCAGGTGCCGGTTGTGGTTGCGGGACAGCTAGCGGTGTTCACCGCTGTACAGGTTGGCGTGGTCGTGGACAGAAAGTGTGACACTGGTCACTCAGTCGGTGCCACCATGCCCTCTCCTGACCTGCTCTTCAGCTTTTGGCCCTTCCCCAGCTTTGATGGTGCCGCAGTTGTCTTGCCACTATCCCCTTTGGTTTTTGCTGAGCCCTGGGTGGCTGGTACTTTCGGCTTCTCCCTCTGGGATGTGGGCACATTTTTCACCTTTGCAGGTGGCGGAATGTCCTTGCCCTCGCTATGTGGCACACTGGCAGCCCTGATGGGTGGCGCACTGCATGACCCCGCATTTGCTGGCACCACTGTGCCTGGGGATGTGGTGGCTGAGGTGCTGCGCTGGGACCTGGAAAGCCTGGCCCTAGGGGAAGGACGGGGTGGGGAAGTATAGGGAAGAGGTCAATGTTAGCCGGGAAGAGTTTTTTAGACACACTGGGATGGGAAGATGGAGGGGGTTTGGGAGTGGAGGTAGAGGCAGTGGTTGTAGGAGGTGTACGTCTGCTGAATTTGGGTGAAGGTGCATAGGCCGGAGGCTGTTGTGAGGTGGATGGCTGTTGGGTGGGTGTGTGCCTGCGTTTGTGTACTTTGGGAGGAGGGCTCACTAACACACTGGGAGAGGACACTGGGGATGTGTGAATGGTAGTGGGGGTGGTGAGTGCACGTGAGCGATGTGTGGTGATGGGCGTGCTGGAGATGGAGGCAGTGGCTGAGGATGTAGTGCATGCAGGTGTGAGTGGAGACGAGACAGGGAGGGAGGAGGATGACGTGGAGGAGGGGTACACAGTGGAGGCAGTGGATGTTGCTGTGTCTGCATGGGGATGGTGCTTGTGTGAGTGCCTGTGGGATGTTTGGTGCTTAGTTTTGCCTGAGCTACTCTTGTGTGTTGATGAGTGTGCATGCTGGTCTGATGGTGTGCTTGAGATAGGCTGAGGTACAGGGGATTGGGTCTGGGTGGAGGAAGTTGGAGGGGGGAGGCTGGACACAGGGACAATGGCTGCCATCAGTGCTGAGGCCAGAGCCTGAAATGCTCTCTGTTGGGCTGCCTGCCCAGAATGAATGCCCTCCAGGTATGCATTTGTTTGTTGCAAATGCCTCTCTACACCCTGGATGGCATTCACAATGGTAGATTTCCCAACAGTGAGGGATCTCAGGAGGTCAGTAACCTCGTCACTGAGGGCAGCAGGGCTGACTGGGGCAGGGCCTGAGGTGCCTGGGGCAAAGGAGATGCCCACCCTCCTGGGTGAGCGGGCACAGAACACACGCTTAGGGGCTGCTGGGAGGGCGGTGCTGGTAGGGGGGTTGGCGGCTGTACCTGTTGATGCGGTGGGCACAGAGGTGCCCGCTACCGCAAGGGAGCTCCCATCAGAGTAGGAGTCACTGTCACTGCTGTCTGCTCCTGTCCCCGCCGTGGAGCTACCCTCGCCCCCTTTCCCACTGGTGGCTTCAGACTCTGTTGTTTCGCCCTCCAGGGCCAAGAGGGTTGCAGCTCCCTCCTGCTCTGGTGCAAATGCTCCTCCGCCTGATTATGCTATTGCACACATGAACAGGGAGACCACAAAAAGGGGGGGCGAAGACAGAAGAAAGACATGTTCCGTGCATGCAACACCACTACCGTTGGTGGACACAACACACAGGGAGCAGCCCTCTGCACTAAGCCATGCACTGACAGTTCCTAGAAATTTCAGCTGACCATGGGGTACGAGGCCTAAGACCAGTTGCTGCACACTTGGAAGTCACAGGAGCCTGACTAAGTGTAGATGGCTCTTACCACTGGTGGGTTTTGGGTGCCACATGGCCTGCCTCACAAAGGACCTTGCCTACCAAGTTCGCCCTGGCCTAGGGGAACCCACTGCCCACCTCCCACACCCAGACACCTCGTAATGCGTGCAGAGTCAGCTGAATGAGAGTGTACTCACCCCCTTGTGGCTGCTGTGATGCCCTCAAGCGCCCATCCAACTCCAGATAGGCCACCGCCAGGATCCGGAACATCAGGTGAGTCATGGTGCGACAGGCACCCTTCCCACATTGGGAGGCCATCCCCAGCTGGGCCTCTGCCATCTTCTTGCTCCAGCGGCGCAGGTCCTCCCTTCTTTTACGGCAGAGGGTGCTCTGTCTGTGGTAGACCCCCAGGGTCCGGACGTCCTTGGCGATGGCACGCCAAATACCCCCCTTCTGGTGGGCGCTGACCTAGAGGAATGGTACAGGGGGAAAGGAAATGACTTACCCGTCCGGACCATCATACTCATTGCCCCCCAGTTCCCACCCTTGCCCTGACGCACATACACTCCCCATCCGCACATTCAGGCCTCAGCCCCCCCCCGTGTATCTTCCATCCACACCACTCAAAACAGGCATTGCCCATGCAGAATACTCACAGAGTACTCACCTGTTTGTCTGGAGGACCGTACAGTTGCGTGTACTGGGGGAGGACCCCATCCACTAGTTTCTCCAAATCCTACGAAGTGAAGGCAGGGGCCCTTTCCCCAGACGCATGAGCCATTGTCGCTTCCAGACACAGGTCACAGCAGCACTTGCAGTGTAGGTCCTCTCCTGTTGAAGGTCAGGTATCAAGTGAGTGAACAGACAGAAAATGGCGGTCACGTCCGCGGCGGTGCGTACCGTCACCGTCGGTGTACATCATCATTGGCTCCTGGGACCCATAGGGCCCAATGTTAACCAATGCAGAATTGCGCCGCAGTCTTCGACAGCCCACCGCAATGGTGTGGAATGCCAGCGCAGTTACCTCATATCCCCTAGTCCCACCTTACAGGTCAGGCAGCCGACATTTCAGGAGGCCACATGGAATGGATGTTAACTGCGTCAAACCTGGGCCGGGAATACAGACAGATACCGGCACATTGCGGATTAATAAAGTTTCTGCAAAGAACACATTGTGATACCTCAGTGTTGGATGACTCTCTGCTCGCTGTTCTCCTCCACAGGGCACGTCCGCTGGGGCAGGTGATGGGATGGCAGCATCCTCCTGTGTACAGACCCCTGGTGGACCTGTCGACAATGGAAGAGAGACACATCCTAGTCACATACAGACTTGATCGTGCAACAATCCAGGAACTGTGTACCCAGTTGGAGCCGGATCTGATGTCAGCTATCCACCATCCCACAGGAATCCCCCGTCTAGTGCAGTTCCTGTCTGTACTCCATTTCCTGGCCAGTGGGTCTTTTCAAACAACAGTGGCCATGGCATCAGGGATGTCCCAGCCAATGTTCTCTAACGTGTTGTCCAGAGTGTTGCCTGCCCTGCTGAAACACATGCGCAGCTACATCGTGTTCCCTCAGGTGGAGTATTTGTCCACAGTGAAAGGTGACTTTTATGCCCTGGGACATATCCCCAACATCATTGGTGCCACTGATGGTACACATGTGACATTTGTACCCCCGCAGGAATGAACAGGTGTACAGAAACCAGAAGAGCTACCATTCTATGAATGTGTAGATGGTGTGTTTTGCAGACCAGTACATCTCCCATGTGAATGCCAAGTATCCTGGCTCAGTCCAGGACGTTTACATTTTTAGAAATAGCAGCATCCCTTATGTGATGGGGCAACACCAGAGGTACCGTGTGTGGCTAATAGGTGAGCCTAAAGTACCCACACAGTTTAATTTGCTGTCTGGGTATGGGGCTGTCCCTAAGGGTTAGTGTGTGTCTAACAGTTGTCCCTCGACATTTGCAGGTGACTCTGATTAGCCCAACCTGTCATGGCTACTGACCCCAGTGAGGAATCCCAGGACAAGGGCAGACAAGGGCAGAGCAACGCTACAATGAGGCACATGGGTGAACTAGGAGGGTGATCAAACGCACCTTCAGCCTCCTGAAGGCCAGATTCCGGTGCCTCCATCTGACAGGTAGCTCCCTATACTACTCACCGAAGAAGGTGTGCCAGATAATCGTGGCCTGCTGTATGCTGCTCAACCTGGCTTTGCGACACCAGATGCCTTTTCTGCAGGAGGATGGGCCAGATGGTGGTCTTGTGGCAGCTGTGGAGCCCGTGGACAGTGAAGAAGAGGAGGCAGAAGAAGAGGATATCGACAACCGAAACAACATCATCATGCAATACTTCCAGTGAGACACAGGTAAGAAGATGTCACTGCTTCCCACATCTCATACTATTGTTGGAACTAGCATAAGTCTGTCATTTTCATTCAGTGTATGGACCCTGACTTGTCACTTTGACATTCCATTTCACAGATCTGGGTCCCACTTAGTGCCCTCTGCTATGTTTACTGCTGGCCTACAGCTGTGTTACATTGGTATGTGAACAAGTAAATTGACATTGCTATATTCCATAGTTATTGCAATTACACATTTGTGAAAGCACAGACTGACTCCAGATTGTTTTGTGATTGAAGTGTGTTTATTCCTGTGCTAATAAGTGGAGGGGGTTGTAGCATGGGCAGGGGGGATGGTGGAGGAATGTCCATGGCAGGGTCACATGTGCATTGTCCAAAGGGGCACAGGAAGTGGAGCAATGGCAGTTTAAGGATGGACAGGGCGACAGAAGGGTGACTTTCAGGGGGGTCTCATTTCCTGGCGGGGGCCTTGGCAATGTTCTCTGTCTTGTTCCTGGATATCAGGGGCCATTTGCGGGGTGGTTCTCCATCTGCAGGGGGTGGGGTGCTGGTGTCCTGTTGTTCCTGTGGCGGTGCCTCCTGTCCACTAGCGCCGGCGGAGGTGGAGGGCTGTTCATCGTCCAGGCTAGTGTCAGGGGCCCCTTGTTGTGCCACTGTGTCACTCCTGGTGTTGAGAAGTCTGCCAGCACCCCTGCAATGGTGACCAGGGTGGTTTTAATGGACTTCAAGTCCTCCCTGATCCCAAGGAGGTGTTCCTCCTGCAGCCGCTGGGTCTCCTGAAACTTGGCCAGGACCGTTGCCATCGTCTCCTGGGAATAATGGTAAGCTCCCATGATGTTGGAGAGTGCCTTGTGGAGTGTCGGTTCCCTGGGCCTGTCCTCCCCCTGTTGCACAGCAGTCCTCCCAGCTTCCCTGTTATCCTGTGCCTCTGTCCCCTGAACCGTGTGCCACTGCCACTGCCCCCATGTCCCTGATTTTCTTGGGTTGGTGGGTTTGCCTGGGTTCCCTGTAGTGGTGGACACACTGCTGATTGACGTGATCTGGGGACAGAGGGATGGGCCCGCTGGGTGGGTGCTGTGCTGGTGTTTCCTGAGGGGGGAGGCTCTGTGGTGGCTTGTGACAGTGTCATGGGAACCGACTGTCCCGAGGTCCCAGATGGGCCAGGCTGGTCATCTTGATCCAGGCGTGCAGAGCTGCTGTCATCACTGTGGGCCTCTTCTGTGGGGGGACTGGATATGTCTGGCACCTCCTGTCCAGTGACGTTGGGTAGGGGTCCTGTTGGGGTGTACATGCATAATTATTGTATCTGTGTGTGCCATTGTGTGCAATGGGTGGTTGATCCTCTACTCCAGTGCTTGCTTTATTGGCTTGGTCCTTGTGTGATTGGTGATTTTGAGGCATGAGTGAGTCTCTGTACTGGACATGCTTGGGTGATGGGTGTCCATGCATTGGTGTTACATGCAGGGCTTGGTTTTGGGATGTGTGGGTTGTGTTGGTGGGGTATCTGTGGGTTGTTGTGGTGATGGGTGTGAGGGTAAGGGTAGGAGTATTTGATGTCATGCAGGTGGGGTGGGGGGGATAAGGTAGTAAAGATTTGACTTACCAGAGTCCAGTCCTCTTGCTACTCCTGCGAGGCCCTCAGGATGCAGTATTGCCAAGACTTGCTCCTCCCATGTTGTTACTTGTGGGGGAGGAGGTGGGGGTCCACCGCCTGACCTCTGCACAGCAATTTGGTGTCTGGAGACCACGGAACGCACCTTCCCCCGTAGGTCATTCCACCTCTTTCTGATGTCATCCCGTGTTCTTGGATGCTGTCCCACTGCATTGACCATGTCAACAATTCTGAGCCATAGCTCCATCTTCCTTGCAATGGACATCTGCTGCACCTGTGATCCGAATAGCTGTGGCTCTACCCGGACGATTTCCTCCACCATGACCCTGAGCTCCTCCTCAGAAAACCTGGGGTGTCGTTGAGGTGCCATGATGTGGTGTGGGTGATGTGTGAGGTGTTGTCTGTTGTGATGTGTGAGGGGGTGTGTTGGTGTGTGTTGTTTGAAGTGCGTGGATGTTGTGTAAGTGATGGTGTTGTGTGTCTGTGGATGCTTGTGTTGTTTTAGGTAGTGTCTCTCTCTGGCCTGCTTTCAAATTTCAGGTAATATGGGTTTGTGGGTAATGTGGGTCTGTGTTTTATAGTGTTGTGGGTGTGTGGGTGTGGTGTTTGTATGTGTATCAGGTGTGTGTATTTTGAATTGGCAAATGTGGTTGTGTTTTGTATATGTGTGTGTATTTTGAGCGCCGCGGTGTGTACCGGCAATGGATTACCACGGTTGAAAGATCGCCGCGTTGATTCGTGGGTCTTGATAATGTGTGTGTATTCAGGGGTCACTTGAAGTTCGGCTCCATGGCATCCTGGTTCCTCGTTGGGTGTCGAGAGGTGAGTGTTTTCCCTGCTGTGTACTGTTTCCGCCGTGCTTTTGATCGCGTTGGTTCCGCACCGGAAAAGGTGGCGGATAGTCCTCTTGTAATTCAGTGGGCGGTACTTTGTCTTCCGCCTGTCTGTTGGCGGTGTCCGATGCGCTGTTTGTTTCTACTGCCGTGGCCGTCGAAGTGTTAAAGTGGCTGTCTATGTTGACGGTTTCCGCCACGGTCGTAATCCCATTTTTTTTTCCGCTGGCCTGTTTGCAGTATTACCGCCGCTTTAACACCGACCCCCAGGGTTGTAATGAGGGCGTAAGATTTATGCAAAGATTTTGGAAAATTGGCTGACTAAAGTCATCCCATCTCTGGTGCCCCTTCCCCTGCATAGGTTTGTACCAGGGAGCATGACGGTGGATCATATTAGAAATGGTATTACTTTATTTGAAATTGCCAAAGCCACTGCAACAGAAATGGGGCCAGTACTATTAGCCACTGAGAAGGCATTTGGCTGGATCACTTGGAGTTATCTATGGGCAGTCCTGGACAGGCAGGCATTTGTCCCTGGGTTTATTAATGCTGTTAAAGCACGGTATCAAGCTACCCCTGCAAGACTACACATCATGGGGTCTGAGTCATAAAAGATTTTGGTTACGAGAGGGACGCATCAAGGCTGTCCTTGCTCACCATTATTACTTGCCCTTTACATCAACCCTTTTATTACAATTTTGGAGGGGATCTTTCGGATCTGCCCTGTTGTGGTAGGCCTAACAAAGAATAAGGCGCTAGCAGAAGCAGAAGAGATTGTGATGGTCACCTGAGACCCCACATCAGTCTTGACGGAGATATTGAAGGAACCAAAAGACTTTGGGGTGTTTTCAGGTTATTAAGTACTAAGGGGATTGAGGAAAGCGATTCCTGTTTGGTTGAGGAGGCCATGTATCTGGGGGTGAAGATGACAACAGACTTGGGACATCTGAACACAATACATTTGGTCCCATTGCTTGGTACTATTGGGCAGGAATTAAGAATAATTCATTATGTGCACTGATCATTGGTGGGGAGGTGTAATGCCCTTAAAATGACAGTCCTGCCAAAACTACTTCATTTGTTTTGGGCCATTCTCCTCGAAATCAGCAAGTGCTGGCTAGGGAAATTTGAAAACCTGTGCTTCAGCGTTTTCTGGGGGGTTCAGAAAAGAAGGCCTCCACATATTTGGTACTTCCCAGAGATAGAGGGGGCTGGGCAGTTCCTAATCTTACTTTTTACTATTGGTCTTGTATTGTACAACACATGGTCATTTCGGTTATGGGCAGGATGACCAGGTTAACTTCAGCAGAAAACACTTCAATTCATGAGTAAGTTTTGTGGTCCGAGGCTAATGGATGGCTTTTGAGAAACATTGAGCCTAGCTACTATAAAGCAACAAAACTTAAGATGGCAAGGGGGCATACAGGGTATGGCGACAAATCAGGAGGATTGTGGGGATAACAAAAGTCAATTGCTATACACCTTTATGGGGATCACCGATATTATCCTGTATATTTCCCGATACGGTTGGCAGAAGATGGGTGCAGCATGGGATCATGATGTTTGGGGATATCCTTGAAGAAGGCCAGATGCATTCCTTTACCGAGATTAAAAAAATGTACATTTTGACAAAGGTTCATTTTTATAAATATCTTCAGATTAGGGATTTTGCTATTAAGTTCTATAAGAATCAAATCTCGATGTTCCGTGTCCTTGCAGTCAAAGCTTTTGATGAAGGGGCTAGGATTGAGACTCCATATGCTTTGTCTCTGCAGGGACTACCGGATGATTTGGATTTTGTTAACTTCAAGTGGAAAGCTAGATTTGGCGTAGGAGATGTGCTACTCCAGGAGTCCCTTGATATTGATAGAAAGAGTTTGTTGATGGTGGGGTTAAAGAGTCAACATTTTAAAAGTATATGCAGTCGTTGTTTTCCCCCAGCTAAGCTCCATAAACGAGGTACGAGGCCTAGCAGTACTTGCCATCACTTCAGGGTAAGCTAGGCGGAAAGGGTGCATATGTTTTTTTCATGCTCTACTTTGGTGCCTCTTCTGGGGTACATTGGCACCTTTATTGGTCTGATTATTAGGGAACTGGTGCAAATCACTCCTATGATGATGCTTTTGGGGGCTGTTGAAGGTGCATTAGATAGGGAGTCTGTAAAGAAAGAATCATATTTTATATTCATCACAATGGCTGTCGCTCGAATGTGTACAGCATCAGGCTGGCTTAGCACTGAACCCCCAAATGTTGCTGAATGAAGGTCTAGGCTACTCAAAATATTTAGGGCCTCACTATGACCCTGGCTGTCACCAGACTGCACGGGTTCACGATCGCGGTTGGACTGCCGCCAAAGCAGCGGTCTGACTGCAACATTATGACTGTGGCAAAAGTGCCACGGTCGGACCACCACCACTGCCACTTTTTTGGCCGTCAGATGGCCTGGCAGTGCCGGCGATCCTAATCCACCAGGGCAGCGCTACAAGCAGCGCTGCCCTGGAGATTATGACCCCTCTGTCTATCGGCATTTACATAGTGGTTACTTGGCATAGGCAGTGTGGGCTCCCCCCAGGCCAGCTCCATCACGCAAATCACTCTCTGCTTTGCACAGGGTGATTTGCGCAATGGGTGCTGGTGCATCCGACGCATTATGAGCTGGTGTCAATGTTGTTTTGCGCTTCCCGCTGGGCCAGAGGAAAACTCATAATAGGGCCAGCGGGAAAGAGACCGCACTGGTGGTCTCCTGACCTGTGGGATTTTGGCGGGAAGCGTTTTCCACCCGCCAAACTCCTGGTGAGGGTCTAAATCTGGAAACTAGCTTATATGCATGTAAAGGGGTGAAGACACAGAAAAGTGGTTGGAGGATCTGGCTGCCTATTACCAGGTGGATTGAAAATATGGAAAGGTACTGGGTATATTCTGGTGGGCTGGAGCTCACCCAGAGGTGCAATTGTAGGCCATCTAGGCAGTTCTAGCCTAATGGCATACTTATTTGGATTAATTAAACCTGCTAACCTACTGGTTAGCGGCCTTGGCTTAATGCAGGGCTAGAGCTCTGTGGGGAGCATCTACGACTGAGCTTGGTAGCTACCTTCATTTTCACTGACACTTTAACCAGCCCATGATCTCTATGGGAATACGATTGCACTTTCTGTTCTACTACTTGATCTGTGTATGTAACACTTAATTTTATATCTTTTGAAATGATAACGCTATAAGGTGTACAATGAAGTGTGGTTATGCACCTGCGCTTTGCTTTTAGTCTCAATATGCAGTGTATTTACTGGCTTCTTATGCCTTGTATATGAATTTTGGTATTGTGTCTTTGGTCTCCTGTTAGTTGTTGCTGTGTAATATACACTGCTTCTTTGGAAATTTTCTAAACCAAAAAATAATAAAATTGTGTTACTTACCTTTGCTGCCACCGAAGGTCCTATTCCAGCTAATTGTGCTTTATTTCTTAATACACTGTGTCTTATCCAGGTGGCTGGTTAACACCTGTTCGGTATAAGTCAATAAGGACGCTCAATGAAGGACCACACGCCAATTATAAATACAATTTAGCTTTACTAGAATTGCAGGTAAATGTAGGCATTTAGCACATTAACAATAGTAGAATAAGAATAGCAATGAAATGCATTTATTTATATATAAGTACACTACAAAGAGCATCAATGCATATATATGTAAGCAAAGAGTTCATTGACAGATATACGTTTTGATTAACTGTATACCAAAATGCATCACACTACGATATTCAGGAAGCAGAATATAAATGAGTTGAATACTTCAGATAAGCTTTGATTTACTGCACACCAAAATGCATGTTTCAATTACTGCAGCAGGCTCTCACTACGATGTTCAAGAGGCAAAATATAAACAAACTGAATACTTCAGATAAGCTTTGATGTACTGCACACCAAAATGCATGTTTCAGTTACTGTAGCAGGTTCATACTACGAGGTTTAGAAAGCAAAATAGAAACGAGCTGAATACTTCAGGTTATAAACACAGTGCAAGCATAAATAATCAGTCATAATAATAGAGCAGAGAAACAAAGGCCTTTCATCCCTGCGTGGAACTTAACTTAGTCCACGAATGCTGGGAAGCCCTCTACCGCCCACTTGGACCTCTCTCCCCCTCGAGCGTTACGGTCTTGAAACAGCAAAAACAGGGAGGCAGCTCTGAGTCTGAAGATGACAGTTTTATAACTCCATCTGTGAGCTTCAAATTCCCTCACCCACTTTTCAGTGTTTAAATAACCTGAAGCTTGGATTCTACCCCCTTCCAGTATTTTCTAGCTATGTTATCAGTACATGTCTCTTGGCTGCCTTGCCATTCCCTGGCCATTGTTTTCATTCCATCTTTTACTGTGGTCTTGTTCTCAAGGTTGAGACTGAATCTCCTTCACAGCCTGTTTCTCACACATGCAGCTGCAAATAAGTTTATCTACGAAATGTCAAAAGAAAACAAGCTTGAAAGTGAACATCGTGAATTTCTTCCACATTGCTCTGGCTTCGGCAGGCATCACGCTCATCTACACTGTTCAAGCTAATTAACCCTTCGCGTCAGAATGCCTTCCGCACCTTTCCCTATACTGATCACATGAAAACAGCTAGTGACTATTGACATCATCTCTAATAGCTCCTTTTCAATGCTGCCCAGTCATCCGAGAGCCTACATGTTCCTGCCTAGTGGAGTTTTGGACATGAGAGGCTTTAAATGGTGTTTTGCTGCTTTTATATGCTTCATGTGTTCCTACTGCTGCCCTTTCCAGCCTGAGCTCAGGGATCGCAAGGGCAGTGCAGGGGCAAACCAGGTGTCGCATTGGTGACCTCTTGCAACCCTTGAATGACACCCATGAGGTGAACCCAGAAAATAGGTACTTATAGTCAGCAGAAATCTAGACTTGAACTGCTAACGATCTACTGTTTCTTAATTTTTAACATATCCGAAAACATCTTTTATATTTGTGAGCCTATCTTGATTTACCCAAAATCCTAGCATCTTGTATCATGTGTCATTTTTCTGCATGCACAGCTCCTTATTGTCTGTCACCACACATCAGTGCTTTCGATAAACCTTTCTCTTCATGTGTCTCTAGCGGTACATATCGCACAGAACAAGGTGCAAGGACCCTGCAAGAATGTGACCAGTGTCCTGCAGGATCTTTCTGCCCTGAACTTGGCACCAGAAGTCCAAAGCCATGTGGTCCAGGAAAGTTCTCAGTGAGTATATTGCAGGTGTACAATACAAATTGTTTAAAAGGTTCATGTTTTAGCGAAATCACAAACTTCTTCAAGTAAGGTTGTTTCGGGACCTATGTACAAAAGACAATCGCCCAGGAACTTTTTCAAATGTGCTGCCACTGGTTGGGCAAAAGAGTTGTGGTGTTGAATGTCTACACAAAAAAGGTTAGCATGTGTCGATAGAGCAGCCAATCAGTGGTAAGGTTTGAAGCTCCGTAGTGTAAGTTGGTACAACATATACTACACACTTGAGCAAACAATTTCATGGGTGGCTGGTTGGGGTAAAAGTGGTTAATGATACAGTGTATCAGATATTAATCACAAGTAAATAATTGCTTGTTTCTCATCCATTGAATCATATGTCATATTATGCAGAGCTGGTTTAAACATTCATTTTTAGTTGAAATAGAAACAAAGAATATCACAATCGTTTTACCCAGCAGAGCACAGGTTACCACAGGCCTCCATTAATACGTGGTGATCTGATTAATCTGAGCATGTTAGATTTTATCCTATACCTATAGAGACATTATTAGAAAAAAAAATAGATTGTTGTGTCATCAAAAATCAACATATATATCTGCAAATCAATTAAATCTGATCTCAAAGGGCAAATCTTGATTGCCTACACCGTGTTGGACATGTCTGCAAAAAGTAGGGCAATGTGCCCATTTTATTCGTCAAATGTGTTTGTGATATTACATTTTAGTGTATCGAGCAAATTCACTTCTGTATACCGGTAGAACTGTGTTAAAAATAACACATTCACTGTATGTTCCATTAAGTGTTTTAGTGCCCCTTTGCTGGGGTTGGTGTAAGAATGTCCATCTTCTTCAGAAGGAAGAGGTGAGAGCCACACTGAATTACTCCATAGCACGTATGCAGATTGGCATATCTGCTGGGTACACATAGAAAGCAACTGGATTGGAGAAGTTGGAGGGAACATAGTGGATTGAGACATTCACAACAGTGGTGAAAGCAGAGTAGAAGAAGTCATTAAAGGCCATAAATTGATGAAGGCACTTTTGTAGATAAGAGGAGGAAGAGCAACATTGTTGACTACAATATAGTCATGGGGTAAGAGCTCTTTTAAATGTGTTCATAGATTTAAATTAGCAGTTAATCACCCCCCGTTTAGGCCGAGAGTAGGAGGCAGTGGCACAGCTAAATATATGTTGCGCTAATGTTTTTGAAGAATCACAGGAGGTGGCAGAGCATAACGTGATAGTCAGTGCCAGACTCCCTCTCAATCACCCTTAGAAGTATTATGTATCTTCAACTTTGGTACTGGATTTAAACTGCTGTGATTCTACTATAACGAATGGCGAATCAATGTGACTTCTTTGCACATTTGTGTATTTAGCTGTCATGTGAGAAAGTGTCATTCCAGACTCTGGGCCTGATTTAGAGTGTGGAGGATGGTGTTACTCCATCACAAACGTGAAGGATATCCTGTCTGCCATATTACAATGACATAAGAGCCTACAGAGATCGTAAAACAGCAGACATGATATCTGTCCCGTTTTGTGCCGAAGAAACCCAGCGGCCAAACTCTAAATCAGGCCCTCTGTCTTATTTTGTTTTTCAGCATATGCCACTGTCTTATTGCACATGTCCAGTAGTATGCTCAGTGCTCAAACAATTGGCCAGGCCTGGAGTTCCGACTAAATGCTGTTGGCATGTACTCATTTTTTAAAAATGTTATAGGTTTTTATAGCACAAACATGACCCACAGACATTAAATTGCTTTACAATGATGAATGCAAAAGTCAGAAAATACACAATGGAAACAACCTATACGTAGGAAACTGATGAATATCAGTGGGACTTTACAAATCATGAGTTTAGGGGGAATCCAACTGTGCAAAATGAATGCAGAGGTTATTGTAAAAGCAGTCAGAAAAGGAGTAGAGGAAGGAATAAAGGGAGGAAAATACTGGAAAGGAGGGTGGGGGAGGCAAAATCAGAGAAAATTATATATCAGATTCAGGTTGGAAGGTGCCTGTGATAGAGAGGCAGGGACAGCACCTGAAAAGTGCTTTTTAAGGCAATTATTTTGGTGCAAAAGCTAGGAAGGAGAGAGTTCCAAATTCTGGTAGCACTATCAGAAAAGGACAACATATTCATTTTCTGAAATAGCTTGCGTATCTGTGCTCCCTATCCCAAGATGAGTGTGACAGAATGCATTTTAGAACTGTGGCGTTTTTTCACAATGCACCAAAGTGAGATCCTGGATTGTTTTATATGTCCTTATAGAGCCATGCAACAATATGTTTTAAGGGTTTTGGGGTGGCATCCTACCCTTAAAAGGAAAATAACATTTTTCTCTATTAACTAGGATTCTGGTGCTTCAACATGCTCTCTTTGCCTCCCTGGATATTATTGCAGTCATGTGAAGACCAGTAGAGAGGTTATGCTGGAGGCCATGGTGTGCCCTGCTGGCTTCGTATGCCCTGAAGGACTGCCAGTCAAGCCTGATTCCATCGAAAGATCTTGCCCAAAAGGATTTTATTGCCCTAAAGGGAACATTGTAAGTGTTAGATGGAAAAGTATGAGGGCACCTCAGACTGGCAGGATGGTACTATAAATTAGCACTTGGCAATCTTTCTTTGGTGCTCCTGTGTGTGCTCCCTCTGTGCCTTACTTTGCTTCTACAGGTAATAACTGTGATGAACAATAAGGTAAAACCATGGATAACAAGGGACAGGGGTTCACATATAATTATTAAAGAGGCAATGATCCCTAATTGAAAAGTGAAAAAAATATATATAGTTATACTGGAGAACAATCATACCCATATTCATAATCCATTCAATACAAGATATATTTTATTAGCAATTGAATTATACAAAGAAATGTAATTGGGATCATCATTAGGACTACCATAAATATAATTCTGAGGGCATTGAACATGTATGGGCTGACATGACGGTGTTATTTCCACTGTTGTCCTTTTATTATGTTTATTGGCTGTGTCCTACTATTATGGTAGCAGCGCTGTCTGAACTTTTCACTGCTCATTTTCAGTCCATATTAACTTATTTTCCCTTACATGTTTAGTGCCCTCAGGCTTATTTTTATTTTAGTCCTGAAGATGATCCTAGTATTTCTAAAAGGATCAAAACATTGTTGACTCTGACACGTTGACCCAGATGAATTGCTAATACGTGTATAAGGGTTTTGTTTGGTCTTTGTTAAATTGGGACTTTATTTTTTTCACAAATTTGCCTGAGTCTGTTCTTATTGAGCAAGTTTCTCACTTACATTTCTTTGTGTAATTCAATTGCTAATAATATATATCTTGTGTTGATTTGACTGGGCATACGGGTATGATTGTTCTTCCGTATGTGTGCATGTATTTTTTCATCTTTCTATTAGAGGGCATTGTTTCTTTAATAATTAGCAACAGGTAATAAGAGTAAATTATTATAATAGCCAAATGCAAAACATTACATCTGAAAGTATTTTTGTGTAAACAAACATAGAAAACTAGTTATTGTGAGCCAGATAGTTGTCTTTTTTCCTTTTTTTGAGAGGGAGGAGGAGTTAGAGTTTGTTGGTGTGGGAGGTTTGAAAATAAGAACCTGGAAAAGAGTATTGTGGATCTCTGTACTTTACCAGTGGTCTCCTCAGCAAGGGCAATATTAATTTCATTTTGTTTCTTCTTATATTCAGTTTATGACTATTCTGTCTTCTCTTTTCTTAGGATAGGCGTTAAGGACGTCACCTCCAAAACATCATGGGAGCTTTATTTACTTCTGGTTTTTGGACCCAGTTCCACACTGGGCCAAGATTACTTTCTTGCAACAATGCCCGGCTGAAACCAGTTTGGCTTCCTGGGAAGCTCTCCCAATTTTACCTGTCACAGTTCTACACACCTTGGAATGTCTGGCCTATACCTTCTCAATACATATCCCCCTGATAATTGGTTGCTCCCCTCCCTTCCAGTGTACAAGGCCACATTTAATGGAATCTGGACCTAGCCTGTGCCCCAGGGTTTGTTACATAGTATCTTGTACTCATTTCCGTTTTACTCTGACGCTCTGCAGAAAGAGGACACATTGGCTTCCTGTTCTCACTACAAAACCTAGGACCAGATATATACCCTGCCACTGTGCCTTAACTTGATGATGAGTAGTTGAACTTTCTGGTAAGGAGAGGGTCTGACTGACTTTCAAAACATGCAACAGATCAGCTGAATACCATCTGCACAGAAGGTGATCATAGAATCTGGCCAATGAATGATGAAAACCTGTAGGTCAACTGGCCTGACCCGAAACTAGGAAGAAAGAAAAAATATATACTTTTCAAGATAGTTGCATGCATGAAAATAACCTTGCCAGAACTCCTGCATGGTCCACTCATTTTCATAAATGAACGTCTTCTTTCGGGTTCAGTAGTGAAGACGTGGGCCCTTGACCCTATGTTGAGCATGCAGTGGACCCTCAAGAAGCTTATTGAACTATCTTTTTAATTTATGAGGCACTTTATCACCCACTTCTTGGCCCAAGAGAATTTCTGAAGTTTTCCCCTTGCATCACAGACTCTTTAGTTCAGTTCAGTTAGCAAGGACTGGATTGCCGGACATCAGGAGCCATTGGTATCAGGAATTCTACTTTCCTCTTGTCCATTTCCCCTTTTTTTCTTGTGATTTAACCCCTGCAAAATCTCAGGGAAGGAGGGGATTCTCAGTAAATCCACATCTTTGCCTGAAGCTTGACTTTTGGTCCCATCACACTACATCATGAAGTTCTCAAAATATTGCTGGTTGAAAGTTTCAGATTTCCTATCAATAGCTAAGGTACCTATTGTTTTCAGTGTGTGTAAACTAATCTAGAAGGCATCTCAGACCTGTGGGTGTCTCCATGAGCAGCATTTATTGAGAAACAGGTCCTTGAAGTTTTCTGATGTTCTTAGGTGATGCCAAGTTCCTAGGATTCCCTCAACAACTTGAACTGTGTGAGAGGCCATTTGGTGCCCTTACTGCTCAGTTGACCACGTCCCGTTACAGCACTGGATCTCTTTGACACTGGTATACTCAACATAAGTGTGACTTAAGCTGGTGTCTAGTCTTTCCTTTTCCCAAACATTAGCTCTTTTTCAGTTTAGTTTGAATAATAGTTCACCTTTGAGTAGCTTTATCCTCCTTGAACTCGGTGCTAGAGAGAAAGTAGCATAAGGAGCTGAGACACTTTTAAAAACACACTTATTGCCACCTTCAGTCAATTAACAAAGCAAATGAACAAATGTTTGTACTACAACTGACAAGATACAACAGAGTCCAAATGTCCTAAGATGTTGTAATCTCCCCCATAATGTAGCATGTGAACAGATAATGCTCTTAGGCATAAAGCTTAAAACATAATTTGGGGTAGTATCATAGGCTCACTAGGAGCTATGATCCTCTGGTTTACTGTGCTGCACTGTACTTGTTCTTACAATATATTTTAATGAAGGGGTAACTCTGGACATTTTTATGATCACTGATTACGGCAACTTATTTCAAACCACACTACCATCTGCCAGACTATCCATTGACTGCTTGATGGTACTACCCTGAATCGTTGAGCTTTAGGTATCAAATTCAAGTGACTTAGTGTCTCTGTTTATGGGACCCTAGTGGTAATTTAGAGTGCACACCATTGATATTGCCTAATAAACACTTGCTGCACCAGTTCATAGAGGAAAGCCATCACAACATGTAAGACAGATCAGCGCCTCTGCAGGGTCTAGTGGAGATGACAGTGCAAGATTAGGAGACTAGTACTTCCGTGCACTGTATCAACACAGTGAGTTCATTCATTGTACTTGGCTAGGTGAACAAAGGCCTCACTCTAGCACATGTATAGGCCACCATGATCCTATTTCAAATATACCCGGAAGCCTGTAAATCTCATAAAGTGCAAACCAGCACAAATTGAATTGCAGACAGGAATGACACATCCCTATACAAACATGACTCAGTATAGGACCTTGACAGCACCAGTCTTGGATGGTACGAGTTGCCAGTTCCAACATCAGCAAGATGCCCAAAGAAATCAGGAAAATGCAAAAACCATTTTCTCTTTTGTACTTCCTTCTTACCCACTTTTCTCCTGTATTAATTCAGGTTTATTACTATATATATTTTAAAGCACAGGTCATGTTAAGATAACAAAACACTGTACTACTGATATTAAAGATTTATTTTTGGTGTGCAGGATCCAAATCCTCAACCATGTCCTAATGGAACATACAGTGACCATCGGGGAATGGGAAGCATTGAAGAATGCAAGCTGTGCCCCACAGGAAAATACTGTTATATGGAGGGGTCAGAGCCTGCAGGAATAACACAACCAGTAAGTAATGATGTCCATGTTTTTTTCTAGTTCTATTTTCTATCCTCTCAGTGAGGCTTCTTTTCGTCAAAGGCATTTGATCCTCAATTACTTCACATCATGACTCTGTATTGTACTTAGTGTCATAGGAAATGTTTCTCAAAGTCACAACTCCACAACTTTACCAACAACGATGCTTCCCCAAAAAGGTTATCCACAGTTCCAAATCATCATACACAATATCACATTTACAATACTACTTGCTTAATAAAAGCTGTACTTTATGCTGAAGAATCTTGAGAATTTGTTTTGCTGATATTTATCCTTCATGTGTACAATCTCAGACTGATGAGTGCCCTGCTGGCTATGCCTGCCCTCCTGGGACTGGATTTCCTCGGTCTTTTCCCTGTCAGCCTGGAACTCACTGGACAGAATCACCAAAAGAAGGTGGAACATCTTGCATTCCATGTCCAAAGGGACATTACTGTAATTCTACTTCCATGGTGGAACCACGACTTTGTTTAGCTGTAAGTTCCTTTATTGATCATTTCAAATTAAAATGTATTATGTTGGTAAAAGGTAATGAGGCCTATCCTCAAAGGTAACTTCAACTGTTAACATAAGTTGATGACCAAATTTGCCTCACTTACTCCTGCCAAGAATTCACTTGCACTGTAGTATATTTCTTATGTGATCAGTGATATAAAATGTTAGGTCATTATAGTTGTGCAAGTTATCCTTGTGTAATTATAGCTGGTGAATTTCATTTTTTTTTTGTTTTTGGTTTTAAGAAAGTAGATTTTCTATTACTAGAGGACCTGTGTATAACCCCACTTTAGCTTTTGTTTTTTTTAATACATTTCTAAGGTTTTTTTAACGTAAGTTAAAATCTTCTTATCTTACTTATGTGTAACCCCCTTTAACCTTTGTTCATGGAATTTCTACTTTATTGAGTATAAAGAAATATCTTATTATGAAGCATCTGCTGTCCCTCAACATGCTCAACATTTGGCTGTGTGCAATGGGGGTTGGCTGAGGATCCTGGCCTGAGGCCAGCACCTGCACCAACCCACCATGGGAGGCAAACACCCAGGTGCACAAGGGCAAAGGACGTATGCAGTGGGGGAGTGACATCAGGGCCTGACCTTTGCCCATGCCCTGCGTCCAGCCCCCATCAGCGCTCAAGCTCCCGTTAGCATGCAACCACCCACAGATCCCCACCCCACATTTATAATTCCAGGAGCAAAGGGGTCCACGCTGGCTCCCGTGAGAATCCTGCAGGCCCACACAGAGTGAGGGGGGTTGCACTGGGACTTTTGCGGAAACTGTCAAAATCTCAAATGAGACCCGTGTGGGGCTGACAGGCCACATTTGTCTTTCATTTTGGCATTGTGAATTCTCTCTGGGGCACTCCCATAAGTGCCATGGGATCATGGTACCCCAACACTGCCTTCTACTACCTCCTTTCTTTTTAACTTTCAAGACATGTTGATCAAGTCCCCATGTCCTGTAATGGCAGACACAACATTTTATTTCATGTTGCAGCCAGCCAATCAGATTGTTTGGTTGACCGACACCGGCCAATGGGCCCATGTGACCAATCAGATCCTGACAATTTTTTTTTATTCACTTTCAGAGTGCTGCAGGACCTTCAATGCATATTTCTCTCTTTTTTTTATCTTCTCAAAAACAACTGATCTGATTGACACCAAATCACAAAAAAGCATAATTTGTCACTACAGATATAGCTTTCTGCCACATTTGGTGCAATACTGTTCAGCCGTATTTTCTGTACATCTGACTAATTTTCCAAGGGAAATAGCATTGGGGAAAAAGCGTTTTAGACCTTTATTTTAGCCATTGCTTGACTCATCACCCCAAACCTTTCAGAAAGGAGCTGAGGTGGGTCAACCATTTCTAGGAAAGTTTCTTGAAGATCAAACAGCACTATTCCTATGGAAACTCTGACATGTATAACTACACAATGGTGACTGCCACTGTGTATTATTATATATATATATATATATATATATATATATATATATATATATATAATACAAGAAAAGGTGCCATTCGTCACAGGCACTAAAAAGACCGTACTTTGGTGAAAAGCAGAGTTTAATGGCAACATGTTTAGATCTTACAAAGATCTTCCTTATGGGCTGTGAGGAAGATCTTTGTAAGATCAAAACATGTTGCCAGTAAACTTTCCTTTTCTCACCGAACATTAGAGTGCAGTCTTTTTGGTGCCCGTGATGAGTGGCAGCTTTTCTTGTATTAAATATATGGCTACCGGTGGCCGTGACCTGCACCAACCCTTTGAAGGTGGAAGACGCTGGATCATTTTGTGACTATATATATATATATGTGTGTGTGTGTGTGTGTGTGTGTGTGTGTATGTATGTATGAATATTCACTTATAAAACCAATGGTTAAAGGGACGTATATTTTACTCACACAAAACCATAGAACTTCAGCAGTTATAGTTATGGTTATTTTAAGATGCTATAGCTAGTGCCCTCAGGTAACTATAACTCATGCCTTCGCATGGACAGTTATCTCATCAATAATTTTACAGCAAATGTTACATTCATACTATCAATGATGTTATAAAAGATGTTATGAGTGATGTAATATCTGGGGTAATTAGCAATGCATGGCAAGGGTGCAGGGCTAAGTTAAAAACCTTAAAGGGGTGGCTGCGCAGACTCCCCCAGGTCACTGGGACCAACAGCTCCCTGGGCCCTATAAAAAAGTAAAACTAGGAATAGGTCGGCCCCACTCCCTTGGCTGATTTCCCCCAGGGCCTGGTAATTATATATATATATATATATATATATATATATATATATATATATATGAAGATTCTACGTAGTAGATATTAACTTTTGTAAGCTGCCTTGAGTTATTGGAGAGAATCAGATCAATATGAGAATTTATGCTTGACATAGAAAACTGAATGCATCAGGTATTAAACTGAGTACATGTGCTTGTTTCACTTCAGGAGTTAGGTGTCTGTTAAGGTTTCACCACAGTATGAAGGGTCCAGGTAGAAGGATCTTTAGCACATTCAGATTTCATTTTTTTTTAGCAACTACTGTATTTATTTTTTACAATTATTGCACAGAGTGTACAGCGTTCTTTGTATAGTCTGTATAACACTCTTTGGTGTATTTCTCATGAGAGTTTCACTGGTGTGCTACAAAGTAAACTTTCTCCATAGAATCAATGCTGTTTACAGTACCTACTTCTCTACTCAAATTAGGTTTACTTCACAAGATACATTCAGTGAGTGTCATGGGTTTGATACCAATAAAGGTGTATGCAGTAAGCTACAAATTTTTAAACTGGCATTCACTATTTTGGCTTTTTGTCAACAATTGTATAGATATTGAACACTGTAGTCAAGTGAGTGTTTCTCATACATTTGTGATTGATTGTTAATTTGATCTATGGTCCCTGTATGGTGTATGCTGTAGGCTGAAATGTTGAATAAGAAGCTTGTTTTCAACATCTAAGTGAGTTGTATGTGTGGTGGCAATAGTAATCGGTGATTTTTGTTCTAAGATATCTTTTCTTACTGTCAGGCCTCTAATGTCATACTAATGTACATAGCAATATGGGTGTTAAAGTGAAGTTTGGATGATGTCATTAGTGATGTTATTTGAGATGTCACCAGTGAAGTCACAAAGGATTTAATGAAACATGTCATGAGTGATGTAATATGTGAGGTCATGAGCAGTGCAGGGTTTGGAGAGCAAGTTACAGTTAGTGCTGATAACTATAACTGCTGAATTTCTTTGTTTTATTAGTTCAAAACATTAACGTTGTTGCTGAAAAATTCACCTAACTATAACATTACTTTTGCTTTTGGTATTTTTAGTGAATTTCTCAAGTTTTTTAAAAAACTTCAAGAGGTAGTTTTATCACAGCTAACTATAATGTTACTGTAACCTTTGGTTCGTTCACTAAATTTCTAGGTTTATTTAAAAGTAAATTCATTATTTTTGTGGGTGTATGTATGGTAGACTTACTTTGTAACATATGTTGCGTTCAGATCAGATATTATTTTGGAAAAATGTTTTTTTTGTTGCAACATAACAGGATATAGGTCACAGTTTTCAAAATCTTTCCAAAAGGTGCGTGAGTATTAAACAGATAGATAAACAGGACACTCATGAGATAGCAAATTTATTAAATATATTGTAACTTGATCAGCAGTATTGGAGTTCTGGTCACATTGTTTATCGTTACCTAATCAGAGTAATTTCCTGTGGATCTTCCATTAAAACACTTAAAATTGGTAAATGCTTTATGTAAAACAGAAATCCTCAAAATGAAAGCAGCTCTCTCATCACATCGGGAGAGACAATACTACAATATTCACTGCACTTAGAAAAACCGCCCCACAATGCTTTGCAGCGCATTACTTTTACAAAACATTTTTGCTCATAACTCAGCCTGTGGTGGGCCTTAAACTTTTGTTTTACAGCTGGGAGTACATTTGTTTTAAAGGCCTTGTTTGTAATATCATTGCAGCAGTCCTGCTAGCCCTAAAAATGCCCTTTAGCAGCTATGTATATCATTACGCTGCATTACTTTCTCCTGTTTTTTCCCATGCAGATATTCCCTACAGGGGCTAACAATATGGTTACATGATCATGTTTCTTAAAAATGATATTTTTTATATTGTGCCCTCTAGAGGCTGTTTTAAGCATCACAGTCTATGCCAAAAGTTTATTTCTGGGAAAGGTTTATTTGATAATTGCATATGTTTTAATAATCCCTCCTCATTGCAATTATGACCCTGACTCATGCCAACTTAACATCCTTATTACACAATGACTCTTTGAACTCTTTTGATAAGTTTGGGTGACCCTTCTAGTTTATTTCTCCTCTGTGGCTGTCTTTTATCTTTTTGGGGGGAATTGTGTTAGCCAGCCAACAACTCTGATGGTGGTGTGGTGAAAGTGGTATTCTGTTGGAATTAGCATAGCAGATTTAAATTAGGATGCTAAATGACAACATTTTCTTCTTTGCTGCAGATAGAGGAAGGAGGTGTTTTATTTATAAACAGCGCCAATGGAATTGTATGACAGCAAAACACGAAATTGTTGAGGCAGGGTTGACCAATTTATGTGGCAAAAAAGGTCAAGTTATGAATTTACAATGCCAATAGCTCTAACTCTAGCAAAAGAAAGCCCTAATAGAAAATGACAGATTTCCTTATGTCATTTTTTATGGCACTTTTAACTCCTGCTCAGAGCAGGCATTAAAAGGGGGCTTCCATTATTTATAATAATATAATAATGGGCCCCTATGTACTCTGCAGGAGTAGCGCCAATAGCGACAGTATCTTAGATACGGGGCACACATGGTGGTGGTAGGGGGAAGCTAAACGCACAAGGAAAGTGCACTGCACTAGATTTAGCGCACTTTCCTTAAATATGCCCCCTAGTTTACTCCAGAAGCATATGTACCAGACAGAGTCAGCTGTACATGCAAGCTAGCAATGTTTTATGCTTTCTTTTCAAGTACGTAGGTAAAGAAATTGACGTTCAGAACACCATTAGGTTTCATAGAGCCGAGACAAATTGGCTTTGCCAATTCTTGTTAGAAGTGACACAAGAGAAGGGCAAAATCCCTCTCTCATATTTGTCTCTTTCACTCCTTTAACCTCCGGTAAGTTTTCAATATTTCTCACTCATCTCCTAACTTATGTTTGGCCATAGCTCTCTGAACTGTTCCAACAAAATCCCATCAACACTTAGGCCCATATTTATGAAAAGTTTCTGCCATCTTTGTGTCATTTTTTTCTAGCACAAACTTAAAGCCATATTTATATTTTGATGCTAGACCTATCTAGTGGCAAAATAAAGGAATTAACTTCATTTTTTGAGAGCGCCAACCTACCTTGCATCCTATTGCGGCAATGATATGCAAGGTAGGCGTTCCCTTCCAAAAAATGATGCCAGCACTCCAGCGCCATAGCTACCTCCCAATGCAAAAATAACACACACTAAGGAAGCGGACCCCAAAAATGACACAAAGTCTGATTTGCATCAAACTTTAATGCCTGGTCAAACCATGCATTAAAAAGAGGCCCACACAGGACCACTTAAGGAAAACTCACAGAAGAAGCATTGCCAACCTCCTGGACAACATGGAAGTGTTACTGCTCCAGTTTGGCCCTCACTGCAGATGTCAGCAATGACAACATGTCCCTCCACCACCAATGCAGCAACCCCAAACACCACCACAGCTGCCACAAATGCAGTGCAGAAGGCGGGAGAGGATCTTTCGACAGTGTACAACCATCCTTGGGCTCAGGGAACAAGAAGTCATCAGTACTTACCATCTGAACCGGGAGTCAATTGTATGCCTGCTGCACCACATTGGGCCAGACATCACTGCAAGGGTGGCAACTCCAACAAACATATTCCTTTGACCAAACTCCTCCCTCCCCTCCATATGCTGGCATCAGGATCTTTTCAGACAACGGACGCACAAGTGGCTGATATCTCCCAGCCATCCTTCTCGGTCTTCCTTCTAAAGGTTCTGGACACAATCATACGCCTCACACCACACCACATCTGCTTCCCAAACACCCATCAACAGCAGCAGGAGACCAGACAAGGTTTCTATCTAATTGCTGGGTTCCCACATGTGCTGGGTACAATGGATTTCAACCATGTCCAACTGGTGCCACCTGCAACAATGGACCACCTATACAAAAACCCAACACACCCATTCCATAAATGTGTAGGCTGTTGTGGACCACCATGGGCTCTTCTCAAACAACCTTGCCAAATACCCCGGCAGAGTCCATGATGCCTACATATTCCAGCATTCCACCATCAACAAGCTTTTCCAGGATGGCCAATATGGCAATGGCCTACTTGTAGGTAAGGCACCATACCAAACAGCACACAGACAACACATCTACCATGTTGGACAACCAAGATATACACCACACTAAACACACATAGGCAAGGGAACACAGATGTACAGGCAACAACACATATGCCACATGCCACACTACACTGCAATCAATGCACATCACAACACATAAACACCCACATGTACATAATACAGCCACAACCTGACTGGCACACCACATGAGGACAGGTGGAGCTATGTCCCCCTTGCATACAGAAGCTGGGCACAAACTAAGTGTCCACTGGTTTACAACTAAATACAGATCCCACAACATTACACATAATAATATTTGGCTCAGCAATGGTCACATTGGTCACGGGGTTAAAGCATCTGGTGGCACCAATATCGAATGCCATCCAAGTGTTGCCATGTGGTAGAAATGGGGTCTTTGGTTGACAGTCAGGTTACCCCCTGTTCAAGCAAGGACCCTCACTCTAGTCAGGGTAAAAGAGAATCACCCTCAGCTAACCCCTGCTTACCCCCTTGGTAGCTTGGCAGAGCAGTAGGCTTAACTTCAGAGTGCTAGGTGTAAAGTATTTGTACCAACACACACAGTAACTTAATGAAAACACTACAAAAGGACACAACACCAGTTTAGAAAAAATCGGGAATATTTATCTGAACAAAACAAGACCAAAACGGCAAACATCCGACATACACAAGTCAAGTTATGAATTTTTAAAGATTAAATTCAAAAATAGCGCTTAGAAACACAAAATGCTTTGATGAGGTGTTAACATGGCATAGTGACGGAGTCGTTCCCAACAAGCCGACACCAGCGGCGCCGGACACGGAGTCGCATAGACCCCCAATTACAGTACCTTTGGTGAAGAGTGATAACAAGTCGATGCGCGAAGTCGGGGATCGTGGCGTCTGTGCGAAACGTTGAATCCGCGCACTTCGAGCAGCGTCGGTCATGACGTGGTGCGGTGACTTCTATGGAGTCACCGGATTCAGCAGCGGCGTCGGTCCGAAGTCGTCCGAAGTCGATTTCCTTGGATTTCCACCAGCTTTCCTTTCAAGGGCCCAGGGACTGGATAGGGCACCACTTGTCAGAGCAGGAGTCTCTCCAGAGACTCCAGATGCTGGCAAAGAGAAGTCTTTGCTGTCCCTGAGACTTCAAACAACAGGAGGCAAGCTCTAAATCAAGCCCTTGGAGATTTCTCCACAAGATGGAAAGCACACAAAGTCCAGTCTTTGCCCTCTTACTCTGGCAGACGCAGCAACTACAGGGTAGCTCCACAAGGCACAGTCACAGGCAGGGCAGCACTTCTCCTCAGCTCTTCAGCTCTTCTCCAGGCAGAGGTTCCTCTTGTTTCTAGAAGTGTTCTAAAGTCTGTGGTTTTGGGTGCCCTTCTTATACCCAATTTCTCCTTTGAAGTAGGCCTACTGCAAAGTAAAGTCTCTTTTGAATGTGAAATCCTGCCTTGCCCAGGCCAGGCCCCAGACACTCAGCAGGGGGTCAGAGACTGCATTGTGTGAGGACAGGCACAGCCCTTTCAGGTGTAAGTGACCACTCCTCCCCTCCCTCCTAGCACAGATGGCTCATCAGGAAATGCAGACTACACCCCAGCTCCTTTTGTGTCACTGTCTAGTGTGAGGTGCAACCAGCCCAACTGTCAAACTGACCCAGACAGGGAGTCCACAAACAGGCAGAGTCACAGAAATGGTATAAGCAAGAAAATGCTCACTTTCTAAAAGTGCCATTTTCAAACACACAATTTTAAAATCAACTTTACTAAAAGATGTATTTTTAAATTGTGAGCTCAGAGACCCCAAACTCCACATGTCCATCCGCTCCCAAAGGGAATCTACACTTAAATCAGATTTAAAGGTAGCCCCCATGTTAACCTATGAGAGGGACAGGCCTTGCAACAGTGAAAAACGAATTTACCAATATTTCACTGTCAGGACATATATTATACACATTACTATTTGTCCTACCTTAACCATACACTGCACCCTGCCCTTAGGGCTACCTAGGGCCTACCTTAGGGGTGCCTTACATGTAAGAAAAGGGAAGGTTTAGGCCTGGCAAGTGGGTACACTTGCCAAGTCGAATTTACAGTTAAAACTGCACACACAGACACTGCAATGGCAGGTCTGAGACATGATTACAGAGCTACTTATGTGGGTGGCACAACCAGTGCTGCAAGCCCTTGGAGATTTCTTCACAAGATGGAGGGCACACAATGTCACGACTTACGTGCTGCTTTACCCTGGAGGCCGCAGAGCGAGTGGCGTGGATCCTGTTCTTGAATGTTCGGCCTTGGCCCAAGTAGGGGCGACTCTTTCTGGTAGCCACGGTGCTGCAGGCAATGGGTACGCCAAGAGCAGGCCGTGTCCCTCAGAAGTAGCGCCAGAGGGGAAAAAAACCCTGAAAGGGGAAAAAACCTCCAAAAAGATATGTTCCTAAAACAGGAACAAAAAGGAAGAGATATCATCAAGCGCAAATACAGGAAAAAGTATTCTGAACTGACGAGAACCAGCACAAAAATACGAGGAAGCAGGAGCGAAGACACCATTCAAACAGAAAGTGTTGCAGCGCAGGGAGAGAAAGAATCACAGCCCTTAAATACCAACAAACAGGAAACGACCAACAGGAAGTAAAAGGACACCATCTTAGATAGGGAAAAGCACATAGAACAGAATGGACTAGGAACCATAGAGAATAGGGAACAAGGAATGCTGGGAAGAGAAAGGTAACATGGGAAGGGGGAAAAGACATAAATGAAGGCACAACCAGATGTCCAAGAAAAGAAGAAAAGAGAAGAGAAGAAAAGAACAGGTGAGTGGGGGGTCAGACATGCCTGAAAACGCGGTGCACAGCAAAAGAACGAGGCCCCATGCCCAATTTGGGGCCTCTGAAAGCACACAGCAGACTGGGGGCGCGTCGCGTCTGGGAAACGCGTGCTGCGGCCCGAGCTGAATGTTCGGCTCGTGGCGCACGCAGCGGCGCGACACACAAAGTCCAGTCTTTGCCCTCTTACTCTGGCAGAAGCAGCAACTGCAGGATAGCTCCACAAAGCACAGTCACAGGCAGGGCAGCGCTTCTCCTCAGCTCTTCAGCTCTTCTCTAGGCAGAGGTTCCTTTTGTTTCCAGAAGTGTTCTAAAGTCTGTGGTTTTGGGTGCCCTTCTTATACCCAATTTCTCCTTTGAAGTAGGCCTACTTCAAAGTAAAGTCTTTTTTGAATGTGAAATCCAGCCTTGCCCAGGCCACGCCCAAGACACTCACCAGGGGGTCGGAGACTGCATTGTGTGACGACAGGCACAGTCCTTTCAGGTGTAAGTGACCACTCCTCCCCTCCCTCCTAGCACAGATGGCTCATCAGGAAATGCAGACTACACCCCAGCTCCTTTTGTGTCACTGTCTAGTGTGAGGTGCAACCAGCCCAACTGTCAAACTGACCCAGACAGGGAATCCACAAACAGGCAGAGTCACAGAAATGGTATAAGCAAGAAAATGCTCACTTTCTAAAAGTGGCATTTTCAAACATACAATTTTAAAATCAACTTTACTAAAAGATGTATTTTTAAATTGTGAGCTCAGAGACCCCAAACTCCACATATCCATCCGCTCCCAAAAGGAATGTACACTTAAATCAGATTTAAAGGTAGCCCCCATGTTAACCTATGAGAGGGACAGGCCTTGCAACAGTGAAAAACGAATATACCAATATTTCACTGTCAGGACATATAAAACACATTACTATATGTCCTACCTTAACCATACACTGCATCCTGCCCTTGGGGCTACCTAGGGCCTACCTTAGGGGTGCCTTACATGTAAGAAAAGGGAAGGTTTAGGCCTGGCAAGTGGGTACACTTGCCAAGTCGAATTTACAGTTAAAACTGCACACACAGACACTGCAATGGCAGGTCTGAGACATGATTACAGAGCTACTTATGTGGGTGGCACAACCAGTGCTGCAGGCCCACTAGTAGCATTTGATTTCCAGGCCCTGGCACCTCTAGGGACTTTACTAGGGGCTCACCAGTAAACCAAATATGCCAATCATGGATAAACCAATTACATACAATTTAAACAGAGAGCATATGCACTTTAGCACTGGTTAGCAGTGGTAAAGTGCTCAGAATTCAAAAGCCAACAGCAGCAGGTCAGAACAAATAGGAGGCAGGAGGCAAAAAGACTGGGGATGACCCTGCAAAAAGGGCCATTTCCAACACCATGAACAACTAAATATCACCTACACATAACTGACATACCTGTAGTGTGCACATTCACCTATCTGCTGCATTGTGTCGCACACAGGAATACAACATTACCTGTCATGAAAGACCATGGGGCAGAATGATGAGAGGTCGTACAGCACCTAGTCCAGTGCTACCTCACATGCACCCCTTACCACTCCCTAATGCCACCATGTGTGTGCCATATATAACAAATGGTCCACCATGGCGCAGATTTTGTGCAATACTGTAAAGATCATGAATGCCATTGTAGGACTCCAAAGGAGTATATTGAACATACCTGACCTTTCATGCACCATTTATAGATACCCATGTAAAATAGTGGTGTGCCTCCCCCCAACGCCAGCACTGTGAATGTGTTGAAAGTGTCTGTGGTAAATCATGTATAGGAATTTTGGAGGTATTACTGTACCAAGATTTGATCATTCTACAAATGTGAGATTCACACCCTAGTACACTTGATGGCTGGCACACCCATTACCTGCCACAAAGGGTCACTCACTATGTGTTGCACTGCATGCGTAGTGCCACATGGTAACATGGAGGCCAGAGTATGGCGTTGTAGGGCTACTATGGTTTCTCTATAAATGACACCACTGTGGTGCAAGGAGATGGAAGGTTCCACCAATATTAAGACACTGGCACAATTATGGACAACACAAAACATATTTGCAAGGGCAAAACCATCTGTTTGGATTGATTATTGCAATCCGCAGGTCCATGAGCCACAACCCAAATTTGTCATGTCCATCAACACAGACCTATGAAACCATATCACAAAATAGGAACATACACTATACCAGAAGCAAGTCTGAGTTAGCACTCCACCTAAAACTAATAACTGCCAAGGTATACACCAAACCACTATCAAGCTTTAGCAACACATCTTCTCTCATTCCTTT
The DNA here is from genome assembly GCF_031143425.1 of Pleurodeles waltl. Lineage (NCBI taxonomy): Eukaryota > Metazoa > Chordata > Amphibia > Caudata > Salamandridae > Pleurodeles > Pleurodeles waltl. Next base: position 1,135,242,267 of record NC_090440.1, on the reverse strand, counting down.
GCAGCCTACCAAGGTTACGACATACAGCTATGGGTCATGACTCCATTTGGCAATCCCACAACGGTGGAAGATAATGCATATAATGAAGAGCACAGAAGACCATGCAATGTGGTGGAGAGGACATTTGGGCTTCTGAAGTCAAGGTTTAGGTGCCTGGCCCTGACTGGAGGAAGCCTGTTGCATGCTCCACCAGTGGTATGTAAGATCATACTGGTATGTGCAATCCTGCATAATATATGTATATGGATCAATGGTCCCTGGGATGAAAAGGTAGATGTCCCCAATGAGGAGGAGGATCACAATGGTGCAGCACATTTGGAGGGGGAACTACAAAACACTGCTGCAGGAGTTCACAGGAGATTTGTATAGAACGTCTACACATAGTCACTGTACAAATATAATCACTTTGTAAATATCACAAATAAATTACTTTGCACCTGAATCTCCATGGTCTACTCATTCTCCACTACACATTCAATTGGAATGTAACTAATACCTCGGAGAGCAGGAAAGAAATAGCAACATAGTTTGTGTTGTAAGAGGGCCTAGTGCCTCCATGTCACACATCAGTGTTACGTAACTCATGGGCATATGGCTCTTGAAGGCCTAGATCCATGCACCACAACATATAACGTGCCATCAAGAGGACAATGTGCAAATTCCTAGCCCATTCCCCACATCATCACCACGCTTGGCAGGATGTATGCAAGGGGAGCATACATAATGTAGGGGCTGTTAACAAATGGTGTTAAAGTAATGTTGGAACAGACCAGTGTCACATCTCAGGCAGATTGCTGCTTCACCAGCACTGTGCATGTGTGACAAGGGGGGGGGGACATCATTGGTAACTAGGGACCTTCAGTTACTGTACAGGGTTTGTAACCAATGTTTGATGCAGAGCCTGCATTGTGTTTCCCTGGGCTTATGTCCTGGCACTGCCATTGGGCATAACCCTGACACATGGTATGCTGTACCTCACTCATGGCACACACACGTTGACTGTGGAGTGCGCTATGGGTTGCCAGACATATGAAGCAGCAATGGGTGCTGAATCACTATCCAAACATATGGCCCATTGTCTGGATCTAGGAATAAAATGGGACAATGCACCACCAAATCATTGTGTGAGTGGAATGTAGGCAGTGTGTTCCATTCCCTATGTACAGTATATATACACTTGTCAAACAAATGTGCTGTCTTGACACATGCCTACAGCAAACCCAGACATACATGTTGTCACAACCTGAACGCTTCTTACCTCTGTAATCTGCCAGTCTCTGGGCACCACCAGGTTTCTTGCTTGTTCTGGATTGACCAAGGTAGGGGCGACCCTTTCCAGTAGCCATGGTGCTGTTGATAATAGAACACCAAGCAGGCCGTAACCTCCAGAAGGAGACCCAGAGGAAAAAAAACAAACTTGGGAAAAACCTCAGATCAAGGAACTCCTGAAAAAGATATTTAGAAAGGAAAAAGTGAGGCGCAAAAAAAGTCTGGAACAAAATCTGCAAACAGGGAAAAGTAGGTGAAGTCCAAAATCACAGGATGCAGGAGCGAGGAGCACAACTGGAATGGAAGTGTTTGCAACACAAGGAACAGAAGACCAACTGTGCTTATATACTGACAAACAGGAAGTGACATGCAGGAAGTATTGAAGACACTATCTTGGATTGGAAAAAGCCACATAAAAGTAAATGGGAAAATAGCCATAGTATAAAAAGTAGAGAGCAAAGCATGCAGGGAAGAAAACACAGACTCCTGCGAAAGAGAAGATATGGCCAAAGAAGAAACAAAAGGGAAAAAGAAGAAAAGAAGAAAACCAGCAAAAAACAGGTAAGTAAACCTGGGGGACAAAAGGTGGGTGCAGCATGAAACAGAGCCCAAAGGGAAATTTTCAGGTTGCGCTGCGGCCCAAAAAACAGGTTGCGACACAAAAGACGGTCCTCAGCAGAAGCGGTTGTCCGAGATGCGGACTGCCGATCTGACCGCAGCCCGCAAGTAGGGCGCAGCTGGTCTTTGTGGGGTCACATATGTGAAGACTGATGTACATGTGTATGGCCTGAAAGATACCCATAGATACTTGGAAATACAAAATGGGAGGGCAATTGGAGATGAGACAAGTGCTGTGGCAGGTGTAATGTCGTGTGTGTGGCACTCATTAAATCTCGCAAAGCTAGGCAATGGGATGGTAACTATCATGTAGCCAATAGTAGAAGATGTGTATGTCTACAATTTACACTAGGCAGATATTAACCATGCTTTGGGGCAGGAGATTTTAATATGTTTTCATGTCACAAGGAAGATTCTAATCTGTGCAGGTTCTCGATTGAGGGCAGAGAAATGGTAACCCATTTTAGGCACTCGGAAGCAGGGGATGCATTGTGCGCCAGGGAGACTATGCCCCAAAATACACACAAAACCCATAGTTTTATAGGGAATTCCAAAGGGAGTACCACAGATTTTATTCTTATTAGTTCTGATGACTCCCATTTAATTCTTGATTTCAAAATAGTTCCTCATTGCGCTAGTGATCACAACCCTCTGCGTATTAATTTAGCCTATAATATTATATTGGGCTTAAAGAAAAGGCAAGGGAGAGGAAATTCCGCCTTAAATGGAAACATGGGCATGCTCATTAAATGGGAAAAGGTGGATCAAATGGCGTTTAATCAGAAAATTATTAAAGAGAAGTTAGACTCCATCATCACCTGTTTAGCTTATCGACCCTCCCATGAGCTCATAGTGCAGGAATACAAGCAGTTATGCTCTGCCATTTCCGCGGCCCTGGTCATGGATAGGTCAAAATCGGCACCAATAGCACACCACTGGTTTAACTCTGTGTGCATGGCTGCCCATTAAAATTTTTAAAAAGTGCTTAAAGTACTCCCCCACTCTCGCAATCTAGTTAAAAAGGCAAGGAGCCAGTATAAAGCCACATTAGGTGAGAGGAAATCTGAAATTAGAACCAAGGCTTGGGATGACCTAATGGCAGACACCCAGCTGAAGGACCCCAGTTTTGGGGGTGATTAATCACTCATATTTCTCTGAGCAAGATACAAAACCAGATGACTGCTTGACCCCAGAGGATGTTTGGGCACGACATTATGAAAGGGTCTTCCAGGCGGAAACTGAACATCCCTTCAAAGGGGCTGAAAGTACATCTCAAAATCGTGTACAAATAAATCCAACCTCATGAGACCTCCTGTCGACGTACAGGAGGTCATTACAGCAGTAAACCATTTCAGGGCAGGGAAAGCGCCGGGGACTGATGGACTTCCAGTGGATTTATTTACAACAATGCCACACCTGTGGGGCCGTTTAGCACAAACGTCCTGAGAAACGTAGCAGTGGGTCATATCCCTTCCTCTTGGAAATTGGCCACAATAATTCCTATTTTTAAAAAAGGCAACAGGGAAGCTCCAACATTCTACAGGCCAATTTCCCACATAGACTCCACCACTAAATTTTTAGGAAGAGTGATTCTCTCACGCTTGGAGGAGTGGGTCATAGAGCAAAAGATTGTTTCCCCAATTCAGTATGGTTTCAGGCCGAGTTTAAGTAAAATAGATCAAGTCTTAAATTTGCAGCTCATCCTCAGCAAATATGTAACAGTAAAAAAAAGGAGCCATTCACATGGCATTTATTGATCTCTCTAGCGCTTTTGATCTGGTAAACAGAGAGAAGCTCTGGAAAATACTGAAATCCTTGAGCATTGAAACAAATTTGTTGAACTTAATAAAATGCTTACATGCGGAACTCAGTGTGTCAGTGAGGTATGGGTCAAATGGAGAGAGAACACGACCAATTCCTTCAAGACGGGGAGTAAGACAGGGTTGTATTTTAGCCCCATTGTTATTTTTAACATATATAACTATATATGACTTCCTACTTAGCCATGGCAAGGACTTCCCCAGGATGGACAGAAGACAGCTCCCAGTCCTAATATATGTAGATTATGCAGTACTAATCTCACGCACGGCAAATGCCCTTCAAGGCCTGCTAGACCTCTTTTTATCTTTTATGCAGGACTGTGACTTGAAGGTACATTTTGACAAATCATATGTAATGACAAGTGGGCCCCCGAATACAAAGTCTAAACGATTTAGAGTGGGTGGAAATGTTCTTAACAAGGTGAAGGATTTTTGCTATCTGGGTATGCATCTAAGTTCCTCCATGCTATAAAATTCCCACTTGAAGGTCAAGACCCAACAACTTGCAAGGAATATTGAGGTGATCTTTTGTTTTGTCTGTAAATTAGGTCACAAACTCATAACTCAGATGGTGTCCCTCTATAAATCCAAGGGCCATATTTATACTTTTTGACGCAAAACTGCGCTATCGCAGTTTTGCGCCAAAAAGATTAGCGCCGGCTAACGCCATCCTGAAGCGCCATGCGTGCGCCGTATTTATTGAATGGCGTTAGCCGGCGCTAGCAGACCGGCGCTGCCTGGTGTGCGTGGAAAAAAACCACGTACACCAGGCAGCGCCGGCGTTGGGGAAAATGGCGTTAGGGCGTCTTAAAATGGGGCAAGTCAGGTTGAGGCAAAAAAATCGCCTCCACCCAATATGCGCCATTTTTAGCGACGCCCAGGCGCCATTTACATGACTCCTGTCTTAGTAAAGACAGGAGTCATTGCCCCTTGCCCAATGGCCATGCCCAGGGGACTTATGTCCCCTGGGCATGGTCATTGGACATTGTGGCATGTAGAGGGGCACAAATCAGGCCCCCCTATGCCAAAAAAAAAAAAAAAAAAATTATACTTACCTGAACTTACCTGAATGTCCCTGGGATGGGTCCCTCCATCCTTGGGTGTCCTCCTGGGGTGGGCAAGGGTGGCAGGGGGGGTCCCTGGGGGCATGGGAGGGCAGCTGTGGGCTCATTTTGAGCCCACAGGTCCCTTAATGCCTGCCCTGACCCAGGCGTTAAAAAGAGGCGCAAATGCGGGGTTTTTTGCCCCGCCCACTCCCGGGCGTGATTTTTGCCCGGGAGTATAAATACGACGCATTTGTGTCGCAGTCATTTTTTTAGACGGGAACGCCTACCTTGCATCTCATTAACGCAAGGAAGGCGTTCACGCAAAAAAATGACGCTCATTCCTCATACTTTGGCGCTAGACGCGTCTAACGCCAAAGTATAAATATGGCGTTAGTTTTGCGCTGAATTTGCGTCGAAAAAAGCAACGCAAATTCGGCGCAAACGGAGTATAAATATGCCCCGAAATGTCTAATGGCAGCTACGTATGGATGGGCCTGTGGGGTCATGGTAAAAAATTTCTTTACAATGCACTGAGAATAAATTTGCATATAGATTGTTGTTGGTAATCAAAAATGTAGCCAATGTAATATAAGGAACTGGGTTTGCAGCATCTAGAGGACGTGATTGCTTCCTCCCGCCTCTCCTACTGTGGATTAGATGCTGGAGAAAGCCAGAGGCCTGTTTGGTGCAGGTTTGCATATCTGAATGCTTACAATTGGCAAATACAAACAGGATCTCATAGCTCGCATACTTAAAAATGACATTTGGAAATCTGGAGCTTGAAAATATGTTTGTAGACCCTAATTCACTGCCAGAAAATGCAAAAGAGGTTGTGAAGCAGCGCTTTAGAGAGTATACCACAATTTTCAGACTACAGGGTGCGCTGAAGTTCAGATCTGTTGAGCCTTATACCCAGATTTCAACTACAGATTTAATGGAACCTTATTTAGCCTGGTTTGAGTGTCCATCAGTATGCTCTCTCTTAACCCCGGTCAGGCTAAACTTAATCCACTTCAGGGTGGCTTTAACTATGCAGTGTACTTGGCGAAGAGATCTGCCCCTTTATCCTGGTGACGCAAAGTCCAACCAGAGTACATGTACTTTAATCTATTTTGCACACTGTATACTGTCCCAAGATTCGCTTTCATCCTGCCAATGTTGCATAGGGCACATGTTAGATATTATAAGGATGCAATGATCTACGTACAAAATCTTTTGAAAATCCAAATTTGCCACTTTATATTAAATTCTATTAGATCTGCTACTGCTATCAGGAAACGTCATGAACTGGCTGATTTATCTGCACAATTGTAATTGGATACATGCTTTGAAATTTGAATGCTGTACAATCCCCTCTTACTAATAGGAAAGAATAGGTTTTGATGGACAATATTTTACAAGCTATTATCTTAGTTCAAATTATGTCACATAAGCTTGGTTTTGATGTAAAGCCATACGTTTTAGAATTTTAACTGTATTTAAATGGTTTTAAGTGTTTCTATGGCAACTGCCGAATAAAGAAAGATTTTGACTGACTGACCTTTTACACTAGCCACATGTTGCAACCTGTCCATGTATGACCAGACAATGTTGGTGTAGAAGACGTGTACAAAGTGTAAGCAGCCTAAAGAATGACAGCAATGTAGGACACAAAATATTCCTAACACGTAATGTCGTAAAAAGTGGAGAAGGAACACACATAGCCCAGTACTGACTGCAACACATCAATGTCTACATGTGATCACCCAACATACGTACAGAGAGGGTGGCTGGGTCAGTACATAACCCAGTCATGTTTGCCACTACTATAACCTGGTAGTTGCCTATCGCATACCAACCTGACAGGAGCCAGTGACAGATAACACCATCTGTCCCCTGGTACGTTCCCAAAATAGAAGTCACAACAAAGATACAACCCCTAATCAAGCTGCCTATGGAAATTACTAAGGACATCGAATCATGTCCGTCAGACCACCCCGTGCAAGTACCCAGTCCCCAGTACATGATAGGGGAAGGCTGACATCAAGTACCCCAGAGGAAAAGATTATATCCCAGTCCTTTTAATCACATTTGTGCATTTGTCTGTTTGCAGGGAATTGTGCATTGCTCTATTGATTAACAATCATGAAGAGATCCCCTTCCAAAATACCCTAACACCACTTCTCTGGCTACATAGACTATTGACATTGTCAGGGGCCTGCTACATGTGCATAGTGGACTGAGTAGTCTGGAGCTGCATAAACCTGTGTCTTCACATGCAACCATGGGGCTGTGTTGGCATAAAAACTCCCACAGTAGTGATGAAAAGTTGGCTGCCATCTTTGCCAGACTGCAACACTGCTACACTATACTAAGCCATTGTCAGTCATTGCCACTGACGGTCATAACAAACATGGTGTGGACGATTGTGAGTACCTAGTTGGTGGCATGCAAAAGAAAGCCAGATATCTCAGCACACATATACCATTTAAATGGCAGAGGTCTGGTAATGTGTATTGGAGTCTGCACAAAAGTCAACTTACCACAAATGCAACTGCAATTGTATCACAAGATCATTGACAGAAATAAATGACCTTTGCATGTGTTCTGACATACCGAAACATGTGTCCATGCAGGAAGATAGATATGTGAGGTTTCATATCCATAAACAGACCGCTGTGGTCATATGTTACTGAAATGACACTACACATACCTTTACACACACATGGCACATAGCAGCCTTCATTAACACATGTGTGTACACCTCCTGCAACTTAGATACATTTGGAACTATATGTAACATGTGTAGCAGAGCATCATGAATGCTAAACCAACATACCACAGAGAGAACACACATGCACACACATTGCCAGGGGTACAATGATTTCAATCCAGCCGCAGTCCACTGCATCCTCTGCGTACAATTTGTCATGGCTGTCACATGCCATACCATGTATTGGATATAGCCCATTATATCTATTGTGTTGTTGGTGTGTGTACATTTGTATATCAGACATAACAATATGCTACACCCACAAATATTTGTTAGAACACATATGTACACTCATAGTACACATGTGCTCACATGCATGTGGACACAGTCTAGCAACACATGCACATACGTACACGGTATCAGTCATCGCATGCATCACACACATAAACATTTAGGTTGAACATACCAATGTCACCGTCAAGATATGAACGGACATGCACACACATGTAGCCATACCATACTGACAACATAATTGCATACCCCTGTGTCATGGTATGTGAATCTGGGTGCACTGTAAGGCTACATAATCAATTTCCACGCATTCCCGTCATGCGTCAATATATTTTGATGCAAGCAGCTAAATTCAATGCTCCGCAAGCCCAGGAAAATGACGCCTGGCCCTTCTGGTCAAACTCACGGCTACAGGCCCTGTCAGCCTGCATGGGAAGGAAGCATGAACGTCATACGCGAAAAATTATGCTGTAAACGCCTAAACTTCACACTTTACTATGCTGAAAAAAGATGCCTGGTCCCTGAGCATCTATAGCAAGTCCACAGGCCTTGTCACACACAATAGAACAAAATAGACGCATGACCGTTATGCGTAAAAAAAAAGAAAACGGCGCATAACTGAAAACGTGACGCACAGGCCCAGGAAATGATGAAACAGGACATCCTGCCTGCATACATGGTACAGAGTTCACTTTCACTTTCCAGTCTTATTGTCTGTGACTGTGAGGGTGTGTGGAGCTGGTGTTGTTGGTGGATTTGAGTTTTTGGAGTGTTTTTGTGCTGTGTCCTGTAGCTGTTGTGTCTTTTTTGTCTTTTAATCAGTCTTTTGTAGTGTGTCTGTACTGTATCTGTCATTGTATTGCGGGGTGTTTGTCTAGGGGTAGGATAGTTTTTGGGGTAGTTGGTGTAGTTTAAATTTGTAATTTACCCTACAATTGCATTTGCAGTATGCTGGCTGATGAGCTGGGCTTTATTGGCTTGTGCAGCATTACCTGCCAATGATGCCTGTATTGGGTGGGGGCGTTATCCAGGGCTACCCCACAGAGGCCAGGAAGCTGCGGTGGGGCAAGGTGCTCCACCATCTGACAAGAATATTCGGCACCAGACACAATGGCCAACAACTTAAACACCGTTATGCAGACCTGATCTCAAGGGAGCAAGATCTACTGGATGACCGGGTGATTTAGATTGGTGGAGCAGTTGGTAAGTATTTCATTTGAATAGCAACACCATTATTTGCATGTGCATGACAGCTGCTGATAAGGTTGAGTGCACCAAGTTTTGTCAAAGGATCTGGGCATGCAGTTTTGTGCCTGTATTAAGAGCCTCAGCACCACTTTAGGGCTGCCAATGTAATTAGTATTTATGAAGCATAGCCAGGGCAGAAGTGCCATGTTGCCTGCACAATTATAACAAAGTAGTTTGCTGCATGCATAGCGCCACTCTGTTCAGACCAGCACAACATGAGGCCTGGGCCAGGCATCATGTATGGGTGGGGGGCCCTACACCTGTTTGGGAGGCTAAAGTACATGGCTCAGAGAAATATGGGAAATTTCCTAGTGCCATATTGGCTGCATTTTGAATGGCTGCTCAAAGCAGTGTCGCGTGGGCTCTCATTATTCTAAATGAGACTACTGGATTTCTAGGTAGCAGGATCTATAATGGTGTGGGGGACTGAGTCTGACCCACGTGTAAAGAACTCTGTCACCCTAAATCTGGTTTTTGCTCCGGCTAACTAGCAGTGCCTCATTTCTCCCATGTGGAAGGAATGATTTGGCAGCCGAGCGCATGACATCTTTGGAACTTCTCAGGGAAGTCGTGGTTTCTCAGATCCAAACCAACTCTCTTATTTCCAATATGATCTCATATACAAATGACAAAGACAGTATAAGTTTTATATAATGTTTTAATAAAACGACTGTATTTTAGATAGTAAGGCGTGAGCCGCAATAACCAGAACGATACAACACAGTAGGATTGTAATAGTTATCAGGAGAGTAAAACATAAAAACAAAGCTATCATATTGTCAAACAGTTTCTACTCTCCCTCTGCTTGTCTTATCTAGAGCAGAGCATGTTAAGCTTCTAGCTTGCCTATTAGAATCACTGTGGAGACATCAGCCCTCATACCTGAGCAAAGACCTGTGATCTTGGTTCAGCATCTGCAACGAGGCAGTCAGCGTCAAGTTGTGGTACCCTGGTCGGAATCTCCCTCTTGCGTGTATTGGGACAAGGAAGCGATTTTGTAACTAACATGTCATCGTGATCACAAAATGTCCCTACGCAGGAATGCCAAGTCTAAACTCTTACCACGTCTATCGGCAATGTACCAGACTGTATCCTTGACTGAAGCACAGAGTAAATATGTTATGGAGAACTCCAGTGCTGAAGTAGGCAAAACAGTGTGATATGAATAAAAAACAACACCGTAGAACTGGCTATTTGAAAAATAACAGTACGAAGCCTAATAAAAAGCATGTAGAGCAAAGTACACAGAGGGGGTCATTCTGACCTTGGCGGTCTTTTCGCAAGACCGCCGAGTTACCGCCGCGGTGAAGACCGCCGACCGCGGCGGTATGCCGCTGTGCGCATTCCGACCGCTGGGAGCGTTCCGCCGGAAAACCGCCAGCAGCCACACTGGCGGCCGGTGGGAAAGTGGAGACTGGTCAACCTCCACCGCCACGCCAGCAGAACGCCGCCCACAGAATTACGACCCACATTTCTGTGTGGCGCTCTTCTGTTGGCGGTCTTCTGTTGGCGGTCACCTCCCCATGGCTCCTGTCGCCTCCCGGAGGACCAACGCACAAGGTAAGTTGATCGTCCGTGAGGGGAGGGGGTGGGGGGGTGTTGTGTGATGTGTGCGTGCATGGGGGTGTGCGTGTGAGTGTGTAGAGGGGGTGTGTGAGTGCGTGCATTCGGGCGGGGAGTGCTGCTGTGCCTATGGGCAATGTGTGTAGTTCGGCGGGTGCGCATGTCAGCATGTATGTGTGCGGGTATGTGTCCCCGTTGTGTATGTGTGTGTGTAGGGGGTGTGTATATGTGCATGTTGGGGGTGTGTGCATGTCGGGGTGCGTGTATGTGCATGTCGGGGTGAGGGTGGGGAGGGGGTTCGTACCACCTCTGGGGGGTGGCAGGGGGGTGGAGGGTGTGGGGGGAGGACTCGGGGGGGGCAGTGGGGGGTGGGGGAGACCCCTATCAGTGCCAGGGAAGGAATTCCCTGGCCCGATAGTGCCTACCGCCATGGTTCGCATGGCGGTTCCCGACCGCCAGAAACCGCGGCGGTAAGCAGGGTCATGATACCGTTGGCGGTCTTGGGTCGACCGCCGGACCGGAGTGCGCAGACTCCAGCCCGTCGGTCATGACCGCCGTGGCTGTCGGAGTGGGGAAGTGGCGGTCGATCGCGGCGGTGACCGCCGCGGTCAGAATGCCATTTTTTTGACCGCCGGTCTGTTCGCGGTCCGACCGCCGCCTCTCCGCCGACCGCCAAGGTCAGAATGAGGGCCAGAGGCTCTAAGCTGTCAGCAAATGAATAAAATATATTCAGGGCAAAGTGCACAAAGGCCTAAAGCCTGAAGCTAAAGCGCAATGAATACGTGAAACTAACCACACTACAGCAGGTATTATAAGGGGGCAAATAATTGTATATGATGGGCCCCTATGCACTCAGCAGAAGTCGTGCTAATCTTTTTGTTGCTACTCCTGCTAAGTCCATATACATAGATGTAGTTGCCCCCTTCTTGCACCATGCGGTGCCATATATCTCATAAGGCGCACACATGGTGGGGGAATGGGGTACACTAAGGGCCACAATGACTGGAGTGATGCACTTGGTACAGCACCACTTTCCTTTAATCTGCTCCTTTGCGTCATTGGCCAACACAATTTAAGGGAGCATGACTATCCACTGGGTCCAGACTACTAGCACTTTCCTCTTCCTGTATATTGTGTATCACATACACCCCAAACTTTGGGGGTCATTCTGACCCCGGCGGGTGGCGGGAGCCGTCTGCCTGGAGGGAACCGCCAGAAGACCGTACCGCGGTCAAAAGACCGCGGCGGTCATTCTGGGTTTCCCACTGGGTTGGCGGGCGACCGCCAAAAGGCCGCCCGCCAGCCCAGTGGGAAACACCCCTCCATGAGGATGCCGGCTCCGAATGGAGCCGGCGGAGTGGAGGATGTGCGACGGGTGCAGTGGCACCCGTCGCGTATTTCAGTGTCTGCCAAGCAGACACTGAAATACAAAGTGGGGCCCTCTTACGGGAGCCCCTGCAGTGCCCATGCCATTGGCATGGGCACTGCAGGGGCCTCCAGGGGCCCCACGACACCCCTCACCGCCATCCTGTTCCTGGCGGGCGGAACCGCCAGGAACAGGATGGCGGTGAGGGGGTCGGAATCCCCATAGCGGTGCAGCAAGCTGCGCCGCCATGGCGGATTCCCATGGGCAGCGGAAAGTCGGCGATACACCGCCGGCTTTCCGCTTCTGGCAGTGGCTGTACCGCCGCGGTCAGAATGCCCGGCGGAGCACCGCCAGCCTGTTGGCGGTGCTACCGCTGACCCCGGCCCCGGCGGTTTTTACCGCCGGGGTCAGAATGACCCCCTTTGTCTATTACATCAGACACATGTGCTGATTGTGTACCACAGGCCTGCTGCATCTTACTGACAGCATGGGGCAGGCCTGTATCTGCACCAGCACCAGCACAAAACTCATAAACCTGCACCACACAGGAATCCTTGGACCACAGAGCAAGTGTGACTGTGTTGAGGCACATGTCTATGCATATGTTGGTATCCCTACCTCGACAAATAATGGAATACCATGGCAACAATGGCTGCCCACATAGTATTGGCAAGACATCTATAATTTCAATCAGTTAAGGTGCATTTAGGAACAACAAAATAAACATAAGTAAACTTCCATGGCATTATAGCTCAAGTGTGTGCTCCTTGTAATGGCACGCACATATTAGTGACTAAAAACAAGGATGTATCAAAGCATTCCTCAACACTTTGGAATACTCACACAATTCCTGGGCAGTTGTCTGTCAGTTTGCAGTGACAATGAGTTTGATGTCTTCAACTTCTGGAGAAGGCTCAATAGGTATGGGTGTCACAATGGGACGGCCCCTGCAACAACCATTACATGCCCCCTCAGATGCAGATACAGTGTCATTCTGCCCCATCTGTTCATGGAGGTGTAAAGCTACAAAACACCTGCATTGCACTTCCATGTACATATGGTGCAGTGAAAATCACCACAGGAATGTCAGTCAAAGTGATGGTTTGTAGGTGCCAGGGTCTCCATTATCTGAGACTGTGTGATTGACTGATCATAGATGTTTGACAGTTGGTGTGATCTACTACTAGGTTGACTTTCTCACTCAGCCTAACAAGTTGATTTTTAACACTGTTGCCCATGCACAGAAATGTCTAAATATCATAAAGCTATGTGTTCCTTTGCTGTATTGCAGGTGGACCTCCACCCTACACCAGTGGAGAGGTGTCAAGATTTGAAGACTCCAATGCTGCCAGTAAGTGTCACCTTGTGCGTCATGTGTGGCAATCCAGGGTTTGGTGTGATACAGTCTGGTGTGTGCAATGCAATGAATAAAAGTTTAGCCTGACCAATTCTATGGTATTATTGGAGTTAGGATGGTGACATCATGTCTGTTGCGATGCTGAGCTTTGAGAATGGCTTGATTGTTGCACAAGTGGCAACGTATGCTGCTATGGAATTGTGGATGTTAGGAAATGGAAAGCATGGCACATATACATTGATGTCAATCATGATAGGTCTCAGAGCAGCTGTTTATGTAATTAGCATGCCTGTTGACAACAACTTTGTCACAACAGTTTTGACAGGACTGTGTTCCACACATAGCTTACAGTTACTCACGAAACGATACAGATGAGAAAATGTATAGAGGTCTCTAGGGGGCTTATGTAGGAGACACTTGCACCACTGGTGCCTCAGTACCCTTCAGATATTAATTGATGCTGCGGTCATGCAAGGAGCCATATTGTGCTGGGCAACAGTTAATAGAGTACACAATTGGTATACAACTCAGCTCCAGATGGTTGTTGGGAAATGTCTATGGATTTTCCCAAGCTAGATCTCCTCAGAATTACTAGCATGGTCTTGCATTATGGAATTTGTGAGTGATCTTGGTCACACCACATGTGCATATGATGTTAATTATGAGTGTGAACCTGGTACTTTGGTGATGTCTGACATGCATGTGCACATGATGTTCAATATATAAGAATACTGTAGCAGCACCCTGTGTAGTGCCAATCTTACAGTGGCCCTAAGAGCATCCATACAGCCATCATCTGTGTGCCTCATTACACATTTTGCGCAGCATAGCACAGGGTAGGGGACAATAGTTACATAATCTGTAGACCACTTTGATGTGCTGGTCAGGATTTGGCCAAACTTTATGGGGACATTGCATTAGTTGTACATGTGAGTACATCATGAGCAATGGTGTGCCCCTTTCTAACGTATGCTGAGACCAGGACTTAAACCAGGACACATGAATGAAGCTTTAACAAACCTTAGAATAGCCAGTGGGATATTTCCAGTCCCCATATCAGATGACTCCCACCTTGCATCCATGATGCGTGGGCAAGGCTTGATGTAGCACCAGGGGTGTCAAAGTGGTGGAATGCATACAAAGCCCCTGATATTGACAAAGGACACAGGGAATCTAGACTTGTTGGGCCATATGATCCTCACTAGTTTGTTAACATAAATGTTGAGCAAGGACGCAGTAGTCCACTCAACTCTGGGCTCTGATGGTCAATAATGGATAGGCGTTATCCCAGTGAGATGTACAGGATACTGTAGATGACTGGTAGGAAATAGTCAAAGATTTGGAGTAAGTCATTGTTGAGGAATGTGTGGTGGACTGCATGTGTCATCTGCGGATGCAGTGTACATTACTCGTCTGTTCTACCTCTACCCAATGCTGTATTTAATGCTTTATTCTCCTCATTTTTCAGCTGCAAACATGACACTAGCAGAAAAACTTGCATTCCACAAAAGGGCAGACAGATACATTTTGGGTGGGCATGCCGGTTGCCAGATGATGGAGAGGAGGTTCGGGAAGGAAAAGGCCACAGGGGCCTGCCATGCTTTCCCCCATGGAAGACCTCCCCAACAGCCACGAAAAGGCAGGCCACATTGGGGAAAACATCAGGGGTCCAGGGGGCCTCTGCGGGCGCGACCCCTTCCACATCAGCTGCACCTGTCATAAGCCAGGCACCAATACAGCCACCTGCTGGATCCATCACACCTACCTTTGAAAGTGACATGAGAAGGGACATGGCTGCCATGATGGCCAGACTGTACAAATTAGAAAAGGAGAGTGCCAAGAATCATAAGTTGTTGAAGTTCATAAAGAAGAAATGGATGAAGATGTGAAGTGGCAATCCTTCCCTCTCCCTTTTAGGTTGATATTTTTTTATAGTGGGTTTTAGATGGGTAGTGTTAAGTTAGTGAAATAGTGTAGGGTAGGCATAGGTTAGAGTAAGTATAGTTGTGGGTGGGTTTTAGTAAAAAATAATAATTGGGGGTTGGGTGGGGGGTTATGTTGGTGTATATATGTATGAAAATAATAATAATAATAATATATATATTTTTTTAAATACAAAAAATAAATATTTGTTTGGAACATAGGTTAAGTAAGTACATGTGTAGCCTTAATTTATGTTGTCCTACTTGTATCTTGTCTCTTAAGGGGGTGGGTGGACAATGTTTAGAGTGTGGCATTACATGTGTAAGATTAGTTTAGAACAGGTTAGATAGGTGTAGTTGTAAGTTAAGTTAAATTAAGTTAGTTTAGGTGAGTTTAGTGTAGGGTAGTTTTCAGGATAGGTTTAGGTATGTAGTTTTAAATATTTGTAAATAAATCCTGTTTGGATATCTTAGGGTATGCTTACTGTATTGATTTCCATGGATTACCATGTGCATACCCTGTAACCAAGGAGTTGTCAGATTGGCTGCTAATTGACATCAAGTAGTCCATATATTTGTCATCTACTGTTCCAGCCATTCACATTGTGTATGTTTAAGTTATCTTGGACAGGTAGGTATGGAACCTCAACTGTCATTGGTGGGGTCTTGCAGTATCATTGTTGGCAAGTGTGGTACATCTGACAACAGGCACATTTGGGGCTGGATTCTGCAACACTGACAGGTGCCCATCACTGATAAGGTTAACCTCTTATGTACCACACATATTAGTTGTACTGGTACTCCCATGTGGGTAAATTACCATTGACTTGGATCTGAGCCATACATGCCGTATGTCAACTTCTAAGGATTTCTGTTCAATATATATATACTGAATACTCAGTAAATTGTTTGTAGCCCACAACACCATCATTCACTTTTTTCATATTAGGATTCTAGTGTGTGGGTTTGTGTCTTACAGTAATGAACTCATGTAATGATGTTCTGTAATCATTAACATGGATTCACACAATGCAATCATTTTGCTGAGTTGATGGATCACAGTAAACGTAGAATTGTTACATGTGAACAAGGTGCTTTATTTACAGGTGCACATGTAATTTCAAATGCTATACAATGTCCAGTTCACAAACCCCATGAGAGAACCGTAGCCTGGGGATGCGCTATCTGGTGCTGGGACACCCTTACGGCTGCATCGCCTGGGGTGAAACTGCGTCCCCCAGGCTCGTTGTTCCTTCTCGCGCTTTTAAGCGCAACTGACCAACGCAGAGCAGGACGCGCTATCTGGTGCTGGTACACTTTTACGGCCGTATTGCCTGGGCTGGAACTACGTCCCCAGGCTCCTCTGCTCCTTCTAGCGCTTTTAAGCACAAGTGACCAATGCAGCGCGGGACATGCTATCTAGTGCTGGGAAACTCTTACAGCCGCATCGCCTGGGGTGGGACTACGTCCCCAGGCTCCTCTGCTCCTTCTCACGATTTTAAGCGCAACTGACCAAAGCAGCGCGGGACACTCACGGGACGCGCTAGGGCGTGCACCCAGGCATCGCCCGACAGAGGCTGGGCTGGGTGCATTTCTCTGACTTCTGTAAAGTAAGTTTATGTTCCTGGAAGTTCATTTCAGGTTTACTCACTATTTTTTGTTTGTATCATCTGCTGTTCAGAGATGGGGAAACGCAAAGCTGCGGATGCCCCCACACACTCTAGTGGTATAAAAAAATCTAAAAAGCGGTAAAACAACAAAATGAGGTCCTTGTCTAACCAAGGAAGTAATTCTTTAGAAGATATTGATATATTATTTGAAGAGGTGGAGGCTATTTTGAGAAGCAATTCACTCTTACCATCCATAAAATGAGGTACTTCTGTTACAAAAATTCCAGATATATTCAAGAAAAAGTTTCAGCTGTCCAACCCCTCTGTGGAGACTGAACTAAACACGGCACCCCAAGTTCTTAGACCTAATTCTTCTCCTGTGTCGACCAATACCTTGTGCAGTGACTTGGACGCTGCATCTCGTGCTACAGTTGGCCCTCCTGTGGGGAAAGAGGTTCCCCGTCCTCCACTAAGTCCTGAGGTTTTTGTGATTTCTAATATCCCGTGTTCTAATCAGTATGGTGGAGAATGGGGGGGTCCTACGATTGTGCTACATATTTACACGCTGGAGCTTATGTTGACGACAACATTGCAGCCAATTCGCCTCTGAACATGGGCAGACTGTCATTGTCTTGTGGGAAACCTGATCTGGCCTCTATTCTTCAGAAACTGGATGAAATCAAGAGCATGGTGTTGCTGTTGATGGACAACCTAACGGGGGAACTGACACACAAGTGTGCGTGCAAGTGTCTGAGATTAAACAGGGGTGGGACTTTGCCTGCTCCAGGGGGCTTGTCCACTGTTATTACTGTGCCTGAATTTAGGTCCCGAGCAGGCAACCATTCTCTAGGGCTTGCTACTATTCCCCCTCTTGAAAGTTCATTTGCACCCCACGTTGAGGGATGTCAGGCTACGCCTGCGACTGTAAGGCGGAAGTATAATACTGTTATCAAGGACAGGAATATCTTTGGGTCAGAGAGGCCAGTTAAAGTCCAGCCTGCTGATTATACTAAGGGTTCCCGGGGGGTTGCTGGTATCCAAGTGCCTGCTGGAGTAGCCACTCCCACAACACATTATATTAAGTCATCTGATGATGTCTTACATCAGGCTGGAACGAGTCGACCAGTCCCTAAGAAACAGGGCCGAGGTCTGTGGAGCAAAGGAGGCACCATCTATATGGTTGAGGTACCGAAGTTGCCCTTGTGGTCTCTGAAAACCCAGGATTCTTTGATAAATAACGTCATCTATTGTCTACGAGTCCAGTGAAATTGCCTTTCTGTTATTCGTGCAGATATTCTTGAGGTGGGCGGACGTAGTCAGCTTGGTTCAAATTTTGATTTTATTTCTATTTGTTTTGTGAATAGGCTGCTGGTGGATAAACTCATTGATTTTGAATTACGCACTTGCGATCTCAGGAATCCTACAGGGGCAAGTTAGACTTAAACTTTCCCCGCCCACTGGCAGTCCACTTACATCCACTTATATTTTGTGGTGATACAGCAGGCGGGAAGTCTGACCTTAGCCAAAAGTGTGCTCTGGTTCCGGCAGCAAATCTTTCTCATACATTATCAGAAGTTGACTGACTATATACCAATCCTTACCTAATAACGTCAACCTTGACTTCTGAAGCCAAATTCGGAGTGTCAGATGAGATTGAAAATCATAGGGAAGCCCAGTGCTCCAGGTCTAGAATCTTGATAACTAGCTCTGAACTCTCTATTATGTCCTGGAACTTGGCTTGGCTAGGTAGGAAGTTGGGAGATCCCGAGTAGATCACCTATATAAATAAGCAGGACATATGCCTATTCCAGGAGACTTGGGATGAGGACCCAGTTTTCTTGAATGGGCTTTTATCATACTATGCCGTGGCCCAGCCCGCAGAGGGGGGTTCTGGCCGTGCCAAAGGGGGTTTACTGATATTGTTAAATAAGAAATTACAGTGTGATCATTTTGCATTAAAAATAGATTTCCCTGACATATTGGGTGTCCAGCTTATATTTGATCGAGATTTCAAGGTGACCATAATTAATGTATATGACACGTCTGTCCCACAGGGACTAAAGTCTCAGACTTTGGCTCAGTTGTCTGAATATATGGATACCATGCATCCAGTGTTTGCAGGAGGTATGAGTTGCACTTTTGAACCCTCTTGTTTAAGTAGTGATCTGACGGCCGAAGAGGATGAACTTTGGGGCAGTCCACAATTGATGAATAAGCGACAGTGCGCTCGCTCCAGTGCTGCCTTACAGCTGACATCCCTGTGTTTCAAAGATGGACATAGGGCCGGTAATGGCTGCACTTGAACTGACTTGAGTACTGCACCTACTTGCAAGCAAGGTCAGTCCTCTAGTGTTATTGACTATTTCTTAGTGGACGTCAGGCTATGGCCATCATTAAAAGATATGAAGGTGGATTTTCATCACAAGAGTGATCACAAACCCCTGCTTCTTACTTTACACAGCAGCATATTTTGGAGATCGCAGAACACCCACCTTACTGTGGTCCCAGAGCCACTTTTGCATAATAGTCATATTCGTGTTAGTTGGCCAAAAATAATGTCTAACCTTATTTGATCAAGGGAATTTACCAACTGTTTGTTGATGTTATGGCTGATTACGACGAGCTAGAGGTCAGTAACATTCCAATCCTCAGCATTCATGAAGAAATGATGAGGAAATTGCAGAATATTGTCTATAGGAAGATCACCACTAAGCAACCTGTTGATAACTATAAAACCAGGGAGTGGTTCAAGAAGGACTGCTCCAAGGCCAAATTAAAATCAGCTATTATGTCTCATTCCCAGGGGGTAATAAGAACAGCTGGACTCGCCTATAATAAGACCATAACACAGGCAAAAAAGACACAACCTGGCAGAATTTGCTTGATGCAACTAGACACAATGATAACGTGACATTTTGGAAGCTACTGTCCAATAGACATAGAGGGTTCTAGATGACAATCTGTACTCATATCCAACAAGAAAGCTGGGTGGATCATTTTTCCAAACTTTATGCTCTACTTTGCAATCTTTTAACTTATGAATCCCCTCCCTCCCCCAGCAGCTGGCTAAAACGTACCTTCGACCTGATGATCAAGGAACGGATACTCTTAACCATGATGATCTCATTGTTTTTACGTTGGGGGAAACTACAGCTGCAATCAACTCCTTAAAATCTGCTAAAGCACCAGTCCCTGATAAGATACCGGGGGGATCTTTACAAATCTGAACCAGTAATTTGGTCCTGGTATATAAACATGATCTCAAATGTCATAGCAGCTGGGGGCCCAATACCTAGTACCTGCAAAGGGCTGAAATAATTCCCATTTATAAAAAGGGCGATGTGAGCTCCCCTGCTAACTACAGACCCATTAGTCTTATTGACAAGCTCCAGAAAATCTTTGCTAAGCAGCTTTTGGATAGGCTATTGGACTGGGCTCAAGACCACTCCAGGCGGGCTTTCACCCAAAAACCAGTATGGTGGACCAGGTTTTTAGGCTGACCCTCCTATACTGGAAATATGTAGTCCTTGCTAAGCAAAATTTATATGTGGTTCTTCGGTCTGCTTTTGATATGGTCCCCAGAGAAAAGCTATGGGATGTTCTGCATAGAATGGGTACTCCTGCCAATATAATCCATTTATTACAACAGCTACATGAGAGCACATATGCCCAGGTGAGATGGGACAACCAGGGAGAATTAGAAGATCATATTGCCATTCAGCGGGGGGTTCGTCAGGGATGTGTCTTGGCACCAACTCTATTCACCTTATTTATAAACGAGGTAGTACAATCTGTGTCTTTCTGTCAAAATGATGCCCCCTCCCTAAATGTGCAGAAAATTCCCATATTACATTTTGCAGACGACTCCCTCCTCATCTCTAATACCCCACTGGGTCTCCAGATTCTCCAGGTTTAAAACATTCTGTGCAGATTATGGCCTGGAACTAAATGCTAGCAACATCAAATTAATGGTGTTTAGTTCAGGACCAGCTAGGAGATGTACCATTATTTTAGATGGGGCCGCCTTAAGCAAGGTTCGTTCAATAGACTATTTGGGAGTGAGGATCTCAATCAATCTACATTGGGAGGATCAGATTAGTAAAAGTGCGTCACTTCTTCAACATAGGTCAGGCGCCATCTTGCGCTTTTATAAAAGTATTGCCACAAAAGCTGTTTCTCCGGCTATTAAGATCTATTTGGGAAAAGCACAAGGTGCTGCCGCTTATGGTGCTGAGGTGTGGGGATTTTGTAATACTTACAAATTGTCTGTGGGCGACAATAGTTTTGCCAGAATACTACTTGCATGTCCACGTAGTGCACCCTTGATTCCATTGTTTTTGGATCTTGGGTTTAGTCGCATTTCTGAAATGATAGCTTTCAGACCCTTACTCTTTTGGGTAAGGATCTGGACCACACCAGAGCTTACCATCTATAGGGAGTCCCTTCTTGACATCTTAAAAAGACCTAATGCAGCCTCTATCCCAGGCTCAGGTATGTGTCAAAATGGTTTCGCACCTTGGACTTGGGAATTACTGGGAGAATCCACAGAATTTAGGAAAGGCCAAGAAGCAATCTCTGAAATCTGTTAACTGGTCCTATGTTAGAAATATCCATCTCCTTTGTATATCACATGGACGATTGACTAATCAATTTCTTGATTTTAAGGGGTATCCCCAGTTTGAATTTTATTTAGATCTTATTCCTGATTTATTGGGCAAGAGCCTGTACGCCTGTTTCCATTTCGGGTGTTTACTGCTACTGTCTTTAGCTGGTAGCTGGAGATCACCACTAACATTTGATTTATGTCCTGGCTCTAATGATGTTCTTGAATCTGTCGAACACATTATGGGGGTCATTCCAACCCTGGCGGTCGGTGTTAAAGCGGCGGCCAGAACGCCAACAGGCAGGCGGTCAAAAAAATTGAATTCTGACCCTGGCGGAAACCGCCAACACAGACCGCCACTTTAACACTCCGACCGCCACGGCGGGACAAACAAACAGCGTGGCAGTGACCGCCAACAGACAGGTGGGAGACAATGTACCGCCCACCCTATCACAACTCACCAATCCTCCACCTTTTCCGGGGCGGGAGCCCCGCCGATAAAAACACGGCGGAAACAGACTACGAACGGGAAAACGCTCACCTCTACACACTCCACGCGGAATCTGGACAGCATGGAACCAGAACTACACATCCTACCAGCTATTGTCTACCTGCTCCTCTACCAGGAGCACGAACGCCGCCGCAGAAGACAACGGTGAGTACTGCACCTACGACACAGGGGAGGGGGGAGGAGAAAAGATTACGGGCACACACAAACGCGACACACCCACCCTCACCCACAACTACCTACACATCAATGCAGGGCAACAACTCAGAGTGACAGCCCCCAAACCCCCCGGAAGAATGCCAAGACAAAATAAAATGATCATGAAATTCAAATATATTGTAAGGCTAAGTAAAAAATTATTTCCAACATCTATAACTATATACACATATGTAAATTGTCCTGTCCAAATTGGGTTTCAGTCATTGTACGTGGGCCAATGGGCCTCAACACATGGGCAAAGCCCACACAGGAGACCCGAATCCATTGGAGAGAAACCTGCAGGGGCATCAGATAGAAAAACTACAGGCACCTCAGGGGGAAGGGAAGGGGAGGCACCTCAGCCACATGAGTCCACGACGCCAGATCCACGAGGGGCCTCCATGGCCACTGTCCCATCCTGGGGAGTGCAAAGCCACAGTCTCACAAGTCTCTACAGTGGGTGGCTTGCCCACTGTGCCATCCTGGGGAGTGCAAAGCCACAGTCTCACAAGTCTCTACAGTGGGTGGCTTGCCCACTGTGCCATCCTGGGGAGTGCACAGCCAGTCTCACAAGTCTCTACAGTGGGTGGCTTGCCCACTGTGCCATCCTGGGGAGTGCAAAGCCACAGTCTCACAAGTCTCTACAGTGGGTGGATTGCCCACTGTGCAATCCTGGGGAGTGCAAAGCCACAGTCTCTCAAGTGGATTACAGACTCCACTGGTACTGGAGGAGGCATGGTGCCCAGAGTGCATCGTGCAGCCCTGCCCGACACAGATCTGGGCATGCCCCTTCTGCCAATGGGCCAGCGGTGCTTGACTTGAAGGGCCCAGCGGAGCGGTGCTTGAGACGGCGGTGCCCAGCGGAGCGGTGCTTGAGATGAAGGGCCCAGCGGAGCGGTGCTTGAGACGGCGGTGCCCAGCGGAGCGGTGCTTGAGATGAAGGGCCCAGCGGAGCGGTGCTTGAGATGAAGGGCCCAGCGGAGCAGTGCTTGAGATGGCGGTGCCCAGCTGAGCGGTGCTTGAGATGAAGGGCCCAGCGGAGCGGTGCTTGAGATGAAGGGCCCAGCAGAGCGGTGCTTGAGATGAAGGGCCCAGCGGAGCGGTGCAGAGATGAAGGGCCCAGCGGAGCGGTGCTTGAGATGAAGGGCCCAGCGGAGCGGTGCTTGAGATGAAGGGCCCAGCGGAGCGGTGCTTGAGATGAAGGGCCCTGTTCAGTGGTTCTTGAGACGGCGGTGCCCTGTTCAGCGGTGCTTGTCTTGAAGGGCCCTGTTCAGCGGTGCTTGTCTTGAAGGGCCCAGCGGAGCGGTGCTTGTCTTGAAGGGCCCTGTTCAGCGGTTCTTGAGACGGCGGTGCCCTGTTCAGCGGTTCTTGAGACGGCGGTGCCCTGTTCAGCGGTGCTTGTCTTGAAGGGCCCTGTTCAGCGGTTCTTGAGACGGCGGTGCCCTGTTCAGCGGTGCTTGTCTTGAAGGGCCCTGTTCAGCGGTGCTTGTCTTGAAGGGACCAGTGGAGCGGTGATTGTCTTGAAGGGCCCTGTTCAGCGGTTCTTGAGACGGCGGTGCCCTGTTCAGCGGTGCTTGTCTTGAAGGGCCCTGTTCAGCGGTGCTTGTCTTGAAGGGCCCTGTTCAGCGGTTCTTGACATGTGTCTCCAGGGCACCATATCCGGCCAATATATGGAGTTCACTCGCCATCCGACTTCTCGCTTGCGGGGCCCTCCTGTACTGGAGTCCCGGGCCCGTGGGTGTCCTCCTTCACACCCGGAATGGGGCTGGTGGGGCCCTCCTGGGCAGCTCGCCTGCTGCCGGACTTGTTGGCCGTGCTGCCCTTGCCATCCTTCTGTGATTCTCTGTGGCCCTTGCCTCCCTTTGTAGATGTTCCAGGTGGCACCCCACTTCCTGACGGTGCCAGGGTAGTGCCTTTGGAGGCTGCCGTCTCTGGCCTCTCGCGCCGGGCCTTGCCTTTCTTGGATTTTTTCCCAGGGGGTGGGCTGGCTGTCCCTTTACTGCTGGCAGATGTGGCTGCCCTTGAAGGTGGTGGACTCCAATATCCCTGTACTATGGTCCTTGTAGGTCCAGGGGTTGTGGTGGCTGAGGTGCTGATTGGACTCTTACGAGATGGAGGGGGTGGGTCAGGTGATGGAAAGAGGTTAATTTTGGACAGGAAAAACTTTTTAGGAGCAGTGGGAAGGGTAGGTGCAGTGGGTATGAGAGTGGAGGAAGAGGATGTGGTTGTAGGAGAGTCAAGTGTGGTGTCTTTGGGTGCAGGTGCTTGTGACGGAGGCTGTCGTGAGGTGGATGGCTGTTGGGTGGGTGGCTGCCTGCGTTTGTGTGGTTTGGAAGGGGGGTGACAGACACACTGGGAGAGGACACAGGGGACGTGTAAATGGCAGTGGGGGTGGTGACTGCACGTGTGCGGAGTGTTCTGGTGGGTGTGCTGGTGATGGACGTAGTGGCTGATGATGTTGTGCATGCAAGTGTGAGTGGAGACGTCACAGGGAGGGAGGAGGGAGACGAGGAGGAGGGGGACACAGAGGAGGCAGTGGCTGTTGGTATGTCTGCATGTGGCTGTTGCTTGTGTGGATGCTTGTGTGATGTGTGGTGCTTATGTCTGGATGAGCTGCCCTTGGGTGTTGAGGTGTGTGCAGTCTGGTCTGTAGGTGTGTCTGGGATAGGCAGAGGAACAGGGGAGTGGGACTGGGTGGAGGAAGTTGGAGGAGGGAGGCAGGAGACAGGGACAATGGCTGCCGTCAGTGCTGAGGCCAGAGCGTTGAACGATCGCTGATGGGCAGCCTGACCCGAATGAATGCCCTCCAGGTATGCATTGCTCCGGTGCACCTCCCTTTCTAGCCCCTGGATGGCATTCAAAAGGGCAGACTGCCCAACAATGAGCGTCCTGAGGAGGTCAATGACCTCCTCACTGAGGGCAGCAGGGGTAACTGGGGCAGGGCCTGAGGTGCCTGGGGCGAAGGAGATGCCCGCCTTCGTGTGCGAGCGGGCACGGGGCGAACGCTGAGGGGCTGCATGGAGGGGGGAGCTGGTGCGCTGGGTGGCGGCTGTACCTGTTGTTGCGGTGGGCACGGATGTTGCCGCCACAACAAGGGAGCTCCCTTCCGAGGACGTGTCTGTGTCGCTGATATCTCCACGTGTCCCCGTTGTGGAGCTCCCCTCGCCCTCAGTCTCACTGGTGAACTCTGAGTCGGTTGCATGGCCCTCCAGGGCCATGTGAGATGCAGCTCCTTCGTGCTCCGATGCCACTTCTCCTCTGCCTGATGATGCTAATGCACACATGAACAGGAAGAGCAGCAAAAAAGGGGGGGGGGGAATAAAGACATGTTGAGTGCATGCATTTGCAACACAGTTGGCGGAGAGGACAGACACAGAAGCCCCCTGCACTAGCCGCGCACTTGGGGTACACTACTCAATCATTGGGACTTGGCCTACAAGCCTATGGACGACAACTGCACACATAGGTGACACAGGGCCATGGATAGCTGTACTTGGCACCCTACAGAGGTGGGGTGGGGTGCCAATTGGCCTGCCTTATGCAGGGACCTTGCCTACGGAACTCGCCCTGGCCTAAGGAAACCCACAGCCCACCTCCCCCACCCAGACCCCTCCACTGCGTGCAAAGTCAGCAGAATGAGAGTGTACTCACCCCCTTGTGTCTGCTGTGATGCCCTCAAGCGCCCATCCAACTCCGGGTAGGCCACTGCCAGGATCCGAGACATCAAGGGGGTCAATTGATGAGTGGCACCCCTCCTACGTTGGGAGGCCATCCCCAGCAGAGCCTCCGCGGTCTTCCTGCTCCCGTGGCGGATGTCCTCCACCTTTTGCGGCAGTGGGTGCCCCGTCTGTTGTGGACCCTCAGGGTCCAGACGTCCTTGGCGATGGCACGCCAAATGTCAATTTTGTGATGGCCGCTGACCTATGTCACATGTACAGGGGGAGAAATAACATTGTCATAACTTTCTGCATGCTCGATGTGAGTGGCCCCCCATCCCCACCCTTGCCATGTGGCACATGCTCTCATCCGTCGTTTGATGGATGCCTCAATCGCTCCCCTCCCCACCATCTTTCATCCACCCGACTCAACACAGGCATTGCCCCCAAAGCATGCTCCCAGTGTACTTACCTGTTGGTCTGGAGGACCGTAGAGTAGCGCATCCTGGGGGAGGACCCCATCCACGAGTTTCTCTAATTCTTCAGAAGTGAAGGCAGGGGCCCTTTCCCCAGTCGCAGCAGCCATTGCATCTTCCAGACCGAGGTCACAGCAGCACTTGCAGTATAGGTCCTCTCCTGTGGATGATCAGGTCTCGAGTGATTAAGCAGATAGAAAATGGCGGTCACGTCCACGGCGGTGCGTACCGCGACCGCCGGCGCACTTCGTCATTGGCTCCTGAAACCCATAGGGTTCAATGTTAACCATTGCGGCTTTGCTCCGCGGTCTTCGACCGCCTACCGCCACGGTGTGCCACGCCAGCGCATTGACCTCATATCCCATTGTCGCACTTCACAGGTCAGGCAGCCGCCATTTCAAGGGCCCACATGGCTTAATTTCTACTGCGTCACACATGCCTAGGCCTTGCATCGACCCTCATACAAGCCATTCAATGCATAGAGAATCGTGTACTGTGCAAGCTGTGGGAACGTACCTGTGGGTTGATTGACTCTGTGCTCGCTGTTGTCCTTCCTAGGCACCATCCGCTGGGACTTGCGAGGAGATGGAGGAATGTTCCCGTGTACAGACCGCTGGTGGACCTGTCGACAATGGAGGAACGACATGTCATTCTGACATACAGGCTTGACCGAGCCACTATACAGGAACTGTGTGCCCAGCTGGAGCCAGACCTGATGTCACCCATCCGCCAACCCACAGGGATCCCCCCTCTAGTGCAGGTGCTTCAGTACTCCATTTTTTGGCAAGTGGGTCATTTCGAACAACAGTGGCCATATCATCAGGGATGTCTCAGCCTATGTTTTCAAAGGTGTTGTCCAGAGTGTTGTCTGCCCTGCTCAAACACATGCGGAGATACATCGTTTTCCCTGAGGTGGGGGATTTGCCTACAGTGAAGGGTGATTTCTATGCCCTTGGACATATTCCCAACATCATTGGTGCCATTGATGGGACACATGTGGCTTTGGTACCCCCCAGAGAAAGTGAACAGGTGTACAGGAACAGAAAAAGTTATCATTCCATGAATGTCCAGGTGGTCTGTTTGGCTGACCAGTACATCTCCCATGTAAATGCCAAGTTCCCTGGGTCAGTGCATGACGCGTACATCATGCGAAATAGCAGCATCCCTTATGTGATGGAACAACTACAGAGACACCGTGTGTGGCTAATTGGTGACTCAGGTTACCCCAACCTGTCGTGGTTACTGACCCCAGTGAGGAATCCCAGGACAAGGGCAGAGGAATGGTACAATGAGGCCCATGGGCGGACTAGGAGGGTGATAGAGCGAACGTTCGGCCTCCTGAAGGCCAGGTTTAGGTGCCTGCATATGACAGGTGGGTCCCTAATGTACTCACCAAAGAAGATGTGCCAGATCATCGTGGCCTGCTGTATGCTTCACAACCTGGCTTTGCGACGCCAGGTGCCTTTTCTGCAGGAGGATGGTCCAGATGGTGGTGTTGTAGCAGCTTTGGAGCCTGTGGAGAGTGAAGAGGAGGAAGACACAGAGGACGACACAGACAACAGGGACACAGTGATACAGCAGTATTTTCAATAACACACAGGTAAGAATCAACACCAGCATTTTACATTTACTTACAGTCTCCTGCCTCTCTACTGTCTGTCCTTTTCACCCAGTGTATGCTAACAGAGTTGTGACTTTCCCTTCCAATTTCAGAGATGTGGGCCCCACTGCATGACCTCTGCTTTGTTTGCCCATGGACTACAGCTGTGTGACAGTGGTATGTTGTCATCACAATGTAACTGGTCATTTTGGCACGTTTATGTCTAATACATATTTTCAAAAATACAGGCAGACTCCAGATTATTTGTGTGCAATAAGTGTGTTTATTAAAGTGCTCAATTTTGGGACATGGTTGAAAATCGGTGATGGTGGAGGAATGTCCATGGCAGAGTCCAGATTCTCAGTCTCACAGGTGCATTGTCCATATGCCTGTGGAAGGTGGAGCAGGGGCAATTTAAGGTTGGACAGGGTGACAATGTGGGACAGTGGGATGACATCAGGGGGTATCCTTTCCTGGCTGGGGTCTTGGCATCCTACTCTGTCTTCTTCCTAGATCTCAGGCCCCGCTTGCGGGGTGGTTCTTCTTCTGCAGGAGGTGGGGTTCTGGTGGCCGGTTGTTCTTGTGTCGGGCCTCCTGTCCACTAGCGCCGGCGGAGGTGGTAGCCTGTTCCTGGTCCATGCTAGTGACAGGGGCCCTTTGTGGTGCCACATGGTCCCGCAATGTGGTGACAATCTGGTTGAGAGCCACAACGATGATGCCCATTGCGGAACTAATGTTTCTCAGTTCTTCCCTGAACCCCATAAACTGTTCCTCCTGCAGTACCTGGATCTCCTGGAACCTGGCCAGGACCGTCGCCATCGTCTCCTGGGAGTGGTGGTATTCTCCCATGATGGAGGAGAGGGCCTCGTGGAGAATGGGTTCCCTGTTCCTGTCCCCCCCCTGTTGCACAGCAGCCCTCCCAGTTCCCCTGTTTCCCTGGGCCTCTGTCCCCTGGACCGTGTGCCCACTACCACTGCCACCAGGTCCCTGTTGTTGTTGGGGTGGTGGGTTAACCTGGGTGCCCTGTAGTGGTGGACACACCGCTGATTGACGTGTCCTGGAGACAGAGGCATGGGCCCGCTGGGTGGGTGCTGTGCTGGTGTTCCCAGAGGGGGGTAGGTCTGCTGTGGCCTGTGGCTGTCTGAGGGGAACCGACTGTCCCGAGGTCCCTGATGGGCCGGGCTGGTCATCTGGGTCCAGGGAGACAGAGCTGCAGTCATCACTGGGGGCCTCTTCTGGGGGTGGGATGGACATTTCTGGACCCTCCTGGGCGGTGTGGTGGCATTCGGGTCCTGCAGGGGTATAAGAGTATGGTTATTGCTTCTGTGTGTGCCATAGCGTGCAATGGGTGGGTGCCCGTGTACCCCAGTGCTGGCATTCCTTTGTGGGGGCTGTTGTGACGGCGGTTTGTGGGGGAGATGGGTATGTGCAGTGGGCATGCTTAGGTGATGGGTGTCGATGGTTTGTGGTGGCATGCAGGGTTTGGTGTTGGGATGGGTGGGTTGTGATGGTGAGACATTAGCAGGGAGGATGTGTGATGGGGGTGGGGGGGAGGGTGGGGGTATGAGTTGGCATGCTGGTGGGTGGGGGGATGAAGTAGTTGAGATTAGACTTACGAGAGTCCATTCCTCCTCCTACTCTTGCGAGGCCCTCAGGATGCAGGATGTTCAAGACCTGTTCCTCCCATGTTGTAAATTCTGGGGGTTGAGGTGGGGGTCCGCCGCCGTCTTCTGCACTGCGATGTTGTGCCTTGATACCATGGAACGTACCTTCCCCCGTAGGTCGTTCCACCGCTTCCTGATGTCGTCCCGATTTTGTGGATGCTGTCCCACAGCGTTGACCCTGTCCACTATTCTTTGCCATAGCTCCATCTTCCTGGCAATGGTGGTGTGCTGCACCTGTGTCCCGAAGAGCTGGGGCTCTACCCAAACTATTTCCTCCACCATGACCCTGAGTTCTGCGTCTGAGAACCTGGGGTGTCTTGGGGGTGCCATGGGGTGGTGTGGGGTGGTGTTTGCGGTGATGAGTGTGGTGAGTGTAGTGGTGTGTGGTGTTTTGTGCGTGGTTGTTGTGTGGGTGATGGTGTAGTGTGCCTCTGTGTGATGGTGTTCTCTATTCTGTGATGTCTCTCTCTGGGCTTCGTCTCTGATTTGTGGTCGTAGGGGTTTGTGGGTGATGTGGGTGTGTGTTTTATAGTTAATTGGGTGTGTGGGAGTGTTGTGTGTATGTGTCTCAGGTGTGTGTATTTCAAATTGTCCAATGTGGCTGTGTTTTGGAGCTGTATGTGTATTTTGAGTGCGGCGGTGTGTACCGCCAATGGAATACCACGGTTGAAAGACCGCCACGTGGATTTGTGGGTTGAAATGGAATGGGCGTATTTCTGTTGGCGTGACAGTGGAGGTTTGGTCTTCGCCAGTTTAACGCTGGCCGTTGGTGTGGCGGACTTTTGTGGATGTCGGGTTTTTGGCGGTTTGCCTCTTGAGGGTCAGAATGACCGTGGTGGTTTACCGCGACCGCAGCGGTGTTGTGGCGGCCTTCTGACCGGCGGTAAGCGCCTTTTACCGCCGAGGTCAGAATGACCCCCTATGTTTTTTTGCCCAGCGTATGCCCTTCCCCGGTGCAAGTGGATCCGTCCAGTATGCCGGAATATGGGCATAAGACAATGTGGCATCACCTTAAGGACTTTGAAGAGCGATATTTCGACTGCATCACTTTGTTCTGTTAGCAAGTTTCTTGTGGCGGAATGGCATATACGTACTCATCTTTTAAAAATACAGTAATTTGTAAACATGTATGGTACAGGACAAGAAATTAGAGATTTTTACCCTTTTGTAAATGTTGACTGATGATTTTAATTCTTATTTATTTTTTATCAAATTTGTAATCTCTGGATTAT
Source organism: Pleurodeles waltl (assembly GCF_031143425.1). Lineage (NCBI taxonomy): Eukaryota > Metazoa > Chordata > Amphibia > Caudata > Salamandridae > Pleurodeles > Pleurodeles waltl. Next base: position 1,135,211,528 of record NC_090440.1, on the reverse strand, counting down.
TGTGTTTTTTTTACTGCTTTGAGGGTTATTTATGACCGAATAAAGCTTGTGTTATTTATTTATTTAACCCTAACCATTTGTAGTACAATCAAAGTCCAGGGATGAGGGTCATGTCATGAGACATGGTTAGGAGAAGTGTGTATTAGTGAAGAGGTGTCAAAATTGCCAATAGGTAAGAATTAAGACAATGACAGTACATAGCAGACAAGTCAACAGTGGTTGAGTAAAGAGAGCACATTTCATGCTGTCACAACACTGGCATGATCTTAAGCCCAGAAGTTACTGTCCAAGTGGCACAGACTGATGCTACCGGGTGGTTTTCCTTGTGAATGTTGTTACTTCCACATTTTTATACTCTGATGTGTGTGAGGCCTCCTGTGCCATGGTTGGTGCTGTGTTTGAGGTTGAGGGAGCCACACATACATCAGGGGACAGAGATGTAGAGTGAAAGGTCCCAGCATCTGCCATTTGTGGAAAAACATAAGGCATCAAGCAGCTAAGAGGAACTGCTGATTTCTCAACACAGCAGCAACATCTTGGTGGGAGGAAGCGATGTTTTCCCTGAAGGAGGCCACTTCCTGCTGTATGGACTCCAGGGTATTCTGTATAGCCCCCACCTGTTGTCAATCATGCTGCTGCTACTTTGGGAGGTCAATTGTTGAAGCCTCTGCCTCATGATAGCAGCTCTGCTGGAGTCCATGTAGCGGGGAGTGGGGACCTCTGATGGCAGCTGAGTTATCCTTAATTGGACTGAGGGTCCTCTGCACTCCCTGTAGGCTGCTTGCCATGGCCTCCATCCCCACCTGCACCTGCTTAGCCAGCTCCCACTGGACTCCTACCACTGTCTTCTGGAAGGTGATGTCTGGGTCCTCGGAGTCCAGTGCTGTATCAGTACTGGCTGGTGCTGTGAGTTAGCAGCCGGGTGGTTCATGTGGAGACTCAGCTTTGCTGTGTGTCCTCTCTGTGACTGGAGGTGGTGTCTGGAGGGATCCTAGGACATCCTGGAGAGTTTCTTTATTGATGGTTGGCAGCTGGTCATCTACGTCCTCTGTAACAGCCAGGACAGGCAGGTCAGCAGGAGGTAAGGCATCATCCTCTGAAATGAGATGGTGAAATGTCAAAATTGGATTGTGGTGGCTGTTGACATGGCACATCATTTACTTGCTACTGGAGGCTCAGTAACATGCTACAGACCCAAAGTTGTAGTTGTATATTATGTGTAGTATTGTGCATCACACGTGGGTCAAGTTAACAAGGTATTTTGGGGCACATTTTAGCACTTGCTACTGGAGGCTCAGTAACATGCTACAGACCCAAGGTTGTAGTTGTATATTATGTGTAGTATTGTGCATCACACGTGGGTCAAGCTAACAAGGTATTTTTAGCGCCACCTAAGCATTATTTTACGTGACGCTCAGGTGGCCCAATGCCCTGTGATGGTTTTACAATGTGTTGATAAGTGACTTATTGTGGCTTAGGGCCATCTTGTAGGAAGGGCCCTTCACATGCATCACTTTGCCTGGTAGGGGCGTGCATTGGGTGTTGCTGTGGGTGTGCCACAGCAATACCCATTGCTATTTGACAGTGCCTCAGATTGATGAGTTTTTGTAATCCAGAGTCCTTACCAAATTAACATACCATCCCAGGGATGACATTGGCATGGTGCAATGAAGTTAAATGCCATATTTTCTCCGCATTTTGAGCTTCTTCTATGTGCGCTGCATTTAGCAACACACATAAACAGAGCTAATGACCTTATAAGAATGTTTTTGTGCATAAAGGTGTTCCTTCCTGCACAAAAACAATCTCCCCCTCAACGCGGCCATCCTTGCACTATGATGCAAGGGTTGCTGCATTGGCCCACGTCAGCTAATTTAGACCCGGCACAGGGAGTGACACAGGGAGGCCCCATATTCCAGTGTATACTGGCCATCGGTGAGTTTTGAAAATAATGATTTGAAAAGCTGCCACATTTGGGGTGAGGTGGCACACCATCTTTTCCTAATACATCTGGGCCTCTATGATTTTATCCCACACCACGTACTTCCTTGCAGGCTCGTTGTCCCTGCCACTGACACCATGGTGACATGTAATTAGCCTTCCTATTCACCATGGTGGACATTGCCACAGTAGTGTAATGTGTGCTGTCACTCTTTTGGTGCAATGATGCATTGGCACCATGAATGATGGGACTTTTGCAGCATAGCACAGGTAGGTCCATTGCATACAATGCTTTTGTTACATTCTAATCTGCTGCCTGTACTAGGCCCCACATGTGCTAATTGGAAGGGACAATGCAACCATGATGGATTGTCTGCCCCATTAGATGGTCCCTCCCAACATTTGGAACATTTCCTTGCAAACAAGATATAAGCAACAGGCATTTGTAGGTGTAAGGATGTTGAATGTGGATCAATGCATGTATTTTGTGACTTTGTAGATGTGGCACAAGGGTAATGTGCAGCTGCGTTCTACTTGGGCTATTATTAGAATGATGATACAGTAGCATTACAGGCTAGTGAAATTGTGCCGATAGTGCAACATTGATGCCACTTGTACCAGTTCTCACACATGTTGATTGTTCCCTTAAGCAGTAGTCCAATCTTTCACACAAGACACTCTGGCCCTCATTACAACCTTGGCGGGCGGAGGCCGCCCGCCAAGCTTTAACCACTGAGCGGCCGCCAATGCGGCCGCAATCCCGCCAGCCGCATTATGAGATCCATGCTGTGCCGGCGGGCGGAAACAGAGTTTCCACCCACCGGCCCAGCGGGGATGTCGGCCGTAACATGGGAGCTGGCTCCTAATGGAGCCGGCTGTGTTGCAGCCCTTTTCACTGTCTGCTGTGCAGACAGTGAAAAGCAGGATGGGGGCTGTGCCTGGGGGCCCCTGCACTGCCCATGCCAAGTGCATGGGCAGTGCAGGGGCCCCCAGGGGTCCCGCGACTCCCCTTCCCGCCAGCCTTTCCATGGCGGTCTCTACCGCCATGGACAGGCTGGCGGGAAGGGGACTCGTAATCCTGGCGGATTAAAACCGCCGGGACAACCATGGCTGGAAACTGCCGGTCCCGGCGGTGCAACCACGGCGCTATCGCCGCGGTCATATTTCGCCAGATTGTACCACCAGCCTGTTGGCGGTACAATCGCTGAAACAGCCCTAGCGGTCTTTGACCGCCAGGGTTGTAATGAGGCCCTCAATCTTGTCGGATGGTGAGATTGCAGCTACTTGGTGTACAACTGCACACATGATGTTCAGAAACATGGTCCATGTGTTGTATGTGTGTGTGTGGACATTCCTATACGGCGCATAGAGTTGTGTGTGAGTTGTTATGGGTTCACCATGAGTGGTTTGCGTTCTACCGGTTGCACACTTTATACCTGAATTTTTCTCAAGTGGCACAGCTCAGTACTGCTGCAATATGTGCGGCACAACACTGTACCAGTTCAGAAACGCAATGATGTGCCATGTTTACTGGAAAACGGTAAACCCCTGCAATTACCCCTGCGCCTGCAGAGATTTGTTCTCCCTGCACCAATGCAGGCATTGTTACAGTATGATTCAGGTGTGCTTGCCTTGCGGGTATACAATTTTTATGTGCAGGGAGGGGTCCCTTCCTGCACATGTACAAGTTATTTTCCTAAGGTTGATTTCAATGTGTGCTGCAAGATGCAGCACACATGAGAAGGGGGATGAGACCAGGAGGAAGGGAAACATTTTGGCCTCTTACAGCACCCTGAAACCACCCCTGGAGTGGTATTGACTTCAGTCCTATTCTCTGATGTACAAGTTGTGTAGGATCAGCGGCTTTGACAATATGCAATGGGTGTTGTTGTGGCACAGCCACAGTAATTGCATGTCACTACCAGGCAATGTGCTGCATATTTACACGGTGGAATATAGCCATAGTGAGTGGCTTATGTCCACGTTGTGTATATGTTGGATTGCATTGTGCAACCAAACTGTCAGTACATGTGTGGCTTAGGTGGAGATGGAGCGTTTTGATTCAGGGCCTATGTGTCCTGATGCTAACCTTTAGCATGCATTGAGTGTGTCCTATGTACCGCCCCCTTCTGCCATTTGTGGAACTCTAGATAGCCCCTATTGCAACTTACCCTGCATTTGTGGTGGTTCTTGGTAGTCTGCGCTGTCCTGTGATTCCAGTGACCAACTCCTCTGGGATGACCCCTGCGACCATCTCCTCCAGCTCATCCAGGTCCTTCTTTGGTGCAGGACTTCCACCTCCAGTCTGCAGTGCTGGCTTTCGATTGCTGGCCAGTTTCTTCTTAGTCCTGCGCTTCCAATCATGCCAGCACTTGTTGCAATCTTTGAGAGTCCTCCTCACCTCTGCCACGCTGTTGGCTTTGTCCACTCTTGCCTGCTGACTGGCAATTTGGAGGGGAGGAAGAGCTGGTATTGGTGCTCTGTCACCTCTCTGACCAGGATGCCATGCTCCTCCTCACTAAAGCGACACTTGTGCTTCCTCTTCTGCCTCTCTTGGGACTTTGCTGGACCCTCCCGGCTGGTGGCTGGTACTTGGGTGATTGGGGTTTCCCTGGGGTCTCACCTCTCCTTCAATTTCCATCTTATCTTTCAATTTATTTTTTAATTGCTTTTGCGGTTTTTTCTTACTCTAATGTGGTAAAAAATGGCGCTAACCTGTTTTGCACGATAAATACGGTCTAGCACCACTTTTGCATCATTAGCGTAATTTTTCCTTACAGCATGTCGCAATGGTTAGTGTCATTTTTTTTTACGCTAACCATTCCTTAGCACCATTGTGCGCAATTTCTAAATATGGTGCCCGGATGGCGCTAGGGAATGTCGATAGCTTGCATTAGAAATTTTGACGCACAGGTGCCATTTTTCACAAACATGGGCCTAAGGCTCCAATTAGGAATTTGCCGTTCAATTCTGATACGTAGAGTACCTCCTGTCACTGCAAATATTGAAACTATGATTATTTCGGTCATTACTCCATCTCTGTATTTTTTTCCTAGGTAATTTACAAAGATCAAATCCATGGAATTTTACTGGGGGAACAATTATTTGTAAATTTTGATTTAAGTAGAATGTGTTGAGAAAAGCCCAAATCCAACATGTAATTCTCAATTTTTCTTGGAGAAACTCTGGTTAAAGATCAAGTGCTCACTGACCAAATTGTATTGGTGAATGCTTTTGCCATGATTGGCTTATTTTATTTACTAGCAGTTTCTTAGTAAAGTGCACTATGGACCAGATTTACCACAAACTGGTGTAGCGTGGTTCCTCACCAAAATCAGCAGGGGCACACCATTTTTTAAATGCAGGGATGCCCCGTATTTACAAGAATACGGCGCACCACTGTGTTTCCCCCTGCGCCAGCGCCAAATGTGGCTGCTAACGCAAGCATCCTTGCACCATAGTGCAAGGGTGCCTGTGTTGAGGGGATAGATTGTTTATGTGCAGGAAGGTGTCCCTTCCTGCACATAAACAATCTATAATGGTTATTTGGCACTTCTATGTGTACTGCAGAATCTTTGAATGATTGCTTAAGTGCAGGAAGGGGCACCTTCCTGCATAAAAATAATTATTCATGGCAGTTCTGCTCTTTCTATGTGTGCTGCAGAATGCAGCACGCGTAGAAAAAGCAAAAATGAGGATAATTTAAAGCATTTCTCCTTGTTGCACCATTCTAACACCACCCCTGGTGTGGCATTAGTTTTTGGTGCTACCACAGATATTAAGATTCTTGTAAATCTTCGGCAACATCAAAAGCAATGGGTGTTGTGGTGGACAGCCCACAGCAACACTGATTGCTCACCCCTCTGCCGCAGAAAACTGCAACTGGTTGGGCATATTTGCAAGGCGGCACTAAGTCACAAAAAGAGTGACACTCTGGTGGCATTATGAGGCTCAGAAATATGCCCCTATGTGTGCCCAGGGCCTGTAAATCAAATGCTCCTAGTGAGCCTGCAGCACTGATTGGGCCCCCCACATGAGTAGCCCTGTTAACATGGCTCAGACCTGCCACTGAAGTGTTTGTGTGCAGTTTTTCAACTGCCAATTCAACTTGGCAAGTGTGCCCACTTGCCAGGCCCAAACCTTCCCTTTGTATACATGTAAGGCATCCGTAAAGTAGGCCCTAGATAGCCCCATGGGCAGGGTGCAGTGTATGTTAAAGATAGGACATGTATTGATGTGTTTTACATGTCCTGACATTGAAAAACTGGCAAATTCGTTTTTCACAGTTGAAACTGTCAACGTAGGCCCAACCTTGTGGCAGTCGCTGATGTCCGCACGATCTTGTGAGCTGGAGTATTGTACACTTGACGCAGCATCGTGACTTCGCCGGACTTCGACTTTGCCGGAGGTGCCCATGGACCGACTCCTCACAACCAGTGCCGCCTCACCTCCGGCTTTCCGCAGAAAGGACCTGATGCCTCTTTGTGACGCCTCTGCTCCTTTGACCCGCAGCACCGGGACCGATGAATCGGATCCAGTGATGCCACGCTCCTCGAGTCTGTGTACTGGCCTGTTTTCCACACGTTTTACTAAGGTACTGTACCTGGGGGTCCATGTGACTCTGTAGACGGCACCGGTGGCATTGCATTGTGGGACACAACTACGGCACAATGCCGCTTTAACATCAGACTGCAGCATTTGTCCCTCTAAGCACTATTTTGGTGTTTTTAATGGCTAAAGTCATATTTTTTATTGTGTATTGTGGAATTTTATTGTACTTGGCCTTGTTTCATTTAGACAAGTATTTACTATTTTTCTAAACCTGTGTGGTGTCCATTTTGTAGTGTTTCATTGTATTAATGTGTGTGTTGGTACAAATACTTTACACTTTGTCTCTGGGTTGAGCCTTTCTTCTCGTGCCAAGTTGTCAAGGGGGTGAGCGGGGGTTAACCGGGTGTGTTTTTCCTTTACCCTGACTAGAGTGAGGGTCCTTACTTGGACAGGGGGCAACCTGACTGCCAACCAAACCCATTTCTTACAAAGACCATTTTGGTAGGCCAGCAGAGGATTTTGAGGACACTGGGAAGGCAAACTTAAGGGCTGATTTAAGAAAAGTGGTGCTGCACCCAGTGCAGAGCTACTTTCCTTGCATCCCTTAGCGCCCCCGCTACCACTACCATGTGTGAGCCATATTCAAAATACATCACACCATGGCGCAGTGTAGGGGACAATAGCGTCAGAATTCCTGAAGCTATTGTTGTACTCTGTAGGAGTAGCACCAAAATGTTTGCACTACTCCCGCAGAGTCCATGGGGGCCCATTGTATTCATTTGCATGCCCCCTTTTAACGCCTGCTCTGAGCAGGTGTTAAAAGTGCTGTAAAAAAAAGGCCAAAGGAAATCTCTTATATTTGCTTGCCCCATCTTTTCGGCCCCCACTTGGGGGAACATCCCCTTGCAAACATTATGCCTAGCGCAAGCATTAAGTGGTGCAAGAATTTACAAAGTGGCGCAATGCATGCATTAAATCAGGCCCTACATGTGTTCACAACAAGACACAGATCCTTCACACATAACACTTACTAAGGAATCACTCTGCTATGTGAATTGTATTGGCCATTCAAATGTTAAACTACTCACATATTGGCACTGCCCCACATTTACAAATCTGTAGAAATCTTAGGCAGCACTGAAATCTATTGCCACCCGAGTGGTCCCATCACCATCTGCATAGCAGAAAAATATCACAGGTATCCTCATGGTGTACAACTTTCCCGTGTGTGGTACATAGTGCAGCACACACTAAAAAATAACATCACCGTCAATGAAAGATCATGTGCAGGAATAGACACCTCACAGCATGCCAACAAACATACCTGTAAATCCCACATCTCCATACCATGATACAAGGGTACCAACAACGGACTGTGGAAGATGTACTACTGGCAATGTACAGGGAGAGCCCAGAAATGTACATGAATGAGTAAGCATGGAACTTAGCAGGGCTGGACTCCTGATGCAGAGCATCGCAGAACAGCACAGCATGCCCTGTCCTGTCCCATAGCTTCCTGAAAAATCTTGCAAACATCACAACACATCCCATACAACTGTCCCACACTGGGCATATAAACCTCATGCACATATGCATGTAGCCAGCTATTGCTAACAACATCCCTTTGTGCAAGGGAGGTATTTCAAGGGCAAAGGAGTGGGAATCACATGCAACACACAAGGCCCTACACCTGTTACATGGCACACAACACACAAAATAGGTACACAAGTCCACTACATCACTCTTCTGCAAGTCTAAAGTAAAGTCACTATGGGCCACGTGTCAGAAAAATTGGGTGGCATCTAAAACAGTGCTGCTTTATTTGTGCATCTTACCGCCCCCTAAACCCAACATGTGTGTGCCACAGTCGATATATCATACACCATGGCCGGGAGTAGGAGCAATAGTGTCAACAAGATGGATGCCATTGATCGACTGTGTAGGATAAATACCAGATTTATGCTTCAAATCCTGCACAGTACATAGGGCCACACTTAAAGCAATGGTGTGCCCCATACTTATGCTTGCTCTGTGCAGGCGTCAAAAGTAAGGTATAAAAATTACAAATTGCAACCTCTAATGTTGCTCTGCACTATTTTAGCTTTTGTCCAATTGAGGAACACACTCTGTGCATACATGATGCTTTGCCCAGGCATAATGTGCCACAAAGGTACACTAAGGGGGTCATTACGACCCCGGCAGTCGGTGCAGTAGTGGAGGTATTACCGCCAACAGGCTGGTGGTACATACCTCTACTATTATGACATTGGCGGTTTGGCCAAAGCCAAAACGCAAAGTTAACACACCAACCCCCACAGCGGTAACGACTGCCGGGCTGGAGACTACAGTCTCCAGCACGGCGGCCTTCACTAGGCCACCCATGCCATTATGACCCTGCCCACCGCCATGGTTTCCATGGTTTCTGTACCGCTACGAAAACCATGGAAGTAGGCACTATCAGTGCCAGGGAATTCCTTTCCTGGCACTGATAGGGGTCTCTCCTACCCCCATCCCCCTCCCCAGAGCCCTCCCCACCTTACCCCTCCCACCCCCCCCACATATACACACATACATGCTCATACATACACACCCATATACACACGCATACACACATTCACCCACGCATGCATACATTCATACACACTCACAGCAACACTCACAAACATATATTCAGGCACACACACAATCACATGACACAACATGCATGTACACACACACACTGATGCACACATGCATTACACCCGCATGCACGCATTCAAACACAGTCACACACACCCCCACACACGCACACAACACCCCCCACCCCTCTCCTGTCGGAGAACCTGACTTACCTGTTTGCAGGGGGTCCTCAGGCAGAAGACAGGACATGGCACTGCTGCCAGCAGCAGCGTCCTCCAGCAAAACACCGCTAGGCAGTGTTTTGCTGGTGTGGTGCTGCTGCTAGCAGCAGTGCCACCTTACCGCCGTCTGCTAACATGAGTTGTACTTTTAACACCTTCTGGCGGAATTCCGGCTACGGTCATAATTCCATGGACGGTCGATAGCCATGGCAACGGTATGTTGGCGGCCGTCGCCGTGGTGGTAGGCGGCATTTGCCGCCAATATCTCAAGGAGGGCCTAAGTGTAGCACTGCCTGGGTAGTGCCACTTTGCAAACATGGCACTGTGATAATTTGCCTAGCTGGCCCACAATCGTGTCCCCTAAAATGAGGCTTACATTGTGCTAGGAGGTGCTGAGGCCTTGTACATTTTGTCCCCTGGCTCAGATATAGAGAACACTGCACACATCTGGCATGGGTGAACTGTCCGACAAAAATTCAAGTTACAATCACCATGTACCTAAGCCACAACCTATGATTGGAAAGTGCACCACCACAGAGCAATCCAACCATCCATCCATCCACACAGGAACACACACAATACCAGATGTAAGTCTAATACACCACTCCACTCAAAGCAAATACGGGCCATAGCACCTAGCAATTAACTAATGTGCATGATTGACACATGTTCTCACATTCCTTTGCAGCTGACCAAGGTTACGGCATCCAGTCATGGGTCATGACGCCTTTTGGAAATCCAACAACGGATGCAGAGAGGGCATAAAATTAAGCCCACGTAGGACCAGAAATGTTGTGCAGCGGACATTTGGCCTCCTTAAATCAAGGTTCAGGTGCCTACATCTCACAGGAGGAAGACAGTTATTGCACCACCCCTTGTCTGCAAAATAATCCTTGTGTGTGCCATTTTGCACAACATTTGTCTACGCACACATGATCCCTGGGATGAACAAGTAGATGTCCCCAAAGAGGAGGATGACAACAATGGTGTACAACTGCAGAATGGGGAACAACAAAACATTGCTGCAGGAGTACGCAGAAGAGATGTAATAGGGCAAAACATCTTCACATAGAACTGTACTCAAAGAATCATAATGTAAATAAATCAACAAACTCATGTAAATTCAGAGTGTACGTGGGATACTCTTTTGCACCATCACATAGCAATTGTAACTTGCCCATATCGCTGAGAGCATGCCTACACCACCACAGTTGGAAACAACTTTGGAACATAGGCCCTGATTTAAGAAGGCCTAGTGCATCCTTGTTCTACATTAGTGTAAAATGTCTTACGTTAATGTGGCCCAACTAGGCAAATATCTAAGCAGCTGAAACTCAAGTCAGGCATTGGGCCACTCTGTAACACCTTGTGCCACATAATGCCTGCAACAGGAATTAAGTATGCAAGGGGGGTATATAGTCAGTAGGGGGGAGCCAAAATGGTGCAGTGGAATTTAAATAAACCAACTGTGCCACACATTGCTGCTACTTTTAACACCAGCTCAGAGCAGCTGTTTGAAGGGGGCACAGAATTGGTACCAATCGGACAAGGAATATTACCCCGTCCCCTGTCCCATGGTGTGCAGTCTGTGCAATTGGGCGCACACATGGTGGCGGAAGGGGGATGCCAATGGTGGAAAGAAAGGTGGCCCTGCAATGGTTGCTGCGCCACTTCACTTTAATCTACCCCATAGTCAGGAACATAAAACATCTTTAAAATAATTCACTACCACATTAATGTGTTGGGGGAATGTAGGCATTGTATGTAGCTAATATATCTTACAATGTCACACACATATCACAAATGTGTTGACTTTAGAGAAGCCTGTAGCAATCCAGGAAATATACATGAAGACTGCTGTACAGATGTATGGGCTATGTAGGAAAAGGCTAGGAAGGACATACACTAGTAGGTTTGGGTTGCTTGGTAGCCTAGCTAAGTCTCAATGACAATAACAGACATGAGTACTGATAACATACTTCTCTGTGCCACTCACATGTATTAGCAAGAGAGTGACATACAGGGAACAACACACATACATTTCTAGGTGTATCACACCCAATCAACTTGGAATGTCCATGTAAGTCAAGCAATCTACTAACAAGTCACAGAACCTTGGCAAATTGTATGTGCGGTGAATTCATTTAACTTTATTTCGGTGAGTAAAAACAAACCATTAAAGTACAGTACACAACAAAGAAAGATAGGACTTCTAAAAGCACGGAGGTGATAAAAAAAATAAGGTAAAAGTACAATTAAAAGGAACAAGACAGGTTTTAAAAAACAAACAGGAAATAAGCAGTCAAATAAACATCACTTAATATAATGAAAGGCAATACTCAAAAATTAAAATAATTCCCTAAATCAGCACTAGTTAAAAAATATAATACACCAATATCTGAATACTGTGGAGCAATCACACATCCAATTTGATAAAGATAAATAGATAAGTCTAAAAATGAGTTCCCCACTCTTGCTCCTTGAAGTTGCTGAACTCAGATATCATAATAATACAAGAATGTTCCCCTTTTTCCCCCCATTAAGAAAACTGTCTGGGTGGATTGTTTTCGCTTTAAAATTGTCAGGGCATAAAATAAGGGAACAGTTCCATAGGTCTATAAATAATCCATAAGGACCCAAGCCAAAATCCATGTCCTGTACAAAAAGAAGCTACAATCATACATCCAAGTCAGATAAATATACATAAATAGTACTAAACAATAACTACACCATTTTATCCCTTAAACTTGCTAATCTCAACCTCCAGATAGACTCGAGAAAACTTGCCACTGGTAGAGCTATCTTGATGGACGGGTCGCTTTTTAAAATTCTTTCAGCATGGGGACAGGATCTAACTCCTAATTGTTTAAAAAGCGGGATGAGCCAAAGTGCTCTTTGTTTGTGATATGCTTGACAGTGGAAGAAAACGTGTGAAACAGTTTCTGCACTTTTACAACCCATCGGGCAACCTTTAGATCTATTAGTTGAACTGGACCATTTGTACGTAAGGCAGCACAGGGGGAGGGACCCAATCCTAAACCTGATAAAAAGGGCACGAGCAAATGGAGATAACTTTGCATCCAAAAAGGGCTCAAATTCGTAATGGCATTTAACAAGTAAAAAATTGTCGGACATGGACAATGGAATAGAACCAGCAAATTGTCCAACCTGAACATTATGCCAATAAGCATCCTTTAACAGCTGTGCAGCATTTTTAGGAATAGAAATAGGATCATGCCAATAGGAACCTAACCCCAGATGGGAAAAAGATTGTTCAACGAATACACACCATTTAGGTTTAATACTAAAATCACGGCCCACCACTTTTAGGAGGCCACACCGAAAAGGTGTTAGGGCATCAGTTGTCCACAGCCGAATCCAAAACAGCAGGGACCTTAGGGCCGCAATCTGTGAGATTGAGAAAAGATTTAGGTCTAGGTGAATGGGCAAAGATGGGGTACTCGATGGAACCTTTAGCATCATTTTTAAAAACTTTTTATCCGCGCTAGCCAGATTCGCCAGATTACAATGGCCCCAAAGTTCGGCTCCATATAGGGCGGCCACCCTAGCTTGAGCTTTGTATATTTCCAATGCAGGAGATATTGCAAATTTCGGGGAACTAGAGGCAAATCTGGCAATTCCACCCGCCCTCTGCTTCAGGCATAATAAAGATTTATGGCGCTGGGCATGCCAAAGACGTGAATCTTCCACTTTGATACCTAGATAATCAAAGGTACCCACCCTTTCCAAAGGGACATTATCTAAATATACAGGCCTCTTCATTTTTTTCCTACTTTCTCCAAAAACCATGTATTTTGTTTTTGCTGAATTAATTGATAACCCATGGTCAGTGCAAAACTCCAGGAATCTGGAGAGCAGCCTAGAAAGGCCCATAGCAGTACGTGATAGCAATAGGGTATCATCTGCAAACAGAAGACAGGGGATCTTCTGCCCGCCCAGACTAGGGGCGTCACTTTGACAGTCTAAGAGATATGGCAAACAGGCAATAATAAACAAGAGAAATAAGGTAGGCGCCAAGACACAGCCTTGCCTCACGCCCCGTGTAGTGGGAAAGCGGGCGTCAGATTGCCAATGGAACCCCAGCGGACTTTAGCACAATTATCAGAATAAAGATCCTTGATAATATTAATCATGGAACCCGGAACACCGGTGGTACTAAGGACCTCCCAAAGCTTGGCACGCGGGACCAGGTCAAACACAGACTTCAAGTCAACAAAGGCCACAAATAAATGGCCTTTGTCTGCATCTACGGTCTTCCACTTGATGGTGATGAATCGGAAGATCTGATCGATAGTGCTGATCTTGTCCCTAAATCCTGCCTGGAGATGGCTTAAGACCTGATTTTTCATTATCCATTGTTTTAATCTAGTTAGCAACTGGTACGAAAAGATTTTCTGCAAGTTGTCTAATAGACTGATAGGCCTATAATTCCCAGGGGAGCTCTTGTCTCCTTTTTTATGAACAGGGACAATAATCGCCATCTTCCACGAGAGCGGATAGGAACGAGATGCCATGGCAGTGTTTGATACCCTGTTTATATAACGGGTCCACACAGATAGGTCTGATTTGTACAGATCAGAGGGAATACCATCTTGGCCAGGGGCCCTACCAGATCTTTGCGCGCAAATTGCCATCTCTGTTTCTTTTAGGGTGAAGGGCGGCATTTCAGGCTGGCACAGTGCATTATCTATGGGAGTATCATAAAGCTCCGTCCGAGAGCCGTACAGTTCACGAAAATAAGAGAGCCAGGTTCCTGGGTCGATATGACATTCAGTAGTGGATGACAGGCCTGGGTCGCTACGCGCAACCAGAGTCCAAAAGAGCTTGGCGTCGCGAGAGCTAGCAGCCGCCGCCAGACACTCCCATAAATGCTCCTCGTATTTTAGTTTTGATCGAGTGAGAGTAGACACATAGGCGGTCATTCTGACTGCGGTGGTCGGCGGTCGCCGCCCGCCAAGCGGTTCCCGCCGAAAGACCGCTCCGTGGTCAAAAGACCGCGGCGGCCATTCCGGCTTTCCCGCTGGGCCGGCGGGCGACCGCCAGAAGACCGCCGGCCGGCCCAGCGGGATAGCCCCTTCAACAATGAAGCCGGCTCGGAATGGAGCCGGCGGAGTTGAAGGGGTGCGACGGGTGCAGTGGCACCCGTCGCGATTTTCACTGTCTGCACAGCAGACAGTGAAAATCTTTGTGGGGCCCTGTTAGGGGGCCCCTGCACTGCCCATGCCAGTGGCATGGGCAGTGCAGGGGCCCCCAGGGGCCCCACGACACCCGTTCCCGCCATCCTGGTTCTGGCGGGGGACACCGCCAGAAACAGGCTGGCGGGAAGGGGGTCGGAATCCCCATGGCGGTGCTGCAATCAGCGCCGCCATGGCGGGTTCCCTGGGCCAGCGGGAACCCGGCGGGAAACCGCCGGCTCCCCTTTTCCGACTGCGGCTTTACCGCTGTGGTCAGAATCACCCAGGAAGCACCGCCAGCCTGTTGGCGGTGCTTCCGCCGCACTCCGCCATGGCGGTCATGGACCGCCAAGGTCAGAATGACCCCCATAGTTCTTTCTCGCATGTGTAATGTCGTCCCGATTCTTTGCCTTTAAGGCCTCAGATAGAAGATACTTGGCCACCCGGCACTCTTTGTCAAACCATTTGCACCTAGGAGCAGAAGATTTTGTTTGGGATTTGGAAGGTTTTGTGAAGAGCTCCTTAAGTTCCGCAAAAAAACCCACATGGGCGGACACAATTTCTGAAGGAGATAATGCAATGGAGTCCTCAAAAAGTTGGTGACGGGTCATCATAATGCCAAGCTTATGGTTCAGTAAGTCAGATTTAAAAAATGAGGGCCACTTTACCGCGAGCTTATTAGTGGAAAGTTTTGACAAAACACTTCGGCCAGCCAAACCAGCGGGTAGATCAAACAGGGCTACGTTATATGCAATTTGCAGGGGGGCGTGGTCACTGGTGCGGGGAAGACCCACCTCTACATTAGTTATGAAATGCCAAACTCGTAAGTCCAAAATGACATAATCCAAGCAGCTACTATAATTACCTCTGAAAAAAGTGGGCCTAGCAGGGTTATCATTTGGAAATCGGCCATTTCCAAAACGGAGGCCGTAGGTAAGTGCAAGGTCTATTATCTGAGACACCCTAGGGGAAGGAGTGAGTGGCGTAGGATGAAGCTGGAGAGAGGGAATGTTCCACACTACGTCCTCATCCTGAGTGGACTCAGCAAAGGCTGAGCCAAACTCAATTTGGGCGTTAAGATCACCAGCAATAATGACTCGATATTTAGAATGGAATTCTGAAAGAACATTATGCAAGCGATAAATGGTATCAGACTGTTGGTTAAGGGAGCCTGGTCGGTTACAGATATTAATACACAGCACAGGGGTACTAGACCTAGGCTGTAATACTATGGCTAAAATATCACAAGAATCAACAGCAATTTCCTTGACCCTAACCATCTCAGACATCTTGACCCAGATACATAGACCCCCAACCGCCCTCCCCCTGTGGGATTGAGTTGCCTTTTTTACAAAAGAACGATAACCTTGAATAACGGTGAATTACATGGAAAGCTTGATTGTGTCATTCCCTCTACTCGTAGCTGACATGAGTCATCACAGTACCAAAATACACTCATGCTGAATGTGACTTAGCTGGGGAATGCAAATGTGAGCATGTAGCCATGTATGACAAATGTTGTGAAGCTACAGTGGAACAGTTGTGTGAGAAGTTAGAAGATTTGGAGGGCTGGCCCCCTGCAGAAAAGTGTATGGATACTAGTGTTATTTCCACAAATCAACGGTCTGGCCATGGACCTGTTTGTGGGTGATCTCATCTTGTGGCTGCTGCAAACAGGTGGACATCCAAAAATCTTTCAGGTGGAGGGAGCCCAGTGCATCCCAGGTGCACCATGAAAGCCTGGAGCACACCCTTGCCCCATCATAGCAAGACTCATAAACGTCCAATACCGGGGCGTGAGACTCCAAGTAGCTTGCAGTGCCCCTCCATTGCATATTGGTAAACCTTGGATTATCTTCTTCCCTGATTTCAGTCTTTGGGTCCAGAGGCCGTGTCACAGTTACCTCTAGGTAAAGAGGCTCTGAGGGAACAGAACCACAAGTAAACAATTACTTATCAGGTGCAGCGATGATTAGTTGCAACATGCAAAACTCACTTTTTATAAAGTCCAGAGGCTGGTTGTGATTGGCTGGAGTGATTGTCAGGTGGCAGGAGGGTCAACACACTGTGACCGCCCTAAGGGTGGCCAGGGTGGCAGCATGGCAATGGAGAATAGTGAAACACTTGAAGTGGAGGTGTAGGTCAAAACAAATTACTCCTAGCCTCCTGATCACCCAAATGGATCTTGGGACCCATTGGGGGATGAGAAGGGCACATGGGATTGTAAATGTGGCATAGGAGATGCACCCAGAGCGTTATGTGGGTGGGCTGGGGACAGCCTGCGATGGACCTAAATTAGTGATTGGGCCAAGATTGAGACAAAGGATATGAGACACCATCTTTGTAAATATATTCTCGTTAGGGGCTGGGTGGGGGCCAGAAGGTGGTAGTTATGCTTACTACTTAGCATTATGTTTGTTTGGGGGAACAGGCACCATGTGCAGTTGGGGAGATGGGCAGTTAGGATTCTGTTGCGCAGTGTAGCAGGGAGGTGGGCTGATGAATGAAGAGGGGTCATGGGATAGTTGTAGTTAATGTTCAGGGAATAAACATATGGACAGTCAACATAGCTGAGACACACATGATATTCACTCCCCCAGCTTTGGGCTGCCCCCGATCCCTGGGTGTGCTCCATTACCCATACAGTGGGATGTCCAAAGTAAGTATGTCAACCAAGGATAGTATCCTGTAATTTCAATGGCCTAGGTGACAAAGTCAAACAGGGAGTGGTGCCCCAGTACATCAAACCAAATTCCCATGAGATGGTTCTCCTACAAGAGACTCACCTTCTAGGTCATAGGTGTAATGCCCTTCACCACAAGGGAAATAAAAAGGCTGTTAAAGTAGGCCAATCAACCTCCTCTAGAGAAGTAGTAATGTTTGTGAGGAGAATGCTGCCCCTGCTCATTTGGCAAATAAGGCCGATCTGCTGGGTCCCTTTTTGATGCTCTCTGGGACCTGGGAGGCGGGACATCCTAAACATACCTTCAGTAGATATCACATCATGACTTCACAACTCGGTACTACCAGCCCTGACCACTCTGCTACACAGTCTTCCAGATGGGGAAGTGATCATGTGAGGGGACCTCAACGCCAAGTGATAGCATTCACCGAAAATCCACGCAGGTCCCTGGACTCCATCAAATGTCCACTAGCACACTTCCCCACTGCTCAGGGACTGGCATATGTATGGTGTACCCTTTAACCCAGCAAGCCAGTACTTCAGCCTTTTACTTGGGGGTGCATGAAAGTCTCTCCTGAATTGATCACTTTCTCATGCCGACTCACCTGCTGTTAAAAGTCAGTGAGGCCACTAACTTAACCAGGGGTATTTCTCACTATTCTCCCTTGTGGCTGGTGTATGGTGGGGCCGAGAGGGCAAACACTACCTGCCTCATATTAAGCCTTTGGTGCCTTAAGGAGGCAAAAAGTAGAGAGTGGATCTTAGCCGCAAAAGACCATTATTTTCAGGGACACAGCACATCAGTCGAGTCTCCACTCACGTTTTGGGTGGCCTATGAGACAGTAGTCAGGGGGGTGGGTCTCACCATGATGGGGCAAGGTAAAAAAATAAAAAATGACAAATTGAACGCTCTTGAACATGAGATTTTTGTCCCTTGAGGCTGGGTTACCTGCTGAGGATGGATCAGAGGAAGCCCACATCCTAGCCCTGAAGTAAAAATAATACTGAGACATGGCCCAGGAAGCTGCGGATATGCACCATAGGTAACACAGCACATTATCAATGTAATGGGGGACACAACAGGAAAAATATTGGCCTGGCTGGACAGGTATAAGGCAACGGATAGATGGGTACCTGATATGCAGAAGGAGTCAGGGGAACCTGCTAGTAGTGGACAAACCATAGCCCAAATGTTTGGCCACTACTGTGGTAAAATCAATTCTGCAAGGTATTTGGCCACAAAAACACAAAACAGGTGAGTTCCTGCAAGACATTCCCGTCCAAGCCTCCTGCCATACGAATTGTATTCAATTTTCTCAATCTGCCAATATCATCTATGTTTGAGTAATTGCACTTTGAAAATGTATGTTGTGATTACAACATAACATAAATGTATCCACTCATGTACCAGCTTGGTGGACCAGGCTTGTTGCTGTCAATTTGCATATGGACAAATGAGTACAATTTGCATCATGAAATGTGTACTTGTTACATGATAACTTAAAACTGATCATGACTAGTACAACTGTCTTCCCATTGTGAAACATGTTTTAGACAGATATGAGTACAAAGCTTTGGAACAATGGCCTACAAATAAGATAGCTGTATTTGAGATTTCGTATGTGTCCAATCCCTAAACACACCATTGTATCAAGCAGCATTTATCATACAAAATACGTCACATTTAAATGGCTTAGAGGATTGTGTGCCAGCCTTAGTCAACAGCATTCTTTGCTAAAGATTTGGTAAGGGTATGATATGCCTGAACATGTATTGCACATGGGCCTTCCCATCTTATGTGGTGTATAGTATCGTACAGTAGGAATTCTGACATGACAATCTGGTACACTAACAACATGATTAGCATCCCAAATGCACACTGAGTACACATGTAAACATGTATGTGGCTAAGAGTCTTCATACACAGGCACATTTGCAAACTGTATCAGTCCTCACATGCATCACACGAACATACATACATATGGTAACACATTCCTATGTTATCAGTACACAATAAGATGCACATGCACACACATGTAGCCATACCATACAAACAACATAGATGCATAGCCCCTGTAACAAAAAATGTGAATGTGGGTACACTGTCAGCCTTTCCTCCAAAATCCACTCATGGACGTTATGCGTCAAACATTTTGACGCATATGGTATATCTCCATACAGCGCAAATCTCTAAAATGCCACCTGGCACCATGCGCCTCTGAAGTCTCTTCCTATCTCAGCTTTCCCTCAAAAATCCATGCGTGTCCGGTATGCGTCAACATTTTCGACACATATGGTACATCTCCATACAGTGCAAATCACTAAAAAGACGCCTGGCACCATGCGTCTGATCTGTGTTCCTGTCTCAACCTTTCCTCAAAAATTCACGCATGCCCAGTATGCATCAAAAATGTTGACGCATATCATTGTCCTACAAACATCGCAAATTCCAAAAATTACGCCTGGCCTCTGCGCATCAATTGCAAGTCTTGTCAGCCTTCATGGAAAAATCCATGCATGGTCGTCATGCTTAAAAAAAAACAACGCATATCTGGAAATGTGACACATATGCCCAGGAAGTGATGTAACAGGACTTCCTTGCTGCACACAGGGTAAAGTGAATTTACTTTCACTTTTACGTTACAGTCTATTCTGTCTGTGGTTGAGAGAGGTGATGTGGAGCTGGTGCTATTTGAGGAGTGGTGGTTGCTGAGAGTTTTGTGCTGTGTCCTGTTGCTGTTCAGTCCATTTTGTTGTATTTGTACATTTTGTGTAGTGTTATTGTCCTGTCATTGTATTTGTATTTTCAGGTGTTAGTCTTGGGGCAGTTTACTTTGTTGGGGTATTTGGGGTTAGGTGGGCTTATTATATTGTTTTAGGGGTTATTGATTTCTGTGCGAGGGAGACAGCAAGATTTCTGGCAAGGGAAGGGCACAGCACATGAGTCCAGATGAACTGGGGGGAGGGAGGTCATTTGGTTGGTGTGCCACTACTTCCCAAATAGGTTGAGAATGGGTGGCCGTGTAATTATAGCCTACTCTACGGAGGCCAGGAAGCTGCGCTTAGGGAAGGTCCTGTTCCACCTGGGCAGGATTAGCAAGGTGGAGTGCACATACCACCAAATCAAGCACCGGTGGGCAGACCTCATTTCCAGGGAAGGCAATCTCCTAGATCTTCTGGTGGTTTGGGTTGGCAGACCTGTTAGTAAGTTAACTTGTAACATTGCTACATCCTCCTTTCTATGTGCATGACAGCAGGAAATAAAGAAATATATAGCATGGTAATAAGAAAGGTGAGGACATCGGGGGCAGATTTAAGTGGTGCAGCGCCACTTTCCTTCCACCCCTTAGCACCCCCCTACCTCCACCATGTGTGCTCTGTATCTAAGATACGGCGCACCATGGAACAGGTTAGGGACAATTGTGCCATACTTTTTTATGCTATTGATGTACTGTTCAGGGATATTCCTATTAATTTGCCAAAAACCCTGACCAGTACATAGTGGGCCATCAACATATAGGCCCTCATTACAACCCTGGCTGTCGGTGATAAAGCGGCGGAAATACCGCCAAAAGGCCGGCGGAAATAAATATGAAATTATGACAATGGTGGAAACCGCTCAGACAGACAGCCACTTTAACACACCGACCGCCAAGGCGAAACCAACCGGCACCATGGCGGTAACCGCCAACAGCCAGGAGGAAGACAATGTACCACCCACAGTAATGTGACACCCCTATCCGCCACCTTTTCGGGGGCGGTACCAGTGACATCAAAAGCCTGGCGGAAACAGAACACAGAAGGGAAATGACTCACCTCTGGAGACTCAGGGAAGAACCACGCTGCCATGGAGCCCAAGCTGCATGTTTTCCCCATGCCTTCTATGAACACCAACGCCAGCTAAGACGACCACGGTACTGCCACCTAGCACACAGGGGAGATGAGGAGGAAAAAGAGAGTGATACACACACGCAACATGCAACACCCCCACTCCCAACACCACACATACAACCAGATGGAGTAACATAACATATACACCCCGTACCCCTCAGGAATAATGCAAGGACATCTACTATAGTGTAAAAAGGCTGTAATAAGATAAATATAGGTGAAATACATGCATCCAAATCAAAAAGTATATACATATTTACAATGCAAGGGACACTGCCCAGTCCTCAATGTCTGTGGGCAACAGGGCCACATCACAAAGTCCAAGACCCAACTTCACTCCTGCAACAACACAGAGAGGACACTGCAGGGGCATCAGGTCAAAAATAGACAGACACCTCAGGGGGACGGGGAATGGGGGGGACCTCAGCCGGAAGATGGTACAACAACACTGGTCCTGGAGGGGGGCAACATGCCCTGTGCTTGATCCTGGGGAGTGCAAGGCCACAGTCTCTCAAGTGGGTGACTTGCCCACATGCTCTGGAGGGGGCAACACACCCTGTGCTTGATCCTGGGGAGTGCAAGCCCACAGTCTCTCAAGTGGGTGATTTGCCCGCTGCTTGGTCCTGGGGAGTGCAAGGCCACATCTCTCAAGTGGGTGACTTGCCCACTGGCTCTGGAGGGAGCAACATGCCCTGTGCTTGGTCCTGAGGAGTGCAAGGCCACAGTCTCTCAAGTGGGTGACTTGCCCATTGGCTCTGGAGGGGGCAACATGCCCTGTGCTTGGTCCTGAGGAGTGCAAGGCCACAGTCTCTCAAGTGGGTGATTTGCCCACTGGTTCTGGAAGGGGCATTGTGCCCAGTGAGCTTCATCCTGGGAAGGATGGGGTGAGTGGATGGCTTCTCCACTGGTTCTGGAGGGGGCATTGTGCCCAGTGAGCTTCATTCTTCTCCACTGGTTCTGGAGGAGGCGTGGTGCCCAGTGAGCTTCATCCTGGGAAGAATGGGGTGAGTGAATGGCTTCTCCAGTTGTTCTGGAGGGGGCATTGTGCCCAGTAAGCTTCATACTAGGGAGGATGGGGTGAGTGGATGGCTTCTTCCACTGGTTCTGGAGGGGGCAACATGCCCTGTGATGCAGATCTTGGGGAGTGCAAGGTCACAGTCTCTCACCTGGGTGTCAGACCCACAGGATTTGCTGGGGCCAGGCCTTACTACAGCCCATGGACGCAGGACTACACACTGTCCGCCAGCGGTGACGGCTGCTCAGTAGTGGCAGTGGTGGTGCTGTTGGCGGTGCTGGCAGTGGTGGGGAGAGGCTCCAGCACTTCCCCTTCAGCCTCCGACGGCTGCCCACTGGGGCTGCTGCTGCTGGCAGTGGTGCTGGTGGCAGTGCTGGTGGTGGTGCTAGTGGTGGTGCTAGCAGTGGGGGGGGAGGCTCCAGCCCTTCCCATGCAGCCTCGGATGGCTGAACCACCATGGTTGGTGGTGGGGAATCTGACTGAGTCCCAGCACCAGGCCTCTTGTCCTTTTTGCCTGCAGGTGCAGGCCCCTTGCCCTTCCTGCCAGCAGCTGGGGATGGCTCCTTGCTCCTTTTCGCAGCAGCTGGGGACTGCTCCTTGCCCTTCCTCTCAGCAGTCGGGGATTGCTCCTTGCCCTTCATTTTACCAGCTGGGGGTGCCTCCTTGCCCTTCCTTTTTGCAGCTGGGGGTGCCTCCTTCCCTGCAGCAGCTGAAGGTGCCTCCTTGCCCTTCCTTGCAGCACTTGGTGCAGGCACCCTATCAGTGTGGCTGCCTGGTGCCTGGGATCCTCTCCCACCTAGTTTAGCTGTGGACCCTACTGTGCCCTTGGACTGGGTGGCTGAGGTGCTTGCCTGGGTTTTGACCACCCTGGCCTTATGTGATGGACGGTGGGGGGAGGGCTAGGGAAGAGGTCAATGTTGGCGAGGAAAAATTTCTTAGGGACATTGGGGCGGGAACAGGGAGATGGTTTGGGAGTGGAGGAAGACAGAGTGGTTGTAGGAGGTGTCAATCTGCTGTGTTTGGGTGCATGGGCTGGATGCTGTTGTGAGGTGGATGGCTGTTGGGTGTCTGAGTGCTTGTGTTTGTGTACTTTGGGAGGAGGGGGCACAGACACAGTGGAAGAGGATGTGTGCATGGAAGTGGGGGTGATGACTGCCAGTGAAGGGTGTGTGCTGTTAGGTGTGCTGATGATGGGAGTAGTGGATGAGGATGTAGTGCATGGCGGTGGAGGACAAGGGGAAGGGGGCGACAGTGGAGGCAGTGGATGTTGGTATGTCTGCATCTAGATGGTGTTTGTGTAAGTGCCTGTGTGATGAAGGGTGGTGCTTGTGTTTGCCATGTCCACTCTTGTGTGTTGTCCTGGGTGCATGCTTGTCTGCCTGTGTGCTTCGGATAGGTTGGGGTTGAGGGGAAAGGGATTGGGTAGAGGAAGTTGGAGGGGGAGGCTAAAAACAGGGACAATGGCTGCCATCAGAGAGGAGGCCAGAGCCTGGATTAATCTATGTTGGGCCGCCATGCCAGTGTGAATGCCATCCAGGAATGCATTTGTCTGTTGCATTTGGGCTGCTAGCCCCTGGGTGGCATTCAGAATGGTTGACTGCCCAACAGAGATGGATCTCGGGATGTCAATAGCCTCCTCACTCAGGGCAGCAGGGCTAACTGAAGCAGGGCCTGAGGTGCCTGGGGCAAAGGAGATGCCCACCCTCCTGGGTGAGCGGGCACAGGAAACTCGCTGAGGGGATGCTGGGAGGGCGGTTCTGGTACGGGGGTGGCGGCTGTCCCTGTAGCTGGGATGGGCACGGAGGCGTCTGCCACCACCAGGGAACTTCCATCGGAGGAAGAATCTGCATCTGAACTGTCCCCTCTAGTCTCCGCCGTGGTGCTCCTCTCGCCCTCCGTCCCACCCCACTAGTGCCCTCACCGTCTGTGGATTTGGCCTCCTGAGTCCTGTGGGATGCAGCTCCCTCCGTCGCCGGCACCTCTGCTCCTCCGCCAGATGATGCTAATGCACATGAGGACAGCATAAGGACAGCGTGACAAAACAAAAGGGGGGTGTCTTATCCAGGTGACTGATTGACACCTGATCTGTTCGATATAAGTCAATAAGGACGCTCAATGAAGGACCACACGCCAATTATGAATACAATTTAGCTTTACTAGAATTTCAGGGAAATGTATGCATTTGGCACATCAACGGAGTAGAATAAAAATAGCAATAAAGAGCATCTATTCATGTATGAGCACACTACAAAGAGCATCTATATATATATATATATATATATATATATATGAGCAAAGAGTTCATTGACAGATATAAGCTTTGATTAACTGTATACCAAAATGCATCACACTACAATGTTCAGGAAGCAAAATATAAACGAGCTGTATACTTCAGATAAGCTTTGATTAACTGCATACCAAAATGCATGTTTCAATTACTGCAGCAATCTCACACTACGATGTTCAGGAAGCAAAATATAAACAAGTTGAATACTTCAGATTATAAACACAGTGCAAGCATAATAATCAATCATAATAATAGAGCAGAGGAACAAAGGCCTTTCATCCCTGGGTGGAACTTAACTTAGTCCACGAAATGCTGGGAAGCCCTCTACCGCCCGATTGGACCTCTCTCCCCTTCAAGCATCACGGTCTCTGAACAGCAAACCAGGAAGCAGCGCTGTGGGCCTGGTGATGGCAGCTTTCACAGCCCCATCTGCGAGCTTCAATTCCTCACCCACACTTCATTGCTTAAATAACTTAAAGCTTGGATTCTATCCCTTTCTGGCATTTTCTAGCTATGTTATCAGCACTTGTCTCTTGGCTGCTCTGTCATTCCCTAGCCATTTTTTTCATTCCATCTTCTCCCTGTACTCTCGTTCTCAAGGTTGAGACGGAGTCTCCTACACAACCTGTTTCTTACACATGCAGCTACGAATAAATGTATCTATGGAATGTTGGGAAACAAGCTTGAAAACAACATCATTAACTTTTCCACGTTGTTCGGGTTTCAGCAGGCATCATACTCATCTGCACTGCTCAAGCTAATTAACCCTTTGCGTCACAATGTCTTCCACACCTTTCCCTATACTGATCAGGGGGGAAGAGAAAAAGGATACACTTGGTCAATGGTGGCAACAACACCACCGTTGGCATACTCAACACACACACACAGGCAGCAGCCCTACATACTAGGAAATGCACTACCAGTCACAATGCTAGTCACCAGGCCATGGATAGGGACACCTAATGCCAATTGCAGCATGCCTGAGACCCACAGACCCCTGCCGAGTAGTGGATGCCTACTAGCTTGGTTGGAGGTATTTTACATCAGAACCCTGCCCAACATGAGACCTACTCTGCAATGTAAGGCCTGGCCTAGGGTCACCACAGGCCCACATCCCCCACCCGGATACCACCCCACCAGGCGCAAGTTGTATTTTGGGGTACTGTACCCACCCCCTTGTGGTTGCTGTGATGCCCCCAAGCACCCATACAGCTCTGGATAGGCTACCACCAGCATGGGGGCCATCATGGGGTTCAGGGTTCGACGGGCACCCCTTCCTCGTTGGGAGTCCATTCCCAGCTGGTCCATGACAAGCATCTCAGGTCCTCCCACCGTTTGCGATAGTGGGTGCTCCGCCTGCTATAGACCCACAGGGTCCGCACGTCCTTGGTGATGGCACACCATATACCCTTTTTCTGATGAGCGATGACCTGCAGGGAAATGGACACAGGGAAAGGTATTAGTCCGACCATCCTGCCTGTTACACTCATGGACCACCATGCCCCTTCCCATCCCCATTAGCACAGACATGGCCCACCATACATGCTGCACGCTGCCCAGGGCCCATCCACCACACACATGAGGCCTTCACACACAGCACTCCATGCATTCACGCCCCTTGCATCGTACTCACCTGTTGGTCTGGAGGCCCATACAGCATTCGGTACTGGAGTAGGACCTCATCCACCAGTCTCTCCAACTCCACCGAGGTGAAGGCAGGGACCCTTTCCCCAGTGACTCTAGCCATGGACAGTTCCAGACACAGGTCACAGCAGCACATGCAGTGTAGGTCCTGTCCCGTTGAAGATTCGGTAGCAAGTGAATGAACAGATAGAAAATGGCCGTGACGTCCGCGGCAGTGCATACCGTCACCGCCGGAGTGCATCACCACTGGCCACTGTACCCCATAGGGCCCAATGTTAACCAATGAGGAGTTGCACAGCGGTTTGTGACCGCCTCCCGCAACAGCGAAAAATATCCGCGGAATTACCTCATTTCCACCTGCCCCTCCAAACAGGACAGGCAGACCCCATTTCAGGGGGGTGAAGGCCATGGCTCCGAACAGCATCACAGTACACATATGCACCATTTGAATCTCTCCAACAAAATACTGTTACAATCACAACATGCATTGAAGTGTAGTGGTTGGAAATAAGAGATACTGACCAGCTGCTCACCATTTTGCCCCATAGATTGCAACTGCTGCGGATGAATAGGAGATGGAGACATACCCCCGTGTACAGACCCCTGGTGGACTTGGCAATAATGGAGGACAGGCACATTATCCTCACCTATAGACTGGACAGGGCCACAATCACAGAGCTGTGTGCCCAATTGGACCCTGACCTAATCTCTGCTATCCGTCACCCCACTGGGATCCCCCCCTCTTGTGCAAGTGCTATTAGTGCTCCATTTCCTGGCAACTGACTCCTTCCAAGTGACAGTGGGCTTGGCAGCTGAAATGTCTCATCCAATGTTCTCAATAGTACTGACCAGAGTGTTGTCTGCCCTGATTGAACACATGCGCAGCTACATCATTTTCCCCCAGGTGGAGGATTTGGCCACAGGGAAAGCTGATTTCTATGCAATGGGACGTATCCCCAATATTATTGGGGCAAGTGATGGTACACATATTGCTTTTGCCCCCCCCCGGCAAAATGAACAGGTGTTCAGAAATCAAAAGAGCTTTCACTCCATCAATGTGCAGATGGTGTGACTGGTGGACCAGTACATCTCCCACGTCAATGCAAAATATCCTGGGTCCGTGCATGATACCTTTATCCTGAGGAATAGCAGCATACCATATGTGATGGCTCAACTCCAGAGGCACAGGGTGTGGCTAATAGGTGAGCCCTGATTCCCACCCAGAATATGTTGGTGTATGGGTATGGTGTGGGTCCTAAGGGTTGGTGTGTGGCTAACAGTTGTCCCTCGATATTTGCAGGTGACTATGGTTACCCCAACCTCTCATGGCTACTGACCCCTGTGAGGAATCCCAGGAAAAGGGCAAAGGGACCTTACAATGAGGCACATGGGCGAACAAGAAGAATTATAGAGAAGACCTTTGGCCTCCTGAAGGCCAGGTTTCGTTGTCTCCATCTTACAGGTGGATCCCTGTACTACTCACCCAAGAAGGTCTGCCAGATCATCGTGGCATGCTGTATGTTGCACAACCTTGCCTTACGACACTAGGTGCCTTTTCTGCAGGAGGATGAGGCTGGAAATGGCCGTGTGGCAGCAGTGAACCCTGTGGACAGTGAAGATGAGGAGGATGAGGATGAGGCAACAGAAGTGCAATAATTTGACAATATTTCCAATGACACACAGGTAAGACAGGTAAAACAGGTAAGACAGTGGCAGGCATAATGTAGTGGAAAGGTTGATAAAGTTGCACAATGTATGCATGTATGCAATGTATGGGCAACATGATGCCTATGCCATGCATAATGTATGCAAAGGGACCATTTCCCCTTTAGGGGGGCCAAATAATGAAAGGCACACAGAAAACAGAGAGAAATATTAGTGTTATTCATCCTGGCATTTTCTATGCCTGCTCAGACCAGGCATCAAAAGGGGTCACACCATAAATTATGAAGGGCCCCTGTGTACTGTTCATGGTTGGACCAACATCTTGGCACTAACCATGAAATGTATATCAATACAGTTAACCATTATGATGCCATTGCCCCTACCCGGTGCCTTATCTTAGATACGATGCACACATGGTGGCAGTAGGATGGTGCTAAGGGGATCAAGGAAAGTGGAGCTGCACTGGGTACACCAACACTTCCCTATCATCTGCCCCTAAGCTTTGCACAATTAACAGTGTGACGTATGAATCAGAGACATGTATGTATGAGCGAGTCACATTCCTATATGTGTTTTTTG
Organism: Pleurodeles waltl; assembly: GCF_031143425.1. Lineage (NCBI taxonomy): Eukaryota > Metazoa > Chordata > Amphibia > Caudata > Salamandridae > Pleurodeles > Pleurodeles waltl. The sequence goes on along the minus strand of NC_090440.1, from coordinate 1,135,183,237 downwards.
GTGCTACCTCTGTCTGTCTGACTGACATAGATGGCAGTGGGTCATTCCTAACACTGAGTTGACTAAGTTACAAGTGTAATGTGTAACAGATGTCCATGCTAATCTTAGTTCAGAAATCATAAAGCTACGTTTTCCTATCATGTCTTGCAGGCAGACCTCTACAATACACTATAGGAGAGGTTTCCACTTTTGAAGACCCCAATGCTTCCAGTAAGTGTCACCTTCTATGTCAAATGTATATATACAGTGTTGTGTCTGAGAGGGTTTGATCAGTTTTAAGACATGTACAAATGGCATGTGTGACAATTTTGACATCATCTATCCTTTGGTAGTGACATCATGTCTGATGGCATGCTGAGGATGTGGAATATATAGAATGTTGCACAGGTGCCAACGTGTGCCATCGTGTGCTGCATAGATTAGTCGATGTCAGAAAATGTTTTGTATGGCCTCAAACACACTGATGTCAGTCACAATATGTGTCAGAGATGCTGGGTTTCTGCAGTGCATGGATGTAGCAAACATATGTTTAAACAGTACCCGTTCCAGGACTGTGTGTACAATGTATGTACCTGGTTAGATCTCTCCTAGGGCCTTTCGCAAGAAGACACCAGCATCCCTGGTGCTTCACTGCTATTTAATAATGAAGTGAGGCACCACGCAACTTCTCTTGCTGTCCTTAGCTTCCCCCTTCCCACCACCATGTGTGTGCTGTATATGATATATGGCACACCATGGCGCTGGGTATGTGCCAATTGTGGTTACAATCTTGGTAGACCTGATGTACTATTCATGGTTAGTGCAAGAGAATCTAATGCTAACCCAGGACTGTACATAGGGGTCCTTTGCGACCAATGGTGTGCCCCCTTTGAATTCCAGCTCTGAGCTGGCATTAAAAGTAGGAAAAACAAAATGAGGCAGGTGATCTCTTAGATTGCAGTGCACCATTTTGGCAGTCACCCTGCCGGGGAAAAGTAAACCTTGCATATATCATGCATGGCACAGGCCTAATGTGGGTCAAGGTGTGCCAAAGTGGCACAATACAGGTATTGCACCACTTTGTTGGCATTCTGCTGATCATTTGGCCTTGTGCCTTATTAGCGTCATATTTCTTCTGACGTTAATGTGGTACAAGGAGGCCCTAGACCCTCTCACATCTTGGCCCTAGTGTGCAACTTTGGAGAGCCATTATACCTGACATGTACTAAATACTGAAGATGCATGCTAGGCAGATTTGTTTGGACTTTGGCCTTGCTCTTGCTGTTGGCTTACTGGTTGACAACATGTGTCATCAGAAAATGCTGTTCATAATGCATGCTTGTTCTTCCTATACCCAATACAGTCACTGATAACATGTTCTCCTCATGTTTTAGCTGCCACAATGACTCCAGGCCAAACACAGCAATTCACAAAACATGTAGAAAGGTTCTGCCACATTTGCGAGGTCCAGACTGGTTACAGGAAGATGGCAAGGTGATAATGCCCAGAAAAGCTGTCCAGGGCGTGGAAGGTCTTCCCTGACGGTGGACCTGCTCAACAGCCTAAAACCATATCAACTACAGGAGTGTCCTCAGTCCCCAGAGTCCGTGGTGCTCCTTCTGGTCCGGCACCCTCAACACCAGCAGCACTTCATACAGCACCAGCACCACAACAGCCACCACCATCTGTGACTGGGTCCAGTTTTGAGGCAGAAATGTGAAAAGACATGGCCGAGGTGAAGGCTAGGTTGGCAGATTTGAGGCAGACAATGCCAGAAATTTTAAATTACTAAAAAGTATCAAGAGAATCTGAAGAAACTGTAGGTGTGGCCACTCACCACTTCCATGGACCTTCCCTTCCCCAGTGCGCATTGTTTAAAGTTTTATTGGGTCTTAGGGGGTTAGACATATATTAGGTAGGATAGAGTAGGTTAGTTGTGGGGTATAGTTAGTGGAGTTTGGGGGTGGGATTTAGTCATTGTTCTTGTTTGGGGGAGTAGTTAGGTGGGGTTGTGTTTAGGGGTATATGTAGATTTTTTTTTTTAAATACAAAAATATATATTTGTTTAGAACCTAGGATTAGTTAGTAGGTGTGTAGATTTAGTTCATGTTGTCCTACAGTTCTATTGTCTCATATGGGGGCTGGGTGAACAATGTTTATTGAGTGACGTTATGTTTATAAGTAACATTTAGAATAGGGTAGAGAGCTGTAGGGATAAATAAGTTTGTATAGGTTAGCTTAGTGTAGGCTAATGAGTAGGTTAGGTTTTTAATAAGTTGTGTTTTTAGGTACCAATAAGTCCTGTTATATTTCTGACAATTAGGTGTCCATGATTATTGACTGTCCACACAGGCCAAGTTGGGGAAATGCCTTAGAGTATGCATTCAGTATTGATTTAAATGTATGACTATGTGTATGACTATGTGTATCACCAATGACCAAGGGGTTGTCTGATTGGCAGCGCTAATATATCAGCTACTCAAGACAGTTTTTAGCACAGTTCCTGACACTCTGATTGTGTATGGATACAATATCTTTGACAGGTAATGATGGAACATCAATTGTCATTGCAAAGATCTGTCGCAATCATTTTAGAAAAGTTTTGCCCACCTTATTTGGGGTATGGATACTGGCACACTGAGAGCTGCCGGTCACAGTCTGAAATATGCTCTTCAGTTCCTCACCTATTTGTTGAATTGGTATATTCATCAGGGAAATTTCCTGATACTTGAGTTCTGAACCATTCATGTCACATGCCAACTTGCATGGCAATATGTTCAATAGATGCTTGGGAGGCTCAATAAGGTTTTTGTAGTCCACAATACTATTGGTGCATGTGATTACGGAGATTTATTTACATGTGCAAGTTTAATTTCCAATGCAGTACAATGTCCAGTTCACTGACCCCATGAGAGATCCTGAGCCATTTGATGTACATTCAGAGTCCAAGGGTGTGGGACATGTCATGAGACATGTGTGGGAGAAGTATGCATTAGGTAGGAGGTGTCCGCATTGAAAATAGGTAGGAATAGAAACAATGACAGTCCATAGAAGATAAGTCAAAAGTGGTTGAGTGAAGAGGGCACATTGCCAGCTGTCACAACACTGGCATGATCTTAAGCACAGAACTAAGGAGATGCTCTCCATGTGGCACAGACTAGTGCTACCGGGTGGTTTTATGTGGGAATGTTGTTCCTTCCACATCTTCATCCTCTGAGGTGTTTGGTGCCTCCTATGCTATTGGTTGTCATATTGTTGATGGTGAGTGGGGCACACACACACATCAGGGAATAGAGATGTGGAATCAAAGGTCCCAGCAGCTGCCATTTGTGGGAACACATTAGGCATTACTGCAGCAAGGAGCAACTTCTGATTTCTCTACACTGCAGCTACATCACTGTGGTAGGCAGACTTGTTTTCCCGGAGAGAGGCTACTTCCCACTGTATGGACTCTAGGTCTTTTCTATAACCCTCAGCCTGTTATCTGTCATGCTGCTGCCACTTTGGGAGGGCAATTGTTCAAGTCTCTGCCTCATGACAGCAGCTACGTTGGCCAGGGACTGCTGGAGTTCACGTAGCGGGGAGTGGGTGCCTCTGATGGCAGCTGGGTTTTCCTTATTTGGACTGAGGCAACTCTGCACTCCCTCTAGCCCGCCTGCCATGGTCTCCATCCCCACCTGCTCATGCTGGACTGGTTGGTGCTGTATGCTGGTAGGCTCGTGGTTCCTGTGGAGATCCCACAACGATGGGTATCATCCCTGCGCCTGAAAGTGGTGTCTGAAAGGAATGTAGGACATCCTGGAGAGTCTCTTCATTGATGGTCGGCAGCTGGTCATCCATGTCATCTGTAAAATCCAGGATAGGCAGGTTGGCAGGGAGTAACGCATCATCCTCTGCAATATGATATTGAAATGTCAATATTTGACTGTAGTGGCTGCTGACATGGCTGATCATTTACTTGCTACTGGTGGCTCAATGACATGTTACAAACCCCAGGTTGTAGTTGTCTTTCAAGGTATTTGGTGCATTGATCCCACACCACCATATTCCTTGCAGGCCCTTTGTCCCAGCCACTGACACCATCGTAGTATGTAATTCACATTCCTGTTCAATATGGTGGACATTCCCACAGTAGTCTAATGAGTGTTGTCACTAGTCTGGTGCTGTACTGCCTTGACACCATGAATGATGGCACTGGTGCCGCAAAGCAAAGGGAGGTCCATTGCTTTCAATGCTTGTGTCACTTTGGCATCTGTCTTTAGCAGGCCTCACACATGTGGTAATTAGATGGACCAGTGCAACCTTTATAGATTGTCAGACCCATTAGTTTGTCCCTCCCTGCAGATGGGAGATTTATTTCAATACAGAATATTTGCCACAGGCATATATTGGTGAAATGATGTACAATGTGGATCAGTGCATGCATTTTGTGACTTCACTACGGTTGGATGCACCATTTTACAGCATAAATGGCACAGCCCTGTGTTGGCCCCTGCATCAGCGCAATTTTGGCTGTTGAGCGCCAACACACACAACCTTGCACCATGGTGCAATAATGGCTGCACTGCAGGGGTGATGGATTTTTGGCAGGAAGGGATATCTTCCTGCTGAAAATACAATCTTGTTATTGGCTTTTTCCATGTGTGCTGCATACTGCAGCACATATAGAAAGGGCAAAAGGCCATGGGTGACTGTTTATGTGCAGAAGGTTTCCCTTCCTGCACGTAAACCTAAGGCTGTGACTAAATCCAAAACTACCCCAGGGGTGGTGTTAGGATGGAGCAACAATGCAAAATGCTTTCATTCCTCCTTGTGTCATTGCCCTTCTTTTGTGTGCTGCATCCTGCTCTCACATAAAAAATGCAAATGCCCAGAAAATATTGTATTTTCAGCAAGAAGATGTAAACCGAACCACAAAAGCATTTGTAATCGGATGCATGGTCAAAATCCTCAAATTAGTAGAAAATCTGCTCCCAGTTCTATTATGTGGCATGTCAATTCATGTTGCACAATGTTTTTGATGAGGTTCACCGACAAAACGCAAAGGCTCTGTTGCTCCTCAAGTTCTGAACACTAAACATGCATGTATCTAGGCGCGAAGCAAAGGTGGACAATGTCCCTCAATGCAGGCTGTGTTACAGATGTGGGAAAGGGGAAAGGGGAGAGGGGAGAGGGGAGAGGGGAGAGGGGAGAGGGGAGAGGGGAGAGGGGAGAGGGGAGAGGGGAGAGGGGAGAGGGGAGAGGGGAGAGGGGAGAGGGTATTCCCTTTCTTCACCCAGACGATCTCAAGTCTGGTGGCATAGCGAGCATGGGACCCACGTCTGAACATCCCCTTCCACTTAGGGTGACAAATGCAAAAAGAACAGCTTATGGACGGAATGTAGAAAAAAATCAAACATTCACCCCAATCAAAGATCTGGGTTTAATCCATCAGTTTTTTTTGCTCTTCATGCCATTCCAGCCATATGCAAATCAGTCTTAACCCTATTCCCCATGGGAACAGTCCAGCCTGAACTGCCAGGTCATGTCCTCCCTGGACCAGAAACAAGCATCCTTGGACTGTTTTCAGGGCATCACCCATCTTCAGCCAGGCTAGCTTGAATCTATACCCTCAAGGCAGACACCATTGCACAATGGTGCAAATACGCCTGCGTTTTTTACTGCACTTTTAAAGCCTGCTCAGAAAGGGCTATCATTCTTTAGAATGGGTCCCTATGTACTCAGCAGGAGTAGCGCCAACAGTTTGGCGCAACTCCTGCAGAGTAGATCAATAGCGTCATGAGAAATGACACTATTGCCCCTACCCTCTGCCATGGTGCGCCGTATTTTAAAAATGGCGCACACATGGTGGCGGTAGGGGGGCATTAAGGGGCGCAGGGAAAATGGTGAGGCACTCAGTGCAGAACCACTTTCCATAAATCTGCCCCACAGTTTTATTTGTTATCACTTTGTAACATCCCCTTTTACATGACTGTGCTCAGTTCCTTATAGTTGGATTCACGTAAAACAAATACCCGTGAATGCAATACTCACATTTTTCCTCATATGCCCTTTGTTCAATGGTGTTGCCATGCTCTAGTAGTGTAAATAAAGGATGTCACTCTTTCCTAGTTTAACTTGACTTAATTTACGGACCACAGACGGAAAGCACATGAGTTCGCCTTTCCAGGATACCAAATCTAGACCTGCAAGTTGCACAATATGACAAATGAATTACCTTACTAGACCATTTGGTTGGCTTATGTGGGCCCTTAAAAGTTGTTGATGCTCCTCCGGTATCTCCTCCGGTATCTCCTTTGAAGATCTAGCCCTTTTCAAACAGTAATATTCACTGTGCGTTAACTTTGAGATAAGTTTGGCTCTAAGTGGTCCTGAGCTTTGACCGATGCCAACCGGATTACTGGTTTCTACCATTAATTATGCATGTTTGTGCTGATTCTATCTACTGGAATTTCATACAGTTGTCCAACCTTGCTAGCAAGGCTCATAAGAAATAAGAGCAGACACAGCATAACCATCTTGATGCATTTTGGCATTCTGTCTGGTATCTGTTCTCCCTTGACTAATCACTGCTTATAGTAACTGAACTAAGACTCAAGAGTTCCCAAAGGCAGGCAAAGACCCACGCATGTAGCCACATAGAGCATCATTGGCTACACTGCTTTAGCACCCTCTACCATTGTTTTTGAGATTGTATCTCAGTCCTTGAATGTTAAGGAACATTTGTTTTTATGTTTGCTTGCATTTTTTAACATACCCATCTTTTGTGTTTAAATGTAATAAACACAGTTTGACTGCCCAGCCCAACTACGTTTCAGAGTAGGGTGAGTGTACAAAACGAGTAACTTGGTTATCCAGCTGTAGTTCGGTTATAGAAACACCCTGGGCACGCATATTCAACAACCATACCCATCACAGATACCACTTAGTAAGCACGGACTGCCTCACAACCCAAAGAAAAGGCCAGTGAAAAAGGATACACTTACTTACAGACCACTTAGAACCTGACCCTCAGAACCTGTATGGGGAGTCTGCTAGGTAAGTGTCTTCCATTATTTAAATAGTAATTGTTGTAGGTTGGGGTAATTCAACATGCACGTGCAATTATAATCTTATGTCAAGACTTGGAGGACAATTTTATGCAGAAAGTCCTTTATTGCCACCACTCATCAGCTATTATGAAGTCAAAAAACTTAGAACTTTAAAACATTCCAAAGTCAATAAACTCCCCCCCGCCCCCCTCCCTCCCCAGCAACCACTTCACGTCCTTTTTTTTCTTGCAGCTGCTCAGACAGATAAGTGGTTTGAACTTACCTTAAATGTTTGTCTCCAGTCTTCCTCTAATTGGTAAACTTTGTCGTTATTAGGGCGCGTGCACGTGTTGTTCTCTTGCAATGTGTTAGTTACTACCTCTGTATTAATTTTCTATAGAGAGACTGTTTTTAATTAAGCATTTTAAGTTTTATTTTAGAGTGTTTGTGTTGCTTTAAGCTGGCCTGTGTGGGAGAGTTTCATAATTGACTTCAGTTTTCTTTGGAATTTTTTGGGAATGTATATTAATCCTTCAATTGTTTTATGTAGCAGTCCATTAAGTTATTTTTGCCGGTTTTAGTTATTTATAATGATGGTCTGGTGGTGCCATTTCATTTACGTCAGGAAGACAGTTTTTTTAAAGTACTTATTTCTGATAAAGTGGAGACGAGCGCATTGAACGAACCGTTGGTCTTGCGCTCGCTTTCACTCGTCAGGTAGGCGAGTAGGATCGGTCTTCCGGCCTCGTGCTCGGTGTGTCTAGTGCCTCACACAATGTTTGTGAATGGCTTCCGACTCATACAGATGTGCGTTGGGCACCATTATAAAATCAATTATAGAGTGAATGTGTGTGTGTCAGCCTCATTTTAAAATCAACTAGAGCATTCATTTTGCAACTGAGGTTCGTCTCTTATTAGTGTATTTTGGGCTTCTGGGCTTGCCGTCCTCAATACTGAGAGCCGTTTTTCTACACAAGACCTCTTATTGTTGGGCAGGAATTCAGGCTGATGTGATTTGGGTGATAGGCAGCTATTTATTTTGTTGTTAGGAAAGGTTGTTTACACACCTCGATGTAGACTATGATGGAGCAGGCTGAAGGTTCACACGTTTTGAATTTCGAGGAAAAGGTTAAAAAGGCTATTGAAATATTTACATTAGACGTTTCAAATAGAATGGATAGAAAATTGGAGACGTTATTGAGCGAATCAGATACTACAGAAGAGGAATGTTTTTGGTCAGCAAATATGGCAAAGTCTAATGTCAAAAAGGGGAAAGGTTGACAGAAAAAGAAAGCATATGACTGTTGCCTTGCCAGTGGTAAAAAGAAATGAACTGCGGAGGCAGTCCATGAAGTCTGTGGGGAAAGAAATGTGGATGGTGCCGAAGACACAAATGAAGGGCATGTTAAATGCCCAGCAAAAGGAAAAGAAGGAAAGCCCAAGGGTCAAAAGAATAGGCCTGTTTCATGTGATGACTCCTAAGGAAGTGCGAGTTGCAATAATCTGCTCTTCAGATTTTGAATCTGAGAGTGAAGAACAGGAGTCTTTTCCAGTGAAAGTTACAAGGGAACACCATAATGTGAAGGATGATAATGCTTTGACTGACACGTTGGGCCAATATATGTTTGATTCACTTTCTATAAAGCATCCACTTTTCCCCGAGTCCAACCATTCGATTATGTGGCTGAAAATGTTCAGTTCTGGATTCAGAGGGCAATCCCTAAAGATGTTTGTGTCAGGCTGAAGTCTGAGGCCCTCATCACAACATTGGCAGTAACTACTGCCTACCGCCACAGCGACAGCCGGCAACATACCGCCGCGGTGGCTACCAGCCATCTACGCATATCATGACCGCCGACGGTATACCGCCAGAATGCTGGGGAAAACACCGCCGACGGTCATGCCGGCAGACGGCGGTAAGGCGGCGCTGCTGACAGCAGCACCGCCACGCCAGCATAACACCGCCGACTGCATCATGACCAATGATACGGCCTGGCGGTATTTTGCTGGTGGATGCTGCTGCTGACAGCAATGCCACGGACTGTCTCCAGCTGGAGGACCCCCTGCAAGCAGGTAAGTCGGGTTCTCCGACAGGAGAGGGGGTGTATGTATGTATGTGGGGATGTGTGTATGTTTTGGAATGCGTGCATGCAGGTGTTAGTCGCGTTGAATGCTTGCATGAGTGAGTGATTGTGAGTGTCGTGTGTTGTGAATGCATGTGTGTGACATGGTATGTTGATGTTTGTTGCAGTGTGTGGGTATGTGTGTGTGCATGCGTGGGTGGTAGTGGGTATGTGTGTATGCATGTTTGTAAATGGGTGCGCGTGTGGGTGTGTATTTGTGCGGGGGGCAGGAGAGAGAGGGGGAGGATGGGGAGAACTCTGGGGAGGGGGAGTCCCCTATTAGTGCCAGGGAAGGGATTCCCTTGCATTGATAGAGCCTACTGCCAGGGTTTTCGTAGCGGTACGGTTGGCACGAAAATTTGAGAGTTGTGGTGAACAGTAAGAAATCACATTTATTTCCAAGGAAACAAACTCAGTTTCTGGGTTTTGTTGTCGATAGGGTGGAGGGATTGTTAAGACTACCAAATGAGAAATTGAAGAGAATACGGCAGGAAATATGGAAGGTCTTCGAGTTGAATAAGGTTTCTTTGTGGATGTTGCCACGAATTGTGGGCCTTTTGTCATCTACTATTCATGCTACTTCTCAGGCCCTTTGCATTATCGGCCTTACAAAGGTTGAAAACAAAACACTTAAGAAGTGGGTTATGCTACTCACAGACAGTTTTCCTAACTTTAGAAGTGAGGGAGAAGCTGATGTGGTGGTTAAGGAACATGGGAGCCAGGAATGGACATGCAATTGTTTTAGAGAATCCAGACTTGATTGTGGAATTGGATGCTTGCTTGGATGGGTGGGTTGCAAGATGTGGATCATTGAGAGCTGGTGGTCGTTGGGCAGATCAGGAAAGGAATTTGCATATACTTTTTTTTAGAATTATTAGCAGGTTATTTTGAAATAAAATGTTTTGCAGATAAAACTGTCAGGTGTTCAGTTCTGCTTAGAATTGACAATTTGTCGGCAGTGAGGTATGTAAACTAGCTAGTAAGTCCACATTCCAAGGATTTAGTGAAAATATTTTGGGACTGTTTTCTAGAAAGATGTCTGAGAGTTCAGGCAGAGCATATCCCAGGTATGAAGAATTCAGAAGCCGATTGGTTTTCAAGGAACTTTCACAACTCAACTAATTGAATGGTAGAGTGAAGTGTTTTCAAGGAAATAGAGAGAATATGAGGTCTGTATCAGGTGGATCTTTTTGCAAATAGGTTAAATGCTCAGGAGGAGAGTCCTTCAGTTGAAGGCCAGATCCAGAAACTCAGGGGATAGATGCTTTCCTTCAGGGTCGGAGGTGAATTCATCTGTATGCATTTCCTCCTTTTGAAATGATAGGTAAGGTAACAGGAATGATATGCAGATATGCAGATGGAAGGAGAAAGTGGTTGTGGCCCCTCCAATATGAAGGTGTCAAGCATGGTATCCAATTATGTTGGAGATGAGTGTACATTTTCCATTGATACTTCTGAGGTTTCAGTAGATCTCATGGGGGCCTCAAGGAGAGAGTCACAGTCTGGTGAAAGCAAAGCAGTTTGTGTTACTAGAATGGAGAGTATGGAGAAAGCCAGAGCTTTCATCAGAGGCTTCTAGACTTATCAAGGAATTGTGCGCACCAGGGTCAAGGTAGGCATATAGATTGGCATGGAGTAAATGGGTATGCTGGTGTATGGTGTACCCCAGGGTAGGTCGCTCCCCTGTCCTCACAGCGCCACCAGATCCAGATCCCCTGTTCTGCCTTCTCTTTTGCCTGCATCGCTGCCTGTGCCACGAGTGTCTGTGTTGACGTGTGTCTGCGTTCGCGCTCCCCTTTTTTTTTCCTTCTGTATCCCCGAGTGCCTGTGCTGTGTGATCGCACTCCCCTTTTTTCCTTCTGTATCCCCGAGTGCCTGTGTTGTGTGATCGCGCTCCCCTGGTTTTCTTCTGTATCCCCGAGTGCCTGCATCTTCTGAGTGCCGTCCCCCTTGCCCTCCCGCCGTCTCCCCCTTGTTTTCCTGTTTTTCTGCGCCTTTCGGCACTTCGCCATTTTTCTAGGCCTCCTCGCCTTCGGAGCCTTTTTCCCGCCGCTTTTTTGCCGCTTTTTTCGCCCTACCCGCCCTCCTCCCGCCTCCCAGCTGACCCCGCCTCCCCGGCTACCCCTTAAATGGCGGCCGCTGCGAGGCAGTAGTAGCGACCCTTGACCCCAGGGTAGGTCGCTCCCCTGTCCTCACAGCGCCACCAGATCCAGATCCCCTGTTCTGCCTTCTCTTTTGCCTGCATCGCTGCCTGTGCCCCGAGTGTCTGTGTTGCTGTGTGTCTGCGTTCGCGCTCCCCTTTTTTTCCTTCTGTATCCCCGAGTGCCTGTGCTGTGTGATCGCGCTCCCCTTTTTTCCTTCTGTATCCCCGAGTGCCTGTGTTGTGTGATCGCGCTCCCCTGGTTTTCTTCTGTATCCCCGAGTGCCTGCATCTTCTGAGTGCCGTCCCCCTTGCCCTCCCGCCGTCTCCCCCTTGTTTTTCCTGTTTTTCCGCGCCTTTCGGCACTTCGCCATTTTTCTAGGCCTCCTCGCCTTCGGAGCCTTTTTCCCGCCGCTTTTTTGCCGCTTTTTTCGCCCTACCCCGCCCTCCTCCCGCCTCCCAGCTGACCCCGCCTCCCCGGCTACCCCTTAAATGGCAGCTGCTGCGAGGCAGTAGTAGCGACCCTTGACCCCAGGGTAGGTCGCTCCCCTGTCCTCACAGCGCCACCAGATCCAGATCCCCTGTTCTGCCTTCTCTTTTGCCTGCATCGCTGCCTGTGCCCCGAGTGTCTGTGTTGCCGTGTGTCTGCGTTCGCGCTCCCCTTTTTTTTTCCTTCTGTATCCCCGAGTGCCTGTGCTGTGTGATCGCGCTCCCCTTTTTTCCTTCTGTATCCCGAGTGCCTGTGTTGTGTGATCGCGCTCCCCTGGTTTTCTTCTGTATCCCCAAGTGCCTGCATCTTCTGAGTTCCGTCCCCCTTGCCCTCCCGCCGTCTCCCCCTTGTTTTTAACTGTTTTTCTGCGCCTTTCAGCACTTCGCCATTTTTCTAGGCCTCCTCGCCTTCGGAGCCTTTTTCCCGCCGCTTTTTTGCCGCTTTTTTCGCCCTACCCGCCCTCCTCCCGCCTCCCAGCTGACCCCGCCTCCCCGGCTACCCCTTAAATGGCGGCCGCTGCGAGGCAGTAGTAGCGACCCTTGACCCCAGGGTAGGTCGCTCCCCTGTCCTCACAGCGCCACCAGATCCAGATCCCCTGTTCTGCCTTCTCTTTTGCCTGCATCGCTGCCTGTGCCCCGAGTGTCTGTGTTGCCGTGTGTCTGCGTTCGCGCTCCCCTTTTTTTCCTTCTGTATCCCCGAGTGCCTGTGCTGTGTGATCGCGCTCCCCTTTTTTCCTTCTGTATCCCCGAGTGCCTGTGTTGTGTGATCGCGCTCCCCTGGTTTTCTTCTGTATCCCCGAGTGCCTGCATCTTCTGAGTGCCGTCCCCCTTGCCCTCCCGCCGTCTCCCCCTTGTTTTTCCTGTTTTTCTGCGCCTTTCGGCACTTCGCCATTTTTCTAGGCCTCCTCGCCTCCGGAGCCTTTTTCCCGCCGCTTTTTTGCCGCTTTTTTCGCCCTACCCGCCCTCCTCCCGCCTCCCAGCTACCCCTTAAATGGCGGCCGCTGCGAGGCAGTAGTAGCGACCCTTGACCCCAGGGTAGGTCGCTCCCCTGTCCTCACAGCGCCACCAGATCCCCTGTTCTGCCTTCTCTTTTGCCTGCATCGCTGCCTGTGCCCTGAGTGTCTGTGTTGCCGTGTGTCTGCGTTCGCGCTCCCCTTTTTTTCCTTCTGTATCCCCGAGTGCCTGTGCTGTGTGATCGCGCTCCCCTTTTTTCCTTCTGTATCCCCGAGTGCCTGTGTTGTGTGATCGCGCTCCCCTGGTTTTCTTCTGTATCCCCGAGTGCCTGCATCTTCTGAGTGCCGTCCCCCTTGCTCTCCCGCCGTCTCCCCCTTGTTTTTCCTGTTTTTCTGCGCCTTTCGGCACTTCGCCATTTTTCTAGGCCTCCTCGCCTTCGGAGCCTTTTTCCCGCCACTTTTTTGCCGCTTTTTTCGCCCTACCCGCCCTCCTCCCGCCTCCCAGCTGACCCCGCCTCCCCGGCTACCCCTTAAATGGCGGCCGCTGCGAGGCAGTACTAGCGACCCTTGACCCCAGGGTAGGTCGCTCCCCTGTCCTCACAGCGCCACCAGATCCAGATCCCCTGTTCTGCCTTCTCTTTTGCCTGCATCGCTGCCTGTGCCCCGAGTGTCTGTGTTGCCGTGTGTCTGCGTTCGCGCTCCCCTTTTTTTCCTTCTGTATCCCGAGTGCCTGTGCTGTGTGATCGCGCTCCCCTTTTTTCCTTCTGTATCCCCGAGTGCCTGTGTTGTGTGATCGCGCTCCCCTGGTTTTCTTCTGTATCCCCGAGTGCCTGCATCTTCTGAGTGCCGTCCCCCTTGCCCTCCCGCCGTCTCCCCCTTGTTTTTCCTGTTTTTCTGCGCCTTTCGGCACTTCGCCATTTTTCTAGGCCTCCTCGCCTTCGGAGCCTTTTTCCCGCTGCTTTTTTGCCGCTTTTTTCGCCCTACCCGCCCTCCTCCCGCCTCCCAGCTGACCCCGCCTCCCCGGCTACCCCTTAAATGGCGGCCGCGCGCAGCGGGCGCGCCTAAGGCAAGCCCGTCTGCGCCCGTCCGCGCCTGGACCGCGCACAGCGCCCGAACCCCTGGCCCCCGCGCCCCCCGCCTGACCTACGACTCCGCCACCCTCGTCAACCTCAACCCCGGCCGCACTCCGGGCTGCTACCGCGCCCCCCCCAAACGGACCCACGGACCCTTCACCTGCAGCAACTGTCACTTCACCTGCCTATGGACCAACACCGCTCCCGTCAAGAACGACTCCCCCGGAAGCAATCTCCACTGCATCCTGGTCAACACCCGATCCGTCCACAGGCATGCCATCGAACTGTGGAACCTCATCAACTCTACAAACCCGGACATCGCCTTCCTCACCGAGACCTGGATGAATCCCTCCTCGGCACCCGACATCGCCATAGCCATCCCCGACGGCTACAAAATCATCCGGAAAGACCGCACCAACCGCATCGGAGGAGGCATCGCCATCGCACACAAAAACTCCATCCGCATCTCAACCGACACCGACAACTCACTCCCCGACGCCGAACATCTCCACTTCACGATCCACAGTGACCCCAAGACTACCCTCAGAGGCACCCTCATGTACAGACCACCAGGACCCCGCACCAAGTTCAGCGAAGACATCGCAGACTTCGTCAACCCTCACGCACTCTCGTCCACCGACTACATCCTCCTAGGAGACCTCAACTTTCACCTGTGGAACCTCACCGACAACAACACCACCGCCTTACTGGACAATCTCACCAACCTGGGACTGAATCAGCTAGTCAACACCCCCACCCACTACGCCGGACACACGCTCGACCCCATCTTCTCCTCCAGCAAACACATCACCTTCAGCCACACCACCGAACTCACCTGGTCGGACCACAGCTGCGTCCACTTCATCTTCAAGAAGACCACTGTGCACCACCACACCCAGCAACCACCAAGAAGACACTGGAATCATATCACCACGGATCAGCTCGCATCAACCCTCTCCCAGAACCAACCCACCAGCACCACCGACCCAAACGAAGCCGCCAACAACCTCACCAACTGGATCTCCGACTGCGCCAACCTCCTGGCCCCCCTGAAAACTCAAGCCAGCACCAACAACCACAAGAAAAACTCCTGGTTCACCCCCGACCTCAAGGACTCCAAGAAAGAATGCCGCGCCCGTGAGAAGACGTGGCGCCTCAACCAGACCGAAGAGAACATGTCAGCTCTCAAGGACGCCACCCGCCAACACCACCAACGCCTCCGCGCCGCACGAAAAACAGCCTACCGGATCAGACTTGACAACAATGCCCACAACAGCAAGGAACTATTTGGCATCGTCAAAGAGCTCTCCAACCCGGACGCAGAAAACAACTCCATCCCTCCATCACAGGACCTCTGCGACTCCCTCTCGACCTTCTTCCACCACAAGATCACCGACATATACAACAGCTTCCCGACCACCGACGCGAACCCCCCCCCGGAACCCGCTACCGACATCGCCACCATCCTCACCTGGAGCCCAACCACCACCGAGGAGACCACCCGCGTCATGAACTCGATCCACTCCGGATCTCCATCGGACCCCTGCCCGCACCACATCTACAACAAAGCCGACGACATCATCGCACCGCACCTCCGAGATGTCATCAACGCCTCCCTCACCACCGCCACCTTCCCGGAGAGCTGGAAACACGCAGAGCTCAACGCCCTCTTAAAGAAACCCACAGCAGACCCCACCGAACTCAAAAACTTCCGGCCCATCTCTCTCCTGCCGTTCCCCGCCAAAGTGATTGAGAAAATTGTCAACACTCAACTCACCAACGCCCTAGAAACCAACGACTCCCTCGACCCCACACAGTTCGGTTTCAGGTTTCAGGACCAACCACAGCACCGAAACTGCCCTCATCGCAGCCACGGACAACATCAGAGCCCTGACCGACAAGGGTGAGACCGTGGCCCTCGTACTCCTGGACCTCTCCGCAGCCTTCGACGCGGTCTGCCACCGCACCCTGATACGACGCCTCAGCAACGCCGGCATCAGAGGCAAGGCCCTCGAATGGATCATCTCCTTCCTTTCCGGAAGGACTCAGAGAGTCCGCCTGCCCCCCTTCAGATCCACAGCCACGGAGATCATCTGCGGCGTACCTCAAGGATCCTCCCTCAGCCCCACTCTCTTCAACATCTACATGACCCCCCTGGCGAACATCGCACGCAAACACGGACTCGACCTAATATCATACGCCGACGACGCCCAGCTCATCTTATCCCTCACAAACAACCCCACCTCAGCTAGGACCAGATTTCATGAAGGAATGAAGGAAGTGGCGAACTGGATGACAGACAGCCGCCTGAAACTGAACGCCGACAAGACGGAGGTCCTCATCCTCGGCCCCACCCCCACCGCATGGGACGACTCCTGGTGGCCCCCCGCCCTAGGCAGCACTCCCCAACCCACCGACCACGCACGCAACCTCGGCTTCATCCTGGACTCATCCCTCACCATGACCAGACAGGTGAACTCGGTGACCTCAGCATGCTTCAACACCCTACGCATGCTCCGCAAGATCTTCCGCTGGATCCCCACCGACACCAGGAAGACTGTCACCCACGCCCTCATCACCAGTCGCTTGGACTACGGGAACACCCTGTACGCAGGCATCACCACCAAGCTGCTGAGGAAACTCCAACGGATCCAGAACGCTGCCGCAAGACTCATCCTGGACATCCCTCGCCACCACCACATCTCAGGACACTTGACTCCCCGTCAACAAGAGGATCACCTTCCGACTCCTCACCCACGCACACAAAGCCCTTCACAACCTCGGACCCAAACTCATCAACAACCGCGTCTCCTTCTACACTCCTCCGCGCACTCTACGATCCGCCGGACAGGCCCTGGCAGCCGTACCCCGCATCCGCAAAGCCACCGCCGGAGGAAGATCCTTCTCTTTCCTGGCAGCGAAGACCTGGAACTCTCTGCCCAGCCACCTTCGCGCCATACCTGAACACCTCTCCTTCAGAAGGCAGCTCAAGACCTGGCTCTTCAAGCACTGACACCCCCCCCCCCAGCGCCTTGAGACCCTTTATGGGTGAGTAGCGCGCTTTATAAATGCGAATGATTGATTGATTGATTGATTGGAGAGGGATCATGATCCTGTTTCAGTTGATGTAGTACAAGTAGTCAATTACTTATCTGAGTTATATGCTAAAGGATTGGCTTACAGGACGGTGTGTATGTACAGATCAGCTATTGCTTCTATACATGTTTTGGTTAATGTTTTATCAGTGGGGCAGGATGTTATGGTAAGGAGTACTAGGATAGCAAAACCTCCCGGGTCTAGGACTAACTGCCTTTGGGTTGAGGTGCAAGTTATTAGAGTTATAGACAGTTGGGATTGTAATAAGAAAAACAGTTTGAGAGATTTGTCTTTGAAAGTAGCTATGTTGCTGTGTTTGGTGTATTTTCGGAGAGTATTTTATGTGCATGCTCTGGAAGTACCATTTAGATCTTAAACACCAGAGGGGTTATGTTTTGATTTAAGACAGGGAACAAAAGCAAATCCAACATCAATTTTCTATGTATATTTTGATGAGAAGGAGAAGCTGTGTGTGTTTCAATGTGTGAAAGAGTATGAGTATAGAAAGGAGTTTTTAAGGCCATCTGGGAAGACTAAGGGACATATTTAAGAGCCCCTAGTGCCATTCAAATGGGACATTAGCTCCAATATATTACGCTAATGTGGTGTTAGAAGGCCAAAAACGCTGCACCATATTTACAAAGTGGCACAATGCATGCATTGCACCACTTTGTAACCCTTTGTGCTACATTATGCCTGCGCCAGGCATAATGTGTGAAAGGGGACGTTTCCCCATTAGAGGGGCTGAAGAAATGGCACAAGGAAATCTAACAGATATCCTTGCATCTTTTATTCAACACTTTTAACGCCTGCTCAGAGCAGGCATTACACAGGGGCATGCCATATTTACAATGGGCCCCTATGTACTCTGCAGGATTAGCACCAAAGTTTTGGCACTACTCCTGCAGAGTACATCAATAGCGTAAAACAGGATGACGCTGTTGCCCCTTACCCTGCGCCATGGTGCACTGTATAATAAATATGGTGCCCACATAGTGGTGGTAGGGGGCTCCAAGGGGCACAGGAAAAGTGGTGCTGCACTGTGTGCAGCACCACCTTTCTTAAATATGCCCCATTACTTCTTATTTCTTTTAAGCGTCGTCATAAAGATATTTCTTCCTCTACTTTAGCTAGATGGATTAAAGAGTTAATGCATAGATCTACTGTGAATGTGAATATGCTTAGTGCTCATTCAGTGAAGGGAGCTGCTGCCTCTGAAGCTTGCATAATGGGTGGTACTTTACAGGACATTTAGCATTTTGCTGATTGATCGTCTGATTCCATGTTTAAACATTTTTATTTCAAACCTGTGGTGAGTGCTGTAAGTTGCTTGATTGCACAGCTTTAAACATGCATAATATTGGCCTCTGGGTTTTGACATAAAATATAGATTTTCCGCAGCCTTAGTGGACAGAAAATCTGGATTTTATTAAAGACACGTTAGCTAATATCACCCCTCCCAGTGTTAACCCTTCCCTAATAGTTAAATGTTTTGTGTTTTTCTTTAGGTCAAGGTTAGTAGTGCGAGGAGATTCATTGGATTCTGAAAAAAGAGGAATATTATTAATGACAAATTTTGTAAATGTTGGAGGACTGTGATTAAGGAATGTGTTACTTGCAGTGAGATTTCACAACTTCAATAGAAGAAGGAAGAGGTCAGATTTCTGGGGAGGTTTATTAACTTTGGAATGTTCTAATTTCTTTGGCTTAGCAATGGCTGCTGAGTGATGCCAATGAAGGATTTATTGCACAGTATTAGCCTCTGGGTCTTTAATAAAATCCAGACTTTCGATCCACTGAGGCAGTGGGAAATCTACATTTTTGAGACATTCTTAATGAACTTATCTAATTGATCAGTTGCCCTAGAAGTTTAATTTTCTTGGAATATGAATGGGAGCTTCTTTATTATCACTCTATAAAATAATGAGAGGTCTGGGGAGCCAGTTCTGATGTAAAGAAGGTGGTTGAACTGTATTTCTTCAGTCCCTTGAGGAGCATTGAAAAGGTCACAATATCGAAAGAGTCAGCAACTCAGGTATTTAACAGATGTTTTAGAAATTGGGTAGTTGGGTGTCTGGGATATGAGTACTGGTCAAGCAACAATGACAATCTTAGAGTACGGTACAGGCTAATCCTAAATTAACTTTGCTCACCCTGTGGTAGCTTAGCACAGAGCAGTCAGGTTTAACTTAGAGGCAGCGTGTTAAGTATTTGTGCAACACTTTAAACACTAAAAACGTGAGAACACTACACAAAAAGATTCAACACCATTCAACACCGTGTAAGAGCACAGATTAATAAATAAAACAAGACCAAAATGACAGAAATCCAATGAGTACAACTGGAGATATTGAATTTCAAAGTATTAAGTGAAAATAGTAAGAAGCAAAAAGCGCTATTTGGGATATCTGGTCTCACCAGACCAGAACAAAGCCAAAAGTTGAGGATGACCACAGTGGCACGTGGGCAAGCTACAGGGACCCATTTAGGCATGCTGAACCAAAGTACCTTGAATCCTGGCTGCAGAGCATTGTGGGGTTCGAGTTGAAGATGTATCACACAGCAGAGCTGATGCGTTGGTTCTAAGATGCGGGATCTTAATGCGTTGATGTTGAGGTTCCTGTTAATGGGGACATCGATGAAAAGACCAATGTTGAGGATGTGGTGCGCAGTCGAGGCGATGCGTCGGTTCCGATGAGCAGGGAAGCTGTAATGCAGAGTTTTGGCATTGTCATTGAGGTTGCTGTCGATGGGGGTGTAAGGATCGTACGCCTGAAAAGTGTCACACAGTGGCAGTTTTGAAGGTGATGCATTGGTCCCGAGATGCCACAGTGATGTTAGTCTTTTGCGACAGGCCCAATACACCCAACAGCAGTGACACGTCTGTTCTGCTTGAGGGTGCACTGCTCATGTCCAGTCCTTCTTACCCAGGCAGAGAGACAGCAGGCAACAGGGAAGCACAGCAAGGCAGGAGTCCAGCAAAGCAGCAGTCCAGCAGAGTGGTAGTCCTTCAGCACCACAGCAGTCCTTCTTCCTGGCAAAGTATTCATAGGTCCAGAAGTGTACTGAAGTAGTTATGTCAGAGGTCTGGTACTTAAACCCAGTTGGGCCTTTCAAATAGGGGAGACTTCAAAGAGGCACTTGAAGTACAGACAGGTCCTGCCCTTCCAGACTTGGCTCCAGACTCCCTATAGGGGATTATGCAATCCTTTGTGTGGGGACAGGACACAGCCTATTCAGGTGTATGTTAAGCTGTGGCTAGATCCTCCATCCCATCTTGCCAGGATGGCCCATCAAGTCACACCTAAACTTCCATTGAGTGTGGCTGTCAAAGGGCAATACACAAAGCCCATCTGTCACCCACCCCAGAAAAGTAATCAGAGACAGGCAGCAGGCACCAAATGGCTACAGTAAAAAAAAAAGCCGGCTTTCTAAAAGTGTCAGAGCTACAAACTAAAATCTGATTTCATCATAAGTTGTGATTTTAAATTGTGATTCTAGAGACACCAGACTTGAAAAGTTTATCACTTCCAGCTTGTGAATTACACTTATAAGATGCAATAAGGTAATCCCAATGTTATCCTAAGGGAGAGATAGGCTTTTCAGTAGCTTTTCACTACCAGGACATGTAAAACATAAAAACACATGCCCTGCCTTTTGAATATGTTTCCCCCTTCCCTCTGGGTTGTCCAGGGTCTACATTTGGGGAGACTTGTATGTATAAAAAGGGATGGTTTGGGCCTGGCAATAGGGCTATTTTGCAGGTCTACATGGTAGCGAAAAACTGTACCTCACATACAGGCTCTGCAATAGCAGGCCTGCGACGTTGTGAAAGGGCTACTTAAGTGGATGGCACAATCGGTGCTGCAGGCCCACTATTTGCATTTAATTTACAGGCCCTGGTACATGTAGTACAACTTATCTAGGGACTTAGGAGTATATTAAAAATGCCAAATAGGGATACAGCAAAATTACCATGTTTAGTAGAGAGAGCACAAGCACTTTAACACTGGTTAGCAGGGGTAAAGTGTACAGAGTCCTAAAGGCAGCAGAAAAGAGGTTAGAAAGGAGGAGGAGGGAGGCCAAAAGTTGGGGGAAGACCAGCCTAAGGGCCTCATTACGAGTTTGGCAGTCCTAGGACCACCAAACATGCGGTAGCGGTCTGACCACTGCAGTCCTGGCTGTCTCATCATCAGATTATGATCCTGGTGGTCGGACTGCCAGGAGACCACCGCCTCCGCCTGAATCAGGAATCCTGACGGGTTGGCAGCGGTGTAAGTCATGGTCAACCAGGGCAGTGCAGAGTTCAGCACTGTTGTGCTGATCACAACGTTCCTTTCCGCCAGCCTTTTCATGGCGGGGTCCCTGCCATGAAAAGTCTGGTGGAAAGGCAGAGTTGGGGGCCACACATGGGCCCCTGCAATGCCGGCGACCATGTCATAGGCAGTGCAGGATCCCCCCTGCTAGCACCTTCAGAATGTGCACTGTCTGCTATGGCAGACAGTGCGCATTTAGAGGGTGCTGTGTGCGATGTCATTGGCCTCAGCTCCCTCAGGAAGCCAAGGCCAGTTCTTACCCATTGTTTCCGCTGGTCATCTCAGTGGGATCGTCACAATATGACATTTCCACCGGTCAGCCGGGCAAAAACATTATAATACGACCGTGGTGAGGCTGCCGGCTTGACGGCCACCTCTGCAATGCCATATTTGAGTTAGGGTTGGTTCAGCCACCGAACTCATAATCTAGTTGTAATCAGTTCTCATCAACATATGGCTACAAATGAAAAGGAGCTCAGACTATATTCCAGCTTTAGAGAGTACTTATTGTCATACACTGGCTGTCCACTGTTATAGCAACACAAAACACTGATGGACAGAGTGCTGAAGCTTTTCAAACACACACAGTCAAGCCCGAACTTCCCGTGTCACCCCTCGTCAGCCAGGCTAGCTTGAATCTGGTAGCATAGCGATGGATTAAACCCAGATCTGTGACCGGGGGTGAATAATGTTTGATTGGCTCCACATTCCGTCTATCATTTGCTTGCATTTGTTGCTCTAAGTGCACCAAGTATGCCCAGATGTGGGTCACGGGCTTACTATGCAACTGAATTCAAGCTAGCCTGGCTGATGAAGGGTGATACCCTGAAACCGGTCTCAGGATGATTTTGTTTCCGGGCCAGAGAGGACCTGGCTGGGTAGCTTGGGCTGGACTGTTTCTATGGGGAACAGGGTCAAGGCTGATTAATATAATCGCTCATAGAATTGAGGCAATGTGTGGGCGAAATGTATATATTTCTCACAAAAGATTTCTGAAGATTTACAAGCTTTGCACTTCACTAAGATTGCCTCGACTTTTTAGTTCTCGGAATTTTCATCTGCAGGCAAACCTTTTTGAGAAAGAAGACTTTGACTAATTATTTTTTGTGCAAAGCATATCTTTCATTAGATATTATTTCAACAAAAAGCGGGTGTTTATGGTGAGTGGTGCTTCAACCACATTTTGATGAGAACTGACTCTATATTGTATGTCTTTGAAATGGTATGCAAGCATGTTTCTAAAAGCTTACCTAGAACTGGTGGAATTTCCAAGCCCTTGGGTGAGAGATGGTTTGATCAGACCTGTTGTAAGGTAAATCAGGGTTTGCTGGTTGCTTTGAAAAAAATGCTGAGTAGTAACATTAAGGTAATCACTTCTAGGAAGAGACATTAATTAGCTTTAGTGGCTCAAAAGTAGGCCATTGAAAGGGAAGCCTGGGATCAACTCTTCCAGGTGAATGTCCTTAAAAATAGCACTAGATTCTGGGAGACAGTTAACTACCCCTTTTTAATGGTATTTATAACAGTGTAATGGAGTGCGCTATTACACCAGATACCTGGGATAAGCACTTTTAGGGGATATATGGGTTAATCGAAGCAGAAAGCCCCAATAGCACTTGCGAAGGACTACGTGAGGAATCTAGTTTTGTTTTTTGAAGATGAATTATTTGAGTAATAAATGATCCACAATGTTATAGACCCATATCCCTCATAGATAGTGGTCAAGGTAACAAGGAGGGTTATTCTTTCAAGGTTAGCCACTTGACTGAACCAAAACAATGTGATTTCTAACCTGCAGTACGGGTTTAGGCTGGG
The DNA here is from genome assembly GCF_031143425.1 of Pleurodeles waltl. Taxonomy (NCBI): domain Eukaryota; kingdom Metazoa; phylum Chordata; class Amphibia; order Caudata; family Salamandridae; genus Pleurodeles; species Pleurodeles waltl. Next base: position 1,135,160,222 of record NC_090440.1, on the reverse strand, counting down.
AGTAGTACATTGGATCAATGCCTGAATTTGGGGAAATACACATAATTGGTAAATACACATTAGTGAAAGAGGTCTTGTTTAATCTAGCCTTTATGGATTTGACATCAGTTTTTGATAAAGTTAACAGGTTGAAGCTGTGGTTAATGCTAATCAACATTGGGGGTAGATCGAAACATGGTGAATTTCTTGCATGCTGCCCCAAGATCTGTCTGCGGTAGTTAGGTACGACCAGACCGGGAGTCTTTCCTCACCTATAAGAGTTCATAGGGGGGTCAGACTGGGTTGTGTTTTAGCTCCACTTCTGTTTACCTTATACATTATTAATCTAGGTTCAACTTTAACTACAGCTTGTAGAGATATTCCTCCTTGTAGGTTCACCGCTCATTCCAGCACTCTTATGCCCAGATGATGCTGTTGTTAGCTAGAACAGCAGTGGGTCTTCAGCAACTCCCCAGCTCCTTTGTTGGTTTTATGAACAGTTTTGATTTTAGTACAAATTATAGTTAATCCCCCATTATGGTTATGGGCCCCAGAAAGAAAGGTCAAGGGAAATGCATTTTGGAGGGCATGGAAATCACTAAGTTGAATGCCTTCTCTTACTTGGGATTCCTGTTTGACAATAGGAGTTCCTGGGCCTCGGTAGGAAGTGCTAAAAGGAGCTAAATGGCTAGAGCAGTTGCATCTGTTTCCAACTTTGCTAGTCTTCTGGGGGCAAAGCCAGTCATGGGTCTGGTCAACATCTATCAATCCCTCGTTGGCAAGCTATGTAAGTGATATTTGGGGCTATAAGAAGATGAATGATCTACAAATAGTGGAGAACACATTTTTGAGACGTCTATTGTCAGTCCCACAATACACAGCTAACTTCAATATTCATGAAGAGCTTGATGCAGGTTGCATTTCAGATTTTCTACATCTCTGCCCCATTTTAAGGTGGCTCACTATTTGGCTGAACCTAGACTTAGAACTGAATCAGAATATTTTGAAAGATTGTCTGTTGCTGGAGAGGGTTAGCTGCATCCCGTGGCTCAGCTACATTAAATCTTCATTGGCAAAGCTGGTTGCTAAAATCTTTATTCATAGCTAGAAAGGATTGTACTAGAGGACCTGGACTGGGTCAAGATGCATTACTTTCTGTAGCCCAAGCTGAGAGAGAAACAAGGAATTTGTGCAAACTCTCGGTGCGAGCTTACATAACATTAAAGTCTTGCCCACTAATTCATTTATTAGTGTTTAAAGTTCTCATCATTATCTTTTAACAAGATTTAGGCTAAACTCATTGCATTGGCTTTTAGCAGAACCGCCAGGATGGAACAAAGTTAAAAATGTAGGCCCATGTACTTTTGATTGTTGTTTTGTGAATGCTATTTCATGTTGAAGCAACAGTATATTTTACTTTTGTTAAGAGGGAAATGGTGGAGAAGAAGACTGAGAGAGCCGTGGGGGACAAAAATGTGTTACTGACTCATGAACTGACATTGACAAGTGGTGTGAGGCTTGTAAGATTTTTTTATAGGTGCACAGGATCTCTGAGGGCAGAGAGGCTAGCAGTTGGAAGCATATCCTTAGAGAAGGGAGAGACACACTACTGGTCCTAGTGAACGAGAGGGTCAGGATGAGGAATCTTCTCATAAAGGACTCACTTGTTAGGAAGAATGGCCTTATGCCAGAAAAGTGTGGGCAAAGGTTTAGGAACAGTCTGAAACCAGAACATCAGACGTAGGTGGATTGTGTCTATTCCCTTTTGCATGGCACTAGAGGATTGGATGAAGGGCAGTGAAGTAAAGGACTATCAGGGACTGTACATTTTGATTGCAAAGGAACACATGTCAGTCTTTGTTTTGCAGATCTGCTTAGTTGACAATAAACTCACTGACCCCAGATAGCTTGGTGGACAGGGTTCCCTCCAGAAGAAGGACGAAGGAGTCAAAATAAAACTTAAGAGTTCTCTAGAGGCCCCCCAAATAGATCATTGATTCAGGCACTCCAACTAAGAAGAAGAAGAAGTGATTGCTTGACAGTAAGTCATAAGGGAAGGCACTCATGTGCTATGCGTGCCAACAAGAATGGCACTTCAAGGAGATGTCAAGTGTCCTAAGTGGGCATGGCCCGTAGTGTTAAGCATTCACTGGGGCTGGCTAGTGTAGCACTTGGGTAGAAGATTTTCCCAGTTAGTGGGGGCAGTGTAGTGATTTCCCTAGTGTCCCTGGGTAGCAGAGATATGGTGCATAGAATTCACATGCCTATTAATACTAGGAAATACAGGCAATGGGTCACCACCAATAGGCAGACGGTGGACTCTCCGACAGACACTGAAGCCAGCATGACAATCGTAACATGTCATCTGGTGACCTCAGAATAGGTAGCCCCTAATGTATTCCATCAAATTGTTACAGTTGAAACCATGAGAGTTACCGTCCAGGTAGCTGGTAGCTGTGAGTCCGTCCATGCCTGTGGATTGTCTGTTTAGCTTTGAACTGGAACACATCATCTGGAAGGATGTGGAGCTCAGGTTGCATGTGGAGATATTAGTGTTGCTTATGTGTGTGTGTGTGCCTGACCGCAAGATCTGTGGCGTCCCTGGATGGTATTCAGGAGGACATGGAGCCTGGAAGAATGGTCCAAGTGCCTGCCAAAAATAGAAAGGGCAAGGGGCATAGGAAGCTCACTCCTAAGACTTCCATGGTTCTGGAGGAGGTTTAACCTGAGGTGGATGCCCCAGAGCCTACAAGGGAGGATGTTGCCAACCTGGGGAGCCTACCTGAGCTGGCCAACTGGCAGGAGGAAGGGGGTCCCACCAGGGAGGAGTTCTGCAAGGTGCAGATTGAGTGCCCTACTCTTGGGGTCCTATAGCAGCAGGCCGAGGGCCAGATAGCTGGCAACACCACTGGTGATCACCTGATTTACTTAGAGAATGGTCTCCTGTTTAGTGAGTCTAAGGTTACTAAGCCAAGGGCAACGTGTGATGGTGGTTCTCCAGTGCTACAAGGCCTTCTCACTTGAACTGGCTCATGATGTATCCCTTGAAGGTTATCTGGGGCAGGATAAGACCTCTGACTGGCTTGTCACCCCTTTTATTAGTCTCAAATGAGTGGTCTTTAGATGCTTTCCGCAAGTCCTGTCCTATCTTCCAGGCCAGTGGCAAGTCAGAAGGAAAGCGCAAGGCTCCCCTGCAACCTTTTCCTACCATTAGCCACCCCCCTTTGAAGGTCTCCAAGATGCTGGAGTTAGCGGTTATTGAACCCTTAAACAGCTCTTGGCCCAGCCAAGTCCTGTTGGTCCCTAAGACTGCCCCTCCAGATTCCACTCCAGAACTTAGGATCAGTGTGAATTAACGGGAGCTCAATGCACTCACCAAGTTTGATGCACACCCCATCTTCCAAGCTGATGGGCTAGGAGCTGCCAAGCTCCTCAGCAGGTTTGATTTAACATCTGGGTACAGCGAGATTGCATTGACCAAGGGCACTAAAGAGAGGTCTGCCTTCTTTACCCCAGAAGGGCACTTCCAGTTCTAGTTAATGCTATTTGGGTTGAAGAACACCCTATCATTTTCCAGAGGTTGGTCATCCAGGTCCTAGCTGGGCTGGAGAACTTCAGTGTTGACTGCTTAGACAACATTGCAGTCTCCAGCTCCGGCTCAGAGTACCATTTGTGTCACATCAGGGAGATGCTTCAGGCTCTGCAGTGGGCAGGCCTGACTAGCACTGCTAGTAAGTGCCAGAAAGGGTAGGATTCCTTGTCCTACTTGGATTACCAAGTGGGAGGAGGCAAGGTGCAGGTCCTCCAGGCAAAGATTGAAAGTATTCTGGTGTGGGAACCCGCCAAGACCCAGGCAGAGGTAGAAGTCTTCTTAGACCTCACTGGCTACTACAGGAAATGTGTGAAGGGGTGTGGCACCATTTATGCACTCTTGTCAGAGCTGAATTCGAAGATGCAGTCCCATCCGGTAATCTGGACAGAGGCATGCCAGAACGCTTTTGTCATCTTGAAGTAGGCCATGTGTGCAGCACCCATGCTCAAACCCCCTACTTTCTCCAAGGAATTAATTGTTCAGATGGGGATGCCTCAAAGAGCATGGCCTCGGAGCATAGCATAGGGGCGGTGCTCTCACAGATAAAAGAAGAAGGCCTGGATCAACCTGTAACCTTCCTCAATGGGAGATTATTTCCCCGTGAACAGAGATAGAGTGCAATTGAGAGTGAAGCCTTTGAAGTGGTCTGGGCACTGAAGAAGATGAAACCATACTGTTTGGTGCTTGCTCATTTCTGGATTCAGACAGACCACAGACCCCTTAGATGGCTAATGCAGATGAGGGGTGAGAATCCCAAACTGCTGAGGTGGTCCATCTCTGTACAGGAAATGGACTTTATAGTGAACGCCTTCCTGGAACAGACCAAGGGGATGGGTAGTTCTTCCCACTATCAGCTGGTGGGTCGCATGTTAGACCTGGCATCTTTGGCGTGGGATTCCCCTAATTCTTTGCCTCCTGTTTTTGCTGAATTTGTTTTGCTGGCCTTAGGACTCTGCACAGTTAAACACTGCTAACAAGTGCTAAAGTGCTTGCGCTCTCTTCTTCAACCATAATAGAGTGGCTTAAACCCGATTTGCATATTTATTTTACATGTAAGTCCCTAGTAAATTGACTCTACCTGTACCCAAGGCCTGTAAATTAAATGTTGCTAGTGGGCCTACAGCACTGATTGTGTCACCAACGTAAGTAGCACTTTAGACATGCCTCAGGCCTGCCATGGCAGCCTGTGTGTGTTTGCAGCTTTTAACTGCCATTTCGAACTGGCAAAGTAAACCTCTTGCCAAGCCCGAACTTACCTTTTTAATTGAAATTAGTTTATTTTACGTCCAACATCGGCTGTTTTGTACCGGCTGACGCGTTTCAACCTTTGCGGTCTTACTCTTAGGCAACAAAACATGTTGTCCTGCAGGACGGTGGCCATGGAAGTCAGAATCCGCTAAGTAGTGCGTAACAACTCACTTGCCGAATCAACTAGCCCTGAATTTTTTGGTTAATGTTGTAGAATACAGAAAAAAAAACATGTTTTGTTTGTTTATATGAGTAAAGCGGATAGTATTTCCTTTATGTCTACTGAACTGCATGATATAGTTTCTAAAGTTGGTGGGCTTTGTGAAAGAATTTTGGGCTAAGAGTAAGACCGCAACGGTTGAAACGCATCAGCCGGAACAATACAGCCTAGGATGGATGTAAAATAAACCAGTTTGAAAAGCAAGTCTGGACTGCCGGCTTTTCCTATTTTCGAGAATTCGTGGAAGGCGTTTATGGATATATATATATATATATATATATATATATATATATATGTATATAGCTATTTGGTTGCTTAATTTGCTAAAATGGAACAGACATAAGAGTATCAGTGTATGTTTATTAAATAAATAAAAAGTGGAAATATACCATTTTACAACTCCTTTAATTTCAAAACACAAAAAAATAAGAATGGAAAACTCGCAATGAGGGTAAAAAATAAATATGGATAAATACAGATGGAAATGTTAAAAAAATAAATACCATAAAACCGGGAGCTCTAAATATAGGCTATGGCAATTGAAATATGGCAGACTGGGTATCCCTCACATTTTGTCCACCTTACTCTAAATAAAGCCCATGGCGCCCTACTACGACAAATATTTAGGCACTAATTAGAGAATTAAGCTTGTCTTTAACATATTAAATATTGAATTTAATGGCAGCAATAGAATGTGTGGCGTTCCAAATGCCTAAATATTTTATTTTTTCAGTGCTCCTTCGAAAATGAGTATACTTAAACAGTTATCCAAGGCAAAATTATTATAAGTATGATGAGCTCGTCATGTGACTACCAGTGGCCCTTTATTTGTATTTAAAGTTTACTATTGATGCTGCCTGATATTGTTTTGCGATTTGCTGCATTTGGCTCCACAGTTGGCTTTTCAGAGTCGGAATGACCTATAAGGTAATCTGGCAGTGCCAGATGGGTCAGTCGACTAGTGTTTGCGTTGTCTGGGACAGTTTTGTTTCTGGGTTTGGGCTGGTTTTCTGGTGAGGCCCTTTTGTGGCTGTGTGTTAACTGATATTTTATTCATCTTAAAAAAAAAATCCAAGCAGCAGTAGCAAACAGAACCGACAGGCTGTGGATGCTGTCACCTCATTGAATGCAATGTGGATACATCAATTGCACTTCGTGGGTAGAAAAGGAGAAAAATATGTCAATGTTTTAATCTTTTTCATAGAGAAGGTACATAGTACATTTTTCTGCTGCATTTCTTGAATATTATCACACACATTTCCCCCAGCAAGCACAAATACATGTGATTCCCTGACCGTCAGAGAACACCTAACTGTCTTGAAAAGTCAAGAACTTCTGCATTTTTAAATGTGAGCCACTTTGTGTAACTACCTGGGGCCTCATTTGCAAGCTTTTGGCTCAGGACAGTACCACAAGTCTTCTTGCTGTGCTGCCCTGCGTCAAAAGAAAAGGGCAGGAATGCGCCGTACCTACAAGATACAGTGCCTTCCTGTCCTTATATCCTGCGCTGGTGCACAAATTGCTGCTATGTGCCAACGCAGGCACACTTGCACTTTGGTGTAAGAATATCTGCGTTGCTGGGATGATTGTTTTTGTGCAGGAAGGGACACCGTCCAGCACAAAAACAACCACAAGAGGTGTTTTTCTCTTTCTCAATGTGCTGCAGAGTGCAGCACACATAAAAAGAGGAAAAAAAACAGGGAGAAATAATGTTATTTCTCCCATTGCGTTATCCTTACGCCACCCCTGAGGAGGGAAAGGCTTTTGATGTATTTTCAGGTTAACAAAACCTTGTAAATCTGGGAATGTGTCAAACTCTATGGGTGTTGCTTGGGAACACCCACTGCAAAAAACATGGAACACCTCCCTGATGCAGAGTAAGGCAATGCAGCGACTTGTGATGTGTTGCCTTACTCCATATCTACAAGGCCATGTAAAGCTATGCAAAGTGGCTTTGCTTAGCCTTGTAGATATGGGGCAGCAGCCTGCACCGTTTGTGCATCAAAAAAAGTGACGCATCGGTGGCACGGCCACTTGTAAATAAACTCCCTGGTTCATAAGTGTGGACTACTTTTATTTTGGTGCCTGGGACTACTTTTGGCCTAAGTCCGGGCTGCTTTCAACATTACTGTTTTTGCTAGTGGACCCCATTGATGTTGTGCTGATCAGTATATTGTATGCCAAGTAGTTATTCAGATTTCTGTCTTTTTTTCAGGGTTCATACTGCTTACAAGGGAGTGTTAGGCCGGAACCGTGTCCAATTGGCACCTATAGTAAAATACATGGAATTTCAGATGAAACCCAATGCCAACTTTGCGATGGAGGATTTTATTGTGATGGTTATGGACAAACCACACCTAGTGGGCAGTGCAGAGCAGGGTTTTACTGTCCTCAGCGTGCCATAACTCCAGTGAGTAACCAAAGTTCATACTTTCTTTTGACACCTGTGAAATGAATGTTACAAAGCTGTGAAATTTACAAATTCCTGAAATGATGCACACTATAATTGTGGAAGCTGTTCTGTGGGCAGTCAAAACGCTGCACTTAAAACAAAAAACAAGCTCTATGAATTTTACTTTGCGCAGATTGTGTAAGGAACTGTCTTCAAATGAATAAATGAGTATTGGTCAATGCATTCAAACTGATGTGAATGAATCCGGAATTTACAGTCTTTTGACACATAACTAAAATTAGAAACCATAAGCTAAATAGTTTGTGAGGCAGCATGTGCCCATCATGGAGGAGTACTGCCCCAATGCTGTCAGCACACCAAAGCATGCTCATCTGCGAACACCCATGTCTGGATGAGATTAAGCATGTTATATCAAGCCCGCACCAGTCGATGAAAATAAATTTGACGTTTTCGCAAAATTCAATTTACACCTCTCTCCACTCACAACTCATTTCCACTTAAAATAAATATGTGAGCATTGACTACAAACACTTCCCATGGCGGACTCAATACCTATGTGCCATATCAATGTATGCAACAGAAAGCCATACACCACAAGTTTGAGAAGTCTGCCGAGGACATAGGTGCATATTTACAAGCCCCTTGTGCCCCAGGTGCATCACCTTTTGTGACTGGCAGCCCAGAATGCAGGCCCATATCTGTGAGGCCATGCAAAGCCACTTTGCGTGGCTTTTCTTGGCCTCTTAGATATGGAGTAAGGCAATGCAGCACAAGTTGCTGAGTTGCCGTACACTCCATCAGGGGAACATTCCATGGGTGTTGCCTTTAGTTTTCCTATGCAACAAACATGGGTTTTGACGCATTCACAGATTTACAAGGCAATGTAATCATGGGAATGTGTCAAACTCTTACGCCCCCCCCCCCCCCACCCTGGCAGAAGCAATTTCTGCTGCACACATAGAAAAAGGAAACACATTTGTTAGAAGTGGGGTCCTTGGCTAGTAGTTAGGTTACCCCCTGTCCAAGCAAGGACCCTCCCTCTAGTCAGGGTAAAAGAGAATCACCCTCAGAAAACCCCTGCTGACCCCTTGGTAGCTTGGCAAGAGCAGTAGGCTTAACTTCAGAGTGATAGGTGTAAAGTATTTGTACCAACACACAAAGTTGCTTAATGAAAACACTACAAAATGACACAACACAGGTTTAGAAAAATAGGAAATATTTATCTAAACAAAACAAGACCAAAAGGACAAAAATCCACAATACACTACACTACAGTTGAATAGTCAAGTTATCAATTAAAAACCAAAAAGAGTCTTCATGTAGTTTTAAACACACACTAACATTGTTAGAGTGAAAATGTACCTTCGGTGCGTCAAAAATAACCCCACACAAGCGAGTGTGTGCGAAAAAGGGCATGCGATGCATCGATTTCACTCATAACCGAGACCTTGAATTGTTTCTCCTTTCGTCGGGTCGGGCGCGTCATTTCTTCTCTCTGCAGGAGAGTGATGCATTGACCTGGTCAGCACTCTCGGGTCCGGGCAGGCCTTGCATTGTTTGTACACGCCCAGTGGTGTTGGTGTCGGAAATCCAGCCACACGATGATCCGAAAACCACACAGCACGGGTTGCGATCTCACTAGCCTCCGTCAGCGATGCTGTGCGTTGTTTCCCCAGCTCCGTGCGCCGACTCTTGGGTCGCGTTGCAGGCCAGCGTCGATTTTCACCCGGAAAGCCGGCAGCATGTCGATTTTTCAGCCACAGATCGGAGTTGCGTCGATCTTTTCTCCTATACTGCGTCCTGTGCGTGGATTTCTTCCTCTTAGGCTACCGTCTTCTCCATTCAGAGTGCCAGGAACTGGTTGGGCACCACTTGGCAGGATTGGAGTCTCTCCAGAGACTCCAGGTGCTGGCAGAGAGAAGTCTTTGCTGTCCCTGGAACTTCAAACAACAGAAGGCAGGCTCTAAATCAAGCACTTGGAGATCTTCACAAGATGGAAGGCACACAAAGTCCAGTCTTCGCCCTCTTACTCTGGCAGAAGCAGCAACTGCAGGATAGCTCCACAAAACACAGTCACAGGCAGGGCAGCTCTTCTTCCTCAGCTCTTCAGCTCTTCTCCATGCAGACGTTCCTCTTGGTTTCCAGAAGTGTTCTAAAGCCTGTGGTTTTGGGTGCCCTTCTTATACCCAATTTCTCCTTTGAAGTAGGTCTACTTCAAAGCAAAGTCTCTCTTGATTGTGAAATCCTGCTTTGCCCAGGCCAGGCCCCCGGCACTCACCGGGGGTTGAAGACTGCATTATGTGAGGGCAGGCACAGCCCTTTCAGGTGTGAGTGGCCACTTCTCCCCTCCCTGTTAGCATAGATGGCTCATCAGGATATGCAGGCTACACCCCAGCTCCCTTTGTGTCACTGTCTAGTGTGAGGTGCAACCAACCCAACTGTCAAACTGACCCAGACAGGGAATCCACAAACAGGCAGAGTCACAGAAATCGTATAAGCAAGAAAATGCTCACTTTCTAAAAGTGGTATGTTCAAACACACAATCTCAAAATCAACGTTACTAAAATATGTATTTTTAAACTGTGAGCTCAGAGACCCCAAACTCCACATGTCCATCCGCTTCCTAAGGGAATCTACACTTTAATCAGATTTAAAGGTAGCCCCCATGTTAACCTATGAGAGGGACAGGCCTTGCAACAGTGAAAAACAAATATAGAAATATTTCACTGGTAGGACATATAAAACACATTGCTATATGTCCTACCTTAACCTTACACTGCACCCTGCTCTTGGGGCTACTTAGGGCCTACCTTAGGGGTGTCTGACATGTAAGAAAAGGGAAGGTTTAGTCCTGGCAAGTGGGTACACTTGCCAAGTCGAATTTACAGTTAAAACTGCACACACAGACACTGCAGTGGCAGGTCTGGGACATGATTACAGAGCTACTTATGTGGGTGGCACAACCAGTGCTGCAGGCCCACTAGTAGCATATGATTTACAGGCCCTGGGCACCTCTAGTGCACAGTACTAGGGACTTACTAATAAATCAAATATGGCAATCATGGATAAGCCAATTACATACACATTTTGTAAAGGAGCACTTGCACTTTAGCACTGGATAGCAGTGGTAAAGTGCCCAGAGTAACAAAAACAGCAAAGTCAGAGTCCAGCACACATCAACAACCTGGGAAACAGAGGCAAAAAGTTAAGGGAGACCACGCCAAGGATGAAAAGTCTAACAACATCCATGCCCTGTCTTGCATAAAAACAATCAGTCCTACAATGGAGACACCCTTGCACCACAGTGCAAGGGTGAATGCGTTGACACTAGGCAGCAAATTTACTGTGGGAAGGTACAACAGTACACTGTATTTCGTAAATACGGAGGATTTCTGCTCTTTCCCTGTGGCACAGGGCAGCACACCTTGGTCACTTGCTGCACTGCACCACTTCATTGTAAATATGCCCCATATATTCTGTTGAATGCAAAATGCTCTGTAAATCATTGTGCAGATATTTGTAAATAATGGATTTAGCAACCAGATATTGCATTTTCTATTGAATCCTCAATGGATCCCCAATGTTATCCTATAGGAGGGGTAGGCCTCACAGGAGTGAAAAACTAATTTGGGAGTATTTCACTACTGGACATGTAAAACATAAAAATACATGCCCTAGTTTTACACAGCACCCTTCCCTATGGTCTTTCTAGGACCTAACCTAGACTGACTTATATGTAATAAATAAGGCGTTAAGGCTTGGTAAGTGGTTTTAAATGCCAAGTTGTATGTTCATGCTGCAATGGCAGGCCTGGGACATGTTTTAAAGTGCTATTTAAGTGGGTGGCACAGGGGGAGCTAGAGAGCCCAGCCGCAAGATGGCCGCATCTTTGTGAGGCCCTGCTGGCCGGATGCTGTTTTCCTACATTTATCCTGATTAATAATCAGCATCAAGGTCTGCCCGAAGGGAACTGCGTGCAGAAGCTTTTGCTGTGACATGCCAGCTCAAAAATTTGTTCCAAAAGTGGATGGAGGGCAACAAAGAGGCTAAAAAAACTGCTCTCTGAGCCAGGCCATGCTGTGAGGGACAAGCCCCTGTGCGGCAGCCAAGACAGAGAAGTGAGTGCATGGCCTGTGCATTTATGGAAGCAAACTGAGGAGTTGCACCTGGGGGCCGTGAAGCGGAGAAGCTGACCGGGACAACTACATGTGTGGGTAAGTGAACGCTGGCAGGCGGGTGGCACGCCTGCTAGAAAGCTGGCAGCCAAGAGGGCTTTCCTGTGCTGCTGGTAAGGGCATTGAGGATTGAGGGAAACAGCTGTTGCATTTGCTTGGGGTTAAGATGTGGGAGTGAGCTACAGGATCACACTGGGCACAGGCTCTTGCTCAGCGTACATGAACAGCCGGACTGGGTGGGGGGACGTTTGACCCTGAAAGAGATGTGGCACAAATGCCATGCCGGCTGTTTAGACCTCCTGGCCCCACTGCCTAGATACTGCTCTGTGATCGAGAGCACTTGGGGGCCTGGTGGCTGGAACCACATTATGACACATTCGGCACCTGAGGGCTCTGGTTACTACACAAGACAAGTGCATGCAGAGCTGCACATCAGGGACCACAACTAGCCCTCAGGCCCAGAGACTGCTGCTGTGAGACTAGGAAAGGCCCATTTGCACCCCAACCCAATCGGTTCTGGTGAGAAACAGAGACTATTGGATCCCCCTACTACAGCAGGATGAACTGTTGGGGGGTCTAGTCTGCTTGTGCCCCCCAATGAGGGAGAAGCGGGTGTGGTGGTGCCTAACCTAGGGGTGGTGTGACCCCCACAACGTGAGTGGCAGTGACCATCTGTGCTCAAGCTGAACCAGACTGTCAGCAAAGTATTACGCAGACCACAGGGCTACACAAATCTCCTGTTAAGAGAAGGGCAGCTTGCTCTTGTCCACCTTCCTTGGGGATGAGGCAGGACCTTGCTGATTATACTATCTGCCCAAGAAACACAGGCTTGTGCCAGCCCACTCCCTGACATTGAAGTCTACCTCACCATACTAACTGCAAGATGGGGATAGTCAACACCAGTCTGTCCAAGCTCCCTTTTGAACATCATAAGCAGACTCGCACAGCGGCTACCCCTGCTGATGACCAACAACTGACCTACGGTGATGGTGAGAACTGACGTCTGGAAAATGTCCTCCTCAGTAGACCTTAAGCAGAGTTTGACTGCCACTGATACCAAATTAGACTGCCCAACAGACCTCCTCAGGGGAAAGTCGATAAACATGATGATCGCTTGGACCAGCTTGAGCGCTGAGAGGAGAGAAGGTGCTCCAATTGGAAAAGGTGTTCGAGATTATCCATAACAAGAACGAAGACCTGGAAACAAGATCCAGGAGAAATAATGTGCACATCATCAGGGTGCCGGAATCGACTGCTATGGGACGCATGAAGGACTATGTCGAGGCAATGCTCAGAACACTGTTCAGCGACTCACTTTCGACCATGCTTATCATTGTGGGGACACATTGCTCGCTGGGCCCATGTCCTTCAACGGATGCCCCGGCTCACCCAATAATAGCCCGGCTGATGAATTACAGGTACAGGGACACGGCTCTGCACATGGCAAAAGATCAGCAGCCACTCCAATACCAGGGAAACAAGATTTCCATCTTCCTCAAATTTACAGTCACTGTAAAGGCAGTTAGAAAATACCTCATGCCATTTAAGCGCTCGCTATAATGAACAGGTGCTAAATGCTCTCGGATAACTCCACCCAGGTTGTGCATATACCACTCAGGGAAGACCCACTACTTCACAGATCCAAAAGATGCTGCCAAATTAATCAAAACCATTTTTGAGTCTGTAGGAGGACCACAGTTGGTGTCAAGGGGCACCGAACCAGGACATCTGAGCAACAATGACTGGGGGCCCCGTCTTTGATGAGCACCATTTATGCTTGAAGGATATAATGAGAATCATGGTAGCCCTCTCTCCCAACTTTCAGAACTGTGGCAGTCCCCAAAAAGTACTGTACATGGATAGATATAGATATTGGCTGGGCATAGTAGTTCCAAGCAGTGCTGCCAATAAAAGGGAAAATATGTAGCATAGATGAGAAACTGTCATGAGTTATCTTAGCATTTACGCAGGCACATTATTTAGTTGTGCCCTCTCACCTAGTTATATTTTACTTTTATTCCTTTTATTATCTCAGCAAAGCTTAGTTTTAGTGTAAATGTGTTCACTCTTTTATCAGTTGCCCTTCAATACAGAATTTGGTATTCATTTCTTTGCATGTTATTTTCATCCTGTGCTTAACCCAAGGCTGTACACATTATTTACCGCATAGAACCGGTCCAAAACGTACACTGTCTACCCGTCACAGAAACATATGTGTTGTCACACCATGGCTGATCTTAGAATAACAGATGTGGCATTATAAAACATCACACTGACCACACAAGGCTAAAGCATGGGACAACGAGGAGGAATACTTTTATTCTTCCAACATTTTATGAATAGTTACCCATCCACACTACCGGCAATCAGGGGCAAGTTTGTGGTGTATGAGGAAACGGCCTAGAGGGAGACCCACTGTCTAGGAAAAGAGGCTACTGGCAGGTGATATGAGGGGAGGGGGGGACTGAGTTGGTAAGACCTTAGCAAGACCGTAGCAAATATGCTACGAAAGCCATGGGCAAGTGACTACATATTTGAAATTGATGACAACCAACATGGTGAGCAGGGAAATTACAGCTTTTTTCTCCACACTTTACACAACTATGCAGACAGTATGACTCCAGGCCGCCATGACTTATTTTGACTTGATTCAGCTGATGTGGCTTGATGAGGGTCACCAGAATTGTTAAGATTAGCTGTTTACTGAGGAGGACATTATACAGGTAATTAACTTTCTGCCAGAAGGGAAGGCCCCTGGATTCGAATGCCGTATGACTGCATTTTATTGGGAGTATCTCGCTGTATGTGGAATCCCTTGCAGCAGGTGCTCTCCCTCCCTACGCGAAGCACTGATTGTATTGATAGTTAACCCAGACATGAACCCCACAAGTGCGAGTCCTACCAATCTCTATGCATGATTAATGTGGATTATAAAATCGTGGCAAAACTGATCAGTGTTAGATTGCTCCTGCTCTTGTCCAACATCACAACAACCTGACCAGTCGGTCTTTGTGCCAGGAAGATTTTCTGCATAATCTACACACATTCTTCACTCTTATTCATACCATTGACCCGGCTCTCCATGAAGTGCAGTGTTCTTGAATGTCACCAAGGCGTTCGACTCCCTAGAGTGGACTTATTTGTTTGCAGTGCTATTGCGCCTGGGTATGAGCCCCAATTTTGGAAGTGGGTGGCACAATAGGTGCAGCAGGCTCACTGGTAGCATTTAATTTACAGGTCCTGGGTACATGGTATACAACTTTACAAGGGACTTGCAAGTAAATTCAAGTTGCCAATTAGGTATATGCCAATCAAACCATGATTTAGGGAGAGAGCACAAGCACTTTAGCGCTGGTTAACAGTGGTAAAGTGCACAGAGTCTTAAGGCCAACAAGTAAAAAGTAGCAGGAGGAATTTAGAAAGTTTTGGGGTGCCCTCTATGGAGGGTCATTTACAACAGTGAAATTGGCAATTGTTGCTGTATTTTAATGCAAAAGTCATCCTGGTTCCCGCTTTGGACACCGGGGGGCATTTCATACTGAATAAATAGTGCCAAAAAAAACACAAAAAGCAAGCACGCTCTCAATCAACACCTTCTAGCCCTATTTTGAAATCTGTACTTTTATTGAAAAGATAGAATTACTGTGGAATCTTAAGTGACTGAAAAAATCAAGGTCATTTTATATATTAACTCATTGTCGATACTACGTATTAAGATTACCTTCAGAGGTCTGTGTGGTGATTACCTTATTGGTATCCTTTATTGATTATTGAAATACATGATTCCAAGACTGCAGCCTTTGAGCATACAGTAGTGTGTTTTGATAGGTCTTCAGCATAGGTACCATTTTTCTGACCCTCTCCACTCTTTACATTGGTTTCCACTGGCACAGTGGGTGGGGTTACATTTCTGTACACAAGCCACCACACCTTTACACTACCAGTTTACACTACAAGTTCTCTTTTTCTCTGGAATAAATATGCCCCTTGCAATCCATTGGGAACTCTTTGATATTTCACTGGCCTGCTCTTGAAGGTTCCAGGGATCAAGAACTCCTGTTAGACAGAAAGGTATTTGCAACTTTGGTATCACAAAGCTCCATTTATGAGAGGACTCAAAGACCATGAAAAGTTTTAGACCTTTTTGTCTCCTGAATAAACTAGCAAAGTACTGCTGTTGTGTAGCCATTTTAGTTATAGCTCCATGCACGTTAGTTTAATTCACTAGGCCGCTGTGCACCTTGACCTAGATACATTTTATTCAGCTTCGCATTGTTATTTTTACAATAACCAGTTTTTTGGTCTTGTTTAATTTCTTCTATCTAACTGTTTTGCTTAGCCCAGCACTGTGTTCTCAATCAACACATTCTTGGTCACTTTGTGCTTCAGTCAAGGCTACAGTCTGGTACATTGCCGGTGAACGTGGTAGAAGTTTCGTCTTCAACATTCGTAGAAAATACACATCCTTACGTAGGGACATTTTCATAGAACATTAGCTGTGTTATTATAAAAACACTTCCTAGTCCCATTTCACATTGAGAGGGAGAATCCAGCCAGAGAACCACAACAGTATGCTGAATGATTCGCTGCAGATGCTAACACAGACTACAGGCCTTTGCTCAGGTATGAGGGTTGATGTCCTCCTGGGGGAACCTGAAAGGCAGGATAAGTGCTTAACATGCCGTGCTTGGATTATGATTCAGGTAGAAAATAGTCCATCGACTTTAGTGGCAATATGACAGCATTATTCTTATGCTTCACTCTCATCATCACCATTTTAATATTGTTATGTTGTGTCATTCTGGTTATTGCAGCTCATGCTTTGCTATCTAAACTGCAGTCGTTTTATTAAACTAATCTTTGAAACTTATACTGCTTTCATTGTCATTTATATATGAGACCGAATTGTGAATGAGAGAACCGGATGCGACCTGAGTGACCACGACTTCCCTTAGAAGTATGAAATGTCATGCGCTCGGCTGCCCAATCATCTCTACCTTTCAGGAGAGATGAGGCACTGCTAGTTAGCCGGAGCAAAACCTGGATTTGGAGCGACAGGTGTCACCCCCGTGGGTCAGACTCAGTCTCCCACACTGTGGACGATCTTGCTGCTCAAAATCCAGTAGTCTCATTAGAATAATGAGAGCCTACTCGACACTGCCAACTTATCAAAAGTCCTGAAGTTTCCGGACGAGGTATGTTGGTCCTATGAAACCTTCAGTAGATCAAGTAAGTACCACATTGTCTTGCTCTCTCATCATGAAATCAGTAATCAATTTTATTCAGAGAAAAACAGTGTTAGGTTTTCTTTTGGTGGGCACCCCCCTTCAGTCAGCTTAAGGAGGCCAACTGTCCTGTAATTTAATGGTTTGTCTTGCAAATGTGGCTCTTGTCCTGCTGTCAGCAGAGGGGCAACCATTATCTCATATTTTTATTCCCTGCCTGTTTTAACCCTCTCATAAAACAACCAACTCTCACTCTTTCGCCCTGTGAGCTGTGAAAGAGGTACCTATTGGTCTTGGTAGAAAGGGGCAGCAGCTCAGAAGCGGTTCTGGAACGAAATAGCTACCAGAGCACCTTCAGCTAATTAGATGCAAATACCCCTAAATGTGATAACGAATTACTATGCTTGGGACCTTTGCTGTGTATTTATTTCTTCCCTTAAGCCTGTTTCAGGGTGCTGACATATTGTCAGATTAGTGGACATATGTGCAGAGATACCATTGTTTGCCCACTCTCTTCTGTCTACAGTTCTTAAATTAGCAGACATGAGATTGTAGCACATTGCTACTTGCAATGTCTATACGTTTACCATTATACTGCATTTAAGTGAATATACCATGTGCCTAAGCACGTCTCACCTCCCAGGTAAAATCCAGTCCATTTATTTTTACCTACATACTTACTAGTACCCGTTACATTGAATCTAAATACTCCCAATCTTACGAAGAAGGGAACAGAGGAATATGTTCAGAAAAGTTAGCACACCATCTGGTCAAATGAGAGCCCTGGATTAAAATCTGCATCCCAGTTCCATATTTCCAACTACTTCACTACTGAGGGTGGGGCAGCGATTCTAATGACCCTTCCTCAGGAAATCTTACTGTGTTGTGTGCCCTACTCAGCTTTTGAATACAGTGCTTATTTCCATCATAGCTTCATGAAGTGGTAAAGCTTCAATTAAATGTCAAATGTCCTAATTCCATGGCCAAAATGAATCCACCCGACAAGGACCTGAGGCAGAGGGTAGTTACTGGGCCGTATGCAGGGTAGATACTGATATTTGCCACTGGTGTGCCAAAATTTGCAGTAGCGAGCATCAGGGTTTACTCAAGGAGTCGGTAAAAGCATTAGAACACAAATATAGCATGAATGGTAATCACATTTGATAAACTCAGTCTCTATCTGAGTTATCTTTTAGGATGGACTCCCTTAAAGGTCAGAGTTTAAAATGAAACCCTAAAAATCCACTAGGCAACTCATATTGCCCTGCTCCCCAACAAACATATTCTGAGGTCTCTACATGTGCAGTGTCTCCACATAAACAAAGGCCCTCATTACAACCCTGGTGGTCGGTGATAAAGTGGTGGTAATACCACCAACAGGCCTGCGGTAACAAAAATGGGATCACGACCACGGCGGAAACTGCCAACACATATAGCCAGTTCAACACACCGACCACCACGCCGGTAACAACAAACACCGCGGCGGTCACTGCCAACAGCCAGGTGGAAGACAGTGTACCGCCCACCCCATCACAACCCGCCAATCCACCAGCTTTTCCGGGGCGGTGCCAACGCCATCAAAAGCACAGCGGAAACAGTCTTTGGAAGGCAAACCACTCACCTTCTGACAATCAACGAAGAACCAGGATGCCATGGAGCCCGAGCTGCAGGTCTTCCCCATGCTGGTCTACCTCCTCATACACGAGGAATTTCACAGGAGGCGGCGGCGATGACCACGGTGTGTACTGCACCTAGCACATAGGGGAGTGGGGGGAGGAAAAATAGAGTGACAGACACACGCAACACGCAACACCCCCATCCCCACCCTCACCCACACCATACACACAAAAACATGGATCAACATTACATTTAAACCCCGTAACCCCCTGGAAGAACGCAAGGACAAAAGGAATTTAGTTAAATCAGTGATGTTTTAGAACTAGGCAGATATACTTTACAAATCGAAAAACAATGTATACATTTTTTTACAATATATACAGAAGGCCGTACGCTGTCCTTTGTAAATGTCCCGGCCCACTGGGCCAAAAATCATGGGCAATGCCCACACTTGACTCCTGCCTCAATACGGAGAGAACACTGCAGGGGCATTAGGTCAAAAACACACAGGCACTTCAGGGGGACGGGGAAGGGGGGCACCTCAGCCGGAAGAAGGTACTACGACACTCCTCCTCGAGGGGGCTCCATGCTCACTGCTTGGTCCTGGGAAGTACAAAGCCACAGTCTCACAAGTGGGTGGTTTGCCCACTGCTTGGTCCTGGGGAGTGCAAAGTCACAGTCTCTCAAGTGGGTGGTTTGCCCACTGATTGGTCCTGGGGAGTGCAAACCCACAGTCTCTCAAGTGGTTGGTTTGCCCACTGCTTGGTCCTGGGGAGTGCAAAGCCACAGTATCTCAAGTGGGTGGTTTTCCCACTGCTTGGTCCTGGGGAGTGCAGGGCCACAGTCTCTCAAGTGGGTGGTTGGCCCACTGCTTGGTCCTGGGCAGTGCAAGGCCACAGTCTCTCAAGTGGGTTGCATCTCCACTGGTTCTGGAGGGGGCTTTGTGCCCAGTGTGCTTCATCCTGCCAAGGATAGGGTGAGTGGATGCATATCTCTACTGGTTCTGGAGGGGGCTTTGTGCCCAGTGTGCTTCATCCTTCCAAGGATAAGGTGAGTGAATGCAGTTCTCCACTGGTTCTGGAGGGGGCCTTGTGCCCAGTGTCCTTCATCCTGTCAAGGATAGGGTGAGTGGATGCATATCGCCACTGGTTCTGGAGGGGGCTTGGTGCCCAGTGATGCTGCACTAGGGTGTGGCAGTTCACAGTCCCTCACCTGGGTGTCTGAGGCACGAGATTTGCAGGGAACAGGTAGCATTATAATCCATGGAGGCAGGGCCAAGCTGCATCCTGCGGCGACTAAGGCTGCATAATGGTGGTAGTGCCAGTGCTGTTGCTTCCAGTGGTGGTAGGAGGCCCACTGGGGATGCTGCTAGTTGTTGTGGCTGCGACGGGGCAGGTGACGGTGCAGGTGGCGTTGCAGGTGGCAGTGCCTGCGGCGGGGATGCTGGCGGTGCTGTCCGTCATGCAGGTGGTGGTAGTGGTGGAGGGAGGCACCAGCCCATCTCCTGCAGCCTCAGACGGCTGCCCACTGGGGATGCTGCTGCTGACAGCTGTTGTAGCAGTGGTGGGGCATGTGGCGGTGCTTGCAGCGGTGCTTGCAGCGGTGCTTGCCACGGTACAGGTGGCGGGCTGTCGGTTCGGATTGTGGGCACCAGGCCCTCACTTGGAGCCTCTGAGGCCTGAACGGCCATGCCTTGGCTTTTCTGCCCCTTCCTCACTTGGCAGGTGCTGCTCGGATTTTGGCACTGGCAGCTTGAGTTTTGGAGGAGGCCTTGCTGGGTGGGTGGTGCTCCTTGGCCGTGCTGCATGCTGGCCCCTTCTTCACCTTGGCATATGGCGGAATGGGTTGATCCTTTGCAGGGGTTGGTGGCACACACTGCCTGGCCTGATGGGTGCCCCCTTTGATCCTCTGGGAGTTGCAGTGACCACCGCGGATGCCAAATTGGTGGCTGAGGTGCTGGCCTGGGATCTGGACAGCCTGGCCCGAGGGGAAGGACGGGGAAGGGAGGGGTAGGTAACAGGTCAACGTTAGCCAGGAAAAGTTTTTTAGACACACTGGGACAGGAAGATGGAGAGGGTTTGGGAGTGGAGGAATAGGGAGTGGTTGTAGGAGGTGTTTGTCTGCTGAGTTTGGGTGAAGGTGCATGGGCTGTATGCTGTTGTGAGGTGGATGGCTGTTGGGTGGGTGGGTGCTGCTTGTGTTTGTGTACTTTGGGAGGAGTGGTCACAGACACACTGGGAGAGGACACAGGGGACGTGTGCATGGTTGTGGGGGTGGTGACTGCCAGTGAGGGGTGTGTTGTGATGGGCGTGCTGGTGATGGAGGTAGTGGATGAGGATGTAATGCATGCAGGTTTGAGTGGAGACAATACTGGGAGGGAGGTGGACGATGAGGAGGAGGGGGACACAGTGGAGGCAGTGGATTTTGGTGTGTGTGCATGGGCATGGTGCTTGTGTGATTGCCTGTGAGATGAAGTGTGGTGCTTATGTTTGCCTGAGGCACTTTTGTGTTATGATTTGGGTGAATGCTGGTCTGCAGGTGTGCTTGGGATAGGCTGAGGTTGAGGGGATTGGGACTGGGGAGAGGAAGTTGGAGGGGGAGGCTAGACCCAGGGACAATGGCTGCCATCAGTGCTGAGGCCAGAGCCTGAAATGCTCTCTGTTGGGCTGCCACGCCAGAGTGAATGTCCTCCAGGTATGCATTTGTTTGTTGCAAATGCCTCTCGACACCCTGGATGGCATTCAGGATGGTTGACTGCCCAACAGAGAGGGATCTCAGGAGGTCATTAGCCTCCTCACTGAGGGCAGCAGGGCTGACTGGGGCAGGGCCTCAGGTGCCTGGGGCGAAGGAGATGCTCACCCTCCTGGGTGATCGGGCACGGGAAGCATGCTGAGGGGCTGCTGGGATGGCGGTGCTGGTAGGGGGGTTGGCGGCTGTACCTGTTGTAGGGGTGGGCACAGATGTGTCCACCACCAGGGAGCTTCCATCGGAGGAGGAGTCGCTGTCTGTGGTCACCCCTCCTGTCCCCGTCGTGGTGCTTCCCTCGCCCACCGTCCCACTGGTGCCTTCACCCTCGGTGCATTCGGCCTCCAGGCCCATGTGGGATGCAGCTCCCTCTGTCGCCGGTGCCTCTGCTCCTCTGCCAGATGATGCTAATGCACACAAGGACAGGGTGACAAAACAAAAAGGGGGGGAGAACCAGAGGATACACTGGGTCAATGCCAGCAACAACACCACCGTTGGCGTACACTACACACAGGGAGCAGCCCTATGAACTAGGCGATGCACTGCCAGTTACACAGCTAGTCACCAGCCCATGAGGTACAATGCCTAACGCCAGCATCTGCACAACAGAAACCCACAGGACCATTCCTAGTAGTAGATGCCCACTTACACTATTGTGGTAGGAGTGCTCCAGAGCCTGCCCAACAAGGGACCTACACTACCATGTTCGTCCTAGCCTAGGGGCTCCCACAGCTCACGTCCCCCACCCAGGTAACACCTTTACGCATGTATGATTCGGAATCTGTACTCATCCCCTTGTGGCTGCTGTGATGCCCTCAAGTGCCCATCGAACTCAAGATAGGCCACCGCCAGGATGCAGAACATTAGGGGGGTCATAGTGCGACGACACCCCTTCCACGTTGGGAGGCCAGTCCCAGCTGGGCCACCGCCCAGCTTCTTTGACCAGCGGCGCAGGTCCTCCCATCTCTTGCAGCAGTGGGTGCTCCGCCTGTGAAAGACCCCCAGAGTCCGAACCTCCTTGGCGATGGCACGCCAAATACCCTTTTTCTGGTGGGCGCTGACCTGAAGGGAAAAGACAGCAGAGATGGAAATCACTCTCCCATCTGGACCGTCATAGTCATTTCCCACCAGTTCCCATCCATGCCTTCATGGACATACACCGGCCACCTTACATGCTGCACTCTGGTTCACGCCTCAGCACCCCCGACATGTGGCTTACATCTACAGCACTCCATACATTTATGGCCCACGCATCATGCTCACAGTGTACTCACCTGTTTGTCTGGAGGACCTTAGAGTAATGTGTACTGGGGTAGGATCCCATCCACCAGTTTCTCCAACATCTCCGCAGAGAAGGCAGGGGCCCTTTCCCCAGACACATGAGCCATTGTCCCTTGCAGCACAGGTCACAGCAGCACTTGCAGTGTAGGTCCTCTCCTGTTGAAGGTCAGGTAGCAAGTGAGTGAATAGTTAGAAAATGGCGGTCACATCCGCAGCAGTGCGTACCGTCACCGCCGGCGTACATCGCCATTGGCTCCTGGAACCCATAGGGCCCAATAATAACCAATGTGAATTCGTGGCGGCGGTCATTGACCGCCTACCACGACGGTGCAAAACACCAGCGCAATTACCTCATTTCCACTTGTCCATCCTCATAGGTCAGGCAGCCGCCATTTCAGGGGGGGCACAGGGCATGGCACCTAACTGCGTCACAGCAGACATTGGCACATCAACTGACTCTCGAGTTCACATACTGCTTCTGTAAAGTAAAAAAAACTCAACATTAGTGCAGTAGATGTGGAAATATGACCCTCTGCTCACCGTTCTCTTCCATAGGCTTCAACAACTGAGGCAGCATATGAGATGGCGGCATCCTCCGGTGTACAGACCCCTGATGGACCTTGCAACAATGGAGGACAGACACATTATCATCACATACAGACTTGATCGTGCCACAATCCTAGAACTGTGTGCCCAATTGGAACCAGACCTGATGTCAGCTATCCGCCAGCTCACAGAATTCCCCCCTCTAGTGCAGGTCCAGTCAGTGCTCCATTTCCTGGCAAGTGGTTCCTTCCAAACAAAAGTGGCCATGGCATCAGGGATGTCTCAGCCAATGTTCTCCAATGTGTTGACCAGAGTGTTGTCTGCCCTGCTGAAACACATGTGCAGTTACATCGTGTTCCCCCCAGGTGGAGGAACGCTGACTTTTATGCCCTGGGACATATCCCCTACATCATTGGTGACTTTGATGGTACACATGTAGCATTTGTCCCCCTCCCGGAGAAATGAACAGGTTTACAGGAATAGAAAAAGCTATCACTCGATGAATGTGCAGATGGTGTGTTTGGCGGACCAGTACATCTCCCATCTGAATGCCAAATATCCTGGCTCTGTGCATGATGCCTATATTTTGAGGAATAGCAGCATCCCATATGTGATGGGCCAACTCCAGAGGCACTGGGTGTGGCTAATAGGTGAGCCAAAGGTCCTCATCCGAGTATATGTTGATGTCTGGGTATGGGATTGCCCCTAAGGGTTAGTGTGTGTCTAACAGTTGTCCCTCAAAATCTGAAGGTGACTCTGGTTACCTCAGCCTCTCATGGCTACTGACCCCTGTGAGGAATGTCAGGACAAGGGCAGAGGAACGTTACAATGAGGCACATGGGCTTACTAGGATTATAGAAAGGACCTTCGGCCTCCTGAAGGCTAGGTTCCAGTGCCTCCATCTGACTGGTGGCTCCCTGTACTACTCACCCAAGAAGGTGTGCCAGATCATTGTGGCATGCTGTATGTTGCACAACCTGACCTTGAGACGCCAGTTGCCTTTTCTGGAGGAGGATGTGGCTGTAGATGGTCTTGTGCCAGCTGTTAAGCCTGTGGACAGTGTTGAAGAGGAGGCAGAGGAAGAAGATGTTGACAACAGAACAAACATAATACAGCAGTGCTTCCAGGGCACACAGGTAAGACACTGTAAGTTCACTTTACATTGCAGTTTTCTGTTAGACATTGTATATGGCGGCCTGTTTCCCTATGTCTATGGCCACTGACTGTTCCCTTTGGAGTCTCTATTTTCAGATCACTGTGCTCCATTCTGGCTCCTGCTATATGTACTGCTGCCCACCAAAGGTCATCCTGTAGTATATTTCACTGTACATATACGTTGCAATGCTTTGATAATGTTGTACTAATACATTTGTGAATCATCAGACTGACTACAGATTGGTATTTGTTTCAAGGGTGTTTATTTAGGTTCTAATAAGTATAGGGGTATGTCCAAGGGTCTGGGGTGATGGTGGAGGAAAGTCCATGGTAGAGTCCAGTCTCTTGGTATCACAGGTGCATTGTCCAAGGGGGCAGAGGAAGTGGAGCAATGGCAGTTCTAGATGGACAGGGGAACAGAGTGGGACAGAAGGGTGACTATCAGGAGAGTCCTATTTCCTGGCGGGGGTCTTGGCAATGTTCTCTGTCTTTTGCCTTGATCACAGGGACCATTTGCGGGGTGGTTCTCCTGCAGGGGGTGGGGTGCTGGTGGCCTGTTGGTCCTGTGGCGGGGCCTCCTGTCCACTAGCGCCGGTGGAGGTGGAAGACTGTTCCTCGGTTTGGATAGTGTCAGGCACCCTTTGTTGTGCCACTGCCTCCCTCATGGTCTTGCCCATGTCAGCCGGCACCCCTGCAATGGTGACCAGGGTGGTGTAGATTTTTGTGAGGTCATCCCTGATCCCCTGATACTGTCCCTCCTGCAGCCGCTGGGACTCCTGGAACTTGGCCAGTATCTGGCCCATGGTCTCCTGGGAATGGTGGTATGCTCCCAGGATGTTTGAGAGTGCCTCGTGGAGAGTGGGTTCCTTGGGCCTGTCCTCCCCCTGTCGCACAGCAGTCCTCCCAGCTTCCCTGTTGTCCTGTGCCACTGTCCCTGAACCGTGTGCCCACTGCCACTGACCCCAGGTCCCTGATCATCCTGTGTTTGTGGGGTTGAGTGGGGTTCCTGTAGTGATGGACACACTGCTGATTGACGTGTCCTGGGGACAGTAGCATGGGCCCGTTGGGTGGGTGTTGTGGTGGTGTTCCCTGAGGGGGAGGCTCTGTGGTGGGTTGGGACTGTAGCAGGGGAACCGACTGTCCAGAGGTCCCTGATGGGCCAGGATGGGCATCCTGATCCAGGCGTGCAGAGCTGCTGTCGTCACTGTGGGCCTCTTCTGGGGGGGACTAGATGTAGCTGGCACCTCCTCTCCGGTGATGTTGAGTATGGGTCCTGTGGGGATGCAAATGCAGTGTTAGTGTATCTGCGTGTGCCATTGTGTGCATGGGTGTGTTTTCCTGTATGGTTGTGATTTCCCTGTCAGCTTTGGCTTGTGTGCGTGGTAATTGTGAGGGCTGGGTGAGTCTCTCTACTGGGCATGCTGTGGTGATGGGTGTCCATGCAGGTCTGTGATGGGGGTCCATGCATTGGTGTTGCATGCAGGGCTAGGTATTGGGATGGGTTGGTTGTGATGGTGGGGTATATGTGAGTTGGTGGAGTGATGGGGTTGAGGGTAGGGGTAGGAGTTTGTGATGGCATGCAGGTAGGGGGGTGATTGTAATAGAGATTTGACTTACCAGAGTCCTGCTACTCCTGCGAGTTCCTCAGGATGCATGATCGCCAAGACTTGCTCCTCCCATGTTGTTAGTTGTGGGGGAAGAGGTGGGGGTCCACCGCCAGTCCCCTGTACAGCAATCTGGTGTCTGACACCACGGAACGCACCTTCCCCCATAGATCGTTCCACCTCTTCCTGATGTCATCCCTGGTTCTTGGATGCTGTCCCACAGCGTTGACTCTGTCCACGATCCTCTGCCATAGCTCCAGCTTCCTTGCAATGGACATCTGCTGCACCTGTGATCCGAAAAACTGTGGCTCTACCCGGATGATTTCCTCCACCATGACCCTTAGCTCCTCCTCTGAAGACCTGGGGTGTCTTTGGGTGGTGTGAGTGATATGTGTGAGGATGTGTGGGGTGATGTGTTGTTGTATATGCTGTGATGTGCGTGACTGGTGTATGGGTGATGGTGTTCTGTGCCTCTGATTGAGTGGGTGTTCCTTGCTTGTCTCTCTGTGCTTGGTTTCCTTTTTTTTGCTGTAAGGGGTTGTGGGTAATGTGGGTGGGTGTTTTATAGTGTTGTGGGTGTGTGGGTGTGGTGTGTGTATGTGTGTCAGGTGTGTGTAGTTGGAATTGTCCAATGTGGTGGTGTTTTGTAAGTGTGTGTGTATCTTGAGTGTGGCGGTGTGTACAGCCAATGGTTTACCGCGGTTGAAAGACCGCTGCGGTGAATTGTGGGTCGTGATACTGTGTCGTATTCCTGTTGGCGTAACGATGTGGGTTTTGATATTGCCCGTTTATCACTGACCTTTGGTGTGGTGGACTTGTGTGGGTGTCTGTATAGTGGCGGAATTCTATGTGTGGGTCATAATACCCGTGGCATTTACCGCCAGGGTTGTAATGAGGGCCAAAGTGTCCTATGAAGTGATAATGGAAAGTTTTCCATCCTACTTGAGCCTCACAGTGCTGGGTCATTTCTTCAAGACCCTTGGAAGGGGTCTTTTCTCCTATGGGCCTTGCAGCACTACGACCATGACTACGAGGAGCAGGACTCAGGGACCACACTCCCATTGTCCTCACAATGTTAGCCTAAGGCTCAGGAGAGTGTGCCCCTGGGTCCTGCAGCTCTGGATCACAGTGGTAAAGCTTGAGGAAGGGTTTGCAGTGCTAGTCAACTGTTGCGAGGTCCAGTCAAGAGGGCTCTTCTCCCTTGAGGTCCCCTTCCCTTGGCACCACATTGTTAGACAATAGCTGCAATACCCATGGGAAGTGAGGCCCCCTACACTTATACTAAGATCTATGGTGTAGTAATGGGGAAAATACCTTGTTCTAAATAACAGTTAAAGAAGTCCAGTATTTGAGTTCAGAGAAATAGGAATATATGTTTCCTGACTTTAGCTGAGCATAAATAACTTGTATCAGCAGCATCAAGATCAGCCCCATTAACTGATGTGAAAGAGTTTAAAGTAATCACAGTTTAGATGTTATGAGTTGTCATAGAAAGGTTATCAGCTATAGGACTTTTATTCTTCTTGGATGTTGTCAAGTATACGTTTAATCTTATTGAAGAATTGAGCAAGATTATCACATAGATCTTTGGAGAGTTGCATGGTACCTGCTGAAGGGCATTGTAGTTCTGTTGTGACTGTGTCACTACCGTCATGGGCTAGCCTTTTACAAATCATTCTTCATTCTGCTCCAATAGGAGCCTAGCCAGGTTGTCCGATTTCAATGGAAACACAGTAACCTCAGACTTTTCCCATCCTTGTTAGACCTCCTCAGGGAAGGGATGATTGTTTCCTATGGCCTAGTGAGCTATGAAGCCCACATCTTAGCACCCCATTGTACTTAGGGAGTCTCGCAGAGAAGAAGACAAACATGATGGTAGAAAGCTTAAATTCATTTCTGCTTCTGCTGATTATTGTAGTAATCATTTCAGGCTATTGTTCTTTTGCCTAGTATGCTACAGGCAAGGGCCAAACTTCTGCCTTGAACATCCTACAGAAAACAGAGACAAAGACCAACTTGTTATCCTTTCTTCATTTTTTCCACTAGTTAAACGTGAAAATGCTGACCACCCAGTAAAATATCGGGCAAGTCCAACTGTAGATGCTTTGCTTCCCCCTGCTGGGCTTTACAGCCATACTTTAGCACTGAGATACACCAAGCAATGGATCTGTCAGTGAATCAGACTTGCAGCCTCACATAATTACAATTAAATATGTGTTTTTCAGGTATACTGAAAAACTGGGAAAATTATTGTATGCAAGTGAAAGAAGATATATGTCAAAATTCAATTACATTTGTATCACGCTAATTTACAAAATGGAATTTATTCTCGAACCATGTAAGTGTATACTCATAATTAGTATGAGAACATATAAAGACACATCAGGCATTCATAGAGGTCCTGTAATAATGGCTCATGTCACATGTTATTACACTCTTTTAGCTTACATCTCATTGAATTATAGTAGTTTCTGGTATTTTACGATGTTGTGAGTGATGCCAAGCTGTTTTCAATTATCTTGTTTGCTTTCATAACTTTGTGCTCAAAACTCTTTACTCTGTGCACTGGAACTCTTCTAACCAGGTCCCAGTCCTTGTGCTCTGACCCTTAAAACATGTTGAAGTTGGCTAAACTCTTAATTGGCATTTTTAACATATCTGTAAGTCCCTAACATATGATACAAAGGGCCAGATTTAAAGGAAACTTATGCAGCACGATAGCAACGCGATGCACCAGTTTTGAAATGCAGAGCTGTGCCGTATTTACAAGAGTACATCGCAGCCCTGCATTTCCCCCTCCGCTGGCATTACATCAGGCTGCCTGCACCAAGGCAGGCATCCTTGCACCATAGTGCAAGGGAGTCTGCGTTGAGGGGAGTGATTGTTTATCTGCAGGAAACTATCCCTTCCTGCACATAAACAATATACAGAATGCAGCACACTAAGAAGTACCAAAGCATAATTTTTGAGTGATTGTTTATTTGCAGGAAGGGGCAGCCTCCTGCACATAAACAGTCATCCATGGCATTTTGCTTCTTCTATATGTGCTGCAGAATACAGCACACATAGGAAAAGCAAAAACGAAGAGGAATAAAAGCCTTCCTCATTGTTTTGCCATGGGGTAGCGTTAGGTTTTGGCGCTAACACAGATTTACGATTTCTCATAAATCAGGGGCAGCATCAAAAGCAATGGGTGTTTCGATGGAACACCCACTGCAACACCCATTACACGCCCCTCTGATGCAGAAAAAGACATCGGAGGGGCTCATATTTACAAGGAGGCGTAACGCCACAATAAGTGGCTTTACACCTCCTTGTAAATATGGAGCAGTGTAAAGCGCCATCAAAGCGTCTCTGAAAGTGACACTCGGATGGCCCTAGGGCCCTTTAAATCTGGCCCCCAAGTGCCTGTAAGGTAAAAGTCACTAGTGGCCCACAGCAAATATTGTTCCACCACTAAAGAGACAACGCAGAACATGATTGCAGGCCTTCCACCAATGACCTAGCCATGCAAGTTTAAACTGCAAATTCAAGTCAACCCCTTTTGACAAACCTAAATCTTCTTTTTCAGCACTAATACACACCTAGGTATGCATTAATGCCCAATAGGGCAAAGGGCATGGATTTTAATGTAGGACATGTAAATGTTTAACCCCTTGGGTGCCGCTGCTGAGGTGGTCTCATCCAACCGGTGCCGAGGACGAGACCACCTCGTCCGGCTATGGGCCCCTGGGGGGAGCACTAGTGCTCCCCCCGATGGCCGAGCACCCCCCTCCCCTGGGCAGAGATGGAAGGGGAATCGCTTCCCCTTCCACCCCTGCCCCCGTCATCCCCCTGTGGCGTGCTGACCTCATCAGAGGCCTTCCCCCCGGTGCTGGAAGCTCAGCTTCCAGCGCCGATTGAAGGAGAAATGCAAAAGCATTTCTCCTCCGATCACGTGGAGGAGGCAGAGAGGCATGAAAGGAGAGGAAAGGTCTTTCCTCGCCTTTTATGTCTCTCTGAGCATTTCTGCTGAGACACCAGGGATTTTTTTTTTGTTATTTCCAATAAGGGGAGCGGCCCCTTGGGCAATGGCAGCTCCTCGGGGGTCAATTTATTTCTTGGCTATTTCTACCCCCCTGTGGGCAGATTGCCTTAATATTATTAGGCCGATCTGCCCCCAGGTGGGGCAGTAAACCACTAGACACCAGGGATAATATTTTTTTTTGTTTATTTTTATTTTGTTATGTTTGGAGAGAGACCCCTTGGACAAGGGTCGCTCCCGGGGGAGGCAAGTTATTTTTAGTGCATTTCTGGCCCCCCCTGGGGCCAGATCGGCCCTGCGATCTGCCCCCAAGGGGGGGCAGAAACCACTAGACACCAGGGATTCTTAGCTTTTTTTTGTACTTTCACATAAGGAGAGTGGCCCCTTGGGCAATGGCCGCTCCCCGGGAGGTCAAATGATTTTTAGGCCATTTCTGCCCCCCGCGGGGGCAGGTCAGCCTAAAATTATTACGCCGATCTGCCCCCAGGGGGGCAGAGAACCACTAGACACCAGGGATAATTGTTGTTTTGTTTATTATTTTTTTTAATGTTTGGGGAGCAACCCCTTGGGCAAGGGTCGCTCCGGGGGGGGGGGGGGGAATTATTATTAGGCCATTTCTGCCCCCCCGGGGCAGAAACCTCTAGACACCATGGATTGGTGTGTGTGTATGTGTGTGTTTTGCTTTGAGGGGCAGCCCTTGGGCAAAGGTCGCTCCACATGGGGGCACATTACTGTTGGCCATCACTGCCCCCCTGGGGGGCAGATTGGCCTATTTTTGGAAGGCCCATCTGCCCCCAAGGGGGGCAGAAAGCCCACCAGAGACCAGGGAAGATTTTGTTTTCAAAATAAGAGGTTGGGGGTATGGCCATACCCCCACCCCAAATAAATGGGGCCAAAGTTGTTCTGCCCACCATTGGGCAGATTGGGCAAATACCCCCGATCCACACCCCGGGGGTCAGAAAGTCTACTAGATGCCAGAGAATAAAACAAAAAAAATGAAAATAGTGGGGTGGTGGCTACCAACCAGTATGGGCCTGGTTATACCCCCATCCGAACTGAAGGGGCTAACAGTGATCCAGCTCTCCCCCACACATTAAAAACATCTTATCCCATAGCAAGCAAGAGGACCTTTGATTATTTTTATTTTTTATTTTGCATTTGGGCCATGAGAGCTTGGTAACTCTCAAAATCAACACTTGGAATGGTGAGGGCTGCACTTTTTTTTTTACTTTGGGAAGCTGCCATGTAGAAAATCCACAAGACCTAGACACATCTGAAAACTAAACATCTAGTTGATTCCAGGGTGGTGTGCTTCACATGCACCCCACACCATTTCCTTACCCACAATGCCCTGCAAACCTGCAACTTAACTGGAAATCACACATTTTTCCCACATTTTTGTGATGGAACCTTCCGGAATCTGCAGGAATCCACAAAATTCCTACCACCCAGCATTGTCTCATCTATACCGATAACATTTCTGCTGCACTTGTCAGCCTAAAAATGTTTTTTTCAAACTGCCCTTTTGGACCCACTTTGGTTCTCTCTCAATTTCAACGTGTTTTTGGCTCTTCCCTGTCACAAAGACTTGGCCCACCCACGCAAGTGAGGTACCAATTTTATCGGGAGACTTGGGGGAACGCTGGGTGGAAGGAAATTTGTGGCTCCTCTCAGATTCCAGAACTTTCTGTCACCGAAATGTGAGGAAAAAGTGTTTTTTTAGCCACATTTTGAGATATGCAAAGGATTCTGGGTAACAGAGCCTGGTGAGAGCCCGACAAGTCACCCCGTCTTGGATTCCCCTAGGTCTCTAGTTTAAAAAAATGCACAGGTTTGGTAGGTTTCCCTAGGTGGCGACTGAGCTAGAGGCCAAAATCCACAGGTAGGCACTTTGCAAAAAACACCTCTGTTTTCTTTGAGAAAATGCGATGTGTCCACTTTGTGTTTTGGGGCATTTCCTGCTGCGGGCACTAGGTCTACCCACACAAGTGAGGTACCATTTTTATCGGGAGACTTGGGGGAATGCTGAGTTGAAGGAAATTTGTGGCTCCTCTAAGATTCCAGAACTTTCTGTCACCGAAATGTGAGGAAAAATTGTTTTTTTAGCCACATTTTGAGGTTTACAAAGGATTCTGGGTAACAGAACCTGGTGAGAGCCCCACAAGCCACCCCGTCTTGGATTTCCCTAGGTCTCTAGTTTTCAAAAATGCGCTGGTTTGCTAGGTTGTCCCAGGTGCCGGCTGAGCTAGAGGCCAAAATCCCCAGGTGGCCAGTTTGTAAAAAACACCTCTGTTTTCTGTGGAAAAATGTGATGTGTCCATGTTGTGTTTTGTGGCATTTCCTTTCGCGGGTGCTAGGCCTACCCACATAAGTGAGGTACCATTTTTATCAGGAGACCTGGGGGAACGCTGGGTGGAGGGAAATTTGTGGCTCCTCTCAGATTTCAGAACTTTCTGTCACCGAAATGTGAGGAAAAAGTGTTTTTTAGACACATTTTGAAGTTTGCAAAGGATTCTGGGTAACAGAACCTGGTGAGAGCCCCACAAGTCACCCCGTCTTGGATTTCCCTAGGTCTCTAGCTTTCAAAAATGCGCTGGTTTGCTAGGTTGTCTCAGGTGCCGGCTGAGCTAGAGGCCAAAATACACAGGTGGGCAGTTTGTAAAAAACATCTCTGTTTTCTGTGGAAAAATGTGATGTGTCCATGTTGTGTTTTGGGGCATTACCTTTCGCGGGCGCTAGGTCTACCCACGCAAGTGAGGTACCATTTTTATCAGGAGACTTGGGGGAACGCTGGGTGGAGAGAAATTTGTGGCTCCACTCAGATTCCAGAACTTTCTGTCACCGAAATGTGAGCAAAAAGTGTTGTTTTAGCCACATTTTGAGGTTTGCAAAGGATTCTGGGTAAGAGAACCTGGTGAAAGCCCAACAAGTCACCCCGTCTTGGATTCCCCTAGGTCTCTAGTTTTAAAAAATGCACAGGTTTGGTAGGTTTTCCTAGGTGGCGGCTGAGCTAGAGGCCAAAATCCACAGGTAGGCACTTTGCAAAAAACACCTCTGTTTTCTTTGAGAAAATGTGATGGGTCCACTTTGCGTTTTGGAGCATTTCCTGTCGCGGGCACTAGGCCTACCCACACAAGTGAGGTACCATTTTTATCGGGAGACTTGGGGGAACATAGAATACCAAAGCAAGTGTTATTGCCCCTTGTCTTTCTCTACATTTTTTACTTCCAAATATAAGACCGTGTGTAAAAAAGACGTCTATTTGAGAAATGCCCTGTAATTCACATGCTAGTATGGGCACCCCAGAATTCAGAGATGTGCAAATAACCACTGCTCCACATCCCATTTTGGAAATACAAAGGTTTTCTTGATACCTATTTTTGACTCTTTATATTTCAGCAAATGAATTGCTGTATACCCGGTATAGAATGAGAACCCACTGCAAGGTGCATCTCATTTATTGGTTCTGGATACCTAGGGTTCTTCATGAAACTACAAGCCCTATATATCCCCGCAACCAGAAGAGTCCAGCAGACATAACGATATATTGCTTTCAAAAATCTCACATTGCAGGAAAAAGTTACAGAGTAAAACGTAGAGAAAAATGGCTGTTTTTTTCACCGCAATTTCAATATTTTTTATTTCAGTTGTTATTTTCTGTAGGAAACCCTTGTAGCATCTACACAATTTACCCATTGCTGAATTCATAATTTTGTCTACTTAACAGAAATGTTTAGGTTTCTGGGATCCAACATTGGTTTCACACCCATTTCTGTCACTGACTGGAAGGAGGCTGAAAGCACAAAAAATCGTAAAAATGGGGTATGTCCCAGTAAAATGCCAAAATTGTGTTGAAAAAATGGGTTTTCTTAATCAAGTGTGCCTGTTCCTGAAAGCTGGGAAGCCGGTGATTTTAGCACTGCAAACCTTTTGTTTATGCCCATTTCAGGGAAAAAACCACAAGCCTTCTTCTGCATCCCTTTTTTCCAATTTGTTTAAAAAAACCAAAATGTTCACTGTATTTTGGCTAATTTCTTGTTCTCCCTCAGGGGAACCCATGAAGTCTGGGTACCTCTAGAATCCCTAGGGTGTTGGAAAAAAAAGGACGCAAATTTGGCGTGGGTAGCTTATGTGGACAAAACGTTATGAGGGCCTAAGCGCTCGCAGCCAAAAAAAGGCCTGCCACCTGAGGGTGAAAAGGCCTGGCAGCAAAGGGGTTCAAATAAATCATGTCCTTACAATGACAGAGCCCCAAAAGCTACTTTCACTGTAGCAGAGTTAACTGTTCCATATGAAAGAATTTGGTGGTAATAATAAACTTAAATAATGTTATCCCTGCCTAGGAACCAAAAAATAATAATTCATGGACTTTTTAAAATATTTATTACAAAACCAAATCAATGGTAGTTGGATTTGTACTAAATATTTTGAGGGGAGTCCCCTTAAAAAGTCACCACTTGCCTGCCTAAAGCCTTTAGAAGCATATTTGCATGAGCTTCCAAATTCCACCCGGGAGCTAAATAGTTACTTGATGGGATGTGGACTTGCTCACAGAGCTGAGACAAAGGCCTTGACCATCTGGCAGTGCCGAAGAACTTAATTATCTTTAAATAGGCTTTCCCTGTCACATGTAAAATATAGTTAACACCTACCCCCTCTTTTGTCCTTGCAGCCATCCAGGCACCAGTCCTGGTGGAGACGGGCGGCCCCCTAGAACCAGTTTTGAGTAACAAGAGAGGAGGGATTTCTCATTTCCCTGACCACACCTCTAGGGTGGGCACAGGAGTTGTGCACAAGGGAGGAAATGGCCTGACACCTTGGTTTTAAGTGGAGAAGGGCACTATGGGATTGTTTGCAGTAGGGCACACAGGAAAAACTGCAAACGTGGGTACAGTCACCCCTGGGAACATTATCTCTAATGGTTGGGGGACCCAGGAGTCATCCACACCCACAGGTAAGTGCCAGGCATGAATAGGTCACCACAGGCACCCTCTTTAGAACAATAATGGACTTGTGGAAGACAGAAGGGCTGCACCTGGTGTTGAGACTTGTGAAGAAAATCCTAAGGTCTAGCTTGCTGCCACTTGTACCCAGGACAAAAGTGTGAACTCCAAGGGTCATTTGGTTGACCTCTTTAAAGCTACAGGGACACAAACAACACAAGAGACCAGGAATCTCAAATGGATCTGGCTTAGACCATTCCTGTGCCTTTTATTGAAGTCAACCCTGACCCCAAAGTGATTTTCATTAGGACATAGAACTCTCGGCTGGTGTCAGAGTAAAGTCCTCTTGCCTAATTCTAGGAACCTGGGACTTACATTTTTTTTGCTAAATTTCTGCCTGGAAAACCATTGTGTTATGGGGCTCAACCTGCCAGCCGATCCACTGATGGTGCGTCGCCAGAAGCCCTGACTTTGCCACACCTCCATCTGTTCTTTTCCACAGCAGCAAAGCTGTTTCAATGGGCCTGATGGGCATCTGATGACATCAAACCCTCTTTGGCTACATCCTGCATCCTTGACCAGCGAGGAATTCCGACTTCCAAAAAATAGTCCAAGACCAAAGGTGTACATATTCTCTGTGCCCGATTCTAAGCAGCATATGATTGGTGATGACAGCTTCTTGGGTGGGAATCTGGACTCATGCTCAAAGCTTTCCCTATCTTCATCAGTGGTTTAACCAAGGCTTTGTCCTTCATTAACCCTTCAATGAGGAGCTCTTCTTCGGATCCGGATTTAAGCATTGTACCACTGAGAAATGCCCACGGTTAGAGTTTTTCTCTTTTTGGCACTAGTTTTAAAACAAAACTTGAGAAATTTCATCTCCAGTTCCCCTTAATAGATTGGTAACAATTTGTTCACTGAAATATTCCCTAGTTTAATAAATTGGAGTGAGATTTTTATTTTGTTGTGTTTTCAACTTTTTAACTGTTTTGATATTTCTAAATGCTTTACAGATTTCCTTTACCCCTTGGCAGCTAAGCTTTTTCCTCATAAAATATTCTAAGCCCTTCTTTTGGTATTTGGTATACTTCATGCTTACATTTCTATTAACGTTTTTAAGCAAAAGGTATCCACACCAAATCTGTCTCCTTTTTTCCCAGCATTGTGGGATTCTAAGGGTAGGCAGTGTTT
Source organism: Pleurodeles waltl (assembly GCF_031143425.1). Taxonomy (NCBI): domain Eukaryota; kingdom Metazoa; phylum Chordata; class Amphibia; order Caudata; family Salamandridae; genus Pleurodeles; species Pleurodeles waltl. Next base: position 1,135,124,264 of record NC_090440.1, on the reverse strand, counting down.
GGTATTTTCCTGGAGGGGACTGAGAAAATAGCCAATATGTACTAAAAATTAGTGGGTTTTAGGGGAAAAACTGAAAAAGTACCCTGCAAAACAATGTATTTGTTTTTTTTCCTACAAAATGGCATCAACAATGATGTGCTGTGCTAAAATAATCATTGTCCCAACTTTCAAGAACATGCATACCTGAATCAAAAATGAAAATAAACCTTTGCAATGCAATAGGGTCTCACATTTCTCCAAGTTACAGCTATTATCAGTTGTAAACTCCCAACTGGACTTTTCTTGCCACATTAAATGGAAAAAAACAGCACGATCGTGATGCTACAATTCACTTGTACGGACAGTTGAAGACGGCATGCAGGTAGAAAAAAAAACAAATGCAAAAAAAGAGTGCGATTGCGCTGCTACAGTTCACTCGTAGTGAAACCTATTGGCAAAACTGCAATTATGTACGTAACCGGCAAAAGTGCAATTAACTATGTAACAGGGTCGATGTCATGCAACGCGCTGGACTTCTGCCAAGCGAGATCGCGCTGTGAAAAAAAGATAAAAAGTAGGCCACAAACCAGACTGGAAACAGCGAGCCTCGCATGTTTTCAGTACTTGGTCGCTACTCTTGAGGAGGGCTAACCACCAGAAAAGGCATGACATGTGCGTGCCTTCCACTAATGAAAGCAAGCAGATTATGAAAGGCAAGCCCACGAACCAATAAGAGACACTGACGTAACATGGACAGAGCTCCTAGCCCTTTTCTATCTACTAAAGCGTCTTGCAAGCGAAAAGCATGCGCAGGTGCACGCAACGCAGGCTCGACCCTAAAAAGGATGCTGTCTTTATTTTTACAACAAGAGACCAAATTTGAAAGAGTGACTCGTACTGGCATAAACACAATCCAAGACTTTTTTTTTAAGATGCTTCATGAATGCCGGAATGAGGCCTGTTGCTGGACAGTCTACCATATTTCCACTTTCCTTCAAAACAGTCCTCGAGGGGCTGCAATTATTGTCATACAGGAAAAGCCAAACTCATATTCTGAATTCCTTCCAGTCTGCAAGGCACGTTGCCCAATGTGGTTACCACACACCAAAAATGTAGTCGACAAAGGAAAATGAGCTCTTTTAGGATCAATCCAGCAAAAGACCCTGAAGTCCAAAAATATTGTAGCGAGGACCACACCAACTAAACACAGTATCACCCATAAGGTTCTCCTGCAATGTTAGGTCTCGCCAAGCGAGCCCCATTTCCAGCATGGCTAATGTGAAAAGGCCCAGTCCAGAATCGCACGGAATAATACCCAAAAGAAGTGGTTCTTAGCCTATAATCTGAGGACTACTGGGGGTCCACGAAGCCTACTCAAAGGGTCAGCAACTGTTTTACAAAATTAAATAGTATCAAAATTGGTGCATTAAAATAAATAAAGTATATACAAAGAAGTCAAATTACAAATTTGAAAACTTTTTCTCATTTGGTAGTTAAACAAAATATTTTAAAATCTGAGCATTTTTTTAGTGTATACTTGTTTCCATATTTTTGTGTATTGTTTTGAGGTTCAAATTACAGAAGCACAGCTTCTAATAATCACGTGGGGGTAGGGTAAGTAGGGGTACCAATTCCAGTGTGGGGGCAGGGTGTGCGGGGGGCATTGCACAGTAGTCAAAAATAGTAATAATCCCCCCACCCCCAAAAAAAAACGCTGTTCTAGGGTACAAATACTCTAGCCAAAATAGTGTGGGGAATGTGGAAGGTCCAAGGAAAGGAGGACAAGCAGGAATGTGTGCACCACAGCCACATCTCCTTCGCCACACGTGAGCCTTAAATGCATAATTTTGTTTGAGGGGGTTGGGGTGACTGGGGACTCTGCAATTCCTTTCCCCTTTAGTCCTCTATTCTGTAACTGCCCTCTGTCTGAAAAGAAATCTAATTCATTCCACCGCATAGCATCAGGGGAGTGATATGTATCGCAGAGATGCCTGAATAATGTGTGTAAATACTTGCACATATATAGGGATACAATAACTGCAAAATGTCGAGAAAATGAACTGCTGGGCCTAAACAATATTTACTTCTCAGTCGCTTCGAAGTGTCGTATCACCAGCTACTTTTATAAAAGGGATGAGCTACATACTGAAAAGACGTGTAACCATTTGAAAGAAAGAGCAACAAGTTAACACCCTAGTTTCTGTTGACGGCCCTACTAACAGGTGACTAAAATCACGAAGAAAATCAATTAGGAAGTGAGAGTTCTGCTGTTCCCTGGCTGTCGGTGAACATCTGCCCGAGACGAAAAAGACGTGCAGAACTGCCGACGGCCAAGACCGACGATTTAGAACAGCAGTGCCCATAAAACGCCCACAGAACCATGCAAGTTTAGTTTCAGTGTCTAGTGCCCGCCCGCGGCAGAAACTGCTCCGACTTCAAAGAGAAACGAGTAAAAAAAAAAACGTAGCGCGATGACACTCTGTAAAATGCAGCACGATCGCTCTGCTACAGTTCACTCGTAATGAAACCTATCGGCAAAAGTGCAATTGTATAAATAACCGGCAAAAGTGCAATTAACTATGTAACAGGGTTGATATTATGCAAAGCGCTCGACTTCTGCCAAGCGAGATCGCGCTGCGAAAATAGAGAAAATGTAGTCCACAAACCTGACGGGAAGCAGCGCGCCTCGCATGTTTTCTGTACTTGGTCGCTGAGCTCGAGTAGGGCTAACCACTGGAAAAGGCATGACATATGCGTGCCTTCCACTAATCAAAGCAAGCAGATTCTAACCGGCAAGCCCATGAACCAATGAAAGACACTGACGTGTCGTGGACGGGGCTCCGAGCCCTTTTCTAATTCCTAAAGCGTCTCACTAGCGATACACATGCGCAAGCGCATGCGACGCAGGCTCGACCCTAAAAATACCCCAATTTTGGTGTTTTTTAAAGAGGTAGCCCATTTTGTCTAATGCTTGAGCTTTCAACCTACTTCATGTGTGTGGTGAAATTACATGAGAAACACATAGGTGATCCCAGAGATCTTAAGATTTCTAGAAAGTAGATAAAAATATAAATTCTCCAAGGGAACATTTGTGTAGATCCTTCATGGTTTTCCTGAAGCAACTAAGGCGGCCATTCTGACCGCCGGCCGCCCGCCATGCGGTCACCGCCATTTGGCCGCTCCGCGGTCAAAAGACCACGGAGGCCATTCTGGCTTTCCTGCTGGGCCGGCGGGCGCCCGCCAAAGGAGCGCCCGCCGGCCCAGCGGGAAAGGCCCTGCAACATAGAAGCCGGCTCCGAATGGAGCCGGCGGTGTTGCAGGGGTGCGACGGGTGCAGTTGCACCCGTCGCGATTTTCACTGTCTGCTAAGCAGACAGTGAAAATCATGCTGGGCCCTGTTAGGGGGCCCCTGCACTGCCCATGCCAGTGGCATAGGCAGTGCAGGGGCCCCCAGGGGCCCCACGACACCCGTTCCCGCCATCCTGTTCCTGGCGGTAAAACCACCAGAAACAGGGTGGCGGGAAGGGGGTCGGAATCTCCATGGCGGCGCTGCTTGCAGCGCCGCCATGGAGATTCAGCCCAGACAGGGGAAATCCGGCGGGAAACCGCCGGATCCCCTTTTCTGACCGCGGCTTTACCGCCGCGGTCAGAATGGGCAGGGAAGCACCGCCAGCCTGCTGGCGGTGCTTCCGTGGTCATCCACCCTGGCGGTCGATGACCGCCAGGGTTGGAATGACCCCCTAAGTGTTGAATTGAACAAATATGTGAAATCAGTAGGAAAAAAAATTGTGACAATGTTTTCGTCTGTAACTTCATGTCACTAGACCCTTTTAGTTATGGGAATTTATAGGGCTTGAAGGTTCTCCGAGAGCCCGGGTTACCCAGAACCAGCAGCTCAGTTGCTTCTGACAATGATTTTTCTTTGTGTACCGACTACACTGCAGTTCATATGGTAACATACAAAGTGAAAAATGGGTAGGAAGGGAACTTATGTGTTCCTGAAATGTACACCAAACTTTGAGTTTAAGAGCAGTGAGTATTTGTAAAACTCAAAATTTGTGGGTATCCAAATTGGCATGTAATTCAGAGGGCATTTTTCAAAATGTCCTATTTATTACACACTGCCTTACATTTGGAAGGCACTGTTATTATGAATATTCTACTCTTCTGTGTTCCCACACATCTCCAGATAAAAGTGGTACCTTACTTTTGTGGCGGGGCCTAGCACCTGCAATACAGAACACCCTAAAATGTGACTTAGGTCCTCATTATCACCTCGGTGGTGTGTGATAAAGTGGCGGTAATACAGCCAACAGGTTGGCAGTAACTACCGCCAAATGATGACCATGGCAGTGATAACTCCCATTGCAGCCAATATACCACACTAACCACCAGGGCGTAAACAACACTCACCATGGTGGTAGCCGGCAACAGCCAGGCGGAAGACAAAGTACCGCCCACTATATTATGACACAGGAAACCGCCACCTTTTCCGGGACTTTACCAACACCATCAAAAGCCTGACCGAAACACATCACTGAAGAGAAGAGACTCACCATCGGAGACATAGGGAGGAACAACGTCGCATGGAACCCTAACTGCAAGTTTTCCCGATGATCTTCTATGTTATGCTCCACCTGAAACACCAACGCTGACGAATACGACAACGGTGAGTACAGCCGCCTAGCACACAAGAGAGGGAGGGAGGAAGATGAGAGTAACACACACACACGCATGACACACACCAGACACACACACACACCATACACACGTCCAGCTGCACAGCTGCACACGAAAAACTATTTGCACCTGATGCACAGCAGAATAATGCAAGGACAACAGGAATGCACAAAAGTGAATTTATTAATATCAACAGTTAATACATTATTGACTTGTCCGTGAAAAGATATGTACACATGTACACAAAGGACACTGCCCAGTCCAATGTTCAAAGGGCCCACATGGCCATAGGGCACAATCCAAGGCCCAACTCAAATCCTGACCTCATCCGGATAGAACTCTACAGGTGCATCAGTTTGCAAGTGGGCAAGCACCTCAGGGAGTGGGGGGCACCTCAGCTTGAGTCAGGAACAAGCCCACTGGTGCTGGAGGGGGCTCCATGCCCATTGCTCTGTCCTGGGGAGTGCAAGGCCACAGTCTCTCAGGTGGGTGACTTTCCCATTTGTTCTGGAGGGCCCCTCGTACAGTAGCCCGTGGAGGGTGGCCTACATGGCGTCCGCTGGTGGTGATGGCTGCACGTTGGTGGCAGATGTTGGTGCCTCCTGGACAGCCTCTGCAGTTGGTGATGGCTGCAGTGTGGTGGATATGGAGGTGCCTCCTCGCCAGCTTCTGCAGGTGGTGATGGCTGCACTTCCTAAGCTGGTGGAGGAGGCCCTGTGACCGCTGGTGGTGGTGGAAGTGTCACCATGACAGCCTCTGCTGGAGTAGAGGTCTTTGCCCTCTCCATGACATGGGGGGTAGACTCCTTACTCTTCCTGGCATGGGTTGATGGCTTCTTCCCCTTCTTGGCTGGAGGTGCAGGCTCCCCCCTTCTTGCCTGGAGGTACAGGCTACTTCCACTTCTTGCCTCGAGGTGCAGGCTCCTTCCCCTTTTTGCCTCGAGGTACAGGCTCCTTCCCCTTCTTGCCTTGAGGTGTGGTATCCTTCCCACCATGATTAGGTGCTGCCACCACTGTCCCCATGGACTGTTTGCTGAGGTGTTGGGCTGGGTCGTTGGGCCCCTGCTCTTACGGGCAGGATGGGGGAGAGGGGGAGGGAAGAGGTCAAGTTAGGCAAGGAAAAGCTTCTTAGGGACGGTGGGGCGGGAGGAGTGATGGGAGTGGAGGTTGAGGAAGTGGTTGTCAGAGGTGTATGTCTGCTGGATTTGGGTGCAGGTGCATGGGCTGTATGCTGATGTGATGTGGATGGCTGTTGGGTATGTGAGTACTTGCGTTTGTCTCCTTTAGGAGGGGGGACAGACAGGGTGGGAGAGGACACAGGGGACGTGTGCATGGATGTTGTGGAGGTGTCTGCTAGTGAGGTGTGTGTACTGCTTGGTATGGTGATGCTGGTGGTGGATGTTGATGCAGTGTATGCAGGTGTGAGTGTGGCGTGACTGTGAGGGAGATGGAGGAGAAGGAGGAGGAGGAGCGGGAAACATTGGAGGTAATGGATGTTGTTGTGTCTGCAATTGTATGGTGTTTGCATAAGTGCCTGCGGGATGAAGTGTGGTGCTTGTGTTTGCCTGTGCACTCTTGGGTGTTGTCTTGTGTTCATGCTCGTCTGTATGTGTGCCTGGGATGGGTTGGGGTTGAGGAGAATGGGACTGGGAAGTGGTAGTTGGAGGGGGGGCGGTAGAAACAGGGACAATGGCTGCCAACAGAGAGGAGGCCAGAGTCTAAATCGATCTCTGTGGGCCGCCAATCCACTGTGAAGGCCCTCCAGGAATGTATTGCATTGCTGCATCTGGGATGCCAGCCCCTGGATGGCAATCACAATGATTGATTGCCCCACAGAGATGGATCTCAGGAGGTCAATAGCCTCCTCACTCAGGGCAGCAGGGCTGACAGGGGCAGGGCCTGAGGTGCATGGGGCAAAGGAGATGGCCCCCCTCCGGGGTGACCGGGCATGGGCAACTTGCTGAAGGGCTACTGGGAGGGCTGTGCTGGTACGGGGTGGCGGTTGCACCTGAAGTTGGGGTGGTCACAGAGGTGTCCCCCACCACCAGGGAGCTTCCATCGGAGGAGGTATCTGAGTCTGTTTTGTCACCTCCTGTCTCCACCGTGGTGCTCTCCCTCCATCCCACTGGTGTCCTCGGCATCTGTGGACTCTGCCTCCTGGGTCCTGTGGGATGCAGCTCCCTGTGTTGCCGGTGCCTCTGCTCCTCTGCCAGATGATACTAATGCACACAAGGACAGGGTGACAGAACAAAAAGAGAGAGACAAAGGAAACACTGGGTCAATGACTGCACCAACACCACAGTTGGCAATCACAGCACGGTCACACACAGGGAACAGGCTTAACCACTATGCATTGTACTGCCAGTGAAATGGCTAGATGCTAAGGCAAGATGAGGGCCACACACCACCAACCACACCTCTCATGGGACCAACGTTGGCCTGCCTGAAATGGACTGCTAACAAGCTAGGTTACCTGTATTTGATATACACCCATTACCCTAGAGATGACCCACGCTGCAATGTCTGGCCTCGCCTTATAGGCACCCACTAACTCACATCCACCGCCCAGATCGCACCCCACCTGCAAAAATGTGTATTGATACCCACTGTAATCACCCCCTTGTGGCTGCTGTGATCCCCTCAAGTGCCCATCCAGCTCAGGGTTGGCCAACGCCAGTATGTGGGCCATCGGGAGGGTCAGGTTCAGATGGGCACCCTTTCCTTGTGGGGAGGCCATCCCCAGCTGGGCCTTTGCGGTCCTCTGTGCACAGGGTCTCAAGTCCTCCCTCTGTTTCCAACAGTGGGTGATTCGCCTGCCATAGACCCCCAGGGTCTGCACGTCCTTGGCGATGGCACGCCAGAATCCCTTCTTTTGATGGACGCTGACCTGCAGAGGCAATACAGACAAGAGCACAACATTAAACAAACAGTCCAGCCTGTCACACAAATGCCTGTCCCTGATTGTCTTGGGTATGAGGTGTGGCCTTGGGTCCCTGTACAGGTGAGCACACTGCTGATTGATGTGTCCTGGGGACAGAGGTGTGGGTACAATGGATGGGGGCTGTGGTATTCGATACTAAAGGGGGAGGCTCTGTGGTGGACTATGAGTGCACTTGGGTGACCGGCTGTCCAGTGGTCCTTGATAGGCCATGTAGGTCATCCAGATCCTGAAGTCCAGAGTTACTGTCATCACTGGGGGCATCTTCTGTTGGGGGACTGGATAGTCGTGGCACCTCCTCTCCGCTGACATTGGCTGGGGTACCTGTGGGGTAGTAAGTGATGTATTATGCTTCATGTGTGTGACATATTGTACATCCCTGGCTTCCCCTCTATCGTTGGTGTTGCCCTGCCAACTTTTGCTTGCGTATGGTGATGTATTGTGGGATTGTTAGTTTCCCTATGCTGTGCATGCTTTGGTGATGGGTGTCCAGGCAGGGCTGGGATGGCTGTCCCTGCACTGGTACTGCATGCAGGGCTTGGCATTGTGGTTAGTCATATGTGTAGATGCAGTATGTGGAATGGAGTGGAGTGATGGGAGTGAGGGTGAGGGTGTGAGATGGCATGTAGGTATGGGAGGTGATAAGTGTTAAATGTTGACTTACCAGTGTCCAGTCCTCCGGCTACTCCAGTGAGACCCTCAGGATGCAGTAATGCCAAGACTTGTTCCTCCCATACTGTGAGCTATGTGGGAGGAGTTGGGGGTCCACCGCCAGTCCTCTGTATGACGAACTGATGCCTTGCTGCTATGGAGCGTACCTTCCCCCGTAGGTCGTTCCACCTCTTCCTGATGTCGTCTCTTGTTCTTCAGTGTTGTCCCGGGGCGTTCAGCCTGTACACAATTCTCCGCCATGGCTCCATCTTCATTGCAATGGATATGTGCTGTACCTGTGCTCCGAACAGCTGTGGCTCCACTCTGATAATTTCCTCCACCATGATCCTTAACTCCTCATCAGTGAAATGGGGGTGCCTTTGTGGGGACATGGGTGTTGTGTGGTGTGTGTTGGTGAGAGTGTGTTGAGTAATGTGGGGTGTGTGATGTGGGGTGCGTGCAGGATGTATGGGTGTAAGTGGTGTGTATCTAGTTGTCTCTGTGGTCTTGGTGTCAGTCTTGTGGCAATGATTTGTATTCATAAAGGATTGTGGGTAATCTGAGTGTGTGTTTTATAGTGGTGTGGGTGTGAGGGTTTGGTGTGTGTATGAATGTCAGGTGTGTGTTTTTCGTCTTGGCCAATGTAGTGTTGTTTTGTATGTGGGTGTCCATTCTGATCGCGACGGTATGTACCGCCAATGGTTTACCACCGTTAAATATCTGCCGTGGTGATTCGTGGGTCATAATGTGATGGGCATTGTTTTGTTGGCGTAACGGTATGGGTGTTGGGACTGCCACTTTATCACTGACCTTTGGGCTGGCGGATTTGTGTATGTGGCAGTATTCTGTCGGATAGGTGTGTGTGTGTGTCATACTATGGCGAACGGATATTCGCCACCGCGGTGGTATGTTAGTGGCTGACACTGTGGTGGTAAGCGGCTTTTACAGCCAATGTCATAATGAGGGCCTTTTAATTTCACCCAGCCGAATCCCTGCCTTTTTTTCAATGTGGGTTGGTGCAAATATTGGGCTCTAGCTCAGCTCCCACGCAGGAAAACCTAAACTCTGACATTTCTGAAAACTAGACACCCATGGGAGACCAGACTTGGATGACTAGCATGGCTCTCACCGCATTTTCTTACCCAGAAGTCATTGTAAACCTCAAACTTTGGCTAAAAACACAAGGTTTCCTGACATTTCTGTTGGGAAAACTTCAGAAATCTGTCTTTAGCAACAATTTTCCTCCTGCCGATTGTTTCCTAAGTATCCTGATAAAAATGGTACTTCACTGGTGTGGGTAAGCAAGTGCGCTCAACAGGAAACGACCCAAAACAGAACATGGACACATCTGTTTTCCCACTGAAATCAGAAAGTTTTTTTTAAATGTGAATAGCTGCATATTTTGGGCCCTAACTCAACCGTTTTTTTCACTGGAAACATAGCATACCTGCACATTTTTAAAACTAGACACCGAAGATTGTCCAGGATAGGTTGATGTGTGTGACTCTTGAAGGGTATTTTTTTAACCCTGAAGCCCTTGCAAACCTGAAACCTTGGTTAATAACACACATTTTCCCACATTTCGGTGAGGAAATCTTCTGGAATCTGTAGGGAGCCAGAAATGTCCCTCCCACCCAGCATTGTCCTAGGTTTCCTGATAAAAATGGTATCTCACATGTGTGGGTAGGCCTAGTGCCTGCGAAAGGAAAGGGCCCAAAGCAACATGGACAAATCACATGTTTCCACACAACATTGACCCCTTCTTTTGCAATGTGGGCCCTAGCTCGACCAGCACCTTTGGAATCCTAGCAAACCCAGACATTTATAAAAAGTGGATATTTAGAGGAATTCATGTTGGTATACATCATTTGGATCCCACAGGTTTTCTTCCCCCAAATGCCTTGCAAATCTTAAACCTTGGCTAAAATCACATATGTTCCTTTAAAGTCTGTGTAGAAAAGTTCTGGAATCTGTGGGGAGCCACAAATTTCCTACAACCCAGCCTTTCCTCCATCTCCAGATGAAATGGTACCTCACTTGGGTGGGTAGGTTTAGTGACCATGACAAACACAACATGGACCTATCAAATTTTTCCACTCAAGTCTGACCCTTTATTTTGCAATGAGTGTAGCCGTGGATTTTAGATCCCAGCTCAGTCGGAACCCAGGGCTACATACCAAATATGGACAGTTTATGGCAGTCCAGGTCAGGGCAACCTGCATGGCTCTCACCAGGTTTTTTTACCCACAACATCTAGAGAAACCTAGCAAACCCAAACATTTCTTAAAACTATATATCAGGTGAAATCAAGAGTTGTATGCCAAGAGTGGATCCCACTAGGATGTCTTCCCCACAATGACATGAAACCTCAAACATTGGCTAAGAAAAGGTCTGGACTCTACAGGAAGCCACACATTTTCTGCCACCCAGCATTACCCCAAGTCTCCCGACAAAAATGATACCTCACTTGTGTGAGTAGGTCTCAACATGAAGGCATCACATTTTTTCAATGAAAACTGACCTTTTTTTCACAATGTGTGTAGCTATGGATTATGGACCCTAGCCCAGCTTGCACCCAGGGAAACCTACTAAACCTGCACACTTTTGAAAACAAGACATCTGTTGAGAGCCCAGGGTGGGGTGACATGGGGGTGACATGCATGGCTTCTACCAACGTTCCTTACCCAGAAAGACTTTGGCTAAAAACTCACAGTTTCCTCAAATGTATGTGAAGAAAGCTTCTGGAATCTGTGGGGAGCCATAAATGTCCTACAACCCAGCCTTTCCTCCATCTCCAGATGAAATGGTACCTCACTTGGGTGGCTAGGTTTAGTGACCATGACAAACACAACATGGACCTATCAAATTTTTCCACTCAAGTCTGACCCTTTATTTTGCAATGTGTGTAGCCGTGGATTTTAGATCCCAGCCCAGTCGGAACCCAGGGCTACATACCAAATATGGACAGTTTATGGCAGTCCAGGTCAGGGCACCCTGCATGGCTCTCACCAGGTTTTTTTACCCACAGCATCTAGAGAAACCTAGCAAACCCAAACATTTCTTAAAACTATATATCAGGTGAAATCAAGAGTTGTATGCCAAGAGTGGATCCCACTAGGATGTCTTCCCCACAATGACATGAAACCTCAAACATTGGCTAAGAAAAGGTCTGGACTCTACAGGAAGCCACACATTTTCTGCCACCCAGCACTACCCCAAGTCTCCCGGCAAAAATGATACCTCACTTGTGTGAGTAGGTCTCAACATAAAGGCATCACATTTTTTCAATGAAAACTGACCTTTTTTTTCACAATGTGTGTAGCTATGGATTATGGACCCTAGCCCAGCTTGCACCCAGGGAAACCTACTAAATCTGCACACTTTTGAAAACAAGACATCTGTTGAGAGCCCAGGGTGGGGTGACATGGGGGTGACATGCATGGCTTCTACCAACGTTCCTTACCCAGAAAGACTTTGGCTAAAAACTCACAGTTTCCTCAAATGTATGTGAAGAAAGCTTCTGGAATCTGTGGGGAGCCATAAATGTCCTACAACCCAGCCTTTCCTCCATCTCCAGATGAAATGGTACCTCACTTGGGTGGCTAGGTTTAGTGACCATGACAAACACAACATGGACCTATCAAATTTTTCCACTCAAGTCTGACCCTTTATTTTGCAATGTGTGTAGCCGTGGATTTTAGATCCCAGCCCAGTCGGAACCCAGGGCTACATACCAAATATGGACAGTTTATGGCAGTCCAGGTCAGGGCAACCTGCATGGCTCTCACCAGGTTTTTTTACCCACAGCATCTAGAGAAACCTAGCAAACCCAAACATTTCTTAAAACTATATATCAGGTGAAATCAAGAGTTGTATGCCAAGAGTGGATCCCACTAGGATGTCTTCCCCACAATGACATGAAACCTCAAACATTGGCTAAGAAAAGGTCTGGACTCTACAGGAAGCCACACATTTTCTGCCACCCAGCACTACCCCAAGTCTCCCGGCAAAAATGATACCTCACTTGTGTGAGTAGGTCTCAACATAAAGGCATCAAATTTTTTCAATTAAAACTGACCTTTTTTTTCACAATGTGTGTAGCTATGGATTATGGACCCTAGCCCAGCTTGCACCCAGGGAAACCTACTAAACCTGCACACTTTTGAAAACAAGACATCTGTTGAGAGTCCAGGGTGGGGTGACATGGGGGTGACATGCATGGCTTCTACCAACGTTCCTTACCCAGAAAGACTTTGGCTAAAAACTCACAGTTTCCTCAAATGTATGTGAAGAAAGCTTCTGGAATCTGTGGGGAGCCATAAATGTCCTACTACCCTATATTTTCTCAGGTCTCCCAATAAATATAATACTTCAGATGTGTGAGTAGGTCTAGTGCGTGCAACAGTAATTAGCCAAAAACACTACATGGACACATCCCTTTTTCCCACTTAAAATTGACCCTTTTTTTCAATTTGGGTAGCTGTTGATTTTGGGCTGTAGGTCAGCCGGGAAACCTACAAAACCTACAGATGTTTGAAAACTAGACACCCGTGAGAGTCCAAAGTGGGGTTACTGGAATGGCTCTCACCAGGTATTCTTACAGAGAAACCTTTGTAAACATCAAACTTTAACAAAAAAACATACAAGTTCCTCAAAAATCTGTGAGATACACTACTGGAATCTGCAAGGAGCCACACATTTCCTACAACACAGAGTTCCCCCAGGTCTCCTGATAAAGATGACACCTCGCATGTGTGGCTTGGGCTAAAAGGCTGCGACAAGCAAGGGCCCAAATAACAACATGGATGCATCACATTTCTCCACTGAAAATTGATCCTGTTTAGGTCTGGCATTATAAAAATACCTTTTCTTTTAAAAAACATTCTTAAAAACGACATATGTTGATACATACTTATAGGGGCATTCGTTCAACCCTCTTCATCCATTGGTTTGTTTGACTGCCATTCACATTTTGCAACCTCCCTCCACAGCATGTAGCATCGAGCCAGCCCTCTTCAGCCATTTGATCTATTCATTTTGAATGGTGGCACCTTTCCTGTGCGTAATGTGCACATGTACTAAAAAGAGGTTCCCTTTAGTACTAGGCATTCATGGGTAATTATGGCATTTTTAATTAAAAGAAAAAAAGAAACAATGTTTTCTCTTTTATGACATTTTTTTTTAATGTATTTATTTGTATTTATTTTGCAAGCGCCCTGCAGCTCACTAGACTGTGCTACTTACAGGCCCTAATGTCTCATTGCAAAGCTCGCAATACAAAGAGTGACAGTATTCTTGAAAATGCAAGTCTATGGGACTCGCAATTTCTTTCAAAGTAGTTTCTCTGGTGCCTGGTGTTTACATTTGAGATTTGCAGTGCAATCATTTGCTGCAAGGGTTAACTTACAATATTTCTTTGCTCTAAAACTGTACCATAATGCTTGTCACTCTTTGTAAAATTTGATCAATGCCATCATTTTTAAATCTATAGTCCTCTACAAGTTCCAATAGTTTGAATAAAATAGAAGGAAGCCAAATATATATTAGAAACTATTGTTTTGTGTTACTGTTTTAAACCTCTATTAGGTATCAAAGTCAGGGAATGAAGACAAATTGCAATATTATAGGTCTCACTTTCTAAGGGCCTCTCAGGTGAGGCATATCCTTTTTCTATGTGTGCTGAAGAGTAAGGCACTGCACTGCATTGCCTTACTCTATCTCTACAAAGCCATGCAAACTGGCTTTGTGTGGCCTTGTAAATATGGGTCAGCAGCCTGCCCGTGTGTTACAAAAAGTCATGCACCGACAGCGCAGGCCCCTCGTAAATATGGACCTAAGTGTGGTTACATTTCCTATACTCCATTATAGGCAATGGTTTGACACTTTGCATTAGAATAATTTTCTATATCTTATTTGTGCAGCAATGTTCTGATGAGATGTATGTTCACTTAGAGAGCAGAGAATGTTTAGTTTGAAAAAATCGTCATAGTTTGAACTGCCTCAGCATAACTCCAAGACATCTGACTAAAGGGCATACTTATAATATTTTGGCAGGACAGTGCCACAAGGCTTCTTGCTGAGTTGCCTGTTGTTAAAAGAAAAGGGAAGGAATGCACCATATCTATAAGATACAGTGCATTCTTGTACTCTTCCACTGTGCTGTTGCACAATTGATGCTAGGGTGTCTACATTGTACTAATTATTGTTTTTTAGGTTTCCCTTCCTTTTTTAGGTGGCCCTTCCTTATGAAGGAAGGGACACCTTCCTGTACAAAAACATTCAGTGAAGACATTCTCTCCTTCTATGTGTGCTGCAGAATGCAGCATGCACAGAAAGAGGAAAAACAAGGAGAAATAAATGTATTTCTCCTTTTTACCCCTTCTTTGGGGAGGTGCAGGCTTTTGATGCACTCCCAAGTTTACAGATTCCTTATCAATCTGGTAAGGTGACAAAATCCACGGGTGTTGTGTGGGAAAACCCACTGTATTGCTCATTGGACACGTTTTTGATGCAGAGTAAGGCAATGCAGTGACTTGCACTGCATTGCTTTACTCCATATCTGCAAGAAAAGCTATGCAAAGTGGCTTATCCTGGCCTTGTAGATATAGGCTTGCAGCCTGTGCTACTGGTGCAACCAAAAAGTGATGCACTGGTGACACAAGCTGCCTGGAAATATGCCCCAGAAGGTTTAAGAAAGCTTTCCCATTCTTAGGAGCTTATTTACTAGTTTTTGACGCAGGGAGGCTCAGCAAGTCACTTTGCTGTACTGCCCTGTGTCATAGAAAAGGGCAGGAATGTGCCATATCTGTGAGATTCGGGGCATTCCTGTCATCTTCCACAATTCGGTGCACAATTTGCTGCCTTGCGCCAATGCAGGCAACATTGCACCATAGTTCAAGAGTGTCTGCTTTGTAGAATGGATGGTTTTTGTGTAGAAAGAGGTACCTTCCTGCACAAAAACTGTCAATGGAGGTGTTATTCTTTCTGCAGCTTCTCATTGTAGAATTCAGCCTCCACTCACTTCTTCATTCCTCCTTGCTCCTTTTATCATTTATAGATCATCACTTCTACTGATTTTTCCTCTCATTCCCTTTTTCACCTTTTCTGCTCTCTTCTACTGAATTCACCCTCACTGTTGCCACCCTTCTTTTAATTATTTATTTGTTGGAAACAACAAGGCTGCAGTACGTCGCACGGAAGCACTAATGTCGATGCCCTGGGAAGTGCCAGTCGACGGCAGAGCAGGAATGTTCTGTGCTCTGACATTCTCCCAACCCTTCCGATACTGCAGGAGCTTGGGCCATTTTAACGATAAATGATCACTGACTAAGTAAATTAAAACAGCAAAGTCATGTTACAAATTGATGTAAGTGCTCTTCAAGTACATTATCCGGGCCCTTGTAGAATCCTAAAACAAACAGATGGCCTATATTTTTAGCAACCTGATGTGAAGGGGAGATATTATTAATTACGACAATGTGCTTCTGCAGCGCTAATAACTATCGACTTCCAGGCACTGTGGTAGCAGGCCGCGCTATTACCAGTCTGAATGGTAGTTACTTGTCCGTGTCTGAAATATGATTGGTGATGTTAGCCCATCGAATTTTAAACCCTTAATACCCAATTGTGTTTATCCCACTTAGTAGTGGTCCTCATATTACCTGCATCAGGAAGGATGAAAAGCTGAGTCAGCTCATCAATAATTCGAACCTATAACCAGCCACAGGCTTTTTCTTGTGCAAAACAGACCTGTAAATGAACAACTGCATCAATTTTGCCATAGCTCATCCAGGACTCGCTTGGTTTTTCAAACGTCTTTTTTCTCTGAGTTTATGCCAGTTTCTCCGTAAGCTGCAAGAACTCTATCCTTCTGGTGTCCAGGCTAGGGAAAGAGAAAATCTAGGGATGGTCCAGAGGTAGGAAACCCATCAGGCAGGGGACTCCAGTCAGGCAACACTCTGTAGCAGAGACCAGTGAGAGATAAATGAAGCTGTCAGGCGTCATGAACATTATATCATAACAACATCATCGTACTTGCATGGCCCATACAACACCTGGTTGTAGGCTACGCTATACAGAGGAGCTATGTCTTTTAGGGCCAGATGTACAAAGCCGTTTGCATGTCGCAAACTGCGAAAAACGCAGTTTGCGGCCCGCAAACGGCCGAACGCGATGCGCATTCCCAAATTGCGAGTCGGTACCGACTCGCAATTTGGGAATGCGACTCGCAAATAGGAAGGGGTGTTCCCTTCCTATTTGCGACCGCATTGCAATTCAGAGTTGCTTTGTGACCACGAATGCGGTCACAAACCAACTCGCAGTTACCACCAGTGTCACACTGGTGGTAACTCATTTGCAAAAGGGAAGGGGTCCCCATGGGACCCCATCCCCTTTGTGAACGCCGAAATACATTTTTTTTCAGAGCAGGCAGTGGTCCTATGGTCCTATGGACCACTGCCTACTCTGAAAAAAACGAAACCCAATGGTTTCGATTTAGTTTTCATTTTGCAGCTTGTTTTCCTTTAAGGAAAACGGGATGCAAAATGAAAAAAAAACTGCTTTATTGAAAAAGCAGTCACAGACATGGAGGTCTGCTGAATACAGCAGGCCACCATCCCTGTGACTGCAGGGACTCGCTGTGGGGTCGCAAACTGCGACCCACCTCATGAATATTGATAAGTGGGTCTTTGCGACCCCATAGCGAGTCGCAGAAGGTGTCTGAGATTCCAAGCACACTCTGGGAGAGCGAGCCATGGAGACAATGTAACAGCTGACCCTCAGATGGTGAATACACCCAGTGCCCTCATGCAGACAAATATTGCAAGAAAATCTAAATTAAGAGATTCTAGTTCATTGTGCAGCCAGGTTTGATAGAGTGACCTTTTAAGAGCGGCTTGGGTTTTAGAGCATGGAGCGCTCAATTCTCTTCTCCCCTCATTTGTGCCAAATGAACTGTTGGCTCGTCACCCAGCTTGCCCTCTTCCAAACGAAAGTTCAGATCCATACCAGCTTTCAGTGGGGGAGGGGCCTGTACTTTTGCTCTCTGTTCACAGAGCTCTGTCGACCCCGCCGTGGGCCAAAGAACTAAACACCTAAAAGCAAGCAAATACACCAGCATTACAAAATTCCACACCCACCACCCTGACATCTCAATGCTGTCTGGTGCCTCAAGGATGAGAAAACCCTTTCCCAGCCAGGCACATGCCCAGCTGGATCACCTTGAGTTTCAGATTCCAGCCCGAAACTGAGCATCTCTGAGGCCTGTGTTAAGGCAGCTCAGTGGATTTTTTATTTTATGCTAATGGGGAAGCGCTCACTCTGCCCCTTATTACCATCCTCCCTTGCCCTGCAGGTCAGGAGGAAGCCAGTGTCCAGGAAGAGGGCCATCGGACCTAGGACAACATGCAGTTATAATCACCAGCAGGTTGTCGCTCACGGAGTTGGAAACCAGCTCCACCTACCCAAGTCCGGACGCATCCAACAACTGCCCCAAGACGAAGAAGAAGCCCTTACTGCCGGATCGGAGAAGTGTCATGGATGTCTGTTGCTGCAGCTCCAGATTCCAGACTCCTGCGTACTCCCGGGATGGGAAGGTGTGCCTGGAGTCTACGGATCGCCAACCCAGGGAGTGCAGGTGAGACTAATACTGGGCAGTCATGCTCTGGAGGAATAAAAAAAATGGGTGTAGTGGCGGCTCACTCAGCCATCCCACTTTGCTCACACACCAGAATAAGTGCATCAGTCTTCCCAAACTGCATCACTGCACGGGATTTCCAACTACACTGGTTCGATTCATGCCTGCTGCTGGCACTAGGCACAGGGCACAGGCACACAAGTGGGTAGTGTATTAATTTGGACAGGATGGGAAAGGCTGGGTGGTAGTAATTTTGTGGATCTCTGTGGTTTCTTGAAGTTATATAACAAAAATGGAAAGAAAATGTGTGATTTTATCCAACGTTTGAGGTGTGCAGGGCATTGTGGATAAGAAAACTTAGGCCCTAATTTAAGAAAAATGACGCACAACTGCGCTAGCGCAGTACTGTGTCAAAAGAATTACCACAGACTAACGCCATTCCATAGCACCATCCATGCACCATATTTAAAAACACGACACACGTGACGCTAAGGAAAGGTTAGCGCAAAAATAATTACCCTAACCATTGCAACATGCAAGAGAGAAAAAAGACAGTAATGCTGTTCAAAAGTGGCATTAGAACGTTTTGCAATGCGTTTTTTAATGCTAAACGTGTTAGCACCATATTTAACAGCATTAGTGTAAAAAAAAAAACGCATGCGCAAGAAAAAATAATTTGGAGACAAGATGGCGAATGCTAGCAAGGAGACACCCCAGAGCGATCCAGGAGAAGGAGAACAGGAAGCTGAAATGTCGTTTAGTGAGGAGGAAAATGACATCTTGGTCAGAGAGGTGACAGAGCACCACCAACAGCTCTTCGTCACCTCCAAATTGCCAATAGGTAGTAGAGAGGCTATATGGCAGGCAATGGTAGATAAAGTCAACAGCATGGCATAGTTGAAGAGGACTGTCACTGATTGTAAGAAGCTCTGGAATGATTGCAAGCACAGAACTAAGGAGAAACTGGCTAGGAACTGGAAGGCAGCACTGCAGACTGGAGATTGAAGTCCAGCATTCCAGGAGCACCTGGATGAGCTGGAGGAGATGGTGGCAGCAGTTATCCCGGAAGAGGTGGTTACTGGAATCACAGGACAATGCTGAGTACCAAGAATTACCACAAATGCATGGCAAATTGCAGGGGGGGACTATCTGGCATTTAGATATGGCAGAAGGCGGAGGCATATAGGACACAGTGAATGCATGCAAAAGGGTTGCATATGGACACCTAGGGCCAGAATCAAAAGGCCCCATCACCACCGGAGCCTCACTTTCAGTGATTCTCTGGTGGCACTATGCACTCGACCATATACACAACATGGTCTAAAGCCACTTAATGTGGCTTAACACCACCTTGTAAATATGCCCGCTACACACGCAGCACTCTGCCTGGAAGGGGGATGAAATCAGTGTGGCTGTGGCTGTGCCACAACAACACCCATTGCATATTGTTGTTGCCCCAGATTGAAGACTAAATGTTAACCTGAGGCTGTGACTAAATTCAACACCATCCCAGGGGTGGTGTTAGGATGGGGCAACAAGGCTTCCCTTCCTCCTTGTGTCATTGCCGTTCTGATGTGTGCTGCATCCTGCAGCACAAATAGAATCGCCAAATCGCCATAATAGATTGTTCATGTGCAGGAAGGGACACCTTCCTGTAAATAAACAATCTATCCCCTCAACGCAAGCACCCTTGCCCTAGGATGCAAGGATGCCTGCATTGGTGCAGGGAGCTCAAATCTGCGCAGGCACAGGGGGAAATGCAGGGGTGCGCCGTATTCCTGTAAATACCACACATCCCTGCTTTTCAAAAGTGGAGCAACGCAGTGAAGCTATTTTTTCCGCTGCACCGAGCTGCGCCACTTTAGAAAAAATCAGGGACTCAGTGTGCCACATGTCCTATGCTAAATGCACAGGGAAGCCCAACAACAACTTTCACACACCTGCATGCACCATTTGGGAATGGGCACAAAAGTGAACATATAGAACTTATAGGGCATGTCTGTGATCATCATTTGTACTGCTGTACAAGTAGCTTCAGTTTCACCATGTAACAAGGTTGCCTGTGTTGTAGGAATGGTTGATGTTGTGCATAAAGGAACACCTTCACGCGTAAGAACAGGCACAAGTGGCATCAATGTTGCACTACGGGCACAATGTTACTAGCCCGTAAATTGCCAATATGGATCCAAGCTCCTCAGTCCCCTTGTGCCACATTAACAAACTCACAAAATGCATGCACTTATCTACATTCTACATCCTCACACCAGAATAAGCCTGTGGCAGATATGCTGTATGCAAGGAAATGCCCCTACTGTTGGGAGGGAGAAACTAATAGGGCTGACCATCCATAAAGCTTGCACAGTGTCATCCATTTAGCACATGCGTGGGGCCTGCTAAAGCCAGATGACAAAGATACACAAGCATTGTAAACAATGGATCTCCCTGTGCTTTGCTGCACTAATGCCATCATTCATGGTGCTAATGCAGTTAAGCACCAAAACAGTCACAATACTCATTACACTACTGTGGGAATCTCCACCATGGTGAATAGGAATGTAAATGATGTGCTACCATGATGTAAGTGGGTGGGGCAAAGGGCCAATAAGGAATATGGTGGTGTGGGATCAATGCCCAAAATACCTTCAAAGGTTGACGCGTGTGACCCATGTGTGACGCACAATGCAGCAAATATTAAACCACTAAAACCTGTGGTCTGTAACATGTTACAGAGCCACCAGTAGCAGGTAGATGATGAACCATGTCAACAGCCAATAACTCAAAGATTGACATTTTAATATCCCATTGAAGGGGATGATGCCTTACCTCCTGCTGACCTTCCTGTCCTGGATTTTATAGATGACATGGATGACAGCTGCCGACCATCAATGAAGAGACTCTCCAGGATGTCCTAGGTTCCCTCCTGACACCTCCTCCAGTCACAGAGAAGACACACAGCATTGCACGGGCTCCACATGAACCACCCAACTACCAACACACAGCACCAACCAGTCCTGCCACAGCCCTAGACTCTAAGGACCCAGAAATCACCTTTCAGAGGACAGTGGTAGGAGTCCGGCGGGAGCTGGCCAAGCAGATGCGGGTGAGGATGGAAACCATGGGAGGAAGCCTAGAGGGAGTGCAGAGGTGCATCAGTCCAAATAAGGACAACTTAGCTGCTATCAGAGGCAGCCACTCCCTGCTATATGGACTGGCATCAACATGATAGATCACTGGCTGGAGGCTATAGAAAATGCCCTGTAGTCCATACAGTGGGAAGTAGCCTCCCTTAGGGGAAACATGGCTGCCTCCCACTGTAATGTAGCTGCAGTGTTGAGAAATCAGCAGTTCCTCCTTGCTGCAATGATGCCTTATGAGTTCCCACAAATGGCAACTGCCGGGACCTTTGATTCCACACCTCTATCCCTTGATGTGTGTGTGGCCCCCTCAACTTCAAAAACAGCACCAACCATGACACTTAAGGCACCACACACATCAGAGGATGAAGATTTGGAAGGAACAAAATTCACACGTAAAACCACCCGGTAGCATCAGTCTGTGCCACATGGACAGTATCTCCTTAGTTCTGTGCTTAACCCCTTTGCTGCCAGGCCTTTTCCCCTCAGGTGCCAAGCCTTTTTTTGGCTGTTTGGGGCAGTTCACGGTTAGGCCCTCTTAACTTTTTGTCCACATAAGCTACCCACGCCAAATTTGCGACCTTTTTTTCCAACATCCTAGGGATTATAGAGGTAGGCAGACTTTGTGGGTTACCCAGAAGGAGCCAAGAAATTACCCAAAATACACCGGAAATTTCATTATTTTTTTCAAAAAAATGGGAACAAAGGACTGCAGAAGAAGGCTTATGTTTTTTTTTCTCCAGAAAATGGCATCAGCAAAGGGTTTATGGTGCTAAAATCACCATCTTCCCAGCTTTCAGGAACAGGCAGACCTGAATCAGAAAACCCGATTTTTCAACACAATTTTGGCATTGTACTGGGACATACCCCATTTTTACAAATGTTTTGTGCTTTTAGCCTCCTTCCAGTTAGTGATAGAAATTGGTTTGAAACCAATGCTGGATCCCAGAAATCTAAACATTTCTGAAAAGTAGACAAAATTCTGAAATCAGAAAGGGGTAATTTGTGCAGATCCTACAAGGGTTTCCTACAGAAAATAACAGCTGAAATAAATAAGTATTGAAATTGAGGTGAACAAAACAGCCATTTTTCTCCACGCTTTACTCTGTAACTTTTTCCTGCGATGTCAGATTTTTTAAAGCAACATACTGTTATGTCTGCTGGACTCTCCTCTTCGCGGGAATATGTAGGGCTTCTAGGTTCATCAAGAGCCCTAGGTACCCAGAGCCAATAACTGAGCTACACCCTGCAACGGGTTTTCATTCCATACTGGGTATACAGCAATTAATTTGCTGAAATATAAAAATATGTATCAAGAAAACCTTTGTATTTCCAAGATGGGCATAAGATAAGGTTATGAGAAACAGTGGTTATTTGCACATCTCTGAATTCTGGGGTGCACATACTAGCATGTGAATTACAGGGCATTTCCCAAAAAGACGTCTTTTTTACACACTTTCTTACATTTGGAAGGAAAAATTGTAAAGAAAGGCAAGGGGCAATAACACTTGTTTTCCTATTCTGTGTTTCCCCAAGTCTTCCAATAAAAATGGTACCTCACTTGCATGGGTAGGCCTAATGCTCGCGTCAGGAAACACAACATGGACACATCACATTTTTATGTTGAAATCTGACGTGTTTTTTGCAAAGTGCCTAGCTGTAGATTTTCGACTCTAGCTCAGCCAGCACCTAGGGAAACCTACCAAACCTCTGCATTGTTTAAAACTAGACACCTACGGGAATCCAAGATGGGGTGACTTGTGGGGCTCTCACCAGGTTCTGTTACCCAGAATCCTTTTCACACCTCAAAATTTGGACCCCAAAAAATTTTTTCCTCACATTTCAGTGACAGAAAGTTCTTGAATCTGAGAGGAGCCACACATTTCCTTCCACCCAGTGTTCCCCCAAGTCTCCTGATAAAAATGGTTCCTCACTTGTGTGGGTAGGCTTAGCACCCCGTGACAGCAAATACCACAAAACACAACGTGAACACATCACATTTTCCCAAAGAAAACAGAGCTGTTTTTTGCAAAGTGCTTCGCTGTGGATTTTGGCCTCTAACTCATCCGGCATCTTGGGAAACCTACCAAACCTGTGCATTTTTGAAAACTAGACACCTAGGGGAATCCAAGATGGGGTGACTTGTGGGCCATTCACCAGGTTCTGTTACCCACAAACCTTTGCAAACCTCAAAATGTGGCTAAAGCAACACTTTTTGCTCACATTTCGGTGACAGAAAGTTCTGTAATCTGAGAGGAGCCTCAAATGTCCTTCCACCCAGCATTTCCTCAAGTCACCCGATAAAAATGGTACCTCACATGTGTGGGTAGGCTTAGTGCCCGCAAAATGAAATGCCCCAAAACACTATCTGGACACATCAAAATGATCAAATACTGTTTTTGGGGAGGGTGCACCTGCATTTTTGGTCCTGGGCTCAACAGCCATCTAGGGAAACCTACCAAACCCAGACATTGTGTGGATCCCCCAATGTTTTCTTACCCAAAATCCTCAGCAAACCTCAAATTTAGCTAAAAAAATAAAATACTTTTTTTCCCACATTTCTGTGTAGGATCACCGCACCGGGACAAATTTCCAACATTCCTCTCAGTCTCTCAGTAAAAATGATACCTCACTTGTGTAGGTGGGTGACGTGCCTGTGACAGGGAAGAGCCAAAAATTATGTACAAATTGAGGGCGAACCAAGGCGGGTCCAAAAGGGCAGTTTGAAAAAAAACGTTTTTAGGCTGAAAAGTGCAGCAGAACTTTTATCTGTATAGATGAGACAATGCTGGGTGGTAGGAATTTGGTGGATTCCTGCAGATTCCAGAAGGTTCCATCACAAAAATGTAGGAACAATGTCTGATTTCCAGCAAAGTTGGAGATTTGCAGGGCATTGTGGGTAAGAAAATGGTGCTGGGTGCATGTGAAGCACACTACCCTGGAATCAACCAGATGTTTAGTTTTCAGATGTGTCTAGGTCTTGTGGATTTTTCTACATGGCAGCTTCCCAAAGTCCAAAACGTGTAGCCCTCACCATTCCAAGTGGGACGATTTTGAGAGTTAGCCAAGCTCTCGTGGCCCAAATGTAAAAACAAAACCCAAAAGAATCAAATGACCTCTTGCTTGCTGTGGGATAAGATGTTTTGTGTGCGGGGGGAGTGCTGAAAGACTGTTATCCAATTCAGTTGGGGTGGGGGCATAATCAGGCCCATACTGGTCGGTAGCCACCACCCCACCATTTTTTTTTTTATTCCCTGGCATCTAGTAGACTTTCTGCCCCCCGGTGTGGATCAGGGGTAATTGCCCCATCTGCCCACTGGTGGGCAGAACAACATTGGCCCCATTTATTTGGGGTGGGGGTATGGCCATACCCCCACCCTCTTATTTGGAAAAAAAATCTTCCCTGGTCTCTGGTGGGCTTTCTGCCCCCCCTGGGGGGCAGATGGGCCTTCCAGAAATAGGCTGATCTGCCCCCATGGGGGCAGATATGGCCAACGGTAATGTGCCCCCATGGGGAGCTATCCTTGCCTAAGGGGTCGCATCCCATATATAAACAAACAAAAGTAAACATAAACAAAAATATGTCCCTGGTGTCTAGGACTTTCTGCCCCACAGGTGAGCGACCCTTTGACTAAGGGGTCGCTTCCCACATATAAAAAAAATATATATATATCCCTGGTGTCTGGGGAGTTTCTCCCCCCACCACCCCCCCCGGGGGCGGATCAGCCTAATTTTATTAGGGGGCAGAAATGGCCTAAAAATAATTTATCCCCCTGGGGAGTGGCCCTTGCCTAAGTAAGTATCACAAAAGAAGATTCCTTAGTGTATTGTGGGCATTTCTGCTGCCCAATCGCATCACGACCGGGCAGCAGAAATGTTTGCAGAGACATGAAAGGAAAGAGAAGGAAAGGCCATTCCTTTCCTTTCATGCCTCTGCTTGCCCCCTCTTCCCAAGCAGAAGAGAAATGCTGAGCATGCTTCTAGCGCAATGGGAGGTGACCTCTGATGTGGTCAGCACATGATTGAGTGCTGAAATCATCAGACATCACTGGAGGGGTCGATTCCCCTTCCAGCCCTGTGGGGGCATGGGGGGTGGCCCTCGTGGGGAGCGCCATCGCTTCCCCTGAGGGCCTATACCAGGATGTAATGGTTACGTCCGTGGCACCTCTGCGCCGCGCCACCGGACGTAACCACTACGTCCTTGGCGGGGAAGGGGTTAAGATCATGCCGGTTTTGTGATAGCTGGCAATGTGCCCTCTTCACTCAACCACTGTTGACTTATTTGCTATGGACTGTCATTCTTTCAATTCCTACCTATTGTCAATTTGGACAGCTCCTCACTAATGCACACTTTTACTACCCATGTCTCATGACATGTCCCTCACCACTGGAGTCTGAATTGACATTAAATGGCTCAGGATCTCTACTGGGGTCAGTGAACTGGACATTGTACTGCATATGAAAATAAACTTGCACATATAAATACATCATCATAATCACATGTATCATGCACTTTTTCAGTGTTTAATCAAATCAGATGAATGTCTGCATTGTGTGAAGGAATGTCAAAGAGAACAGAACCAAATGACATGTGTGGCCTACTGTCAGACCCAAAGCCACACAAGAGGACTCAAACATGGTAAAGGTGACCGGTAGTGATGTGGACTACAAATACCTTACTGAGCCTCACAAGCTTGTATTGAACATCTATCCATGCAAGTTGATATATGTCATGAATGGTTCAGATTTCAAGTGTCAGGAAACTTCCCTGACGAATGTACCAATACGACAAATATGTGTGGAACTGAAGAACTTATTCAAAACTGTGACAGGCAGCTGTCAGATTGCCAGTATCCATTCCCCAAATAAGTTGGAGTATAATGTGCAAAACCTTTCTAAAAAGATTGTGACAGATCTTAGCAATGACAATTGATGTAGCATCATTACATGTCAAATATATTGTACTCATACACAATCAGAGTGTGAGGAACTGCGCTGAAAACTGTCTTGAGTAGTTGATGTCATAGCGCTGTCAATCAGACAGCTCCTTGGACATTGGGGATACACATAGTCATACATGTAAATCAATACTGAATGCAAACCCTAAGGCATTTCCGCAACTTGGCCAGTGCAGACATGAGAATACCCAGATAGTCAATCATCATGGACACCTAATTGCCCGAAATATGACAGGATATATTGGTACCTTAAAATACAAGCTATCAAAACCTAACCTACTCACTAACCAGCACTAAGCTAACCTATACAAACGTATCTTAATTTAACTCTACAGCTAGTTCTCCTGTTCTAAACTTAACTTATACACATAACGCCACTCAATAAACATTGTCTCCCCACCACCTTATGAGACAATAGACGTGTAGGACAACATGAACTAAACTACACACATATTAACTAATCCTATGTTCTAAACAAATATATATATTTTGTTATATTTTTAAAATCATTTTTTAAAAAGTTTTTTTACATGTACCCTTAAACATAACATCCCACCCAACTACTCCCAAAACAAAATAAATGCTTAAATTCCACCCCCAAACTACACTAACTATATCCTACAACTAGCCTACACTCTCCTACCTAACCTATATCTAACTCCCTAAAACCCACTGAACCTTGAACGATGCACACTGGGGAAGGGAAGGTCCATGGAAGTGGTGAGTGGCCACACCTACAGCTTCTCATGCTTTCTCTTTATGAACTTGAGCAGTTTATAATTTCAGACATTGTTGCTGGTGCTGTCTGATGTGCTGCTGATGTTGAGGGTGCCGGACCTGAAGGAGCATCACAGACTCTGGGTGCTGAGGACACTCCTGTAGTTGAGGTGGTTTTAGGTGCAATGCCACCTGAATTGTGCCACTTTGTCACCCCTTTACCCCACAATAGGCCTGTACCAGACATGATATATGCAAGGTGTGCTTTACCCTGGTAGGGTGACTGACAAAATGGCACACTGCAACCTAAGAGATTCAGTTGCCTCATTGTTTTAATCTCAGTTTTAATGCCAGCTCAGAGCTGGAACTAAAAGGGGGGACACCATTGGTCACACTGGGCCCCTATGTACAGTCCAGGGTTAACATTAGATTCTCTTGCACTAACCATAAATGGTACATCATGTACATCAAGATGTTAACAACATTTGGCACATATCCAGCACCATGGTGCGCTGTACATCATATACCGCACACACATGGTGGCAGATAGGGGGAGCTAAGGACGGCAACAGAAGTGATGCAGCACTGGGTGCAAGGCTTGTTTATAAACAAAAGTGGGGACTGGGAGATTACTGGTCCAGTGCACAGTCTCCCGACCTGAACCTATAATATCAAAATAAGTGCACTGTTCCACGACAGAGAGAAAACAAGAAAGAGATCAGAGGTGGCGAATCTATACTGAGTATACTTAGGAGAGCCCTCAAGCACCCTTTTGGGTGACAGGTATCATCATCGGGCTTACTCCTCGCCAGACTGGTGCTGCAATGCCTTGCGGGCCGCCCAGCATTCTGGGTGGCACTCAACCATAATAAAATTGCTAACAACGGTGGTCTGGGAAAAGAATTGAATCAAAGATGGAGAGTGTAGAACAAAAGACAAGACTCTAAAATTAGCTCTGAACCTAAGCCACTGTTTTAATGCGATAGAAATTGGGTTCAGGCCAATATTAAAAACAAAAATATATCAGAGTGTTACTAGGAATAATGTACCGTTACACTCTATAATCAGGGAAGGTAGTTCACCTAATCCTGCATGGTCAACATGTTTCGCGTCTATGTTTGGTCACAAAGTGATCCAGTGACGCTTCTTCAGGACCCACAAAAAAAGCCTGTGATTATAAAACTACTTCTCCTATATATCAGTAATATTATCAAGTGCACGTACAGTCACTTACAGAGTGGAAGACAGAATATGCCTAAGTCAATCGGTCAGTATAGTCGCCCATCCCATATTAGAGATTGGGCTCCCTAGGTCTGCGCTAGCATCAACCAAGGAAAACGAATGTATCACGTCCTTGGTGTGTCCGGGAACCTGCCCTCTGCTGCGCGCCTGTATCTGCCCCTATCTTAGCACAAACGTGATAACCTCCTACCTTCCAGATACACAATCACCAGGCACGTTTCATACACACATGATGTGATCATGCTTGCTCACAACTATCATGATGGTTAAAACCTGTTGTTAAATCTCCACACATCTTATTCGCTATAATCCATGGACTTGTCCCACATACATCTGGAGAAGAGTGCAAATCTCAATGTGTACTCAACTGACTGTTGTCTTTTTCAACAGAGATCCTTGTGCGTCCGGTGCCTCACTTCATTATAGAAGAGCAGTGAAGCACCAGGGGTGCAAGTGTCTCCTTGCGAAAGGCCCTAGGAGAGCTATACCCAGGTACATATATTGTACTATATCCTGACTAAATTTTTGCAATGTGTGGCACACAGTGCTGGAACTGTTGCTGTGAAAACATATATTTTCTACATCCATACATTGCAGAGAGCTAGCACCTCTGACATATTGTGACTGACATCAGTATGTTTGTGGCCATACAGAAACTTTCCTGAGACTCACTAATCCATGGCAGCACACATTAGCACCTGTGCAACATTTTATAAATTCTGCATCCTCAGCATACCATCAGACATGATGTAGATATCGAAGCATAGATGATGGTGTCGAAATTGATACACATGCCATTTATATACATCTTAATACATATCAAACCCTTTCAGACACAACACTGTATGTACATATGTGACATACAAGGTGACACTTACTGGTTGCATCGGGGTCTTCAAAAGTGGAAACCTCTTCTGTGGTGTAGTTTGGAGGGTCACCTGCAAGAAATTACAGGATTTGTGAACAAAGATGATCATGGACAACTGTTACACATTTCATTTGTTTACCTGAGTGACCTACTTAACTTAGTGTTCAGAACGACCAATTGCATTCTACAACATGTCAGTCACACAGACATCGGTAGCACCCAAAAACATATATAGCAATGTGACTCAGTCATACATACATGTCTCTGATTCATAAGTCACACTTATCGGGGGACAGGACACTGATAATTTAGCAAAGCTTAGGGGCATATAATAGGGAAGTATTGCTACACCCAGTGAAGTGCCACTTTTCATTGCGCCCCTTAGCACCCCCCTACTGCCACCATGTTTGCACTGTCTCTTAGGTAGAGGGGTGCTAAAGGGTGCTAGGAAAGTGCAGCTGCACTGGGTGCAGCAACACTTTCCTTACATATGCCCCTTGATGCCCTCATTTTTCTCATGAAATGTTTTATTTCCCTAATGCCCCACTGTCATGCACATGCAAAGGAGGATGTAGTAGTGTTACAGGTTTACTTACCAACAGGTCCTCCAACCCAAACCACCAGGTGATCTAGGAGATCGCCTTCCTGGCAATGAGGTCTGCCCAGCGGTTCTTGATCTTGTGGTCTGTGCGGTCCACCTTGAAAATCCTACACAGCTGGAACAGGACCATCCCCCAGCACAGCGTCCTGGCCTCGATAGAGTAGCCCATGATCACACAGCCCCCAGTTTTGAACTTGTTGGGGAAGTAGTGGCACACTCACCAAGTAAACCCCCACCAGTACATCTTGACTCATGCGCTGGGCCCTTCCCTTGCCAGACGTCCTACTGTCTCCCTCCACAGCAATCAATGACCCAAAAAGAAAAGATAACATTTTCCCACTTAACCACAAATACCCAAACAAACTACACTACTTCAAGACGAACACCCGACAATACTAATACAATGACAGGACAATAGAAATATACAAAACTCACAAAAACAACAAAAAGGACTGAACAAAAACAAGACACAGCACAAAACTCTCATCAACCACCACTCCTCAACCAGCACCAGCTCCACACAACCTCTTTTAATCACAGACAGAATAGACTGTAAAATAAAAGTGAAAGTTAGTTCACTTTACCATGTGTGCAGCAGGGAAGTCCTGTTACATCACTTCCTGGGCATATGCATCATATTTCCCGACATGCATTGTTTTTTTTGACGCATGAAGGCCATGCATGGATTTTTACCATGAAGGCTAACAAGGCCTGTTGCAATTGATGCGTAGAGGCCAGGCGTCATTTTTTTAATTAACAATGTATGTAGTACAATGGTATGCGTCAAAATTATTGACGCATACCAGGCATGCGTAGATATTTGTGGAAAGGCTGGAACAGGAAGACAGTTCAGACGAGATTGGTGCCAGGCGTCATTTTAGCTATTTGAGTAGTATGGAGATGTCTTATATGTGTCCAAATATTTGGCGCATAAAGTCCATGGGTGGATTTAGGTAGAAAGGCTGTTAGTGAGCCCGCATTCCTTGTTACAGGGGCTATGCATCTATGTTTTTTTTATGGTATGGCCACATGTGTGTGCACTTGCATTTTATTGTGTTCGGGTAACATAGGAATGTGTTAGCATATGTATGTATGTGTGCGTGATGCAAGTGAGGACTGATACAGTTTGCAAATGTGCCTGTGCATAAAGACTCTTAGCCACATACATGTTTACACGTGGGTACTGAGTGTACATATGGGATGCTACTCATGTTGTGTGTTAGACTTGGCATAATTGGCATGGTCTCCCCTAACCTTTTGCTTCTACTTCCCAGGTTGTTTCTGTGTGAGGGACTCTGTTTTTGCAACCCACATCAGTAGCCCCGTAAACATGGCTCAGACCTGCCACTGCAGTATTGGTGAGTGCAGTTTTAAACTGCCTTTTCTACTTGGCAAGTGTACCCACTTGACAGGCCTAAACCTCCCCTTTTTATACATGCAAGGCACCCCTAAGGTAGGCCCTAGGTAGCCCCATGGGCAGGGTGCAGTGTATGTTAAAGGTAGGACATGTACTTATGTGTTTTACATGTCCTGACAGTGAAATACTGTCAAATTTGTTTTCTCACAGTTGCAAGGCCTATCTCTTTCATAGGTTAACATGGGGGCTGCCTTTAAATATGATTAAAATGTAGATTCCCTCTGGGAGCAGATACACATGTGGAGTTTGGGTCTCTGAACTCACAATTTCAAAAAATACACCTTTTAGTGAAGGTGGTTTTTAGATTGTGTGTTTGAAATGCCACTTTTAGAAAGTAGGCATTTTCTGGCTTTAACCATTCTGTGGCTCTGCTTGTTTGTGGATTCCCTGTCTGGGTCAGTTGGACAATTGGGCTGTTTGCACCTCTCCTCTAGACAGTGACACAAAGGGAGCTGGGGTGTAGCCTCCATATCCTGATGGGCCATCTGGGCTGAGGGGAGGAGTGGTCACTTACACCTGAAAGGGCTGTGCCTGCCTCACACAATGCAGTCTCCAACCCCCTGATGTGTGTCTGGGGCCTGGCCTGGGCAAGGCAGGATCTTGAAAACAACAGAGACTGTCTTTTGAAGTAGGCCTACTTCAAAAGTAGAAAGGGGTGTAAGAAGAGCACCCAAAACCCCTGAAAATCAGATTACTTCTGGAACGAAGAGGAACCTCTGCCAAAGAGAAAAGCTGGAGAAGCTGGAGGAGGAGTACTGCCCCTTTGCTTGTGACTGTGCTTTGCTGGGTTGGCCTGCAGTAGCTGTTTCTGCCTGAGAGAGGACAAAGACTGGCTTTTGTGTGACTTCCCACTGGGGAAGAATCTCCAAGGGCTTGAAACTGAGCATGCCTTCTGTTGTTGAAGTCTCAGGGACAGCATAGACTTCTCTCTGCCAGCTCTTGGGCTTTCTGCTGAGAGTCCTGCCCACCAATTGGTGCCCTAACCTGTCTCTGGACACTTGAAAGGTACAGCTGGTGGAAAAGGGCAAAAATCCTTGCAAAGACTGCTATGCGGGGAAACGTTAGACACACCATTCACATCGCGGCTGAAAAACAACGGGCCACCGGCCTCGCGGCTAAAATCGACGCTCCACCTGTGTCGCCGCTGGGAGATCAATGCAACGTGGCTGGAGAAATAACATGCAACCCCTCCAGTGGCTGCTGTTAATGACGCAAGCTCCCAAACAGAGCCTGCCCGGACCCAAGGTGCCTGTCCGGATAGACGCATTGCTCTCTTGCGGGAGGGAAGAAACAATGCACACCGACCA
Organism: Pleurodeles waltl; assembly: GCF_031143425.1. Lineage (NCBI taxonomy): Eukaryota > Metazoa > Chordata > Amphibia > Caudata > Salamandridae > Pleurodeles > Pleurodeles waltl. Next base: position 1,135,092,139 of record NC_090440.1, on the reverse strand, counting down.
GACCAGAGGAGGTAACAACGCACGGTCTCTCTTGCAAGTGAGAAATCGATGCCTTGCTGGACTTTTTCGATGCACGCTCGCCCGTGCGGCTTTGTTTTGATGCTACCCAAGTACTTTTGTACTCTAACAACATTCTCACTGTTTCCTAAAGGATTTAAGACTCCTTTGCTTTTCAAATGCATAACTTGACTTGTGTATGTTGGAGTTTTGTCATTTTGGTCTTGTTTTGTTTAGATGAATATTATCTATTTTTACAAATTTCTAAACCTGTGTTGTGTCATTTTTTAGTGTTTTTACTGAGTTACTGTGTGTGTTGGTACAAATACTTTACACATTGCTTCTGAAGTTACACCTGCCTGCTTGTGCCAAGTTACCAAGGGTGTGAGTGGGTGCTAATTGAGGGTGATTCTCCTTTACCCTGACTAGAGTGAGGGTCCTTGCTCGGCCAGGGGGTAACCTGACTGCCAACCAAAGACCCCATTTCTAACATTGTGGATCTACCACATTGCAATGTTAGAATTCTGACCCATGTGGAATACATGTTATGGCATATCATTCCCTTAACAAATCTTTCACAAAAGATGCTGCTGACTAAGGCCAGCATAAGAGCCTGTCAGTAATTTCAATGTGAGCGTACATGTGTGCACACTCAGGTGTGTTATAAGGAGGAGAGTTAATGATGCAGAGCAACACATGCAACAAATGGTTCCCCATGCATGCAAAGTGTTGGAGAAGGTGTGCTGATGTGTGATTGTTTCTATATATGTGACATGTATTTAGTGTGATGATATATGTATCATGTCTGGTAAGTGCTACTGATACAGTGGTGTATTTAGGGATTGGACACATTCCAGATCTTGAATGTTATATATAGGCCGTTGTTCTAAAGCTGGATACTCCTATCTGTCTAACACATGTTTCACAATGTGGGGACATTTGTACTGGTCATGATGAGCTGTAAGTAATCATGTGACACGTACACATTTAATGATGTTGGTTGTACATATTTGTCCATCCACAAATGGACAGAAACAAGCCTGGACCACCTACTGGGGCATGTCTGGATACATTTAGGTATGTTGTGTTAAACAGCATACATTTTCAAAGTTAAGTTAATCATATATGTTATTGGCAGATTGATTACATTGCATACAACCTGTACAGCAGGGGTGCTCCAATTTGCAATTTGAATGGCCATACAGGGCCATTGTTGTATCTATAAACACCAGTTGACTGTGGTCACATCAGCTCGGTTCACTGTGAGTAATCAGCAGGCCCCTGACTGTGTCAAGGATCAATGCAGCCTACTCAGGATTTTGAGGGGGCATTGAATGGTGATCTCCCATCCTCATGATGGTACATCTGTACTGCAGTGCACAGTCGCCTGCAGACATACACCTGCACATTTGTGAGCCATAGCCAAGTATGTGTAGTTGTCTTTGAGAGACTTGATTTCAGGCTTGCCCTATCATATACTGGGGAATGGCAGCTTGTTTGTGTAAGACATGTCTCATAGGTTCCCATTTTTTCACATGATTTGCCAAGAATTGGATCCTTGGATGCTTGGTCAGGACATTCACTCAAATTCTTTTTTACTGTGTCTTGCCTGTACAGTAGACCCAGGGTACAGATACTGTCCTCCCTGGGCTTCCCTTCTTAGTGGATGACCACTATGGAAGCCTAGTCTAACGAGAGTACTCATCCCTTCTGGCTCTTCTCATACATCTGCTTCAGATTTCAGGCAAACTAAGTAGCTGCCAATGTTTTTGGTTCCATTGTTACACAAATGCTTTGACGGGCATCACATCCCTGATGCCTCTTACAATTTCCTCCAGGGAAAGTGCATCTTCTCAGGCTTCCCTATCCCGAGTAGTGAGGCTTGGGTGGGGCATGTCACTCAGGAGCTCCCCTGCTTTGTTTTATGTGGTGAAATACCCTGCATAATTGATTTTCCCACAGAGAAGGCCAGATATTTAGGCTATGGTTTGTCCACTACTAGCAAGTTCCCTGACTCCTTCTAGATCCCATGTACCTATCTATCCGCTGCCTCATACCTGTCCTGTCAGGCCAATATTTTTCTTATTGTGTCCCCCATTACATTGATGTTGTGCTGTGTTGCCCTAATGTGCATATTTGCAGCTTCATTGTCCACGTCTTAGTTTTGTTTTTGCTTAAGGGCAATGATGTGGGCTCCCTCTGATCACTCCTCATCGGGTATGCTGGCCTCAAGTGACAAAAACTCATGTTCAAAAGCCTTCAATTTGTCACTTTTTAGTTATTTCCCTTGTGCTATCATTGTAACACCCACCCCCTTGACTACTGTCTCATAGGCCACCCACAACGTGAGTGGAAACGTGACTGATGTGCTGTTTCCCTGTAAATGATGGTCATTTGTGTCTAACATCCGTTCTCAACGTTTGGCTATTTAAGGTATCAAGGCCTCAATATGATGCGGGTAGTGTTTGTCCTCTCGGGCCCACCCTACACAGCCACAGGGGATAATAGTCAGAAATACTCCTGGTCAAGCTAGTGGGATAACTGACTTTTAACAGCTGGTGAGTCAGCATGAGAAAGTGATCAATTCAGGAAAGACTATCATGCAACTTTAAGTAAAAGGATGAAGTGCTGGCTTGCTAGGTTAAGGGTACACCATACATATGCCAGTCGCTGTGCAGTGAGGAAGTCTCTAATGGTTGTCTGACCTAATTCAGGGGCCTGGGGTGATGTAGGTGTATGCTACAACTCGGCATTGCATTGAGGTCCCCTCACATAATCATTACCCCATCTGGAAGACTGTATAACAGAGTGGTCAGGGCTAGGAGGACGAGTTGTGAAGTCATGTTCTGGTATCTACTGGAGGTATGTTTAAGATGCCCCTTCTCCCAGGTCCCAGAGAGCACCACATAGGGATCCACAGTATCGGGCCATATTTGTCAAATGACCAGGGGCAGCGTTCTCCTCACAAACATTACTACTCCTCTAGAGGAGGTGGCCTGGCCCACATTAGCAGCCTTATTATTTCCCCCAGTGGTTAAGGGCATTACACCTATGGCCTAGGAGGTGAGTCTCTTGTAAGAGAACCATCTGTGGAGAATCTGGTATGATGTACTGGCGCGCCACTCCCGTTTGACTTTGTCGGGTAGGCTATTGACGTTCTAGGCTATAATCCTTAGGGTTAACATACTAACTTTGGAAATCCCACGGTTTGGTTAAAGGACACACATGGTGGGTGCCGGTACTAAGCTGTTTGGGGTTCAGACTGTGAAAATGATTATCCTGTGTGCCTCAGCTATGTTGACTGCCTGTATGTATTTTGCTTGAACAACAACTACAACAACTATCCAATTAACCCTCTGCAATCATCTCTCCTCCCTCCCTACTACACTGCGCTGCAGATTCCTAACTGCCCACCTCCCCAACTGCGCATAGTGCCTGTTAGTCCAAACAAACATACTGCTGACTAGAATGCATCACTACCATCTTCTGACCCCCACCAAGACCCTTACTGGAATGTCGTAACCAAGTTGGTTTCCCATATCCTCTGTCTCAATCTTGCTGCCAATTTCCAGTTTAGGACCATTGCAGCCTGCTCCGAGCCCACCCACAAGATGCTTTGGGTGCATATCCAGTGCCACATTTATGATCCCAGAAGCCCCTCTTGTCTCCCCATGCGTCCCAAGATCCATTTGGGGAAGCTGGACAATGCCCCATGCTAGGCGTTATACATTTTGACCGGCACCGCCAGTGTTTCACTGTACTCCTTTGCCATGCCGCCACCCCGGCACCACTAAGGGTGGTTGCAATGTCTTGACCCTCCTGCCAGCTGACACTCAATCCAGCCAATCACAACCAGCTTCTGGGCTTGCTAAAAAGTGTGTTTTGCATGCTACTACTGATGAAAGCTGTGCCGGAGCAGTCTTTGTGTACTTGTGATCCCATTCCCTCAGTGCCTTCTTCACCTAGAAGACACTGCGACGCAGCCTGTAGACCCAAAGGCAGTTATCATGGATGAAGGCAAATTAAACCTATATGCAATGAAGGGGCAAAGTGAGCTGCTTGGTGACTCACGTCCCTGTATCGGACTTTTATGAGTCTTGCTATGATGGGCCAATGGAGTGCTCCAGGCTTTCATGGTGCACCTAGGATACGGTGGGCTCCATCCACCTTTAAGAGTTTTGGGAGGCCACATGTCTGCATCTGTTTCAGGATGAGATCATCCACAAACAGATCCATGGCTTGACCCTTGGTATTTTGAGGTACCACTAGTATCCATAGGTCATTTCAGCAGGCCCCAGCCCTCCAGGTCTTCCAGCTTCTCTCACAACTGTTCTACTGTTGTTTCATATCATTTGTCATACATGGCCACATGTTCTTATGCTCACATTTCCTTTCCACAACCTATGTAACATTCCCAATTAGTGTATTTTGGTTCTGTGATTACTCATGTCAGCTATGAGTGGAAGGAATGACACAATCAAGCTTTCCATGTAATTCTTCACACATACATTGCCAAGGGTCTGTGACTTGTTAGTTGCTTGACTTACATGCACATTCAGAGTTCATTGGGTGTAATACACCTAGAGATTTGTGTGTATTGGTCCCTGTATGTCACGCTGTTACTCATTCATGTGAGTGGCACTGAGAAGTTTGTTCTCAGTACTCATGTGTGATGTTGTCTTCAGAATTGGCCTGGTTACTTAGCAGACACAAACCTGCCATTGTAGGGACTTGCTAGCCTTTTCCTACCTAGCCCATACATCTGTACATCAGACTTCACGTATACTTCCTGGATTGCTACAGGCATATGTAACAAATTGAATTGTAGTAGCTAGAGATAACGCCTACATTCCACCAACACATTCATGTGGTAGTGAATTATTTATGAGATGTCTATTGTTCCTGACCTTGGGGCAGATTAAAGTAAAGTGGCGTAGAAGCTAGTGCAGGGCCACTTTTCTTTCCACCCTTAGAATCCACAAGCATGTGTGTGCCATATTTTACAGCATCCACACCATGGGTCAGGTTAGGGAGCAATAGCATATCAGGTATTTGATGCAATTTCATCTACTGTTCAGGCTCCGAGCTAATATTTAGGCCCTTACAATGAACAGTACTCAGGGTCCCATTCGTACCAGTGGTGTGCCCCATTTAAACAGCTGCTCTTAGCAGGTGTCAAAAGTAGCAGCAATATTTGGCACAGTTGTTTTTGTTAGACTCCACTGCACCATTTTGGCTCCCCTCTACCAACAGAACACCCCCTTGTGTACTTAATGCCTTTTTCAGCCATTTTGTGGCACAAGGTGTTACAAAGTGGCACAGTAACTGACTTGCGCCACTATGAGTTTCTGCTGCTTAGATATTTGCATTGTTGGGCCATAGTAGTGTAAGATGTTTGACACTAATGTTGCCCAAGGATGCACTAGGCCCTCTTAAATCAGAAGGTATTACCCAAAGTTGTTTACAACTGTTGTGGCGTAGTCATGCTCTCTGTGAAATGTGCAAGTTACAATTGGTATGTGATGGTGTAAAAGAGTACGCCATGTACATTCTGGTTTCCGTGATTTTATTTGATTGTTTACATGGTGATTCTTGGAGTACAATTCTATGTGAAAAAGTTTTGTACTATTAGTTCTCTTTTGCGAACTCCAGCAGCAGTATTTTGTTGGTCCCCCTCCTCCAGTTGTCCACCATTGTTGTCATCCTCCTCACTGGGGACATATACCTGGTCATTCCTGGTGACATTTGTGTGTACACAAATGTTGTGCAAAATAGCACACACAAGGATGATTTTTCAGACAAGGGATGGTGCATATAGCTGTCCTCCACCTGTAAGATGTAGGCACCTGAACCTTGATTTGACATGTGTAGGAGACTGGCCTGGCTTATAGTGGGTACCTTGTGGTACTTACACCCTGTGCCAGGTCCAGTTATTCCTTATTAGTAGAATAGAGGTGCTTCTAGCAGCTTAGACTGATAGAAGGTAGCTATGGCAAAGCAGCTTAGGCTGAACTAGGAGCCATGCAAAGCTCCTACTGTACCACTTATATCATATAGCACAATGTCATAAGAAAACACAATACTCGAGTTACTAAAAATAAAGGTACTTTATTTTTATGACAATATGCCAAAAGTATCTCAGAGAATACCCTCACTTAGCAGGTAAGTAATATACACAAGTTATATGTACACAAACCCAAAACAGGAAAGTAACAGTAAGAAAAGTAGTGCAATCAATGTAGGATCACAATAGGATGCAATAGGCAAACATAGGTCTAGGGGCAACACAAACCATATACTCCAAAAGTGGAATGCGAATCACGAATGGACCCCAGACATATGGGAGCTTGTAGGGGGTTGCTGGGACTGTAAGAAAACAGTCAGGGTGCCCAAGATACCACACCCCAAGATCCTGAAAAGCAGGAGTAAAGTTACCCCACTACCCCAGAAAGACACAATAGTCGTGATAGGGGGAGTACCTGCAAGGCAAGGGGACCAAGTCCAAGAGTCGCAATAGTGTCCATGGGGGGCAGGAGCCCAGGAAACCCCGGATGAAGGTGCAGAAGGGCTGCCTCCGGGTGGAAGAAGCGAAGATTTTGCAACAACGAAAAAGACTAGGAACTTCTCCTTTGGATGGAAGATATTCCACGGCGTTTTAGATGTTGCAGAAGTGTTTCCACGCAGAAATACCACAAACAAGCCTTGCTAGCTGCAAGGGTCGTGGTGAGGTTTTTGGGTGCTGCTGGGGACCAGGAGGGACCAGGAAGTCGCCCCTTGGAGGAGGAGGGAGAGGGGGCACTCAGCAACTCAGAGAGCCCCCGCAGGCGGCACCCGCAAAAGTACCGGAGCAGGCACTTAGAACACTTGTGAAACCAGAGTCACAAAAGGAGGGTCCCACGATGTCGGAGTCCGACTCAGAAGGTTGAGCACTGCAGGACGGAGTGCTGGGGACCCAGGAATCCTTGGAGAAGTGCGCAGAAGCCGGAGCAGCTGAAAATTACACAGTACACAGGTTTGCTGTCTGGTGTGGGGATGCAAGGACTTACCTCCACCAAACTTGGACTGAAAGATCACTGGACTGTGGGGGACACTTGGATCTAGCTCCTGTGTTCCAGGGACCACGCTCCTCAGGGTGAGAGGGGACCCAGAGGACCGGTGATGCAGTCTTTTGGTGCCTGCGTTAGCAGGGGGAAGATTCCGTCGACCCACGGGAGATTTTTCTTGGCTTCCAGTGCAAGGTGAAGGCAGACAGCCCTCAGAGCATGCACCACCAGGAAACAGTCGAGAAAGCCGTCAGGATGAGGCGCTACAATGTTGCTGGTAGTCATCTTGCTACTTTGTTGCGGTTTTGCAGGCGTCCTGGAGCAGTCAGCGGTCGATCCTTGGCAGAAGTCGAAGAGGGAAGCGAGGAGGAACTCTGGTGAGCTCTTGCATTCTTTATCTGAAGAATACCCCAGAGGAGAGACCCTAAATAGCCAGAAAAGGAGGTTTGGCTACCAAGAAAGGAGGTTTGGCTACCAAGAGAGGTAAGAGCCTATCAGAAGGGGTCTCTGATGTTACCTGCTGGCAATGGCCACTCAGAACAGTCCAGTGGGCCCCCAACACCTCTGAATCCAAGATGGCAGAGGTCTGGGACACACTGGAGGAGCTCTGGGCACCTCCCCTGGGAGGTACTGGTCAGCGGAGTGGTCACTTCCCTGAACCGGTGTAGACTGTTTTATGCAGAGATGGGCATCATCTGTGCCCATCAAAGCATTTCCATAGGCTGGGGGAGGCTACTCCTCCCCAGACATTCACACCTATTTCCAAAGGGAGAGGGTGTAACACCCTCTCTCAGAGGAAATCCTTTGTTCTGCCTTCCTGGGCCTGGGCTGCCCAGACCCCAGGAGGGCAGAATTCTGTCTGAGGGGTTGGCAGCAGCAGCAGCTGCAGTGGAAACCCCGGAAAGGCAGTTTGGCAGTACCCGGGTTCTGTGCTAGAGACCCAGGGATCATGGAATTGTCCCCCCAATACCAGAATGGCCATGTTCGGAGTTACCATGGTGACGCTACACATAGGTAGTGACCTATGTGCAGTGCACGCTTGTAATGGTGTCCCCGCACTCACAAAGTTCGGGGAATTTGCCCTGAACGATGTGGGGGCACCTTGGCTAGTGCCAGGGTGTCCACACACTAAGTAACTTGGCACCCAACCTTCACCAAGTGAGGATTAGACATATAGGTACCTTATAAATTACTTATGTGCAGTGAAAAACGGCTGTAAAGTAATGTGGACATTATTTCACTCAGGCTGCAGTGGCAGGCCTGTGTAAGAATTGTCTGAGCTCCCTATGGTTGGCAAACGGAATGCTGCAGCCCATAGGGATCTCTTGGAGCCCCAATACCCTGGGTACCTAAGAACCATATACAAGGGAATTATATGGGTGTACCAGTGTGCCAATGAGAATTGTTAAAATTAGTCACTAGCCTGCAGTGACAATTTTAGAAAGCAGAGAGAGCATAAACACTAAGGTTCTGGTTAGCAGAGCCTCAGTGATACAGTTAGGCACCACACAGGGAACACATACAGGGCATACACTATCAGCACTGGGGTCCTGCCTAGCAGTATCCCAGTGACAGAAGGGCAGAAACAAACATACATACAGTGAAAATGGGGGTAACATGCCAGGCAAGATGGTACTTTCCCACACAACCCCCCCCAAACGAAGGACAATAAGACTAGCCTTGTCCAGATGAGTCTTAACTGTCTAAGTGGAAATATCTGGAGAGTCCATTTGCATTGGAGTGGGTACTCCCAGGTCTATGTTCCACTGTATAGTCCATTCCCTGTAGGGATATGGACCACCTCAACAATTTAGGGTTTTCACCTTTCATTTGTTTTAGCCTAAGTAGAGGTGTGTGGTCTGTCTGAACAATAAAGTGAGTACCAAACAGGTATGGCCTCAACTTTTCAGTGCCCAGACCACAGGAAAGGCCTCCCTCTCTATGGCAGACCAACGCTTTTCTCTAGGGGTCAACCTTCTGCTGATAAAAGCAACTGGTTGATCCTGGCCCTCAGAATTCAGTTGTGATAGTACTGCCCCTACCCCTAATTCAGATGCATCAGTTTGAACAATGAATTTCTTGGAGTAACATGGGCTTTTTAGGACAGGTGCAGAGCACATGGCCTGTTTGAGCTCCTCAAAAGCTTTCTGACAGATGGCTGTCCATAATACCTTCTTAGGCATTTTCTTGCTAGTGAGATCATTAAGAGGGGCTGCTATGGAGCCATAATTCTTGATGAATCTCATATAGTACCCTGTGATCCCTAAAAAGGCTCTCACCTGGGTCTGAGTTGTAGGGGGAACCCAATCCATGATAGTTTGGATTTTCCCCTGTAGTGGTGCAATCTGTTCTCCAGCAAACAGGTGGCCCAGATAAACTGCTTTCCCCTGCCCTATTTGGCACTTTGAGGCCTTGATAGTGAGGCCTGCCTTTTGCAGGGCCTCCAAAACTTTCCATAGGTGGACCAGGTGATCATCCCAGGTTGGGCTACTGACAGCAATATCATCTAGATATGCTGCACTGAAAGCTTCCAACCCTTGCAGGACTGTCTTCACCAACCTCTGAAAAGTGTCAGGTGCATTTTTCAAACCAAAGGGCATTACTGTGAATTGGTAGTGCCGTCCAATGGTAGAAAATGCAGTCTTGGGTTTAGCATCTTCTGCCAATCTACTCTGCCAATACCCTGCAGTTAGATCAAAAGTGCTAAGATACTTGGCAGAAGCCAGTGTATCAATGAGCTCATCTGCCCTGGGTATAGGCTGAGCATCAGTTTTGGTTACCTAATTGAACCCTCTGTAATCTACACAAAATCTCATCTCTCTCTTTCCATCTTTGGTGTGAGGTTTTGGTACAAGCACCACTGGGCTAGCCCAGGGGCTTTCAGAAGGTTCAATCACCCCTAAGTCCAACATTTTCTGCACCTCTTGTTTTATGCAGTCCCTGACATGGTCAGGCTGCCTATAAATTTTACTTTTGACAGGCAGGCTGTCTCCAGTGTCAATTGTATGTTCACACCAGGATGTTGTACCTGGTACAAGTGAAAAGAGGTCTGAAAACTGGCTTAAGAGATTGATGCAGTTGTCTTTCTGTTCTGCAGTCAGACAATCTGCTAAGACTACTCCCTCCACTAAGGCATCTGCTTCAGTGGTGGAGAAGAGATCAGGGAGAGGGTCACTCTCTTCTTCCTGTCCCTCATCTGTTGCCATGAGCAGGGTGAGATCAGCCCTGTCATAGTAGGGTTTTAGGCAGTTGACATGAATCACCCTAAGGGGACTCCTGGCAGTGCCCAGGTCTACCAAATAGGTAACCTTACCCTTCTTTTCAACAATGAGATGGGGTCCACTCCATTTGTCTTGGAGTGCTCTTGGGGCCACAGGCTCCAATACCCACACCTTCTGTCCTGGTTGGTACTGAGTCAGGACAGCCTTCTGGCCATGCCATTGCTTTTGCAGCTCCTGGCTGGCCTGAGGGTTTTTACTGGCCTTTTTTATATACTCAGCCATTCTGGATCTTAGGCCAAGTACATAGTCCACTATGTTCTGTTTAGGAGCTTTTAAAGGTTGTTCCCAACCCTCCTTCACAAGAGCAAGTGGACCTCTTACAGGGTGCCCAAAGAGGAGTTCAAAGGGGCTGAAGCCCACTCCTTTCTGGGGTACCTCCCTGTAAGCAAAAAGGAGGCAAGGTAACAGGACATCCCATCTCCTTCTGAGTTTTTCAGGGAGTCCCATTATCATACATTTGAGAGTTTATTAAACCTCTCAACCAGACCATTTGTTTGTGGATGGTAAGGGGTGGTGAACTTGTAGGTAACACCACACTCCTTCCACATTGCTTGCTTTTAGGTATGCAGACATGACGTTGCTACCTCTGTCTGACACCACCTCTTTAAGAAAACCCACTGTGGAAAAGATTCCCAGGAGGGCCTTTGCCACTGCAGGAGCTGTAGTGGTCCTTAAAGTTATGGCTTCAGGATATCTTGTGGCATGGTCCACTACCACCAAGATAAATCTATTGCCTGAAGTAGTTGGAGGGTCAAGGGGGCCAACTATGTCAACGCCTACCCTTTCAAAGGGCACCCCAACCACTGGAAGTGGAATTAGAGGGGCCTTTGGAGTGCCACCAGTCTTGCCACTGGCTTGGCAGGTCACACAAGATTTACAAAAGTCTTTTGTGTCCTCTGACATATGAGGCCAGTGAAACAAGGAGACAAGTCTTTCCCAAGTTTTCGTCTGGCCCAAATGCCCAGCCAAAGGAATGTCATGTGCTAGGGTGATCAGAAACTCTCTGTACTGCAACGGAATGACCAAACTCCTGGCAGCTCCAGGTTTTGGGTCCTTTGACACTGTGTATAAGAAGTTGTCTTCCCAGTACACTCTATGACTGTCACTGACATCCCCATTCTGCTGTTTGACAGCTTGCTGTCTCAAACCCTCTAATGTGGGACAGGTTTGCTGTGCCACACTCAGCTCTTCCCTGGCAGGCCCCCCTGCACCCAAAAGCTCAGCAGTGTCTGCTGCCAGTTCCTCTGGTGTAGGTTCTGCACAGGGAGAGGATTCCTCTTCCTCAAAAGGGGAATCATCTGTAGAGGGAGGGATAATGGGTAGGGATTTACCCTTTCTACCCCTAGCTTTAGGGAGCACTTGGTCCATTGTTCTAGGATCCAAGTTTCCCTGTCCTTTTTGCATCTTGGCCTGAGCCCTTGTCAAAGCAAAAATATGCCCAGGAATGCCCAGCATTGCTGTATGGGCCTCCAACTCCACTTCTGCCCAAGCTGATGTCTCCAAATCATTTCCTAGTAGACAGTCCACAGGTAAATCAGTGGCTACCACAACTTTCTTTGGACCAGTACACCCCCCCCCCCCCCAGTTGAGACTCACAACAGCCATGGGGTGGCTAAGAGTGTTGTTATGAGCGTCTGTCACTTGGTACTGCTGACCAAGTAGGTGTTGATCACGGTGGACCAGTTTTTCTAACACCATAGTTACACTGGCTCCTGTGTCCCTGTAGGCCTCAACCTCAACACCATTGATGAGGGGAAGTTGCTTGTACTTACCCATATTAAGGGGACAAGCAACCAAGGTGGCAAAATCAATGCCACCATCAGAGACTAAAACAGCCTCCCTAACAAGTCCAACTCCAACTACATTGCCAATAGTGAGCCCAGCTACACCCTTGGATTGGCTATTAGTAGTAGATTTCCCACCACCCCTGCTATTACTAGGGGCACTAGAATTTGCAGCAGGGGTTGTGGTGGTGGGAGGTTTGGTGTTTTTCTTTGGACAAGTGGAATCACTTGCCCAATGGCCTTTGACTTTACACAATAACACCAAGGCTTTTTCTGATTATTAGAAGAGGATTTGGACCCACCACCCCCAGAGTATTTTTGTGGGCCTGATGAAAACTCAGAATGTTTATGTCCCCACCCTTCTCAGAAGACTTACCATCCTTCTTCTTGCCATCCTTGTCACCCCCTGTATGAACTTTTCTGTTCATCCTTGTTCTGACCCATTTGTCTGCCTTCTTTCCCAATTCTTGGGGCGAGCTCAGATCAGAGTCCACTAGGTACTGGTGCAACATGTCAGACACACAATTGTTAAGAATATGCTCTCTCAGAATACGATTATACAGGCTTTCATAGTCAGAAACTTTACTGCCATGCAACCACCCTTCCAAGGCCTTCACTGAACAGTCCACAAAATCTTTCCAGTCTTGAGAACACACTTTTCTGGTGTCTCTGAACTTAATCCTGTATTGTTCAGTGGTTAAGCAAAATCCATCCAAGAGTGCATCTTTCAAAACTTTGTAATTATTGGCATCTCTTTCTCTGACAGTAAGGAGCCTATCCCTACCCTTTCCAGTGAAAGATAACCAAAAATAACAGCCACTGCCTTTGATGGACCAACTGTACCATACAGGCCCACTCAAGTGCAGCAAACCACTTATTAATGTCATCCCTCTCCTTGTAAGGGGGGACTATCTTGAGCAGATTCCTGGAATCTTGCTCTCTAACAGGATTGCTATCAGAAATACTACTGATGTCACCATGGGGAACTAACCCCAACCTCTTTCTTTCCCTTTCTATGTCAAGGGATTACCTTTCCAAGGCCAGCTGCTGCTGTTTAAGCTTCAGTCTGGTCTCTTCTACCCTCAGCTTTTTGAGTTCCCTTTCCATCAAGTTATCCTCAGGGTGGGTGGGTTGGGAATGTTTATACACAGAAGAAATGTGGGAAGTTTCAGAGGGAGACCTGTCCCTAACTGTCTGGACCCTAGTAACCTGGCCTCTAGGGGTGAAAGATGCCCTACTGGTGTGGGACCCTCTAACACTACCAGTGTCACTAGGTGCCCTGCTAGGGGCCAGGACTTTGTAAGAGCCCTCCCCAGCTTCTTCAGGGCACTCCTCTGAGTCTGACTGGGAAGCTTCCCCATTTTCTAACCTCTACTGAGATGGGCCAGACTGGTTCTGGTCATCTACAATGAGCATGTTAAAGAGAAACTCTTTTGTAGGATTCTTACCTGTACTCAAACCTCTATCAAGGCAGAGACCCCTCAAACTTTTATAGTTCAAACTCTCATATGTTGCATTAACAGTTTTGGGCGTGGGCTCTGCTACAGACATGATAGAAAAAGGTTTAAGGATAGTAAGAGAAAATGTTTTAGAACTTAGACAGCACAGAGAAAAACGTTTTCAAACTTTGGCAAAACGTTTAGAAGTTTTCAAACCTTTTCAGAAACTTTTAAAAAAGTTTTAGAGTTGAAAAGTAAACAGTTTTGGTTAAGTGTACATATACTAAAGTATTTGGTATATGATTTTCTTATGAAAAGCACCAAATGACAAAGTGGTAAAGCAGTTACAAGTACTTATCCCACCGCTGCACCACCAATGTAGGAGGCTGGCCTGGCTTATAGTGGGTACCTTGTGGTACTTACACCCTGTGCCAGGTCCAGTTATCCCTTATTAGTAGAATAGAGGTGTTTCTAGCAGCTTAGGCTGATAGAAGGTAGCTATGGCAAAGTAGCTTAGGCTGAACTAGGAGAGATGCAAAGCTCCTACTCTACCACTTATATCATATAGCACAATGTCATGAGAAAACACAATACTCAGAGTTACTAAAAATAAAGGTACTTTATTTTTATGACAATATGCCAAAAGTATCTCAGAGAATACCCTCACTTAGGAGGTAAGTAATATACACAAGTTATATGTACACAAACCTAAAACAGGTAAGTAACAGTAAGAAAAGTAGTGCAAACAATGTGGGATCACAATAGGATGCAATAGGCAAACATAGGTCTAGGGGCAACACAAACCTTATACTCCAAAAGTGGAATGCGAATCACGAATGGACCCCAGACCTATGGGAGCTTGTAGAGGGTCGCTGGGACTGTAAGAAAACAGTCAGGGTGTCCAAGATACCCCACCCCAAGACCCTGAAAAGTAGGAGTAAAGTTACCCTACTACCCCAGAAAGACACAATAGTCGTGATAGGGGGATTCTGCAAGAACCACAAGCACCAGCAAAACACTGAATAAGGATTCCTGGACGTGAGGACCTGCAGGGCAAGGGGACCAAGTCCAAGAGTCGTGACAGTGTCCGGGGAGGGCAGGAGCCCAGGAAACCCCGGATCAAGGTGCAAAAGGGCTGCCTCCGGGTGGAAGAAGCCGAAGATTCTGCAACAACGAAAAGGGCTAGGAACTTCTCCTTTGGATGGAAGATGTCCCATGGCGTGCTGGATGTTGCCGAAGTGTTTCCACGCAGAAATACCACAAACAAGCTTTGCTAGCAGCAAGGGTCACAGTAGAGGTTTTTGGGTGCTGCTGGGGACCAGGAAGCACCAGGATGTCGCCCCTTGGAGGAGGAGACAGAGGGGACACTCAGCAACTCAGAGAGCCCCCGCAGAAGCAGGCAGCACCCAGAGAAGTACCAGAGCAGGCACTTAGAAGATTTGTGAAACCGGAGTCACAAAAGGAGCTTCCCACGACGTCGGAGTCCAACTCAGAGGGTTGGGCATTGCAGGACAGAGTGCTGGGGACCCAGGCTAGGCTGTGCACAGAGGAATCCTTGGAGAAGTGCACAGAAGCAGGACCAGCTAACAAAATCACACAGTACACAGGTTTGCTGTCTGGTGTGGGGAGGCAAGGACTTACCTCCACCAAACTTGGACTGAAAGATCACTGGACTGTGGGGGTCACTTGGATCTAGCTACTGTGTTCCAGGGACCATGCTCGTCAGGATGAGAGGGGACCCAGAGGACCGGTGATGCAGTCTTTTGGTGCCTGCGTTAGCAGGGGAAGATTCCGTCGACCCACAGGAGATTTGTTCTTGGCTTCCAGTGCAGGGTGAAGGCAGACAGCCCTCAGAGCATGCACCACCAGGAAACATTTGAGAAAGCTGGCAGGATGAGTCGCGACAATGTTCCTGGTAGTCGTCTTGCTATTTTGTTGCGGTTTTGCAGGCGTCCTGGAGCAGTCAGCGGTCGATCCTTGGCAGAAGTCTAAGAGGGAAGTGCAGAGGAACTCTGGTGAGCTCTTGCATTCGTTATCTGAAGAATACCTTAGAGGAGAGACCCTAAATAGCCAGAAAAGGAGGTTTGGCTACCAAGAAAGGAGGTTTGGCTACCAAGAGAGGTAAGAGCCTATCAGAAGGGTTCTCTGACGTCACCTGCTGGCACTGGCCACTCAGAGCAGTCCAGTGTGCCCCCAACACCTCTTAATCCAAGATGGCAGAGGTCTGGGATGCACTGGAGGAGCTCTGCGCACCTCCCCTGGGAGGTACTGGTCTGGGGAGGGGTCACTCTGCCTTTCCTTTGTCCAGTTTCGCGCCAGAGTAGGGCTGGGGATCCCTGAACTGGTGTAGACTGTCTTATGCAGAGATGGGCACCATCTGTGCCCATCAAAGCTTTTCCAGAGGCTGGGTGAGGCTACTCCTCCCCAGCCCTTCACACCTATTTCCAAAGGGAGAGGGTGTAACACCCTCTCTCAGAGGAAATCCTTTGTTCTGCCTTCCTGGGCCGGGGCTGCCCAGACCCCAGGAGGGCAGAATCCTGTCTGAGGGGTTGCAGCAGCTGCAGTGGAAACCCCGGAAAGGCAGTTTGGCAGTACCCGGGTTCTGTGCTAGAGACCCGGGGGATCATGGAATTGTCCCCCCAATACCAGAATGGTATTGGGGGGACAATTCCATGATCTTAGACATGTTACATGGCCATGTTCGGAGTTACCATGGTGACGCTACACATAGGTAGTGACCTATGTGCAGTGCACGCTTGTAATGGTGTCTCCGCACTCACCAAGTTCGGGGAATTTGCCCTGAACGATGTGGGGGCACCTTGGCTAGTGCCAGGGTGTCCACACACTAAGTAACTTGGCACCCAACCTTCACCAAGTGAGGGTTAGACATATCAGTGACTTATAAGTGACTTATGTGAAGTGAAAAATGGCTGTGAAATAACGTGGACGTTATTTCACTCAGGCTGCAGTGGCAGGCCTGTGTAAGAATTGTCTGAGCTCCCTATGGGTGGCAAACGGAATGCTGCAGCCCATAGGGATCTCCTGGAACCCCAATACACTGGGTACCTAAGTACCATATACAAGGGAATTATATGGGTGTACCAGTGTGCCAATGAGAATTGTTAAAATTAGTCACTAGCCTGCAGTGACAATTTTAGAAAGCAGAGGGAGCATAAAGACTGAGGTTCTGGTTAGCAGAGCCTCAGTGATACAGTTATGCACCACTCAGGGAACACATACAGGGCATACACTATGAGCACTGGGGTCCTGCCCAGCAGGATCCCAGTGACACAAGGGCAAAAACAAACATACACACAGTAAAAAATGGGGGTAACATGCCAGGCAAGATGATGCTTTCCTACAACATGTATCAATCATGCACTTTAGTCATTTGCTAGGTGCCATGGCCCATATTTGTTTTGAGTGGAGTGGTGTATCAGACTAACATCTGGTATTGTGTGTGTTCCTGTTTGGATGAATGGTTGCATTGGTCTGTGGTGATGCACTTTCAGATCATAGGTTGTGGCTTAGCTACATACATGGTGACTGTAATTGGAATTTTTGTCTGCCATTTCACCCATGCCAAATGTGTGCTCTGTTCTCTATTTTTGAGCCAGGGGACCAAAGTACAAGGCCCTGGAACTTCCTTGCACCACATTAGCCTTCTTTTTCTAGACACTATTGTGGGCCAGCTAGGCAAATAGTCACAGTGCCATGTTTACTAAGTGCCACTATCCATGCTGTGCAACACTTAGTGTACCTTAGCAACACATTATGCCTGTGCAAAGCATCATGTGTGCACGGGGTGTGTTCTCCCATTGGGCTAAAGCTAAAGTGGTGCAGAGGTATAGAGGAGGTTCCAATGAATATATTTTATCTGGTAGTTTTGACGCCTGCACAGACAAGAATAAAAATGGGGCACACCATTGCTTTACATGTGAGCCTATGTACTGTGAAGGATTTGCACCATACATTTGATATTTATCCTACACAGTCCATCAATGGCATCCATAATGTTGACACTATTGCACCTCCTATGTGCCATTGTGTGCCATATATTGACTACGGCACACATTTGTTGGGTGGAGGCAGGTGCTAAGGTGCCCAAGTGAAGTAGCACGGCTTTAGTTGCTGTCCATCTTTTCTGACATGTGGCCCTCAGTGCCTTCACTTTAGATCTACAAAAGAGTGATGTAGTAGATATGCTTTAGACCTGCCAGAAGAGTGATGTAGTAGACATGTGTTCCTATTTTGTGTGTTGTGTGCTGTGTAACAGGCATAGGGCCCTGTGTGTTCCAATCCAACCCCTTTGCCCTAGGAATACCTCCCTTGCACAAAGAGTTGTTGTAGGAAATTGCTGGCTGGCATACGTATGTGTATGAGGTTCATATGCCCAGTGTGGGACAGTTATATGGGATATATTTTGAGGTATGCATGATTTATCAGACAGCTGTGGGACAGGACAGGGCATGGCATGCTTTTCAGCAGTGCCCTGCATCAGAAGTCTAGCCCTGCTAGGTTCCATGTATCCTCATTCATGTGCATTTCTGGCCTCTCCCTGTACATTGCCAGTCGTACATCTGGCACAGTTCATTGTTGGTACCCTTGTGCCATGTAATGGCGATGTGGGATTTACCAGTCTGTTTGCTGGTATGCTGTGAGGTGTCCATTTCTGCACATGATCTTTCATTGATGGTGATGTATTTCAATGTGTGCTGCACTATGCACCACACAAGGAAAAATTATACACAATGAGTATAACTATCATATTTAGCTGGTTTGTAGATGTTGACAGGACCACTTAGGTGGCAATAGATATCAGTGCTGCCTGAGACTTCTACTGCGTAGTTGATGTGGGGGAGTGCCAATATGTGTCTTGTTTGACGTTTGAATGCCCAATGCAAATCACATAGCAGAGTGATTCCTTGGTAAGTGTTTTATGTGTGTAGGATCTGTGTTTTGTTGTGAACCTGTGGACGCATGTATTTGTTTGAGTTCAGCTTTTGTACTCATAGGGGACATTGCGCCACCTGTCCGTCCAGTGATGTGTCAGTCAGGTGGTGCCAGGGATTTATAGATATGGGTGTATGTGGGGGTGAGATGCATTGCATACAGTGTAGTATGGCATGTGGCTTTTGTGTTGTGGTCTACACATCTGTGTTTCACTGTCCATGTATGCTTGATGTTATGTATGTTATGTATGTATTGTTTGTAGTACAAGTTACTTGTGTTATGTGTGTTATGATTTGTATGATATCTTACCTACAAGTAGGTCATTGCCATGTTGCCCATCCTGGAATTGTTGGTTTATAGTGGAATGCCTGAAGATGTAAGCATCATGGACGCTTCCAGAATATTTGGCATGGATCTTTGTGATAATTCCACGGTGGTCCACGATGGCCTGCACATTGATGGAGTGGGTATGTTTAAGTTCCTGTAGAGGTGTTAAGGTGCCTCAGGAGAGACAAGTTGGACATGAGTTCAGTCCATAGCACCCAGCACATGCAGGAAGCCAGCAATCTGATAGAAACCTTGCCTGGTCTCCTGCTGCAGTTCCTGGGTGTTGAGGAAGCAGATGTGTTGGGGATGTGAGCCTGACGATGGCATCCAGAACCTTTGTAAGGAAGGCAGAGAGGGATGGTTGTTAGATTCTACCCACTTTTGCAAGCATTGGTTGTATGATTCCATGCACTCCGGGGGCTCCTTAGAGTACCCCTAGTCTTTCCATTCCAGCCTTCTTAGATTTTCCAGGCAGCCCCAGCTGCTGCCACCTCTCAGACAGGTTTGTGCCTTCCTGTTGCTTGAGCAGCTCAAGCCCAGGAAGGCAGAACAAAGGATTTCCTTTGGGAGAGGGATGTTTTACCCTTTTCCATTTGGAAATAGGTGTTACAGGCATGGGAGGGGTAGCCTCCCAAAGCCACTGGAAATGCTTTGAAGGGCACAGATGGTGCCCTCTTTGCATAATCCAGTCTATACCAATTTAGGGACCCTCAGTCCCTGCTCTGGCACAAAACTGGACAAAGGAAAGGGGAGTGACCACTCCCCTGTCCATCAATACGCCAGGGCTGGTGCTCAGAGCATCTCCAGATGGTCACTGGGTTTTGCCATCTTGGATTCCAAGTTGGCAGTTCACTCTGGGAGCATCTGAGTGGCCAGTGCCAGCAGTTACGTCAGAGCCCTGCCCTGATAGGTGCTTACCTGTTTAGCTGACCAATCCCCCTTTTAGAGCTATTTAGGGTCTCTCTCTTGGTTTGTTCTTTAGATTCAGATTGCAAGAATCCAGCAGGAATCCTCTGTATCCTTTACTTCACATTCTTACTGAAGAAATTGCATGTGGACCCTCCAGGAACTCTTCAAACTGCGAAAAAGAATTAAAGATGACTTCTGCAATATTGTATATTCAGCTCCTGCCAGCAACTGCAACTGTTTCCTGGGTGTGCACCTCAGAGGACAGCCTTTCTTCAGCCTGCACCAGAAGACAAAAGAACAAAGGAATCTCCCTTGGAGTGAAGGAGTCACTCCCCTGCTTCAGGAGGCAGCCCTCTGCAGTGAAGACCGGTGGTGTGGATCCCCTCTCCTGATGAAGTGCATAGATCCAGCATCACGGGTGGTAGACTGAAGTGGTTATAACGGTCCTGACGTCCTCCTGTCCAAGTTTGGTGGGTGTAAGAGCTTGCCTCCCCATGCAAGACGGTACCCCTGTGCACTGTATGTTTTGCAGTTGCCAAGGCTTGCTAGCATCCTTCCAAGAAGTTCTTCATGCACAGTGCAGCTCCAGAACCCAGCACTCCTTCCTGTGAAGCACAGCTTCCTGCGTGGTTCTCCAGCGGCGTGGGACCCTTTATTGTAGTGCTGCATGGGCCTCCTTTTCCACCTTCTTTGCCTCCGTGCTGCCTGGTCTTCTGAGGGCACCCCGAATTGCTGAAAGTCCCCTTTGACTCCCACTCCTGGTCCCGGGCAGCTCCATTTACCACTAACTGCGAGATTTGCATGTGCCAAGACTTGTTGGCGGAATCCAGCGATGCAAACCAGACTGCAATCATCCATTCAGCGTGGGACATCATCTGCACCAACCAGGAACCCGCATCCATCTTCTTGGGTGCAGGACGCAATGTTGTTTTTCACCAGTGGTTCTTCTTTTGCACCTTCATCCAGGTTAGCAGGGGCTCCTATTCTCCCTGGACTCTTCAGTGCTTCATGGACTTGGTCCCCTTCTTCCACAGATCTTCGGGTCCAGGAATCCATCATTGGTGTCTTGCACTCTCTTCTGATTCTTGCATAATATTTGTCCTCATGTTCTTGTGTGTTCTAGGAAATTTACATTGATTTACTCCTGCTTTCCTGGGCTCTCGGGTGGGTTCTATTACTTACGTTTGGTGTTTAGAATACTCCCAGCGACCCTCTACACTCTACACTTGCCTATGTGGGAAACCAACGTTCGCACTTCACTTTCTCAGTATATGGTTTGTGTTCCCCATGGGCCCATTTCTAACTATTGTGAGTTTCACTATTTGCACTGCTTTCTGTTTCTACAGCTATTTCGGCATATTAGTGTATATATTTTGTGTAGTACTTACCTCCTAAGGGAGTATATTCTCTATGTTTTTTTTAGCATGTGTGGCATCAAAATAAAGTTCCTTTATTTTTGTAACACTGAGTATTTTCTTTCATGTGTGTGAGTACTGTGTGACTACTGTGGTACTGCATGAGCTTTGCATGTCTCCTAGTTAAGCCTTGGCTGCTCATCCACACTACCCCTAGAGAGCCTGGCTTCTAGACACTGTCTACACTTTACTAATAAGGGATAGCTGGACCTGGTATAAGGTGTAAGTAACGTAGGTACCCACTACAAACCAGGCCAGCCTCCTACACCTGTACAGCATTCTGCTCTTTTGAATAGGTTTACTCTATAGAAATACCACAAACATTGAAAAGGGGCCCTTGCCTGACTCGATGACTAGCTCCCCATCTCTGATGGATTTGACCCTGTGCAGTTGCCCACTGCCTCTCAGATCGGTTTATGCTACATTAATACCACACACATGCATACATATGTACACAGATGTATTTAATAAGGCACTAATCTGGAAACATTTTGTTGACACTTGATTACAGATAAACATTTTGGAAAGAGCTAGGCCCAACCAGTGGCTAGTGTAATGTATTTGCTCTTAATAGCACTTTAAAGTATATGTACTTATTTTATTAGGGTTATTTATTATTCATGTTTTTTTGCTCTAACAATATCCTCACTGGAAGATTAATTCTTGCAGCCATTTGAGTGATGCCAGAGCTCTAATAGTTAAGTCTTGGCACTTCTAAGATGTTACCTTGTATGAAAACTAGAGGGACCTCACACATTCCCTTTCTGCTCGAGGCACTGAAAGTCCTAGAACCATCCCTTATTATGCGGAATGTTTTACATATAACCGATATACATATAACCGATATTTGGCTCCAACAGCTGAAAAGGGGTGAAGGTAGATTTGAGCCATTGTTATGGCACCTTATCTTTTACATTTTGTGCAGATGAGGAGAAACTATAGTTTGTGTTCGTGTTTAGTCGTGTATAGTTTGTAACGAGAAAAAAGATCCAAAACAGGGGGGAAAAAGTATATGATATATGAGAAAGGTGGTGATAAAAGTTACAGAGAAGAGAGGAAACAAGTGAAGGGCTAGCACCATGGTGCAGTGGGTTTCACCCTTACTTGAAAATGTTTGGGCACCCACGATTATTTTATTTATTATATAAATTAAGCTCATAAAAGTCATGATTTTGGATGTTTTAACATTTAACATTTTTTCTGGTTTCAGTTTCCATCAGATGGCATTTGCACTTCAGGTAGTTACTGTCCTGCAGGATCTGCAGTGCCCATCACTTGCCCGCCAGGAACCTACAGTAATATGACTGGTCTCAAGAGTGCAAATCAGTGTCTTCCATGTCCCCCAGGGTAAGCGTCAGTTTCTCTCTGTATTTTATATTTCAAAAGTGAACTTTTAACAAAGGTTTAGGAGTTATAACTGATAAGCGTATTCCTTGATTGTTTATTCCAAATACATTGTCCCTTTGGGTAAAAGTAATATTCCTGGCTCCTGTCCAACCAGGAAACTGCTTGCATTGTTCCGCAAGATTGTATTTAAAGGACTGTACTGCTGAATACTGAAACTAACAGTATCATGGTATAAGAATATCGAGGGACAAAATGTCGAAATGTAAGTGTAAGTATACATTTCTATTCCTATTTTCACATCTACATACCTTGAAGATATATGAACTTCATAGATACATAAATGTGAAGGTAGGTACACAAAATCTAGAATTGTACCTGCCAGTATTTTTTACAATATCTTTTTCTTGATACTCTGATGGAATGTTCAAGGGTCATATATATTGGATGGGCTTTTAAGTAGCCCATGTGCCCAAGTACACCCACCTCCTCCAAAACAGTATTGTCACTTGGAACAACAGAGATAATCTTCCTTATGAGAGAACCAAAACTATTACATTTGAGATCTTTATATAGTTGATGCTTGGTGTCACTTATAGTAGAAGTTTCAACACCCCTAACTGTCTGTTTAGCATTTCATGTATCTGGATAAGGTGCATATTTTTCAATAGTCTCTCTCCGGAACATAGGCAACTGTGTAAACAGCATTAACTATTTTTTTCTGCAGGATGTATTGTGATGGGTCAGAACCTCTCTCACCAACTGGTCCCTGCAGGCCGGGCTATTTCTGCACAGGGGGCTCCCCGACAGCTGTTCAACAGGAAGTGAAGCAGGGATATTATTCACTGGAGGGTGCTTCCAGACCTGAAGCATGCCCACTAGGGACATTCCAGTTTGTAAGTATGCATCTTCACCATTGGGCTTTCATACCTTTGAAATAGAACTTTAAGCACATCTCTGCAGTAGGCAGACCATCAAAAACGTACATTTTCACAGCAATTGTTACATTTCGGTGGTGCATGTGTCCTGTTAATTACCCAATAATGGATATCTGAGTACATGGATGTTTAGATGACTTCATATTTAAAGGGCTGATGAAGTGAGTTCATGGACGAGAGATGCATGGATGATTGCATTGATGGATACAGATAGGTTACATTATTCTTACAGATTCAGCTCTTAGACATCAATATTGTTACTGTAAAAACATTGATAAGAATTTCTATCGTTATGCCAATGCATGCATAACACAGTAGTGGTCTCCATTGTGTCAAGAATGGACACAATCTATAAAGAGTCATGTTTGAAGGAGGAATGGTCTTTTTCTGCTATGGCCAAATTTCAGTGCATTTCAGTAGTGGAAGCAGCTACTACTTGAGAGTATATTGTGCATTAGCTGGGCAGTATCACCAAACCACTATGCAAGAAGAAGGAGTAAAACCACTGTAAAGGGCACCAAATCAACTAACTTGTAAAACCTGCACACAAATGATGAGCCACGACAGAGCAATGTGTGCATTAAAAATGAGCCAGGCCAGCCTAACACAATAGATTGTCACCTACACAGTAGTGTGCCCCACATCAATTACTCCTGGCAACTACATGTGTGCCTTAAAGGGAGCACGCATACAGTGTTCTCCCTTTCGAAGATGGCAAGCGCGCTGCTGATAAACTGATGGTCATTTGGAATTTGAAGTCTAGAGTTCCAATTAGTTTATGATGTGCGCTCCCAAAGATTTAGCAGTCTTGAGGTGTTAAGTGAGGAAGTTAGCTGCTTGAAACTTTTTGAGCTGTTTCCCCTTCCCAGGATCCCAGTACCTGCTGCAAACATTCTACTGAGGTGGATCGGAGATATATTCCTTTGCCTGTTGTTTCCTTCCTGATGATGACTGTGACAGTGAACACGCTAAATGCACTCAGTCACAGTGCCTGATACCTCAAACACAGCATTGTTGTTCAGACCTGATCTAAGCATGAAAAATATTGGCAGCAAAGCTAATGATTGAATAGGCTGACCCATTGTCTCTAGTATGCTGTTGTGCAGGCTGATCCAACATGTTAATGACAGTCCAACTGAGCAATAAATGAAGGAGGCTAACCAGAGCCCTTCTCTTCTTACTTATTTTTATCTGTCATTATTTGTCAAGGTTAAAAGAATTTTCTCTAGCCACTTATAGAGAGCAGTAATGCTGTGCCAATTTATTTCAATAAAGCAGATGCTCTATGAAAATATATTTTCAAAATGCTTTATCTACCTGTTTAGGTCTGGTGTTAGCCAAGAACTTTTGCTTTTTTCGAAGAGATCCTTAAAAATACATATATATGCAAACATACAGCTTTCTTCATCCATTTGTCTGTTGTATTTTCATTCATGTTTTGATTCCGCTTACCACAGCATATAGCATGGAGAAATAGGTCAGCCCGCTTCAGCCAGTAACCCCCATCAGTGTGTGTGACATTTTGCTCTTGGACATGTGCACATCCACCAGTGCCATGACTGGTGGGCCAGTATGTTCTTGCAGTGACCTGAAAGTGACAGACTATAACATGCAAACATTTTTTGTAAAAGCCTCACCCTTCTCTTCTCAGCACTTGCCATCACTTCCAGACTCCTGCACTGCCCTGCAGGCCCTTTTATGGAGATGGGCAGCATGTGTGGTACCAAGCATGGAATACAACTGAGACGTTTTGTGGGGACAAAGCTACTGTTGTCTGTATTTGTGTCACTGTAGGTTTTGCTGAGGCTTCTGTAATGGGACTTCAAAATACTGAAGCAGTGCAGTGCAGTGCATTCGTCTTGCCACGGTGAACACTTCATACATCTCATTGCATGGAGAGGGCTCAGGGGTTCTCTTTCCCCAATCTTTTCCCTCTCTTCACATCTGCTATGAAAAAAAAGCTGGCATATTCTTAATTTAATTAAATTATAAAGGGAGAGAATAACCTGGTGGTTATTTTTTACACAGGGTCACATTAATTTGTTTTTAGTCCAGGCAGTTTGCAAAATGTTGTTAAAACCAATATAAATGTACTTTTATCACAATAGTTATGCCATAGAAACCGCCTCTCCAAATCTAAGGACACAGAAAGCCTTTCTCTAACCCCTTTGTATAGCGCCTCGTCATGCATAGTTCTTTTGTCAAAAATGTTACTGCAAATTTTACATTTATATTTCACATTGACATTATCAATGATGCTATAAAAAATGTCATGAGTGTCGCAATTTGTGGGGTAATTAACAGCATATTGCGAGGGCGCGAGTGATAGTTATCTAAGGGCATGAGTTATAGTTACTTGAGGTAACTAACTATAACTGGTACATTTCTATGGTTTGGTATGTTTAACATGTGAGCCTAACTATAACCTCCTTGTAATCTTTGTTTTTTTTAATGTGAATTTCTACGTTTTTTTTTAACATATAGTAATTTTAATTACTTTTGTGGTCATTGCGACTTTGGCAGTCTTTTTCCAAGCCCGGCGAAGCCGGTGCTGCCAACAGACCGCCAGTGCTGGCGTTCCGAAGACTGCCATATTTTGAGTTAGGTAAGATTTTTGCCCATTTACGGGTGGAAATAAGGCCACATCAGCCTCGCTGATGGAGAAAGAGAGGCGGTTCCACCACCAGCACTGTCACGACAACAAGACTTCTCCCGCCGTATATCGATATCTAATACAGCGTGGCAGAGTCCTGCCGGCAGTGCGGTGCTGGCAGTGGAAAACACCAGGACCCCTCCCCTCCCAGACAAGCGCTTCTCCGGAAATGGTAAATTGATCGTCCAAACGGGGTTGGGGGTGTAGGGTGCATGTGTGTGGTGTGTGCGTGTATGTTTGCGAATAGGTGTGTCTGGGTGCATGTATGTGTGCATATAGGGGTGTCTGGGTGTGTGTATGTGTGCAAATGGGAGTGTCTTGGTGTGTGAATGGATGTGGGGTCTGGGTGTGTGCATGAATGCGGAGGGGGGAATGCGTGAATGAATGCGGTGTCTGGGTGTGTGCATGTATGCAGAGAGGGGGAGTGCGTGAATGGATGCAGTGGGAGAGTGCATAAATGAATGCAATGGGGGAGTGCATGAATAGATATGGAGGGAGGTGGGGTGTGTATAATTGCGGAGGGGGGTGCATATGTGTGAGTGGGGGGTGTGTGTATGGTTGTGTGTGGTTGGGTGGGGAAGGTGTTTGCATGTGCGTGGAAGTGGGGGGAGGGTGTTTACATGTGCGTGGAGGTCGAGGGGAGGGTGTTTGCATATGCCTGGAAGTGTGGGGAGGGTGTTTGCATGTGCGTGGAAGTTGGGGGGAGGGTGTGTGTATGTGTGTGGATGTCGGGCGAGAGGATGCCGGTGACAGGAATGGAGATTCCTGTCACCTGATGCGTTAATGCCAGGGTTTTTGTGGTGGTGCGACCACCACAGAAAGCCTAGCGGTCTTCCGGGTCATAGTACTGCCGGCAGTCTCACGGCTGCCACCAGGCTGGAGGTGCTCACCTTTGGCTCGGATTACACTGGCAGTACTGGCGGTCGTAATATGGCGGTCTTCACCACCGACCACTGCCATGGCGGTCAGGTGACCATCTAATTCATAATGACCACGTATATGTTAACCCAACCACTGCCTCTGGCCATGCCCTGAGGCCAACCCCTATAAGCACCCAACTTTGCACTGTGCACGTCCTTCACCCATGTGCAGGGGAGGCCACCTGCAAGACCTGGACTGCAGCCAGTCCCTTAGGCCAACACTCCCTAACCATCCAAACTCATGCTGTGCCCAGCCCTTTGGCCGTGCACAGCGGGAGTTGGCCGCGGCTTCTCTGGGTGTGAGAATGTGTGTGAGAGAGTGCATCTGGTGGTAAGAGTGGCTGTCAGATTATCTGTCTGGGTGTAAGAATGCATACATCAGTGCTTTAGTGGGTGCTTCAGTGAGTACGTGGGTCTGTGAGTGGGAGCATGAGGGTGTTAGTGGGTCTGTGAGTGGGTGCGAGAGTGTCTGAGTGGGTCTGTCAGTTGGTGCGTAAGTGTCTGAGTGGGTGTGTGAGTGGGAGAAATTGATTGAAAGAGAGACAGAGAGAAAGAAAGTGAGAAAGAGAGAGTTTTTTGAGGCTTTAATATCGCATATACGTAGAATGAGATATGTGTGTTCAATTTAAAATAAAAAAATATATCCCTATGGAAAAATTAATAGGAAAAAATAGTTTTAGGCCCCCCCTTTTTCTCGACCACCCCCAGCCCCAGACAAATCAACCCGGAACTTTCCTGGCAGAAGGTGAATGGACTGGCAATTTGTTTCTAAAGTTTCATGAAGATTCATCAAGCGGCGCCAAAGATGTGGCATTGCCAGTCGGCTCCCAAGCGCCAGCAGTGCCTCCTATGGCTGTACACCTCTGCTCCTTGTAAATCAATCCAACCTCCTCTTCCAAGACTCCAGGCACTCCGTGAGCATGTTCATGCAAAATATTTCATAAAGCAATGGAAACAACAGAATACATTTTAGCAGTAACGCCTTTCTCAACCTGCCTGTTCCGCCATCTTGTCATTAGCTGTACACCCAATACCTGGTTGCTTGCAACATGCAAAGCATCAGGAAACACTGAAAAAAATACTACCACAGTGCTCAACCAGATTAAAAGTGAATTAAACAATACAATGTATTTTTTATAGTACAATTTTTTCTCTCAAAACCATCTGCAGTGCTCTGCCCATATTGTATAATTCTCAGATAGAGTCCGATACCTACAGTGATTCTATTAACACCTGGCTACTCATCAGCACATATCTACTTGTTTCTATTGCACCGCATTTCTCACTTTTTTCAGTTGAGATCATATCTTAGACTAATGGTATTCAATATTTTCTATACAATTGATGCGTAGTCGTAACTAACTTATTTCACATTCATTGAAATACCCATTTATTTGGTCGACAGGTATATATATATATATATATATACTTATGTATGGAGAGAGAGAGAGAGAGATCTCTATCTATCTATCTATCTATCTATCTATCTATCTATCTATCTATCTATCTATCTATCTATCTATCTATCTATCTATCTATCTATCTATCTATCTATGCCTATATTACCTACTGGCGCTCACAAGTAGGTAGTTGTAGTTAGGACAAAATTTCCATTGAAAAAACGTTTTTTGACTTGCTATATCTTTGGCACCATTTGATGAATCTTCACAAAATTTTCCTAAAAAAAGTGTTCCAGTGAATCTTGTTGTACACTGGAAGGTTTGGGGTACATGGGGAATTTTGGGGTGATCCGCCAAGTGGGGGCCAGAAAAGGGGGGGGGGAGGGGTCAAAAAACATGTTTCCCATAATAATAGCCATAGGGATTTTATACACGACTATAGCCCGAACTGCTGGACGGAATACACCAAATTTGGCAGAACGGTAGCGATTGGTCCAGAAGGAGTGCGTTTTGGTATTTGGTGTAAATCTGTTCAGTACTTTTTGAAAGAGTAAAAGAAAACCAAATATAGATATCTAGAGGTGCAAAGGGATTGCAAATAATAACAAGCTTGTGCAGGGAAATGCAGAGCTCTGATTGGCTGCCAGCACTTCAGCCGAGTCCCACAAAAAAGAGATAAAAAAAGAAAAGGGGCAGGGTAGGGTCACCCTGATCGCACAGCTCTGGCCCTGTGGCCCATGAGGTCCCTGAGGGAATACCCAAGGGCAAAAATCAGTTTTTTTAAATTTTTGCTGCAAATTTGCGGTAGATCTACAAATTTGCACCATTTTATTTTTAAGCAAGTGCGTGTTTTTAAGAAGCCCCTGGTTGCGCCAGGTCCTGGGGCATTGTAAAATAGAGTAGGGGGCCACAATGGGACCTCCTAATCAGTTCGATGCCCCTAGGACCGCCACCTCACTGAGGCTTATTTATAATGAAAGTGGATGGGGCCGTGTGGCCCCCTGCAGCCCTGGGGTCCACCACCTCCCTGGGACTCCAAATGAATGTAATGCAGGGGGGCTGCCTACTCCCCTGCTGCTGCAGAGACCGCCACCTCTCCAAGGCTCTAATCAAATGTAATGCGCCCCTCCCTACTGCCTGAGGGACCACCACCTCCCTGGGCCGCCAACCAAATGTAAAGCAAGGGGGGCCGCCTGGTCCTCTTGCAGCCCCAGGGTGACCACCTCCCACCACAGGGCTCCAATAACTTGTAATGCAGGGAGCCACCCAACCCCCCTGCTGCTCCGGGGACGCCACCTCTCCATGGATCCAATAAAATGTAATGCAGGGCTCCCCCGTAACCCCGCAGACTGTCACCTCCTTGGGGTTTCAACTAAATACAATGCGGGGGTCTGCCTGGCCCCTCGCAGCTCTGGGGACTGCCACATCTCTGGGGCTCAAACTAAATGTTTTGCCAGCCCCCTCACTGCCCCGTGGCCCACCACCTCACCAGAGCTTTAATCAAATGTAATGTGGGGGCCCCCCATAACCTCAGGGGCTTCCACTAAATACAGTGCGGGTGGCTGCCTGGCCTCTCGTAGCCCTGGGGACTGCCACCTCTCCGGGGTTCAAACTAAATGTAATGCAGGGGGACGCCTGACCCCCCACTGCCCTGGGACTGCCCTCTCCTTGGGCTCTTCTCAAATGTAATGTGGGGAGCCACACACGCCCCCTCCTCCCCAGGGACTGCCACCTTCCCTGGGCTTTAAACAAATAGAGGGGGCACCTACCCCCTGCAGACCCCGGGACCACTACCTCTTCAGGGCTCTAATCAAATGTAATTCTGGGGGGGTCACACGATGCCCCACAGCCTCAGAGACCACACCTCCCCAGGGATCCAGTAAAATATAATGCAGGGGCTGTGCCCCCCCCCCCAGACTGGGAACCACTATCTCAGTTATCTTCCAGAGGCTATTTAACATTATACAGGGGCAAAGCAGCCCCCCAAGAGGAGCCATAGATGGCCCTGGGGACTGCCACCCCCCAGGGCTGCATACTTACGTTCAGGGAAACAGATGAAAACTTCACTTTCTGCAAGTGAGAGCTGTTGGACAGCTGTCACTTGCAGAAAGTGAAGTGTTTGGTCTGACTTGGCAGGAGCTGCCAAAGCTCCCACCAAGTCAGTGCAAACAGCTATGTCCCGCGGGTGGGCACCCAGGGACCTAGCAGGAGCAGACCCTGGGGGATGGTGGTGCCCGAGACTATTATTGGCTACATGAGGGGGGCCACGTGACTCCCCTCCATTATTTCCATTTAGCCCCAAGGAGGTTGTGATCCTTGGGGACAGGGGTCTGCAACTGACCTCCTATCTTATTTTATTTCAGCCCTGGTAGGTGATGGTCTACAGGACTGTGGGGGCCATGTGGGCCCCATGCACTTATTGAATATTTAGTCCCAGGAGGTGGTGGTCCCTGGGGCTGCAGGGGAGGCCTTACAGGTCTCCCCCATTAAAAATAAATGTTTTGCCCTGGGGAGGTGGTGGTCCCCAGAGTGCAGAGGGGCTGTGTGGATCCCTGCATACTTATTTTACTGTGCCCTGGGGTGGTGGCAGTACCTGGGGCTTTAAAAAGCTCCTCCTTTTTTCACCCCGAATACACCTGAGACCTGGCCCACAAGGGAGCAGAAATAAAAGCAAGCACACTTTATTTTTTTTTAAATCACAGTGAAATCGGCAGATCCGCTGCAATTTTCACTGTGATTTAATAAAAAAAAATACTTTCAAGCCTTGGTGGGGAAGGGTTTCAGGGGGACCCCTGCATTAAGGGTACAGGGGTAGGGTAATGGTATCCTTCCCCCTTTTTATTTTTTTTCATTTGTGTTTGAGACTCATCTGAAGCTGAGTCTCAAAATGACTGCCACCACTTCATGGTTGAAGTGTTGGCAGCCAATCAGATCTCTGCACGAGATCAGGAGTATTCTCAAAGCATTTGCGCCTCCAGATATACATATTTAGTTTTCTTTTAATATCTCAAACACTACTAAAGAGATTCACACCAAATAGTAAAAAGCACTCTTTCTTGACCAAGAGCTCGCTTTCTGCCAAATTTGGCGTAGTTCTATCCTGCAGTTCAGGCTGTAGTCCTGTCTAAAATCCCTGTGGGAATTAAAATGGGAGATGCACTTTTTTTGACCCCCCCCATTTTTCTGGATAGATGGATGATATATCTATATTTTCTATCTATCTATCTATCTATCTATCTATCTATCTATCTATCTATCTATCTATCTATCTATCTATCTATCTATATATATATTTTTTTTTATTTTATTATTATTTTTATTGGTGGATACCAGGAGCTAGTTACAGGTAGGGCCAAGTTTCCATAGGGAAAGCATTTTTTGTTTTGGTAAAAACTTTGGTGCTGTTTGGCGAATCTTCACAAAAATGTCAAAACTAGTTTGCCACTCACTACAGCTGCTGTGTAAAAAGTTTTGGGGTGATCCATCAAGCGGAGGCTGAGAAAAAAGGGAGTCCAAAAACTCTTTTTATCCGTGCAATTTCCCATAGGGATTTTAAAGAAAAGTACAGCCCAAACTGTTGGTCGCAATTATACCAGATTTGGCAGAAAGGTAGCTCTTGGTCCAGTAAAAGCCGTTTTTGTGATTTGGTGTAATCATTTCAGTAGCTTTCAAGATATTAAAAGAAAACCAAATTTGTATATCTAGAGGACCGACCACTTCGCGAATCCATCCAACCTCGTGCTGAGATGTGATTAGTTACCAACACTTCAACAACAAAGAAGTGTTGGCTGCAATTTTGGGACTCGTACTCAGCTGACTCTCAAACAAAATGCTAAAAAAAGGAAAGGGGCGGGGTGGGAACAATTTGACCCCCTAGGCCGAGTGCTGGGGTCCCTCAGGGACCCTGACTGGCCGAAAAGCATTTTTTAAATTTTCACAGCAGAAATCACAACAGGTCTCCCACGCTTGTTTGTATTTGACCCCTTGGAGTTGGCCAGGTCCCAGGCATATTGACACAAACACTGAAATTCCACTTTATCACATGTCAGTAAAATGAAAGTTACACAAAGAGTAACTTTGCCTGCATAAACACAGCAGTGATGTTGTGGTGATGTTGGGGACTTTGCCTTAAGTAGGGACTCGTTTCATGTAGTCTTTTGAAGGGAGTAGGGGGTTCAGCAATTCAACAATTCGGTGGAAAGGGTTATTTTTTTTACTTGAAAAAGTGTGTCATGGTAGGCCGTAGCTTCCTACGATCTGAATGGCCCATCTGCATTTCAAGGGCTGGAGAGATCAGGTGTTAACGGTCCACGGTTCGGGTTCCAATGCACCATCTCTTGTTCATAGTGCAACATGACCATTTGCGCAAAAGAACTGGAGAGCCACCTGTCATCAGACATTGCACTGCCTGGTAATGGATGCCCGCCTGCTCCGCCCCACAGCAACACCAGGGCCTTTTTCTTCGTTGTCCATGGCACCAAAAAAAACTATAAATAACGAAAAACCCAGCAGGATCCGAGGACGCAAGGTGCCTCCTCGGTATTTTTGGGGAGGAATGTGTTTGTGGAGGGAATGGGTCGTGGACCGCGGACAGGGCTCCTGAGTTCTCAGCTGCATCTTTCAAAATTCACTTGCAAATGGAAATGAAGGCACAGAACAGTACACATATCCACAAGTCTAAGAAACTAATACTACCTCCTCAAAAAAAAAAAATCGTGATAACAAGATGTTAGGCTAAGGCAGCACGGTAAAGCAGATTTCCCTGGCGCATGCTCGCTGTCACTACTTCTGCTTCATTTATCTTATAAACCAGCAATAGTTTGGAGTCAGTTTCCTTCAAGTACATTAAAAAAACAAAGGTTACAGGGACTTTATGGTTAGGAAATAGAAATAAAAAATATAGAGAAATTCACTGACAAAACCAAAGGTTACAGGGACATTGTATTTGGGAATTAGCATTTTTTTTAAAGTTAGAAATGTACTAAAAAAAGCCAAATTACAGAGACATTATATTTAGGATCAGAATTTACATGCACAAAACCATAGAAGTTCAGCTGTTATAGTTAGAGTTATTTCAAGTAAAGATAAATCGTGCCCTAAGGTCACTATATCTCACACCCTCTTCATACATTGCTAATTACCCCACATATTACATCAGTACTGATGTCATGTTCTATGACATCGTTGATAATATCATTACAACTTTTGCTCTAAAATTATTGATCTGAAAACTGTGCATGTCAGAGGTGCCAGTTATAGTTACCTTAGGGCACGAGTTATGGTTACTTGAAATAATTCTACAAATAACAGCTGAAATTCTCTGGTTTTGCGCATGTAAATTCTGATCCTAACTATAATGTCCCTTAACATTTGTTTCTTTTAGTGAATATTTATATCAGTTACAGTTAGGAATTAGTTTCCATAGGAAAAACATTTTTTGTTTTGCCTTTTAAGTTTAGCGAAAATTACAAATTTTCAAAACATTTTCAAAATTAGTTTGCCACTCACTGTTTGGAAAGTTTTGAGTTGATTTGTTAAGTGGGGGGTTTAGAAAAGGGGGTGTTGTCCCAAAACGCCTCTTCACAATGTAATTTGCCATAGGGATTTTAGATATGACTACAGCCCGATCCGAACCTTACTCCAAACATTACACATACTTTCGGGCATGATTTGATGCACGGAAAGTATGTAAAGTATAATATTTGGAACAAAACTTTTCCAACTAAATGATCTGAATGATCAACACATTTTAATGGCGATGTAAGGCTCATTGGGTATTATTAGGAGGTGACGGATAAACAAATTTGAAATAAATACAGGGCATATATGAAGGTATGAAATGCAAACACTTCATTTCCTTTCTTACTAAGATGCAATTTTGGAATACCATCAGGTTATGTTGATGTGATGATCCCATAAGCAATTCACATTACATAACGGGAAGAAAGCCACCCCCTCGTTCTTTCATTTTATTTCATTCAATCATTTTCTTTTCAGACTTTGTAGGCATATAATAAATTATTAAAACACCAACGAAGTAAGGTGCAGATATAGACCATACACTGCTATGAAAGTCTTTTGTCTTTATTGTCTGTTGAGGATGCATGCACATGGTCACTTTAAATACGTGGTAATGATCGCTACGCCTGTCCGTGATCAAGGCTTGTTTGTTAGAGCCAAAACGTGTTGATCCATGGCAAACTGCCAAACCATTTACGTTTTTGTAAATAAAGCACTTTGATTCCAGCAGGAGACTGAGCATTGTTGTCAGTGCAAGCAGGACAGTGGTTAGAGTTTACAGCGAGTGCCCGTTCCCACATGCTGAGGTCACCCTGTGAGGGTTGCCAGCCTTCCTGTACGCAGCTACAAAAAGTGCTAGTGGTGCCAGTATGGGCATCTAACTACTGTCCCCCCTTCCAATTCCCAAAAGTTCTCACCATCCAAAAGAATTACTGGAAACCCACTGCATGAGGAAAATCAATTTCTTTAATGCTACAGCATGGGTAAGTATGATGCATTTCAACAGGAAACCTGCCTTTACCACAATACTCAGCACCATTTTGCACAAACCTCAAATAATCACATGTGATTAACAACATTATGAACATAGAAAACATCTTCTGGAGTAAAAGCATAAAAAAAAAATCGAAAACAGGGACACATGTCTTTTCATAAATCACAGTGTGTTCTTTGGCACATCAATGTTAATACACTAATAAATAAATAATCAGCAGTATATTTGAAAATGACTCAAATACAAGAGGCACATAGCTGTCAAGCCACACAAAAAGGTTTCAAATGTAGACACAACAGGGTTGATGGCACACGCTGATGGCAATGTCAAAATTGCCACTACAGAGGTACAACCTGTATTATGCTCCCGTGGACAAAAAGGAGTAAAATAAGGTAATATATAAGTAAACTATGTTGCACATATCACCCCTGCTTAAAACAACGTGCAAAGATTGAGCTCACATGAATATACAACTTACAGTTACTGTAAATAGCAAAACGGCTCCACCATGGGCTAACCCTGCCCATGGAATCCGATTTTGAAGAGGCATTATCATATAAGCAGACATTTTGGTATGCATGCAGTATATTGTGTGTGCGAGGCATCACGCCCAAGTGGGCTACAGGCATATACCAATACATTCTAAAAATGTTACAGTGGCACAAACCAAAGGACCTAATGCAAACCATAACACATCCAAACTCCATTACACAAAGTCGCTCTCATTGCATCTCGTCCAAATCAACAATAGAATTGAACAGAAAGTGCAAAGGTCACCATAATTCAATGTAATAGTATGATCTCTTCCCAGTTATATTTCCTAATAAAGAAAATGTATATGTATAAATATATATATATATATATATATATATCACTTACCTTATTTATACTTACCCGTGGGGTAAAGGCAGATGCTTGGTAAATGTATGCGGTTAAAAAATGTGGTTAAGGCATGCCGGGTAAGTGCATGCTTGTAATGTCATACACCTTAATAGAAACATAGTGAGATTTTTTACCAACGCGCTTCTCTTGGTTTGAAAATTGAGTTCCGTTCTTTCAACCTTATTTACGTAAAATCCCAATATTTGGGATGCAGTCCCCTGTCCTCTTTGTCCTTGTCTGCAAGTCCAAGTTCCCATCTTCAAGTGATCTGAAGCTGTTTCACCACTGTAATGCCAATCGTATTGCTCTGCGAGCTTACCAAATCTTCTTATAAATTCCTTACCTGTCCACCTTTTACAGCCAATCGAAGATTACACACTTTGGTGAAATGGAAAGCTTAGCTTCCTGGTAGCTCAGTTGTGCATTAATTTCAAGGTTATGAGCGGTGTGGTGTGTCTCGACTGTCACACGATCAATAAAATTGTTTTTATAATCTAAACCTTGTTTTCTCTGAGTGCCTGGCTGCTGCAGTACAGTCTTTAGTACTAAATGTATGCATCTATTAGAACCGACCAATACAAGCTTTTACACGACACATGGTTTAGCTCATTCTCAGATATTACTTTTATTATGTTAATTACTAAACCTCCATTATACATATAGTTAAAGGTATATTTTTACGGTAGAGGCATTTACATTCTAGAGCTGTTTTGCACATCTTAAGAATACTTCTTATATAAAACAAATACAACACTGCACACACTGTATGTGCACATTTAGCGTGTCTGGGTAGAGTTTTGTGTCTACAGAAAGTGTTTGTTCTTGTGCATGCTTGAAGGGCAGGGACACAGGGGGTAATTCCAACCTTGGCGGGCAGCTACCGCCGCCCGCCAGGCGGGAACCGCCATGCGGCAGAAATAACGCGGCCCCCATTCCGACATTCCCGCTGGGCCGGCGGGCGCTAACCATGTTAGCTCCCGCCGGCCCACCGGGAATGGGGCCGCAACACAGGAGCCGGCGGTGTTGCGGCCGTGCGACGGGTGCAGTTGCACCCATCGCGCTTTTCACTGTCTGCAAAAAGCAGGCCGGGGACCTGTTAGGGGGCCCCTGCACTGCCCATGCCATGGCCCCAGGACACCTCTTCCTGGTGGTAAGGGGGTCATAATCCCGAGGGCAGCGCTGCTTGCAGCGCTGCCCTGTCGGATTATCACCGCCGGGAGAAAATCGGCGGGACACCGCCGACCTCGGCGGTGCGACCGCGGCTTTACCGCCGCGGTCAGAATGGGACATGAAGCACCGCCAGCCTGTTGGCGGTGCTTCCGTCATTCTTGCCCTGGCGGTCTTGGACCGCCAGGGTCAGAATGACCCCCACAGTGTGTATCTGTGTCTATTACAGGTGTGTTTGAGACAAGCGTTTGCGGGCTGGGTAGATGAGTGCAGGGTGTTTTACTTACTTTATATTTAGTCATGATTGTATTTAATGATGACCTGCTCCATCTACCGTAGCAGCAAGGTTACAGAGTTTTTTTTACTGAAGAAGCGCACTCCTTCAGTGAATAACAGACTGTCAAACTACTTCACCTAAGTGAACTGCACCCACTCGAATGTCACACCATTGATCCCTTCTTCCCCAATTCCTAATAATCATGTCCTGATAACATGATAAACCTGGGTCTTGTGTCTACAGTCACTTCTTTCTATATATATATATATATATATATATATATTTCTTTTTTTCAAAGTCAGTGCCAAATGATTATTGCATTCTCAAGCAGACCACAGACGATAACTCTCACTTTTCCTTCCACTGTGCCAGTTTCAACACTAGCCATAAA
The DNA here is from genome assembly GCF_031143425.1 of Pleurodeles waltl. Classification (NCBI taxonomy): domain Eukaryota; kingdom Metazoa; phylum Chordata; class Amphibia; order Caudata; family Salamandridae; genus Pleurodeles; species Pleurodeles waltl. The sequence continues at coordinate 1,135,054,505 of NC_090440.1, read as the reverse complement.
TTGTCACAGTCGGCATGAGTTGAGGTACAGAACAGATATAGTGAATGGAAGACCTAAGTTAAGATAGAGACTTTGCCACAGTTTTGTCTTAAGTGGTTGAAGAGCTGCAACAGTGCTGGTTTACCCAGAGGGATATGGCTTCCTCTCATAGGACATTTCGAGGCACATGTTATTTTTAGCTCGAATTGTAGCAACATTTATTGACATATTTAAATTAAACAGTAGATAACGCAATATCATGTACAAAAGCAGCATAACAAAATTAAAGCATCAGGGACCATCACAAGTAAACAGTGAAAAGTAAATGCATCTCAACAACCGCAGTACATCACAACACAATCAAATTGTAATAATGCAGCACAAATATCCAACAGCACAAAAAGCAACAGAGCACCACAACAAAATGGCACACAGCAAATATTCACAAATATTCTTTACAGACATTACCTCCACCAGAATATTGCTTACATAATATGGTGGTAAAAGGTGTTTGGAGCAAACACTGCTGTAACTTACCACCAAGGAAATTAAATTGGAGCTTTCAAAAACGTTTTGTGGTCATTCCTTCAGTCTCTTTGAAGTGTGCTCAAATCTGATCTCATTTGGACACAATCGCAAGCACTTCCTAGACGTAAGACAACAGTAAACAAAGCCCATTCACTACGGATTCCCAACCAGTTACAGAGTAAGGAAGTCTTTTATAACACTATTCCAGTGGAGAACAGTGAAAAAAGATACAGCCATTATTTGCCAGTTTTGAAAGAAAGAAGACAGTCACAGTAATCTGCGAGAATGTCCACTTCCTCCATTTTTTAACAACTGTCCCATTCTAAAGAACACGCAGTACTAGTCTTTTTGTTAAGGGCTAATAAACTTTTGGATGTATGTCGAGCTCATTCTGCAGTCCACATGTCCACTTCTATGCAATTTATAGCTACCAGTGCTGTTGGTATTTAAGTTGCACATTAACCTAAATTCAAATATCAAAAGATAATGTCTGCAGGGACTAAAAACATTTTTGAGTGAAAGCCTCCAGTAGGCTTGCTTGAGCAGTTTTGTTTATCCAACACTTTAAAGTTGTGTGCCTTCATTTTATAAAGGCATCCGCTCCAATAGGCAGTGCTTTGGCTGCCTTCTTCTTCTAAGAGGACCCATTACATTGTAGTTGTTATAGACATTTTGAATCCTAAAGCATTATATACGTGCAAAGCCTTATTTAGTAAATAAGAACGATGCTGGATCCTTCAACAGTTTTGTTGGAAGGGGCTTTATACTATAAAATGGTAATATCAATGTTTGTGTCCAATTTTCTCTTCCATAGAAGTTTAGAAAATACTGAGCTTTACATCTATCGAATTAGTCAGCCACACTCTGTAAAAAAGCATAAAAATACTAAATGAATTGAAAGTGCAAACAATAACAATTGTAGATATACAGATCTGTATAACCCCTTCACTGCTAGGCCTTTTCCCCCTCAGGTGCCAAGCCTTTTTTTTGGCAGTTTGTGGCAGTTCGCGCTTTGGCCCTCATAACTTTGCTGTCCACATAAGCTACCCACGCCAAATTTGCATCCTTTTTTTCCAACGTCCTAGGGATTCTAAAGGTACACAGACTTTGTGGGTTCCCCTGAAGGAGACCAAGAAATTAGCCAAAATAGAGCGAAAATTTATTTTTTTGAAATAAAAAGGGGAAAAAAGGGCTGCAGAAGGCAGCGTGTGGTTTTTTCCCTGAAAATGGCATCAACAAGGGTTTGCGGTGCTAAAATCACCATCTTCCCAGCTTTCTGGAACAGGCAGACTTGAATCAGGAAACCCAATTTTTCAACCCAATTTAGGCATTTTACTGGGACATACTCCATTTTTACTATTTTTTGTGCTCCCAGAAAGTTAACCATTTCTAAAGAAGTAGACAACATTCTAAATTCAGCAGGGGGTAAATTGTGTAGATCCTACAAGGCTTTCCTACAGAAAATAACAGCTGAAATAAAAAAATATTGAAATTGGGGTGAAAAAAACAGCCATTTTTCTCCACGTTTTACTCTGTATCTTTTTCCTGCGATGTCAGATTTTTTAAAGCAATATGCCATTATGTCTGCTCAACTCTTTTGGTTGTGGAGATATACAGGGCTTGTAGGTTCATCAAGAACCCTAGGTACCCAGAGCCAATAAATGAGCTTCACCTTGCAATGGGGTTTCATTCTATACCGGGTATATAGCAATTCATTTGCTGAAATATACAGAGTGAAAAATAGGTTTCAAGAAATCCTTTGTATTTCTAAAATGGGCACAAGATAAGGTGTTGAGAAGCAGTGGTTATTTGCACATCTCTGAATTCCGGGGTGCCCATACTAGCATGTGAATTACAGGGCATTTCTCAAATAGACGTCTGTTTTACACACTGTCTTGCATTTGGAAGGAAAAAATGTAGAGAAAGACAAGGGGCAATAACATTTGTTTTGCTATTCTGTGTTCCCCCAAGTCTCCCGATAAAAGTGGTACCTCACTTGCATGGGTAGGCCTATGTCGCGACATGAAACGCAACATGGACACATCACATTTTTACATTAAAATCTGACGTGTTTTCTGCAAAGTCCCTACCTGTAGATTTTGGCCTCTAGCTCAGCCGGCACATAGGGAAACCTGCTAAACCTGTGCATTTTTTTAAAACTAGACATCTACGGGAATCAAGAATGAAGTGACTTGTGGGGCCCTCACCAGGTCCTGTTACCCAGAATCCTTTGCAAACCTCAAAATGTGGCCAAAAAAACACTTTTTCCTCACACTTTGGTGACAGAAAATTCGGGAATCTGAGCGGAGCCACAAATTCCCTTCCACCCAGCGATCCCCCAAGTCTCCTGGAAAAAATTGTACCTCACTTGTGTGGGAAGCCCTAGCGCAGACGACAGGCAATGCCCCAAATCACAATGTGGATACATCACATTTTCCCCCCAAAAAACAGAGCTTTTTTTGTAAAGGGCCAGGCTGTGGATTTTGGCCTCTAGCTCAGCCGGCACCTAGGACCTACCAAACCTGTGCATTTTTCAAAACTAGACTCCTAGGGGAATCCAGGATGGGGTGACTTATACGGCTCTCACCAGGTTCTATTACCCAGAATCCTTTGCAAACCTCAAAATCTGGCCAAAAACACTTTTTCCTCACATTTCGGTGACAGAAAGTTTGGGAATCTGGGAGGAGCCACAAATTTCCTTCCACCCAGCATTCCCCTAAGTCTCCTGATAAAAATGGTACCTCACTTGTGTGGGTAGGCCTAGTGTCCGAGAAAGGAAATGCCCCAAAACACTATCTGGACACATCAAAATTATCAAATACAAAACTACCTGTTTTTGAAGGGGGGGCACCTGTGTTTTTGTTCCTGGGCTCAGCAGCCATACAGGGAAACCTACCAAACCGACATTTCTGAAAACTCAACACCCGAGGGAGTCCAGAGAGGTGTGACTTGCACGGATCCCTTAGTGTTTTCTTACTCAGAATCCTCAGCAAACTCAAGTTTAGCTAACAATTCATATTTTTCCCACATTTCTGTGTGGGATCACCGCACCGGGAAACATTTCCTACCACCCAACGTTCCTCTAAGTGTCCCGGGAATAATGATACCTCACTTGTATAGGTGGGCCAAGTGCCTGTGACAGGGAAGAGCCAAAAACATGTTGAAACTGAGGAGGAACCAAAGCGGGTCCAAAAAGGCAATTTTTGCTGCAAATTTGCGGTAGATCTACAAATTTGCACCATTTTTTTTTTTAAGCAAGTGCGTGTTTTTAAGAAGCCCCTGGTTGCGCCAGGTCCTGGGGCATTGTGAAATAGAGGAGGGGGGCACACTGGGACCTCCTAATCAGTTCGATGCCCCTAGGACCGCCACCTCACTGGGGCTTATTTATAATGAAAGTGGATGGGGCCATGTGGCCCCCTGCAGCCCTGGGGTCCACCACCTCCCTGGGACTCCAAATGAATGTAATGCAGGGGGGCTGCCTACTTCCCTGCTGCTGCAGAGACCGCCACCTCTCCAAGGCTCTAATCAAATGTAATGCGCCCCTCCCTACTGCCTGAGGGACCACCACCTCCCTGGGCCGCCAACCAAATGTAAAGCAAGGGGGGCCGCCTGGTCCTCTTGCAGCCCCAGGGTGACCACCTCCCACCACAGGGCTCCAATAACTTGTAATGCAGGGAGCCACCCAACCCCCCTGCTGCTCCGGGGACGCCACCTCTCCATGGATCCAATAAAATGTAATGCAGGGGCTCCCCCGGAACCCCGCAGACTGTCACCTCCTTGGGGTTTCAACTAAATACAATGCGGGGGCTGCCTGGCCCCTCGCAGCTCTGGGGACTGCCACATCTCTGGGGCTCAAACTAAATGTTTTGCCAGACCCCTCACTGCCCCGTGGCCCACCACCTCACCAGAGCTTTTATCAAATGTAATGTGGGGCCCCCCCATAACTCCAGGGGCTTCAACTAAATACAGTGCGGGCGGCTGCCTGGCCTCTCGTAGCCCTGGGGACTGCCACCTCTCCGGGATTCAAACTAAATGTAATGCAGGGGGACGCCTGACCCCCCACTGCCCTGGGACTGCCCTCTCCTTGGGCTCTTCTCAAATGTAATGTGGGCAGCCACACACGCCCCCTCCTCCCCAGGGACTGCCACCTTCCCTGGGCTTTAAACAAATAGAGGGGGCACCTACCCCCTGCAGACCCCGGGACCACTACCTCTTCAGGGCTCTAATCAAATGTAATTCTGGGGGGGTCACACGCTGCCCCACAGCCTCAGAGACCACACCTCCCCAGGGATCCAGTAAAATATAATGCAGGGGCTGTGCCCCCCCCCAGCCTAGGAACTACTACCTCAGTTATCTTCCAGAGGCTATTTAACATTATACAGGGGCAAAGCAGCCCCCCAAGAGGAGCCATAGATGGCCCTGGGTACTGCCACCCCCCAGGGCTGCATACTTACGTTCAGGGAACAGATGAAAACTTCACTTTCTGCAAGTGAGAGCTGTTGGACAGCTATCACTTGCAGAAAGTGAAGTGTTTGCTCTGACTTGGCAGGAGCTGCCAAAGCTCCCACCAAGTCAGTGCAAACAGATATGTCCCGCGGGAGGGCACCCAGGGACCTAGCAGGAGCAGATCCTGGGGGATGGTGGTGCCCGAGACTATTATTGGCTCCATGAGGGGGGCCACGTGACTCCCCTCCATTATTTCTATTTATCCCCAAGGCGGTGGTGATCCTTGGGGCCAGGGGTCTGCAACTGACCTCCTATCTTATTTTATTTCAGCCCTGGTAGGTGATGGTCTACAGGACTGTGGGGGCCATGTGGGCCCCATGCACTTATTGAATATTTAGTCCCAGGAGGTGGTGGTCCCTGGGGCTGCAGGGGAGGCCTTACAGGTCTCCCCCATTAAATATAAATGTTTTGCCCCAGGGAGGTGGAGGTCCCCAGAGTGCAGAGGGGCTGTGTGGATCCCTGCATACTTCTTTTACTGTGCCCTGGGGTGGTGGCAGTACCTGGGGCTTTAAAAAGCTCCTCCTTTTTTCACCCCGAATACACCTGAGACCCGGTCCACGAGGGGGCAGAAATAAAAGCAAGCACACTTTATTTTTTTTTAAATCACAGTGAAATTGGCAGATCCGCTGCAATTTTCACTGTGATTTAAAAAAAAAAAATACTTTCAAGCCTTGGTGGGGAAGGGTTTCAGGGGGACCCCTGCATTAAGGGTACAGGGGTAGGGTAATGGTATCCTTCCCCCTTTTTATTTTTTTTCATTTGTGTTTGAGACTCATCTGAAGCTGAGTCTCAAAATGACTGGCACCACTTCATGGTTGAAGTGTTGGCAGCCAATCAGATCTCTGCACGAGATCAGGAGTATTCTCAAAGCCTTTGCGCCTCCAGATATACATATTTAGTTTTCTTTTAATATCTCAAACACTACTAAAGAGATTCACACCAAATAGTAAAAAGAACTCTTTCTTGACCAAGAGCTAGCTTTCTGCAAAATTTGGCGTAGTTCTATCCTGCAGTTCAGGCTGTAGTCCTGTCTAAAATCCCTGTGGGAATTAAAATGGGAGATGCACTTTTTCTGACCCCCCCCATTTTTCTGGATAGATGGATGATATATCTATATTTTATATCTATCTATCTATCTATCTATCTATCTATCTATCTATCTATCTATCTATCTATCTATCTATCTATCTATCTATCTATCTATCTATATATTTTTGTATTTTATTATTATTTTTATTGGTGGATACCAGGAGCTAGTTACAGTTAGGGCCTAGTTTCCATAGGGAAAGCATTTTTTGTTTGGGTAAAAACTTTGGTGCTGTTTGGCGAATCTTCACAAAAATGTCAAAACTAGTTTGCCACTCACTACAGCTGCTGTGTAAAAAGTTTTGGGGTGATCCATCAAGCGGAGGCTGAGAAAAAAGGGAGTCCAAAAACTCTTTTTATCCATGCAATTTCCCATAGGGATTTTAAAGAAAAGTACAGCCCAAACTGTTGGTCGCAATTATACCAGATTTGGCAGAAAGGTAGCTCTTGGTCCAGTAAAAGCCGTTTTTGTGATTTGGTGTAATCATTTCAGTAGCTTTCAAGATATTAAAAGAAAACCAAATTTGTATATCTAGAGGACCGACCACTTCGCGAATCCATCCAACCTTGTGCTGAGATGTGATTAGTTACCAACACTTCAACAACAAAGAAGTGTTGGCTGCAATTTTGGGACTCGTACTCAGCTGACTCTCAAACAAAATGCTAAAAAAAGGAAAGGGGTGGGGTGGGAATACTTTGACCCCCTAAGCCGAGTGCTGGGGTCCCTCAGGGACCCTGACTGGCCGAAAAGCATTTTTTAAATTTTCACAGCAGAAATCACAACAGGTCTCCCACGCTTGTTTGTATTTGACCCCTTGGAGTTGGCCAGGTCCCAGGCATTTTGACACAAACACTGAAATACCACTTTATCACATGTCAGTAAAATGAAAGTTACACAAAGAGTAACTTTGCCTGCATAAACGCAGCAGTGATGTTGTGGTGATGTTGGGGACTTTGCCTTAAGTAGGGACTCGTTTCATGTAGTCTTTTGAAGGGAGTAGGGGGTTCAGCAATTCAACAATTCGGTGGAAAGGTTTTTTTTTTTTACTTGAAAAAGTGTGCCATGGTAGGCCGTAGCTTCCTGCGATCTGAATGGCCCATCTGCATTTCAAGGGCTTGATAGATCAGGTATTAACGGTCCTCGGTTCGGGTTCCAATGCACCATCTCTTGGTCATAGTGCAACATGATCATTTGTGCAAAAGAACTGGAGAGACACCTGTCATCAGACATTGCACTGCCTGGTAATGGATGCCCGCCTGCTCCGCCCCACAGCAACACCAGGGCCTTTTTCTTCGTTGTCCGTGGCACCCAAAAAAACTATAAATAACGAAAAACCCAGCAGGATCCGAGGACGCAAGGTGTCCCCTCTGTATTTTTGGGGAGGAATGTGTTTGTGGAGGGAATGGGTCGTGGACCGCGGACAGGGCTCCTGAGTTCTCAGCTGCATCTTTCAAAATTCACTTGCAAATGGAAATGAAGGCACAGAACAGTACACATATCCACAAGTCTAAGAAACTAATACTACCTCCTCAAAAAAAAAAATCGTGATAACAAGATGTTAGGCTAAGGCAGCACGGTAAAGCAGATTTCCCTGGCGCATGCTCGCTGTCACTACTTCTGCTTCATTTATCTTATAAACCAGCAATAGTTTGGAGTCAGTTTCCTTCAAGTACATTAAAAAAACAAAGGTTACAGGGACTTTATGGTTAGGAAATAGAAATAAAAAATATAGAGAAATTCACTGAGAAAACCAAAGGTTACAGGGACATTGTATTTGGGAATTAGCATTTTTTTTAAAGTTAGAAATTCACTAAAAAAAGCCAAATTACAGAGACATTATATTTAGGATCAGAATTTACATGCACAAAACCATAGAAGTTCAGCTGTTATAGTTAGAGTTATTTCAAGTAAAGATAAATCGTGCCCTAAGGTCACTATATCTCACACCCTCTTCATACATTGCTAATTACCCCACATATTACATCAGTACTGATGTCATTTTCTATGACATCATTGATAATATCATTGCAACATTTGCTCTAAAATTATTGATCTGAAAACTGTGCATGTCAGAGGTGCCAGTTATAGTTACCTTAGGGCATGAGTTATGGTTACTTGAAATAATTCTACAAATAACAGCTGAAATTCTCTGGTTTTGCGCATGTAAATTCTGATCCTAATAATAATGTCCCTTAACATTTGTTTCTTTTAGTGAATATTTATATCAGTTACAGTTAGGAATTAGTTTCCATAGGAAAAAAAAATTTTGTTTTGCCTTTTAAGTTTAGCGCAAAATGACAAATTTTCAAAACATTTTCAAAATTAGTTTGCCACTCACTGTTTGGAAAGTTTTGAGTTGATTTGTTAAGTGGGGGGTTTAGAAAAGGGGGTGTTGTCCCAAAACGCCTCTTCACAATGTAATTTCCCATAGGGATTTTAGATATGACTACAGCCCGATCCGAACCTTACTCCAAACATTACACATACTTTCGGGCATGATTTGATGCACGGAAAGTATGTAAAGTATAATATTTGGAACAAAACTTTTCCAACTAAATGATCTGAATGATCAACACATTTTAATGGCGATGTAAGGCTCATTGGGTATTATTAGGAGGTGACGGATAAACAAAGTTGAAATAAATACAGGGCATATATGAAGGTATGAAATGTAAACACTTCATTTCCTTTCTTACTAAGATGCAATTTTGGAATACCATCAGGTTATGTTGATGTGATGATCCCATAAGCAATTCACATTACATAATGGGAAGAAAGCCACCCCCTCGTTCTTTCATTTTATTTCATTCAATAATTTTCTTTTCAGACTTTGTAGGCATATAATAAATTATTAAAACACCAACGAAGTAAGGTGCAGATATAGACCATACACTGCTATGAAAGTCTTTTGTCTTTATTGTCTGTTGAGGATGCATGCACATGGTCACTTTAAATACGTGGTAATGATCGCTACGCCTGTCCGTGATCAAGGCTTGTTTGTTAGAGCCAAAACGTGTTGATCCATGGCAAACTGCCAAACCATTTACGTTTTTGTAAATAAAGCACTTTGATTCCAGCAGGAGACTGAGCATTGTTGTCAGTGCAAGCAGGACAGTGATTAGAGTTTACAGCCAGTGCTCGTTCCCACATGCTGAGGTCACCCTGTGAGGGTTGCCAGCCTTCCTGTACGCAGCTACAAAAAGTGCTAGTGGTGCCAGTATGGGCATCTAACTACTGTCCGCCCTTCCAATTCCCAAAAGTTCTCACCATCCAAAAGAATTACTGGAAATCCACTGCATGAGGAAAATCAATTTCTTTAATGCTACAGCATGGGTAAGTATGATGCATTTCAACAGGAAACCTGCCTTTACCACAATACTCAGCACCATTTTGCACAAACCTCAAATAATCACATGTGAATAACAACATTATGAACATAGAAAACATCTTCTGGAGTAAAAGCATCAAAAAAAATTCGAAAACAGGGACACGTCTTTTCATAAATCACAGTGTGTTCTTTGGCACATCAATGTTAATACTCTAATAAATAAATAATCAGCAGTATATTTGAAAATGACTCAAATACAAGAGGCACATAGCTGTCAAGCCACACAAAAAGGTTTCAAATGTAGACACAACAGGGTTGATGGCACACGCTGATGGCAATGTCAAAATTGCCACTACAGAGGTACAACCTGTATTATGCTCCCGTGGACAAAAAGGAGTAAAATAAGGTAATATATAAGTAAACTATGTTGCACATATCACCCCTGCTTAAAACAACGTGCAAAGATGGAGCTCACATGAATATACAACTTACAGTTACTGTAAATAGCAAAACGGCTCCACCATGGGCTAACCCTGCCCATGGAATCCGATTTTGAAGAGGCATTATCATATATGCAGACATTTTGGTATGCATGCAGTATATTGTGTGTGCGAGGCATCACGCCCAAGTGGGCTACAGGCACATACCAATACATTTTAAAAATGTTACAGTGGCACAAACCAAAGGACCTAATGCAAACCATAACACATCCAAACTCCATTACACAAAGTCGCTCTCATTGCATCTCGTCCAAATCAACAATAGAATTGAACAGAAAGTGCAAAGGTCACCATAATTCAATGTAATAGTATGATCTCTTCCCAGTTATATTTCCTAATAAAGAAAATGTATATGTATAAATATATATATATATATCACTTACCTTATTTATACTTACCCGTGGGGTAAAGGCAGATGCTTGGTAAATGTATGCGGTTAAAAAATGTGGTTAAGGCATGCCGGGTAAGTGCATGCTTGTAATGTCATACACCTTAATAGAAACATAGTGAGATTTTTTACCAACGCGCTTCTCTTGGTTTGAAAATTGAGTTCCGTTCTTTCAACCTTATTTACGTAAAATCCCAATATTTGGGATGCAGTCCCCTGTCCTCTTTGTCCTTGTCTGCAAGTCCAAGTTCCCATCTTAAAGTGATCTGAAGCTGTTTCACCACTGTAATGCCAATCGTATTGCTCTGCGAGCTTACCAAATCTTCTTATAAATTCCTTACCTGTCCACCTTTTACAGCCAATCGAAGATTACACACTTTGGTGAAATGGAAAGCTTAGCTTCCTGGTAGCTCAGTTGTGCATTAATTTCAAGGTTATGAGCGGTGTGGTGTGTCTCGACTGTCACACGATCAATAAAATTGTTTTTATAATCTAAACCTTGTTTTCTCTGAGTGCCTGGCTGCTGCAGTACAGTCTTTAGTACTAAATGTATGCATCTATTAGAACCGACCAATACAAGCTTTTACACGACACATGGTTTAGCTCATTCTCAGATATTACTTTTATTATGTTAATTACTAAACCTCCATAATACATATAGTTAAAGGTATATTTTTCAGGTAGAGGCATTTACATTCTAGAGCTGTTTTGCACATCTTAAGAATACTTCTTATATAAAACAAATACAACACTGCACACACTGTATGTGCACATTTAGCGTGTTTGGGTAGAGTTTTGTGTCTACAGAAAGTGTTTGTTCTTGTGCATGCTTGAAGGGCAGGGACACAGGGGGTCATTCCAACCTTGGCGGGCGGCTACCTCCAGACGGGAACCGCCATTCGGCCGCCATGCGGCAGAAATAACACGGCCCCCATTCCGACATTCCTGCTGGGCCGGCAGGCGCTAACCATGTTAGCGCCCGCCGGCCCAGCAGGAATGGGGCCGCAACACAGGAGCCGGCTCCTAATGGAGCCAGCGGTGTTGCGGCCGTGCGACGGGTGCAGTTGCACCCGTTGTGCTTTTCACTGTCTGCCATGCAGACAGTGAAAAGCAGGCCGGGGCCCTGTTAGGGGGCCCCTGCACTGCCCATGCCATGCCAGGGCCCCAGGACACCTCTTCCTGGCGGTAAGGGGGTCATAATCCCCAGGGCAGCGCTGCTTGCAGCGCTGCCCTGGCAGATTATCACCGCCGGGGGAAAATCGGCGGGACACCGCCGACCCCGGTGGTGCGACCGCGGCTTTACCGATGCGGTCAGAATGGGACATGAAGCACCGCCAGCCTGTTGGCGGTGCTTCCGTCATTCTTGCCCTGGCGGTCTTGGACCGCCAGGGTCAGAATGACCCCCACAGTGTGTATCTGTGTCTATTACAGGTGTGTTTGAGGCAAGCGTTTGCGGGCTGGGTAGATGAGTGCAGGGTGTTTTACTTACTTTATATTTAGTCATGATTGTATTTAATGATGACCTGCTCCATCTACCATTGCAGCAAGGTTACAGAGTTTTTTTTACTGAAGAAGCGCACTCCTTCAGTGAATAACAGACTGTCAAACTACTTCACCTAAGTGAACTGCACCCACTCGAATGTCACACCATTGATCCCTTCTTCCCCAATTCCTAATAATCATGTCCGGATAACATGATAAACCTGGGTCTTGTGTCTACAGTCACTTCTTTCCATATATATATATATGATACTATGGGTCAGATATATTGATGATCTCTTTCTTATCTGGGATGGTGACGAGATTTCTCTCAAACAATATGTTGATATCTTGAACAACAATGAGCTGAACATTCACTTAGACTTGAAATATAGTGCACAAACTATAGAATTTCTTGATGTCCAGATCTCTATTGAAAAAGATGTCTTACAGACAACCATTTTTCGTAAACCAACAGCCTGTAATTCAATCTTGCATGGCAATAGTGGTCATCCAAAAGCTTTGAAATGGAGTATTCCATATGGTCAATTTCTACGGGCCCGTAGAATCTGTTCTAATGATGAGTGCTTCAAGATTGAAATCATGACGATGACACAGAGATTTTTAGAGAGAGGATATCCTTTGAAGATCCTTAAAGATGCACACTTGAGGGTTTTGAATATGTCTCGAGAAAAATTGCTTTTCAAGCCTGATAATATTCATAATCAAGATCACAATAAGGTATCATCACCTAGACTATTCTTAGAGTTTAATTCTCAACATTCGCATTTAAATAATATCATACAGAAAAATTGGCATGTTTTGAGACATGATTCTGCCATCAAGGACAGTATAGGTCCACATCCATGTATCACATATCGCAAAACCCAATCTTTGGGTAACCATCTTACCAGAAGCCTATTTCAAAGTCCCAAAACTAATATGTCATGGTTGGCCAAAAAAAGCTTGGGCTTTTGGAAATGTGGACATTGCAAATCATGTTTGTATGCACAGAATACTCAGACATACACCACGTTCGAAGGAAAAATTTGTGACATAACTGAACGTATCACATGCGAAACTGAATACGCTGTATATGTCATTGAATGTGGGTGTCGCAAGAAATATGTGGGCAGTACCATTCATAAACTGAAAATCAGGTTCCTGCAACATCTCAGAGCCATTAAGAATCATGATCCATCCTATCCTTTAGCTAAACACTTTTGGGATGTACATGAAGGTAACTGTAGTTCCCTAGCTTTTTATGGTGTTAAAACCATTGCGGTCCATCCCCGAGGAGGCAATAGAATTGCACATTTGAGACAAATGGAGTCCAAAACTATTTTACTTTTAGGTACAGAACACCCTTGGGGTCACAACTTGGACGCAGAGCTTCATGTACATCTGTAAGTTTTTAGATTTTCCCATACAGAGATATACACATTTTTTTACATGTTTTTACATTTTTCTCACACATAGATTTTGTCCAATAGAAAACATGAAATGAAATTGATGACTTTTTTAGAATATTGTGTTTTGTTAGGATCCTTACTGATTGATTTTATCATTATTGTTATTACTATTAGTATTAGCATTTGCCGGATTGATACTTAGTGTATTTTGGTAATAATTTTTTATTAATAATTTATTCACTTTTAGGGTGTTATACTCATCTATTTTATTCCTATACTGTTGCATAGGTCCTTGGGGAGGATAGCGGCGCACATATACATTCTCCTGTTGCTGAATTTGTGGGGTCTATTTACAATTTCCTAATCAATAACAATTTGACCTATGATATGGATCTATTAATTAATCTCTTCAGATTCCTTTTAGAATATATTAATTTATAGGATTATGACTTATTTAATGAATTATGATGATGAATATCCATTTATTTATTTATTCCACGTTGAAATCGCTTTTACCTGTATCTTATTTTGCATTTTCAGAATTGACTGAATTTACTCTATTTATTTGTCATCATTTGTCATCTATTTATAGCCTTTACATGAAGTGGATGTATTGCAATCAATTGGCAGTACATATATTTATATATATTTATATATTTATATTATTAATTAATTGCATTTATATATCAGGCTTTTAAAATTAAAACTAAAATCAAAATCAAAATTAAAATTATTAGGTATAAGTGGGTAATATGTGGACATCAAGAGTAAAAGGAAAAAGGAAAAATGAAAATTGAGAAAGAGAAGAGAGAAAAAAACAGCATACATGGGATTTGTTTTGTATTCAAGAATTGTAGACTGTGATTACAATTAATTAATTTTTTAGTGTTCACAGGTGACCAGACTATATTTGTGATAATGTATTATAATATGAGAGAAATATATAATGTCACATTTTCAGTTCATAGTTGATTTCAAAACATGCACAGGATTAGGAGTTTCTTATTTTTAAGTTAAAATTGTGACGTTATAAAATGGCCGCTCCATTTGCACCTCTCTTGAGCTATGCAATGAACATCAAAGAAGGACTATATGGTTTAAATAGTTGAGTGTAAAATGTCTGCCAATGTCCTGTTGAAGGCTTCGGCCGAAACGCGTAGACATTTGGTTGGGACAGCGTGTGTGTCTTTTGAATGGTGAGCACATTGTCGACCGTTTTTTTTTTTTTTTTGTGTTTTTTTTTTTTGTGCTTTTTGTACCAACTTTTGCTGGTGTGATTTACCTGCAATCTCATCTTTTTTCAATAAACAGCAGCCGATGAACCTATCGAGAATAAGTGGTTTTCTGAGTATTTTACCAGCTGGTATTGAATGATGTGCAGCCCTTGGTGTGCGATTTAAATACACCATTCTTCTGGATATTTTATATATATATATATATATATATATATATATTTATTTTTTTCAAAGTCAGTGCCAAATGATTATTGCATTCTCAAGCAGACCACAGACGATAACTCTCACTTTTCCTTCCACTGTGCCAGTTTCAACACTAGCCATAAATTGTCACAGTCGGCATGAGTTGAGGTACAGAACAGATATAGTGAATGGAAGACCTAAGTTAAGATAGAGACTTTGCCACAGTTTTGTCTTAAGTGGTTGAAGAGCTGCAACAGTGCTGGTTTACCCAGTAGGATATGGCTTCCTCTCATAGGACATTTCGAGGCATGTGTTATTTTTAGCTCGAATTGTAGCAACATTTATTGACATATTTAAATTAAACAGTAGATAACGCAATATCATGTACAAAAGCAGCATAACAAAATTAAAGCATCAGGGACCATCACAAGTAAACAGTGAAAAGTAAATGCATCTCAACAACCGCAGTACATCACAACACAATCAAATTGTAATAATGCAGCACAAATATCCAACAGCACAAAAAGCAACAGAGCACCACAACAAAATGGCACACAGCAAATATTCACAAATATTCTTTACAGACATTACCTCCACCAGAATATTGCTTCCATAATATGGTGGTAAAAGGTGTTTGGAGCAAACACTGCTGTAACTTACCACCAAGGAAATTAAATTGGAGCTTTCAAAAACGTTTTGTGGTCATGCTTTCAGTCTCTTTGAAGTGTGCTCAAATCTGATCTCATTTGGACACAATCGCAAGCACTTCCTAGACCTAAGACAACAGTAAACAAAGCCCATTCACTACGGATTCCCAACCAGTTACAGAGGAAGGAAGTCTTTTATAACACTATTCCAGTGGAGAACAGTGAAAAAAGATACAGCCATTATTTGCCAGTTTTGAAAGAAAGAAGACAGTCACAGTAATCTGCGAGAATGTCCACTTCCTCCATTTTTTAACAACTGTCCCATTCTAAAGAACACGCAGTACTAGTCTTTTTGTTAAGGGCTAATAAACTTTTGGATGTATGTCGAGCTCATTCTGCAGTCCACATGTCCACTTCTATGCAATTTATAGCTACCAGTGCTGTTGGTATTTAAGTTGCACATTAACCTAAATTCAAATATCAAAAGATAATGTCTGCAGGGACTAAAAACATTTTTGAGTGAAAGCCTCCAGTAGGCTTGCTTGAGCAGTTTTGTTCATCCAACACTTTAAAGTTGTGTGCCTTCATTTTATAAAGGCATCCGCTCCAATAAGCAGTGCTTTGGCTGCCTTCTTCTTCTAAGAGGACCCATTACATTGTAGTTGTTATAGACATTTTGAATCCTAAAGCATTATATACGTGCAAAGCCCTATTTAGTAAATAAGAACGATGCTGGATCCTTCAACAGTTTTGTTGGAAGGGGCTTTATACTATAAAATGGTAATATCAATGTTTGTGTCCAATTTTCTCTTCCATAGAAGTTTAGAAAATACTGAGCTTTACATCTATCGAATTAGTCAGCCACACTCTGTAAAAAAGCATAAAATTACTAAATGAATTGAATGTGCAAACAATAACAATTGTAGATATACAGATCTGTATAACCCCTTCGCTGCTAGGCCTTTTCCCCCTCAGGTGCCAAGCCTTTTTTTTGGCAGTTTGTGGCAGTTCGCGCTTAGGCCCTCATAGCTTTGCTGTCCACATAAGCTACCCACGCCAAATTTGCATCCTTTTTTTCCAACATCCTAGGGATTCTAAAGGTACACAGACTTTGTGGGTTCCCCTGAAGGAGACCAAGAAATTAGCCAAAATAGAGCGAATATTTATTTTTTTGAAAAAAAATGGGAAAAAAGGGCTGCAGAAGGCAGCGTGTGTTTTTTTCCCTGAAAATGGCATCAACAAGGGTTTGCGGTGCTAAAATCACCATCTTCCAGCTTTCTGGAACAGGCAGACTTGAATCAAAAAACCCAATTTTTCAACCCAATTTAGCCATTTTACTGGGACATACTCCATTTTTACTATTTTTTGTGCTCCCAGAAAGTTAACCATTTCTAAAAAAAGTAGACAACATTCTGAATTCAGCAGGGGGTAAATTGTGTAGATCCTACAAGGCTTTCCTACAGAAAATAACAGCTGAAATAAAAAAAAAATTGAAATTGGGGTGAAAAAAACAGCCATTTTTCTCCACGTTTTACTCTGTATCTTTTTCCTCCGATGTCAGATTTTTGAAAGCAATATGCCATTATGTCTGCTCAACTCTTTTGGTTGCGGGGATATGTAGGGCTTGTAGGTTCATCAAGAACCCTAGGTACCCAGAGCCAATAAATGAGCTTCACCTTGCAATGGGGTTTCATTCTATACCGGGTATATAGCAATTCATTTGCTGAAATATAAAGAGTGAAAAATAGGTATCAAGAAATCCTTTGTATTTCTAAAATGGGCACAAGATAAGGTGTTGAGAAGCAGTGGTTATTTGCACATCTCTGAATTCCGGGGTGCCCATACTAGCATGTGAATTACAGGGCATTTCTCAAATAGACGTCTTTTTTACACAATGTCTTACATTTGGAAGGAAAAAATGTAGAGAAAGACAAGGGGCAATAACATTTGTTTTGCTATTCTGTGTTCCCCCAAGTCTCCCGAAAAAAGTGGTACCTCACTTGCATGGGTAGGCCTATGTCGCGACATGAAACGCAACATGGACGCATCACATTTTTACATTGAAATCTGACGTGTTTTCTGCAAAGTCCCTACCTGTAGATTTTGGCCTCTAGCTCAGCCGGCACCTAGGGAAACCTGCTAAACCTGTGCATTTTTTAAAACTAGACATCTACGGGAATCAAGAATGAAGTGACTTGTGGGGCCCTCACCAGGTCCTGTTACCCAGAATCCTTTGCAAACCTCAAAATGTGGCCAAAAAAACACTTTTTCCTCACACTTCGGTGACAGAAAGTTCGGGAATCTGGGAGAAGCCACAAATTTCCTTCCACCCAGCATTCCCCTAAGTCTCCTGATAAAAATTGTACCTCACTTGTGTGGGTAGGCCTAGTGTCCGCGAAAGGAAATGCCCCAAAACACTATCTGGACACATCAAAATTATCAAATACAAAACTACCTGTTTTTGCAGGGGGGGGCACCTGTGTTTTTGTTCCCGGGCTCTGCAGCCATACAGGGAAACCTACCAAACCGACATTTCTGAAAACTCAACACCCGAGGGAGTCCAGGGAGGTGTGACTTGCACGGATCCCTTAGTGTTTTCTTACTCAGAATCCTCAGCAAAACTCAAGTTTAGCTAACAATTCATATTTTTCCCACATTTCTGTGTGGGATCACCGCACCGGGAAAAATTTCCTACCACCCAACGTTCCTCTAAGTGTCCCGGGAATAATGATACCTCACTTGTGTAGGTGGGCCAAGTGCCTGTGCCAGGGAAGAGCCAAAAACATGTTGAAACTGAGGAGGAACCAAAGCGGGTCCAAAAAGGTAGTTTGAAAAAAATAAAGTTTAGGCTGACAAGTGCAGCAGTATTTTTAGTGGTATAGATGAGACAAGGCTGGGTGGTAGGACTTTTGTGGATTCCTGCAGATTCTGGAAAGTTCCATCACAAAAATGGGGAAAAAATGTGTGATTTCCAGCAAAGTTGGAGGTTTGCAGTGCATTATGGGTAATGAAATGGTGCAGGGTGCATATGCAGCACACCACCCTGGACTTACTCAGATGTTTAGTTTCCAGATGTGTCTAGGGCTTGTGGATCGGGCGATCGGGCAGCAGAAATGCTGAAAAAGACATCAAAGGAAAGGCCTTTCCTTTCCTTTGAGGCCTTTCTTGGCCCCTACACATGATCGGAAGAGGAATATAAAAGCCGCAGCCAAGGATGTAACTGGTACATCCTTGGCTGCGAAGGGATTAAAGGAACAGCCATGGTGCATTATTGCTGCACTGTTTGGGGATGATTTACAGGGCCCTAGCGCTACTGGAGAATCACTTTTAGTGACGCTCCGGTGGCGCTATTCACTGCACCATATTTACAAGGAGGCATTAAGCCCTTTTTTATGGCTTAAGGGTTCCTTGTAAATGTAGGCCCCTTCGACGCAGTTTTCTGAGGGAAAGGGGAGAGCAATAGGCATTACTCTGGGTGTTCCACTGCAATACTCATTGCTTTTGATACTGCTCCAGATTTACGAGAAATCATAAATCTGAGGCAGCACCAAAAATATTGCCACCCGAGGTTGGGGTTAGCATGGTGCAACCAGGAGAAATACTTTTATTTCTCCTAGTTATTGCTTTTTCTGCATTCTGCAGCACACAGAGAAAGGGCAAAAGGCCATGAATGAAAGGTATCCCTTCCTGCACATAAACAATCATTAAAAATAAAAAAAATAGTATTTCTATGTGTGCTGCAGCAAACATAGAAGTGCCAAGTTGCCATTGTAGATTGTTTAGGTGCAGCACGGGACATCTTACTGCACATAAACCGTCAATCCCCTCAACGCAGGGACCCTTGCACTATGGTGCAAGGATGCCTGCGTTGGCAAATAAATTTTGTGCTTGCACAGGGGGAAACAAAGGATTGATCCGTATTTTTGTAAATATGGCGCATCCCTGTATTCCAAATGTGGTGCAGCGCAGTGATGCAAATTTTGTTGCAGCGCTGCAAAACATTTTTGTAAATCTGTGCCTTTGACTGCCTGGGGCAATTGTGGAGATTTTTGAAGTTGTATTTCAAAACTATGGGGGTGATTCTAACCCCGGCGGTCTTAGACCGCCGGGGCCAGGGTCGGCGGGAGCACCGCCGACAGACCGGCGGTGCCCCGCAGGGCATTCTGACCGCGGCGCTTTGGCCGCGGTCAGTGCAGGAAAACCGGCGGTCTCCCGCCGGTTTTCCGCTGCCCCTTGGAATCCTCCAAGGCGGCGCAGCTTGCTGCGCCGCCGAGGGGATTCCGACCCCCCCTGCGCAGACAGTGAAATACGCGACGGGTGCAACTGCACCCGTCGCACAGCTTCCACTCCGCCTGCTCGATTCCGAGCCGGCTTCATCGTGGAAGCCTCTTTCCCGCTGGGCTGGCGGGCGGCCCGAAGGCGGCCGCCCGCCAGCCCAGCGGGAATGTCAGAATTACCGCCGCGGTCTTTCGACCGCGGAACGGTAACCTGACGGCGGGACTTTGGCGGGCGGCCTCCGCCGCCCGCCAAGGTCAGGATGAGGGCCTATATCTGCTACTGCCTTTATTTGGACCTATCTCAGACATTTTTATGGTAAACTCTTTCATCAGGATGTGAGTTTGCCTGCTCACAATTATTTTCTTGTACGGTAGCCTCGGCACCTCTCAAACTGACACACATTGTGAAACAAACTGTTTCCCCCAACAAATTAAAGAATATACATGCTTTCCCTAAATGTTTTAAACATAGCTTTAGGTCTGCCATTAGAAAATACATTTTCTTTTTGCAAAAAGACACACACACACACACTCACATCCATATCCAACTTCCCTAACACAGACCATCAAATAACTAGGTTATAGTCGAAGTGGGACCGGGAATCTCTGTGAACTATGTGGTCTTCAATAATCGGAAACTACAAAGACTTTGCTAGCTTAATAAACATTTTGCCATTATTCACAGCCTACTTTGCATACTCTTCCCAAAACCACCTTTAAAAAAAAACACTGCAACACTTCCTGCTAGATTTACAAATCACCTAATATCATGGATGTCTACAGGTCAGGTAAAATGCTGGGGATTGGCACCATTAAACACTGGCAACCAACATTGTTTTACACCTTTCTGCAAAACCCACATCACTTGTAATCAATACTTTTTAGGTCTAAACACAGGAAGGTTTCCTCATTGATCATAACCCTACTAATTGTCCTTCTCCTTGTTAAACCTATGAAGGAAGTCCAACTCTTTTGTCCCCCGGCATTAAATATCTGGAGGCATATTTAAAAGCCCCTAGTGCCATTTCAACACCACATTAGCGTCATTTTTTTATGCTAATCTGGCGTTAGAAGGCTGAAAATCCTGCACCATATTTACAAGGTGCATTGCGCTACTTTTTAACCCTTTGCACTGCATTGTGGCCTGCGCCAGGCATACTGTATGCAAAAGGGGCGTTTCCCCATTGTGGTGGGGGGGGGGTGACAAAGAATGGTGCAAGGAAATCTAAGAAATTTCCTTGCACCTTTTTTTTGGCGTTTTTGACGCCTGCTCAGAGCAGGTGTTAAAAGGAGGCTTCCATTGCTTACAATGGGCCTCTAAGTGCTTTGCAGGATTAGCTTCAGGATTTTTGACACTAATCATGAAAAGCGGCAGGTTAGCGTCAACATTTCAGATGCTAGTTCCCTAACTACTGCCATGGAGCACCGTATTTTAAATATGGCGCACACATGGTGGCGTTAGGGGGGCGCTAAGGGGGGCAAGAAAAGGGGCGCTACGCTGTGTGCAGCCCCATTTTTCTTAAATATGACCCATCTGTATGCAAAAGGGGATTTCCCCCGTTAGTGGGGGTACAAATGGTGCAAGGAAATCTTAGAGATTTCCTTGCACCTTATTTTGGGCACTTTTGGCGCCTGCTCAGACCAGGTGTTAAAAGGAGGCTTTGATTGCTTATTATGGGCCTCTGGGTACTTTGCAGGATTAGCGTCAGAATTTTTTACGCTAAACATGCAAAGCGCCAGGTTAGCATCAAAAATTCAGATGCTAGTCCCCTAACTACTGCCATGGTGCACCGTTTTTTAAATACAGTGCACAAATGGTGGCATTTGGGGGGGAGGGACGCTAATGGGCACAAGAAAAGTGGAGATACACTGTGTGCAGCCCCACGTTTCTTAAATATGCCCCCTGTTTTTGGATCTTGTCCTCTGTTTTAGTACTGGCTACTACTTCTCCCTTTCACCTCTCGCAGTGCAGCATCTTCGGTGCTGCAGCAGGAGCTCGATGCTGCACCTTCAAGCACCTGCAGCCTTTTACAGATTTTTTTTAATGTGATGCTTGTTATATGCAAAAAGGGGTACGATGTCACCAGAAATTTCAGACTATGGTATTTGGCCCTGTATTGTCATTGGCAAACTCATTTTATAAATATTTGAATGAAATGTGAAATATTTGGTCCAGAAATGTACAAATGTGGACTACTAAATTGTCCCAATCTTTGTATTAATAAATTGCCCACATCCTTCCATTTCTGCATCAAATATTTCACGTGTTGCTTGCAAAAAAAGTGTTCAGTACAGCATCTTTTGCAATTATAAAGTCTTCGTGGTTCATTGCATATGTTTGCAGTAGTGCCAATCTGACCCACAAACCTAAACACTTATACTACGACCATGGGCAGAAAGTGTAGGATTCCCACGGTCGAAGCAGTTCAGCAAAAGAATATTGAAAATTTGCTACTTGCTTGGTTTAATTGGGGAACCATCATAAATTCTAACTAGGCATACACTGCTAATTTATTATTCAACCAAAACA
Organism: Pleurodeles waltl; assembly: GCF_031143425.1. NCBI lineage: Eukaryota > Metazoa > Chordata > Amphibia > Caudata > Salamandridae > Pleurodeles > Pleurodeles waltl. The sequence continues at coordinate 1,135,032,426 of NC_090440.1, read as the reverse complement.
ATTATCCTGCTTGATCTCGAGTAGAACTTACAAGAGTGCACTGGTAAAAAAGACAACGCCTTTCTGAACACAACAGCAGGCATGCCTGTAGTTTTTGCAGAGCCTGGATCAAATATTTCATGCACAGCCTCATATAGCATGAGCAACCCTTTCTACGCTAAATATATCGTCCAGTTCCAGCATCTAGTGCTACAGAGTAGTATAGCCCTGTTAGCTTCTTTGTAATTGATAAATAGAGCAGACTTGCTTCAAAGTCTATGAATGGAGTTTGTAGCACAAGAACTGGGCCCTGAAAAAAGTACAGAACCAGGCTTAAAATGCTTGTTTTTCTACATCCTTCTCTGCTGGCAATGAGCAACTTGTTTTCTTTCAACTAAAACAAAAACGATTGAACAAAATAATACATGCTGCTGCAGCAGATAAAAATAACACATTTTAGACACTGAAATGCAGAAGTGTTACAATAGTAGGCTCTCGAAGGAAAGCAGCTGGCTTTCTCATACAGGGAGGGGTGTATATGCCTTACATCCATACAAATTCAGTCAGTACCCACAATTGCCTACGGTCACACGAAGACTTGGGGCACAACCCCAATTACTTATAATTTGGGACCCTAGAAGCAGCTTTATCAAAGTTTAATAAACCTGATTTGCAACACATATAGCCTTCTAAAATGCTCCATATCTATAGAGGCAACCAGTTCTATTCATAAGCTTACAGATCATTTTCAGGGGTGTTAGTACTATTAATGGGGATAAAGACTACAAAACACAGAATGAAGTATGTTCTGAAATGAAAAGCCAAGTACTGGAACATGTCACACCAGCAAACAAAATCAGTCCACTTGGTATTGTAGAAGGAGTGGTGCCAACACCAATTGCTCTGCCAAGGCACCTCTATCTTGACCAACAACATAAATTTACTGTTCTAGTGTGCTTATGTGGAGCTCTACCAATGACTCTCAACCATGAACCATAAAAAGGCTGCTTAAGCACACAGGAAATGAGTTCTCGACTGCAGTGCCCTTTGATAGGTCCATTACCTTTCAGCCACAACTTTGAACTGACCCTACCTGTCTAAAGGGCTGGATCTGGTTCAAACAAGCAAGTGCACATGACAAACTCCCTTATACTGATGTCAATAAATTATATTCTAAATTATGCATGATTACAAAGATGAAATAGTAATATTCCTTATGGAATATGCCACATCTAGCAAGTAGTGTTTTTATATTACAGATGAACTCTCCACTTCAACCATGAGTGTTGTTCTTTTCTGTTTACAGTGTCAGAAAATGTCAAGCCACTAGCAAACATTTGAATCCTACCAGCTTTTAAGAGACCCTCTGGGGCAGTCATTTTACTTCAGAGGAATTTAGATGACTTTGATGCCCTGTCTGAGCTCTGCATATAATTCACACTTCTATAAATCAAGGGCCCAATTCACAAAGGGCCTCCAACTCATGGAGGAGGTCCTGCAGTCATGACGGGGAGTCTGAACTCTTTGTGGGACCCCCACAACGCATACTTGCAATATGAAGGTCCCACCACAAGCGCAGGACCTGTATTATGACTGTGGGGCCTCCGTTACAAGTGTGGAGGCCTTTTTTTAATTAGGACCAATATTTTTATTGAGTTTAATTAATCTGTTTTAATATTGTTTACATTTTGTTTGTGAGTGTTTCCTCTTTCAATACTTTCAATTTATCTTTGTTAGGTTTCCATGACCAGGACCCTTTCTACCCCCTGCCATTTACCACCTTCTCTTTATTTTGTTACTGTGCTGTTCCTTTGTGGTTTCTTCTTTGCAGTCTTTTTTGACAATCAAACGCTCTTTCTTGTACCCAGATTTGAGACCTGGCAGCCTTAGGGTGGTTTTCCCCCAACTTTTTGCCTGCCTCCCTCCATTTTTCTGATTATGTGTTTCCTGGTTTTAGGACTCTGCACACTTTACCACTTCTGACCAGTGCTAAACTGCATGTGCTCTCTCCTCTATACATAGTAACATTGGCACCTACCCAATGGGCATATTTAATTCACCTATGAGTCCCTATTAAGGTGCACAATATGTGCCCAGGGCCTATAAATTAAATGCTACTAGTGGATCTGCAGCACTGATTGTACCACGCACATAAGTAGCTCCTTAACTATGTCTCAGGCCTGACATTGCTAGGCCTGTGTGTGCAGTTTTACTGCAATCTTGATTTGGCATTTAAAACCCTTTGCCAAGTCTTAAACTCCCCTGGGATTTGTCTGGAGTCCATTTGTTATTAACAAAAGACAGATACGTTAAGGGCAACCCTGGGACCATGATGGAAGCAGGAGTGGACGTTTTTGTGCATTGATTTGGTGGTTTTGCAACCTCCAAGAATCCCTTTTCTGGAAAGTCTCCAGGCCAAACAGTATCCTGTGTATCCTATGTAGCTCAGTTTGGATATTGGCGTGGCTCGGTGTAAAGGTACAATGTGGTTGGATTAGTCTTGTGTTGGATCAGATTTACTACTACTCTGTGGGGCTCTACTCTGTTGGGTTGTGTCTTCGCCCTAATCCTGCATAGGTATATGTGGAGAAGGTATTTTGATTTTTCAGGGGTGACCTCTTGGGACAAGTAAAGTTTGTCCACACCTACAGCATGCAGTATCAGCGAACAGATGTAACATGACCTGGCAGATGTCTGGAACCCATGGCAGTCAAGTGCTTATACCATGTGTTTTGTAGTGCATGTGGAATGGTAGTGTTAGATGTGGTGTAATTATAGGTACCATGGTAGAGGTCCCTTTGCAAGCACAGTGACAATTTCTGAATAGACTCCTTTACACTAGGCCGATCTTTGGCAGTGAATGGATGCGGCAGCACCCCTAGTAAACTAAGGGGACATAAATGTATAACATTACATAACTTATAGAACATTGTGGGTCTTGAGATGAGTCCAAGGAAGATGTCTGTAGTCTTCTAGTGATGGGAGTTTCTTAGTTGTAGCAGTTCAAAGAAAGATCTTGAGGCAGTTCGTAGTTCTGGAGCCTGTTGGAAAAACTGATGTGGAATGTTCTTGGAGCAGTTTGTAGCTCTTGATCCTGTTGAGAGTATTGATACGGCTACTGAAAAAGTGATGGTCCACTGCAAAGGCACTTGGCTCAAATGAAGACCTGTTGGATAAGAGCTAGGTTTGGTTTGTAATTTGAAAAAAACACATTGTATCCTTATATGCATCATCCCCAATTATTTCTTAGGGATTCCTAAGCTTTTCTTTGGAGGGGTGTTTCTTCCACACTTAATTCCTTTTTATTTTAGTGAGGCACCAGAGGGTCTCCCCATCCGGGGTACCTATTTAGAAAAAATAGGTTATTGTTCATGAACGTACTAATTTTATGGGTTGTTGGGCTTCCCCCTGTCCATGACAAACTATGTGTACAGTGGTAAGACACTTTTATTTTTTACGGGGTGATCTTGGAGCTTGTGGGTGTGTTTAATTATTAACTAGCACTCTGTTGGTGCTGCCAGACCTCCTGTATCCCAGTGTGTGCTTGGGGTGTTATCGGTGCAGGCTGTGTCTTTTGACCTACACATGTGTGGAGCGATGTTTGAAGGTGAGACGTGTCACAACTGAACATTGTTTGCGGATCATAACGTGCCCTGAGGTCACATATATACCTCTCTAATCCCGGCATGCAACGTGAACGTCCCTGGTGGCAACAGGTGTTTTTACTATGCCATTTTTCTAGAGGCTTCTTTTGGGCTAGCATTGGACTTCTATTTATTGGTCATTGGACGCATCTCTAGATCTTCACATTCCGTTATTTTTAATTGTCGTGAACTGGAGGAGGTTTGAGAGTTGTTCCGGGGCCCCCATGTGCTTCTGATTTGCAGTGTTCGGGGTTATGGCTCCCTCCAGACAGTGTGTGTAAGGTCTTGTGAGTTGGCTGATACCTGACACATGAAATAGCATATTTCTGCTTTCAATTCTGCTCGGATCTGTGATGGATTTTTTCAGACTCTTTTTTTCCCCAGCACTCCTTTCCCTCAGACTACAGTGGTCATTATGAACACGGCGGTAATAACCGCCGTGTTCATGCTGGCGGTCAAAACACTGACTGCCACCGACCCCGGAACCCTGCCGGACACATTATGAACATTTCTGTGGGCCGGCCGGCGGAAACATTGTTTCTGCCCGCCGGCTCACAGAAAGGCCCGGCCGGGACATTGACGGCGGCTCCACATGGATCCGCCGTCAATGCCTCTGTGCGACAGGTGCAGGTGCACCCGTTGCGCAGATCACTGCCCGAAAATCGGGCATTGACCTGCGCGACGGGGCTCTGCACCGGAGCCACTGCACTGCCCATGAAAAGTGCCCTTTCCTGGCGGGATATCGCGCAAGGAAAAGGCTAGCGGGAAATTAAACATTATCCACAGGGTGGCTCCAGCTGCCAGTGCCGGCATGGTGGGCCAAACCGCCATGTTCGTAATGAGGGCCTACGTCTTTACCAGGATATTTGGACTTGTGGCTCCCGGTTCTTACTTAGAAGACTTTGAGGAAAAGGCAGAGGGAAAGATATCACTATATGGAGAGTCCGGTGCCAAGCAAATAACTTGTCGACTTTTGCCAAAATGACAGCAATGGACTGTTGCAGCTGGTTGTTCTGGTGAGCCCCCTCTTCTGGTCTGGTGCCATGCAGTGCCCTGCAACCTGTTGAATTTAGTGCATGTGCTGTGGAGGTTATCGAGTCTTCGCTATCACAAGTGTACACGAAACCTGGCTCCTGGCACTAGAGGACAGCTTTTTTTAATCTAAAGGGGTGACTCCATTTGGATGGAAGCCATTGTAGCTTTTTGCCGGCGCTGCTGGGACCATACGCCATGAAGGCATTTTGGTCCCGTGCTGGGTGCCTGAGAATGGGGACTGTTCACCTTGGTGATTGGAACTTGTCCCAATTGACTTGTGGGTGCAAAGACCTTACTGATCCGGGAGCCACCCTGCCCACATCGTCAGACCGCCCTTCCCCTAGGGTGTGGCCAGCCAAACTCACCCTGGAGGATCAGCAGCACAGAGGGGCCTTTGCTCCCGCTGCCACCCTTAATGGCAGATTCTAATGAGGCTATCTGAACAACAGAACACGTACAGCAACCCTGCATTTCCTGAATACAAATAAATGCTTGAATCCCTACCATTGTCCCGTTTTGCCCTTCTTTTTAGTTTTCGTACAGTGAGTTTTAAGGTGCGTGTGAAATGGACGCTTTGCATTGGGGGCATTAAGTCTTACTGCACATTTGGGTTCTGTGGGTGTGTGAAGGCATTGCTTCCCCCAACAGTTATCCCTCCCTACCATGGTTGTGGCCCCAGTTCTTGTTGGGCTAGGTTCTCTGTCTGTGGTTGCTGATGCCATGTGTTTGTCTAAGTACCTGACCCTGTTGCGGTGGTATGGCAGTGGACAACTTTCCTGCCGCTGAGTGTAAGGCGCATTCAGGTTTCCTTGGGCTTAGTTTTGTGGATAGAAATTATTTTGAGCCCTGGCCCTGGCTCATCAACCTCTGTTCGTGATATGCCTTTAGCCAGCATCTGTTGGTCACTTGGCCCATTCTGTGGCAATAGTAATATTCTATAAGGTCTGGCTGCTGCCAGCCTCCCTGGTTTCAGCCGTTGTAGCTAGGTTGAAACTCTCTGATGTTTTGCGGTGGAGTGCCCTTCAGAACTGGTGCCATTTTTACACTAGCAACCAACGTGGCCCCCTCGAGTGTGGTCTTTTTCAATTTATGTTCAATTCAGCTGTGTCTTTCTCTGGGCTTGCTCCTGTCTTTCTCTGTCCTTTTCTTGTTTCTTTTTGTGATAGTGTAATATATGAGCTTGGATCTCCCACTAGGGCTTGGGGTCTATCGCCACTTTGTGTTTTGGTTGGCAGCCCCTATTTGAGGATATTGTAAAAGAATGCAGCCTGTGGTCCTGCATCAGTCCATGACTGTCCTGTCTCCTGTCCCTATCGTTCTCTTATCTTATCTGGAAGATCGGATATGGTCGCTCCAGGTTTCATGGTTTCTGCTATTAACCATCCTACATCTGGGCAGTTAGAAAACATTTCCCTCAGGGCCATCCATATTTGGTTCTTGTACAAATTGAATATGTGTCGCCGTCATACTCGGTGAATGTCAACATGATTGCTGAAATGCGAGCGCAGGCGAACATTGTGTTAGTCTGTTACTGGATAAGGTACTTAGCAGGCTTTTGACAGCGCCTGTTGCCACGTTTATTCCTGCGGTGTTCTTCTCAAAGCAGGAGATTCATTTCCCTGTCCCATCCAACAATGGTGACAACTTGGTCCTTAGCCCTTTTTCATCTATTTGAGCCCATTGAACATAGATGGTCCCTTACATGCCCTTCTGCAGTAGCGGGCATATGTTGGCTTTGGATAGTTCTACTGGTTTCTCCCTAAAATAGTATTCTGAATCTTCTTAGTCAATCCTGCATGTGGGGAAAGATCCACTCAAGATCTCCATGCCAAATGCAGTCTTCTGCAATAGCTCTGTCTTCTGGTTCGAATGATCCCTCCTCCAGCCAGGGTCTATCATACTGGTCACTTCCCTCAGTCCAGTGGGCTAGGCGAAGACCAAATGGCTGTGCAAAGATCTCGACTTCCCCTCAGGCCACTACCTTTCTTGGGGTTAGTTTGTCAGTCCTGCACATTTGGGAGGAGCAGCAGATATCTTTGTCACTTTTCCCCTCCTATGCACGCAAAGGTGCCATCTTGGTTTTCCTGCATCTAAGTTGAGTTTTTACAAGCTACCTTGGTCTCTTATATCCTGGTCGACACCATCCAAAAGCCTCTCCTCTGGTTCTACCTTGGACTCTTCCTCAAACGGGGCTCTGTACCTACCCCTGCTCTCCTCAGGTGGAGGGTGTGCTGCTCTACTGCCTTGTTGTGCTTCCAGGGTACGAGCTCTTTCTATGTCCTTAGTCTGCACCTTTGCTCTAAAACGCACTTAGATTGCCTCCTTTGTTCTGAGCTATGTGCTGTTCTTTTTGTTTGGGACTTGCCCTCAAACTCACTTTCTACTGTTTTTTCGGCTATGCTATGGCACCCCCCTCGTCATAGGATCCTGGAGGACTAGAACCCCTTTCCTCTCCCCCACTAATTGTCTCACTGTCCAGAACTGCTATGAATCTCCCTGTCACTCGAGTGTGTTCACCAGAAGCAGGGGGAGAGCATGTTCTCTGTGCCACCAAGGTCGATGGGCTGAACACGATGGACTTGGGACTAAAATTCAGAGAGCTTTGGCACTGGACTGAGGCCGTGCTGGGATTTCCTGGACCTGCTGGTGTGTTAGTCTGTGATTGCCTAGACCTAACAGTTCATTGTTTGGTAGGAGCCCTTTCGACTCCCTCGACCGGCGTTTTGTTATAACCCAATGCGGGGATAGCAGGCATCGGGGAGACCACCTCCATTCGTGCATATAGTGGGGGAGGCCCAGGCGCCTTGCTTTTTGACTGTGGGTTAGGTTTATCGATCTGGGCCTCCTCGAAGATGGCCCATAATTCTAGTAGTGCTTCTCTCTTGTCCCTCTTTTGCCCTACATATTTGGTCCGTATGTGTGTCCTCATGTGTTCGATTATGTTAATGTCAAAGGTTCCCTGTTTTGGCCAGGGAAATGCATGTGCCTTAGTGTGTATGTGTTTGCATTAGCTGTAGTGGCAATTCCATGATAACTTTGGGTAGCTTTTTAAGGGGCAGATACACTTCTACCTTCACTGCTTTAGGAAATCTTAAGTTATAAGCATCTAGCTTTTCTGCTTTTAGGGAATCTTAAGTTCTACTCTGGTTGTGGGAAAATATATATGGGAATTGATAGCTCTAACTGAGCTCAGCATTATTTACAGAAGCATCGAAATTAACATTTCACAAACACAAATGGCAATGCTTATGAAGGATCAGAACCTAGATGAAAGTGTAATTGTTAATTCAAACTCTGAAATTTGACATCAAAATAGCAAACTTTCTTTGGTATCTGTTAGACCTGACAGCCTTAGGGTGGTCACCCCTAACTTTTTGCGTGCCTCCCTCCCCCTTTTGGATACTGTTTTTGCTGGTTTTAAGACTCTGCACACTTTACCACTGCTAACCAGTGCTAAAGTGCATATGCTCTCTCCCTTTAAACATGATAACATTGGATCATACCCAATTGGATTATTTAATTTACTTATAAGTCCCTTGTAAAATGCACTATATGTGCCCAGGGCCTGTAGATTAAATGCTACTAGTGGGCCTGCAGCACTGATTGTGCCACCCACTGAAGTTGCTCCTTAACCTTGTCTCAGGCCTGCCATTGCAAGGCCATTGTGTGCAGGTTCACTGCCACTTCGACTTGGCATTTAAAAGTACTTGCCAAGCCTAAAACGCCCCTTTTTCTACATACAAGTCACCCCTAAGGGAAACCCTAGGTAACCCATAGGGCATGGTGCTTTGTAGGCAAAAGGCAGGACATGTACCTGTGTAGTTTACATGTCCTGGTAGTGTAAAACCCCTAAATTCGTTTTTACACTGCTGTGAGGCCTGCTCCCTTCATAGGCTAACAATGGGACTACCGAATACTGTTTGAGTGGTAGCTGCTAATCTGAAAGGAGTAGGAAGGTCATGTGTAGTATGGCCAGAATGGTGATACAAAATCCTGCTGACGGGTAAAGTTGGATTTAATATTACTATTTTAGAAATGCCACTTTTAGAAAGTGAGCATTTCTCCACACTTAAATCCTTCTGTGCCTTACAATCAATGTCTGTCTGGGTTCAGTTGAAAGCTCCCTTGTGCATCCACTCAGACACACCCCAAACACAGGATACTCAGCCTCACTTGCATACATCTGCATTTTGAATGGGCCTTCCTGGGCTGGGAGGGTGGAGGGCCTGACACTTAAATGTCAAAGGACAGTAGCTTGCCCTCACACAAAGGACTGCCACACCCCTTACTGGGACACTGGTAGACAGGATTGAACTGAAAGGGAATGTTGTGCACTTCTAAGCCACTCTTTGAAGTCTCCCCCACTTTAAAGGCACATTTGGGTATTTAAACAGGGCCTCTGCCCCTTCCAACTCAGACACTTTCTGGAGAAGAGAACCTGAACCAGAATCTGCAACCTGCCAAGAAGAACTGCCTGGCTGCCCAAACAACTCACCTGACTGTTTTCTGTGAAGGACTGCTGCCTTGCTGTTTCCCTGCTGCCTTGCTGCTCTCTGGCTGTGCTGAGAAGTGCTCGCCAAGGGCTTGGATAGAGCTTGTCTCCTGTTCCCTGAAGTCTCAGGACCAAAAAGACTTCATCTCTACAAGAACGACTCCTTGTGTGGCGAAAATCGAGGCACAGCCTGCCAGAAATGACGCACAGCCTGCTTCACAGTGAAAAATTCACTGCATGCCGAAACGGAACAACACAACCCGACTTAGCAATGAGAAGATCGACGCAGCACCAGCGTAGCGACGGGAAATTTGACGCACGGCCCACTGGATCGACGCACAGCCGATCCAGAATGACGTAGCCTGACTTCCAGGGAGGAATCGACGCAGCATCTGCTGTGCGGGAGAAATTTCCATGCAACGCCCACTGGATCGACGCAGTCCCTGTGACTTCGTCCTGTCAGAACTGGAAATCCATGCAGCGTCTCTAGGGCGTTCGAAAACCCCGCAATCCAAGGAGGATCTACGACCGAGGGCCGGTAATCGACGCAAAGCCGTCCCTGCATGAAAACAAAGCAACGCATTGCGTGTGCGGCCCGAGAAATTGACGCACACCTTCCTGTTTTCCACGCATCTCCTCCTCTGCGGTTCTTTGTGGAGATTTTGAACATCTCAACATATACTTATTGCATGCTAATCGTTTTGACCTGCATTATATCAGATAAATATTATATATTTTTCTAAACACTGTGTGGTGTATTTTTGTGGTGTTCTACTGTGTTATTGCATGATTATTGCACAAATACATTACACCTTGCCTTCTAAGTGAAACCTGACTGCTCAGTGCCAAGCTACCCAAGGGTGGGCACAGGATAATTGAGGTTGTGTTGTTACTTAACCTGACTAGGATTGTGTTCACTACTTGAGCAGGGTTCATACCTTCGCCAACTAGAGACCCAATTTCTAACACCAGAGTGCTCATTTTTATATCTACCTTTCTGACTTTGTGCAGATTTTAACTATGATAGATTGCCATTGATTCTTAAACAACCTGGTCACAGGGCTGTTTGGCAAACAAAAATTGTTGCAGTTATGGTTTTGCTTCTGGATTGGGTTCCACCACCTTTCTTCAAAAGGTGGCTGTGGGCAGGCTAGAATAGGACTGGGGAGACAGGAAAGACCACATTGAAGATTCAAAGTGGGTGGGAAGCGGAGTAAAGCACTGACCAGATGGGGTCCTGATTGGAGAGGAAGGTGTTGTGTGGAGATAAAAGGGAGAGGATGGGGGTAAGGGCAGGGGTCACATTAGCTGTTAATGAAATTTCGATGTCAATTCACCAAAATATCAGGGATATTGAACGTGACATCACATATCTTAAGACCTTACTGACATCACACTAAGTGACATCATATAACCTTTGATTCTGAATTATTTTGGGAGATTATGTCACATCGTCTGAACCCAGGCCTTCTTATGGTAAACAGTATATGCATTATGCCAATGCCAGAATGTTGTCATCAACGCTGTACATACACCATGGGTGACACTGAATTTAAAAATAACATCCAGATTATCAGGGGCAATAATTAGTCATATGTGATCCATCCCATATCCCACTGTTGTCCATGCTTATGCCAAGAAATTCCTTTAATGTGCTAGTGTCAGTATTTTGTCAAGGGTGTCCCCTCCCTCAAGAATTTCTTCACATATGCTAGTGACAGCATTCTTCAATGGGTGCTACTATGCCTAGAGTTACTTCCAGTATGCCAGTACCAGCATCCAGTAGGCCAGCGTCAGTATTTTGATACTGTTATCTTGCTCCGATTCGCTCATTCCGTCTCGCTCTCTTGCACCTACTATTACTTTCACCTCTTATTCTCACTCACTATCATTTATTCTTGCTCACTAGCTCAGCTAATTAGCACTCATTAGTTCACATTCACTCACTCTCACATGCACTCCTACTCCTACAAATGCTTTTTCACTCATTCACTCACTCTTGTGCACTCACCCCTATTTTTACTTGCTCTCACTTATTCCCACTAAGGGCCAGATGTAGCATTTTCCGATTTTGCGAATTGGAAATTGCGAGTCTGTGCGACTCGCAATTTCCGATTCGCAAAATTGGATGCAGTACGGTGTCTCAGACACCGAGTGCGAGTCGCTATGGGGTCGCAAAGACCCACCTCATTAATATTAATGAGGTGGGTCGCATTTTGCGTCCCCTTAGTGAGTCCCTGCACTCACAGGGATGGTGGCCTGCTGAAGTCAGCAGACCTCCATGTCTGTGACTGCTTTTTAAATAAAGCAGTTTTTTTAATTTATTTTGCAGCCTGTTTTCCTTAAAGGAAAACGAGTTGCAAAATAAAAAAAATAACAAAACCATTTGGTTTCGGTTTTTCAGAGTAGGCAGTGGTCCATTGGACCACTGCCTGCTCTGAAAACCCATTTTTGGCAACATTCACAAAGGGGAAGGGGTCCCATGGGGACCCCTTCCCTTTTGTGAATGGGTTACCACCAGTGTGACACTGGTGGTAACTGCGAATTGCTTTGCGACCGCATTCGCTGTCACAAAGCAATTTAGCATAGCGATGCGAGTCGCAAATAGGAAGGGGACACCCCTTCCTATTTGTGAGTCGCATTCACAATTTGCGAGTCGGTACCGACTCGCAAATTGTGAATGTGCATTGCATTTGGCATTTTGCATGGCTCAAACTGCGATTTTCGCAGTTTGTACCATACAAAATGTTTGCTTAATCTGGCCCTTAGTTACATACAGTCACTTCCTGCCTCTCACACTTATTCATTGTCACTCATCCTTATTCTCTCTTACACTATCACTGCCTCATCATTAATCATCCTCACTCACCCATTCTCACTCATTTCCACTCACTCTAAGTGTCACTCATTCTCACTCACTGTGACTCGTGTGTCCTTACTGACTCTGAATCTTATTCTCGTTCACTACCTGTCACTGTCACTCCCTTTCATTAACACACATACTCACACTTATCCACACGCTCACACCTAACAACTCTCACAAACACATTCTCACCTGCAAGCATGCCAGCAACACATAGTTAAAAAAAATTTTTACTTACCCCAGCTGGCAGCAAAGGATCCATTACAGCTCTCAGTGCTCTTTTTTATTTATTGAACTAAAAGTGAATAGTGGATGGTATAGTAAAGATGGTTAGAAAAAAGAGTGAGACGTTTCTGTGTTCTTGGTACTGATTTTGACACCAGTGAGGCCATGGTTCGCAAAGGCAGTGGTAGGGGGCACCGGGGACAAGTCAGGTAACATCTAGATGACGTCCGAGCAATTCAGGCCATAACTAATTTGAAATTAACAATATTTTCATAGCGGAAAAGCCTTCTTTGCAAACCTTTTTCTAGCAGTGCAGGCCATAACTAATTTGAAATTAACAATATTTTCACAGCAGAAAATCTTTCTTTGCAAACCATTTTTCAGCAGTTATTTAGAAAAATAGTATAGCCCACTACATTAACACATACTATCCCACATACTGTGTGGTTTCACAAGGTGAAACATTAATAATAGCCTGCAATGTGTTACTAGGTCATGTGTTTGCTAATAAGGGATTGTCCAATATGATTTGCTGCTGGAATTGTTTTTAACAGTTTACTCCAGACTCATATGTGCCTTTTTTTCCTTTGCAATTTGTTTCCCTTGGTTTTCTGTCCAGTTGCGTGGCCAAGCTCAGTGTCAGAAGTGTTTGGAAGGAACATTCTGCAATCAAACGAATTTGGCAAAGTCCTTTACCTGTCCAAGGGGTCAGTACTGTCCAGCGGGGAGCATCCTGCCTATCCCATGTCCACCAGTAAGTTTCCTCAAGGGTTCTGTGTGGTTCTACTTACATATTGTGTGCATTTTGATTTGGCGTTTTGATTATCTATTACTCTCCAGCATGCCTGTGTTAGAAGTAAGAAGCTCAAAGTTTTCTATTTAAGGCACGACGTAATTCCAAACCAAATAGACATCCATGAAACCAAACCACAACCAATGCACATTAATCCACACTGTCAAGGTCTCAGTCTACAATGTCAGCATATCAAACACTTTTACACTACCACTGTCCTTGGGCCAGAGCTCATGTGGTACTTACCTTCCTCCAAAAAGGTCAACTTTGCTGCTCGTAATGGTAAAATATGATGTTCCCTGATGCCAGCCCCACAAGCCAACACCAAGCCTTGCCCTGTCCTACAGCTGGTTGTACTCACTCCAAACCCTTCCAACCTGAGTACACCTCAAGACAATCCACATTATTAACATACCAATCCAGGCTAAAGTGTCAGCATTTCATTTCAGTCTGTACTGTCAATATGTAAACCTAGTAAACCTACTTTATATTGGAAACCATTCTATGACACCAATATAAAAAATGACAATACCATGCCAAGATCCAAATGCTCCTAGAAGCAAGCATTTAAATATGCCTCTACCCATCAGTACGGAGACAAGAGCCATGTGTCCATACTGCAGCTATCCCACAAAGTGTTATTAATATGTTTTCAGAGTGTATCATCGGCTGCATCCTTTAATGGCCTAGTCTTGAATGTAGAGAGTATACTAACTAACGATTTACTCGTGTGATGCTTTAATTTTTCTGTTTTTTTTTACACTTTAGGAATTGGCACATATGTTTACATGATGCACATATGTTTACATGGCGGCGGTCGCCACAATGATCTTTTTTTGTTTGTTTCATTACAATTTGCAAAGGAAGTAGAATGTGCGCCTACATGAATTGTTTATTTCGCCGCATTAAATGAATGATTCAATCTAGTGAGATCCAATTTTATTTTGTACAGGCAAAGCTTATGGTAAGTCAATTAAGACTGAAGATGTTGGTAGTGTTGCCGAGGCTGGCGGCATTGGGAATATGAGTATAGACAATGTGTTATTTATTTGCAGTGTTTTGTTATTTATAGCTTACTTTTGTATTGTTGGAAATTTGTGAAAACAATGAATGATTGTATAATATTGTCAGGTTACCAATGTTAGTTGGGATGTACAGCGTGTGTACAGCGTGTGTGGGCATTAGGAAGTAGGGGACTATTCAGACCAATTGCCATTGTTAAAGTTAACTTGCAGTGTTACACATAGGCACTAGTGTCAGAGTGATATAACTATATTGATATATAAATGTAGGCACTAGTGTCAGAGTGATATAACTATATTGATATATAGATCATTGAAGCAGGGAAAGATAGCAACATTTTTGTGAGAGGGAATCAAACAATTCCATGCTGGCAAATGTGTCATTCATTCACTTTGTTTGGAGGTCTAGCTACTTTCTTGCTTACAATTTTAGGAATAAATAACTTCCCTTACAGCAAAAACGGAAGCCAGAGGGTATGTGAGTGCCCCAATAAAATTCTGCAGTTGACAGTGTTTCAAGCCTAAGAAGAAAACAAAAGGCAGTGCAGTTCAACTGAGTGGCACCGTAGAATGTAAGGAGGACCACATTGCCACATTATAGGCGATGCATCGCCTGACAGCCAATTTAGAAAACTTTTAAACACACTGCAATCAATACAAATCTGTGGTTGCATAAATCTGCTTCAAGGCACTTATGCTTTTGCTCTTCAGACTTTTTAAAAATGACTTAAAAGAGGTGTTTAACATGGTGAATGCCCTCTTTAATTTGTTATCCGTTTGTAATTGGATTCTTTACATCTGATTCCGTAAGATTTCTGGGATAGTGGTATTTGTGTGTAAGGGGGAAGATGATGTGATATATGGGCGAGTACAAGAATGTTGCTTATTTGGGTGAAGGAGAAGATAATGGGATAAGTGTTAGGGGCAGAGATGGGGGAAGTAAATGAACCTAGTCAGCGCCATGAGGAATAGGGGTCACGAATAAACAGAATACCCTTGTGACACTCTACTGGAAACCCTTTCAAGCGTTCCCCCTAAGCATGCCTCTAGTAGGGATGCCATTAGCATTGGAAGGCTAGTGGAGGTGGAAAAACAAATGTCGGTTAGGTGATGGTGAAGGGGTCATAGGAGAAGAGAGAGAAGAATTGGAAAATGGAAATATCACGTCCATCTTGTTTCGCCCTTACTTCGGAGACATTCCCTTTGTGAGTAGTACCCTCCTTCTCAGGATATGGCGGCAGTGAATAAGTGGAGAATGATGGTGTGAGAAGGTTAACTTGTCAGGAAAAGTGCAAAGATAGGAGAATGCAGAGGCACTCATTCATGGTAGATTTCAAAAGGACTGGAAAGGGGACTGAAAGACGGGCCTGGAAGTCTGGTGTTTCTTGATTGTATTGTATCAGGAGACCATGTTGGTCTCTGCATTTGTACACCATGTTTTATGGAATAGGGATAGTGGGTGTAAAGAGGAGAAGTGAGACAGCGTTTTCATGCATGATTGACTTGATTGAGGTACTCCATATTACCCAGGTATTTCACACAGGCCCAGTTTAAAATGCAATTCTGCAGAATCTGATTGGCTGAAATTCCGACACATTTGGCAAATTTTGCCTAAATGGGGTATATACTGCTGGTGTTCATTTCAGGATGGACCATTCAGTTGTTCCACCTGTGAGGGAAATCGGCAGTGGTAATAACTACCTAGGTTCTGCCCTATCATTCACCCATGTTGAGGAGAGTCTACCTTGCCAGCTTAGTCAGGACAATGGTTGCAAAGTTTTTACAGTGAAAAGAGCAGATAAACAGCCGTTTACACATCTTGTCACAAAGGTCGACAGAGAGATTGAACTCTTCTTTATTACAGTTTAAGTGTAAAGATGATCACGATTCCCTCTTTTTTCTAGGGTACTTATTCTGATACCACCGGAAGTGCGGACATAGCATCCTGCAAACCCTGTGCCAATGGCATGTACTGTAGCACAGTCGGCCTGATTCAGCCTGAAGGACCTTGCCAGCATGGACACTACTGCACTCTAGGTTCCAATACTTCTTCACCTGTGAGTCACTGGGGCACTGAGCTCCAAATACTTTTTATTTTCACTAGCACCATAGGTAAATGCCGTGTGCCATGGAGCGTCTTACTTCTGACTTGTTGGATGGTTCTACATGATAAATAAGTGTATCCATGTGACAGTGCTAGCTTTGTTTTTACCTTGAAAATTGTATCTTTGTTAGTCATTGTTAATATGTTTCTCTAAGTTGACCTGAAATTGTAAGTATGATTAATAACGTTTCTACCCGATCCATAGCTGCTAGAAAAACAGAAATTAAGGTAATGAGTAGATTCACTGAATTATTTTGCAAATTTCTACCCCATCCGTAGCTGCTAGAAAAAAAGGAGATATTGGTAATGAGCAGATTCACTGAATTATTTCGCCATTGCTCAAACGTTGATGCATATTTTAAAACTGATTTATGCACCAGGATGTTGTTGATTCACAGAATCTGCAATTGAGAGCGAAATGAGAGTTGTGATTCAAATACGTTCGAGCCTGTGTAAACCTCCTTCCTCCAAGGTAGTTCGTTCTGGTGCACAAACCCCCCTGGGGAAGGCACAATTCAGGCAGGGATAAATATACAAGGAAAGTTTGATAGGTCACTCAGCTACATCCCCCTACCCATAATGTTGGAGTAAAAATGTACTAGTTTGTGTTGTATTGCATATGCTCTTTATGGGCTTTGTAGGGAAAAGAGCTTCCAGCCCCATATAAGTGGGGCCAAACTACATCAACAGGCCTCTCTCCCTGAAGTCAGGTGGTTTCTGCAAGCCAATGAAGATTAAAGCAGCAGGCCCATAGCTTTACTATTCATGGTTGGCTGGCTGGAAGGTAGTGCAAATGGTGCTCTGCAAACCTGGCCTTCCACTTATTTGCTGGCATTTGCTTGCATAGGGCATGCACTTGCAATCCCGCCACAAACCAAATGCTCTTTGCAATTGCACATGTAAATCTGTGTTCCAGAGCATCAAGTGTTAAGTAATGTCACCTAGTACTTATGAATGCTCCTATCCTATAGCACCCATGACTAGCATTTGTATGTCTGTATGAGAGAATCCGGAGAACACACACCTAACAAAGGGCAAAGGTAAGTCACACAAGAACTATTGGCCAAAATATTGTCCATGATCATGCACAGCAAGGAAGGCATGGGGGTGGTTATTGTAGTTAGTAGTCAAAGGATCCGTATAAGATGTGGAGATGTAGGGTTCCATTGTCTATGGGTGTGTTGTGATGGGTAGATGGTTTGTTTGTCATCCCGATGCAGGGGCACAGTTCATGGTGGCCTTGTAGGTAGATAATACAGCTGATCTTGAAGATGGTTCCGACATGTAAGGACTCGCTGGCTGAATTTGGGGCCGTCTTTAGGGTGGTGTGACCTTTGTGGCCACACTGGGCACTGACCTTAGAAGGGAGCACTTTGTTTACCAATAACTTATGATTTAACTTACAATTTAAAAGCACCTGCAGAAGAGTTGCAATACGTTCAGCTGGCAGGCAGCAATTAAAATGTAGCAATAACTCTTGTGACTAATGTTCCTGCTAGAGAGAGAGTTCTGAGGTTTGTCTAGTGGCAGTTTTGATTCGCCATAAAGTAGTGCAGAGGGTTAACATGCCTGCTTCAAAGAACAGATCTGCATTGGCTAGCTGAGTGGAATAGTAAAACCAGCCTTCACCAGCGTCTTAAAACAAATGAATTTTGTGTGAGAGAGGGGCTAAGGAGAGATGAGGTGCACTTTTGCTGGGTGATAGTTAGAGAATCTGAGGATGAAGTCATCAGGGGGGTACGGTGCCAAAAAAGATTGTTGCACCAGGCACCACCGGCAAAATATTGTCACACCAGGCACTACCAGCAGAAGATTGTCGCACCAGGCACCACTAGCACTAATGCCAACATCGTTGAATTCCTTCATGTACTTGATGAGATGTGGTGCCGCCTGTAGATGCCTTTCAGAAGATCCAAGTGAGGTCTCTGCTCCATGTTCAAATTGCTTACTCTCTACTTAAAGCGTTTTTACCAAACAAGTTCCAGTATCCAAAACGTTCACTATGTGAACCCCCTCTGAGCCTGGACTCAAGGACAGGCACACACTTTTTGTAAAAGAAGGTTTTTAGACATGTTTTGCATTGCTTTCCTGCCCAGCTGGAAGGCTGTAGCCTCTCCTGGTCAGATGGTAGTCTGTTTGACATACTTTGAGAAAAAAACAATGTTGCCTACTCTTGGACAGAGATGCTACCAGATGGTAGCTTGTTTATCTCTTCTACAAAGGCTAAAGAAATTACACTCACTGCTGTTTAGTACAGTGTCATATTGTAGGTAAAGATTGTCTGTTCAGTATGAGCACTACAAAAAGTCTACCTTTTGAGCAGAGGAGTGTGTGGCAATGGCCATGTATACATGGAAATTAATATGGATATGTGTGTGTGTGTGTATGTATGTGTATATATTTATATGTGTAATCCCCAAACGGTGAAAAACTGCTCACCAAACGGCTGCACCAAGTCGAGAAAGGATCCGACGAAAGGCTGAGAAAAGCAAAATTCTGACGATATAAATAATCTGCTTTTTATTTATCTCAATAGCTATTCAAATAACGCTGTCACAACCAAATGTCTACGTGTATCGGCTATCGCCTTCTACTGGACATTGGCAGACATCCTAAACTCACCTATAAATACGTATATAACCCCTCATTTGTTTTAGTGACAAACTATGCGTAACTAAACGGCGGCCATCTTTAAACATGAAAACATATAAATAATATATATATATATATATATATATATATATATATATAACCATTTAGCAAACACACCATTGGACTAATTACGATGGTACTGTTGGTTACCAAAGTTCTACCAATAAATTAAATATTCAATGATAAAGTGCAAAGTGGCTGACTATCTTATATAAATACAAATTCAATTATTTCAATTATTTAGCTCGAGCCACAGCACAAATTATTTTTTTTTACTCAATTAAATCTAAAATTCATTACATATATTGACAAAGTCACACTGGTGTGGACAAACTATGATCATTAATATAAGCAGCAAAAATTCCAACCATAATTGGTATATGTGAAATATTGAAAACGATCAAAATGATTGACTACAACAGTGTGTCCATGACTATAAATACAGTCCAATGATAGTTTATATCTATTAAATAAATAACAGGTACAATCGACCTAATATGTTATCAAGATGTTGTGCAAAAACAGCCAATTCCTATAAAGTGCCAAGTGCAAAAGTGCAGGCCTACCTAAACATGTAATATCATAAAACAGTGCGTAAAAGATAAAAAAGTGCAAATATATATCTGGCAATTACATTTCCAGCATCCTTATATACAAAAATTTACATCATTTAAATAACAATCAATATAACAATATAACTGTAGAGACCCCTAGGGACCAATTCTGATTAAAAATCATGCTAGAGAGAAATATGTAAATATATATATAAATAACCAAAATCTAAGAGATCATTATTTCTATAAATGTCTAAGATCAACTACATCATAAGGGATATCACAAATGTACATGTAGTTCAGCATCAAAATTATGTACCCATGTGCTCTCTGAGACGAGCAATAATATCATTTTAGATTCCATCTGTCTCAACTCTGCCATTCTATCGCCTCCCCGCAAACTTATTTTAATGGTTTTGATTCCATAAAATGTCAAAGAGCTACAGTCTGCTGCATGGACATCCCAAAAATGTTTAGCTAAAGGATAGGATCTTTCGTAATTTTTTATCCCTCTAAGATGTTGTAAAAATCTAACCTTAAGTTTGTGAATGGTGCTGCCTATATATTTATTTTGGCAGCCACATTCAATCACACAGACAACATACTCTGTATCAAATGTTATGCAATCAATGATGTCACAATTTTTACCATCAAATGTGCTATAATTATGTGTGTTCCAAGTAAACTTGCATGTTTTACATCAACAACATTTCCAAAAGCCTAAGCTTTTCTTGGATAACCATGACATATTTTCTTTAGATGAGAAAAAACTCCTAGTTAAATGGTCTCCTAAAGAATATGTCTTCCGGTAGGTGATTTGAGGATGTTGCCCAATAATATATTTAATATGGGGATCTTGTTGTAAAACATGCCAATTTCTTTGTGTGATGTTTCTAAGTTCTGTATGTTGTTGGTTAAATAAAAAAAATTGTCTCGGTGTGGATCTATTTTCTTTTGAATTGTCCTCCCTAACTGCAGTCTTAAAGAGTAATTCTTCTCAAGATGTATTCATCACTCTATTCTGAGCATCAATCAAGATCTTTAGAGGATACCCTCTGTTTAAGAATCTTTTAATCATGATAGAAATTTCAGTTTTGAATCCTGCATCATCTGAGCATATCCTGTGAGACTGCAGGAATTGACTATATGGTATACTCCATTTCAAAGCCTTAGGATGGCCACTATTAACATGCAATATAGAATCGCATGCAGTTGGTTTACGATATATTGTGGTCTCCAACCTATCATTTCTAACTGACAGTAGAACATCTAAAAATTCAATAGTGTGTCTACTGTAATTCAAATCAAGATGAATATTGAAGTTGTTGTTATGGAGTACATTAATATATTCCAAAATGGACTGTTCATGACCGCCCCATATGAGGAAGAGGTCATCAATATATCGCACCCATAGTACGACGATAATAATTATCATCAAAGAGAAAGACATTGTGTGTGAGACAAAACTGTAGCATGGGCAAGAGCATATTCGTATGTTGTAAGAATTCAATCTGACGTTCCCTAAAAAATATCTGCAGGCTTGCATCCCATAATCATGTATATTGGAAGTGTATAAGGAAGCTACATCCATAGTAACTAACAAATAGTTATCCTGCCAAGGAATATTATGTATTTTACATAGAAAGTCATTAGTGTCTCGTAAATACGAAGGCAATTCAGTGACATAAGGGCATAAAAAAAGATTTAAGTATCTCGAAGTATTTTCCAATAGCGATTGGTTCATGCTCACAATGGGTCTGCCGGGGGATTTTATCTATTTTTGTGTATTTTAGATAGAAAATAAATACATGGAATTTTGGGAAAATCAATTTTTAAATATGAATACTCTTCTTGATCAATGAGCTGTTCAATAAGCCAATCATCTAAAACCCCCCAATAGCTCTGTTAATATTGAGTGGCAGGATTCATACTTAATTTTTCATAATGATCAGTATTGGATAATTGGTGACAGGCTTCTTTAGTGTAATTCTGTACATCCATAATAACAATATTGCCACCTTTATCAGAGGGCTTAATCACATTTGTAGTATTAGATTTTAGGGAATTGAGGTCTTTCCAATCAGAGGCAGCAAAGTTGGTAGGTCTAAACCTCTTAGATTGCCAATTCGTACGAAATTTATCAATATCCCCAACTGACAACTCATGAAATGTGTCAATGAAATTGCCACTGGGTACCTGAGGATTGAACTTGCTGGAGGGTTTCAAGGAACTGGTTATGACATAATTAGTTGTGAAACCCATGTTGTTTAAAGTGCCTGTATCTGTATGTGTATTCTCAGTGATTTGGATTTCAGCTACAGCCTCTTCATTTGTTAAATCACCAATCATAACCAAATCAGAAATATCATCAATATTGAACCCAGAAAATGTGACCATGTTGGTTGTGCTAGATTGATGTTTGGCCCAAGATATACTGGAAAAATTTCATTAAACGTAATTTGCGAACACATTTATATAGTTCAATACGTGTATTCACATAATCCCAGTGAACTGTTGGACAAAAACTGAATCCTAGATTGAGAATACGTTCTTGGTTATGAGTCAGACTGATTTTAGAAATGTTGACAATAATATTAGCATTATTTGGGACAGACTCAACATCTATTCCTTGTGTTTGTTGTCTCTTCCTCTTCCCCCTCCTCATTTTGTGCCTCCTCGACCTCGTCTTCTGCTTCTGCCTGATTGTGGCGTGGCCATTTGCTTATGTCGCATTTCCCCCTGAAAATCCAACTTATTCAAAGATGCCTCATCCGCTGATGAACTCAAATCCGAACTTTCATCTATATGATTCAATTGAACGTTTCCTTATTCCACAGGATTCATCTTCTTTTTCACTCTTAGGTGGTCATTCTGACCCTGGCGGTCTTTGACCGCCAGGGCGGAGGACCGCGGGAGCACCGCCGACAGGCCGGCGGTGCTCCAATGGGGATTCCGACCACGGCGGTAAAGCCGCGGTCGGACCGGCACCACTGGCGGGGTCCCGCCAGTGTACCGCGGCCCCATTGAATCCTCCGCGGCGGCGCAGCTTGCTGCACCGCCGCGGGGATTCCGACCCCCCCTACCGCCATCCAGATCCCGGCGGTCGGACCGCCGAGATCCGGATGGCGGTAGGGGGGGTCGCGGGGCCCCTGGGGGCCCCTGCAGTGCCCATGCCACTGGCATGGGCATTGCAGGGGCCCCCGTAAGAGGGCCCCTACATGTATTTCACTGTCTGCTGCGCAGACAGTGAAATACGCGACTGGTGCAACTGCACCCGTCGCACAGCTTCCACTCCGCCGGCTCGATTCCGAGCCGGCTTCATCGTGGAAGCCTCTTTCCCGCTGGGCTGGCTGGCGGTCTGAAGGCGACCGCCCGCCAGCCCAGCGGGAAAGTCAGAATTACCGCCGCGGTCTTTCGACCGCGGAACGGTAACCTGACGGCGGGACTTTGGCGGGCGGCCTCCGCCGCCCGCCAAGGTCAGAATGAGGGCCTTAGTGTGTCATATTTATGTGCAAAGGTGTAAATTCTCCCATGTTCATAGTCCTTTTTGTCTCTATTAAATTTGTGTACCTTACTTATTTTGATCTCATCTTCTTTTTTCTTTATTCGTTCTTCCATTTTCATTAACAAATGTTGTACTTCTTGTTGATTAACTGCTTTTTCTAGTTCTTTCATCAGTTGTTCAATGATCTTAATTTGTTCCTCCATGCGTCATTTGGCTTGGCTGATCAAGGTACCCATCAGTTTGAGAGAACAATTCACTGTATGGATCCTCCACTGTTCTAGCAAATCAGGATCCATGTCACCAAGGGTTGGTAGTATTAAAATACGTAAACCAAGTGGTACTCTGACATTTTCTATATATTTGGTTAATGAAGTCATCTCCCACCATTTCTTTAACTCCAAAATGCAAGCTTTTTCTAGCTCATAGATGATATTGGATTTGGTGCGAGTATGTATACTGTGAAATGTCTGTACCCCCCCCTAGTGTCATCAAAAAATTCAGCTGCTGCTTGTTCCCATAATAGTCTACGCTCAGCCATAATGCTTTCCAATACACGATGCACAGAGTTATATGTCAAAGACCAATCCAATTTTAATTCGTACACAGTAAGTTCAGTCTAATGGAATTGAACTTCAAAAGCGTGCTGGAAATGCCAAAAGCCCCAAAAATCCACAAAGAGACAGTGTTATACAAGTATCTTCATTATTGTCAAAAAAAACAGAAGAGCAATGTTTCTCGGCAACTCTCAGTGATATATGGATCCAATAAGTGATTCTATACAATGTTTTTAGACAATCTGAACAGCAGACGCTAATGTCCGGTATGTTCGAGCCGTGCACCACTCAAAAACGAACCCACCACCCGTAAATAGATATATATATATATATATATATATATATATATATATATATATATATATATAATTGTATATAAAACAAAGGTTACAGTGATGTTATAGTTAGGTGAATTTGTCAGTGACAATTGCAATGTTTTGAACTAAAAAAACACAGAGATTCACCAACTATAATGTTACTTTAATCTTTGAATTTTCCAATGAATTTCTCTTTTTGATTTTAAAGTAAAATATTTTTATGTGTGTATGTATGATAGAATCATTGTATAATAAATGATGTGTTCAAGCATTATTTTAGTGATTTTTATTTTTTAATTTTAACAAAACTAGACATCATTGACAGTTTGCTAAATCTTTGTAAAATGTGGCTGAATATTAAACAGATAAATACTCAATAGAAAATATTTATTTGCCCAGTTATTGTAACATTGTATTGAGATGGATCACTAGCAATTTCTTTATAAGTGAAATGACTTGCGAGATGGGACGGGTGCAAAGTTCTAAACTTCATTGTCATCTATTGTATATGGTTCTTTATCAGGTTTTCAGTTATTATTTAATGCTAAGCTATAATAGAGTAGTGAATAAAATATGTTAGGATATTTATTTATTTTTCTAAAGTAATGGCTTTTGCAAGATGCTTGTAGGAGCTGGATACACAATACCCTGTGTGGACTCCGAGGACGTTGTACTTCCACTTCAGCTCTCGTGAGCCATTTGCAAGACTGTAGATTTAGAATTAACTTAGAATTAACTTAATTATAATGGTTTAGTAGTGTAATTTTTAAATGTACAAAATAGAGCATTAGACCCGTTGTTTAAGGTAGAAAAATTTATGATGTATTGTTCTCTCTCTCTGATGATGGCTGTGCATAGCAGGGTGTGCTGAGAGAGATTTGCTGAGACCTCTCTCTCAGATAATGGGTGTGCGCAGTAGTGTGTGTGAATGGACTGGCCTTTCGTTTCAGACCTCTGTCTCAGATGATGGGTGTGTGTAGTAGTTTGTGGAGAATAACAGGCCTGCCTTTCACAACTCTCTCTCAAATGACAGGTGTGCATAGTAGGGTGTGTGCATAGACTGGTGTTTACTTTCAGAACTCTCTCTAAGATGATGGCTGTGCATAGTAGTGTATGGAGAATAATAGGCATGTCCTTTTACACGTTTCTCTCAGTGGACAGGTGTAAGTAGTAGTCTGTGGGGAAGAACTGGTCTCTAATGTCAGCCTCATTTTCCTATAACAGCTGTTTGTTGTAGGGTGAGGGGAGTGACTGGCCTCTCCTTCTAGACATCTCTCTCAGATGACAAGTGTGTATGATAGATTTTGTGGAAAGAGACTGGCCTTTCCACTGAGACCTCTCTCTCAGATGACAGGTTTGTGTAGTAAGATCTGTGCATGTGCTTGCTTATTATTTCTGACCTCTCTCTCAGATGAAGGGTGTGCATAGAAGTATGTGGAGAATGACAGGCCTATCCTTTCAGACCTCTCTCTCAAATGACGGGTGTGCATAGTAGCATGTTTGCATGGACTGCCTCTCCTTTCACATATCTTCCTCAAATGACAGGTGTGTGTAGTAGTGCATGGGGAGGGACTGGCTTTCCTTTCAGACCTCTCTCTCTCAGATGGCGGTGTGCATGGTAGGGTGTGTGGATAGAGTCTAGCCTCTCTGCTGAGACCTGTCTCAGATGACAGGGTTATCATAGTAAGGTGTGTGCATGGACTGGCCTTTCCTTTCAGACCTATCTCCCAGATGACTGGTGTGAGAAGTAGTGTGAGGAGAATGGCAGAGCTGTCCCCTCAGACCTCTCTCTCATATGATGGGTGTGCATACTAGGGTATGTTGAGAGATACTGGCCTCTCTGCTGAAACCTCTTTCTCAGATGATGGGTGTGTGTAGTAGTGAGTGGCAAGGGGTTTTCCATCCTGCTATCACCCCTCTCTCTGATAATGGGTGTGCATAGTAGGGTGTCTGAAGAGACTATACTCAATACACTACTCTTACCAAGCCGATGGGCATAAATAGTAGACTCAGGTAAACACCATCTCCAATAATACACCTACCTACTGTAACAATTGTGCATACCAGAGTGTATTCAAAGATCACCTAGATTGTAACTTTTTTTTTAACACAAATTAACCTTCTATTCATCACAGTACTTATATCTTACATGCTTACTCTCCATTACAAGGACCACAATATGCATTTCTAGTAGTGGAGTGTACTGAGAACTCACATGCTCCTTTTTGCTTGCTCCGATCCCATTAGATCATAAAAAATAATAAAAAACAATAGACATTTATAATCTTCACAGTGGTTATCCCTTAAATACCTCCTCACCTATCTAGGGGGACAGCATGCCGTTCTGCTGCCCCATAATATAGCTTTTTTACTTCATTTACACAACACCTCCAATTTTTCACAGTAAACAGTTATGGCCGCCATTTCATTTCCACCATTCCAACAGCCAACTAATCGAAGCGCTTGCTCTTGCAGGATTTGCAAGAGCCTCTCCCCCGTGAGAAACACTGGCCTCTTGATCAATCACAAGGCTCCATTTTTTATTTTGCTCTCTTGCTTCAGGCTCTCGGGACTCTCACAAGCCCAACTGCCAAAATATACAATTATTTTTTACTCTAAATTTCTCAAAAAATTATTGGTAGGATTTACACCAAATCTCAAAAAGCACAATCTGCGAACGCAGATCTAACTTTCTGCTGAATTTGTGTAATTTCATTCAGCAGTTTTTGCTAAAACCTTTCTTAAAGAAGTTTATGGAAAAAGCATGGAGATTTTACATTTTGGGACCTCTCCTTTTTCTCTGCACTTGCTTGATGAATTACCCCAGAACTTTTGAGGAAGGAGCTGAGGTGGATAAAGGATCTTTCTTGGAAAGTTTTGACAAGATTTGTCAAGCGGGATCAAAGATAATAGCAAGCAAAAAATCCTCAATCTACGGAAAAACAGAACTAACTATAACTACTGTAACTATCTAGTGGTGACTACCACTAGGAAATATATGTATATATATGATTTTCTCCTAGAATCATGCCCTAATCAATGACCTTTTCCCACGGGCAAATCCAGGAGACAGCACAAACCAGTACAGATTGATTTGCTATTACAAAAAAGGGTTTTTAGTTCATAATAATAAAATGCAAAGTGCAAAAAAACAAAACAAATATATATAAGAAAGTGCTTTCTGTTTTGCTAATAAATTTGATGCTGTTTAACAAATCTTCATGAATTTTTCAAAACAAGTGTGGCAGTCACTTCAAATCCTGTCTGGAATGTTTTGGGGTCATTTGTCAAACAGGGGCTGAGGAAAAGGGGAGGGGTCCCATAGCTCGGTTTCCCAATGCAATTTCCCATTGGGATTTTAGACATACCAACACCCCAAGCCACTGAACAGAGTTGAATCAGATTTGGCAGAATGCAAGATCTTGATCCAGAAAGAGTGCTTTTGCAATTTGGTGTAAATCTGTTCAGTAGTTTTGGAGTTATTAAAGAAAAAAAAATATGTCTAGAGACACAGATCCACCAATGTTGATCCACAGATCAATGCGCTAACAGGAATGCTGTGATTGGCTGGAGCCACTTCATCCAGGAAGTGGTGGCAGCCATCTTGGGATGGCATCCTGGAGCCAAAAGCAGCCCAGGAAATGGGGCCTGCAGGTTGGCTGCCTTTGGAGGGTTGACCACAGGTCCTTCAGCTGTGCACTGCAGGGGGTTGGCCGCATGCAGTGGGATGACCGCAGGGCCATGCCGCCAACCCCCCCACAGCACACTGACTTTGGCTGTGTGCAGCGTGGGTTTGGCTACATGTGGGGGTTGGCCTCAGGGCCTGTTCCTGCAGTCAAACTCCAGAGTGGGGTTGGCTGCATACAAGGGGTTTGGTCACAAGGCCTGGCCACAGTCCAGGCCCTGCGGCCAATCTCTAGCTGCTCACAGTCAAAGGCTGTTTGTGGCAGCGGTTTGATTAACATATGATCATTAAATAATACCTTATGTTGAAAAATCCTCAGAAATTCACTGGAAAAACAAAAGTTACAGGAGCGTTATCATTAGGAAATAGCATCAAAAAGCTGAGGAAAGTCGCTGAAAAAAAACAAAGGTCACAGCGATGTTATAGTGTGGAAATAGCATTAAAAGCCGTCGAAATTCGCTAAAAAATGAAAGGTTACAGAGACGTTATAGTTAGGGTCAGATTTTACACACATAAAACCATAGACATTCAACAGTTTTAGTTATCTCAAGAAACTACAATTTTTGCCCTAAGGTAATTATATATCGTACCCTTGCCATGCTATGCTAATTACCCCACATAATACTTCAGTCATAGCATCTTCTTGACATCATTGATAATATCAATGCAACATTTGGAATAAAATTATCAATGAGAAAACTGCATAGCGAAGGTGCTATTTATACTTTTTTTTTTTATCTCTTTATTGGCAGTTTCATAGTGTAAACATACACGTTAGTAAATAGCAATGGTACATATATCAAAAGGATGAGCACAATAGAGTGACCACTCAATGGATTGGGGTACTCATGTGTTCAAAATAGGCAGAGTTTCACATGCAGGTTGAGGTATTCCTTCATGCAATATATTGTTACTACAAGGAGAGATCAACAAGAACAGTAACATCTATAATATTGGGTAACAAGATGGGAAAAATCCCCTTGCCTAGGTGGAGAGCGCAAGGGGGATTAACACAGGGAGAAATGTACATAGAAACAATGATCTTGAGAAGGGGAAGGGAGGAGGAGAGGGCCTATGGCTTAATATAAGTATGTGGGGAAGGCTTCTTAGTAGTAGCTGCGTTATTGAAAAAGATTCAGATCTGGGCGGAGGCATCTAAGGGAAAAGGGCATATGAGCAGAAGCTTTGGGAGAAGTAAAGTTGAAGAAGCATTAGGGGAGGGAGGAGGTATTCAGCCTGTCAAATACCTTTTGTACATAGGTGTTCCAGAATGTGATTGCATCTGCTACACCTCGCCCTACTGAGAAGGCACACAAGGCATCTGTTTCTTATGTTGCCTATTTATGTGTCACGTGAGCCATACTAAAATTCAGGTGGTTATGCTGCCTTCCAAGACGTGGCTTTTAGTCTTAAATAATGCAAATGCCAAGTCCTTGAGTTTTAAGCTTGTGTTTAGTGCATTTCGAGCATTTGATGATGCCTAATAAGAAAAAGAATGGATCAGGGGATAGGTATACGTCAATCACTGCAGGAGTGTGTTCCAGTATTTGTGTCCTGGTACACGCTAGTGGGGGGGCATGTTATACCATATGTAAAAATGTGCCATCAATGTGTCCGCATCTTGGACAAATCACAAGAAGTCGGTGCAGTGTAAGGTAGGTTGGGTGGAAACAATTAAATTGTGTGAACTTGAGGCCCGCATATCGGGATACTTGCCTAACATAGCCTAGTGCCATGTCCCACTGCTTCTCTGTAAATTCAGGGACATATTTAAGAGCCCCTAGTGCCACAGGAGCGTCACTTATTTACAAGGTGGCATTAAGCCACTTTTTGTGGCTGAACGCTTCCTTGTAAATTACGGCCCTTTCACACGCACCACTTTGTGTGGAAGGGGCATGCAATGGGTGTTGCTATGGGCGTGCCACAGCAACCCCCATTGCATTTTGAGGCTGCCCTAGATTTATGAGTTTTCATAAACCTGAAGCAGCAGCAATATCTAATGCCATCCCACGGGTGGCGTTAGCAGGGCGCAATGAGGAGAAATGCTTGCATTTCTGCTCAATTTCAGATTGTTTTTGTGCAGGAAGTTGTTCCTTCCTGCACAAAAACAATCTCCCCCCAAAGCAGCCATCCTTGCACAATAGTGCAAGGGTTGCTGTGTTGGCGTGCTGCAGCAAATTCATCATCTGCGCAGGGGGAACACAGCGGTGTGCCGTATTCTATTAAGTTTGGCGCATCCCTTCTTTGTGAAAATGAGGGTGCATGAAGCTGCCAAGTATGGCGACAAGTACAGTCATTTTCCCTTAAATCTGTCCCTCAGTGTTTAAATCCATTTCCCATCTAGGTCTGCCCTTAAGAATTTTGTTGCTCAGTCCATAGGCATCCTGCAGTTGTGGAAATTACTGTATGGACCCATCCCTGAAGATATCGCCTAGCTGACACAGCCCTGTCTCTCGCCATGGATTTGGGTCATGATTAGCTAAGAGTGTTCTTGTGGTGGGTAGGTGCCAAAGAGGGAGTTGTGGTGCATATAGGGTGTCGAACAGCTGGGCTGCAGGTTGGATGACCCGTCAACAGGAACCAATGCAACAAGTTCCCACCTCCCAGTACACTGAGTACGAGCTTGAATTCTCCCATTCTGTCCTGCCCCAGCCATCACATTGGCCATTGCAGTTGCGCTGCTGCCAAAAAGAGCTCGAAATCGGTGTACCTAGGCCCCCGTCTGTCAGAGGACGATGCAGTGTCTGAAGCGACACACGCCCACGGGATGGTCCACAAATTAACTCCAACTCTAGACCACATAACTCCTTGAAGAAGGTCTTAGGGGGCAGTACTGAGAGTGTGCGGTGGTGCTAGTTATTGTTACCTTAGGGCCTGAGTTATATGTGTAAAATCTGAACCTAACTATAACGTGCCTGTCACCTTTGGTGAATATATGTGTGTGTGTATGTGTTTGTGGGTGTGTATGTGTCTGAGTGTGTGTGTTTATATATGCTTGTAAAGGGCAATTACATGTGGTTTATTCTGAAAGTGTCAACAGACCTGGAAGTCCTCTCCTTCTGTGCTCACACAGCTGTTTTAAAGTAGGTCTTTCACAGCATTTTGCACTATCTGCAAAAAATGCCCTAGCACAAAATGTATAGAAACATGCTGAGAGATTCTTTTTTTTCATAAGGACCTGTAGTGTGCAAAATATAAATAAATTTCCCTAAATATCTCCTTTCTGCGGATTACTATTCATTTAGAAAACTAGATCAGAAGAAGGAAAATCCAGTTCACCTTTTCGTTTTATAAACGGCAGCTGGAATTATGCTCCTTGACCTGCCGGGACCATTATGATGTCACACCTCAAGTTATATTCCCTCGGCTAAAAGATGTCACAGTCATCCAAGCACCCTTTTATATACATTCAATGCTCATGACTGAACATGATAACTTTCAGTTACTAAGAGACAAGCTCAGCTACTGCAAATGCGTTTGGCTTGCTTCTTCCATGAAATGTAATTCTCTATATGTGCTTGGCAACCAGAGCTTGTAATCTATTCCTTTGATCCTTGAGGTGCAGACAATCATATTTTATCCCCAGTATTCTAAGATTACGCTTAACATTGAATGGCTGCATGTTGCCTGTGAGTTATTGAAGCATTGTAAGCTCGGTGAAATACCACTAAACAATATCTGTAATGCTCACCATTATGTTGTATTCCCACATATAAATGGCATTTATATCCTGAAGATAGAATTAGTATCAGTCCATAGATATAGGTGCTGCTCTTCATATCTCCAGCTATAACACCTGTTTGCTAGGTGTAAGCTTGCAAAGCAAAATGACAGTTTCCCTATTTTCCACATTGCATATTAGCACGATCTGTAATGCCCAAATATGTTGTGTGCCGGCACCACTTTAACCTAGCTAAAGCATTGCTGCAGAAGTTTATTGCCTACTGTTCGACCTCGCCTTTTACAGAACTTCACTCAGTAATTGTGTTATGCATTCTCTCATCCTAGGTTGGGCTTCCCTTTGGGGATCTTTGTCCCGCTGGATATTATTGCCCTATGGGTACTGAAGACCCATATGAGAATCCTTGCCCTCCAGGGACGTGGAACCAGATCCGCGGGGCCTCGGATGAGACCTGGTGTCGGCCCTGCCCTCCTAGAGAATTCTGTGACACTCCGGCATTAACAAAACCCACAGGACTATGCTTTCCAGGTGGACATGTAATACCCTAACAATATGTGATATGAATTGGGACCTTAGGATAAGGGGGAGAGGGAAAATATCAGGGTACATGGTCTGGGTAATAGAAGAAAGGAACAATACATTTGTTTGAACCAACAGACTAGAAATAAGTGTAAAGGAGAAGGAAAAAAGAGATCCACAAAGGCTCCATGGCCAGAGGAAATATAAGGATCTGTAACTGGGTGTAACTAAGTGGAAAGGGCAATATTTACTTGTGAAAATGGTGGATACATGGTCAAAGGTGACAGAAGAGATTGTCCGTTTGTGGTATGAAATATGAAAGCGTTGAAGTAGGACAAACGCATTTGAAGAAAGTTTAGAGAAGGTTAAATGATAGTTTATTGGAGAAGGAACAAACGGGAAGTGTAAATTGTAAACAGTTTAATGTGGGGACGCATTCAAGTACAAGATCCGGATCAGTACTAGATATCATGATTAGCTCTCTTTAAATGTGAATGTATAAGAAGCAGACAACGGCATTCCCACGAAAGTGATTGTGGAAAAGAGAAGAACCAGAGCACTTTTAGGAAATAGGTGAAGATCGATGGGAGAGCTGGACTAATGAAAGGGGAAAGTTGGGGAAGTGATAGCAGATGAAATCTTAATAGTGTTTTGTATTTCAGGATTTTATTGTGCAGGAGGTGCTCATACTTCAAGACCACAAGATGGAATTACTGGTGACATATGTCCTCATGGTCATTTTTGCCCAGAAGGGTCATCAGAACCAACCTTATGTCCTGAGAAGACTTACACAAACACAACAGGTCAGCACAAGTTATAACACAAAGACTTACAAGAATTATTGTCCAAAAGGACAGTGTAGCAATGCTGGGACAGGTTTGGGGTCATCAGGAAGAACATATACACATGTGGGAATGACATGGCCTTTCAGCCTGAACAGCAATCATCCAGTACACAAAGTCAATACAGTTTAGAATCAGCAGAAAAAAATCCCACAGCAGTGGCTATGGCATGCACCCTAGCGGGTGGGAAACAAAAACATAATATACTGGATAAAGTACACCCTGCCATATATTATAAGGCTATTGCAAGTCATTGATAAGTTCTGTAACCATGGCCAAAGGCTGAGCTCCTTTATAAGGTCATGGAAGGCCAACATCCGTATAATGTATGCCATGGCTTTATTCCTTATAATATAGGGTCATAACTTCACCATTCCACAAATCGCGTAAATCCTTTGTCGTTGCTCTTTCACATTAAAGAGATAAAATAAAAGTAGAACATACTGCAAAATCAAACACACAAAAAGCAGTTAGCAATTTGTTCCAAAACATATTAGAAATGGCTTAATATAATTAGGATTACAAATAAGCATTGGCAAAACCAATGGGTTGCAGCTTTTACAACTATTGGCTTTGTCAATGCTGTTTTGGGGGATGGGAATGTCTTGTGTCTGGAAGCATACGAGTGGGATAGTAAAATGTGGTATTTGTGGAGGAGTCAGGCATCCGAAAGAGACAAGTACAAGGAGTCTGGTGGTGTTTTGGAGGGGAGAAGCACACGAGGAAGAGACCTACAAGGGTCGTGGGAAAAAGGTGTAAATTACATAAGGGAGAGAGTTGGAAAACACATGCACACTTACATGGTGCCTAATAAAATAAAATACTAAGAGTGAGCAGTAGAATGGTAAATGTCTTTCAATCAAACATATCATAAAGAGGCTATGCTCCAGGGAAGGGACAAATAGCTGGGGACGACAAATAGATGGGAATGACAAGATATAACAAGTAAAGCAAACAAATAGGAAGAAAGCAAATAAAAGTGACAATAAAACTAACAAATGGTAAGCAATGAGTGGATTGTAAGCCCACTGGTGGTGTTGTTAAACTCACAATACTTCTTTCCCAACTTTTTGCACTATCTGGTTGTAACATGCAGGGAGATTTTTTATTTTCCAGAAGGACCTGTAGTGTGCAAAATATAAACATGTTTCCATACATTCCTCCATTTTACTGATTGCTACTTATTTAGAAAAATAGATCAGAAGAAGGAACAGCAAGTTCACTGTTTTCGTTTTATAAATTGCACTTGTCATTATGCTCCATGACCTGACTGGACTACAGGCAAGTGTCCTTATGGTGTCACAAGGCAACTGTAATAAATTATTATAGTTGAGAAGCTACACAGTGTTGTTGCAAGTGACTACACCTTGATTACCGTCAGGAAATTAGAGACATACACACACACCACTTCCCCGTATCCCCAGACTCCCCCCAGTGTGACATGTCAGCAGTTGTGACTCGCTGTGCTCTGAATGGGCTGGGTGGCGTGTGGAGGGGTGGAACAAAAACATTTAATAAAAATAAAAAAATAAAAACGTACCTGATCCGCTGCCACGCCGCTCCTCTTTCTCTCGTCACTGCAGGCAGAGGCTCCCAGCCTGCCCTGCAGCCAATCCTGACGCTGCTCAGAGCAGCATCAGGATTGCCAGGGCGCTCCCAGGCAGATTGAGAGCTTGTGCCTCCTCTCTCTAGCCTGGCAACACAGTGCTGGGCTGGAGAAAGCACAGTGTGCATGTGCGTTTGGCCGTCCCGAGACGGCTGTTCAAATACACATACGCACTGAGGAGAGTGCACAGAGCACTCCCCACGTCCCCGTCATTCCCAATGCCCCGCTCATTTAATAACAAAAGGATAAAAAACATAGTTAATTATCCTTTCATTGTTAAGGAATTTGCAGCGTTTGATGCTGGCAGGGGGACGCTCCTCCGCCGTAGCAGAGGAGCCGCTGCTGCATGACAGTAAACAAGAAGTGAAAGCAGAGAGAAGACAAATCAATGGCTGTGGGTAGAACTACTGCACATTAAATGGGCTACAATCAGTGGTGTAACGCTGACCATGCTTAAGTTGAGCCAGTGGTTGCCAGTGGGGGACACCAGCAGTTATTTTTGGGGACTGGCACTTATGTTTTTGCATTAGGCATTTACTCAGAGCAAAAGACAGTAATGGGAAATAAGGAGTAAGAGAAATACAGAAATATATCACAAAAGGAGAAATCAGAAAGATGCATGAGTGAGCTGAAGGGGCAGGGAGTGGCTATAAATAGATCAAAGAGGCCAGAGATGGCTTTAGGATTACGCTGTCTTAGTATTATGTGCCCACAAATTTAATTGCAGCAGCCACGAGTTCCAGAGGAGAGCTTTGAGCACTGGTAACATTTTTATTTGCACATTAACCACTAGTGATGCAGCTCCCTTCATCGCAGTTAGGCACACATCCTTTCCGTGGGCCCAATCAGATCAGGGCCTATGAGTATCTGACATATTGGAGATTCTGCGCCCATTATCACATTTTTTAGGTGGGCAGGTCGTTTGTGTTACGCCAGTTGTTAGAAATCGTCTCTGAGCAAATAAATACATAGCAAGGTGTAGCAATCACTTTATTACCTTGAACATAGTCTCTCTTTACTCCTAAATCTGACAGGTCAGGCTTGGTGTCTTCAATGCCCTGCTGGGTATCATTGTCTGGAAGGAGCAGTCTTACCTTGTCCAGCTGGCTTCTACTGTCCTGAGTCTGGAGGGGGAAGCCCGTCACCCTGTCCACCAGGAACATACAACTCAGGTATAGGCCTGAGCCGGAATGCAGAGTGCCTTCCTTGCCCAGCAGGTGAGCGTTGCAAAATTAAGCTCATGCACCACCAAAGTGTCTATGAATGTTGTGTGAATGTGCTGGGATTAAGATGAGAAAGTTAGTCATTTTGAATGATAGAAGCGGAAACAAAAAATTGGAAAATATGGGGGTCATTATGATCCTGGTGTTCCTGTCCCGCCACACCGGCAGTGGCGGCCAGACCACCCACAGCGTGGCGGTCCAGTTCACCGCCTGTACCACAAGGGGAGTGTGACCGGCCTAGCCGAAGGTTGACCAACTTCGACCCGGCGGTCCACCTAACTCCGCCCGTGGTATAATGAGTATCCTTACCACCAGGGATTCTGTGGTGGCAGCCCGCCACGAAATCCCTGGCGGTAAGGATACTGGCAACAGGAATACTAATTCCTGTGGCCACTACAGGACTCCCCAACTCCTGTAAGGACCCCCACACCCCTGACCCCATCAGGAGCCTCCCATCCCCAAAGCAGCAACACCCACTCCCCCAAATCCAGTACAGAACCCCCTCCCCCTAATCCCCGTACTGACCCCCGAACACCCGTACTGACCCGATCCACTCACGCACCACACTTACAGACATACATGCACACATCCACGCACACATCCATGCTCACTCATTCACACACACATGGCCACAACATTCCCCTACCCCCGCATACGCACATTCACACAAGCACACACATGCACACACCTCCATTCACGCACACAACATTCAACACTCCCCCCCCGTCGGTCAATCACCTTACCTGGTGGTCATCCGGGAGGGAAAGGGGTCCATGGGGCCTGCTCCTCTGTCACCCCTGTCACCCCCTGTCACCAGAACACCGCCACGCTGATTACAAAGTTGTAATACAGCAGGTGGTGTTGTGATGACGTGGCAGTGCCAGAGGAGCAACCTCCACTAGACCGCCGACCGCCAGTATAGCTAGCGGCTCTCTGCCCAATTTATGGTGGAGAGCTGTCAGAAGTCATAATATGGCGGTCTCAAGAGCCCCATCACTGGCGGTCTCCTGGCGGGCGTGACTTCGACGTTCAACTGTTTGACCGCTGAAGTCATAATGAGGGTCCATATGCTTATTAGTAGGAAACATGCATTTTAATAACTATTGTACCTTCATTGTTGAAGAAATGTTCAGTGCTATTTCCAAACTCCTTTCTAACAAAAATAGGAAATCTTTGCCCACACCTCACCACATCCAGAACGTATCCAGATGTTATTTAAAAAAGTATATTCACGATACAAAAAAATTATAGTTTTCCAAAACTGGGCAGACCTCTCATGCACCCATGTACCACTCAAACCCAAGAACAACCCAGAATCTTTTTTTTTTAAACTATTCTGTTTCACATCTTTTCAGTTAAAAATACTGCACTGTTTATTTAAACAATGGGAAACGTGTGACAATTAAGCAACTTTGTTGAACATGTCTAACCTTTCGCAAACAGTGTTTAAATGTTGCATATTTAAAAACAAAACTATCATAAATGAAATAACTGTCCACCTGCTTTTGTTCACTGAGAGTGGCTTCATAGCAGAGGAACTCCTGCAGGAAGGCTGCAGGACCTGCAGGTTACCACAGCAGGTTACAGTGGGAGGAGGGTTATTGGAATTATTTGAATCTGGGGCTAATCAGGCGGGTCAAGTTCTTGGGTCCAGTCAGGTGGGTCATGTTCCTGCGTGTGCCATCTTGGAGCTCAAGTCAGGCCTTCCTGGAGAAGGACTATAACTCATGTCTAAAGGCATGAAAAAACATTTTAAATATTTAAATCCTGCCAATGCATTCTATCTTCCATCTGATAGTTCCAAGAGAGATCCATTTTTTTATTTTGCTTTTTTCCAATCTCTCATGACTGTCATCATGTGATGCCCTATGTGATTTCCTATTCTGTCAGTATACTATTTACTCCTTTTCACTGTGCCCCAATGCAGAAGCAGTAATTTTGAGAAGGTTCTATGCCTCTAAGTCTCTATTTTTGCACTTATGTTTCTCTTTGGATTTTCCCTGGATTCAGTCTACAAGATTCCTCTTCTCAAGATTCCTCTTCATAGTCTTCTAAGGCTTTCCCATCTGACACCTTGTCGTCCACAGTCCTGAAGTTTTTTTGTGGTGCTAGCTTTTTCCCTTAGTATTCTGCAAACCTTCCTTCGGATACCTATCTTTCACATGTATAACTAGCAGTGGGAAGGCATTGTGGCTTCAAGAAGGAATTGTCCTTACCTCAGACAGACAAGAAATTGGACTAGGAACCTTTAACCAATGCCAGCCTGATAGAGTCTGGGGCCCTATCTTTTTATCTGGGTCTGATTAATCTTTTCTTCTCCTTTCGAAGGGGTGAAGAGACAGTTTGTCAAATCATTCAAATCGATTACAGTGTAACTCGTTCATCACACATTAAGCCTCATAGTCTAAATTAAAACTTCAAAGGACTTTATTACACACTCAAATCCAATGTTAAGTATGTGAGTCTCAAAACCATAGTACAGAGATAGAAAATCACCAATGGAGAGTTAAAGCGTCACACAATATATAAAAGACCAAAACTTCAATAGCAACAATGCAAAACATCAGGAAAAAAAACTTGGTGTCTGGATTCTAAACTAAAGTTATCTTGACTAACCATTGAATCTATCTCCTAGACTATTCTAATGCTAAAGGAATATCAGGAAAAAAAGGTTAGCAAACAAGACTTCAGTAGAAGATTCTGTTTGAGAGGGAGCGGTGGCATAAAGCAACATAGAAAGTGTAAGGCCTATATCTCAAAAGGTCTGCTGTGAGCAAGGGGCAGAGAGAGGCTGAATCCCTTGGTGTAGGAGGCTGGACTGGCTTGTAGTGAGTACCAAGGGGTACTTGCACCTTGCACCAGGCCCAGTTATCCCTTATTAGTGTATAGGGTGTCTAGCAGCTTAGGCTGATAGATAATAGTAGCTTAGCAGAGCAGCTTAGGCTGAACTAGGAGACGTGTGAAGCTACTACAGTACCACTTAGTGTCATATGCACAATATCATAAGAAAACACAATACACAGTTATACTAAAAATAAAGGTACTTTATTTTTATGACAATATGCCAAAGTATCTTAGAGTGTACCCTCAGTGAGAGGATAGGAAATATACACAAGATATATATACACAATAGAAAAAATATGCAGTATAGTCTTAGAAAACAGTGCAAACAATGTATAGTTACAATAGGATGCAATGGGGAAACATAGGGATAGGGGCAACACAAACCATATACTCCAAAAGTGGAATGCGAACCACAAATGGACCCCAAACCTATGTGACCTTGTAGAGGGTCGCTGGGACTATTAGAAAATAGTGAGAGTTAGAAAAATAACCCTCCCCAAGACCCTGAAAAGTGAGTGCAAAGTGCACTAAAGTTCCCCTAAGGACAAAATAGTCGTGTTAGAGGGAAAATGCAAGGAAAACACAAATCAGCAATGCAACAACGATGGATTCCTGACTGAGGGTACCTGTGGAACAAGGGGACCAAGTCCAAAAGTCACAAGCAGCTCGGAGATGGGCAGATGCCCAAGAAATGCCAGCGGTTGGTGCAAAGAAGCTCTTACTAGGCTGAAGAACTGTGAATACTGCAGGAACGACAAGGGCTAGAGACTTCCCCTTTGGAGGATGGATCCCCCACGCCTTGGAGAGTCGTGCAGAAGTGTTTTCCCGCCGGATGGACGCCAACAAGCCTTGCTACATGCAAATCGTGCGTTTAGCGTTTTTGGACGCTGCTGGGGCCCAGGAGGGACCAGGAGGTCGCAAATTGGACCTACAGAGAGAGGGGACGTCGAGCAAGACAAAGAGCCCTCACTGAAGCAGGTAGCACCCGGAGAAGTGCCAGAAACAGGCACTACGAGGATGCGTGAAACGGTGCTCGCCGAAGTTGCACAAAGGAGTCCCACGTCGCCGGAGACCAACTTAGAAAGTCGTGCAATGCAGGTTAGAGTGCCGTGGACCCAGGCTTGGCTGTGCACGAAGGATTTCCGCCGGAAGTGCACAGGGGCCGGAGTAGCTTGCAAAGTTGCGGTTCCCAGCAATGCAGCCCAGCGAAGTGAGGCAAGGACTTACCTCCACCAAACTTGGGCTGAAGAGTCACTGGACTGTGGGGGTCACTTGGACGGTGTCGCTGGATTCGAGGGACCTCGCTCGTCGTGCTGAGAGGAGACCCAAGGGACCGGTAATGCAGCTTTTTGGTGCCTGCGGTTGCAGGGGGAAGATTCCGTCGACCCACGGGAGATTTCTTCGGAGCTTCTGGTGCAGAGAGGAGGCAGACTACCCCCACAGCATGCACAAGCAGGAAAACAGTCGAGAAGGCCGCAGGATCAGCGTTACAGAGTTGCAGTAGTCGTCTTTGCTACTATGTTGCAGGTTTGCAGGCTTCCAGCGCGGTCAGCGGTCGATTCCTTATCAGAAGGTGAAGAGGGAGATGCAGAGGAACTCGGCTGAGCTCATGCATTCGTTATCTAAAGTTTCCCCAGAGACAGAGACCCTAAATAGCCAGAAAAGAGGGTTTGGCTACCTAGGAGAGAGGAAAGGCTACTAACACCTGAAGGAGCCTATCACAAGGAGTCTCTGACGTCACCTGGTGGCACTGGCCACTCAGAGCAGTCCAGTGTGCCAGCAGCACCTCTGTTTCCAAGATGGCAGAGGTCTGGAGCACACTGGAGGAGCTCTGGACACCTCCCAGGGGAGGTGCAGGTCAGGGGAGTGGTCACTCCCCTTTCCTTTGTCCAGTTTCGCGCCAGAGCAGGGGCTAAGGGGTCCCTGAACCGGTGTAGACTGGCTTATGCAGAATTGGGCACATCTGTGCCCAACAAAGCATTTCCAGAGGCTGGGGGAGGCTACTCCTCCCCTGCCTTCACACCATTTTCCAAAGGGAGAGGGTGTCACACCCTCTCTCAGAGGAAGTTCTTTGTTCTGCCATCCTGGGCCAGGCCTGGCTGGACCCCAGGAGGGCAGCTGCCTGTCTGAGGGGTTGGCAGCAGCAGCAGCTGCAGAGAAACCCCAGGAAGGGCAGTCTGGCAGTACCAGGGTCTGTGCTACAGACCACTGGGATCATGGAATTGTACCAACAATGCCAGGATGGCATAGAGGGGGCAATTCCATGATCATAGACATGTTACATGGCCATATTCGGAGTTACCATGGTGAAGCTACATATAGGTAGTGACCTATATGTAGTGCACGCGTGTAATGGTGTCCCCGCACTCACAAAGTTCAGTGAATTGGCTCTGAACAATGTGGGGGCACCTTGGCTAGTGCCAGGGTGCCCTCACACTAAGTAACTTTGCACCTAACCTTTACCAGGTAAAGGTTAGACATATAGGTGACTTATAAGTTACTTAAGTGCAGTGTAAAATGGCTGTGAAATAACGTGGACGTTATTTCACTCAGGCTGCAGTGGCAGGCCTGTGTAAGAATTGTCAGAGCTCCCTATGGGTGGCAAAAGAAATGCTGCAGCCCATAGGGATCTCCTGGAACCCCAATACCCTGGGTACCTCAGTACCATATACTAGGGAATTATAAGGGTGTTCCAGTAAGCCAATGTAAATTGGTAAAAATGGTCACTAGCCTGTCAGTGACAATTTGGAAGTAATGAGAGAGCATAACCACTGAGGTTCTGGTTAGCAGATCCTCAGTGAGACAGTTAGGCACCACACAGG
This sequence comes from Pleurodeles waltl, assembly GCF_031143425.1. Lineage (NCBI taxonomy): Eukaryota > Metazoa > Chordata > Amphibia > Caudata > Salamandridae > Pleurodeles > Pleurodeles waltl. The sequence goes on along the minus strand of NC_090440.1, from coordinate 1,134,991,464 downwards.
GAACATACACATGCACACCTATGAGCACTGGGGCCCTGTGTGACAGGGTCCCAGTGACACATACATATAGGCCATAAACCTATGAGCACTGGGGTCCTGACCAGCAGGATCCCAGTGACACATAACAACCATACTGAAAACATGGTGTTTTCACTATGAGCACTGAGGCCTGGCTATCAGGATCCCAGTGAGACAGTGAAAACAGTGACAAACACCCTGACATACACTCACAAACAGGCCAAAAGTGGGGGTAACAAGGCTAGAAAGAGGCTACCCTCTCACACTTGGTAGCTAAACTACTCTTAAATCTTGTTTTGTCCAGGTGTGATGACATCATGACAAAAACTCTCATTTTGAAAAACAAACTGTAAAGCAGTTATAATGAACAATTCATTCTTTCGAAGCATTCGACTCTTGATCTTGATACACAATCTCATTCAGGAATCCCAAAAGCTATAGCTGCTGCTGCTGATAGAGTTCTCTCAGTCACTCTTATTTCTGGTGTACAACAAGATCCTTGTTAACTTCAGCACCTGCAGCTTTGGAAAAACAAGGTTTCACATTGAAGATTAAAACATACAAAAAGAGTGTGGCCTTCACTCCCCCCAAATAGAATTAACACAAATATACTTTTAGTTCAAATATGTTTTAAATGTCTAACTTGTTGAATATATAAAATGATTTTAAAGAATAACATTTCTAAAATACTAAAACATTGATATTCTTGTAAGAAAGTATTGATGTGGCTTGCATAAACGTTAACATACATTGTGCACTTTCACTAATACATTTCAGTGCACCACGTTTAACAATTTGTTTTACACGTTACATAAGTAAAATAACCACACCTTCTTCACGTTTTAGGAAGATAATGGAGCACCCAGGTTATGCTACTTCAAACCTCCCCTGATGACGTAACGTCATCACAAACCCACTTCATTTTTTTATGAGACTCTCTAAAATGTAGTTGTTTTGAACAGCTTTCATCTGGATTCTTCCAAACGATTCATGGCATCCTAATATTTACAATGGCTATCTTCCAAATCATCCTCTGCTCTCTTTCTCTTTCTACTTTGCTGAACCCTCATTCCTCAGAAAAAGTTGTATCCAACTGTTAGACCTGGCATCCTTGGGTTGATTTACCCTGTCTTTTTGCCTATGTTTTCTGTATTTTTGACTGTGTGCTTGACTTCGTTTTTGCTGGTTTTTGGGACTCTGGGCACTTTTCCACTGCTGGCCAGGGCTAAAGTGCAAATGTTTCCTGTATAAATTGTGATTATGATTGGTTATCCCTGATTGGCATATTTGATTTACTAGTAAGTCCCTAGTTGAGTGCACTAGAGGTGCCCAGGGCCTATAAACTGGTAGGCCATTAGCACTGAATGTACCACCCACGAGTGGCCCTGTAAACATGTCTCAGACCTGCCACTGCAGTGTCTGTGTGTGCAGTCTTGCACTGCCATTTCGACTTGGCAAGTGTACCCACTTTTATCACACAAAGAGGACAAGGAATATAGTCCAACAATTATGGCACAGGGACCGAAGACGAACAACAGAAAAAATATATATATAAAACTGACTCAGGCTGACCACTCATCCTATTTTATTACGGTACAGCCTGAACAAAATATATTTGGTGGTGTTTTAGGAGTTAGTAACCTGTACACCCCAATCTCTGAAGAGGGTCAACATGTTTCGGCCTGTTTCTAATGCCAGCTGGGGTCATGCGGCCTTCATCAGGACCTTCGCCCTATCCCTGTATTACAAGACAAAGCCCTACCTGTCCTTTTGTCAGGAGGCTAGTTAATTTGTGCCGCTAGATACTCTGTCATTTGTCAGCACACTCAGAATTCGTATTTCACAAATATCTGTTTTCATCAGAGCCGGGTGGGAGCACCACCCTGTAGTCACACATTCGTCAAGGGTCCAGTGCTGCCGCTTGTTTCCTCTACCCACGTTCAGAGATTGGGGTGTACAGGTTACTAACTCCTAAAACACCACCAATTATATTTTAATCCTGTCCAGGCTGTACTGGAATAAAATAGGACGAGTGGTCAGCCTGAGTCAGTTTTATATATATATTTTTTTTCTGTTGTTCGTCTTGGGTCCCTGTGCCATAATTGTTGGTCTTGTCTATTGTGCTTACATGTCCCCCCACCCTTACTGCTCCACTCCAATAGGGATTCATATTTTGGGAGTGTGTTAGCAGGGCCCTATGATGAAGCATGCCACAATTTGTGGGTGAGGGCAGTTTTTTCAAAATATTGTTGATATTTGAATTAGTCGGGTTCAGATACTTGACTATATTCCTTGTCCTCTTTGTGTGATAACTTTGGTTAAGGGAGGTTGGACAGGAATTCCCTCTCACCCCTCCATAGTGTGTTGATGAAGTGTACCACTTGCCAGGCCCAAACCTTCCCTTTCGCTACATGTAACTCACTCCTAAGGTAGATCCTAGGTAACCCCATGGGCAGGGTGCAGTGTATTTAAAAGGTAGGAAATGGACTGGTGTGTTTCACATGTCCTGATAGTGAAATACTGCAAAATTCAGTTTTCAATACTGCAAGGCCTATATCGCCCATAGTTTAACATGGGGACTTCCTTTAAATATCATTTAAGCGCAATTTCCCATTGGGAGCAGACAGAGATGTAAAGTTTGGGGTCTCTGAACGCTCAACTTAAAAATACATCTTTTAGTAGAGTTGGTTTTTAGATTGTCTGTTTGAAAAATGCCACTTTTAGAAAGTGGACATTTTCTTGCTTAACCATTCTGGGCCTTCCTGCCAGTGGAATCCACGTCTGGGTCAGACTGACAGTTGGGCTGTTTGTGAATGTCCTCTAGACAGTGACACAAAGGGAGCTGAGGTGCGTCCTGCATATCCTGATGAGTCTCCTGGGCTAGACTGGGTAAGGAGGAGCTGACACCTGCACCTGAAATGGCTGTGCCTTTCCTTACACAGTGCAGCCTCCAATGCCCTGGTGTGTCTGGGACCAGGCATAGGCAAGACAGGATGTTGCGAACAACAGAGACTTTCCTTAGAAGTTTGCCTGCTTCAAAGGCAGAAGTGAATACAAGTAGTGGACCCAAAACCCCAGACTTTTAGAACACTTCTGGATCAAGAGGAACCTTTGCCAAGGATAAGAGCTGAAGAGCTGGAGGAGGAGTACTGCCCCTTTGCTGTGTGTGGTTTGCTGGGTTGGCCTGCAGTTGCTGCTTCTGCCTTAAAGAAGATAAAGACTGGACTTTGCTGTGTATCCTGCTTGCAAAGTTTTTCCAAGGGCCTGGACTGAGCTTGCCTCCTGTTAGGAAGTCTCAGGGACATCAAAGACTTCATCTGCCAGCACCTACGGTCTCTTGCCGAGACCCCCTGACTTGCTAAGTGGTGCCCCATCCAGTCCCTGGGCCCCTGGAAAGACGGTCTGGCAGATCCAGAATGAAAATCCACACACCAGTGCCGAGCGGCAGAAAAATCCACTCAGTGTCGGCACCGTGGCCGAAAAATAATTGCATCGCCAGTAAAATGTACGCATAGCCAACTCAGCACGGATTCATTGCTGCTGTGTGTCCGGATTTTCTATGCATCGTCCCTGGGCGTCAAAATCTTCAACATCACCGTGCGGACCAAAGGCTTCTGGCCTGGAAACCGGCGCATCGCTTGCCCGAAGGAGATAGAATGAACACACGGCCTCACTTGCGATTAAGGGATTGACACATCACTTGCTTTTTTGACGCACCCTTGCCCGTTCAGCATTATTTTTCACGCATACCAGGTACTTTGTTCTAAAACAACACATCCATTGATTTCTATGGATTGAGGTTTTTTATTTATTTTAACAATTGATATCTTTGCTTGTGTATGTTGGATTTTCGTCATTCTGGTCTTGATTGATTTAGTTAAATATTGGCTATTTTTCTAAACTGGTGTGAAGTGCTTTTGTGGTGTATTTACTGTGTTATTGTGTGTGTTGGTACAAATACTTTACACATTGCCTATGAGATAAGCCTCACTACTTGTGCCAAGCTACCACGGGGGTGAGTAGGGGTTATCTGAGCTGTGGATCTCCCCTACCCTGAGTAGAGTAAGGATCCCTACTTGGACAAAGTGTAAACTGATTAACAAATAGAGACCCCATTTCTAACACCAACGAACAGAACTATTGCCACTAAGGATATAATCAGCAAAGGTTTCAACACAAACCCTACAATTCCACTTCCCAAATTTCCAAACCATCTTCCTATACCAGAAAATCCATTTCCAATCGCTTCCCACGCACCAGTCGCTTCCAACTCTTTCAAGTCTTTTGTCAACCCCAAAATATTCTGGATATACTTCTGCAAATCCATACTTTTATCTGTAATAAAGGTACAACATTGTTGGACCTTTTGCGAGCAACATGTCTAACGCAAGACGATGATCTGATCGCTATCATCTTAGAATTTATGACCAGTAACTCTCCAGCAGTACTAGTAGCTAGTTTATCCACTACAGTAGACAGTCTTCTAATTTTCAGATCATTCAAAATCACTCCCACAGATGGGATCAAAGTACCAAAAATGTCTCCTACCACATCTTCCACACACACACCTTGCTTGGATCTAGAACCTTGAGTCCAAACAGGATCTGCATGATAAATGTTGGGAAAAACAATCCATAAGTAATACGTTCCATATCATCCTTATGCCAATCTAAAATAAGCATGTTTTCCACAAACAAAATGAACTCCAGGAATAACAGAGTCCTCTCCATCTAAATGCAATTTATAGTTCCCTTGAACTTCAAAAGTGTGTTCACATTCACTCTTTCCCTCAAACACATTATCAGTCTCAGATCTTTCCATCCAGATGCACAATCTTCCTTTGTGCTACCAACCTAGAGCTAAGGCAGCTACGTTTCCAGCTAAGTGATATTCTATTTCTTCCTTTGTCATTTATTTTGACTCCAGAAATGTTCATCTAACTGCGAGCTGGCTTCCAATCCGCTTCTTGGGTCCTCAACTAAATTCACAAATTTCTTCTCAACATCTAATAAGATACAAGGTAAATTGTGTCAGAGTGCATAAACTTTGTCTAGAGTGGAAACAGTTTGAAAAATCCTGCAATTATGTTTATTTCCAAGGGAACTGGGCATCTGTTCAAATGGTCAATCATAGGGATCTCTGAAAGCACTATATAGTAGTTTGAAAAATAATACTGAAAATTTCCTATTCCTTAAAACAAACTTAACAGAAGACTACATGAAGTGCCATAAGTTATGGGAATATGATGATAACTGATGCCTTTTGAAACAGAATCAGGTGATTGAGTGCATAGGTAACAATCCCTCGCTTCCATAGTCTCTACATAGTCATATAATAGGCGGAAATATACATTTGTAAAATAATCTCCCCAGATGCATCTAAATGTAATGCTTTCTCATCTAACTTAATACCTTTCTTAGGCTTAATGATTTGGGGAGTATCACTAGAAGATATCTCCTCTTCTAAAGGACTGGTAGGGGAAACACTCCTACTAGCCAAAATACTAGGATTGTAAAATACATGAGCAATAAAGCACCTACTATGTATTTACACCTATGTCTCTTGTTTAGCTTTATTAAGTCTTTAGAATCATATCTGTTGCTAAACAATTATGACAGCAGCAAAATATTTATTCATTGATTCCACCAATGCAAGCAGCTAAAGAAAGTTCAAAGGTTCATTTATCAACAGTATAAAATCTTCGTAAGACTTCCCTAGCCCTACTCTGTGTTTTTCTAAGTGTCAACCCTCTTTGTTTTATTGACACCTAGGAAGTCTTCCAAACTCTCAATCCCAAACAACATACATTTCTCTAGTGTGCATGCAACCTAAACTCATAGATGACAATGAAAGTTCAAGGTACATCTCAGTCACAATTTTCAGTTCATGGAGGTTCAGCCAAACCTGTATGTTGATTCCAATGCTCTCAGATTTCTTGATCTGTGGCATATGCAAAGTAGGTCCACTCAGGTAAGCAATAGCTACAACTAGGCACTCTTGTTCTTTTTGACTTTCTCAATGCCACACCTTCATCTTCACTTCCACTCAGATTGGACTGCTCAGGTTTCTCAGCAATCACCGGTGGCACACGCTCTTTAGGCAGACTCACTTTTGCTTGTTCTATCTTCTGGGCCAGTGGTCTCCAGCTTCCGCTCATTTTCTTCCAGCACTTCTCTGGGGTCTGATTCTGCATCTGACTCCCTTGCAACAGAACACAACTCTATTGTTTCAGCTTCAGAGTCAGTAGTGACGTGCTCAAGACTCTCTCCGACTTGATTGATTGCTACTTCCAGCTCTGCTTGGTCCCCAAAAGCTTAGCTGACCTGTTCCAGTTGTCTTATTTGCACTGCTGGTTCCTCTGGGACAGGCATTGTCATATCAAGGGGACACTCAACTCTGTGAGTACAGGAAGCATGCATCCAATTTCTGAAGACTGCCACACTTCACAGCAGTCTTGGTCATTAGGATCACTTGGTAAGGTCCAGGCCACCGAGTTTCCAGACACATTTTCCTGACATGTTTCTTCACCAAGACCCAGTCCCTGGGACTATGGTCATGGCACTGTTCCCGTAGTAGGGAAGCTGTAGTCGATCCGACCTGATGAGACAGAACGCACCACATCAGCTAGTCCTTTGAAATAGTCTAGGACCATATCATCTGTTATATTCACAAGTGCATTCTCAGGAATCACTGACAGTCTAATTGCCCTCCCAAACAGGATTTGGTGGAGGGACAGTCCAGTCTTTCTTTCAGGTACACCCTGAAGACTCATCAACACAAGGGGCAAAGCATCAGGCCATTTCAAGGATGTTGAAGCACACACCTTTGTCAATCTCAATTTCAACATGCCATTCACTTGCTCAACAAGACCAGAGCCTCACGTCTATAATTGCAGTGCAATCTCTTCTTCATTTGCAATGCTGGCACAACAATTTCAGAACCTTATTGTCAAAATGAGTTCCTTAATCTGATTCCAAAGAGGTCAGGAAGTCAAACCTAGGTATTAGCTTCCTCAACAATCGTTTGGCTACAGTAAGACTATCAGTTCGCCTAGTTGGGTACACCTCGACCCAATGGGAAAAAGTACACACAATAACCAAAACATACCTCAATCCATTGCACACGGGCATCTCAACGAAATCCATCTTTATCCTGTTAAGAGGTCCCCCTGGCCTTCCTACGTGGCTCAATGTAACTGCAGTTCACTTTCCAAAATTGTTCTGTTGACACACAAAACTTCGGTAACACAACACTTAAGCCATCAATCTGAATTTAGGATTGAACCAAATCTGTCTGAACAACTCAATATATTGTCCCTACCAATATGAGCTGGGCCCTGAAAATGTCGAGCAGTAGTTGGTTACAGACTATTTGCCAAGACTGGTCTTCCATCCATTGAAACCCAAATGTCATCATCTCTTTTAACACAACCTGCCCTGACCCAACCTTGCTGTTCCCTTTCAGACACTTCCTCCTGGAGCCTTTTCACCTCATCCCAAGTGACAAAAGGTTAATGTTAGTCCCATCCTTCCGGCCTTTGTGAATTCACCATCAAAGGTAAAGACATTATAGGCACAGTATTTTGCAATCTTGTCAGCATTCCTATTGCCCAGTCACATCTCCAGAACAATATGCATGGCACTTGACCTCTGCAACTTGTTCAGGCAGTTGTAGTGCGTCAAGGAGGTTTTTTGCTTGTTTGCCATTCCAGATCGGAGATCCAGAGGCCGTCATAAAACCTTGCTGAGACCACAGTTGTCTGAAGTCATGAACAAAACCAACACACTATTGACTGTCAGTAAAGATTGTGACTCTCAATTTTGTCAGAGATGCAGCCTGCTCTAGTAAGAGCAATCAATTCAGCTACTTGGTCAGAAAATATTCATTGAAGCCAAGAAGCTTTGATAACTCCAAACAAAGTACAAGCAGCAGTAGCTGCTCTAAAACTTGCACCATTGCCTATCAAGCATGAACTATCAACATAGAGGACATAATCAGATTCAGGTAATGGTTCATCTTGTATGTCTGGTCTCAGTTTGGTACATAGCTCAGTGGCATCAAGACAATTGTGGCCCCCTTCACAATCTTCAGTGGTTCCCTAATCTAGTATTGGCAACTGAGTAGCAGGTTTCAAAATCCTGCAAAGTTTTACTGTCACATTTTCTGCGGTCAATATGATCTGCTCATACTTAGTAAGTTGATTAATTATTAGATGCTGCATTTTGGTTCTAGCCAATAAAAGCTCTACTGAATGAGGGATGTACACATTACATTGATGTCCCATGACAATATATTTGCACCTCTCTGTGCTAGTGCTAACCACAGCTACTGATTTTCAACATCCAGGCAATGCAGAAGCAACAGGCTCTAATGTGGAGGAAACATATGCCACAGGTCTCTTAGCATTTCCATGCATTTGAGTCAGCACTGAGAGAGTGCAAAAGATTTGTTATATTTAGGCATCCCTAGAGCCGGAGAACAACTGAGACATTCTCTCAGATCTAGAAATGTGACAAGACAATAGTTGTCCCCTGGTGCTGAATCAGACACATCCTTGGGTGTCAGCCTCTGTAAAGGATTAGCCATCAGGAAAAAGTTGGGAATCCACTGTTGACAGTAGCCCTCCATTCCCCAAAACATCCTGACTTCTCTCTGTGTAGTTGGTGGACCCATTTTCAGTATTGCTGAATTCCTCTCTTGCAACACCTTTCTCACTTCTTTTTCAATGTGGTGTCCAAGGTATTAGACATGTTTTTGACACTGTTGTAACTTTCCTGGGGATACTTTATGTCCATTCTCAGCCTGGTGGTTCAGTAATGCAATGGTATCGTGTTTACAAGCTTCTTGGGTATTCAATGCCACAAAGAGGTCATCGGTATACTGAATCAGGACCGAAATGCATGGCATAACCAAAGACTCCAAATGTTTCTTTATATTTCTTTAAGATCTGATTGAAAATTGATGGTGACTCAGTATTCACCTGTCGAACTCAGCAACAAGCCAAAACCCTGTTTCCGAGGCAGAATGCGATGAAGAAATGACTATCCACATGCAAGGGTATTGAACAAAAGGCTTGACACAAATCAATGACAGTGAACCACTCAGCCTCACATGGAATCTGAAGCAATATTACAGCTCGATTCGGTACCACAGGGCAACAAGGGACTAAAATATTGTTTATTTTCCTAAGGTTCTGTACAATTCAGAATTTTACATTTGGTTTCCGAAGACCCATGATGGGAGAGTTACAAGGACTTTACATGATCTCCTTCAGAATTCCCTGTTCTATCATGGACTCAATTACAGGATTCTGTGGCTGTTGATACACACCTTGCATTGCGCTAGCATGGTTTACAATTGTTGACAGGGAAGATAGTTTAGCAGCCTTGGATACTAGGACATACCCGCCAAATGGCTCATCTATTCAATTTAAATACCCCCAATTAGACACACCAAGGGGGACTCTGAATTTATGGTTCATTCCATCTCAATATTATCGAGACGATACACCCCTGCCCATATCACGTTCAAAATCCAATTGTTCCACTGACCAAGACTCTGCCTTCTGCGAAGTGTATTGACTAAGGATAATGAGCCCATATCCCTCTCTATCCCAGCCTGCAGAGCCTTTACAATTTCCTATCGCTACATTGGCCTCACCCGAAATGATGTGCATGCAACCAGTTAATTGGAAATTGATGCAGGACGCCATCTAACAGTGGTTTCTTGGAATGTGGTGGGTATAAGATCTAAATTACAACTATCTGACTGGAATAACTTTATTGAAGGATTCAACATCTGCGTGGTCCAGAAAACCTGGTGTCTAGAGCCCGTGCTTAGGGCTGATAAATTAATCGCTGGATTCCAGCTAAGAAAAAGCACTATGACAGACCTTTTGGAGGTCTGCCCATATGACTTAGATCTTCATTAGATTGTTCATCACATAAGTTGGTAATTGACTCCCCAGATACTCTGGGACTCTATATCAGCTTTAGTGGGGGTTCACAATAGATTTTTACAATGCTTATGCTAGAAGGGTGAGGGGTGGAAAAAGGTCTGAAACTGTTGCTGTGTTGGGAAAGCACTGGGAGACACTACAAATGCCCACAAGGTTGTAATAGTAAGGATTTTAACACAACAGTTGAGTCTCTGGATTGTAATGACATTGAACTATCGCTGGAGACAGATAACTTCTTGGATATTCCCAAACTCGATCTACCTTCTGAAAAAAAGGTGGACACAAACCGCTCTCAACCTGAAGTCCCTAAAATTGGAATATGGTCTTAGGGGTACCAATGGGAGAATAAAATCTGACAACAAAGGGGCATTCACCTATAACAAGCTCAACCATGAGAGTCTAATCAATTATATAATCATTGATTTAAGGCTGTGGTACAAGGTGAACATTTTCAGAGCTTGTTAGAAATGGGGTCTTTGGTTGGCAGTCAGGTTACCCCCCGTCCAAGCAAGGACCCTCACTCTAGTCAGGGTAAGTCACACACAATCCAAATTATCCAGTGCCCACCCTTTGGTAGCTTGGCACTGAGCAGTCAGGCTTAACTTAGAAGGCAATGTGTTAAGTATGTGTGCAATAATTCATACAATAACACAATATAACACCACAAAAATACACCACAAAGTGTTTAGAAAAATAAATAATATTTATCTGGACATTTGCAGGTCAAAACGATCAAAGATGCAATAAGTAAATGTAGAGATATCACTGAAAAGTGATGTAAAGTGTCTTAAGTCTTTTTAAAGCAAACAAAGTCTCTTTTAAGCACTAAGTACCTGGTTCACGTGAAAAATCTCCTCAAAGGGGTGCAGAGAAGGAGAAGCGTGGAAACAAAGGGGATGTGTGTTGATTTCTCGGACCGCACACAGTGATGCGTCATTTAGTTTCCACGCGGGACGGCTGTGCGTCGATTTCCGGTGCTCGGTCGTGGATCCTCTTTGGGTTGCGGGGTTCTCAGACGCCCCAGGGTCTGTGCGTGGAATCCTGGGCTTGTGGAGCAAAGTCACAAGCGCTGCGTCATTCCTGTGGACGTTGCGGGGAAGTTTCTTCTGCACGGCAGGTGCTGCGTCGATTTCCCCTCTGGAAGTCAGGCTGCGTCATCCCAGGTCGGCTGTGCGTCAATCCGGTGGGCCGTGCATCGATGTTCCGGTCGCAACGCAGGCGCCGCGTCGATCTTCTCCTTGCGCTGCGTCTTTCCGGTTCAGCGTGCAGTGAATTTCTCACAGAGGGGCAGGCTGTGCATCGGTTTTAGCAAGCTGTGCGCCGAATTTTCACCGCACAAGGAGTTCAGTTGCAAGGGAGAAGTCTTTTTGGTCCTGAGACTTCAGGGAACAGGAGGCAAGCTCTATCCAAGCCCTTCCCCACAGCCAGAGAGCAGCAAGGCAGCAGGGCAACAGCAAGGCAGCAGTCCTTCACAGAAAGCAGTCAGGTGAGTCCTTTGGGCAGCCAGTCAGTTCTTCTGGGCAGGATGCAGGTTCTGGTTACAAGTTTCTTCTCCATGAAGTGTCTGAGTTGGAAGGGTCAAATGCCCTGTTTATATACGTAAATGCACCTTTGAAGTGGGGGAGACTTCAAAGAGTGGGTTAGAAGTGCACCAGGTCCCCTTTCAGTTCAATCCTGTCTGCCAGGGTCCCAGTAGGGGGTGTAGCAGTCCTTTGTGTGAGAGCAGGCTCTCCACCCTCCCAGTCCAGGAAGACCCATTCAAAATGCAAATGTACAAGTGAGGCTGAGTATCCTGTGTTTGGAGTGTGTCTGAGTGAATGCACAAGGAGCTGTCAACTAAACCCAGCCAGATGTGGATTGTAAGGCACAGAAAGATTTAAGTGCAGAAAAATGCTCACTTTCTAAAAGTGACATTTCTAAAATAGTTATATTAAATCCAACTTCACCAGTCAGCAGAATTTTATATCACCATTCTGGCCATACTAAATACGACCTTCCTACTCCTTTCAGACCACCAGCTACCACTCAAACAATATATGAGGACAGCCCCAATGTTAGCCTATGAAGAGAGCAGGCCTCACAGCAGTGTAAAAACGAATTTGGGAGTTTTACACTACCAGGACATGTAAACTATATAGGTACATGTTCTGCCTTTTGCCTACACAGCACCCTGCCCTATGGGTTACCTAGAGGCGTCTTACATGTAGAAAAAGTGGAGCTTTAGGCTTGGCAAGTACTTTTAAATGCCAAGTCGAATTGGGAGAGAAACTGCACACACAGGCCTTGCAATGGCAGGCCTGAGATAAGGGTAAGGGGCTACTTAAGTGGGTGGCACAACCAGTGCTGCAGGCCCACTAGTAGCATTTAATTTACAGGCCGTGGGCTCGTATAGTGCACACTATTAGGGACTTATAAGTAAATTAAATAGTCCAATTGGGTATGATCCAATGTTACCATGTTTAAAGGGAGAGAGCATATGCACTTTAGCACTGGTTAGCAGTGGTAAAGTGTGCAGAGTCTAAAAACCAGCAAAAACATTGTCCAAAAAGTGGAGGGAGGCAGGCAAAAAGTTAGGGTTGACCACCCTAAGGTTGTCAGGTCTAACAGAGCTTATATTCTGTTTGCCCATTGGAGTCTGCCAACAGTTTCGATCTAATAAAATATGACACTTATCAAGATGCCCTTCCATTTGATCTAAGTGATGTTGGAATGCCCTTGATCCCGTGACATGAGGCATAGCCCGGGACCTGACAGCATTCCTGGTGATAACTTCCTTAGTAATGGGTCTGATTGGGCTACGTACGTTTTAGTGCTCAACAGCAATCACGAAGGGTGTACTAATTCCAGATTCCTGGAAGGGGGCAAAAGTTGTGTCTATATATAAAAAGAGAGATAGAGAGATAAAAGCTTGCCCGCAAACTACAGGCCTATAAGTCTAATAGACACCATCCAGAATGTTTTTTGCGGGCTGGTTCTGGGTTGAGTCCATGATTGGACTGGTGAGAATAACATACTCTTGACAATGCAGGTGGGTTTCAGAAAGAAAACATGCACCATAGACCAGGTGTTTAGGTTTCTGACAATGTGCTGGAAGATCGTGCAAATCGGCGGATGCCACCTTTCTGTGGCCTTTTGATCTGAAATCCGCCTTCGACATAGTCCCCCGAAATAAGCTGTGACTTGGCCTGAAGGACATGGGCATGCCAATGAACATTTTAATTATTCTTGTTTGGCTACACATAGGTAACCATGCCAGTGTACGATGGGGAGACCAGGGCCAATTCACAGACCCATCCCGATCAAGAAAGGAGTCAGGCAGGGGTGTGTTTTGGCCCTCACCTTGTTTTTGTTATATTTAAACAATGTTGTGCAGCTGCTGTCATCTTGTCAACATGATGCCTCCAGCATTGGAGGCCTGAGGACACCCATCCTACTCTTTGCTTTGTCTCCCAGATTCCACGTGGTTGTCAGCATTTATTAAATAGATTTGATGAATTCTGCTTATTGCAAAGACTGGCAGTAAACACCTTTCAAAAGAAGTTCATGACTATTAATCATCATAAATCTTTTAAAGGGAAGATGTAACTAGGAGGTTGTGAAATTGAGAGAGTAGAGGCCTTCAACTAATTAGGCATAAGGTTAACACCCAACATCTTGTGGAAACCACACATAGAGAGAGCAGCACTTAAACACAATTAAAGTGTGCTATTTTAAAAGAACACTCCACTTCATTCACCAAACCTGTCACTCCAGCACCAAAACTTTATGAGGCCAAAACAGTGGGAACAGCTCTTTACAGGGCAGAGCTATGGGGTTTCCAAAATGCAGCTAATCAAAACTGAAAACAAGGTCTTGAGGAATCTAATCAGGCTTCCAGCAAGCAGCCTGATGTATCCCCTGATTCTGGACATGGGGAGGCGGACTATAGCAGACAAAGCAGTTATTAGACCTATTTTGTTTTGGAGGAGACTGAGAGTCAAACAGAACTAGCCTTGTATGCTAAAACCCTTCAAGAACACATGGAATTGGATAAATTTCATACAATTGAGTGGCACAATAGCATTACGAAATGGCTACGTTTGCTTGGGTTTTTTAATCCGTGGGACTTTTCTCCAACTATCTGCTTTCCCTCTAAGGAGAAAATTATTAAAGAAATATATAGGCAGTGGGTCAGCCAGAGGGCAGTTAACACTGTAACTAGGGACTCACTGACCTTATAATTTACTATGACAAGCTTGTAAAGGGAGGGGTGGGCTGGACCATGGGAGGGAGAGAGGGGAGGGAGAGAGAGTGCACCGAAGTGCACATGTGTGTTTGGCCTGCCTTCTCAGGCCAGCCAAACACACATGCGCACTTAGGTTTCTCCAGCCCAGCTGTGTTAAACATCTGGGCTGGAGAAACTGCACAGACCCCAGGCTAGAGTCTGAGAGGCAGTCAAAGTCGCTCAGACCAGTCCTGGCGCTGCTTTCATGCTAGGTTTAGCTTGTAAGCAGCAACAGGATTGCTGAGGAGTCTGTGCTGGTGTCCAAGGGAATGCTGGGACACCAGACGAAGAAGAGAGGAACAACACGCAGGCGGCAATGGGAACAGGTACGTTTTTTAAAAACAAAATTATTATTTTTGTATTCCCATCACCTCCTTGCCCCTCCCCCGCTTGCCCCTCCCCTTAAGATTTTCAGCAGCCACTGCTACGATTTTGTGCTGTATAATAATCAAACCATGGTGACAAACATTCTCACCTTACATGGTGGACCCTTTAGAGGTTTTTGTATGTTGGGAATGTTTTTTGTTTTTGGTCAATTACTTTTTTCTCCTCTGTTTGAGTGCGGATCCTCGGCCACATGCTAGAGGCTAACGGTATAGGAATAATTTGCTACTGTGAAATCTGCACTACTTGGTTGCTCAATTAGATGCAAAAGGCGGCTATGGTAGCATTTAGCTCTTCTAATTGTTTTAATGGAAATTGTTCATATTTCTATGGTGTTTGGTTATTGTTGTTTTACTGCTTTGCCCATCATTGGCATTAGTACACCAAAATATGCAATTTACATCGGACACCTTGCACTTTCCATTACTATCTGTACAATCTGTAAGAGAGATGCCTTGCTATTAATTCAAAATATTAGAATGACGTTTTGCACTTACCACCTGAATTAGAAAATAATGGTAACATCCCTATGATCATTTAGAGTTGTAATGAACTGTATTGCATCTACTGTATTTTAACTATTGTATTTTGATTGTTTTGTTATAAATGTATGTCTCAAACTGTCGAAATAAAGTTTGAATGAATTAACGAATATAAGTGAAAAATATGTTTATGAGTCCAAAGGTGTTCATTAAAAACATTGATAAGAGCTCTAAAATAATTTACCAAACGAATTTCATCCATGTTTCAACTTATTGCATTTAAAAAATACACAACTACATGGTTGATTAAAAAGGGTTCCAGTGAGCCATCAATATGGCTGATATATCACAACACAACAACCATAGATTCATGTAACATAATTCCAAAAAAAGCCTTTTAGAAGTCATACTTCATCTAGTAATTTTAAATGGATACAATACCTTCTCCATGGAAATCGCAATAATTTTTTAGAAGGCCGCATGAACAGATTGTCTAAAAGAGCAGCCCTAATATAACTGTAATTGTTCAGCGTTATTTTCTGTTTTATCGTTTTTTGTTTTAATGTGTTTTGAAAGTTGTATTTATTACTGGGGCATTAGATTATTGAATATATTTATATTGATTTTATATTTGCTTAATTTTGAATTTAATATTTGTGCTAGCCATATTCGTATGTCTGTTAGTTGTATTTAGTGTGTATGTATTTGGCATGGGGTATAAACATTTTGTGGTAAGCATACATACATAATATACCACTTCACTGAGGGGAATATTCATTACAAGCAAGAGATGTGCCGACAACGGCTGAAGAAGATATTTTAAACATTGATACGTAATTGCAACAGAGCTCTCCAAATGTTTCAGGTCTACACTGCACTATGGAAGGCCCGTGGAAAAGTAAAATATTGTACACTCTTCATATGTCTCTTGTTCGCGCTTATGAGAGTGTCTGTTTTTTGACTCCATAGGGATGTTCTGTGCAGATTGGGGCCTTCAAGCCCCAAGTGGCCTATGTAATGCGGGGTACTTCTGCACATCTGGTGAGTATCTCTGGGATGTCTGAAGTTGAATAAAGGAAGGTGAATAGCACCTTTGAGACATATGCATGTGGCCTAATACACACAATATTTAGAGCAATTGTACTATTAAACACACATTCACACATTTATCATCTTAATGCAAATGTCAACTGGCAGTTCATTATCACAGTACAGAGAAATTAACTTTGATTAGTGCCATTCAGATGAGGAGCAGCGTTACAGCTGCGGGTTGTGACACCGAGAGTGCGGACTCGCGGCGTCTGGCAAAAGTCAAAAAGTGTAAAAAGTAGTGTTCATGTTGCAGGAGTTGTGGAAGTTATGTAGCGCGTGCAGAGAGCCATGTCTAGACTCCATTAGATCTTGATACGCTCGATATTTTGATGGTTTCAGAACAAGGTGAAATCACTATACAGACGCCGTTGTACAAATGAGGGGCGCCAGTAGTTAGGTAAGCCACTATTTGGTGTTCCGTAGCACTTTTACAGACAGCATATTAGCCATTCTTTTAAAGATTAATCGGGCTGGGTGCCCTGTTCTTTTGTTCTGTTTTCTGGCATTCGTAAATTGAGTTTTTTAGCTCGTACACCCCCTATAATCGAAAAGAAAGGTATGAATTATAACGCGTAAGGGTCACTTGACGTTGTAGCTTGTACAGTTGATAATTAGAGCCACCTGGGTGGACAGACTTTTTAGCGGCATGCACTGTGAATATATTGTTTTTTCCAGAGTTACTATTTGGGCACGATAGGTGGTGTCTAATAGTAATACGGATTTGCAAATAAGGGGCTAGTAGAGGTACTCTGACACGGATATTTGACACATTTGGTGTTAGGTGGTGGAAAAGATGAATGTAAGAGGCTACGTATAATGTGAATTTTTTATTTTTATAGAGTTGCCAGTGTCCTCCGACAGTCCTGATGAGGCCTATAGTTGTTAAGCCGAAACGCGTCGACATATTTCCAATGGGTCCAAGGAGTCTGAGCAAATAATCAATTCATTCCAAAAGAAACCTATATAGCACTACTTACTACCTTGTATAAAGAAAATTAAGGCAGTATACAGCTGGGTGCAAGATCCTTGGCCACCATATAATTGTTGATCACTTCGTTTATGATATTCTGTGTTGTGACTTTTTTAGAAATTGTTGGAGTAGGGCACATATTTATTTATATTGTATGTAATATGTGGTTTACATGTTTTGTATGATTGTAAATGTGTACATATAAATGTATTATATTCCACTGTAGTGTCTTTTGTGTATAGGTGGGAAGTCTGCCTCTGACCTTGATACGTGTGTGTATACTTAAAAAAATATAATAAATAAGGAAAATAGTTTTATCCCTCCGAACCAGGAGTTAATACTGGTTTCGTGGAATAATTACTTAATTTGTCCCTCTCCTGCTAAACTTTTGTTGGAGCATTGTTTAATTAGTATCCTAAGCAGTTGAGGGTGATAGGATACTCCCCTTCTTTGGTTAGATTCAGATTTTATGCAACAATTACTTTTTTGTAAGAATTATTTTACACAGGGAAATAGCTCTCTTAATAGTCACGAGGCCTCTTCAATTAGATTATACCATCCTGCACAAACCTAAACCCTTGAATCCTGGTTTTGATTAAATAGACATTGTTAATATGAATATATATAAAGAAATGCCATGGCATAAATTATTTATGCAGGCGCACTACGTTTGATATGCTATTTATTACCATTGTTTATTATGGTGGTTGTGTGGCACATGCTGTGTATTGTGTGAATGTCCTTTAATGGTTGGTATTTTGCCGTATGATGTTAATTGTGTGGATGTATGGTGGGTGAGTGTTTTGGCTTTCTGTGATTGGTGTATGCACAGACCCACTGGTTTCCCTTTCATAGAAATGGCACAGAGCCTCTGCGTCACTGTGAAAGTCTACCGGTGCCAAACTCACTAGTAACTTATATTTTTACATTGCACTTAAACTCCAGACTCAGGCCTGGCTTTCCATGTGAGCACTCATGCATTTGGGGATCAACACACCATTCTCTATGTTTAAAATGTGTTAGTACCTTATTTCTTTTTGTAGCTCCATTGTATCCCTGGCTCCCACCTATAGAAGTATAGACAAATCCTATAGGTCTGGCTTAAATGTGCAATAGCAGAAAGACTGCTATTGTGCATGCCTGTGTTTCCATGTGATACCACATTAAATCCAGATTTATTTACTTCTGCAATGCATGCTAATGTTTGTAAAGCTTAGGAAGGGAAATAGAAGGAATTTTACAATATGAGGTTATCTTTCACATACCTCTTACTTTTCCAATCCAAAGCCAAATTAATATGTTGTATTTATTGGCAGAATCATGTAAGTTGATAGCAACTGTCTTTTGCTACTTGGGACACATGTTTTGGTGTGCACTATACTGTGCGATTGGATACTTCTTCCCCATCCGTTAGAGTCAGATTTTCACAAATACCGAAAAAATATTAAGACCTGTCACATCTGACAAAGATAGTCAAGAAAAAACATTGAAATG
Source organism: Pleurodeles waltl (assembly GCF_031143425.1). Taxonomy (NCBI): domain Eukaryota; kingdom Metazoa; phylum Chordata; class Amphibia; order Caudata; family Salamandridae; genus Pleurodeles; species Pleurodeles waltl. Next base: position 1,134,972,802 of record NC_090440.1, on the reverse strand, counting down.
GCTATGTAATAGAACTCCAAAGTATTAATCCACAGTAAACAACAACGTGTGCATGAAAAGATCTCCCATGCCTTGCTTTTTTTAACTCTATTATTGTAATGGTCACTTTTTACATTTCAATTACATCAATAGATCATTTGAGATAGTACACCAGTTAATTAGATTCTGTCTATTCAGTAAGATCAATTATTCATTTAATATAGAACTACTGTTAATCACTATTGTTTAATCTCAAGCAATGACCTCTTGTCATGTATATCTGATGATAATATTCATAAATAATGATAGGTGTATTAATCATGTGGAGGGTTTAAATTATATTACCTTAACTGGAGTATGATGGTAAGATAATAAATTAGAGCCACCTTGTCAGCAGGTAGCAAGGTGGGTTTCAGTGATTAAACTGTAATGAAATTTAAAATGATTAAAATTTAGTGATATGTGTGTTTCCAATTGAGCTTGTGTATCTAGAAACACCTATACTCAAATATTAATACAAATGCAGTTTCTGCAATAAAATAGAAGAATGAAAGTAGCACTATTCCCATAGTTTGCAGATTCTGCATTATCATTGAAGCCTTAAGTTGTGTATTTGTATTCCTATATTTATTCATCAATTCATTTTTTGAATAATAATAAATTGCTAGATAAATTGCTAGACCTGTTCTGGAGCCCCCCAAAGTAACATGCTCTGTTGTCAGTTGTTGACATTGTACAGCACAAATGCAGCTCCTTCAGTTTTGTTTCTCCTGTAAAACTTTATAAGAGGTGGTCAAATCAATAAGTGCTCAATTGAAGGAAAGCATTAACTTATTATTTTGAGTAGGTGAAATGCCACAGTCATTCATTATGTGATTGTGGAGATTTGCAGTTCCCAGCATTGTAACCTCTAAAATTGTCAGCTATTTTATGTTGCAGCGTGCTTTGCAAATTTTCTTTACAATCTGTCTATCTCTGTGGCCACAGCTCCACACATAGAATGTCAGTTTGCTAGCTATGGTTTTTTTCTTTATCAACATGTATAGTGATTGCATAGTTATTCACATTATCAACAGAGGTAGATCATCAACTGTTTGTGAATGTGTTATGCCGACAATAACTTGTGTATATTTACAATAAACAGTATGCGTTCAGCTAACATTGCTCAACTCCAAAAACATTTTTTACATTATTGAATATACAGTTTAAATAATACATGCTTTTATCAACTAACAACCTGACACAAATGGACAGGAAAGGGCATGTATATGTTTAATTTCTATGTGGTGCATTGGACCATTTTCTATTATAAATCTAAATATCAGCCTCATACATTTATACAGATCGGACCACGCTCAAAATGCCTTGGATCTAAATGGAGTAAAGATTCACTAAAACTTGTCAAGATCAACTGTAAATGTCTGGAGAGAACATCAGATCAAATGAAAACAAAATGTGCTCTGTTCTATTATGGCTGTCCTTCAAAGTGAAGGACTGTGCTTTCTTATTCTTTTGTGTGATGTGTGGGGGCATTTTTTTACTATACAAATAAGGCTTGTTATCATATAATTATAAAAATAAAAGACAAAGGAGGAAACATAGGTTTATGGATTGGGTGGATTAGAACAAAAATGTCCAGAGGCAATTAGAGGACACAAAGAGTTATACTAAAACTCAAATAAAGATTTATAAGGTACCCAACATTATTGTGAGTCAGTTGCTTCAAACCTAAGATCACAATTGAATAATTAACTATGGTGAATATGTTTACCTGCAAACTGAACCATCAGTCTTACCAGTCATCTATTTCTTACACAAGATCCATTCAAGTATAAGATCATCACTCAGTAAACCAATTATATCAGGTGAAGAATCTTCGATTAGCACATTTTACAATTTTTGGACAGTTTACTTTAACCTCTTCTAGCTACATTTCCATCACACATCAATGGCAGCAACAATTTCTTTTTTTTTTGGTGGTGACTATGGGAGTAAAGTTACTTTATACATGTATAGGGCTTGATGGCAGACTAGCAGTCATGCATACTTTCCTTAATGCCAAGGGCCTGATTTATGATTTGCCGAATGGTACATTGATTGCCAGGTTGGGGAACAAATTGTCCCTTCCATCTTGACAGACTGCTGCCCATTAAATTTAAAAATGACATTATCTCTGTATCTTGACGGGAACTACTGTCCTGGAGGTTCAATATAAATTGCATTAAATTATTTTTAATCATAGACTGTCTTTACTGTAAAGGTAATATCTTAATATGATTATAGTTCACACTCAATAACTGATTAACTGGAACTCGCTTAAAACTTAACATAGTTCATTTTGTGTGGCAAACATACTTCAACAGAACAAATAATGTAGATATACCTATTTGTTCTCTGTGTGTATGTACAGTTGATGCTGCTATGTCTCAATTGAAATGATTATTCATCAGAATGTCTTTACTACGTTTTCACTAATATATTGATTTCCATAAATGTATGAGAATGATACTTTTTATAAAAAGAGGAGAGCCCCCAGACCACATAAAATAGTCAAATGCAATCCTTCACTTTAAGTCATAGCTATATTGAAATTAAACATATATTGCATGGATTGGAACTAATAATCTCTCCATGCACTTACAGCCAACCTTAACAACTTTCAAACAAATTGATAACTCATTGGTATATCTTTAATATGTTTTAATTGTAAAGTCATTGGTATATCTTTAATATGTTTTAATTGTAAACATTTTGAGTATATAATGACCTCCCTAAATATATGAGTATAATACTCAGGCCTGATTTAGAGTTTAGCAGACAGGTATTCTTTCACAAATTTTACAGATTTCGTGTATGCCTTACTTCAATAGCATTAAAAAATAAAGCATTTGTAGTATGGTGGATGGGAAATCTGTCACATTTGTGATGGGCTACACCTGTCCTTTTCTGTCAATACTTTCTTTGGCTTTTAGTTGATACAAGCTTTAAATATTTCAAGTGTCTGTTAAAACGTACAAAAATCTTTTTGGATTTGGTCCACTTTAGCTGAAAACATACAGATTCTTGTAATTGGGTATAAGTGATTGTTAGCACACACGTTAATTACTAGTTAACAATATGTCTTTGAATATTTTAAATAACTATGCAATGACTATATATGCTAATATAGAACAAACCATAACTTACAAACTAAGGGGCATATTTATACTCCATTTGTGCCGAATTTGAGTCATTTTTTTAATGCAAATTTGGCGCAAAACTAACTCCATATTTATATTTTGATATTAGACATGTCTAACGTCAAAATATTAGAGTTTGCACCATTTTTTAGATGTGTGAACCTACCTTGCATCAATGAGATGCAAGGTAGGCTTTCCCATCTAAAAAATAGTGCTAACCCCATAGCCCCATATTTATCTACCCATGATAAAATGACGCACGGGTTGGAGGAGGGGCTAAATAATGGTGCGAAGCATGCTTTGCACCATTATTTAATGCCTGGGTGAGACCAGGCGTTAGGGGATCTGTGGACCCATTTCCATGGTTAAACACCATGGGAATGGGTCCACATGTGCCCTCCTCAAGCCCCAAGAACACCTCCACCCACACCGGATGGACACCGGAGGATGGGGGACCCCATCCCAAGTAAGTAGGGTAAGTATAGGTCAGGAGTTTTTTTTTAAATTAAAGTGCCATTGGGACCAATCTTGGGGCCCCCTGCATGGCACAGGGTGCAATGGCCATGCCCAGGGGACATTGGTCCCCTGTGCTGGCCATTGGGATGGTGGGCATGACTCCTGTCTTTCCTAAGACAGGAGTCATGTGGTATGGATGGTTTTGCGGCAGAAAATGAAGCTAGGCTGGTTAGAGGCATTTTGTTTGCCTCTAACCAGCCTTGCGTCATTTTTTGGTGCAAAATCCCCTTCTCCCATACCGCCACCCCCACCCAGCTAACGTTATTTTTTTTAATGCTAGCCCTCCCTTTGCACCGGCTTGCACCATTCCATAAATATTGGACCCGGCTGGCGCTCAGGAATGGCGCAAGCCGGTGCTAAACTTGTTGAAGCAAAATTGGGTTAGTGCAGTTTTGCATCAAAAAATATAAATATGCCCCTAAAACTGTTGTGTGGAAGTCCGATCTTAGAGATAGATAGATAGATAGATAGATAGATAGATAGATAGATAGATAGATAGATAGACAGACAGACAGATAGATAGATAGATAGATAGATAGATAGATAGATAGATAGATAGATAGATAGATAGATAGATAGATAGATGGATGGATAGATAGATAGATAGATAGATAGATAGATAGATAGATAGATAGATAGATAGATAGATAGATAGATAGATAGATAGATAGATAGATAGATAGATAGATAGATAGATAGATAGATAGATAGATAGAATAACAACCATGGCAAGCAAGCCATAACAAAACATGGTAGCCATGCTGAGCCTCAATACTGATATAAAATCGTTTCAGGGGTTGCGCTTTTGGTGACCACCAGGCTATCAAGCAGTTACTATGTCTGGAATGCCATAAGTCTGCAACCAGGTAATGAGGGACTGTGCCATCCTGCCTGCTCATTAGAATACCTTTATTTTTTATTTTATCCATGCACTTTTGATGCAACCGGATTTTATGCCCTTTTTCAGATAGAACTTCAATTGAAATATCTACATTTGCGGTATTCCATGTCAAAAAGTGACAAATTTGCACGCTACCTTATGGGGCTGCACAACAGGTATCACCATAAAACACATCTTGTAATAATGTATCTAATAAATTATTATAATCAAAGTAATTCATGAGAATAAAAATAAAAACATAAAAAACTGAAGTCTCCACTTGATAATACATTCTTCGTATACTATGGGAATGGTGGTCCTTTGACTCTTACATTATATTCTAGAAGCTACACCTATTTTGAGTGTTTGAGAATAGCTGTTTATGGCCACAGAAGCTCAAAGGGGAACACAAAAGTCACAATATCGATACCACATCAGAATCATTTTACAGTTCATTACAATTTAGTAATTGAAATCTGATTGCAGACAGTGGACAAGGTGGTTTAAATATCTTAGCTTTCCTACAAATCCCTGTTAAGGTAATAGATGTGTAAGACTCCAACAGGAATATTACAGCTGTGATTATTAATGAATATTCTGATCAGATGCACTTGGCAAGAGATCCTCCCTTGTAAGCAAATGAATTGTGATTAAAAGTAGTTCAATATTTGATGATGCTCCGGGCCCATATTTTTACTTCTCTTCCTCCAACAGACCTTTTTACGAGTCCTAAAGGTCAAAACGGAGTTAAAATCAGCTCTTCAAATTAATGAACAGTGTAACTAATTTGGTCACACATTAAATCCAGGAAGCAAAAGATAAAGTTTAAAGGTTTATTACAAATTAAGAGTCAAACTGATATTACTGAATCTCAGGAACATGCTTATAAGACAGAATCACAAAAGGTGAAGTAAAGTGTTGTAGAAAGAAAATTATATCACATGAGCATAAGACATACAAGAATTGCAGTTGAAGCAATGCAAAAGATGAGAAGTAAGGTCTGATATTCTTTCTATAAATTGTGGTCCTCTTGCTTAATCATTGGTGGGACTAAGCTAATCCTAGTTAATTCTTGGGAAATGCAGGAAAGTGTCAGCATAACAGAAACCTCAATAGAAGTTCTGACAGAGAGATGTTGCATAGTATAAAGCCACTTAAAGAATAGGATTAGAGAGGTACCCCTCCTAGTCTTCAGGGAATCCGCCCTCATCAAAGGCGAAGGAGAATCTGCCCTGATCTAAGTGAATACCAATGAAACCTACAGAACCTTTGAGCAATCCACATCCGCAAGACCAGTAGTTTTCTATCTTGTATGTACAGATGGAATTGGCAACTCCCATTGATCCTAACATCCCATGATTTTGACATCAGGATGGCCTTGAATATCTCTTGGTGGTTGGTACACAAACTGGAGTCTTTTATTCTCAGTTTGTTAGCGCTCCTTTGTCCTTGCCAAGGTATCCTCCCATACTCCACTACTTTTCACACACAGCATGCCTTTCATTAACAGTAGACATGCACAAACAACCTGCACAGAAAGAATATTGCAATGCAAACAAAACTCTACATTGAAGGTTACACACTAAAAGTCAACATTTCAGGCCTTTGGTTATGGTAACTTAGTATGGCATTGAATGCACATTTCGAATACATGATTATAAGTGCATCTTGCAATTATAAATGAAAAAATGAATTGTAAATGAAACATGAATATATACAATGACATCATAGGACCATAGCCAAAATACATGAATTAAAATGGGCATGAGTACTACAATTCATTATGTTAAAATCACACATTAGAACACATTTATATATTGAACTTCTAATCCTCTATAGTCAATGCACCTTGATGATTTAGGTGATCCACTTTACCTTAGTAACATTAAGACACACAATATATGTATTGTTGATTACATTGCCATGTCACTTCCTTGATGCATGATGGTAAAGCCAGAATTATGCATTGCCAACCCCCCTCTGATGATGAATTATGTCATCACAATCATGATAAAATCTATTTAATGAGACCTACTTAGCCCTTGTAGTTTTCATCAAGTTCAGTCTAGACTCCCCTAGACACCTCGGGCATATTTAATAAAATACGGCCCGGTCGTAGTTAGGGGACTAGCATCAAAGTTTTGGACCCTAGTCCGGTGCTTTGCAGGATTATCGTAAAAAATGTTGACGCTAATCTTGCAAAGCACCCAAAGGCCAATTGTAACCAATGGAAGCCTCCCTTTAACGTCTGCTCTGAGCAGGCATTAAAAGTACTGGAAAAACATGACGTAAAGAAATCTGTTGGATTTCTTTCTGCCATTTTTTGGCCCCCCCTAATGGGGGAATGTCCTCTTGGCATACATTATGCCTGCACCAGGGTTACAAAGTGATAAAATATGGTGTGGCATTTTTTGGCCTTCTAACACCACATTAGCGTCAAAACAATGACTCTAATGTGATGTTAGAATGGTGCTAGGCGCTCTTAAATATGTCCCTTCATGTCATCATAAAATTTATACTGATTCTCTTCCAGCTCAGTATCCGCTCTCTTTCTCTTCTTTGCCTGCTCAGCTTTCATCCTCTGATTGATTTTGAAACCCACAACTATACCTATTGCACATATTGCAATAACCACCAACGGTTTCAGAACCAAACCTACAACTCCGCTGCCTACATTTTCAAACCATCTGCTCAAAGCCAGAAATCCATTACCAATAGCATTCCATGCACCTGTTGTTTTCAATACTTTCAAATCCTTCATCAAACCAGAAATTATCTGAATGAATTTCTCCAGATTCTTACTTTTGTGTGGAATGTAAGTACAGCATTGCTGAACTTTTAGCATCCAGCAGACTTCTTAGCCTTTCGTGAATAGATGGTCTAATGCAAGTTTGTTCTGCAAAGCTATAGATCAAATTGCTGCCATTGGAGCATTCACAAGCACTGAGGAGTTTGCTGTACTAGTTGCCAGTTTATCCACTATCATGGACAGCCTTTTAATCTTAAAATCATTCAGAATCACTAATACAGACGGAATCAATGCATCAAAGTTATAACTCACTACTTCTCGAGCACTAGCACCTCTTCTAGTTCGAGGCTTCGTTTCCCATACAGGATCATTGAAATGTTCCACAAGGTAAATCTTCATGCCAACATAACATGTACCATGCCATCCCTTGGGCAATTTGAAATAAACATACAGTCCACAAATAACGTATACTTTAGAAATCACAGGATCCTTTCCATCTAAAAGGAATTCATTCTTTCCTCTAACATTAAAAGTATGTTTGCATTCACTCTTAAATAACAAATTCAAATAGCTCTGGTCAATGTGCATGCACAACATTCCCTTATGCTGCTAATCTAAAGCTAATGCTGGTTGGTTTTCTTTCACATTGTTGTCCAGTGTCTTCTCTATTCCACCTATGTTGTTTCTTAAGGTCTTTATCAGTTTCAAATTTAGACTCTAGATCTCTCCTTCTGCCTGCCACTAAATTCAAACAGTTCTTCTCTACATCTGTCATTGAACAAGTCAGATTATGTCTGTGTGCATAGGTAGTGTCTATTGGCTTGAGAGATACAAAATAGATGCCTGCTATCTCTGCACCTTTAAAATAAGGATTTATGTTTGAATGTTTGAACAGAGGAACTTCTGAAAGAACTTAATCATAATTTCAAAAATAACATTGAAAACTTCTCTGCATATAGAACATACTCAACATAGGACTACAGGAGACTCCATAGGTCAAAGGAATGGGATGGTAAGTAATGCCTTCTGAAACGGAAGAAGGTAATTGTGTACAAACGTAGCAATCCCTTCCATCCATAGTGTTGAAGTGATCATAAAGCTGTCTAAAATATACATTTGCAGAATAAGCTCCTCTAAAATCATCTAAGTGAAAAGCCTTATAAACTATTCTATATAAGCCACTATCTCTAGGACTCAGTGTTTATGGGGGAACACTAGATGGTAACTCACTACGGAAGGTGTAGGAGAAAATGCTTGTATCAACAAAATGAATAATACTACAAGGAAAAGAAGCAACACTGCACCTAATATGTATTTACATCTACAGGTTTTGTTAGTTTCCATGACTTTTCTCAAATCAGATCTTTAAGGTGGGATGCAGCAGCAACAGAGTAGTCTCCATCAAATCCCACCTGTGCAAAATGGCAAAACAAGGTCCAAGCAATAAATGTCAACAGATTTATTTTTAAGGTCTTCATGAGTCTTCTTTAGCCCTGTACTGTTTTCTTCTAAAGGACAATCCTACACTCTTTGACCTATGCCCTGGACCTTGGAACTCTTCTTTATTCTTTAACAAAGTCAATGTGAAGGTCTCTAATAAATACACAGTTTAAAGTCACTAATAATCACATGCAGAATGAAATGCCTCTGTCTATTCAACAGCACAGGAAACTCAAAATAAAATTCAAGCAAATGTTCAGTTCAAGGAGGTTCACTTAGATCTGCAAGGTTATCCCAAAACTCCCTAAATGCTCTCTCTCCATCATTGGCAGCAAAATATGTCCATTTCAGGTGAAGAGCACCTCTGATATGGCACTCTTATCCTCCATGATCTTCTCAGTGCCAATCCTTCATTTTCACCCTCCCTAAGATCAGAGTTCTCAGTGTCCTCTGGAAATGTTTAGTGCACATGCTCCTTGGATAGATTCAGTTTTGCTCTTTCTGCCTTCTGAGCCAATGGTCTCCAGCTTCCACTCACTTCCTCACAGCACTACATCCTTTGTCATGGTCTGAATCTGAATTCAACTCATTCACCACTACAGCTCTATACTCTTCCATCTCAGCTTCCAGTGTAGATCTCTCCAGATCCCCCTCAGACCACTCATGTGCTGTTTCAGACTCTCTTTGCTCTATTTGATCCCCAACAACTTGACTTTTATGCTACTGTTGTCTATCTGTCACCACTGGTACTTCTGGGTCATCACTCTGCAAGTATGGGAAGTGTGTATCCTGTTAAGGAGATATCCACATTTAACAGCTGTTGTTAACAAGATCACTTAATACAGCCCACGCCAAAGAGTCTCCAAACACATTTTCTTTAAGTCTATCTTCATTAAGACCCAGTCACCAGGACTGAGGCCATGGCACTATTCCTTATGCGGAGGGGCTCTGACCTCATGAGACACAGAACACACCACGTCAGCTAGCCCTTTGCAGTAATCAAGGATCATTTCATCTGTAATGTTCACAAGTGCATTTGCAGCAATAGCTGGTAATCTCACTGCTTTGCTCATGATTATCTCATGAGGAAACAGTCCTGACTTCTGATCAGGTACACTGGGAAGACTCATCAACACAAGGCATCTGGTAATTTCAAATATGTCAAAGCACACACTTTCACCACTCTGGATATCAGTGTCCTGTTGACCTGCTCGACCAAACCCGAAGCCTCAGGTCTATAGCTGCAATGTAGTCTTTGTTCCACTTGTAATGTTGCGCACAACAATCTCAGGACCTCATTATTGAAATGATTCCCGCAATCTGGTTTCAGAGAAGGCAGAAAGCCAAACCGGGGTATGAGTTCTCTGAACAACAGTTTTGCTCCAGTGAGACTATCATTTCTTCTGGATGGGTAAGCCGCAACCAATGCAAGACGATAAATACAATCACTAGGACATACCTCAGTGCGTTACACACTGGCATCGTGATAAAGTCCAACTGCTGCCTGTTAAATGGAACTCCTAATCTTCCTATGTGACTTAGGCCCTCATTACCACCCTGGTGGTCAGCGGTAATTTGGGGAGAGATACTGCCAACAGGGTGACGGTACCTTTTCCCAAATTATGACATTGGTGGTTTGGCCCAAGCCAAACCTCCAATGTACCACTCCGTCCACCAGGGTGGTAACGGGCGCTAGGCTGGCGACTTCTATCTCCAGGCCGGCGGTTGTCATAATCCCACCCTCGGGATTATGACCCCGTCTAGCGCCATGGTTTTCGTGGCAAGCGTACCGCCATGAAAACCATGGCGGTAGGCACTATCAGTGCCAGGGAACTCCTTCCCTGGCACTGATAGTGGTCTCCCCTGCCCCTCTCCTCCTCCCCAGAGTCCTCCCCCACCTCCTCCTCCCTCTCCCGCACATTTACACACCCACACGTGCACACATACACACACATACACGCATGCATACCCACATCCACCCACGCATGCACACTTACATACCCACACACTGCAACACACACCAACATTCATTTTCGCACACACGCATCCACAACATACACGTACACTCACATTCAGTCATTTATGCACTCATTCAACGTGACTCACATCTGCATGCACGCATACAAAACAGACACACCCCACTACACACACACGCACACACCGCCCTCCCAACCCGACTTGCCTGCTTTAAGGGACTTACCTGCTTGCAGGGGGTCCTCCGGCAGGAGACGGGATGCGGTGCTTATGCCAGCAGCAGCGTCCACCAGAAAAACACTGCCAGGCTGTATCATTGCTCATGATACGGTCTCAGTGCTTTGCTGGCGCTGCGCTGCTTCTGACAGCAGCGCCACCATACCAACCTCCACTGCCATGACCGTTGATGGTATTCCGCCAGCCTTCTGGAGGAATTCCGTCTACGGTCATAATGGGGGAGGCTGGCTGGTAGCCACAGGGACGGTATGGTGACTGCTGTTGCCATGTCGGTAGACGGTCAATACCGCCAATGTTGTAATGAGGGCCTTAGTGTTACTGCATTTCTCTTTTCAACATTGTTCTGCTCGCACACAATGCATCTGTGATACTATGATTTAGCCATCAACCTGAGCTTGGGATTAAACCGCATTTGCCTAAACAATCACACCATTGTACGTCTACCAACATGAGCCCGACCATGGAAATGTCGAGCCACTGGAGGCTACAAGCTATTTGGCAACACCGGTCTTCGATCCATTGAAATCCAAATGTCATTGTCCTCTTTCTTGACACAACCTGGTCTGACTCAACTCTTCTGTTTTTTCTGTGATACCTCTTCCTAAAGCCTCTTTACCTCTTTCCATGTGTCTGTAGTTGTTAACAAAAGGTTGTAATTGGTATAATCCATTCCCTCGTTTGTATACTCTCCATTAAAGCACAGGCATTGTGAGCACAATACATTGCAACCTCATCAGCATATTTGTTGCACAAAGTTTCATGATAATTTCCGCTACAGTGTGCATGGCACTTGACCAGTGCAACTTGTTCAGGCATCTATAACTCTTCAGGGAGATTTCTCACTTGTTCACCATTCCGGATTGGGGATCCAGAGGACGTCATAAACCTCCTCTGGATTCATAACTGTCAAAAGGCACGCACAACTCAAAAAACATACTGACTATCGATAAAAATTGTCACTTTCAACTGGTCTTAAACACAGAATGTTCTAGTAAGAGTGATCAATTCAGCCACTTGTGCAGAAAATATTCCTTGAAGCCAGGAGGCTTCAACAGCTCCTGAAATTGTGCATATTGCATATGCAGATTTAAGACTTCCTCCATTGTCTCATAGAAACGAGCCATCAATGTATAGCATAACATGTGACTATAGTAGTGGCTCTTCTTGTATATCTGGACTTGGTTTGGTGCATAGTTCAGTGACGTCGAGACAGTCATACTTCACTTCAAAATCATCATTTTCATCATCTGCTACAGGCAAAAGAGTAGCAGTATTTAGAACAGCACAGCGCTTGACAGTCACAAATATGATTTGTTCATACTTACTAAGTGTAAACTTTTAGTGGGTGACCAATAACAATGTTTTCACACTTCTCTATTCTGACACTGACGGCTGCCACCACTTTAAGGCAACCTGGCAGCGCAGAAGCTACAGGATGAAGAGTAGCAGAGAAATAGGCCACAGGCATTCTGGCATTTGTGCGTAATTGTGTAAGCATCTAGAGAGTGCGGCACTTCCTGTTGCTGCAGAAAAGTGCAAATGACTTAGGCGGTCATTCTGACCGCGGCGGGCGGCGGTCGCCGCCTGCCATGCGGTCACCGCCGAATGACCGCCCCGCGGTCAAAAGACTGCGGCGGCCATTCCAACTTTCCCGCTGGGCCGGCGGGCGACAGCCGAAAGGCCGCCCGCCGGCCCAGTGGGAAAGCCCCTGCAACGAGGAAGCGGGCTCCGAATGGAGCCGGCGGAGTTGCAGGGGTGCGACGGGTGCAGTAGCACCCGTCGCGATTTTCACTGTCTGCTAAGCAGACAGTGAAAATCTTTGTGGGGCCCTGTTAGGGGGCCCCTGCACTGCCCATGCCAATGGCATGGGCAGTGCAGGGGCCCCCAGGGGCCCCACGACACCCGTTCCCGCCATCCTGTTCCTGGCGGTAAGAACCGCCAGAAACAGGGTGGCGGGAAGGGGGTCGGAATCCCCATGGCGGCGCTGCAAGCAGCGCCGCCATGTAGGATTCCCTGGGCCAGGGGAAAACCGGCGGTAAACCGCCAGTTCCCCTTTTCTGACCGCGGCTTTACCGCCGCGGTCAGAATAGCCCAGGAAGCACCGCCAGCCTGTTGGCGGTGCTTCCGCGGTCCCCGGCCCTGGCGGTCATGGACCGCCAGGGTCGGAATGACCCCCTTAGTGTCTCCAGGCATTCCCAGTGCTGGGGCATGATAGAGACTTTCTCTCAGCTCTTGGAAGGCAATCAAGCAGTCGTTATCCCAGGGTGCCAGATCAAACACATCCTTGTGTGATAGCCTCTGTATAGGCTTGGCCACTAAGGAAAAGACTGGTGTCCATTGGCCACAGTAGCCCACCATTCACAAAAACATCCAGACTCCTCTCTAGGTAGTTGGCTGATGAATTTTCACAATTACCGAAATCCTCTCTTGTGACACTCTCCTTGCTTCTTTCTGAATGTGAAGTCAGAGATACTGAACCTCTTTCTCACAGCATTGCAACATACATGGAGACACCTTATGTCCATTGGTTCAACAATGCAATGGTATCTTCCTTACAGGCTTCCTTAGTATTTAACGCCACCAGTAGGTCTTCAATATATTCGACCAGTAATGATGTGCAATGCATGACCAAGAACTCTAGATTCTTCTTGAGAATCTGGTCGAAGATGGAGGCACTTTCAGTATATCCTTGGGGGACTCAGCACCATGCCAAAATACAATTGCAAAAATGAAATTCAAAGAGGAACTGACTGTCCGCATGAAAGGGTATGGAGAAGGAAGCCTGACACAAATCAGTAGCTGTTGGACATGGCTCTCCTAATATGAAAATCCTGAAGGTTTTTGTTTTAACCCCCATACCTATGCTATCTCCCATGCTGGGCCTTAGGATTCTGGACACTTCCCAGCTGTCTGGCAGGGAGGAAGTGAGTCCCCGCCCCACCTGTAGTAGGAAGAGGTGGGGGAAGGACGTGGTGGCCACCGCACTCCAGTTAACTCCAAAGGGGAGGTATGCTAGATACCTGGGGGGGAGTGGGGGGAGGTGACACTGGTTGCTAAGAGAAGGATGGGCACCTATGCTGCCCCTGTTGGAAACACCATAGCCATGGCCTGATGGAGTAGGCTTTCTGGGTCTGCGGGCACCTGCACTCAGGAAGAATACGCAACATGGGGGAGCCCTCCCTGAGTGGGCCCTACCTCGTCTCCAGAGAGGCCCGATAGAGAGGTCCCTGGAGTGAGAGGCCAGATCGGCTAAGATCATAGCGTACTGGATGGAGTACCTCCAGTACAGAGGGGTACGGGAAACCTAGAATTGGTTGGAACCACCTTGTGCCTCAGGGAACCAAAAGTCATTGTATCCCTGAGTAGTGTCCTCTGACAAGGCTCTAAGTACTTTCTACCTTGGATCAAACCTGTCTGGGGGGCCAGTGGAGGTTCCTTCGTAACAGACAGGGTGTCTCCAGTCTGGAGGCACAGACCTCGTAACTTGTAGTGTACAATCTGAACTGTCTGGGACGGGTCGAGATAACACGCCCTAACAGTGTCTCTCAATTCCAGAGATGCTGAACTCATTTACTATTTTGCAACATTGGATCGTCTGGTGTGGGCTAGGTGACTCCGAGTCTGTCAGCTGGTCCCTGGGACGCTTCTCCTGTGTTTTGTAGACCTCTGAGTAAACCTCCTATTTGGAGCTTGAGCGTCTCCACCTTGTTTGTCTGCTAGCCTTTGTTTTTCCTGTCACCCACGTTAATCCTGACACCTGGGGAGAGTGCCTTGACTGGGTGAGGCTAGGTGCCCAGGGGAAAGTACAGTACTCGGGGGGTTGCGGTGGGGTGGGGCGACTGGAGTGCTAGGTGGCAGGTGGAGAGTGGATTGGGACACAAGGAGTCTGAAAGCTGAAGGGCATCCACTTGCTACTTATCAGAAACAAGTGCGTATGAGAGTGTGTGCATGTGCACCTGTGCCAACTGATACCCATGCCCTGTGTCTAGGCATAGGGTAGATGTGAGGGAGTGAGTCTGTGTGAGAACAAGTGAGTAGTAGGCCAGCACTGTGATGTTGCTGAGTACTCTGGCTCTGCCAGGGAGGTCCTAGGAATGACATAGCATTTTACTAGTGCTGATGAGGCCATGGTTCTGGGTGGGAGAGTGTGAGTACTGTGATATACATTTTTGCTACTACTGCTAGCCCCGTGGCACACCCTTGTTTACACATGTTACACTGATTGTGGTGATATGTGAGGGTGGGCCTAGTGGTGACAGCAGGTGGGCACCTTATGCAGGTGAAGGGAGGAAATATGTGTTTTCTCCAAATGTATATGTAGTGATTGATGCTTAACGCAGTGGGGCCTTTTATCATGTGTTGCTTTATTCATTGAGATTCAGGCCTACGTTTACAGTGTCTATTGTTATGCCTTGTATGTTTATTGACCTATAGGCAGAGATCACGTTGTAATTGAACTGCATTGATCATGTATGTGTGTTAAATACACGTTTTCTATACATACGACCCGTGTGGAGTCTCTTTTTGAGCTTGTTCAGCTGGGGTGTTGTAGGAACGTGCTGTGCTATTGCTTTTCACATTACCTCTGGGATAAGCCTGACTGCTCTCTCTCAAGCTACACAAGTGTGAGCACAGGCTATCTAGCAGGTGTACCTGACCACCCCGGGCAGGAGTAGCGTGCTTCGCTTTAGCCAGCTGGACCGAGCTGCCTCCAACGCTAACCATGAACCACTTGGCCTCACATGGAATCTGAAACAAAATCACAGCTGAATTCAGGACCACAAGACAACAGAGTTCAACAGTGTTGTTCACTTTTTGCAAGTCCTGAACAATTACGATATTTCCCACTTGACTTCTGTAAGCTCATAATGGGTGAGTTGCATGAACTCCCAATAATCTCCTTCAGGATCCCTTGTTGGATCATAGATTCAATTACTGGAGCAATCCCAGCAATAGTTTCAGGTGCAAAATTATAATAGGGTGTTCTAGGATATCCAGCATTTGACTTCACTGGGAATCGAACGGGTTCAACACCTTTGATCAATCTGATGTCTTTTCCTGAAAAATCCCAAATCTCAGACCTGACTCCATCCTTAAGGTCTGGCGGTAAATCATCAATGGTCAGCATTGTAAACAAAATAGTGTGAAAATCAGCATTTGCCAATTTTAAGGCAACATCCTCATCATGTTTTTGCATTCCTAAGCCTTTTGGCAGACAATAGATGACACAGTTTAACTTGCAAAGGATGTCTCTTCCCAAGAGGCTCACTAGACTAGAATTACACACCAAAATTGGTGATTTTCTTCAAAGGACCCTATTTACACAGGCACTTCTGTCATTTCATGGGTTGTAATTTCTTTATCTGCAACTCCTATTACTTGGATCATTTTTCCTGAGTGGGGTAGGTTTGGGACTTCTACTGTTCTCAGAGTAGAACGGGTAGCCCCAGTGTCAACCAAAAATGACACGGGGTGACCATTCACTTCACCAGCTACGAATGGGCTACTCTGGTCTACCTTCAAGACTGCACCAAGTATGGAGTCTTCCTCCCTCTCAGACACCATAATGCTGGCTGGTCTGAGACATCATTCTCAAATGTCTCAAACATAGCAAACTGTTGGAAGGGATTATTGTCTTGAAACACATTTAAATTCATTTTTGGAACTTGACTAGAGTTCGATTTGCAGCCATTTGTATTTTGCTGTGGCAACGGGGTTGTGGAACCTGCATCACTGGAGCTTGTGGTACATTGAAATTCTGCATTCTCAATCTCTGCCCGTTTTGCATCTGTATTGGGTTGTTATTCTGGGGTTACACAAATCCTAAATTCTGGAGCTGATTGGCTGAATTAAGACAACATTCCATCTTCCAATGTTCCAACTTATTGCAATAATGACAAGCGGCTGTCTTCTTCAGACTACCCACATCCATTCCCATATTGGGATCAATTAGGACTCCTCGACCTCTACTTTCCATCACAGTATTACCCTGCTGATGCACACCTTGCATAGCGCCAACTTTCCATACAAGTGGGTGGTCCTGACTACTCCTCTGAGCAGCCTTCATCTGGGCAGTCATTAACTTCTACTTCAGCTTCTTCTGTTTCAACTCTGTTTCATCACTTCATTATTTTGCATATTTCATAATCTCATCAACTGATTTATTCTGCCCACAAATCAAATATTGTTGAATCATCATGCTAATTTCAGGTCTCAAGCCTGTTACAATCCTTAACACACAATGTCCCATATCCTTGGACTCAAGTGTTGCCATTCCGCTATACTGCTTGAACACCTGCAATAGTCTTTCATAATAGGCATGCATCCACTCTTTAGGCTCTTGAGTCATCCGGTCAATTTTGATCCAATCAATATCTTTGGGTGACACTTTTGACTCCAAGAATGTCATCACCTGCTGATACTTTTTCATCACGAGCGGCAAAGGGCCTTTTGTCCCTAGACTCCTCTACAGGTCTGACTCAGGTCATTCAACGGCTGTCTTGCATTCCGCCCACAAGTCAACCAGAACCACAATATTGAACAGGATGTTCAAATCGACCCACAACACTTGTGAAATCTTCACAAGTGACTCAACTTGCTTGTACCACCCCACTGACTTTTCCCTTAGCTTTGGAAAGTCATTAGTGAATGACGTAAGATCACTTCTCCTCCGAGGCACATAAACATAACCCCACCAGTCACTTCTCTCAATGCAAAATTTGATGCACTTGCCTCTTCTGCTATAGGGGGAGGTGGTTTCCCTGTCTGTTTCTTCAGTTCTTTCTATCTCACCCATTGACTTTCCCACTTATCTAGCTCATTCCATTGAGAATAATCTGAATCAGCTCTTTAATTTGGACTTTTTATCCCTGAAGTTCTCAAATAGGCTATATTTTCCTATTAAAATATACACGGTAACTCCTTTGCAATGCTTTGGTCTTATTCAAGTCTTTCTCATATTTTTGAGCCAACTCAGTTTGTCATAAACTTGCCCTGCACATCTGGTAACTTCCTGACACATGAAAACAAGCTTGTTTTCTAGATAGGAGTCTAATTAAGTCATTTCAAGATTCCCGCTAATCATGTCATCCAGTTCTATTTTCAGTTTAGCTACATCCATCAGGTTCTCTTTCGCAGTTGATTGAATCGTTCCCTGACTCAACTCAGAATTCCTGCTATCACTCGAAGGAGTATTAGTATTAAAAGCCTTCACCCACTCATCTATTTCCTTAGCACTGAGACTCTGTGACACCACAAAATCCCTAGGCCTAACCCCACTTCTATGGGCAATTTAAAGGTGGCTTCCATATGAATGTACCAGAAGTTAGTTTTCTCTGATAGGTACCTATGGAACTGCACCCTGAAAGATACAAAGTTGAATCAGCACTCAACACACATGGAGAGCGTGTGTCTCTGGACTGGAGAAACAAATCCTCTTGTATCTGAACTTGTTGCAGCATTACTTAAAGCCCCTGTTGAAGCGGGACAGCCACATTATAAGATTTCTTTCCCAGGAAATCAGGTTTATACAAGGGAACCAGAGATCCAATGGTAACTAGAATAGTAAGAGCATCAGCAGTGTTTGGGGCAATAGCGTTAGCAGGAATACAAATTACTGAACCCTTTCCCAACAGTTTATGAGATACATCCATTGGAATGACCTCCACTGGACCAGATTTCACATTTACTGTGGCAGTAGCTAATCCAATCTTCCCACTACCTGTCAGGATACTTCAATTCGATTTCCTCAGAAGCAGAAGATAACTCCTCAGTCCCGACCCGAGCTACTCACAACGAATATTAATCCTTCGTGCTGAGTACCCCGGAGGGGGAAAGGGGAATGGGATGGTAGAGAGACTGCCACAGAGATGATGAACGCCAGTACTCAGTCTGCCTCTTCACATCTAAGATTGGATACAGCACCTGCAAGAGTCACAGTCGCAATTACTAGGGACATACAACATCAGTTTTTCACTTTCTACTCTCAACACTTAATTCTCTTTAATTCTATTATTTCTTCACTCACCCTGAGTTCTCTGTATCCTGCTTCTCTCTATAAATGATAGCTCTTCTTAAAAAAATGCTTATTACTGATTCTGGAAGAACTTCTCAACCTTTGTTAGAGATTGGTTTTATGTTGCTATATATATATATATATAGTTGGTGATAATGCGTTCTTCAAATCAGCTGATGTTATTTAATTTCTCCTGTCTTATTGTGACTTCTGTCAATACTTGTATTTGTAAATGCTTGCTTATTAAAGTTCGTTTCTCCTTTCTTACTTCGACATTTCTTGCTAACTTGTATTTGTAAATGCTTGTTTATTACAGTTAGTTTCTCCTTCCTTACTTCGACATCTGTCGATAACTTGTAGTTGTAAATGCTTGTTTATTTAAGTTTGTTTCTCTTTTAAACTCTATTTTGGTTTATTACCATTGAATTTGTAAATGCTTATTTGTTAACAGTTCGTTTCTCCTTTAAACTTGGCCTTTGTTTATAACCTTGACATTTGTAGATACTTGCTCTTTTAAAGTTTGTTTTTTCTTTGACTTTAATATCTTAAACAAGAACCTTGTAAACATAAGGTTAATTCATACATTAACTCTGTAGCCTTGCCGACTTCCACGGGAACGGTCTACTATCAAACTCTTCGAATAAACCTTGACAATATTTATCCGTTTTCTGTAATATAATCTTCAAATGTAATTTTACCTCACAGGAGTTTCTGTTCTGAAGCGCGCTCTCTCTCCACACAGCTGATCCCTGTCAGACCTCAGTTGAAGTGCAAGGCTTCCAGCTGGAGAGCTCGTAACCTAGCAACCAACCGATTGCAAGACTAGAACTGTAACTAACCTTTAGGACTCACAGCGGCCATCTTGGATCTTCTCTTCTTGATTCTTCCTTTGAAATAAGTGCAAGATTACTCTGCAAACCTTCTTCCAGTTTGGGCTTTGCTGTCTCCACTGAGGATATCTCTTTGCTTTTCTCATGCACTTCTTTGATTTGACTTGGCAAGTTTGTGTGGTCATGACAGTACTCCCCCTCAAGGAACAGTTCTCCAATTTAGGTTTGCTTGGGTAGGTTCTATGAAAGTTTCTCACTAATCTTGAAGCATGTACATACTCGTGCGGCTCCCAGGATCGTTCCTCTGGACCATAACCTTTCCAATCAATTAGATAATAAAGCTGGCCATTACGGATTTTGGAATCTAAGATTTGTTTGACCTCATACTCTTCTGCAGAGCTAATCTGGATAGGAATTGGAGGGGAGTTTTGACGTAAATTTGGAGGACTGTTCTTTAACAAGGAGACATGGAAAACAAGATGTATCTTTAGATGAGCTGGCAACTGCAATTTAACTGCCACTGGATTGATCATCTTGTCAACTTTGAATGGGCCTATAAATCGTGGCTGAAATATGCGATTTCCTTTGAGACGTAAATGACGAGTGGATAACCAAACTTTGTCTCCTTTCGAATAAATGGGGCTCTCTCTTCTTTTTCTATCAGCCTTAGTCTTATATGAGTCTTTTGCTTGAATGATGTTTTTTCTAGCCCTAACTAACGTGGTCTGCAAATCCCTCACCATCTCTTCTACTGCAGGCACTGAATCATCTTCTTTACCCAAAATTACATTAGGATGTCTACCATGGTTCAGATTAAAGGGGGTGAACCCAGTGGTGGAATGAACAGCATTATTGTAAGCAAAATTCAGCTGCCCACATCAACTCGGGCCATTCCTTCTCTTTATCGAATAAATTTAGTCTTAAATACTGTTCTATCTCTTGATTCACTCTCTCTGTTTGCCCATCGGTTTCAGGATGGTAACTGGTAGAGTAACGAGAATCAATTCCTAATCTTTTACTAAAGGCCTTCCAAAAGCGAGAAACAAATTGGGACCCCCTGTCTGAAACTAGAATTTTTGGGATACCATGGGCGCGTACTATGTGTTGTGTAAACAACTGTGCAACCTGTGGGGCTCGAGGGATTTCTTTCAAAGGAATGAAATGCGCCATTTTAGTGAAAGTGTCTACAAAAACTAGGATAGTGTTAAAACCTTGGCTACTAGGGAGTTCCACTATAAGATCCATAGTAACAGTATGCCAGGCATGGGGTGCAGTGGGCAAAGGTCTTAACAGACCTTGTGAAGCTGTTCTATTTGATTTCCCTCTTTGACATTTGTCACAAGTTAACACATAGGGGGTTATTCTAACTTTGGAGGAGGTGTTAATCCGTCCCAAAAGTGACGGAAAAGTGACGGATTTACCACCAGCCGTATTACGAGTCCATTATATCCTATGGAACTCGTAATACGGCTGGTGGTATATCCGTCACTTTACCGTCACTTTTGGGACGGATTAACACTCCTCCAAAGTTAGAATAACCCCCATATTGTATTATCTGAGTTTTCATTTTTGGCCACCAAAATTCTTGTTGTATTAGATTTTGAGTCTTTTGAATTCCTTTGTGTCCAGCCAATTGATCGTCATGATAAGCCTGAAGAATTTTTTCTTGCAGCTCCACAGTCGGAACATACAGTGCACCTTTAAAGTATGGCAAACCTTTTTTGATTTCTCTTCCTTGGCCTTCTTTGGACCACTTCAGCATTCCTTCGAATGTTAAGTTTTCTTGAATTTCTTTGGTTAAATTTTCATACAATATGACAGATATGAACTTCTCTTGTGGAATAATCAATTCTTTTTCTGGAGGCTCTTTAACTGCACCGGTATCAATTCGAGATAGAGCATCTGCCTTCCCATTTACTTTTCCTGGTCGGAAAGTGATAACAAAATCAAAGTCTGCAAAATATAGGGACCAACGCAGTTGTCTAGCTGTTAGAGTTCGAGCTGATTTTAAAAACTGTACATTTCGGTGGTCCATGTAAACGGTCACTTTATGCTTAGCTCCCAAAATGTAATGCCTCCACTCACGAAAAGTTTATTTGACTGCCAATAGCTCCTTATCCGCAATTGAATAATTTATCTCTGGTGGTGTTAATTTTCGAGAGAAATAGGCCACTGGATGTAATTGACCTGTATCTTTATGACGCTGGGAAAGGATACCTCCTATGGCAACATCTGAAGCATCTGCCTCCACATAATATGGCTCATCTGGATTGGGGTGGAGCAAGATTGGAGCTGAGACGAAGGAATTCTTCAAAAAATGTAAAGCATTTTTAGCTTCTTTTGTCCACTCAAACTTCACTCCTTTCTTCAACAATCGAGTAATGGGTGTAACTGTTTGAGAAAAATTGGATATGAATCTTCGATAAAAATTAGCGAACCCCAAGAAACTCTGGATCTCTTTGACATTGCAAGGAGAAGGCCAATGTTGCACTGTCTTTATCTTGGCAGGATCCATACTAACTCCTTCTGGTGACAAAATGAATCCTAAGAACTCAACTCGTTCCACATGAAATGCACACTTCTCCATTTTTACATAGAGATGGTTTTCTTGCAACCTTGTGAGGATGGATCGAACATGGGAAATGTGCTCCTGTAGATTGTCGGAAAAGATTAAAATGTCATCTCTATAAACCACGGCAATCCGGTCGAGGAATTCTCGTAATATATAATTAACGAAATGCTGGAAGGCAGCGGGAGCATTGCATAACCCATAAGGCATCACTTGATATTCAAATAATCCGTATCGAGTCCGAAAAGCGGTTTTCCATTCATCCCCTGAAGCCACTCGAATCAAATGATATGCTCCTCGCAGGTCCAATTTGGTGTAGATTCTAGCATTCTTTACTTGATCTAATAAAACTGACACTAAAGGCAGTGGGTATTGATTCTTGATGGTAACCTGATTGAGGGCTCGATAATCAATGCAAGTTCGAAGACTCCCATCCTTCTTTGGTATGAAAAATAGTGGGGATGACACTGGAGATTCAGAAGGACGAATAAAACCATTAGCAAGATATTGATCCAAATACTCTTTTAAATGTTGATTCTCTGCTTCGGTCAATGCGTATATTCTGCTACATGGCAATATTGCACCTGGCTCCAGTTCAATTTTGCAGTCGTAGGGTCGATGTGGTGGCAATTTCTCAGCCTCCTTTTCATCAAAAACAGCGACTAAATCCTCATATTCTTTTGGGATTTCTGCTGTCTTTAGTGCACAGATCATTGAAGAGTGTGATGATAAACTGGCCGCTTGGGACTTGGTGGACACTTCCACTCCATCATGAAAGCAATTCTCTTTGCAGTAAGAGGAATTCATCTTGATCGTTCTTTTGCTCCAATCAATTTGTGGATTATGTTCTGTAAGCCAGGGCAGACCCAAAATGAGTTGAAATTGTGGAGCATCTATCAAATTAAAGATTATCTGCTCCTGATGTCCACCAAAACCTTGCATCTGAATTGGTTCGGTCTCATGGGAAATGGTCCTGAAGAAAGATTGGTTCCATCCACAGCTCTTACTACTTCCAAAGTAGATTTCTTGATAAATCGAATACCCATTTTACGAGCGTATTTGATATCACAGAAGTTGCCCGTAGCTCCAGAGTCTATCATAACTGAGATCCCTTGAATTTCCTTCTCAAGGGTCTTAACTGATACTGTTTGTACCAAATGTGGCGCTGCGGTTTGTAAGGTATTCGCCACTCGTTGATCTAAAGGAGTTGTCTTGGGTTTTGCTTTCATCAGGGCAACTCCCTCTACTGATGAAGCTGGCCTTTTCCCGACTGAAGAGCTTTGGGTTTCTTGGGACAGTTTTTTACAAAATGCCCAGATGCACCGCAATATAAACATAGTTGATTCACTCTTCTTTTCTCTTTTTCTTCCTTAGATAAAGGACCTCGGATGGAACCAATTTGCATTGGTTCTTCTCTCGTTATCCCTTCTCCGGCTCTCGTATGATCATTTCTTACACAATCAATTCTCAGGGGAAATGGTCGATACTCTCTTCTCTTTTCTGCTCTTCGTTCAGTTAACCGGTGGTCAATCTGTAACACAAGATCAATTAACTCCGAAATTTCGGTGGGTCTATTTGGAACTTGTGCTAAGGCATCTTTCAATTCATCTCTCAGTCCACAATAAAATACGGCTGCTCTTTTTGACTCCGGCCAGGCAGTCTCTACAATGAGTTTATTGAAATGAGCCAGATAGGCTACTAGATCTTTATTACCTTGCCTGATTTCCAGTAGTTCATTGTCAGTGGCTTGAGCTGCAGTTCGCCAATCAAATATTCTAAAGAACTCTTCCTTGAAATTTTGGAAATTATATAAAACAGGATCATTTCTGGAAATTATTGGCATGGACCATGCGGCCGCATCTCCTGTCAGATAAGACAATATAAATGCCACTTTGGACTGGTCTTCGGAAAAAATGACTGGTCTACATAAAAAATGCAATGAGCATTGTGTCAGAAAAATCTGCACCTTATTTGGATCCCCACCGAAGCGCTCAGGTTGAGCCAAAGGAATAATAGGGGAAACCACATGAATTACTTGAGTGGATATACCTGCAGACTGTGAAGGGCTAGGGATTTGTGAAAACACAGATTCATTTGATTTAGCGGTGTTCCCTAACTCATTTATTCGCTGTTTTATTGGGACTGTTTCTTCTATGGTGTTATTTAATTGTTTCTGTAACCCTTCCGAAACAGTGGCTAATGCTTTTATATCAATTCCTTCTGCCATTCTGCTCAGGACGAAATCTGTTTTTTCCCTAAAATTAGGGTGATGGCACTTCAATCTGTCAGGATACTTCAATTTGATTTCCTCAGAAGCAGAAGATAACTCCTCAGTCCTGACCCGAGCTACTCACAACAAATATTAATCCTTCATGCTGAGTACCCCGGAGGGGGAAAGGGGAATGGGATGGTAGAGAGACTGCCACAGAGATGATGAACGCCAGTACTCAGTCTGCCTCTTCACATCTAAGATTGGATACAGCACCTACAAGAGTCACAGTCGCAATTACTAGGGACATACAACATCAGTTTTTCACTTTCTACTCTCAACACTTAATTCTCTTTAATTCTATTATTTCTTCACTCACCCTGAGTTCTCTGTAGCCTTGCTTCTCTCTATAAATGATAGCTTTTCTTAAAAAAATGCTTATTACTGATTCTGGAAGAACTTCTCAACCTTTGTTAGAGATTGGTTTTATGTTGCTATATATATATATATAGTTGGTGATAATGCGTTCTTCAAATCAGCTGATGTTATTTAATTTCTCCTGTCTTATTGTGACTTCTGTCAATACTTGTATTTGTAAATGCTTGTTTATTAAAGTTCGTTTCTCCTTTCTTACTTCGACATTTGTTGCTAACTTGTATTTGTAAATGCTTGTTTATTACAGTTAGTTTCTCCTTCCTTACTTCGACATCTGTCGATAACTTGTAGTTGTAAATGCTTGTTTATTTAAGTTTGTTTCTCTTTTAAACTCTATTTTGGTTTATTACCATTGAATTTGTAAATGCTTATTTGTTAACAGTTCGTTTCTCCTTTAAACTTGGCCTTTGTTTATAACCTTGACATTTGTAGATACTTGCTCTTTTAAAATTCATTTTTTCTTTGACTTTAATATCTTAAACAAGAACCTTGTAAACATAAGGGTAATTCATACATTAACTCTGTAGCCTTGCCGACTTCCACGGGAACGGTCTACTATCAAACTCTTCGAATAAACCTTGACAATATTTATCCGTTTTCTGTAATATAATCTTCAAATGTAATTTTACCTCACAGGAGTTTCTGTTCTGAAGCGCGCTCTCTCTCCACACAGCTGATTCCTGTCAGACCTCAGTTGAAGTGCAAGGCTTCCAGCTGGAGAGCTCGTAACCTAGCAACCAACCGATTGCAAGACTAGAACTGTAACTAACCTTCAGGACTTACAGCAGCCATCTTGGATCTTCTCTTCTTGATTCTTGCTTTGAAATAAGCGCAAGAT
Organism: Pleurodeles waltl; assembly: GCF_031143425.1. NCBI lineage: Eukaryota > Metazoa > Chordata > Amphibia > Caudata > Salamandridae > Pleurodeles > Pleurodeles waltl. The sequence goes on along the minus strand of NC_090440.1, from coordinate 1,134,946,953 downwards.
TACTCTGCAAACCTTCTTCCAGTTTGGGCTTTGCTGTCTCCACTGAGGATATCTCTTTGCTTTTCTCATGCACTTCTTTGATTTGACTTGGCAAGTTTGTGTGGTCATGACACTACCAATTGTACTATTTTCTCCCTCCATTCGGGTCTCATTATATGGAGGTGGAAATTCTGACAAAAAGCTATCGCCGGAATCGCTATCACTGTTCCTACTCATAATCTGCTTCTTTTTGCTTTCTATCCTTTGCTTTCTTGTCCTTTTTCTTTTCCTTCCCTCTCTTGAATGCTTAGCTTGTTAAGAATGGGTAAAATCTAACTCCCTCTATCATGTCAGTTCTCCACTTCTTTTGATTAGCATTCTATCTAGAATCTGCATAAGCACACATTGCTTTTCGAGCTCCTCCATGAAATTTCTTTTCTCTCTAGCACAAGCAGCACGTTCCCAAGCATTCAGCGCCTCATTCTGTGTAGGTTTAGGAGGCGGTTTCATCTTGTATAACTCCCTCCTCAAGGTTTCAATAGTTTCCAAATGAAATGCGCCATAACATGGAAACCTCAAAGCAGCTTCTTTTTCTGTGATCTTGTGCCATTGACCAAGCCAAATACATGTATGTAGCCTTCCATTTATTGCCATAAAATGACCTGGGGGATCTCAGGAGGTGCATTTTCTTCATCTTTAATAGGTACAAGCACATCCCCTCTGACCAAATCTCGTATTACCTCAAAACAATTCATCCTTCAACCAAATATCAATAATCACAAATAGAAATTTATTCTGGACCAGGAAATAACTGTTTATCAACAATTCCTTATTCAGCTGTGACAACGAATCACAGCACTACCCTCTATGACATATACAACCAATACCAGAGTGGCACTGTTCCAGCCAACAAGTACCATCCAATCACACAAGAATTAAAGTAATAAAGCACTTCAAATGAAACCTCGACCAGTGGGCTTTCATTCAGATTAATACAGGATCACCCTGTGCATTAGGATCAACTATACAATCCACATTCCACATCTCACATTCACACAAAGATTCGTCCCTATCTCAATTGTGCCGTAAATGATGTCCCATGACAAGCACAACCAAACTTAGACAATTACAATATAGTGTTTTCTATACTATTTAATACTAACCCGGGACCTTAGGTTATGTTGGACCCGATAACAACTTAATTTACTAAACACCACACTCACACAACATTTAAAACATCTCCACAAAACACCATCCAACCTCCACAAAGCATCACAACCTAACCATGAACCACTGAAAGCCACAACCCAATAAATACTCACTCCTTCGCTGCTGAAATCTCGAACTCCACCAATCCTCCAAATTCTGGACATGGGCACTAAGGACTGGGCTCTAGGAACTAACTAATCTAGAATAAAAGGTTCCTGCTCCCTTTACTTAAGGATACTAACCATTCTGTGCTACCATCTGATGATGCTTGTGGCCCATATTCTTTCTTCTCTTCTTCCAACAAACCTTTTTAGGAGTCCCGAGGAGTAAAGGGGAGTTAAAATAAACACTTGAATTAACAGTGTAAATTATTTTGCCACACATTAAATCCAGGCAGCAAAATATAAAATTCAAAGGTTTATTACAAATTAAGAGCCGAACTGATATAAATGAATCTCAAGAACATGCTGTAGAAGTACAGAATCACTAAAGGTGAAGTAAAGCGTCAAATATAGTTAAATCGTATGAGCATAAGACATGCAAGAATTTCAGTTGAAGCATTATAAAAGATGAGAAATAAGATCTGGCCTCCACCATGCACAGTTTTTTCCTCAAATTTGTGGGGTGGTTAGTAGTTCATGGAGAGGGTGCGAGTTGTAGGTTCTTTAGGGCATGAGTTATAGTTACTTGAGGTAACTCTAACTATAACTGGTGATTTTCTATGGTTTTGTACTTTTCAAAATGTGAGCCCAACTATATTGTCCCTGTAAACTTTGTTTTTTTCGGTGAATTTCTATGTTTTTTTTAAACATGTTATTTCCTATGGTTTTTTTAATGTATGGTAATTTTCATTACTATAAGTTAATACAACCACAGCAACTCACAGCCGCCTTAAGGCACGCCCTAAGGCCAGCCCTTTATAACCCTATAAGTGTATAAGCCCTTCACCCGTGCGCAGGGAAGGTTGCCTGCAAGACCTGTCCTGCAGCCAGACCCTGCGGCCCACACCCCCTAACCACCCTAACCCCATGCTGTGCACAGGCCTTTAGCCATGCGTCTCTGGGTCTGAGAATAGGTGTGAGAGGGTGTATTGGGGGTTGAGAGTGGCTGTCAGATTGTCTGTCTGGGTATGAGAGTGTGTACACCAGTGTTTTGGTGGGTGCTCAGTATATGAATGGGTCTGTGAATGGGTGCATGAGGGTGTCAGTGGGACTGTGAGTGAGTGCGTGAGTGTCTGAGTAGGTGTGTGAGTGGGACCAATTGATTGAAAGAGAGTCTGAAAGAGAGAAAGAAAGTGAGAGGGAACGAGATAGAGTTTTTTTCAGATTTTGATGTCTGGTTTACTTAGAATGGGATATTTGTGTTAAATTTTAAATGAAAATGTAATTGTTATTTTTTTTTTTAAACTATAATAATTAGTTTTTTCCTTAAAATAAAAGAGGGAAATGAGTTCAGCTGTACTCGAACCCCCAATGCAGACCTTCACACTGAGCTATGAGTTTATTTTTTATTTTTTTGCCCTTTAGGGGCTATCTGGGACTGGGAGGGTGACCTCAAGGGCTTATTTATTTTTTAAAAAAAATGTATTTTTTAACGAAAATCCCTTACAAGATACCTGGCACCATGGGAGAAGCCATAAGGCTTTCCTCACAGTGCCATTGCGTCAGCAAGCAGGGAGCTTTGACACGTGCAGGGAACGAGATGAAAGCTTCAGATTTTGGCAGTGGGACCTGCTATACAGTATAAGCCCTGGGGAGGTGACAGTCCTCGGGGCAGCAGGAGGGGCAAGGAGCCCCACGCCACATTTATAAATAAACATCCCCAGGACTTGGCCCTCCAGGGGGCTTTGTGATAACAAAGCATGGGAGAAAGTGCTTCATTTTTAAAAACATTTTACGGCAGATCCGTAGATCCAACTATATAATTTAAAAAATGCTTTTTAGCCCTAGGGCGGACGCTTTGGGACCCCACCACCAGAGCTAAGGGTCAGGGTGTTCGTGCCCTGGCCCCTTTTGTAATTTGTATTATTTTTTTCTGGGACTCGGCTTCAGCCGAGGCCCAAGATGGCTGACAACACTTCTGTTGTTGAAGTGTTATCAGATAATCAGATCACAGCACGAGATCAGGAAGGGTCGCAAATCCTTCGTGTCCCTATATATATAAGTTTGCATTTCCTTAAATTTCTCAAAACCTACTGAACAGATGTACTCAAAATAACTAAAAGTTCTCTTTCTGGACCAAGATCTACTTTTCTGCCAAATTTGGTGTAATTCCATCCAGTGGTTTTCACAATAACACTGTTAATTTTTCCTATGGGAATTAACTTTGGGAACGCTCTAAATTTCACTCCCCCTTTATCTCGGCCCCGCTTCACGGATCACCCAGAAACTTTCTAGACAGCAGCTCACATGACTGTCAAATCTTTTTGGGAAAAGTTTTTTAAGATTCCTCAAGTGGCACCAAAGATATAGGCGAGCAAAAACAGCTTTTTCTATAGAAATTAGGTCCTAACTATACATATATATATATATATATATATATATATATATATATATATATATATATATATACAAAAAAAATATATATATATATATATATGTACTGTGCACACACTGTGCCCTGCAGTACAACTGCAGGATGCACCCACAGTTGCAGTCAACAACCTGTGACCTACTGTAAAAACTACACATTCTCAGCTCTACTGCACAACACACGAGGTTCTGCCCTCGTCTCTGCAGTAAACTTGGAAACCTTTGCTCTTCCCACAGCCAGCACGAATAATGCCCAGCTACCATAACAGGGTCTGGACACCCTCTGCAACAAAGGTCTAAAAAGACAGCCTTGTCATGATGTGTACCGTTAATTATATCATTGTGCATGACTTGCGGCAGCCATATTAAATTGGGACAATATTAATTTAAAATCGTATTGATAGTGGATTTTCTCTGTACATCGGCAGCACGTAACTGGAAATCAATGTAAATAGTTATGGTCACGATTCTTTTTGCGTGCCGGGTGTGGAAACAGGTGCCCTCGGAAAACAGCTTCTAACATTTGTCCTCGGTCTTTGAATGCTCAGCAAATGTAATGAGAGAAGAACATGATTTACAGCCCAGTTTACAGAAACTGACCTGGAGCAACTGAAAACATCCATCCCTCTGGTTAACTGCTCTTAAAGAAAGGAAAAAGTAGTCCCTAAACAGATGCTACAATGAGACATGTGGAAGGGTGCAAGTACAGGGTCGCTGTTCCATGGATTGAAAAGGAGGGACATATAGGAAAGACTGACTACTAGCAAACAAGGACTTTTAAAGGACACTGAAACAAACCAATGAAAAGCAGTAAGCCCACAAATAAGTATATACTAAAGTATATACAAGACGTCTTGAGAGCTCGACCTAATAATGATTAAAGATTGTAAGGGCAAAAGTAATGCTTATTTTGCTGTGCATTTCTTTGTGTTACACTTTGTATATGTTCCTCACAGGGATGTAGCAATCAATGGTACAACAGCTGCAGTAGCACTGATGCCCAGAGGTAGGAGAGGCCAACTGAACCTTGATTAAAGCAGTATATTACTACTAGACCAGTGATCAGAGGGCCTATTTTTCCTCCTCACACTAGGTTCTGTCCAAGGCACTCTTGCTACACCACTGGTTCTCCATTGCTCATTTTCTCTCACTTTTGTTTATGTTTATGTTTAATATACTTATTTAGCTTAATGTTTCCTTTCTCCCTTTTGTTGTTTCTGTCTTGTTTGTTTTCTGTTTTTTACTTTCAGGCGCTCTGACAGCACGACCTGAGGGATCTCAAAGAGAAGACACAGGAGGTCCATGTCCAGCTGGTTACTACTGCCCTTCTGGCACCTCTGCACCATTGCCATGTCCATTAGGCACGTATAGTGACCGGTAAGTGGAGTCACTGTGATAATCTTTTGAACTATGATACATTATACATTTTAAGGAACAATGGGCCAGATGTAGCAACCCTTTTGCGAGTCGCAAACGGCGGAAATCGCCGTTTGCGACTCGCAAACGTGGGTTTGCAATGCACAAATGCATATTGCGAGTCGTTACCGACTCGCAATATGCATTTGCGACTCGCAAATAGGAAGGGGTGTTCCCTTCCTATTTGCGAGTCGGAGTGGTATGCAACTCCATTTGCGACCGCGTACGCGGTCGCAAATGGAGTCGCAGTTACCATCCACTTGAAGTGGATGGTAACCCACTCGCAAACGGGAAGGGGTCCCCATGGGACCCCTTCCCCTTTGTGAATGGACCCCAAATTATTTATTTCAGGGCAGGGAGCCCTGAAAAAAACGAAACAAAAGGTTTCGGATGTTTTTGAAATGCAGCTCGTTTTCCTGTGAGGAAAACGGGCTGCACTTCAAAAAAAAAAAAAAACTTTATTTAAAAGGCAGGTCGCTAACATGGAGGCCTGCTGACGTCAGGTGTCTGAGACACCTTTCTGCATGTCAAATTGCGACTTGCAATTTGCGAATCGCACAGACTCGCAAATTGCAAGTCGCAATTAGATTTTTTCCTACATCTGGCCCAATATATGTTAACTGTTCCCTAAAATTCGGTTTAATTATTGTTCTCGGAGCTCTACAAAACTCTCGATGGGATTCAAAAAATGTGTTTAACGGGTTCTTTCCAGGGTTATTAATGTAGTCACACTGAATTGTGATTTGTAGTTAGACATATGTTACTATATAATTTCATTTGGAGTGGTTATTTTAAAACCACCCTCCCCAAGAGTGCTTGTAGCAAAATGTCAAATTTGTTGTGGTGAAGAGTATGACCAGACTTGGGACCCTTGCTCATTGTGCCTCAGGATCCAATCTGCATGGCCTAGCATGGATGAAACCATCCTGTGTTGCGTGTGTTTCCTTTTGGTTGGAGCCTCACTTGGTAGTTCAGATGGACGTTTTTTAAAAGGAGCAAGTCACCTTCAGTACTGTTTTGCATGATAAAGGCCTCTGTTTAGAGTAGTGCAGTGGGACAAAAGGAATGTTTAGAATGATACCCAGAGCAGTTGTCAGTAGTTTGAATTATTTGCAACCATTTCTTTCTTCACCTTTTTTAAATTTGACTGCTGTCGTTCATAGTGTCCTCTCCTTGATGCTGTCTTGGTGCCTCAACCCTCTCTGCCATCTTCTCTCCTTGTCATGCATGGCACCTGCTTCTGGCAAACTCATTCATCATCATGCGACTGGCTCATGCTACTTTCCCTTCCCTTTAATGGAATTATTTTGGAAGTCCACTAATCATTTCGGGCCCCAGGTTCTTCTCATGCTCTCTCTCTATGGTGTTTTAGTGTTTTGGGGTTTTGGTGTTTATAAAATAACACCTTGATTCAGCCTGTACAAACACCTTTATCCCTATTACATTGTCCAGTTATTTCCACATTGTGTGGTGGTTCCGCCTGTTCTCTCATTTTTGCTCTTTGGCATTTGCCTAATCGGTTAATACAGCCTGTCTTCTTCTTTTGGTGTATTATGAATGGCCCCTGTTTCAATCTTGCTTCATCCCATCTCCATTCCCCATGGCATTATCTCTGTGGGTTTCTTCCTCCATCCCGCTAAATTATAGCATTGCCTTGACGTGTCACAGTTAGTTCCTGGCTGAAACCTTCTCCAGTGCTTCCTGTCCATTATCTTGGTGTGTCAGCATTCGTTTCTGTCTCCATCATGCTGTATGCGTCATTATCCCCCCTATCACCATATATACTTGGCTTCAGCCTGCCATAAGGGTTCCTCTGCTAACATTGTCTTGGTATTGTTTTTTTTAATTTCCATTCTACTCTTCGTTTATATGTCTGTATCGACTTGTCACACCATTAGGTCTTGGCCCTGTATGCTTTATTTCTTCCTTCTGATAGTATTATCTGGTTATGTCATTGCTCGTTTTTGTCTCCAGTTTGCTTTAGCCCTTTCTTTTAATTGCATTTACTTGAAGGGTGGGTGATTTAAGCATTTGTCCTGTCATCTTCTCTTGATATATTACAAGTTCCTTGCTCTATCATGGTATTGACTTACTGTGAAATCGATGGTTTGTGTGTTCTATCTTTTCTATTCTTTACATGTCATTATCATCATGCCACACCAATGAGCTGTGACTCCATGTTGTTCCCTCTCTTTTCCTTCATAGGTTTTTCCTGGGTGTGACAAAATTGGTTCCTGGCTTATGCTTTCAATGTCAACTCCGCTACGTCATTGATCTAGTGTTTCACTCTCGATGTTTCTGTTGCTTTGCAGAATCCTTTTAATGCAGTCATCTGACTGCACACCATGCCCATCGGGGTATTATTGCAGCACTCCAGGAATATCGAAACCTTCAGGGCCATGCCCAGCTGGTTACTATTGCCCAAGTGGTATCGCCTCTCCAGGGCCAACAACAGCAGGTAAGGTAGATGCGGCAGTCATTACTTTAAGCTCGAGTACTATAGTAACACTTAGTTTGATCTCAGTAAGAAAAGTCAGACTTAATAAGGAATATGAAGAAGGATGGACATAAGCTAGAGATAGAATGTCATGAAAGGAGATGGGGAATACAAATAACAGAGAAGAGTATCTGGTTGCGGGAGAGAAGGAGAAAGAAGGAAAAAAAACAACACCAGAAAGGATAGGAGAATTTGATGAGTATAAAAAACTGGTTTAGTGAAGTAAGGGGGTGAACAGGAGAAGAAATACAGAGGAAATAAAAATCAATAACAAAACCCTGACAAATACAGTGCCTATCCAAAAAATCGTTAGCAAATAACACACAACTCATCTTACAATTAAATATATTTTGTAATATAATTAAGCGAGCGGGCGGCTCATTCCTTCTCCAAATATTTTTATTCACAATGGCACTACCCAAAATTCCAATATTTTTAAGACGGAAAACTAAAATGAATGTTAGCAATATTTTGAAAATTTTTAAAAATATGATAAAGAAAATAGATAATAGTCATATTCCCGACTTTACCCTCAGGTGCCAATACCTTAAAATTAAGATTCCCTCCTTTTATGTTGTACCCAAAGATCGCTAATAACCACTGAACACCGTAACTGGGGAAAAGAAACCCACTTTTTGATGAACAGATTAGAAACATTGATAATCAACTGCATACTTATTTGTTCAATTACTTAGGTTTAATCTACCCAGGCATGAAAAAGCCCTATATATTCTACTGCTTGACCTGCTTAAATCTGAAATCTACAACTAATACTATTTTGACTGGGTTATTAGAAAAGGTGGCGACCGCACATTACAGGACACTTCAAGGGCTTCAACTGCCTGGGGGATATTCAGGCGGCCCTGCATCCTAAATGGGATTTAGTACTAACACCACTGCGTGTCATGGATGGACGTCTGGTGTTACCAGATGAAAATTCTACTCTATGGTTGATAGTGTTCAACCTCTCCACTGCTTTGCCAGCTGGATCAAAATGTGCTTGATAAGGGTAAAGACCAACACTCACCCTGAATCATAGCTTTGATCCTTGTTGTGTCATACCTGTGAAATCATTGTTAAACATTTTGCCTGTACATCCGGTCTGTATTTTGTGGCTCACCCCTGCCTCTACCCATTTCAGTAGTTTAAGTCCACATTAAACTTTACAACACTGTCTTTCATTGGCTTTGTGAGTTTTCCCACACTTTTGGTTAACATATGAAGTTTTAATTGAGAAACTGGGTGGAGACTGAGGGAAAGGGACGCAAGGTGCCTACCTTCTTACCTCCATCTAAAACTGGATGGACAGAAACTTGATGTGGTTGTTACACAGATTGACTCTAAACATCTGCTAATAATGCTCCTCGCTACCCGAATATACCACCGTACTTTATATCAGCCAGATTTCACCATTTTCATTAGCCATTGCATTTCACATCTACATTTACTCGCAACTAGCAATGGAAAAATAACATAAGGTGATATGTGTAACACTTACATCACCACACAAAGGTCACCCTCCTTCATACCAGCACCTTGCCTGAGATGCCAAAGCAATCACTTGGGCCAAAGCAAAATACTGCACTTTCATTGTAATTTGGTATCTAAGAGAGGATGCTCATCGACTTCAAATGGCACAGATGGATTCTCGGAGTTAGCAGACTTGCCTGTGTAATATCACCATGTCTGAGTCTCACTGAAGCATAGTATCACTTTCAAACCCCTTTTCGGGTTTATAGAAAAGTTACTGCAGCACTATAAAGCCATCAATGTATGAAAGGAACTAAGGCCCTCATTACAGCCCTGGCAGACAGTGGAATAGTGGAGATATTACTGCCAACAGGCTGGCGGTACCTACCTCTACTATTATGACATTGGCGGTTTGGCCAAAGCCTAACCACCAATGTACAACACCGACCGACACAGCGGTAACTACTGCTGGGCTGGAGACTTCAGTCCCCAGCCCGGCAGCCGTCACTAGCCCGCCCATGGCATTATGACCCCGCCCACTGCCATGGTTTCAGTGGTTTTGGTACCGCCACTGAAACCATGGGGGTAGGCACTATCAGTGCCAGGGAACTCCTTCCCTGGCACTGATAGGGGTCTCCCCTGCCCCCCACCCCAGAATCCTCCCCCACCCTCCACCTCCCTCTTCCGACCCCCCGCACATTTATACACGTACACGCACATACATACACACCCATACACACATGCATACACACATTCACCCATGCATTCATACATTCATACACACTCACAAAAACACTCACGAACATACATCCAGGCACACACTCAATCCCATGACACAAAATGCACGTACACTCGCACCCACTCATGTACACACGCATTACACACGCATGCACGCATTCACACACAGTCACACAAACACCCACTCACGCACACAACACCCCACACCCCCCTCTCCTGTTAGAGAACCCTACCTACCTGCTTGCAGAGGGTCCTCCGGCAGAAGATGGGACGCTGCGCTGCTGCCAGAAGCAGCGTTCGCCCACAAAACACCGCCAGGCCGTATCATGGAACATGATACGGTAGGCAGTGTTTTTCTGGCGTGGCGCTGCTCCTGGCAGCAGCGCCACCTTGCCGCTATGACCATTGATGGAATTCCACCAGCCTTCTGGCGGTATTCCGTCTATGGTCGGTAGCCACAGCGACGGTATGTTGACAGCCGTTGCAGTAGGAGGCATTTGCCGCCAATCTCATAATGAGGGCCTAAGTCTGTTCCTCAATAATTTATCCTTATAGCTAATTTCAACAAGCTTTGCATAACACTGTTTGGCATGTTTACTATTAGGGGCTGACTGGTGTCCTAAGGTAGCTTAACAACATATTTATTCCGTATCACTTCGGTCCTCCAGTTCGTTGCTGGTCGTCATGCCTCGATTGAGAAGAAAAAGATGGGGTGGCAGCTCTTATTCGTATGTGGCTGCCAGGGAGTGGAATGCTCTTACTCTACAATTCCGTGCCACCTGGAGCATTTAATCTTCAACAAACTTGTCAGACTTGGCTCTTTGGGTCAACCTTTTAATTCTTTCATTTGTTGGGTTAGATTTTACTGTTACCACCTGGACACTCTTTGATTAGCTGTTGCGCTTTATAAGTCTACCAAATAATAAATAATATTAATACCAGAAACACCCAGAGTCAAAACCTGATGCCTCAGATTTGAAAGGACATTTATTGGTCCCATCTCTTTTGATCCATATTATAGGAAATGCTACTGCCTAAATAGCATTTGGGTTTTGCATTTGCAATAATGTAATACAATGAAGGAGAGGTAAAGATAATAAACTATTGTAAAATTTAGCTTTAGGCTGAGGAATAGTTTATATAAGAGAAACAGTGCAAGACATGTTAAATGAAGAGTTAGACTGAAGAAGTAAAGTCTAGGCACAGAAAGGAAACATAATGCACTCTAATAAAATGATAAATACAGAAAAGGGGTATGAAAACAAGAACAGAATACGTCCAGAGGAATGACCCAGAAAAGGTGGAAATGTAGTGTTTTGAAAGATAAGTGTGAGAGAGTGCAGAAAAGGCATAAGGGGAGATGACATGGAACAGAGTTACTTCAGAAATTCAAAGTCGGGAGACAGAAGTAAAAAGGTTATGAGATAATTTGTCAAATGGAGTAGGGAGGGGGTTCTAAGAAGGAGGTCGTGGATTGAAAGGGCAGGCAGAGAAGGCTAAATAAAAAAAAGAATGTCTTAGATCAAAGGAAGGGATAATGGATCAGAAAAAAGGATGAAATACATGAGGGCATTTAATTGACAAAAGATGCAGACAAATAATATGGACAAATAAATGAGGCTAAAGAGGAAGTAAAAGTGTAAAGGGCGAAGGAGAGACTATGAGCCAGCAATAATGAGATACAATGCAGAGGCAAAAGAACCAAAATAACACTTTGAACATTACGTTTTTGATTGGGGTCATGGGATTGGGGTTGGGGGCTAATGAGCTCTATATTTCTTTAATAGTTTTCTACTTTATCATTATTAAAGGTTTCCGAGCAAATGGCTGGCCATGCCCTGTTGGCCATTACTGCCCTACTGGTACCAGCTTGCCTCTAGCCTGTCCTGCAGGTACCTATAACAACATGAGTCATCAGATCTCTTGCTTCTCCTGTCCAGCTGGCTATTACTGCCCAGAAAATACGACTACCTTCAGCAGCTTCCCTTGCCCTCCAGGATTCTTCTGCCCTCCAGGTGAGTAATGTGGAGCCTATAGACCGAACCGTTCTGGTAAGGAAGTGAATTTTTTGTAAATCCACTGAATAGCATGTCCTCCCAGCCACTTGAAGGTATGCACCAGGTTCTCTAAGTCATACTGGCACTGACAAGTAGACTTGTCTGCTTTGAGATGAGCCTCCCAGGTACGGTTCTATGGACATGTATTGGATGAACTGCCCCATACATTACGTTAAGTATAACTATGATGACAACCTTCCTCAATGCCATTGCAGGCATTGTTTCCAGCCCTAGACATTCGTGAGGTAGAGTAATGCTTTCTGGCTTTTGAAGTTTCATTTTACTTCCATTGAGCTGATCAGAACATCACCCATGAAATAAACCAATTGCTGCTGCAAAGCTCTTGACTAAGATCGGTGTCTTTAGTGATCTGTAGAGATGTTGTTTTTTAATGATAAGGTAGTCACAAATCACCAAGGGGTTTTGTGACCATGTGAAGGACCGCAGCCAAGTTCCCTTGTAAGCTCACATGCCTTTTCCGTATGAGGGAGGTACTTTATTCCATATGGATCGCTTGGTCATATTATCTCACATACACAGGCTAATCAGACTTAGAATCCTTTGCCTCTTCCTCCTTCCAATGAAGTAGTTCCTCTCGTTGCAGACTGTATATTGCAACTATGTAATTTCTACTGTGAAAATTAATCAGTAAGGAACTTAGACTCTCAGTAGTTTAACATAAGCCATTTTCAGTGCTATTTTCGTGCTTCAGACTACATTGGTAGCATGCAGATTTATGCATGTTCCCCCTTAATGAACTTCCTCGGTAAAATAAACCTGTTACCAGTCGCAGCTCGCCCGATGCTGAAGGGGCAGGGCGGCGCGTGTGATTAACGTGGGAGGGAGGGGGGGAATAAAATATAAATAAAAAAACCTCTTACCTGTGCCGCCACAGCATTCACGACCGCACTGCTCCTCTCCTATTCTCTGCCTGCAGGCTCCCAGCCTGCACTGTACCAATCCTGATGGAGCTCAGAGCACCATCATGATTGGCTGGGAGCAGCCAGCCACGGTGCTCCTAGGCAGACTGGGAGCCTGTGCCGGCTCTCAACTGTGTTGCTGGGCTGTAGAGAGCCTTGTGCGCATATGTGTATTGCAGCCCAAGTCGGCCGGCCAAACATACATATGCTCTGTGCACTTCACCTCACTGCTCGTCACCCCTGTGGCCCGTCCCTTCCCCCCAGAACGATAACAAACAAAGTTTATTATCGTTTTTGTGGAAAAGGTTTGCAGCTGCCGCTGCTGGCAGAGGTGCAACACTCCTTCACCCTTATGGAGGAGCCACCCCGGCCTGTAACCAATAACAGTTATGTAGATTGTTTAGATAGATTCGTTAGTAGAAAGAGGTCTAAAAGCAAAATTTTAGTCTATGTTTTATTGATTTTTTCTGCTATTATTTAGTAAGTCTAAACCAGCCATGGTGCCAGTAAATTGAACTTTAAAGAAGAAAAAAAACACAAGAGGGAGAAAACACATTTTACAAGGTAATGAATACCAGGGATGTGTCAAGAAACAAGAAACCCATACTCAGACACTTACTTTTATTAACATTAATTGTACTGAAATTGCCAGTAAATTATATTTTCCATTAGATGGAAGCAGACAGGGGGTGCTTGATGGAACACTGTATAAACTAGAACTAGTGGTCACACTTTTTAATAATAATAATAAAAGCAATTTATCAAGCGCATAACTACTTCAAATGAAGTGTCCTGGCGCTAAGATTCCGTTTCCGTGAGATAAGTGTAAACAGCATTCTAGACTATTACATTTCAGATCTAAAGAACCGCAGGCCACATGTACGAACGATTTTACATGTCACAATTAGCGAATCTGGCTGTTTGCGACGTGCAAAATGCACTTCCTGATGCACAAACCCAGTTTTGCGATTCAGTAAACTTTTTACTGAATCACAGTATGGGATTACGACTCGCAGTCCCATGTATGATTGTTTTGTGACCTCGAATGCGGTCGCAAAACAATTGAAGTTAGCACCAGTGTCACACTGGTGCTAACACATTCGCAAACTGGAAGGGGTCCCCAAGGGACCCCTTCCCCTTTATGAATGTCACTGAAAACATTTTTTCAGATCAGGCAGTGGTCCTATGGCCACCAAGGAGGCCACCAAGGAGAAGACAAGATTTTGGGCTGATTGCCCAGGATAAACAACTCACTCTTTCCAGCATTCAATTTTACACAGTTATTTTCCATCCAGCTGGCTACTTCTGAGGGGCACAAGCGCGGATGGGTGGCAGTGTTATTGCTCTTTTGAGACGGAGTGATAATGACCTCAGTGTCATCCACATATGAAATGATGGTAAAGCCAAGACGTTTGATGACGTCTGCAGAGGGGCAGGTATAAATATTTTTAAAAAGGTGGACTCAGGGAAGGTCCCGCTGGCCCTTCTTGATGCAGCAGAAACACCATAGAGTGGAATGATTTTTGAAAACCTGAATTGTTCGGGCCTGCAGAAAAGAGGGAAGCCAAAGCAACACCTCATTGTCAATGCCACATTTCTACAATCTCCCTAACATGTTATAATCACATTTGCAGGAGAAAATTCACATTTTTCTCTAGTTGTAAGAAGCTGAGTCAATATAACTCAAGACAGATGATGGGGATAGTTTATCTTTATTTCTCCATGTATGTGGTTTTATGGTCTTACTTGACAGTGTAGCTGTTGCCGGAGAATTATGTGAGAATCACCAGGAGAGGGGTTTTGGCCCCACCTAAATGTTGGCTGTCATAAGTACATGTTCTGATTGGACACAAATAGTGTGCTTTCTCAAAAAAGTGCTTGCCCCCTCCCCTTCACTGCTTGCTCATTTTGTTTATGTTTCAAGGTGCCTTAACTTGAAATTTCAGGGCCACACATCTAGCACTGTAATACTGTCACATGACCTTTTAACTACACCAATATTATTCAAAAGTTCTTTGCTTCCACAAAATATGCATCAATTTCCATAGTACCTATTTGTAATGCTTCTCGTTTCTATGCGAGATTTCTTTCATACCAGACCTACAGGAATTGCCAGTGCTTGTTTCCCATGAGGGATTATTGACAACGCTGATTCAAACACTGTATGTAATCGAGAAAAGGTTGTTTGAGGGCAAAGGGAACACAATAATAATTTCAAATAGTATTAGCAAAGCCATTGTGTGTCCTTTTCTGGCAACATTTCTAGGAGTAGAGACATGCATGGAACAGGTGGATGTTCACTGTGCTAATAGCTACTGACCCATACTGCGAGATGACTGAAATATGCTTGGCAGTGTGTGACAACTTCGATCAAGCAGGCCTTTCACTGCATTAAACGGTGTCTTATAGGCGATGGACGTCTCAAATGATGTAATTTAACAGGTTTATCATCACAACCTAGTATAATTCCAAGTAAATTTCTCAGGAACAGCACTCATGTCTGAAAGTTTCAGTAGAGCATGTGCACCTGTAGGGAAGATGGCAGCCAAAGATCAGTTCACTGATCTGGCAGCAGTTCAAAGTCCAAATATGTGGACCGCAGAGAGACATGCCAACTGGTGTAGGAGAGGACAGTGCTTTGACAGTCACACAAGATCCACTTGGTGAGAGCATATTGCTTCAACACCAAGACTGAAAGTCCTTTTTGACACCTCTAATGGCAACTAGTTGAAGATGTCACTAGCCACCATCTGGTATGGCATATCTCTGAAGCTGTGCTGCCACTGCGAGCAAGGCAAAATCAGAAGTACCTATAATATCAGTCACAGCAAGGTATTGACTGGAGCTTTCTTTACAACATTTAGTAGAAGCTAATTTCTGGATTACTTCCCAGTAACTATCATTACTCTGAATTTTCCTTTCTCATCCCAGTACTTACACAATGAGTTTTTGCCTCATGCAAATCCACTGTTCACAATATCCCAAGCTTTCAACCATTTCTTTTAGATTGGCTCCATGCTATCCACCTATAATAACTCCTCGCTCTATACTCTCTTCAAGGACATCTTTAATGCCCACAATCATAACAATAGGAAGGCTCATTGGAAGGGAGGGAGGGTTGTAAATACTGAAACAAGGACACAGGAGCCATAGTAATTAAGATTATCAGTAGATAATTCAAACATTGTCTCCTCATCTTCTTCCTTGACCCATTACTCACATAATGATGTTATGTCTATGCTGACAGTCACGTTTGGAGGAAAGGACAGAAAATACATATCTTCATGCAATTTACCAAAACCTTTATTTATAACTCACCCAATGAAAAATACAGAAATCAGAACTCTTTAGTTCACTAAAACTACAACATGAATGTTCTGATAAGAACACAGCATTCTGACAGGCTGCTGAAAAAAAATATTCTTGACCCAAAATTCAGTTTGTTCCCTTGAGCCAAATGAAGACTGTAATGAGAAATATGTGTAGTAATTTATGCCCATATAGCAGTCCTGCATATTTCAGTAATGAAGGCAGAAATACACAGGGTAGAATGTGAACACACATCTGGAAAATCCTTGCTGTAGTCCTTTCTGTGAATTGAAATGACAGCTTTAATCCATCTTCAGAGTAACCTTAGAAGAGTTTCATCCTCCTCTTGCTGCACCAAAATTGATAAACAAGCTGTCTATCCATTTACATTCAGCTGTCATTTGTAAATAAGTTGTAAGAGCTCTAACAGCATCTAGGAGAAAAATAGAATTTTCTGAGGAGGAATTACCCAACAAAGAAGGAAGAGTGACCTCCTTAGTAAGAAATGTCTGACCAAAAGACAATACCATTTTATCCTCAAAAGCTCTTAAATATGGATAGTAACACTGTAAAGATCCCAGCATCACAACCCTCCTAGCTGTGGTGATAGCTATCAAGAAAAAGAATGAAAGTCAAGAATTTGCCTGATGCCTCGTTTAAGGGTTCCAAAGGGAAACCTGCAAAAAAATAAAATCAGGTGAAGAGCCTAAGAGGGAGAATAGATTTTAAACTTTAGTCTCAGCAAATCAAACCCCTTAAACACCACCCAGGGGGCTCAAAAGCTTTGATAGTTAAGCATTTTAATCTTAAAGTTGCAACTGACAAATTCTTGTCAAATTCCACCTGCTGGAACTACAGACATTTCCCAAGAGAACAAATAAAAGAAGTCAAAACTTTTGTTACACGCCACTTGTCAAAGGATGCCTGGTGATGATTAAAGAAACTTTTAGTGGAATCCCTTCCAGAAGCTTGAATGAAAAGGGATGCTGGCATCTTTATAAGAGATCATCCACCCCAATCTACAAACAGACAGCTGTAAATGTCAAACAGATGGAAGGGCCACTATTGGATATTTTAGGGAAGGAGGACATTGTGAGAGGATCCACCCCCTCTCTTGTCTACTGCAAGAGAACAAAGAATAGATACTAGGATTTCTTCTGCCAAAATGGCATCACCATAGTTATTTCTGTCTGCGCCCTCTAAACCTTTGGACTTAGGGAAATCTGAGGGAAGAGGTACAGGAAAGACCTTGGCCAAGGTGGTAAGAGAGCGTCTGTTCCCAGAGCCCTCTGACCTGCAGATTTTGAATAAAAAGTGTTTTGCTGATTCACAAATAAGGGTTCCCCAATTGAGACATAGATTGATTACAATCTTGGCGGTAAATCTCGCTTACCGCCATGCTGAAGGCAGCCAACATACCGTGGCGGAAATCCTCTACAGGTATTACGAACCACAGCTCGTAATCCACCACAATGCAGACACCCACACAAGTCCTCCACACCAAAGTTCATTGATAAACTGGCGATACCAAAACCCACACCGTCACGCCAACAGGAATATGCCCACACTATCACGACCCACGAATCAACGCGGCAGTCTTTCAACCGCGGTAATCTATTGGCGGTACATACTGCCGTGCTCAAAATACACACACATTTACAAAACACAACCACATTGGACAAATCGAAATACACACACCTGATACACATACACACACCACACCCACACCACTATAAAACACACACCCACATTACCCACAACCCCTTACAACAACATTTTTTGTGAAGAAGCAGAGAGAGAGAATAGCAAACACTACACCAGCATCCACAAGCACACAACACCATCACTCATACAACATCCGCGCACCTCAAACAACACACACCAACACAATACATCACACAGCACAACAAACAGCACCTCACACATCACCCACACCACATCATGGCACCTCAAAGACACCCCAGGTTTTCTGAGGAGGAGCTCATGGTCATGGTGGAGGTAATCATCCGGGTAGAGCCGCAGCTTTTCGGATCGCAGGTGCAGCACACCTCCATTGCTAGGAAGATGGAGCTATGGTGGAGAATCGTCGACAGGGTCAACGCAGTGGGACAGCATCAAAGAACATGGGATGACATCAGGAAGAGGTGGAACGACCTATGGGGGAAGGTGCATTCAGTGGTTTCAAGACACCAGATTGCTGTACAGAGGTCTGGCGGTGGACCCCCACCTCCTCCCCCACAACTAACAACATGGGAGGCGCGAGTCTTGGCAATACTGCATCCTGAGGGCCTCACAGGAGTAGCAGGAGGACTGGACTCTGGTAAGGCAAATCTTAACTATTATATCCCCCACCCTATCTGCATGCCATCACATACCCCCACCCTCCTCCTCACCTCATCACTCCAACACCTTACATATGCCCCACTATCACAACCCATCCATCCCAATACCAAGCCCTGCATGCAACACCAATGCATGGACAGCCATTATCAAAGCATGTCCAGTACAGATACCCACACAGACCCCAAAACACCAATCACACAATGGCAAACACAACAATGCAAGCACAGGAGAAGAGGGTAACTCACCCATTGCACAATATGGTACACACAAATACAATAACTATGCATTTACACCCCAACAGGACCCATACCCAATGTCACCGGACAGAAGGTGCCAGACATATCCAGTCCCCCCACAGAAGAGGACCACAGTGACAACAGCAGCTCTGCACGCCTGGATGTGGATGACCAGCCCGGCCCATCAGGGACCTCTGGACAGTCGGTTCCCCTGCCACAATCACAAACCACTACAGAGCCTCCCCCCTGAGGAGGCACAACTACAGCACCCACCCAGCGTGCCCATCGCTCTGTCCCCAGGACACGTCAATCAGTAGTGTGTCCACCACTACAGGGACCCCAGGCAAACCCACCAACCCAAGACAATCAGGGACCTGGGGTCAGTGGCAGTGGGCACACGGTTCAGGGGACAGAGGCATAGGATAACAGGGAAACTGGGAGGACTGCTGTGCGACAGGGGGAGGACAGGCCCAGGGAACCCACTCTCCACGAGGCACTCTCTAACATCATGGGAGCATACCATCATTCCCAGGAGACCATGGGCACGGTATTGGCCAAGTTTCAGGAGACCCAGCGGCTGCAGGAGGAACACTACCTGGGGATCAGGGAGGACTTGAAGTCCATCAACACTACCCTGGTCACCATTTCAGGGGTGCTGGCAGACCTGGCCAACACCATGAGGGACACAGAGGCACACAAACGGGCCCCTGACACTAGCCTGAATGATGAACAGCCCTCCGCCTCCGCCGGTGCTAGTGGACAGGAGGCTCCGCCACAGGACCAACAGGCCACCAGCACCCCACCCCCTGCAGAAGGAGAACCACCCCGCTAACGGTCCCTGAGATCCAGGAACAAGACAGAGAACATTGCCATGACCCCCACCAGGAAATAACAGTTTCCTGATTGTCATCCTTTTGTCCCACTTTGTTACCCTGACAACCTTGACCTGCCATCACTCCACTTCCTATGCCCCCTTGGACAATGCACCTGTGAGACCAAGAGACTGAACTCTACCATAGACATTCCTCCCCCATCACCCCAGCCCATTGCACAGCCCCCTCCACTTATTAGCACAGAAATAACCACCCTTGAATCACATATCACTCTGGAGTCAGTCTGTACTTTCACAAATGTGTGATTGCAACCTCTCAGAAATATAACAATGTCAATGTTCATGTTCACATACCAATGTTTCACAGTTGTTGGGCAGCAGTAAACATAGCAGAGGGCACAAAGTGGGACCCAGATCTGTGAAATGGAAAGGCAAAGTGACATGTCAGGGTCCATAACCAGAGGTAAAAAGGCAGATGTGTGCTATGTCCTTCAGTAGTATGAGATGTGAGAAGTAGTGCCATCCTCTTAACGGTGTCTCACTGGAAGTATTGCATGATGATGTTGTTTAGGTTGTCTATATCTTCTTCTTCTGCCTCCTCTTCTTCACTGTCCACAGGCTCCACAGCTGCCACAAGACCGGCATCAGGCCCATCCTCCTGCAGAAAAGGCACCTGGCGTTGCAAAGCCAGGTTGTGCAACATACAGCATGCCACGATGATCTGACACACCTTCTTCGGTGACTAGTATAGGGATCCACCTGTCAGATGGAGGCACCGGAATATGGCCTTCAGGAGGCCGAAGGTGCGCTGTATTATCATCCTAGTTCGCCCATGTGCCTCATTGTAGCGTTCCTCTGCCTTTGTCCTGGGATTCCTCACTGGGGTCAGTAGCCATGACAGGTTGGGGTAACCAGAGTCACCTGCAAATATCAAGGGACAACTGTTAGACATCCTCCAACCCTTAGGGACTCTCCCATACCCAGACACCTATTTTAACTGTGTTGGGACCTTGGGCTCACCTATTAGCCACACCCGGTTCCTCTGGAGTTGACCCATCACATAAGGGATGCTGATATTCCTCACAATGTAAGCATCATGCACAGAGCCAGGATACTTGGCATTCACATGGGAGATGTACTGGTCTACCACACACACCATCTGCACATTCATAGAATGATAGCTTTTGCGGTTTCTGTACACCTGTTCATTCCTGCGGGGGGGGGGCAAATGCCACATGTGTACCATCAATGGAACCAATAATGTTGGGGATATGTCCCATGGCATAGAAGTCACCTTTCACTGTGGGCAAATCCTCCACCTGAGGGAATACAATGTAGCTGCACATGTGTTTCAGCTGGGCAGATAACACTCTGGACAACACGTTAGAGAACATTGGCTGTGACATCCCTGATGCCATGGCCACTGTTTTTTTAAATGAACCAGTGGCCAGGAAATGCAGCACTGGCAGGACCTGCACTAGACAGGGGATTCCTGTGGGATGGCGGATAGCTGACATAGGGTCTGGCTCCAATTGGGCACACAGTTCCTGGATTGTGGCACGATCAAGTCTGTATGTGATAATGAAGTGTCTGTCTTCCATTGTCGACAGGTCCACCAGGGGTCAATACACCAGAGGATGCCGTCATCTCATCACCTGTCCCAGCGGACGTGCCCTATGGAGGAGAAGGTTGAGCAGAGGGTCATACACCACATAAGTTTCACAAGGCTGTTTAGCACAATCGTGATATAATTGTTGTGTGCCTTTGTCTGTCCGTACTCCTGCCCAAAGGTGCTGTGACGCAGTTAGTTGGCCCGCCATGTGGCCCCCTGAAATGACGGCTGCCTGACCTGTAAGGAGGGACAAGGGGAAATGAGGTAACTGCGCTGGCATTGTACAGCATCGTGGTAAGCTGTTGAAGACCGCTGCGCAATTCAGCATTGGTTATCATTGGGCCCTATGGGTTCCAGGAGCCAATGACGATGTATGCAGGCGGTGACTGTACGCACCGCCGCGGAGGTGACCGCCATTTTCTAGCTGTTCACTCACTTGATACCTGACTTTCAACAGGAGAGGACCTACACTGCAAGTGCTGCTGTGACCTGCGTCTGGAAGTGACAATGGCTCATGTGTCTGGGAAAAGGGCCCCTGCCTTCACTGCGGGGGAGTTGGACAATCTGGTGGATGGGGTCCTCCCCCAGTACACGCTACTCTACGGTCCTCCAAACAAACAGGTGAGTTAACTGTGTGCATGGTGGATGGCACATGATTGAATGGAGTGCTGTGGATGGAAGAGACGGGGTGGCACAGGCCAGCATATGAGGGTGGTGAGTGTATGTTTTTGTGTGGGAGGTTTGTGGACAATGAGTGAGAAGAACCTGACTAGGGAGTAACATCCATTTTTTCTTCAGTATTCCTCTAGGTCAGCGCCCACCAGAAGAAAGGTATTTGGCGTGCCATCGCCAAGGAAGTGCAGACCATGGGGGTCTACCAGAGACGGAGCACCCACTGCTGGAAAAGATGGGAAGACCTGCGCCGCTGGAGCAAGAAGACGGCGGAGGCCCAGCTGGGGATGGCCTCCCAACGTGGAAGGGCTGCCCGTCATACCATGACCCCCCTGATGTACCGGATAATGGCGGTGGCATATCCTGAGTTGGATGGGC
This sequence comes from Pleurodeles waltl, assembly GCF_031143425.1. NCBI lineage: Eukaryota > Metazoa > Chordata > Amphibia > Caudata > Salamandridae > Pleurodeles > Pleurodeles waltl. Next base: position 1,134,924,754 of record NC_090440.1, on the reverse strand, counting down.
GCTTGAGGGCATCACAGCAGCCACAGGGGGGTGAGTACAGTCTCATTCAGCTGACTTTGTGCGCTTTACGAGGTGTCTGGGTGGGGGAAGTGGGCTGTGGGTTCCCCTTGGCCAGGGCAGAAGCGTCAAGGTAGATCCATTGTTTTGCAGGCTCAGTGCCACTCCAACCCCAAAGGTGGTAGTTGCCCTCTACACCTAGTTAGGTTCCTGTGAGTTCCAGCTGTGCATCAAATGGGTCTAGGCAGAGTCGCCCATGGGCATGTGCTTTTCCCCTGCACTGTTAGTGCATGCGCTAGTGCATAGGGCTGCTCCCTGAGTGTTGTGTCCGCCAACAGTAGTGGTGTTGCAGGCATTGACCATGTGTCTCTTCTGTTTTCCCCCTCCCTTTTTGTTTTGTCACCCTGTCATTGTGTGCATTAGCATCATCTGGCGGAGGGACATTGGCGCAGGAGGGAGCTGCAACCCACATGGCCCTGGAGGGTGAATTTACAGAGTCTGAAGGCACCAGTGGGACGGAGAGCGAGGGGAGCTCCACGACAGGGACAGGAGCAGACACCAGAGACAGCTACTCCTCCTCTGATGGGAGCTCCCTTGCGGTGGTGGGCACCTCTGTGCCCACCGCAACAACAGGTACAGCCACCACCCCCCCTACCATCACCGCCCTCCCAGTAGCCCCTCATCGAGTTTCCCCAGGAGGGTGGGCATCTCCTTCGCCCCAGGCACCTCAGGCCTTGCCCCAGTGAGCCCTGCTGCCCTCAGTGAGGAGGCTATTGACCTCCTGAGATCCCTCACTGTTGGGCAATCAACCATTTTGAATGCCATCCAGGGTGTCAAGAGGCATTTGCAGCAAACAAATGCATAACTGGAGGGCATTCACTCTGGCATGGCAGCCCAACATAGAGCATTTCAGGCTCTGGCTTAGCACTGATGGCAGCCATTATCCCTGTGTCCAGCCTCCCTCCTCCAACCTCCACTACCCAGACCCAATCCCCTGTAACTCAGCCTATCCCAAGCACACTATCAGACCAGCATGCAGACTCATCAACACACAAAAGTGGCTCAGGAAAACATAAGCACCACACATCCTACAGGCTCTCACACAAGCACCATCCCCATGCAAACACACCAACTTCCACTGCCTCCACTGTGTCCCCCTCCTCCACGTCCTCCTCCTCCCTCCCTGTCTCGTCTCCACTCACACCTGCATGCACTACATCCTCAGCCACTACCTCCATCACCAACACACCCATCACCACACACCGCTCACGTGCACTCACCACCACCACTACCATGCACACGTCCCCTGTGTCCTCTCCCAGTGTGTCTGTGAGCCCTCCTCCCAAACGACACAAACGCAGGCACACACCCACCCAACAGCCATCCACCTCATAACAGTCCCCAGCATCATCCCCAGTGAGCAGCTGTCTGAGGCTGCAGGAGACCTCCTGCTGTCTCCCTCCACAGGTGCTGACACATTCACCACCGGCAGCATCTCCGTCACAGACACCGCCGCAACCACCGCCACCAGCCCCGCGACGTGCTCACACAGTGCCACCACAGCCGACATGGCAAACATTCCCAGTGGACAGCCGGCTGCAGGAGACGTCCTGGACCCTGCACAGCATACATGAGGCACAACTGTGGCACCATGGGGTATCATGCTACTTGTTCCCAGACAATCTTGTGGCACACACACCCTGGTGAGGGAATGGGACCTGCCACACTGCATGTGGAGCACTCTGGGCACAAAGCCCCCTCCAGAACCAGTGGAGATTCACATCCACTCACACAGTCCTTGGCAGGATGAAGTACTCTGGGCACAAAGCCCCCTCCAGAACCAGTGGAGAATCACATCCACTACCCCAATCCTTGGCAGGATGAAGCACTCTGGGCACAAAGCCCCCTCCAGAACCGTGGAACATGTCACCAACTTGAGAGACTGTGGCTTTGCACTCCCCTGGAGCAATCAGTGGGCAAACCACCCACTTGAGAGACTTGAGAGACTGTGGCTTTTCACTCCCCAGGACCAGTCAGTGGGCAAACTACCCACTTGAGAGACTTGAGAGACTGTGGCTTTGCACTCCCCAGGACCAGTCAGTGGGCAAACCACCCACTTGAGAGACTTGAGAGACTGTGGCTTTGCACTCCCCAGGCCCAGCCAGTGGGCAAACCACCCACTTGAGAGACTTGAGAGACTGTGGCTTTGCACTCCCCAGGACCAAACTGTGGGCATGGAGCCCCCTCATGGAGCAGTGGTGTCGTCTGTTCATCCAGCTGAGGTGCCCCCACTCCCCCTCCCCCTGAGGTGCTTGTTTATATTCGATCTGATGCCCCAGCAGTGTTCTCTCTGTTTTGAGTCAGGTATCATGTGGGCTTCGCCCATGCGTTTTGAAACCACTGGTCCACGGGCAATGATTGGAACACTATCCGGACTTGTGTAGTTGTTGTACATATTTGTATATACTGATGATGTAAAGTTATCTTTGCCTATCTGATTTTTAGATGATTACACTTGTTACAATCATTTCATTTTGTCCTTGCGTTCTTGCAGGGGGTGACGGGATGTCGTTGCATGTATTTGTGTGTATGATGTTGTGGGTGAGGGTGGGGGTGGGGGTGTTGCATGTTGCGTGTGTGTGTGTCACTCTCTCTTTCCTCCCCCCCCCCCAGTGTGGTAGGTGCAGTACTCACTGTGGTCGTCGCCGGCGTCTTTGCTGCTCCTGGTAGAAGAGAACAGCATGGGCAGGACCTGTAACTCGGGCTCCATGGTGTCCTGGTTCCTCATTGGGTGTTGAGAGGTGAGTGGTTTCCGTTCCAAGTACTGTTTCCACAGTGCTTTTGATGGCATTGGTACCGCCCCGGAAAAGGTGGCGGATAGGCCTGTTATGATACAGTGGGCGGTACATTGTGTCCCACCTGTCTGTTGGTGGTTACCGCCGAGGTGTTTGTTTCTACCACTGTGGCGGTCGGAGTGTTAAAGTGGCTGTCTATGTTGGCGGTTTCCGCCATGGTCGTGATTCTATTTTTTTTACCGCCGGCCTGTTGGCGGTATTACCGCCGCATTAACACCGACCGCCAGGGTTGTAATGAGGGCCAGAATCTCTTGCTAATTTAGGTGACTCAAGGCAAAATTGTGAAAACTAGGAAATACTCCACTCAGACAAAGGAGATTCCTCAGTTAACTGATTACAAGTCCGGGACGTCTTTCTATACTGATAATTCATAAAAGCTTTGCTATCCATAATGACTGTTCAGACTATTGGAACAGACTCTTGATCTGGAGCTGAAACACAAGTAGAGCTCTCCAAACCACCATTACCTAATTCCAATTGGAGGATCAGGCTGCTTCTCAAACTGACTAAGAAATCTGAGCAGAAACATCCCCCAATACAGCTCCCCACCCCAAACTGCTGGTGTCAATAATTAGAATCTTTGAATTGATCCTTTTTCCCTTCCTGTCTTTAGCCACCAAGTCAATTGACATTGGATGGATCTTATCACAGGGATACAGTCTCAGAGACCAATGCTGAAGAATATATTGAACCACCAGACCCAGGTGTGAAATGATGAACACGGTTGCTGCCTCCAGGGGGAAACAGAAAGGAGGATAAATAAGAAAATAGATCTCCTTTTTTAATTTCTCCCTTTTTTTAAAAAACTGACATAATGACCATATTTTCCTTGATTCACAGTCATTCCCTCACTTGGGCCTTCTACTTGTACAAGATCTGTTCCAGGTGATTGTGCAACATCATTATCCTTGATGGAGGGATCTCGGGTCTGTCCTCAGTAAGGTTCAGTAAGGTTCCTATGTGGTCCAGTTACTGAGTAGGAACTAGATGAAAGTGCTGCAGGAAGATCAAAAATCCAGTCTCCAAGATAGTGTTGGAAACCCTCTGCATATGCTCCAATACCTGCGAATGTAATTGAGTTGAATCATTAATTCATCAAGATAGGGCTAAACATTTATTTCTAGCTGGTGAAGTACAGCCAAGACTGATGCCAGTACACTTTCTTAAATGTTCTTCAATCAGTTTTTTACTGAAAGTGAATAACTTGAAACTCTGAATGGGCCTCTACAACTCGTGGAAACGTTGCATTACTGACGATCAGGATGTAGAGGTAAGCTTCATGCAGGTTTTTGGAGCAAGTGTACTGTAAAATATCAACTGATTCCCAACTCTCCCGGGAAGCCAATTCTATTGCACTCTTGATAAACAAAGAAAGAACTCTTTCCACCAACTTCTTTTACTGAATCTGATTTTTGGTAAAAGGGTCAAAATAAATAAGAATCCTGGAGGAAACAGGGAGTAATCCATCTTGTACCCTGAAGAAATCACCTCCAGCTCCCATTTGCCTGTCTCTATAGTTTTCCAATGTTTGTGAAAGGGGGCTGGACATCCACAACAAGATCTCTTCATAGTCAGGGATGCTGTTTTGGTTACCCCTCCCTCCCACAGGATGGTGAGTGGCCTCATTACCCCAAGAAGATTTTGGTTGGAAACAAGAACTTTTGAAAGAGACTGAGGGGGTCATTCCAACCCTGGCGGTCGGTGATAAAGCGGCGGCCAACCCGCCAACAGGCTGGCGGTCCAAAAAATGGAATTCTGACCCTGGCGGGAACCGCCAACACAGCCCGCCACTTTAACACTCCGACCGCCACGGCGGGACACACAAACAGCGCGGCGGTCACCGGCAACAGGCAGGTGGCAGACAATGTACCACCCACACTATCACAACTCACCAATCCGCCACCTTTCCCGGGGCGGGAGCCCCGCCGATAAAAACACGGCGGAAACAGACTACGAACGGGAAAACGCTCACCTATACACACTCCACGAGGACGGAGAACAGCATGGAACCCTAATTAAACATCCTACCAGCTATTGTCTACCTGCTCATCTAACACGAGTACGAACGCCAGCGCAGACAACAACGGTGAGTACTGCACCTACGACACAGGGGAGGGGGGAGGAGGAAAGCTTACGGGCACACACATATGCGACCCCCCCCCCAACTATCTACACACCAATGCAGAGCACCAAGTCACAGTGACACCACCCAAACCCCCCGGAATAATGCAAACACATAATTAAAGTGAGAAACAAAATTTATGTATAAAAGTGGTTCTTTGAAGTCATGGTAAAATAGCAATATGAATTGTAAATAATCAAGTAAGAACATTGCGAAACCGATAAACATAGGCAATAAGTCCTGCACAGTCACTTAAATTTCCACTGTCCGTGGGCCAAAGTGTATCAACACATGGGCAAAGCCCACACAGGAGACCTGAGTCCGTTGGAGAGAACACTGCTGGGGCATCAGATGACAAAACTACAGGCACCTCAGGGGGAAGGGAAGGGGGGGCACCTTAGCCACATGAGTCCACGACGCCAGATCCACGAAGGGTCCACCATGCCCACTGTGCCATCATGGGGAGTGCAAAGCCACAGTCTCACAAGTCTCTACAGTGGGTGGTCTGCCCACTGTGCCATCCGGGGGAGTGCAAAGCCACAGTCTCACAAGTCTCTACAGTGGGTGGTCTGCCCACTGTGCCATCCTGGGGAGTGCAGAGACACAGGCCATCAGGTGGATTACAGACTCCACAGGTAATGGAGGAGGCAGGGTGCCCCGAGTGCAGCGTGAACACTAGCTCGACACAGAACCGGCACTGTCAATGGGCCAGTGGTGCTTGACAGGAAGGACCCAGCGGAGCGGTGCTTGACAGGAAGGGCCCAGCGGAGCGGTGCTTGAGACGGCGGGGCCCAGCGGAGCGGTGCTTGAGACGGCGGGGCCCAGCGGAGCAGCCTGACCCGAATGAATGCCCTCCAGGTATGCATTGCTCCGATGCACCTCCCTCTCTACCCCCTGGATGGCATTCAAAAGAGTAGACTGCCCAACAATGATGGTCTGTAGGAGGTCAATGACCTCCTCACTGAGGGCAGCAGGGGTAACAGGGGCAGGGCCTGAGGTGCCTGGGGCGAAGGAGATGCCCGCCTTCTTGGGCTAGCGGGCACGGAGCGAAGGCTGAGGGGCTGCTGGGAGGGCGGAGCTGGTGCGCTAGGTGGCTGCTGTACCTGTAGAGGCGGGGGCCCGGATGTTGCCGCCACCGCTAGGGAGCTCCCTTCCGAGGACGCGTCGGTGTCGCTGGTGTCACCACGGGTCCCCGTTGTGGTGCTCCCCTCGCCCTCCGTATCACTGGTGACCTCGGTGTCTGTACCATGGCCCACCGGGGCCTTGTGAGTTGCAGCTCCCTCGTGCTCCGATGCCAATTCTCCTCCGCCTGATGATGCTAATGCACACATGCACAAGAAGATAAAGAAAAAGGGTGGGGGGAGAAATAAAAACAGGTTGAGTGCATGCATTGTCAACACCGTTGGCGGAGAGGACAGACACAGGAGCCTCATGCACTACGCCGCGCAATCGGGGTACACTACTCAGTACTTGTGACTAGGCCAACAGGTCTATGGACAACAAATGCGCACATGGGTGATGCTGGACCATCGATTGCTGTACTTGGCACCCTACAGAGGTGGGGGGCAGGGGCACAGGGCCATGCCTAAAGGAGGGGACTACACTATAGAAAGCGCTGTAGGAGGCTGGTCTGGCTTGTAGTGAGTACCAAGGGGTACTTGCACCTTGCACCAGGCCCAGTTATCCCTTATTAGTGTATAGGGTGTCTAGCAGCTTAGGCTGATAGATAATGGTAGCTTAGCAGAGCAGCTTAGGCTGAAATAGGAGACGTGTGAAGCTACTACAGTACCACTTAGTGTCATATGCACAATATCATAAGAAAACACAATACACAGTTATACTAAAAATAAAGGTACTTTATTTTTATGACAATATGCCAAAGTATCTTAGAGTGTACCCTCAGTGAGAGGATAGGAAATATACACAAGATATATATACACAATAGCAAAAATATGCAGTATAGTCTTAGAATACAGTGCAAACAATGTATAGTTACAATAGGATGCAATGGGGACACATAGGGATAGGGGCAACACAAACCATATACTCCAAAAGTGGAATGCGAACCACGAATGGACCCCAAACCTATGTGACCTTGTAGAGGGTCGCTGGGACTATTAGAAAATAGTGAGAGTTAGAAAAATAACCCTCCCCAAGACCCTGAAAAGTGAGTGCAAAGTGCACTAAAGTTCCCCTAAGGACAAAGAAGTCGTGTTAGAGGAATAATGCAGGAAAGACACAAACCAACAATGCAACAACGCTGGATTTCCAATCTGGGGTACCTGTGGAACAAGGGGACCAAGTCCAAAAGTCACAAGCAAGTCGGAGATGGGCCGATGCCCAGGAAATGCCAGCTGCGGGTGCAAAGAAGCTTCTACTGGACAGAAGAAGCTGCGGTTTCTGCAGGAACGCAAAGGGCTAGAGACTTCCCCTTTGGAGGACAGATCCCTTTTGCCTTGTACAGTCGTGCAGAAGTATTTTCCCGCCGAAAGAACGCCAACAAGCCTTGCTAGCTGCAAATCGTGCGTTTAGCATTTTTGGACGCTGCTGTAGCCCAGGAGGGACCAGGAGGTCGCAAATTGGACCAGGAGGTAGAGGGGACGTCGAGCAAGACAAGGAGCCCTCTTAGCAGCAGGTAACACCCAGAGAAGTGCCAGAAACTGGCACTACGAGGATGCGTGAAACAGTGCTCACCCGAAGTTACACAAAGGAGTCCCACGTCGCCGGAGACCAACTTAGAAAGTCGTGCAATGCAGGTTAGAGTGCCGTGGACCCAGGCTTGGCTGTGCACAAAGGATTTCCGCCGGAAGTGCACAGGGGCCGCAGTAGCTGCAAAAGTCGCGGTTCCCAGCAATGCAGTCTAGCGAGGTGAGGCAAGGACTTACCTCCACCAAACTTGGACTGAAGAGTCACTGGACTGTGGGAGTCACTTGGACAGAGTTGCTGGATTCGAGGGACCTCGCTCGTTGTGCTGAGAGGAGACCCAAGGGACCGGTAATGCAGCTTTTTGGTGCCTGCGGTTGCAGGGGGAAGATTCCGTCGACCCACTGGAGATTTCTTCGGAGCTTCTAGTGCAGAGAGGAGGCAGACTACCCCCACAGCATGCACCACCAGGAAAACAGTCGAGAAGGCGGCAGGATCAGCGTTACAGAGTTGCAGTAGTCGTCTTTGCTACTATGTTGCAGGTTTGCAGGCTTCCAGCGCGGTCAGCAGTCGATTCCTTGGCAGAAGGTGAAGAGAGAGATGCAGAGGAACTCGGATGAGCTCTTGCATTCGTTATCTAAGGAATCCCAAGAGACAGAGACCCTAAATAGCCAGAAAAGAGGGTTTGGCTACCTAGGAGAGAGGATAGGCTAGCAACACCTGAAGGAGCCTATCAGGAGGAGTCTCTGACGTCACCTGGTGGCACTGGCCACTCAGAGAAGTCCAGTGTGCCAGCAGCACCTCTGTTTCCAAGATGGCAGAGGTCTGGAGCACACTGGAGGAGCTCTGGGCACCTCCCAGGGGAGGTACAGGTCAGGGGAGTGGTCACTCCCCTTTCCTTTGTCCAGTTTCGCGCCAGAGCAGGGCTAAGGGGTCCCTGAACCGGTGTAGACTGGCTTATGCAGAAATGGGCACCAAATGTGCCCATGAAAGCATTTCCAGAGGCTGGGGGAGGCTACTCCTCCCCTGCCTTCACACCATTTTCCAAAGGGAGAGGGTGTAACACCCTCTCTCAGAGGAAGTCCTTTGTTCTGCCATCCTGGGCCAGGCCTGGCTGGACCCCAGGAGGGCAGATGCCTGTCTGAGGGGTTGGCAGCAGCAGCAGCTGCAGTGAAACCCCAGGAAGGGCAGTTTGGCAGTACCAGGGTCTGTGCTACAGACCACTGGGATCATGGGATTGTGCCAACTATGCCAGGATGGTATAGAGGGGGCAATTCCATGATCATAGACATGTTACATGGCCATATTCGGACTTACCATTGTGAAGCTACATATAGGTAGTGACCTATATGTAGTGCACGCGTGTAATGGTGTCCCCGCACTCACAAAGTCCGGGGAATTGGCCCTGAACAATGTGGGGGCACCTTGGCTAGTGCCAGGGTGCCCTCACACTAAGTAACTTTGCACCTAACCTTTACCAGGTAAAGGTTAGACATATAGGTGACTTATAAGTTACTTAAGTGCAGTGTAAAATGGCTGTGAAATAACGTGGACATTATTTCACTCAGGCTGCAGTGGCAGGCCTGTGTAAGAATTGTCAGAGCTCCCTATGGGTGGCAAAAGAAATGCTGCAGCCCATAGGGATCTCCTGGAACCCCAATACCCTGGGTACCTCAGTATCATATACTAGGGAATTATAAGGGTGTTCCAGTAAGCCAATGTAAATTGGTAAAATTGGTCACTAGCCTGTTAGTGACAATTTGTAAAGAGAGAGCATAACCACTGAGGTTCTGGTTAGCAGAGCCTCAGTGAGACAGTTAGGCATCACACAGGGAACACATACCTTTAGGTCACAAACTTAGGAGCACTGGGGTCCTGACTAGCAGGGTCCCAGTGACACATAACAAACATACTGAAAACATAGGGTTTTCACTATGAGCACTGGGCCCTGGCAAGCAGGATACCAGTGAGACAGTGAAAACACCCTGACATATACTCACAAACAGGCCCAAAGTGGGGGTAACAAGGCTAGAAAGAGGCTACTTTCTCACACAACCCCCCCCCCCAAACGAAGGACAATAAGGCTAACCTTGGCCAGTTGAGACTTTATTGTCTAAGTGGTGATAAGTAGAGAGTAGCTCTGCAATAGACTGGTTACTCCCTTTATCATCCACTATATGGTTACTTCCCTGTGGGGATGTAAACCACCCTGTTTGAAGTTTTTTAGCTAAGCAACAATGTGAAGATGTATTTTCAGAGTTTCTATCAGTAAGTTTTAGTTTAGAGCAGTGGGAATTGTCCACTGAACCTATTTGTAGTGATGGAAATGCCAGACAGGGATGCTGTCCCAGTAAAGCCATAGCTGGGCAAAAACTTTGTCCATATGGCTGGAAGAGAGAACAGGGATGCTGTTTCTCTTGGGTTGGAGCAGGGCAGGGATGCTGTCCTATCAGCTCCACACTAGGGCAGGGATGCTGTCCTAAGTGTTGTGAGGCAGTGCAGAGTTTCTGCACTAAAGTTTCTCTGTGGGATAACTAACATTGGTGAGAAAAAGAGCACCATTTTAGTTAACATGGAGCTCAGTAGTCGTCTTTGCTACTATGTTGCAGGTTTGCAGGCTTCCAGCGCAGTCAGCAGTCGATTCCTTGGCAGAAGGTGAAGAGAGAGATGCAGAGGAACTCAGATGAGCTCTTGCATTCGTTATCTAAGGAATCCCAAGAGACAGAGACCCTAAATAGCCAGAAAAGAGGGTTTGGCTACCTAGGAGAGAGGATAGGCTAGCAACACCTGAAGGAGCCTATCAGGAGGAGTCTCTGACGTCACCTGGTGGCACTGGCCACTCAGAGCAGTCCAGTGTGCCAGCAGCACCTCTGTTTCCAAGATGGCAGAGGTCTGGAGCACACTGGAGGAGCTCTGGGCACCTCCCAGGGGAGGTACAGGTCAGGGGAGTGGTCACTCCCCTTTCCTTTGTCCAGTTTCGCGCCAGAGCAGGGCTAAGGGGTCCCTGAACCGGTGTAGACTGGCTTATGCAGAAATGGGCACGAAATGTGCCCATGAAAGCATTTCCAGAGGCTGGGGGAGGCTACTCCTCCCCTGCCTTCACACCATTTTCCAAAGGGAGAGGGTGTAACACCCACTCTCAGAGGAAGTCATTTGTTCTGCCATCCTGGGCCAGGCCTGGCTGGACCCCAGGAGGGCAGATGCCTGTCTGAGGGGTTGGCAGCAGCAGCAGCTGCAGTGAAACCCCAGGAAGGGCAGTTTGGCAGTACCAGGATCTTGGCTACAGACCACTGGGATCATGGGATTGTGCCAACTATGCCAGGATGGTATAGAGGGGGCAATTCCATGATCATAGACATGTTACATGGCCATATTCGGAGTTACCATTGTGAAGCTACATATAGGTAGTGACCTATATGTAGTGCACGCGTGTAATGATGTCCCCGCACTCACAAAGTCCGGGGAATTGGCCCTGAACAATGTGGGGGCACCTTGGCTAGTGCCAGGGTGCCCTCACACTAAGTAACTTTGCACCTAACCTTTACCAGGTAAAGGTTAGACATATAGGTGACTTATAAGTTACTTAAGTGCAGTGTAAAATGGCTGTGAAATAACGTGGACGTTATTTCACTCAGGCTGCAGTGGCAGGCCTGTGTAAGAATTGTCAGAGCTCCCTATGGGTGGCAAAAGAAATGCTGCAGCCCATAGGGATCTCCTGGAACCCCAATACCCTGGGTACCTCAGTACCATATACTAGGGAATTATAAGGGTGTTCCAGTAAGGCAATGTAAATTGGTAAAATTGGTCACTAGCCTGTTAGTGACAATTTGTAAAGAGAGAGCATAACCACTGAGGTTCTGGTTAGCAGAGCCTCAGTGAGACAGTTAGGCATCACACAGGGAACACATACCTTTATGTCACAAACTTAGGAGCACTGGGGTCCTGACTAGCAGGGTCCCAGTGACACATAACAAACATACTGAAAACATAGGGTTTTCACTATGAGCACTGGGCCCTGGCAAGCAGGATACCAGTGAGACAGTGAAAACACCCTGACATATACTCACAAACAGGCCCAAAGTGGGGGTAACAAGGCTAGAAAGAGGCTACTTTCTCACAAGCGCCCTGGCCTAATGTCACCCACAGCCCTCCTCCCCCACCCAGACGCCTCCACTGCGTGTAAAGATAGCAGAATGTGCTGGTACTCACCCCCTTGTGTCTGCTGTGATGTCCTCACGCGCCCATCCAAATCGGGGTAGGCCACCGCCAGGATCCGGGACATCAGGGGGGTCAAGGTACGACTGGCACCCCTCCTACGTTGGGAGGCCATCCCCAGCAGTGACTCGGCGGTCTTCCTGGTCCCACGGCGGATGTCCTCCCACCTCTTTCGGCAGTGGGTGCCCCGTCTGTTGTGGACCCCCAGGGCCCGGACTTCCTTGGCGATGGCACGCCAAATGTCGACTTTCTGATGGGCGCTGACCTATTTGACATGTACAGGGTGGGAAAGGAATTTTCAAAAAATTTCTGCAGGTTAGATGTGATTGCCCCCCCACCCCCCAACCCTGCCATGTGGCACATGCTCTCATCTGTCGTGCCTTGCACTCCTCATTCGCTCCCCACCCCACCATCTTACATCCACCATACACAACCCAGGCATAGCCCATTCAACGTGCACCCAGTGTATTTACCTGTTGGTCTGGAGGACCGTAGAGTAGCGCATACTGGGGCAGGACCCCATCCACAAGTTTCTCCAACTCTTCTGAAGACAGGGGCCCTTTCCCCAGTCGCAGCAACCATTGTCTCTTCCAGACCGAGGTCACAGCAGCACTTGCAGTATAGGTCCTCTCCTGTGGATGGTCAGGTCTCGAGTGGTTAAGCAGATAGAAAATGGCGGTCACGCCCGCGGTGGTGCGAACCGCCGCGGTGCGTACCGCGACCTCCGGCGCACATCGTCATTGGCTCCTGAGACCCATAGGGTTCAATGTTAACCAATGCGCCTTCGCACTGCGGTCTTCGACCGCCTACCGCCACGGTGTGCCACGCCAGCGCGTTGACCTCATATCCCACTGTCACACTTCTCAGGTCAGGCAGCCGCCATTACAAGGGCCCACATGGCTTAATTGCTACTGCGTCGGACAGGCCTAGGCCTTGCATTGCCACTCATACATGCCTTTCAATGCATAGCGATTCGTGTACTCTGCAAGCTGGGTGAACGTACCTGTGGGTTGCTTGATTCTGTGCTCCATGTTGTCCTTCCTAGGCACCGTCCGCTGGGACTTGCGAGGAGAAGGATGAATCCTCCCGTGTACCGACCGCTGGTGGACCTGTCGACAATGGAGGAACGACATATTATACTTCGATACCGACTTGACCGAGCCACTATACATGAACTGTGTGCCCAGCTGGACCCTGACCTGATGTCCCCCATCCGCCAACCCACAGGGATTCCCCCTCTGGTGCAGGTTCTGTCAGTACTCCATTTTTTGGCAAGTGGGTCTTTTCAGACAACAGTGGCCATGTCATCAGGGATGTTTTCTAAGGTTTTGTCCAGAGTGTTGTCTGCCCTGATGAAATACATGCGGAGATACATTGTTTTCCCTGAGGAGGGTGATTTGGCCACTGTGAAGGGTGATTTCTATGCCCTTGGACATATCCCCAACATCATTGGTGCCATTGATGGGACCCATGTGGCTTTAGTACCCCCAAAAGACAATGAGCAGGTGTACAGAAACAGAAAAAATTACCATTCGATGAATGTTCAGGTGGTCTGTTTGGCTGACCAGTACATCTCCCATCTAAATGCCAAGTTCCCTGAGTCAGTGCATGACGCGTATGTCATGCGAAATAGCAGCATCCCTTATGTGATGGAACAGCTACAGAGACACCGTGTGTGGCTAATAGGTGACTCTGGTTACCCCAACCTGCCTTGGCTATTGACCCCAGTGAGGAATCCCCGGACCAGGGCAGAGGAACGCTACAATGAGGCACATGGGCGAACTAGGAGGATTATAGAACGGACCTTCGGGGTCCTGAAGGCCAGGTTTAGGTGCCTGCATATGACAGGTGGATCCCTAATGTACTCACCAAAGAAGGTGTGTCATATCATCGTGGCCTGCTGTATGCTTTACAATCTTGCATTGCGACGCCGGGTGCCTTTCCTGCAGGAGGATGGTCCAGATGGTGGTGTTGTAGCAGCTGTGGAGAGTGAAGAGGAGGAAGACGACGGGGACGACACGGACAACAGGGACACAGTTATACAACAGTATTTTCAGTAGCACACAGGTAAGAATCACCCACGCCATTTTACATTTACTTCTGCCCTCCTGTATCTCTACTTTCTGTGTTTCCCCCCAGTTCCTTTTAACTGATTTTTGACTTTCCCTTCCCTTTTCAGAGCTGTATGACCCACAGCGTGACTGCTGCTTTGTTTGCCCATGGACTAATGCTTATAGACATTGGTATGTTGTCATCACAATGTGACTGAACATTATTGCACCGATATGTGTAATACATTTGTAAAGAATACAAGCAGACTCCTGATTTTTGAAGTGCAATTGGTGATTTATTTTAAGTGCTGCATATGGGTCTATGATAGTAAAACGGTGATGGTGGGGGTGGAGTAATGTCCATGGCAGAGTCCAGTTCTCAGTCGCACAGGTGCATTGTCCATATGCCTGTGGAAGGATGGAGCAGGGGCAGTTCAAGGTTGGACAGGGTGACAATGTGGGACAGTGGGATGACATCAGGGGGTATCTTATGCTGGCGGGGGTCTTGGCATCCTACTCTGTCTTCTTGTGTGATCTCAGGTTCCGCTTGCGGGGTGGTTGATCTTCAGCAGGAGGTGGGGTCCTGGTGGCCTGTTGTTGTGTGGGGGCCTCCTGTCCACTAGCGCCGGCGGAGGTGGTAGGCTGTTCGTGGTCCGGGCTGGTGACAGGGGCCCTTTGGGGTGCCACATGGTCCCGCAATGTGGTGACTATCTGGTTGAGGGCCAGGACGATGGTCCCCATTGCGGAACCTATGTTCCTGAGTTCGTCTCTGAACCCCATGTACCGTTCCTCCTGCTGTGCCTGGATCTCCTGGAACCTGGCCAGTACCGTCGCCATCGTCTCCTGGGAGTGGTGGTATGCTCCCATGATGGTGGTGAGGGCCTCTTGGAGAGTGGGTTCCCTGGGCCGGTCCACCCCCTCTCGCACTGCAGCCCTCCCAGTTCCCCTGTTTCCCCGGGCCTCTGTCCCCTGGACGGTGTGCCCACTACCACTGCCCCCAGGTCCCTGTTGTTGTTGGGTTGGGTTGGTGGGTCAGCCTGGGTGCCCTGTAGTGGCGGACACACCGCTTATTGATGCGTCCTGGAGACAGAGGCATGGGCCCGCTGGGTGGGAGCTGTGCTGGTATTCCCAGAGGGGGTTGGGTCTGCTGTGGCCTGTGTCTGTGTGTGGGGAACCGACTGTCCAGAGGTCCCCGATGGTCCGGGCTGGTCATCAGGTTCTAGGTCGACAGAGCTGCTGTCATCACTGGGGGCCTGTTCTGGGGGCGGGATGGACAAATCTGGACCCTCCTGGCCAGTGTGTTGGCGTTCGGGCCCTGCAGGGGTAAAAGAGTATGGTTATTGCTTCTGTGTGTGCCATGGCGTGCGATTTGGGGGTGCCCTTGTCCTCCAGTGCTGGCATTCCCTTGTGGGAGGAGTTGTGAGGGTGGTTTGTGGGGGGGGATGGGTATGTGCAGTGGTCATGCTTAGGTGATGGGTGTCCATGGTTGGTGTTGGCATTCAGGGATTGGTGTTGTGTTGGGTGGGTTGTGCTGGTGAGACATTGGCAGGGAGGATGTGTGCTGGGGGTTGGGGGTGAGGGTGGGGGTGTGGGTTGGCATGCTGGTGGTTGGGGGGGGTAAGGTAGTTGAGATTAGACTTACCAGAGTCCATTCCTCCGCCTACTCCAGCGAGGCCCTCAGGATACAGGATGTTCAAGACCTCTTGCTCCCATGCTGTGAATTCGGGTGGAGTGGGTGGGGGTCCGCCGCCAGTCTTCTGCACAGCGATGTTCTGTCTTGACACCATCGACCGCACCTTCCCCCGTAGGTCGTTCCAGCGCTTTTGGATGTCTTCCCGGTTTCTGGGATGCTGTCCCACAGCGTTGACCCTGTCGACGATCCTTTGCCATAGCTCCGCCTTCCTGGCTATTGTGGTGTGCTGCACCTGTGTGCCGAATAGCTGGGGCTCTACCCTAATTATTTCCTCCACCATGACCCTGAGTTCTTGGTCCGAGAACCTGGGGTGTCTTTGGGGTGCCATGGGGTGGTGTGGGGTGGTGTTTGTGGTGATGAGTGTGGTGTGTGTGGTGGTGTGTGGTGTTTTGTGCGTGGATGTAGTGTGGGTGATGATGTTGTGTTCCTGTGTGTGTTGCGGTTTTCGATAGCTGTGCTCTCTCTCTCTCTCTCGCCTTCTCTCCGAATTTCTAGTAGTGGGGGTTTGTGGGTGATGTGGGTGTGTGTTTTATAGTTGATTGGATGTGTGGGAGTGGTGTTTGTATGTGTATCAGGTGTGTGTATTTCAAATTGTCCAATGTGGCTGTGTTTTGGAGCTGGGTGTGTATTTTGACCGCGGCGGTGTGTACCGCCAATGGAATACCGCGGTTAAAAGACCGCCGCGTGGATTCGTGGGTCGTAATGGCATGGGCGTGTTTGTGTTGGCGTGACGGTGGAGGTTTGGTCATCTCCAGTTTATCGCTGACCGCTGATGAGGCGGCCTTCCGTGGATGTCGGGTTTTTAGCGGCTTGGCAGTTGTGGGTCAGAATGACCGTGGCGGTTTACCGCGGCCGCGGCGGTAGAATGGCGGTCTTCTGACCGGCGGTAAGAGCCTTTTACCGCCGAGGTCAGAATGACCGCCTGAATGTCCTTAAATAGGGACTGAGAGGCATAGACTAAATATGATTCTGATCTGACAGAAAAAGTAAGAACAGCAAATGACTTTTTCAGTGCCTATTCTGTCCTTTTGTCAACCTGATCTGACACAACAATGTCTGCTATGAGAAGAGAATGATGGACCACCAGCTTAGCAAGGAGACTTTCAATAGAAGTAGTGTGTACACCCTCTGGATGCTCTTGAGTAAGAGGATAAAGTGTACTTATAAATGTTGTAACTGAGATCCTATCTGGAACTCTCCACCCTCTTTGCAACAGCTCCTTGATTGCTGGGATGGCCAGAAACATTGGAATAGCAGACTTCAGTAGATGGTTTTCACTAGCTGGCGGTCCCTTTAGATTAGATGAGAGACAGGAAATCACTGATTTAATTTCCTCCTTCTGAACATATTTTGTTCCTTGGGCCAGCAGAATCACCAAAAAACTCTATCTCCTTTTCATTGTAGTGTGGAGAAGGCCAATTGGAAATCAAAAATTAATGGGTACCTGATTATTCAGGGACTTCTGCGGAAAAACACATCTTACTTTTGCATCCCTTGACTGTCTCATGCAGTTTCTTCTCTGCCATAAATAAGAGCAAGATCGTCTTTGGGATTGACCCTTTACTCCATGAACGGAACTTTCTCCAGGGAAATATGAGGATTAATTATGTCTCTTCTGGGAATTCTTGCCCATGATGAACCTATGAATGCCAAACAGGCACTGAGCAAGAACACTAAAGGCTTATCTAAGCGCTTAAACAAGGGCTATTGGTGCTTTATAGGAGGCCTCTTTTTGCCTTCCTAAATATTAGACCTTCATCTTTTGCACATAAACATATTGTACAAAGAAATAGGGTAGAATGAAGAATAAGATATAAGTAAATATGCATAGGTATTTGAACACAGTAGCCAAACAACAAGAAAGAAAGCAAGCAAAACTTAAGGCTCCACAGAAAAGGTTAAATGGGGATACCTCTGATTACCCTTCCATTACCTCTTTCGATGTTTTGTTGTATTTATACCTGAATAATGTCTGCTTCAGGTAGCATAACACCTTTGTCTAGAGGAATCTCCATAGATTTGTTCCAACATTTCCTTTGTCTAGAGGGATCTCCATAGATTTGTTCCAACATTGCCTGTTAATTTAATCAGGCACATTGTTAAAGTGGGCCAGTCCATCACTTAAGTGAAAAACTACAGAGGACCTCCCTGCACTGAGCTGGCATGTCAGGAGGACTCTCCTCTTCCCAATACACAAGTGATAAAAAACAAACAGCGAGGGCCTCCTGCATGTGGTTTGAAATACTGAATGAAAACAAGTCTCCCTAGAAACATAGCTAAGCACAACATACACCACACATCCACTAAAGTGAATTACCATTACCACAAATTCACAACAAAGCATTTATCACTACAACGAGGTAAGTTACAACATATTACATTTACAGTGAATCAGTATTGAAATTCATTGGGTCTTTTAGGATTCAGGGAAGTGTAGGATTTGGGGGGAGTAAGGGTTTTATAGGGTTGAGGAATTGATAATGTTAAGGGGTTGTAAGAACGTTTTAAAGTTCAAGAAATGGTAGTGTTATGGGGTACTAAGAAGTTTTCAGGGTTCAAGAAAGGGTACGCTATAGGTAATAAATGTTTTTTTGGTTCAGGCAAGGGTAGCATTTCTTTAGGAGTTTTATTAACAGTTGTTTAGGGTTCAGGAATGGGTAGCTTTAAAGGTTAGAAATGTTTTTTTAAGATTCAGGGAAGGGTAGTGTTAGGGGATAGGAAGGCATTTTTAGGATTCAGAGATGGTTAGCATTAAGGAATATCAAGGAGTTTTAGGCTTCAGGGAAGGGTGGTGTTAAAGGGTATTAAGGAGTTTTTAGAATTCATGGAAGGAAAGCTTTAAATGGATAGTAAGGAGTTTTTAAGGTTTACGTAATGGTAGCGTTAACAGATGGGGTTACTTTTACAGAGGAAAGCGCAGTGCTGAGTGGTAGGAAGGTTATTTTAGTTGCATAGTAAATGTGATGTATGGTATTGGTGTTCATTGCTGTAACCGATATTCCTAGTTAGGAGGGGAAAACAAAAACCTCCTTTGCAGCTTTTATAGATCTTGATTAAAGATGAGGATGAATACTCAAGTACTTAACAAGACACCAATCTCTACCTGGCACCAGGATGTGGAATAGAGACAAGCAAGGACCCAGATTTAGAATTGATTACACGCTCCACTTGCTTGGCAAAATGATAATATCAATGAGGCAAAGCATGCAATGGAAAATAAAGGTACAAATATGGTGCAACATATCCTTCATTTAGAATTGCCTCACTCTGTATGATTCAAATGGGAAATGACTCTACTTCATCTTGGATTTTGGAACCTGACATAACATTCTGTAGATAGTCCACAGTCTTTGGAAGGGCTAGTTACCAGACTTGTCCACACCCCCTTTCAGAAAGTAATGATGTTGATTGTTAAATGAAGAGTACCAAATTTGACATCTTTGGTTCTGTGCTGAATTATGCAGTCCCACCATCACCCTTACTTCCTGGCCTTTGAGGAAGCTTGCAGTACACTCCTCCTGGGCCTGTTAGCATGGAGACACCAGAGTAGTGTGGTGGCCAGCCATACCTGGAGCATTCAAACTTCTTCTGAAAATATGTCATCTCAGGCGACTCCTCGCCAATGGTCTGAGCATAGATGTAACTCAGTATGACAACAAGTTGTAAGATAATTTTGTATATTTAGCTACAGAAGATGAATCTAATCACCTTATAATTCACTGTAGTTGACTCTGATGCCCTGCATTTTTCTCTTGGGTCATTTATACAGTGTATGCAGTGCAGAGAACTATGGAAATGTGATGTAACTTGGTACACTTGGATTGTTATCAAAACAGTTATCAAACATTTAGCATCTAGGCCGGTGTTGGACCTGGCCCTTTTTGCACGGTCATCCCCAAACCTTTTGCCTCCTATTTTTCTGACCTGCTTTTTAGTTGGCTTTAGGACTCTGGGCATTTTATCACTGCTAACCAGTCCTTAAGTGCATACGATCTCTGTCTAACTTGCATTGGTGATTGGTTTATTCATGATTGGCATATTTGATTTACTGGTAAGTCACTAGTAAAGTACACTATGGGTGCCCAGGACCTGTAAATCAAATTTGACTAGTGGACCTGCAGCACTGATTGTGCCACCCACATGAGTAGCCCTGTACACATGTCTCAGACCTGCCACTGCAGTGTCTGTGTGTGCAGTTTTGCACTGACAAGTCGACCTGGCAAGAGGACAAGCTTGCCAGGCCCAAGCCTTCCCTTTTACTACATGTAAGTCACCCCTAAGGTAGGCCCTAGGTAGCCTCGTGTGTAGGGTGCAGTGTATGTAAGAGGTAGGACGTGTACTGGTGCGTTTTACATGTCCTGATAGTGAAATCCTGCCAAATTCAGTGTTCACTATTGCAAAGCCCATCTCTCCCATAGGTTAACATGGGGATTGCATTTAAATATCTTTTTAGTGCAGTTTCTCATTGGAAGCAGATATAAATGTAGAGATTGAGGGTCTCTGAACTCACAATTAAAATATATACCTTTTGGTGAAGTTGTTTTTTAGATTGTTTGAAAATGCCTCTTTTAGAAAGTGGGCATTTTCTTGCATAACCATTCTGTGCATCTGCATGCCTCTGGAATCCATGTCTGGGTCAGACTGACAGTTGTGCCTTCTGTGAATTCCCTCTAGACAGTGACACAGAGGGAGCTGAGGTGTGTCCTGCATATTCTGATGAGTCCCCCTAAAGCTAGAGTTGGAGGGAGGAGCTGTCACCTGCACCTGAAAGGGCTGTGCCTGTCCTCACACAATGCAGTCTGCAACCCGCTGGTGTGTGTCTGGGCCTAGGCCTGGCAAAGTCAGGATCTTGTGAACAACAAAGACTTTCCTTTGAAGTTTGCCTACTTCAAAGGCAGAAAAAAGTATAAGTAGGTGACCTAAAACTTCAGATTTTTAGATTACTTCTGGATCACAAAGAACCTCTGCCAAGGAGAAGAGCGTAATGCTTGAGGAGGACCTGCCACCCTGCCTGTTGCTTTGCTGTGCTGGCCTGCTGCTGCATCTGCCTTAAGAGGGAAAGAACTTTGCCTTCTGAAATCCTGCTTGTGAAGTTTCTCCATGGGCTTGGACTGAGCTTGCCCCCTGTTCTGAAGTCTCAGGGACATCAAAGACTTCATCTGCCAGTGGCTGGGATCCTCTGCTGTGTGTCCTGACTTGCTAAGTGGTGCCAAATCCAGTGCCTGGGCCCTTAGAAGTGGAAACTGGTAACCTGCAAGGGAAAATCCATGCACCAATGTGTGCGCATCAGAAAAATCAATGCAGCACCTGTCCCATGGCTAAAAATTGGATGCAGTGCCTGCCTCATGGCTGGAGAATTGAAGCAGCACCTGTTCTCAAAGCAATACCTTTGCACAGCGCATCAGACTTTTCCATGCGCCGAACCTGGGTGTCACAAACTTCAACATCACCGCACTGACCTGAGGCTGCTTGTCCAGAAATCGATGCATCCCTTCCCTGTGAGGAAAGAATCAACACATTGTTTAGCCGGTAGAGAAAGAATCGACGCACGGCCTCACTTGCGAGCAAGAAATTGACACATCGCTTGCTTTTCCCACGCATGCTCGCCCGTGTGCCTTTATTTTGGACGCATACCAGGTACTTTGTGCTTAAACAATGCATCCATTGATTTCTATGGAGTAAGACTCTTTTTATTTTAAAAATCTATATCTTTGCGTGTGTATGTTGAAGTTTTGTTGCTTTGGTCTTGTTTGGTTTAGATAAATATTAGATATTGTTTCTAAACTGGTTATGGAGTCCTTTTGCGTTGTTTTCACTGCGTTACTGTGTGTGTTGGTACAAACACTGTACACATTGCCTCTGAAATAAGCTTATGCCAAGCTACCAAGGGGGTGAGCAGGGGTTATCACAACTGTGTATCTCCCTTACCCTAACTAGAGTGAGGGTTCCTACTTGGACAGGGTGTAAACTGACTGCCAACTAGAGACCCCTTTTCTAACAGCTGGCATTGATGCAGGTGTCACTGAGGTGTGACCTTGAAATGTTGGCTGTCTTAGGGAACAGGTCCCATCATTTTTCTGTCCATTAGGGAACCTTGGTCTTTTATGTGGGGTGGGGAGCTTTGGAGAGTATGGCAGACATACCCTTTGTAATTTGGAGCTAGATGCCTAGAACACCTCACTTCATATAAAATCTCAATCCCATTTTCTCTTCTCCAGCATTAACAGCCTCATTCACAGCAAGAGATCTTGGAACCCTCCTTGGAAATGGTGTGAGGCTAAGAAATTTATTCTCTCCTATGCTATGGCAGCAGGAAATCTATAAATACATACCTAAGTCCAATATTTGCCTCTACCTTAACGTTCCACGCTTAAAAATGGCTAGTCAGTATTGAGTAAGGTGTATTTTTGTAGAAGCCTGTTAGTCAGCTATCACAAAACTCCTTTGCATGTGTAAACAAGGTTGCTAATTTTGCACGACTTTTCATATTAGGTCTTCCAGTCCGTCCATCCACCACCGAGGGCTAGCTGCGGGGAGGCTGGCTGAGCTACCAAAGTTTAACTACTAATGCCTGTTCATTATTCTTAAGAAGGCTTGTGTCTCCTTTTCTTTCCTATGAGAGCAACATCTTGGCACACTAAAATCTGGTCAGCCGCCAAATACTGGGTGTGCTGCAGCAGCATTTAGATATTTCAACCTCCTAAGATATCTTCGCACAAGCTCACTACCTTAAAATGTAATAACTATCCATATTATTTGTACTATCAAATTTATTCAGCAGACTCATTTATCAGTCTGAGTTCAAGGACTAGATCGCTCTCTCAATCATCAATGTAATCATTCTCAATGATTACCATGCAATGTTTCTCTTTCCTTTAAGAATCAGGGACATAGGTTCTAGATTGACTTTGGCAAAGACCCTCATGCATTATTTCTAGAGAAATTGCCTTTTTCTCAAAGCGCCTAAATTGTATATAACTAGTTATTTGCATTGTACTTTTTTATGTGATGTACTAATAACATATTGTATGACTTATCACAAACCACTTTTACCACCTTTTTAGGTAGCCATTTTTACTACTGATGACCTAACGGTTTTGAGGAATTACTAAGTATTGCGTTTCTGTTACAAATGCTTGCATGAATACAAAACATGAAATGGTTAATTGGGATATATATTTTGTTGCAGTAATAGCAAGAGTATGTCTAAGGTATGATGAAATGGCCGAAATGTAAGTTTGTGATGAAGGTGGAAATATTGTAGGATTATATATGTGTTTTGTTTGTTGTAAGATTCGCAGTAGAGTGGGTTGGAGGCCGAGAATATGTTTGAAACAAATAGTGGGGTTATGGTAGTAGATTCATGTCGTAAGGGCAAAATAGGGGAGCTTTAATTTTGAAATTTATTCTTTTCTTGATGGTTACCGGGATACTTAGCACTGTTTTAGAGGAGAGGAACCTATCAAAGCCATGGCAAAGTTGGGAGGCATGTTAATATAGGAGTAAAGAGGAACAAGTAATGTTGAAAGGAACAAATTAAACTGAGGAGTTGATGAGTACATAGAGTACATAAATATGCGGAGGGCGAATCAACGGAGTACATAATATTTCAAGTGTTTGATGGGTCATGGTTTAATTTAAAGTTCATAAAGACCACAACAGGGGGATGTGGTGGAAGTGAAATCAGTTTATAGTACAGTAAAGAAGATGGCTGTTTTTGAGTGATGGAAGTAGAGAAACATTGGTTGTGTGAGGAAGCAGGCTTTTGAGGATTTAAAAGAATGTGAAAAACGAGGAAGGATTGTGTGGCTATGGTGGAAGGGGAGAGATGATTTTATGACGTGAGATAATTTGAGTCAGTAGTAAAGCTAAATGTGCATGTGGCTATGAAGGAATATTGTAAGGACAGACAGTGAGAAAATGGGTGTAATGTCTGCGGAGGGTATGAAGGAGGATGTGCAATTTTGAAGATATGTTTATAGTTGAGATATGTTGATGTGTCTTTGAAGATATTCTTTAAAACGTTGTCCTGGACACCAGCAGGCTGACTTCATCCAGAATGAAAGGTTGTGCTGTCTTCTGTTCCAAATATGTAAATTCCTCTTCAAGTATCCATGTGTATGCATTAATGTAGAGGGATCCAGCTACAAAGTAAGAAAGTTGTGTACAACAGAAGGGGTAAAGGGAGAAGCACGGAGGTGGGAGTGTGCGCTGTGATGAAAACAGGGAAAAGAGAGATTTCATGCAGGAGTCCATAATCCAAAACCTAGATCCGACGTTGCTTCCTTCCTAGAAAGCAGACAGGGGGAGCTTGCCAGAACAGAGTGGAGGGAATTTCAAACCCAAAGAGCACAGAAAGAGATGTATTTTTGTCTTGTCTTTTTTCTGCCTGCTTTTTTCATATTGAGCCTAAAGAATCTGCTTCTGCTTGTATTACTTTGCCCACTGGAGATTTTGATCTTGCTTGATAGAGTGATAATAATGAGTGTACCTCTTTGTAAGTCATACGTTGACCCTGTGAATTCTGTGTACTATTAACATGTGCCATGCTTTTATCTAGCCCAATCTCTATCTCGTATTTCCTAGCTACTAAGCATGCTGGCCAGTTTCCTTGCCCCAGGGGCTTCTACAATCCTGGTGCAATGGCACAGAGTCTTGACAGCTGTCTGCCCTGTCCTCCAGGGTACTTCTGTGGAAAAGAGAATCTCACCACAGTGTCTGGAAAATGCGATCCTGGTACGTCTGACCACTATGTTAGCTGTGGTTGTGAGGTTACTTAAATCTTACATTTTATTAGCATTTTGTTGCTTGTATTCTTTTATGGTGAAATTTGCTGTGGTCATGAAAATATTAAAATTCCCAGCAGCATAAGATAGCAATGCAAAAAATGTTTACCAAAATAACTAATTACTGCATGTGTGTGGTTGTGTGTAGGTTCATGTGGATATTTGTCAATTATATGATTATAGAATGCACTAGTTCATCTCATCACAGAATGCACACTGATAACACTATAGTGTGTTCATCATTCTTTTTTTCCTGCTGTCTACGTTCCTTTTATATTGGCCATGGGGTTATTCTGTTGGATCCCACAGGGTGTACATTGCCTCCTTTATATTTGAATTCTCTAGGTTGGTTTTGTATTATTGCGGCCTGGACCCCACAGCCTTTCGACTTGGACAACTACACCAGTGACAACTGTCTGTGTCCAGCCACAGCTACTGGAGGAAAATGTTTGCCTGGATATTTTTGCCCAGAAGGAAGTCCTGAACCCATCCCATGTCTTCCTGGCACCTACTGCAATCAGTCAGGTGAGAGAGGTGTAATAAAACTGGCAGATGCAGTCCTCTTTTGTTGCTTGTTCCAAATGTCTCCATTGCTGTTAATTGCATCACCTGTCTTTTTAGACCTCGTCTACCAGTCAGCACAAGGTGTTTGGTTGTGGAAGACCTTTTCTAGCCTTACAAAGAATATACAATGGGCTTACAGCTGGCCCATTCCTTACCATTGGTTGTTTTGTTATTTATTTTCTTGCTTCTCATTTGGTGGCTTGCATTTCTTTACTCATCCTATATTTGTCCCTCCTTTGGAGAATAGGCTCTTTACCATTATTATGATCAGCTGCCTTGTATCCCTTCACTGCTGGTTATTAGGGAACCTTTTGGCTACACTGTTGCCCCCTTCACATTCACTTTCCTTTTTAGGTGGAGCACTAGCGCTTTGACATGTTGTAACTATGGAGGGCTTTTAACCACGCCCATATCACTCACATCACTTTCACTCGTTTGTAGGCTTGTCTTTTAAAAATCATTTGATATCAATGATAAATGCTTTACATTTGTCCCGCCTTGTGGTTGTTTTTGTCACGCCTTGCAGACTGCCCCTGTTACATGGATTATTGCACGATTGCTAATATATTTCAGCGTGGGTGAACTATTTCTTTTGTCTCTGCCCTTCGTGCTGCATGGCGCTCACAGCGCAAACAGGCACAACAGTGTGAACTCGATCGGCGGTATTGGTGCGCTGGTCATATTATTTACAGTTACCTAATCAGAGTCATTTCTTGTGGCTCTCCCCTTAAAACACAATTGGTGAATGCTTTATGTAAAACAGAAATCCTCAAAGCAAACGTTGCTCTCCCAGCACAGTGGGAGAGCCCATACTACTATATTCACTGCACTAGGGAAAACTCGACCCACAATGCTTTGCAGGACATTACTTTTACAAAACATTATTGCTCATAACTCAGCCTACGGTGGTCCTAGGACAATGGGACCACAACCAAAACATTCTCATCAATGTGCTCTTTCCATGTACATCATCTTTGAGTCCTCACACTAGGTTAGTGGAGCCCCCAAAGAATAACCACTCTCATCATGGATTGTCTGTTTATTGTTTCTTATGACTGAAACTTTTGTTTTGTAGTACAGATTAGCTTGTTTTTAATGGCCTTTTTTATAATTTCATTGTTATAAGCCTGTGACTTCGGAGTCTATGTCTTGCGCTATTATCTGTAGGGGCTAAACAGGTTAAACATAGGCTTACATTGCATTATTTATTGCTGTTTTGTGTGTGGTTATGTTCTCCAGGGGCTAACTTATATGGTTACATGATCATGTTTCTTCTAAATGCTATTTTCATTGTGGTGTTTTCTAGGGGGCTAGCTATATGGTTACATGATCATGTTTCTTCTAAATGCTATTTTCATTGTGGTGTTCTCTAAGGGATGTTCTAGGCATTACAGTCATGTCAACATATTAAAATATTCACTGAAACTTGTCCCTTAATATTTTGCAGGGCATTACTTTTACAACACATTTTTGCTCATAACTCAGTCTGTGGTGGTCCTAGGACAAAGGAACCACCTTCAAAACATTGACCATAATGTGCTCTTTCCGTCTGCATCATCTCTGGGTCTCCACACTGTGTTAGTGGGGACTTCAAAATAATAAAGACTACTACCATTCATTCTCTTTTTAGGTTTTCTCATTGTTGGAAATTTTGTTTTATACCGGGGAAAAGTTGTTCTTTATAATTCTGCTAGTCTCAAACATGTGTAATGCATTATGTTTTTTGGGGTTAAATATATGGATGTACTGTGTTGTTTTCTACTGTTCTTTGTTCTGTGGTTATGGTCTCTAAGGGCTTATTGTATGTTTGCATGCCCATGTTTCTTTCAAATGCTGTTTTTATGGCAATGTCTTTTAGAGGCTATTTTAAGCACTGCAGTTAACATATAATAATATTCACAGCACAAAAAATCACCCCATCGTGCTTAGCAGGGCATTACTTTTACAAAGCTTTTTTGCTCATAACTCAGCCGGTGGTGGTGCTAGGACAATGGGGCCACCTTCAAAATGCTCTGTCTGATTACATCATCACTGGGTACTCACACTAGGCTGGTGGAGACCCCAAAATAATAAACCTTCTCGCCATTCAGTGTCTATTAAACTCTTTCATGGCTACAACTTTTGTTTTATAGCTGGGAAAAGTTTTCTTTTAAAAGCCCTGTTTGTAATTTCATTGCAGTAGTATTGCTGGCCTTGAAAACGCTCTTTAGGATCTAAGTGTAGGGTTACACCGCATTACTTTCTTTTGTTTTTTCATGGGTCTATCTCTTCCAGGGGCTAACAATATGGTTACATGACCATGTCTATTATAAGTGATATTTTTGTTATGGTGTCCTCTAATGGTTGTTTTGAGCATTACAGTCTAGTGCCAAATGTTTATTTCTGATAAAGGTTTATATTATACCTGTATATGTTTTAATAAGCTCTCCTTATTACAATTATGACCATAATTAAGGCCAACTTAACATCCTTGGGGGCATATTTATATTTTGGGATGCAAAACTGCACTAATGTAGTTTAGCACCGGCTTGTGCCATTTCTGAGCACCAACCCGGCGCCATATTTATGGAATGTCGCAAGCCGGTGCAAAGGGTAGCCTAGCGTTAAAAAAAAGACTTTAGCCGAGTGGGGGTGGCGGTATGGGAGAAAGGGGTTTCGCACCAAAAAATGACATTAGGCTGGGTAGAGGCAAAAATAATGCCTCTAACCAGCCTAGCGTCATTTTCTGATGCAAAACCATCCATACCACATGACTCCTGTCTTAGAAAAGACAGGAGTCATGTCCACCACCCCAGTGGCCAGAACGGGGGACCAGTGTCTCCTGGGCTTTGCCATTGCACCCTGTGCCATGCAGGGGGCCCCAAGTTGGGGGCTGATGGTATTTTATTTTAAAAACAAAAATACTTATCCATACTTACCCTACTTACCTGGGATGGGGTCCCCCATCCTCCAGTGTCCCTCTGGTGTGGGTGGTGTGTTCCTGGGGCTTGAGGAGGGCACCTGTGGACCCATTCCATGGTGCTTAACCATGGAAATGGATCCACAGGTCCCCAAACACCTGGTCTGACCCAGGCGTCAAATAATGGTGCAAAACAAAGTTGAGAAGGAGCTAAATAGGTTGGGCCTACCCCTTTTGCATGATGTACATGGAAACCTCTCTAGCATGATTGCAAAATCAAAAACACATCTTGGTATTATGTACAACGGTGCTATTTCACTAAAAATCGTGCTTTCAATGGTTTGGTGAATTCTTCCACCCCAGGTCTTTCTTCCCTTTCTGGAGAGTGCAGTGCCGGCTTTTACTGCATTGGAGGAGCCAGCAGTCCAAACCCCACAGATGGTGTCAGTGGGAACATATGTCCTGCGGGAGCTGTTTGCCGTGAGTAAAGCTTTAGGACAAGACTGCTTTTGGGCGTTCGAGACAGGACACCCTGAATATAGGGTAGAGTTCTTCCTTATTATTGCAAAGTGATCAGTGGATTGTTACTGTGCATTACTCCAACATCAGGGGCAGAACATGGCAGCACCCACAGGTATTGCTAAATCATGACATTTCAATACTTTTTTTAATGGTTTGTGGATTTCTAACTTTCACCAGAATTTCCAGGGATTATACAGTTTTGGGGAAAGTGATTTTAAGGACCGGAGTAATCACAGTAAATTAGCCTTAAGACATGTTGACATTATAAAAGTTATTCATGCTAAATCTCATTCTTGGTCCAGTCCCCAGTGAATGATGTTTTGTTTGCTTAGACTTAGTCAAACAATGAAGAAAGCCTGCATTCTGTACACAGTAGTCTCTTTATGTACCTCACATATCAGCAACATGCAAGTGTTTTCCACTTTCTGCTAGTTTAAGGTGATCGCTAGATCCATGGTCACGTGTTTGAAGGCGTACAGATTGGAATAGGTATGTCCTGGTACTTCCACACAAACTCAGAGCATTTGATCTGAGTCATTTCTATCCCACCTCTAATCTTTCATAAGCATCTTTACCCTTGTTACCCCAAGCAGTGGAAAATAATCTGATGTTAGCATTATGGAGAGCAGCCATTGTTCTAAAGCTGTGGAAATCAATATATGTAGAACCAGAAAACCTACATTTTTCATTTTAAATAGGGTTGTCTCCTTCCCAAGTCGCATGCCTATAATATAAGCATATCTACACATCTTTGAGGAATTTCTTTTCATTAAGATGTGCTTAAACATTATGGCCAATATTTGTGAAAAATGGCGCACAACCGAGCTAGGGCAGTTGAGCGTAATTTTTTTTAACAGGAGCCAGCATTTCCCTAAAGCCATCCGTGTTCCTTATTTATAAAATGATGCATGATTGTTGAAATGAATGGCTAGCACCTCAAATAGACTCTAGCCAGTGATGGGTGGCATTAGGGGAAATGGCACTAGTAGGTCAAAAATTATATTCGGCTGATTAGGAGCAAAATATGTGATGCTAGTCAGCCTACCGTCATTTTCTCATGCACTAGTAGCCTAAAAATGACTCCAGTCTATAGACAGGAGTCATTGCAACCATCTCAACGCCCACCACAGGGACAGTTTCCCAAGGGCAAGCCAAACATACCCAATACCAGCCAGGGGGCCCCATGTACTGGGCCCCCAGTGGCACACCATACACATACACTTACCTGCATATTACATGGGATGGGCTCCCTCTTCCTGGAGTGTCCCTGTGGTGTGGGTGGTGGTGATACTGGGGGTTGGGGTGGGCATCTTTGTGCCCATTCCATGGTGTTCCACCATGAAACTGGGCTTACCAGCACATTAAAGTGGTCTGACCAGGTGTTAAATAATGGCACTAACGGGGCTTAGCACCATAATTTAGGCCCTTCTCCTAGTTGCGTGTTGTTTCTGCATCCGGTGTTAAATATGACGCTTGGAGGCTAGCGTCATTTTTAGGAAGGTAACGCCTACCTTGCATCTCATTGAAGCAAGGTGGGTTGGCGCTTCCTAGTAATGGCACTATCTCCAATATTTTGACACTAGACGGGTCTAGCATCAAAATATAAATATGGAGTTAAGTTAGCTCCGCTTTAGATTCAAAATGAACAACACTAAGGCAAAGCTAGCTCTCCATTAATATGGGCCTATATATTTTACTTAATATGGGTGTTTTCCACAAGCACCCACATATCCCGTATGACACTTACAATGCATTGCACTCAGTAAGACTATGTCTAGGAATGTAGGTCACAAAGTACTTCAGTTTTAGTCAAATCAAAAACATTTTAAAGATGAATTATTTACAATTTCTATAATGGTGACTAAACTAGAGCACTTTTATGCCTCTAAAGTAATTTACTTGCTATTCTCTTGCAGCACTGGGATCACATTTTCCTACACTGTGCCCACCTGGAACCTTCTCTAACAGCCCTGGTATGGGTAGCCTTTCCGCTTGCCAGCCCTGTACAGGTGGCTTTTACTGCGAGAGATCCGGCCTGATTATGCCGAGTGGAAAGTGTCCTGGAGGTCAGTAAAATTTAAATGGCTCCTCTTCGGATTGTAAATAAGAAAAGAAACATTGAAGGCCAGAGTTAAGCAGTTACTGATCGATGTGAAGGTTAATATACACATTCTCCCTTCCTCCCTCGTTCTCTTTCTCTCTGCCTGTCTCCCTCTATCTCTCTCTCTCTCACGCACACACACAGGACCGGACTGGGGAACCAAAAAAAAGGCATGCCAAAAGTACTCAAACCGGACCACCTAGCTTCCTCTTTTCACACTCTCTCTTTCCAGCCATCCATTCTCTCTCTCTCTTTCTCCCCCACTCTCTCTCACACACTTTACTTCTCTCCTCTCTCTTGCTGTTTTTCCTCTGTGATCGCTTTTTTTACCCTCTACCTTCGCCGTCCCTCCCTCTCTTGAAGTCTCCTCATGCCTGCTGTAATTAGGGAGCTCGGGAAAGTAACAAAGGCACCAGGATTTTCAAAACTAGCCTCCAAAGTCTCGAGTCCACTTGGAAAAAGCCCGGTGGAATTAAACGCCTGTCCGGCCCTGCACGCACTCCACAGATCTGGACCAACCAACTTCCTGCCCACTGCCAGACACTGTCAAACACACGCACATAAACACATCCAGACATGGCTGCGGAGTGAGCATATCATAGATTTACTTTACCATGATCCATTCCCCACCAAACTTAGCAAAAATATGTTAAACAGGATTTTGGTTGTTTGAGAGCTTCTATTGACAGTGTCAATGTACCGAAGAGCTATTTTTCTCTTTTTCCTCGAGGAGGTGTCTGTCAGGAATCCTTGTACAGCAATCCTAATATTTTCCTGAAAATGCACCAGTTTGTCAAGAATGTTGGGCACTGATTACTATGTTTAGTAAGAAAGCATCCTGTTTGTAACATGCTGTACTCACATTTACCATCTGTTTGTTAAGAATTTTGACTATCGATTAGAGCTGAAGAAAAATATAATTAGGGGGTAATTTACCGCGCCTACTTGGGTGGTACAAATATGCAATGCCAGCATCACGTTTTGTACTTAAAATAGAGAAGCAAAACAGGTCCCTTCGTCGTTGTGACTCTTCCTGCTAGGGTTAAAAAGCTCTGTCCGGTCTCCTCGGTCAGACTTCGTGCAGTCCCGGGAGTGGAACCCCCCTGTCCTGGGCTCTGCTCCCTGGCCTGCCGTGTCCCAAAGTGCCAAGATTTGGGTTCCGCTGGCACAGGAATGTCTTCCCTACCTGCTGAGTTAAGAAGGCCTGACAGGCCTCAGTTCAAAGCTCCGGTAGACCGTGGGGTGGAAGTACCCTGCCAAGGGCTCCCATCTCTGGCCCACAGTGTCCCCAACATGTGTGCCAAGGTGTATCGGGAATGCAGGTCAGAGCTCTGTGATGTCCTTCTTCCAGCTTCTTGCCTTATGCCCAACTCAAGCACAGAGAACCGGGGCCTCAGAGACCCTGTCCACTCCAAGGGTGAGCAGAATTATTTTTCATATAACATGGTATGACCAGACGACTCTTCTTCGAGTCCTGGTATCTGGCTGTCCGAACCCCAGACATCTAGTAACCACCCGGCATTTCTATGGTGCACACAGATGTCCAAGTTGTCCTGGATGTCCTGCTAAGGGCTCATTTGACATTTTGAGCCCAGACAGGGTTCCAGGAGGTTGTGTGCATTTGTTCTGACAGCCACTTCTGTCACCCCGTGTGCATGGACAACAAGAAAGTGAGGAAGACTTCCTCCTGATTAATAGGGAAAGAGTAATCAGTCAAAACCTAATTGTGACCTGGCCATTCTCACCGTGGTCGTACCTGGGCTAGCAAGCTCTGAGGAGTTGGAATTCACAGCTGCCTTCTAGCGCTGTCCGGTGGGTCTTTCCTCCACCTTAGAGAGCAGGCAGGGATGCAAAGCTGACATCCTCTTACAGGGTGGCTGGCCTGGGGACTGTCCAGGCAGCACCATACTCTGATTGAATGGGCATACTTCGTTCATTTTGTAACTCTATTGTGTCAAGCAATTCCACCCCAACAGGGACTGTCCAACTTGAGATTCCTCCTTTTGTGGAAGCCACCCCCATCCAGCAGAGTGAAGGCAAAGTAGCCTGGCAGCTTGCATCCTCCCAGTTTTCTGACAAGAGAGGAAGGGGACGAGTAGCACTTGTCTTGGATGCCACCTGATCATCTGGGTCCCACGCACCACATCATGACTCTTCTTCAGCCATCACATTTGTGAAGAAGCCTGGAACTACTGCCATGGGGTGTCTACACTACCAGACTGGGCCTCCTGCATCTCGCTCAGGTACTGCCTTGGCCTGCCTCTCCCTTCTGTTGCAGAGCAGGCTGTCCCACCCCAATACCTGAGAAAGCTGATATCCACAGCCGTCTCCTGAAGAGAGTCATTCCAGAATGGCCATGTGGCTTCTCATCCCATCCTGCAGTAAGTACTTATGGTCAGTACAATGAAACTACGAATGGTTCATTAAATCTGTTAAGGTTTTCCTTTGATCACTCCAATGCAGCACACATGGCAAAAGCAAAAAATGAGGAGGAATAAAAGTATTTCCCCTTGTTGCTCCATGCAAATGCTACCCCTGGGGTGGCGCTAAATATTAGTGCTGCCGCAGATTGACATTTTCTTGATAATCTGGGGCAGCGTCAAAAGCAACGGGTATTGTGGTTGAACGCCCACTACAACACCCATTGCATGCTCCTCTGCTGCAGAAAACTGCATTGATGGGGCCCATATTTACAAGGAGGCGTTACCCTCAAAAAGTGGCATTACACCCCCTTGTAAATATGGCAAAGTGGTTAGTTCCACTGTAGCGCTGCAAAAAGTGGCACTCCTGTGCCCCTAGGGCCTTGTAAATCTGGCCCTTAGTGTTTTCAAAGCTGGTTGGTCACCTGAATTCTTCAGCAAGGAATAATGGAACAAGACTACAGTTTTATTTTGTTAATTTTCAGAACAGGGGCATGATTAAATCGGGCTGCCAGGTTCATTCGTAATTTCCAGCTACAGGTGAATTTCTTGGACTGGTACAAGACAAACCGAAGTGAAAGAATTTGGCAATCAAATCAGTTACCATCGAACTATAAACAATGCTGTCTAGCAATCCAGCAGCGTTTTACCCATGATTTGCTGAGCAGCTTTCAAGAAATAAAAGTCTTTGAGCTCTGGGGGGAGTATGGTTACAAAGCTGAACTTTACAGGAATTGATAAAGGTGCACTACCGGGGTGGAGCCTTGTGGGGTTTCCTGTGTTGAATCAAATTAAGCCGCAGGCTGAATTGATTCAACACAGGAAACCTCACGAGGACCGGACACGAAAATAGTTGACAGATCAATCGCTCTTTCTCGATTTGGTAGGTGTTAGTGCATGACCGTTTTCAGTTGGTGGAGTCTGATTAATTACAATAAAAAACAGGAGTCCAGCATTCTAATTATTTATACTGCCCCAAGCAATCGCTGTTCAGTGTCTTAGACGGACAAGTGGTGTTCAGCCACATGAGACTGAAATATAACAGGAATGTGATGCCTGTAAATGTCTGGGGCTACACATGCGCTACACTGAGTGGACCAACATGTGTCTACCCTTCACCAACAGGTGCAGGTAATCTGCTGAAGTCCGTTCATGACAGAGATTGAGCATTACAATCATTTCTCAGGAATGAGGAATCCCCAGTAAGTGTGGGTCATAAGCCTGCGTTGATTAACTCCCTGGCTTTGAATACACCGGCTTCCACTACTACCAGTTGGATGGTTTAGTGAAGTCCTTGGGTCAGCCCTACCGTGGTCAGCAATGGCCCTGGCGGAGCGCTGAGATATGATCAAACTTTACTATCTTGAGGAAGTAAAAGTTGTAACAAGGTTTCCCTTAATGGTGAAGCAGGCCGAGTGACTAATGGTGCCAGATACTCCTCTCATGCACCCGGCCGGTGTAGTGGTCTGGGCTGCAGGCACTTGGCAAGGACCGGACATGGGCTGGCTCTACTGCCTGGGAAGACCTCACATATTCATGAGGGGCCAGGAGTCATCAACTCACCCCAGCCACTCTGGAGGGGAACAGTGTATGACAGAAAGCGATCTCAAGATGTAACTTGCACTTACCCATCACGACCCCTGGAGAAACTGAATCACAGTCCCTCCAAAGGCAGGGACCCGCCAGAGGACCTCCTACTTGGGCCCTCCCACACCTGCGACCGAGAAGTGGATCTTCCAAGGTAGCCAGGCAGTCTGAATGAGTAGGAGCCAGGGGCCGTGAGAGAACCCCAGCTCTTCTCACCCAAGTCGCTGTGCTTTTTTCATTGGCAGTGAAAACTCCTTCAAGGGGGTGCAAGGGAAACCCACCCCGGCTTCTACATATGTTTACTCTTCAGCAGGTGTTGTATGAATTGCTTAGACTACATGGGGAAAAACCTGGCTCATCTCTTCTGCTGCCTCTCTGAAAGCATCTGGTGCCTCTCCATCCTGCAGTATGACTAGGGCCACTGCCTAAGTAGAGTTCTCTTGATGTGCAGGGATTCAATTCTGGCTCCTGCTGGTTGGCAGACGGCTGTAGTGAAGGTGGGGTCACCTACCTTGCTGCCAGGTACCTTCGGTATGACTAGGGCCACTTCCATGCTGGAGCACCTGGCCTTTCCCCACCTCAGTCCACCCAGGTATGACATGGGGCAACTGTCCGCATGTCGATTGTGATAGTCTGTGGTGTTCCAATGCTGCATTAGAAGAACACTGCCTCAGGAGCCCAGTTGCATGGCTGGGAATGAGAAAGCCCCTCACCTGCCCATGGGTGCCAGTTTCCACTCCGGCTCCTACAGGCTTCTTTTACCAGTTTGGGAAAGGGTGTACAGATGCAGCCTCCCACTACAGTCCAGATATCGGTCCAGGCTCCGCCCATGTTTCAGCATCTGACTACGATCTCAAATCAGACGTGATACCCACTAAAGCATATTGCTATATAGGGAAAAAGAAACTAACCAGGATTCCATGAGAAACGGTGAGTAAAAGGGGAAGAAACCACCACTTAATCCTCACCTCATGGTGGATGCTGGAAATGTGGTGTACAGATGATCCACTCCCTAGTGCCTTTCAGGGGGCCCAAGTCTTTCTGATTGAGGGTCACCCAGCAGAAGGGGTTAGGCTGGTAGGGGCCCATGGAGTGCCAGGATCAAGTCTTCTTGGAGTTAGTTTGCCTAGAAATTCTGCCCAAAGCAGGTAGTAAACTCCATCCGAGGCTCATTATTGGCGCTTGACAAATAACAAACAAGTAGTCTAAGGGAAAGTTGAAAAGACTTTTAAAGAGAAAGTTAAAGAGGGTGTGAAACCATCACAAGGATTAAATGGGTGGAGTCCATGCATTCAGCCTGGAAGATTCCACACAGCAGGGAGAACATCTGCCTGGGAGGGTGCACCTGGCCCTCACAGAGTGTATTTCCTCCATGGCATACTGATGGGCTGGGATGACAGTCTTCCCAGGGCATAGTGGCACACGCTGGGGAGGACTCTTGTGTCTCTGAAGGATGTGGAGCAGAGACAGACCCCTGCGAAGGTCCAGCCACCAGGCAGATGGTGGAGCAGGGTGTTGGGCAGAGAAGGAGTCTGGGATTCATCCAGGATGAAGAGTTCCAGTTATTCTCCATGAAAGGTGGGCAAACCCATTGCTTTTACAAGTGATGCCTTGGTCCCGCCTGCCAGGGTTCCACGCACCAAGCACGGTCACCTTCCCTAGATGGGGCAGGATGGCGCCAGACTGAGGAGAATCTGGGGTCCCTGCGGGCTGAACAGCTCCTACAATTCCCTGCGAGAGTCGGGTGAAGCCTCAGCTGTCGCCTGGGAGGCCCTGTTCCCGCAAGTTGGTGGTGCAGGCTAGGAAGGCTGAGGAAAGGGGGGGGCACCCCACCCACAAGAGTTTGCCAAGTTTCAAGATATCCACCAGTTTCCTTGTCAGCTTTGTGCTAGCACAGTGATGTTTTATTCTCAAGGCCTATCCAGCCAATGAACAAATATGAGTGTGCCAACTCAGTGTACCATGTCACAAACTAATTTCAGTTTCACCCAGACCTACTATTGATTACCATGCTTATGAAGGAAAGCATCTTTTATGTGACCTTCAGCACTTTTACTAAAGCCTGACACAGGGAACAGTCAATAGAAGATGAAATGTTAAATGAAAACAAAACCAACAGAATACAAGTACAACAAGAAAAAAGAATTATCGGAGCAGCTGCAAGCATGTCGTTTTTAAAGCTTCAGCTGAATCTGGAATGAGTAGGCGCGCAAATTAATATGTGTGAAACATTTAAATTGTAAAGAGGTTTAGGAGGGAGAAAAGATTTAAGTATAATTTTGGCAGAGGAAGAGGAGATTACATTTTACAAGGGATGCAAAGTAATAGAGAGAAAGGCTACAGTTAAACACTATGGTGGTCATTACGACCCTGGCGGCCGGCGGTAAACTGGCCGTAACACAGCCAACAGTCTGGCGGTGTTCCGCCAGTGTATTATGACCATGGTCCATTAGCCACAGCCATACCCCGCTCCTCCACTTGGCATAATCCGAGGGCACCGCTGCAAGCAGCGCTGCCCTGGGGATTATGAGTCCCCAACCACCAGCCTGTCCATGGCGGTAAACAGTGCCAGGGAAAGGCTGGCGGTAAGGGGGACTCGGGGTGCCCCTGGGGGCCCCTGCACTGCCCATGCACTTGGCATGGGCAGTTCAGGGGCCCCCAGGCACAGCCCCATCAAACATTTTACTGCCCGAATTTCGGGCAGTGAAATGCGCAATAAGTGCTGCTGCACCCGCTGCACATCAACATTGCCGCCGGCTCTATTATGAGCAGGCTGCAATGTTGATGTGACTTTTCCACTGGGCCAGTGGACGGAAACGCTGTTTACATCTGTTGGCCCAGAAGAAATGTCAAAATAGGGAGCCACCAATACCGCCAGCACTGGGGGTATTGTGGCGCCAGCTGCGGTCTTTTTGCAAGACCGCCAAAGTTGTAATGAGGGCCTATATGTAAGAAGTGAACTTGGTGTCCAAGAGAAAAGGGAAGTAATTGCAGTGAAATGAGATAAGGAGATTAAGATGAGCATGATTGGATGGACTACTTGTTGACTCATAAAAAGAGGATCACTAATCAACGCAACAAGAGTAATAAGTATTGCTACTAAGGTGAATTTTATGAGAGCTGTAGAGTTGGGCTCCTCCGCCTCCTGAGAACCTTTCAAATGTGATGAGATAAAGAATGTTAATGGTAAAATATTATCTAGAGGATATATTGTGGGAAACAAAGGGAAATAAAGTATAAAGCTGAAATTAGGGAGCACAGTGAGAAACTTGACATTTTCTTGTAGACATACTGAAGATAAAGGCAGTAGAAGATGGGTTAGTGTAAGATATCAAGTATAAGAAGTAAATGAAATAGGTCATGCTGAATTCATGAAAGAGTAAGGGCTTGGGATCAAAGTTTTGCACAGCAGTCCACTGTCTGTACTAGTCAATATCAGGGATGCTGAGTGCCAAGACTGCTTAGTCTTAATTCCACCTCATGCCTCTTTCATGCACCACCCTTTCACGTTGTGATGAAGACAATAGGACCTTGCAGGACATATACCACTAGACATCATTTCTTGCCCCTGCAATTTAACAGAAAGTGTGGGAAAGGATGAACACACTGGGCATTAAATATAGGGCATCACAGGGTAGACAGCATGGGTTGGAGATAAGCTCCCCACATGCTAAAGAAAATGTTTTAGAGAGAGCAAATATAATAAGGCTTAATTTAATGATATACTGATATCCATGTGGTTTGTTTCCCAGCACTCAGAACATGACAACTGTTGATGAAGGTCTTATGACTCCACATGTGTTCAGGAAGCACCCAGCTCCAATAGGCTCCTCCAAGTTATGCTTGTAACAAGCCATGAGTAATGAGCTCTTTGTGCACCCTCCATACACATTTTCAGATCATCCACAGCAGCAGCATTAAAGGAAGAGATTGCAAAACTCTACCATCCCCACTGAAACTGCAAGTAAAAAAAGTACCTCCATCAACACTGCAAAGTCAGATGTGTAAGCAGAGGCTCCCTTGCCCAACAGAGCATAAACATTAAGGCCCATATTTATACTTTTTGATGCAAATCAGCACCAGGGCAGATTTGCGTCAAAAAGTTTACCGCCGACTAATGCCATTCCAACGCCTTATTTATGGAATGGCATTAGCTGGCGCTGCGGCCTGGTTAGCATCAAAATAAATGACAGTAACCGGGCAGCGGAGGCAAAGGGAAGACTGGGGGTTGTACGCCAAAGAATGGTACAAGTCAGGTTAGAGTCAAAAATATTGGCTCTAACCTGACTTGCGCCATTTTTGGATGCACAACCCCCATGGAAATGACTCCTGTCTTAGCAAAGACAGGAGTCATGCCCCCTGCCCAATGGCCATGCCCAGGGGACTTCTGTTCCCTGGGAATGGCCATTGGGCACAGTGGCATGTATGGGAGCCCAAGTTAGCCCCCCCTGCCACTTAAAAAAAAAATATATATATATACTTACCTGCACTTACCTGCACTCACCATGGATGGGTCCCCCCATCCATGCGTGTCCTCCAAGGGTGGGCTAGGGTGGCAGGGGGTGTCCCTGGGTGCAGGAAAAGGCACCTGTGGACTGCTTCCATGGTCTCCCACCATGGAAATGAGCCCACAGGTCCCTTAACCCCTGCCCTGACCCAGGCGTTAAAAACGTCGCAAATCTGGCTTGGTGCCATGTTTTAAGGCCTGCCTCCTCCTGTGCGTCATTTTGATCCCAGAGGATAAATAAGGCGCACATGCCTTAGAGCCATATTTTGCACGGGAACGCTTATCTTGCATGTCATTAGCGCAAGGTAGGTTTTCACATCCATAAAATTACTCAAACTCCATAACTTTGGCACTGGATGGGTCTAGCGCCAAAGTATAAATATGGAGTTAGGTTTGCGCCAAATTTGCGGAACAAAAATAATGCAAATCCAGGGCAAACAGAGTATAAATATGGGCCTAAAGGCCCAAAACAGTGTGGTGGAAGGAAGAAACACAGGGGGGGAGAGAAAGCCAGGTCCACCAACCCTAAACTAAGCAGAACAGAGGGCACACGGAAGGGAGGTATCTTTCAGTGGGGCTCTTGGTGACTGTGAACCAATGGTAGAAATAGAAGAAGCAACTCGATGGGGGAGGCAGACAAAAAGAATGACCTCTTTCGCCTCCAGTTTAGTGCGGGACAGTGCGCAATATCTAGAGAAATTAGTTCTGACAAGAGGGCCATCTTTAAAGTTAAACATACCAGATTGGAAAAGATTAGGGTGGACATCTCAGGAAAAGGTGAAGACTACTGAATCATCTTCCCCAGCCTGGTACCCACTGAATGGCTATGCAACACACTGAGCTGTTAATCCCATGTCTTTAAATCTCTGTGTGTACATGTGAACTCCATCATTCTAAAGCAAGCTTCCATACATTCTGTTCCAGCGATTACATCACACACTTATACAGAATACTTGAGGAGCCAAAAAGGTTCCTCTCTAAATCATGCAAGAACCTGAGGGCCACCTTTCTGGAATTTTGATGCAGGGCAGTGTAGCAAGTCATCTTGCTGTGCAGTGTCAAAAGGAAAGAGGAGGAATGCGAAGTTTCTATGGGGCATTCCTGTCCCTTTCAACTGTGCTGGCACCATTTTGGCTGCCTAGCGCGCACACTGTCACCCTTGCACCATGGTGCAAGGGTTTCTCCGTTGTTGGAAGGATTGTTTTTCTATTTGTGCTGTACAATGCAGTACACAGAGAAAGAGAAAAAAACTAGGAGAAATTAAGATATTTCTCCTTGTTGCACTTCCCCTGGGGAGGCTTAAGGTTTTGGCACATCTCCAAGTTTACAGGCTCTTGTGAACCTAGATTTGCATCAAAATCCATGGATGTAGCGTAGGAAAACCCACCGCAATGCCCAAGGAATGCTCCCTGGTGCAGACCAAGGGAACTCAACGATTTGCACTGCCTTGCCTTACTCCATACCTATGAGGCCATTCAAAGCCACGCAAAGTGGCGTAGCGTGGCTTCATGGATATGGTTGAGAGGTTTGCACCACCGCTGCATCAATAAAAGTGATGCAACAGTGACGCAAGTCTCTCATAAATATGCCCCTACATCTTCCCCTCTGTTAAATGAAACATTACAATTTTTTAGAAAATCATTAGACAGACACAAATATCTACAGATACAGAAACATGCACAACAATGTCTCTTCAATTAATCTTCTTGGCACTTTGACATGTCGATCTGATCTGGTTAGTTGTAGCTATAAACAGTTGTCTTCAATGTCAGAAATTGTTAATGATGGTAAGGAGTCAGCAACAGCCATTGAGTTTTCACAATTAGTCTTTCTTTCACTGTAGGAAGTTGGCTCTGTATGTGCTATTTCAAAGTAAGGAATAGCATGCACAGAGTCCAAGGGTTCCCCTTAGAGGTAAGATAGTGGCAAAAAGAGATAATACTAATGCTCTATTTTGTGGTAGTGTGGTCGAGCAGTAGGCTTATCCAAGGAGTAGTGTTAAGCATTTGTTGTACATACACATAGACAATAAATGAGGTACACACACTCAGAGACAAATCCAGCCAATAGGTTTTTGTATAGAAAAATATATTTTTCTTAGTTTATTTTAAGAACCACAGGTTCAAATTCTACATGTAATATCTCATTCGAAAGGTATTGCAGGTAAGTACTTTAGGAACTTCAAATCATAAAAATTGCATGTATACTTTACAAGTTATTGACAAATAGCTGTTTTAAAAGTGGACACAGTGCAATTTTCACAGTTCCTAGGGGAGGTAAGTATTTGTTAGGTTAACCAGGTAAGTAAGACACTTACAGGGCTTAGTTCTTGGTCCAAGGTAGCCCATCGTTGGGGGTTCAGAGCAACCCCAAAGTCACCACACCAGCAGCTCAGGGCCGGTCAGGTGCAGAGTTCAAAGTGGTGCCCAAAACACATAGGCTAGAATGGAGAGAAGGGGGTGCCCCGGTTCCGGTCTGCTTGCAGGTAAGTACCCGCGTCTTCGGAGGGCAGACCAGGGGGGTTTTGTGGGGCACCGGGGGGGACACAAGTCCACACAGAAATTTCACCCTCAGCAGCGCGGGGGCGGCCGGGTGCAGTGTAGAAACAGGCGTCGGGTTCGCAATGTTAGTCTATGAGAGATCTCAGGATCTCTTCCGCGCTGCAGGCAGGCAAGGGGGGGGTTCCTCGGGGAAACCTCCACTTGGGCAAGGGAGAGGGACTCCTGGGGGTCCCTTCTCCAGTGAAAGTCCGGTCCTTCAGGTCCTGGGGGCTGCGGGTGCAGGGTCTCTCCCAGGCGTCGGGACTTTAGGTTCAAAGAGTCGCGGTCAGGGGAAGCCTCGGGATTCCCTCTGCAGGCGGCGCGGTGGGGGCTCAGGGGGGACAGGTTTTGGTACTCACAGTATCAGAGTAGTCCTGGGGTCCCTCCTGGGGTGTTGGATCGCCACCAGTCGAGTCGGGGTCGCCGGGTGCAGTGTTGCAAGTCTCACGCTTCTTGCGGGGAGCTTGCAGGGTTCTTTAAAGCTGCTGGAAACAAAGTTGCAGCTTTTCTTGGAGCAGGTCCGCTGTCCTCGGGAGTTTCTTGTCTTTTCGAAGCAGGGGCAGTCCTCAGAGGATGTCGAGGTCGCTGGTCCCTTTGGAAGGCGTCGCTGGAGCAGGATCTTTGGAAGGCAGGAGACAGGCCGGTGAGTTTCTGGAGCCAAGGCAGTTGTCGTCTTCTGGTCTTCCTCTGCAGGGGTTTTCAGCTAGGCAGTCCTTCTTCTTGTAGTTGCAGGAATCTAATTTTCTAGGGTTCAGGGTAGCCCTTAAATACTAAATTTAAGGGCGTGTTTAGGTCTGGGGGGTTAGTAGCCAATGGCTACTAGCCCTGAGGGTGGGTACACCCTCTTTGTGCCTCCTCCCAAGGGGAGGGGGTCACAATCCTAACCCTATTGGGGGAATCCTCCATCTGCAAGATGGAGGATTTCTAAAAGTTAGAGTCACTTCAGCTCAGGACACCTTAGGGGCTGTCCTGACTGGCCAGTGACTCCTCCTTGTTTTTCTCATTATTTTCTCCGGCCTTGCCGCCAAAAGTGGGGCCTGGCCGGAGGGGGCGGGCAACTCCACTAGCTGAAGTGTCCTGCTGGGTTGG
Organism: Pleurodeles waltl; assembly: GCF_031143425.1. Taxonomy (NCBI): domain Eukaryota; kingdom Metazoa; phylum Chordata; class Amphibia; order Caudata; family Salamandridae; genus Pleurodeles; species Pleurodeles waltl. The sequence continues at coordinate 1,134,882,163 of NC_090440.1, read as the reverse complement.
CACAAAGGAGGTGAGCCTTTGAGGCTCACCGCCAGGTGTGACAATTCCTGCCTGGGGGAGGTGTTAGCATCTCCACCCAGTGCAGGCTTTGTTACTGGCCTCAGAGTGACAAAGGCACTCTCCCCATGGGGCCAGCAACATGTCTCGGTTTGTGGCAGGCTGCTAAAACTAGTCAGCCTACACAGATAGTCGGTTAAGTTTCAGGGGGCACCTCTAAGGTGCCCTCTGTGGTGTATTTTACAAAAAAATTTACACTGGCATCAGTGTGCATTTATTGTGCTGAGAAGTTTGATACCAAACTTCCCAGTTTTCAGTGTAGCCATTATGGTGCTGTGGAGTTCGTGTTTGACAGACTCCCAGACCATATACTCTTATGGCTACCCTGCACTTACAATGTCTAAGGTTTTGTTTAGACACTGTAGGGGTACCATGCTCATGCACTGGTACCCTCACCTATGGTATAGTGCACCCTGCCTTAGGGCTGTAAGGCCTGCTAGAGGGGTGTCTTACCTATACTGCATAGGCAGTGAGAGGCTGGCATGGCACCCTGAGGGGAGTGCCATGTCGACTTACTCGTTTTGTCCTCACTAGCACACACAAGCTGGTAAGCAGTGTGTCTGTGCTGAGTGAGAGGTCTCCAGGGTGGCATAAGACATGCTGCAGCCCTTAGAGACCTTCCTTGGCATCAGGGCCCTTGGTACTAGAAGTACCAGTGACAAGGGACTTATCTGGATGCCAGGGTCTGCCAATTGTGGATACAAAAGTACAGGTTAGGGAAAGAACACTGGTGCTGGGGCCTGGTTAGCAGGCCTCAGCACACTTTCAATTGTAAACATAGCATCAGCAAAGGCAAAAAGTCAGGGGGCAACCATGCCAAGGAGGCATTTCCTTACACAACCCCCCCCCCCAAACGAAAGAGGATGAGACTAACCTTTCCCAAGAGAGTCTTCATTTTCTAAGTGGAAGAACCTGGAAAGGCCATCTGCATTGGCATGGGCAGTCCCAGGTCTGTGTTCCACTATAAAGTCCATTCCCTGTAGGGAGATGGACCACCTCAACAGTTTAGGATTTTCACCTTTCATTTGCATCAGCCATTTGAGAGGTCTGTGGTCAGTTTGAACTAGGAAGTGAGTCCCAAAGAGGTATGGTCTCAGCTTCTTCAGGGACCAAACCACAGCAAAGGCCTCCCTCTCAATGGCACTCCAACGCTGCTCCCTGGGGAGTAACCTCCTGCTAATGAAAGCAACAGGCTGGTCAAGGCCATCATCATTTGTTTGGGACAAAACTGCCCCTATCCCATGTTCAGAGGCATCAGTCTGCACAATGAACTGCTTAGAATAATCTGGAGCTTTGAGAACTGGTGCTGAGCACATTGCTTGTTTCAGGGTGTCAAAGGCCTGTTGGCATTCCACAGTCCAGTTCACTTTCTTGGGCATTTTCTTGGAGGTGAGTTCAGTGAGGGCTGTCACAATGGATCCATATCCCTTCACAAACCTCCTGTAATACCCAGTCAAGCCAAGGAATGCCCTGACTTGAGTCTGGGTTTTTGGAGCTACCCAGTCCAGAATAGTCTGGATCTTGGGTTGGAGTGGCTGAACTTGGCCTCCACCTACAAGGTGGCCCAGGTAAACCACAGTTCCCTGCCCTATCTGGCATTTGGATGCCTTGATAGAGAGGCCTGCAGATTGCAGAGCCTTCAAAACCTTCTTCAGGTGGACCAGGTGATCCTGCCAGGTGGAGCTAAAGACAGCAATATCATCAAGATAAGCTGTGCTAAAGGACTCCAAGCCAGCAAGGACTTGATTCACCAACCTTTGGAAGGTGGCAGGGGCATTCTTTAAACCAAAGGGCATAACAGTAAACTGATAATGCCCATCAGGTGTGGAGAATGCTGTTTTCTCTTTTGCTCCAGGTGCCATTTTTATTTGCCAGTACCCTGCTGTCAAGTCAAAGGTACTTAAGAATTTGGCAGCACCTAATTTGTCTATGAGCTCATCAGCTCTTGGAATTGGATGAGCATCTGTCTTGGTGACAGAATTGAGCCCTCTGTAGTCCACACAAAACCTCATCTCTTTCTTTCCATCTGTGGTGTGAGGTTTGGGGACTAAGACCACTGGGCTAGCCCAGGGGCTGTCAGAGCGCTCAATTACTCCCAATTCCAGCATCTTGTGGACTTCCACCTTGATGCTTTCCTTAACATGGTCAGACTGTCTAAAGATTTTGTTCTTGACAGGCATGCTGTCTCCTGTGTCCACATCATGGGTACACAGGTGTGTCTGACCAGGGGTTAAGGAGAAGAGTTCAGGAAACTGTTGTAGGACTCTCCTACAATCAGCTTGCTGTTGGCCAGAGAGGGTGTCTGAGTAGATCACTCCATCTACTGTACCATCTTTTGGGTCTGATGACAGAAGATCAGGGAGAGGTTCACTCTCTGCCTCCTGATCCTCATCTGTTACCATCAACAGATTGACATCAGCCCTGTCGTGGAAGAGCTTAAGGCGGTTCACATGGATCACCCTCTTGGGGCTCCTGCTTGTGCCCAGGTCCACCAAGTAGGTGACCTGACTCTTCCTCTCTAGTACTGGGTAAGGGCCACTCCATTTGTCCTGGAGTGCCCTGGGAGCCACAGGCTCCAGAACCCAGACTTTCTGCCCTGGTTGGAACTCAACCAGTGCAGCCTTTTGGTCATACCAAAACTTCTGGAGCTGTTGGCTGGCCTCAAGGTTTTTGGTTGCCTTTTCCATGTACTCTGCCATTCTAGAGCGAAGGCCAAGTACATAGTCCACTATGTCCTGTTTAGGCTCATGGAGAGGTCTCTCCCAGCCTTCTTTAACAAGGGCAAGTGGTCCCCTTACAGGATGACCAAACAGAAGTTCAAAGGGTGAGAATCCTACTCCCTTCTGTGGCACCTCTCTGTAAGCGAAAAGCAGGCATGGCAAGAGGACATCCCATCTCCTTTTGAGTTTTTCTGGGAGCCCCATGATCATGCCCTTTAATGTCTTGTTGAATCTCTCAACTAAGCCATTAGTTTGTGGATGGTATGGTGTAGTGAATTTATAAGTCACCCCACACTCATTCCACATGTGCTTTAGGTATGCTGACATGAAGTTGGTACCTCTGTCAGACACCACCTCCTTAGGGAAACCCACTCTGGTAAAGATACCAATGAGGGCCTTGGCTACTGCAGGGGCAGTAGTCGACCTAAGGGGAATAGCTTCAGGATACCTGGTAGCATGATCCACTACTACCAGGATATACATATTTCCTGAGGCTGTGGGAGGTTCTAGTGGACCAACTATGTCCACACCCACTCTTTCAAAGGGAACCCCCACCATTGGAAGTGGAATGAGGGGGGCCTTTGGATGCCCACCTGTCTTACCACTGGCTTGACAGGTGGGGCAGGAGAGGCAAAACTCCTTAACCATGTTGGACATATTGGGCCAGTAGAAGTGGTTGACTAACCTCTCCCACGTCTTGGTTTGTCCCAAATGTCCAGCAAGGGGAATGTCATGGGCCAATGTTAGGATGAACTTCCTGAACAGCTGAGGCACTACCACTCTCCTAGTGGCACCAGGTTTGGGGTCTCTGGCCTCAGTGTACAGGAGTCCATCTTCCCAATAGACCCTATGCGTTCCATTTTTCTTGCCTTTGGACTCTTCAGCAGCTTGCTGCCTAAGGCCTTCAAGAGAGGGACAGGTTTCTTGTCCCTTACACAGCTCCTCCCTTGAGGGTCCCCCTGGGCCTAAGAGCTCAACCTGATAAGGTTCAAGCTCCAAAGGCTCAGTTCCCTCAGAGGGCAGAACTTCTTCCTGAGAAGAGAGGTTCCCTTTCTTTTGCTGTGTTGCAGTTGGTTTCCCAACTGACTTTCCTGTTCTCTTGGTAGGCTGGGCCATTCTTCCAGACTCCAGCTCTACTTGTTCACCCTGTGCCTTGCATTGTGCTCTTGTTTTCACACACACCAGTTCAGGGATACCCAGCATTGCTGCATGGGTTTTTAGTTCTACCTCAGCCCATGCTGAGGACTCCAGGTCATTTCCAAGCAGACAGTCCACTGGGATATTTGAGGAGACCACCACCTGTTTCAGGCCATTGACCCCTCCCCATTCTAAAGTAACCATTGCCATGGGATGTACTTTTCTCTGATTGTCAGCGTTGGTGAGTGTGTAAGTTTTTCCAGTCAGGTATTGGCCAGGGGAAACCAGTTTCTCTGTCACCATGGTGACACTGGCACCTGTATCCCTCAGGCCCTCTATTCTAGTCCCATTAATTAAGAGTTGCTGTCTGTATTTTTGCATGTTAGGCGGCCAGACAGCTAGTGTGGCTAAATCCACCCCACCCTCAGAAACTAGAATAGCTTCAGTGTGGACCCTGATTTGCTCTGGGCACACTGTTGATCCCACTTGGAGACTAGCCATACCAGTGTTACCTGGATGGGAGTTTGGAGTGGAACCTTTCTTGGGACAGGCCTTGTCTCCAGTTTGGTGTCCATGCTGTTTACAGCTATGACAGCAGGCCTTTTTGGGATCAAAGTTTTTACCCTTGTATCCATTGTTTTGTGAAGAGGCTCTGGGCCCACCCTCCTGTGCAGGTTTTTGGGGGCCTGTAGAAGACTCTTTACTATTTTTAGTTTTGGTTGTCTCATCACCCTTCCCCTGGGGAGTCTTTGTGACCCCTTTCTTTTGGTCACCCCCTGTTGAAGTCTTGGACACCCTTGTCTTGACCCAATGGTCCGCCTTCTTTCCCAATTCTTGGGGAGAAATTGGTCCTAGGTCTACCAGATGCTGATGCAGTTTATCATTGAAACAATTACTTAACAGGTGTTCTTTCACAAATAAATTGTACAGCCCATCATAATTACTTACTCCACTGCCTTGAATCCAACCATCTAGTGTTTTCACTGAGTAGTCAACAAAGTCAACCCAGGTCTGGCTCGAGGATTTTTGAGCCCCCCTGAACCTAATCCTGTACTCCTCAGTGGAGAATCCAAAGCCCTCAATCAGGGTACCCTTCATGAGGTCATAAGATTCTGCATCTTTTCCAGAGAGTGTGAGGAGTCTATCCCTACACTTTCCAGTGAACATTTCCCAAAGGAGAGCACCCCAGTGAGATCTGTTCACTTTTCTGGTTACACAAGCCCTCTCAAAAGCTGTGAACCATTTGGTGATGTCATCACCATCTTCATATTTTGTCACAATCCCTTTGGGGATTTTTAACATGTCAGGAGAATCTCTGACCCTATTTATATTGCTGCCACCATTGATGGGTCCTAGGCCCATCTCTTGTCTTTCCCTTTCTATGGCTAGGAGCTGTCTCTCTAAAGCCAATCTTTTGGCCATCCTGGCTAACAGGAGGTCATCTTCACTGAGAGCATCCTCAGTGATTTCAGAAATGTGGGACCCTCCTGTGAGGGACTCACTATTTCTGACTAACACAGTTGGAGACAGGACTTGAGGGGTCCTGTTCTCCCTATTTAGGACTGGAGGAGGGACATTGGCCTCCAAGTCACTAATTTCTTCCTCTGTGAGGTCATCATCAGAGGGGTTGGCTTTTTCAAACTCTGCCAACAGCTCCTGGAGCTGAATTTTGGTAGGTCTGGAGCCAATGGTTATTTTTTTGATATTACAGAGAGACCTTAGCTCCCTCATCTTAAGATGGAGGTAAGGTGTGGTGTCGAGTTCCACCACATTCATCTCTGTATCAGACATTATTTTGCTAAAAGTTGGAAGACTTTTTAAAGAATCTAAAACTGTTTCTAGAATCTAATTTCAAACCTTTAACAAACTTTTAAACTCTAAAAGACAATGCTAAACAGGGACTTAACACACAAGGCCCTAGCAGGACTTTTAAGAATTTAGAAAAATTTCAAATTGCAAAAATCAATTTCTAATGACAATTTTGGAATTTGTCGTGTGATCAGGTATTGGCTGAGTAGTCCAGCAAATGCAAAGTCTTGTACCCCACCGCTGATCCACCAATGTAGGAAGTTGGCTCTGTATGTGCTATTTCAAAGTAAGGAATAGCATGCACAGAGTCCAAGGGTTCCCCTTAGAGGTAAGATAGTGGCAAAAAGAGATAATACTAATGCTCTATTTTGTGGTAGTGTGGTCGAGCAGTAGGCTTATCCAAGGAGTAGTGTTAAGCATTTGTTGTACATACACATAGACAATAAATGAGGTACACACACTCAGAGACAAATCCAGCCAATAGGTTTTTGTATAGAAAAGTATTTTTTCTTAGTTTATTTTAAGAACCACAGGTTCAAATTCTACATGTAATATCTCATTCGAAAGGTATTGCAGGTAAGTACTTTAGGAACTTCAAATCATAAAAATTGCATGTATACTTTACAAGTTATTGACAAATAGCTGTTTTAAAAGTGGACACAGTGCAATTTTCACAGTTCCTAGGGGAGGTAAGTATTTGTTAGGTTAACCAGGTAAGTAAGACACTTACAGGGCTTAGTTCTTGGTCCAAGGTAGCCCACCGTTGGGGGTTCAGAGCAACCCCAAAGTCACCACACCAGCAGCTCAGGGCCGGTCAGGTGCAGAGTTCAAAGTGGTGCCCAAAACACATAGGCTAGAATGGAGAGAAGGGGGTGCCCCGGTTCCGGTCTGCTTGCAGGTAAGTACCCGCGTCTTCGGAGGGCAGACCAGGGGGGTTTTGTAGGGCACCGGGGGGGACACAAGTCCACACAGAAATTTCACCCTCAGCAGCGCGGGGGCGGCCGGGTGCAGTGTAGAAACAGGCGTCGGGTTCGCAATGTTAGTCTATGAGAGATCTCGGGATCTCTTCCGCGCTGCAGGCAGGCAAGGGGGGGGTTCCTCGGGGAAACCTCCACTTGGGCAAGGGAGAGGGACTCCTGGGGGTCACTTCTCCAGTGAAAGTCCGGTCCTTCAGGTCCTGGGGGCTGCGGGTGCAGGGTCTCTCCCAGGCGTCGGGACTTTAGGTTCAAAGAGTCGCGGTCAGGGGAAGCCTCGGGATTCCCTCTGCAGGCGGCGCGGTGGGGGCTCAGGGGGGACAGGTTTTGGTACTCACAGTATCAGAGTAGTCCTGGGGTCCCTCCTGGGGTGTTGGATCGCCACCAGTCGAGTCGGGGTCGCCGGGTGCAGTGTTGCAAGTCTCACGCTTCTTGCGGGGAGCTTGCAGGGTTCTTTAAAGCTGCTGGAAACAAAGTTGCAGCTTTTCTTGGAGCAGGTCCGCTGTCCTCGGGAGTTTCTTGTCTTTTCGAAGCAGGGGCAGTCCTCAGAGGATGTCGAGGTCGCTGGTCCCTTTGGAAGGCGTCGCTGGAGCAGGATCTTTGGAAGGCAGGAGACAGGCCGGTGAGTTTCTGGAGCCAAGGCAGTTGTCGTCTTCTGGTCTTCCTCTGCAGGGGTTTTCAGCTAGGCAGTCCTTCTTCTTGTAGTTGCAGGAATCTAATTTTCTAGGGTTCAGGGTAGCCCTTAAATACTAAATTTAAGGGCGTGTTTAGGTCTGGGGGGTTAGTAGCCAATGGCTACTAGCCCTGAGGGTGGGTACACCCTCTTTGTGCCTCCTCCCAAGGGGAGGGGGTCACAATCCTAACCCTATTGGGGGAATCCTCCATCTGCAAGATGGAGGATTTCTAAAAGTTAGAGTCACTTCAGCTCAGGACACCTTAGGGGCTGTCCTGACTGGCCAGTGACTCCTCCTTGTTTTTCTCATTATTTTCTCCGGCCTTGCCGCCAAAAGTGGGGCCTGGCCGGAGGGGGCGGGCAACTCCACTAGCTGGAGTGTCCTGCTGGGTTGGCACAAAGGAGGTGAGCCTTTGAGGCTCACCGCCAGGTGTGACAATTCCTGCCTGGGGGAGGTGTTAGCATCTCCACCCAGTGCAGGCTTTGTTACTGGCCTCAGAGTGACAAAGGCACTCTCCCCATGGGGCCAGCAACATGTCTCGGTTTGTGGCAGGCTGCTAAAACTAGTCAGCCTACACAGATAGTCGGTTAAGTTTCAGGGGGCACCTCTAAGGTGCCCTCTGTGGTGTATTTTACAAAAAAATGTACACTGGCATCAGTGTGCATTTATTGTGCTGAGAAGTTTGATACCAAACTTCCCAGTTTTCAGTGTAGCCATTATGGTGCTGTGGAGTTCGTGTTTGACAGACTCCCAGACCATATACTCTTATGGCTACCCTGCACTTACAATGTCTAAGGTTTTGTTTAGACACTGTAGGGGTACCATGCTCATGCACTGGTACCCTCACCTATGGTATAGTGCACCCTGCCTTAGGGCTGTAAGGCCTGCTAGAGGGGTGTCTTACCTATACTGCATAGGCAGTGAGAGGCTGGCATGGCACCCTGAGGGGAGTGCCATGTCGACTTACTCGTTTTGTCCTCACTAGCACACACAAGCTGGTAAGCAGTGTGTCTGTGCTGAGTGAGAGGTCTCCAGGGTGGCATAAGACATGCTGCAGCCCTTAGAGACCTTCCTTGGCATCAGGGCCCTTGGTACTAGAAGTACCAGTGACAAGGGACTTATCTGGATGCCAGGGTCTGCCAATTGTGGATACAAAAGTACAGGTTAGGGAAAGAACACTGGTGCTGGGGCCTGGTTAGCAGGCCTCAGCACACTTTCAATTGTAAACATAGCATCATCAAAGGCAAAAAGTCAGGGGGCAACCATGCCAAGGAGGCATTTCCTTACATTCACCATCTCAAGTTGAAGACCATTGAAATACAGGCCTGAAGTGAGACGGGTTTATGGTAAGGGACTTCCCAGGTCATTGGACAGTCATCATGTGTCCTTTGGTGGACACTACTTAAAAAGGTTCAGCATTGTAAGGAGCATCAGATTTTCTTTTTTGTTAACTGTTGAGCGATCACCAAATCTCCTTTTTTGAATGAGGGATCTTTTGCATGTCACCTCTTGTCTGCATACATTTGTATTTTCTGTTTTTTAACCAATTCCCTTGTACAAATTGGGTTTTTATCACCCTCTCTTTCTGTGGTCCATTGGTGTATCTTGGTTGCCATTCCTATCCCGAACATTAAAGTCTAAGGACTTTCACCTGTGGTCGAGTGGGAGTGTCAAATAATAAGATCGTAAAGTAGGGTTCAGTTCTGTTTTTAGCCTGAGCTTCTCAAGAGTTGCATTCTGCACTGCTTTTTTTAGCTACTCGAAAAATGTTCAACAAGTCCATTGGCCTGTGGCCACAAGGGCAAGTTCTTTTAAATTCTTTGCTGTTGAATAGCGGACCAATGTTTGACTTCACAATGGCTGGCAAACCCCATGTTCCAAATATGCCATCAGGTTTTTCAATTACTCTCTGATTTGTGTTGTAGATGAGTGATCTTCAACCAAAGGAAAGCATGAATATTCATCTATTATCACCAATAAATGATGTCCATTGTCAAGTGGACAAAATAAATCAATGTCTATTCTTTCTTAGGCATCTTTGGGGAGTTATGACATGTTGAGTAACACTGATTGACAGGAAACTGCATATGTGACAGCCTTTGAATTTCTTTTCAACTCTTCATCTAGGCATGGAAACCAAACTCGGGCTTGGAGAGCTCTCATTGTAGCAACACTACCATGAAGTCCTCCGTGAGCCAGTTATGTCACCATTTGTCATAAACTCTCCAGAATCAGGATCCTTGTTGCTCACAAAATAACTCTTTCCTTAGTTAATACACTGGACCGACCACAGATGTGTCCACTTCACCTTCCGACGCGAGACTCGCCACCTCCGCACACAACCCATCCCACGCAGACATTGGAACAAAATCCCCGCGGAACAGCTTCTCTCCACTCTCAGCGACAACCAACCCACCTTCTCCACAACCCCAACGACGCAGCCCTCAGCCTCACGCATTGGATCACCAACTGCGCAGACAACCTCGCACCCCTCAGACGCCTCCCAAGACAGACCAACACCAGGAAACCTCTTTGGTTCACAGACACCCTCAAGGAATCAAAAAAAAAACTGCCGCACCCTCAAGAAAGCCTGGCGCAAGGACCACACCGCAGAAAACATGTCTGCCCTCAAAAACGCCACCCGCGAACACCACAAACTGATCCGCGCCACCAAAAGAACTTCCATCACAGACAGACTGGACAAGAACACTCACAACAGCAAAGAACTCTTCAACATTGTCAAAGAGCTCTCCAATCCTAACGCCAACGCAAACGCCATCATGCCCTCACAAGACCTCTGCAACTGACTCGCCACCTTCTTCCATCGTAAGATCACCGACCTACACGACAGCTTCGGACACCAGACCCAGCCAACCACCACAGAACCTACAAACCCAGCCATCACCCTCAAAGCCTGGACTCACATCAGCACGGAAGAGACCAAAGCTACCATGAACTCCATCCACTCCGGTGCCCCCTCGGACCCCTGCCCATACTTCATCTTCAACAAGGCCGACAACATCATCGCCCCGCATCTCCAGACCGTCATCAACAGCTCGTTTGCTTCTGCCACCTTCCCCGAGAGCTGGAAACACGCAGAAGTCTACGCCCTACTGAAGAAACCTACGGCGGACCCCAGTGACCTAAAGAACTTCCGCCCCATCTCGCTCCTCCCCTTCCCTGCAAAAGTCATAGAGAAGACCGTCAACAAGCAACTTACCAACTTCCTTGAAGACAACAACCTACTCGACCCCTCTCAGTCCGGATTCCGAGCCAATCACAGCACAGAAACCGCCCTCATCTCAGTCACAGACGACATCAGAATTCTGATGGACAACGGAGAAACAGTCGCCCTCATCCTCCTCGACCTCTCGGCTGCCTTCGACACCGTCTGCCACCGAACCCTAATATCCCGCCTCCGCTCCACCGGTATCCAAGGACAGGCCCTGGACTGGATCACCTCCTTCCTCTCCAACCGCTCCCAAAGAGTCTACCTCCCACTGTTCCGCTCAGACCCCACCGAGATCATCTGCGGCGTCCCACAAGGCTCCTCGCTCAGCCCGACTCTCTTTAATGTCTACATGAGCCCCCTCGCCAACATCGTACGCAAACACAACATCAACATTACCTCCTACGCCGACGACGCTCAGCTGATACTTTCCCTCACCAAGGACCCCACCAGCGCCAAGACCAACCTGCAAGATAGAATGAAAGACGTCGCAGAATGGATGAAACTCAGCCGTCTGAAACTGAACTCAGACAAAAGGGAAGTCCTCATCCTCGGAAACACCCCGTCCGCCTGGGACGACTCCTGGTGGCCCACGGCCCATGGCACGGCACCGACCCCCTCAGACCATGCACGCAACCTCGGATTTATCTTGGACCTACTTCTCACCATGACCAAACAAGTCAACGCCGTATCATCCTCCTGCTTCCTCACCCTCCGCATGCTCCGAAAGATCTTCTGTTGGATCCCCGCCAACACCAGAAAGACCGTGACCCACGCCCTCGTCACGAGCCGCCTGGACTACGGTAAGACCCTATACGCAGGAACCACTGCTAAACTCCAGAAACGTCTGCAGCGAATACAAAACGCCTCCGCCCGCCTGGTCCTCGACATACCCCACAACAGCCACATCTCCGCCCACCTGAGACACCTGCACTGGCTTCCCGTCAACAAAAGGATCACATTCCGACTCCTCACCCACGCACACAAAGCCCTCCACAACAAGGGACCCGAATACCTCAACCGTTGCCTCAGTTTCTACACACCCACCCGTCAACTTCGCTCCGCCAACCTCGCACTCGCCGCCGTCCCTCGCATCCGCGGCACCATGCCAGGTGGGAAATCCTTCTCCTACCTGGCGGCCAAGACATGGAATTCCCTTCCCACCAACCTCAGGACCACCCAGGACCACCTCGCATTCCGGAGGCAACTCAAGACCTGGCTCTTTGAGCAGCAGTCACCCCCTCCCCCTAGCGCCTTGAGACCGTCACGGGTGAGTAGTGCGCTTTATAAATGTTTTTGATTTGATTTGATATGGACGATTCATCTTTCACATTCTTGTGCTTTTGAAACTCACCATCATTGCTGAGAGGTCAAATGTGTTTGTTTCACGATTGATGTGTAATTATGGGGGTCATTCCAACCCTGGCGGTCAGTGTTAAAGCGGCGGCCAAACCGCCAACAGGCTGGCGGTAAAAAAAATGCAATTCCGACCCTGGCGGAAACCGCCAACAGAGACCGCCACTTTAACACACCGCCCGCCACGGCGGGACAAACAAACAGCGCGGCGGTCACCGCCAACAGACAGGCGAGAGACAATGTACCGCCCACCCTATCACAACCCACCAATCCGCCACCTTTTCCGGGGCCGTAGCCCCGCCGATAAAAACACGGCGGAAACAGACATTTCAAACTTAATACGCTCACCTCCATACACCCCACGAGGAATCTGGACAGCATGGAACCCGAACTACACATCCTACCAGCCATTGTCTTCCTGCTCCTCTACCAGGAGCACGAACGCCGGCGCAGAAGACAACGGTGAGTACTGCACCTACGACACAGGGGAGGGGGAGGCAAAAAATTACGGGGACACACATATGCGACACACCCACCCTCACCCTCAACCACTACAACACACACATCAATGCATAGCAACACATCACAGTTACACCCCCAAACCCCCCGGAAGAATGCAAAGGCAAAAGGAAATGAGTATAAATATAGAATTATATTGTAAGACTGAGTATAAAATATATCACACATCTATAACTTTATATACATAAATTGTCCAGTCCGATATGTCTATCAGCCATTGTTCGTTGGCCACTGGGCCAAAACACATGGGCATAGCCCACACAGGATACCTGCCTCCAACGTAGGAAACACTGCAGGGGCATCAGATAGGAAAACTACAGGCACCTCAGGGGGAAGGGAAGTGCTTGAGATGAAGGGCCCAACGGAGCGGTGCTTGAGATGAAGGGCCCTGTTCAGCGGTGCTTGAGACGGCGGTGCCCAGCGGAGCGGTGCTTGAGATGAAGGGCCCTGTTCAGCGGTGCTTGAGACGGTGGTGCCCTGTTCAGCAGTGCTTGAGATGAAGGGCCCAGTTCAGCGGTGCTTGAGATGAAGGGCCCAGCGGAGCGGTGCTTGAGACGGCGGTGCCCAGCGGAGCGGTGCTTGAGATGAAGGGCCCTGTTCAGCGGTGCTTGAGACGGCGGTGCCCTGTTCAGCGGTGCTTGAGATGAAGGGCCCTGTTCAGCGGTGCCTGAGACGGCGGTGCCCAGCGGAGCGGTGCTTGAGATGAAGGGCCCTGTTCAGCGGTGCTTGAGATGAAGGGCCCAGTTCAGCGTTGCTTGAGATGAAGGGCCCAGCGGAGCGGTGCTTGAGATGAAGGGCCCTGTTCAGCGGTGCTTGAGACGGCGGTGGCCAGCGGAGCGGTGCTTGAGACGGCGGTGGCCAGCGGAGCGGTGCTTGAGATGAAGGGCCCAGCGGAGCGGTGCTTGAGATGAGTGTCCTGGTCAGCGGATCCGGCCCATGCATGGATGTCACTCCCCACCTGACATGTGGCTGGCGGGGCCTTCCTGCCCATCTGTCTGGTGGCTTGCGGGGCCCTCCAGGGCTGCAGTTCTCGGCCTGTGGGTGTCCTCCTGCCCACCTGGGACGTGGCTTGCGGGGCCCTCCTGGGCTGCAGTACCGGGCCTGTGTGTGTCCTCCTGCACACCTGGGATGGGGCTGGTGGGGCCCTCCTGGCCAGCTGGCCTGCTGCCGGACTTGTCGGGTGTGCTGCCCTTCCCACCCTTCCCTGCAAGCTTGTGGCCCTTTCCCACCTTTGGCGGTGTGCCAGGTGGCACCTGACATCCTGGCGGAGCCAATGTAGGGATTTTTGTCCCTGGGGTCTTTGGTCGCTCACGCCGGGCACTGGCAATCTTAGGATGCTTTTCCGGTGGTGGGCTGGCCGTGCCTTGGCTCCTAGCTGAACTGGATGCCCTTGAAGGTGGGGGACTCCACAGTCCATGGACACCAGTCTTCACTGGTCCCGGTTTTGTGGTGGCTGAGGTGCTGATTGGAGTCTTATGAGATGGACGGGGTGGGGGAGTTGTAGGAAAGAGGTCAAGTTTGGAAAAGAAAAGCAATTTGGAAAGAGAGGGACGGGTAGGTGTAGTCGGAATGGGAGTGGAGGAAGAGGATGTGGTTGTAGGAGTGTGAAGTCTGGTGTCTTTGGGTGCAGGTGCTTGGGCTGGAGGCTGTCGTGAGGTGGATGGCTGTTGGGTGGGTGGCTGCCTGCGTTTGTGCAGTTTGGAGGATGGGGTGACAGGCACACTTGGAGAGGACACAGGGGACGTGTAAATGGTAGTGGGGGTGGTGACTGCACGTGTGCGGAGTGTTCTGGTGGGTGTGCTGGTGATGGACGTAGTGGCTGAAGATGTTGTGCATGCAAGTGTGAGTGGAGACGTCACAGGGAGGGATGAGGGAGACGAGGAGGAGGGGGACACAGTGGAGGCAGTGGCTGTTGGTATGTCTGCATGTGGATGTTGCTTGTGTGATGTGTGGTGCTTATGTCTGGATGAGCTTCCCTTGGGTGTTGAGGTGTGTGCAGGCTGGTCTGTAGGTGTGTCTGGGATAGGCAGAGGTACAGGGGATTGGGTCTGGGTGGAGGAAGTTGGAGGGGGGAGGCTAGAGACAGGGACAATTGCTGCCGTCAGTGCTGAGGCCAGAGCGTGGAACGATCGCTGATGGGCAGCCTGACCCGAATGAATGCCCTCCAGGTATGCATTACTCTGGTGCACCTCTCTTTGTACACCCTGGATGGCATTCAAAAGGGTAGACTGCCCAACAATGATGGTCCTTAGGAGGTCAATGACCTCCTCACTGAGGGAAGCAGGGGTGACAGGGGCAGGGCCTAAGGTGCCTGGGGCGAAGGAGATGCCCACCTTCCTGGGTGAGCGGGCACGGGGCAAACGCTGAGGGGCTGCTGGGAGGGCGGTGCTGGTGCACTGGGTGGTGGCTGTACCTGTTGTTGCGGGGGGCACGGATGTTGCCGCCACCACAAGGGAGCTCCCTTCAGAGGACGAGTCGCTGTCACTGACATCAGCACAAGTCCCCGCTGTGGAGCTCCCCTCGCCCTCAGTCTCACTGGTGAAATCCGAGTCAGTTGCATGGCCCGCCTTGGCCATGTGAGATGCAGCTCCCTCGTGCTCCGATGCCACTTCTCCTCCGCCTGATGATGCTAATGCACACATGAACAGGAAGACCACAAAAAAGGGGGGGAGGAAAAATAAAGACATGTTGAGTGCATGGATTACCGCTACCGTTGGCGGACAAGACAGACACAGAAGCCCCCTGAGCTACGCCGCGCACTTGGGGTCCACTACGCAATCCGTGGGACATGGCCTACAAGCCTATGGACGACAACTGCACACATAGATGACACAGGGCCATGGATACCTGTACTTGGCACCCTACAGAGGTGGGGGGCGGGGGCACAGGGCCATGCCTTACAGAGGGGCCTAGCCTACAGAAATCGCCCTGGCCTAGGGATACCCACAGCACTCCTCCCCCACCCAGACACCTCCACTGCACGCAAAGTCAGCAGAATGTATTTGTACTCACCCCCTTGTGTCTACTGTGATGTCCTCACGCGCCCATCCAAACCGGGGTAGGCCACCGCCAGGATCCGGGACATCAGGGGGGTCAAAGTATGACTGGCACCCCTCCTACGTTGGGAGGCCATCCCCAGCTGAGCCTCCGCCGTCTTCCTGCTCCAGCGTCAGATGTCCTCCCACCTCTTCCGGCAGTGGGTGCCCTGTCTGTTGTGGACCCCCAGGGTCCGGACGTCCTTGGCGATGGCACGCCAAATCGCGACTTTCTGGTGGGCGCTGATCTATGTGACATGTACAGGGAGAGAAAAATTGTCATCACCTTCTGCATGCTCGATGTGAGTGGCCGCCCATCCCCACCCTTGCCATGTGGCACATGCTCTCATCTTTCGTTTGATGCATGCCTCAATCGCTCCCCTCCCAACCATCTTTCATCCACCCCACTCAACCCAGGCATTGCCCACTAAGCATGGTCCCAGTGTACTTACCTGTTGGTCTGGAGGATCGTAGAGTAGCGCATACTGGGGGAGGACCCCATCCACAAGTTTCTCCAACTCCTCCGCAGTGAAGGCAGGGGCCCTTTCCCCAGTCGCATGAGCCATTCTCTCTTCCAGACCGAGGTCACAGCAGCACTTGCAGTGTAGGTCCTCTCCTGTCGAAGATCAGGTATCGAGTGATTAAGCAGATAGAAAATGGCGGTCACGCCCGCGGCGGTGCGTACCACGACCGCTGGCGCACATCGTCATTGGCTCCTGAAACCCATAGGGTTCAATGTTAACCAATGCGGCTTAGCGCCGCGGTCTTCGACCACCAACCGCCGCAGTGTGCCACGACAGCGCATTGACCTCACATCCCACTGTCGCACTTCACAGGTCAGGCAGCGGCCATTTCAAGGGCCCACATGGCCTAATTACCAACTACGTCACACATACCTAGGCCATGCACCAACACTCATACAAGCCATTCAATGCATTGGGAATCGTGTTATGGGCAAGCTGTGGTTACGTACCTGTGGGTTGCTTGACTCTGTGCTCGCTGTTGTCCTTCATAGGCACCGTCTGCTGGGACATGCGAGGAGAAGGAGGAATCTTCCCGTGTACAGACCGCTGGTGGACCTGTCGACAATGGAGGAACAACATGTCATACTGACATACAGGCTTGACCGAGCCACTATACAGGAACTGTGTGCCCAGCTGGAGCCAGACCTGATGTCACCCATTCGCCAACCCACAGGGATCCCCCCTCTAGTGCAGGTGCTGTCAGTACTCCATTTCTTAGCAAGTGGGTCATTTCAAACCACAGTGGCCATATCATCAGGGATGTCCCAGCCTATGTTTTCCAAGGTGTTGTCCAGAGTGTTGTCTGCCCTGCTGAAACACATGCGGAGCTACATCGTTTTCCCTGAGGTGGGGGATTTGCCTATAGTGAAAGGTGATTTCTATGCCCTTGGACATATCCCCAACATCATAGGTGCCATTGATGGGACACATGTTGCTTTGGTCACCCCCAGCAGGAGTGAACAGGTGTACAGGAACCGGAAGAGTTATCATTCCATGAATGTACAGATGGTGTGTTTGGCTGACCAGTACATCTCCCATGTTAATGCCAAGTTCCCTGGGTCAGTGCATGACGCCTACATCCTGCGGAATAGCAGCATCCCGTATGTGATGGGTCAACTCCAGAGGCACCGGGTGTGGCTATTAGGGGACTCTGGTTACCCCAACCTGTCCTGGCTAATGACCCCAGTGAGGAATCCCAGGACAAGGGCAGAGGAACGGTACAATGAGGCCCATGGACGTACTAGGAGGGTGATAGAGCGGACCTTCGGCCTCCTAAAGGCCAGGTTTAGGTGCCTCCATATGACAGGTGGATCCCTAATGTACTCACCAAAGAAGGTGTGCCAGATCATCGTGGCCTGCTGTATGCTTCACAACCTGGCTTTGCGACGCCAGGTGCCTTTTCTGCAGGAGGATGGTCCAGATGGTGGTGTTGTAGCAGCTGTGGAGCCGGGGGAGAGTGAAGAGGAGGAAGGCGAAGAGGACGACATAGACAACAGGAACACAGTAATACTGCAGTATTTCCAATGACACACAGGTAAGAATCCCCCCCGGCATATAACATTTACTTAACCCCTACTACCTTTCTACTGTCTGTCCTTTTCCCCCAGTGTATGGTAACTGAGTTGTGACTTTCTCTTCAGATTTCAGAGCTGTGGGCCCCACTGCGTGACATCTGCTTTGTTTCCCCATGGACTACAGCTGTGTGACATTGGTATGTTGGCATCACAATGTAAATAAGCATTTTAGCACGGTCATATCTAATACATTTGTTCTAAATCACAGCCAGACTCCAGATTGTTTTCTGCAATAAGTGTTTTTATTCAAGTGCTCTAAATTGGATGGGTGGTTGCAAATCGGTGAGGGGTGATGGTGGAGGATTGTCCATTGCAGAGTCCAGATTATCAGTTTCACAGGTGCATTGGCCAAATGCCTGTGGGAAGTGGAGCAGGGGCAGTTTAAGGTTGGACAGGGTGACAATGTGGGACAGTGGGATGACAATCAGGGCGGTTTCCTTTGCTGGTGGGGGTCTTGACATCTTACTCTGTCTTCTTCCTGGATCTCAGGGCCCGCTTGCGGGGTGGTTCTCCTTCTGCAGGGGGTGGGGTTCTGGTGGCCTGTTGGTCTTGTGTCGGGGCCTCCTGTCCACTAGCGCTGGCGGAGGTGGTAGGCAGTTCTTGGTGCATGCTAGTGTCAGGGGCCCTTTGAGGTGCCACAGTGTCCTGCAATGTCGTGACTACCTGATTCAGGGCCACTACGATGGTACCCATGGCGGAACTGATGTTTCTTAGTTCCTCCCTGAACCCCATATACTGTTGCTCCTGCAGAAGCTGGATCTCCTGAAACCTGGCCAGGACCGTCGCCATCGTCTCCTGGGAGCGGTGGTATGCTCCCATGATGGTGGAGAGGGCCTCGTGGAGAGTGGGTTCCCTGGGCCTGTCCCCCCCCTGTCGCACAGCAGCCCTCCCAGTTCCCCTGTTTCCCTGGGCTTCTGTCCCCTGGACCGTGTGCCCACTACCACTGCCCCCAGGTCCCTGTTGTTGTTGGGGTGGTGGGTTAGCCTGGGTTCCCTGTAGTGGTGGACACACCGCTGATTGACGTGTCCTGGGGACAGAGGTATGGGCCCGCTGGGTGGGTGCTGTGCTGGTGTTCTCAGAGGGGGGAAGGTCTACTGTGGCCTGTGGCTGTGTGAGGGGAACCGACTGTCCCGAGGTCCCCGATGGACCGGGCTGGTCATCTAGATCCAGGGAGACAGAGCTGCTGTCCTCACTGTGGGCCTCTTCTGGGGGTGGAGTCGACATTTGTGGACCCTCCTGTGCGGTGACGTGGCGTTCGGGTCCTGCAGGGGTATAAAAGTATGGTTATTGCTTCTGTGTGTGTCATAGCGTGCAATGGGTGGGTGCCCGTGTACCCCAGTGCTAGCATTCCTTTGTGGGGGCTGTTGTGACGGTGGTTTGGGGGGGTTGTATGTGTATGTGCAGTGGGCATGCTTAGGTGATGGGTGTCCATGCTTTGTGGACGCATGCAGGTCTAGGTGTTGGGATGGGTGGGTTGTGATGGTGAGACAGTTGCAAGGAGTAGGATGTGATGGGGGTGAGGGTGAGGGTGGGGGTATGAGTTGGCATGCAGGTGGGGTGGGGGAAGAAGTAGTTAAGATTTGCCTTACCAGAGTCCATTCCTCCGCCTACTCCAGCGAGGCCCTCAGGATGCAGGATGTTCAAGACTTGCTCCTCCCATGTTGTAAATTGTGGGGAAGGAGGTGGGGGTCCGCCGCCAGTCTGCTGCACCGCGATGTTGTGCCTGGATACCATGGAACGCACCTTCCCCCGTATGTCGTTCCACCTCTTCCTGATGTTGTCCCGATTTCTTGGGTGCTGTCCCACAACGTTGACCCTGTCCAATATTCTTTGCCATAGCTCCATCTTCCTGGCAATGGTGGTGTGCTGCACCTGTGCCCCGAACAGCTGTGGCTCTACTCGTACAATTTCCTCCACCATGACCCTGAGTTCATCATCAGAGAACCTGGGGTGTCTTTGCGGTGCCATGGGGTGGTGTGGGTGATGTGTAGGGTGGATTGTGTGGTGCTAAGTGTGGTGATGTGTATTGTTGTGTTGTGTGAAGTGCGTGCAAATATTGCTGGGTGACAGTGAATTGGGCGTCTGGGTGCTCGGATGTCTTTTCTCGGTGCGTGTTCACGAATCTCTAGGAGTGGAGGTTTGTGGGTGATGTGGGTGTGTATTTTATATTTAATTGGGTGTGTGGGAGTGGTGTGTGTATGTGTCACAGGTGTGTGTATTTTGAATTGTCCAATGTGGTTGTATTTTGTAAGTGTGTGTGTATTTTGACCGCGGCGGATTCGTGTGTCGTGATAGTGTGGACGTATTTCTGTTGGCGTGACGGTGGAGGTTTGGTCATCGCCAGTTTCTCGCTGCCCTTTGGTGTGGCGGACTTTTGTGGATGTCTGTATTTTGGCGGTTTGCCTGTTGTGGGTCGGAATGACCGTGGCGGTTTACCGCGGCAGTGTTATGGCAGTCTTCCGAACGGCGGTAGGCGCCTTTTACCGCCGAGGTTGTAATGACCCTCTATGTCATTTAACTTGAGTAGGTCACTATCGTGACTCCTAGTGACAATCTTGGCTAACAACACAGCAGCTGGTTTACTTGACTTGACAATCAAATTGATGTAGGCCTCAGTCGTTTTTGATGGAGAGCCATGACCTTGAATGGGCACTCTCAAAAAGTAGTCAATAGGATTTCAATCATTTCCTGGTCAATGCACAATTGTATAATCATACTCTTGCAATCATAGTTCCCGTAGTTCAAATCGAGGAGACATCTCGTCTTAAGGTTTGTCGAAGATGGTCAGCAAAGCCTGATGATCAGTCACAAGCATAAAAAGCTTTCTGTACAGAAATACAAGGAAATCTTCACAAGCCCATAATACAGCCAAACTTTGCTTTTCGGGCTGTGAGTAAGCACGTTCTGTTTGAGGTAAATTCTTACAAGCATAGGCCACAATATGTTGTCTTTTATTTGGACATCTACTATGCTGTGCAAGTGTAACGCATAACCCAAAGTGCCTGGTATCAGCTACGATCTCTGTATGGAGCTTTGGACTGAAGTACAGAATTTATGGAAGATTTTCTATGGTATGTTTGATTCTCTTGAACTATATTCACATTCTTGTGACCATTCAAAAGAAACATTTTTGTTGGTTAGCTCTCAAACATGAGCACTGAGAGTGGCAAAGTTTTTTATGTATTCTGAATAGTAGCTGGCCATTCCGTGAAAGGAACGTACCATTGAAACATCTTGTGGGGGTTCAGCAATAGTCAGAGCTTAGACTTTTTGAAGGATCAGTTTTGTCTTAATTGAACTCCCACTTGTCTGCATCACCGTGTCAAACCTGCATCTTTGAGCAATTGACATGCTTGTCAGAGGGCTCTATCGTGCTCCTTCTGTATAACTCAAAAAAACACTATATTATTGCTGTAATTAAATGCATTCTCAACAGATTGTATGATGCGTGGTATAACGTCTTGAAAGAGTTCTACAGCCGATGACACATCAAAACCAAGGCCTTCATTACGACCCTGGCGGTCGGTGATAAAGTGGCAGTAATACCACCAACAGGCTGGCTGTAACTACTGCCAAATTATGACCATAATGGAAAGATCTCCGAAAGACAGCCAATGTACCACTCCGACTGCCAGGGAGGAAACAACAGCCACCACGGTGGTAGCCTCCTGCAGCCAGACGGAAGTCAAAGTTCTGCCCACCATATTATGACCCTACAAACCGCCACCTTTTCTGGGGCGTTACCAACAACTTCAAAAGCCTGATGGAAACAGAGCTCAGAAGGGAAAGGACTCACTATTGGAGACAAAGGAAATAACGACACCACCATGGAACCCGAACTGCACGTCTTACCGATGATCTTCTACTTTCTTCTCCACCATGAACACCAATGTCGACGACGGTGAGTACAGCCACCTAGCACACAAGGGAGGGAGGAAGGGAAATGAGAGTAACACACACACACACACGCACAACACATACCCCCCCACACACACACCATACACACAACCAGATGCATTATAAAAAACTATTCTACCCTGTAACTCAGCTGAATAGTGCAAGGACAAAATGGTTTCACAAAAGTGAATGTAATGAGATCAACACAGTATAAAAAATAATTAAGCCAAGATAATAGATATATACATATGTACAGAAAAAGGGACACAGCCCAGTCTACAATGTTCGTAGGTCAAAGTCCAAGGCCACATATGTCACCTGCTTCAACACGGAGAGAACACAGCAGGGGCATCAGTTGATAAATAGGCAGGCACCTCAGGGGGATGGGCGACGGGGGGAACCTCAGCTAGGAGAAGTCACAAAACCACTGGTTCTGGAGGGGGCAACATGCCCTGTGCTTGGTCCTGGGAGTGATAGGCCGCAGTCTCTCGGGTGGGTGTCTTGCCCACTGGTTCTGGAGGGGGCACCATGCCCTGTGATTGGTCCTGGGGAATGATGGCCATGTTGGTGTCTTCCCCACTGGTTCTGGAGGGGCAACATGCCCTGTGCTCTTGGTCCTTGGGAATGATGGGCCACAGTCTGTCGAGTGGGAGTCTTGCCCATTGGTTCTGGAGTGGGCAATATGCCCTGTGCTTGATCCTGGGGAGTGATGGGCCACAGTCTATCTAGTGGGTGTGATACCCACTGGTTTTGGAGGGGGCAACATGCCTAGTGCTTGATCCAGGGGAGTGCAAGGTCACAGTCTCTCAGGTGGGTGTCATACCCACTGGCTTTGGAGGGGCAGGCCGCACAGCAGCCCATGGAGGCAGGATTATATACCGTCTGCCGGCTGTGACGGCTGAACAGTGGTGATGCTGGTGGTGGGGGGAGGCTCTTGGCCATCCCTTGCAACCTCGGACTGCTGCACAGCTGTGGTGGTGCTGCTGGTAGGGGGTGGCTCCTGCCCATTCCCTGCAACCTCGGATGGCTGTACAGTGGCGGTGGTGGTGCTGCTGGTGGAGAGTGGCTCCTGCCCAGCCCCTGCAACCTCGAACGGCTGCAAAGTGGTGGTGGTGCTGCTGGTGGGGGGAGGCTCCTGCCCATCCCCTGCAACCTTGGACGGCTGCACAACCGTGGATGGTGGTGGGGGCTCCATCACAGTTCCTGCCCCTTGGTCTTCCTGCCTGCTGGTGCAGGCTCCTTGGTCTTCCTAGGAGCTGGGGCAGGATCATTTCCCTTTTTGCCTGCTGGTGCAGGCTCATTTGTCTTTCTGGCAGCTGGGGCAGGCTCCTTTCCCTTCCTGCCTGCTGGGGCAGGCTCCTTGGTATTCCTGGCAGCAGGGCAGGCTCCTGTCCCTTGGGGCTGCCTGGTGCAGGCTCCTTCAGGACATGTTGTGACACCCCGAGGACCTGCGTCGCCCCACTTGCGGACCGCGGTCAGATCGGCCGTCCGAGTCCTGGACAGCCATTTCTGCTGCAGCCCGCGTTTTTAGCCACATTTTGGGCCGCTGCCTATTTTTTGGTCCACAGCGTGACCAGTCAATCTTTCTTTGGGTGCTACTTCCCGCTGCGCCCGCTTTCCATCCTTATAATCACTCTTACCTATTCTTTCTGCCTTTTTTTCTTTTTTCTTGTTTTCTCTTTCTTTATGGTTTTCCTCTTAGCCATCTTTTCTTCATCCCAGGAGTCTGTGTTTCCTTCCCTGCATGCTTTGCTCCCTCTTTTACACCATGGCTATTTTTCCATTCACTCAAATGTGGCTTTTCCCAATTCAAGATGGTGTCTTTGGAACTTCCTGCGTGTCATTTCCTGTTTTCCAGTATATAAGCACAGTTGGTCTTCTGTTCCTTGCGTTGCAAACACTTCCGTTCTGGTGGTGCTCCTTGTTCCTGTTTCCGGTGATTTTTGGACTTCGCCTGTTTTATCTTGGCTGCAGTATTGCTGTTTCCAGTTTATATTACACTTCTCTTTTTTCTTATCTCCTTTCCAGGAGTTCCCTGCTTCTGAGGTTTTTCCCAGGACTGGAACTCCTTCTGGAGGTCACTGTCTGCCTGGTTTTACTCTATCAGCAGCACCGTGGCTACTGGAAAGGGTCACCCTTACCTTGGTCAGTCCAGAACCAGCAAGAGACCAGGTAGTGCCTCGAGATTGACAAACAATTGCGGTAAGAAGCATTCAGATCGTGACAGATTGCAATGCCAAAAGAATCCACGTTGCCCTGGAACCATGGACATCCAACCTGATGATGTCATGGAAACTGCGCAGTCTATGCTTCATGCTATACAACAATAGACACAGGAATTACAACAACTGCGTACCGAGACCACAGCTCTGTGTACCTGCTATTTCTGTTTCGACGCCTCGTTATACTGGAGATCCAAACACGTTAAAGGAATTTCTGTACTCCTTAACGGTATACTTTGCGTTTCGACCCTCTCAGTTTACCCAGGATAAGAACAAGGTTGGTTATCTGATAAGCTGCTTGTCCGGCACATCCCTAGCTTGGGCGACTCCTTTGGTAGCTGCCAATGATCCGATAATATCTAATTATTCAGACTTTCTTAAGCCTTTAAACAGATGTTTGAATGACCTGGATTGGAAGCTGCTGCAGAAGAGGAGTTATGTGAGATACAACAAGGGAATCGAATTTCTGACTTACATAACCCGATTTAAACAACTAGCGGCAGAAACCACATGGGTTGAACGCACCTTTGTGACAGTTTTTCGTCGAGGGTTACAAGACAAAATAAAAGATGAACTGGTGCATTCTACTCCAGTAAGATCTTTGAAGGCACTGATGGACCTGGCACTTAATATTGAGTACCGTTTACGGGAATGTAGATTAGAGAAACGAAGATCCAGGGTCCAGTCTCCAACAGTGGTTATTCGCCCGTCTCCACGTCGTCCTGAAGAAAACTGATCAGAATTCTCTGCTGCTACGGAGGAAGAACCCATGCAGATTGATGTGCCCGTGGCCAATTATCTAAAGCAGAACGAGAGAACCGACGACGTAAAGGCTTATGTCTTTATTGTGGCAGTTCAGGTCATTTAATTCAAATGTGTCCCATCTGTCCCATCAGACCTTTGGGAAACGCCAACTCCCGCCCCCTGTGAGAAGGAAGGGGACGGGAGGTATTAAAATTCCTTCAATCTGCTACTCCAGAGAAGACAACTCCACTCTTTTTATCGTCTCAGTGATTCTTCAGTGCCCAAACCAGGAAGAACAAGTCTTTGCGTTATTGGATTGTGGAGTCAGTGGTATGTTTTTAGATGAGAAATGGGCTAAAGGAAAAGGAATACCTTGTATTCCTAAAGAAATCCCGGAACACGTCCAAACTGTAGATTGTTCTCCTATAACTTCTGGA
Organism: Pleurodeles waltl; assembly: GCF_031143425.1. Classification (NCBI taxonomy): domain Eukaryota; kingdom Metazoa; phylum Chordata; class Amphibia; order Caudata; family Salamandridae; genus Pleurodeles; species Pleurodeles waltl. The sequence goes on along the minus strand of NC_090440.1, from coordinate 1,134,857,255 downwards.
CCAGTGGTTAATACCACACCCAACCTTTGCCTGCAATTTGGAAGACATAAGGAACATGTGGCCTTCGACCTGGTATCTTCCCCAAACCATACTATGATTTTGGGTATTCCTTGGCTGGCAAGACACAAACCATATATAAACTGGGAGACACGGACTATATCCCTTTTCTCTCACTTTTGTCAGTTGCATTGTTATTCTACTGACTGGTCACCAAAAGGGTCCATGTTTTCCTCCAACGAAGCAAGCAGTACTATTAATGTGATTCAAGGAGTACCCAGATGTTATCAGGGGTACTCTGACGTATTCCAGAAACCTCCAAAACCCATTTTGCCTCCTCAGAGGGACTATGACTGCTCTATTCCTTTGATACCTGGGGAAGTGGTCCCATTTGGAAGAATGTATTCCTTATCAGAACAGGAAAAGAAGGCACTCAAGGAATACATATAGGAAAACCTACTGGGTCTCCTCTTTTCTTTGTCTCTAAAAAGACTAAAGATCTCCACCCTTGTATAGACTTTTGAGAGTTGAATAAGATTACCCTCAAGGATAGGTATCCCTTACCCCTTATTAAGGATGTTCTGGAAGCAGTTCAAGGAGCTACAATATTCACTAAGTTAGGCCTAATGGTTGCCTATCATCTCTTACGAATTAAGGAAGGCAACGAATGGAAGACTGCTTTTCATACCCCGTTGGGCCACTTTGAATATCGTGTTATGCCTTTTGGTCTTACCAACGCCCCTTCCATATTCAAAAGATTTATGGAATCGGTTTTCTCTGATCTTTTAAACCAGAGTGTCGTAGTCTATTTAGGTGACATTCTAATATATTCTCGCAGTCCCGAACAACACACTCAACATGTTCTTCAAATTTTGGAAAGACTCGAACAAAATAATTTGTACTGTAAACCAGAGAAGTGTGAGTTCAACAAGACCGAAGTTCTATATTTAGGTTTTTGTATCAATCCAGTTGGAATCGCCATGGACCATGAAAAGGTACAAGCCATATTAGACTGACCTTCTCCTACATCCGTCAAAGAAACACAGTGCTTTTTAGGGTTGTCCAATTTCTATAGGCAATTTATAAAGGACTTTGCCCAACAACAAGGATGTATAACCCAGACCATCAAAAATGAAGGCCTAAAGAAGGGGTTCATTTGGACTGAAGAAGCGGAAAGGGCCTTTCAGACTCTAAAGCGTGCCTTTACCCAAGCCCTGATTCTTCGTCATCCTGACACTACTAAGAAGTTTATTGTGGTCACGGACGCTTCAGATTGAGCCATTGGAGCCGTGTTACTTCAAAAACAAGACGAGGATAACCTTGAACATCTAATCTTTTACCTATCCCACGTATTATCCGACACAGAACAAAACTATTCTATATTAGAAAGAGAATTACTGGCATTAAAGGCTGCCTGCAAGTAATGGAGGCCTTTCCTAATGGGTTCTCAGGAGACTTTTGAAGTACAAACTGATCATTGCAATCTACAATGCCTCCGCAGTTTTCAATGCCGGAATAGTCGTCAAGCCAGGTGGGCTTTCTTTTTCAGTCAATACGATTTCATTGTTACTTACATTCCCGGATCCTAAAATTTTGTGGCAGATGTTTTATCTCGACGATATCCAGAGAACAATATTTCTATTACTCCACACATCATTGAGTTATGTCGCATTGTGGGACTTGTTCAATCTTTTCTCGATCGGGTGAAGACCGAGTATCAGAAGATATCCATGGAAGAATGGAACACTTTAAATCCCCACCTACAAAAGCATCAGGAATATTACTTTCATAAAAACACCATATTTTTGCCCGCCGAGAAGGTCCAGACAGAAGCTTTGCAAATGTGTCATGACTCTCCTATTGCTGGATATCGCAGAATTAAGAACACACAGGAACTACTCCTTCGCTCTTTTTGGTGGCCCACGTTAAAGTCTGATGCTGCAAGATATGTAAGATCTTGCCCAATGTGTGCTCAAACTAAAACACCTCGGACTAAGTCAGCGGGTCTATTGATGCCCTTACCAGTCCCCTCCGTTCCATGGCTTACGGTAACCACAGATTTTATATGTTCTTTGCCATCTTCTGCAGGTTATCAGGTCATAATGGTTACAGTGGACTCCTTTACTAAGATGGCCCATTTTTCAGCACTTAAGAAATTACCCACTGCTTAAGAAATGAGTCAAGTCTTTATACAAGATATCTTTCGATTACATGGTCTTCCTCAAGTAATTCTTTCTGATCGGGGACCTCAATATGTATCCCGTTTTTGGAGAGAGTTTTGTCCATTTTTACATATTGATGTGGCTCTATCTTCTGGTTTCCATCCGCAGACCAATGGTCAAACTGAACGCCTTAACCAAGGACTCCAAAAATATTTGCACTATTTTTGTAATGCGACTTAGAATAATTGGTCTTCTTACCTACCGTTGGCTGAGTTTTCTTATAACAATATTGTCCATAGTGCAACTAAGTCTACACCTTTCTTTTGCACTTATGGTTTTCCCCTAGTGCTTTTCCTAATGTCATTCCTAAAGACGCCCCTGTTCCTTCAGTTACCTCATTTGTTCGTCATCTCCATCAGGTCCAGAACCTGATACGTGCCAAACTCTTGGCCACAAAACAATATATGAAGAAGGTAGCTGATGCTCGGCGTAATGCTGCTCCATCTATTCAGCCCAGGGACAAGGTCTGGCTTTCCTCTAAATTTCTGCCTTTTCCCTTATCCCAGAACAAATTCAAACATCGTTACTATGGGCCTTTTCGCATTTTGCATGGGATGAATCCAGTCTCTGTTCGACTTCGCCTGCCATTGACTTGGAAAGTGCATCCTGTCTTTCACGTATCTCAACTCAAGCCTTTTGTTCCAGATCCCTACCAGAGAACTGTCCATGGTCCTCCTCCTCTTTTGGTTGATGGTCAGCCCGAGTATGAAGTACAGGAGATTTGCGATTTGCGCATTTTTCGGAATCGCCTCCAGTTTTTGATTCACTGGAAGAGCTATCCCATAAGTGACTGTTCATGGGAGGATGCCTCTGTCCATGCTCCCCGCTTGGTCCGTACCTTTTTTCAGCATTTTCTGGACAAAGCTGGGGGTTTCAGGGAGGGGACATACTGTGACGCCGCGAGGACCTGCGGTGCCCCACTTGCGGACCGCGGTCAGATCGGTGGTCCGAGTCCTGGACAGCCGTTTCTACCGCAGGCTGCGTTTTGAGCCACGATTTGGACTGCTGCCTATTTTTCGGTCCACAGCGTGACCAGTCAATCTTTCTTTGGGTGCTGCTTTGCGCTGCGCCCACTTTCCGCCCTTAAAATCTCTCTTACCTATTCGTTCTGCATTTTTTCTTTTTTCTTGTTTTCTCTTTCTTTATGGTTTTCCTCTTAGCCATCTTTTCTTCGTCCCAGGAGTCTGTGTTTCCTTCCCTGAATGCTTTTCTTCCTCTTTTACACCATGGCTATTTTTCCATTCACTCAAATGTGGCTTTTCCCAATTCAAGATGGTGTCTTTGGAACTTCCTGCGTGTCACTTCCTGTTTTCCATATATAAGCACAGTTGGTCTTCTGTTCCATGCGTTGCAAACACTTGCTTTCTGGTGGTGCTCCTTGCTCCTGTTTCCGGTGATTTTTGGACTTCTTCTGTTTTTCTTGGCTGCAGTATTATTGTTTCCAGTTTATATTACGTTTCTCTTTTTTCTTACCTCCTTTCCAGGAGTTCCTTGCTTCTGAGGTTTTTCCCAGGACTGGGTTTTTTCCTCTGGGACTCCTTCTGGAGGTCACTGTCTGCTTGGTGTTACTCTATCAGCAGCACCGTGGCTACTGGAAAGGGTCACCCTTACCTTGTTCAGTCCAGAACCAGCAAGAGACCAGGTAGTGCCTCGAGACTGACAAACAATCGCGGTAAGAAGCATTCATATCGTGACACATGTGGCCTGGATCCTTTTCCACCACGAGTGAGAGTGGTGACGACTGGGCCTGTGGACTGTGTGGCTGAGGTGCTTGGCTGGGTTCTTCCTACCCTGCCCATATGTACAGGATGAGGGGGAGGGGTAGAGAAGAGGTCAGTGGTGGATAGGAACAGTTATTTAGGGACATTGGGGCGGGAAGAGGGAGAAGGAATGGGAGTGGAGGATGAGGGAGTGGTTGTTGGAGGTGTCTGTCTGCTGCTTTTGGGTGCAGGTGCATGGGCTGTATGCTGTTGTGAGGTGGATGGCTGTTAGGTGTCTGAATGCTTGTGTTTGTGTACTTTAGGAGGGGGGACAGACACAGTGGGAGAGGACACAGGGGACGTGTACATGGCTGTTGCGGAGATGTCTGACAGTGAGGTGTGTGTTCTGCTTGGTGTGGTGATGCTAGTAGTAGATGATGATGTAGTGCATGCATGTATGAGTGTGGATGGAACTGGGGGGGAGGTAGAGGAGGAGGAAGAGGGGAAGACAGTGGAAATAGTGGATGTTGGTGTGTCTGCAACTGGATGGTGTTTTTGTGAGTGCCTGTGGGATGGAGTGTGGTGCTTGTGTTTGACTGTGACACTCTTGGCTGTTGTCTTGTGTGCATGCTCGTCTGCCTGTGTGCTTGGGATGGGTTGGGGTTGAGGAGAATGGGAATGGGCAGTGGAAGTTAGAGGGGGGAGGGTAGAAAAAGGGACAATGGCTTCCATCAGAGAGGAGGCCAGAGCCTGTATCGATCTCTGTTGGGCCGCCAATCCAGTGTGAATGCTCCCAGGAATGCATTAGATTTTTGCATCTGGGCAGCCAGCCCCTGGATGGCATTCACAATGGTTGACTGCCCTACAGAGATGGATCTCAAGAGGTCAATAGCCTCCTCATGCAGGGCAGCAGGGCTAACTGGGGCAGGGCCTGAGGTGCCAGGGGCAAAGGAGATGCCCACCTACCTGGGTAAGCGGGCACTAGAAACTCAGTGAGGGGCTGCTGGAAGAGCGGTGCTGGTACGGAGGTGGCAGATGTACCTGTTGCTGGGGTGGTCACAGAAGTGTCCGCCACCGCAAGGGAACTTCCATCAGGGGAGGTATCTGTGTCAGAACTGTCCCCTCCAGTTTCCACCATGCTGCTCCCCTCACCCTCTGTCCCACTGGTGCCCTACGTGTCGGTGGACTCTGCCTTCAGGGTCCTGTGGGATGCAGCTCCCTCCGTCGCCGGTGCCTCTGCTCCTTCGCCAGATGATGCTAATGCACATAAGGACAGGATGACAAAACAAAAAGGGGGGGAGAAACAAAGGATACACTTGGTCAAAGGCTGCACCAACACCACCGTTGGCATACACAGCACCCTCACACAAAGGGAACAGGCCCACGCAATATGCCATAGCACCACCCGAGAAATAGTTAGCAGCCAAGGCATGGGGAGGGGCACATACCGCCAAATGCAGCACACCTGGGACCTACTCAGCCCTGACCAGTTGTGGATGCCAACGAGCTAGGTAGCCAGATTTTCCCTTCTGAACCTTAGCCACCAGGGGACCTACGCTGCATTGTCAGGCCTGTCCTAGGGGCACCCACTGACACACATCCCCCACCTGGATACCACCCTACCACGGTAATTTGTAATGATGGGCACTGTACTCACCCCCTTGTGGCTGCTGTGATGCCCTCAAGCGCCCATCCAGCTCTGGGTAGGTCACCACCAATATGCGGGCCATCAGGGGGTCACGGTTCAACGGGAACCCCTTCCTCGTTGGGAGGTAATCCCCAGCGGGGCCTCCGCCGTCTTCCATGCCCAGTGTCTCAGGTCCTCCCATCGTTTCCTACAGTAGGTGCTCCGCCTGCCATATACCCCCAGGGTCTGCACCTCCTTGGCGATGGCACGCCATATACCCTTCTTTTGATGACCGCTGACCTGCAGAGGAAATACACACAGGAAAACACCATTAGACAAACAGTCCAGCCTTTTACACATAATGCCCACCATACCCATTTCCACCTCCATTGGCACACACATGGCCTAGCACACAACCTATATGCTCCCTAGAGGACATTCACCCACCCCCAGTACACTAGGCCTTTACACTGACCACTCCATGCATTCATGCCACATGCATCATGCCCAGAGTGAACTCACCTGTTGGTGTGGAGGACCATACGGCAGTCCGTACCGGGATAGGACCCCGTCCACCAGTCTCTCCAACGCCTCTAATGTGAAGGCTGGGGCTCTTTTCCCGGTTACACGGGCCATGATGGGTTCCAGACACAGGTCACAGCAGCGCATGCAGTGTAGCTCCTCTCCTGTTGAAGGTCAGGTAGCAAATGAGGATTGAGATAGAAAATGGCAGTCATGTCCGCAGCGGTGCATACCGTCACCGCCGGCGTAGATAACCATAGGCCACTGTACCCCATAGGACCCAATTATAGCCAATGAGGAGTTGCATGATGGTTCTCTACCGCCTCCCGCAACGGCACACAACGTCAGCGCAATTACCTCACTTCCACCTGTCCCTCCACATAAGACAGGCAGATGCCTTTCAGGGGGGGTGGGGGCAGGTCCTGGAAAATTGCTGCATCACTGGTGATATTAGGACAGACTGGACAAAGCACAATGACCCATATCAAGTTAACAGGAAGCAAAATTATGTTGTAGCTCCATTGTTCAGTTTGTGGCTCCATTGTTCAGTTTGTGACCAGCTCCTCCCTCTTTTGTCCCTTAGATTCCTACAGCTGCGGATAAATAGGAGATGGAGACACACCCCCATGTACAGACCCAAGGTGGAATTGGCAACACTGGAGGACAGGTACAATATCCTCATCTATAGACTTGACAGGGCCCCAATCACAGAGCTTTGTGCCCAATTGGAGCCTGACCTGATATCTGCTATCAATCACCCCACTGGGATCCCCCCTCTTGTGCACGTTCTATCTGTGCTCCATTTTCTGGCAATTGGTTCTTTGCAAGTGACAGTGGGCTTGGCAGCAGGAATGTCACAGCCAATGTTCTCAATAGGGCTGACCAGAGTGTTGTCTGCCCTGATAAATCACATGTGCACCTACACTGTTTTCCCCCAGGTTGAAGAATTGGCCATAGTGAAGGCCGTGTTAAATGCAATGGGACATATCCCCAACATAATTGGGGCGATTAATGGAACACATATTGCCTTTGTCCCCCCGCCAGAATGAACAGGTGCTCAAAAATCAGAAGAGTTTCCACTCTATGAATGTACAGATGGTGCGCTTGGCGGACCAGTACATCTCCCACATCAATGCTAAGTATCCTGGGTGAGTGCATGATTCCTTTGACCTAATGAATAGCACCATCCCAAATGTGAAGGCCCAACTACAGAGGCACAGAGTGTGGCTAATAGGGGAGTCCTTGTTCCCACCCAGTAGATGTTGGTGTATCGGTATGGTGTGGGCCATATGGGATAGTGTGTGGCTAAATGTTGTCCCTCAAAATTTGCAGGTGACTCTGGTTACCCCAACCTCTCATGGCTGCTGACCCCTGTGAGGAATTCCAGGACAAGGGCAGAAGACGTTATAATGAGGCTGATGGGCGAACCAGAAGGATTATTGAAAGGTCCTTTGGCCTCCTGAAGGCCAGGTTCTGGTGCCTCCATCTCACAGGTGGATCCCTATGTTACTCCACGAAGAAGGTCTGCCAGATAGTGGAGGAATGCTGCATGTTGCATAACCTGGCCCTCAGACGCCATGTCCCATTTCTGCAGGAGGAGGAGGCTGGAGATGCCTGTATGGCAGTAGCAGACTCTGTAGACAGTGAGGATGAGGAAGCAGAGGATGAGGATGAAGACAACAGAACATCTGTGATCAGACAATACGTCCAATGACACACAGGTAGGACAGTGTTACTTCATATTTCAATGACATTTGTTTGAATTTCTGTGGCACTGGCATGCTGATATTTCCCACCTCTATGCTCACTTACTGTTCCCTCTGGCACTTCATTTTGCAGATGTTGGTGATCTCACATATACTCCTAGTGTGATCACTGCAGCCAGCTACAGGTCATTAACCTATGCTCATTTTTTGTACAGTTGATTTGCAATGTTTGTACCTGCTTCAACGAATACATAATTGATATACATGACATAGTCCAAACTTCTTTTTTTTCCAGGGGTGTTTATTGAAGTATTAGAGTATGTAGGGGGCAAGTGCATTGGGATGGGGTGATGATGGAGGCAAGTCCAGGGTATTGTTCCAGTCTGTTTGTAGCACAGGTGCATTGCCCAAGGGGACATATGATGTTGGTGACCTCACATATACTCCTGGTGTGATCTCTGCAGCCATCTACAAGTCATTCATCTATGCTCATATTCTGTACAGTTGATTTGCAATGTTTGTACCTGCTTCAATGAATACATAATTGATATACATGACATAGTCCATACTTCTTTTTTTTCCAACTGTGTTTATTGAAGTGTTACAATATACAGGGGGCAAGTGCAATGGGGTGGGGTGATGAGGGAGGAAAGTCCAGGGTATTGTTCCAGTCTGTTTGTAGCACAGGTGTATTGTCAAAGGGGACATAGGAAGGGGAGTAATGACAGTTCAAGGTGGACAGGGTGACTGAGTGGGACACAAGGGTGACAATCAGGAGAGTCTCATCTCCTGGCGGGGGTCTTGGCAAGTGTCTCTGGCTTCTGTCTGGGTCGCATGGAACGTTTGTGGGGTGGTTCTCCTTCTGCAGGGGGAGGGGTCCTGGTGGCCTGTGAGTCCTGTGGCGGGGCCTCCTGGCTCATGTTGTGTGACTGCCTCCCTCATAATATTTGCCATGTCTGCCAGCACCCCTGCTATGGAGATCAGGGTGTTGTTGATGGTCTGCAAGTCCTTCCTGATCCACTGGTACTGTCCCTCCTGAAGCCGCCTGTTCTGCACATTGTCCAGGATCTGGCCCATTGTGTCCTAGGAATGTTGATAGGCTCCCAGGATCTCTGCCAGTGCCTCCTGGAGAGTCAGTTCCCTGGGCCTGTCTTCCCCCTGGTGCACAGCACTCCCCCCAGTTTCCCTATTTGGCCTGGGCCTCTGTCCCCTGAACCATGTTCTCACTGCCACTGACCCAAGGTACCTGATTGTCTTGGGTATGAGGTGTGCCCTGGAGTCCCTGTAGAGGTGGACACACTGCTGATTGACGGGTCCTGGGGACAAAGGTGTGGGTACGCTAGTTGGGTGGGTGCAGTGGTGATGTTTCCTGATGGTGGTGTGTGACTGGGCCTGGGTAACTGGCTGTCCAGAGGTCCCTGATGGGCCAGGTAGGTCATCCAGATCCTGAAGACCAAAGTTGCTGTCATCACTGTGGACCTTTTCTGTTAGGAGACTGGATATTGCTGGCACCTCCTCTCCGCTGACATTGGCTGGTGTACCTGTGGGGATGTAAATGATGTGTTATGTTTTCTGTGTCTGACATATGGTGCATCCGTGGCTTGCCCTCTTCGGTTGTATTTGCCCTGTCATCTTTCACTTGTGTACGTTGGTGTATGGTGGGATAGTTAGTACTCATGCTTTAGTGATGAGTGCCCATGCAGGGCTGTGAGTGGTGTCCATGCATTGGTAGAGCATGTAGGACTTGGCATTGGGATGATTAATATGTGATGTTGGGATGTGTGGGAAGTGGTGAAGTGATGGGAGTGAGGATGAGGGTTGATGTATGTTATGGCATGCAGGCAGCGGGGTAGATGTAGTAGAGAGTTGACTTACAAGAGTCCAGTCCTCCTCCTACTCTGGCCAGGCTCTCAGGATGCAGGATTGCCAAGACTTGCTTCCATGCTGTTAGCTATGGGGAGGATGTAGGGGTCCACTGCCAGTCCTCTGTACAGCATGCTGGTGTCTTGCTGCTATGGAATGTCCCTTCCCCCGTAGGTCATTCCACCTCTTCCTGATGTCATCCCTAGTTCTTGGATGCTGTCCCACGGCATTGACCCTGTCAACGATTCTCCACCATAGCTCCTTCTTCCTAGCTATCGATATCTGCTGCACCTGTGCTCCAAATAACTGTGGCTCTACCCTGATAATTTCCTCCACCATGACTCTTAGCGCCCCCTCTGTGAAACGGGGGTGTCTTTGGGATGCCATGGGTGTTGTATGTGGTGTGTAGGTGAGGGTGTTGGGTAATGTGTTGGGTTGTGTGATGTGGGGTGCGTGAGTGATGTACAGATGTGACTCCAGTTGTGTCTGTGGTTTTGATGTCTCTATGCTGGAAATGGTTTGGAATGGTAAAGGGTTGTGGGTAATGTGGGTGTGTGTTTAAGTGGTGTGGATGTGGTGTGTGTATGGGTGTCAGGTGTGTCTTGTTTGAATTGTCCAATGTGGTGTTGTTTTGTTTGTCGGTGTCCATTTTGAGCATAGCAGTATGTATAGCCAATGGTTTACCGCTGTTGAATGTCCTCCGTGGTGATTCGTGGGTCATAATGTGATGGACGTAGTTCTGTTGGCATAACAGTGTGGGTTTTGATACCGCCACTTTATCACTGACCTTTGGTGTGGCGGATTTGTGTCTGTGGCTGTATGCTGACTGATTGGTGTGTGTGTCATAATATGGTGAAAAGATATCCGCCGCAGCAGTGGTAAGTTGGCAGCAGTCAGCGTGGCGGTAAGTGGAATTTACCGCCAATGTCATAACAAGGGCGTAAGTCCCTTGTATCTAAACAAATCAACATGTGCAGCAAAGGGTGTTATATATCTGCAGTTTTCTTCTAGTTCTAACAGATGATAACCTTCAGTCAAATCAAGTACAAAGAAGATATTGATACCATTCAGTTGCACGATCATGTAAGCAATGCGCAACCCATGATGTTGTTCTCCTTCAATCTCTTTGTTCGCTTGGTACATATCAAAACATATGCACATAACTTCTTCATGGTCCATTTTTAGGCCCAACTAGTGTGGTTGAAACCCATGGTTCTGGACCAGTGGAAAGTTCAATATTGTCATGCTTAAGTAATACTTCAAGTTCTTTTTCAACAGCTTCTTGCAAATGAAAAGTAACTTTTCTGTGTCTCTGAGCAACAGGTTGGACATTTTCATGCAGTTTTACTTTCATATTTTTTGACTTTCATAAACCATAAAAAAAATGAAGAGAATTAACTTACTATTTTGTGATGAGCATTCATGTGGTAATTCATGTAAATCAGTCCCATGCAGCCGTGTTAAAACAGAGCAAGCGGGTACTTGCTGCTGTATCATGAAGTACATGGATCGGTGCTTGAACTTTCATTTTGTTATGTTTCACCATTGCTACAAATTAACATTTTCTCTTCATTGTGTCAATACAGCCTAAGTGTATACTTTGGTCTTTGACAGCTTAAGCTGTGATAATGAAGAGACTTCATTCTACTATTTTTCAGGCATTATACTTATCGAAGCATCACTATCATTAATGAACGGTATTGAACTGCCATTTATTTTCAGTGTAATATTTGGACAGTGTTTTTATGATTTCATTATTTTGACATGTCAACTGTTCTTTGACTGATGTTTCTCCTCACAGGCAACCAGTCCAACATGTGCAGGTTTTTTCTGAGATAAGCATTCACATGGCCCGATCTCTTTCCTTACTTTCACTTTTTATTGAACATGAAGAATTGTTTGTTGATGACTTAGACGACAATTGTCTTAATTTAGTATCTATTTGCCTCAACTGATGTTGCCGCTTGGCCTTGTGGGCATGCATTAAACGTTGCTACTGCAACTTTCTGGTGGCCATTTTCTCTTCGCACTGTGACGCACTTACCTTTTTCCTTTGCTCTGCACATCATCACAAAACTGTTTACTTTACCATGGCCTTTACGTATCTGACCAATGGAGGGACACCTTCCTTCTTGTGGAAACACAAATTCACATCAGAAACACACTTCTTTTTGTATATAGCACCGCATTATGTCATTCAGCCTTTTATTTCGAATTACTTTTCACACTCATGACTGACTTGCTCTGATCTCCATGCCAGTAGTTTGTCTTTCAACATGTTCCTCAGGTCTGGCAGCCATCAACACTGGTTCTAAAATATGGAGCATATATACAAGCCCTTTGTGCCCCTTAGAGCACCTGTAGTATCATTTTAATTATGCTACGGCGGTGCTAAACAGGCACTCACCTGCCCTGTATTTACAAAGTGGCACAATGCCAGCATTGCACCACTTTGTAAACCCTTGCGCCACATTATACCAGTGCCAGGTATAATGTATGGAAGGCTAGCGTTCCTACATAGAGAGGCCCAAAAAATGGCATAGTGAAATTTACAAGATTTCACTGCGCCATCCTGGTGTCATTTTTAATGCCTGCTCAGGGCAGGTATTCAATTGATGCTAGTTCTATATGTTATGGGTCTTCCCAAGCTTTGCTAGACTAGCATCAACATTCCAGCAAAGTTCCACAATAGCATCAAAACTTTTGTCGCTATTTGTTAAAGTAAGCAATGGTGGGCTATATTGTAGAATTAGTGCTACCATGGTGTTGTTAGGGGGTGCAGGGCGATGCAAGGAAACAGGTGCATCGGAGTCGATGCAGCAGTTCCTTGTAAATATGCCCCTAGGAGTTTCTCTCAACATTGTAAATATGTCCCTAGGAGTTTCTCTCAACATTCGTTGTCTGAATGAATCGAACAAGCATCCATCCATCACTCCAAGTCACATAGGGTCTTCATCATTAAATCCTTTGAACTTACACCTTTTGATGAGTGTGTCAAGTCTTTATACAAATTCATCATTTTTTAACCAACTCTTTGATGTTCTTGACTGAAAACATATCGTTCATAATTGACTTTTGGTACTGGATTAAACTTGAGATTCAGTGCAATCTGATGGTATGTGACCTCTTTGTCAGTTCTTGCCATTTTCTTTGTGACTTCTTTCACACCTTCACTAGCAAGATTTTTGAGATATTTGATAATCTTCCTGTCATCAGTCTCTTCAAGAGCATCTATGAAATCTTCAAATGTCTCTTTCCAGGCGGTCTATCTATTGCCAATGTTTTGCATTTTGACAGTGTAGAATGGTGGCAGTGGTTTGAGGAAGGCGGCAGTATTGTAAACCAGTGTGGAACTTACTGACATTGAGAGTAGCGCTTTCCATGGCCTCTCTGACTGGAAATTAGGATCTATTCCATTCATGTCCCCACCCTAGCCCTGCGATGGACCAGCCTCCGGTCATCCTTGATGGGCTCCATTCTCAGAATTGCCTTCTGCCGGGTTTCTGGTTGCTATAAATATGTACTGCTCCTTTAGCAGAGGCCCTTGTGCTTTTTCTTCAGTCCAGCATCACCTGTGATGCAGCGACTCTCTTTAGCAGGGTCGGCAAGTCATTTACTTTATTCTTTTTATACTTCAGTTTGTATTGTTTCACACATGGTTGATGTGCCTTTAGCACTATTTGGTATCTGCTGTCTTTAACTGTTTGAGTCTGCCTTTAGAGTTAACCTTCTGTATATTGTGTAGCTTTATTTTGCATGGCAGCTTGATACCTATCTGTAGGTTCTTGGTTGTAGTTTCTTGACCAACGATGCATAGACTTTTCCATGAAGCTCTCTTTCCATTCACACACTTCACATCGGCTGGACTTGCACTTTGGCTCCACATAAGCCATCCATCAACTCAGCAGTTCGATGAAGGCACACATGGCATGCACAAGCAGTTTGCTTGGGCCACAGCAAATTCTCCAGAAGGGCACTTTCCTCTTCGGGTTGCTTATCCCCTATCTTGTCGTCTGTTGTAGCGTCTTCCGCAGCCTGGTACCTGCTAAATGACTAAGCCACACCGAGCTGTTAATCAAACGTCTTTATTCCTTTGAATGTACCTGTGAACTCCAACATTCTAAAGCAAGCTTTCATACATTCTGTTTTAGCGATTATGTCGCACACTGATGCTGAGTCCTTGAGGAGCCAGAAAGGTTCCGTTCTAAATCATGCAAGACACTACAAGTATCAATGAGTACCGATACTGTGACATACAAAAATAGAATAGAATATTGCTGAGGGCAGGACTATAACCCTCTAACATTGATATAGAGGGAAAGTAAGAGCTCTACAAAACAAACATAAAGGAAATAAAGCAGCTGTGTGCTTATAAAAAAGTAGGGCAGTCACGCAGAGTAGACTCTTTCTAGCATAAAAGAAAAGCAGACTAAAAAAAATGTGGTGACCATTTTGAATTGGACTGGGCTCGAGGCAATGGTCTACACAAGCAGTTCTTAACTTGTGGTCAGGTGACCTCTGAGGGTCTGTGACACTTGGGCAGGGGGTCGGAGACTGCTTGAAAAATTAAGGCCCTCATTATGACATTGGCGGTCAGGTGACTCCCACGCCAGTGGTGGCGGTATACCGTCGCCATGCTGGCGGTAATGACTGCCAAATTATGACCATGGCGGTGATCCCTCCCATAGACAGCCAATGTACCACCCCAACCGCCAGTGCGGTACGGCCACTGACCATGGCTGTAGCCAATTACAGGCTGGCGGAAGACAAGGATCCACACACCATATTATGACATAGCAGGTCACCAGGATTTTCAGGGCCTTAGCAATGCCACCAAAAGCTTAGCGAAAACACAGCATATAAAAGGAGAAATTCACCTCCAGGGAAACAGAGGAGTCCGCGGCCGCCGTGCAACCCATTCACACACTTCACATCGGCTGGAGTTGCACTTTGGCTCCACATAAGCCATCCATCAACTCAGCAGTTCGATGAAGGCACACATGGCATGCACAAGCAGTTTGCTTGGGCCACGGCAAATTCTCCAGAAGGGCACTTTCCTCTTCGGGTTGCTTATCCCCTATCTTGTCGTCTGTTGTAGCGTCTTCCGCAGCCTGGTACCTGCTAAATGACTAAGCCACACAGAGCTGTTAATCAAACGTCTTTATTCCTTTGAATGTACCTGTGAACTCCAACATTCTAAAGCAAGCTTTCATACATTCTGTTTTAGCGATTATGTCGCACACTGATGCTGAGTCCTTGAGGAGCCAGAAAGGTTCCGTTCTAAATCATGCAAGACACTACAAGTACCAATGAGTACCGATACTGTGACATACAAAAATAAAATAGAATATTGCTGAGGGCAGGACTATAACCCTCTAACATTGATATGGAGGGAAAGTAAGAGCTCTACAAAACAAACATAAAGGAAATAAAGCAGCTGTGTGCTTATAAAAAAGTAGGGCAGTCACGCAGAGTAGACTCTTTCTAGCATAAAAGAAAAGCCAAGCAGTTCTTAACTTGTGGTCAGGTGACCTCTGAGGGTCTGTGACCCTTGGGCAGGGGGTCGGAGACTGCTTGAAAAATTAAGGCCCTCATTATGACATTGGCGGTCAGGTGACTCCCACACCAGTGGTGGCGGTATACCGTCGCCATGCTGGCCGTAATGACTGCCAAATTATGACCATGGCGGTGATCCCTCCCATAGACAGCCAATGTACCACCCCAACCGCCAGTGCGGTACGGCCACTGACCATGGCTGTAGCCAATTACAGGCTGGCGGAAGACAAGGATCCACACACCATATTATGACATAGCAGGTCACCAGGATTTTCAGGGCCTTAGCAATGCCACCAAAAGCTTAGCGAAAACACAGCATATAAAAGGAGAAATTCACCTCCAGGGAAACAGAGGAGTCCGCGGCCGCCGTACAACCCATTCACACACTTCACATCGGCTGGAGTTGCACTTTGGCTCCACATAAGCCATCCATCAACTCAGCAGTTCGATGAAGGCACACATGGCATGCACAAGCAGTTTGCTTGGGCCACGGCAAATTCTCCAAAAGGGCACTTTCCTCTTCGGGTTGCTTATCCCCTATCTTGTCGTCTGTTGTAGCGTCTTCTGCAGCCTGGTACCTGCTAAATGACTAAGCCACACAGAGCTGTTAATCAAACGTCTTTATTCCTTTGAGTGTACCTGTGAACTCCAACATTCTAAAGCAAGCTTTCATACATTCTGTTTTAGCGATTATGTCACACACTGATGCTGAGTCCTTGAGGAGCCAGAAAGGTTCCGTTCTAAATCATGCAAGACACTACAAGTACCAATGAGTACCGAAATTGTGACATACAAAAATAGAATAGAATATTGCTGAGGGCAGGACTATAACCCTCTAACATTGATATAGAGGGAAAGTAAGAGCTCTACAAAACAAACATAAAGGAAATAAAGCAGCTGTGTGCATATAAAAAAGTAGGGCAGTCACGCAGAGTAGACTCTTTCTAGCATAAAAGAAAAGCAGACTAAAAAAAATGTGGTGACCATTTTGAATTGGACTGGGCTCGAGTCAATGGTCTACACAAGCAGATCTTAACTTGTGGTCAGGTGACCTCTGAGGGTCTGTGACCCTTGGGCAGGGGGTCGGAGACTCCTTGAAAAATTAAGGCCATCATTATGACATTGGCGGTCAGGTGACCCCCACACCAGTGGTGGCGGTATACCATCGCCATGCTGGCGGTAATGACTGCCAAATTATGACCATGGCGGTGATCCCTCCCATAGATAGCCAATGTACCACCTCAACCGCCAGTGCGGTACGGCTACTGACCATGGCTGTAGCCAATTTCAGGCTGGCGGAAGACAAGGATCCACACACCATATTATGACATAGCAGGTCACCAGGATTTTCAGGGCCTTAGCAATGCCACCAAAAGCTTGGCGAAAACACATCATATAAAAGGAGACACTCACCTCCAGGGACACAGAGTAGTCCGCGGCCGCCATGCAACCCAAACTGGAAGTCTTCCCGATGCTGTACCACACGATGGCCATCCAGGAGCACCAATGCCAACGAAGACGAGGACAGTGAGTACAGCCGCCTGGCACACAAGGGAGGGGAGTGTGACACCACACACGCACAACACACACCAAACACACATGCCACACACCCTGAACAATCTGCGGAGTAAATCAACAGCAACATAACCCAGGAGCAAAGAAAGCCAGGACACATACCTGTTGTCCAACCACTGTAATTTCAAGGGGACAGCGACCTCAATTGTAAATAGAGATAAATATAAATATGTACAGAAAGGGCCATTGGCTAGTCCAAAGTCATTAATCACCACAGGGCAACGTCCAAAGCCCGACTTGACTCCGGACAGCCCAGGCCCTCCACTGGGAAGGGGCATCATGGAGATGGCAGGCAGGCACCTCAGGGGGTGGGGGTGGGGGTTCTTGAGATGGGGGTCCTTGGGCTTCGGTTTGGGAGGGGGCTGGTCCTTGCCCTTCTGGGTAGGGGGCAGAGGAGTGGACTTGGGATGGGGGTCAGAGTACACTCTTGTTCCCCTTGGTGGCAGGGGAACTCTTAGGGGGAGGACCAGGAGTCGAATGGGAGCTGGAGGTACTGGGGGTGACTTTCCTCTTAGGGGCATGTCGGGGGTGGGGTAGGAAAGAGGTCAAGGCAGGAGAGGAAAAGCTTCTTTGGACCAGTGGGTGGGTGTGGGAGGAGGAAGGGGAGTGGAGGTAGAAGGAGTGATTGTAGGAGGAGGAGGTGCGTTGGACTTGGGTGCAGGTGCATGGACAGTGTGCATGTGTGAGGTCAATGGCTGTTGGGGGTCTGAGTGCGAGCATTTATGTGTCTTGGGGGAAGATAGGGTTAGGGAGGACAAACAGAACGTATGGATGTATGTTGTGGTGGTGTCTGCAAGTGAGGTATGTGTGCTGCAAGAGGTGGTGATGGTAGTGGTGGTGACTGGGCATGTGGTGTGTGGAGTGCATGTCTGCATGTCTGCTGTTGTGGTGACTGTGGGCAAGGCTGTACAAGTGTCAGGATCTGTGACTGATGATGCAGTGCACGCAGGTGTGAGTGTTGATGTGACTGAGGGAGGAGGAGGAGACAGTGGAGGCAGTGGCTCTTGTTGTATGTGCTTCTGTGTGTTGGCTGTGTGTGTGCTTGTGGAGTGAAGTGTGGTACCTGTGCTTGTCTGTGCGAGTCCTGTATGTTGTTCTGGGTGCACGCTTGTCTGATAGTGTGTGTGGAATTGGTTAGGGGTAGAGGGCTTTGGGACTAAGAACAGGCAGTTGGAGGAGGGACAGAAGGACCAGGGACACTGACTGCCGTCAGAGAGGAGGCCAGAGCCTGAAACAATTTCTGTAGGGCAGCCAAGCCACCGTGAATGCTCTCCAGGTAGGCATTGTATTTCTGCATCAGGGATGCCAGCCCCTGGCTTGGCATTCAATATGGATGACTGCACTACAGAGATGGTTCTCAGGAGGTCAATAGCCTCCTCACTGAGGGCAGCATGGCTAACTGCAGCAAGGCCTGAGGTGACTGGGGCTAAGGAGACTCCTACCCTCCTGAGTGAGCGGGCATGGGCAACTGGGTGGGGGGCTACTAAGAGGGAGGTGCTAGTACGGGTGGTGGCAGAAGATGAAGTAGCTGGGGTGGTCCCAGAGGGGTCCACCACCAGGGAGCTTCCATCGGAGGAGGAATCAGAGTCTTTAGTCATTGCTTCTGTCTCCCCATCATGCTCCCCTCGCCCTCCAACCCACTGGCCCCCTCGGCGTAGGTAGACTCAGCCTCCTGGGTTCTGTGGGCTGCAGCTCCCTCTCTTGCCAGTGCCCCTGCTCCTTCGCCAGATGATGCTAATGCACACATGGACAGGATGACAAAAGGAAAGAGGGTGGGGGAGAAAGCAAGGGAGCACAGGGTCAATCACAACACCAACAGTACAGAGGGCATACACATCACAATCACTCCCACTAACATTGCGCAGTATGGACCACAGTGACAAACCATTGCCTAGGTACTACAGCAGGAAGGAACCCAAACACTACCATCCACACAACTTCTGGGACCAACTAAGCCCTGTCTGCCATGGTATTCTAGCTACCTAGCAATACCAAAAATGGATACCACCCGACATAGCTAAGCAAGACCACACAGGAATGGCTAAACTGGCATATTGGGGCATCCACTGACTAGATCCTTGCAATTAAACCCCATGGCTGGCAACATATACAAAATACCACACAGCCTGTACTCACCCCCTTGTGCCTGCTGTGCTGCCCCCAAGCGCCCATCCAACTCAGGATTGGCCACCGCTAGTATGCAGGCCATTAGAGGGGGTCAGGCTCTGATGGGCACCCCTCCCTCATTGGGAGGCTGTCCCCAGCGGGGCCTCAGCGGTCTTCCGTGCCCAGCATCTCAAGTCGTCCCACCGTTTCCTGCAGTGGGTACTCCGCTGGCTATGGACCTGCAGGGTCCGCACGTCCTTGGATATGGCATGCCACAACCCCTTCTTCTGATGGGCGCTGACCTGCAGATGAAACACAGACAGAAGGCCACCATGAATCATATAATCCAGCCTGTGACACAAATGGCTTATATTCTGCATTGCTCCTCATCAAGCACACACATGACCTGTACCTCTGCATTCACATTGCCTGCAGCCATATCTCCCCCAAATGACACACTGCTAGCACACGCATTCATCTACATGCAGCCATGTCGCATGCAACGTACCCATGATGTACTCACCTGTTGGTCTGGAGGCCCATACAACTGCCCATACAGGGGTAGGACCCCATCCACGAGCTTCTCCAACTCCTCCGACGTGAAAGGTTGGGCCCTTTCCCCTGTAGCACGGGCCATGGCAGGTTCCAGACAAAGGTCACAGCAGCACACGCAGTGGAGATGTCATTAAGGGGAAAGTCAGGAATCAAGTGAAGTGGTAGAAAGAAAATGGCGGTTACGTCCGTGGCGGTATACACCGTCACCGTCGGCATTGATCATCATTGGTTCCTGTACTCTATAGAGCCCCATATTAGCCAATGAGGAATAGCACGGCGGTGCAGACCGCCTTTCGCCATGAGCCTAACCCCGGTGGAGTGAGGTCACATCCAACGGTCCCTGCATACAGGACAGGCGGTTGCCATTTCCTACTGCTGGTACTCATGTTTGGAATTTATATGTGCGTAATTGGTGTTGACTGTACACACCTAGACAATT